>NC_136431.1:199406869-201946869 GCF_052849685.1 Lactuca virosa
CCAAGTCGATAATGACTCCGAGCCAATATAGCTCAATACATAAATCATACAAGCATAGAAGCATGAGTCACAAAGACAACAAGCATGTGTAGGCATATCAGCAAGTGTCACAAAGACAACCATCATACCCACGAGTACAGTGAAGAGACTCACCTCACAGTCTGAAAGAATAGTTGTACCGATCATTTCTCTAAAAGTTGTCCCTACCGGTCACCTATACAATTAACATGAACCCAAATCTCAAACTATAAATCAAATTACCCAAAATGCCCTTAGGTCAAACATGGTCAACCATGGTCAAAGTCAAAGTCTAGCCAAGGTCCAAAAGTCAGTACTTCATCCCAACGGTGTACGACTTGCGTACCAAGTGAGTACGCGCAGCGTACTCTGATGTTGATAAAAAGCAGGACATTGACCGTGTATGCCAAGCGTATATAGCCCAATCCCAAAATTCCATTAAGAGCTTATTCCATTAAGCCCTTACGTCCGAAACCCAGATCCAAGCCCAAAATGATGTCCTAAGTTATAAAGTTTCCAACTTTATGCCTTTTCATGGCTATAAGGTTCTTAATGTCCAAAACCCTAAGTTTTTAACCCAATAAGACATCACAACTCTTGTATGTAAGGGATAGAAGGGCCATGATCACATTTTTATAGTTCATAATAGCTCTATAATGGATAAAGTGTCCAACTTTATCCATTAGAATGGTCCTAACAAACAAGATCTAGACTTTAAGTCTCAAAGGGACCCAAAATTGCATCTTTTTCAACTCAATCCATTAAGTCCAAGTCTCCAACCTTCATATCTGAATCAAAATGATCTTTAGATGGATAAAGTTTTGTTGAGAGAAAAACTTGGAGACACTTGAACAAAAGTTAGAACAAGTATAATGCGGAATAGTTAATCTCAAAGGATCTAAAAGCTCAACAATAATATAGTTAGATAGTTAGAGGGTTAGTTGCGGAAATGTAAAGGAATGGAAATGACAGCAATTGTTATATCAAGAAGACACTTAAGCTGATTCATAACAAGGAATGCATTCACTCCAAGTTAATAAGGAAGATCAAGCTTAGTGATTAAGTCTTAAAGACTTGCTCCGAAGAGGGATTATGATCAGCAGGATTATGATAAGATTTAAGTAAGAAGATATGAGTGGAGAAAGATAAGAGAGATAACTTCAGAATGTGTATTCAGATAGAATTCATAAGTTATCGGTTCTTTTTTATATATATATATCTCCATCTGAATACAAAGAGAGTAAGTCTCTATTTATAGAGACTTAGAAACTACACTAGATTACAACTCTATAAGCAGCCGTGCAAGGCATACTGGATAATAGAGTGTATTACATAAAAGACAAATAAAGTAATCTAGCTAAGTTGACTGCGGTAGCTGACTCCGGTTGCTGATGAACAAGATTGACTCCGGGTGCTGAAGTGGTTGCGGTAGAAAGATGGTTGCGGTAGCTGAGATGGTTGCGGTAGCTGAGTTCAAGAGGGTCACTTTTATGATTCAACAACTTCCCCCTAAGTGACCTCTTTAACTCCGGTTCAGCTATCAAGTTTGAGGAACTTGATCAAAATCCACCAGAACTTCCTGACGTTTTCCAACCATGTGATTCTTCTTGTGATCTCGAACTTGACTTCTGCGGTAGTGTGCTTAGATCTTTCAATTGCAGTCCGGCAGATGTCAAGTTGTTTCTTGGTCAGGCGGTGCATGGCAGTCACAGGAATGAAATATTTGACGTTGTCAGTCTTCCTTTTGAATATGACTCCAAGTTCAGGGTAGTTTGTTGCGCCTAGAAATCTTTCTTAGAAGCCTTCGGTAGGCATTGGCACGGGTTCAAAAGGTGGGAGATCAAACTTCTTGAGGATGGTGGGGTAGATATCCGCATCTATCTTGGCAAAGTCACAGACCGTATCCCTGAGAAAAGAGTTGGCTTTTTCAAGCGCTATCTGCATTTTAGGGTGCTTTTCTGACTTGTTTTGGAACACCCTGGAAATAAGGAAGATTTCTTCCGGATTCATACAAGGAAAGTCTGCCTGGGTGCGGATGTAGTCATGCTCCCTTCTGGTGAGGGTATACTGGATGTAGTCAGCCTTCATAAATTTCCTGACTTTGTAGTTCTTGACTGCGGATGGTCTGTCGTTAGACCATATGTTTTCAATGGAGGAGGCATGTTTAGCGTGAAAAAGACTAAGTCTCTCAAACTCCATTGGCAGTCTCTTGTGATCTGGAAGGCTTTGGTCAAACTTCTCAAATACAGTGAAGTACTTGGCATTTGGAGAAATTGGTATATCCCAGTATCCATCAGCAGGGGGTTCAGCATAAGTGAGGTGCGGTCTGTAATCTTCGTCTAGGAGCCTGCGGTGCGGATTGATCCAAGAATTGATCAAGGACTCATCCATCATGGTGTCAAACCCGCATTCTCTCCAAATTAACTCTGCCAGCTTGGCTACTTTCCAATCATGCTTCCTTTGAGTGGTGGCAGGGGAGTCTGTGGTGCTTGGAGAAGACATGTTTTCAGCCAAGTTCTTGAAGTGCGGAGGAGTCTCTGGCTTTTTGGGAGTATCTTTTGGAGGTGAAGTGTGAGGAGATGGAGTATGTTGAGATGGTTGCGGTGGTGTGGGAATTTTTTCAGTGATGATGGGGGGACTCTGATGAATAGAAGTATCAGAGTGATAGACTTCTTGTTCTTCATCACTTCCCCCTCTTGAGGGATGCAACCCCGGTGCTTCCTCAAGCCATTGCTTAAGTACATCCACCTTGTTGAAGACTTCTTGGAACTGAGCTTTGAGAGCTTCTGCCAAATGTTGGTTGTTTGGAGTGGAGGAGCTGAAGAGCAACTTGTGGATTTCTTTGGTGAGCTGGAGGATCTCAGGGCCATGGAAGTTGGAGGAAAGGGATTTCTACAGTCTGTTGATGGTTGCTTGAAGAACAGAGATAGTGGACTCATAAGCAGTATGAGTCTCATCTATCAATTTTTGAGACTGAGAAGTTTGATCCGCGATGGCCGCTTGAAGATCCGTTTTGATTGTGGTCACCTCAGTAATGAGGCGTTCCGCTGCAGCCATGAAGTCCTTGTGGTCAGCCTTGCGGTTATTGTCAAGGGACCGGATCCCCATCTCTACTTTGAGAGAGATTCGTTCAGCAGCCATGCGTTCCCTTGTTTCCAGACGCTCTATTCTTTCAATCAGTGACTGCGGTCCTGGAGTGTCTTCAGGTTGCAGTTGAGTAGGCTGGACCGCAGCCAAGATCTGATCGATTTTGGCTTGAAGGCTCATGAACTCCTTCTGGGTGACAACATTCTTCTTCTTTTTCTTCTTCTCTTTAGGCTTGGAAGTCGAATGTTGAGAACCGTTGGACTCCTCTTCTTCAAACATCATGAGGTCATCATCAGAAGGGATTGGCTTGTTTACTTCTTGGATATCTACATCATCAAGACTGAAGGTGGGAGCTGAATTGAGTTCTATTGCAGGTTCTTCGTCTTGTGATGGATTGACTGTAGGAGTGGGAGATGGAATGGGAGTTGGAGTATGAGGAACTTTGGAGGTACCTGCGGCTGCACCTGAAGCTTGAGCTTTTGAAATTGTTTCAGCCATCTGATCCATCCAGTTCTGAATTTTTTGAATAGTGGCTACGGTACTGTCATTGCTGATGGCATTTTCCCAATATCTAGCCACAGACTGGATCTCCTATTCTTTCTGTTGTTGCTGCTTGATATGTTGTTCCTTGCGGGCTTGGAAAGCCCTTTGGAACGCAGCATACTTCTTCTTGTCTGACTCAGTTATCGGATTGTACTGTAACCAAGAGTCATTGGATGCATCATGGTCAAATCCTTCAAAGCGCACCGAAGTGTCCTTCGGGTCCACGGATCCTTGCATATTTGTGCTCACCATGCCTAAACCACCTGTAAAGGATGAAAGCAGAGTAGGATTTCCTGAGCTTCCTCGGTCTCCTTGACCCGTGGTCAAGTGTGGCCTCTGCTCAGTTCTGGCATGGGCGAAAGAAGTGCCCTGCGGGTGGGAAGGTGTTTGTAGTGTTTGGGTGACAGAAAGAAGGATGGAGCGCAACTCCTCTGGTGAAAAGAAATGCAGTCGGGAAGCCCTGGAGACCTTAGGGCGTGAACCAGTGTCGTCCTCTTGGGAGTGCACTGGGGGGGAGTCTCCACGTAGTTGAGAATCAGACTCACTTTCTGAGTCTGACTGGAAAATGATGGTGGTGTCGAATGGGTGTGCGGGCACCCCAATGACTACTGGAGCCTGTTGAGAGGCTTCAGCATCGGTCCGGTCACGCATATGGATAGTGGTATCGGTTGTTTTCCTTTTCTTGAAGATAGAGATTGGATGCCTATCCTCATCTGAATCACTGCTAGATATGATTGGGGCAGGTTTTGTTTTGCGTTTCTTGGTGGGTGTGGTTCGTTTAGGAGCATCCTTCTTGGGTGTTCTTTGTTTCTTGGTTGCCAACTACTTTCTTCTTTGAGAAAGATTGGATAGTGTAGTGGAAGAGGGGACCGTGATACCCTCAGGGATAATGGCTGCGGATGGAAGAGGCGGGGTAGGAGGGTATGGGGCAATACCTTCCGTAGCCTCAATGTGGTCTGAGACATCAGCAGTCTCAAGTCCAAGAGAAGAAAGGATATGAGTAGGGAGTCTGCGGATCGGTCCAAATATCGTTTGATCAGAAGAAGGGTTGTACCTTTTAAGATCCTTAGTGACGAAAAAGTTGATGTCACTACCCATGTCTATTCCAGCATCCGCATGTAAGTCTGAGATGCAAAGTGACCAGAACCGTGCAAATGTGAGCTCGGTTGGGTTCTCCCTTGGGTGCTCTTTGGGAATGTATTGGAGGAAGTCGTCCCAAAGGATTTGTCCATAGTTTACGTCATGGCCTGTGTAGATGCTCCATACCAATTCCAGTAGCTTCAGTCCCATGTTGTCGATGCCTCTGGTTCTGCCGGATAGGCAGCGGATGACAAAATGACACACAAACTGCCATACCGCAGGCAGCTGATTCTTTTTGAACTCACCACTCCCTCGAATTGGTTTCTGATACCCATCTGGTAGAGTGCGGATGTAACGTCTGCCATTGAAGGTGAGAAAATCTTGATGGAGGGGTGAACCAGAAGATTAATGGCATTTAAGAACTTTTCTTTGGACAAGATGACCAAAGAATCGTTCATGAGATTGAGGTGAACTTCTTGGGGGTTTTCCATTGGGCGATATGCAGAGAATGCACATTTGAATAGAGTAGAAACTGGAACAACGTATGTAAATGCATCGAATGGACCGAATAGAGGGTGGTTCCTGAGAAACTTGATCATAAGCTTGATGGGAGCATTATATGAAGGATGATCTTCAAATATTGCTCTGAAATTACTTGAAGCGATTGTTGGAGAGTCGGAACCTGTTGGATTTACAGAACCTGAAGCCTTGGATTGTTTCTTTGATGCACCTGATTTCACCATTATTGAAGATTTGAGAGAAGAAAACAGAGTTCTTGAAAGTTTTGAAGGTTTTGAGGAATTTGGGAGAAAGAATCGATATTCAGAAAACGTAAAGTATTGTTGGGGAAGAAGATGGGTTTATAAAGGGGGGTAAAAAAGTGTTTAACCCTAGGTAAATGGTAAGGATAGGGTAAAATGTCGATTGGCGTTTTGGGGGGAATCTATGAATTTTGGATTAAATCTCAGCCACACATAATTAAAACGGGTTTGAAGAGATTTTGGGAGATTTCCAAAAGGGGTTTTGCATTTAATGTAGAGTCAGACGCATGTCAATACGTCAGGTGATCGTGGGGGTGATGGGAGAGGAAGTTTTAACGGATGGGACGTATTGGGGAGAGGAAAGGACAAATTAAGGATGAGTTTATTGAAAAACGTTCTTTTTGTCATCATCCCTAAAATAGGTCTGATACAAGGATTATTCAGAAAGAGAATGTGACAGTTTCTAAAGAGAATGTTTTTTTTGTCTTTAATGTTTAATTTAATGAAGGATCATTAAATAGCACACAAAGATTCAAGAGTTGATAAAACTGTTGAGAAATTATCATGATGATCGCGGATGGAAAATTCATTGCAGGTGGAAACATCATTGCGGATGGAACTTTCATTGCGGTTGAGAAACGTCATTGCGGATGAACACGGAAAGACTGCAGTGAGAAACTGAGGAAAACACTTGTACAAAGATTAGTAATAACAGACCATAAAGACCCATGAGAGATACGTATGATATATGGTTGCGGTACCTAGACAGTGGTACCAAAACCATCTATCACATGTAATTCTCAGTTAGAACCGCAACGGAGACCAAGGATGGTCTGCGGTAGCTAACAATTCAAAAAGAATTGCGGGTCTGGATTCATCATTCCTAACATTTGCAAGAAGATGTTAAGCTTTGTTGAATCGAGCGCTTTTGTGAACACATCAGCAATCTCTTCATGAGAAGGGACAAAGATGAGTTCAATATTACCTTTTAAGATGTGGTCTTTGATGAAATGATACTGTAGTTCAATGTGCTTAGTCTTGGAGTGCTGAATTGGATTGTGAGAAATCGCAATAGCACTTTCAGAGTCACAATAGATCGGTATCCGCAGCATTCTATACCCGTAGTCCATTAGTTGAGTTTTCATCCAAAGGACTTGAGAGCAACAGCTGGCTGCGGCCACATACTCGGCTTCTGCAGTTGATAGAGAGACACAACTTTGTTTTCTTGAGGACCAGCTGACTAGTCTTTCACCCAAGAATTGACATCCTCCTGAAGTGCTTTTTCGATCGAGCTTGCATCCGGCATGATCCGCATCTGTGAAAGCTTGCAGGCTGAAGTCATTGCCTGCGGGGTACCATAGACCAAGAGATTTGCTTCCTTTCAGGTACCGTAGTATCTGTTTGGCTGCGGTCATATGTGAGACTTTTGGGTCAGCCTGATACCTTGCACATACACCAGTTGCAAAGACAATGGCTGGCCTGCTTGTAGTGAGGTACATCAAAGAGCCGATGATGCCTCTATAAGTCTTGTGATCCACAGATTCGCCTGAGGGATCAGCAGAGATCCTATAACCGAAGGCCATGGGGACCTTAGCAGATGAACAGTTGTCCATAGAATATTTCTTCAATAGTTCAGTGGTGTATTTTTCTTGATGAATGAATATGCCTTGCGATACTTGCTTCACTTGAAGACCTAGAAAGAAATTAATCTCTTTATTCATGCTCATTTTGAACTTGTTGGTCATGAGCTTAGCAAATTCATCCACCATGCCTTGATCAGTCGAACCGAAGATGATATCATCCACATATATCTGTACCATCATGAGGTGGTCGCCATTTGCTTTTCTGAATAGTGTGGGATCAATCACTCCTCTCTTGTACCCGGATGAGACAAGGAATTCGGAAAGAGTCTCATACCATGCTCTTGGGGCTTGCTTCAGACCGTAGACTGCCTTTTCAAGCTTGTAGCAGTGGTCTGGGAATTCAACATTTTCAAAGCCTGGAGGTTGCTGAAGATAAACCTCTTCTTTTAGTTCCCCATTGAGAAAGGCACTCTTAACGTCCATTTGGTGTACCTTGACGTTTTTGTGGGCTGCGTATGCTAGAAAGATCCGAATAGCTTCCATGCGTGCTACCGGAGCATACGTTTCATCGTAGTCAATGCCTTCAAGTTGACTATACCCCTTTGCAACTAGCCTTGCCTTGTTTCTGACTACCGCACCAGATTCATCCAACTTATTTTTGAACACCCATCTAGTGCCAACAATGGAGTGACCACGTGGCTTCGGAACGAGCTGCCAAACTTTATTTCTTTGAAATTCTTCAAGCTCTTCTTGCATTGCGGCTATCCAGTCAGGTTCAAGCAATGCTTCTTTGATCGTTATGGGTTCTACCGAGGACATAAATGTTGCATAGTCGCAGTGATCAGATAGGTCCTTGGAAGATCTAGTATGGATGCCTGCGGATAGGTTCCCAATGATTTGACCTGGTGGGTGGTCTTTCGTCCATACATGAAGACGTGGCAGCAGATGATCAGCAGCTGCGGTAGAGGGAATATCTTGAATGTCAGAGGAATCTGCGGTTGGAGATGACAGTTCCCCCTGGACTTGAGAACATCCTGCTGAGTCATCTTGATCTATTGGAACGGAATTTTTTTGAGCAGTTGGGAGAGGTTCCCCCTGGGTTGCAGATAGGAGTTCCTCTGGAACTTAAGAAGGTTCCCCCTGGACTGCGGATGGGAAAGTGATGATCCTTGGGTCTGTTCTTGTCTCAATATTCTCGATGTGTTCATCATCCGAATCCGAAGATACGTTTGATGGTAATGATTCTCTTCGGATGGGAATTTGAGCAACATCAAGTACTGGAACCTCGACGGTTGCGGCTAGATCCGGAGTAGATCTTTCCCCCTCAACCGGAGAGGTGGAAGTATTGAGAGAGGCTACTTCAGATAGAGATGGTCCAGAAACATCAGCATGTTGTTGTTGACCTGCGGGTGACACAAGAACTTCGGATAGTTTCGCCGTTTCAATAGGATCGAAAAGATCCTCATAGTTGACTTCAACTAGATTCAAGGGACCTGAAGAGGCAGGAATGTCACTTTCCATGATTGCGGTGGTTTCAGTGGATGGAGGGGCGTCGCGGATGTGAGAATCATCAAATTTCACATCGAAACTTTCAATGATCAGCCTTGTACGCCTGATGAGCACTCGATAAGCAACCTTGTTAGTGGAGTAACCAAGGAATATGCCTTCGTCGGACTTCGGTGCAAACTTGTTGACCTGATCTCTGTTGTTGATCACGAAGCATCTACACCCAAAAATATGAAACAAGCGAACATTGGGCTTGCGGTTGTTAAGGCCCTCATATGGTGTTTTATTGAGGCGTTTGCACACGATACTTCGGTTTTGGACAAAGCATGCGGTTGCTACTGCTTCAGCCCAGAATTAGAGAGGAAGTTGGGCGAAGTTAAGCATGGATCTGGCTGCTTCTACCAGTGTGCGGTTCCTTCTTTCTACTACACCATTTTGTTGCGGTGTGTAGGGTGCTGAGAAGTTGTGAGAAATGCCTTTGGACACCAAGAAACTGTTAAGAAGATGATTAGTGAACTCGGTTCCATTATCACTGCGGATGCGTCTAACTGGAAGCTTGATCTGAAGTTCGATTTCTTTGATGAAGTTGATGAAGATCTGCGGTGTCTCTGATTTGAGTCTGAGGAAGAACACCCATGTGAAGCGTGTATAGTCATCAACAATAACCAGTATATACTTCTTGTGGTGGAGGCTGGCTACGGTTGATGGACCGCAGAGATCAATGTGCAATAGCTCCAGTGGTTCAGAAATAGAAGAGTCCATTATCAGAGGGTGACTTGCTTTAGACTGCTTACCACATTCACAAGCCGGACAGAGAGTATCGTTGCTAAATTTGAGAATAGGGAGACCGCGGACTAGTTCTCCAGTGACTAAGTTGTTGATGTACCGGAAGTTGAGATGAGCTAGCTTACGGTGCCATAGCCAGCTGACTTTGGAAACAGCTTTGGACAAGAAACACAATTGCGGTTTACCAATGATTAGAGAAACATCCAAAGGGTACATGGTACCTTCGGATCGAGATTTGATCAGGCAAGTGTTTCTATCACTTGTCATTACGTAGCAAAACTGATCATCAAATTCAACATGATGTCCTGCTTTACATAGTTGGCCAACACTGATGAGATTGTGTTTAAGGCTTTCTACATAAGCAACCTTCTGAATGGAAAAGTTCTCTTGAAATACAATAAAGGGAAAATCACAAGATAATCACCGAACGGGAGTCGTTCCCTTGAAATAATCGTGAGATCTTCAAGGTACGGCTCTGATACCAATTGTTGAGACCCAATTTTATAACGAACGGCGAGTGCGGAAGAAGGATATCTCGAGATTAATCGTGTTTTTGGAAGTATGAACACGAAGAACATATTATGAGTTCATAAAAAGAGACCAAGAACAAGAGAGAATAAACTATATCAATGAAGAACATGGTGGGAGAGAAACTATCCCTAGGTGGGAGAACCCACCACTTTCTCTCTCTAGAGATTACATTGTGAGAAGTGTATTCTCTAAGAAAAGTAAAATGAGCTAGCTTTTTTAAATAAATGACCAACTCTCCCTTTATATAGGACGGAGAGTATTTACACCTAAAATACAATAAAGGGAAAATACAAGCTAATAAACACTCATTATTTGTAAGCATTTAGGGAGAGAATGTTGGTGCATGGAAATGCTCCATAAATAATGAGTGTTTATTAGGTTGTATTTTCCCTTTATTGTATTTTAGGTGTAAATACTCTCCCTCCTATATAAAGGGAGAGTTGGTCATTTATTTAAAAAAGCTAGCTCATTTTACTTTTCTTAGAGAATACACTTCTCACAATGTAATCTCTAGAGAGAGAAAGTGGTGGGTTCTCCCACCCTGGGAGAGTTTCTCTCCCACCATGTTCTTCATCGATATATTTTATTCTCTCTTGGTCTTGGTCTCTTTTTATGAACTCATAATATGTTCTTCGTGTTCATACTTACAAAAACACGATTAATCTCGAGATATCCTTCTTCCGCACTCGCCGTTCGTTATAAAATTGGGTCTCAACAATTGGTATCAGAGCCGTACCTTGAAGAACTCACGATTATTTCAAGGGAACGACTCCCGTTCGGTGATTATCTTGTGATTTTTCTGTGTTTCTGCAAGAAAAAAAAATTTCGGGTTGCAAACCGGAATTTTTTTTATGATGTTCTTTCTTATTTCTATCTTCTGGGTGATTCTATCTTAGCAAAAATAAAAGTTGCTGCTACAAGATTATTGCTGGAAAAAGATGTTCTTACAAGATTATTATTTTTGTTGTTGAAGAAATGAAGAAAAATGGGAGAAGAAATTAATTTTGGTGGTCTCCAAATTATTGAAAAATTTGTTCCAGGGAGTTCTCTTATTCTTGGATGAGAAGACACAATTAATGGGCTTATTTTCTTTGAAGTGGTGCTCTTTTTTTACCCAGCAGCTTGAAAATCTTCTTGAGGTATGAAGTTCTTTATTCCTCATTTTCTTGCTGTGAATCTTAAATTGAAGGAAAAATGGACGTAATATGTGTTTGCATAAAGCACTTTGTCCTTTTTGCTCTTTTGGGTAAAGAGTAATTCACTCTTATTTGCCTTCCCAAGCAAAAACCATGTGACTATGACAAATCTCATCACCTTTTGTCCCCTAAAATCCCCTGCACACTCTTCCTTTTTGCCTTCCCAAGACCACATGTTGACTTAAAATGCTTTATAAAAAGATTCTCTCATTAAAATATGAATAAATGGTCTTTGCGGTACCATTTTTCATGAAAAAAATAGCATTTTTCGTCACCTGTTCAGCCCCTCTCAGCCCCCCGGACCGCAGCCAAAAACTGCCTACCGGAGTCCCCTTAGAAGCCTACCCGCAGCCCTTCTTAGCCATTGGTCCGCAGCCCCTCTCAGGCCTTGGACCGCAGCCTTCCTTTCCCTTCCCTGCTAACCGCAACCTGCTGACCGAATTTTCCTCATGCAGACTCCCCTCGGACCGCAGTGCTCCTTCTCCGGTTCGGACCGCAATAGACTTCGCTTGGACCGCAGCCTCGGACCGAGGTTCTCGCACCGCAGTCTTCTATCTTGGTTCGGACCGCAGGCGCTCCACTGCAGTCTCAAACCGCGGCTAGCTTACCTCCCTTGTACCGCATCGCCTACTGCAGCCAGCCCCATCCGCACCCAAACCCTTCCATCCGCACCCAAGAACCCCACCTTCCCCTCTGATCCGCAATCACCTCCTACCGCAACCTCCTCCCACCCAAACCATCTCCTCTCATCCGCAAGCTACTACACCCGCAACCATCCTCCATCAGCACCCTCCTCCTTCCTTCGACCAGACCTTCCCTCCTCCCTTCTCCACCCTCCTTCAGCCCCTCCCCTCCCCTCTCTTCTTCCTTCTTCCTCCTCCTCCCCCTCTCCTTTCCTCTTTTTTCCTCCCCTTCCCCCTTTTTTCCCTTTTTTTAAACCCTTTTTTTTCTAGAATTATTTTTTTTTATTATTCAGATTTTTTTTTCTGCATTATTTTTTTTAATTAAATTTTTTTTTCCGTCAATTTTTTTAGCCATTTTTTTTATTATAACCTTTTTTTATTAAAACCAATTATTTTTTTTACACCAATTATTTTATTTAACACCAATTTTTACCACAACCGCACCCTTGGATTGTCACATTGGTTCATTTCATGCCGGTTATTATTATTGGAAGAATACTCCTACTGCAGTCGGACTTCATATTATTTTTGTGATGCTTGCACCGCAACGGCGATTGATCAACAAAGTTGTTTCGCATTCTTCACATTATGGAATTTTATGACTTGTCGCTCTTGATTTTTGGTTGACGAATCATGTATCTTGAGCATGTGGACTTTACTTTCTATTGAAGACCATTTCAAGTGTTCCGGCACCGCAGTTTGGATATTTGGATATATTTTTGGCACAGAAGGTTATTCTCAGCACAGCTTCAGCAACTATGTCACCCGCCTCCTCATGACCGCAAGAGTATCTCTTTTACTCTGTCTCGTTTCTTATCGAGACCCTTCATACATCTAGGGAGAGCTTCTCTATTAGCTCTTGGTATCCGACACTCTCTATCCGATGAGTTGTTGATTTTTGATATCCGGTCATTGGTTATCAAAAATAGGGAGAGAATATCATCCGGATTTGGTTATTATGATTGTTTGAGTTTGGATTTTGAAGACTTCTGAAGACGATTATTTATTTAGTGATGCGATGTGACACTTCTTTTTGGTCTTTACGGATCAAATTTTTGGCATTACTCGATGTTTTCCGATTCAGATTATTTATTATTCGGACTCTACCACAGGATGATTTTGTGTTCGCATCCGGTTCAGATCTTATGGTTTCACGAGTTTGGATTTGTGATATGTTGAAGACGAAGATTATTTTGGCAATGTGACGTGGCACTTATTTTTGGTCCTTGGATCAAATTTTCGACATTGCTAGACCATGTTTTTGGACTCACATTATTTTTATCCGGACTTCATTTTATGGATGCTTCACATTTTTAGCAGGTTATTCTTTGAAGAATTTCGGTGTATTATGATTCGAGAACTCGAGATGTTTTTCAGATTTTTGAAGACAAAGTGTTTCTTTTATTGGATCTTCTACTTGCTCATGGTGACCTCTTTCTTCGGGTGATTATGACTGGTTTGAAGATTTGGATCTTATTTTTTCTGCTTCATTGGTTGTGCTTTGAAGCTGAAGACCTTCATTTCAGAGATTCATGACCAGTTTCAGACTTCACAGACACTTCAGATTTCAGAGACATTTCAGCACTTGATTTCATTTTATTACCACACTTGCTAGTCGGATTACTGTATTATAGCCTTGTATCACTTATTGGATCTCTCATCATTTGTAAGCATTTAGGGAGAGAATGTTGGTGCATGGAAATGCTCCACAAATAATGAGTGTTTATTAGGTTGTATTTTCCCTTTATTGTATTTTAGGTGTAAATACTATCCCTCCTATATAAAGGGAGAGTTGGTCATTTATTTAAAAAGCTAGCTCATTTTACTTTTCTTAGAGAATACACTTCTCACAATGTAATCTCTAGAGAGAGAAAGTGGTGGGTTCTCCCACCCAGGGAGAGTTTCTCTCCCACCATGTTCTTCATTGATATATTTTATTCTCTCTTGTTCTTGGTCTCTTTTTATGAACTCATAATATGTTCTTCGTGTTCATACTTCCAAAAACACGATTAATCTCGAGATATCCTTCTTCCGCACTCGCCGTTCGTTATAAAATTGGGTCTCAACAAGTTTTCAACTTTATCCATAACAAGCTCGCAAACTTTCAAGATCTAAACTTTATGCACTTAAAATAACCAAAAGATCATAACACCGAAAACTAGCTAGATCTAACAATTTTATCATCAAGATTCAAACTTTATACCTCTAGAAGAAAGATTCAGGTGATCAAAGCGTGAATCTACAAGCTCCAATGCAACCAATGCTTTTACACTGAGTTCCTTCTTCTCCAAGGTGCACCAAGAACACTCCAAAGCACTTAAAAACACCTTATTTTTGCTCACAAGGCTTAATATAGGGTTAGGGTTTGAAAAGACGGTGTTGGAGAGGTGGAGGCTGAGAATGGAATGAGTTTGGTGGAATTAAGTAGCTTACATAGGGCTTAACCCACAAAAATAGGGTTTGGGTTCTGATCGGGTATGCCCAACGTACTAGGGATGCCCTAGTACGCATAGCGTACTCCTCATATGCCCAGTGTACTCCCCGTACGCCCAACGTACACGGCTAACCCAAAAATCTCCCTGACGTCAAACGGTCGTAACTTCTTCGTTCCAACTCCGTTTTTGACGTTTTTTATATCCACTGAAAGGTAATGAGAAGCTCTAAAATCAAATCAACTCTAATTTGCCTTAAAACTTTCCGAACTTAAATCCAAAATTCATAAAAGGCCCAAACTATCACTTTACGGTTATACCCTCGGGCTCCACAACACCAATCGAACTCTCGGATCACCTAATCTATACTACCCACATCCAAAGGGGTCTAAATTTCTCTTTCCCCCAAGGCCCAAAGCCTTATGATAACTGATCTTCAGGTCACGGCTGCGAATTACGAAATGATTCGAAGCAGGGTGCTACAACTCTCCCCCACCTAAATTAGGTTTTATCCTCGAAATCACTCCTTTTCACCTTCCTGGAAGCCATGCAACCCAAACAATCCTCTTAAATCTTGCTACATCGAAGAGGCTGACTCATACTCATAGAGACCTTCCAATGCTACCACTGAAGCGTAACTTTAGTAGGACCCAAACACCCTAATGGTGAACAATTATCAACCCACTAATTGACAGCCCAGAACCTCACTGCTAAAATTCCGAAACCTCCAAACTTTACCTGATCTCCACACATATAGGACCATCTTCAAACACATCGATCGCGAATTTCAACCAACTCCACATCCATAAGATTTACCAACAACCTTAAATAAACCCTTGACTCCCTGACACACCATTACCAACCACTGCTCTTACGTGCAAATATGATCAATCCAAGAAATTTCACATTGCATCCAACCCTTATTAGCTTAAGTGTACCTCCACCTGGAAAATCACTCGAGATATTCACAATGAACTTCATGACTCGAGGCTCCATAACCGATACCCAACCTTGGAAACCAAACCCCTAATAACAACTCGCGAACAAAGGAGATTTATAATGCAAACACTCTGTAGAGACTTTCTTATGCACGACTGATACTCCCAACAACCTTTAACTGGTTACTTTATCCAAAGCAGCTGGTTCGCGAGTCTCCCAACTTCCAATAAGGCATCAGCACCGAGAGTACCACGTGCAAAAGAAATAAACAATCATGATCACTAGGCCCACAGCCTATGTCTGGAATGCTCCCGGTATTACACCGATCTTGTTGACATTCCATCATTCACCTGGAAACTCACGACGAACACCATGGGGAACTAAAGATACTCAACCTTATTCCACCACTTTGCAGGAGCCTAATCAACATCCCTATCAATGCTAACCGAGCGCAACAATGACATACTCTCTTACCACGTACAATTCCTTTTCACAATAGAAGCTACTACCAATGCAAAATCCGACGAAAACGTTATCCCACACGACCCGAGAATGGAATAGACAGTCGCACTCTTGTTATGATCCAAAGGTTATATCCCAAACCAGAATCATACATATAATTCGAACCAATTGTTCCGTTGCTATCTTCTCTCGCCCACAGACACCCCTCACGACAAAATCTAATGAACTTACCATAATACACACCCTTAGGGAACCCGTAACCTTACCCAAAAGGGCAAAGTACCAGAGTTCTAACGAAATGACAAACCTTAATCATTAATAGAAGACTGTTAAGTCATCATTTGTGTTGTGTCAAAATGGTTGTTTTCGGAATTAAGTCTTGTTACGATTCTGAAATGGGCATGTTTATTTTTAGAATCGTTATCTATTTCGTCTATAAACACAGTTTTGTTATTGACTTTTTCAAAGGACTTCTTCCTAGCATAGAAAGAATATTTTCGATCTTGTATACGAATTGTTCTAGTGCTAAGTGAATGAAGATCAGTCTCTTTTCAATCATTATCATTCCAAATCATTAATTCATCTTATAATATAGAATCTGACGATCATTTTATTTTAACAATTGGTATCAGAGCAGGAGATAGTGTAATCTAATCGCTAATCTTTTGTCGAGTTATGGGTTTTTCAGTTTTCTCAGATTTATTTTTGTTCTCTCAATCATTTCTGCATTTTGCAATCTCTTCATTGTAAATTGATTGTAGGTCTCAGATCTAAATCCTTCATTTTCCCTTGGACTCGATTTAATCTTACACATCCGATTCTATAATTAATTTCATTGAATTCTCACTAAAATGTCTAAAGATGATCTTCACTCGCTCTCGTTCAATCTTCCAAGCAGTATTAGATCAACAACAAGGATTCTTATCCTTTTTCCTGAAGATTACAAAGTTTAGGCTCTTCATTTTGAAGATTATGTGTTGGGAATCGAAACAAACGGATCTAGAATTTTGCACACAATGACGATTGGAAAGTACAAGTATTCTGGTACGAGAGAAGAATTCATAACTCAAACTCACTATGATGCAGTCATTGCTGAAAATACAGAAATTATGAATGATGAGTAGGACAAGTTGATGTGTAATTTGAAGGCAATGAGAATCGTTTTATTTGCTCTTCTTCCTGACACATTCCATCTTGTCAACTCACTCGACAATGCAAATAAAATTTGTGACAGACTAAAGGAATTATACTCTGGTGATGACAACCTAGAACATTCTCTACAAATGACACTTTTGTTAGAGTTTGGATCCTTTGTGTAGAAATCAGAAGAGAATCCAGATCAAACTGTCAATCTCTTTAATAAATTGTTGAGCAGAATGCTTAAATACAATCTTAAACGACAAGTTATTGAAGAAAAAGTAACATTCATGAACAGTCTCAGATCTAAATGGAAATCGATAGTTTCAACTGTTAAGGCTCATGAACAGTTCAAAAACCATTCTCTGTAAAAACTGGTGGGAATTCTGAAATCACATGAAGCTGAAGTCACAAAAGAAGCGAAGCTGATGTCTGGTGTTGGCTCGTTGGCGTTGGTTCCTAAAGGTGATAAGCAAAAAAAGTCAGTTGTAGATGATTCCGAATATGACATTTCTGATGATGATCTCTCCAAGGAAGATAAAGTGCTAATGGTGTCTAACCCAAAGAAATTCTTCAAGAAGAATTTTTCTCGGTTCCAAAGCAAGTATAAGCAAGGAAATTCTAATTACGAGAAGCCAAGCGAGGAGAGCTACAAAAACTTTCAGAATGAAGATGAGAAGAAAGAGAAGAAGCTGCTAGGTGATTCCAGATATGACTGCCACTATTGTCATGGTAAGAATCATTTTGCAAAAGAGTGTATGCTATGCAAACAAAATGAGAAGAAGGAGAAAGAGAAGGACGAAGTTTACTATACTCAGAAAATCAAAGAACTTCGAAAGAAAGCTACAACAACTGCGAAACCAGTGTTGATGATACAAGAGGATAGTAACAGAGGAAAGGTTGTAAGTGTGGTCCTCTGACTCAGAAGATGATGAAATGAGGAAACCTACTAATGGTGATTGTCTCATGATGAAATCTAAAAAGCAAGGATATATAGGAAAATGTTTAATGGTTCAGAGTTCAGAAGGAAAAGTATACGTCACTGATGGTGGAAAAGCTTTAGCTAGCTGTTTTGCAACGAAATCAATCAAAGAGCAAGTGAGTGAATGCGAGAGGGTTGTCGACAAGGTACATTCTATTCTTAAATCTCTTATTGTTCCTATATCTCGTTATGATTCCAAATTGAATGATTTACGTTATACGATTTTCTGATTTTTGTGATAGCTTAAAAAGGACTCGTATCAGTAATTCTAATATGAATGATAATCTTAGCAGGATAACATTTATGAATGAGGAGAGACAAATAAGAATATATGTCACACCCCCAGCCGACGGAGAAAACACCGGGCTGTGTAACTTCATCTTTGTATCACAGTTATTTAACAATACAAAAGAATTTTATAAACTACATACCTTTATTGATGATAGAAAGTTACATTATTCTTGTTTCCTAGTAATTATTACATAGTATCTGAACTATCGCACACGTCTTAGCAGACAGACGTTCCATACCAACAAAAAAAGGTAGTAGTATTTTTCAACAAAATTTCCCTTGCTCAAGTAACATTCCAGCTTATTAAGTTCCTGAAAAACACATTCGTTTTGAAAATACGTCAACATAAAGTTGGTGAGTCCACAGATTTTGACTCTGAGTAAAAATAGTACCTTTTCCAAGTTCGAAAAGTATAAAACATAGTTTGAAAGTGTCATTTTGACTCATACTTATCTCCAACATATTGTATATATCCTAGGTATACTGGCTTACTTACTAAATAAGTGATATACCTAAAATTTCCACATACTATGAGCATAGCTTTTGTAATCCTAGACCAAGGAAGGTTGCTACGTATAAATCTTATTTTAATTCTATACGAGTATGTGTTCTAGGTATAACTGTTTACCTAATGAGTATGTAGAATACCTACAAGTTCCTTGTACTTAGAGTATAAGTGTTTGGGAAAAACTTATACTTAACATTAATACTTGAATGTCGACAAAGTATAATGTTTCTAGAGTGTGCTAACATGAGTCCATAACCGCTGCTATATGACGTTAAAAATCTCGGATCGGTACCACAAAGGATTACACCAATACAAACACTCCGCGCTTCATCGACGTCGGACCCATACACACCTTCCTCGCTCACACGGGACTATCGATTACAAGTCAGAGGATTTTGCTAAGATTTTTAGTCTTTGTTGATGAATTAAACAAGTGATGTAGACTTTGACGAGTTTCGATAGTTCTAACAGTGAAAGCATATTCGTGTCTAAAACCTTAAGTTACTAGACTATGCTTGAAACATTACTCCTCATTTTTATAATACTTAGGCAGTACAACAGCTATAACTTGAAGTAAAAAAAAAAAAAAAAAAAAAAAAAAAAAAACTAGGTTTTATCTAACATAAAACCAATAATAGCAACACACTTAACAAGTCAAGGATGACTTCAAATTATCAAATATATAGATCAAATCAAGTTTTAACCAACGTAAAACTTATGATGACAACGTACCAGTAGTTGTATAGTTTCAAAATATTCGATATATCATAAGTATATATGATTTAAAACTACTATATCCCGGTTAATAGTATTTTATGTTGATCCGAACATATGATCATATAAACATAATATTAACATATATAATATTTAGCATGCATTTCCCCCCCAAAAACATTTAAAAAGTGGGGCCGTGAAACTCACCCTAGTAACGTGATTTGATAGAATTTAACTAGAAATGGTCAGTGGTTCCTGCTCTTCGGGCTCGGGACAAAGAACGCCTTCAACAAACGAGAGAGAGAGAGAGAGAGAGAGAGAGAGAGAGAGAGAGAAAGGAAATTTGGTGTAATGAGATCTAGGGTCGAACTTGCTATTTATAAGGTGTACAGGGCACTCTCACGTCATGAGAATACATGCTCACGTCATGAGTCATGGCTGCATCACCTCATAGACTTGCTATTTGGGTTTCTAGCTTCGGAAAATATCCGGATAACATCTCACGTCGTGAGAATAACATGCTCACGTCGTGAGCCCTAAACTTATCACTCCGTAGACTTGCCATTTGTATTCAAGCCTTGAGAAGTGTCTTAGAGCACTTTCACGTCGTGAGCTATGACAGATTAGGGTTTCTGCCACATTTCTTGCTCTCAGACTGCTAGATCTTCGGAAGATCATATCTTTTTCATACAAGCTCGGTTTTTGATGTTTTTTATATCCATGCGTAGGTATTTCCAAGTACTACAACTTTCTTTTATATTCCACTAGATAATTATCACTATATTTTGATTTCTTCTTATTAAAGAGACTTATAGTGTTAGATTTCATCATAATTTTTATTATGTGAAGTTAGATCATTTGGAATTGTATGGACGTGTACTTTTGAATTATATCATAAAGTATGTATGAAAGTTCATATTTGTATTAGAGTTTGCCATGAACTACAAAGTAAGTTTATTACATTACTTGTTTGACATGATCACATGTGACTGTTGTTGACCTATTTTGACTGATGTTACATTAGAAGCCTTGGAGGTTGAGCTAAATAGATCTAGAGATGATGTCATTATGCTTAAGAGAGATAGTAGAGTTATTTTGAAACAACGAAATATTTTTTGTTTAATTGCTAAACGTTTGTACTTCAATATAACTCAACTTCATTTAGATTGCGAAATAGGTAAGGGTTGGCATAAGATTATTCTGCCTTTTCTTGAACTGAAAGATGATGAGATTGATGTTGAATGTTATAAATCTGAATCAATTGTATCTTTAGGAGATAATGTTTCTGACTCTTATAGAATTTGACTTGAGAAAATTGAAGAATATATTAAGTCCAAAGAACATAAAAAAAATGTTGAAATATATATTAACTGAAGAACATAAACAAGAAATCAAAATGAGCGCTATGCACAAATATAACTTATTATGCAAGAAATTGAATTCGGATAATAATCTTAATTCTGCGAATATTTCAGAATTTGATGAAAGCGAAATGAGTGAAATTTCTGTAGAAGACGAAATTGATTGTTCCAATTTTATGAAAAATTTTGATGAACTAAAGAAAAATTTAGTTTTTGAAAACTCAATCGAATTTGTTCAAATTGTCGAAAATCAAGGTTCAGAAATTTTGTAAGAAGAAGCATTTCTTTTTCCAAGAATTCAGAAAACTCCAAATCACGTTTTTGTAAAACAAGGACTGGACAAAAATGACACTTCTGAATTAATGTCAATGGTTTCTCTTGATAATGCAAAAGGGTGTGATAAGTATTTTTGGTCAAAGCCAATTGACAATGTTGATGAAACAAAAGGTCTCTCAGAAATGACTTCCTAGAAATCAAAAGGAAAATATGTTTCTGAACCATTGAATCGTGTGAGCTATTTTTATGATGAGGCTGGACCGAGTGATACAAAAGAAGTTTCAAGTGAAACTTCACTGGAAAAGAATGAAATACCTCACAGAAAAGAAAAACCGAAAGCAAACGTTCGAAAATCTGTTGAGAAAGTTATTGCAAAGAAAAGGCAAATGAATGCGAGATACAAAAAGAATTTGGCTAAAAGAAAACAATTTTGGAAGAAAAATGGAATGAATTCAAATCAAAGTTCTGGAAATTCACCAAGATCTTTTAACCAAAATAATTATTTATATCAAATTCAAAAACCAAAATCGAGTCATTCACCTAAATCACAATTTTAAAAACGGATTGTTAAATCAAAAGATGTTAATGTTGAAAACAAAGTTGTTTCCAATCTAGAAGTCACTCTCAAAGAATATGAAGCAAAGTTAAAAGAGGAAGAAAATGAGTTTTTGGAAAGGATGGCTTTACAATACAAAGAAAATATTCACAGAAAATCTGATATTGTTGAAATAAATCTTTGCGATAACAAAATTGAAGTTTTCAAAATGGAGAAAGGGATAAACAATAATTTGATCATAAAATCATTTTGGGTTGACAAAACAAAGATTTTTCCTGTTCAATCGAAATTCTCACAAGGACCCAAGTCGGTTTGGGTTCCTAAATCTGTTTAAATTTTGCAAGTTATGCATGACGAGCAGTATGATTCATAATGGTATATTGATAGTGGTTATTCTCGTCACATGGTAGAAATGAAATCTGAATTAAGAGAGTATCGGACTTTGAAAGCTGGAGGAAAAGTGAAATATAGAAACAATGCTACTGGAGAAATAAATGGATATGGCATGATAACTAATAGGAATTCACAATTCGGAATGTAACTTACGTTGAAGGTTTACAACACAATCTAATTAGTGTTTCTCAATTGATTGTAGGTATAGGTCTAAAAGTATCTTTTGATGAAGAAAGTTCAGAAATCATTCAAAAGGAATCTAAAACAGTTCTTCTGAAGTCAAAAAAGGAAAGGGGAAATGTATCCTCTCAATCTAAATCTGATTAAAAGGAAACCATATGTATGTATACTTACGAAATAATCTTCGGATGATAGTTGGTTGTGACACAGGAGGCTTTCTCACCTAAATTTCAAGGATATCAACAAGATCGTAATTGGTGATCTAGTTCGGGGACTTCCTCTTCTGAATTTTAAAAAGGAACATTTATGTGTTGCATGTGAACTCGGAAAACAAAGCAGAAAGAGTCATTCTTCCATAATGAATACCAAGATCATTGAACCAGTGGAATTAATGAATATTGATCTATGTGGTCCGTTAGCTATTGAAAGCATTGGTGGTGACAAATACATTTTAGTTATTGTTATGATTATTCTCGATTTACTTGGGTATTCTTTCTTAAGCAGAAATCTGAAGCGACTCAGAAGCTAATTGATTTCATCAAGCAAGTTGAGCTACAATTGCGAAAGCCAGTTCGGAAAATTTGAAGAGATAATAGTTTAGAATTCAAAAATCATGCATTTGAAGAATTCTTTACAAGCAGAGGAATTTCTCACAACTTCTCTTCGCCTTACACTCCACAACAAAATGGTGTAGTTGAAAGACATAATTGTTCTCTCTATGAAACTGCGAGAACAATGCTCTCATTTGCGAATCTTCCTTTTATATTTTTGGGCTGATGCTATTGCCACTGCTTGTTTTACTCAGAATTGCTCATACATTAACAAAAGTTTTATGATTACTCCTTATGAAATTCTAAACAATCGAAAGCCTAATGTTAAATTCTATCATGTGTTTGGATCCAGGTGCTTTTTGTTCAATTCAAAAGAACATCAAAACAAATTTGATGTGATAGATGATGAAGGAATATTTTTGGGATACTCATTAACATCCAAGGTGTATCGTGTGCTAAAAAAGAAATCAAAGAAGATAAAAGAAAGCTATTATGTTACATTTGATGACAATTACATAAAGATATATCAAAAGGAAGACTGTCAAACTAAAGAAAATTTTCCATCAACAAATTCTAAGATTATTCCTGTTATGAATTTATATGAGGATTTTATAAATTTGTTTGATGAACCTGAAAGGGAAATTTCTTCGGAATCAAACGCCAAGGATAATCATGAGGATGAATTACTAAAGATTATTGATGAAGCTGTTGAAGAGATAGGGACTCGTAACGAGCAACCTATTCTGAATACAACTGAATTACCAACTCAAACGAAACCTCATGACACTCCAATCCAGGAGGAGAGTTCAACTCTAAATAGCAATTCAGATGATCAACTCGAGGGGGAGAGTTCAAATCTGAATGATGGTTCAAGTGCAAATTTCCAGGGGAGAATAATGAACATAATGAATCAGATGCTCAATCAGAATTTGAAGAAATCGTTGCTGAGATTGATCCGATTTACGATCAAAATTTCCCACCACTGACAAAATGGACTAAAGATCATCCGCAATCTCAAGTGATCAGAGATACTTTTTCAATGGTTCTTACACGTGCTCAACAAAAAGAGAAGCAAACTGCTCTATTTTCTAAATTGGAATTTTGCATGTTTAATTCTTTTATTTCAAAAATAGAACCTATAACCACTAAAATTGCTCTTGATCATGTAGATTGGGTTCATGCAATGCAAGAAGAACTTAAATAATTTGATCGGAACAAAGTTTGGAGATTGATTCCTACTCTAGAAAATGCATTTGTGGTTGGTCTGAAATGGGTATTCAGAAACAAGATGGACAAAGAAGGGAATGTTATTCGAAATAAAGCACACCTAGTCGTCCAAGGAAATTGTCAAGAAGAAGGTATCGATTACGCAGAGACGTTTGCTCCTGTGGCTTGACTTGAATCAGTTTGCATATTTCTAGCTTATGTTACTCACAAAAACTTTGAAGTATTTCAAATGGATGTGAAGCATGCATTTCTAAACTGAGAACTTGAAGAAACACTCTATGTTGAACAACCACCAGGTTTTGTGAATGAAAAATTTCCGAATCACTGTTATATTCTGGACAAAGTTGTATATGATCTTAAACAAGCTCCACGGGCATGGAGATTAAATTTGAAATGAGTTCTATGGGTTCAATTAACTTTTTCCTTGGTTTAAATATAAGACAAAGTTCAGAGGGAATATTCATCAATCAAGAAGCTTTCACAAAGACATTACTAGCCATGTTCGGAATGATGGGTGATTCAAAAGTCAAAGTTCCAATGGCGTTTGGAACAAAACTCACTCCTTCATTTGACAAACCAGCAACGAATATTACATTGTTTCTTCAGATGATCAGATCTTTATTGTATCTAACATCTAGTCGTCCAAACATAATGTTTGCTATTTGTTACTGTGATAGGTTTCAACAGAATCCTCGAGAACCTCACATGATGGCTGTAAAGAACATATTCCGATATCTAAAACGAACAACTTCACTAGGTTTATGGTATCCATCAAATTCAGGATTCTTTTTGCAAGCCTATTCTGATACTGACTTTGGTGGATGTGGCCTTGATCGAAAAAGCACATTAGGAGGATGTCAATTTCTGGATGGAAAGCTTGTCAGCTGGCAGTCCAAAAATCAAACTTGTGTGTCCTTATCCATAGCTGAAGCAAAATATATTGCAGTGGCATCATGCACATCACAAGTGGTATGGATTCAGAATCAACTAAGAGACTACAAAATCAATATGAAACGAATTCCTTTGTATTGTGATTCAGAAATTTCCATTCGAATCTGTCACAATCCAGTGCAACATTCCAAAACAAAACATATTGCGCTTCGATACCACTTTATCAAGAACCATGTTGAAGAAGTGAATGTGGAAGTTCACTTTGTCCGATCCTCAAATCAGTTAGCAGATATCTTCACAAAAGCCTTACCAGAAGTATCATTCAATAGGATCCTACAAGGTTTGGAAATGATTGAAGTTGACTCTGTTCCGAAATCAACACTGTAATCATCCGTGTTACTGTACCCTTCTGAATGGTTCTGATCCTAGAAAGCTGTCGGATTCCACAGTTCACTTCCGACTTGTTCCGATCTTCGGAATAAGTCTGAAGTAACTGTTCATTCAGATTTCGGTATCTACTATATTTGTAAGTCTATTGTCATTTTTTTCTAAATCAAAAATCCAAAAATATTTTTCTTTATTTTTGTCTTAATTTTTTTTTTTCAGAAAATCAAAATTGCAAAAATATTTTATTCGTGTCTGTATTTCCTTTTCGAAAATTCAAAAATCTCAAAAATATTTTCTTTATTTCAGTATTCTGAAAAAATCAAAAATATCAAAAACATTTTATTTTCAAGGAATTGACGGTTGACATCATAACTTCATTCAGCATATCTTATCACGACTTCCATGTAGTCCATTGACTATCGGAACAAAAACAGTTTTGGTATAGGGCTACAAACATTCTTGTTAATGATCGCAAAATCATTGCTAACATGATTTTCATGAAACTCCCAACCATTCGGCTCCCAATCTATTATTCTCCATATATTTCATGTTCATAATCGTAACCCTTCAGACTCTTAGGTTTTACCATTAAGGTCTAGGTTGCACAACATCTATGTTTATGATCTTGAAATCATTATTACCATGATTTCGAGTGAAACCCAAAATACGATTCCCTTTTCTGAATTGACGGTGAACAATTTGTTGTTTTATTTTAACCACTGAATTGACGGATAAAGCCTTTTTGGTTTGTACCTTTGAATGTTCAAAATCTCATTTTTTTCCATTGAGTGGTCTTAATGAAATGTTCTTGTCCCAAGTCATTTCTTCCCATAAGATCCAGGTTTTTAAATTTTTTTTTAAACTGAGATATTCGATTAAACATTTCTCCAAAACACCAAGTTATTTCAAAGAATATCCAAAGCTTACTTGTTTTTATGGCTACACTGGTCAAACAAGTACTTCTTTCAGATCTTCGTACGTATGTTAAGTTTCGAAATCTGTTTGAAGCTGAAACGACCCATCAAGCCTTATAAAAGAACCCTTTCATAGTTTCTCGACAAACTTATCATCGTAATTCAACGAGAAACCACACAAGCACTTCGAAGTCTCAATTAATTCAGAAGGAAGAGATCGTTGCCCGGGATCCAACTGCGTTTCATATTAAACATGTTTGATATCACAAATCCTACACTTTGAATTTGATTAATTCTTTTTCTTTGGCACACTCTTGCACTAAAATCCTTGTGATTTTATAAAGTTTGGTTTTGGTTCCGATTGGTCATGTACTTTCTAAAGAACGAATTTTGGTCGTAATTCCAATGGATACTATTCTAGCTTATGTAAAGCTGGAGGGTAGATTAATGATTCCAAAAGTGGTGAATCCGAAAAGACCTATTCTTGGTAATGGAAAATTTAAATCATGGGTGACTTTTGAATTTTTCTGACATCAACATGACTGTTATAACGGCCACTGACAGCGGAATAATGAGTTGGCAGAATCCTATTTGCTGATTTTTCGGCGTTAACTGGAGCATGAAACATCGGTTTCTCCCTCTCCACTCGTCATATGTGATATAAAACATATCTCAACCGGTTTATTATCTCTTACTGTAAACACTTTTCAAGACTGTTCATGCAAAAAGTCATATACTATTCATCTTCTTCTTCACGGTAACAATGGCTTACTCTGAGAATGCTTCTTTTGTGAATCAATCAGCATCGATAATCATGTTAAACATCAAACCTAACCAAAATCTCATATTAGACCTTGACGCATCTCGCTATAACGCTCTGATTAAGACTTTAATTGAGTGTCTGAGATTTTCGCCATTGATGAAGGCGATGACAATGCATGAAGATGTTCCTCTTGTTCATTTGTCCAAAGCTTATTCAACGACCATCTACAACAAGACCGAGGAAATCATTAACTTTGAACTTTCAAGCCATAAAGCTTCAATCACGAAAGACAATTTTGCAAACTTCAAGGGCTTGTTTTGTTTGACGTAGGTGTTGATCCTAAGTCCATTCCGGCAACAAGCATGATAGATAATTTCTATCAGATGAGTTATACATGTGACATTTCCTTATTATCAAAGTTCTGGAAGTCCTTCTTGCCTCATATCTGGAACGACTTATTTAGCCTGTTGTTCAAGAGTCTATCAGAGAGGGTTTCGGGCTCTGATAGTGCGAGTAAAATTTTTACACGTTGATATATGGGTTATACACTGGTTTAAACATGGATTTTGGGTATGTGATATGGGCACAATTTGTTCAAAGTACCAGCTCCACCACTCGTCATACATAAATCTCATATGCTCGGTTTTGGTCCATAGTTGTTAAACGAGCTCTTCTTCACTACAAGGTTCCTCAAATGACAGATTCTCTAATTGCTGACATTTCGAAGCTCCAGACCACCACTTTTGTTATGCCCGATCCTCGGAATTTTGAATTTGTTGGATCCATTTCGGAAGTTGTGTTGGAAAAAGTTCTTGTGAACAATGCTATAATTAGGGCTTATCAAAAATTGCCCCCATCTGGTGTTCGTCCAATCCCTGCTGAATTGAAGAAAATTATTGATGCATGTGATTTACCTAAACGTGGTGGTAAACGAAAACCAAAGGCTGCTCCTTCCATCGGAGAAAATGTTTCTAAGAAATTCAAGAAACTTGTTCAGAAGCCAAGGTCTGCATCTCCTGTGATACAAGATGACTCAGAAGAGAGAGCTGAAACAGAAGTTCATGGAGGTAATGTTTTCAGAAACGATGAAGAAGATACAGCTCAGACTTCTGAACCACCCACTTTCGAAACGTTAGACAAGGTATCTTCTCCTCCATCATCTTTCATTCTATAATCTGACATTTTTGAAACTATAATGAAGTAACTGTTTCTGAATATCACCACTCCTCCTCCTCCTCCATCTCCCTTCAATCCACCAACATTATCCATGACATCCTCACCTCTTACTACATCTATTATAATACCATCCATTCCTCCACTACCAAAGATGAGCTCTACTGAAACATCTTAACCTCAAATTTCAATCCCATTTTCAAATCTGATTTTCACAGACACAACCATTCCTTCATCCTTAACTGTCACAAATCGACCAGAAGTTCCTATTATCAAGTCCGTTTCGAAGGCGATTAGGACTTCAGGCATCCCTGGTAACACATTTGATGTGGGGCCAAATGCCAATATTGGTGTCTCATTGGAACCTTCTTCTTCTTCTGTTCCACCTCTGAACGAGGATGCTGATAGATTGTTTGGGTACGATCAAGAACCCATTGATGACTTTATCTTCCAACCCTTTACTGTCAATATCGATAGTGATGATGAGGATGCCCTAATGACTAAAGGTCGATACAAGGAGCTGAATAAAATGCTTGCCTCCATTCTTGAGCATACAAATGATTTTTCTTCCACAAAATGGGAAAATTTGTTGACGACTCATATGGCAATGGTGGAACTGATAACGTCTACAAATGATAAGGTTCTTGAGGAAATAATGAAGACTACTCAAGCTTCAAAACATAAAATTACAGAAGCTATGGAGATGGTTAATATATTGATAAAGGAAGTCCAAGAGTTCATGACTGACTTTAGGACTTCTTTCGATAAGAATGTGGCAAATGTGAACAAGGTAATTGAAGGTTTTTGGGTATCTTTACAAGTCGAAAAAGAAGCTTTCTGTAGCCTCCGATTCTAAATTGAACGAGACAATGCTGATCTTCATACATCCTTCTCTGAAAGAATTCTCCGATTACATAATGATTTGGCTGTTGAGAACATAATCATGGATGCATTGGCTGAACAAACTCAGAAAACAAAGGTGCTACAAGAAAAATTGAGGAATGCATCGATCAATATTGTGAAGCTTAAGGAAGAAAATATTATGGTTCAATGGAGCAACTTTGAAATCAACCAACGATTGATGCGTATCGTCAACTCAAGAGATTCTCAGTTCACTGACTATGTTGGTCAGATTCTCAGTGAGAAGCTTAATCCTGTGTTTGAGAAGCTTAATGAAATCAAGAGTGTTACGAGAAGCGAGGCTTCATCACAAAAAGGGGGAGAACCAGAGGTAAAATTAAACAATCTGTATCAGACGGGCTTCATGAAGAAAACAAAAGAAGTTGATTCGATCAAGTTAGAAAAGAAAACTCTGGCTGAAAATTCAAGAATATCAAGGAAGTCAAAACTGGTCGGAGGGATCATGTATCTTCAGGATCGGGACAGGGCAAAGTCAACATCTTTTCCAAAAACGTTACTGAGGAAGATCCGATGTTGAATGAGAAAGAAAGAATCTCAAGAGAGAAAGGGGACAAGGAACTTGATGAGGTCAATTCCCCAAGGGAAAAACTGGATGCTGAAGAGGCCGAAGCCAGGAACTCAGAAATGATTCTTGAGAACAAGAAAGCTTTATTTCCGGCCTGGACTCTCGATCGGATGCAAAAAGAAGCTATCGATGATCCAAATATCGTTTGGTTGGAACCAAAAACCTCTTTTGACATCAACAACGAAGTGGAGTGTTAGTTCGATTTCCCTATCACTCCAAGAGCTTTTCTCTTCTGATGCTTTCAGAAGATAGAGAAATATTTGATCACCAACCTCGCAACAAACCAAAATCTCTTCTCATTCTACTTGAAATATGTGAAACCTTAGTACGATTCATGGAGTCTAAAAAGAATCGTAGGTCTGAAGGTTGGTCTACCTATTCAAACAGAAGACTTTCTGAACATTCAATTCAAAGGATTTCGAGGTCATAATCATATTCTTCATGAGTTCACATTGGCTGATCTACCATTTATGAACCCCTATGATTGGATTTTGTTATTCCACATTGTTGCAAAGGATATGAGGAATTACAAGCCATTCTATGAATATTTGAAGAGGATGATAAATGTTATATCCAAAAGATGGCAAAGGTGGTTGTAGAAATTGTTTCAGTTCTGAGAAGGAAACCTATATTGAAGCCTTTTGATCAACCCCAAACCATTTAAAATCTAAAGGGAGGATTGACTGACAAAGAATACTGGAGAAATGTTTACAAGAAGAAGGAAGGTGAACAGATTAAGAAGTGTATGTTCTTTCTGATGGATAAGCACTTATACCCTACAAGTGCTCTGAACTCAATTCTGGCTAGGGTCGAAGCAAAAAAGCCCAACTCTGCTGCCGATGCCAAGTGTGTTTCCGATATGATCCAATGGTATCTATCTGTCAGAGCATCCATTCTGAAGATAATGTTGAAGGTTTTTAAAGACCAGAAGCAATAAAGGGTACTCCATTCTGATTTCACACAAGGTGGGAGATTGTTAAGTCATCATTTGTCTTGTGTCAAAATGGTTGTTTTTGGAATTAAGTCTTGTTTCGATTCCGAAATGGGCATGTTTGTTTTCGGAATCGTTATCTTTTGCGTATATAAATAGAGTTTTGTTATTGTCTTTTTCAAAGGACTTCCGCCTAGCATAGAACTGTTGGATAAGGTGTCTAAGTCCGTAACTATATTTGGTATGTACTTGACCCGACCCGGCATGGTCCATTTGGGTTGCACTTCACCGAAACAATTTGTATGGATAATCTTTTCAGAATAGTATATTTATGATTTATTAATATATTATTACTTATAATATATTAATATGAAACCATATTATTTAATTAGTATTGATCAAGAAATAATTTAGAATTAATTTAGTGATCAAAAGGAACTAATTAAATATGGACTCTTATATATATATATATATATATATATATATATATATATATATATATATATATATATATATATATATAGAACGGGCCAAATTCATTTAGGATGGGCTAAGCTTGCATGGATAGTCCATGGAGTTTTTAACCCATGGATCCTATGGAAATGAAAGGTCATGGGTATTAGGGTTTACATGGATGTAACCCTAATCCTCCATACTATATAAAGAGTTCTTTGGCACATGAAATGGCACTAGTGTGTGAGTGTACAAGGGTGGGCCGATTTCTATAAGTGCATTCTATTCTCTCAAGCTTTCCAAGTTGATTTGGTGATTTGTGATTCCACTTGAGGCATCCACATTATTGGTGCTAGGCTCTCAAGACTCCAAGCAATCAACCACAAGAAAAGGTATGTTATTCTACTAAAGTTTTTATATTACAAGTACCCCATAACATGCTAGTTAGGTTGAGAACCTTGGAAAATCAAATTTGCATGTATAATAGAGTAAACTTAGATCCAAGGTTTCTAGGGTTGCATGTACACCATAGGAGTGTTAGAATGCTCAAAACCCATCAGTGGTATCAGAGACTAGGCTTGTTTTCATTATACTTGATGCAAAATGCTTGAAAAAGGTGAAAAACTATTCACTGTTCAGTAGACTCGCCGAGTCCATGGGGGGACTCGACGAGTCCAAGTGTAAATTCATCCTACTTGTCGAGTAGGCTCTTGCACTCGGCGAGTAGGAGGCTCTGTGTGCAGATTTTCGAGTTTTCCTGCTAGAAATGGACTAGAATCATTACCCTAAACTGTTTTGGATTTATAAAACTTGTTTTTGATGTGGTAATGATTATGCTAATCCATTTACAATGGTTATTATCAAAATTTCAAGTTTTATATGTGTTTATATGATTCTTGAAATTGTTGATATGAATGTTCATGCTTATGAGTTTTAGTAGATCATAGGAATTATTTGCAAATTGTTTGTTAATGTAATTCTTGATCTAAATGCCAATTAATAGACTCCATAACTTGTCCTTAAGTTATGGAATTCCAAAAGTCTTTTCTTTAAAACCATTAAAACTCATAAGTTATAGAAATGAAGAGTCTTGAATAGTTTCAAAACTTTCCCTCAAGTCTTGGAATTTGTAAAGTCTCACACACACTTTAATTCCCTCAGTCTTACCGTTAGTAGGCCTCATTCACGAAGCCGGTCTATAAGGGGAGTATAAGGTTGTTGCCTATAAAATGACAGCTTAATGGGTGTCCACTCTCACCCACCGCTTCCTTGACTGGTGGAGGGTCGTTAGCCAAACGGGTAGGACAAGGACTATAATTCTCATTAAAAGTATAATGATAAAAATAAAGTAACTAAACCTTTTATAAATTCCCAATCTTAGTTACTTTAGGAACATGTGAAATTGGTGCTAACCCATGAAATTACACTTTGTACCTTACCAAGTCGTTGGTGGAGCGTGTGTGGGTAACCGGCACACTAACATGGACTTGTAAGAGTGGAAAAGGGTGACTTAATGTTTATCATAGATCGGTGGAGCGCGTGTGGGTAACCAGCACATTGATTAGGTGCTAATATTAAGGGTACCAAGTTAATTTGCATGGTTATTCACACCTTGTTTGTGATCCTCAGCATCCCAGTCACAAACTTGAGAGGGTACAATCGAGATTTAAACATGCATTAAAAAGTTCAATGAATCTAAAAAGAATCTAGGAGTTTCAATCCAATTAAAACCTAATAATTTATTTCGTTTTTCATGGTGGAAATTGGTGAATCATCATTCACCTACCTTCAAATATTTTATAGCTTGGATTACGATATCCCTCTTCCAAGTTATAAAGTATTGTGTTGGGTCCTAGCCTTAATATTACATTTGGGTGTCTTATTAAGGATTCTATATCTAATCTAAACTTGTCTTTCTTCTTTTCAGATGTCTTCCAACAATGCTTCTTCTGGCTCAAACCCTACCGGCTCCTTCTCTCTCATGAACCTTTGTGGGAGAGTCATCTTTCATGGTTCAAACTTTAATGATTGGATTAGGAACATCAGGATGGTCACGCATTACGAGGACAAGGAATATGTCCTCGACAACGAGCTGAAAGAAATTGATGAGTCTACTGCTACTCCATAGGAGATCGCTGACTTTAGGGCACATGAGAGAGATGCCACCAAGGTGGCATGTATCATGTTGGCCACAATGACAGCTGAACTCCAGAAGTCCTATGAGGACTTTTACCCTTTTGAGATGCACATGGACCTGATAGACCGCTACCATCAGAGTGCTCGTCAAGAGAGGTATGAAATCATCTCTTCCATGATAACAACCCAAATGAAGGATGGTGAACCCATCACGGGCCACATGCAGAAGATGCAAAGGTTTGTGGACCGTTTGCTGAAGTTGAATGTGAACTTTCCCGAGGATTTGGCTATTGATATCATACTGCACTCCTTACCTACTTGTTATGATCAATTCTGAATGACCTATCACATGAACAAGGAGGATGTCACACTCAGAAAGCTTCAAGGACTTTTGAAGACCCCGAAATCGGTCTCAAGGGTAAATTTACTACTCCTACTCCTAACACCGCCCCTGTTCTGGCAATCGGTCAAAGTAGAGGGAAGAAGAGGAAGACCCCTTCGAAGGGTACCAAGGGAAATTCTCTTGATGGCTCCTCTTCGAGTGGAAGCAAAGGTGGTTCTGTCACTCCTTCTTCCAACCCAAAGGAAGCTGAATGCTTCTATTGTCATGATAAGGGGCACTGGAAACGAAACTGCCCCAACTACCTGCAAGATGTTAAGGATGGGAAGGTCAAACCTACCCATGCAGGTATTTACACTATATTGTCTAATAACTCACTGCATACTAATTCTTGGGTCCTTGATACAGGTTGTGGTATTCATATATGTTTTGATTTGCAGGGCCTAAGAAGAAGTGAGGATTTGGAGCACGAAAAGATAAACTTGATCATGGGGAATAGGAAAGCTTCACCTGTCACCAAGATTGGAGTTTATTCTTTGTTGCTAAGTAGCGGGTTAGTGTTAGATTTAAATAAGTGTTGTTACTCGTCTGAAATGGCGAGAAATATTATTTATTTTCACGGTTTGTACAAACAAGGGTTTACTTTTTCATTTGATAATGAATGTGGTGGTATTAATTCCTTTTATAATAATGTTCTTTATTTTAAAGCATTACCTTGTGATGGTGTATATGAAACTGTGTAGGTTGTAGATAACTTAGGAAATAATGTGTTGCATATCGATTCTTCCACTAGTTTGAATAAGGCATACTTGTGGCATTGTCATCTTGGACATGTCAACAAGAAGTGCATAGGCCAACTCCAAAAGGCTGGAGTCTTGGAGTCATTTGACTTAAGGTCAGATAATAGTTTCGAATCTTGTTTACTTGGAAAAATGACTAAGTCAACTTTCATTGGTACTTGTGCTAGGGGTGAAGGTTTGTTGGACCTCATATATACAGATGTGTGTGGACCCTTCAGATCCGCCACAAGGGATGCTAACTGCTTCTATGTGACTTTTACTGATGATTACAATAGATATGGTTTTGTCTAATTAATCAAGCATAAGTCAGAAACCTTTGACAAGTTCAAAGAGTTCAAACAGGAAGTGGAGAATCAGGTGGGCAGGAACATTAAGATGCTCCGATCTGATCGAGGAGGTGAGTATCTTAGCACAGAGTTCCTTGACTATCTTAAGGAATGTGGAATTGTTTCACAATTGACACCTCCCAGAACACCACAGCTTAATGGTGTGGCTGAGAGGCGCAATTGAACCTTGTTAGACATGGTTCGTTCCATGATGAGTCGAGCTTCGTTACCAATCTCATTCTGGGGGTATGCCTTAGAGACTGCCACCCATATCCTTAATCTAGTCCCTACCAAGAAGGTTGCCAAAACACCTCACGAGATGTGGACTGGGAAAGTTCCCAATTTAGACCACATCAATATTTGGGGTTGCGAGGCTTTCGTGAGACGTGAGACTCAGGACAAGCTCGAACCTCGTAGTGAGCGGTGTATTTTCATCGGCTACCCGCAGAAATCCTTTGGTTACCCCTTCTACAGACCCAGTAAGAATGTGGTCTTTGTGGCAAGGAGAGGGGTCTTTCGAGAGAGAGAATTTATAAGCCAAGGAAACAGTGGGAGGCAAATTGACCTTGAAGAGCTTCAAGACCTTGAAGAGATTCAAGAGTCAAGTGGTGAAGGAACCTCAAACCCTAGCAATCGACCTGAGGAGGAAACTCCTGTTGAACCAACTGACGAGTCTGTACCTCTGAGGCGTTCCACTAGAGTTAGACATGCACTTGAGCATTACTATGGTTTCCATATTACTGCGGAAGGTGATACATTTATCAGTGATAGTACACTGGTAAATTTGGATGAACCTGTTGGATTAATGTCTAAGTCCATAACTATAATTGGTAAGACTTGACCCGACCCGGCATGGTCCATTTGGGTTGCATGGCATCATGCATTTGGATAGACTATAATGAGAGAAATAACACTTAAGGTTGGTTAATATATTCTAAGTTCTAATATATTAATAAGGTTATTTAATTAGTATTGATCAAGAATTAATTTGGAATTAATTAAGTGATCAAAAGGAGACTAATTAAATATATGGGTTGATTGTGTAAATCATTCATTCTTATATATGTGGGCTTGTGATCCAAGATTCCTTATGTTGGACTAAGTCCATGGGGTGACCCATGGATACTCCATGGAGGTTAAAATCCATGGAGCATAAGGAATGGGTAAAGTTATGAGTTACATGGTGTAACCCTAATAGCCACCATATAAAAGAATCCCACGGCTCAAGAAATCGTGCACTAATGTGTGAGTGTGAGGGCTAGACGATTTCAAGGAGTGTTCAACTTTCTCTCAAGTTATTCCAAGTGTATTTGGTGTTGTGTGAACCATTTGAGGTGTCACACTTGGGGCACTAGGCACTCAAGCTTCATGAAGACATTCTACATCAAAGAGGTATGTATTCTATCTTGTTATATTTATTATTTTGTATGCTAGATTAGGATAATACCTTGGATGTTCATAATTGTATGTATAATAGAGAAAACATAGATCCGAGGTATTTAGGGTTGCATGTACACTTAGGAGTGTTAGAATGCTCATAACCCAACAGTGGTATCAGAGCATAGGCTTGTTTTCTTGTTATACTTGCAAAAGTAGCTGAAAAATCGAGTTGGATGCATATATTCGATTGTTTTGGCTGGAATTGGACTAGGAACATTACCCTAAGATGTTTTTGGACTTATAAACTTGTTTTTGATGTGGTAATGTTCATGCTAATCCAATTTCTAAGATAATTGTCATAATTTCAAGATTTGTATTAGTTTGTATGTTCATGCTAATTTCTTGAAGATTGATGATTTGAATTATCTTGTTCTTATGAGGTTCTTAGATTAATAGAAAAGTTGTGTGAAATAGTTGTTTTCAATCCATTTTAATCTAAGAGTTGATTCCAAAGTGTGTTTTTGTAACTTGTCCTCAAGTTATATGAAAAGTCACATTTAAGAATCATAAAACTCATAAAAGTTGGCAAAGGTTACAAAATGAAGAGTCTAGTTCTAATTAAATGGTTTTATGACTCCATAACTTGTCCTCAAGTTATGGAGGTTCAAGAGTCTCTTCATTAAATTAAAAAAAAAGTGTAACCTTAATTAGTTCCATAAGTTACAATAAAAAAAGTTATTTTTTTATTAATTAGTTTAAAGTCTTCCATAACTTGTCCTCAAGTTATGGAACTTGAAGAGTTTTTTTTTTTTAATTAAAACTACTTTAAACTCATAAGTTATGGAATTAATTAGTTTTGAATAGTTTCAAAACTTACCCTCAAGTTTTGGAATTTGAAAAGTTTTCACTTATGAATACTTTAATTCCAAGTTAGCCCTTAGAATTTTAAAAGTTAAAATTCAACCCTTATACTTTATAATATTATAAGTTAATAATATTTATATATATGTATAAGAGTAAAGTCAGTCTTACCGTTAGTAGGCCTCATTCACGAAGCCGGTCTATAAGGGGGGTATAAGGTTACTGCCTATAAAATGGCAGTTTAATGGGTGTCCACTCTCACCCACCGCTTCCTTGACTGGTGGAGGGTCGTTAGCCGAACGGGTAGGACAAGGACTATAATTCTCCTTTCATTAAAAGTATTAATGATAAATACTAAGTAACTAAACTCTTATTAATACCCAATCTTAGTTACTTAGGAAAATGTGAATTTGGTGCTAACCCATGAAATTACACTTTGCACTTTGCTTAAGTCGTTAGTGGAGCGTGTGTGGTTAACCGGCACACTAACCTGGACTTAACAAGGTAGGCAAAGGGTAACTTAATATTTATCATAGTATCGGTGGAGCGTGTGTGGTTAACCGGCACACTGATTAAGCGGTAAATATTAAGGGTACCAAGTATATTTGCATGGTTTTTCACACCTTGTTTTGTGATCCTCGGCATCCCAGTCACAAAACCTGAAGGGCACACTCGAGATTGAAACATGCCTTTGAACAGTTCAATGAATCTCAAAGATCTAGGACTTTCAAATCCAATTAAAACCTAATAAATTATTTCGTTTTTCATGGTGGAAATTGGTGAATCGTCATTCACCTACCTTCAAATATTTTATAGCTTGGATTACGGCATCCCTCTTCTAAGTTATAAAATAGTTTGTTGGGTCCTAGCCTTAATATTTCATATTGGGTGTCATATTAAGGACTTTAAATCAACTATCTTGAATATCTCCCAAAAAGATGTCTGGTCTAGACATTTATGATCTTCCCAAATCTCTTGAAACAAGCTTTCCTAAATGAAGATGATGTCCCATGGATATCATACTTCTTTCACCTCCTCCAATTATTCTCCCTAACCCACAAGTTCCTAAAAAGTTTAAGGTCACTCAAGCCCTATTGGCAAGGCAAGGTCTAGGTGTGATCACATCTTGGAGATGTAGTCACATATTGACAAGCCGGGAGAGTTGGGTGTCAAAGTCTTGAGAAAGTTGGTGGCTCAACTACTTTCTAAGTCACATAGTGAGTTCTTTTGGGAATCCTATGAAACAGACAAAGGCAAGACCCTTAATGATCTTATCTATTTGCTAAGATCAACTTCCTAAAACGCTATGGACATTGACAATGATGACATTGGATATCCAGTAAAGCTCTCTCTTCCCAATGGAAAGGGATCGGCCATAGTCAACTCGGTTGACCCAATGGTAAAGAGAGAGGCGAAGTCTGAGATAGTCCCATTATCAAGGGTCCATAGGTAACTATTGCCAAAGGAAGGGGCATTGGTTACGAAGCTGCCAAATTTACCTAAGGATGTTAAAGTCAATAAGTTTGGCTCTACTTCAGGTAAAGTTCATTGTCTAACTCTATTAAGTACATGCTGATTCTGATCGCGAAGATGGATTTCAATCGCATGGTTCGGTGATCAGAATTTTGGGCTATTACTTAATAGTTATGATATTTATATTGCTTAGGAATAGATAACAACAAGGTTTTCATATGGATTGTAAGGATAAGTTTTTCCGCAAAGTTTTAAAATAAAAGAAAAAGGTTTTGATTTTATTTATTTTAAGTATCCTTACAATGGCATTTGTGAAAAGTTGTTGCTTATAAGATTTCATTGATAGCAATATTGGAAAAATGGATTTGATTCTTTCGGCTGTGGTAGTGTCTAATATTACCAAATAAGGAAAGATTCTCATCACCCAAGGTTCAATTGGACCGAAACTTGGAATCATGCAAGTTGTATAGTATGATGAATGAGAACTTTCAGCTTGGAAAATTAAGACTAATTCCTTATGTGAATAAGGAAAGGACTAAGGGATCGAGTACACATTCTTGTGCACTGGTCAAGTCCACCACAAAAGATCAAGAAGACTATTCGTCATGATTTACTTAAGTTCAGTAAATATGGTTATACTTATAAGTTTAAGTATAAGTCTGTAGCATTGGAGAAGTTTCAATGTGAGACAGAACGAATAAGAAGAATCAAAGTATGGCAGAAAGATAAAAGTTTCTCAAATCTGAAAAGATGGGAGAGTACTTTAGTATCATGTTTATGATCATCTTAATGATTAAGATACCATATCACAATTGGTCCTCTAAAGTCATCTTAGTGCATTCTTATGACTAAGAAGAGGAGTCATGAATTGTTGAAATGGTTAAATCAAAAAGATGAGTCATACTTCGTTCCAAAACAATTCTTAGAGTCATACTCCAAGATTGTAACTTGAGTGACATATCTTAAAGAGGGTTTGTTAACACTAGTCAAATGTAAGAGTAAAAGGTTATCTACTCTTGTACATTTGAAATTGGTAAGTTGTTATGTTTTGGATAAAACAGAGACCAACTTAGGCCAATTGTGTAAAGTGTTAGTCTTGATAAAGAATCCGCACTATCTCTTGAATATTTGACAAGGGAGTCTTATATGTCAAGAGGACAGTGGGAGTCTTAAAGCTCTTGAAAGTTTCAAGACTTAATCAAGAATAAAACCTAAAGTCCTTCACTAGCACACGACTTGAGGTTTATAACCTATCGTGTTGACATATTCTGTGCCCATTCCAGTTAAAGTTGGCTTTGCATAGGAGTTCTGAAAGTTCTCAATTGGTTGCATAACAACTTGGAAGCAATGGCAGGCCCTGTACTGCCAGGTGGCAAGAAGTTAAGATTGCATAAGTTCAGTCCATATGAGTTTGGATTTGTCATTATCCTTGTCTTGTGACTATGGTTTTGACGATTCACATGGATAAGAACACATACACCATAAAATCTAAGGGTCATAAGGTTTCTCTCCGATTCATGAAAATGATGGTGAGGAAACACTTTCACTAAGTAGATTTTAGCTAGATAGCAATTGTGATATTTGCATTCTCAAAGTCGTTAGTGGAGCGTGTGTGGTTTACCGGCACACTAACATGGACTTGTGAGAAGTGGCAAAGGTCTAAACAATTGAGACTATGATTACGGCATCCCTTTTCATAGTTCTAAAATTGTTTAGACACACATGTGAGCAATCTAAGAGAGGTGTATGATTTTGATAAAGTTTTATCAAAACAATCTAGTATCAGAAATCTGAACTTTGGTAAGAAAGTCAGCTGATTTCTGAGTACATGTCAAAGCTAGTGGGAGCATAAGTGTTATGCTAATAATCATCATGTTAGTGGGAGCATGATAATTATGACAAAGGTTGCAAGTTAGCAATGTTAATTATAGAAAACAAAAGTTTCAATTCGTGAGGTTGCAGGGGTTGAAAAAGTTGTTTTGCTATAATTAAGGGAGAGGAAATTATACTTCATTTCAATTCTAAAAGCTTAGAGTGAGATTTTAATCGTATTTAATCAAGGATATATATATGAATTTCATGTTGGAATGGCTCAACATAAGGAAATTCTATATATGGGTCCATTATTTGCGTTCTAAAATTCGATTATGATTACGGCATCCCTTTTCATAATCTGAATTTTGAGAACTAGGCAAATTTAAATGGAAATATTATAGCAAAAGACTGGTTTAGTCTCTATGTGAGACATCATGAATCGTGTCCCATATGCTTCGGATATAGGATCGATTACATGTGCTATATTCATCCTTTCTAAAATTTTCCAAATGCCTGGGGCATTATGAAGGGAAAAGGTCTAGAATTGGATATGACTAAAATGATTAAGCAATTGTCGAGGACAATCTAAGGTTTACCAAAGATTGGTTTCTCAAGGACAGTTGGAAGTATAATGTTAATTCTGGAAGGACGATATTGACATAATCTGTAAGGAGGCAACTCTTGTTCAGAAGTGATAGTCAAAATGGAATATGGAAATGTTTCAAAGTTAGAAATTATTCAATCTGTGTAAGATTAGGAAACTTAATGAAAGAAGGATGTTTCCAAGGAGCTGATCTCCTTTGGAATGCTCTGTAATGATTGTTGTCAAGTCTTTCTGACTTCGTGCATAATCATTAAGCGGATCAATGCATATAAGTTTAGAATCTAACAGATTTCAGTAAATGGCATGAATTTGGAATTCTTGCATTTGCAGTAAGGATTTGGGACTGTGAAAAGAGGATCATTGGAGTGATGTTCAATTGATCTATTTTACAAAGTAAAGATCATAGACAAACATAGTATGCATACTTGGTGTATGGCATGACTAGTGTTTAGAAAACATAGTGTACATGCTTGGAGCATGGGACAACTATTGTTTTAAATTCAAGTATAAAGTTGATAAAACCGAAACAATGAATAATGAGTAATCAGTATGGTGATAAATAAAAGTGTTTATTTATATTCATAGGGTTTGATACCATATTTGATTCATTTATTCTTGTGTTTCACTTTGCATGTTTTGACTTCCAGAATAACTAAGTCGCTCTTCCTGAATGATTAAGTTATTCAAACCATCCACAGTCGGTCATATGTTGGAAGTAGATATGAATCAAGACTGTCATGGGTTGGTTTGTAGAGGTCCAAGTTGGTGGACAAAGTGGTGCTACAACACTCATGAGTGCTCATAAGTTCTGAGTATTGGATTCAACCCGCGCTCATTTGAATCACTTCATGGATTTTATCACGAGTGATCATGAGACGATAATATCTTATATTCTTCAAACCTAGAGATATGAGTTGTTACTATGAGTTGGTTATACATTGATTGCACGAAAACGCATTGGTAACTCGATGTTATAAAACGTGCCTTTGTGTATGATTCAACAAGTAGTAGAACAAGCCATATGAGTCGAAGTTTATCCATTCCTTTTGCCTTCGGGATAAAAGCGATATATGTGGGCCCCTCGATGATTTAAAGATGATACATGTGAGTGCTTGGCCAAGCCAGGACTGATTTGATTTGTTCAATCAGTCAGTCATCATGAATCGGAAATCGGGAAACAACAAATGGACAGAGAGAATGATTGATAATCCATGTCTCAGTCCATATGATATCTAGAATGGAGGAATATATGATCCCTTATCTAATGGACAAGTCATTGACAAAGGTTAGAGTTCATCGACAAGGTCAGAGTTCGACAGAAGCTTTTGAGAGCTACGATTGCTGATCGGTTCCTGAAGTCATACGCAATAATAGTTTTAGACTTATCCAAGTGGGAGACTGTTGGATTAATGTCTAAGTCCATAACTATAATTGGTAAAACTTGACCCGACCCGGCATGGTCCATTTGGGTTGCATGGCATCATGCATTTGGATAGACTATAATGAGAGAAATAACACTTAAGGTTGGTTAATATATTATAAGTTCTAATATATTAATAAGGTTATTTAATTAGTATTGATCAAGAATTAATTTGGAATTAATTAAGTGATCAAAAGGAGACTAATTAAATATATGGGTTGATTGTGTAAATCATTCATTCTTATATATGTGGGCTTGTGATCCAAGATTCCTTATGTTGGACTAAGTCCATGGGGTGACCCATGGATACTCCGTGGAGGTTAAAATCCATGGAGCATAAGGAATGGGTAAAGTTATGAGTTACATGGTGTAAACCTAATAGCCACCATATAAAAGAATCCCATGGCTCAAGAAATCGTGCACTAATGTGTGAGTGTGAGGTCTAGACGATTTCAAGGAGTGTTCAAGTTTCTCTCAAGTTATTCCACGTGTATTTGGTGTTGTGTGAACCATTTGAGGTGTCACACTTAGGCTAGGCACTCAAGCTTCATGAAGACATTCTACATCAAAGAGGTATGTATTCTATCTTGTTATATTTATTATTTTGTATGCTAGATTAGGATAATACCTTGGATGTTCATAATTATATGTATAATAGAGAAAACATAGATCCAAGGTATTTAGGGTTGCATGTACACTTAGGAGTGTTAGAATGCTCATAACCCAACAGAACCTACCAGCTATAGGGAAGCCATGGCAGGCCTCGAGTCTGCTAAATGGAAAGAGGCTATGGACAGCGACATTCAGTCCATGTATGACAATCAAGTTTGGAACTTGGTTGACAATGTACAGGGTCGTAAGACGGTCGAGTGAAAATGGATCTTCTAGAAGAAGACCGACATGGATGGGAGAGTGCACACATATAAGGTGCAACTGGTTGCGAAGGGCTTCACTCAAACTCGGGGAGTTGATTATGATGAAACCTTCTCACCAGTAGCGAATATTAAGTCTATTAGGGTTATGCTAGCCATTACTGCATTTCATGATTATGAAATATGGCAAATGGATGTCAAAACCGCTTTCCTTAATGGAAAGTTGGTTGAGGATGTTTACATGAGTCAACCAGAGGGTTTTGTCAGTGCAGAGTACCCTGATAGAGTGTGCAAGCTTAAGAAATTCATTTATGGATTGAAACAAGCATCTCGCAGCTGGATGTGTATATGTCAGGGCTAGTGGGAGTATAGTTTGCTTTTTGGTACTGTATGTGGATGACATAGTACTCAAGGGAAATGACATCCCAACTTTGCAGGAGGTTAAGTCCTGGCTTGGGAAGTGTTTCGCTATGAAGGACCTTGGAGAAGCTGCCTATATCCTAGGGATAAGGATATTGAGAGAAAGGAGTAACAAACTAATTGGACTTAGTCAAAGCACCTATGTGGACAAAGTGTTGAAGAGGTTCAACATGCAGAATTCCAAGAAAGGTGACTTACCGATCCAGCATAATCCCAAACTGAGCAAGGCTCAGAGCCCGAGTACAGAGGATGAGATAGTTGACATGAGTCGATTACCATATGCTTCCGTTGTTGGCTCGATCATGTATGCTATCACTTGTACCCGCCCTGATGTAGCCTTTGCTTTGAGCATGGTCAGCTGATATCAGGGGAATTCTGGCAAGGCTCACTGGACTACGATGAAGAACATTCTCAAGTACTTGCGGAGGACTAAGGACTGGGTCCTTACCCTTGGTGGGAGTGATGACTTGAGAGTAGTGGGGTACAGTGATGCTAGCTTTCAGACTGATAGGGATAATTTCCGCTCTCAGTCGGACTGGGTCTTTATCATGAATGGAGGAGCAATTACGTGGAAAAGTTCCAAGAAGGAGACGGTAGATGATTCAACATGTGAATCAGAGTATATATCAGCGAGTGATGCGGCAAGGGAGGCGATATGGCTGAGGAACTTCATCGGAGACCTTGGTGTTGTACCAGCTATAAAGGAGCCTATGGAGATTTTCTGTGACAGCAATAGTGCGGTTGCCTTAGCCAATGAACCGAGAGATCATGGCAGATCCAGACACATTGACAGAAAATATCACTTTATAAGACACAATATAGAAGAAGGACTCCTCGTGGAAAAGAGGGTATCGTCAGAAGAGAACCCAGCAGATCCCCTCACGAAGGGACTAACTAGGGTTAGGCATTTGCAGCATGCGAGGCGCATCGGGCTAAGGGACGATATTAGTTTTACAGATTAGATAGCTATTTCTGAAACTTGTAAAATGGAATTGACATTTGATGATTAAATAAAATTTGTTGTTTATTTATAAGTAAGGTGTTGCTATCTTGTGTCAATTGTTTACTATTGTTTCAATTTTGCATGTTTTGACTTCCAGAATAATTACTTTATTCAAACTCTCCACAGTCAATCATATGTTGGAAGTAGGTATGAATTAATACTGTCATGAATTGGGCTTGTAGATGTCTAAGGTGTTGGTCATAGCAAGAGTTGCTACAACATTCATGAGTGCTCATAAGTTCTGAGTATTGGATTAAACCCACGCTCACTTGTATCACTTCATGGAATTTATCTCGAGTGATCGTGAGAAGGTAATATCATATAAGTCTTCAAACCTAGAGATATGAGTTGTTTCCTATGAATTGATTGTGCATTGATTGTACAAAAAAGCATCAGTAACTTGATGTTATAAAACGTGCCTTTGTGTATGATTCAACAAGTAGTAGAACAAGCATATGAGTCGAAGTTTATCTGTTCCTTTTAGTCCTTGGAGGATTAAAAGCGATATTTGGGCCCTCGATGATTTTGTTTTGACCTATGTGTCAGGCCCGGTCAGAACCAAATTGATGTGTTCAGTTTAGTTTTATGTCAAACAAATCGGAAATCGGGAAACAAACTGTTGGACAATGAGTACGACATTGTTCCATGTATTTGTCCGGATGATATCTAGAACAGAGGATTATATGATCACTTATCTAAAATGGCACTTCAAAGTTCAACAGATTTTTAAGAGCTATGATTGCTGGTCGGTTCCTGAAGTCATACTTGCAACTATAGTTATCAGATTTATCCAAGTGGGAGACTGTTGGATAAGGTGTCTAAGTCCGTAACTATATTTGGTATGTACTTGACCCGACCCGGCATGGTTCATTTGGGTTACACTTCACTGAAACAATTTGTATGGATAATCTTTTGAGAATAGTATATTTATGATTTATTAATATATTATTAGTTATAATATATTAATATGAAATAATATTATTTAATTAGTATTGATCAAGAATTAATTTAGAATTAATTTAGTGATCAGGAACTAATTAAATATGGACTCTTATATATATATATATATATATATATATATATATATATATATATATATATATATATATATATAGAATTGGCCAAGTTCATTTAGGATGGGCTAAGCTTGCATGGATAGTCCATGGAGTTTTTAACCCATGGATCCTATGGAAATGAAAGGTCATGGGTATTAGGGTTTACATGGATGTAACCCTAATCCTCCATACTATATAAAGAGGTCTTTGGCACATGAAATGACACTAGTGTGTGAGTGTACAAGGGTGGGCTGATTTCTACAAGTGCATTATATTCTCTCAAGCTTTCCAAGTTGATTTGGTGATTTGTGATTCCACTTGAGGCATCCACATTATTGGTGCTAGGCTCTCAAGACTCCAAGCAATCAGCCACAAGAAAAGGTATGTTATTCTACTAAAGTTTTTATATTACAAGTACCCCATAACATGCTAGTTAGGTTGAGAACCTTGGAAAATCAAATTTGCATGTATAATAGAGAAAACATAGATCCAAGGTTTCTAGGGTTGCATGTACACCATAGGAGTGTTAGAATGCTCAAACCCCATCAAGAACGAATAGTTCCGATCTTGTATACAAATTGTTCTAACGCTAAGTGAATGAAGATCAGTATATTTTTAATCATTGTCATTCCAAATCATTAATTTATCTTCTAATATAGAATCTGACAATCATTTTATTCTAACAAAGACATCCTCATGAACGATCGAAACAAGATCCCATTCCTTGATTGAGACTGAACAGACCCCATTAATACATAACTATCTCGATAAAACTTTGAAGGTTATCCATAAATGCTGCTACGGCTCTAGTTGGATCCATCCAAATACCAACCCTGCCAGCACGACATGCCAAAAATTAGATTCCATGCAGATCTAATGTCCCGTATGGAAAACTGAGCAACATTGTCCTAATTTCTAGATCCCCAATAACCAAGGACATCTTCCAAACTCATGTCGAACTTGACAATAGGTTGATGAATACATTGAACTTCAACTGATACAACCCAAAACTTCCGAAGAATCTCCGCTGTGATGATGTATGAAATGACCAATGATGGATAACACATTCACACCTAATCCAGTGAACCAAAACCCACGCATACCTGAACATACCCATCCCTGAAACCGATTTACCGATCGACAACTTCCTAGCCTAGACTGTAAATAGTAATCCATACATCAAGCTAACTAGTCCTTCAGCAGCCAATACTCAACCTGAGCGTCCCAAACGCCTCTTGATCTATTCAGTGATATTCTGAAAGGAACCACTTGCTACAACAAGCTCCTTATCCAACATCTTATTGTCGCGAAGATGACTCATGCATTCCTGAACACATACGTCTGATGATAACTTGCTCTGCACCTCCGTCCTGACCAAATCCTGAAACAAAGTTTCACATACCCAAACCAAATATCCCTAAGACCCATTCTTCTGAAATCATAAACTCGAACATAACGATGATCCTTCAAACAAAATAGCCAGTTCTCCCCCACTTAGGGTTCGAACTACTACCAAATGACTTTGCAGACAAGCCACATCTCAAACCGGTTCAACCAGACGCGTAGCATCCCCGAATCTTTAGAATATAATACACAACATAAGTTAGTCTTCCAAATAAAGACCAACAGAACTCAAGGTTATTCTGAATCTTAGATGGAGACCTCAAAACACTCCCAATCATAACCGCCTCTAACATCAGAATCCCCTGCAGATGCACAAACAATAATTCTGATAGTCTACTTATAACACTGACTTCCTGTTTACAAACAAATGGGTTATCACACTCCCCGCCTAAAAATCCCCAACCATTAATTCATCGCGAGGATCATTCATAAATACAAGGGGCAATGTACTCATAGTCGGGATACATCAGAGATAACAAAATTTATCGCTTCCAATTCACTTCCTTGATCACCTGGAACAATCAATTAACACCGGGACTAACCAAATTCAAAGGAAGCAGGCCCTTGTTCTCATCTCAAGGCAACCATACCACAACAATCCTTTTGTGCATTCCCACACTGCCATACTTGCCGCTAACAAACCGCAACCATCTAGCCCCATGTTGGGTCTACATCCCACCTCTAAAAATCTCATGTCTACTCTATCTTTCCTCCGAATACGGAAAGTTGGAAGAACATAACTCCCATCGAAGATAGTGACATCTCAATACATCTGCCAATCAATCATCCTCTGGCTGTAATCCTTGAGTCGATCATCACAATCGCTTCCTTCTTGAGTTCTACGACTCAATTGGAACTACCTCGATAAAGGCCCTCGGGACCTCGAAATCAACTAACTCACCTAGGTCTATACCATTCAATCCCAAACTAATAATGCCACTAAGGCCAAACAACCAATACACTCATCCTCGGCTTGAACGACCATATTCGATAAACCGAATAAGACGAGAACACGTTGTAATGAACTATGGTGCCAAACCATACAATCTACCCTCAATCAGCTCCTTAAAATTCCCGAAATTTTTCCTTGATTTGAGTATGGATCCTATGCTTTTAGTAGTACGGGCCCAATACTACCTTCCACACCTATCTATACTTTCCTGAAGGATCTTTTCAGATTATCTAAGTAACTACTCAATTCGGTACTCCAAGTACCTGCTAAATAGAATAATCAAGCCCACTAACACCCTTCCTAGGCTCTCCTAGGTCCTGACCTCATCCTGCCATCAGCTGCTTAAGAACTCTCAATAATGTACGTTAACTACTTCATGAATACAATCAGATGCCACAAAGCCTAGATAATCCTTCGAGTAACAAAATTGACCCTACGACGCTTAGACTCAAATAAGAGTTGTGCAATAGAGTCAAATCCGTCACTTTGAGATTATTTAACCTTTGCAACACGTGACTTGACATATTCACTTAATAGTTAACTCATATCACTAAGAGTTCCACAAAGCACAAAGCACAAAGCAAGCAACATTCATGCAGTAATACTCCAATCCATAGAACAAAAAAAGGACTTCCCCAAGCTCACTTACTACTAACTATTCTAGGAACTTCCAATATTGTTTCTGATTGCCTTATGAATGCAAATTATACACAATATAGGATCAAATAGATTGTCGAATAAAAGACTCTACCCTAAGACCACAATGAAACAAGGAACAGGAAATAAGGTCACATAAGTCATCCTAAGGTTATATGAACCTAATCGTGTATAATTTTTAAAGTATACACTTAGCAATCAATTTCAACAATACAGATTCCAAATCTAGAATAGCATCAAATTCTCCTAGGCTACAAGGCATCACATATCAAGCCAATCTATCATGCAATTCCTAAAAGTATCCCTAGCCTCATCCTAGCATGCTAGTGTTTGTATAATATATCATATCAACATGTATGGGTATTATGGGAATCACTTACTTGAGCTCGGCTTATTTCACGCATCACACCCCCTTTTTCTTTATAAAATCTTTTCAAAAACCTATTTTCTTTAGAAAAATCTTTTTAGAAACTTATTTTCATTCAAAATATTACCAATTCCTTAGCTTGAGTTCAGACATACCCGAGAGTGTGCCCGAATCCCTCAAACCAAGGCTTTGATACAAACTTGTAACGTCCCGAAAATCCAACGTAAAATTTTCATATTTAAAACAAATAGTCACACAATGAGTTATTCCAAAACCGATCAAAGTGAATATATTATTTAAACATCAGGGTAATATCATTAATTGTCACTTCAGAAAACTCTGGAGGGTGTTGTGTAGTCATGTCGGGCCCTTCCCTTTTGAACCGAAAGTACCTGAAACCATAAATATGAAACCGTAAGCATAATGCTTAGTGAGTTCCCCAAAATACCGCATACCATATATATATATATATATATATATATATATATATATATATATATATATATATATATATATATATATATATATATATATATATATATATATATATATATATATATATATATATATGTATGTATGTATGCATATATGTATGTATATATATATATATATATATATATATATATATATATATATGGATACACACACACAAATATAACAACATGTGGCTGTTTCGGGTCCGTATCAACCCCGAGTCCATAATGACTCTGAGCCCATATAACTCAATACATAAATCATAGAAGCATATAAGCATGATTCACAAAGACAACAAGCACATGCAGGCATATAAGAAAATGTCACAAAAGACAACCATCAAACTACAAACATAATCTAGTGGGCCGATATTGGTGCTTTCGACCCATAAGTACAGTGAAGAGACTCACATCATAGTCTAAAAGAATAGTTGCACCAATCAGTGCTCTAAAAGTTGTGCCTACCGGTCACCTATACAATTAACATGAACCCAAATCTCAAACTATAAATCAAATTACCTAAAATGCCCTTAGGTCAAACTTAGTCAACCCTGGTCAAAGTCAAAGTCAACAGTCAAGGTCCAAAAGTCAATATTTCATCCCAGCGGAGTACGTCCTGCGTACCAAGAGAGTACGCCCAACGTACTCTGATGTTGAGCAAAAGCGGGGCGCTGACCGCGTACGTGCAACGTACCACCAGTCCAGTGCATGCAGCCCAATACCAAAACTCCATTAAGAGCTTATTCCATTAAGCCCTTACGTTCAAAACTCAAATCCAAGCCTAAAATGATGTCCTAAGTCATAAAGTTTCCAACTTTATGACTTTGCATGGCTATAAAGTACTTAATGTCCAAAACCCTAAGTTCTTAACCCAATAAGACATCATAACTCTTGTATGGAAGGGATACAAGGGCCAAGATCACATTTTTATTGTTCATAATAGCTTCATAATGGATAAAGTTTCCAACTTTATCCATTAGAATGGTCCTAACAAACAAGATCTAGTCTTTAAGTCTCAAAGGGACCCAAAAGTGCATCTTTTTCAACTTAATCCATTAAGTCCAAGTCTCCAACCTTCATATCTGAATCAAAATGATGTTTAGATAGATAAAGTTTCCAACTTTATCCATAACAAGGTCACAAACTTTCAAGATCTAAACTTTATGCACTTAAAGTAACCAAAAGCTTATAACACCCAAAACTAGCTAGATCTAACAATTTCATCATCAAGATTCAAACTTTATACCTCTAAAAGAAAGATCAAGGTGAACAAAGTCTGGATCTACAAGATCCAATCCAAACAACACTTTTTCAATGAGTTCCTTCTTCTCCAAGGTGCACCAAGAACACTCTAAAGCACTAAAAAACACCTTCTTTTGCTCACAAGGCTCAATCTAGGGTTAGGGTTTCAAAAGAGGGTGTTGGAGAGGTGGAGACTGAGAATGGAATGGGTTTGGGGGAGTTAAGAAGCTTAATACGGCTCAAACCATGAAAATAGGGTTTGGGCATTGATCGCGTACACCCAACGTACTAGGGATGCCCTAGTACGCCCAACGTACGCGGCTAACCCAAAAATCGCCCTAACTTCAAACGGTCATAGCTTCTTCGTTCCAAATCTGTTTTCAACGTTCTTTATATCCACAGATAGTTAATGAGAAGCTCTAAAATCCTATCAACTCTCCTTTTTCTTAAAACTTACCGAACTTAAATCCAAAATTCATAAAAGTCCCGAACTATCACTTTACGGTTATACCCTCGGGCTCTAAAGCACCAATCGAATTCGTGATCACCTAATCTACATTACCCACATCCAAAGGGGTCTAAATCTTTCTTTCCCCCAATACCCGAAGCCTTATGATAACTAATATTCGGGTTACGACCCCAAATTACGAAACGATTCGAAGCAAGGTGTTACAGTGTCCTTTTCACTTACTACTTCTTTATGTGGTGTTTTGTCGTTAGCTGAAAGGGTTTGATAAGACGATGCCTCATTAAAACTATAACAAGTGTAAGTACTAAAAACAAACTTCTCGTTATTAGTTATTTTAGGAAAATGTGAATAGTTGTTAATCCATTATTAACACACATTATTTGTTACGAGCCTATTTACGCAGCATGTGTGGTTAACCTACACATAAATTTGAGAGTAAAAGGAAAATGATGTGGCACTTGTGGTTGTGGTTTGTTGATGGAGCATGTGTGGTTAATCGGTACGTTAATTTAAGAGCCATAACATAATCAAGGGTCACGTGTTCTTGCATGGTTGTTTCATCATCTTATTTGTGAGACCACGGTATCATTGGCACAAATAAAGGTTGTCAAATTTTGAGATTAACATGCCATTAAATAGTTTTAATGAATCTCAAAAGATCTAGGAGTTTCATAGTGATTGAAATTGGTAAAGTGCATTGCCTACCTAAATAACTTTGTAGTGTGTTGACAACATCTACTGCAATAAAACCTATCAGGCGGATTAGTTGGAAGGATGATCAAATTCATATTTTAGAATAGTTCTCATTTACAAATAAAAATATCATGCTTTAGATTTAGCTCTTCTTGAGATTTTCCTTTAACCACTACATTCCAAAACTGTTAAGAATAGTTATCGTATTAACATATTAAAGTAAAATGGAATTTCATTTAGCTAGTAGTTGACTATGATTATCAACTTAGGTGACAATGTACATATAATCAGTTCAATCTGATTTTGATATGAACAATTTAGAAATGTCCATTAAAGAGTTGAATGGATGTAAAAACCCTTTGGAATAACATAACCAATCATAGAAACTCCAACTTCAATTACTCTCATATTCACTATCATGAATAGAAGTGTCATGAAAGCCAGTTGTCCGTTGGTTAAAAGGTGATTAGTGTTAAAATACCTAATTGGTCCCCCAAACGCCAACAATAATAGGAAGGCTTATTCTAATACTTGTTCTGATATACTATTATTTCCAAAATTAAGAAAAAAGTACTAAGAAAACATAAAAGCCCAACATATCTGATAGGTAAGACTAAAATATAGAAGAGATATTTTGATCGTGGATTACGAGTCCATGCTACTGTCTATAGGATCAAACGACAACTCAAAATTTTTTAGTCTACAAATGGATATGATAATTAATAATACCATTAGAACATTACTTCCAATCCTTAAGTATTTTATTAAAAGATAAAGTATTGACGTTCGCAAGAATATGCAGTGACTGTAAGGAGTAAAGAGGACTGAAACAAGGAGAAGCATATTAATCATGAATATCGGGCACTTGCTACTATTCATAGGATCAAAAGATATCTCATTCTCCCAAATGTTTAATCTATCATTTTATGATTCAAAACTGTTTGTACAAGATTTCGTTAGAGTGTTATGACTTATTTAGAACGTTTTAATATGTTTAAAATAAAGTCACAAATCCATGAAACTTGTATTGTAATAAAAGGTTGATTCAAGTATTTGAATGAGATGTAATATTAGAAAATCATATTCTTGAAAATAAGAATTGCATTGCCAAAAGTCCATTTGGATAAGATTTTGGATATTCATTTGACAACAAGTCTTATGGTTAATGCGACTCCTATTTGTCAAGACAGGTGATAAAAGCACTATGTGATAGTGTGAATATCTGTTGGAATTAGTTTTAACTAATGCTCCATTCAGACAATCCGTAATACATACTAATTTGAGTACATCCAAAAGTTTGGATAAAATGAATTTGTGGAGTCATTGTCTTGAACATGTGAACATGAAATAAATTACTAAGTATCCAGTTGGATCAGATATTTGATACCATTTGATTGTTATTCTTATGGTAAATGAAAATCATGTTTATCAAGATAGATGATTAATACATCACTTGGTGATGAAAATATATGTTGGAATTAATTCGCACTAATGAAGCATTCAGATAAACCAAAATAAATAGTAAAATTGGCATCATATGAACATGTTTATCTGAATAAACATTGAGACTGAAACCTTCTAGGTATTCCAAGTTTCATGAAACGACATTGAGAATCAACTGGGCAAAAGGATAAGATACTCAGATCCAATAATATTGGTAAGAATCTTAGTCAAAACCATATCGATCATCTAAGTAATTACTGAAAAAAATTTCATTAGTTCTCTCTTCCCAAAATAGTATCACAGTGAGTGTTGTTGAAGACGAAAAACAAATCATTGTTTGGTTTGTTGCTTGATGAGTCGAGTTATGCTTAACAGAACGGTTCGTGGATTGTACCATGAATAGTGTTGCAAAAGTCATTGGTCTTACACCAACGTAGAAGGTTTTGAAACACTCTCTGAAATGAGGAGGAAGGGTTTATCCCTCAGTAAGTACATTTAAAATTCTACGATTATGACGTTTAAGTTATTTGTGAAGTGCTTAACAATCTAGGACTTCGATTAGAGATGTGTTGTCTCATTGGAAGTCCCATCAAACGTTTTGGATAATTGTTTTACAAAGATTTTGTGAACAAAATGTTTGTTACTCAAAGGGAGGTCTTCCAAGAGAGGGATATGATATCCAATAAAGTTAGGGGAAGCCACATTTCTCTTAACAAGATTCAAGAGTCAACCAACAAAGAACCTAAAGTTGGCCTTAACATTAAATTTGAGATTGAAAGAGCTATTGAGGAAACTGACATACCTCTAAATCTTCCCAATAGACTTGATAGAGGACGTCATACACCTAGTTGTATAGATTGAGTCACCGGCAGACTGTGACATCCCCAAATTCACGGTCATTTTAAAAATTTTATTTATGGTTATTTAAAAATCAGAGTATCCATTTTAAAGAATAATATTGCGGAATTTGTTCCCAGAAAACATGATAAAGATATTATCAAAGCATTTCCGAAGAAATGTATTTTATATTAAAATATTGGGATGTCATCGTCAATACAGAAACATAAGCATAAACAGACCTTACATTCATTTACACTAATGATTTACATCTCTGTTAATCTCTCAGTGTAATGTAGCTTTGTATCGACACCTGTGATACAAATAAACTGAGTGGGTTGAGTTGGGAAACATGGTAAGTACATAGGGATTTCAATCCCGCAATGTTATATCATATATATATTTTAGAACATACAATATATACAATTTCACCTTATATAAGCAATTTTACCCCACCCCATCGATCTGGTCAACGACACAATCCATACTCTTGAATCTGAAATTAACAACTTTACCTAATCCATACTCCCGGATCAGGTATCTCTAATCCATGCTCTCGGATCAATGACAAATGACTATGCCCACTCTATACTCTCGGAATGACTATGCCTAATCCATGCTCTCGGATTAATGACAAATGACTATGCCCTCTCCATACCCTCGGATTAAGGACGAATGACTATGTCTAATCCATGCTCTCTGATTAATGAAAAATTTTAAAGTTATGCCCTCCGTGTATATCTCACCCGTACAAGTAAAAAGATACTACCCAATATTCCTCCTAATTAATTTAGGTTCACTCTGTATCCTAAAACATCATATATCGTTAGATATGCTCTTAACACGTATTTCAGGCAATATAAAATATTTCACACATAAACATATACTTAATACTTGTATTAAAACCATGTTCATGAAAGGGACTATGCACTCACTTGTTAAAGTGATGACTCAAAATTTGGGCAGCGCTTCGCTTCTAGCAACTGTCATTTCCTTTGACGTAACCTAACATTATTACCGCTAAGTTTTAGTTTAATATTTTATTGCAACTAATTATTAGTCTAGATTTATCATTAACTCAAAGTCTACTTTCATGATCTATCAAGTAAGGAACAACCAGTTAGGATCATATCGAAGGTAGGGTCGGTTTGGTATACGAAGTATACTGTTTGTAAATCCCACTTTAAACACCTCACTAAATCACAACCTAGACATCATCCCCGTAAGTAGATCAATTAGTATAACGAGTTGGAATCACTGATAAATATTTTTTATAGGTTCATAATAACGATAATGAACTTAAACATAAGTTATAATTAAATTATGGTAAGCATAACTCACTTACAAGGGAGTTTAGCGTGGAACCGAGCTCTACGCGGGCAAAACTTCTGAGCCAAAAGCTCTTCTTCTCGGGGCCCTCTGGCGCTCCAGGACTCACTTATAACACCTAGGAGGTGCTAGGGAAAAGAATATAAGGTTTGTGTATGTTTGGGAGAGAGTTGGATGAGAAGATGTGAGAAAAATGAGTGAAAACGCCTTCTATTTATAGGCTGCCAGCAGCCGCGTACGTTGGGCGTACGTAATGGTACGCTGGTCGTAATGGCCAAAACAGCAGTACGTTAGGCGTACTTCGAGTTACACTGAGCGTACTCAATCTAGGTTTCACAATCTCGTTCCAGGCCTGGGGAGGAAGGAACGACCCAGATCTTGTCACGTGTCACTCGCTGGTTACTCCAAAAACTAATTATCTTCCAAAATCCGTAACTTTCGCATACGAGCTCCGTTTTTTATTTTCTTTATATCCACACTTAGGTATCAACGGGATCTACAACTTTTTGTAAGACTCCATTGGCTAATTTTGACTTTATTTTTAAAGTTATATTTTAACAGGCTTAGATAGTTAAAGTCCGTTAAAAATTCATAACTTTGTCATCCGACGTCCGTTTTCACTGTCTTTATATCATTGTTAATGAGATCTTCAATTCTCGTGTAGGTTGTGTCGGCTAATAATCGATCGATCTAAAATTCAATTTTCGGGCTGCATACAGCTATGCCAAATCTTAGAAAATCATAACTTCCTCAAACGAAGTCAGATTTGGACGTTCTCTATATGCACGCTCTCGGTTTAATATATACTATGACTTTTGTTTAGATCTCTAAGGCTAAAAGGCATTTCGTCAAAAATTCACTTTTTACGATACACAGAGCCATGTTGCTTTTGTCGCAAAACTTCGACGGGTCATAACTTCTTCGTTATAAGTCGGATTTCAGCTTTCTTTATATATACAGAATCCTTGTGACATATACTATAAATTGGTTAAGAATATTTATTATAAATAATCTTCTATCAAAAAGTCATTTTTAACGCTTATTGTCTCTAAATTGACTAACCCGAATCTGCAGGCGTTACACAGACAATAATCAAAGTATGTTGACTATCAGAAGCCATGGAAGGCCGTATAAGGTTGAAAAGTGGAAGAAGGACATAGAGAGCGAGATTCGTTATATGAATATTTGAAAACTTTATTGTTCAAACAGTTGTCCTTAAAATCATAAGTGTTAGTGGGTCTTCAAGAAGATAACAAATGTGGATGGAACTGACGCATAGTCAAACAAAAGTAAGCTGTGAAGTATATGTAAGCTTATGAAGTTCATTTATGAACTGAACTAGCATCTCGAAAGATGGGATATTTGCTTTAATGATATAATTCAAGGGGTTTGGATTCTAAGAAACAAGGATGGGCCATAAGGTATGCTGAAGACAGTGGGAGTTATTAGGATTCTCATTTCAATGAGAAAGTTCAAAGAGTTTGAACTTTGAGAAATGAAAATAATTTGTATATATATATATATATATATATATATATATATATATATGTGTGTGTGTGTGTGTGTGTGTGTGTGTGTGTGTGTGTTAATGAGAGTGGGTTGAATTAGATCATTGTTTCAATGAGAAAGTTTAAAGGGTTTGAATTTCAAGAAACGATGATAAGATATGCTAATGCAAGTAACTGGGATCTTTGTTTCATTGAGAAATTTCAAAGATTTTGAATTTTGAGAAACGTAGATGAGCGATGGATGTTACAATGTTAGTGGGAGAAATAATACACATATTGAATGTGTTGATCTATAGAGATGGATTTTGGATACTTCATTAGGATAAGCCAATGCACATGAAGTCTCGAATAAACTCGAAATAGTTCATAATATGTGGCATGACATTGAGCAAATGTCATAGTTCTAGTACTGAGTTAGAAGGGATGAATCGTGTCCCTTATTTTTTTTCTTATGGGATCAATCATATATGTCATGACACATACTAGATCTGATGACTCGTATGCCTTGAGCATGACAAAGTCATATCAGATCAACTTGGAGAGAATCAATGAATCAATATCTAGTATGTTCCTTACTTTACTTAGAGGACAAAGGATACGATCGTAGTATGAAAGAGTTCATTATAAAAGTTACATTGATGCTAGGTTTCACACTAATAAAGACATTTCTTTTTGCAGTCAGAATTCATGTATTTTACTAAATTGTGAAGTGTTTCTTGGAGAGTACCAACTAACACACTATAATGGATTTGAGAATAAACTTAGAGTATATTGCATACTGTTATAATGCAAAGGAAGCTATATGAATGAAAGAAATTCATTTTTGACATCTTTGTTGAAATTCAATTAGTGATGATCATTATGAAAGATTCTTGTGATTGAAAGGGTGAACTTAACTTGAGTATGGATCCCAAAGTCACGCAAGCTCATATAGCGTATACTTATTAAGTACCATCACATTTGATAGTTCTTCGAATATAAAGACATCATAGTCAATAGATTCATATCGAAAGGAATCTTGTCGATCTGTTCACCAAGTCAACAAGTTTGACAGTGAAAATTGATCATGAGGCATTTTATTTGAAAATGATTTGACTAAAGCTCACTTTGAAATATTTGTTTTATATTTGAGAACTTAAGCAGTATAAAGTGTTAATCCGTTTTGGCGATTATTAAGTAGAGATCTTAATATACGATGGAAATCGGTCATCAATGTGTTCTCTTTTTGCATGTTAAGAACCTACTTACTGAATATTAATTTATTCAAAACCCCAAAATCGGTCATACTCTTGGGAGTGAGTATTGAGTTAAGATTGTCCTGAGGTTGGTGGATTGTCTATAGATTTTGGACATACAATGGAGACTACACTAACACACATGAGTACTTGAAATGGAGATTTTAAGTATTGGAACAACCCAAGCTTAGAGAGATTATTTCATAGATTCAATCATGAGTATTTTTGAGATGATAATATCCTTTGTTCTTAAAACAGAGAGACATTGATTTCCTTGCATACATGCTGGTTGTGTACTAGTCTTTCTCAAATGTTATCTGTAATTGGTGGTCATAATGAGTAATGTTGTGCATGATGTGATGAGTACACTAAAACTATGTAGTCAAAGTTTATTTGTTCCTTCTCCCTTAACAAGAGTTATGATATCCTTGGGCCCCTCGATGATTTTGTGCTAATATCTTATGTGCCTGGCCGGTTCCGGACTGAATTGATGTGTTCAACTAGTAGTCTGATTTGATCATCATAAACAGGATACCAAGAAACATAAGATTGAAATTTTAGGTTAATTTATAATCCATGACTCGGTTCACAATGATATCTTGAAGAAACAGAGGAATAATTGATCACTTATCTAAGGACTGATACTTGTTAAAATCAGGATTCGACAGTTGTTGTGGAATGCACTATTTATTGGTTATTTGAAGATTATTTGACCAATAGTAGTTGATGAATTGTCCAAGTAGGGGGGAGGGGTTGTTGGAAATAGGTGTCCAATTTCTTAACTAAATTTGTATAACTTTAGGAATAATAACAAATTCTTTTTGGGTTACCCTCAAGAGATAAAATAACTGGAATGGATTTAGGAGATCGAGCTAATTAGTAAATTGATTTATTACATGTTAATAAATCAATTAGAAACTTATTAGAATTGATTAATAATTAATTAGAATTAATTTGGAATTAATTAGAATTAATTTGGAATTAATTAGAAATAATTAGAATTAATTATAATTAATGAGGAATTGATTAAATGTGCATGTACTGAATGTTAACTGTTCAAAAGTTAAACAAGATGAGCATTCTAGAAACCCTAAAGAGGGTGACCATTTTGGGGCTTAAGAGGCTTCCAGAATCAATCCTGGTAGCAAATAAGCAAATGATGTGAATCTGGATTAAATATGATTATTTAACTGATTCAAATTTGCTTAATCTACAAGCTACGTCAACTATATAAGGAACCCTCTTGCCTTTGTAAAATTGGTTCCTACTCTTCCCTAGGTTGAGAATTACGATTTCTCTAGCCTCTCTCCTCTCTCTCCTAAATATTTTAAGGTTCTAGTCTTTTGGATGTAAGCCATTAGAGAAATTCTACTTTGGGTGCTTGTCCTTCCAAGTGGTTGCAAGAGGTTCGAGATCTTCAAGTGGAACAAGTATATACGCTTATACTTGAGAGGTTAGTAATCATATCCCTTTAGATAGTTCAAATTTCATAGATTTGAAATTACGTTGCTATAATAGTAAAACTTAGATCATAGGGTGCATGTACACTTAGGATAATGTTTGAATGCTTTCATTACCTTAATCTAGTGTATAGTTTCATATAAAACCTAACACAATTGTGATGAGACTTTTAGTCCGATTGTTAAACCGATAACCATACGTACTGTGCTCAGTTTGGTTATCTCCAGACATTGGCCTATTCATCAGCTTGACGTGAAGAATACGTTTCTTCATGGTCATCTTCGAGATACTGTATACATGCATCAACCCCTGCGTTTTCATGACCTTCAACATTCAGATCATGTTTTCCATCTTTAGCGATCCTCGTATGGCCTTAAGCTGGCCCCTCAGGCTTGGTATCAATGGTTTTCTAAACATGCTCTACATATGGGGTTCCACCACATTCTTACATACTCGTCTTTCTTCATTTATCATCATGGAGTTGACACTACCTTGTTTCTTCTCTGTGGACGACATTGTGTTGATTGTATCATCTACGACTCTTCTTCAGTTCATCATCGCTCTGCTCAGCCGATTGTTCTCCATGACCGATGTTAGGGCCCTTAACTATTTTCTTGGGGTCTTAGCCACATGCTCCCCTCACGTTCTCTTCCTCTCTTAGAGAAAGTATGCTTCCGAGATCCTTGAGCGAGCTCATATACTTCAGTATAATCCAAATTGTATGCCTGCCGAGACTACTCATAAGTTGGATGCCACTGGACCTCCCGTTACTGACGTGTCTCTTTATCGCAACATTTTCGGTGCACTCCAGTATTTTACTTTCACTCGTCCGAACATTGCTTTTACGGTACAACATATCTGTTTATTCATGCATGACCCATATGAGCCACGCCTGCATGCCCTCAAGTGCATTATGTGCTACCTTCGAGGGACTCTGGACCACGATTTACAACTTCATATCTCCCCCTCATCTGACCTTCGTGCCTACTCGAATGCAGACTGGGGCAGGTGTACAATCTCTCGCCGTTCGACTTAATGTTATTGTGTTTTTTCTCGGAGATAATCTCATCTCCTGGCCCTCTACACAACAAGGGGTCATCTCACGATCTAGTGAAGAGGCAGAATATCGTGGTCTTGCTAATGCCATTGCAAAGACTTGTTGGGTCTGTAATTTGCTTCGTGAGCTTCAATGTCCTCCTACCAAAGCCACTATTGTCTATTGTGACAATATCAGTTTTGTTTACATGACATCAAACTCATTTCAACACCATCACCAGAAACACATAGATATCGATATTCATTTTGTTCGTGACGTGGTTGCTCGGGGCGCCGTTCGAGTATTTCACGTGCCCACTTCCGCTCAGTATGCCGACATCTTCACCAAAGGCCTTCCGGCGCAGCTCTTCAACGATTTCAAGACTAGTTTGGGCATTCGGAACTCTCCTCCCAATAAAATTGTGGGGGATGTTAGCGGATATGTATTTGTATACTTAGTATTGTATAGTTTTGCTTAGCCCAACGTATGTATGCTCTTGTGTATCGACCCATATGGCATGTATCATTATGTATTTATATGCTTAATCTAATGAAGTCCGATTCATAGGAAAATACATAGATTATCAATAATCTACTTTAATTTAATTACTTTGTTGTTGTTACTTTACCTTTCAACTCACAAATAGCAACATACTTGTTTATTTTCTTGCTCTGTACATGAATAACATACTAAGCAATTCAATTAAACTAATAAATATAATAAATAGCAACACATTTTTGTATGTTTAAGTAATATTAAGCATGACAACTTCATTTATTAAATATTGTATTCTTACATAATGCATAACGTCATTAGGATGCCTTTAGACTTGCCTAGCCTAGTATTAGATATAAAAACAAAAACTTACACAAAAAGGACAAATCAGAAATATGAAGTTATCTTTTTATAATCAAATTTGAGACGTCTTAGCAAATGACCATCATTTCTTAAATAGATTAGTTTCATGTAATTACGTTTTTTTGACAAAATATACATTTCATATTCAAATTTTGGATTTTGATAATCAAAACCTAAAAGATACTGTTTTTTTATTTGTTTATTCATTTATTTTTTGTTAACAGGAAGAAATTGATTCATATGTTTTTTCTTATTTACATGTTACATGCGTTTTTTTTCCTAAGTTTTACATGTGTTTTTTTACTAACGTGTTACATACGTTTTTTACTTTTTTTTAACGTGTTACATGCGTAAAGTAAAAAGAGTTAATGTGAAAATGAGTGGAAAAGGTTAAATTGGTGGAAAGTTACCCAAAGTGTAATTTTAGGTGAAGATAGTTTTTCTTTCAAGAAATTAGCTTATTATATTATTTTATGTTCATATTTCAATACACGAGATGTTTAAAAATATAGTCAGTTTTTAATTTTGCATCAACCCAGGCTATATCAAATAATTACAAGTTTTGACATGTTATTACCTATTTTTCCACATCTAGAAAAAGGAAAATGATTTGTATATAATAATTTTTCTCCATACACAATCATTTATGTTTTATGGAGGTGTACAATACAATACTTTAATGCATAAATTGTTATGTATAAAAAAAAAAATTTGTTGCGTACAAATCAGTTCCCCTAAAAAAAATTTATACTATTAAAACAAGAATACATTGTTTTTATGACCATTGCATAGTAAGATATGTATTGGAATTTTATGATCCAGACTAAGGTCCCGTTTGATAGTTTCTGTCTGGGAAAGTGCTGTCTGGGAAAGTTTTCTGACTGGGAAAGAAACCATGCTGTTTGATTATACATCTGATTGACTGTGCTGAATGATGAAAAAAATTAATAATTCAATGAAAAATAAATTTAAAAAAAGTTATTTAAAAAAATTAATAATCCAATAAAGAAAGAAAGATGCGGAGTTTGGTGTATAATTGTATTTCCAGCCCATTCAGCCAGAAATATATGATTTTGGGGCTTTCTGGGAAAGACATATCTTACCGGGAAAGACCCCTTCTTTTGTGCAAATCAAACAGTCTTTCCGGTCCATTCAGCCAGAAAGATCTGTTTGGACCTGAAAAGATGTGTATCAAACGGAACCTGGAAGATGTGTATCAAATCTTTAGTCTTTTAATTCGTTTTTTCTACTCCAAAATTTCATGCAAAGCCTAATTTGTTTTTTCCATTTCTTTTGAAAACGAACCTCAAAGTTCAATTAGAAATCAAATCTTGCAGATCTTAGAAAACTTCATCGACCATCATAACTTAATCAATTCATCACGAATTAGGTAGAACATCACGTGGCGTAGGTTTATCCATTTGTGATGTTGTGTCTTTAGGTGTACATGGTTACAAATGATTTATTTTTTCATTTTCTGTTTAAGATGTTTTTTTCTTTCTAATTGATGCAGGTTGTATCTATAAGAATTATGGTTGTTTAAGAAAATTAAAGTTGACTGCACCATTGATGCTTTAAGAAAAATCAAATCAGAATGGATATTACACAAACAAAAATTGGAGAATCAATTTGGAGACAATTTAATTTTGATAGAATCTTTTGAGCCCGATTTGATCTGATACTAGGACCATGAACTTGCAAAGGGTAAAACGTAAAATGAATAAAAGTAGAATTGTAAGTTTTATAACCTTGGTACGTTGTAAGTATTTAAATATGCCTTTTGTAACTTTCTTCAGCCCATAATATTATTATCTTAGTTAACTTTTTGAAATATAGATATTTCATAACTTGAGTTCACTATATTTTAGACCAAATTTTACGAAACTATCATCCATATGATTTCGGTATCTTCATTAGTGTTTGTAGTGGAAGTAGTTGAATCAAAGCGACAAAGGCAATAAATATATTCTTTAATTATATATATATATATATATATATATATATATATATATATATATATATATATATATATATATATATATATATATATATGACAAATGAATATGTGGCTGTTATGTACCTAAGTTTAGGTATAGAACCTTTTATACGATGTAGTTTTAAACAAAACAAACACAATTCCATTTTCTCTTAATTTTATTTTTTAATAGAATACCATTGAATTAAGTTAAATAATAGAATGAAAAAAATCGATTATATATCTTTTAATAGCAAAACATTATTGAAGTTTATAGGGAAATAAAAAATCAATATTTTTTAACGAATATAACTCAAATGTTTTGTCATTTAATTGAAAATTTATATCGAATGATTTGTGAGAAGCTTGATTGAGTTATTGCATGTTCTTTTTTTATCTTTTATTCTATCAGTTTTAATTTAAAACTTAATATGATCAAATAAGTGGTCATGACTTTTAATGCTTTAAGTTCTTAGACACAATGAAAAATAAGAACATAAATTCGATCGGTTTAGTAAGTCACGTGATTAAGGAAGAATAGTAAACGAAATATCATGATTAGTTTGGATATATATATATATATATATATATATATATATATATATATATATATATATATATATATGGATCAGAACTACATTGTTTATAAGGTTTTATATATACATAATAGTCACATATTTCGTAAGCCATATATATATATATATATATATATATATATATATATATATATAGAGAGAGAGAGAGAGAGAACTAGGTTCAAGTATTCTAACTAATTATTGTGTGTATATCATATGTTATGAGAATTACTAAGAGAATAAGTTGTTTAGCAATGCGAATACATTCAACATTACAAAAATATCGTCATTTTCATTCATTCTCGCTAATTATTATTTATTTTTGTTCTCACACATCGTTTTTCATTCATTTTCATTCTGACAGAATACGGCCCAATAAACATTCTGACAGAAATGAGAATAATAATAATAAGTGTATAATAACCTTATAGACGATTTAATTAGTGAGAATGTGTTAATGACAATAATTATGTAAGATCGAACGTATTCGCATTGCTAAACAACTTATTCTCCTATTAATTCTCATAGCGTACGATATCCGCACAATAATTAGTTAGAATAGAATAACCTAAGCATATATATATATATATATATATATATATATATATATATATATATAAGTTCAATTAAGAAAATAAAAAATGTTGAGAATGAGGAAATTATTCTCAGCCAATTATTTACATAGTTTTTTTTTCAACCAAACGTGTGGATTTTCTAACCAAACGTGTTTCCTTAAATTATGATAATCCTTATATTAATATTATATACAAAAACATAGTTTTTTTGGTAATTTTTAAGTAGTTATTTTTACCGAAAAACTATTATAAATATATCAAAATTCATAATTTTTTATCTTCTATAAATAGACATCAATATTGATATAATTTTAAGATAAAATTAAATTTTTATTTTTTTATTGTTTCAGCTTTCGTTATTCATAAATGAATAAAAATAAATCATGTTTTTATTATAGTGTATTCGTTAATCACTGATGAATAAAAGTATGTGTCATTTTTTTTTTACAGTTTAAGTATCATTCATATATAAATATAATGTGTAATAAACTTCTTACCGTTACATCGTTCTCGTCATATGTTATTTTCACATATGAATAAAACGTGTATTAACTCTTCTCACAAGTTATATTCATATATAAATAACACATTTATCAGAATTTTGTTACAGTTCATTTGTTATAACAACCACATATTCCCCAAGTTTTATATATATATATATATATATATATATATATATATATATATATATATATATATATATATATATATATATATATATATATATAATTTTAATCATCATTATTATAACTGTGAAATAATTGTTAGAAAATTTGGATTATATGAAAAGGGGTACTTAGTTTTGGATTAGGCGTGGAAGATCCGTTTTCCGACGGTAGGCTTTGTTTTGCGTGTGAATCGTTAGCGGTGGTTTATTGTTTAATATTTATAAGTAACGTTGTATAAAAATTAAATCTAAATATATAAATAAAGAGTACTTGTCTACTGCAAGAAAATTATGATAAATCGTAGATTTTCCACAAAATTATACAATCGGTTCTTGTAGTTTGTGAAAATTGGAATGACAATAACTATCAAAATATGCGAAAATACCGGGTATAGACATTATTTAGGGTTGAATTTCAAAATATAGACACAAAAAATTGAATTTTCCGGGTATAGACATGGATTCCGCGGAGGTAGCTCCACGTAGCTCCGCAGAATCCACTGTAGCTCCGCGGAATGGCAAAATCGTAAATAAATGAGGAAATTAAAAAAAAAAAAAAAAAAAAAAAAAAAACTCAAGATCCATTCCGCAGAGCTACAGTGGATTCCGCGGAGCTCCGCGAAGATAGCTCCGAGGAATGAATCTTCAGAAAGAAAAAAAAAATCTCCTCCAATGATTATTTTATGTAAAGATCTTCAATTAAAATACCAATTTTTTTTACAACTTACATTAATTCCAAACATTGTCAAGAAAAATTCATACTATCATAATTTTTTCTTGAAAATAATTAATTAGGGAATGAATATAAACCCCGAAGAATCGATTTGAAAAAAAAAAAATCTGAAGATCCATTCCTCGGGGCTACCTCTGCGGAATCCACCGTAGCTCTGTAGAATGGATCTTGAGGTTTTTTTTTTTTAATTCCCTAATTTATTTACGATTTTGCCAATCCGCGGAGCTACCTCCGTGGAATCCATGTCTATATCTGAAAATTCAATTTTTTGTGTCTATATTTTGGAATTCAAACCCAAATAATGTCTTGTATTTTTCCCTCAAAATATTTGTGTTTCTTGTAAACATCGTATTATTTGTGTTTCTTGTAAACATTGTATTCTTGAACTTTTAAGCATATATCATGATTACATATTTTTAATATCATTTAGAAAAACTCACTACCCCATTTTTTTCATCCTTCCCTTCATCCTGATAACACCACCACCAACGTCTACCGCCAAAAATAAAAAGTAAAATTAAATTAAACTTGAATCAAAACTAGAAAATCTCTATTAGGAATCCCAAACCCCAATATGAATTCGAACTTGATAAACATCACACGATCCTAAAACTAAACTTGATCAAAACCAAAATCAAAAATCAAAACGAAAAATAAAAAAAAATTAATTTGAATCAAAACCAAAAATCGAAATTTTGAATATGAATTTGGATGCGAGACGCCGGCTTGATAAAATATATGGACTATGGAGTAAATGATTTACTATCTCCAAAAGAGCCACTTATTAGACATTATTGCATCGATGTGTTTATGATATGAGATATATACACGTACCAACAAGTCAAACACATTTTGTTAACTTATTATTTTTTGTATGTTATTTTTGTTTTATTCCTTAATTTTTATATTAATCTAATCATTGGTATATTCTCAAATCTACCTATATATAATCTGCATGTGCAACTATAAATAGAACACAAATAAATTCATTTCGTACATGCACACAAAACCAAACTAGAAATCATGACACGAACAGTCCATACATTCAGTCTTTTCATACTCTTATCATTCTTGATAGTACTGCACTGTTCTTCCACGTTAGCTCATTCGGAAAAACTGAATGAAAAGAACCCATGCAAGAGATTGGTTCTCTACTACCACGACATCCTTTTCAATGGCACAAATGGCTCTAATGCAACGTCAGCTGCAACTGCAAACCATACAAAGCTCGGAAAGTTTGACCATGGAATGCTTGTGGTCTTCGATGATCCCATGACCAAAGATAATCACCTCTTATCTCCCCCTGTGGCTCGAGCACAAGGGTTTTACTTCTACGATATGAAGACTACATATAATGCCTGGTTTTCTTACACGTTGATTTTCAATTCTAGTGTGTATAAAGGTACACTTAACATTATGGGTGCAGATATGATGGGTGAGGAAACAAGGGATCTTTCTGTTGTTGGTGGCACAGGTGATTTCTTCATGGCACGAGGGATTGCTACTTTTCGTACCGATGCTGTGCAAGGTGATTATTATTTTAGGCTTCAAATGGATATCAAATTATATGAGTGTTATTAGATCAGACGATTCCTATTGATCATATAAAAATATTTAGATGCTAAAGAGCTTTTTGTATGGCAGTGTTTCTTTTTCGATCATGATGTCACATTGTAATATATTATAATCATCTTTATAGAGTTCTTGTCAATGTAAGATAAGGATTTTTATCTACTTTTTTTTTCCTATCTTTTCTACTATAAAATAATTACCAATGATAGCAATGTGCAGTTTCAGCCGCGATGCTAGCTTAAAACATATGTTTCAAGTTAAAAGAACATAATATTTAATTTTTGATGTTGACTATTACGATTATTCTATCAGATGCAAGTTTCAATCGTTAGTTTTCGTTGTACTAAGTGTTGGATTAATTAATTGTGATCGAAGTGTATGCTAAATATGATGACTGAAAATAGGAGATAAACAAAAGATGTTTGTTGTGTGGGATATTCTGTCCAGGTTATAAGCAACAACAGCGAAGAAAAAAACAAAGTTTGCTCCAATTAATGCAATGAATAAAATACTTACCGGGCATTACATCTATTTAAAGAAGAAAAACAAATTACATGGGCCTAAAGTCTAGGAAGAAAAATAAGAGGTTTACTAAAAAACTAATTTCTACTTTTATTCGATCTCTTTTAATTAGAAAATGATTTGTACACAATATTTTTTTTTCATACACAACAATTGGTGTTTTAAAATGTTATACTAGCTGTACAATTCTATAATGCATAAATTGTTGTATATAACCAAAAACTGTTATGTACGAATCATATTCCCTTTTAATTAGGATACTAATCTTGTTAAGGTAACATTTGATGTATAGGACTAAAATGAATAGTATACTAAACTTTACTAAAGTAGACTAGACAACACTAGTCACATTATTTGTAAAGCCTTTGGTAACATTAGGACTTAAAAAACATAACAGTAAAATGACCAGATTGTTATATATATATATATATATATATATATATATATATATATATATATATATATATATATATATATATATATATATATATATATATATAAAAGATGAGGATCTTTTGTAAACTCATATTTTCCTCTGAACTCCGCAAACTTTTTCATGTGATTTTTTTAAAAGGTAACTTAAGTCATTAAGTCGGTCATATAGAAATGCATTCGCAAAATCTCGAAAAAAATGTGCACACATAAAAAATGCATATATGCACAAACGTCAGAAGTGCATATGTACTTCAAAAATAATCTGCATGTGTGCACATTTTTCTTCAAGAATTTTTTAGCGAATGCACTTTTATATGACCGATTTAACGCCTTAAATCATTTTTTTTGAAAAAAAAATCACATGAGAAAGTTCGCGTGAAAATATGGGTCCGCAAAAGATCATCACTATATATATATATATATATATATATATATATATATATATATATATATATATATATATATATATATATATATATATATATATAACAATTATTAATCAAGGAATCACAGAATCAATTCAAAGCGTCAGATTTTAAAACGATCAACGACAAAATGAAGAGTTATAGACTTTTACAATAGACGCACATGCACTGGATTATAACAACACCCACTTTTTTTGTTTTATTTTTCTAGGCTATGTTTTTTATCGAAAGAAAACGAATATATCGGTGGTCATGATTTTCGGTCTTCTTTCCATAGAGATCCATATTGATATAATAAAAAATCAAAAAACTCACGTCATTTTCTTTGTTTTTCTGAAAAGTTAAGGTCTATTTTTTATCGAAAAAAATTAATAAATATATCAAAATTTATATTTTTTTTGGTACTCATTAAACATAAATTCACATTGTGAGTAATAGTAAGTCAAATTCACATTGTGAATTCTAAAAACTAAATTATATACAGTTCAGATTCATATTTAAAAAAAAATCCATTTATTAGTTTTACAAAACTAATTTACGAGTAATCAAAACGTCAAAATATTATAAAACTTTATGGAAATATATTTCGATTCATATGTAAATTTCACTTAATTTGTAAATGATCAAAGAGTTGAAATAGTAAGTCAGATTCATATTTGTAACACTCGGTTCAGGTGAATATTTTATCAAGTTCAAAATTAGGAATTTTAACCTGGCTGACGACGTGAAGGATGCTTGTCACGTCATGAGGGGAATTATGGAAGCACACATCACCTTTGGGCTCAGGAGGTGAGGACATATGGCTCACGATGTGAGACTGGTGTGAGAGGAAAACCCTAATTTTGGGGGTTTTATTTTGTATTTAAAGGAAGTGAGAGCTAGGGTTAGCCCACCCTCAGTCCCCATCACCTCTTTCCACTCCCTTTTGAAACCATAGCATCCATATTTGATCTTAAGCTTATTTGTGGTGATTGTAGCCATGAAAAAGAAGAGGAAGATCAGCTAGTCCATAATTTCCACATTTAAGCCTCATCATCAATCATTTTCAAACCTTCTGGACCTTTTGTAAGTTTCAAGTTCATTGCTTCATGAGACCATAAGCTTAGGTCTAGATTCTTATGCGTTATCCTTCATGTGCAATATAATGTAGTGGTTGGAATCTATAAAGCTACAACTTTATGGATCTCCAATGTCCCTTGAGTAGTATAGATGCTAGATCTGGAATATGGTTGAGTTTTATGACTCTTGCATGAGATATGGTATCATTTCCTCCTTTTTGTTGGATATAGTGTCTAACTCCATAACTATATTTGGTATGTACTTGACCCGACCCGGCATGGTCCATTTGGGTTGCATGGCATTGCAATAATTGGATAGACCAAAATGAGAGAAAGGACACTTTAGGTGTATTAATATATTATAAGTACTAATATATTAATAATATTATTTAATTAGTATTGATCAAAGAATTAATCTTGAATTAATTAAGTGATTAAAAGGAGACTAATTAAATATATGGGGTTGATTATGTAAATAATCTATTCTTGTATAGTGGGCTAATGATCCATGGTTTGTATGGATTGGGTTAAAACCCATAAGGAGCTCCATGGATAGTCCATGGGAGTTACAAACCCATGGATCATGGAATGTGGAAAGCCATGACAATTAGGGTTTACATGGTGTAACCCTAATTGTGTCACAATTATATAAAGGCTCCTTGTCTAGCAAAATTGGCACTACTACAAGCAAGTAAGAGGGCTAGCTAATTTTGAGTTTAGTGTAATTCTCTCAAGGTTATTCCAAGAATTGTGGTTTTGTGTGAAGCAGTTGAGGCATCACATTTGGGGTGCTAGTCTCACAAAGTCGTCAAGGAATCCAAGCTTCTAAGAGGTATGTTATTCTACTTGGTTTTGTATTACAAGTTATTATGAACCTTGGAAAAATCATTTTGCATGTATCTTAGTCAAACATAGATCCAAGGTTTCTAGGGTTGCATGTACACCACAGGAGTGTTAGAATGCTCAAAACCCAACAGTGGTATCAGAGCCTAGGCTTGTTTGTGTGATACTTGATGCAAACTTGTTGAAAAACTCAAGTTTTCTGCATTCTGCAGCATGAACTCGCCGAGTCCATGGGGGGACTCGACGAGTCCATGAGTAAATTCAACCTACTCGTCGAGTAGGTTCGTGCACTCGACGAGTAGGAGCCTCAGAATGCAGATTTTCGAGTTTTGCTGCTGGAAATGGACTAGAAACATTACCCTAAACTATTTTGGTGTTTTAAAACCTGTTTTAGATAGTGTAATGCTTATGCTAATCCATTTACAATGGCTAATATCAAAATTCCTACATATATATGTTAATATGCTTCTTGAAATTTTGATATTCATGTTCTTATGAGTTTTAGAAGATCATAGGAATTATGTGTAACTTGCTTGTAAGTATGATTCTTGATCTTAATGGTTAATCATGGAGTTCATAACTTGTCCTCAAGTTATGGATTACCAAAAGTCACTTCTTTAAAAGTGTCATTAAAGAATAAGAGGTTACATAAAATGAAGAGTCTTCATTTTAATGAACCATTAAGTTCATAAGTTATGAAATGAAAAGTCTTGAATAGTTTCAATACTTGCCCTCAAGTTTTGGAATTTGTAAAGTCTTACAATCTAATACTTTAATTTCCAAATTGAACCTTAGAATTTTAAAAAGTTTAAAATTCAACCCTTATACTATTATTATATTAAAAGTTTAAATATATAGATATGTATAAGAATAAGTCAGTCTTACTGTTAGTAGGCCTCATTCACGAAGCCGGTCTATAAGGGGGGTATAAGGTTGTTGCCTATAAAATGGCAGCTTAATGGGTGTCCACTCTCACCCACCGCTTCCTTGACTGGTGGAGGGTCGTTAGCCGAACGGGTAGGACAAGGACTTTAATCTTCATTAAAAAGTATAATGAAATTATAAAGTAACTACACTTTAATAATTCCCAATCTTAGTTACTTTAGGAAAATGTGAAATAGGTGCTAACCCATGAAATTACACTTTGTACCTTACCAAGTCGTTAGTGGAGCGCGTGTGGTTAACCGACACACTAACAAGGACTAGTAAGAGTGACAAAGGGTAACTTAATTTTATCATAGATCGATGGAGCGCGTGTGGTTAACCGGCACATCGATTAGGTGGTAAAATGTTAAGGGTACCAAGTCAATTTGCATGGTTATTCACACCTTGTTTGTGATCCTCGGCATCCCAGTCACAAACTTGAGAGGGCACAATCGAGATTTAAACATGCCATTGAAAGTTCAATGTATCTCAAAAGATCTAGGAATTTCAAATCCAATAAAACTAAATAATTTATTTCGTTTTCGTGGTGGAAATTTGTAAATCGTCATTTACCTACCTTCAAATATTTTATAGCTTGGATTACGGCATCCCTCTTCCAACTATAAATAGTTTTTTGGGTCCTAGCCTTAATACTTCATTTGGGTGACTTATTAAGGACTCTTCATCTAATAAAACTTGTCTTTCTTTCTTTTCAGATGTCTTCAAACACTGCTAGTGGCTCAAACCCTACAGGCTCCTTTTCCCTAATGAACTTGTGTGGGAAAATCACTTTTGATGATTCAAATTTCAATGAATGGATTAGGAACATCAAAATGATTACTCGCTATGAGGGCAAAGAGTATATCCTAGATAAGGAGCTAAAGGTTATCGATGAGTCAACTGCTACTCCTGAGGAGATTGCTGAGTACACTACCCATGAGAAAGATGCCACTAAGGTGTCTTGTATCATGTTGGCCACAATGACAGCAGAACTCCAGAAATCCTATGAAGATTTGTACCCTTTTGAAATGCACCAAGATCTGATGGATAGGTACCATCAGAGTGCACGTCAGGAGAGGTATGAAATCATTTCCTCCATGATAACAGCTAGGATGAAGCAGGGAGAATCCCTCACCGGTCACTTGCAGAAGATGAAAAGGTTTGTGGACCGGTTATTGAAGCTTAATGTGGACTTTCCTGAAGAAATGGCGATTGACATCATTCTCCATTCCTTACCTCCAAGTTATGATCAATTTCGTATGACTTATCATATGAACAAGGAGGAAGTCACACTGAGTAAACTTCAAGGACTTTTAAGGACCGCTGAAAGTGGCCTTAAATCAGCTGTTACTCCTACTCCTACTACCGCCCCTGTCTTGGCAATTGGGCAAGGAAAGGGGAATAAGAGAAAGACCCCTTCGAAGGGTACCAAGGGAAAGTCTCTTTATGGCTCCTATTCAAGTGGAACCAAGAAAGGTTCCATTCCTCCTTCTTCAAACCCAAAGGAAGCACAATGCTTCTACTGCCAGGAAAAGGGGCACTGGAAACAGAGCTGCCCCAAATACTTGCAGGATGTAAAGGATGAGAAAGTTAAACCCACCCATGCAGGTATTTACACTATATTGTCTAATAACTCATTGAAAACTAACTCTTGGGTGCTTGATACAGGTTGTGGTATTCACATTTGTACTGATTTGCAGGGCCAAAGAAGAAGTGATAAAGTGGAGCACGGGAAGATAAACTTAATCATGGGGAATAAGAAAGCATCACATGTTTCCAAGATAGGAGTTTATTCTTTATTGCTTAGTAATGGGTTAATGTTAGATTTGAATAAATGTTGTTACTCGTCTGAAATGGCGAGAAATATTATTTCCTTTCGTGGCTTGTACAAACAAGGGTTTTCCTTTTCGTTTGATAATGATAATGGTGCTATTAATGTTTATTACAATGATGTATTTTACTTTAAAGCATTACCTTGTGATGGTGTATATGAAGCTGTGAATGTTGTAGATAATCTAGGAAATAATGTGTTGTGTATTGATTCTTCAGATAGCTTAGACAAAGCATCTTTGTGGTATTGCCATCTTGGACATGTCAACAAGAAGCGCATAGGCCAACTCCAAAAGGCTGGAGTCCTGGAATCATTTGATCTAAAGTCGAATGATAGTTGCAAATCTTGTTTACTTGGAAAAATGACAAAGTCACCCTTCACTGGTACTTGTGAGAGGGGTGAGGGCTTGTTGGACCTCATACACACTGATGTGTGTGGACCCTTCAAGAGTGCCACAAGAGATGCTAATCGGTATTATGTGACTTTTACTGATGATTATAGTAGATATGGATATATCTATTTAATCAAGCATAAGTCAAAGACCTTTGAGAAATTCAAAGAGTTTAAGCAGGAAGTGGAGAATCAACTGAGCAGGAACATCAAGATACTCCGATGGGATCGGGGAAGAGAGTATCTTAGTATTGAGTTCCTTGACTATCTTAAGGAATGTGGGATTGTCTCATAATTGACACCTCCTAGGACACCACAGTTGAATGGTGCAGCAGAGAGGCGTAATCAAACCTTATTGGATATGGTTCGTTCCATGATGAGTCGAGCTTCGTTACCAATCTCATTCTGGGGGTATGCCTTAGAGACTGCCGCCCACATCCTTAATCTAGTCCCTACAAAGAAGGTTGCCAAAACACCTCATGAGATGTGGACTGGGAAAGTTCCCAACTTGGACCACATCAAGATTTGGGGTTGCGAGGCTTTCGTGAGGCGCGAGTCTCATGACAAGCTCGAACCTCAAAGTGAGAGATGTATTTTCATCGGCTACCCACACAAATCCTTTGGTTATCTCTTCTATAGACCCAGTGAGAATGTGGTCTTTGTAGCTAAAAGAGGAGTCTTTCGAGAGAGAGAATTTATAAGCCAAGGAGACAGTGGGAGGCAAATTGACACACTGGGAGGCAAATTGACTTTGAAGAGCTTCAAGAGTCAAGCGGTGAAGGAACCTCAAACACTAGTGACCAACCTGAGGAGGAAACTCCTGTTGATCCGATAGATGAGCCCATACCTCTAAGGCGTTCCACGAGAGTTAGGAATGCACCTGAGCATTACTATGGTTTCCATATTACTGCGGAAGGTGATACGCTTATCAGTGATAGTACACTAGTAAGTCTGGATGAACCTAACAGCTACACGGAAGCCATGGCAGGCCCTGAGGCTGCTAAATGGAAAGAGGCTATGGACAGCGAGATACAGTCCATGTATGACAATCAAGTTTGGAACTTGGTTGACAATGTACCAGGCCGTAAGACAGTTGGGTGTAAATGGATCTTCAAGAAGAAGACCGACATGGATGGTAATATACACACTTATAAGGTGCGACTGGTTGCAAAGGGCTATTCTCAAACTCTGGGAGTTGATTATGATGAGACCTTTTCACCAGTAGCAAAGATTAAGTCTATTATGGTTATGCTAGCCATTGTTGCATTTCATGATTATGAAATATGGCAAATGGATGTCAAAACCGCTTTCCTTAATGGGAAGTTCGCTGAGGATGTTTACATGGCTCAGCCAGAGGGTTTTGTCAATACAAAGTATCCTAATAGAGTGTGTAAGCTTGAGAAATCCATTTATGGATTAAAACAAGCACCTCGCAGATGGAATCTTTGCTTCGATGAGAAAGTCAAGGAGTTTGGTTTTTCGAGGAGTGAAGATGAGTCCTGTGTATATGTTAGGGCTAGTGGGAGTATAGTTAGCTTCTTGGTGTTGTATGTGGATGCCATACTACTCATAAGAAATGACATACCAACCTTGCAGGAGATTAAGTCCTGGCTTGGGAAGTGTTTCGCTATGAAGGACCTTGGGGAAGCTGCCTATATCCTAGGGATAAGGATATTGAGAGACAGGAGTAAGAGACTAATTGGACTTAGTCAGAGTACTTACTTGGATAAGGTACTGAAGAGGTTCAGTATGCAGGATTCCAAGAAAGGGGAATTACCAACCCAGAGTAATGCCAAACTGAGTAAGACCCAGACTCCGAGTACAGAGACCGAGATAGCTGAGATGAGTCATGTACCATATGCTTCCGCTGTGGGCTCAATCATGTATGCTATGACTTGTATTTGCCCTGATGTGGCCTTTTCCTTGAGCATGGTCAGCAGATATCAAGGAAACCCTGGAAAGTCTCACTGGACCGCAGTAAAGAACATTCTCAAGTATCTGCGAAGGACTAAGGACTGGGTCCTTACCCTTGGTGGCAGTGATGACTTGAGAGTGGTAGGATACAGCAATGCTAGCTTTCAGTCTGATAGGGATAATTTCCGCTCTCAGTCAGGCTGGGTCTTTATCCTAAATGGAGGAGCAATTACTTGAAAAATTTCCAAACAGGAGACAGTAGCTGATTCTACTTGTGAATCAGAGTACATAGCAGCAAGCGAGGCTGCAAAGGAGACGATATGGCTAAAGAACTTCATCGGAGACCTTGGAGTTGTACCAGCTATAAAGGAGCCAATGGAAATTTTCTGTGACAGCGAAAGTGTGGTAGCTTTGGTTAAGGAACCAAGAGATCACGGAAGATCTAGGCACATTGATAGAAAATACCATTTCATCAGACATCGAATAGAAGAAGGACTCCTCGTAGCAAAGAGGGTATCATCAGATGAGAACCTAGCAGATCCCCCCACGAAGCGACTGAGTAGGGTTAAGCATTTACAGCATGCAAGGCGCATCGGGCTGAGGGATGATATTAGTTTTAATAATTAGATAGTTGTGAAACTTGTAAAATGTAATTGACATTTGATGATTAAATATAATTTGTTACTTATTTATGAGTAAAGTGTTACTATCTTATGTTAATCGTTTACTATTGTTTCAATTTTGCATGTTTTGACTTCCAGGATAATTATATTATTCAAACTCTCCACAATCAGTCATACTTTGGAAGTAGGTATTGAATTAAGACTGTCATGAATTGGGTTTGTAGACTGTCTAAGGTGTATTAGACATAGCATTGGTTGCTGCGACATTCATGAGTGCTCATAAGTTCTGAGTATTCGACTCAACCCACGCTCACTTGTATCACTTCATGGAATTTATCTCGAGTGATCGTGAGACGGTAATATCATATAAATCTTCAAACCTAGAGATATGAGTTGTTGACTATGAATTGGTTATACATTGATTGTACGAAAACGCATTGGTAACTCGATGTTATAAAACGTGCTTTTGTGCATAATTCAATAAGTAGTCAGTACAAGCATATGAGTCGAAGTTTATCTGTTCCTTCTAGGATTAGAAGCGATATCTGGGCCCCTCGATGATTTTGTTTTGACCTATGTACCGGGCCCGGTAAGAACCTAATTGATGTGTTCAATTTAGTTCTATGTCAAACAAGTCAAAGATCGAGAAACAAATGTTGGACAATAAGTAAGACCATGTTCCATGTGTTTGTCCGGCTGATATCTTGAGAACAGAGGATTATATGATCACTTATCTTAAATGGCGTATCATCATCATCATCTTAGTTCCAAGAGACTTTGAAAGAGCTACGATTGCTAGTCGGATTCTGAAGTCATATTTGCAACTATAGTTATTAGACTTATCCAAGTGGGAGACTGTTGGATATAGTGTCTATGTCCATAACTATATTTGGTATGTACTTGACCCGACCCGGCATGGTCCATTTGGGTTGCATGGCATTGCAATAATTGGATAGACCAAAATGAGAGAAAGGACACTTTAGGTGAATTAATATATTATAAGTACTAATATATTAATAATATTATTTAATTAGTATTGATCAAAGAATTAATCTTGAATTAATTAAGTGATCAAAAAGAGACTAATTAAATATATGGGGTTGATTATGTAAATAATCTATTCTTGTATAGTGGGCTAATGATCCATGGTTTGTATGGATTGGGTTATAACCCATATGGAGCTCCATGGATAGTCCATGGGAGTTACAAACCCATGGATCATGGAATGTGGAAAGCCATGACAATTAGGGTTTACATGGTGTAACCCTAATTGTGTCACAACTATATAAAGGCTCCTTGTCTATCAAAATTGGCACTACTACAAGCAAGTAAGAGGGCTAGCCAATTTAGAGTTTAGTGTAATTCTCTCAAGGTTATTCCAAGAATTTGGGTGTTGTGTGAAGCATTTGAGGCATGACATTTGGGGTGCTAGGCTCACAAAGTCATCAAGGAATCCAAGCTTCTAAGAGGTATGTTATTCTACTTGTTTTTGTATTACGAGTTATTATGAACCTTGGAAAAATCATTTTGCATGTATCTTAGTCAAACATAGATCCAAGGTTTCTAGGGTTGCATGTACACCATAAGAGTGTTAGAATGCTCAAAACCCAACACTTTTGTACCCTAGTTAGTGTTTAGGACATGCATGTCCAAAACTCCATGATTTTTATGATGTTCTAGAGTAAATAAGACACTAAAGAGGATTTGGTTGCTTGTCCGAAAAAGGGTTAAGAGTTTTATTAAGCACTTATGTCTAGAGTGTCCTCACGACGTGAGCACTTTGGTGTCACGACGTGAGGATGGTGTTCCTCGTCTATTTTGACTTATTAGGTCACGACGTGACCGCTAGGGGTCACGACGTGACGAGTGGCTATGGGACTTTCGAGTGTGGATTCGATTTTGACTTTGACCAGCATTTGACCAAGTTTGACCTAAGGGTATTTTGGGTTGTATTTGATATTGGTCGTTATTTGTTGAATAGGTGACCGGTAGAGATGATATTCGGAGCAGTGTCCTGTTCAGCAATCTTTTCAAACTGAGATGTGAGTTTCCTCACTGTTCTTGTGGGACCAATGCCAACCCATTAGTTTATGTATCTTGATATAGAGGATGTTGTTATACGGTAGTGATATGAAGATCTGCATGTTGTCTATTGAATGGTTATATGATTATTTGTTGTAGGATATACGTTATTGTTATTTATATGTCAACAGGGTATGGTGGGGTTGAGACTTTGATGTTTTGTACTGTAATACCCGGGACTTGAGGCAATGATAATTATTTAATTTCCTTATAATTAATTGTTGGACTATGAGTTTAATATTGGATTGTTGAGTTGGGCCTTAGTGAGTGGGCCGTTGTGTATTGGGCCGCCTGAAGGCGTATGCTGGGCGTAAGTTTGGCGTACACAGGGCATAATGCAGCATTGGATGCGGGGGGTTGATGCGCGTACGCGCAACGTATGCGAGCAGACTCAAAACCTTAATTTTTAGGGTTTAAGCCATATAAATACCACATTATGTCCGAAACCCTAGCCTCCTTACCAGCCACCTTGACTCAGAAACCCTAGAAACCCGTCGTTCCTCATCTTTGTGTGTTTTTGGCCTTGTGAAGCTCATTATGGTGTTTAGAAGCTTGGAATGAGAAAGAAGAAGTTGAAGAAGAAGAACTTGAGTAGCTTGAGCTCAAGAATCTGAGATAGCATCACCATTTAGCACTCATTTGAGTTAAAAAGCTCACAACTTGCCTCAAGTATGATTAGATCTATGATAATGGTGTTTTGGACCTTTTTGGTCCCAAGAATGGATTTTTATGGTCCAAATCCGTTTCTAGGCTTAGGGTTACCACCCTTAGTGCATATGAGTCCCAAGACCAGAAAAGTTTCAATCTTGAAGGTCCTTTTGTGGCCATGCATGAGTTCTAGTCATTTCCATGGAAGATAGTTGTCACATTTCAAGTTTGGGTCCATTTGGTGGGTTGCAAGCCACCAAGTAATCGACTTTATGGATTAAGACACTTTAGTGGACTCGGATCTATGTTTGGAGCTTAAGGTCTCAAGGGAATAAGCCCTTTTGGAGTTTATGGCTTAATAGGGTAGTACGTTGGGCGTATAAGCCCGTACGTGCAACGTATAAGCCATGCAGTCTGTACGCTTAGCGTACAGAGGACTACGCCCCGCGTACTCACTGCATTCAGATTCTTCGATGTTAGGCCTCGATTTGGGCCAATCTTTGGACTTCTTAGTTATTAGGCCTTAGTAGGCCATTAAAAGTCAGTTATTGGGCTAAGGACATGTTTGGGCTTAAGGGAAGGCCCATTTGAGGAGTTGCGCCCAATTTAGAAAATTGGGCCATTAGTGGGCTTGGAAAGGTTGGACCATGGATGTTATGGAATTGGGCCTATGTAACACCGTAAATTTTCAAACAAATTTTTCATTTTAAAAATCATGTAAATCTCATAAACATGGTTCACAAATCTCCAAAATGAAAACTTATCAAAACACATGTTCATAAATTGTTTAAACACAATCCAAGATCCTCAAAACATAACTCCGCCTCGTGTGTACAATCAAGCCGGCGCCTTCCCGTGATCTTGAGAAGTACCTGAAACACATAACACGGTAAGCATGAAGCTTAGTGAGTTCCCCAAAATATCACACATAACTCATTAGCCTCTCATGGCTATATCTCAAATAAGACCCTCCGGTCAATGTGTCTCAGTGGAACCCTTCGGTCCCACAACTCGGGTAGACCTTCCGGTCCTAACTCAGTAAAGCCCAGAATAATACACAACATAAATCACAAAGACATAATGCAGGATATCACAATACTCAATATAAGCATACAAGACCCGCCGTTCACATAAAGTTACCACTCATGGTAAGTATAGTGAGAAGACTCACCTCGTAAGCAAGCAAATAAACCTTGTACACAAATCACCGATCTAGCCTCCGCCTAACACATATGATAATTATCTCTAATTAACACTTCAATCACGACTCTAAATAAACCAAAGGCTATTCTCTCTCTCTCTCTCTAACTCTTGGAATGGGTAAAAGACCATTCTACCCCTCCATGGTCTCCATAATCCCTGTCTTGACCAAACCCTAAAGTCAACTGAAGTCAACACTCGAGTCAACAGTCCATGTTCACCCGACTCGTCGAGTGCATCTCTGTAACTCGTCGAGTCCCCTCGTTTCTTCAGAATCGTCGCGAAAATCCATCTTAACTCGTCGAGTTGTCTCATCAACTCACCGAGTTACTCATGTCCAGACTCGTCGGGGAAAACCCTAGCTGACTCGTCGAGTTGGCTCATCAACTCGGTGAGTCCCTTAAGTCTCTTTTCTCATTCAGATGTTTTAAGGCTGATTCACAACCCCAAACTCTAGATCTAGCCTCCCAAGGCTGAGATACCACGTAAAGCAACAATCTTTACGTCCATGCATGGTACTTAGGGCTTGAAATGCCAAAACAAGCTCCATTTAGGGTCCTAAGCATAAAAGCTCCTCTAAAGTTGGATAAAGTTGGGACCTTTGGACTCTAGGGACCTCACAAGGTCCAGATCTGAAGTCTCAATCACGTGGTAAGCTCAACACACTCAAAGTCTCAAGAATAGATGGAAAAAGCCCTAAAACTCCATGAAAACGAGATCTAATAACATTAATGAGCAAGGTGAAGACTTTTTACCTTCTACAGAAGCTATAGATGAAATAACACCAGATCAGACAGCCTCTTCTCATTCCTTGCCTTGATACTCTTCTCTTCTCTTCAAAAGATGCACTAAAATGCCCAAAGATTAGCTCTCTTTCTCTCTTAGCTCAATATAGAGGATTAGGGTTTGACACAGGGGAGTAAGGTGGCTGGTGAGGTGGAAATGAGGGCTTAAGGTCCTTTAAATAGGACCCAACCCTGGAGATTTAAGGTTTCCTCTCACAGCGCCAACTCGATGAGCTGGTCCCTTCGACTCGTCGAGTTGGTCATAAAACCCACGTGGCCGATCTGCCTCTACTCGACGAGTTGGGGCATCCTACTCGTCGAGTTGCTCAATAAAATCATAAATAAATATATAAATATTATACATGGGAGCCGGGATGTTACAATTCTCCCCTACTAGAATCAGACTTCGCCCTCGAATTCATGCTCCGGAAACAACGTTGGGTACTGCTCGCGCATCTCAGACTCCGGCTCCCAAGTCCACTTGGATCCCCTGTGGTGCTCCCACTGCACCTTAAACAGTCGCACCTCCTTGTTCCTAAGGGTCTTAACTTTTCTATCCAAAATCACTGTCGGTCTCTCAATATAGTCCAGGCTTGCATCAACCTGAATGTCCTCTAAGGGTACCACTGCCGTCTCATCGGCTACACACTTCCTCAACTGAGACACGTGGAAGGTGTTACGAATCTGGCTCAACTCTGCAGGTAGCTCCAACCGATAAGCTACATTCCCCACTCTGGCAGTCACTCTGAAAGGACCGATATATCTAGGACCCATGTTTCCCCGCTTCTTGAATCGGATCACCCCTTTCCACGGGGATACCTTTAGGAGAAAAAAATCTCTAACCTGGAACTCTAGCTCGGATCGTCGCCGGTCTGCGTAACTCTTCTGGCGACTCTGGGTCTGTCTGACCTGCTAAATCTGCTCAGTCGTCTTGAGTACTATCTCAGTGCCACCCATCACTCTCTTCCCTACTTCTCCCCAACAGATGGGAGTCCGACACTCCTTCTCATATAAGAGCTCAAAGGGAGGAATACCAATACTGGAATGATGGTTGTTGTTATAAGAAAACTCAGCCAAGGGCAAATAGGTGTCCCAACTTCCTCCGAAGTCCATAACACATGCACGCAGCATGTCCTCAAGCGTCTGAATCGTCCGCTCACTCTGCCCGTCTGTCTTTGGGTGGTATGCGGTACTGAAGTGCAATCGGGTACCCAACTCCTCATCAAACCTCTTCCAGAACCTGGAAGTAAAGCGCACATCCCGATCTGACACTATCGATGTTGGCACTCCATGCCATGCCACCACCTCTCTCACATAAATCTCGGCCAATTTCTCTACAGAAGAGCTCCCACTGATAGCAAGGAAGTGAGCACTCTTCGTCAACCGGTCCACAATCACCCATATCGTGTCGACACCTCGCCCGGTTCTCGGTAATTTGGTGATAAAATCCATGGATATCTGTTTCTACTTCCACTGAGGAATCTCTAAAGGCTGCAACGGGCCAGGTGGACGTTGGTGCAACGCCTTAACCCGATGAAAAATTAATCACCTCTCGACTACCCGAGCCACATCCCTCTTCATACAGGGCCATCAGTAATCTCTCTTCATATCCAAATACATCTTAGTGGCTCCTGGATGGATTGATAGTCACGATCTATGTGCCTCCTCCATCAGTATGCGCCGAGCTCCACCTGCATAGGGCACCCAAATCCGCCTACGGAAAGTCATAAGCCCCCGACTATCCGTCTTAAACTCGAAAAACTGCCCGATCACTCGCTCCCTCTTGAGGTTCTATGGTCTCACAGCCTCTACCTGAGCCTCTTGGATGGTATCTAGGATTGGAGTCATCACCGTCATCCTCATACACATGTCTCGAATCGGAGCACTCTTTGATATATGGCTCAAGGCATCGGCTACCACATTATCCTTGCCTGGGTGATATAAGATCTCACAGTCGTAGTCTTTCACTACATCTAACCACCTCCTCTGTCTCATATTCAGGTTGGGCTAATCCATGAGGTACTTCAGACTCTTACGGTCCGTATATATGGTGCACCGGACTCCATAAAGATAGTGGTGCCAGATCTTGATGGCGAACATCACCGCCCCCAGCTCCAAATCGTGGGTGGGATACCTCGTCTCATGAGGCTTCAACTGCCTCGATGCGTATGCTATCACATGCCCCATCTGCATCAACACCGCACCCATCCAGGATATAGATGCATCACAGTAGACTACAAAGTCCTCCACTCCTTCGGGAAGGGCTAACACTGGAGCTTCGCACAATCTCTGGCAAAGAGTTTCGAATGAGGCCTGTTGCTCGAGCCCCCAAGCAAAACTAACACCCTTCCAGGTCAATCTGGTAAGAGGAACAACAATCTTGGAGAAATCTATGATAAATCTCCGATAGTATCCGGCCAAACCCAGAAAACTCCTGATCTTGGATGGGGATCTCGACACCTCCAATCTCATAACTGCCTCAATCTTGGATGGGTCGACCAATATCCCATTCTGATTAACGAGATCTCCCAGGAACAGGACCTCTCGTAACCATAAATCACACTTGGAGAATTTGGCATAAAGCCTCTTAGCCCTCAATACTCCAAGAATCTCTCGAAGATGCTCCTCGTGCTGCTCTCTGAACCTCGAGTATACCAGAATTTCGTCGATGAACACGATCACCGACCGATCCAACATGGGCCTGCACACCCGGTTCATGAGATCCATGAACGATGCCGGTGTGTTGGTGAGCCCGAAAGGCATCACCACAAACTCGTAATGCACATAACAAGTTCTGAAGGTCGTCTTCTGGATATCCTCTTCGCAAACTCTCATCTAATGATATACAGATCTCAAATCAATCTTGGAAAACCAAGATGCCCCTGCAACTGATCAAATAAATCGTCGATCCTCGGTAGTGGATAACGGTTCTTGACCGTCAGCTTGTTCAACTCCCGGTAATCGATGCAGATCCGGTGTGAACCTTCTTTTTTCTTGACAAAAAGGATCGGAGCTCCCCACAGTGAGCTACTCGGTCTGATAAAACATTTCCCCAGCAGCTCCTGGAGCTGTGAGGATACCTCCTGCATCTCAGGCAGCGCAAGGCGATAATGTGCCTTGGCAATAGGCGCCGCACCCGGAAGCAAATCAATTTGGAACTCCACCTGCCTCTCGGGAGGCACACCTGGAAACTCCTCGGGAAAAACATACGGAAACGCGCACACTATCGGAACCTCAGCGATAGAACTCGGCCTCTCTGTAGCAACCTGCGTATCCATCACGTATGCCAAAAAGCCCATACAACCCTGCTGTAGACTCTGTATTTCCCTGGAAGCAGAGCAGAAAGCTGATCCAGATCTGGTACCCTCGCTATAAACCATAAGCACTCCCCCACTAGGGTATCGTATGGTCACCAGTTGACGCTCACAGTCGATCACATCTCCAAACCGACTCAACCAATCCATGCCCACTACGACACAGACATCACCCATCGTGATCGGTACCAGGTCTATCGGGAACTCAACACCAAAAATCTCTAGTACACATCCCCGGAATACATCAGTAGCGAAAACCGCTTGCTCGTCGGCTATAGAAACTCTCAGAGGTCGACTCAACGCCTCACGTCGGATACTGATGTGACGACTAAAAGCTAAAGACACGAAGGATCGACTCGCACCCGAGTCAAATAGCACCAAAGTAGGTACAGAACTCACAAGAAAAGTACCTATATACAACACATAATAAGTACAACAAATCTCAAAATAATATAATTAAGGAAATACGTACCAGCCACGACATCAGGTGTTATGCGGACCTCCTCCGCTGTCAGCTGAAAAGCTCTCCCACGAGCCCTCGGAACCTCGGCCTTCATGGGACGACTATCAGTAGCACGCAAAGCAGCAGGAGTGGAACCTTAGGCCGATCCCTGAATGAGCCGAGGGCACTCGGCCTTCCGATGGCCGGTCTGGTTGTAGTGAAAGCAAACTGCAAACTCCTTGGGGTAATCCTTCGCCATGTGACCCTATTTGCCATATTTATAGCAAATCCCTGCCCGACATGATCCCTCGTGACTCTTTCCGCACTTGCCACATGTGCGGCCCTTCTGGCTCCCCGCTTTCGCATCAGCGGGCTTCGCCCGCTTCGTCGCCGGCTGCGAATGTATCGGTCTCCTGTCTCTACCCCGGGACTCCTCCTCCTCCCTGGTCTGTAACTCTAACTCAATCTCCCTCCTCCTGGCATTGGTCTGAAGCTCAACCAATGTCCGGTATGACGAGTTCGCTATGAACTCCCGTATATCCCTCCTCAGTATGCTTAGATATCGGCTCACACGTGCCTGCTCAATAGACACATGCTCAGGGGAAAACAACGCCCTCTCGTGGAACATCCTCGAGATCTCAGTCACAGTTTCTGCCTTCTTCTTGGGAGACAGAAACTCTTGGGCTAACCGTTCCCTCTCCACCTGGGGAACATACTCGTCTCGAAACAACTGTGTAAATCTCTCCCATGTCACTGCAGCATGATCTGCAGGAGTAAAGCTGGTTGTCACGAATTTCCACCAGTCCTTCGCTCCCAAGCGAAGCTGGTTCAGTGCAAACTGAACTCTCAAATGATCGGGGCATGAACACATGTAAAAGCATCCTTCGATGTCAGAGATCCATCTCATGGCTGCAATCGGATCTTGTGTCCCATCAAACTCTGGTGGCTTCGTGTTGCTGAACTCCCAGAACAACAACGAGTCACCTCCCTACGGCCTAGCAGCGGCAACAGCTGCAGTGGCTGCAGCAGCAGCAGCCTTAGTAACAGCGGCATATCGCTCGTCAAATGTCTCAATCAGGGTGGTCTTAATAGACCCAAACATCTCCGGTATCGCCTCTCGAATAGCTGCGGCCACCTTCTCATGAATGATCCCGCGGATCTCCTTGTCACTGGCACTACTGCTCTCGGGGTTGTGGCGTGTACCCACCATCAGAGACTCGCTCGAGCATACTCACACTCTATTTTCCCGCCCTTACATGCTCCTTGGTACCCTAAGGATTCTTACTTGGGTTGCACACAGATTTGGTGCTTTCAGTAGTACGGGCCCAATACTACCTTCCACACCAACCTGTAGTCACCCCAAGTCCTCCTCCTAGGGTCCCAATTTACAAGTACTCTATCTCTCACAAATATCAGACTACTCTCTCAGTAGACCTCTTCTATGCTCATCCAGGTATCTCTCCTAGATTATCCCTTGACTCAGAACTCTTTCTAAGTGATTCCTGCTAGATACTCCAACTCAACATATACTCATGGCAAATAATAGATAGCAGCAACTCCTAGGCTAAGGCATCACAAATCAGGCAAATCTAGCCCTAAATATGAAATACCTAGCCTATACTCTAACATGCATCCCTAACATCTCATAATTATCTCATAACACAAATAAGTAAGGGTATTTTGGGAAATTACCGTTCGGGCTCTCGCTGATTGTACACATTGCTCCAAGTCGTTTTTCTCTTAAAACTCTTACTCGATTTTAGAAAAATCATTTCTTATGATTTTTTTTTTCAAATCCTCAGTTTGAGTCCAGACACACCCGAAGGTACATCCGAATCCCTCAAACCAAGGCTCTAATACCAACTTGTAACACTGTAAATTTTCAAACAAATTTTTCATTTTAAAAATCACATAAATCTCATAAACATAGTTCACAAATCTCCAAAATGACAACTTATCAAAACACATGTTCATAAATTGTTTAAACACAATCCAGGATCCTCAAAACATAACTCCGCCTCGTGTGTACAATCAAGTCGGTGCCTTCCCGTGATCCTGAGAAGTACCTGAAACACATAACACATAACACGATAAGCACAAAGCTTAGTGAGTTTCCCAAAATACCACACATAACTCATTAGCCTCTCATGGATATATCTCAAATAAGACCCTCCGGTCAATGTGTCTCGGTGGAACCCTCCGGTCCCACAACTCGGGTAGACCCTCCGTTCCTAACTCAGTAAAGCTCAGAATAATACACAACATAAATCACAAAGACATAATGCAGGATATCACAATACTCAATATAAGCATACAAGACCCTCCGGTCACACAAAGTTACCACTCATGGTAAGTAGAGTGAGAAGACTCACCGCGTAAGCAAGAAATAAACCTCGTACACGAATCACCGATCTAGCCTCCGCCTAACACATATGATAATTATCTCTCATTAACACTTCAATCACGAATATAAATAAACCAAAGGCTATTCTCTCTATCTAACTCTTGGAATGGGTAAAAGACCATTCTACCCCTCCATGGTCTCCATAATCCCTGTCTTGACCAAACCCTAAAGTCAACACTCGAGTCAACAGCCCATGTTCACCCGACTCGTCGAGAGCATCTATGTGACTAGTTGAGTCCCCTCGTTTCTTCAGAAATGTCGCGAAAATCCATCTTAACTCGTCGAGTTGTCTCATCAACTCGCCGAGTTACTCATGTCCAGACTCGTCGGGGAAAACCCTGGCTGACTCGTCGAGTTGGCTTATCAACTCGGCGAGTCCCTTAAGTCTCTTTTCTCAGTCAAACGTTTTAACGCTGATTCACAACCCCAAACTCTAGATCTCGCCTCCCAAGGCTGAGATACCACGTAAAGCTACAATATTTAAGTCCATGCATGGCACTTTGGGCTTGAAATGCCAAAACAACCTCCATTTAAGGTCTTAAGCATAAAAGCTCCTCTAAAGTTGGATAAAGTTGGGACCTTTGGACTCTAGGGACCTCACAAGGTCCAGATCTAAAGTCTCAATCACTTGGTAAGCTCAACACACTCAAAGTCTCAAGAATAGATGGAAAAAGCCCTAAAACTCCATGAAAACGAGATCTAATCACAATAATGAGCAAGGTGAAGACTTTTTACCTTCAACAGAAGCTATAGATGAAATAACACCAGATCCAACAGCCTCTTCTCGTTCTTTTCCTTGATACTCTTCTCTTCTCTTCAAAAGATGCACTAAAATGCCCAAAGATTAGCTTTCTTTCTCTCTTAGCTCAATATAGACGATTAGGGTTTCACACAGGGGAATAAGGTGGCTGGTGAGGCGGAAATGAGGGCTTAAGGTCCTTTAAATTGGACCCAACCCTGGAGATTTAGGGTATCCTCTCACAGCGCCAACTCGGTGAGTTGGTCCCTCCGACTCGTCGAGTTGGTCATAAAACCCACGTGGCCAATCCGCCTCTACTCGACGAGTTGGTGCATCCAACTCGTCGAATTGCTCAATCAACTCATAAATAAATATATAAATATTATACCTGGGAGCCGGGATGTTACAGCCTAGGTTATGGTCCAAATTAGATCGGGGGGTAAAATGGTCATTTTACCCGAAGAATGATTATTTGATTTTGACTAATTGTTATTATGGTAATGATAGCTCGGGGAGTCGTTGGAGCATCTGTTAGAGATTCGTTACCGTGAGATTCTGCATTCAGCTTTGCGAGATGAGTTTTCTCCTGTAGGAACGGGTCGAAGGCACCAACGCCGACCCATTTATATATGTTAGCATGTTCCCTAATAAGGTCCGATGTCGGGCAGTGCCCGATGTAGGTTTATATGTTTCCGGATTCTGATCCGATGTCGGGCAATGCCCGAGGAATGTTTATATGCTTGATGTCTTCGTGATTCTTGCATGTGTCTGGTTTGGATGTTTCCGGACTTCGGTCCGATGTCGGGCAAAGACCGAGGAATGTTTGTATGCTTCCGGATTTCGGTCCGATGCTGAGCGGGGACCGAGGAATGATTATATGTTTATGTTATGTGATTATTTATCTGTATTTGTTGATATGTTTATATGTATACCAAGCTTTGCTCGATGCCGGGCGGGGCACAATGTCGGGCGGGGCACAATTCCGGGCGGGGCCTGATGCCGGAATTTCGGCCCGATGTCGGGCGGGGCCTGATGTCGGACATTATTCGATGTCGCACAGGGCCCGATGAAGCAGGCAAGGCCCATGATATGTTATTATGTGATTGTGTGATTATGTGTATGGTATGTGGTAGTTTGGGGAGACTCACTAAGCTTTGTGCTTACAGTTTTCAATTTTGGTTTTAGGTACTTCCGGTAGTAAGGGGAAGAGCTCAGGATGACTGCATTGCACACACCACGATGTTTTAGCCTGGGACGTTTTACTCTGATATATTGACATGTGTTTTTATATGATGTTTTGAGATACTATGATAGTTGTTTGATGAGATGTTTTTAATAACTATGGTTTATTTAATAATTTAAAACGAAATTTTTTTGTCATGATTTTTGGGATGTTTCAAATTGGTATTAGAGCCTTGGTTTAAGGGATTCGGGCACACTCTCGGGTGTGTCTAAACTCATACTGAGCACTTGGTATAAAATTTTTAAAAAGGAAACCCATTTTCATAAAAATGATTTTGAAAAGAGAAAAGGGTGTGGTGCATGCAATCAGCCGTGCTCAAGTAAGTTCTCCCAAATTACCCATACATGTTTGTAATGCTATGATATAATTATGAGAACTGCATGCTAGATTAGGGCTAAGGATCTAGGAAGGATGCCTTGTATGCCTGTTATATGTGTGTGAGAACTGCATCTAGATTAGGGCTAGGGATCTAGGAAGGATGTTTTGTATGCCCGATGTATGAGCTTATGAACTGCATGCTAGTACGAATTAGTCAGTGATATGATGGCCTGATTAGGATATGCTTGGTTTTGTTTACTCAATGCTCGAATGTTGCTTGCTTTGTGCTTTTAGGAGTTCTAGTTATCTTTAACTAACTAGTAAACGAATATGTTAAGTTACATATTACGAGGACTAAATAATATCAGAAGGTTGGGTTTAGCTCTATTTCGCAGCTCTCGTTTGAGTCTAACCGTTGTAGGGTAGGACCTCTCATTCGAAGAATTATTTGGTCTTAGTGATATGTAATGGTATTCGCGAGCTAGTTAGGGGGAGATAGCAGGGACTTATTATGCAGCTGATGGCAGGGAGTGGATCAGAGGTTACCCTAGGGCAAGCCTAGGATGAGATTAGCGAGAAGAGCAGCAGTAGTAATGAAAGGGACTTCGTGGAGTCAAGGAAATACTTGAGGAAAGTACGGATAGATGTGGAAGCTAGTATGTGCCCGTACTACTGAAAGAAGAGGATCCGTACACGAGTCAATGAGAGATGACATGAATCCAAGGAACTTGTAGTGCGTGATCCCTCGAGTTATGATGAGTATTCTGATGTTTGTTATGGTGTATTTTCAGTATGGTGACGCTATGCACTAGACCAGTTGGCAGCTCTGGCGCCGGTGAGGGATCAGGCTCGGGCTCTGAAGCTAGGCTGCTCGATGATTAGATGAAGGAGTAAATTTATCTGAGATCATGCATAGTATATTGGACCAAACTCCTGTGATCTTCGGTACGATCAAGGAGGGCATCCTTGAGATTCTTGACAATAGGCTAAGTGCTTTCCGTACCGAGGTGACAGCCATGTTAGGGGCACGTACGATGACATTCAGGGAGTTCCGAGCTTGTGGAGCTCCAGATTATCATGGGGCTCGGGACCCAATTTCTTGCAGCAGGTGGTTGGCTGATGTCGCCAACGTCTTTCACACCAGCTGTTGTCCCGAGGGGGACAAGGTCCGACTTGCTTCCTGCCTTCTGAAGGACATGGCGCGTGATTGGTGGTAGGAGGTTGGACATGCCATTGGAGATGATGCAGCTCTTGATGCGATGACCTGGAGTGAATTCTCGGGCAGGTTCAGGTCGAGTTTGCACCTATGATTAAGGTGCAACAACTTGCTAGGGAGTTCCAGGATCTCCAGCAGAATACTGAGACGGCGACTGAGATCACTGCCATGTTCAAGGAGAGGGCCCTTCTGGTTTTGTAGTACGTGGAAGATGAGGAGATAGAAAAGGACCGATACCATGAGATGCTGCGAAGTGATATCCACCTGTTTGTGAGTCGATCCAACTGCAAGACGCTGGAGGATATGATTGCGAGGGCTCGGGAATGAGAGCTGGATTTTGAGATGGAGAAGAAGAGGAAACCGGAGGGAGTTTAGACAGGGAGTGCAGGCAGGAAGCCTAAGGTATCAAATCACTGATCGAGGAGCCAGCAGGGCCGCAGCCACTGTGGCAAGTGCGGCAAGATGCACGAGGGGACGTGCAGGGCGGGTAGTTCGGTTTGCTTTAAGTGCGGCCAAACAGGTCATGTCAGCAGGGATTGTACTGCTACCACCATCACCACCACCACCACAGTATCAGATCTGATTTGCTTCCAGTGCAATCAGAGGGGACACAAGCGGTCCTAGTGCCTGAGTTTAGCAGCAGTAGGACAAGTGGTGGCACTCGTTCCTACTACATTGAGGATTACGGATGGCTGACAGGGCCGATCAGAGGCGCTTGTGGCGAAGAGCAAAGCCTTCCAGCTGACAGCAGAGGAGGCATGTGCAACTCTCGATGTGCTGACGGGTATGTATCATCTCCTTATCTATTTATTTATATTGATTATTGATTATGTTTATGTGTTTCATTATAGGATCGTTCCTTGTGAACGGTATATCTGCTCTGGTATTATTTGATTCGGGGGCTACCCGATCTTTTGTGTCGCTCGCGCTCAGCAAGCGATTTGTGGGAACTCCAGGGGATCTAGACTATCCACTTGATGTATGGATAGTGGATGATAGGACCGTTCGAGTTGGGAGGGTTCATCGGGGATGTACATTGCAGTTGTTTGATGAGCAGTTTTCCGTGGATTTAGTCCTCATTCCCCTGCGAGGGAATAAGGTTATCGTGGGTATGGACTGGTTGAGCCCCAATGGGGCAGTGATTGACTGCGAGGAGCAGATAGTACGAATTAGGACCCCAAGTGGGGGAGGGTTGGTGGTCCAGGCTAAGAGGCTGCAGCATGGGCCGACTTTGTGTTCAGCAGTGAGGGCTAGGTGCTACCTTCAGGAGGGTTGCGCAGCTTATGTTGCCTATGTTATGGATACTCGGGATAAGGGTAAGGTGACGGTGGATGATGTACCGATTGTACGGGAGTACCCGGACGTGTTCCCAGAGAATTTGCGTGGGGTACCTTCGGAGATCCAGGTAGAGTTCAGGATTGACCTGGTTCCTGGTGCAACTCTTATAGCCAAGGCACCATATCGGTTGGATCCTACCGAGATTCAGGAGTTGTCTACACAGCTGGAGGAGCTGTTAGACAATGGATTTATCATGTCGAGCAGTTCGCCATGGGGAGCCCATTCCTATTTGTGAAGAAGAAGGACGGGTCACATCGGATGTGTATAGTTTACCGGGAGCTGAATAAGGTAACAGTGAAGAACCATTATCCCCTCCCGAGGATTGATTATTTATTTGACCAGCTTCAGGGTGCATCTTGGTTCTCCAAGATTTGCGATCGAATTATCACCAGATGCGAGTCAGGGACGATGTCGTGCCGAAGACAGTCTTTCGGACTCGCTATGGTCACTATAAGTTCGTGGTGATGCCGTTTGGGCTCACCAATGCTCCTGCCGCATTCATGGACCTCATGAACCGCGTGTGCAGACTGATGCTGTACCGGTCTATGATACTCTTCATCGATGATATCTTGGTTTACTCCAAGACTCAGGAGCAGCATGAAGAGCACCTGATGGAGGTGCCGGAGACACTGGGGAGGGAGAGACTTTTCGCAAAGTTCTCCAAGTGTGAGTTTTGGTCGCGCGAGGTGCACTTTCTGGGGCACCTTGTCAACCAGAAAGATATTCTAGTTGATCTGGGCAAGATAGAGGTCGTGATGCAGTGGGAGGTTCTGAGGTCTCCATCTGAGATTCAGAGTTTTCTTGGTCTGACGGGTTATTATTGGAGATTCATCCAGGATTTCTCCAAGATTGTTGTTCCCTTGACCCGACTGACCAAGAAGTCGGTGACATTCCGTTGGGGGCCTGAGCAACAGGCAGCTTTCGAGACTCTCAGACAGCGGTTGTGCGAGGCACCGATTCTGACCTTGCCAGAGGGGGTCGACGATTTCGTGGTTTACTATGACGCTTCTATCACGGGTATGGGTGCAGTGCTGATGCAGCGGGGTCACGTGATAGCATACGCTTCGAGGCAGTTGAAGCCTCATAAGGCGAATTACCCGACGCATGATTTGGAGTTGAGGGCTATGGTTTTCGCCCTCAAGATTTGGCGACACTACCTCTATGGGGTTCGTTGTACCATTTACACGGACCACAAAAGCTTGAGGTACCGGATGGATCATCCGAATCTGAACACGAGGTAGCCTCGGTGGTTAGATGGGGTGAAGGATTATGACTGTCAGATTCTTTATCACCCGGGGAAGGCCAATGTGGTGGTTGATGCTCTTAGCCGCAAGGCAGTGGTGGCTCCGATTCGAGACATATGTCTGAGGATGACAATGATTACTCCGTTGCTGGAATGAATCGGGAGGCGCAGGTCGAGGGTATGAAGGAAGAGCGTCGGAAGTATGAGCGGATCGTAGGCCAGGTGGTCTCATTTGATTATGATAGTCGTGGGTTGTTGACCCTGCATCGGAGGTTCTGGGTTCCTTACTGGGGCGGTGTACGCCAGGTTCTGATGGATGAGGCTCACAAGTCGAGATTCTCCATCCATCCCGGGGCGATGAAGATGTACCGGGATCTTTGCCCCAGTTATTGGTGGCCATGCATGAAGCGGGACATAGCATGGTATGTGGAGCGGTGCTTGACTTGCAGGAAAGTCAAGGCCGAGCACCAGCGACCTCACGACAAGAGGCAACCGTTGGAGATTCCCGTGTGGAAATGAGAAGACATCACTATGGATTTTATCACTAAGCTTCCCATGACTGCACGTGGAGTGGATTCGATTTGGTTCATTGTGGATCGATTGACCAAGAGTGCTCATTTCATCCCGATCCAGAAGAGTATATCGGCTGAGAAGCTAGCCGAGATCTACGTACGTGAGGTGGTGGCACATCATGGAGTGCCGCTTTCGGTTGTGTCAGGCCGAGATGTTCCAGTAGGTCAGTCAGAGAGTCATAGGGAGTACCGAGGTGGTACTCAAGACCACGGAGAAGATCCAGTAGGTCCGGAGCAGGCTCCAGACTGCTCAGAGTTGGCAGAAAAGCTATGCCAACAAGCGTCGTTCATACCTAGAGTTTCACGTAGGGGACATGGTCCTCCAAAAGGTGTCACCTTGGAAAGGGGACATCCGGTTCAGGAAGCGGGGCAAGTTGGGCCCCAGGTATATCGGTCCATTCAGGGTTTTGGCTCGGGTGGGCCGGGTGGCATATCGTTTGGATCTTCCAGTAGAGCTCAGCCAGATCCACATCACTTTTAATGTCTCCCAACTGTGGAAGTGCTTAGTGGATGACTTTTCAGTTGTGCCTTTAGAGGATATTCAGGTTGATGACAGCCTGAACTACATCGAGAGACCAGTAGCCATTATCGACAGGAAGACGAAGGAGTTGAGGAACAAGAGGGTAGAGCTTGTAAAGGTGCAGTGGCTACACCGCAAGGGGTCAGAGTGGACTTAGGAGCCCGAAGAAGAGATGAGGGAGCACTATTTGGAGTTGTTCAAGGCAACAGACTTCGAGGACGAAGTCTGATTCAAGTGGGGGAGAATTCAAACACCCGTGACTTGTGGTAATGATAGTTATTTAATTTCCTTATAATTAATTGTTGGACTATGAATTTAATATTGGATTGTTAAGTTGGGCCTTAGTGAGTGGGTCGTGTATTGGGCGGCCTGAAGGCATATGTTGGGCGTAATGCAGCATTGGATGTGGGGGGTTGATGTGCGTACGCGCAGCGTACCAATGAGTACGCACAGCGTACGCGAGCATACTCAAAACCCTAATTTTTAGGGTTTAAGCCATACAAATACCACATTATGTCCCAAACCCTAGCCTCCTTACCAACCACCTTGACTTAGAAACCCTATAAACCTTTCATTCCTCATATTTTTGTGTTTTTGGCCTTCTGAAGCTCATTGTGGTGTTTAGAAGCTTGGGAGGAGAAAGAAGAACTTGAAGAAGAAGAACTTGAGTAGCTTGAGCTCAAGGATTTGAGATAGCATCACCATTTAGCATTCATTTGAGGTAAAAAGCTCACGACTTGCGTCAAGTATGCTTAGATATATGATAATGGTGTTTTGGACTTTTTTGGTCCCAAGAATGGATTTTTATGGTCCAAATCCGTTTCTAGGCTTAGGTTTCCACCGTTAGTGCTATATGAGTCCCAAGAACAGAAAAGTTTCAATCTTGAAGGTCCTTTTGTGGCCATGCACGAGTTTAAGTCATTTCCATGGAAGATAGTTGTCATATTTCAAGTTTGGGTCCATTTGGTGGGTTGCAAGCCACCAAGTAATCGACTTTATGGATTAAGACACTTTAGTGGACTCAGATCTGTGTTTGGAGCTTAAGGTCTTAAGGGAATAAGCCCTTTTGGAGTTTATGGCTTAATAGGGTAGTACGTTGGGTGTACAAGCCCACATGTGCAGCGTATAAGCCATGCAGTCTGTACGCTTAGCATATAGAGGAGTACGCCCCGCATACTCACTGGATTCAGATTCTTCGATGTTGGGGCCTCGGTTTGGGCCAATCTTTGGATTTCTTAGCTATTGCACCTTACTGGGCCATTAGAAATCAGTTATTGGGCTAAGGACATGTTTGGGCTTAAGGGAAGGCCCATTTAAGGAGTTGGGCCCAATTTAGAAAATTGGGCCATTATTGGGCTACGAAAGGTTGGACCATGGATGTTATGGAATTGGGCCTAGGTTATGGTCCAAATTAGTTCAGGGTGTAAAATGCTCATTTTACCCTAAGAAGGATTAATGGATTTTGACTAAGTGTTATTATGGTAATGATAGCTCGGGGAGTCGTTGGAGCAACTGTTAGGGATTCCTTACTGTGAGATTATGCATTCAACTTTGCGAGGTAAGTTTCCTCCTATAGGAACGGGTCGAAGACACCAATGTCGGCCCGTTTATGTATGTTAGCATGTTCCGGACTAAGTTCTGATGTCGGGCAGTGCCCGATGTAGGTTTATATGTTTCTGGATTCCGATCCGATGTTGGGCAGTGCCCGAGGAATGTTTGTATGCTTGATGTCTTCGTGATTCTTTCATGTGTCTGTTTTGCATGTTTCCGGACTTCGGTCCGATGTCGAACAAAGCTCGAGGAATGTTTGTATGCTTCCGGATTTCGGTCCGATGTCGGGCGGGACCCAAGGAATGTCTATATGTTTATGTTATGTGATTATTTATGTGTATTTGTTGATATGTTTATATGTAGACTGAGCCTTGCTCGGTGTCAGGCGGGGCCTGATGCCGGATTTCGGTCTAATGTCGGGCGGGGCCAGATGTCGGACATTGTCTGATGCCGGGTGGGGCCCGATGAAGCGGGCACGGCCCATGATATGTTATTATGTGATCATGTGATTATGTGTGTGGTATGTGGTATATTGGGGAGACTCACTTAGCTTCATGCTTACAATTTTCAGTTTTGGTTTCAGGTATTTCCGGTAGCAAGGGGAAGAGCTCGGGATGACTGCATTGCACACACCACGATGGTTTAGCCTGATATGTTTTACTCTGATATATTGACATGTGTTTTGATATGATGTTTTGAGATACTATGACAGTTATTTGATGAGATGTTTTTCATAACTATGGTTTATTTAATAATTTACAACGAAAATTTTTGGTCATGATTTTTAGGATGTTTCATGTAATGTCAGTCAACAGACCAAGGCATTGCAACCATGAGGTCTTGGTCCAAGGGTAATCTAACCAGGAGATTGTAGACCAGTTATGTATTGGGTCTGGGCATTCTAACCCTAAGGTTATGGGCCAGGGGTAATCCAACCTTAAGGTTGTGGGCGGGGGCATTCCAACCGTAAGGTTGTAGACAAGGGGTAATCCAACCAGGAGGTTATGGACCCGTTATCTGTTTGGTTATATGTTCATGTGGTGGTACTTTGGGGGAACTCACTAAGCTTTGACTTACAGTTTCAATTTATTGTTTCAAGTACTTCAGATGATCATGGCAAGGCGAAGGAGTGATCGTGCACATCCTTCGGATTTATGTTATTTGGATTCTGGGATACTCTAATTATTGAATAATACTTATGAAACAATGGTTTGGTGAACAATTATGGTTATTGGGTTACTTTTGAAAAGTAAAAATCTACTGTGATTTTTGGGATGTAACAAGTTGGTATCAGAGCCTTGGTTTGAAAGAATTGGATAAACATTTGTGTGAATCTAGACTCAAACAAGGAAGCTTCAAAGTTTTTTTTTTCTTTTTTAAAAAAAAGAGAGAAGGTTTTCAAAATTGTTTTCAAAGATAACTAAAGAAGGATGTGATGTGTAAAATCAGCCGGAGGAAGAAAGTATACCCCAAGTTACCATACTGTTATTTGATATGATGTTTATGGTAGAACTGCATGCTAGTAGTATGCTAGGGATCTTCATGAATTCCATGGTAGAATTGCTTGTTGTATGATGTTTGTTAGCCTAGGAGTGCATCTTGTATCAAACTGACATCATTATTGCAGTTTCTTAATGTATGCATCATAGTTGTACATACCTAAGATTTTATAGCCTGAGAATGTTTGGTTTAGCCTTATTTCCTGTTCCTTGTTTGGTTTTGGGCTTAGATTAGAATCAAGTATTTGAATGTCTGTATGATCTAGTGTTATGTATGATTAGCATGAACGAGTGGATGCAGGGTTGGTGTAAGTTTCATGGGTGAGTAGGTGTGCGAGCAGTCGGCTGGATGAGGAATGTTTTGCCACTCTTGATAGACTGAGGATAGGATGTATGCATATCCTAGTTGTGTGTTTGTATCGGGTGTTTATGATGATCCTTGAGACAAACACATATATGTGTGGAAGGTAGTATGGGCTCGTACTACTGAAAGCACATGACCCATACGCATAGAAAGGAAGTCAAAAACCCTAATGGTTTCGTCTGTATGGGATGGTTATGATATTATGAATTGTGACATTTATGATATATTCTGGGTTGTTTTCAGTATGGTATTCATGAGGGGACCAGTTTCTAGATCTGGAGCGAGTGACCAGGATAGGCCAGGATTGACTAATGATCGGATTCGGGAGATCATCGCCACTGAGGTGGCTGCTACTATACGGAGGTCTATGCTGGAGATGTTTGGATCTATCAATACCGCTATTATTGAGCTCTTCGATGAACGATATGCTGCTCTTTCTAAGGTCGTTTTTGCTGCAGCTACCACAACTATTTCTACAGCGGGGATTCGAGGGGAGAGATCCTTCCAGTACCGGGACTTTGATAATATGAAGAGCTTGGACTTTGATGGGGTCAGGGACCTGATTGTGGCGATGAAGTGGATGTTTGATGTAGAGGGTTGTTTCTTCACATGTTCTTGACCTGCTGACCAGAAGGTCAAGTGCGTCCTGAACCTTCTCCTGTTAGGGGCGAAGAATTGGTGGAGATTAGTGACTCGTACTTACACTCCTGAGCAGAGAGTTTCTATTACTTGGGAGAAGTTCTCGGAGATCTTACGTACAAGATACATTCCTTTGGTGGAGGGGAGAGGTTGGCTTAGGAGTACTTGGATTTGAGACAAACGACTGAGACGGTGACAATGATCACCAAGATGTTCATTGATAGGGTTCTTTTCTGCCCTGAGTTTGCTGCTTCAAAGCAGACTTAAATGACTATGTACTTGAGCACGCTCAAGACAGATATTCGGTAGTTTTTACCCACCCAACGTTATGCTACCCTCGCTGAGCTTCAAGATGCCGTGAGGAGGCAGGAGATTGAGATAGAGATTCAGATGAGGGAGATGAGGCAGGCTCCTGTTTAGTCACAACCTGTAGCGAAGTGGTTCAAGCCCGCTAATTCGAGACCTGCGGGAAAGAGGTGCCACACTTGTGGAAAGTGTGGAAAGGTTCATAATGGTGCTTGCCTATCTTCATCTGGATTCCATAAATGTGGCAAGGAGGGGCACTATGCCAAGGATTATCATCAGCAGGCGCCAATACCGAGTGCCATAATTTGTTATCACTATGATTAGGTAGGCTGTATGAAGGCCCATTGTCCATTACTCATGGCTAAGCCGACGCAAGCACCAGTTCCAGCTACTCTGAGGATCACAAATGGACGCTAAGGTAGGGCGGAGCCCTCGAGGGCTCAAGGTTGTGCTTTCCAGCTAACTGTGGAGGAGGCCAGGGCGGCGCCGGACGTCTTTACTGGTATGTTTCCATTTATTATTTTTTCAGTTATTTTATGGTATGCTTATGTTTATGATTCTTCTAGGTACCTTCTTAGTGAATTCCTTGCCTACTCTTGTGCTTTTTGACTCGGGTACGAGTTGATCCATTGTATCTTAGTCTCTTAGTAGGGATTTTGATATAACGTTATGAGATTTCGAGTGTCCATTGCGGGTTTTTATCGCCAACGAGCATGAGGTTTCTGCATTGAGTGTTTATCAGCGTTATGTCTTGGAGATTTTTAGGGTGCCTTACCCGATTGATCTGATTGTTATCCCCATGGGGGATGTGTTCATGATAGTAAGGATGGATTGGCTGAGCAGGTTTGGAGCTATGCTTGAATGTGAGGGTCAGTGGGTGGTAGTTCGAACCCTAAGTGGGGGAGAACTGGTTATTTATGGAGAGGGTACTAGGATTGGGTCAGCCTTTTGTTTTGCTGCCAGGCTCGGTAGTATATTTAGTATGGTTGTATGGGTTATCTCGCATATGTGGTTGATACTTGAGCTGGGAAGCAGGTTTCGGTTTCAGATGTGCCTGTTGTGAGAGAGTTTGCATATGTGTTCCCGGAGGAGTTACCCGGCGTGCCTCCTGAGAGTCAGGTCGAGTTCATGATTGATTTGGTTCCAGGTGTGGCTCCTATTGCCAAGGCGCCGTAGCGATTGGCACCACTTGAGATGTAGGAGTTGTCATCTCAGCTTTAGGAGTTGTTGGGCAAATACTTTATTAGACCGAGCAGTTCTCTACGGGGAGCACCGATCTTGTTTGTCAAGAAGAATGATGGTTCACACCGGATGTGCATTGATTATCGGGAGTTGAACAAGTTGACAGTGAGGAACCGTTACCCACTTTCGCGGATTGATGACCTCTACGATTAATAGCATGGTGCATATTGGTTTTCCAAGATGGATTTGAGGTCGGGGTATCATCAGATGAGGGTTAGAGAGGAGGACGCGGAGAAGACTGTGTTTCAGACTCATTGTGGTCATTACAAGTTCATGGTGATGCCATTTGGTACTAGGAATGGTTTCGACATCGTACTAGGAATGGATTGGCTTAGTGCAAAAGATGTCAAGATATTATGAAAGAAGAAGATGGTGAGAGTAAACCCACCTGGAAAAGAGTCGTTTATAGAGAGCTAGAAAGTGTTTGTCAGAAAGTGTTTGTCCAAAGGATGCACATCATACTTGGCATTTGTGATCGATGCAATGAAGAAGAAGAAAGAGATACAAATAATACCACTGGTGTGTGACTATCCGGAAGTCTTTCCCGAAGATCTTCCTGGATTTCCCCCTGATAGACAAGTAGATTTTCGAATAGACTTGTTGCCAGCATCAACGCCAATAGAGAAAGCACCGTACCAATTAGCACCGACATAGATGAAAGAGCTTATGATACAACTTCAGAAGTTGTTGGACATCATTTTCATTAGACCTAGTTCATCACCCTGAGGAGCTCTGATGTTATTCGTGAAGAAGAAGGATGGAAGCATGAAGATGTGCATAGACTATAGAGACTTGACCAAGGAAATGGTCAAGAACAAGTATCCATTGCCAAGGATTGATGACCTGTTCGATCAGCTGCAAGGTTCGAGCTATTTCTCAAAGATCAATCTCAGGTCAGAATATCATCAGCTGAAGGTGAGAGAACAAGATATCGAGAGGACCACATTCAGAACAAGATAAGGACACTATGAGTTATTGGTTATGTCATTTGGACTAACCAATGCTCCAGTAGCATATATGGATTTGATGAATAGGGTTTGTAAACCATTCCTCGATAAATCTGTAATAGTGTTCATAGATGACATTCCGATTTACTCAAAGAGCCAGCAGGACCATGACAAGCACTTGCGAGAACTATTAGAAGTTTTGAAGAAGGAGAAGTTGTATGCAAAGTTCTCCAAATATGATTTTTGGATTCGATAAGTCCAATTCTTGGCTCATGTGGTTAACCAGGAAGGAATAATAGTTTATCCACAAAAGATTGAAGCTGTGATGAAATGGGAACGAACAAAAATTCCCACTGAGATTCATAGTTTTCTAGGATTAGCTGGATATTACCGAAGGTTTATCCAAGGTTTTTCTTCGATAGCTGCTCCATTGACAGCTTTGACCCATAAGGAGCTACATATACATAGAGTGAGAAACATGAAGAAACATATGTTGCAACAACCAACTCTTCCCCAATCAACTCAGGGTATGCAGGTCTCTTTTGCTCCACCACCTCAGGCAACCTTACCACAGTCTCAGCGGGTTCGCCCGTCTCCGCCAAATCAAGGCCAACTTGGCATATTAAAGAAGAAGTTGTGTGAAGCACCGATTCTTTCTTTGCGTGACGGAGTTGAAGACTTCACTGTCTATAGCGATGCATCTGGAGTTGTGTTAGGTTGTGTTCTGACCCAGAGAGATAAAGTGATAGCATATGCATCTCGACAATTGAAAGAGCACGAGAAGAACTACCCCACTCATGATCTGGAGTAGGCAGCAATAGTATTCTCATTAAAGATATGGAGGCATTATCTTTATGGTACAAAGTGCAAACTCTTCACTGATCATAAAAGTCTCCAATATCTCTTTGATCAAAAGGAATTGAATATGAGACAACGACGCTGGCTAGAGTTACTCAAAGATTACGACTGCGAGATACTTTACCACCCTGGTAAAGCAAATGTCGTAACTGATGCTCTAAGTCCAAAAGTAAACCTGGAAAGAAAAAGGCCAAGAGCGTTAAGAATAGAAGTTGTTTCAACAATTGTGGAAAGCATCAAGAAAGCTCAGGAAGAAGCTTTGGAGAAAAATGACCGAAAGGAACAACGTTTAGGCAAAACGTTGGTATTCGGTACAAATACTCAAGGATTGAAGGTATTCCAAAATAGGATTTGGGTGCCTAAGAAAGGAGGAATAAGAGATATTTTGTTGGAAGAAGCTCACAAGACCATGTACTTAATTCATCTCGGCAACACTAAGATGTATAGGGATCTGAAACCATACTACTGGTAGCCGAAGATGAAGCTCGACGTTGCAAAGTATGTGGCAGAGTGTGTAACATGTGCGAGAGTTAAAGCGCAACATCAGAAACCGTATGGGAATTTAGAACCTTTGCATGTAGCCATAGGTAAGTGGGAAGACATCACCATGGATTTTGTGACTAAAATACCTAGGACGAAGAACGGTCACGACATGATTTGGGTAGTCGTGGATCGTTTCAGAAAGATTGCACACTTCATAGACGCCAATGAGAGACGGTCTATGGATATGGTTGCAAATGCTTACGTGAAGGAGATGGTAAGACTTCACGGTCTTCCCATAATGATTGTATCAGATCGTGACAGTTGTTTCACATCAGGATTTTGGAAATGTCTACAAGAGGAAATGGGTACGAAGTTGTGTTTAAGTACAACCTACCATCCGAAAACTGATGGTCATAGCGAAAGGACGATTCAAACACTAGAAGATATGTTAAGAGCATGTACCCTAGAATTTCAAGGAAACTGGGATAAGCATTTACCCCTGGTAGAGTTTTCCTACTACAATAGTTACCATTCGAGCATTAAGATGACACCTTATCAAGCCTTGTATGGACAAAAGTGTCGTACATCGTCTTGTTGGCTTGAGGCCGGAGAAAAGTTGTTGAGAGAAAAAATTTTGAGAAACACTTGAACAAACGTTAGTACAAGATAATAGTTGCGGAATAAGTTAATCTCAAAGGATCAAGTTAGCTCAACAATAATAAGTTAGAAAGGTTAGATAGTTAGTTGCGAAAATGTAAATGACAACAAGTTATATCAAGTAAACATCAAACTGATTCATAACAAGTTTTGCATTCAAACATGAGTTAGTAAATGTGAACAGTTTAAGATGAAGAGGATCTTGGATATTAGATAAGATAGAGATATGAGAGAATGATCTTTGTATTTCAGTGACAGTTCAAAAGATCGTAAAGAGATTTGTACATTACATGAAGAAGGATGACTCTATTTATAGAGTTCCATAAAGTTACATCTGAAATAAAAAACTAATATCCTACTGACTTAAGTGACCATGCAAGGTTCCCTGGATAAAGAAATGCTAATAGGCTAAGTCAGATAACAAAAGTCTTCGTCAATCTTCACTGCGATAGTGATTGCAGATCACTATAGTTTTCAAAGTAACTTCTTCAACATTAGCTACGGTAGACACACATCAATTGCGGTAGCAACTCCACTTGCGGTAGAAACAAAATAATACTGCGGATCCTTAAAGTTAAGAGGGTCACTTTATGTATCAACATTTTCCCCCAAAGTGACCTCTTCAACTTTCTTCTTTACTTGTTGAGCTTCAGGAATTTGATAAGGATCCACCAGAATTTCCTCACTTTGCCTAGCCAATGGGTTCTTCTAGTTATCTCAAACTTGAGTTCATCTGTTGTATTCTTGGATCTTTGAACCGAAGCCAGGGTTGTCTCCGGTTGCTTCTTGGTCAATCTATGCATTGCGGTCACAGGAATGAAGTATTTGAGATAACTGTTGGCTTTCTTATACACAACTCCTAACTCCAGAAAGTTTGTTGCACCGAGATACATTTCTTGATAGCATTCAGTAAAGCTTGGTGCAGACTCAAACTCTAGAAAGTTGAACTTCTTGGCAAGGACATGATGAATATCCGCATCTATTTTCCTAAAATCACAGACCAATGCCTTAAGAAACTCACAAGCTTTCTCACATGCAATTTTCATTTTCGGGTGCTTTTCAGCTTTAATCTGTAAAACCCTTGCAATCAGGAAAAGTTATTCGGGGTTCATGCAGGGAAAATCAGCTTGCGTCCTGATATAATCATCTCCTCTCCTAGTGAGGGTATACTGACCGAAGTCAGTCTTCATAAATTTCCTCACTTTATAATTTTTCACCCCTGATGGTCTGTCATTAGACCAAATCTTTTCAAAGTCAGTCCCATGCTTGGCATGAAACTGTTTTAGGCGTTCAAGTTCAAGGGGAAGTCTTTGATCATCTGGGAGGCTGAGATCAAAAGACTCGAACACGGGGAAAAACTTAGAGTTTGGAGAGATTGGAATGTCCCAATACCCATCGGATGGATCTTTGATGATGAGAGTCAGCTACTAAGTGGATATGATAGTATTCATGAGGTGGATGACTGACATTATGAGGAGTTCTTCAGCAGCTGATGGCAGAGTGAGGTCGGGAACCTAGGTGAGCCTAGGGAGTGTTGTTGTGGTTGTAGTCGCGTTGTTTAGTGAGCTTTGGTACATCAGTGGAGTGGGTGACTTAGAGGTTTCAGGTGATTCCTGAGGAAAGTATGGATAGGTGTGGAAGGTAGTATTGGGCCCATACTAACGAAAGCACATGATCTATAGTCGAATCAGGGAGAGTCTTGGAGAATCTAAGAAGCTTGGGGAAGAGGATTATTGAGCATGTTATGATCTTCTGCATGATTGTATTTCAGTTTGGTGATGACCTTCCAGTAAGGAGGTTTATGTTATGGTTCCGACTCAGGTAAGGGTACTAAGCCGATTAGCGAGCAGATGCGGGAATTCATCTCGTCGGAGACTACCCGTGGTGTCATGGAGAAGACTCCTATGATTTTTGGTACGGTCAAGGAGGGGTTTTTGGAGATATTTGATGAGCGTTTGGGAGCATTCTGTGCTGAGGTTATGGCTATCGTTGGAGCTCGCACTCTTTTTTTTCGTCAGTTTCGTGCTTGTGGAGCTCCTGCATTCTATGGAGAGAGGGACCCTGTTGCCAGCAAGAGGTGGTTAGCGGATATGGCTAACACGTTCAGGACGAGTGTCTGCCCGAGGAGGCGAAGGTCAGATATGCTTCCTACCTATTGAAGGCCAGGGCGCAAGATTGGTGGGAAGATATTGGTTGTGAGGTAGGTGATGATGATGTTGATACTATGTCATGGGATGATTTCTTGAGCAGGTTCCAAGCTGAGTCGCATTAGAGATTGAGGTGCAACGGTTGGCGTGAGAGTGTTAGGATCTCCGCCAGACTACTAAGACTGTGGCAGAGATCACTACCAAGTTCTGGGAGAGGGCTATACTGGTACCGCAATATGCAACATATGAACAAATGAAAAAGGTGAGGTATCATGATATGCTGCGAGATGATATCAGGGAGTTCGTGAGTATTTCAGGGTGCGAGGCCCCGAATGATATGATTTTTTGAATCCCGGGAGTGGGAGATCGATTTGGAGCACCTTGGGAAGAGGGGATCAGGTTAGGTGCATATAGTGGAGGGTCTCGGGAAGAGACCCAAGACTTTTGATTAGGGTTTGAGAGGCTAGTAGGGCCGGGGTCAGTGCAACCGTGTGAGAAACTGCATGATGGAGTTTGTCGTTCCAGAGGTATGGGCTGCTACATGTGTGGCTAGATTAATCATGTCAACAAGGATTGTACTTAGGGGCAAGCCCGTTATGTTTTCTCTACGACCAAGTGGGCCACAAGAGGATCGTCTGACTAAGGAGAAAGGGAGGAGCGGTGAGTGTGCCTGCTCCGACTATTTTTCGAATCTCTGATAGTCGTGAGGATAGGGCAGGAGCTCCAGCAGAGAAGAGCCGATCATTGCAGTGTCAGAAAGGGGAGGTCCATGCTCCGTCAGGTGATTTTGCGGGCATGTTATCGTTTGAGTTCTTTTCGGTTATTATATGTATTCATGTTGTTTGGGATTTGATATTGATTTGGGTAAGCGTTATCTTTGGTCTATTAATATGTTATCGCTGAGGTATATTTCCGAGAACTGATTTATATCTTTTGCATGCCATAAATCATTAGTGGGCTATTAAGGGGTTGTATCTTGTGTAACGGGTTCCAATGTGTTCGGTTGATATTCTGGATTATCAGGTGGGTTGAGATTTCAAGGGCATCCATTAGGGTTTCTAGAATCGGGTGATCAATGAGTTTGGCTAGCAATGGAACGCTAGTATTGTTCAGCGCAGGGTATGGGAGGTTCACGCTATTTGAGGGAGATGGATCGGAAATCCATAAGGATTAAAAGGTGAGAGATAGGACCCATGGGCGAGGCCCGTGTGATTATGGTAGATCAGGCGGGTCCTGGTAGGTACCGTTGGGTTAATGTATTGGATCTTGAGTTGCAGGATCATGTAGGGGATCCGTGTGTGACACAGAGGGGTTATAGGTTGGGTAGTATTGTTGTTTGGACTCTTGGGAACCTGGTGGTTGGACCAGGTGCGAGACTGGTAGTCTTAGAGATGGTTTGGGAGTAGTAATCATTTATCGGTCATGTGAGGGATCGACGGGAATCAGAAGGTTGTGGTGTGAAATGCAAGTGCAGATTCGTGAATCTCGGGTTGTGAGTGGAGTATTGAATTGATTATGGGTAAGATCTCGAGTTGGGTATCACACGTTTTTTGTGCATGATTTCATTTCAGTGGAATAAGAATTGGGGTATCTATATGACAAGGGAATCAATCGTAGGGCTCAAGGGTAATGAATGGGTTTAGTTTTGATAGCAATCGAGTCGTTGTGTTGTGTCTTGGGTTGGTTCTGTCTGCGAGAGGGCCACATCGTGTTTGGAATCAGGAGAAGGTAGACCGTTGGAGATCGAGTATGATATGAAATTGCAGTTGGTCTCATGGCATTCTTCTAGTAGTAGGTTTGGTGTCGAGGTGGTTTGGGATATTATCGCCAGATAAGGTTGCTCTCGGAAGTCGCGTGGAGCTACTGTGTGTTTGTGTGTCTTTTGGCTTAGCAATCGGGTAGGAGTTCGGTGATTCAGATAGTTGTCAGACAAGTTGGGACCAGGGAGGTCTTGGCTGCCTTTAGGAAGAAGCTAGGTAGCAGCAAGACAAGTCGGAGTGGTTTCAGTGATTTGAGTTTCGTGTGAGGAGTCGCTTGTATTTCGGGGTGTATGTTAAGTCACTCGCATTTGGATTAAATAATCTCAGAGTGGCTGATTGGACCCTGCTGCGCAGCTTTCGTATGAGTCTAACCGTTGCAAGGAGGAATCTTCTACTCGAAGGATTATCTGAGCCTTCTGTCAAGTGTAAGTATTATGCAGTTGTATATGATCAGTGGTTTTGTTCCAATGGAAGCATCAAGATAATCAGGGTTGGAAGTATTGTTTTTAGTCTGGTATTCATGAGAAAATGGTATGTTAGTTGTTCAGTGTGGGCGGTTTGTCGGGAAGTCAGATCAATATGAGGTTTCGGGTTTCGGGAAAGATAGAGGTGGTTTTATTCAAGGGGTTTACGTTCGTCCTTTTTTAGGTTTGGTAAGTTCTGTTAGGGTTAGTTTCGGTTGTCTTGGGAAGGATGTAGTATTCTCGGGTTGTGGTGTTGTTGTCCAGATTATTGGGCGTGTTGGGAAAGGTAACGACAGATTTTGAGGACGAAATCTAATTTAAGTGGGGAAGAGTTATAACATCTTGTTTCGAATTGTTCCTATTTTAGGTTGGTGATCAAGGACTAGATATTAACAGGCTTCGGATCCTCGAGGAGTTGGGTTTTGGACTCAGTTGGGGTTGGATAAGGTATTTCGGATGGTTCGGGTATTCGGTTTGTGTTTTGGAATCAAAGGGCATTTTGGTAATTTGTTAGCCCGAGATTTTATGGAAAGCGCATGTCCGTTCAGGATATCTTATGGCGAGTATGAATTGATAGTAGTGTTGAGCGTCTCGATACCTTTTCATGGTTATAAGGATGGTCGGATGCGGAATTATATAGAGAAAGTTATGGTCTTCGCATGAATTAAGGTTTAGGGGAAAACCCTAGTATGCGGGGCGTACCAAGGTGGTACACAAGGTGTACCGAGGCAAAGGAAGTTACGCGGGGCGTAGTTAGAAGAACGCGTAACGTATGTGCGAGGTGGGGTCGGAGTGTGAGACCTCAGATGCTGGGTGTACGAGGTGGCACGCTGGGCGTACGAGGTGCAGATTGAAAACCATAATTTTAGAGTTATACCCTATATAAACATTATGTTAGCCTCTTTCTTCATTTCCTAAGTCATCCCCCACCCTCTAAAGCCCTATAAATCGTCCTTAAGCCTTCATGGTGGCATTTTCAGCTTATGGTGTCCATTTTTGGTGTGTTTGGTCCATTTCTAAGAAGATGGAGTTTAGTGCAAGGATGGGAATCAAGGAAGAGGTTATGGATCTTGCTTATGTGTCTCATTTCCAGCTTTTTGAAGGTATAAAGCTTTGAACTTGATCATTAATGTCTTAGATCTATCATTTATGAGTTTTGGCTCATTTTGGTCCCAAGAATGAGATCTAGTGGTCTTGATTCCACTCCAGGAGCTTTGAGTTGTCCCTCTAAGTGTTTTTGAGGTTCAAGGTCCATCAAGTTGGCACCTTTAGAGTTTAAAACCATCCATGTTTGATTTTGGGTCCTTTTCATGAAAATAGAATGCTACACTTTGAGATTGGGTCTTCTTGGGGCATGCAAAGTCACCAATTCAGTGCTTTATGGTTCTACACGTTCATTTAGAAGTAGACATGTGGTTTGGACTTATGGGATCAAGCATTTAGAGCTTAATGAAGGTGTTGGATCAATGGAGGAGTACGCTAGGCATAGAAGTCTGTACGCGCAGCGTACAAGCTAAACAACCTGTATGCTTAGCGTACAGCTGAGTACGCCCCGCGTACTCAGTCAGGGGGCATTTTGCTTATTGTGCTTCTATGTGGGCCATCTGTTGGGCTTATTTATCTTGGGCCCTGTTGGGCCATCATGTTTTGGTCTGATTGTGAGTTTTAGAAGGCCCACGAAGGGCATTGGGCTCAATTTGGAAAATTTGTCCATGAGTAGTTTTTGGTATTTTGGGCTTGAGTGTTTAAGTTATTAATGGGCCATCGAAATACAAAGTGTTTTGGACTAGAATGAATGGTTGGGCCTTAAGGTAAGGCCCATGTAAGGGGTTTGGCCCTAATTTGGAAAATTGGGCCATTTGTTGATTAATTGGCCTTTGGGCCTTTCAGATTGTAAGTTTGGATCTTAGATTTGGACAAGCCTAGGTTAAGGGTAATATGGTCTTTTTACCCCAGGTATGGAGTTATGGTTATGGATTGGAACCCAATTGTTAATTGGGTGTTGTTTTTCTATTGATAGTTTGTGGATCTGCCAGCCAGCAGCCAAGAGTGTTTCTGTATGATTCAGCAGTGCGAGGTGAGTCTTCTCACTATATCCATGGGTCGAAGGCACCAATGTCGGCCCATTACGTGTTATGTGGTATGCTAGTTGTCTCTGTGATACTTGCATGGAAGACCCCAGGGGGAGCCTGTGGCATTTCAATATCATACCATGGGGGAAGCCCATGACATTCCAGGTTTAAGACCATGGGGGGAGCCCATGACATCCCAGATAAAGACCATGGGGGAGCCCATGGCAACTATATGTATGTTGCATGATATTCCGTGGTTGTATGTTGTATGGTATTTTGGGGGACTCACTAAGCTTCCTGCTTATAGTTTTTAGTTTATGTTTCAGGTACTCCAGTTTTCAAATGAAAGGGCTCGGGATGACTGCAGAGCACACACCACATGTTTCCGTTTTCTGTGAATTACTCTGATTTGTCAATGTTTTGATAAAACTTAATTACGATGGTTTTATGGGAAGGCATGTATTAACAATCTATTATTCTAAAATCAATAAAATTTTTATGTCATGATTTTCGGGGCGTTACAAATCCTCTAGATTTCCAAATGATAGAAGGGGATCTTAATTGCTAATGATTTTGAAATGTATTAGTGTTTTAAAATGTATATATGGATTCTAAGGTACTAGGTTACTGCAGAGAATGTGGAGAACATTCTTCAATCTCTAAAACTCTCAACTGTTGTAGTTTGTCAAACTCCTTGCTCTAGGTTGGTTGTGCATCGGCCCGATCATAAATAACATAGGCGTGCGTTCCAGGTTTATTTATGGTATGGCTTATATACGATACTAACCTTAGTTGAGGAGTTTGAGATAAAGGGTTGAGTTGGTAGTTTTAGTTGAAGGGATGTTTAAAATTTTTATTAATTGTTCTCATCGCGGGTCAGAGTATATATAAACTCTTATATATTATGGTTGGTAGGGTTTGTAGTCCTATTAACTTTGTTTTATACTTCCCGACTACCAAGCACAGATGTTTGCCAGACATGAAGTATCGTAAGTAGTCGAGAAGTAGTGTTATTATTAATAATACTTTTATTAGAAGCTAGTTTGCTACAGTTGTATTCCTCTTTCGAGGATACGAGTTCTCTATAGCCAATTTAGCTCTGATGCCATTCTGTCACACCCCCGGACGAGGCGGAACATGCCGACAGTGCGACTAAGTTCATGGATTACAGATAAACTAAATATATATCACAAGTACAACGATAAACAAAATAACATTTGTATTCCATCATTAAGTTTGAATATAGGGTTCTTACAAATAATAATAGTACAGTGGTTGTCTTAAACAGGTAAGCAGATAACAAAAACTAGATAGCTAGGTCGTATATATTCTATGACCAATCTTCTATCTGAACGCTTGTCTAATAATTTCCTGAGAATACATGTAAGTTTGAGGGTCAACACAAAGGTTGGTGACCGTTACAGGTTTTCTGCTAACCCACAATAATAATTTTAAAAAGTCGAAAAAAAATTTCTTTATATGTATAACAACAGTTAAAACAGTGTTTGCAATGAGTCTTTAAAAGCCAAAATGTAAAGTTTGTATAAGTAAATCCATACATTAAATTGTGTTTGTAATGAATCTTTGAAAGCTAAAACGTTATGTTCCATAAGTAATTCAATACTTAAAATAGTTTTGAAAGCAACTAAGTCCATGGTTGTACGGATAACGAATAAATAGACATACGGATATAAAGATAAAGTTATCTACCAAGGTTGTACTTAACAACCACATATACAGATAAATGGACATACAGATATACGGATAAAGTTATCTGCCAAGGTTGTACTTAACAAACGCAGATACAGATAAGCGGATGAATAACAAATTTATTTGATAAGCTTAACGTAAAAGTGCACGATACTTGTTTAAACAGTTGATAGAACTTAGGGTAGTGTACACAAGCACATGTATGAACCTAGGATACAAGTTCTATAACTTGTATAAATATATAAACTTATATATATTTTTGTGTATGTATGAGGTATATTGAAACTACCAAGTTGATAACCATCTATACAATCATAGCACATTTGTAGTTGGAATGTATATGTTATTTTTATTAGTCTTATTATTTTAACAACATAACATATGTAAATATTGATGTTTAAAACGATTTTGTTTACTTATAACATATAAGTATTTAAACAAATATTTCACAAGCTAGAAATGTGTTTACACAAAATAATGATAATTCATGTGTATTTTGTATGATAAATACTATTTAGTACACGTACTACCATGTACAGACAAGGGCCAAACATGAAACACTGGAGGGTAGGACAATTTTAGCATTTAAGCCGTTCTGAAATCCAACAACCCTATGCGGCCCTTCAAACCAGATTCCCCGTATCGTAAGTAGTAGAGTAGTAAATAATATTTTTGTATGATTTATATTGCAAAAAAATATAATGTTGTTTGTATAAACAAAGCATTTAGGCACATGTATATAATATAGTACAAGTAGTACATGTATTCTCCCCCCCCCCCCCTCCCCGCGAAAATATGTAAAAGTGGGGTCGTAACACTCACCCTTGAAGCATGAGTTCCATTTGTTCGGAATCGGTTTCTTTGAGAAGCTTGAAGCGAGAGACTGCAAATCCATGGTTCTTGAACTTTGAAATATTTTCGGGACCATTTTGTAACAAATTTAAACAATTGGGGCTGTTAGGTAATTTAATTAACCAAAATAGGACTACTTTGGTTAAAATAAGTCAAGGGAGGGACTGAAATGGTTTAAATGAGATTAATGTTTGAGTCTTGGACTGGTTTTGTTAGGAAATCTCCATGGGAGGGGCTGTTTTGTCTACAATACACCAAAGTTTTGGGGAAATGACTCATTTTGAATTAAAGGGTTCAACAGAGGGGTTTAATATGTTTATTTTGGAAAAATCAAAATGATTTAGGGCTTTTATATAAAGGAATCTCGTTGAGGGGCCGACTGTGTTTAAATAAACCAAAGTTTTGCAAAAAGGGACTTATTTTTAAAAAGATTGTTGCAGCAGAGTTTATTTTGTCATTCAGTCGAAGTTGAAAGGATTTAGGGCTTTTATAAAAGGAAATCCCATGGAGGGATCATTTTTTATTAATAGCCCAAACTAAATCTAATTTAGGGCTTTTTATGTCCCGTTTCTGATTTAATCGGGCAAACAGAAGAACACGTGGGAATGAAGTTGGTGGATAAAAACGTGAGAAGGAAAGCGTGAAGCGGTTGCGTGGTTCGACAGGTTCCGATCGCTTGCAGTTATGAGGTTACATCTCCGGGATTTGACGGCCTTGAGGTGCGAAAGAGGGAAGGGTCCGATGGGGCAAATCAATCGACGAGGTCGAGACCTTCGGGGGTCTATGGCGATGTGAACAGCAGAGAAAGAAACGAGGGGAAAGGGGAGGACCTCTGGGGGTTTTGATAGATCGAAGGAAGAAGAAGAACGAAGATGTGGTGGTATTCGGTGGTTCCAGTAGTAGCAACACCACCGTTGATGGTGGTGGGGTTTTCTCGGTGATTGAAAGGTACGTGAACGGGGCTGCTTCGGCAGTTCCCGTGTTCTTCAGTCTCTTTTTTTCTTTTTTCTTTTTTTTTCTTTTTTTTTCTTTTTTTTTGAAATCAAAGGGCTTTGGTGTGTGTTTTGCTTTGATTTTCAACATATAAATCACTAGATTTAGGTTGGTGTTTTGGTTGCTTGAAATTGACAGGAAGAAAATCAAGCAAAAAGAATTTACTGTTGATCTTCTTGTTTGTTTTGGAAGAATCCGATAGAGGGTAAAGGATTGATCGGGTTTGATGTTCTCGACAAATGCAGGTGGGAAGAGCTAGAACGAAAGGGAAATAGAAGGTGGAGGAAAGCTTGGTTGTAGTCCTCCTCCCGTCCATTGTTTATCTTAGGCCTGGCAATCGTCGCGGGTTGGCGGATCAAAATATGCCAACCCAAACACGACCCATTTAAATATACAGGTCACGGGTTGGCGAGTCACGGGTTGGCGGGTTTGGAACAGAAACCCATATATGACCCACCAACCCATTTATTTATATGGGTTCACAAGTTGACGGGTTCGTGGGTCCAAATTTTAGATATTTAAGTTTTAAACATCTAAATGAAAATTAAATACATTCATAGAAACATGTTACAGACTTAGCCTTATAGGTTACGACTTATGACCTTAGACCATCCACCACGAGTAATAATGTCAAAACAATCAAATGGTCTATGAATAAATGGTATATATTATATAATACTTATTAAATATTAATACTTGATACATAAATACATTTAAAAATATAATAATTTTTTTATTAAGAATATAAACGGGTTGGCGGGTCAATCCGTTTATTTTTTGAGAAACCCATATATGACCCGTTTAATAAACGGGTTGGCGGGTTGACGGTTTAGCTGGTTGGCGGGTTGAAAAACTCAACCCAAACCTATTTATTTCGTGTCGTGTCGCGGGTCGTGTCGCGTGTCGTGTCGAGAATTGTCAGCCCTAGTTTATCTAGTGACCTAACTGAGATGAGGTACAGCTGGGATTGAGTGTTGTTTCTTTGGGGTGTTCATTTGTACAAAACAAAATTTAGAAGTAACCACAAATGTGCTGTCATTTTAAGGGCGTGTTCGGCACGGAGTTTTTAGGAGCGTTTGAGAGCTTCTAGCTTCCAGCGTTTGACAAAACCTTCCGTTTTGAACAGAAAGCTTTGTTTGGCACTACAAGCTGTTTAGCGTTTAGTTTAAACAAAACGCTCCAAATCCAAATGCTACAGGTGTGTTCGGCACGGAGCGTTTAGTAGTGTTTGAGAGCTTCTAGCTTCTAGCGTTTGACAAAACGCTCCGTTTTGAACAAAAAATCGTGTTTGGCACTACAAGCTTCTAGCGTTTAGTTAAACTAAACGCTCCAAATTCAAAAGCTACTTCATGTAGCGTTTAACAAAACGCTACAAGCTACAAGCTACCCGCTACCCGCTACAAGCTAATCGCTACCAGCTAGTTTTGCCGAACACGCCCTACTTCATGTAGCGTTTAACAAAACGCTACAAGCTACAAGCTACCTGCCCTCCGCTACAAGCTACCCGCTACCAGCTAATTTTGCCGAACACGCCCTAAGTGTAAAGGGTATAAGTTTTATTTTTAATATTTTATATAATGTATTTAATGTATGTGTATTTGATTGAAATAAATATGTATTTGTGTATGAATTTACATAATGTATTTGTTGGTACAATTGATTCCACTATAGCCCAACAAAATTTCATATATTGGTTTAAATGGTCCCTCATGACTTGTTTTCGCCTTTTAGGGGTACGTACATTTGTTTTACCATTTTAAAAGGTCATTATCAAAAATATGAAGGGGTTGCCCTGTGAACCCTTTCCTAATCATCAATTTTGATATGCCACTTGACATTCGGTCAACTAAAATAGTCAACAAACCCTAACAAGCGTTACATATTCGAACCCAATAGACCCGTTCCTCATTGTGGCGTCTTCTTTGATGTCTAATTGTTATTTGATGGTATTTGATGGTGCTCTGGTTCTCTTACTCCTTGATCTGTTGTGAAACGACGTGTTCTGTGGTCGGAAGTTTATAGTTTCGGCTATGAGATTAAGCTTCATAACGATGCATGTGAAGAGAATCCCCAAAATAAAACTCAAGACAAAAGCACGAAGTTTAAGCTGGTTCTGCCATGGCGGAACCTTCCTACTCTCGAATAACCTCGCAACCGAATCCAACTCCGTTTCCTCCATGCTTCTCTTCTCTTCGTTTCCGTTCTCTAAGTCATCTTCCAATGAAATGTTTGAAGAAGTTCGTTCCATCTTCGTAACTGATTGCTAAGTTCTGATTTTGAAATTGATGACTCTAGAAATGAAATTGAAGTCCTGAAGTGTGAAGTTTAAGTCTAATTAATAGTTTTGTGGCTTTGAATGTATTTTTGTTACAGGGGCATTTGAATCAGTGGGAAGGGGACGAGATTGTTTGTTATATTGCCAGTGATTTGCAGACAAGAGGAAAGAGGTAGGAGATGTGGTTCATTAACACGAAAGAAGTTAGAGAACCAAAGTCAACTCAAGGATTCTGAGATTGTGTTTTTGATGGAGAAATTGGAGGAAGTTGAAAGGGACAACAAATTGATTGAGAGGCGATTGAATTCGAGTGGACCTTTATCGTGTCACGAAAACCTTCATTTCTCAAAATTGACTCTAACCGATTTCGTATTAGCTCTCAAGCACACCATGAAAGCGATTCGAAGTCTGGTGAAGTTCGTGATTACTGAAATGGAATATTCGAATTGGGATCTGGATGCAGCGGCTGAATTGTTCATGGCTTTGAATATCGTCCGGGAATAGTTTCTCAGCGAGATCTTTGGTCTCGAGTGATGGGTACATGAATGGAGCTGAAGGATTTGATGATGAAAATAAGGAATATGAATTTGGGTTATATTGATCGACTTGTAGGTATAGATTTTTAGAGGAGTGTGACACCATGTTTAATTGTAGTTGTTGCAGGTTTTCAAGATTCTGGGATATTGTTGACCCACATGCTTACTTGACACTTGACAAAGCAGTGTTACCTTCTAATGTGGGTAAAAGTACCAAAATGACCGGTAAAATACAAGTTGATACCCTTTAAAGGCAAAAAAAAGTCACGAGGGACCATTTAAACCATTATACGAAAGATTGTTGGGCTACAGTGACAATAACCCTTGATTCAATGGGTATGTGTTTGGTTGAAATTGGGCATGTATTGATGTATATACATGTATGTATTTATTTATCTCATAGAAAACAAATCTTTTATACATATGGTGTATAGATACATCTTTTATTATTTTGATATCATTTTATTACTAGGATATATACCTATGGAGTATATTCATATAAATTGACATTTTTATATATAATGGAGATGGTAAGACCTTAATCATGTCAAGTCTCGGTCCTTAAACATCATACATGATTGTTATATATCCATGTGTATATGTTTGGGTCTTTTGGTAATAAATTCATATACATATAATGTATATTTACTTATTTTATAGGTTATATATATTTTTTTAAAAACTTATAGTGACAACACGTGTAATCTTCTATAATAAATGAATTTTTTTACCACTTGTCAAATTCTCAAGAGTTTTGCTACATGTAATTTTGTGGGAGTTTTAGAACTATTATTTTCCACTTGTCATTTTTTGGGAATTTCTATTTTTTTAAAAATAAAGTTCCACAAAATTCTAATGAGTTTTATAAGGAAAAAGAATCATTCTATTAATTTGATAATAAAGTCTCATAAATGTTCTAAAGAATATTTGATTTCTTTTATAAATGTTCCAAAAGATTACATTATGTTATGTAAAAATATTATTTTATAAAATATTTAATGTTTACTATTGATATTAAATTTTTATTTTTAATAAACTCGTATAATACACGAGTCTCACACCTAGTTAATTATATATTATACTCTATACACGTATGTATGTAGTTATATATGAATTTAAAAATTATAAGATTATTTCTATTGTTAAAAGTCACATCAACTGGATTTGGATTTTTATATTATTACGAAATACATAACTAGTAATAAAATCGTGTCAAAATAAATAGTTTAACGTTTCGTGATTAATAAACTTGAAAACGTCTCATCTTTCAGTTTTAATAATTATTTTTACCAAAAATATTTCAAATATGAAATTAAATATTAGGCTATAGTCTGAGTCCAAAAATGCTTTCGGAAATTCCATTTGAGGTGTGCAAGTCCCTTAACAGATAGAAACGTTTTTAGCAGTTTTAAGAAAATCAGTATTATACTAGTTTCAGATTCTTAAAACGGTCGTATCTTTTGCATACGAACTCCATTTTAAACGTTCTTTATATTTTCGGAAACAGGGGAATATGTGCTATAATATTTTAATGTTTGTTTTGCTCAAAATTGCTTAATGCAAAATTTCGGTTTTTCAAACACTAATATTAGCGTTGCCGTTTAAGCGATTTGATTCGGTTGACAATTTACACATTTGAAAGTAAGGTATCATCTGACATCGTATAATAATTGAAATAAAATTATCTATTTTACTTTAGATGCACTAAAACTCAATAAGTCATATTATCACGAGATTGACGGTAAATTGGGCCACTATAATTTTTGCCACAAATTTTGGGATGTCACAATAAAAGGAATGTGATAAAAGATGAATAAGATGATGGCAAATTCATATGTTTATATCAAATACGGTGTTAAAAACTTGATTAATGTTAGACGATGCCCTTAAAATATTGTGTTTGGTTTATCGTTTGGTGGGAACTATTTCACTATCTCACCTCGAGAATCGAAAACCAGTGGACAGGCCTTGGTCGTAAAGGTCCGACCATTGTGTAATTTGTATGATCATAATATATGTAATATGTACTACTATCTCTTGGATCTATGAGCTTTTTGGTGTTCTTGATTTATTGGATTTTGATGTGTTCACAGGTAGTTTAGTGAGTAGGACATAAATTACAAGATTTGCTATTGAACAAGTACAAATCATTTAATGACATGACTATTACATTTATGATGAATGGTTTCTTACCGATAACAAAGTAAAAAAATTCAAAATTAAGGATATTTTTAAACTTAAAATTCAAATTTACACCCATAAAATGCAAAATAATAGATGACCTTTTAAAACACAAATCGTTAGTTTGTTATATCAGGACATTATCCTCTCTCTCTCTCTCTATATATATATATATATATATATATATATATATATATATATATATATATATATATATATATATATATATATATATATATATTGCATTGAGATTAAAAAAAATCGTGATCTTGAGATTCAACATCAACTATGTATTTCTCATTTGCCGATCTGCCCCTCCGGAATCCCGACACGGCCGGAGGGTTTATAATCATAAATGTTTATGCAGCGCTGCCCATTCCTTTTTCCTCCACCGCCTTCCCAACCGCCACCGCCACCACTACCACCACCACTACCTCGCCACCAACCGACCACACTACTGCCACCTCCGTCAACTATACCATCACCACCGATGCCACCAACCACCATAATCATATTTGATTAAGTACTTTATGAACATACATATATATAATCAATTATGATTAGACATATATGTATAAACATGTATAATCATATATGATTATACCACTCCACGATATAATCATTTATGATTAGGCATACTTCGTTGCTACCGTTACGAAGAAGCGTTAGAATGGAAAATGAAAAATATATCGTCGATGTTGAATCTCAGAATCTCTATTTTTTTTAGTTTCTCAAGTGATCTCTCTCTCTATGTGTGTGTGTGTGTGTGTGTGTGTGTGTATATATATATATATATATATATATATATATATATATATATATAGAGAGAGAGAGAGAGAGAGAGAGAGAGAGAAGTAGGTTCATATAAAAACAACAATTATTGTGAGAACGTGAGAACAATTCTCAACCAATCGTTTTATATAATTAATTTTATAAAAATAAAAAAAATAAAAGGGCACTTGTGGTATTTTAACCTTGCATTAAATATAAGCATTAATTTCGATTCCTATTATTAAGGAAACAATTTTAATTTTCGATTATTTAAAACCCTATACTCTCTTTTTTCAGCTGCCAGCCATATCACAGCCATCCACCGTCTTCTTCTCCTCCCTCGCCACCAGTGCAAATAGTTTATATTTATCTGTAACGATGCAAACTATTTACTTCCACTTATACCATCTTGAAATCAGAATCGAGAGGAACGGTGATTGTTGATTACCGATTTCACGGCTCCGACTCCAGATGATGTGCATTTTATGTTAACTTTTTTCTGTACGTACATTAGGAATGTTTTGGTTATACCCACCCTCTCTTTGTTTTCCTTTTTTTTCTGTATTTTGAATGGAAACATATTTTAGATAAAACAATGTTATTTAAAAAGCTTGTTGTCATATTGTTATTCTATCGGTACATACATATTAATAGATATGTGTTTATTTTGTTATGAATTTATTTGATAAACTTGACTCATGATTAATTTATGTTAAAATGATTCTTGTTTGACAGTTGATGACTTTTTAACTACTAGAGTGAATAATGATCCAACAGCAGACCCTTTCATCGAACTACTGCATCGCCGCCACCACCACCACCATACATCCAACGCTATTGTTGGTCTTAATACAAGAGCAAGACACCACCTTTTGTATATTCATAGAAGAATATGATTTTTTTTTTCCTTGTATGGATAAGCATCAGATAGACTATATGTATATGTTCTGTCATGAATATTGTATATCTGTACATATTCTGTCATGAATATTGTATGTGTGTATGTTGTATGTGTGTATGTTTGTCATCAGTATTTATGTTTTTCTCCATGAAAATTGCATGTATGTGTCTATTCGGTAATGAATATTTATGTTCTTCTCTATAAAATTTGTATGTTTGTATATTCTGTCATAAATATTCATGTTTTTCTTTATTAAAATTGTATATGTTCATATTCTATCATGAATATTTAAGTTTTTAACAGTAAAAAATTTATTTGTGTCTATCGTAAATTTAATATTCATATTACAAGTTTCATATTCAAATACAAATTTTGCACAAGTTTAATATGCATATCAAAATTTTAAATTTTTTAAATTCTAAAATAAAAAATATCAGATTTTTTAATAATGATTTTTATATTTGAAAATTTAAATTATATCAAAATTTTAAAATTTATATTTTTTTCAATTTCGTTTTTTATCATAAATTTTGAATTTGAAAATTTCATTAAAATACCTTAAAAATAGGAACCTAATAATATTTCCATATTCATATTTTTGTTCTTGTACCATTTTACCCTTATTCTTATAAAAATTGTATTTTTAATTATTTTTAATTAAGAAGTTACCTAAATTATAAGAGAAATCAAAACCATCTACTATTTTGATCTAATGGCTGATAGGCGTTCTCACGTTCTCACAATAACTCTTGTTCTTACATGAACCATCCCATATATATATATATATATATATATATATATATATATATATATATATATATATATATATATATATATATATATATATAAAAGACATAAGTTTTTTTATATGAACGATGAATAATTTTATTTTAAAAGAAAAACCTGGAAGATAATTTTTTTTAAACGGAAAATATCATTAGAAGGTCAAGATTAGCAAGTAACTAAAGCATGACAGGAGGAACAAAATAAATATGAAGAAAACAAATACGAATGAGAAACAAAAAGATAACAAAATTAGGAGGAAATGGATAGATGAGCAAACGACGAGCAGCTCCACTTAGCCCAGCCCCCACAACTCATACTACTCCTATGTTTTCACAATGAGTATGAGTTAGAGATAATATCATCCGCGACCTTTGCTAGAACAACTCGAATATTCATAAAGGTCTTATTGTTCCTGAAGATCGACATATACCATAATACACCAAATAATATAACATCTCCTATTATTTTCTTCGTTTGACATTTTGCCCAGATAATACTTGTGTTAAGAAATTCCATAACACTAGTGAACCCCCGATCAGTAATCACACACCATTTAAAGATCCAGTATTGAACATACTTGGCGAATTCACAATGAAGAAAAAGGTACTCCACCGATTCGCGATCATTGTTACACAATGTGCACATCTGCTTTGATAACTGTAGCCCTCTTGCAATTAGATTGTCTGCTAGTGGAATTTTCCCCAACATGGTACGCCACACGAAACATCAAACTTTCAGTGATACTAGTTTTGACCAGCAAATCTGCAACCCTTTAAATAGGATCAGTTCCGAATCTATAATACGCCCCATACGATTCACCACATAATTACCATTTTTTGTCATCATAAAACGAAAACCATATGATGAAGAGTCCCCAATAACATTCAGATCACCAATGTCCTTGTATAGTTGTTGCAGTTCGTGAAGCTCATTCGGGTTGGAGGGAGGCCTTTTCCAATACCAAGAAAAACCATTCGTTGTTAAGCGATCAGTAAGAGTACAACTTTTGACTGATTCGATCTTGTACAAATAGGGAAACTTTTCTTGAAACGGGGACATACCACACCGTGCATCTTTCCAAAACAAGATTTGAATGCTTGATACTGGAATAAACTTGAATACTTGATGAAAATCTATACAAAGATCACCGAAGGTTTTAACTGCTTTATGAATGTTATACTCCGCCCGTTGGAGGTTTTCTTAGCAATGTAATGAGCTGGTTTCTTGATCAATTGTGTAGACTTGTAATAACTCTCTTCCAACGACTTTTATTCTCATTTATCAAACGCCACCACCATTTGATTAAAAGTGTCAGATTTTGTGCTTTAAGAGTCGAGACTCCTAAACCGCCATCAGAAGATAGCAAATAACCAGCAATAATTACTAAGAGAGGAGAATTGCCCCAAATTATCCACCCTAAGTTGAGTTCAAAATTAAAAATGGTAATATTCAGTTTGTTAATCTTTTAATTGAGTTCAAAATTAATAATGGTGAATTAAAATGATGATATTTTGAGTTCAAAATTATTGAAATCATCACTGTGGTTTGGCAAAAATTACGTGTTTGGTCCCTAACATTTTTTTTTGCACTCGGACCATCCCTATAATTTTATTTTGTTGCGTCTTTAGTCCCTACCAGAGGTGAAAAGACTACATTGCCCTTATTTATTTCTTTTTTAATTAATTTATTGTTCGTTTATTATTAATCTATTTAAAAACTATTAATTAATTCATAATGGTCCCACCACCCACATTCATCCCCTTCTTCCCAACAACACCACCACATCCGTCATCAAACCCCACCACCACTTTCAACGTCAAACACCACCACCTACGAAATCAAACACCGTCATCATCGTCACCACTGCCATCGACCACAAACACCTCCACCTCCAACTCTACTGGTCTAAAAACTAAACCCATAAATCATGCCCATAAATCATGAAATCGATGTGCTTAAACCCATAAATTAAATCTGCTTAAACCCAAAAATCATGCCAGAAAAAAAATACTCTCTGATGCTTAATCTCTTCAATGACCAGAAAAATTAATTATTTAGAGTTTAATTTCTCCTTCATACTCAAGACAAATTTAACCAAATTTTTGGTAGACCCACATAAATTGAAGTCCTAAAGAACATGAACTTGTTTTGAAACAAATCAAACCTAAAACACCCATTGATTCTCTAAAATTCAAAGGAAAATCTTGAATATGTTCTAATATTACAAAAGGGTTATTATAAAATCTCTAATAACAAAACTCCTAAAGTTACAGAGTGCGATTTCATTTAGAATTACCGTCGCAGGAAGAAACAGAAGCAACGATGGTGGAGGTGTAGTAATGGATGTGCGATGGTGGCTGGTCGACGATGAGGATCAAGTGGAATTGAGAGAGGTGTGGATTGGGGAAGGAGAATGACGATTTAGCTTTTTCAACAAGTGAGAGAGGGTGGGTGAGGGGAAGAGATGACTTTCTTAACCATGCTCCGATGACTATACTGATGAACTTCAATTCTCAAACTTGGATCCGATGAACTACAACCCCCAAACCAAATCCATCAATTGAAATAGGGTTTGAATGATACATGGAAAGAAAGAGAGGATTACGATAGATGTAGGGTTCGTTTGACGGTGGCTTACTCGTTACAGATATCGCCGACGAGTATGGTGGTGGTGACCGATGGCTTCTTCCGACATGGCGACGGTAAATGACGTAGGCTCCTACGATTGAAAGAAACAGAGATATGAAGAGGGAATCGGGGAGGAGATGGTAAAGGGTGTGGGGTGGGGCCACCCTAATTAATATTTTTGGCCCACCCTTTAATATTTTTAGAAAAGTAAAATTAATTATAAAAACGATTAAAAAACATCAGAAAGGGTACGTTGGTCTTTTTACCTTTGACAAGGACCAAAGACGCAACAAAATAAAACCATAGAGATGGTCCGAGTGCAAAAAAAATGTTAGGGATCAAACACGTAATTTTTGCCAAACCACATGGACGATTTCAGTAATTTATTATTATTATTATTATTATTATTATTATTATAAAATAATTGCTAGAAATTTTGGGTTGTGTGAATAACAGAATATGGTTGCTGAGTTTTGGAATGTGGAAAATCCATATTCCAACGGTAGGCTTTGTTATGCACGACAATTATAAGCGGTGTTTTATCTTCTTATACTCATATTATCGTTTGATATGATAATTATAATTACAATTATTTAAATCTACCATTTGTTTTTAAGCAAAGTTTCGAAGGAATAATATCTTTTTTAATTGTAATTTTTATTACAAAATATTAAGATGTCATTTTTCGTGTAACTATGATAGGTATTTAAAACAATCATGGATTTTTTATTCCTATAATACGATAACCAAACACATTATGTTAACTGTTGTACTTTTCTTTGTTTTATTTCTATATTTTTATATTAATAAAAATGTGGTATATTCTCAAAACCTATTTAAAACAGGCTTGCATTTTGCACTATAAATACAATACAAATCAATTCAGTGTGGCACACAAGCCCAATTTAGAAATGGCACGAATAGTTGATAAATACAGCCTTTTCATACTCTTATCGTTCTTGATATTGCTCTCTTACTCCACTTTAGCTAACTCGAAAAATATAAATGAGAAGAAACCATGCAAGAGATTTGTGCTGTACTACCACGACATCCTTTTCAATGGCACTAATGCCTCTAATGCCACATCAGCCGCAACTACAAATGACACAAAGCTCGGAAATTTTAAGCATGGAAAGCTTGTGATCTTTGATGATCCCATGACCAAAGATAATCACCTATTATCTCCCCCTTTGGCTCGAGCACAAGGGTTTTACTTCTATGATATGAAGACTACATATAATGCTTGGTTTTCATACACGTTGATTTTCAATTCTAGTGAGCATAAAGGTACAATTAATATTATGGGTGCAGATATGATGGATGAGGAGACACGGGATCTTTCAGTTGTTGGTGGCACAGGTGATTTCTTTATGACACGTGGGATATGTACTTTTCGGACTGATGCTTTTGAAGGTGCAGCTTATTTTCGGGTTCAAATGGATATAAAGTTGTATGAGTGTTATTAGACTAGTTATGCTTCACATTAAAAACATGAAATACTTTTAGTACCATAATGTTTCTTTTCCGATCATGTCGGTACCATGTGTTGCTAAATGCTAAGTGATGTACTGTATAATATTTTGAAATATCGTAATGAAGTTTTCATCAATACAAATAAGGTTTTTCTCATCACACTGGTCTGATTACAAGTTTTGCTCGTTGGGAAACAACTAGATCTACAACCTTCCATCCCGCTATCTTGTAGAATGTCAAGGGAATACTTTCGTTGACTTAGAACTAGCATAATAGAAGTTCGTGTTACCTCGATGCCCAAGAAATGCTTCAATGACACTAGTTTCTTAATGCTAAACCTCTTATGAAGGTAGACCATTGTTTCATATGTCATTGTCATGCCGTTTCTAGATGATTACGTCAGCCACATATATTAGTGTTGTAAAGGAAATATTGTAACATCCTTAAATTTTGAATATTTGGGATGTTAAAATAAGTAATTAGAATGTGTTTAAACCTAATAAACTAATTATGAGGATTTGGATATTTTTGAACGTAGACAAATAGGAACATATATTAAAGTGAATTTCAATGATTGTTTTATCGAATTATATGTTGGAAAGCGTATATGTACTTTTAATTAAAGATTAGGAGTATAGGATGCATATAATGGAAATCAAGAAGTACATGTATAGAGAGAAGTTAGTGAAACATAGAAGTTTCATAAATTTATAAGTACTCATGTTCATGGTTATGGAAATCATATTTATATAAACAATAATTGCGATATAAAAGTTCCAATATGCAGCAGGAATGAAAAAAAGAAATGTAAATCAAACAATCAAGCGGTATGGAGCTAAAATGATAAAATTATGCCCTTTTGAAAATGGCATGCTACTAGTTTTTGATAGTCTCAATACCCCACCGTTTGAGGTTATGAAACCGGGGCTTAGATGGTGTAAAATTTTAGATTTAAGATTTTGAAATGAGTAATCTATCCCCTTTTTTGGGGTTTTTTTATTGGATTTTTTTTTAATATAACTTTTTTTTTTGGCAAATAACCATATATTCCGGAATGCTTATTCTGGAGGTAGCGTATATGTTTCGGATCAGGATTTTGAATTTCAAAATCCGGAATATAATTTGAGGCGACAACTTCCTTCCAGAAAGGAGCATTCTAATTCCGACGTTCCGACTTGATTCCGATGTTTCGACTAGATTATGACATTCCGACTCGATTCCGACACGCAACTCCCATCTCCGACACACATCGACGCCCATCTCCGACATGGAAGACAAGCACTATGACCCCGTTATTTTACGGGTATGTTCTTCATTTTCTACTGTTACTTACTATTCCGGTTCTTGTAGACCACCTTCGGAATGAACTAAGAACGTTCCGAAGTTTAAATTAAAGATGTCCTTGTTGTAGGACCAACTGAAAAGTAGTTTAGATGTGTAGTTATTGTTGATTTACATCAAAATGTCGTGTTCCGAATCTTAAAATGTCATTCCGGAAGGCTCCGGAACGCGAAGAACCATTCCGTAACAAGATGAACGCGTCCGGAACATCAAGAACAGGTCTGAAATATTGGCCATTTCCATTTTAGAATGAAGTGCTAAAACCTTTTTTTATTTTTTCAGCACGACATGATTGTTGATGCATCAATTACACTCTCGTGTAAACCCAAAATCGGCGGGGAAATCCTTGCGACATTCAGAAACAAACCCGAATGCGAGACTATGTTCCGGAATACAGGTTTCGGGAGGTGGTTAGGCATTCCTAATGTAGATGAGGATCATTTGCTTCTACATTCCGTCTTTTCCCACGAAGTTGTCACCGACCCCCGAAGCCAAGTAGAGGAAATGATTTTTGGGATTGGGGGTTACGAGCTGTCTTTCGGGAAGAAAGAATTTCGTCTCATGACCGACTTCCAGTTTGGTAACTATTTTCCTGCTTCTGCATCCGTCACCGCCTTCCGTTCCCGTGTCATTCCTATGGTCTCGACTAATGTCTCGGTCAAATTAGACCATGTTACGAAGGTATTTAAAAATTCACTTAATGAGTTATCGAACGAGGATGCAGTTCGTGTATGTCTTCTATACCTGTTAGAGAATGATTTCAATGGGTGATTGGCGAAATAGCTTGTTACAGAAGAGTATTTCGCTTTGCTATCCAAACTTGATGAATTCAACAAGTATAATGTCATCTATTTTATAATTACTGATTAATTAAACTACCTATTGTTACTAATATTTTTTAGAAGTTAAATTGTTAACTAATTTTTTATATGGCAAATATCTATGGGGGAGGATAATTTAAGATCAATTGTACAAACAACTACATACTATATTCAATAAGGTCGAGAAGCTTATACATCCAGTAGAACCAAAAGAGAATGAACCTCAAAAATTGACCTACACCCTATAGGGTTTTTTATACGCTTTTAAGGTAAGTATATAATGAAAAATTTATTATTTATTTTTTTTTGCTAAAATTCTAACTACTTTTTATTGTTTTGTTTGCTAACATTCAGATATGGATTCTTGAGACTTTTTCGGTGAGCAGTTTATTTGGTACCCGACAACAGAATGTAATCACTCGGTGTCACACCCCCGAACCAGACGGCGGAAACGTCCGAGGGCTCGCGTGAGTTAAATTGAAATATCATCACAATGAATATACATGAAACACAACACATTTATCACCAAACATTACATAGTATAACTGGCATTGTTTACATCAAGTACATGGTTTACATTACATGATCCCAAAATATAAAGTGTTTGGTGATTAGCAACTACAAAAGAAACTTTCAACACACTGGATGCTTCCTTGTTCTAACGATTACCTGAGAATACAAGTTATTTTGAAAACGGTCAACATATATAATGTTGGTGAGTTCATAAGTATGTTTGATGTAAAATAGTTTATGTCGTTTGTAAAACCCAGAAAATCCAATATTTTCTGTAATAAGACTTTTCATGAAAATGTTGTGATGATCCTGTAAGTATATGCGTGACTAATTTCAAAACGTGCATAAATGAGTAGTTTTGCATTATAGTTTTTGAAATACAAGTGAATAAGATTTGTTTCCCCGGAAAACCCGACGTTTTCCGATAAAAAGTTATGATTGTTTTGTATTATTGTATCGTCACAGCGAATGAACATGATTTCCCCTGATTACTTAAATGATATCGGATTTCTATGTGAGTCGTTATAACCATGCATGATAATGACTAGTTCGTCTGTCTTGGCATTCTAATGAACACCGAAATTGATCTTAAGATTTTGTCACCCTAGACTGGCCGAGTCTAACTGTAGCGAACAGCTTAGGTGTGGGGGCGTCACCCCCGTATAGATCTATACACAAACTCTCGCTCTCCCTCCATGAGACTTTGATTACAACTACAGACTACGACCGGCACTTATTGGTGTCACCCGTTATTACTCACTTAATCCACATGAATTTGATTAACCTTGATTAATGATCTGATTTTAATTTACTTGAAGAGAAGGTAAGCCTAACAGACGAGGAGAAGAGGACTACTAGGTCCTACTAATTTCGTATGTTATTTAAGGTTGTCGAGTATACGAAAGGCGCATTGGCCCATATCGCATAAGGTTTATTTGGACCTTACTAGTAATGCTAATGGGCCACTGGGGCCTAATAGCATGTAAAAACCATTGAGGGTCCCTTAAGCATGTAATTGGGTCACAAGAGGCCCAATAACATGTGTTATTTAGGTTGGGCCCAAAAGTCATGTTAATGAGTCATGAATGCCCAATAAGCATGATTAGAATCTCTCAAGCCCAACCATTAGAATGTTTACTTGTTTTGTATAGTATTAGTGTTGCGAGTTGTTTAATCGATATGTCGTAAAAATCACGAATTTGTTTTATAACGATTCATAGATTTATAAAAATAGTTATTTTTCTATTTAAAACCCATAAGTTATAAAGTTTTGTATATTTTGACCCAATTATTTTATTATTAACATAATTGACCAAAATATTAGTTTGACCTATTCAACCCCTTTTTTTTGGTAAAGTTGGCAATTTTAGTCATTTTTATAAAAAAATGACATATTAGGTCCTTGAATGTGACATCCCCATTTTCACGGCCAGAAAAGACCGATTTGTTTATGCTTTGTTTTAAAATCAGAGTAATCGTTTACAGAAAACAGTTGCGGAATTTGTTCCCAAAACAAAATGTGATAAGAATTTATCAAAACATTTCTTTAAAGAAATGTATTTTCATTAAATAATAAAATCTCGGGATGTCATGTTCCGATACAGACCAAAAGCATAAACAGTATAAAATAGACCTTACAACAGTTATTTATAACTATTGATCTATAATCCAAAATCTCTCGTCAAGTCCACCAACTTATACTCTTGTGCCATTACCTGTAATGCAAAGAAAACTGAGTGGGTCAGGCTTGGGAGCCTGGTGAGCATATAGGGTTTTCAACCCACAATAATATAATTATTATATTTAATCATCAAACAATCAACCCAATTACTCATCCCCATCATCTTCTTTATTTCTTAAGGTTTTACCCTAAGAATCAACTATCCTTTATTCATTCGTTCCTAAGGATTGACCTAAGGAATTGGCACGAAGTCCATTGCTGCCAAAGTTTATCTATTAGGTACTAAATCCATAGCTATCAGGTGCTAACTCCATAGTCACCAAGGTTCACTTAACAGGCGCTAACTCCATAGTCACCAAGGTTCACTTTAACAGGCGCTAACTCCATAGTCACCAAGGTTCACTTTAACATGCGCTAACTCCGTAGTCACCAAGGTTCACTTTAACAGGCGCTAACTCCATAGTCACCAAGGTTTAGGCACTAAGTCTTCATAGTCACCAGGGTTTAGGCACTAAGTCTGCATAGTCACCAGGGTTTAGGCACTAAGTCTCATCCTCAAACTCATCTTTCCTCACACACCAACTATTTCATCTACCCATGTTCTACCCAACATATTTGTAGATATAAATTACATATATAGTTTAAATCATTTACAAACCTGTATAAAACATTCATTCAACAACCATCTCAAGTAAGCAAACAACGTATAAACACATAGCATGTATTTCATAGTAAATACTTCATATCTATGCGGTAGAAGAAAGTAACTACACACTCACACCAAACATATACTTAATACATTCAAACAATACTTGTATTAAAATCGTGTTTATGAAAGGGACTATACACTCACTTGATCAGAAGATGATCGGACAGCACTACGGCTCTAAGAGTAGTACTTCTTCGGTGAAACTGGAAGATCTTCACACACCGGGCTTCTCGCAGGCAGAGCTTTGGCTTGGAAACTCTTTTCTTCTCGGGATCTTCGGGCTTTGGGCTTCGGGACTTGCTTCGTGTCTCGGGATGATATCGGGGCTTCGAGGGGTTAAAATAGGGCTTAGAGAGAGTATCGGGAGTGGGAGAGAAGAGATTGAGCAACCAAACTCGGCTGCCCCTTGAATTCTATTTATAGGGCCATTTTTCTGGATTCACGTCGTGAATCTCAAATATTCACGTCATGAGTTCAATAGTCATCAGGTGCGTCATCGTAACTTGCGTCTGTCAGGCTCCACAAGTCATAAATACTGAGTTCACGTCGTGAACACTGTATTCACGTCGTGAACTCTCACAGTTTTGGGGTTTCGCGCCCCGAACTTCAGAAATTCATAACTTTCGCATACGAACTCCGTTTTCGACGTTCTTTATATCCACGCGTAGGTGAGATTATGCTCTACAACTCTCGTTTGGACTTCATCGGCTAATTTTGACTTTATTTTTATTATATTTTTATTATTTTATTTTTAGTAGGCCGGGACAGGAAAACTCCGTTAGAAATCCATAACTTCTTCGTCTGACGTCCGTTTTCGTCTGTCTTTTTACCGTTGGACTACTATCGATGAGATCTTCGATTCTTGTTTAGATCTTTTCGGCTAGAAATCACTCGATCTCATATTCGAACTTCGGGCTGCATACTGCTAATGCTGAAACTTCGAAAAATCATAACTTCCTCATACGAAGTCAGATTTAGACGTTCTTTTTATGCACGCTCTCGGTTTAACGTATTCTACGACTTTAATTTAGATCGCTAGGGCCAAATATTGCTCTAACGTAAATTCACTATTTACGTCGCTCTGTGTCGTGCCGGTTCTGTCGCTAAACTTCGACATGTCATAACTTCTTTGTTATAACTCGGATTTCGGCGTTCTTTATATGTACAAAATCCTTGTAACATATACTATAACTTAGTTAAGATTAATCCTTCTAAATAATCTTCCATCAAAAAGTCATTTTTGATGCTTATCGTCTCTAAATTGACTAGCCCTGATCTACGGGCGTTACATTGAACTATTTTTCTTGACATTTTTGACCCAAACACTTATTTAAATAATGTTTTAAGCCCAAAAGTAAATTTTTGGAAAGTTTCAACCCTTTAGTTAAAAGATTTGCATTTTAATCCACACTTTTCGCAATTTTTACACTTTTTACCCAAAATCCAAAATCTTTGCATTTTCAATCCTTTTGGCAAATAAGGTCATTTTAACCCCATAAATAGATTTATTTACTTTTCTACCCACTGTTTTGAGAAATTTACCATTTCAGCCCCCTTAAAACCATATTTTTCGCAACTTTGGGCCTATGGGTCGAAAAGCCCAAAATTTTAGCCCAATAGGCTACAATTTGCATTTTTAGTCCTTTGAAAAGCATAATGTTCATAAAAACTTCCATTTTAACTGTTTTGACATTTTGAGCCTTGTAAAAACCGTAAATGACAACTTTTTCCCAAACTTTTGTTTATTTGACAAAAATAGTCCAATAATGAGTTTTATGTTGTAGTGTGTTATTTTAAAGCTTGTATAGTAGTTTATCTTGACATGTTTAGTGAAATATGACCTAGATCACATATTTTTCCTTCTTGAACTATAGATCTCGAAATATCTTTCATTTTTAGCACATATTTACCACAAAAACACAAGAAATCACACATAACATACAAATACACATAGATCTTCACATTTTACTTGTATTCTCCCCCATAAATCATATGAAAACCGAAAATAGAAGGGTATGAACTCACCTTTGCTTGTTGTTATCGGTTTTGAAGAAAGAAATGGAAGAGTTTTGGTCCTAGCAACACCTTGATGTGGATCTCTAACTTGAGGTGATTCTAGGAGTATGATTATCACAAATGTTTAAGAGAAGGGATCTAATCATGAGAAAAGAGTTATATAATCCTTGGATATGTATAACTTACCAAGAAGTGATGATATTCTCTTGAAAATCCTCTTGATGCACAAGCAAAATTTCGAGATTTTGGAGTGAGAAGGAGGAGAATGCTTGAGAGAGTTTGGAAGAAGTTTGAAGTTGTGTGTGTGAGTTTTCCTTGTGCTCTCGGCCGAAGAAGAAAAAGAGAGGGGAAGAGAGAGGTGATGAAGTGACTAACATGGATACATGTTGAGTTTTGCATTGAGATATGGGGTGTAATAAGGGGGTGGCACCTCCAAGGTCAACCCTCCCTAATTACATCTTTTTCCCCTTTTTTTTGTATAGAGTGTTTGATGGAATTTTGTTGTCATTGATTAAGCATCATACATGCTTTCAAGTTTTAGTTACAATGTTATCCTTGTTTAATGTTTACAAAGCATTAGAATTCCTAGTTGTGACACTCGGGCTGTTGCATGGTCAAAACTTAGGTCATTAGAAAAGACTCACTGTAACTAGTTTTTACTAATAGACGACGTATGGTTAGTTTATTATTTAAATATTTATTTATTTTATAATTTATGTTTATTTATAAATTTATAATTTTGTTTGCAAGGTAATAGATGAAGGGTTTAGAGCATTTTAACACTCCTATGGTGTACATACAACCTTAGATGCTTTGGATCTATGTTTTCTCTAATATACATGCAAACTTTTATTTTTCCAAAGCATCATCCTAACTAGCATACAATAAAGTATCTTTACTACAAATACTAGTTAGATGACATACCTTTTGTTGTAGTTGGAAGCCTTGGACCTTTAAGAACTTAGTGCCCCAAGTGTTGCACCTCAAATGGAATCACAACACACCTTTGGACAAAGGAGACTTTTGAGAGAGTATCTTCTTGCACCAAAATCGGCTAGCCCTCTAGTATTCCACTTAAGTGCCATTTTGGTAGCCATGAGGCTTCTTATATAGAGTGGCAAGATTAGGGTTACACCATGTAAGCCTTAATGGCCATGACCTTCCATATTCCTTAGGATCCATGGGTTTAAACCTCCATGGTGTCACACCCCCAAACCAGAATGGTGGAAACATTCGGGGGCGGAGGACGTCATGCTCAGTATCATAACCATAGTGAAGAAAGTAAACACAACCATCATAAATATAATTTAAAGGGTTACATTGTTTAAAAAGTACATGTTTCCAAATAAATTACATATGATGTCAAAATATAGCAAAAGAATCTACGCCTTAGCGTCTTGACTTCAAAATTCTTGTGATTACCTGTATTACTGATTACCTGAGAATACAAGTTGTTTTTGAAAGAGTATCAGCATAAAGTTGGTGATTTCATAAGCGAATTTATGAATGAAAAATGAATGATGTTCCTTTTTGTTTGTTACAAGTTTTTTTCCAGAAAATCCAATATTTTCTAATGGGTTGTTATAGTCTTAACTGAACCAAGATTTAGTGTATGTAAGTAAATCGTCATACTTGTGTGTGTGTGGTTTTATATTTAAATAAAACTCCTTAAATCCCCATGAACTGTGTGTTTTGTTAATTTCCCATGTGAGATGTTATAACCATACTAAACTCAAAGACCTCGTACTCGACGTTCTTCAGGCGTCGGAATGTTATGACACTTGTCACCCAAGACCTGGCGGTCTAGCTGTGGCAAGCAGCTTAGGTGCGGGTTTATCAGACCCAATATAGATCTATACACAACTATCACGCTCTCCCTCCAGGAGATTCTGATTATAACTACAGGACTTTACTGTGGTACTTAAGAGTACCCCGAAGGAGAATGTCTCACAAATTTATTTATTAACAAGTTCACGTAGTGTGTAATGAAATACTTGTTTTGTAAGTCCATTGAGTTATTGTTTTCTTTGTCAAACGAGGTGCTCAAACTATACCTATTATAGTTTATCAAAAGTGTTGTATGTTTGAATGAATCCTTGTTATGCATGTCTTTGTATTTCCATAAAATGACATTTAAAATACTAAGTGTAAATCGTACACACCTTGCTCAGCATGTTACAAGGTGTGAATAACTCTTAAACATGTATTTGATAGTTTTAACCTTAACTGTCACTATTTTAGAATATTTATAGAAAAATCATCGTAAGTTGAAAACTGAATCCGTAAACTCTGAGTATTTGTAAAAAGAGTCTACTATATCCATAAATTTTTCCTATAATTTTTGGTGGTCTTAAACCAGGGTGAAAATGTTCATCTTCACAACCTGGTCCGACTTTGATGCTGCAGTGATAGGCAGTTTTGTAAAAATCACCATAAATTGTAGAAAAATCGTATGGAGATATGCAAGTAGTCATTTTAAAGGTATGAACCTGAGCTATATGCATATTAAACATTTTTGAAAAATATTAAGTTTAAGTTGGGTAAAACAGTTCGTGAACATGTCACAACTTTTCTGTTGTAAGCTGTCAAGTTAAGTTTCAAATATGTTTTGGTGTTTTAACTTGTATCCCCCCCCCCTGAAAACTAAAGAAAATGGGAAAATGTAGGGGTATGAACTCACCTTGAGTGATTTATTGAAGAATGGAAGGTCGAAGACGAAGAGTATCAAGTCAAGAACACTTGATGAACACGTGAAAGCTTGGATGATCCTAAGAACGACTTTTGGTGTTAAATGTGTGTAGATGATTCAAGGATGTTAGGAAAACATGGAATGACACCTGAGTTTCGATGAAATACTTACCAAAAAGTGAAGTAGTAGCTCAAGAACACTAGCACAAAGTGGTGGGAAGTAGAGAGAAAAGAAGCTTTCTTGAGGTGGTTTAAGAAGTGTGTAAGTGAAGGATTTGATCAAAGTGAACAAAGAAATCATCCAGGGATTTCTTTATATAGATGTTGTTGGAGCAAGTGGCAAGGTTGAAGGGATGTGTGCCTTGGTTTGTGTGATGTGGATAGGGTTGGACTAATGAGGAGATGACACTTGGATGCAAGTGGCCACACTTGATCCACTTGTGGGGTAGAATACTCCACTTAATATAAAATAATGATTTTAATTAATAAATCCTTGAGAAATAAATAAAATATGAGTTTTGGGGTTTTAAAATGGTAAAAATATGAATTTGGTGAAAAAATCCCGTCAAAAAACGGGCTTAGGAAGCGAAAGTAGTCGAAAATCGGGCATTATGGACCGAACCTGCGAGGTTTGGCTCTTAGAAGGTGAGAACCGAGAGAAGGGAGAAGGGACCGAAGGTGCGAGAGGAGGAACCAAAGGTGGAGGCTCGGTCCGAAATTGCTATGGAACCGAAATGGACCGAGGGTTCGGCCTATTTCGGTTGTAGGGAGTTTCAGTCTTGCATGCTAGTTCGGCTCTTAGGCTTCGTTTCAGATGTTCGGTTCTGACAGGTTCGCTTCTGACAAGTTCGATTCTGCGAGGCTTCGGCTCTAATAGGAGGGTTCGGCTCCTAAGAGGTTCGGTTCTTAAGAGGTTCGGTTCCTAAGAAGGGTTTCGGCCCTAATTAGCCGTTTTTCGATATAACTCTCTGTTTCAAGCGGTTTTTGGCCAACTTAAGGGCGGGATGACCCGAATGACTATAAAAAGTTTGAGAGAGATTTTGGGAGAGATTTCACATACTTGGAGAGATTTCACATACTTGGAGAGATTTGGGAGAGATTTAACATTAGCCATTATTATCGTATAATCTTGTAATGCAAGGTTCGTGAATCCCGTTATGCTTCGTTTATGATTGTTTTAAGTCCCCAAAAGGGTCCATAGTCGTGTTTTGATGCGTTTAACTCCTTTTTTAGGGTTTTTACATTGCTAAACACATAAAATCTTTGAGACACTTGAATTCTTGACATACAAATGCACATTTTTATACATAGAATAACTTTTAACATACAAGTAGTAATTAAGTTTGACCGGTTTGACTTGTTGACTTTGACTTTGACTTGAATTTGACGGTTGTCACATTATCCCCCCGTTAGAAGGAATTCCGTCCCGAAATTTGCATTTTGAGTGGGATTTCAAGGGTTGGGGAATAGATGTGGGTACTTTTGTTTCATTTGGTCCGCACATTCCCAAGTAAATTCAGGTCCTCACTTGGCGTTCCACTGGACCTTTACGATGAGAATGCGGCTTTCTTTCGTCGATTTGACTTCCCGGTCCATGATTTGAACAGGTTCCTCTACGAAGTGGAGGTTCTCATTGATCTCAATTTCTTCCAAGGGAATGACAAGGGTCTCATCAGACAAACATTTCTTCAGGTTTGACACATGAAAGGTAGGATGAACGTGATTGAGTTCCTGTGGTAATCGTAGCTTGTATGCCACCGGGCCAATCCTGGCGAGGATTTCGAATGGTCCAATATACCTTGGATTTAGTTTCCCATGTTTTTCGAAACGTATTAATCCCTTCCAAGGTGATACTTTTAGAAGTACTAGATCCCCAACTTGGAACTCCAAAGGTTTTCGTCTCTTGTCCGCGTAGCTCTTTTGTCGGTCTTGCGAATCCTTCATTCGTTCTCGAATTTGGACGATCTTTTCGGTTGTTTCCCTTATGATCTATGGGCCAGTGAGTGCGCTGTTAGGGACTTGCCCTCTTGCTAGTTGTGTATCGCCCACCTCAGCCCATCACAGGGGTGATCTGCACTTACGGCCATAGAGGGCTTCGAACGGAGCAACTTTGATGCTAGTGTGATAACTATTATTGTATGAGAATTCGATAAGAGGTAAATGGACATCCGAAGTCTTACCAAAGTCTATCACACATAGCATGTCCTCTTAACGTCTGAATAGTTCTTTCACTCTGCCCGTCAGTATGTGGGTGGTAGGCTGTACTCATGTCCAGCCTAGTTCCCATAGATTTCTGCAGTGACTGCCAGAATCGTGACGTGAACCGACTATCTCTATCGGAGATGATGGATATCGGTACTCCGTGAAGTCGCACGACTTCTTTAATGTAGAGCCTTGTCAGTTTCTCCATTTTGTCTGTCTCTTTTATTGGTAGGAAGTGTGCGGATTTGGTTAATCTGTCGACGATTACCCAAATGGTGTCAAGTCCACCCGTTGTCTTGGGTAACTTGGTAATGAAATCCATCGTAATCCGCTCCCACTTCCACTCGAGTATCTCTGGTTGTTGAAGTAGTCCCGAGGGCTTTTGATACTCTACCTTAACCTTGGCGCAAGTCAGGCACTTGCCCACAAAGGTAGCTATTTCGGCTTTCATGTTCGGCTAACAATACAGCTTCTTGAGGTCTAAGTACATCTTGTCTGAGCCGGGATGCACAGAGTAGCGAGTTTTATGAGCTTCGTTCATGAAAATGTCCCTGAATCCACCAAATTTTGGTGTCTAGATCCGGTTCATGAAACAACGAACGCCGTCATCCCTGACTTCAAGATTTTTGTCCATGCCTCTCAACGCTTCACCTGTCACGTTTTCTGGCTTCAAGGCTTCTTCCTGAGCCTATTTGATTTGTTCTGACAGGTGGGAATGGATGGTCATGGTTAACGCCTTTACTCGACGGCCCGAGTATTCTTTTCTGCTCAAGGCGTCTGCAACCATGTTGGCTTTTCCGGGGTGATAACGAATCTCACATTTGTAATCGTTTAGTAATTCCACCCATCGTCTTTGTCTCATGTTGAGTTCTTTTTGATTGAGGATATGCTGAAGGATTTTGTGGTCGGTGAAGATGGTGCACTTGGTGCCGTAAAGGTAATGTCTCCAGATTTTTAGGGCGAAAACCACTGCTCCTAATTCGAGATCGTGCGGCGTGTAGTTTACCTCGTGTGTCTTCAGTTGTCTTGAGGCGTAGGCAATGACCTTTCCTCGTTGCATTAACACACATCCTAGACCTTGGTTTGACGCATCGCAACAAACCACAAAGTCTTCGGTTCCATCTGGTAAGGACAAGATCGGAGCACTGCACAGAGTTCGTTTCAGTGTTTGGAACGCAGCCTCTTGCTTATCCCCCCAGACGAAAGTCACTCCTTTTTGAGTCATGGTGGTGAGCGGTTTTGCAATTTTGGAGAAGTTTTTAATGAACCTTCGATAGTAACCGGTGAGTCCTAAAAATTGTCGCATCTCCGTGGGTGTTCTCGGTGCTGCCCAGCTTTCAATCGCCTTGATCTTTAAAGGGTCCACATGGATTCCTTCCTTGCTGACTACATGTACGAGGAAAATCACCTCTCGAATCCAGAATTCACACTTTGAGAACTTTGCGTATAATTTCTCCGCCCTCAGCGTCTCCAGGACTCGACGTAAATGCTGGCTGTGTTATTCCTTACTTCGGAAATAGACTAGTATATCATCGATGAAAACAATCACGAACTTGTCTAAGTAAGGTCGACACACCCGATTCATCAGGTCCATAAACGTTGCGGGTACATTAGTTAAGCCGAAAGGCATCACTACAAACTCGTAGTGACCATAGCGCGTTCTGAAAGCTGTCTTGGGAATATCCTCCTCTTGAACTCGTAGTTGATGGTACCCAGATCTAAGGTCAATCTTTGAGAAGAAACTTGCTCCTTGTAGCTGGTCGAAGAGGTCATCGATTCGAGGCAAAGGGTATTGGTTTTTAATGGTGAGTTTGTTTAATTCGCGGTAGTCAATGCACATGCGGAACGATCCGTCCTTCTTCTTGACGAACAAAACCGGTGCTCCCCAAGGCGAGAAGCTTGGTCTAATGAAGCCCTTGCTCAGCAGTTTGTTCAGTTGACTGGACAGTTCCTGTATTTCGGCCGGGGCTAGGCGATATGGCGACTTGGCTACGGGGGTAGCTCCAGGAATTAAGTCGATTCAGAATTCGACTTGTCGAGCAGGGGGCACTCCTGGAAGGTCTTCCAGGAATACATCGGGGAAATTACAGACCTCCGGAATGTCCTTAATATCTTTCACTCCTTGTTCCTTGTCTACGACGTGGGCTAGGAAGGCGTGGTACTCCTTGCGGAGATACTTTTGAGCCTTGACACAAGATATGATCTCAAAGTTTGAACTAGGTTTGTCGCCATAGACAACGAGAGTTTCGCCACTCGGCAGATTAAGGCGAACGGCCTTTTCGTGACATAGGATTTCAACATGGTGAGGGCATAACAAATCCATGCCAATGATGACATCAAAACTTTTTATGGTGACCGGCATAAGGTCGATTTGGAAAGAGTGATTATTTAAGGTGAGGGTACACCCGGTGTAAATGTCGTTAGTGTTCTCTGTTTTTCCGTTAGCCATTTCTACGGTGAATGTGTCTTTTAGTGTTTGTGGTGTTTGATTAAGCAAGCGTTTAAATTGGTGGTTCACAAAGCTTTTCTCCGCGCCACTATCGAAAAGAATGCATGTGTATGTATTGTTGAGGAGGAACGTACCGGTAACCACGGTTGGATCTGTGACGGCTTCCTCATGACCTATCGCCAGAACTCTGCCCACTTTGCTGGGGTTGGGGTTTCTTGCCTTTGGGCAGTTACGCTTGAAGTGTCCTGCTTCTTCACATCCATAGCAGGTTCGACTGGCTCCGGCGTTGGCAACTTGTGCGTTCGGTTGGGCCGGAGTTCTACAAAACTGGGCGGTGTGCCCCTTTTTGTTACAGTTGGTGCAATGCATTTCACGACATGCACCGTTGTGGTGATAGCTGCACTTGTTGCACTTGGGTAGGTTCCCGACGTATTGCCTTATCGGAGTTGGGTTGGTAGTGGTTGTGGCAGCGTGCACAGCAACCAGTTGTTGTTTCTTGGCAGGGTCTTGAGCAGGGTGGCCCTTCTTCTTATCCCAGAACTTCCTTTTGTTGTGTCCCCCTTTTGCTTGCTCGGAGGTGGTCGTCACAGTTTTATGGATGGCCTTATGGTCGACGAGTTGCTGTGCCAGTTCCTTGGCACTGTCAAAGGTAATTGGCTTTGAGGCCAATACGTTTCCTTGAAGTTGGGGAGATAATCCCCATATGTACCTTTCCACATTCTTGCTTTCAGTAGGAACCATCCCGGGACACAGCATGGCTAGATCGCTGAACCTTGAGGTGTACGACAGGATGTCAGAGCCTGTCATTTTGAGACCCCAAAATTCTTCTTCCAGCTTCTGTATCTCACCCCTGGGGCAGTACTCCTTCATTAACATGGTTTTCAAATCTTCCCATGTTATCGAATTAGCCACCGGGAGCGTTAGTGCCTTGACGTGGCCCTTCCACCAGGTGAGGGCCCTTTCAGAGAATGTGCATGCAGCAAATTTGACCTTGCTGGCTTCAGGGCATGCGCATATTTCGAAAATGGTCTCGGTTTTCTTGAACCATTGTAGCAACGCTATGACACCTCCGCTTCCATTGAAGGTTTTGGGCTTGCCGTTAGTAAAGTCTTTGTAGGTACACTCTCTCGAGCGTCCCTGGCCGTCCCCGTTATTAGAATTTGAGGCACCACTACCCGCACCTCCTGAATTACTGGGGTTGATTTGGGCTATCGCGGCTGCCACTGCTGCCGTCACGGTAGCCTGGAACATTGTTGGGTCGAACTGAGGGGGCGGTGGAGGTGGTGGTGGCGCTGCAGCTCCTGCGGCGCTGCCACGTCTAGGATTTCTACGAGGTGGCATTTTCTGCCATATCAAGAATGAAAAGACAATAAGTCTTTGATAATACTCACAAGTCGAGAGTTAAAACTAAACATTATTAGTTCTTTATATGCATCATGATTCCGACTTGTAAAGATTTTGTATGAATGCATTCATACTAGAGGTCTATAGATAATGAAATATAGACTTTATGAATGCTGATAGTTTTGATCCACATGAAATGTCTGTAATAGAATCCATACCGGGCCCATCCAACGATCGTTTGAGGTACAATATTTATATATAATTAAGATTAAATAAACTTTCGAATCTAATGGGTCTGCCCTGGGCCCACAACAAAACAAGGAACAGGATCCAAGGCAGAACCACCATTTCTAGGTCGACATGGTCTTAATTATATATAACTTGATTTATACACCAAACAATCATAAATCGGACACCAGTAAATTTAGTCTGAAAACAACCCTTGCCATGAACTTGATGTAATAAGGCAAATAGCGTGTCAATTTCATTGATATAACTTAGTATACAATATTGGGGAAAATTTGACCCGACTAGGGGTCTATGCTACATCAATGCATGGGAAAATTTTGACCGCCTAACTGATCCCGGAAGTGTAAACACTTAAATCGCAAGATCGGACATAAAATACTAGAAAATAATAGTAATATTTATCCGCAAAACTAGATTAAACTGGAGCGAGCAGTGCAACACTACTTTGCGACAGTTGAAGCTCTGAGGATCACAAAGTGTAGACACGAAGATCTTCATTTCGGTTCTGGATTCTGCCGCTTGGCGCTCTGCTTCTGCCGGACGTCTTTCTAGAGTGGCTCGGTGTTCTCGGAGTTCTTGCACTTCAGCTCGGGTTGCAGCCATTTCCCGTCGAAGAAGCTCGGTGCGGTCTCGAGTCCGATCATGGTCGTCGTCCAACCGACGAATGCGAACGGAGTTGACTTGGCTGGTGGCACCAACTTCCATGAGATGTCGGGTGTTAATTCTTGTTTGCTCTTCGTGGCGTGTGACACGGTGAACTATGACAGGGAGGTCTAGGTCGGCTGACCCTCCTCTGCTGAGATCGTAGAAACCTCGTTGCATTCCATAGGGAGGTCGTTGACCTTGTTCTCGGCTCCATCGATGTATAGTTTCGGCCCATTGGGGCGTCGGGCCCTGGAAGTGTTGCGGAGGAATAGGGGCAGGGTGTGGATTGTAAACTTCGGGTTCGGAATCCGTTCCATTTGAGTCTTCTTCCTCTTCACCGTCAACGGATTCTTCCTCTTCCATGGGTTCCTCATCCTCCATGGGTTCTTCTTCGGGTTCTTCCTCTGGGTCTTCCACAATCCAACCGGGATTCCCTTGGTTGGGGAAATAGGGATCACCCGGTAAGTGAAATCCTGCCATTGTTCCTGTACGAGAATAGGGATAAGAAGGATGACGCGAGAAATTTTAGGAACAAGAAATTAGTTATCGCAATTTATAATGTGCTTATTATGGTTTTTGAGTTAAAAATACTCCTATAGTATTTTTATGTTTGATTTTCGAAGTTTTTCGTAAGTTGAAGACTTGTTGCTCATCATGATCCTTCTTCGGCATACATTGGTCCTACCTTGGCTAAATATAGTTGATCAGGCTATATTCATCCAAGATCTGGGTACATACCCCGAAGCTGAATCATGGTGTTCAACTTGTCTTGATACTTTTATGTGATTGCCATTATGATACTGAATTAGTATGTGCGATTGTGCGAATACTTTTATAAAAATATTAATTTTTATTTTAAAGTATTTTTGAAAAGCTACGTCAGAGAATTTTTTCCCGTTGTATTTATACTTTGCATATCTTACGTGGTTCAATATACTTAGTTCACTATAAACAAAGCTCTGATACCAATGTGTCACACCCCAAAACCAGAACGGCGGAAACGTTCGGGGGCGGAGGACGTCATGCTCAGTATCATAACCATAGTGAAGAAAGTAAACACAACCCTCATAAATATAATTTAAAGGGTTACATTGTTTCAAAAGTACATGTTTCCAAATAAATTACATATGATGTCAAAATATAGCAAAAGAATCTACGCCTTAGCGTCTTGACTTCAGAATTCTTGTGATTACCTGTATTACTGATTACCTGAGAATACAAGTTGTTTTGAAAGAGTATCAACATAAAGCTGGTGAGTTCATAAGCGAATTTATGAATGAAAAATGAATGATGTTCCTTTTTGTTTGTTACAAGTTTGTTTCCAGAAAATCCAATATTTTCTAATGGGTTGTTATAGTCTTAACTGAACCAAGATTTAGTGTATGTAAGTAAATCGTCATACTTGTGTGTGTGTAGTTTATATTTAAATAAAACTCCTTAAATCCCCGTGAACTGTGTGTTTTTTTGATTTCCCATGTGAGATGTTATAACCATACAAAACTCGAAGACCTCGTACTCGACGTTCTTCAGGCGTCGGAATGTTATGACACTTGTCACCCTAGACCTGGCGGTCTAGCTGTTGCAAGCAGCTTAGGTGCGGGTTTGTCAGACCCAATATAGATCTATACACAACTATCACGCTCTCCCTCTAGGAGATTCTGATTATAACTACAGGACTTTACTGTGGTACTTAAGAGTACCCCGAAGGAGAATGTCTCACAAATTTATTTATTAACAAGTTCACGTAGTGTGTAATGAAATACTTGTTTTGTAAGTCGATTGAGTTATTGTTTTCTTTGTCAAACGAGGTGCTCAAACTATACCTATTATAGTTTATCAAAAGTGTTGTGTGTTTGAATGAAACCTTGTTATGCATGTCTTTGTATTTCCATAAAATGACATTTAAAATACTAAGTGTAAATCGTACACACCTTGCTCAGCATGTTACAAGGTGTGAATAACTCTTAAACATGTATTTGATAGTTTTAACCTTAACTGTCACTGTTTTAGAATATTTATAGAAAAATCATCGTAAGTTGAAAACTGAATCCGTAAACTCTGAGTATTTGTAAAAAGAGTCTACTATATCCATAAATTTTTCCTATAATTTTTGGTGGTCTCAAACCAGGGTGAAAATGTTCATCTTCACAACCTGGTCCGACTTTGATGCTGCAGTGATAGGCAGTTTTGTAAAAATCACCATACATTGTATAAAACTCGTATGGAGATGTGCAAGTACTCATTTTAAAGGTATGAACCTGAACTATATGCATATTAAATAGTTTTGAAAAATATTAAGTTTAAGTTGGGTAAAACAGTTCGTGAACATGTCACAACTTTTCTGTTGTAAGCTGTCAAGTTAAGTTTCAAATATGTTTTGGTGTTTTACCTTGTATCCCCCCCTGAAAACTAAAGAAAACGGGAAAAATGTAGGGGTATGAACTCACCTTGAGTGATTTATTTAAGAATGGAAGGTCGAAGACGAAGAGTATCAAGTCAAGAACACTTGATGAACACGTGAAAGCTTGGATGATCCTAAGAACGACTTTTGGTGTTAAATGTGTGTAGATGATTCAAGGACGTTAGGAAAACATGGAATGACTCCTGAGTTTAGATGAAATACTTAACAAAAAGTGAAGTAGTAGCTCAAGAACACTAGCACAACGTGGTGGGAAGTAGAGAGAAAAGAAGCTTTCTTGAGGTGGTTTGAGAAGTGTGTAAGTGAAGGATTTGATCAAAGTGAACAAAGAAATCATCCAGGGATTTCTTTATATAGATGTTGCTGGAGCAAGTGGCAAGGTTGAAGGGATGTGTGCCTTGGTTTGTGTGATGTGGATAGGGTTGGACTAATGAGGAGATGACACTTGGAGGCAAGTGGCCACACTTGACCCACTTGTGGGGTAGAATACTCCTCTTAATATAAAATAATGATTTTAATTAATAAATCCTTGAGAAATAAAAAAATATGAGTTTTGGGGGTTTAAAATGGTAAAAATATGAATTTGGTGAAAAAATCCCGTAAAAAACAGGCTTAGGAAGCGAAAGTAGTCGAAAACCGGGCATTATGGACCGAACCTGCGAGGTTCGGCTCTTAGAAGGTGAGAACTGAGAGAAGGGAGAAGGGACCGAAGGTGCGAGAGGAGGAACCGAAGGTGGAGGCTCGGTCCGAAATTGCTATGGAACCGAAATGGACCGAGGGTTCGGCCTATTTCGGTTGTAGGGAGTTTCGGTCCTGCATGCTAGTTCGGCTCTCAGGCTTCGTTTCGGATGTTCGGTTCTGACAGGTTCGCTTCTGACAAGTTCGGTTCTGAGAGGCTTCGGCTCTAATAGGAGGGTTCGGCTCCTAAGAGGTTCGGTTCCTAAGAGGTTCGGTTCCTAAGAAGGGTTTCGGCCCTAATTAGCCGTTTTTCGATATAACTCTCCGTTTTAAGTGGTTTTTGGCCAACTTAAGGGTCGGGATGACCCGGATGACTATAAAAAGTTTGAGAGAGATTTTGGGAGAGATTTGGGAGAGATTTCACATACTTGGAGAGATTTGGGAGAGATTTCACATACTTGGAGAGATTTCACATACTTGCAGAGAGTTGGGAGAGATTTAACCTTAGCCATTATTATCGTATAATCTCGTAATGCAAGGTTCGTGAATCCCGTTATGCTTCGTTTATGATTGTTTTAAGTCCCCAAAAGGGTCCATAGTCATGTTTTGATGCGTTTAACTCCCATTTTAGGGTTTTTACATTGCTAAACACATAAAATCTTTGCGACACTTGAATTCTTGACATACAAATGCACATTTTTATACATAGAATAACTTTTAACATACAAGTACTAATTAAGTTTGACCGGTTTGACTTGTTGACTTTGACTTTGACTTGAATTTGACGGTTGTCACACATGGATCATCCATGGGTTTAGCCCAACCTAAGGAATCATGGATCATTGGCCCACACCATAAGAATGAATGATTTACCAATCAACCCCTTATATTTAATTAGTCTTTTTTATCACAAAATTAATTCCAAATTAATTCTTGATCAATACCAATTAAATAATATGATTTCATATTAATATATTAGAACTTATAATATATTAACAAATCATAAATAACCTCTTCTCAAAAGTCCATCCTATCAAATCGTCCTGGTGATATGCAACCCAGATGGACCATGCTACTCTTGGGTCAAGTACATACCAATAATAGTTATGGGCTTAGATACCTAATCCAACAGTCTCCCACTTGGATAAGTCTAATAACTATCATTGCAAGCATGAATCCAACCCGACTAGCAATCGTAGCTCTTAAAAGCCACTGTCGAACTCTGACTTAGTCAATGACGCATCCATTAGATAAGGGATCATATATTCCTCCATTCTAGATATCATATGGACTGAGACATGGATTATAATCATTCTCTCTATCCATCCGTTGTTTCCCGATTTCCGATTTATGACGACCGACTAATTGAACAAATCAAATCAGTCCAGGCCTGGTGTCATCACTAAATCATCGAGGGGCCTACAGATATCGCTTTTATCCGCATGAGGTAAAACGAACGGATAAACTTCAACCCAAATGCTCGCTTGTACTTACTCATCAAATTACACACAACAATATGTTTTATAACATCCAAATTACTGGTGCGTTTACATATGTCAATGTGCAACCGACTCGCAACTATAACTTACATCTCTCCGTTTCAAGAATATAAGATATTATCGTCTCATGATCACTCGTGATAAAATCCATGAAGTGATTCAAATGAGCGTGGGTTGAATCCAATACTCGAATATTATTCCAGGAGCACTCATGAACACTGTAGCAAACTTGTGCTATGACTAACACACCTCTACATACCCATTCATGACAATCTTGCCTCAATACCTACTTCCAAAGTATGATCGACTGTGGATGGTTTGAATAACCTAATGATTCGAGAAGTCAAAACATGCAAAGTGAAACACAAGAATAATACTAATCCTATATGGCCCAAACCTTTTGAGTCCCATATTGATTACTCATTATTCATTGTATAATGTTTCGAATAATCAACCTAATACTTGAATTAAAACAATAGTTATGCCATGCTCCAAGGATGCACACTATGTTCGCTAAACAATAGTTATGCCATGCACCAAGCATGCACACTATGTTTGTCTATGGTCCTTACTTTGTGAAATAGATCAATTGAAAAACATTTCAATGATGCTCATTTCAAAATTCCAAATCCTTATTGCAAGTGTAAGAATTCCAAATTCTTGTCACTGCTAGAAAGTGTTAGATTCTAAACTATCATGTAAAGATTCTTTTGTAATGTCTAGGTGCCAAAAGTCACAGAGACTTGACCAATGATATTACAAAATATTCCTTTGGAGATTGTTACAAGACAATTCCATGGAAATGAAGTCTCAAATTCAAAGTACATTCCTTTGAACATCCTTCTTGCATAAAAGTTTCTAACTTTTCCATCTATTCTTCAACTACCAATATGGAAACATTCCATATTTTCCATACGACAACTCATTATTAATAGACTCTTGTCTATTCATAATAATGTCAATATGGTCCTTGCATTACTATACTTCCAACTGTCCTTAAGCGACCAATCCTTGGCGAACCTTAGATTATCCTTAACAGTTGTTTAACCACTTTAGTCATATCCGGTTCTATTCCTTTTTCCCTCTAAACGCCCTAGGCATTCGGAAAATTAGAACACGAGAATATTATAGCATATGAATCAATCCTATACCCGAAGCATATGGGACACGATTTATAATGTCTAACATAAAGACATGATATTTGATCAGTCTTTTACTATATCATTTCTATTTGTCATGTTCTCATAATTTTGATTATGAAGAGGGATGTCATAATCATAATCAAAATTTGAGAACGCAATTAACATTTCCTTATATAGAATTTCCTTATGTTGAACCATTCCAACATAACATTCATATATATATATATATATATATATATATATATATATATATATATATATGACTAAATTTGATTAAAAACTCAATCTAAGCTTTTAGATTTTGAAATGAAGTATAAATTCCTCTCCCTTAATTATAGCAAAACAACTTTTCAAATCCACAACTTTGCGAATTGAACCTTTTGTTTTCCATAATTAACATTTCTAACTTGCAACACTTACCATAATAATTATGCTCCCACTAGCATAGTAATTATTATCTTTCTAGCATAACACTTATGCTCCCACTAGCTTTGACATATATTCATAAATCAACTGGACTTCTAGAAATCAATACTTATTGACTTTCTTACCAAAGTTCAGATTTCTGATACGAGATGCTTCGATAAGGCTTTATCTAGGCTTCTCAAACTCATACACCTTTCCTTATATAGTTTCCATGTGTGTCTTAACTATTCAGAACTTACGACAATATGCTCCAAATGTTTAGACCCTTTTGCCATTTCTCACAATTCGAACTATGAAGAAGGATGACGTAATCATAATCGAATTTGAGAATGCAAACATCACAATTTCTATCTCATTAAAATCTACTTAGTGAAAGCGTTTCCTCACAATTATTTTCATGAAGCAGAGAGAAACCTTATAACACTTAGATTTTATGGCGTATATGTTCCTATCCATGTGAATTTGTCATAACCATAATCACAAGCCAAGGTCAGTGCAAATCCAAACTCATATGGACTGAACTTGTTCAATCTTAATTTCTTGCCACTTGGCAGCACAAGGGCCTACCATTGCTTCCAAGTAGTTATGCAAACAACTGAGAACTCATAGAACTGCATAGCCAACTTTAACTGGAATGGGCACAGAAATAAGAATATGTCAACACGATAGGTCACAAACCTCAAATCGTGTGCTAGTGTTTAACAATAGGTTTATTCTTGATTAGTTCTTGAAACTTGTCAAGATCTTTAAGACTACCACTGACCGCTTGACATATATGATTCACTTTGTCAAGGAACATTACTTGACAAACAAATATTCAAGAGTTAGTGCGGATTCTAATCAAGACAAACACTTCACACAATTGGCCTTAGTTGGTCTTTGTTTTATCCAAAACATCACAACTTACCAATTTCAAATGTACAAGAGTAGAAAACTTTTACTCTACATTTGATAAGTGTTTTAAACCTTTCTTAAGATTATGTCACTGAAGGTTACAATCTTGGAGTATGACTCTAAGACTTGTTTTGGGAACGAAGTATGACTCATCTTCTTGATTTAAACTATTTCAACAATTCACGATTCCTCTTCTTAGCCATACAAATGCACTAAGATGTATTTAGAGGATCAATTGTGATATGGTTTTTCCATGAACATTAAGATGATCATAAAACACGATACTAAAGTACTCTCCCATCTTTTCAGATTGGAGAAGCTTTTATCTTTCTGCCTAATTTGATTCTTCTCATTCATTCTGCCATACATTGAACCTTTTCCAATGTCTCAGAATTATACTTAAACTTGTAAGTATAACCATGTTTACTAAACTTTAGTAAATCATGATGAATAGTCTTATTGATCTTTGTGGTGGATCTTGACCAGCGCACACCCAGCGTACCCGATCCCCTAGTCCTTCACTTGACTCACATATTCATGTGAACAAGGAATTAGTCTTAATTAATTTACCAAAGATGAAAATTCTCATTCATCGTACAATACAACTTGCATGATTCCAAGTTTCTATCCAATTAAAACTTGGGTGATGAGAATCTTTCATTATTTGGCAAATACATGACACTACCACAAACGAAAGAATCAAATTCATATTGCTAACATAGAAACATACAAACATCAATTTCATAAATTCCATTGCAAGGAGATATAATAAAAATAAAAACAAAATTTTATTTATTTATAAAATACAGAAAAAACTTTTCCTTACAATGCAATTACAAATGAAAACTATGTTATTACATATTTCCTAGCAATCTATCATAACTCCTAAGCAGCAGCTCAAAAATCCGATCCTCGAACCATGCGATTGAAATCCATCTTCGCGATCAGATTCAACATACTTTTCCTTTAAGCTTCCTTCCCTTTGCATGATCCTACAAAACATCAAAATGCAACCTTGTCACATCATGTATTAAGAATCAACAATTAGGAACTTAATAGAGTTAGACAGTAGACTTACCTGAAGCAGAGTCAAACTTTCGATTCTACCTTTTCTTAGATATTTTAGGTAGTCAGGGCAGCTTCGCAACCAATGCCCCTTCTCTTTGCAATAGAAACATATAGACTCTTTGGGAATGGTACACAGGAGAATCTCAGACTTAGCCTTTCTCTTTCCCTTGGAAAGAGAAATCTTTTCTGGACTTACAATGTTTCCATTGTCAATGTCCATGGAAGTTTGGGGAGTAGATCTTTCAATCAAATTTGCCTTTCCAGTGCGCCAAATCATTGTTGATTCAGTAGCAACAAGCAAATAGGTAAGATCAATAAGGGACATGTCATGGTCTGTCACATAGTAGTCCTTAATGAACTCACTATATGACTCGGGAAGTGATTGAAGAACCCAGTCAACCGCCAACTTCCTCGACACAACGACACCCAATACTCTCAATCTGTCAATATGTGACTTCATCTCCAAGACGTGAGTACACACATGCCTTCCATCTTGATGTTTCATTGCAAGTACGACTTAAGTGACCTTGAATTTTTCAAGTCTTTGAACTTGTGGGTTAGGGAGAATTATTGGATGAGGTGGAGGAAGTGAAGTATGACTTCCACGATCCAACCGTGGGACATCATCTTCAAGATGAAAGCTTGATCCAAAAGATTTGGGAAGACCATAGTTGTTTGAACTAGACATCTACAATGGGAGAAATTCAAGTTAGTTGATTTAAGTCCTTAATATAACACCAAAATGAAATATTAAGGCTAGGACCCAACACAATATTTTACAATTTGGAAGAGGATGCCGTAATCCAATTGCAAAATATTTAAAGGTAGGTAAATGACGATTTACCAATTTCCATCACGAAAAACGAAAAAGAATTTTAGGTTTTGAGTGAATTGAAATTCCTAGATCCTTTGAAACTTTCAATGGAATGTTTAAATCTCGAGTGTGCCCTTCAAGTTTGTGACTGGGATGTCGAGGATCACAAACAAGGTGTGAATAACCATGCAAATTAGCTTGGTACACCTAATGTTACAACCACCTAATCAATGTGTCGGTTAACCATACATGCTCCATTGATGTATGATTAACAGCAAGCTACCCTTTGCCAGGCACGTTCAGTCTAGATTAGTGTGTCAGTTAACCACACACGCTCCACTAACGACTTAACAAGGTGCAAAGTGCAATTTCATGGGTTAGCACCATATTCACATTTTACTAAGTAACTAAGATTTGAGAATTTATAAGTGTTTAGTTACTTCATATTTATCATTATACTTTTAATGAAGGGAGAATTAGAGTCCTATCCTACCCGTTCGGCTAACGACCCTCCACCAGACAAGGAAGCGGTGGGTGAGAGTGGACACCCATTAAACTGTCATTTTATAGGCAGTACCCTTATACCCTCCCCCCCCCTTATAGAACGGCTTCGTGAATGAGGTCTACTAACGGTAAGACTGAATTTGTTCTTATACATATATATATATATATATATATATATATATATATATATTAAACCTATAATATTATAATAGTATAAGGGTAGAATTTTAAACTTTAAAATTCTAGGGTTTGGAATTAAATGTTTCAAAAGTTAGACTTTTACATTTACAAATTCCAAAACTTGAGGGCAAGTTTTAAACTATTCAAAAAACTTTTGGAATCCATAACTTATGAGTTTAATATAGGTTTTAATGAAATGACTCTTGAAAATCCATAACTTGAGGACAAGTTATGGAGTTCATAAAAACATTTATGGAAAAAGACTCTTCAAGTTCATAACCTATAAGTTTAATAATCTCTTTAAAAGAAAAACTTTTCATTTTCCATAACTTGCGAACAAGTTATGGAATTCATCAAAACATTTAGATCAACTATTGTAACTTACAAAAATCAAACAATTTTGTCTATGATCTAAATTAAACTCATAAGAACAAGACAATTCATATCAAACAAATTTCATGTAATTAGCCTAACCATATAAACTAATACAAAACATGAAACTTTGACAATTATCTTTTAAATTGGATAAGCATGATCATTACCACATCAAAAATAGGTTTATAAGTTCAAAAACAGTTTAGGGTAATGATCCTAGTCCAATTCCCTTAAAACTCGAAATTCTGCATCCAGGAGCACCAATTCGTCGAGTGCATGAACTGACTCGGCGAGTTGGTCAGTTTATAGGGTGGACTCGTCAAGTTCCCCAGTGGACTCGGTGAGTCCACTGTCCAGACAGCAAAAAATCGTTTTTTCAAGCTTTGAAAACAAGTAGCATCAAGTATATAAGAAAACAACCCTAGGCTCTGATACCACTGAAGGGTTTTGAGCATTCCAACACTCCTATGGTGTACATGCAACCCTAGATGCTTTGGATCTATGCTTTCTCTAATATACATGCAGACTTTTATTTTTCCAAAGCATCATCCTAACTAGCATACAATGGAGTATCTTTACTACAAATTCTAGTTAGATGACATACCTTTTGTTGTAGTTGGAAGTCTTGGACCTTTAAGAGCTTAGTGCCCCAAGTGTTGCACCTCAAATGGAATCACAAAACACCTTTGGACAAAGGAGACTTTTGAGAGAGTATCTTCTTGCACCAAAATCGGCTAGCCCTCTAGTATTCCACTTAAGTGCCATTTTGGTAGCCATGAGGCTTCTTATATAGTGTGACAAGATTAGGGTTACACCATGTAAGCCTTAATGGCCATGACCTTCCATATTCCTTAGGATCCATGGGTTTAAACATCCATGGATCATCCATGGGTTGTCACATGGGTTTAGCCCAACCTAAGGAATCATGGATCATTGGCCCACACCATAAGAATGAATGATTTACCAATCAACCCCTTATACTTAATTAGTCTCTTTTGATCACAAAATTAATTCCAAATTAATTCTTGATCAATACCAATTAAATAATATGATTTCATATTAATATATTAGAATTTATAATATATTAACAAATCATAAATAATCTCTTCTCAAAAGTCCATCCTATCAAATTGTCCTAGTGATATGCAACCTAAATGGACCATGCTATTCTCGGGTCAAGTACATACCAATAATAGTTATGGGCTTAGACACCTAATCCAACAATAGACTCGTACCAAAGTTGGAGCCGACGGAAAATGAGATGCATGCTGAATGTTGGGTTGTTAGCTCGGCGTGGATTGATCGCCCTGATTTTCCCGACACTGAAGTTTATAGGGAACCTTCCCTAACACCATACCTAAAAACTCCCCTACCTATGAGGTCGGTCAATTGAAAAATGAGGTTATATGACCAAGAATCATTATAGAGTGATATTGCTAATAATATATGATCCTATAAGGTCACAACTTTATCAAGTTGGCACATTTTGTATATTTATTATTAATGTGATTATTAATAAATAATATCGATTCTTGTATTTAATTAGGGAATAATTATTGTTTTGTGAAAATAATAATTTTAAGAGAGTATAAGTAGTTATTATTTCATAGGGCATGAATTAATAAGTCATGCATAATATTTTGGACTAGTTGGATTCTTTTGTCTTTTACCTAAAGAAAAAGTTTATATTTTATAAACTTGGAGTTTATAAAAAATAAAGAATTCTCCTCTTTTCAAGAGGTATGGCCTAAAATATTAAAATATGTGGGTTGCTTTTCAACCTCCATGCTTTGTCTCCCATTCTTAAAGGATAGCCATTACTTAGAGTATTTTAATGGCTAGGCCTTACCTTTCATGGACTATATAAGAGATGCATGAGGCTTGCATTTCTTCCAAGAGAAACACTCTCTTCTTCCCTTCTTTCTCTGTAAAAACCGTGAGCATGAAGAGCTCCCTTCTTATGAAGTTTGGTGCTTTACTTTGGTAGTTTAGAAGCCTTGTTGAGTTGTCTCCTTTTGTGCACACTAATGAGTTAAGACACTCAAGAATACAAGAAGGAACTAGCATTCCCGACACTTAAAGGTTTAAGACACTCAAGAATACAAGAAGGAACTAGCATTCCAAGTGCCTTACTCTTGATGGTGGATACTTGTAGAGAAATCATATTCTTTGATTTTTGCTATCTTCATCAACACACCAAAACCAAGTGGGTTCAAAGGCTTCAAAGGTTATCCCTAAAACATCATATGTCGGTTTGGTTTTGTTATGAACTAAAAATAAACTTATTATTTTTAAAGTCTTCTATTGTCGGTTTTTGTGAAAAACAAACTTATATTTCATATCAAAACCCAGCATGTCAATGTCGCGAACAGTTGCGATCTCAGGAGGAGCGTTTAGCAGAGCATGATGCTACTTTAGCCATGGTTCTAAAACTTATCAATAAGACTCCCGGAGACGATGTTGGTACCTCGAAGGGGATGGAGGTACATTTTTAATTATTTCATCGTTTATGGCTGTTATGTTTTTGCATCGTTTACAAGTATGCATTATTGAACCGTACATGAATACTATAATGAAAATGAGTTATGGGAGCATGATTATGTCTTAAGCAGCCCCGAAAAGCCGCTGAATTTCGATCCTGAACATCCGCTGAATGTCGGCCCTAAACAGCAGCTGAATGTCGGCCTTGAGCAACAGTCTCTGGTTATTCACCCATCGAATGTAATAGAGATTCTGGGGGATGATTACAAAACACCGGCGCAAGCACCTCTTAGGCATTCTAAATGCCAAAAAGTTATGTCCATATGGTATTAGTCGTCATGGATACAAATGAAGAGGAAATGTGTTACACGACAACAACCAGCACAGTTGGACAATCTTGTAGATCCTACCGTACATATTTCATATAAAGAACGAGATGGTTCGTTGTTGTGTGCTCATAATTATTTGACCGGTTTTGCTACGCTTAAGTTTTGGACACGGTTATATGTAGATAGTCATGGATGATGGTTGTCATGTGATGTAAGTAATATAATTATTTTATTATTACATACTACACTTCTAATAATAATACTTACATTACTGCAAAAAAAATTAATGGGCAACGCATCATGATGTGGATCTCATTGCTGCTAGAGCATAGAGCGGATGATGCTCGGTGGACGGTGGTGCCATCAACTTTAAACACTGATGCATATGAATGGAGTGACATGGCTGACGGATCCGTTTACCTAGCTTGGGTAGAGTGTGATACGGTATAATTTTGTTTGGATTACATTATCTAAGTATTTATATACTAATTAATTATTTCTAACCTTTTTTGTAGCTTTACATCCCAATCAACATACCACAAGCTCATTGGTTTTTTTGGTTCTTTGGATTTGAATACATTCAAAATGACTATACACGATAGTCATTGGAAGGGCGAATACTGTTTGAAAAATGAGGATTGGTTTATAGGTCTGAGAGCCCGCATCCACAAACTGCTAGTGGGAGTCAACTACTGGGGTACCGAACCAACTGATTCAACCCCACTTGAGAGCTTCAAGATGACACTGGAAAAGGCCCCAGACATACCACAACAGATTGGCAGCAGAGGGGGTTATGGGGTGTTTTTGTGTTGGTTCTTGGGGGCGTTGATCACCGGGAAATCGATTCTATAGAGGGTAAAACCGGTCCATGAGCTTTGGGTTATCGAAAACAACTAGCGGAAATTTTTCGGGGTACAAGGACAAAGATATTTAAACATCGTATTTGTAATACTACCTACAGACACATCCTTTATTTAGTTTATGTATTTATTAGTTGTTTGTTGATTTTTATTGCATTTTTTTAAAAGACTATTTTACCCGTATTAATTTCTTTTTTTCTTTATTTAGTATTTTATGATACATTTCAGTTATCATCATATAACATATTATAAAAGCAAAACTTAAACATTTTATAAAAGTAAAACTTATACATTATATAAAACCAAAACGTACGCTACAAGAAAAACCACATGTTACAGGTAGTAAAAAAAAACTAGGTAACTGTATTCCAGAACAATGGTCCGGAATCGTACTCTGGAATTCCAGAGATCTCTCCAGAACAAGGTGTTCCGGAGATTGTTGTTATTTTTCAAAAAAAAAATGGTCATTTATGTTCAAAAGGTCATTTATAAGAGTTAGGTTACTCAATTTCTCTTTTAAAATGTAGCCAAGATAATAAGGAACACATTTAAAAAATAAGCAGTTAAATGAAAATTGTAGTCAACACAACAAAAAACAATTGTCAAAAAGAATCAACCAAATCCAAGTTTGTATGATAGAGTTATGAGTGTTTGAATTTTTGAGAAAAAATTGTGCATGAGTTGATGAAAATTGTAACGTCCCAATTTTCAATATATATATATATATATATATATATATATATATATATATATATATATATATATATATATATATATATATATATATATATATATATATATATGTTAATTTTTAATTAAGATAAAAGTCATTTTCATAAAACCTAAACATAAATAAAATCATTTGTTCCATAAGTCAAAATCTCAAAATCAGAGCATCATAAATAATAGGAATCTCAAAATATGAAAGCTGTTGATGAGTGTGTACATTCACGCCTTCGTCTTCCTACGATCATCTGAAGTATATGAAACATTTAATTCACAACTGTAAGCCAAATCTTAATGATTTTCCGAAAATACCATATAACACAAAATACATGCAAGCATACAAACATTGGCTTTCAAACCGAAGTTGGTCTGCCCGTGTTGGCCTTCAACATAAGTTAGTCTGCCCTAGGCCTTCAACATATAGTTGGTCCTCCCCGAGTATCTTCGCGTACAACACAAAGTCAGAACGCCCTCAACTCGCCACAAGATATGTCGACATATGCATAACACGTGTAACAAGCAATACAACATCACAGGTAACGGTCTAACTAGTTTACCTTCCTAACAACATACTACCGCTAAACCACATCATAACACATAAGGATACATACTGCAGTCTATAAGTATAGTGAGAGAACTCACCCGAATCAACAAGTTGAAAAACCAACACTCAACGACCTGCTAGAACAGTTACATGAATCTCCTAACCTGACAGGGGTTAGGTCTCATTCTACTTCTCAAAACCCTCGGTTTGACCATAAGTCAAACTGTCCAAAAATTCAATAGTCAATGGTCAAATGCATCGAACACTGTCTCGTGGCCAACTCTCAGGTTGTGTCACGGATACTAAAGGACAAAACGTTCGCGACTGGGTCTTCCTTCCTGCGCTGCAACCAGCTACTCATCGTGTCACGATAGAACGTTCTAACAACTTAAACCATCAAGCACGTAACCCTAAACGTCCAAAGCTTAAAAGCTCAAATCTAGACCTTCTTAGTGACCTATTGGATAAAGTTTCTAACTTTATCTATTCCCATGGTCCAAACTATTCAAATCTCTAAATCTAACTAAAAATGTGACCAAAGCACATGCATGACTCAAAGAGAGGACATGCAAACTCACTTTTCTAACATCCAACAAGTCCAGAAATCAAATAAATCATTAAATATGTTCATAAATCATCAAATATGTTTTGGAGTCAACCAACTCTCAACAACATCAGGAACTCATAAAAGTGACATATACTATATCAAATGAAGTAATGGTCAAGATAGAAGCTTTATATCTTCAAATGACCATAAATGTGATGAAAATGATGTATCTAAGCTGGAACAAAGCTCTCTTACACCAAAAGAGACTCCTTCCTTCAATCTTCAAAATACAAAGCTCCAACACTCATGGAGGCATGGGTTAGGTAAGAGAAGATTCTCTGGGGTGGAGGCTATCAAGAGTGACAAAACCCTAGGGAAGTGTGCATTAAATGGGTCCAAATCGTGAGACCTCTAGGGTTTTGGCCCAACAGGCCTACCATGTCGTGGTTACGCCTTAACCGCACCATGTTGTGTCTCCATCACCGTGTTGTGGCCTGCTAAAATCACAACTTAAGTAATTTGAATACCAAAAGATTAATACCTGAAAACGGATGTTACAAAAGTACAGTGTCTAAATGTGGAAGCCTGAAGAAAAACACAGTCTGTGTTTTCCTATGCATGAAAAACATAGTCCATGTAACTTGGACGACGTGAAATAAAGGTATTCAAATCCTTAGTCAATCACGTATTCTCCCTAAATAGTCTCAAACATTCTAGAGTGAATTATATTGTTCATACCTTTGATTTTTTAATATGCACTCAATGTATGATTCCTCTACTATTTTTCACTCTATTGCATCAATTTCATGGGATTATGAATTATATTGTTCATATCTTTGAAAAACTAGGGTTTTTTCTCAAATTAGTGTGATTTTATTCTTTATATTTAGAATCTTTGACATAATAGACTCCCCCATTTGCGTAATGAAAACCCTAAAAAGAATTTGGATTAAATTTGCATGTAACTTCCTCAACAAATCCATACATGTTTGTCAAACACACAACACGTACATTCCTACTATACGACACATCTTATGAACACTGGGAACTTTTGGCCCACTTTTATGTCTAATTGTGAAGTTTGTTTGGGTGATTGCAGGAGAATGGAAAACCATACTTTCATATAGTTTCCAGGCACTATTCCAACACACATAAGGAACCACTACAATAAGAGATTGTAACACTCGTTTTACAGAATATATAGGTTGAAGGATTAGAGGGATCAAAGGTAAGGTTTTGTGGAAAAACCTTGTACCATGACGTAGTGAGTGGAGCACCACGACATGGCATGTCAATGCATGAAACACGTATCTGGATGGCTTCCACGACGTGGTAAGAAGAAGGCCATGATGTGGCATCAGCTGCCGCCCAAGCCCATGATTTTTAGGGGTTCCTCCATATTTAAGAACCTAATATTTGGAATTTGGGTATCTAATTCAACCTCCAACCCCTCATCAATGAAACCCTAGCCTCTACGAAGATTAGAAAGCTTGATCTCTTGATTTGAAGCTTATTCCTTGGATTTTAGTGAAGGTTGAGAATAAGGAAGTTCACAAGGAAGCAAGGAAGCAAAGAACAGGTTCGAATCCATCATTCCCTTAGTTTTCTAAGATGCTTGGGGTATATAGTTCTCACCTTGACATCTCTTATTCTAGATTCAAGTTTGTGGTCATTTTTGAGTTGTTTTGGTTCCTTCCATGAATTCTCTTGGAGTTTAAGGAACTCCATAGCTTGTTATGGCTCTCTAATGGTCAATAGGTTCTGTTGAGTGAGAAAAAGTCTTAGTTTGGATGATTATTGGTCCCATGCACAAGTTTTTTCCCAATTAAGGACTTAATGGACTTAGGATTGTAGATCTAGCCTTAGAATGAAGTCCTAATTGCTAAAGTTGGATACTTTATCTATTATATCAATGAAAGAAGTGAATCTGAAGTTTTGGGCTTAGATCTGTAAGGATTAAGCACTTAATGAAGAATATGCAATCTGCTAGTTCCTACGACGTGGCAATGGGCTTGCCATGACATAGTGGTTCTCAGCTTCATGACAGTTCTGTCCTGCTATTCCCAGGATGTGGCCAGAAGGTCTCCACGTTGTGATGAGTGTCGACTAGGTTGACCGTTGATTTTTGTTGACCAATGATTGTTGACTTTTGACTAGTTTAATTTTGGGTCAAACTTGAAGACTTGGGTTATTGATTAAGTATTTATCTGTATTTGTGTTAGTTATTCTATGAGATTGATCAATGCAAGGGAGTGGGGGTGTTGTTGTACTTCCTTGGGTCTTTGTTTTAAGTGAGTTTCCTCTCTATACTATGTGTTACAATATATATATATATATATATATATATATATATATATATATATATATCCTTGTATGTTAGGATATATGAGTAGTGGTATGCTGGTTAGAATACCACAGGTTGGTGATCGTCTAGTTGAGTGCCCTAGGGGTTGTACGTACTTAAGTAGGATAGTCTGAGAACTCTTGATCTAGGCTTTATTTCATGTTCCTTGTTTTATTGTGGCTCTAAAGTGGGATCACCTCTTCGACTATCTATCTCACCTCTTATTACATATAGTTATGCATTCTTTAGTAATATGCCAGTAGTGATGTGGAGTATTGTACGAGGCTTGATATTCTAACGCCCGGTTCCTGGTATGTACTTAAATAAGAATTATTCGTTTTTGCAAGGGGAATCGACGAGTTAGAGGCCCCAAACTCGTCGAGTAGGAGAAAAATATTGTTGGACGTGGGACTTGAAGTCTACTCGACGAGCCGAGGAGCCTCGACTCGACGAGTAGGACTGCCATATTGAAACCCTAATTTTTAGGGTTTACACCCTATTTAAAGATCTTAACACCCCCATTTTGGCCTCCCTCATCGCCTCCCTTAGTCCAGAAAACACTAACTCGAAACCCTAACCCATTGTGAGTGTTCTTGAGCCATTGTTGTGTGTTCTTGGTGATTTTGAAGATTGAGAAGGAAGAGGAAGCTTGGGGGTTCAAGAGGAAACATTCATGGATGCTAGATCTCTTCATGGAGTAGTTTAGGGCTTTTAGGAGCATGTTTTGGAACCATTCATGGATGCAAGCATGTTTTGGGGTATTGACTTCAGATCTGGAACCTTTGAGGGACTCCATGGCATAAATGTGCCAACTTTGTGGCCATGGGAGTTCCATGAAACTTGTGAACCTCATTTTAAGGCCTTTTGAGCTAGATCACCCATGCATGAACGTAAAGTTCGTAACTTTACGTGTTATATCGACCGTAGGAGGTGAGATCTATGTTTTGGATGCATTAAGCCCGACTAAAATCGACTGTATGGATTTAGATTATGGTGGACTTGACGAGTCGCTCATACGACTCAGCGGGTTGGGTCGTGGTTCCCCCAACCTTTTCTGTTACTGAGCAAACTTGTTGAGTCTAGAAGATGACTCAGCAAGTTGGACGTGTTTATGGACTTGAAGATCAAAGAACTCAACGAGTCCAAGGATGAACTCAACGAGTTGATGGCAAATGTACCAACATCTATGAAGAGGAACTCGACGCGTTCAAGGATGAACTCGACGAATTGCGAGTGAAATGCCCCGAATTGTATGAAGGGGAACTCGACGAATTCATGGAAGGACTCGACGAGTTCAAACGGAAAGTCCTGATTCTGTCATAAGGAGAAACTCGACGAGTTAGAGGGTAGCTCGACGAGTTAGATCGGGAGTTCGAGATTCTCTGAATGATGGAACTCGACGAGTTGACGGACCAACTCGGCGAGTTGAGTCAATCATAATGTTGAATTGGACCAGAAGGTTGACTTTGACCAGAGTGTTGACCTTTGACTTGACCATTGACCAGAGTGGACCCTTAAAGGGGTTATAAGTTTGAAAGAGTAATTAAAAGAGATGTTATGTGTAGGAGTTTGAGGAGAGTTGATTCCAACACCGAGGACAGTTCAGCTACTTCACGACATTGAGGTGAGTTACCTTCCGGTAGGAGTGGGTCAAAGGCACCAATGTTGTCCCACTAGTAGGTGATTATAGCTGAGATGATTGTCTTTGTGATAATTGTCTGATGTGCCACTATCTGATATGCTTTATGTGCTAGTATGCTTTGTTATTATATGGTAGTGTTAGGGGGTGAAACAGTCCCCGATTACCGATTGAAAGAGACCGAAGGGGAAGCCAACACCCATTAATGTTAGGCTGTATATGTTTTACATGTTTTATGTGGTAGTAGTAGGGGGTGAAATAGTCCCTGCTTACCAGTTGAAAGAGACCGAAGGGGAGGCCAGCACCCAAATATGCTAGGCATTATGTGATTATATGGTATGTGGTGTGATGGGGGAACTCACTAAGCTTTGTTCTTATGGTTTTCAATTTTGGTTTCACGTACTTCTTCCTCGAAGGGAAAGGAGTCGGCACGGTCGCAGCGCCTCACACACACGATTTTCCGCACCAGATATCTATGGGATTTATACTCTGATATTTTGTTATGACATGTTCTGACTATGGATAGATTGGCTTGATATATTATTACTATATGGTTTTCAGATAAGTGGATTTATATTTGTTTAATTTAAAAATGAAATTTTTGGTCTTGAATTTTGGGATGTTACAAGTTGGTATCAGAGCCTCAGTTTGAGGGATTCGGACACACCTTCGGGGTGTCTGGACTCAAATCGAGGGTTTGAAATTTTTTTACAAGAAAATAGTTTTTCTAAAATTTAAAATAAAGAGTTTTGAGAAAGAACAAGGTGTGTGATGCTTGCAATCGGCCGAGCTCAAGTAAATTTTCCCCAAGATACCCATACATGTTTGTTATGATATATGATATGATTATGAGGACTGCATGCTAGATTACAGCTGGGGATCTAGGAAGGATGCCTTATATGCCTGTTATATGTATGAGAACTGCATGCTAGATTAGGGCTAAGGATCTAGGAAGATGCCTTATGTGCCTGCTATATGTGCTTATTGAATTTCATGCTAGAGCTGATTAGTCAGTGTAATGATGACCTAGATAGGATATGCTTGGTATGGTTACTCAATGCTCGAATGATGCTTGCTTTGTGCTTTTAGAAATTCTAGTTATCTTTAACTAACTAGTAAACGAATACGTTAAGTTACATCTTACGAGGACTAAATAATTTCAGAAGGTTAGATCTAGCCATATCTCGCAGCTCTTGTTTGAGTCCAACCGTTGTAGGGTAGGATCTCTCATTCGAATAATTATCTGGTATTAGTGATATGTAATGGTATCCGTAATAGTATCCGCAAGCTAGTTAGGTAAAGGTAGTAGCAATTTCTAATGCAACTGATAGGTTGGAGAGTTACCCTAGGGTAAACTTAGGATGAGAATAGTACAAAGAGCAGTAGTAATGGAAGGGACTTGGTGAAGTCAAGGCAATCCTTGAGGAAAGTATGGATAGATGTGGAAGGTAGCATGGGCCCGTACTACTGAAAGCAAAGGATCTGTACTCGAGTCAAGGAGGGCTGAGATAGAACCAGGGAACTTGTAGAGTGTGTAATACCTCTCAAGATTATGTATGAACCTGACGATTATGTGTTTGTTTTAGAATGGTGGTGACACGTTTCGGAGCAGGAGGTTCAGGGTCGGGATCAGGTTCAGGTTCAAGTTCGGGTGCAGGTTCCGAGCCGGTTGATGACAGACTACGCGAGTTCATCACGTCAGAGATTACGAGAGGCATCCTTGAGTTGACCCCAGTGATATTCGGGTCGATCAAGGAAGGGATCATCGAGCTGATGGAGGATCGCCTCAGGGTGTTCAGGAGCGACATGACATCTAGCCAGACACGGACGCGCACACTCTCATTCAAGGATTTCTGGGATGTGGTGCGCCAGACTTCCATGGGGTGAAGGACCCCATTGTGCCCTGGAGGTGGATTGCAGGCATGGAGTCTGCCCAGGCGACGAGCTTCTGCCCTGAGGGGTCAAAGGTCTGGTATGTTGCAGGTTGTTTGAGATACAGAGCTAGGGACTGGTGGGAGGCAGTCAATGATTCGTTGGGAGCGCCAACCATCAAGTCTATGACTTGGTTGGACTTTATGACCGGGTTTAGGGGGAGTTTGTGTCGGTTGTGGAGCTGCAGTAGCTGGCCAAGGAGTTTCTGGATATGAGGTGGATGACTGAGTCGGTGGCAGAGATTACCGCCAAGTTCCGGGAGAGGGCCTTACTGGTGCCTCAGTATGCAGGGGATGAGGAGATGAGGAAGACCAGGTATCACAACATGTTGAGGGCTGAGATTCAAAAACATGTCAGCTACTCGGCATGCCCGACTCTGGAGGACATGATTGAGAGGGCGAGGGAGAGGGAGATTGACAGAGAGCACCTCCGGAAGAGGAAGGCGGAGGTCGGACAGGTTACTGGGGCTTCAGGGAAGAAACCCAAGGGATTCAACTCTAGGTCGAAGGGCCATCAAGGTCGGGGCCGCTGTGGGAAATGCGGCAAGGCCCACGAGGGAGTGAGAAAATTAGGGGGACCGGGCTGCTATAAGTGCGGCAAGCTCGGAAACTTTGGTAGGGATTATACTGCCCTTACCCCCACCCTCCAGACCTCAGACCTGATTTGCTTTCATTACAATCAGAAGGGCCACAAGAAGGCCAACTGTCTGAGACTGAGATCAGGAGTGCCAGTGGCGGCGCCAACTCCAGCGACCCTGCAGATCACGGATGGTCGACAGTGCAAGGCAGATGCTCCAGTGGTGAGGAGCTGAGCCTTCCAATTGACCGCCGAGGAGGCACGTGCCGCACCAGATGTGGTGACGAGTATGTTTTCTTCTCCCTAACTCTTCTTACATTTCGATTGTGTTATTTATGTTATATGTTCTATGTGCTTTGTTAGGATCATTCCATGTGAACGACATTCCGATACAGGTGTTATTTGACTTGGGGGCTACCCGATCATTCGTCTCTCTTAATCTTAGTAAGAGGTTTTCTGAGTCATTAGGGATGTTGGATTGTACTCCAGAGGTCGAGATTGCTGACGACTGATCGGTCCCGGCATCCGAGGTTTTCAGAGATTGTGTTTTGAGGTTATATGACGAGCGTTACCTCGTAGATTTGGTTCCCATTCCGTTGCGTGGGAACAAGGTTATCATCGGCATCGATTGGCTAAGCCCTAATAGGGTAGTGATCGATTGTGCGCATCAGTTGGTGCGTGTCAGGACCCCAAGTGGGGGAGAGCTGGTGATTCAGGGTGAGAGGCCGCAACGTGGACTAGCTATGTGTTCGGTAGTAAGGGCTAGGCGCTACCTTCAGTAGGGTTGCACAGGGTATGTCGCCTACGTTATGGATACCCGGGAGATGGGTAAGGCAACTGTGAGTGATGTACCAGTGGTGCGAGAGTACCCGTACATATTTCCAGAGGAGCTGGGTGGGATACCTCCGGTGAGACAGGTGGAGTTCCAGATCGACCTAGTCCCTGGTGCGGCTCCGATAGCCAAGGCACCATATCGGTTAGCTCCCCCCGAGATGTAGGAGTTGTCTACACAGCTGCAGAAGCTGTTAGACAAATGATTCATTAGACCGAGCAGTTCACCCTGGGGAGCCTTGATCCTGTTGGTAAAGAAGAAGGATGGGTCGCATCGGATGTGTATAGCTTACCGGCAGCTGAACAAGGTAACGGTGAAGAACCGTTAACCACTCCCAAGGATTGATGATCTCTTCGACCAGCTACAGGGGCATCTTGGTTTTCTAAGATAGATGTGCGTTCAGGCTACCACCAAATGTGAGTCAGAGATGAGGTTGTACAGAAGACTGCTTTTCGGACTCGATATGGCCACTACAACTTCGTGGTGATTCCCTTTGGGCTCACCAATGCTCCTGCTGCGTTCTTGGAACTCATGAACAGTATGTGCAGACCGATGCTAGATCTGTCTGTGATAGTTTTCATAGATGACATCTTGGTTTACTCCAAGACGCAGGAGCAGCATGAAGAGCACTTGCGAGAGGTGTTGGATACCCTGAGGAGGGACATCTTGTACGCCAATTTCTCCAAGTGCAAATTCTGGTTGTGCAAGGTGTAATTTCTAGGGCACCTTGTCAACCAGAATGGGATTTTGGTCGACCCGGCCAAGGTAGAGGCCGTGATAAGATGGGAGGTTCCGAAGTCTCCATCTGAGATTCAGAGTTTCCTCAAGTTAGTAGGCTATTATCAGAGATTCATTCAGGACTTCTCCAAGATAGCAGTACCCTTGACCCGGCTGACGAAGAAGGCTGTTGTCTTTCGTTGGGGGCCTGAGCAGCAGACACCATTTGAGACGCTGAGGCAGAGGTTATGCGAGACGCCGATCTTAGCCCTGCCTAAGGGCGTGGAGGATTTTGTAGTATACTGTGATGCATCCATTTCAGGTTTGGGCGCAGTCTTGATGCAGATAGGGCACGTCATCGCCTCCGCCTCGAGGCAGCTGAAGCCTCACGAGGCGAACTACCCGACGCACGATCTGTAGTTGGGGGGCGGTTTTCTTTGCCCTCAAGATTTGGCGACACTAGCTCTATAGGGTTCGTTGTACCATTTACACGGATAACAAGAGTTTGAGGTACCTTATGGATCAGCCAAATCTGAACATGAGGCAGCGTCGGTGGCTAGATGTGGTGAAGGATTACGACTGTGAGATCCTCTACCACCCAGGGAAGGCCAATGTTGTGGCTGATGCGCTTAGCCATAAGGCAGCCCCGATCAGAGATATTTGCTTGAGGATGACGGTTGTGACTCCGCTTTTGGAGCAGATCCGAGAGGCCCAACAGGAGGCTATGAAGGAGGAACATCGGAAGAGTGAGCGTATTGTGGGTCAGGTTTCCTCCTTCGACTATGACAGCCGCGGGTTGTTGACACTCCATCGTAGAGTGTGGGTGCCGTATCATGGAGGTGTGCACCAGGTTTTGATGGAGGAGGCGCACAAGTCCAGGTTTTCTATCTATCCCGGGGCGACGAAGATGTACAAAGATCTTCGTCCTGATTACTGGTGGCCCTGCATAAAGTGGGATGTAGCCTTGTACGTTGAGAGGTGCTTGACCTGCAGGAAGGTCAAGGCCGAGCACCAGAGGCCTCACGACAAGACATAGCCGTTGGATATCCCTATGTGGAAATGGGAAGATATTACTATAGATTTCATCACGAAGCTTCCCAGAACCGCACGGGGAGTGGATTCGATTTGGGTCATCGTGGATCGATTGACCAAGAGTGCCCATTTCATCCCGATCCAGGAGAGCATCTCGGCCGAGAAGCTGGACGACATCTACATCAGAGAGGTAGTAGCTCATCACGAAGTGCCAGCTTCCGTGATTTTGACCGAGACGTGCGGTTTATTTCCAGATTCTGGAAGAAATTTCATGACAAGTTGGGTATTCGTCTGCATTTTAGCACGACTTTTCACCCGCAGACGGATGGTCAGAGTGAGCGGACCATCCAGACCTTAGAGGACATGCTGTGAGCGTGCGTTTTAGACTTTGGTGGTAGCTGGGATACCTACCTTCCCTTGGAAAAGTTTTCCTACAATAATAGCTACCACGCAAGCATCGAGCGTCCTCCCTTTGAGATGTTATACGAGAAGAAGTGCAGAACCCCGATATGCTGGGTTGCGGTCGGGCAGAGGGTCATGGGGAGTACCGAAGTGGTACTCAAGACGACAGAGATGATCCAGCAGGTCCGGAGCAGGCTTTAGACTGCTCTAAGTCGGCAGAAGTGCTACGTCGACAGACGTCGATCAGACCTGGAGTTCCAGGTCGGGGATATGGTTCTCCTGAAGGTGTCACCTTGGAAAGGTGTCATCCAGTTCAGGAAGCGGGGCAAGTTGGGCCCCAGATACATTGGTCCTTTCAGGGTTGCAGCCCGGGTGGGCAAGGTGGCATATAGGCTGGATCTGCCAGTCGAGCTTAGTCAGATCCACAGTACCTTTCATGTCTCCCAGCTGCAGAAGTGCCTGGTAGATGACTCTGCGGTTTTACCTCTAGAGGATATTCAAGTGGATGACAACCTGAACTACATCGAGCGGCCGGTAGCCATCCTCGATAGGAAGACGTAGGATCTGAGGAACAAGAAGGTCGAGTTAGTGAAGGTGCAATGGTAGCACTGCAAGGGCTCAGAATGGACTTGGGAGCCGGAGGACTAGATGAGGGAGCACTACCCCGAGCTTTTTCCGGATGCAACAGCAGACTTCGAGAATGAAGTCTAAAATAAGTGGGGGAGATTTGTAATGCCCGGTTCCTGGTATGTATTTAAATAAGAATTATTTGTTTTTGCAAGGGGACTCGACGAGTTGGAGGCCCCAAACTCGTTGAGTAGGAACAGAATATTGTTGGACGTGGGACTTGAAGTCTACTCGACGAGTCGAGGAGCCTCGACTCGACGAGTAGGACTACCATATTGAAACCCTAATTTTTAGGGTTTACACCCTATTTAAAGATCTTAACACCCCCATTTTGGCCTCCCCCATCGCCTCCCTTAGTCCAGAAAACACTAACTCGAAACCCTAACCCATTGGGAGTGTTCTTGAGCCATTGTTGTGTGTTCTTGGTGATTTTGAAGATTGAGAAGGAAGAGGAAGCTTGGGGGTTCTAGAGGAAACAAGTAGATTCAAAGTTTGTGCTCCATTTCCGGTTCATTTGAGGTATAAAGTCTATACCTTGACTATTCATATGCTAGATCTCTTCATGGAGTAGTTTAGGGCTTTTAGGAGCATGTTTTGGAACCATTCATGGATGCAAGCATGTTTTGGGGTATTGACTTCAGATCTAGAACCTTTGAGGGACTACATGGCATAAATGTGCCAACTTTATGGCCATGGGAGTCCCATGGAACTTGTGAACCTCATTTTAGGGCCTTTTGAGCTAGATAACCCATGCATGAACGTAAAGTTCGTAACTTTACGTGTTATATCGACCCTAGGAGGCAAGATATACATTTTTGATGCATTAAGACCGACTAAAATCGACTATATGGATTTAGATTATGGTGGAATCGACGAGTCGTTCATACGACTCAGCGGGTTGGGTCGTGGTTCCCCCAACCTTTTCTGTTACTGAGCAAACTTGTTGAGTCTAGAAGATGACTCAGCAAGTTGGACGTGTTTATGGACTTGAAGATCAAAGAACTCGACGAGTCTAAGGATGAACTCGGCAAGTTGATGGCAAATGTCCCAACATCTATGAAGAGTAACTCGACGAGTTCAAGGATGACCTTGGCGAGTTGCGAGTGAAATTCCCCTACTTGTATGAAGGGGAACTAGACGAGTTCATGGAAGGACTCGACTAGTTCAAACGGAAAGTCCCGATTCTGTCATAAGGAGAAAGTCGGCGAGTTAGAGGGTAACTCGACGAGTTAGATCGCGAGTTCAAGATTCTCTGAATCATGGAACTCGACGAGTTGACGGACCAACTCGACGAGTTGAATCAACCATAATGTTGACTTGGACCAGAAGGTTGACTTTGACCAGAGTGTTGACCTTTGACTTGACCATTGACCAGAGTGGACCCTTAAAGGGGTTATAAGTTTGAAAGAGTAATTAAAAGAGATGTTATGTGTAGGAGTTTGAGGAGAGTTAATCCCAGCAACGAGGACAGTGCAGCTACTTCACGACATTGAGGTGAGTTACCTTCCGGTAGGAGTGGGTCGAAGGCACCAATGCTGGCCCACTAGTAGTTGATTATAGCTGAGATGATTGTATTTGTGATAATTTTCTGATGTGCCACTATCTGATATGCTTTATGTGCTACTATGCTATGTTATTATATGGTAGTGGTAGGGGGTCAAACAGTCCCCGGTTACCGGTTGAAAGAGACAGAAGGGGAAGTCAGCACCCAGATATGATAGGTTGTATATGTTTTACATGTTTTATGTGGTAGTAGTAGGGGTGAAATAGTCCCCGGTTACCAGTTGAAAGAGACTGAATGGGAGGCCAACACCCAAATATGCTAGGCAGTTACCGATTGAAAGAGACCGAAGGGGAGGCCAGCACCCAGATATGCTAGGCATTATGTGATTATATGGTATGTAGTATGATGGGGGAACTCACTAAGCTTTGTGCTTACATTTTTCAGTTTTGGTTTCAGGTACTTCTTCCTTGAAGGGAAAGGAGTCGACACGGTAGTAGCGCATCACACACACGATTTTCCGCACCATAGATCTATGGGATTTATACTCTAATATGATTTATTTATGACATGTTCTGGCTATGGATACATTCGATTGATATATATTATTACTATATGGTTTTCAGACAAGTGGATTTATGTTTGTTTAATTTAGAAATGAAATTTTTGGACTTGAATTTTAGGATGTTACAGATATGCTATAGTGAACTCTTAGATAGGTGGATTAGTATAGAAAGTTTCATGTGTTTATGTTCTTCCTTAAATGCTTGTTTGGTTTATATGTTGAAATATGTGGTTGGTTGGGTTGAGGCGGTCCAACTTTATGTTGTACGCCAACATACTCGGGCGAGCCGTTGGTGTGTTGTAGGCCAGGTGTAGACCAACTATAGGTTGTAGGCATAGAAGGGTGACAAGCCATGGACTGGAGGCCCAAGGGAGTGGTCCAGCTATACTATAGGCCTTCGAGGCGGTCCCGACAGACTAAAGGCTCATGTATGGATGCATTGTATATGTTTTTGGTGTGTGGTATTTTGGGGGAAATCACTAAGCTTTGTCTTACAGTTGTGGATTAAATGTTTTTCAGGTACTGTTGGTGATCGTGGGAAGGCGATGGCGTGACTATACACACTCATCAACAATATTGGAGATTCCGCATTTTCTATATTACTTGGATTTTTAAACAAGTGTATTTGAAACAAATGGGTTTTCTTAACTTGGGTTTTATGTAAATGGTGTTGTACCTTAATTAAAAATGATTTTTTTTTTGTAAAAATGGGACGTTACAAGTTGGCATCAAAGCCCTAGTTTGAAGGATTTGGAGCAACACTTGTGAATCCAAACTCAAACTAGGATCTGATAATTTTCACAAAATGTTTTGGAAAAACAAATTTTAATAACATGGACCTCTGAATCAACCTTGGTCTGACAAAGAGGTGTAATGTGTAATGTCATTCAGATCCCGAACAAGAAAATGATTCCCAAAATACCCATACTTGTTATATATGTTGAATTTGAGCTTGCTTATATGTGAATTGTTAGAAATGCATGCTAGTGAGTAGGCTAAGGATTCCTTCGGGAACTATATGATAAGTATTGCCTGACTTTTGTGATGCCTTATTGCCTAGGTAATTGCTTGTTATGTGCTATTTGATTATTTGAATTGCTAAGTGTATGTTGTATAGTTGTATACGGTTATGATTATATAGCCTAAGAAATAAGTGACTTAGCCTTATTCCATGTTCCTTGTTTGGTTATGGGCTTAGGGTAGAGTCGTTTATTCGACAGTTTATCTGATTCTGTATTGTGTACAACATGCATGTACGAAGGTAACCAGTAGAGTGGTAGCATGATTGAGGGGAATCCTACGGGGAGTACCTAAGAAGTTAGTTGCGTCTATTAGGAGCATGTGGTTGTTAGTACACCTAGGGGTGGTCTAGTGTAGTAACTTAGGACCTTGAGATGAATTCTAAGTCGACTACGGATAGGTGTGGAATGTAGTGTAGGCTTTCACTACTGAAAGAACAAGATCCGTATGAGAATTAAAAGGAATCTCGAGGCTACGAAGGAACTAATAGGTAAAGGCAAAGTGTGTTCGAGTGTAGTGTCTTGATGATTGACCCTTTTGTTGTGCGTCTTCAGCATGGTGGTTATCATAGGTTTAGGATCAAGCATAGGCAACCGAGAGAGGACAGATCCGAGTGATGAGGAGATTCACGAGATCATTAATACCGAGGTGGCTGTGGCAACCAAGGAGGAGATTGCAGAGATGTTTGGTTCTTTCAAGACCATGTTGATTGAGGAGTTCGACAGGTGCTATGCCTCTGTCACGGAGGTTGTTGCTACGACTGCCACTGTAGACGTTAACGCTACATGACTTCAAAGAGGTGGGACGATGCAGTACCATGAGTTTAGTAGTACGAATCCTCAAGAGTTCAGAGGAGACTGTAAGGTCACACCTTATGATCTAATGAGTCAAGCACTACACGCTGACCAACAGCGCCAACACCATCATCAGTTTGATCAACGTCAACGTGAAGTCAGTGATCTTGGTGATCTAATGTATATTAGGTAGTTATACGTTGTATACATAGAATAGACGTATGATCCGTAATCTTAGTGATTAGGATCAAACATTTACTTAGATTAGTATACATCCCTTAAATAGTGGGATCTTCGTTATTGTAATCGTATATAATGTACTATTAGGGTCAAACCCTACTTAGGTCAATTGCTGAAAGAGAAATATGTGAGCGTCAAGTTGAGTGAAAAATAAAAAGACCATAGGAATTGAGAGCACATCTCGTGAGTTAGCTACAAATAAAGGAAAATGATGCAACATGGGTAGTTTGATCCAGCTTGTTGAATTAATCACTAAACAAAATCATGGCTGAATTTTTTATAATCATGTCTCTTGCTGACTCAAGTATACACTGGTTTCAAATTCATGTTGTCTCTCACATTGATGTACTCATTGATAAGATTCACACGCTGGCTATTATCCTTAGCCCTGACACTCAATGTTTCCTTCTAGCAGCCTTAAGAATATCTTAGAGAAAATTACACGGATGGTCCCTGTAGTTATGGGTTACTTACACGCTTGGTCCCTAGAAAGATTTTTTAACTCGGACCATCCTTGAAACTTTAATTTGTTACCCGCCCAGTCCCTCTATTAACTTCTCCGTTTGTTTAGCTGTTAGCAACCCCCACAGTCGGGGCATTTTTGTCCTTTCACCTTTACAACAGCTTTAAAACCCTTCCCCTTCCCCTTTCCGTTCCCCTTCCTTCTTTTTCTTGGAAAAAACCATTCATTAACGGAGGATTTTAGGGTTCATCAATCATCATCATGTTCTTCTTATTTTCGGTTCTACCCTTGCGTCGATCATGATTCTTTGAATATACTGTTGGATCTAAAAATCTTTTGTGGTGTTGATGTTTAGGATATGATTGTTGATTGGGTTTCTTAGCTGATTTTCGTTTTTTTTAGCACAGATGGTTTGAAGTTGTTTTCGATGTTAACGATATTGCTGGAACATGAATATTTATCTGATTTCGTTGGTGAATTAATGGAGGATTTCGAAATCAAAGTGATGATCTAATTTGAGTTTCGATGGAAACAGTTTCATTGAACTCGATCTTGAACAGAGCTTCGTCTGATTGTCATTCAATGGAGAAACCGATTGAAATTTTACCCAAAAATCGATTTCGTCCCAAGACATTAGATACATGGAGAAACCGGTTGAAAATTTACCAAGACATCGATTTTGTCCCAAGACATCAGATATATGGAGAAACCGATTGAAATTTTACCCAAATTCACCCCAGAACATCGATCCTCAAAATCATCAGTTACTTGTTTATTTTCTTAATCGATCCAACTCAGATCATAAAACCACTCACAAGAACTCCAGTATCATGACGGATTCAAGGTATTAAATATGTGTATTCAATCACTCCGATATATATATGGAAACGGTATGATCTCTCCATCATAGCTGCAACACTGTGTCAGAATGATCTGGGACGAAGAGATTTTACTCGAAGAGGTTGAAGTTGTTGTCGAATTATCAAATCGAAACCACAAAAATTTAGGGTTTGAAGATGAGAAGCTTGAGGACTTGAGGACAACCTTCAGTATGTATGAAATGGATGGAACCGATTGCATCACTACCAAGAGCTTAAACATGATGTTGAATCGACTCAGCAAGCCGAGAACTGTGGATGAGTGTGTTCGTATGCTTAATCGATTTAATCTCAATGGTGATGGAGTTGTTGTTTGTTTGAAATTGTAGTTTTAATGGGGTCGAAATGGGTTTGATGCTTTGATGATGATACAAAATTGATGGTTATGTATTTTACTTGAAGAAAATCGAGAAGTATATGCGATGTTTATGTTGGTCAAATTTTGAAAAATCTGGTCAAACCAATTAATTGACCTTGCTATCTCATTTTGGTTTTAATATTTTTGAAGAAAGTTACATTTAAGCCCATCCAAAGATGAAAGGACAAAAATGCTCCTGATGTGGGGGTTGCTAACAGCTAAACAAACGGAGAAGTTAATAGAGGGACTGGGCGGGTAACAAATTAAAGTTTTAGGATGGTCCGAGTTAAAAAATCTTTCTAGGGACCAAGCGTGTAAGTAACCGATAACCACAGGGACCATCCGTGTAATTTTCTCAATATCTTAATTCGGTTTGTCATCTGTTTGTCTCAAATCGCCAGCATCTTGTATTCAACTTCTCCAATAAATGTTCATGATGACTCTCATGCTGATTGCTTTTCTAACTGACCCAAGTTTCACAGGTCATTCATCTCTCTTCCTCCGATGTCAAACATTCATCCTTGATTTTCTTATAATCTGTGGTTAAGTTCTCTATTTATTATCATTTATAAGCTGTTCTAACTTAGTTTGTGTGAGCATTGTTATCGCAGGGCTTAAATGTCATCTTCACGGCTGATCCAATCATCCAAGGCTCATGCTCACATTGATTCGTTTCTTACACTGGTCAAGAGCTTTACCAGATGATATTCACTTTTCAAGTGGATCCTGAAAAGAAAAAGACAATGTGACTTTCTTGGATGATTCACAAGCAAGTATAGGATGTGGTTATGTGTTGTTAAAGACTAAATGGGTCTGAATTTATGGTGGTGACTAATCAAGAAAAACTGTTCTCTCTTTGTCAAAAGCTTATCATATCTCGTGGGCTGCAATTGATGACTACATGGGTATTATGTTTAGACACGGAGTAATTTGGTCACAATATTTTTGATGACTCGTAGAGATGGTCTTCACTTGGGTTTGGCAATAAGGAACTGTCAAGGTGGGATTGGATCTCCATAAACCTTTGTTCAACTATATGCATTCAATTTCCTTGTCTCATTCACCAGTTCGTCTGCTCGCTGACACAAGCTAAGTCTATCAAGCTTCAAGTGGGTTCTTCATACTGCTGTCGAAGAAGATTGACTATGGAGATCACACTTCATTGTAGAAGAGTAAGAAGAAAAATGCTTCTACTGTTGCAGAGATTGTTCAGCAAAAGAAGGAAATATGGACTGACGGTTTCTCTCAGTCAAGAAAGTGATGGTTTCGTGAGAAAAGCATCAGGGTATTATGATCAAAACCAATCAAAAGGGATTTGTCACTTAAAGCTACACCACGATCCAAATTCATGGAAAGAAAAAGAAAGTAAAAGGATTGTTGTGCTGAGTTCTGGTTCACACGCTGGATGAGTGAGATTCAAGTGATGTGGGTCCTCGTAGTTCTTGTTCTTAAAAGAAACCTTAAACAAGCCACCGATATTAGTGCATTCAGGTTCAAACTCTCGTCAAGTCTCAATCACCAGTGTGATCTATCCTCAGCATGGTTTATTTTGCTTGTATGTGTGGTCTACAACTAAAGGAATATACTCTACAAGGTATATCGGTCAAAGTCTGACAAAGAAAAGAAATCGTAGAAGGGTAGTTTTCATTGATAAAAATTGCTTTCAAATGGGAAAGTCAAAGCCTACATGTTATGTCCTCTGTACAAATGCAAGGGCATAAATGTAATTCTGCTGTCACATCCCTTCTCGCGTGTTCACACTGAGACTCTCGTTGGCTTCACAAGTCATGTTTGGATGGGCAATTTTACTGTTTGCATAGGATTAGTCAGCGTCTCTTCAAAGAAATTCAAAAAAAAAATTGTGGTGATTATCTCTCATGCTGTTTGAATCCTCTAATTTTCTTGGGATTCATCCGGCCGGCTGTCCAATCCTGCAAAAGAAAATTCATTCAAGGTATGCAGCTTTCGAAGTTATTTTCCCTTGACCCTGATTTCTCTAAGGGTCTTCACGCATGTGGGTTATCAGACAATTGAAAAGAAAGTCATGTTATCTGTGTTTTTTTTAAAAAGAGAAAGAAAACTTGATTGTCCATTTTTTTTATTAGTCAAAGAAAGAGAATGCCTACACAAGTATAATACAGTTGTTGGATGTTCTATTATATATACTCATCGATCAAATCAATGTGTATTTCTCATTCAAATGGGCTGAGATCGAACACAAAAGTGTCAATCAACTTGTGCATGGGAGATATTTATGGTTTTGTCGTTGTCAACAATAAACAAAATCGAGATTTATTTATCGCAAATGGTCTAGACAAAAACAAAAAAATTGCTGTCAAGATGGGCTGTTCAAATAAAAAAAAATCAAGCTGTAGTGCATGTAGAAATCTGTCTCTCATCTTAAAGCAATGGACGAAATTTTTGCTTTATGGCTACTTTTGTCTATAATTCTTGTAGGTTACATGTTCTAGCTGTTGACTGGAGATACAAGAATAGCTAAACTACTTTTCAAGGGTAATTTTGTCCAGTTGATGCCAAAGGGTTTCTGTTAATGTGGTTAACAGTCTCTATGCTCTATTATCCTTCTTTTCACGTGAAGCATCAGGACCTAAAATACAAAGGACATGAGAAAAGTTAAAGTCTACCTACTGCACTTCTTTTCTCACGTTGGAAAGAGAAAGCCTTAAACTTTTTTTGAAAAGCTGCAAGAAACAGGAATGAGATGTTTGGGAAAGATGATGTAGCAAAAAGGTATCTCATGTAAAGGTCCATGTTTGTTTTGTTGGCAAAAGGATGAATTTGGAGAGCTTCATTGAAGTAAGAAATTCTTGACTATGCTAGAAGGGAAGTCTAGAACACAAAGTGCTTTGAAGTATTTGTGCAGCTTTCTCGAGAAAAGTTTTAGGTGTATATTTTCTATCAGCTTGATATAATTATTAGAGAGAGAATACATAGATACGGTCCGTCGAGGAAGGGGGAGCAACAAAGACAAAGTATTATCTTGCTATTGATTTCAGGGACATGTGTGCAACTCCAATTCTCATGGTGAATCCTAAGAACATGTACCAATAGTGAAATCATCCGCTGATGAGGTTGTAGGTTCCCATTTTATCGATTGGATTGGTGCGGAAAGATAATATCAATAAGATTATCGTGTATTGTTAGTTTATATTTTTATTTATACATATTGTATAGTGTAGGGACCTTATTGTAATATTCTTTTATATATAAATATACTGCAGTCACAACCTCTCATCAACGAGGCTTTTTACCCTAATCAACATGGTATCGAGCTAGGGTTTATTACTCACACAAAATCATGTACGGCTTCAACATACTCCAGTGACTGTCAATTTTTTTTTTCCACTCGCCTGCTCAAAGTGCCTGCTATTGTCGCTGCCATCGATTTTGCTGTTGCCCTTCTTTTTCAGATCACAGTAATCACAGTTTTCTCTTGCTGCCTCTGTCTCTTCTGTGATCGATCTGCTGTCTTCCACATTCCTTTTCTCGGCTGCTACTTCTCCAAGATACAATCATGTCTTCTACTCCTGGTTCATCATCCTCTACAACCCCATCCAAATTAAGTTTAGTGTGCACTCTTACCAACGTATACAACCAATTCAGTTTTAAATTAACTGTTGACGGGTCAAGATACAAATTATGGAGGCAAATCTTTTCCAATATGTGTATAGGTACTTTATCCTATAGCCATCTTTTCGGGAAATCAGTTCCAACAAATGATGATGATGAGGAATGGTTCTCTGTTGATGCTAGAATCAAGTCTTGGTTTTACAGTACCTGTGATCCCGGATTATTACAAATTATATCTAGTGATGAGTGTACTGCCAAACAACTTTGGGATAGATTGGATGAATTCTTCAGGAACAATAAGATGTCTCGGATGCTACAACTACAAGATCAATTTCGGAACACTAAGAAAGGCTCAAGTTCTATAACCGAGTTTTGTCATACACTTAAGAACCTAGCTGATGATCTCAAAGATGTGGACTCAAACATCACTGAAATTGAATTAGTCATGCAAGTTTTGAGACAACTTCCACCCTCCTAACACGAAGCCATTCCCGTCTTTTCTTGAGGCCAAAAACATGCTCCTCTTGCATGAGTCTCGCGAGACAGCTTCAGATTCTCTACTTGAACCATCCATGACACAAAGTGCAGCCCTCTATTCTTCATCCAATAATTCGGGAAGACCTAAGAATCGCTGGAACAAAAACAGGAACAGTAATCGGAATGCCCCACGAAAATTTTCTCAGGAACATCCCGTCGATCCGCAACCCCACTTCGCTGGAATTCTAGGACAACCACCTGCTGCCCTCGGTAATGTAACAACTGCTTCTCAGCAGCTTCCCTCACCACAATCACTGTTTTCTATTCCTACTCAGCAGCATTACTATGCTGCACACCAGCAGCCTCCAACAACACTGAATCAGCATCCGCAGCTGCTGAATCAACCTGCCTTCCATCAACAACCACAACTCGTTCTAGCAGCTTCCAACCTCGGATATGCCTCCCAACATCAACAGTTTCATGCGCCTCCAGGGCAGATTTCTCAGCAGCCTCATGCACCTTATCAACATCCACAGTTTTCTACAGGAGTCTCTTTCGGTGGCAACGTGCAATCCACTCCTCAACAATATACAAACTTAGCATCTGTGTTTCAAGCCATGTCTGTTCCGCCGCCACCAGACAACAACACTTACATGGACTCGAGTGCTACATCCCACATGTCCTTCAACTCAGGTAACATGCTCTCTCTAACACCGTGTACTTCTAGATCTATAATGGTTGGTAATGGTGCTATTATTCTTGTCACTCACATTGGTCAAACTTTTTTCCCGCATTCCCACAACCGCTTAACTTTGAATAATGTACTTGTCTCGAACAAACTTGTTAAAAATCTCGTTTCTGTTCGCCAATTTACAACTGATAACTCTGTTTCTATCACTTTTGACCCCTTTGTTTTCACTGTGAAGGACTTTAAAACAGGTGCATTTATTCAGCGATGTGATAGTATCGGTGATCTTTATCCTGTCGTTACATCACCGGCTCCTTCTCCTTTGGCTACCTCATGTGTTGCTGTCTCTCTCCCTACCTGGCATAGACGTCTTGGTCACCCCGGCACTTCTATTTTGAATTTTTTACATTCTCGCAAATTTATATCTAGTACTTCTAATAAGCTTCCCACTTGTCATGCTTGTCAGCTTGGGAAACATTGTCGATTACCTTTTTCATCTTCTGTTACTAAATCATCTCGTATGTTTGAATTTGTTCATTCTGATTTATGGACATCACCTGTAACTAGTATGAGTGGTTTTAAATACTATGTTCTTTTTCTAGATGATTATACTCATTTTTTGTGGGTCTTTCCACTTCATGCTAAATCTGATGTGTTTGATGTTTTCTCTAAATTTCATGCTTATGTTCAAACATAATTTTAATCCAACATCCAACTTTTTCAATGTGATAATGGGCGTGAATTTAATAACCAAACATTACTTACTTTCTTTGCCCTCAAGTGTATTAAAATTCGTTTTTCGTGCCCTTATACATCTTAACAAAATGGTAAAGCTGAACGTGTCATTCGTACTATCAATAACGTCCTTCGCACATTCTTATTTCAAGCCTCTCTTCCGCCAAAATTTTGGGTTGAATCCCTCCTCACAGCTGTTCACACTCTTAACCTCCTACCCACATCTACCCTTTCCTTTCAGACTCCCTTTGAACTCCTCTTTGGTCATTTTCCCTCCTACAACCATCTTCGCGTCTTTGGATGCTTATGTTATCCAAATCTTTCCTCCACTACTTCCCACAAACTCTCTCCCCGATCCTCAGCATGTATTTATCTTGGCCCTTCTTCTGATCATCGTGGCTATCGTTGCCTTGATCTTGTATCCCAACGTGTTATCATTTCTCGCCACGTCCTTTTTGATGAAGACCACTTCCCATACTCTGATTTTCACGACACACCTTCCGCTTCAGACTACGATTCCTTTTTTCTGAAGATTCCCCTCCTAATATTCCCCCTCTTATCCCGGTCATACCCACCCTAAATGATACTACCCCTCCCTCCTCCCATCTTCCTGTCTCTACTAGCAGCAGTCCCCCTCAACCTCCCTCTGATTCTCCTTCTTCTACCCACTCCCATCTACCTCTTCCTCCCACACACCCTATGCTTACTCGCTCTCGTACCGGGTCTCTCAAACCCAAACAAATCTTTAACTTGTCTTTCTCATCCATTTCTCCTATCCCTCGTTCTACTGCTCAAGCTCTATGTGACCCTAACTGGAAATCTACTATGGGCTCTGAGATGTCGGCTCTTCAATTAAACCATACATGGGATCTTGTTCCCCCTCCTCCTCACGCCAACATTGTCGGTTGTCGTTGGCTTTATTGTCATAAATTTGACAGTAAAGGCCATCTTGATCGCTATAAAGGTCGCCTTGTCGCTCATGGCTTTTCTCAACTTCCTGGTATTGATTTTGATGACACCTTCAGTCCTGTTGTCAAACCCGCCACTATCCGCACTGTTCTAAGCATTGCGATCTCCAAAAACTGGCCTATACATTAGCTGGATGTCAAAAATGCTTTCCTTCATGGCAACCTCTCTGAAGAAGTCTATATGAAACAACCTCCTGGATTTATTCAATCCACTTACCCTCATCATGTATGTCGTCTACGCAAAGCTCTCTATCGCCTTAAACAGGCTCTTCGTGCTTGGTATCAACGATTTGCTGTGTTTATCGCTTCTCTCGGTTTCACCAGCAGTCGCTCTGACTGCTCTCTTTTTACTTATCATTCTGGATCTGATCATATCTTTCTTCTTCTCTATGTTGATGACATTATACTCACCGCCTCCTCTCCTGCTCTCATCTCTCGCATCATCTCTCGTCTTTCATCTGAATTTCCTATGTCCGAATTAGGTTCTCTATCTTTCTTCCTTGGCATTGATGCGTCTCGCACTGCTAACGGTCTGTTTTTATCCCAAACTTCCTTTGCTACAGATATTTTGGCTCGTGCTGACATGTCCTCCTATAATCCCTGCACCACTCCATGTGACACTAAATCTAAATTATCTCCACATGAACCTCCTGTTTCTGATCGTACTCTTTATCGGAGTCTTGTTGGTTCCCTGCAATATCTTACATTTACTCGTCCTGATATTGCCTATGCTGTCCAGCAAATCTGTCTTTTCATGCATGATCCGCGTGAACCTCATCTTCTTTGCCTTAAGGATATTCTCCGCTATCTCCAAGGGACTCTATCTCATGGTCTGTCTATACGACCCTCTTCCACTGATCACTTGGTCTCGTATTCTGTTGCTGATTGGGTTGGCTGTCCTCACACTCGTCGGTCCACTTCTAGGTTTTGTGTTTATCTTGGCGACAACCTTGTTTCTTGGTCCTCCAAACGACAACATGTTGTTTCTCGATCCTCAGCTGAAGCTAAGTATCGTGGGGTGGAAAATATCGTTGCTGAAGCTGCATGGCTTCGCAACCTACTTCTCGAGTTATCCTGTCCATTATCTAAAGCTACAGTTGTGTTTTGCGACAATGTGAGTGCCATGTATCTATCCTCTAACCCTGTACAACACCAACGTACCAAGCATGTGGAAATAGACTTACATTTTGTTAGGGAACGTGTTGCTATTGGACATGTGCGTGTTTTGCACGTGCCATCGGCTCATCAGTTTGCAAATATTTTTACCAAAGGTCTTCCTACACAGTTATTTCTGGATTTTCGGAACAGTTTGAACATTTGTAAACCCCACGCTCAAACTGAGGGGGTGTGTTAGTTTATATTTTTATTTATACATATTGTATAGTGTAGGGACCTTATTGTGATATTCTTTTATATAAATATACTGCATTCACAGCCTATCATCAACGAGGCTTTTTACCCTAATCAACATGTATGAACATAAAGAACATAATATGTGAGTAAAACTGTAGTGGATAAATAGAGAGATACAAAATATTACAAGAACAACACTCATGGATGGGGATAATCCCCTCCCAAAACTCTCTCTATACTAAAACCTACATAGTGAACACTCTTACACAAATGACCCTCACCTCCACTTTATATACTAGTAGAGAAAATATGCTTTTTATACAAGGGAATATTCTAACCTAATAAACACTCATCATTGTAGAGCATTTTCATGCTCCAACAATCTCCCCCTAAATGCTCGGACATGGTGAGGGTAAAGCAGTGATAAAAGGCAGAACATCTGAAGGGCAGGTCCGGTAGGTCTGGTGCTGAAGCGTCTCGGAAAAGCTGAAGCAGTCGTGATCTCGGAATCTAGCAATGGAATCTCTATCATCAAAGAACATACAGAGGAACCCAATCTCTGAGTAAAAATATGAAATCCCAATGTTGGAATGTGATCAGTCCCCAAAAAACTAATCATGTTCATAGTCTCCCCCTCGACTGTTGAACCGAAGAGCACAATGTCGAATCACACAACGTCTTCAATATTCCAAAATCGAGTGATAATGCACCAAATAATCTCTGAAGAATAACCTGCTGAAAATATGAAGCATCCAAAAATAAAGTCTGAATGATAAATAATGTGAGTCCGAAGACATGGTCTAGCAATGCCAAAAATTTGATCGAAAGATAAAAAATAAGTGTCACGTTACATCGCCAAAATAATATTCGTCTTCAAAATATCGCAAATCCAAACTCGAGAAATCGTAAGATCTGAACCGGATGCAAAAACAAATGAGACATGCCAAAATGTAGAGTCTGAAGATAAATAATCATAATCTGAAGAACATCTAGTAGTGCCAAAAATTCGATCGTGAAGACCAAAAATCAATGTCACATCACACTACTAAATCAATCTCCATATTCAAATGTCTCTAACGCCAAAACTCCAATAATAAATCAGAATGGATGCTCATGATTCTCGCCCTATTTTTGATCGACCATGCAATAAAGATAAAAAATAATCATGAAACCGGACAAAGAGAATATATCGGATATGATTGAGCATCGCATGCTCCCCCTTGATGTGAGCATCTGCCCGTAAAACGAGGATATTATTTCGGGTTATGGGTAGACTTGGTGATGTATTGCCAAACTGAACTAACACTTTAGAATATATATGATAAACCCGCTGCTGAAGAATCATAATGTTGAACTGAAGTAATGCCGAAAACCAAAATGCAAACCCGAACTCCCAAATAATGGTCCGAAGGGAGTAAAAATGCAAAGCTAGGAAACTTTGGAAAATCTGTGGATCCAAATCTCTGAAGCACATAAATATGAGGCTGCAAATGCGAGTTGCTCGGAAAGAAAAAGAGCACACAAATAATAATTTCTGAACCAACTATGTCTTCACTCATAATCAGCAAGAAGAATGAAGTTTTGAACCATGGGGCTAAAATTGGTGTTAAAAAAATAATTGGTTTTAATAAAAAAAAATGGTTTTAAAAAAATGAAGGAATTAATTGGTTTTAAATAAAAAAGGCTTAAAAAAGGAAATGAAATAAATGAAATAAAATAAATTTCTGAATATATAAAAAGGATTCGGAATTAAAACAAAATGTTGGAAATGGATTGGAGAGTGGATCCATATTAGAAATATGAATCCGAAGTGAAGTGGGTATGGTTGGGTCCGAAATAACAAAAGGTCCGAAATGGGTTTGGGTTGGCTCCGAATGTGAATCCAAATATGAAAATGGAGTAACATGAGTTTTGGTCCGAGACGGGTATGGTTGGGTCCGAAATGGGACCCATCACTTAATATGTATTCACTTAGAACCGTGTTTTGGTCTCAGAATTAATAGGTAAATTAGACAAAAAGGAACGAATGCAGGTGGTGGGGACACATGGTGAGTATCGGAACAGGTGGTCATCTCAGAGAGAGTACCGTAAGGTGGGGTCGGACAGCTTGCAAAACCGAGGTAGGATAATTAATCTGATGTCGCTCTTAAAAGGAACCTCAGAATTCAATATTCCCAAAAATTATGACCCATGCAATGTTCATTAACTGCCAACCTTAAATGTGCTGAGAAGTGATAGGTTGTTTGGTCTCGGAAAAGTGATATGGGTGCAGGCTCGGTTGAACAAATAAAATAAAAATAAAATCGCTATCTCGGAACTGATAACCAAAAAAAAAGTAAGGCAGTGGAAGCATTAAATGCAAGGCAGGTTTGACTTTCAAAAGGCTGAGATAGTGGCAGTGGTCGGATGACACAAAACACGAGAAAAGTAAGCAGAATTTGGTACATGCATGTAACTATTGAGTGGGACAGATGGATGATTCATGTGGAATGGGACAGGTGAACACAACTTGAGATGGGTCAAACATTGCAGCTGACGTTTTTTGCATTCCCACAACAGGACAAAAAGTTGACAAATGAGGGACCAATGTTGTTGACGTTTCGCAATTTGATTGGTGCGTGAGCCTCAATCACTGGAGGCATGAGTTTGTCCGCTTCACATGCAACTGTTCCCACTAACAGGACAACTCAAACATGAGTATGAGGCACGCTTTAAACAACTTGTACCACTAGATTTTTACTTTGTAATCTCGGAAATTTCATACCCAAACACACTAAAATTAACATCCCAAAAACATGATAAAAATTTCCTTTGCAACCAGTCTAGCTTTGAATGTAACATCCTAAAAACATGATAAAAATTTTCATTTTTAATTTAAAGGAAATCATTGTTTTCAAGAAAACCCATCTCAAAATCAAGTATCAAAATACAAATATTTCCCAAGATCAATGTATCATAAATCTCTAAAGCATAACATCGAAGGATATGTACGATCACGCCTTCAACTTTCCTCGATCATCAGAAGTACCTGAAGCATAAACTTAAACCATAAGCCAAAGCTTAGTGAGTTCCCCCAAAGTACCATACACAACCATACAAATAACATCATGCATACATGAGCCTACAACCCGACTGGACCACCGTGTCGGGCCTACAGCCTATCTGGATCACTCTCCGAGCCTTCAGCATGAGTAGACTGCCGCGTCGGGCCTACAGTCTATCTGGACCGCTCTCCAGGCCTTCAGCCTGATTGGACCGTCTGACAAGCCTTGAGTCTATCTGGAACACCCTGGGTATCTTGGTCTTTAGCACAAAGCATGACCGCCTCAACCCAACCGAAAATAACACATCAACATATAACATAACAATCAATAGCCAACAAATACAGGTAGTCCTACAGATCTACCAGTCTAACACATATCCAGTAATACAAGTAGTCATACAGTTCTACCAGTCTAACGTGTAGCAGTAATCATCAGGTCATCAGGTAATCATACAGATCTACTATATACTCAGCATACATATATTAATATACTAGGATATCAAATCCAATGGGTCGGCCTTGGTGCCTTCGACCTACAAGTACAGTGAAGAAATGAAGGTTTGGGTCGATCAGATACACTTCAAGTATAAATACGAAAGTAAAACTTAATCTAAGAAAATAAAGAACAGAAATTAAATGACATAGAGAGTTCTCCAAATTTTTCTTTCACCAAGAAATGGTTTTGTCTTCACCGAGAAGACATGTTGTCACAAAGATGATTACAATACCAAGCCATGTTCACAACATTAGGGTTTACCCTAATGTTGTATATATACTAATCTATAGAAGTATATCCCTTAATCAAAGGGATTGCGTCTAATTTATACTAAGAACCGATCTTATCACAAAGATATTAGATTTGTGATCTATTCTATACTTATCTATATCATTACCTAATATACAAAATATTACTTACAATAACTACGCTATGCACTGACGATGATAAGCTTGATATGCTGGCCTTGTCGATGTTGTAGACGTTGACGCTGACAGATAGTGTAGAGTGTTTGACTCATCAGATCATAAGGTGTAACCTTACAATCTCCCCTATCTGATGATGTCAAAACCAATCTTCAATTAATTCTTTAGCTTGTGGTCCCTTTGAGAATAACAATGACTTTTTTAACTCTTCAGCTATAACAAATGCTCCCCCATGAGAATAAAAGTGACTTCCCATTTTTTTTTCAAGCAGTTGAGACAACAAATCATGCTTGATTATGAATTGCAGTGGAAGGACGAAGAAATGATGAGCTGAGAATGTTTAAATCAGCTTAACTCCCCCTTAGATTGTGCTTGATTGAACATCCAACTTAACTCCACCTTAGATTGTGCTTGGTTGAACATCTTAAATATCCAGTCAGCTTGGGAAAGATTATTCTCTCCCTTTTTGACATCAACAGGAGAACAAAACTGAAGGAAACTATCAGTGATGCAGCTTTATAGTCTAACATAGGATTATGATGCCTCCTGATTGTGTGGGTTTAAACTATCATTCATCGACATAGTATTGCGAGATTTCATCAGCGTGTGGTTTCATACGCTAAATCATAAATCACTTTTATTAGAAAAAAAATGGCAAGAGTGAATAGGTGCGTGTAATATGTCATGGAAAATGATATACCCATCGGCACAGATTTGTCAAGCTCTCATCAGCATATGGTACACTACGCTGAATCATAAAACTTTAAATAAGAATATAAGGACAAGAATGGATTGGTGTGTGTGATAGCCTACGGTACATAGTCTAACCACCGTCACAGACTTTCGAACTTTTATCAGTATGTGATTTTACATAGTGAATCATCGAGTTCTATATTAGATGACTTGTGGAGAGAATAGATTGTTTTCGTCACACTTAGGTGAAATCAGTGTGAATCATTAACAGTTTAAGTCATCAATAAGAAGTGGTTTAAACTTCTGTATCATAGAGTAAGTTGCAATCTAGAATCAAAGATTCAATATTAATTCATAATGGTAACATGTTGTACCTCAGACTAGGAGGTCAGGGACATGAACAACCCTTTGTCATTTAAGGACCAGACAAGTATATCTTACGCAGATGACTATGCAATCAGGGTAAGCCATTGGGTTTTGCACAATGTTTCAGCAGAACATGAGACTTGATGTATACGACAAGCATGCTTCCAGGGATAGGGTCAGGTAAGAGATGATTAACCAATAAAATAAACACCCAAGCCTTATAATAATTTTTCTGATTAGGACTAGGCAATCTCACTTTCAAAGTTTAGACAATGCTAGACAGTCAGCGTGAGTGGGAGACTCAATGTTCTCAGTAGATGGTCTTGCTGATGAGAAACTTAGAGAGATTTAGTCACATACAACAGCATGCTTCTAGGGACGATGATGTGTTAAAAGATGCATACTAGGCTTAGAAAAGCCTCCATCAAATTCCCCTTAAAAATATACAAATACAAATAAAAGAGTTAGTCAAACAAGAAAATATTCCTAACAGCGAAATATGTGCAGCTTTTTCAGAAGGGAGATAAAGACTCGTTTTTATCAAATCTTAAGAATTAAATGGCCATTACTGCAATTCCATTTTCCAAGATATCTACCCCTTGAATTTTTGGATACATAAAAGAGCAAACAAACAAAGATAAGCACATCAATAAACAAATCACAATATACCACAAGTGATGAAGCCTTTTATTATTGAAGCATTACAGATGGATTCTAAGCTTCATATTCATCAAGAGCAAGAGAGAAGTAGAGATCAGTCTTTGTCACACCCCAAAACCGGAACGGCGGAAACGTTCGGGGGTGGAGGACGTCATGTTAAGTATCTTAACAATGCAAAGTAGTAAACAAGCAACAACATCATCCATTGCATTAATAATATAATTTCATACAAGTGTGTTCTGTCAAGTTATATAGACACCAAAAATATACATCAAAAATAAAAGATGAGTCTTGAACGAGCTCCATCTTCTCAAAACCTGGCACCCGTACCTGTCTACTGGTGACCTGAGAATACAAGTTATTTTAAAAGAGTTTATCAGCTTTAAAGCTGGTGAGTTCATAAGTATATTAGTGTCTGTATTTGTATGAAAGTGTTTGTAAGTCTGTAAAGTATAAGTTTTGTAAAAGTTTGTAATTGTTTGAACTCTCCAAGAAAACCCTATGTTTCCTACTAAAAGTAGCCTTCTACCAAGGCATCTAGTATCTGTGTGTGTGTCTCTTGTAAGAGTGTGTATTTTCCCAAATCTGACTATCATTAACAAAAAATATAGTTTTTACATTATTGTTTATTGTGTGAATATCACAAAGTATATGTAATGGGAAAATGAAATAGTACTGTAGTGTTGTATTAAGTAACTACTGCTGTACTAATTACTTTAAACCAATTGTTATTTAAAGTACCATGTGATCGGCCTGTATCCTGCTACCGACTCTATAGAAAAACGACGATGTAAGACGTCGTAAGAAATGACGTTTGACACCCGTAGACTTGCAAGTCCCACTGTAGCGAGCAGCAAGGTGTAGGATAGTCAATCCAGTATAGATCTATACACAAACTCATACGCTCCCCATTTAAGGAGATTCTGGATACAAAACGGGTCATGACTGGCAGTGCCATGCCCCCGTTAAGTGGCTCACATAACTGTAAGTCATGTATATGTATATGTATATGTATGTGCTAGCTGTATTGTGTGCTCTTTCTCTGTCTAGCCTGTATGTTTTGTTTCTCATCACTATGTATTATGTTTGTTTCTCATCACTATATATTATGTTTGTTTCTCATCACTATGTATTATGTTTGTTTCTCATCACTATGTATTACTCATGAATGAACTGACTCATTGTATGTTTCATTGTTCTAGTAATAGTATCTTCCTAAACTATACCTATTATAGTTTACTAGTAATGTTGTTTGTGTATATTAACGTGTTTGTATACCTTTGCTACCCAAAGGTATTGAACTGAATGAAAGAAGTAACCTTTTATATCTATACACATATACATAATATATAACTAGGATTCAAACGACCTTCGGACAAATAACCCGAATACCCTAAGTCCACAACCAAACAAGGAACAGGAAGTAAGGTGAGCTATCAGTCCTAAGTCCTTTCAATCCTACTTATATAATTATATCCATATAGATACACAGAATATAAGTTAAAAGAGTTTAATAAAAGTATTTGATATGTAAAAGAGTTTGTAAAACAGTTTGAAGTAAAATAGTTTGATAACACAGTTTGAAAAGTAAGAAATCCACTTGTTTGGTAGTTATTAATCAGATGTGATTGATATAATAACTATAATAGTTCAACTTGTATCCCCCCCATAAAAGCATTTAAAAACATTTAAAAGGTTAATTAAGGGGTATGAACTCACCTATAGTGAGTGGTTTGGATGAACGAAATGTATAGGATGCTAGGTGTCAAGTGAAGACTTGAACACACACAAGGATCCTAGTTAACATATAATAACACATATATGTATCCAATTAGTCTTTAAACAACTAATTAACAAAGTTAAGACATCCTAGGACATGTAAAACACCTTATTTAAGTGCTATAAGTCCTAAGGATTGCATCTAAGTGTTGTAGGACATTGCTATTGAGGTTAGGGTTCAAGGGAACCCTTTATTGGAGTTTACAGTTTTGTGACCATAAATCATTGAGTTTACGGTCGTAAACCCATGAGGTTACGACCGTAAACTCATGTTTCTTTGACCATTTTGTGTTTTGAATCCTTAAAGATCACAAGAAGCATTCCTACTTCATGTTTAAGCCTTAGGAAGAGATTAGGGCACCATTTCACTCCTTTTAGGAGTTTACGGTCCTTGGACCATTTCCCTTTGGGTTTACGGCCGTAAACCCAAATGGTTTATGGTCATTTGATGTTTTCAAGTACTAAGCACATCAAGGAAGGGATCTAGGCTAGTTTCCAAGGCTTAGAAGGGACTAGGGTACACTTTGGCACCCTTTTTGGGGTTTACGGTCCAAGAACATCTTGGACCGTAAACACCTTTGATCCTTGGTTTCTTGGGTGTTTTCTTGATGTTTGGAAGTGTAACAAGCTCTATAATACTCTAGGATAGAAGTACTTACTAGGTAGAAGCTTGAAAAGGTGCTAAAAGTCCAAGAACACTAGTGTGTGTTCTTAGTGTTCTTGGTGAAACTTGAAGATCTACACTTTTGGAATGATTTCACGGATGGAATCATGTTAGATCACTAGATTAAGTAAGATATCAACTTTTTAGGGCTAGAAACACTTACAATGTTGAAGATCAAGAAGAAAAGTCGATGATACTTGAGAGAGAATTGAGTTTTGGATCTTGAAATTGTGAAAAGTGATAAATAATGACTAAGTGTCATATTTATACCCTCTTTTAGAGTTTACGGCCGTAAACACCTTTGTTTAGGCCATAAACTCCAAACTCTTGGAGTTTTGGGACATTATTGTTGCACAATAAACCCTAGGGCATCTTCTCTCATGTTATCTCCTGGAGTACTAGTCTTAAAATACTCAAACTTATTCCAAAAAGCTTGAAAATTAGCAGAAACAGTTTTGACTCCTATTCAAGTGAATGGTTGTACAGAATAGAAATTTTGGGTTGTCACATCATCCCCCCGTTAGAAGGAATTTCGTCCTGAAATTAGAGTTTAAGCATATAAGTAGTTACAAATAACTAAGTAAAAAGAAGAGGATATTTCAGTTTCATCTGATCCTCTCGCTCCCAAGTGAATTCAGGTCTTCGCTTGGCGTTCCAGCGAATCTTCACTATCGGGATACGGCTTTGTTTCGTTTGCTTGACCTCCCGGTCCATGATCTCTACTGGTTCTTCCACGAAGTTGAGGCTCTCGTTGATCTCGATCTCGTCGAGTGGGATTACAAGAGTCTCGTCGGACAGACACTTTTTCAAGTTCGAGACGTGGAAAGTAGAATGTACGTTACTGAGTTCACGTGGTAAGTTAAGTTTGTAAGCTACAGGGCCGATTCTTGCGAGAATCTCGAAAGGCCCTATGTAGCTTGGATTTAGCTTTCCACGCTTTCCGAAGCATATCAAGTCCTTCCAGGGTGAGACCTTCAATAGAACACGGTCGCCCACCTGGAATTCCAACGGTTTCCTTTGTTTATCAGCATAGCTTTTCTGTCAGTCTCTAGAGGCTTTCAATCGTTCACGAATTTGAACGATCTTCTCTGTCGTTTCCCGAATGATCTCCGGACCCGTGAGAGTGCTTTTAGGAACTCGTCCTTTAGCTAAATGGGTATCACCCACCTCAGCCCAGCATAGAGGGGATCTGCACTTTCGGCCATAGAGGGCCTCGAATAGAGTAGCCTTTATACTCGTGTGAGAACTGTTGTTGTAGGAAAATTCTACAAGGGGTAAATGAGTATCCCATGCTTTCCCAAAGTCGATCACACAGGCTCGCAACATATCTTCCAAGGTTTGGATAGTCCTCTCACTTTGCCCGTCTGTATGTGGATGGTAGGCTGTACTCATGTCCAGCCTAGTTCCTAGGGAACTTTGTAATGACTGTCAGAACCTCGAAGTGAATCTACTATCTCTGTCTGAGATAATGGATATGGGAACACCGTGCAGTCGTACAATCTCCCTAATGTAAGTTCTTGTAAGCTTCTCCATCTTGTCTGTTTCCTTGATAGGCAAGAAGTGTGCGGACTTGGTCAATCTGTCGACGATGACCCATATGGTATCAAGTCCACCCGTTGTCTTGGGCAACTTGGTTATGAAATCCATAGTGATCCGCTCCCACTTCCATTTCGGTATCTCTGGCTGTTGTAGTAGACCGGAGGGTTTCTGGTATTCGACCTTGACCTTGGCGCAAGTAAGGCATTTACTCACGAAGGTAGCAATCTATGCTTTCATGTTAGGCCACCAGTATAACTTTTTAAGATCCAGATACATCTTATCTGAACCTGGGTGGACGGAGTAACGGGTGTTGTGCGCCTCGGTCATGACCAAGTCTCTGAAACCTTCAAGTTTCGGGGTCCAGATCCGATCCATGAAATAATAAGCTCCGCCACCCTTAACCTCCAAGTTCTTATCCATCCCTCTCAAGGATTCACCCGCCACATTTTCAGGTTTCAAAGCGTCGAGCTGAGCCTCCTTAATTTGTGTGGACAAGTGCGAATGGATAGTCATAGTCAATGATTTGACTCTACGACCAGAATATTCTTTCCGACTTAGGGCGTCAGCTACTATGTTGGCTTTACCCGGATGATAACGAATTTCGCATTCGTAATCACTGAGTAGCTCGACCCACCATCGTTGTCTCATGTTGAGCTCCTTCTGGTCAAATATGTGTTGCAGGCTTTTGTGGTCTGTAAAGATTGTGCTCTTTGTACCGTACAGGTAGTGTCTCCAGATCTTCAGAGCAAACACAACTGCTCCTAGCTCAAGATCGCGGGTAGTGTAGTTGACCTCATGTGTCTTTAGCTGTCTTGAGGCATAGGCGATGACCTTACCTCGCTGCATCAGAACACATCCGAGTCCTTGATTTGACGCATCACAATAGACAACGAAGTCTTCTATCCCTTCGGGGAGGGATAGTATTGGTGCGGTGCACAAGGCTCGCTTGAGCGTTTGGAACGCTCTCTCCTGCTTCTCTTCCCAGTCAAAGGCCACGCCTTTCTGGGTCAGTGTCGTAAGAGGTTTCGCAATGCGGGAGAAGTTCTGAATGAACCTGCGATAGTAGCCAGCGAGACCTAGAAATTGACAAATTTCTGTAGGCGTCTTCGGTGCTGACCAGTTCTCAATGGCTTTAATGTTGGAAGGTTCCACGTATATGCCCTCTTCGCTAACCACGTGCCCTAAGAATTCGACTCGTCGGATCCAAAATTCGCATTTCGAGAACTTCGCATAGAGCTTCTCCGAACGAAGGGTTTCTAAGACTAGTCGCAGATGTTGACTATGCTCCTCCTCACTACGAGAGTAGATAAGTATGTCATCGATGAAGACGATGACGAACTGATCCAATTAAGGACGACACACCCTATTCATTAAGTCCATGAATACTGCGGGCATGTTTGTTAATCAAAACGGCATCACTACGAATTCGTAGTGCCCATAACGAGTTCGGAAGGCTGTCTTCGGAACATCCTCCCCTAGCACTCGTAGTTGGTGATATCCGGAGCTTAAGTCGATTTTTGAAAAGAAGTTCGCCCCTTGAAGTTGATCGAATAAATCGTCAATCTGAGGCAAAGGATAACGATTTTTGATGGTCAGTTTGTTGAGCTCCCTGTAATCGATGCACATACGAAACGATCCGTCTTTCTTCTTGATGAACAAGACTGGAGCTCCCGAGGGTGAGAAGCTAGGTCTTATAAAGCCCTTGCTGAGCAGTTCGTTAAGTTGACAGGACAGTTCTTGCATCTCTGCAGGTGCTAGGCGATAGGGCGATTTGGCTACGGGAGTAGCCCCTGGAACTAAGTCGATTCGAAACTAGACTTGACGTTGCGGAGGTAATCCTGGGAGTTCTTCCGGAAAGATGTCGGGAAAGTCGCATACTACTGGAATGTTCTGACTGTCTTTCGTTAATTGGCTCACGTTGACCACATGAGTAAGGAATGCGCGACATTCCTTTCGCAAGAATTTCTGAGCTTGAATGCTCGAGATGATACGAAGGTTCGTGCCGGGTTTGTCGCCATAAACTACTAGAGTTTCGCCAGACGACAGATTAAGGCGTACAGCCTTTTCGTAACACATGAGGTCGGCACGATGAAGACTCAACCAATCCATGCCGATAATGACGTCGAAACTTTTAATTGAGACCGGCATGAGATCGATTGAAAATGAATGGCTATCTAGTGTTAGGGTACACCCTATGAATATATTGCTAGTGCTCTCCGTCTTTCCAGTAGCCATTTCTACAGTGAACGGTTCTTTAAGTGCTCGTGATTTTTGCTTAAGTAAATGAGCAAATTTTTGTTTCACGAAACTCCTCTCCGCTCCACTATCAAACAGAATGCATGCATAAGAGTTATCGAGGAGAAACTTACCAGTGACCACTGTGGGGTCGGCAACTCCTTCCTCGTGGCCTATGGCCAGAACTCTTGCCACTCCACCGGCATTCCCTGCCTTCGGGCAGTTCCTTTTGTAGTGGCCTACCTCGCCACAACCGTAGCAAGTTTGGCTCACACCAGCGTCGGGGACTTGGGTGATTGGCCTCGCCGGAGCTTTGCAGAAACGGGCAGTGTGCCCCTTCCCGTTGCAGTTCAAACACTGCATTTCCCGGCAGGCTCCTACGTGGTGGAAGTTACACTTGTTGCACTTGGGCAAACTTCCAGCGTACTGCTTTACTGGAGCAGCAGCAGTGGCAGGTGCTATCGCACTATGAACTGCCACGATCTGCTGCTTTTTGGCAGCCTTCTTCTTTTTCTTGTCATCCCATAATTTCCGCTTGGAATCAGCGGTTCTGGCAGGTTCCGAGATGGCCAGGGTTGTTGTTGCGGCCGGGGTACGAATCCCATGGTCTATAAGCTGTTGTGTCAATCGCTTAGCACTATCGAATGTAGTGGGGTTTGAAGCCAAAACATTTCCCTGGAATGGAGGCACCAACCCCCATATGTATCTTTCAATCTTCTTCCCCTCTGTATGAACCATGTTGGGACAGAGGGCCACCAGTTCACAGAACCTGGAGGTGTAGGAGACTATGTTGGAGCCCTTCATGGTTAGGCTCCACAGTTCTTCCTCCAGTTTTTGGATTTTGCCCCTCGGGCAGTACTCTTCAAGCATTAGCTCTCTCAGGGCTTCCCAGCCCATAGCATTTGCCACTATAAGGGATAGTGACTTGACATGGCTATTCCACCATGTTAGGGCTTTTTCCTCAAAGGTGCAAGCAGCAAACTTGACCTTGCTCCCTTCTGGACAGGAGCAGATTTCGAAAACCGATTCGGTCTTCTCGAACCATTGCGATAGGGCAATGACTCCGCCAGTCCCTTTAAAGGACAATGGCTTGCAGTTTGTGAAGTCCTTGTAGGAGCACTCTTTGGAGCGCACATGGATTTCACCATGAGTAGATAGGACAGGGGTTCCTTCTCCAGTGGAACCAGAAGAATGATATTGTGCCATGGCTGTAGCCACAGCCACAGCTACAGCAGCATTTAGAGCTGCCGCATCGAATTGAGGAGCAGGTGGTGTTGGTGCAGGAGGATCGCGTCTTGTCGATCGACGTGGAGGCATCTTTCAACTATAAGTTTACAAAGACGAAGATATTGATAAGAATTTAAAAGGGAAATTGATGAAAATGACTCATGGACTAACTCTCCATAGCCCAACAACACAATTGAATAGCACGATTGAATGTAAACGAAAGCATTTGGATATAATTTCCATGAGATTAGATATCTGTCAATAATACTGGAATTACAGATGTAATGAGTTCGGGAAAAATGACCTAGATGTAGGTCTTACATCAACCAAGATGGGAAAAGTTTGACAGACTACTACCAAATCAAGACCTAACGGGTCTAAGATTTACAAAGATAGGAAATTAGACTAGAGTTTTTACACTAACTAGGTTACATCCAAAAGAGAAGTCGATGAGACTCTAACGGCGACGAGAACTACTAGAGTGAGTTCTTGAATCCGATAGTAGACGTTCTATGTCCCTCATACGTCTTTCAGACCTTGCCTGCTGAGTTCGAAGTTCCCTGACTTCAGCTTGGGTTTCAGCAAGTTCCCTCTGTAGAACTGCATTGCGGACCTGAGTCCTTTCATGAGCAGATTCTAGTTGGCGAATGCGGACAGTGTTAATGCCAGAGTTGGCGTCAATCTCCACGACTAGGTCGATAGTTGCTCGACCTTGCTCGGTGTTCCGAGCAATCCTACGGACCATTATGGGTAGGACCCTGTCAGCTGAACCTTCCTCAGTGAGGTTGTAGAAGATTCTGTCTCCATTGTAGGGCATGGGTTGACCCTGTTCCTGACTCCATCTATTCAAGTTTGTGGCCCACAGAGGAGTGGGTCCTTGAAATGCTGGACGAGGGTTCAGGTTTGGGTCTTGAGCAGCTGGGGGTAGGTTGTTGACTTCAGGCTCTGAGTCAGAACCATCAGAAAAGCCTTCAGCTTCGTGATCATCCAAAGGGATTGGGTGATCATCTTCTGGCTCTTCTCCCAGCCATCCCGCATTGCCGTGGTTGGGATAGTACGGGTCTCCGGGAAGATGGAATCCAGCCATGAAATCTACGCGAGAAAAGGGATAAGGAAATAATTAATAGACGAACTAACTAGATAATTATAAGATGATCTTTATCAGTTACTCCAACATTTGCATAGTGCATACCAGTCATATGTAACCTAGACATGATAGACCTTCGAATAAGTGACCCTAACTCTAAACCCACAACCAAACAAGGAACAGGAAGTAGAGCAAAGATCACAGATTCTAAGTCTATGCTATCCTAGTTACCTATAACCTTAATGTATCCACCCCGCAACTATTGACATACTAATAAAGACCTTTTTAGTTCTCAGATAAGTAATTAATAGTCACACAAAATACTCCTATAGTATTTTAAGTTTATGTTCTGTTCTACTGTTCTCGTTGTAGTAGCGTTGGTAAGTTTTTAGACTTGTTGCAACCTCACAACCATACTTAGGCACATGCATATCACTCCTCAGATAATGTAGTTGATCAGGCTACATCTTCCCAGGGTTGACCATATGTCTCTAAGTCTACTTGTGCTGTCCAACAATCGTAATACTTTTGTTCTGTCCTAGTGACACTGATTTTAGTATGAATGCAGGTATGTATACTTAGTTAAATATTTTATTATTTAAAAGTATAAACTCTTTATCAGAGTATTTTAATCCCGCTGTGTTTATAGTTCGTATATCTTTTATGGGTTGATACACTCGATTCACTATAAACAATGCTTTGATACCAATCTGTCACACCCAAAAACCGGAACGGTGGAAACGTTCGGGGGTGGAGGACGTCATGTTCAGTATCACAACAATGCAAAGTAGTAAACAAGCAACAACATCATCCATTGCATTAATAATATAATTTCATATAAGTGTGTTCTGTCAAGTTATATAGACACCAAAAATATACATCAAAAATAAAAGATGAGTCTTGAACGAGCTCCATCTTCTCAAAACCTGGCACTGGTACCTGTCTACTGGTGACCTGAGAATACAAGTTATTTTGAAAGAGTTTATCAGCTTTAAAGCTGGTGAGTGCATAAGTATAATAGTGTCTGTATTTGTATGAAAGTGTTTGTAAGTCTGTAATGTATAAGTTTTGTAAAAGTTTGTAATTGTTTGAACTCTCCTAGAAAACCCTATGTTTCCTACTAAAAGTAGCCTTCTACCAAGGCATCTAGTATCTGTGTGTGTGTCTCTTATAAGAGTGTGTATTTTCCCATATTTGACTATCATTAACCAAAAATATAGTTTTTACATTATTGTTTATTGTGTGAATATCACAAAGTTAATGTAAAGGGAAAATGAAATAGTACTGTAGTGTTGTATTAAGTAACTACTGCTGTACTAATTACTTTAAACCAATTGTTATTTAAAGTACCATGTGATCGGCCTGTATCCTGCTACCGACTCTATAGAAAAACGACGATGTAAGACGTCGTAAGAAATGACGTTTGGCACCCGTAGACTTGCAAGTCCCACTGTAGCGAGCAGCAAGGTGTAGGATAGTCAATCCAGTATAGACCTATTCAAAAACTCATACGCTCCCCATTTAAGGAGATTCTGGATACAAAACGGGTCATGACAGGTAGTGCCATGCCCCCGTTAAGTGGCTCACATAACTGTAAGTAATGTATATGTATATGTATATGTATGTGCTAGCTGTATTGTGTGTTCTTTCTCTGTCTAGCCTGTATGTTTTGTTTCTCATCACTATGTATTATGTTTGTTTCTCATCACTATGTATTATGTTTGTTTCTCATCACTATGTATTATGTTTGTTTCTCATCACTATGTATTACTCATGAATGAACTGACTCATTGTATGTTTCATTGTTCTAGTAATAGTATCTTCCTAAACTATACCTATTATAGTTTACTAGTAATGTTGTTTGTGTATATGAACGTGTTTGTATACCTTTGCTACCCAAAGGCATTGAACTGAATGAAAGAAGTAACCTTTTATATCTATACACATATACATAATATATAACTAGGATTCAAACGACCTTCGGACAAATAACCCGAATACACTAAGTCCACAACCAAACAAGGAACAGGAAGTAAGGTGAGCTATCAGTCCTAAGTCCTTTCAATCCTACTTATATAATTATATCCATATAGATACACAGAATATAAGTTAAAAGAGTTTAATAAAAGTATTTGATATGTAAAAGAATTTGTAAAACAGTTTGAAGTAAAACAGTTTGATAACACAGTTTGAAAAGTAAGAAATCCACTTGTTTGGTAGTTATTAATCACATGTGATTGATATAATAACTATAATAGTTCAACTTGTATTCCCCCCATAAAAGCATTTAAAAACATTTAAAAGGTTAATTAAGGGGTATGAACTCACCTGTAGTGAGTGGTTTGGATGAACGGAATGTATAGGATGCTAGGTGTCAAGTGAAGACTTGAACACACACAAGGATCCTAGTTAACATATAATAACACATATATGTATCCAATTAGTCTTTAAACAACTAATTAACAAAGTTAAGACATCCTAGGACATGTAAAACACCTTATTTAAGTGCTATAAGTCCTAAGGATTGCATCTAAGTGTTGTAGGACATTGCTATTGAGGTTAGGGTTCAAGGGGACCCTTTATTGGAGTTTACGGTTTTGTGACCATAACTCATTGAGTTTACGGTTGTAAACTCATGAGGTTACGGCCGTAAACTCATATTTCTTTGACCATTTTGTGTTTTGAAGCCTTAAAGATCACAAGAAGCATTCCTACTTCATGTTTAAGCCTTAGGAAGAGATTAGGGCACCATTTCACTCCTTTTAGGAGTTTACGGTCCTTGGACCATTTCCCTTTGGGTTTACGGGCGTAAACCCAAATGGTTTATGGTCATTTGATGTTTTCAAGTACTAAGCACATCAAGGAAGGGATCTAGGCTAGTTTCCAAGGCTTAGAAGGGACTAGGGTACACTTTGGCACCCTTTTTGGGGTTTACGGTCCAAGAACATCTTGGACCGTAAACACCTTTGATCCTTGGTTTCTTGGGTGTTTTCTTGATGTTTGGAAGTGTAACAAGCTCTATAATACTCTAGGATAGAAGTACTTACTAGGTAGAAGCTTGAAAAGGTGCTAAAAGTCCAAGAACACTAGTGTGTGTTCTTAGTGTTCTTGGTGAAACTTGAAGATCTACACTTTTGGAATGATTTCACGGATGGAATCATGTTAGATCACTAGATTAAGTAAGATATCAACTTTTTAGGGCTAGAAACACTTACAATGTTGAAGATCAAGAAGAAAAGTCGATGATACTTGAGAGAGAATTGAGTTTTGGATCTTGAAATTGTGAAAAGTGAAAAATAATGACTAAGTGTCATATTTATACCCTCTTTTAGGGTTTACGGCCGTAAACACCTTTGTTTAGGCTGTAAACTCCAGACTCTTGGAGTTTTGGGACATTATTGTTGCACAATAAACCCTAGGGCATCTTCTCTCCTGTTATCTCCTGGAGTACTAATCTTAAAATACTCAAACTTATTCCAAAAAGCTTGAAAATTAGCAGAAACAGTTTTGACTCCTATTGAAGTGAATGGTTGTACAGAATAGAAATTTCGGGCTGTCATAGTCTTTGCAACCAACGAGTTAACAAGCTTGAATCCATAAAACCATTGTGTCTTCAAGATCAACACGAGGGCATTTAAGGTTTTATCGGATTATGATCCAGTATATGAAAACAAGACTTCCTGTATTGATGGTTGCTCCTTGTATCCATAACAGTGAGTAGAGGAGAAAGAGGGTATTTTCCAGAATAAGAGGATATGATGCCACTCTTTTTCTCAACACCAAGAGCATTGAGATCTTTCAACTCTTAGAAAATTTGAAGAAAGGAGATGTAGATAAATCTTAGATAGGCTAGAAAGATGTATAAGAGAGAAACAAGAATACTTGTAAATACTAGAAGTGAAGCTTAAAAAAAATTATGTAAAAATATGTAAAAATAATAAAAGTAGCATTTGTCGCCTTAGTGAAAATTTCAGCTAGCTGATCAGTGGATGGAATGTAGAAAAACTCCACTTTTCCCTTTTGAACTATGTACCTAATGAAATGATGACGGATGTGAATGTGGTTGGTCTTGGAATGTTGCACTGGGTTTTGTATCATCTGAATGGCACTGGTGTTGTCACAGCAAATGGGAGTCTTCGAGAAATTTAAACCATAGTCTAAGAGTTGATTCTGAATCCAATGAATTTGGGCACAACACCTTCCATCGGCAACATATTCAACTTCAGCGGTAGAAAAAGTCACTGATGTATGCTTTTCACTAGACCAGCTTACCAATCTATTTCCAAGCACTTGAGCTCCTCCTGAAGTACTTTTCTGATCAATGAAACATCCACAATGATCGAAATCAGTGTAGCCTACCAACTTGAACTCATAATCATGAGGATACCGTAACCCAAGATTGGGTCTATGCTTTAAATACCGAAATATTTTATTCACAGCGAGTAAATGAGATTCCTTAGGGCTAGCCTGATAACGAGCACACATAAAAGTAGCAAACATAATGTCAGGGTGACTGGTAGTAAGATAAAGTAGAGAGCCTATCATTCGGCGAAACAGGGTTGTATTCACATCAGCACCATTAGGATCAGCACCAATAGACGCTGATGAGCACATTGGATTCTTGGCCGGCTTGCAATCAAAAAATCCATACTTCTTCCACATATCTGCAATATACTTAACTTGGCAAACAAAAATACCAGCAATTAGTTGTTTGACCTGTAAACCAAAGAAAGTTAGTTCACCCATCATGCTCATATCAAAATTTTTGGACATGTGTTGGGTTTTAAATATATTGTGTCAAATATATGTGATAGAATAGTCTTATTTACCGATTTGGGCATGTCAGTTCATAGTTTTTCTTTTCTAGGGTTAGACTATTTATAGTGCATGCATGTATCAATTAGGGTTAACGTTTTGATCTGTAACGCCCGCAGATACGGGCTAGTCAATTTAGAGACAATGAGCGTCAAAAATGAGTTTTTTATGGAAGATTATTTAGAATAAATAATCTTAACCAAGTTGTAGAATATGTCTCAAGGGTTCCGTACATATAAAGAACGCCAAAATCCGACTTATAACGAAGAAGTTATGGCCCGTCGAAGTTTTACGGCAAAACCGACACGGCACTAAGAGACGTAAATAGTGAATTTATGATAGAGGAATTTTTAGCCTTAGTAATCTAAACAAAATTCGTAGTGTTCGTTAAACCGAGAACATCCATAAAAAGAACGCCCAAATCTGACTTCGTATGAGGAAGTTATGAATTTTCTAAGATTCGGCATAGAAGTGCACGACCCGAAACTCGAATTTTAGTTCGAGTGGTTTTTGGCCTACGCGACCTAAATGAGAGTTGAAGATCTCATTAATAGGAACTCAACGGTAAAAAGACAGATGAAAACGGAGTCTGTATGTAGAAGTTTTGAATTTTACGTAGTCATTTAACAGTATAATCTTCTCATACTGTTAAATATAAGATCGGTCAAGAATTAGCCGATGGAGTCAAAAGGAAATTTGTAGATCTTGTTTTTACCTACGCATGGATATAAAGAACGCCGAAAACGGAGCTTGTATGAGAAAGTTATGAATTTTTGAAAATCGGCTGATTTCCACCCTATATGCGATGCCACGTGTCAGCACCATGGGAAACCTTGGAGCCTACGCAACACCACGATGTGGAGAAAGTCACCACGACGTGGTGTCGCTCCAGGAGCACTATAAATAGAGGCTCGGGGCTGCCTCATTCCTCACACCTTTACCCACTTCTTTCTCTCTCTAAACACTCTCTAACACCCCCCGAACCCCCCAAAAAGCCTAGGAAAACGTCCTAGCACTAGGAGAAAGCCTCGGAGAGCCCGGAGTCTCCGAGAAAAAGAGTTTTTTGGTTTGAAACTATACCCGCGTAGAACCTGGTTTTCAAGCAAACTTCCCAATTTCGTCAAAGGAGATTATTTTAAGAAGCGAAGTGTTGTCCGAATCACTCCTTATCAGGTGAGTGCATAGTCACTTTCATCTTACACATAGATATGAAGTATTTTATGTAAATTATGTGCTATGTGTCTAAATATATGATGTTTGTTTACCCGAGATGTTTGTTGGATGAAAGATCTGAACCTCTTTCTTTTCAGATCTGAACTTCTTCCTTTAGATCTAAACATTTACTTCCAGATCTGAAATTTTTCCTTCAGACCTAGATTTTCCTTCAGATCTAAACTTTTTTTTTATCTAAGACTTTTCTTCAGATTTAGGCTGTAGATGTACTTTGTTTACAGATCTGAACCTTTTTCTTCAGATCTAGGTTGTGGATGTACTTTGTTTACAGATTTGAACCTTTTTCTTCAGATCTAGGCTGTAGATGTACTTTGTTTATAGATCTGAACCTTTTTCTTCAGATCTAGGCTGTGGATGTACTTTGTTTACAGATCTGAACCTTTTTCTTCAGATCTAGGTTGTGGATGTACTTTCTTTACAGATCTGAACCTTTTTCTTCAGATCTAGGTTGTGGATGTACTTTGTTTACAGATCTGAACCTTTTTCTTCAGATCTAGGTTGTAGATGTACTTTGTTTATAGATCTGAACATTTTTCTTCAAATCTAGGCTGTATATGTACTTTGTTTACAGAGCTGAACCTTTTTCTTCAGATCTAGGTGGTAGATGTATTTTGTTTTCAGATCTGAACCTTTTCTTCAAATCTAAAGCTATAGATGTATTTTATATCTACAAAAATATTATGTAGAACATGGATAGATAAATGATGAGGTATGAAAGATGATATAGATGAATATTGGTAGCTGCATCACAACCTGTAGATGATTTTGAAACGCAATGTACTCTAAACATCCTAGCAGATTCGCCTATAGGATAATATCGGCAGCTGCGCCTAATAGAGAACGTCATAATCCCGGCAGCTGCGCCTAGATGATAATATTGGCAGCCGCGCCTAAAAGATAACATTGGCAGCTGCGCCTAATAGATGATACTGGCAGCTGCACCTAGTTGAGAACAACACAATCCTGGCAGCTGCGCCTAAAGGATAATAATGGTATTTGTGCCTAATAGATGACATTAGCAGTAATGGACTTCGCGCGTATTCCCTAGGATAAACCTTTGGAATGAATGAATGAAGGATAACTGATTCTTAGGGTAATCCTTAAGAATAAAGATAATGGGGATGGGTAATCGGGTTGATTGTTTGATGATTGAACATAATAATTATATTATTGTGGGTTGAAAACCCTATGTACTCACCAGGTTTCCCAACCTGACCCACTCAGTTTATTTGTATCACAGGTGTCGATATAAAGCTGCACTACACTGAGAGATTAAAGAGATGTAGACCACTAGTGATAATGAATGTAAGTTCTGTTTATGCTTATATCTCTGTATTGACGATGACATCCCAAATGTTTTAAAATGAATGAAAATGCATTTCTTCGGAAATTCTTTGATAACGTACTTATCATGTTTTTCTGGGAACAAATTCTGCAACATTTTTATTAAAAGAGGTACTCTGATTTTTATAAAGCATAAACAAAATCGGTCTTTTCTGGCCGTGAAATTGGGGATGTCACATGATCGCTTTACCTAGCTCTCACAGAGAAGTTCTTCCTTGAACTCTTCTAGAGCTATTCTAATCAAAGCATTCGACACTATTTTGATCTTTTTTCTTGTCATTCAATTCTCGTTATTTATTATAGAATCTATCGATCTTATTTATTGTTCTACTATTGTTATCAGAGCAGGAGATAGTGTAACTCATTCGCTACTCTTCTATCGAGTTCTATTACGGTTTTGTGTTTTTTTGGATCTGTTACTGTTGTCTTGATCGTTTCTATCGATTGTAGACTTCAGATCTAGATCGTTGGTTTTTACTCTAAACTCGAGTATCGTTTTACACATCTGATTCTATATGCGTTTCTGCGAATTCTAGACATCACGTAGAACAAAGATCCTCATACTCTTTCGTTCAATCTCTCTAGCAGTATTGGATCCACGACAAGGATTCCAATCCTCTTCCTGCAAGATTATGAAGTATGGGAATTGCACTTTGAAGACTATGTTCTTGGTATTGAAGAACACGGTTCAACCATATGGCAAGCGATGGCACATGAGACGTTTTCGCACACGGCAACCAAGAAAGTTATCAAAACGCAGGCTGGCTAAAATGCACTTCTTGTTGAACACAATAATGTTCCTCAGTATGAAAAAGATAAGCTAATGAGCAAGATAAAGGCGATGAGAATTATACGGTTTGCTCTTCCTCTGGATACCTTTCATCTAGTACGTGCATGTACTACTGCTAAGGAAATATGGGATAGATTGAAGGAGTTGTATTCTGGAGATGCAGATCTAGAACACTCTTTACAAACAACTCTTATGTCCGAGTTTCGTTCATTTGTTCAGAAACCTGATGAGAAGCTTGATCAAATGTTCAATCACTTCAACCACTTGCTGAGTAGAATGCTCAAATATAATCTTGAACGACAGGTCATTAAACAGAAAGTGATGTTTATGAATGGCCTTAGGTCAGAATGGAAAGCTATTGTGTCCACTGTGAAAGCACATGAACAATTCAAGAGTTATTCCTTGGCTAAGCTCATGGGCATTCTTAGGTCTCACGAAGAAGAAGTAACTAAGGAGGTAAAGCTTGTTTCTGGTATGGGATCTTTGGCATTGGTGGCGAAGGGAAAGAAGGTTGCTGAAGATGATTCGGAATCTGATCTATCAGATAGTGAAATCTCAAAAGAAGATAAGGATTTAGTGGTATCCAATCCTAAGAAGTTTTTCAAGAAAAACGTCTCTCGTTACAAGAAAAAATACAGACAGGGTGGTAATTCTTGTTCCGAAAATACTAGAGATGAGATTTTCAAGAACTCTCAAAATGATGAAGAGAAAAAGGAGAAAAAGCTTCTGGGTGATTCAGGCTATGAATGCAATTACTTTCACGACAAGAATCACTTTGCCAAGGAATGCATGCTTAGAAGAATGAATGAGAAGAAAGAAACTGAGAAGGATGAAGCCTACTATCTTCAGAAGATAGAGGAACTCAGGAAAAGGAGTGCATCAAATGCAAAGTCGGCGCTGATCATTCAGGAAGGAAGTGATGAAGATGGAAGAGTCGAGGTATGGTCAATAGACTCTGAAGATGATGAGGTCAGGAAACCCACACATGGTGGGTGTTTTGTGGTAAATTCAGAAAATCAGGTTTATGAGAGAAGGTGCCTGATGGTTCAGAACAGCGTTTCAGAACAAAGAGGTTATGCTACCGATGGCGGTCAGGTTTCTGAAAATTGTTTTGCTGCAAAGTCTGTTTCAGAACAAGTAAAAGAATGTGAAATAGTCATCGATAAGGTACACTCTATACTCAAATCTCTCAATATTCTTGTCTCTCGTTATGATTCTGAACTAGATGATTTAAAATATATTATTTCTAATATTAGTGATAGTTTAAAACGAACTCGTCTTAGTAATTCTAATCTTACTGATCAACTTAACAAGGTAACTTTTAAAAGTGAAGAGAGAAGATTAAGAATAGATGCATTGGAATTAGAACTTACTAGGTAACGTGATGTCATTTATCTTAAGAGAGATAGTCATGCTTTTTTGAAACAAAGGAACATTTTTTGTTTAATTGCTAAGCGTTTATATTTCAATATTACTCAATTCCATTTGGATTGTGAAATAGGGAAAGGTCTACATAAAATGATTTTACCCTTTCTTGAATTGAAAGAGGTTGAAATCGATGCTGAGTGTTATAAATGTTAATCAATTGTTTCTTCCGATAATGTTTCTGATGCATACATGATTAGACTTGAGAAAATCGAGGAATACATAAAGTCCAAAGATCATAAAAATATGTTGAAAGAAATCTTAAATGAAAAGGATGAAGAACAAATCAGATTGAGTACTATGCAAAAATGTGACTCATTATGCAAGAAATTAAATTCAGAGAATATTGGTGATTCCGAAAACGTTTCTAAATTTTATGAAAGTGATATGAGTGAAATTTCTGTGGAGGATGAAATCGATTGTTCAGTTATTGTGCAAAAAGCTGATGAACCTAAGAAAAACTTGATATCAGAAAAATCAATCGAATTCGTTCGGATTGTTGAAAACAAAGGTTCTAATGTTTTGAAAGTAAAAGCAACTGTTTTTCCAAAAGTCCAAACTGTACCAAATTAGGTTTTTGTTAAAACTGGACTGAACAAAAATGACACTTCAGAACTAACGTCCCTTGTTGATAACGACAATGCTGATGGGTGTGATGAGTTCTTCTGGGCCGAGCCAATAGATAACGCAGACAAAACAAAGGGTCTTTCTGAAATGACCTCCTAGAAAACAAAAGGGAAAAACATTTTGGAACCATTGAATTGTGTTGACCTTCGTTATGATCAGGCTGGACCAAGTGGCACAAAAGACGTTTCTATTGAAACGTCTTCCGAACAACATGAAAAGCATGTCAGAAAAGAAAAATCGAAAACTAACATTCATATGTCTGCTGAAGAAATTATTGCTAAGAAAAGGCAGATAAATGCTAGATGTAGGAAAATTTTGCAATAAAGAATTTTTTTTTGTAAAAATAAGAATTCAACTAAAAGTTCTGATAATTCAGAAAGAATTTCAAATCAAAATACGAATTCTTCTCCGATTCCGAAACCACAATCAAAACCTTTTTCAAAATCTCATGTTTCAACACCACAAGTCTCAAAATCAAAGGTTTCAAAACCAATTGAAAAGCCAAAAGCAAGTTTTTCTCCTAAAACTCAATCTTCAAAACCTGACATCATGTCAAAAGATGTTAAGGGCACAAGTAAAGTTGTTTCGGAACCAAAGATTTCTCTCAAGGAATACGAAGCAAATTTGAAAAAGGAGGAAAAGGATTTTGCAACAAAGATGGCTCAAACACACAAAGAATTTATTCAATGAAAAACAATTCTTGTTGAAATAAATCTTTGCGATCACAAAGTGGAAGTTTTCAAAATTGAAAAGGGGAAGAATCATGTTTTGAAAAGAAAATCTTTTTGGATTGATAAGACTAAGATTTTTCCGGTTGTTAAGTTATCCTCACAAGGACCCAAGATGGTTTGGGTTCCTAAATCTCTCTAAATCTTGCAGGTAATGCTTGATGAACAGTACGATTCTGAATGGTATATCGACAGTGGCTGTTTTCATCACATGACTATGAGGAGAGAAGAATTGCGATAATTTAGTTCGTTAAAGGATGGCAGAAGAGTAAAATTTGGAAACAACGCCATAGGAGAAATCAAAGGCTACGGAATGATCACGAATGACGAATTCTCTATTCGGCAGGTAGCATATGTGGAAGGCCTACAACATAATCTAATAAGTGTTTCACAATTGGTTGTAGGTATTGGGCTAAAGGTGTCATTTGATGACGAGGGTTCAGAAATTATTGAGAAGAAATCTAAGGCAGTGCTTCTAAAGTAAAAAAGAAAGGGAGAAATGTATCCTCTGAATTTGAAGCATATCAAAGGGAAGCCAACCATTTGCCTTCTTACGAAAGCATCTTCGGATGATAGTTGGCTATTGCACCGAAGGCTCTCCCATCTGAATTTCAAGAATATAAAGAAACTCGTACTGGGTGATCTTGTACGTGGTCTACCTCTTCTGAAGTTTGATAAGGAACATATGTGTGCTGCTTGTGAGCTTGGAAAGCAAAATAGAAGGAGTCACTCAACCATCATCAATACCAAAATAATTGAGCCACTGGAATTAATGCATATTGATCTGTGTGGTCCATCTGTCACCGGAAGTATTGGTGGTAATAGATATATTTTGGTTGTTGTTGATGATTTTTCTAGATTTACATGGGTGTTCTTTCTTAGATAGAAATCAGATGCCACTCCGAAGCTGAAAGATTTCATCAAGTAGATTGAGCTTCAATTACGAAAGCCTGTTCGGAAAATTCACAGTGACAACGGTTCTGAATTCAAAAACCAAGTGTTTGAAGAATTCTTACCTGACAAAGGGACAGCTCACAACTTCTCTGGTCCTTACACTCCACAGTAGAACGACGTCGTTGAAAAAAGAAACTGCTCTCTTTACGAGGCGGCAAGGACGATGTTATCATTTGCAAATCTTCCACTCTAGTTCTGGGCTGATGCTATTGCAACTGCTTGTTTCACGTTGAACCTTTCATTCATCAACAAAATATTCTTAATTACACCGTATGAAATTCTGAACAATAGGAAACCTAACGTAAAATTCTTTCATGTGTTTGGTTCCAGGTGATTTATATTCAATTCTAAAGAACAAAGGACTAAATTCGATGCGAAAGCTGATGAGGGCATTTTTCTGGGTTATTCGTTAACTTCGAAAACATATAGGGTTCTGAACAAGAAATCGAGAAAGATTGAAGAAACCTATTATGTCACCTTTGATGATAACTATATGAAGACGTATCAGAACGCTGATAGTCAATTTGAGGAAATCTTTCCATCAACAAATCCAATGACAATTCTACAAAGACTATACAAGCATCAGAGAAAATCATTTTAGAAATGACCGAAAAATTCGAAAAACTACTTCAAGATGTTAGTTCCGTTATGGCTGAGTTCAGAACCTCCACTGATTCCAATACAGAGGCCATTAACAAAGTTATTCCAGGTATTCGGACTTCCCTGCAGGTTGAGAAGGAAGCTCTTTCCCTTGTTCGTTCTGAGATCAAGCTAGACAACACCGAACTGAATGAAATCGTTGTTTCAAAGATTGAGAAACTTCAGAATGATCTTGCTGCAGAAAATAATCTTATAGATAAATTGGCTCAAAAGACTGAGAAAGCAAATATTCTTTCGGTAAAACTCGGTACACAAACAAGCGTCTAAATGACTTGGAATCTGAGAAAACTGTTATTAAAAGTTGTTTCTCTGAAATTAATCAATACCTGCACCGGTTGGTAGAGACTCGTGATTCACTGCTCACAATCTCGGTACGACAACATCTTTCAGACAAACTTAAACCAGTTTTTTCGATGCTCAACAGACTTGAAGGTGTTTTGAAAAGTGATGCTCTTCCGAAACAAGGGGGAGATATCAAAAACAATCCCAAGCAAACGACTGGTGAAACTGAGTAAAAACTGAATCCTAATGATCAAAAGGGTAATGAAGCTTCTGCATCAAAAGGAAAAGAGAAAGTGTTTGATGAAGAAGAAGAAGAAGAAGAAGAAGAGTTATCTGAAGGCGAAAAGATAGTCAGGAAGAAGTGTGACAAGGAGCTTGATAATCTTTTGCATCTTCGAAAAGAGTTAGAGGATAAAGAAAAGGAAGCTCACGTTGCCAAACTCACTCTTGAAACTCAGAAGTCGATCTTTCCTCCATGGACGATGGGAAGAAATCAGAGGGAGGCTATTGATGATCCAAACACCCACTGGGCAATATTGTGGAATCTCAACTTGATTTTCCAATCACTCCTAGGGATTTCCTATTTCATTGCTTTGAGAAGATTGAGAAGGCTCCGCTCTATGACTATGATGTTAATCATATGCTCTTCTCTTTTCTATATTAAATATGCCAAGCCTCACTTGAAGACATGGAGTTCACAGAAGATTGTTGCTTTGAAGGTTTATGCACCTGTTCCGACTAAAGACTTCATAAACATTAAGTTTAAAGGATTCTGAGGAGAAAGTCGTACCGAAGATGAATTTACTCTGGCAGATTTACCATGCATGAATCTGTGTGACTGGATTTCATTTCTCTTTATTGTGTCTAAAGATGAAAAGACTTATGAGCCAATTGTTTCACACCTGAAGAGGATGCTTATTTGCTACATTCATGAGTTCACCAAAATGGATGTAGAAATAGCGTCTGTTCTGAAGAAAAGGCCAGTTCTGAAGCCTGGAGAAAAACCGCAGGACCTCCATAAGCTCAAGCTGGGTAAAATCAGAAAAGAACATTGGTGTGTTGTGTACCAATGGAAGTAATGTCAGGAAAGTTCTGGGTAGCATGTTTTTCTTAAGAGACAAACACTTATACTCCACTGTAGCTCTGAACTCTATCCTTGGATTAACTGAAGGTTGTAAAGCTAATACCGTTGCTGATTAGAAATGTTTTTCAGATATGATCAACTGGTACCTTGTTGTCAAAAACACGCTTCTAAATTTGATGCCGAAACTATTCAAGGTGTAGAAGATACAACAATGAAGAATCTCCTTTTGGTATTTGACACAAAGGGGAGATTGTTGGGTTTTAAATATATTGTGTCAAATGTATGTGATAGAATAGTCTTATTTACCGGTTTCTCCCTGTCCATTCACAGTTTTTCTTTTCTAAAGTTAGACTATTTATAGTGCATGCATGTATCCATTAGGGTTAACATTTTCATCGCCCTACGTAGCTCTCACAGAGAAGTTCTTCCTTGAACTCTTCTAGAGATATTCTAATCAAAGCACTTGGCACTATTTTGATCTTTGTTCTTATCATTCAATTCTCATTATTTATTATAGAATCTATCGATCATATTTATTGTTCTACAACATGATCTCTACAAATTCTGAACTTAGCTTCTCATCAATGGAACCGAAGATGATATCATCCACATATACTTGAGCAAGAATGATATGAGATCCTAAATTATTTATGAACAAAGTATTGTCAATATTTCCTTGATTGTATCCATTTGAAAGAAGATAGCTTGCCAATGTGGCATACCATGCTCTAGGTGTCTGCTTTAAACCAAAGACAACATTATCAAGACGATACACATGATTTGGAAACTCTTCACTTTCGAACGTTGGATGTTGCTTTAGAAAAACTTCTTCTTGAAGATCACCATGTAGAAAGGTAGTCTTGACGTCCATCTGATAAAATTTGAAGTTCTTGAAAGAAGAAAAAGCATGAAACAAGTGACTTGCTTCAAGTCTAGCAACAAGAGAAAAAGTTTCATCATAGTCCAACCCTTCAAGCTCATAGAAACCTTGAGCCACAAGTCTAGCTTTGTTTCTTATAACAATCTCATCCTTATCCATTTTTCCTGAAACCCCAGAGAGTGCCAATGATAATCTTCTCTTGAGGTTTTGAAATAAGAGTCCACATACGATGTCTTTCAAATTCATTCAGATCATCCAACATAGTCTGATCCAGTCAGCTTCTTTCAATGCATCAACGGCATTTTTTTCTTCAGTCATTAAGACTAAATTAACAAGCATGCAGAAGTTTCTGCTGATTCTGCTGCAGGTGAGAATTCCAGAATTTACATCTCCAATGATTTGAGATTCAGGATGATCTCGAAGAATTCTTGTATTTAAACTTTCGTTTGTATTACTTTGAGCAGAGTTATCATGATTTGATGGTTCAACTTCTTCAGAGATGGTAGCCTGATGTTCATAGATAGGTTGTGAACTGATTAATTGATCAACATTTAGTACAACAGGCTCAGCATCACTTGGAAAAAGCTCAGGAATGGGATCATAGGGACTGTAAGTAAGTTCATTCAAAATTGATGAGGGTTGATAAACTCGATCATGAATGAATGAGTCTTCATTAAAGGTAGCATTAACTGTTTCTTCAAAAAATTTCCTTGAAAGATTGAATACCTTGAAAGCCTTGGATACGCTGGAGTAACCTAGAAACACTCCTTCATCAGGTTTTGCATCAAACTAAGAACGATGATCTCTTTGATTCAAGGTGTAACAAACACATCCAAACACATGAAATTAAGAGATGTCTGGTTTCCTTCCTTTCAGTAGCTCATAAGCAGTTTTCCCATGACGCTTAACAATAATAGACCAGTTTTGGGTGTAACAATTTGTATTGACAGCTTCAGCCCAAAATGACAAGGAAAGACCAGCTTCAACGACCATAGTTCTTCCAGCTTCAATGAGAGTTTTATTTCTTCTCTCTGCAATACCATTTTGCTAAGGAGTTCTAACTGCCAAAAGGTTATGAGAAATTCCTGAGATTGAGAAAAAAATTTCCAGAGACGAGTTTCTGAATTCGGTTCCATGATCACTACGTAATTTCCTTACTTTGTGGTCATACATGACTTCTAACTGCTTAATAAGGGCAATGATTTCATCAGCGGCATGACTCTTCTTTCTTAAAAAGACAACCCATGTAAACCTTGAAAATTCATCCACAATGACAAGAGTATATTTCTTTCCAGCCCTTGACTTAACCGGAATTGGTCCAAACAGATCCATGTAAAGAAGATGAAGATTTTTGACAATATAAGAGCAGGACTTTGGCTTGAAGGAAGACTTGGTTTTCTTCCCTTTTTTAGATGTTGAGCACAGCTTGTCCTTGACAAAGTGCACTGTAGGAATTCCTCTTACAAGCTGATTCTGTGCAATCTTCGAAATGTTCTTGAAGTTCGGATGCGATAGCCTCTTGTGCCAAAGCTAATTCAGATGAGATTGAGCACAAGAAAAGAAGCAATGACGAACGGAGTTGTCATCAGAATACATATCCATAATATAGATGTTTTTTCGATTTGCAGTAAGAACATTGACACTCTTTTGATCAATAACTTTTCCTTCTCTCTTGTTAAAAAGAACTTCATAGCCTACATCATATAGTTGGCTGATAGAAATGAGATTATGTTGAAGACCTTTCACATAAGAGACATTATTGAAAACAACGGAGTTGCACTTGATAGATCCAAATCCCTTTATAGCTCCCTTGATATTATCTCCATATGTAATAGTTGAGCCATCTTTATTTATAAAATTTTCCAAAAGTGACTTGAAGTTGGTCATATGTCTTGAGCATCCGATTTCTAAATACCAAATATGCTCTTTACCCTAAAACTAAAATATACAATAAGCCCTGGAAAAAAATGTACACAATATACACTGACCCATATGCAAAGGGTCACTCAAGAAAAGATATCATAACAATCATCAAGGAGACAGTTCAATGAGTTTCCCTTTTTGATCCACTTATCATTGTAAGTAATGATGTTGTTAAGGTGAACGGAGTTCTTTTCATATGTGCATTTGCTGACTTTGTGAGAGGCATCACCACATCGATAACAAACTTTGATTCCCGAATTCTTTCCTTTAACATTAGATTTTGATTTTTTTTTCAATTGGTGAATTCTTTCCTTTTCATATTTAAGAGTTTTTGATTTAGGTCTGGAACAAGTAATGTCATTGATGTTATGCTTAGATATTACTTTGTCATGAGGCTCATGATGAACTGGAGATTCATCAAAAGTAGAATACTTTGATCTTTAGGTTAAGAATTCTTGATTGAGCACTGAGGAAACATGCTAAGATTTTCATTCACAGAATGAACTTCACCATTACATATAGGAAACTGTATCAAAATCTTAGTGGAGGGAAGAACATACTCACGATGAGAAGGTTAGTGTATAAAACAAGAAATTGTTGACTGAGCACTGAGTAGATAATTTAGAAACATATTTAGTAATACCATTAGAATCAGTAGAGCAATGACTATCAATTAAAGTTTGATTTATAAAACAAGAAATTACAAATATACTATTAAAATCTTCTTTCAAATAGTCAACTTTATAAAAGGTTTTCTTGGTCTCAACAACTTTGTTTAAGGAAACAACACCTTTTATATCACCTTCAAGAATTTTTTTACACTGATCTGGAATCTGAGCATTAATAATTCTTGTGACATTAAAGTGATAGGATGCCCAGTTTTTTTTTAAAATGTTGCATGTGTTTAGCATGATCAATAGCCTTTCTTTTTCAGTGTGAAGATAATTTAGAAACATATTTAGTAATACCATTAGAATCAGTAGAGCAATAACTATCAATTAAAGTTTGATTTATAAAACAAGAAATTACAAATCTACTATTAAAATCTTCTTTCAAATAGTCAACTTTATAAAAGGTTTGCTTAGTCTCAACAGCTTTGTTTAAGGAAACAACACCTTCTATATCACCTCCAAGAATTTTTTTTTACACTGATCTGAAATCTGAGCATTAATAATTCTTGTGACATTGAAGTGAGAGGATGCCCAGTTTTTTAAAAAATGTTGCATGTATTTAGCATGATCAACAACCTTTTCTTTTTCAGTGTGAAGAAAATTATTGGTCAGCGAGATACATGTGTTTTCCCTTTTTAATATAGAAAGAGATTTTTCATGAAAATAGAGTTTTTCCTTGAGTTTCTTTAACTCAAAACTAAGAGAAAATGTTTCTTTATTTGAGACAAAGAAATCAAAGCATAAGAGATTGATTGTGTCATCCTTATTGATATGATCAACAGAAAGAATTTAACAAGATTATTTACCTGATACGGTAAGGTATCGTCCCATTCTACCTTGAGATCCTTATCAGTGTAAGGAAGATCAACGTCAAAGGTTCCAACGATGTCATGTGAAGCGTCAGCGTGAGATTCAACAATCTCAGCCTTGAGACACTTACCTTCATCGTCTAAGTAATTTTCCTTTTCAAAAGCTGATAATAAAGTTATCATCATCTTTTGAGCGGTTGAACAGTTTTGGGTGAAACGATATATAGAAAAAGGAAGTTTCCAATAGCGGTTCTCGCCTTTACATCAAGGTTCAACACCCTTTTTTTTCTTCCTTGTTATATCTGGGAACAGATTTCCTTTTCAGGTTACTACCAGATGCACCATCATTGGTTGATTTATTCATAGCGGCGATAGGAACTTTATTGATGACATCGAGCATGTCAAAGTCCATGAACTTGAGAGCTTCCATGGCCTTTGATTTCTAAGTAGAGAAGTTTTGTTTATCAAACGGAGGGATCTCCTTGCAGATAGTTGATTTTGGAATGAGGAAGGTCGACATCATTACTTGAGTGTATCATAAACCTGCTCTAATACCAATTGAATGTTTGGGTCGATCGGATACACTTCAAGTATAAATATGAAAGTAAAACTTAATCTAAGAAAATAAAGAACAAAAAATAAACGACATAGAGAGTTCTCCAAGTTGTTATTTCACCAAGAAAGGGTTTTTTCTTCACTAAGAAGAAAGGTTGTCAGAAAGATGATTAAGATACCAAGTCGTGTTCACAACATTAGGGGTTACCCTAATGTTGTATATATACTAATTTATATAAGTATATCTCTAAATCAAAGGCATCCCGCCTAATCTATACTAAGAACTGATCTTGTCACAAAGATATTGGATCTGTGATATATTCTATACTTATCTATATCATTACCAAATATACAAAAGATTACATAGCATAACTAAGCTATGCGCTGACGATGATAAGCATGATACGCTGGCGTTGTCGATGTTGTAGACGCTGATGCTGACAGATAGTGTAGAGTGTTTGACTCATCAGATCATAAGGTGTGACCTTACATGAAAACTCACCTCTCAGTCTGAAAAGATCGTTGAATAGGATACTACTCCGAATATCAGCTCTACCGGTCACCTATTTATCAAATAATGACCAATCTCAAATATGACTCAAAATAACCAAAATACCCTTAAGTCAAACTTGATCAAACCCTGGTCAAAGACAAAATCAATCTACACCCAAAATTCCCTCAATCCACTAGTCACGTCGTGACCCCTAATGATCACGTCGTGACCTAATAAGTCAAAACAGTCGAGGAATACCATCCTCACGTCGTGACACCCTTGTCCTCACATCGTGAGAACGCTCTAATCAGAACTTCTTAATGAAACTCTTAATCCCTTGTTGGCCAAACACCTAAATCCTCCATAGTGTCTTATTTACTCTAGAACATCATAAAAATCGTGGCTTTTTGGACATTCATGTCCAATTCATGTCCCAATCACTAACTAAGGCACAAAAGAGGAAGTGACACCAAATCTCATGCAAGAGTCTTAAAACTCAATCATATTCCAGATCTAGCATCTATACTACTCAAGGCACACTAGAGATTCATAAATTTGGCAAATTTATGGATTTCAACCAGTACATCATCTTGAATATGAAGGATTAAGCGTAAAAACCTAGATCGAAGCTTATAGACTCATAAATCAATTAACTTGAAACTCACAAAAGGTCCAGAAGATGTAAGAATGCTTGATGGAGAGACTTGAATGCAGAATGATGGACTAGATACTCTTCCTCTTCTTCTCCTAGGCTAGAATCACCACAAATAAGCTCAAGATCAAATATGGAGGCTAGGGTTTCAAAGGGGAGCGCAAGGAGGTGATGGAGGATGAGGGTGGGCTAACCCTAGCCCTCATTTCCTTTAAATATGGAGTAAAAGCCCAAAAATTAGGGTTTCCAATCAGGCTGGTCTCACGTCGTCAACCATATGTGCTCACGTCGTGAGCCTTAAGGTGATGTACGATTGCACTAAACCCCTCACGACGTGACATACATATCTCACGTCGTGAGTAGGGAAAAAACCTTTTAAATTTTTATATTGATAATTGTTCACCTGAACTGAATGTTAAAATTGTCCCCGACTTGAACTAGACTTCATCCTCGAAGTTCGCTGCTATGAGAAACTTGGGGTAATGATCATGGATCTTAGACTCGGGTTCCCATGTCCATTTAGAACCTTTTCGATGATGACACTGAACCTTGAGTAAAGATACCACCTTATTGCGTAAGGCCTTTGTCTTCCGATCCATGATTGCCACTGGCCTCTCAATATAATTCATATGTTCATCAACCTGAGCATCATCCAGAGGAATAACCGCTGAATCATCAGCCACACACTTCTGAGGCTACGAAACATGCAAGGTGATGTGGATCTGACTAAACTCCTCAGGAATCCATCCAGTAAGCTACCTTGCCAACCCTTGCAATCACTCAAAATGGCCCAATATACAGGGGCCCCAACTTGCCCCTCTTCTTGAAGCATATTACTCCCTCTCAGGGCAATACCTTCAGCAAAACCATGTCTCCAACCTGGAACTCCAGCTCAGAACGACGCTTGTCAGCATAACTCTTCTGCTAACTCTGAGATGTTTGAAGTCTATGTCTGATTTGCTAAATAAGCTCTGTCTTTTGAAGGACTACTTCAGTCCTTCCCATAACCCTGTGACCGACCTCTCCCCAGCAGACTGGAGTACGACACTTCCTCCCATAGAGAAGCTCAAACGGCGGCACACCGATACTGGAGTGATAGTTTTTGTTGTAATAAAACTCTGTTAGAGGAAGATAGGAGTCCCGGCTCCCATCGAAATATATGACATAGCCCTCAACATATCCTCAAGTGTCTGAATGGTCCTCTCACTCTAGTCGTTATGTAACATTCATTTTGAAATTAAATTAAATAAGTAAATAAATAATAAACCCTTAACCCCAAGATGTAAATCATATTATTTTATTGTAACCCTAAATCCTTAATAATTTATCAGGGCGTTGGGTTCGAAAGTTAAATGTCATAATTTTTTAATATTGGGGGTTAAGTGTAATTTTCGGAGTGATTTTGTAAAGAATTTTGAAGGCTGAGGGTTGTTTGGTAAATTATGGATTTAAGTTGAAAAGAATTTAGAGGGAGGGGCTGGAAGTGTAAATTATGAGTTAAGATTGCATATGGACGGGCATAAACTCGTCACCTCCTTTCATTCAAACCCTAAACCTAGATCAAGTTTCAGCCACCGCCACCCTTTTTCCTCCATGCTCCAGCCGTCGTCGTCTCCTAGTCGTGCATGGCCGTCGAGCACCACCGTTGTCACTCCTGTCGCCGGTGAAGTCGAGGACGAAGCTACGACCGTTGTGAAGTTCGGAAGAACCAGGAGTTGTGACCGCTATGGTCGTTTTCTGATGAAGGCGTAACCTCCGTTTCCCCGCAGCAACCATTCCTTCTCATTCCATTTCTGCTACGCATCAGCTAGCTCGCGTCGCCGCCGTTGCTCCTTACGGTTGTCTTCTTTTCTTAGAAATAACTATGGTCATCGCTGCAGCGGATATGGTGGTTGTGGGTATGTTTTGTAGCGCTTTTCCATGATTGTGAAGTGTGTGTGTGTGTTTTTATGTGTGTGCGTGCATTCTCTGGCCGGAAAACGTGGATAACCACCATGGCAGCCAACTATGGAGGCTGCCGTCATATTGCCTTCTTCTGCCGCCACCAGCCACCGTGGGAGGTGGTTGTATGTGTGTGAAATTGTGGGAATGCATGTGTTGTAGTAGTGTGTCATTGGTTGGACATTTCTTGGTTGAAAGTTGAAGAAAACCCATCACCACCACCATGAGGTGGTGGCTGTCGCCGTGAACCGTCGTCGACCACCACCGCCCGAGGTGGCAGTGGGTGGTGACCGGCCTAGTAAAACCCTAATCAACCTAAAACTTAACCATTGGACTAATTGGCATGTGTTTGGGTTGGAAACCCTAATTAGGGTTTAGAAAACCCTAATCTTGGAGACTTTGGTTTGGGACTTGCCGGGACCCACGTTTTGGAATGTTGGATTGGAATTATGAATTATGCCCGAACACATTCTATGTTTAACCTAGTAAAGTGATGGACTTAATGGATTAAGTCCTTAATAGGTTATGTAACAACCCGTAATTTCAAATCAATGTAAGTTGGGCTTATTCGAATAAAAGCCTAAGTCACAATTTGTGACATCCCCTAATTTCTCGGCTAGAAAAGACCGTTAATTTATGCTTTTTAAAATAAAGTCAGAGAAATCCTTTTAAAAGATGTTGCGGAATTGGTCCCCAAAAAAAACATGATAAAAGTTTATCAAAACCTTTCTTTAAGAAATATATATTTTCCTTTTATATCAAAACCTTGGGATGTCATGTTCCGCTACAGATCAAAAGCATAAACAAGACATTATAAGCCTTACAACAGTTATTTACAACTACTGGTCTATAATCCAAAAATCTCTCATCATCATCCGACTATGCTCGGGGTCCACTACCTGTAATATAAAAAGCTGAGTGGGTCAGGCTTGGGAGCCTGGTGAGCATATAGGGTTTTCAACCCACAATAATAATAAACTTATTAAATTCACCAATCAACAATAACCCTGATTACCCATTCCCGTTATCCTCACTTTACGTCCCTAAACACCTATCATAAGGGACCTAGCCTAAGGATTATCATCGGGGTGGACACCACTGCTAAGGGGACTCCTCAGCCATACATGTCCTAAAGGCAACCATGAGGGGGATGGAGTACGCCAATAAAAATTTAGTTCACCAACACCTACAAGTTGCGAACATGCTAGTGTTCCACTGGACTGTCTAGAAAGGTCCGTGGTCGCCATCTATACTCCGTTAGACGACTACAACAACAACAACAACATCGAGGCCTCTCACCATTTTAACACACATCGACTATTTTGTCTACCCATGTTTTACCCAACATATTTGTAGATAAAATACATATATAGTTTAAAATTTGTATAAAACTGAAGGGTTTTCAGAGCATTCTGACACTCCTATGGTGTACATGCAACCCTAGAAACCTTGGATCTATGTTTGACTATGATACATGCAAATAATTATTTTTCCAAGGTTCTTATCCTATCTAGCATGGCATGGGGAACTTGAATCAAATAAAGCTAGTAGAATTACTTACCTTGTAGTTGTAGTTGATTGCTTGGAGTTTTAGAGCCTAGCACCAATATTGTGGATGCCTCAAATGGAAATCACAAATCACCACAAACTTGGAACTTTGAGAGAATAGTAATCACCTTCTTGAAATCGGCCCTCTTACTTTACTCACCACAACTCGTGTGATTTCAAGAACCAAAGCCTCCTTTATATAGTGTGGTGGATTAGGGTTACATTCATGTAAACCCTAATACCCATGTCTTTTCATTTCCATGAGATCCATGGGTTAAAGCTCCATGGAGTATCCATGGACTTTCCATGCAAGCCTAGCCCATTCCAAATAAGCATTAGCCCACACTATATAAATACAAGAGCCCATATTTAATTAGTCATACTTTTGATCTCTAAATTAATTCTAGATTAATTATAGATCAATACTAATTAAATAATATGATTTTATATTAATATATTAGGACTTATAATATATTAATAAATCATAACTTACACTATTCTCAAACGATTATCCATAAATTGTTCGGGTGAAGTGCAACCCAAATGGACCATGCCGGGTCGAGTCAAGTACATACCAAATATAGTTATGGACTTAGACACTATATCCAACAGTCTCCCACTTGGATAAGTCTAATAACTATAGTTGCAAGTATGACTTCAGGAACCGATCAGCAATCGTAGCTCTTTAAACTCTGTTGAACTATGAAGCGCAATTTTGGATAAGTCATCAATTTAGTTCTGACCGGGCCCGGTACATAGGTCAAAACAAAATCATCGAGGGGCCCAGATATCGCTTCTAATCCTAGAAGGAACAGATAAACTTCGACTCATATGTTTGCTCTACTAATTGTTGAACTACACACAAAGACACGGTTTATAACATCGAGTTACCAATGCGTTTTCGTGCAATCAATGCATAACCAACTCATAGGCAACAAATCATATCTCTAGGTTTGAAGACTTATATGATATTACCGTCTCACGATCACTCGAGATAAATTCCATGAAGTGATACAAGTGAGCGTGGGTTGAATCCAATACTCAGAACTTATGAGCACTCATGAGTGTTGTAGCCCCGCTTTGTCTAACATCTTAGACCTCTACAAGCCAACCCATGACAGTCTTGATTCATATCTACTTCCAACATATGACCAACTGTGGAGAGTTTGAATAATATGATATAAACCATAACATAATTATTCTGGAAGTCAAAACATGCAAAAAGAAATAGTAGTAAACAATTGACAAGAGATAGCAACACTTTATTCATAAATAACAGCTTTTATTTATCATCAAGTGTCAATTACATTTTACAAATTTCAAGATTATCTAACTACTAAAACTAATATCATCCTTCAGCCCTATGCCCCGAGCATGCTGGAGATGCTTTGCCCGAGTCAGTCCCTTCGTGAGGGGATCTGCTGGGTTCTCATCCGATGATACCCTCTTTGCCACGAGGATTCCTTCTTCTATTCGATGTCTGATGAAGTGATATTTTCTGTCAATGTGTCTGGATCTCCCATGATCTCTTGGTTCCTTGGCTAAGGCAACCGCACTATTGCTGTCACAGAAAATCTCCATTGGCTCCTTTATAGCTGGTACAACTTCAAGGTCTCCGATGAAGTTCTTTAGCCATATAGCCTCCTTTGCTGCCTCGCTTGCTGCTATATACTCTGATTCACAAGTGGAATCAGCCACTGTCTCCTGCTTGGAACTTTTCCAAGTAATTGCCCCTCCGTTTAGAGTAAAGACCCAGCCCGACTGAGAGCGGAAATTATCCCTGTCAGTCTGAAAGCTAGCATCACTGTACCCTACAACTCTCAAGTCCTCACTGCCACCGAGGGTAAGGACCCAATCCTTAGTCCTCCGTAGGTACTTGAGGATATTCTTTACCGCAGTCCAGTGTGCCTTGCCAGGGTTCCCCTGATACCTGCTAACCATGCTCAAAGCAAAGGCTACATCAGGTCGAGTACACGTCATAACATACATGATCGATCCTACAGCTGAAGCATAAGGTATTCGACTCATTTATGCTATCTCAGCCTCAGTACTAGGGCTTTGTGTCTTACTCAATCTGGCGTTAATCTGGATGGGTAACTCTCCTTTCTTGGAGTTATGCATGTTGAACCTTTTCAACACTTTGTCCACATAGGTGCTTTGACTAAGTCCAATTAGTATTTTACTCCTGTTTCTCAAAATCCTTATCCCTAGGATATAAGCAGCTTCTCCAAGGTCCTTCATAGCGAAACACTTCCCAAGCCAGGACTTTACTTCCTGCAGGGTTGGGATGTCATTTCCTATGAGTAGTATGTCATCCACATACAGTACCAAAAAGCTGACTATACTCCCACTAGCCTTGATATAGACACAAGATTCATCTTCACTCCTTGAAAAGCCAAATTCTTTGACTTTCTCATCAAAGCAAAGATTCCATCTGCGAGGTGCCTGTTTTAATCCATAAATGGATTTCTCGAGCTTACACACTCTACTGGGGTACTCTGTACTGACAAAACCCTCTGGCTGAACCATGTAAACATCTTCAGCCAACTTTCCATTAAGGAAAGCGGTTTTGACATCCATTTGCCATATTTCATAATCATGAAATGCAGCAATGGCTAACAGAACCCTAATAGACTTAATCTTGGCCACTGGTGAAAAGGTCTCATCATAATCAACTCCCGGAGTTTGAGAATAACCCTTTGCAACCAGTCGTGCCTTATAAGTGTGTACATTACCATCCATGTCGCTCTTTTTCTTGAAGATCCATTTGCACCCAACTATCTTACGATCAGGTACATTGTCAACCAAGTTCCAAACTTGATTGTCATACATGGACTGTATCTCGCTATCCATAGCCTCTTTCCATTTAGCAGCCTCAGGGCCTGCCATGGCTTCCGTGTAGCTGTTAGGCTCATCCAGATTTACCAGTGTGTTATCACTGATAAGTGTCTCACCTTCTGCAGTAATATGAAAACCATAATAATGCTCAGGTGCATTCCTAACTCTGGTGGAACGCCTCAGAGGTATAGATTCTTCAGTCGGCTCAACAGGAGTTTTCTCCTCAGGTTGAGGGCTAGGGTTTGAGGTTCCTTCACCACTTGACTCTTGAATTTCCTCAAGGTCAATTTGCCTCCCACTGTCTCCTTGGCTCATTAATTCTCTCTCTCGAAAGAATCCGCTTCTTGCTACAAAGACCACATTATCACTGGGTCTGTAGAAGATATAACCAAAGGATTTATGTGGGTATCTGATGAAAATACACCTTTCGCTTCAGGGTTCGAGCTTATCGTGAGTCTCGCGTCTCACGAAAGCCTCGCAACCCCAAATCTTGATGTGGTCTAGATTGGGAACTTTTCCAGTCCACACCTCGTGAGGTGTTTTGGCAACCTTCTTTGTAGGGACTAGATTAAGGATATGGGCGGCAGTCTCTAAGGCATACCCCCAAAATGAGATTGGTAGCGAAGCTCGAATCATCATGGAACGAACCATGTCCAACAAGGTCCGATTGCACCTCTCAGCTACACCATTCAAATGTGGTGTCCTAGGAGGTGTCAATTGTGAGACAATCCCACATTCCTTAAGATAGTCAAGGAACTCAGTACTAAGATACTCACCACCACGATCGGATCGAAGCATCTTAATGTTCCTGCCCAACTGATTCTCCACTTCTTGCTTAAACTCTTTGAATTTCTCAAAGGTTTCTGACTTATGCTTGATTAGGTAGACATATCCATATCTACTAAAATCATCAGTAAAAGTCACATAGAACCGATTAGCATCTCTTGTGGCGGTTCTGAAGGGTCCACACACATCTGCGTGTATGAGGTCAACCAAACCTTCACCCCTAGCACAAGTGCCAGTAAAAGGTGACTTTGTCATTTTACCAAGCAAACAAGATTCACAACTATCATCTGACTTTAGGTCAAATGACTCCAAGACTCCATCCTTTTGGAGTTGGCCTATGCGTTTCTTGCTTACATGTCCAAGACGACAATGCCATAAGGATGCTTTATCTAAGCTAGTGGAAGAGTTAATACACAATACATTATTTCCTAGATTATCTACAACAGATACAGTTTCAAACACGCCATCACAAGGTAATGCTTTAAAATAAAGAACATTATTAAAGAAAGCATCAATACTACCATTATTATTATCAAAATAAAAGGTAAAACCTTGTTTATACAATGCATGAAAGGAAATAACATTTCTTGCCATTTCTGGCGAATAATAACATTTATTCAAATCTAATGTAAACCTACTATTTAGCACTAAGGAATAAACTCCTATCTTGGTGACAGGTGAAGCTTTCCTGTTTCCCATGATCAAGTTTATCTTTCCCTGCTCCACATTCTCACTTCTTTTTAGTCCCTGAAAATCACAACATATGTGAATACCACAACATGTATCAAGGACCCAAGACTTAGAATGAGGTGAGTTATTAGACAATATAGTGTATATACCTGCATGGTTGGGTTTTACTTTCCCATCCTTCAAATCTTGCTGGTACTTTGGGCAGTTTCGCTTCCAGTGCGACTTTTCATGGCAATAGAAGCATTCAGCCTCATTAAGGTTAGCAGAAGGAGTGACAAAACCTTTCTTGGTTTTGCTTGAAGAGGAGCCTTCAAGGGTCTTACCCTTGGTACCCTTAGAAGGGTTCTTTCTCTTCTTCCCTTTGCCATGCCCGATTGCCAAGACATTGGCCGCAGTTGAAGTAGGATTAGGAGTAGTAACAACCGACTTACCCTTTAGACCACTTTCGGCGGTCTTCAAGAGTCCTTGAAGTTTGCTGAGGGTGACTTCTTCCTTGTTCATGTGATATGTCATGCGGAATTGATCATAACACGATGGCAAGGAGTGAAAAATGATGTCTATTGCTAACTCCTCAGGGAAGTTCACATTCAGCTTCAGTAAACAGTCCACATACCTTTGCATTGTCTGCATGTGGCCCGTGATGGGTTCACTATCCTTCATTCGAGTTGTTATCATGGAGGATATTATTTCATATCGCTCTTGACGAGCACTTTGATGGTAGCGGTCCATCAAGTCCTGGTGCATCTTAAAAGGATAATAGTCCTCATAGGACTTTTGGAGCTCGGCTGTCATGGTGGCCATCATGATGCATGCCACTTTTGTAGCATCTCTTTCATGTACCTCATATTCAGCAAGCTCTTCATGAGTAGCAGTTGGCTCGGGTACCTTCAGCTCCTTGTCGAGAACATATTCTTTGTTCTCATACTGAGTAACCATCCTGATGTTTCTGATCCAATCTGTAAAGTTGGACCCATCAAGGATGACTCTCCCACAAAGATTCATGAGAGAGAAGGAGCTAGTAGGGTTTGAGCCAGAAGCATTGTTATTGGAAGACATCTGAAATGAAGAGGGAATAGATTAGATTAGATATAGAGATAGTCCTTAACAAAACACCCAAATGTAATATTAAGGCTAGGACCCAACACAATATTTTATAACTTAGAAGAGGGATGCCGTAATCTAAGCTATAAGATATTTGAAGGTAGGTGAATGACGATTCACCAATTTCCACCATGAAAAACGAAATATTTAATTAGGTTTTAATTGGTTTAGAAACTCCTAGATTCTTTGAGATTCATTGAACTTTCTTCAATGGCATGTTTCAATCTCGAGTGTGCCCTTCAAGTTTTGTGACTGGGATGCCGAGGATCACAAAACAAGGTGTGAAGTAACCATGCAAATTACTTGGTACCCTTAATGTATTACCCCTCAATCGATGTGCCGGTTAACCACACACGCTCCATCGATACTATGATAAACATTAAGTCACCCTTTACCTACCTTGTTAAGTTCAAGTTAGTGTTCCGGTTAACCACACACGCTCCACTAACGACTTAAACAAAATGTAAAGTGTAATTTCATGGATTAGCACCTTATTCACATTTTCCTAAAATAACTAAGATTGGGAATTCAATAAAGTTTAGTTACTTTAGTATTATCATTAGACTTTTAATGAGAATTTATAAGTCTTTGTCCTACCCGTTCGGCTAACGACCCTCCACCGATCAAGGAAGCGGTGGGTGAGAGCGGACACCCATTAAGTTGCCATTTTATAGGCAACAACCTTATACCCCCCTTATAGACCGGCTTCGTGAATGAGGCGTACTAGCGGTAAGACGACTTGATCTTATACATATATAAATATTATTAAACTTATAATATTATAAAGTATAAGGGTTGAATTTTAACTTTTAAAATTCTAGGGGTTGGAACTAAAGTTTTTAATATGACTTTACATGTTCCAAAACTTGAGGGCAAGTTTTGTAAACTTTCAAAACTTTTCATTTCTCATAACTTATGAGTTAATGGTTATTAAAAATGAAGACTCTTCATTTTTTGTAACCTATGTGTTCTTTTAATGGTTATTTATAAATGTGACTTTTGGTTATCCATAACTTAAGAACTAGTTATGGACTCCATTAAAACACATAAAGATCAAGAATTAATCTAATCAATTATTAGCACATAATTTCTATGATCTTCTAAACTCATATGTTTATGAATGTTCATATCAAAAATTTCAAGAATCGTAAGTACATATACAAAACTTGAAATTTTGATACGAGTTTTTGAACAAAACTTCGATTTTCAAGTTTTTTTTTTTTTTTTTTTTTTTTTTTTGCATCAAGCATCAAATAAACAAACCTGGCTCTGATACCACTGAAGGGTTTTCAGAGCATTCTGACACTCCTATGGTGTACATGCAACCCTAGAAACCTTGGATCTATGTTTGACTATGATACATGCAAATAATTATTTTTCCAAGGTTCTTATCCTATCTAGCATGGCATGGGGAACTTGAATCAAATAAAGCTAGTAGAATTACTTACCTTGTAGTTGTAGTTGATTGCTTGGAGTTTTAGAGCCTAGCACCAATAGTGTGGATGCCTCAAATGGAAATCACAAATCACCACAAACTTGGAACTTTGAGAGAATAGTAATCACCTTCTTGAAATCGGCCCTCTTACTTTACTCACCACAACTCGTGTGATTTCAAGAACCAAAGCCTCCTTTATATAGTGTGGTGGATTAGGGTTACATTCATGTAAACCCTAATACCCATGTCTTTTCATTTCCATGAGATCCATGGGTTAAAGCTCCATGGAGTATCCATGGACTTTCCATGCAAGCCTAGCCCATTCCAAATAAGCAGTAGCCCACACTATATAAATACAAGAGCCCATATTTAATTAGTCATACTTTTGATCTCTAAATTAATTCTAGATTAATTATAGATCAATACTAATTAAATAATATGATTTTATATTAATATATTAGGACTTATAATATATTAATAAATCATAACTTATACTATTCTCAAACGATTATCCATAAATTGTTCGGGTGAAGTGCAACCCAAATGGACCATGCCGGGTCGGGTCAAGTACATACCAAATATAGTTATGGACTTAGACACTATATCCAACAAAAACATCTATTCAATAGTCACCTCAAATAAACACTTAATATAATTACACATAGCACATATTTTATAGAAAATTCTTCATATCTAGGTGTAGGATGAAAGTGACGACACACTCACATGATTTACTGATAATAGGGCAGCACTTCGTTTCCTAATATGATCGTTTCTAATAAAACCGGGAGTTTTATTGAGAAACCGGGCTCTGCGAGGGTCGGGCTTCAAAACCGAAAAGATAAATTTCTCGGGCTTCTCGAGCACTTCGGGACGTGTTTCGGGTGTTTGGTATGATACCGGGGCTTTGGGGGAAGTTGGAATGAAAGAAATATTGTTTAAGGGGTGTAAAATGACAAATTTCCAAATTACCACCGGGGGGTCTTGCACCCTTCTATTTATTGGGGCGAGGCTTCTGATCCAACGGATGAGAAGTGACCAGGTGTCAGCAGATCTGAAGGGAAGGCTGATGGATCGCACGTGCGAGGGTCCATGTGGCTGCTTCTGATTGGACGGAGGTCTAGGTCCGAGGTTCGGTTCCGAAGCAAGTGGGAAGGGGGACAGGTGGTGCGAAGGTCGGACACGCAGCAGGGAGAGCGAGGCTCGGACGAGGCTGCACACGCGTCGCTCCTCGGATGCGCCACGGCTTCGGATGACTCAGCAATTCCGGACACGTGGCGTGCATAGAGCGAAGGTGACGTGGCCGAAGCATGACTATGCGAATTTTCTCGATTTTTGTGCAAAAACTTCTAAAATCCATAACTTTCGCATACGGGCTCCGTTTTTGACATTCATTATATGCACGCGTAGGTAAAATTATGCTCTACAACTTTCATTTAGACTTCGTCGGCTAATTTTGAATTTAGTTTTTATATTATTATTTTTAACAGACCGGGACAGGAAATCCGTTAAAAATTGATAACTTCTTCATCCGACATCCGTTTTCGTCTGTCTTTTTACCGTTGTACGACTATTGACGAGACCTTCGATTCTCGTTTAGGTTGTGTTGGCTAAAAATCATTCGATCTAAAATTCGAGTTTTTAGCTGTCTACTGCTAAGCTGAAACTTAGAAAAATCATAACTTCCTCATACGAAGTCAGATTTGGGCGTTCTTTTTATACATACTCTTGGTTTAACGAACACTATGACTTTCGTTTAGATCACCTAAGGCTAAAAAGTAGTTTATCAAAAACTCACTTTTTACGTCATTCGGCACCGTGCCGGTTTTGTCGCGAAACTTCAACATGTCATAACTTCTTCGTTATAACTCGGATTTCGGTATTCTTTATATATCCGTAATCCTTGTCATGACCAATACAACTTTCTTAATAGATATCGGCTTTATCTAATATTTATTTTCGACGCTCATTTTTATTCTTAATTAATTAAATCCTAGTAATTAAGCATAAAACACATAATTCACATAATATTCACATAATTCCTTTTCATTTCTTCAAAATGAGTTACAAAGGTTAACCTAGACTATCACATCAATATTAATGCCTAGCCTAGAAACACGGGCATTACATAATTGTATGCAAGTAAATTAACATCATAACCATCACACAATGAGAACTCTAAATACCAAGGAAACATACCTTGCTATCATACTTATTTATAAGTTATGAACACTTATATTAAAAGCTACACATTTATAACACAATATAAGTTAAAATAAGTTAAGGAATGCAAGTTTAAAACATTATACCCCACCACAATGGATTTTATGGTTCTAGACTTCTAGAACATGGAGTTTACGGTTTCATAAAGTGAACAAATGGTGTTCACGGTCCAAAGATCCATAGATCTTTGTGTTTACGGCCTAAAGGATAAAGATCAAAGGTGTTCACGGTTCAATAAAGTGATCCAAGGGTGTTCACGGTCCAAAGATCCAAGGATCTTTTGAGTTCACGGTCCATGTGAATTAAAGAAAAGTAGTTCACGGTTGAATCTCAAAACAATATAGGTGTTCACGGTTGGCCATGAACCGTGAACACATCAAATATCTCATATTTTATCATTCAGCATACCAATGTGATAGAATACTCTTCCCAATGAACATATCACATCAATTTCTTTCATATATAATGTGCAAATGAATTCATTTGCACATTTAGCAACCGTAAACACTTCATTCTCTTCCAAACGTTCAAGCTTTAGTTCTTCATTTGCTTTCAAGTATCAAGTTTATATCCAGAGAACTTTCAAACTTCGTTTCTGCTTCCATAATTCCTTCACTAATTGTAAGTAAAATGTAACATACACGTTTTGAAATCGTGTTATGTAGTTTGAAAAGTCAAAAATATTATGAAATATTATATGAAATTGAGTGTTGAGTTCTAACAGATAGTTTTTACTAGAAATGAAGTAAAACTATGTTTAGAATCACTCATAAAATATTGGAAGTCTTATTAGATTCCAATTAAAAGCCAAATAGTGAAATTTAGCGAAAATATAAAATTTTAAATAAGTAAAATTTTATTATTGAAAGTTGTAGATAATCTCGTTAGAAACATGTAGGCGAAAACCTCGTCGAAATCTGAGTTATAACGAAGAAGTTATGACCAGTCGAAGATCCACGACAAAACCGGCATGGTGCCGAATAAAGTAAAAAGTGAGTTTTGGATAAACTACTTTTTAGCCTTAGTAATCTATATGAAAGTCGTAGTATTCGTTAAACCGAGAATTTTGATAAAAAGAACGCCCAAATCTGACTTCGTATGAGGAAGTTATGATTTTTCTAAGTTTCAACTTAGCAGTAGACAGCTAAAAACTCGAATTTTAGATCGAGTGATTTTTAGCCAACACAACCTAAACGAGAATCGAAGGTCTCTTCATTAGCAGTACAACGGTAAAAAGTCTGACGAAAACGGACGTCGGATGAAGAAGTTATGAATTTTTAACGGATTTACCAGTCCCGGTCTGTTAAAAATAATAATATAAAAATAAATCAAAATTTTACGACGAAGTGTAAACGAAAGTTGTAGAGCATAATTTTCTCTACGCGTGCATATAAAGAACGTCAAAAACGGAGCCTGTATGAGAAAGTTATGGATTTTACAAGATTGAGCACATTTTTCGAGAAATTTCGCATGAATAGTGCTGCCACGTCATCCTTCGCATGTACCCTCCACGTGGCGTCTTCTGATTGGACCGCAGCCTCGCGTGGCACCCGCTAATTGGTCCGAAGTCGTCACCCTCTTTCCCCATTGGACCGAAGCTCGGTCCACTTAGAGGCTTCCATCCGTCCGAAATCGATGAGCTGGTACTTCGCAGGAGCTGCCCCGTGTCCGAGGTGTTGGGCCAATCTGAAGCCGACACGTAGCCTCCTCATCCGAAGCCACCTGCCCTCGCTACTGCCACGCGCTTCTCCCCCTCGCTGCCGCGTGTCCCTTCTCGGCCGAACCTCCGGATCTCCCCTCCTATAAATAGGAGCCTTGCGAGATTACCCGAGGAAAATGGGAAATTTGCCACTTTCACCCCCCTTTTCAATATTTTTACTATCTCGACATCCCCCAAAGCCCCGGTATCAACTTTAGCACCCGAAACACGCCCCGAAATTTCCGAGAAGCCCGAAAAATTTATCTTTTCGGTTTCGAAGCCCAACACTCGCAGGGCCCGGTTTTCAAGAAAACTCCCGGTTTTCAACGAAGAAAATCATATTTAGAGCCGAAGTGCTGCCCAAATTACTATTTTAACCCCCGATTATTTCACGGTGAGTTTAATATATAGGAACAATTGTATGTTATGTGTTATATGTGCTATGTGCTTTTCCATGATTATCATCTCGAGTTATTATTTCCGCTATTTTTATAGCAAGGCTGTACCTCTGACCACGAAGTGTATGACATAGGCATCACTTGGGTATTGGTATGAACCGTTGACCATGAAGTGTATGACATAGGCATCACTTTGGCTTCGGTAGTATGCTAAGATAAGGCTGAAAGCCTAAATATTCTAGCAAAATAATATTCCTGAGTATTTTCTGTGCCATTTGTGCTGAAACTTTATTGATTTTATATCAAGTATGGAAATTGTTATGTCTCATTGATTGATATGGAAAGCTTTTAGCATTATGCCTTTGTTGTTCCTTGATCGTCTTTGCCTCTGTCATATTGAAGTATATATATATATATATATATATGGCATAACGTTATATTGTATCTATTATTGAACTCACTAAGCGTCGCCGCTTACCCTCTCAATGTTTAACAAATTTGCAGGGAATAAGTAACCAGTATAGTCTTATACTGTTGGAAGGTTTAGAATAGTTGTAATATTACTTTTTTATTTTGGTTTATGTTTGTATAAATTTACAATATCCTGGGTAGTTATGTAAAATATTAAAACATAGTCGGTTTGTATCCAATCTATCGTAATCACTTTATCAATGTAAGATAATGTTTTATAAATATGCATGTAGCATGTTTCGGAGTAACAATTGTTATATATGAAAGTGTGGGTCTTTCAATCATGGTATCAGAGCAGTGGTTTAAGTGAACTAAATTCCATGGATTGGTATTTAGACTTAAACTATTGGAAGTTCAATATATGAACTGGAATCATTGTAAATATATGGATACAAACCATAGGAAATACTTAAGTGGGGTATTGGTTGTGATAAACCCTAGTATTCTAAGATATTAAGTTACTTCAAAATTTTTAGAGAATTAGTTTATGGTGTTGTTTGTTTTTTCTGATACAATATGTCTGCAGTCTGCGGACCATATCTGTAGACCTCTGCAGTAGAAGAGGTGGACCAAACGTTTGCAGTCTGAAAAAAGAAGACAGTTTGTTTTCTTAACATCTGCGGACTACTAAAATAAACTGAAATCTAAATAAACTGATTTTATTAAACTTCAAAGTGATTTTTTAATATTTTTATGACTTTGTTATAAATAATTAACAAATCTAGATCAACTTTTATGTATTATTGTATAAAAAATAAAAATAAAAATGATATGAATTGACGTATATATTTGATAAAAAACCAACAACTTTGGTTGCAAAGTTATAACTAATCATTATAATTAGGGATCAAAGAATTTGATACATAAATGGATGGAAATAAACTTCGATTTTTTCATTAAATCCATTAAAAACGTACACTAAATATTTTCTCGAGAAATTGACGATACTGTATTAAATAATGTTTTACAAAATTTGGCAAAAAAAATATAAGAATATATATTATGATTTTTTTTCATATTTATATAAACAACTTCAACGACTATTATTGTAATAAATATTTAGTTATAAATTTGTCAAAAATATCATGTTTGTATCGTCGAACGTTTTTTTTAATTTTTGTAATTTTTTTTTAAATTTTTTATCATTAATAAAGTTGGAAAAAATATAAATTAAAAAAATTAAAGATATATGTGTTTTTTTAGGCTAGAAGATGTCTGAAGATGTTAGAAGACTCTGGTCCACATCTGCGCCAAGAAGAGGGCGCGCAGACATTTTTAGGTCTGCAGTCTTCAAAAAAACAAACAGTTTGCGAAGGCTAATGTCTGCGCGTGGTTTGCGCGACGCAGATAGAAGAGGCCACACAGATCTTCAGACAAAAAACAAACACCACCTATGTGAACTAGGAATTTTGAGAATTTCTAGACTTAAACATGAATTGTTAAGTGAAGATGATATGATGTGTATCTGGTATACGTAGGTTGAATACCTAAATGGAAACAGGCACTAGAATATTAAGAGGAGATATGCATTATATTCTAATATGTGCTAAATGATAAATGAATATAGCATACCTTAGGTTGCTTGCCTTATTGCTATTATTTAAGAAAGTTTGCGTTCTGTTGCCGACCTTGATTTAGAAAAGAAAATTTTATGTTTAGAATTCTAAGAATTTTCGTAATAGAATTTACATGAAACTTTTCAAAGTGATAGAGGGACTTATGATAGTTGACATCGATAAGTTTATAAATAAACGATCGCGGGATATCGTAAAATAATAAATATGAAATGTTATCGTAAATAGTGTATTAATACCAATAGAGTGGTATTATACATTTAAAGTATATTTGATATATAATAACATCTTTAGAAGAATGATGTACGTTTGAAACACATTTGGGCGAGATAAATGTGTTGGTACAAATCCATGAAGTTGTTCCACCGCTGTCCAGATTGAAGCAATGATTGTTTATAGAGTCGGAAGAACCGAAGCTGGCGATAAATACTTCGACAGTATCGAAATTTATGTGGTACAAGATTTAGAAGAATTAAATGAAGATCAAAGGAAAGGCTAATGAAGTTTTCAGACTCAATTGGCCAAGACTTTGTGATGTAGTATGTAGTTCAAGTAGTAACATTATACAGGATGCTCAGACTTAGTATTTAATAATAATAAGTGATGATTCACTTCTATCACATCCTTATGAAAGTCCCATTGTATGTTAAGCCGACTTTAACATACATGATTAGGATGGTGAATTAAGTCATTTAGTAATAAAAGGTTAAGTAACTTACTTGTTTAAGTAAGGAAGAATGCTTAGTTGAAGAAGCAATACAACAATAGTATCGTATGAGAAGAGATGTTGTAGTTAGGAATAACAGAGAACCAAGTTGAAGCTAGTAGAGCTTGCTGAGATGCAGCTATAATGCAGACTTCTTAGGATAGACTCTTATGAAGTAGATTTAAAAGATACAACCATGAGAAGAAGACTTATTCAGATACAGGAATGACGATGTCATGGAAGGAAAATGGAATGAACAAATGTGCATGGTGAATTACATAAGTTAGAAGATGATGTAAGTAGTTGAAAACCGTTTGTCTCTACACTGCTAGAGTAAATTTTGGGTGTAGTATGTCTTGTAGAGTAGACACTACCCGAGAAAGAATTTATATGAAGAATTGGAAGTAAAATTCTATCGACCTATGAAAAAGTATTAAAATATGCTAGATCAAGCATATGCGTGAGAAGAATATTAGAAGGCGAGTATAAGTAATCCAAGATAGGTTTGATAGAAATGTGAAAACCCTAGTTCAGTCTAGGAGAAATTGTTGTATGTACTTGTTTGAACACACTCAGGTGTGAAAAGTTGTTTTGTGAAAAATTTTGAATGGTGACTTGGGAACTGCGAGACAATACTTGGGACGAGTATGAGTAGGTGTGAATAGTAGTAGAGGCCTATACTACTGGAAGCACAAGACTCACACTTGGATCAGGGAAAGTCACAAGGTTACCGAGAAGCTAATAAATGATTCCGTTTTATTCATGTGTGTCTTTACCTTCGTTTCGGTAATGACTAAGAAGATAATTATCGTTCAAATCTTAAGGTCATAAAGAGTGGAGTCCGATTAATATAAATCTACAAAGATAAAGTTGATTGGTTTAGAAAGCCATGTATTGAGTAATGACGAAACTTCAGTCAAGAAGGAGATGGTCGAGATGGTCGATAGAAATATAACGATCTTCATTAAAGAATTGAGCAACCCTTAACTAGAGATGTTACCTGTTATAAAGGTGATGAAGAATTTAGTTATTCATGGAAGGATTACAGTATGAAATCCGTGATTTAGTAATCAGTCGAAATATTCTGTTATTTGACAAAATTGATGTTTATGTCCGCAAGCACGAATTAGAGATACGTGGTGCTATTCTTTTTGTTCTGAAGCATACACGTGTTGATCAATCTCTTTTTGTTTTCTTTATTCCATCAGCTCGATTTATTCGATCTGATTCTAATTCAAGAGTTTGGTTCGTTATGTGTCTTGTGCGTTATAAAATTAAAGGTGATTAGAATAAGACCATTCGAGTTGTTGTTATAGCAAAAGTAAAGACCTTATCTTGGGTTTAGTCTATAAACCAAGAAGGAGCAGGAGTCTGCAATGAGAATTGAGTTTTAACTCAAAGATTAGGATCGAAGGCCCAATAGAGGATGATGAGCGGGTGCAGGTTTGAGCACCGCTAGGAATTAAGAAGTTTGATGAGTTTGACAATCGTTTGGCAAACCAAAAGTTAAATATCGTACATTTTTTATTACCATAGAGGAAGTAAGTTAGGACTCGAATGTTGTGACTAGTAATTTTCTCGTAAACTTTAGATCTGCTCACATCTTATTTGATTGTGATGCCTCAGATTCTTTCGTTCCTTATAAATTCGCACATTCTTTTCAAATTGCTTATTACGCAATTGTCCAATCTTTTCATATAGATAACATAGGAAATATATCATTACTTGCTGACAAAGTCTATAGAAATAGTGTCATAGGAATTGAAAGTTATAATCTTCCTGCTAACCTAATTCCTATCTTCTTTCCCAACTTTGATATTATTCTCGACATAAATCGATTTTCAAAGAACTACGCAGAACTCTTGTGCTACGAAGAGATGATATGCATCCCTATCGAAAGGAAGGATTCCATTTGTGTCTACCGTGAAAATAATAATTTTCTTTCTTTCTTAAAAACTCGTAAATTTATATCGAAGGGATATTCTACTTATCCGACTTATACAGTTAATACCTTGAAAGAGGAGAAGAAAACTATGAATGATAGCATTTGGATAATTATCGACCGGCTGATTAAGAGTGCATATTTTCTCGCCATACGTACAACGGTTCTAATGGAAAAATACGCACAAGTTTACTTAGACGAAATTATGGCGAGACATGGTGTGCCACTAAAGATTAATTCCGATCGTGATACTCGCTTCACTTCTCACTTTTGGGTGAGTATGAAACGTGAATTGGGATCTCGAGTTGCTCCCAACACAGCTTATCATCCCCAGACAGATGGTTAGACGGAGAGAACAATCCAAACAGTAGAGGATATGCTTCGTGCATTTGTCTTAGAGTTCGGTAGTAACTGTGAACACCATTATGTTGGCATAATGTAGGACAGAAAATCCTTGGTGGTCCTGAAATGGTTCAAGACACCACCGATAAGATTCAAATTATACCTAAGGAAAAATAAGAATGAGATAAGAGCGAAATATCCTCATTTTTCTAAATCGTTGTGATTTCGGGGACGAAATCCTCAAAAGGAGGAGGTATTTGTAACATACACTTTTTGAAATCGTGTTATGTAGTTTGAAAAGTTAAAAATATTATGAAATATTATATGAAACTGAGTTTTGAGTTCTAACAGATAGTTTTTACTAGAAATGAAGTAAAACTATGTTTAGAATCACTCATAAAATATTGGAAATCTTATGAGATTCCAATTAAAAGCCAAATAGTGAAATTTAGGGAAAATATAAAATTTGAAATAAGTAAAATTTTATTATTGAAAGTTGTATATAATCTCGTTAGAAACATGTAGGCGAAAACCTCGTCGAAATCCGAGTTATAACGAAGAAGTTATGACCAATCGAAGATCCGCGACAAAACCGGCACGGTGCCGAATAACGTAAAAAGTGAGTTTTTGATAAACTACTTTTTAGCCTTAGTAATCTAAAAGAAAGTCGTAGTATTCGTTAAACCGAGAATTTTGATAAAAAGAACGCCCAAATCTGACTTCGTATGAGGAAGTTATGATTTTTCTAAGTTTCAGCTTAGCAGTAGACAGCTAAAAACTCGAATTTTAGATCGAGTGATTTTTAGCCGACACAACCTAAACGAGAATCGAAGGTCTCGTCATTAGCAGTACAACGGTAAAAAGTCTGACGAAAACGGACGTCGGATAAAGAAGCTATGAATTTTTAACGGATTTACCAGTCCTGGTCTGTTAAAAATAATAATATAAATAAAGTCAAAATTTTCCGACGAAGTCTAAAAAAAAGTTGTAGAGCATAATTTTCTCTACGCGTGCATATAAAGAACGTCAAAAACGGAGCCCGTATGAGAAAGTTATGGATTTTACAAGATTGAGCACATTTTTCGAGAAATTTCGCATGAATAGTGCTGCCACGTCATCCTTCGCATGCAGCCTCCACGTGGCGTCTTCTGATTGGACCGCAGCCTCGCGTGGCACCCGCTAATTGGTCCGAATTCGTCACCCTCTTTCCCCATTGGACCGAAGCTCGGTCCACTTAGAGGCTTCCATCTGTCCGAAATCGATGAGCTGGTACTTCGTAGGAGCTGCCCCGTGTCCAAGGTGCTGGCCCAATCCGAAGCCGGCACATAGCCTCCTCATCCGAAGCCACCTGCCCTCGCTGCTTCCACGCGCTTCGCCCCCTCGCTGTCGCGTGTCCCTTCTCGGCCGAAGCTCCGGATCTCCCCTCTTATAAATAGGAGCCTTGCGACATTACCCGAGAAAAATGGGAAATTTGCCACTTTCGCCCCCCTTTTCAATATTTTTACTATCTTGACATCCCCCGAAGCCCTGGTATCAACTTTAGCACCCGAAACACGCCCCGAAATTTCCGAGAAGCCCGAAAAATTTATCTTTTCGGTTTCGAAGCCCAACCCTCGCAGGGCCCGGTTTTCAACGAAGAAAGTCATATTTAGAGCCGAAGTGCTGCCCAAATTACTATTTTAACCCCCAGTTATTTCACGGTGAGTTTAATATATAGGAACAATTGTATGTTATGTGTTATATGTGTTATGTGCTTTTCCATGATTATCATCTCAAGTTATTATTTCCGCTATTTTTATAGCAAGGCTGTACCTCTGACCACGAAGTGTATGACATAGGCATCACTTGGGTATTGGTATGAACCATTGACCATGAAGTGTATGACATAGGCATCACTTTGGCTTCGGTAGTATGCTAAGATAAGGCTGAAAGCCTAAATATTCTAGCAAAATAATATTCCTGAGTATTTTCTGTGCCATTTGTGTTGAAACTTTATTGATTTTATATCAAGTATGGAAATTGTTATGTCTCATTGATTGATATGGAAAGCTTTTAGCGTTATGCCTTTGTTGTTCCTTGATCCTCTTTGCCTCTGTCATATTGAAGTATATATATATATATATGGCATAACATTATATTGTATCTATTATTGAACTCACTAAGCGTCGCCGCTTACCCTCTCAATGTTTAACAAAATTGCATGGAATAAGTAACCAGTATAGTCTTATACTGTTGGAAGGTTTAGAATAGTTGTAATATTACTTTTGTATTTTGGTTTATGTTTGTATAAATTTAAAATATCCTGGGTAGTTATGTAAAATATTAAAACATAGTCGGTTTGTATCCAATCTATTGTAATCACTTTATCAATGTAAGATAATGTTTTATAAATATGCATGTAGCATGTTTTGGAGTAACAGTTGTCCAGTATGAAAGTTTGGGTCTTTCAGAAATATGAAAGTTTAGAAAGGGGTTCCTTTCATAATCCCTTTGAAAAAATATTAGTTTCCTTGTTATATTACTAGTTAAATAATTTAGGGATACAATTATGTGAAAAATATAATCAGGATACGGTTAATCACACGTATTATGTACCGGGAATCATCGCAACCACATCGAAACCAACTAGGAACTCATACACGAGGTGAGTTCATACCCCCGTATTTTCATGATTTTTACTGTTTTAAGGGGGGGGGGGGGGGAATACAAGTCTAACACAAGGATTTTGTGTTACTATCAAAAGGTTTCAAATTATGTTAAAAGGACAACAACTCACCAAAAGTATTTCAAAATGTTAAACTCTTTTATAAACTTATATTTTTCCCCAAAAATCATATATATATATATATATATATATATATATATATATATATATATATATATATATATATATATATATATATATATATATATATATATATATATATAAGATTAAGTTTCAATACCTTTTGTAACATGTCGAGCAAGGGGTTCCATTCATGAACAGTTAGTATCAATTCAGAAAGTACATATAAATTATAATAGGTATATTTTATGATTCATAGAACATTAATTCACGATCCAAGTATACTAGAGTACACCATTTTACAGGAACATGGGTTTGATTCAAAACTAATCAAGGATATACATCTTTCAAATACATGTTAAGAATACTAATTCAGAAGCATTCTATCAATCATTATTTCAGAATGATTGGGCTTTCACTTCTATTATACACGTAACGTCTATATGCTTTTTATGAGTCAATAGATTCAGGTTGTTTATTCATTTAAACAACATAGTTAAAGTCCTGACATTATAACCAGAATCTCCAGTTGGGGATCAAAACAAGTGTGTATAGATCTATATTGGGATTGACAACCTCGCACTCAGACTGCTAGCTACAGCCAGGCATACACGCCTACGAGTGACAGTTGTTATCAACAGTTTTGATGCCTTCAAAGCGCTGTTTCAGGCCATCTAGTCTCATTATGGTTATAATAACTCGTTAAAAAGATATTAACAATACGGTTAGTGTATAATTAACTAAACATGAGTACATTTTCAAAGTACCAGTTTACTAAAATACATTTTATAGTATTACATCTCAGTTTACAATAACAACTGGTGAAGCCAGGCACACTCACTTTTACAGATTATACAAAAGAATAGAAATATAGAACACTAGTTTACAAACATAACGGTTTTATGGGATTAAAACTACTTTTCATATACAGCAGAAAATATAGGATTTTTTGCAACAGTTTACTTATTCAAGGAACATAAAACACACTTTCAAACATAAATACTTATGCACTCACTCAACTTTATGTTGATACTCTCTTTTCAAATTACTTGTATTCTCAAGGAATCAGTAGACAGGTACTCTCCGAGCTTTTGAGAAGATGGAGCTGTTTTGAGTCATGTCTTCTATCTTTTGCTATAACTATTTTTTTGGTGTCAATGTACAATGATTGAACACATGTAAAAACTTATACTTATTAATGCAATGGTTGTTTGTACTTTGATTACTATAATGCATGTGTTGTGATACTACAAATGAAGTCATCCACCCCCGAACGTTTCCGCCGTCTGGTTTGGGGGTGTAACAGATTGGTATCAGAGCATTGTTTATAGTGAACTCAGTATATCAATCGATAAAAGATATACAAACTATAAATACTTTGGGGCTAAGAGCTCTAACTACAAGTATACTTTTAAAATTTAAGTATTTTCCAAGAATTATACTAACACTCATACCTACAAGCACAGTATCACAGTCATAACAACTCAAAAGTATTTAGATGTTGGCACTACAGTCAAATCTGGGCAGTTATGTAATCATATCTGGGATCAATATAGCCTGATCAACTATATTGGTTTGAGATATGACCAACATGTGTTTGGGAGTGATGGTAGTGTTGCAACATGTCTAAAACTTACCAACTATACATATACAGAAGAACTCAAAAACAGAACATAAAGTTAAAATACTATAGGAGTATTTTAGGCACTATATACTAAGATCAAACATGTGAAAACAAAAGAACTATTGTTGGTAGAGCTAAAAATATTAAGTGTATATTACAATTATATATCATTAAAGTTTTATAGACTTAGAATATGTGATCTAGCTTTATTTCCTGTTCCTTGTTTGGTTGTGGACTTAGAGCCGGATCATTTAATTAAAGGTCTATTATACCCAAGTTATATATAATTAGTATACACTTTGTAGTTATAGAAGTACCCAATACAAGTCATGTCAAACAGAATTCTTTATATGTTAACTGTAAGTTTCTCTCATAGAAACTTGTATTTGCAATCTATCTTTACTAATTATATTCTATATCTCTTATATCCCTATTCTCGCTTAGATAACAATGGCTGGATTTCATCTACCCGGAGACCCGTACTTTCCCAATCAGGGAAATGGAGGATGGCTCGATGATGAGCCAGAAGAGAATCCTGAAATTCCCTTAGATGACGATTTTGTAGAAAATTTTCCTAAAGATGCTGATTCAGAATCAGAAGCCTGTAATCCACCACAAATTGCTCAGAATCCCAATCCACGACAAAACTTCCAAGGCCCGATGCCTCTATGGGCGGTAAAATTAGACAGACGGAGTAACGAACAGGGTCAGAACCATCCTTACCAAGGAGACCGAGGCTTCTACAATCTGGACACAGGAGGCTCAGCAGACAGAGCCCTCCCAGTGTTAGTTTGTCGTGTGGCGCGTAAAGATGAACAAGGAAGAGCTGCTATCGACCGAGTCATGCAGGTTGATGCTGCTACTGGAGTTAACATCGTTCGTAATCGCAACCTAGAAGATAGTCATAATACGACAAGGGATCGTACCAATTACTTGCTAAGAGAACTAGCGGCATTCCAAGCCGAAGTTAGAGAACTGCGAGAACGACAATATCACAAGACAGGCGTATGTACGAAATAGAATGCCAGTTAGGCAAATCCAGGGCCAGATCTAGTAGGAAGTAGATTATACTCTACTCGCTCACTACTTACTCTTTTGGTTATAGTCTAAGTCTTTGGATATGTTCTAGAGTTATTTTTCATGGTTTTCAGTACGACTGCGAAAATTTCGGTAGGTCGGTTTAATGTCGATGTTTTCCCAGTATTGTGGTGTATTGTAGACCTGTTTAAGGTCAAGTTTTCCAAAATCTATGTACTTAATATACCAATACAATCAACATGCATTTTCATACTCTTTGAAAAATAGCCACTCAAATTTATATCATCCTGTTACAAGTTGTACTTGTAGTAGACTTCTATTTCTGATTCCTTACAAGATTCATATTGAACTAAGTGTTTTAATTCAGAGATATCATATTCATATTCATTCTTGATATCTGACTGTCTTTTCATCTTATAATTCTTAAGGTGAGAGATGCCTCCTCGGAGAAACCCAAGTTGTACCCAAGTTAATGAAGCGCCAACACCACCTCTGCCACCACCTCCTCAATTTGACGTTGCCATGTTTCAGGCGTCAGTCACTGCAGCCGTTGCAACTTCTATGTCTCATATAACCACCACTTTCACAAGTGGATCGGGGAGTGGTGCACACCCCTCCAATCAGAGTGATAGTCATGGGCACCATCGGGAGTGTACCTATAAGGAATTATCAAACGCCAAACCCAGGACCTTTAATGGGACTGGAGGAGTTATGGCGTTAAGGCAATGGATTGAGAAAACAGAGGCAGTCTTCGAGATCTACTCTTGCCCGGAGGGTGGCAAAGTCAAATTCGCTGTTTGTACATTTGCTGATAGAGCCCTAACATGGTGGAACGGCCATGTTAAGTCACTGACCTTAGTCGTGGCTTACTCTATAAGTTGGGAGGACTTGAAGACGATGCTGATGCGGGAGTACTGCCCGCGGGGTGAAATTCAGAAACTCGAGCAAGAGCTTTGGGGTCTTACTATGGTTGGTTCAGACATAACAACCTACACAAATAGATTCTGCGACTTAGCGATCCTATGTCCAGAAATGGTTGCTCTGGAGAGAAAAAAGATTGAAAGGTACATCTGGGGGCTGTCGCCCCAGATTCAAGGAAGTGTTATTGCTTCCAGGCCTGTTACCTTTAACAGTGCCAAAGAGTTAGCACAGTCCCTTATAGACCATGTAGCCCGTCAAAGCTTGGTGGTTGCTGCTCCAGAACAACCCAAGGGAAACAACAACAACAGCAAGAAGAAAGCCTGGAATAAAAGGAAGGGCAAATCTTCTCAGGAACCCGCGAAAAAGCAACAGTTAGTGGCGGTCCATGTTGCTACTGTACCTGTTGCTGTTCCTACTAACCTCACACCAGCTAAGCCCTATGTTGGTAATCTCCCCAAATGTAACAAGTGCAATTTCCACCACAACGAAAATTGCCGGAAAATGCAGTGTCATAACTGCAACAGAAAAGGGCATACTGCCCGATTCTGTAAATCACCACCCCAACCGATTAACCAAGTACCTGCCGCTGGAGTAGGTCAAGCGTGTTATGGATGTGGTGATGTTGGGCATTTCAAAAGAGATTGTCCGAAAGCTGGAAGTGCCGGTGGAGTTGGGAGGATTCTGGTAATGGGTCACGAAGAAGCTGTGGCAGACCCTGCGGTGGTCACGGGTACATTTCTTCTCAACAATACTTATGCATGCATTCTATTTGATTGTGGTGCTGAGAAGAGCTTCGTGAGCCATAATTTCAAACACCTGCTAAATCAAAACTCCCAACCACTAAATGAAACCTTCACAGTAGAAATGGCTAACGGGAAGTCTGAATACACTAACGACATATACATAGGATGTACCCTTACCTTGAATAACTTTTCTTTCCCAATAGACCTTATGCCGGTCTCTATCAAAAATTTCGATGTCATTATTGGTATGGATTGGTTGTGCCCTAACCATGTCGACATCATATGTTATGAAAGAGTCGTTCGCCTGAACTTGCCAAGTAACGAAACTCTTATCATATACGGCGACAAACCAGGAACGAACCTTCAGATCATATCTTGCATCAAGGCACAAAAGTACCTTCGCAAGGAGTATTGTGCTTTCTTAGCTTACGTGATAGAAAAAAAAGCAAGAAGTAAAAGACATCACGAGCAATCCTGAGGTCTGCAACTTTCCCGACATATTTCTCGACGATCTTCCAGGAGTGCCTCCCGAACGACAAGTTGAATTCAGAATCGACTTAATCCCTGGGGCTACCCCTATAGCCAAATCCCCCTATCGTATTGCACCTTCTGAAATGCAGGAATTATCCAGCCAGTTGAACGAACTCCTTAGCAAAGGTTTCATCAGACCAAGCTTCTCACCTTCGGGAGCACCGGTTTTGTTCGTGTAGAAGAAGGATGGATCATTCTGTATGTGCATAGACTACCACGATTTGAATAAACTTACCATCAAGAATCGATATCCTCTACCTCGCATTGAAGATCTGTTCGACCAACTTCAAGGTGCGAGCTACTTCTAGAAAATAGACTTAAGATCCGGGTATCACCAATTATGGATTTTGGAGGAGGATATTCCCAAAACAACGTCCAGAACTTGTTATGGTCATTACGAGTTCGTAGTGATGCCTTTCGGATTAACGAATGCACCTGCTGTGTTCATGGACTTAATGAACAGAGTGTGTCATTCATTCCTGGACAAATTCGTCATAGTCTTCATTGACGACATCCTTATCTACTCAAGAAGCGAAGAGGACCATGGCCAACATCTCCGTCAAGTATTTCAAACTTTGAGAACAGAGAAGCTTTATGCGAAGTTCTCAAAATATGAATTTTGGATCAGGAAGGTAGATTTCCTGGGCCACGTGGTCAGTCAAGAGGGAATACACGTGGACCCTTCCAAAATAAAGGCAATTGAGAATTGGTCAGCACCTAAAACACCTACAGAAATCCGTCAATTCTTAGGTCTTGCTGGCTACTATTGCAGATTCATCCAGAATTTCTCCCGAGTTGCTAAACCACTTACCACCCTGACACAAAAGGGTGTAATTTTTAGCTGGGGAGAGAAACAATAAACAACGTTCCAAACGCTGAAGCGAGCTCTGTGCAGTGCACAGATCTTGTCACTTCCTGAGGGAACAGAAGACTTTGTAGTGTACCGTGATGCTTCTAATCAAGGGCTTGGATGTGTTCTTATGCAAAGAGGAAAGGTTATATCATACGCCTCGAGACAGCTAAAGACACATGAGGTCAACTATACAACACATGACCTTGAACTAGGAGCAGTGGTATTTGCTCTGAAGATCTGGAGACATTATTTATATGGCACGAAATGCACAATATTCACGGACCATAAAAGTCTTCAGCATATTGTTTGGTTATCAAACCAACAAATAATGGGATAAAATAATAACAATAAAATTCAAGTCACTGTTACTTCATACACTAGAGATAGTATAGAGTAAGCAGGGTCGGTCCACAGGAATACGGGACTTCTTATTTAGCCATATTCTCACACATCATACAAACAAAAATTAAAATGGGGGATTGTGTTTGAACTCGAATTAAACTTCATAAATAAGCAAGATTGATAACAAAACGCAGTAAAAGCAGTACATTTCTGATTCTGATTCCTATACATGTATTATGTTGAAAGAAGTAATATGATTATAACTCATGTTCAATCTAGGTTGGTAATTTAGATATTAATAAGCTCTAATATCCAAATTGACAAAAGTATTTTATTCAAAACAAGTTCTTCAAATAAAACTTCATTTAATTGATTCAATTCAAATAAGTTCTTGCATCGAATCATTAAATGACATTAAGTTCTTGCACTAATTACCAACAATGTTTAACATTCCTCTTAAGCTTGGGAATATAAACATTTAATCTTTGATTACACTAATTTTGATCTAATTACAACCAAATAAGTGTGTGTTACTAACATCAAATCATAAAACATATACGAATTTCACAATTTGATTAACTAGATTGATAAGAACCCTAATTCATTGATCAAGTGAAAAAGAGAACCAATCAAACACATTATTAAGATCAAATCAAAGATTACTAGATACTAAACATAAGTCAAGTGCAAATTACAACCTAACAACAAATACTTAGGAATCCATAATCAGAAATGATAAAGAAATCAGCCACACATGTTTAAGTTAAACTACAAATTTAACAAGTTTAATCTTCAAATTGACTTACGAAATGAAAATTAAAGTGTTTCCAAGTGTTAATCCACTTCCAAAATCTCCCAAAATCGCCTTCTCCTCTCTCAAAATACGACTTAACTTCCCCAAGAACTGGTTGTCCTCCTTTTACAAAGGATGAAACTGTTTTAAAACTGATAACACGTTTACACGGCCCATGTAAAATAACACTGTCCATTTAAACGGCCGTGTAAACTCTAAAACTAACAAAACTGCCAGGCCTTCGAAGTATATTGCTGTTGAATATGCGTTTACACGGCCCGTGTAAACTCAAGGCTTTCATTTACACGGCCGTGTAAATGTCTGAAAAGCTAAAATCTTCATTTTCCTCTTATCTCTCTTCTCAATGATCTGCAAGTCCGGAAATTTTGGCCCTCAACTCTTTTAACCTCCTAAAGCAAGATCCAACCTCCAAAAGTCCCTGAAATATTACAAAAGTGTGTGAATGGAATTGCATCATGAAAAATCCCGAAAAATATGCAAAATGCATGAGTTTAAACCTAAATGCAATGTACTTTTATGGATTAAAACTACAAAATGAATGCATGAAATGCATCTAACAAATCTCCCCAAGCTTGAACCTTTCTTGTCCTCAAGAAAGAACAAGAAAAATTTAATCTAGAGAAAATAGAATAAATGAGAGGAAAAGAAAATCAAAGTCAAAACTTTTTGAAACTTAATGCAAGAAATCAAACAAACATGAAAAAGAATCCAACCCAATTAACCCTGTTTTTGTACCATAGTTGAGAATGTACCTGTCGTGCCTTGAGTCAACTTGGCTTTAGTCTCAAATTATATATCAATAGAAATAAGACTTTGGCCACTCCCTAATGCAACTTAACAGAATTAAAGATCACAACATTTGTTCCCACTGAATATCATCAAGCCAATTCATGGAACAAACTATGGTCTTACTCTCGTGAAATTGTATGTGACAAAACATGCTCAATCATCTTTGTTTCACAAAATATATCAATGGCCGATTCCAACTATTTGTTGGTCAACAATAATCTTTTTCTGAAAAATCTTTTCTAAAAATTCTCTAATATTTACCCAAATTGGTTACAAGTTTCAAACCACTTACCCCAGTCAAAGTAATTAACATTCAATCCCAATGTCATAAGTTCAAATCCAAGTCCAAGGGAATCTTTTGGCAGCCAAATATTTTTCCTAAACATATTATTCAATAAAGATATAAACACAAATATATACAAACTTCCTAAAATACAATTGCCTACAAATAAAGCTCATGGCTTTCTTTGAAATCCGTGTAACGGGCTTCTAACCAACACATCCAGATCAAAGGACCTTAGTGTGCTAGATTTAAAAGGATCCCTCGGGTTTACTTGCCCGAACCTCAAAGGCCACAGATTAGCTTTATTGTTATTAAGTTCATGACTTTCTATGAAACCCGTGTAGCGAACTTTCAACTCAATCAGTCCCAAACAATTTTGCTTTAGGCGATTAGGTGTAGAACACCCCTCGGAGTTTACTTATTCGAGTTCCAAAGGTCACAGATTAACTTAATAACAACATTTTTATTTTATTTTATTTTATTTTATTTTTTATTTTTTTATATTTTTTTATATTTTTTAATTTTTAATTTTTTATTTGACTTCACTAACTAAGATAACATAAAACATTCTAGTTAATTTATTTATTTGGTCTATTTCTTTATATTTTCATCCTTGACTTTTTCTATGGTAGGACATCTCACGGTCTATTACCGTGAGGGGCTTCTAGACATTTTTCGGGGGACTAAAATTAACATGCAAAGACCCGTAAGTATAATCGGAAACTGTGTCCCCAAGCAAGGTATATAAAAGGGAATGAGTAGAAAGGACTTTTTAGAGTGTTGGAAGGCTCGGGACATTGAAATTTTGTATTCTTTTTATGAATTTTTCAATTTGGCATTTTAAGTTCGATTGAACACTTACTACTCATAAGACCAATCATATGTCCCAAAGAAGTGACTCATACCTGCTATTATGCTCCAATGTTGACAATCTTCTCACTTTCTGTTTTGCACAAGTAGCTTCGGGAGGTGTGTTCGTGTGTGATTAACTTGCTTTAAGATTTTTCAATAAAAAGAGCAAGCTAATCTCAAGGCACATGACTCACTTACCAGCTCAACTGTTTTGAAAAGATTCGGTTGCTTGGGATTGGATCAATTTTTTTTTTATAAAATGAATGCAATGCAAAAATTTAGATGCAAAGAAAATAATAAAAATTAGAATAGAAAGAAAATCTTTTTGGCTTTTGAAAAATTTTCCATGCAGAAAAATGAAAAAGAAAATGGAAATTAATGCAATATGTATAAAATTACATGCAACCTACATGCAACGGGATTTATGCATGGATGGATGCCCCTCCCCAAGCTTAAAATAAGCATCGTCCTCGATGCTTGGAGAGAGGCATATCCGGCCTATTGAGGACCGGGCGGTGGAGGATACGGTGGGAACTGTGTAAATGTCTGAAAAGCTAAAATCTTCATTTTCCTCTTATCTCTCTCCTCAATGATCCGCAAGTCCCGAAAATTTTGCCCTCAACTCTTTTAACCTCCTAAAGCAAGATCCAACCTCCAAAAGTCCCTGAAATATTACAAAAGTGTGTGAATGGAATTGCATCATGAAAAATCCCGAAAAATATGCAAAATGAATGAGTTTAAACCTAAATGCAATATACTTTTATGGATTAAAACTACAAAATGAATGCATGAAATGCATCTAACACATATCTTCGACCAGAAAGATCTGAACATGAGACAACGACGGTGGGTGGAACTACTGAACGATTATGAATGTGAGATTCGTTATCACCCTGGTAAAGCCAATGTAGTAGCTGACACCCTAAGCAGAAAATAATACTTGGGACGCCAAGTAAAGTCGTTGACCATGACAATCCATTCACATCTGTCCACACAGATAAAAGAGGCTCAACTTGAGGCCTTGAAACCCGAAAACGTGGCAGGTGAAACCCTGAGAGGAATGGATAAGAACTTTGAAGTAAGAAGTGATGGAGTCTATTGTTTCATGAACCGGATCTGGACACCAGAGTTCGGTGGTTACAGAGACGTGGTTATGAATGAAGCACACAAAACCCGATACTCCATTCATCCAGGTTCAAACAAGATGTATCTGGACCTCATGAAATTGTACTGGTAGCCTAACATGAAGGTCGGAATTGCTACCTTTGTGGGCAAGTGCCTTACTTATGCCAAAGTCAAGGTAGAGTACCAGAAACCTTCAGGTTTATTGCAACAACCTGAAATCCCTGAATGGAAGTGGGAGCGGATTACGATGGATTTCATAACTAAGTTACCCAAGACATCGGGTGGTTATGATACTATTTGGGTAATCGTTGATACATTGACCAAATTCGCACACTTCTTACCAATAAAAGAAACCGACAAGATTGAGAAGCTAACAAGAACTTACCTCAAAGATATTGTTAGACTGCATGGTGTGCCAATATCTATTATTTCTAACCGAGATAGCAGATTCACCTCTCGTTTCTGGCAGTCTTTACAAAAATCTCTGGGAACTAGGCTGGACATGAGTACAACCTACCATCCACAAACTGACACGCAAAGTGAGAGGACAATTCAAACTCTAGAAGATATGTTGCGAGCCTGTGTGATAGACTTCAGAAAGGCATGGGATACTCATTTACACCTTGTCGAATTCTCTTACAACAACAATTATCACACTAGCATAAAGGTTGTTCCATTCGAAGCCCTCTATGGCCGCAAGTGCAGATCACCACTTTGTTGGGCTGAAGTGGGTGATACGCAACTAGCTAGAGGTCAAGTTCCAGAAAGTACTCTCACTGGTCCGGAAATCATTCGTGAAACTACGGAGAAAATCGTACAAATTTGGGAGCGACTTAAAGTTTCCATAGATAGACAGAAAAGCTATGCTGACAAAAGGAGAAAACCTTTGGAATTCCAGGTTGGTGATCGCGTCTTGTTGAAGGTCTCTCCCTGGAAGGGCATGATACGCTTTGGAAAGTGTGGCAAACTGAACCCAAGGTACATCAGACCGTTCGAGATCCTTTCTAGAATCGGTCCAGTAGCTTACTGTGACAACCCTAAATTTCTATTTTGTACAACCATTCACTTCAATAGGAGACAAAACTGTTTCTGCTAATTTTCAAGCTTTTTGGAATAAGTTTGAGTATTTTAAGATTAGTACTCCAGGAGATAACAGGAGAGAGGATGCCCTAGGGTTTATTGTGCAACAATAATGTCCCAAAACTCCAAGAGTTTGGAGTTTACAGCCTAAACAAAGGTGTTTACGGCCGTAAACCCTAAAAGAGGGTATAAATATGACACTTAGTCATTATTTATCACTTTTCACAATTTCAAGATCCAAAACTCAATTCTCTCTCAAGTATCATCGACTTTTCTTCGTGATCTTCAACATTGTAAGTGTTTCTAGCCCTAAAAAGTTGATATCTTACTTAATCTAGTGATCTAACATGATTCCATCCGTGAAATCATTCCAAAAGTAAAGATCTTCAAGTTTCACCAAGAACACCAAGAACACACACTAGTGTTCTTGGACTTTTAGCACCTTTTCAAGCTTCTACCTAGTAAGTACTTCTATCCTAGAGTATTATAGAGCTTCTTACACTTCTAAACATCAAGAAAACACCCAAGAAACCAAGGATCAAAGGTGTTTACGGTCCAAGATGTTCTTGGACCGTAAACCCCAAAAGGGTCCCAAAGTGTGCCCTAGTCCCTTCTAAGCCTTGGAAACTAGCCTAGATCCCTTCCGTGATGTGCTTAGTACTTGAAAACATCAAAAGACCATAAATCATTTGGGTTTACGGCCGTAAACCCAAAGGGAAATGGTCCAAGGACCGTAAAGTCCTAAAAGGAGTGAAATGGTGCCCTAATATCTTCCTAAGGCTTAAACATGAAGTAGGAATGCTTCTTGTGATCTTTAAGGCTTCAAAACACAAGATGGTCAAAGAAACATGAGTTTACGGCCGTAAACTCATGGGTTTACGACCATAAACTCAATGAGTTATGGTCACAAAACCGTAAACTCCAATAAAGGGTCCCCTTGAACCCTAACCTCAATAGCAATGTCCTACAACACTTAGATGCAATCCTTAGCACTTATAACACTTATATAAGGTGTTTTCCATGTCCTAGGATGTCTTAACTTTGTTAATTAGTTGTTTTATGACTAATTGGATACATATATGTGTTATTATATGTTAACTAGGATCCTTGTGTGTGTTCAAGTCTTCACTTGACACTTAGCATCCTATACATTCCGTTCATCCAAACCACTCACTACAGGTGAGTTCATACCCAATAATTAACCTTTTAAATGTTTTTAAATGCTTTTATGGGGGGGGGATTCAAGTTGAACAATTATAGTTATTATATCAATCACATGTGATTAATAACTACCAAACAAGTGGCTTTCTTACTTTTCAAAATGTGTTACCAAACTGTTTTACTTTAAACTGTCTTACAAACTCTTTTACATACCAAATGCTTTTATCAAACTGTTTTACTTGTTAAATAATTTTACTTAAACTCTTTTAACTTATATTATGTGTATCTATATAGATATAGTTATATAAGTAGGATTGAAAGGACTTAGGACTGATAGCTCACCTTACTTCTTGTTCCTTGTTTGGTTGTGGACTTAGGGTATTCAGGTTATTTGTCTGAAGGTTGTTTGAATCCTAGTTATATATCATGTATATGTGTGTAGATATAAAAGGTTACTTCTTTCATTCAGTTCAATGCCTTTGGGTAGCAAAGGTATACAAACATGTTCATATATACAAACAACATTACTAGTAAACTATAATAGGTATAGTTTAGGAAGATACTATTACTAGAACAATGAAACATACAATGAGTAAGTTCATTCATGAGTAATACATAGTGATGAGAAACAAACATAATACATAGTGATGAGAAACAAACATAATACATAGTGATGAGAAACAAACATAATACATAGTGATGAGAAACAAACATAATACACAGTGATGAGAAACAAAACATACAGGCTAGACAGAGAAAGAACACACAATACAACTAGCACATGCATATACATATACATATACATTACTTACAGTTATGTGAGCCACTTAACGGGGGCATGGCACTACCTGTCATGACCCGTTTTGTATCCAGAATCTCCTTAAATGGGGAGCGTATGAATTTGTGTATAGATCTATACTGGATTGACTATCCTACACCTTGATGCTCGCTATAGTGGGACTTGCAAGTCTACGGGTGCCAAACGTCATTTCTTACGACGTCTTACATCGTCGTTTTTCTATAGAGTCGGTAGCAGGCTACAGGCCGATCACATGGTACTTTAAATAACAATTGGTTTAAAGTAATTAGTACAGCAGTAGTTACTTAATACAACACTACAGTACTATTTCATTTTCCCTTTACATTTACTTTGTGATATTCACACAATAAACAATAATGTAAAAACTATATTTTTGGTTAATGATAGTCAGATTTGGGAAAATACACACTCTTACAAGAGACACACACACAGATACTAGATGCCTTGGTAGAAGGCTACTTTTAGTAGGAAACATAGGGTTTTCTAGGAGAGTTCAAACAATTACAAACTTTTACAAAACTTATACATTACAGACTTACAAACACTTTCATACAAATACAGACACTAATATACTTATGAACTCACCAGCTTTAAAGTTGATAAACTCTTTCAAAATAACTTGTATTCTTAGGTCGCCAGTAGACAGGTACCGGAACCAAGTTTTTGAGAAGATGGAGCTCGTTCAAGACTCATCTTTTATTTTGATGTATGTTTTTGGTGTCTATAAAACTTGACAGAACACACCTGTATTAAATTATATTATTAATGCAATGGATGATGTTGTTTCTTGTTTACTACTTTGCATTGTTGTGATACTGTACATGACGTCCTCCACCCCCAAACGTTTCCGCCGTTCCGGTTTTGGGGTGTGATAGATTGGTATCAGAGCATTGTTTATAGTGAATCGAGTGTATCAACCCATAAAAGATATACGAACTATAAACACAGCGGGATTAAAATACTCTGATAAAGAGTTTATACTTTTCAATAATAAAATTTTTAACCAAGTATACATACATGCATTCATACTAAAATCAGTGTCACTAGGACAGAACAAAAGTATTACGATTGTTGGGTAGCACAAGTAGACTTAGAGACATATGGTCAAACCTGGGAAGATGTAGCCTAATCAACTACATTATCCGAGGAGTGATTAGCATGTGCCTAAGTATGGCTGTGAGGTTGCAACAAGTCTAAAAACTTACCAACACTACTACAATGAGAACAGTAGAACAGAACATAAACTTAAAATACTATAGGAGTATTTTGTGTTACTTTAATTACTTATCTGAGAACTAAAGGCCTTTATTAGTATATCAATAGTTGCTGAGTGGATATGCTAAGGTTATATGTATCTAGGATTTCATAGACTTAGAATCTGTGATCTTTGCTTTACTTCCTGTTCCTTGTTTGGTTGTGGGCTTAGAGTTAGGGTCACTTATTCGAAGGTCTATCATGTCTTGGTTACATATGACTGGTATGCACTACGCAAATGTTGAGGTAACTGATAAAGATCATCTTATAATTATCTAATTAGTTAGTCTATTTAGTTATTTCTTTATCCCTTTTCTCACGTAGATTTCATGGCTGGATTCCATATCCCCGGAGACCCGTACTACCCCAACCACGGCAATGCAGGATGGCTGGGAGAGGAGCCAGAAGATGATCACCCAATCCCATTGGATGATCACGAAGCTGAAGGCTTTTCTGAGGATTCTGACTCAGAGCCAGAAGTCAACAACCTACCCCCAGTTGCGCAGGACCCAAACCTGAATCCTCGTCTAGCATTTTAAGGACCCACTCCTCTGTGGGCCACAAACTTGAATAGATGGAGTCAGGAACAGGGTCAACCCATTCCCTATAATGGAGACAGAAGCTTCTACAACCTCACCGAGGGAGGTTCAGCTGACAGGGTCCTACCCATCATGGTTCGTAGGATTGCTCGGAACACCGAGCAAGGTCGAGCAGCTATTGACCGAGTAGTGGAGATTGACGCCAACTCTGGCGTTAACACAGTCCGCATTCGCCAACTAGAGTCTGCTCATGAAAGGACTCAGGTCCGCAATGCAGTTCTGCAAAGGGAACTTGCTGAGACCCAAGCTGAAGTCAGGGAACTTCGAGCTCAGCAGGCAAGGTCTGAAAGGCGTATGAGGGACATAGAACGTCTACTGTCAAATTCAAGAACTCACTCTAGTAGTTCTCGTCGCCGTTAGAGTCTCATCGACTTCTCTTTTGGATGTAACCTAGTTAGTGTAAAAACTCTAGTCTAATTTCCTATCTTTGTAAATCTTAGACCCGTTAGGTCTTGATTAGGTAGTAGTCTGTCAAAATTTTCCATCTTGGTTGATGTAAGACCTACTTCTAGGTCATTTTTCCCGAACTCATTACATCTGTAATTCCAGTATTATTGACAGATATCTAATCTTATGGAAATCAATATCCAAATGCTATCATCTGTTAGTACTAGATCTTCATTCAATCATACTATTTAATCGTGCTATTCAATTGTGCTGTTGGGCTATGGAGAGTTAGTCCATGAGTCATTTTCATCAATTTCCCTTTTAAATTCTTATCAATATCTTCGTCTTTGTAAACTTATAGTTGAAAGATGCCTCCACGTCGATCGACAAGACGCGATCCTCCCGCACCAACACCACCTGCTCCTCAATTCGACACGACAGCCCTGAATGCTGCTGTAGCTGCAGCTGTGGCTACAGCCATGGCTCAATATCATTCTTCGGGTTCCACTGGGGAAGGAACTCCTGTCCTATCTACTCATGGTGAAATTCCCATGCGCTTGAGAGAGTGCTCCTACAAGGACTTCACAAACTGCAAGCCCAAGTCCTTTAGAGGGACTGGCAGAGTCATTGCCCTTTCGCAATGGTTCGAGAAAACCGAATCAGTTTTCGAAATCTGCTCCTGTCCAGAGGGGAGCAAGGTCAAGTTCACTGCTTGCACCTTTGAAGACAAAGCCCTGACATGGTGGAATAGCCATGTCAAGTCACTATCCCTAATAGTGGCAAATGTTATCGGCTGGGAAGCCCTGAGAGAGCTAATGGTTGAGGAGTACTGCCCGAGAGGCGAAATCCAAAAGTTAGAGGAAGAACTGTGGAGCCTAACCATGAAGGGCTCCAACATAGTCTCCTACACCGCCAGGTTCTGTGAACTGGTGGCCCTCTGTCCCAACATGGTTCATACAGAGGGGAAGAAGATTGAAAGATACATATGGGGGCTGGTGCCTCCATTCCAGGGAAATGTTTTGGCTTCAAACCCCACTACATTTGATAGTGCCAAGCGATTGGCACAGCGGCTCATAGACCACGGGGTTCGTACCCCGGCCGCAACAACAACCCTGGCTATCTCGGAACCCGCCAGAACCGCTGATTCCAAGCGGAAGTTTTGGGATGACAAGAGAAAGACGAGGGCTGCCAAAAAGCAGCAGGTCGTGGCAGTTCATGCTGCGATAGCACCTCCCGCTGCTGCTCCGGTAAAGCAGTACGCCGGAAGTTTGCCTAAGTGCAACAAATGCAACTTCCACCACGTCGGTGCCTGCCGGGAAATGCAGTGTTTAAACTGCAACAGGAAGGGGCACACTGCCCGTTTCTGCAAAGCTCCGGCGAGGCCAATCACCCAAGTCCCCGGCGCTGGTGTGAGCCAAACTTGCTACGGTTGTGGCGAGGTGGGCCACTACAAAAGGAACTGCCCGAAGGCAGGGAATGCCGGTGGAGTGGGAAGAGTTCTGGCCATAGGCTACGAGGAAGCGGTTGCCGACCCCACAGTGGTCACTGGTACGTTTCTCCTCGATAACTCTTATGCATGCATTCTGTTTGATAGTGGAGCGGAGAGGAGTTTCGTGAAACAAAAATTTGCTCATTTACTTAAGCAAAAATCACGAGCACTTAAAGAACCGTTCACTATAGAAATGGCTACTGGAAAGACGGAGAGCACTAGCAATATATTCATAGGGTGTACCCTAACACTAGATAGCCATTCATTTTCAATCGATCTCATGCCGGTCTCAATTAAAAGTTTCGACGTCATTATCGGCATGGATTGTTTGAGTCTTCATCGTGCCGACATCATGTGTTACGAAAAGGCTGTACGCCTTAATCTGTCGTCTGGCGAAACTCTAGTAGTTTATGGCGACAAACCCGGCACGAACCTTCGTATCATCTCGAGCATTCAAGCTCAAAAATTCTTGCGAAAGGAATGTCGCGCATTCCTTACTCATGTGGTCAACGTGAGCCAAGAAACGAAAGACAGTCAGAACATTCCAGTAGTACGCGACTTTCCCGACATCTTTCCGGAAGAACTCCCAGGATTACCTCCGCAACGTCAAGTCTAGTTTCGAATCGACTTAGTTCCAGGGGCTACTCCCGTAGCCAAATCGCCCTATCGCCTAGCACCTGCAGAGATGCAAGAACTGTCCTGTCAACTTAACGAACTGCTCAGCAAGGGCTTTATAAGACCTAGCTTCTCACCCTCGGGAGCTCCAGTCTTGTTCGTCAAGAAGAAAGACGGATCGTTTCGTATGTGCATCGATTACAGGGAGCTCAACAAACTGACCATCAAAAATCGTTATCCTTTGCCTCAGATTGAAGATTTATTCGATCAACTTCAAGGGGCGAACTTCTTTTCAAAAATCGACTTAAGCTCCGGATATCACCAACTACGAGTGCTAGGGGAGGATGTTCCGAAGACAGCCTTCCGAACTCGTTATGGGCACTACGAATTCGTAGTGATGCCGTTTTGATTAACAAACGTGCCCGCAGTATTCATGGACTTAATGAATAGGGTGTGTCGTCCTTAATTGGATCAGTTCGTCATCGTCTTCATCGATGACATACTTATCTACTCTCGTAGTGAGGAGGAGCATAGTCAACATCTGCGACTAGTCTTAGAAACCCTTCGTTCGGAGAAGCTCTATGCGAAGTTCTCGAAATGCGAATTTTGGATCCGACGAGTCGAATTCTTAGGGCACGTGGTTAGCGAAGAGGGAATACACGTGGACCCTTCCAAAATTAAAGCCATTTGAGAACTGGTCAGCACCGAAGACGCCTACACAAATTCGTCAATTTCTAGGTCTCGCTGGTTACTATCGCAGGTTCATTTAGAACTTCTCCCACATTGCGAAACCTCTTACGACACTGACCCAGAAAGGTGTGACCTTTGACTGGGAAGAGAAGCAGGATAGAGCGTTCCAAACGCTCAAGCGAGCCTTGTGCACCGCACCAATACTATCCCTCCCCGAAGGGATAGAAGACTTCGTTGTCTATTGCGATGCGTCAAATCAAGGACTCGGATGTGTTCTGATGCAGCGAGGTAAGGTCATCGCCTATGCCTCAAGACAGCTAAAGACACATGAGGTCAACTACACTACCCACGATCTTGAGCTAGGAGCAGTTGTGTTTGCTCTGAAGATCTGGAGACACTACCTGTATGGTACAAAGAGCACAATCTTTACAGACCATAAAAGCCTACAACACATATTCGACCAGAAGGAGCTCAACATGAGACAACGATGGTGGGTCGAGCTACTCAGTGGTTACGAATGCGAAATTCGTTATCATCCGGGTAAAGCCAACGTAGTAGCTGACGCCCTAAGTCGGAAAGAATAATCTGGTCGTAGAGTCAAATCATTGACTATGACTATCCATTCGCACTTGACCACACAGATTAAGGAGGCTCAGCTCGAAGCTTTGAAACCTGAAAATATGGCGGGTGAATCCTTGAGAGGGATGGATAAGAACTTGGAGGTTAAGGGTGGCGGAGCTTATTATTTCATGGATCGGATCTGGACCCCGAAACTTGGAGGTTTCAGAGACTTGGTCATGAACGAGGCGCACAACACCCGTTAATCCGTCTACCCAGGTTCAGATAAGATGTATCTGGATCTTAAAAAGTTATACTGGTGGCCTAACATGAAAGTAGAGATTGCTACCTTCGTAAGTAAATGCCTTACTTGCGCAAAGGTCAAGGTCGAATACTAGAAACCCTCAGGTCTTCTACAACAGCCAGAGATACCGGAATGGAAGTGGGAGTGGATTACTATGGACTTCATAACCAAGTTACCCAAGACAACGGGTGGACTTGATACCATATGGGTCATCGTCGATAGGTTGACCAAGTCCACACACTTCCTGCCTATCAAGGAAACAGACAAGATGGAGAAGCTTACAAGAACTTACAGTAGGGAGATTGTACGACTGCACGGTGTTCCCATATCCATTATCTCGGACAGAGATAGTAGATTCACTTCGAGGTTCTGGCAGTCATTACAAAGTTCCCTAGGAACTAGGCTGGACATGAGTATAGCCTACCATCCACAGACAGACGGGCAAAGTGAGAGGACTATCCAAACCTTGGAAGATATGTTGCGAGCCTGTGTAATCGACTTTGGGAATGCATGGGATACTCATTTACCCCTTGTAGCATTTTCCTACAACAACAGTTATCACACAAGCATAAAGGCTGATCCATTCGAGGCCCTCTATGGCCGAAAGTGCAGATCCCCTCTGTGCTGGGCTGAGGTGGGTGATACCCAGTTAGCTAAAGGACGAGTTCATGACAGCACTCTCACAGGTCCGGAGATCATTCGGGAAACGACAGAGAAGATCGTTCAGATTCATGAACGATTGAAAGCCTCTAGAGACCGACAGAAAAGCTACGCTGATAAACGAAGGAAACCGTTGGAATTCCAGGTGGGCGACCGTGTTCTATTGAAGGTCTCACCCTGGAAGGGCTTGATACGCTTCAGAAAGCGTGGAAAGCTAAATCCAAGGTACATAGGGCCTTTCGAGATTCTCGCAAGAATCGGCCCTGTAGCTTACAAACTTAACTTACCGCGCGAACTCAGTAATGTACATTCTACTTTCCACGTCTCGAACTTGAAAAAGTGTCTGTCCGACGAGACTCTTGTAATCCCACTCGACGAAATCGAGATCAACGAGAGCCTCAACTTCGTGGAAGAACCAGTAGAGATCATGGACCGGGAGGTCAAGCAAACGATACAAAGCTGTATCCCGATAGTGAAGGTTCGTTGGAACGCCAAGCGAGGACCTGAATTCACTTGGGAGCGAGAGGATCAGATGAAACTGAAATATCCTCGTCTTTTTACTTAGTTATTTGTAACTACTTATTTGCTTACATTCTAATTTCGGGACGAAATTCCTTCTAACGGGGGGATGATGTGACAACCCGAAATTTCTATTCTGTACAACCATTCACTTCAATAGGAGTCAAAACTGTTTCTGCTAATTTTCAAGCTTTTTGGAATAAGTTTGAGTATTTTAAGATTAGTACTCCAGGAGATAACAGGAGAGAGGATGCCCTAGGGTTTATTGTGCAACAATAATGTCCCAAAACTCCAAGAGTTTGGAGTTTACAGCCTAAACAAAGGTGTTTACGGCCGTAAACCCTAAAAGAGGGTATAAATATGACACTCAGTCATTATTTATCACTTTTCACAATTTGAAGATCCAAAACTCAATTCTCTCTCAAGTATCATCGACTTTTCTTCTTGATCTTCAACATTGTAAGTGTTTCTAGCCCTAAAAAGTTGATATCTTACTTAATCTAGTGATCTAACATGATTCCATCCGTGAAATCATTCCAAAAGTGTAGATCTTCAACTTTCACCAAGAACACCAAGAACACACACTAGTGTTCTTGGACTTTTAGCACCTTTTCAAGCTTCTACCTAGTAAGTACTTCTATCCTAGAGTATTATAGAGCTTCTTACACTTCTAAACATCAAGAAAACACCCAAGAAACCAAGGATCAAAGGTGTTTACGGTCCAAGATGTTCTTGGACCGTAAACCCTAAAAAGGGTGCCAAAGTGTGCCCTAGTCCCTTCTAAGCCTTGGAAACTAGCCTAGATCCCTTCCGTGATGTGCTTAGTACTTGAAAACATCAAAAGCCCATAAACCATTTGGGTTTACGGCCGTAAACCCAAAGGAAATGGTCCAAGGACCGTAAACTCCTAAAAGGAGTGAAATGGTGCCCTAATCTCTTCCTAAGGCTTAAACATGAAGTAGGAATGCTTCTTGTGATCTTTAAGGCTTCAAAACACAAGATGGTCAAAGAAACATGAGTTTACGGCCGTAAACTCATGGGTTTACGACCGTAAACTCAATGAGTTATGGTCAGAAAACTGTAAACTCCAATAAAGGGTCCCCTTGAACCCTAACCTCAATAGTAATCTCCTACAACACTTAGATGCAATCCTTAGCACTTATAACACTTATATAAGGTGTTTTCCATGTCCTAGGATGTCTTAACTTTGTTAATTAGTTGTTTTCTGACTAACTGGATACATATATGTGTTATTATATGTTAACTAGGATCCTTGTGTGTGTTCAAGTCTTCACTTGACACTTAGCATCCTATACATTCCGTTCATCCAAACCACTCACTACAGGTGAGTTCATACCCCTTAATTAACCTTTTAAATGTTTTTAAATGCTTTTATGGGGGGAATACAAGTTGAACAATTATAGTTATTATATCAATCACATGTGATTAATAACTACCAAACAAGTGGATTTCTTACTTTTCAAACTGTGTTACCAAACTATTTTACTTCAAACTGTCTTACAAACTCATTTACATACCAAATGATTTTATCAAACTCTTTTACATGTTAAATACTTTTACTTAAACTCTTTTAACTTATATTATGTGTATCTATATAGATATAGTTATATAAGTAGGATTGAAAGGACTTAGGACTGATAGCTCACCTTACTTCCTGTTCCTTGTTTGGTTGTGGACTTAGGGTATTCAGGTTATTTGTCCGAAGGTCGTTTGATTCCTAGTTATATATCATGTATATGTGTGTAGATATAAAAGGTTACTTCTTTCATTCAGTTCAATGCCTTTGGGTAGCAAAGGTATACAAACATGTTCATATACACAAACAACATTACTAGTAAACTATAATAGGTATAGTTTAGGAAGATACTATTACTAGAACAATGAAACATACAATGAGTCAGTTCATTCATGAGTAATACATAGTGATGAGAAACAAACATAATACATAGTGATGAGAAACAAACATAATACATAGTGATGAGAAACAAACATAATACATAGTGATGAGAAACAAACATAATACATAGTGATGAGAAACAAACATAATACACAGTGATGAGAAACAAAACATACATGCTAGACAGAGAAAGAACACACAATACAGCTAGCACATACATATACATATACATATACATTACTTACAGTTATGTGAGCCACTTAACGGGGGCATGGCACTACCTGTGATGACCCGTTTTGTATCCAGAATCTCCTTAAATGGGGAGCGTATGAGTTTGTGTATAGATCTATATTGGATTAACTATCCTACACCTTGCTGCTCGCTACAGTGGGACTTGCAAGTCTACGGGTGCCAAACGTCATTTCTTACGACGTCTTACATCGTCGTTTTTCTATAGAGTCGGTAGCAGGATACAGGCCGATCACATGGTACTTTAAATAACAATTGGTTTAAAGTAATTAGTACAGCAGTAGTTACTTAATACAACACTACAGTACTATTTCATTTTCCCTTTACATTTACTTTGTGATATTCACACAATAAACAATGATGTAAAAACTATATTTTTGGTTAATGATAGTTAGATTTGGGAAAATACGCACTCTTACAAGAGACACACACACAGATACTAGATGCCTTGATAGAAGGCTACTTTTAGTAGGAAACATAGGGTTTTCTAGGAGAGTTCAAACAATTACAAACTTTTACAAAACTTATACATTACAGACTTACAAACACTTTCATACAAATACAGACACTAATATACTTATGAACTCACCAGCTTTAAAGCTGATAAACTCTTTCAAAATAACTTGTATTTTCAGGTCGCCAGTAGACAGGTACCGGAGCCAGGTTTTTGAGAAGATGGAGCTCGTTCAAGACTCATCTTTTATTTTGATGTATGTTTTTGGTGTCTATAAAACTTGACAGAACACACCTGTATTAAATTATATTATTAATGCAATGGATGATGTTGTTACTTGTTTACTACTTTGCATTGTTGTGATACTGTACATGACGTCCTCCAACCCCGAACGTTTCCGCCGTTCCGGTTTTGGGGTGTGACACTTACAAACTCCGACTACCTCAAGAACTAAGTAACATACATCCTACCTTCCACGTCTCTAACTTGAAAAAGCGTCTATCCGACGAGACTCTTGTGATCCCACTCGACGAGATCGAGTTAAATGAGAGCCTTAACTTTATGGAAGAACCCATAGAGATCTAGATAGGGAAGTTAAGAGAACTAAACAAAACCGTATTCCGATAGTGAAGGTTCGCTGGAATGCAAAACGGGGACCTGAATTCACTTGGGAGCGGGAGGATCAAATGCAACAGAAGTATCCGCATCTTTTTCCCTAGTCTTTCTGTAACGTTTTAGTCCTAATTTCGGGATGAAATTCTCTCTAACGGAGGGATAATGTAACAACCCGTAATTTCAAATCAATGTCAGTTGGGCTTATTCAAATAAAAGCCTAAGTCACAATTGTATGCAAGTAAATTAACATCATAACCATCACACAATTTCAAATCAGTGTAAATTATGAGTTAAGATTGCATATGGACGGGCATAAACCCGTCACCTCCTTTCATTCAAACCATAAACCTAGATCAAGTTTCAGCCGCCGCCACCCTTTTGCCTCCATGCTCCAGCCGTCGTCGTCTCCTAGTCGCGCATGGCCGTCGAGCACCACCGTTGTCACTCATGTCGCCGGCGAAGTCGAGGACGAAGCTACGACCGTCGTGAAGTTCGGAAGAACCAGGAGTCGTGACCGTTGTGGTCGTTTTCCGATGGAGGCGTAACCTTCGTTTCCCCGCAGCAACCATTCCTTCTCATTCCATTTCTGCTCCGCATCAGCTAGCTCGCGTCGCCGCAGTTGTTCCTTACGGTTGTCTTCTTTTCTTAGAAATAACTATGGTCATCGCTGCAGCGAATATGGTGGTTGTGGGTATGTTTTGTAGCGATTTTCCATGATTGTGAAGTGTGTGTGTGTGTGTGTGCATTCTCTGGCCGGAAAACGTGGATAACCACCATAGCAGCCAACCATGGTGGTTGCCGTCATATTGCCTTCTTCTGCCGCCACCAGCCACAGTGGGAGGTGGTTGTATGTGTGTGAAATTGTGGGAATGCATGTGTTGTAGTAGTGTGTCGTTGGTTGGACATTTCGTGGTTGAAAGTTGAAGAAAACCCCTCACCACCACCGTGAGGTGGTCGCTGTCGCCGTGAACCGTCGTCGACCACCACCGCCCAAGGTGGTTGTGGGTGTTGACCGGCCTAGTAAAACCCTAATCAACCTAAAACTTAACCATTGGACTAATTGGCATGTGTTTGGGTTGGAAACCCTAATTAGGGTTTAGAAAACCCTAATCTTGGAGACTTTGGTTTGGGACTTGCCGGGACCTACGTTTTGGACTGTTGGATTGGAATTATGAATTATGCCCGACCACATTCTATGTTTAACCTAGTAAAGTGATGGGCTTAATGGATTAAGTCCTTAATAGGTTATGTAACAACCCGTAATTTCAAATCAATGTAAGTTGCGCTTATTCGAATAAAAGCCTAAGTCACAATTTGTCACATCCCCTAATTTCTCGGCCAGAAAAGACCGAGAAATTTAAACAACATAGTTAAAGTCCTGACATTATAACCATAATCTCCAGTTGGGGATCGAAACAAGTGTCTATAGATCTATATTGGGATTGACAACCCCGCAGTCAGACTGCTAGCTACAGCCAGGCATACACGCCTACGAGTGACAGTTGTTATCAACAGTTTTGACGCCTTCAAAGCGTTGTTTCAGGCCATGTAGTCTTATTATGGTTATAATAACTCATTAAAAAGATATTAACAATACGGTTAGTGTATAATTAACTAAACATGAGTACATTTTCAAAGTACCAGTTTACTAAAATACAGTTTATAGTATTACATCTCAGTTTACAATAATAGCTGGTGAAGCCAGACACACTCACTTTTAGAAATTATACAAAAGAATACAAATATAGAACACTAGTTTACAAACAGAACGGTTTTATGGGATTAAAACTACTTTTCATATACAGCAGAAAATATAGGATTTTCTGGAACAGTTTACTTATTCAAGGAACATAAAACACACTTTCAAACATAAATACTTATGCACTCACTCAACTTTATGTTGATACTCTCTTTTCAAATTACTTGTATTCTCAAGGAATCAGTAGACAGGTACTCTCTGAGCTTTTGAGAAGATGGAGCTGTTTTGAGGCATGTCTTCTATCTTTTGCTATAACTATTTTTTTGGTGTCAATGTACAATGATTGAACACATGTAAAAACTTATACTTATTAATGCAATGGTTGTTTGTACTTTGATTACTATAATGCATGTGTTGTGATACTACAAATGAAGTCATCCACCCCCGGACGTTTCCGCCGTCTTGTTTGGGGGTGTGACAGGTTAGGTGTTCTTAATTAACCCTAATCGTTATTTTATGTGAAAACCCTAATTGTGTTGGGCTTTGAGTTGGGCTCTGCTTTTGGGCTTAGATGTTTGGATTCTTGATGGGCCATCTGAGAACAAGTGTATGGACTAGGCCATATAGTGGGCCTTGGTTGATTGTTTGGATTTTGGGCCTTCAGAGTGTGAGTTTGGGCCTTGGGCTTGGATCAAGCTAGGTTGGGGGTAAAGTAGTCTTTTTACCCCAAGTATGGATTTATAGTTATGCATTGGAACCCGATTATTAATTGGGTGTTGTTTTGATGTCAACAGTTCGGGGATTCGTCAGCCAGCAGCTAGAATTCTATCCGCGAGACTTCAGCAGTGCGAGGTGAGTCTCCTCACTGTGTTTAGCGGGTCGAAGGCACCAATTCCGGCCCATGTTTATGCTATGTTAGTATGCCAGCTGTCTTCGTGACTCTTGCATGTGTATGTGTTTATATGCGTTTCGGGCTAAGGTCTGATGATCGGGCGAGGCTCGATGACTAATTGCATGTTATGTATCTATGTGTGGGCGAGGCCCGTATCTCATTATTATCGAGTGTGGACAGGGTCGGTATCTCATTATTATATGAGTGTGGGCGGGGCCTGTATCTCATTATTATCGAGTGTGGGCAGGGCGCGTATCTCATTATTATCGAGTGTGGGGGTGGCCCGTATCTCATTATTATCTGAGTGTGGGCGGGGCCCGTATCTCATTATTATCGAGTGTGGACGGGTCTCGTATCTCATTATTATCTGAGTGTGGGTGGGGCCCATATCTCATTATTATCTTAGTGTGGGCGGGGTCCGTATCTCATTATTATCTGAGTGTGGGCGGGGCCCGTATCTCACCATTATTCGAGTGTGGGCGGGGCCCGTATCTCACTGTTATTCGAGTGGGGATGGGGCTCGTATCTCATTATTTCATGATATGTATGGTATGTGGTATCTTGGGGAACACACTAAGCTCTGTGCTTACGGTTTTCAGTTTATGTTTTAGGTACTTCGGTTTTGAATAGAAGATCTCGGGATGATTGCAGAGCACACACCATATGTTTCCGCACATGATGTTTTACTCTGATTTTTTGATAATTGATACATTGGTTTTTATTTGCAATGTTTGGATGATATTGGAAATGCTATTTTATCTATTATTAAAAAATGAATTTTTGGGACCATATTGTTTGGATGTTTCAAGTTGGTATCAGAGTGTTGGTTTGAGGGATTCGGGCACACTCTCGGGTGTGTCTGGACTCTAACTAAGGATTTCTAAAAGAAGAAAGGGTTTTGTGCATGCAATCATCCGAGCTCAAGTAAGTTTTCCCAAAATACCCATACATGCTATATGTTATGCTTTGATCTGTGAATATGTGAAATCACATGATAGTTAGGGCTAAGGATCTGCTCGGTTTTTGCATGTTAGAATGTTAGGAGAGATGCCTTTGTATGCCTATTGTATGAGCTTGTAGACTTGCATGCAAGTTATGATTAGCCAGTGATAGGTTGGCCTGATATGTGATGCATGGTAGTCTAGGAAGCATGGGATGATGGATTGGGTTTGATTCAGATGTGTAAGGAAATCAGTAGAAGGAGTGGGAGCTCATAGTATGGGATGTAGTAGGTTGGATTTGAGTGATACTGCATGAATGCTGCTTGCTTTGTGCTTTGTAGAACTTTTAGGTGATCGAGTCAGCTACTAAGTGAATATGTCAAGTCACATTTGACAAAGGTTGGATAATCTTAGAGTGACGGATTTGACGCTATTGCATAGCTCTTGTTTGAGTCCAACCGCTGTAGGGATGAGTCTGTTACTCGAAGGATTATCTAAGCTTGGTTGCATGTGATTGTGTTCATGAGGTAGGCTATTGGCATTATAGGGAGTTCTTCAGCAGCCGATGGTAGGGTGAGGTCGGTAATCTAGGAAAGCCTAGGGAATTGCTTCAGTAGGTTACGTTACGCTGGTTAGCGAGTGATTAGTGTACGGATTTGAGAGGGTGACTTAGAGGATTCGGGAGGATTCTTGATGAAAGTATGGATAGGTGTGGAAGGTAGTATTAGGCCCATACTACTGAAAGCACAAGATCCATACTCGAATTGGGAAGAGTCTTGGAGAATCTAGGAAGTGTGTGGGATGAGGATTCTTGGGTATACTTGGATCTTTTGCATGTTGTTTGCGGTATGGTGTTGAGCACTGAGGAATGGGGTTCAAGTTTTGGTTCTGGATCTAGTGCAGGCACTGAGCCGATCGATGCGCAGATGTGGGAGTTCATCCCATTGGAAGATTAGTCACAGTATTTTGGAATGGACCCCGGTAGTCTAGGGTTCAACCAAGGAAGGGATTTTGGAACTCTTGGATGATCATCTTGGGGCCTTTCAAGCCGAGATTGTATTACGGTAGTTGGGGGCTCATCTGGGCTCATCCCTAGAATCCTTCAGGAAGGAGGATCTTACTGTTAGTCCTTTCATTGGGATCGAAACGGAGTTTTGTACCATGTCCTCAGGATGGTCGAGATAACTCAGGAGGTGGTGGTCAGGATTCCTTCAGATGTTTGCGGGTATGTTATCTTCTACTTATTCAAAGTGGATATCGGGAATCTGGACTTGTATGCCTCCTCCAGCACAGCCTGCCTGACCCAAACAAAATCTGGTACCCAAAATCGACCATAATGGGTCAATAATCTACGGCTGTCGGTAGAAAACCTGTTAATCTCACCACTGATTCGCTCTTGCTTCCAGTTCTTTATCTTGACTCCCTCCACCTGATCCTCTCTAATTATACCCAACAATGAATAATCAATAGAAATCTTCATACATATTCTCCCACAGAAGAACTAGTCGTCTTGCAGCTCAAAGAATCAGCGACCACATTTGCTTTCCCCGGGTGGTACAGAATCTCGCAGTCATAATCCTTGACCACGTTAAGCCACCTACGCTGCCTAATATTTATATTCGGCTGATCCATGAGATACCTCGAACTCTTGTGATTCGTGTAGATGGTATAATGGACCCCATACAGATAATGTCGCCATATATTGAGAGCAAACACCACTTCTCCCAACTCCAAATCATGAGTCGGATTATGAACCTCATGCAGCTTCAACTGCCGAGAAGCATAAGCAATAACCCTCCCTTGATGCATAAGCACCGCTCTCAAACCAGTGATGGATGCATCACAAAACACGACAAAATCCTCCACACCCTCAAGGAGGGTCAACACTGGGGCCTCACATAACTTCTGCCTCAAAGTCTCGAATGCAGCCTGTTGCTCAAGCCCCCAGCGAAAATCCACACCCTTCCTCATCAGACGAGTGAGGGGTACCGCAATCTTGGAGAAGTCATGAATAAATCTCTGATAGTACCCTGCCAATCCCAAGAAACTCCTAGTCTCATATGGGGATTTTGGAACCTCCCACTGCATAACAACCTCAATCTTGGCCCCGTTCTGGTTAACGAGATGCCACAGGAACTAGACCTTCCATAACCAAAACTAGCACTTTGAGAACTTGGCATATAACTGTTCTCGCCTCAAAACTCTTAGAATATCTCGAAGGTGCTCCTCATGCTACTCCCTACTCTTGGAATACACCAAGATATCATCAATGAAAACAATGAATGATCAATCGAGCATCGGCCTGCATACCCGATTCATCAAATCCATAATTGTCGTCGACGCATTGGTGAGCCCAAACGGCATCACCACAAATTTGTAATGACCATAACAAGTCTGAAACACGGTCTTCTCCGCGTCCTCCTCTCTAACCCTCATCTGATGATAACCCGACCTCAAATCGATCTTGGAGAACCAAGATGCACCTTGCAACTGATTGAAGAGGTCATTAATCTGCGAAAATGGGTAACAATTCTTCACCGTCAACTTGTTCAACTCCTGGTAATTAATGTACATCCGGTGTGAACCATCCTCCTTCTTGACGAACAAAATCAATGCTCCCCACACCGAACTACTCGGTCTAATAAACTGCTTGCCCAACAGCTCCAGAAGCTGTGAGGACAACTCCTGCATCTCAAGTGGTGCCAACCAGTACGACGCCTTAGCAATCGGAGCCGCACCTAGAACTAAATCGGTCCTGAACTCAACCTACCTATCATGAGGCACGATAGGTAACTCCTCCGGGAACACATCAGCAAACCCTCTAACAAAAGTTAGATCCGAAACTGAAACCTCCTTCCCAATCCGTGTATCAACCACATATGCAAGATAGCCCAAACAACCATGCTGAATATACTGCTGAGCCCTGGCAGCAGAACAAAAAGCTGACCCAATCCTGGTACCCTCTCCGTAGATAACTGATTTTCCCCCACTTAGGTTCGAACTACCAATCGCTAACCCTCGCAATCAACCATAGCACCAAACCTGCTCAACCAATCCATCCCTACTATCACACACACATCCCCCATGGGAATAGGAATCAAATAAATCTGGTAAGGCACCCCAAAAATCTCCAAAACATAACCCTGATAAACACTCGATGTAGAAACCCCGTTTTCGTTGGCGATAGAAACACACAACAGACACTTTAACTCTCCAAGATTCATACTAAAACCTCTATTGAAGGATCGAGATACAAAATACCGACTCGCACCCGAGTGAAATAACACAAAAGCAGGCATGGAGTTCACTAAAAAGGTACCTAACATGAAAACAATCGAAAGCATCCAATAAAATATATTGACATAAATAATAAATGGAAACCTACCAGTAACGATGTCTGGCGCCGCCCTAGCCTCCTCCGTTGTAAGCTAGAAAGCATGACCCCAAGACCTTGGGGGCTCTGCCCTACTGTGGCGCCCATCCGCGATCCTAGGAGTATCAATAGTTGGTGCCTAAATAGGCCTAGAAGTAAGTAAGGGGAAATGGGCCTTCATATTGCCCACCTTTTCATAATGGTAACAAATTTTGGGACCCACGGGTGGGGCCTGCTGATGGTAATCCCTCGCATAGTTCCCCTCCTTGCCACATTTGTGGAAACCAAAAGAAGAAGATGTAAAAACCCAATCATTAACCTTGTCATATTTTCCATAAGTTCGACACCTCGGACCTCATGATCGCGAATCAGCGGATTGGACCGCTCATCGTAGGTTGGGAGTGAATCGGAGCCTGAAGCTGCTCCCTCGTCTGCATCTCAATCTCAATTTCTCGCCACCTTGCGGCCTCCTGGAGCTCATCAAGGGTAGCGTATCGCTGCGTAGACACAAACTGTCGGATATCCATCTTGAGCATGCTCAAGTATCGGGTCATCTGGGTCTGCTTTGAAGCCGCAAACTCAAGTCAAAACAAAGCCCTCTCAATGAACATCTTGGTGATCTTCGTCACCGTCTCAATTGACTGCCTCAGATCCAGGTACTCCTAGGCCAATCTCTCCCTCTCCACCAGGGGCACATACCTCATACAGAACATCTCTGAGAACTGCTCCCAAATCACCTCAACCCTCTGCTCAGGAGTATAAGATCCAGTAACCAATTTCCACCAATCCTTCGCCCACGACTGGAGAAGGTTCATGGCACACTTGACCTTCTGGTCATCCATACAAGAACATGTGAAGAAACAACCCTCCACATCAGAAAATAATGTCATTACCACAATTAGGTCCTTGACCACATCAAACTCTGGGGGCTATTGTCAAAGTCCCGGTACAGGAAAGATTTCACCCCCTAAATCCCTGCAGCAGAAACATCTATGGTGGTTGTAGTAGAAACAACTATGGTAGCTACAATAGCAACAACCTTAGTAAGAGCAGCATAGCGGTCATCAAACAGTTCAATCATGGCAGTCTTGATAGACCCAAACAACTCCAGAATAGATCCCCGGATAGCAGTAGCCACATCAGCGACAATCATCTCTCATATCTGATCATCAGTCAACTCTGGCCTATCCTATCCACTTGCTCTAGATCTGAAACCATATCCTCTCGTAAACACCATACTGAAAAATATACCAGAATATATCATAAATGCCACAATTCATACCATAAAACCATTACGGGCAAATGAAACCCTTGGGGTTTGTGACTTCCTTTCTATGTGTACAGGTCATGTGCTTTCAATAGTACGGGCCCATACTACCTTCCATACCTACCCGTGTTTGTCTCAAGGATCATCACAACACCCAAACAAATACTCAACTAGAATATGCATACATCCTATCCTCACTCTATCGAGAGTGGCTAATCACTCCTTATCTGGCTGGCTATTCATACATACCCATCCATGAAACTTCCACCAACTCTACAACCACTCGTACATGCTAATCATACATAACACTGGATCCTATATACAGTCAAATACTTGATTCTACCCTAATACTACAACCAGACGAGGAACATGAAGTAAGGCCAAATAAAACATTCTTAGGCTATAGAATCTTAGTTATATAAAACTATGATGCACACACTAAGCAACTACAATAATGATGTCAATTTCATACAAGAAGTCTTCCTAGGCTATCAGACATCATACATCAGACAAATCTCTCATGCAATGCCTAAAGATTCGTAGCTTATCACTAGCATGTAGTTCTTTCATAATCATCATAAGTAAATAACAGTGTGGGTAACCTGGGCTATACTTTCTGCTCTGGTTGATCTTACACAATGCGTCCTTCTCTGGTTACAATTTTGAAAACTATTTGGAGTTTATTTTGGAATTTATTTTGAAAACATTACAGATACTTATTTTGAGCTTGGATTCACACGAATGCTCATCCAGCTCTCTCAAACAGGGCTTTAATACCAATGTGTAACATCCCAAAAACACAATAAAAAATTTCATTTTTAATTTAAATGAAATCATGTTCAAGCAAACCCATCTCAAAATCAAGTATCAAAATACAAATATTTCCCAAGATCAAAGTATCATAAATCTCTAAAACATAACATCGAAGGAGGTGTACGATCATGCCTTTGCCTTGCCCCGATCATCAGAAGTACCTGAAACATAAACTTAAACCATAAGCCAAAGCTTAGTGAATTCCCCCAAAGTACCACACACAACCATATAAATAACAGCATCCATACATAAGCCTATAGCTTGACTGGACCGCCGCGTCGGGCCTACAACCTATCTGGACCGCTCTTCGAGCCTTCAGCAGGACTGTACTACCGCGTCGAGCCTACATCCTATCTAGATCGCTCTCCGGGCCTTCAGCCTGACTGTACCGCCTCGCAAGCCTTCGCTCTATCTGGATCGCCCCGGGTATCTTGTCCTTCAGCACAAAGCATGACCGCCTCAACCCAACCAACAATAACACGTCAACATATATCATAACAATCAATAGCCAACAAATACATGTAGTCCTACATATCTACCAGTCTAACACATATCCAGTAGTAGAGGTAGTCATACAGTTCTACCAGTCTAACGTGTATAAGTAATCATCAGGTAATCATACAGATCTACCACATACTCAACATACATTTATCAATATACCATGATATTAGCCTTCGACCCACAAGTACAGTGAGGAAAACTCACCTCTCAGTCTGAAAAGATCGTTGAACAAGACACTGCTCCGAATATCCTCTCTACCGGTCACATATTCATCAAATCGTGACCAATCTCAAATACAACTTAAAATACCAAATATACCCTTATGTCAAACTTGGTCAAACCGTGGTCAAAGTCAAAATTAATCTACACCCAAAAGTCCCTCAATCCACTAGTCACGTCGTGATCCCTAATAGTCACGTCGTGACCTAATAAGTCAAACCAGTCGAGAAATACCATCCTCATGTCGTGACACCCTTTTGCTCATGTCGTAAGAACGCTCTAATCAGAAGTTCTTAATGAAACTCTTAATCTCTTTTTGGCCAAGCACCCAAATCCTCCATGGTGTCTTATTTACTCCAAAACATCACAAAATTCGTGGCTTTTTGGACATGCATGTCCAATGCATGTCCGAATCACTAACTAGGGCATAAAAGAGGAAATGACACCAAATCAGATGCAAGAGTCTTAAAACTCAATAATATTCCAAATCTAGCATCTATACTACTCAAGGGACACTAGAGATCCATAAAGTTGGAAACTTTATGGAGGTCAACCACTACATCATCTTGAATATGAAGGATTAAGCATAAAAACATAGATCTAAGCTTATGGACTCATAAATCAATGAACTTGAAACTCACAAAAGGTCCAGAAGATGTGAGAATGCTTGATGGAGAGACTTGAATTCAGAGATGATGGACTAGATGCTCTTCATCTTCTTCTCCTTGGCTAGAATCGCCACAAATAAGCTCAAGATCAAATATGGAGGTTAGGGTTTCAAATGGGAGTACAAGGAGGTGATGGAGGCTGAGGGTGGGCTAACCCTAGCCCTCACTTCCTTTAAATACGGAGTAAAACCCCTAATATTAGGGTTTCCTCTCAGGCTGGTCTCACGTCGTAAGCCATATATGCTCACGTCGTGAGCCCACAGTTTATGCGCGATCGCACTAACCTTCTCACGATGTGACATACATACCTCACGTCGTGAGTAGGGTTAAAACCTTAGAATATTAAACTTGACAATTGTTCACCTGAACTGAATGCTATATTGAACATGTGTATCTTCCCATCCATGTTGGTCTTTATCTTGAAGATCCATCTGCAACTTACTGTCTTTCGACAAAGTACATGATCAACCAAGTTCCACACTTGATTATCATACATAGACTGAATCTCGCTATTTATTTCCTCTTTTCATTTAGCAGCCTCAGGGCCTACCATCGCTTCCTTGTAGTTATCTGGCTCATCTAAATTTACCAATGTTTTATCACTGATAAATGTGTCCCCATCTACAGTTATATGGAAACCATAAAACTCAGGTGGCATGCTAACACTACTATATCGACAAAGAAGTAACGAATTGTCAATAGGCTCAACTAGTGATTCATCCCCAATTTGAGTGCTACTATCATCTAAGGTTCCTTCATTACTCTTGAATCTCTTCAAGATCAATTGCACTCCCACTATCCTCTTTGAATATGAGTTCTCTCTCATGAAAGACTCCCCTTCGATCTATGAATACCATGTTTTCACTTGATCTGTAGAATAAGTCTATAAAGGAATTTTGGTGGGTAACCAATGAAAAAGCACCCCTCAGATCTGGGTTTAAGTTTGTCTTCGGTATCTCGCCTTACAAAAACCTCATAACCCCATACCTTGATATGTGTGAGGGATGGAGGTTTCGCTTTCCACGCCTCATGAGGTGCTTTAGCAACCTTCTTTGTATGAACAAGATTTAGGATATAGGAGGTTGTGTCTAACGCATACCCCCACAATTATATAGGAAGAGTAGCATGACGCATCATGTAATGAATCATGTCAATCAAGCTTCGATTGCGCCTCTCAGCCACACCATTAAGTTGTGGTTCCCTAGGAGGTGTTAATTTTGAAATGATTCCACATTCCATGAGGTAGTCATTGAAGTTGATACTAAGATATTCTCCACCTCTATCAGATCGGAGCATCTTTATCTTCTTGCCTAATTGATTCTCTAGTACTTTGTGCTTAAATTCCTTAAACCTTTCAAAGGTTTCCGATTTATGTTTGATTAAGTAGATATACCCATATCTTCTATAATCATCAGTAAATGTCACATAGTAGTGATTAGCATCCCTTATGCCAGATCTGAAAGGCCCACATACATCAATATGGATCAGGTCTAACAATCCCTCACCCATTCCACATGTTCTAGTGAAAGGTGATTGAGTCATCTTGCCCAATAGACATGATTTGCATTCATCATATAACCTTAAGTCAAATGATTCCAACACTCCATCCTTTTGGAGTTGGGCTATACGTTTCTTATTTATATGTCCAAGACGACAATTCCATAAGCATGCTTTGTCTATACCATTATACGAATCAATATTAAATAAACCATTTCGTAAGTTATCAACACAAAAAATAGTTTCATACACGACATTACAAGGAAACGATTTGAATATAAAAACACCATTCTTATAAACCAAAACAGAACCATTTTCATGATCAAATGAGTAGCGATATTTTTGTCTAAACAAAGCATGAAATGAAATTATGTTTCTAGCCATATTAGAAGAATAACAACAATTGCCTAAAACTAAACTAGTCATAACTCTACTTATAAACTAACTTGATCTGTCCAGTCAATGCAACAAAATACTTATCTTCAGTTCCATAAGTGGATTGATCTCTTCAATGCTCAAGATTTTCCTCTTTAGTTCCTGCAATACCAAGAATATGTGAGAAATGGAACACATCCAGTATCAAGAACTAGATAATTTAGTAGTATGAGAAGTTTTAGAGTCTACATAAATTGGATTCGGTTGCCTGAACTGGCTCATCCTTAACACCCTTCAGGTATCCAGGGAAAATAGGCCTCACTTGAATTAAGGCTTTAGTGATATCATGTCTTTCAATCCTCATAAGGATAGATAGAAGGGATGGTTGCTTAGTGGAAAGGTGTGGTGATAAAGCAAGAATAAGATGTGAAGTGGCAGGAACATTGTTGAATCCAAACATCTTTAAAAAGACAGAAGTTTTAGTTATTTGATTTGTATATTTCCTTAACATTTTAACCCAAATTAATATTCAAGGCTAGGATCCAAAATACAATTCAAAATGAGGAGAGGGATGCCATAATCTAATTACGAATTTATTTAGGTGGGTAAGGCAGATTACTAATTTCAATATAATATGAAATGCCTAGATCTTTTGAGACTCTATGAATTTTATTAATGGCATGTTTAATCTCAGATTATGCACTTCCTTTTGTGATTGGGATATCGAGTATCACAAACAAGATGTGAATAACCATGCAAACTCGCATGACATACTTGAGGTCATTTATGGTCTCATATTGATGTGTTGGTTAACCACACACGTTCCATAAACAATCGTAAATTCAAGTATGTGTCATCTCTTCATCTTCATAGTTCAACATTAGTTTGTTGGTTAACCACACACGCTCCACAAATGACTAGCAAAGAAATGATGTGCGTTTTCATGGATTAGCATACATTTTACATTTTTTCCTTAAAGTAACTAGAGTGGGATCTTGTAAAAGGTTCTATCTTTATATTATTATACTTTTAATCTTATTATGTCCTATCAAACCCGTTTGGCTAATGACCCACCACCACACAAAGAAGTGGTGGGTGAAAAGGGCACTCATTCAACCGTCATTTTATAGGTCGTTTCCTTATACCTCTCTTATAGTGTGACTCCGTGTATATATATATATATATATATATATATATATATATATATATATATATATATATATATATATAAGGTATTTTAAATTTTTCAAAATTTCAAGGTTTAAATCTAATTATCTGAATTAACTATTAATTAATTAATCTTTTAAACCATTTTATGATTTATTTTTATCTTCTAATTAATCAATTAGTTGAATTAATTAAATCATTTAAACTAATTATGGATTTAATATTTATCTTTTGATTATATTAGTTAAGTTTATATTAAAATCCACAAAGGATAATTCTATTTAATTATCTTATAATTAAAATTAGGTTTCCTTATTTAATGGCTCAAAACTAGGATTAGGGTTTTAATTTCACCAAGCGTTATTGAAATCGGATTTTAACAGTTAAAATATCAGATAATGACTAAAATAAACCCTATAATCGAATTAGGCATGCCAAACACCAAAAAATGAAAAAACTCGAAAAGCGCAGTGCACCCTGTGATTTTTTTATAGGTTACAAATTCAATGTACATGCGGAAAACACTTAAACTCTTAAGGGTACATGCAACCTAAATGATTATGTCTTTACAGATTAATAGCAACATACTTATGAAACTATAAGAACCCTAATAATCGAAATACTAGTTAGGCTTATATAACTTTGATATTGTTATAGCAAACAATATCTTTGATTCCCATGTTAAACTCTCGAAAGCTTATCACCAAAATTATGATGCCTCTAATGACTTACCCCAACCCCTAGAAACTAGAAGACAATTAAGGAGAGAGGATTTTTGGAATTTTTTTTGGTCATAATTCCAGGACAAAAATGCAAGAGTTTGATCCCTCTATATAGCTGCATGGAAACCCTAGAAACCCTAGTTAAATTTGAACATAAAATAATATTATTTCAAATAAATAATTATCTAGTTTCCTTTTATTAATTCGAGGCTTCCAGAATCCCTAAAAGGGATCCCCAAAATTGCCCATCCATGGAAGGTTTTGGATTCTTCCTCTTGTTCAACTATTGAACAATGACATCCAGCCCTTGTACATTTAATTAATTTCAATTAACCTAGAATTAATTTCCAAATTAATTCTAATTAATTCTTAATTATTTATTACAATTTCTAATTAATTTCTTATTCACAAAATAAACTAATAAATTATTTTCTCTTTCTCCAAATTTCATTCGATACCATTTCTAGCTATTAGGGTGTAACATCCCAAACTCCCAAGCTAATTTTGTTCATTTTTTAAATAATAAAACATCCTTTTTAAATAAAATTACATTCAAGTCAAACCATTTGTTAATAAATCATCATTCAGGAATCAGAGCTAAAGAAGACAATACGGAAACTCAAATCGTAAATCTTTGTATTTGTGTGTACAGTCCCGCCTTCGCAATCGGATAAGTACCTATAAAAATATTTAATCCACAACTATAAGCACAAAGGTTAGTGAGTTCCCCAAAATATCACATACAGTACAACACAATAATCAGCTAAGGGTTATCAGCAACTCTGGGGACTACCAACGGTCCCAATGGGCTAACAGCACGCCCTATAGATTAACAGCACACCTCACGGGTTATCAGTAACCCTGGGGACTATCAGCAGTCCCATGGACTCACAACAATCCATGAGTTATCAACAACTCAGTTCATATATAATAGAAATCAACAATTAAGACCCACTTAGTCGACATGCATATACTACCATACATACAAGTATAGTGAAAAGACCCACCTCAATCCTGAAGACAATATTAACCACCCACTCGAGCCGAAGATATCAAACCTCCTCTTGCTAAACATATCCATAATAAAAACCCTAATTAACAATTAAGGAAATGACTAACCCCCGACGGTTCTAGGCTCACACTTAAACCTCCTTTGGGCAAAAGACTATCTTTTCCCTTCTCATACTAAGTCCCAACATGGTTGACCAAAAGTCACACCGATCAAAAATTCAATTGTAAACCCTCAGTTGACTTACACCATACGTAACTAGTCTACCCCCAGCGTAGAGCTACGCTGTGCGTACCTAGGCTACGCCCTACGTACAGCTCATGATCCCAAAAACTTCTATTAAGATCTTAATACAACAAGCAAAACTCTCAAACTCCCATATTTGATCTAAATGAATGTCTTAATGGATAAAGTCTCTGACTTTATCCCTTTGCATGACTAAGATAAACATACAACCAAATTCTAAGTCTAAGATGACACCTTTTGCTCAAGAACTCGTTAATAGATGGATGAGAGTGCCCAAACTTTCATTTTTATGACTATATAACCTCAAAAACATCAAAAGGGGGCATTCAGATTGTAACGCCTTATGTATGGTAAGATTTTATTCCAAGTATTTCATTTTTCCTGAAGAACTCGTCGAGTTGGAAGCCCTAACTCGACGTTTTGAAATTGTTTTGGTTGCGGGATTTTATGAGGTAACTCGACGAGTTGAGGAGTCTTAACTCGGTGAGTTGGCCGCTCAGAAGGAAACCCTACTTTTAGGTTTTTTCACCGTATTTAAACACCTTAAGTCCCAGGTGTTGGCCTCATTTCCAGCCTCCAAAGTCCCTAACCCTAATCTTGAAACCCTAAAGCCTTTTTGAGTGTTGTGAGCCCTTACAGAGTGTATTTTGGTTTGTTGAAGCCATTAGAAGAAGGAGAAGCTTTGTGCAAGGTGGTGATTCAAGTTGAAGCCTTTAAGATCTTGATTCCTTGCTTCATTTCCAACATATTTCTGGTATAAAGTTCTAACCTTGCTCAATATTTGATAAGATCTCTTTTGTGGGGTAGTTTTGAGGTTTTTAGCCATGTGTGGGTGATTGGTGGGGTTGAAGGTCGTCCCAAGTGCTATCTTTCCAGATCTATGGTCCTCTTGAGCTCTTTTGGCATAAAGGTGCCAACTGTATGGTCTTAAAAGCTCCATGCAAGCATTAAGTACATCTTATGCCTTCTTTTGGACGGTTGAGTCTCTTCTATGCATACTTGAGAGTAAAGTGGGAAACTTTACATGTGTTAGTAGCCTTTAAGGACCAGATCTGTATTATAGAGCTTTGTCTTGATGAATAAGTGTTTATTGTTTAAGCCTTAACCTTTTTAAGCTAAGGGTTTGGGTTATCTACCCATTAGGATGGTTCTTAAGGGTAAAGTTGGAAACTTTACACTTCTAGTCGATATTTTGGTCCAGATCTGAGTGGTGGACCTTTTAGTTTCGAGAATGATGGCTTAATGGATTAAGAGGTGTGTTTCCTGGAGGACGCGGCGAGTTCATAGGTGAACTCGGCGAGTTGGATCAACTTTTCCTGATTATTCTGGCTAAAGGGGGGAACTCGGCGAGCTCATGGGTGAACTCGGCGAGTTGAACCGGCCTTTCGCAATTCTGTTGAATAACGAGGAAACTCGGCGAGTTGAAGAACAACTCAGCGGGTTGAGTCAACTCGGAACGTTGACTTTGATCAAGTTTGACCTTTATGGGGTTTTAATATATTAATGGTTGTAACGCCCGTAGATCAGGGCTAGTCAATTTAGAGATGATAAGCGGTAAAAATGATTTTTTATGGAAGATTATTTAGAAGGAGTAATCTTAACTAAGTTGTAGTATATGTTACAAGGATTCCATACATATAAAGAATGCCGAAATCCGAGTTATAACGAAGAATTTATGACCCGTCGAAGTTTCGCGACAGAACCGGCACGACACAGCGCGACGTAAAAAGTGAATTTATGATAGAGAGATATTTAGCCTTAGTGATCTAAACGAAATTCGTATTGTTCGTCAAACCAAGAGCGTGCATGAAAAGAACGCCCAAATCTGACTTCATATGAGGAAGTTAGGATTTTTCTCAGTTCCAACTTAGCAGTATGCAGCCCGAAGTTCGATTTTGAGATCGAGTGATTTCTAGCCGAAACAATCTAAACGAGAATCGAAGATCTCGTCGATAGTAGTTCAACGGTAAAAAGAAAGACGAAAACGGACGTCGGATGAAGAAGTTATGATTAAGTAAAGGACTTTTCCTGTCCCGGCCTACTAAAAATAATATAATAAAAATAAATTCAAAATTAGCCGACGGATTCTAAACGAGAGTTGTAGATCGTAATCTCACCTACGCGTGCATATAAAAAACGTCGAAAACGGAGCTCGTATGCGGAAGATATGAATTTCCAAAGTTCGGGGCGCGAACTCCAAGGCTGTGACAGAGCTCACGATGTGAGCACAGTGCTATCGAGCTCACAACGTGAGCATTAGTGGCTCACGACGTGAGAATGGTTTTTCAGCCTCCTATAAATAGAAAGCGAGGCCAGGCAAGTTTGTTGCTCAATTCCTTTCCTCTCACTCCATATTACCTCGATTTACGTGCAAGTTATACCCCCGAAGCTCCGGTATCATCCCGAGACCCGAAGCAAGTCCCGAAGCACCGAAGATCCTGAGAAGAAAAGCGTTTTCGAGCCGAAGCTCTGCCCGTGAGAAGCCCGGTGTGTGAAGAGATCCTGGTTTCACCGAAGAGTTACTAGTTGGAGAGTCGTAGTGCTGTCCAATAATCATCTTATCAAGTGAGTGTATAGTTACTTTCTTCTAACACATAAATATGAAGTATTTGCTATGAAATACGTGCTATGTGTTTATATATTACTTGTTTATTTGAGGTGGGTGTGGAATCGATGTTTTATACATGTTTTAAATGATTTAAACGGTATATTTATTTTGGGGATAAAGCATGGGTAGATGAAATAGTTAGTGTATGATGAAATAAGATGATGAGAGATAGGTGACGATAATTAGGTGAGGATATATAGGTGATGACGAATCGGTGATGTAGGATGAAAGATACCATAACCTTGACCGACAATTTGGCGATGTAGTCATCTACCAGAGTATAGATGGTGACCACGGACAATTCTAGATGACCCCGTGGAAACACCAGCAGGCTCATAACCTGTAGGTGATGAATTACGAGTTCAGGCGATGTTGTAACTACCTATTCATGCGATGATACTCCAACCCTTATTGGGCATGTATGGAAGGAGTGATTCCCGAATCAGTACTGTCTACGTGATGTAGGCGATGATCCTTAGGAAAAGTTGTTAGGAACAAACCTATAAGGAAATGAGATGTAAAGAGATGAGAGGTAAATACGATTTAGGAGATGATTCTTAAGATAAATCCTTAGGGATTATTAAATGAAGAGAATGGGGATGGGTAATTGGGTTGATTGTTTGATGATTGAATATAATAATTGTATTATTGTGGGTTGAAAACCCTATATGCTCACCAGGCTCCCAAGCCTGACCCACTCAGTTTTCTTTGTATCACAGGTATCGATACGAAGTCATATTTCACTGAGAGATTAAAGCAGATGTAAATAATTAGTGTATATAAATGTAAGTTTTGTTTATGCTTTTGGTCTGTATCGGAACATAACATCCCGAGATTTTGTTATATAATGAAAATACATTTCTTTAAAGAAATGCTTTGATAAATTCTTATCATATCTTGTTTTGGGAACAAATTCCGCAACCGTTTTCTTTAAACGATTACTCTGATTTTAAAAATAAAGCATAAACAAATCGGACTTTTCTGGCCGTGAAATTGGGGATGTCACAGTTGGTATCAGAGCATTAGTTTAAGCGAACTAGGAATTTATAGGATTTCTAGACTTAAACTTAGAATGCTAAGCAATGATTGTGAGATGAGTGTCTGCCATATTTTAGACACGAGCACTAGTATATTTTAGGAAAGATGCCTAAAATGCTTTTATGTGCTAAATGTTATATGTTTGTCATATGTGATATTATTTGTTTGGATCTATGGTATGTTGCCAACCGGATCTGGAAACCCTATGTGTTTCGGATTCTAAGCGTACGACTACGATATTAGAACTAGCATGTAAACGTTTCGGAGTGATAAGGAGATTTATACGTCTATCGTAAATAAAGCTTTCTTATCTTAAATTCTCGCCCGGTACACCGAACGTCTGCTTGGATGTACAAAACGTTATGGTGAAGACTCGTAGAGAATTGAGTAAATGGAGGAAAGGAAAAGGCTTATGATAGTGAATGACACCTATCAGAAGATATCGTAAGAGTGGTATCTTGCCTTTAGAATATGTCTGATAAAATAACGGAATGTTTAGAGGGGTACGATAGGTCTGAAGTACACCTTCGATTGGTAGGATGATGGAACGATTGGTGTAATTCTTGAAGTTTTCCCATCGTCTGGAATTTCCATCACCAACCGAGTTGAAGTAGAATTGATGATTGAAGATATGCATGGAAGAAGTCCTAGTAGAGTCTAGGAAAATTTTTATGATTAATTGGACACATTTGTATGTGTTAAATTGTTTTATGATTTTAGGACTTGGGGACTGCGAGACAATACTTGGGACGAGTATGAGTAGGTCTGAATAGTAGTAGAGATCTATACTACTGGAAGCACAGGACTCACGCTTGGATCAGGGAAAGTCACAAGGTTACCAAGAAGCTAGTGATTGATTCCATTTTTATTCAAGTATGTCGTTACCATTGTTTCGGTAATGACTAAGAAGATGATTGATATTCTGACCCTAATGGTCATATCAAATTGAGTCCGACTATGATGAGTTTGTTACATGGTTCAGAGAACCGAGTTAGATGTAGCATCTGACTTAAGTCAGAAGATTGAAATCAATGCGATAAATTGTATCGCGCTCGTTGTTAAAAGAAGTTTGTAGCTAGAAATGCTACATGTTAAAATGTGGTTATATCGCATTAGAATATTAAGGTAGGTATATTCCATTTTGGAATTTAACTCTAAAAGACCTGAGTCTAAGCGTTGCATCATACGATGAGAGGTCATTAGAGCACGACTCATCGGTCTGTTACAATAGATAAAGGAAAGTATTTATCCTAAGAAGAAGAAGGAGTCCACAATAAGGACTTATTTTGTAACTCGAAGGTTATGATTGAAAGTCCAACATAATACGAAAAGCAGATGCAAAATTGAGCATCGTCTGCAGTCAAGAAGCCCTAGAGTTAGATACTCTTTCGAGGAAACATAGAAGTTACTGCTATTACCTAGGATGAAGAGATAACGTATGGAATCATTATGCAAGCCCTATTTCGTTGATGATTCCGGGACGTAATCATGCTAAGGGGGAGATAATTGTACCGCTCGTAGATCAGGGCTAGTCAATTTAGAGACGATAAGCGTCAAAAATGACTTTTTGATGGAAGATTATTTAGAAGGAGTAATCTTAACTAAGTTGTAGTATATGTTACAAGGATTCCGTACATATAAAGAACGCCGAAATCCGAGTTATAACGAAGAATTTATGACCCATCGAAGTTTCGCGACAGAACCGGCACGACACAGCGCGACGTAAATAGTGAATTTACGATAGAGCGATATTTAGCCTTAGTGATCTAAACGAAAGTCGTAGTGTTCGTCAAACCGAGAGCGTGCAGGAAAAGAACGCCCAAATCTGACTTCATATGAGGAAGTTAGGATTTTTCTAAGTTCCAGCTTAACAGTATGCAGCCCGAAGTTCGATTTTGAGATCGAGTAATTTATAGCCGAAACAATCTAAACGAGAATCGAAGATCTCGTCGATAGTAGTTCAACGGTAAAAAGACAGACGAAAACGGACGTCGGATGTAGAAGTTATGATTGAGTGGCGGACTTTTCCTGTCCCGGCCTACTAAAAATAATATAATAAAAATAAATTCAAAATTAGCCGACGGAGTCTGAACGAGAGTTGTAGATCGTAATCTCACATACGCGTGCATATAAAAAACGTCAAAAACGGAGCTCGTATGCAAAAGATATGAATTTCTGAAGTTCGGGGCGCGAACTCCAAGGCTATGACAGAGCTCACGACGTGAGCATAGTGCTATCGAGCTCACGACGTGAGCATTAGTAGCTCACGACGTGAGAATGGTTTTTCAGCCTCCTATAAATAGAAAGCGAGGCTAGCCGAGTTTCTTGCTCAATTCCTTTCCTCTCACTCCATATTACCTCGATTTACGTGCAAGTTATACCCCCGAAGCCCCGATATCATCCCGAGACCCGAAGCAAGTCCCGAAGCACCGAAGATCCCGAGAAGAAAAGCATTTTCGAGCCGAAGCTTTTCCTGCGAGAAGTCAGGTGTGTGAAGAGATCCCGGTTTCACCGAAGAGTTACTACTTGGAGAATCGTAGTGTTGTCCAATAATCATCTTATCAAGTGAGTGTATAGTTACTTTCTTCTAACACATAAATATGAAGTATTTGCTATGAAATACGTGCTATGTGTTTATATATTACTTGTTTATTTGAGGTGGGTGTGGAATCGATGTTTTATACATGTTTTAAATGATTTAAACGGTATATTTATTTTGGGGATAAAGCATGGGTAGATGAAATAGTTTGTGTGTGATGAAATAAGATGATGAGAGATAGGTGACGATAGAAAGGTGACGATAATTAGGTGAGGATATATAGGTGATGACGAATCGGTGATGTAGGATGAAAGATACCATAACCTTGACCGACAATTTAGCGATGTAGTCATCTACCAGAGTATAGATGGCGACCACGGACTATTCTAGATGACCCCGTGGAAACACCAGCAGGCTCATAACCTGTAGGTGATGCATTACGAGTTCAGACGATGTTGTAACTACGTATTCATGCGATGATACTCCAACCCTTACTGGGCATGTATTGAGGGAGTAATTCCCGAATCAGTACTGTCTACGTGATGTAGGCGATGATCCTTAGGAAAAGTTGTTAGGAACAAACCTATAAGGAAATGCGATGTAAAGAGATGAGAGGTAAATACGATTTAGGAGATGATTCTTAAGATAAATCCTTAGGGATTATTAAATGAAGAGAATGGGGATGGGTAATTGGGTTGATTGTTTGATGATTGAATATAATAATTGTATTATTGTGGGTTGAAAACCCTATATGCTCACCAGGCTCCCAAGCCTGACCCACTCAGTTTTCTTTGTATCACAGGTATCGATACGAAGACATATTCCACTGAGAGATTAAAGCAGATGTAAATAATTAGTGTATATAAATGTAAGTTTTGTTTATGCTTTTGGTCTGTATCGGAACATGACATCCCGAGATTTTGTTATATATTGAAAATACATTTCTTTAAAGAAATGCTTTGATAAATTCTTATCATATCTTGTTTTAGGAACAAATTCAGCAACCGTTTTCTTTAAACGATTACTCTGATTTTAAAAATAAAGCATAAACAAATCGGTCTTTTCTGGCCGTGAAATTGTGGATGTCATAGTTGGTATCAGAGAATTAGTTTAAGCGAACTAGGAATTTGTAGGATTTCTAGACTTAAACTTAGAATGCTAAGCGATGATTGTGAGATGAGTGTCTGCCATATTTTAGACACGAGCACTAGTATATTTTAGGAAAGATGCCTAAAATGCTTTTATGTGCTAAATGTTATATGTTTGTCATATGTGATATTATTTGTTTGGATCTATGGTCTGTTGCCAACCGGATCTAGAAACCCTATGTGTTTCGGATTCTAAGCGTACGACTACGATATTAGAACTAGCATGTAAACGTTTCGGAGTGATAATGAGATTTATACGTCTATCGTGAATAAAGTTTTCTTATCTTAAATTCTCGCCCGGTACACCGAACGTCTGCTTGGATGTACAAAACGTTATGGTGAAGACTCGTAGAGAATTGAGTAAATGGAGGAAAGGAAAAGGCTTATGATAGTGAATGACACCTATCGGAAGATATCGTAAGAGTGGTATCTTGCCTTTAGAATATGTCTGATAAAATAACGAAATGTTTAGAGGGGTACGATAGGTCTGAAGTACACCTTCGATTGGCAGGATGATGGAACGATTGGTGTAATTCTTGAAGTTTTCCCATCGTCTGGAATTTCCATCACCAACCGAGTTGAAGTAGAATTGATGATTGAAGATACGCATGGAAGAAGTCCTAGTAGAGTCTAGGAAAATTTTTATGATTAATTGGACACATTTGTATGTGTTAAATTGTTTTATGATTTTAGGACTTGGGGACTGCGAGACAATACTTGGGACGAGTATGAGTAGGTCTGAATAGTAGTAGAGATCTATACTACTGGAAGCACAGGACTCACGCTTGGATCAGGGAAAGTCATAAGGTTACCAAGAAGCTAGTGATTGATTCCGTTTTTATTCAAGTATGTCGTTACCATTGTTTCGGTAATGACTAAGAAGATGATTGATATTCTGACCCTAATGGTCATATCAAATTGAGTCCGACTATGATGAGTTTGTTACATGGTTCAGAGAACCGAGTTAGATGTAGCATTTGACTTAAGTCAGAAGATTGAAATCAATGCGATAAATTGTATCGCGCTCGTTGTTAAAAGAAGTTTGTAGCTAGAAATGCTACATGTTAAAATGTGGTTATATCGTATTAGAATATTAAGGTAGGTATATTCCATTTTAGAATTTAACTCTAAAAGACCTGAGTCTAAGCGTTGCATCATACGATGAGAGGTCATTAGAGCACGACCCATCGGTCTGTTACAATAGATGAAGGAAAGTATTTATCCTAAGAAGCAGAATGAGTCCACAATAAGGACTTATTTTGTAACTCGAAGGTTATGATTGAAAGTCCAATATAATATGAAAAGCAGATGCAAAATTGAGCATCGTCTGCAGTCAAGAAGCCTTTGAGTTAGATACTCTTTCGAGGAAACATAGAAGTTACTGTTATTACCTAGGATGAAGAGATAACGTATGGAATCATTATGCAAGCCCTATTTCGTTGATGATTCCGGGACGTAATCATCCTAAGGGGGAGATAATTGTACCGCTCGTAGATCAGGGCTAGTCAATTTAGAGACGATAAGCGTCAAAAATGACTTTTTGATGGAAGATTATTTAGAAGGAGTAATCTTAACTAAGTTGTAGTATATGTTACAAGGATTCCGTACATATAAAGAACGCCGAAATCCGAGTTATAACGAAGAATTTATGACCCATCGAAGTTTCGCGACAGAACCGGCACGACACAGCGCGACGTAAATAGTGAATTTACGATAGAGCGATATTTAGCCTTAGTGATCTAAACGAAAGTCGTAGTGTTCGTCAAACCGAGAGCGTGCATGAAAAGAACGCCCAAATCTGACTTCATATGAGGAAGTTAGGATTTTTCTAAATTCCAGCTTGACAGTATGCAGCCCGAAGTTCGATTTTGAGATCGAGTAATTTATAGCCGAAACAATCTAAACGAGAATCGAAGATCTCGTCGATAGTAGTTCAACGGTAAAAAGACAGACGAAAACGGACGTCGGATGTAGAAGTTATGATTGAGTGGCGGACTTTTCCTGTCCCGGCCTACTAAAAATAATATAATAAAAATAAATTCAAAATTACCGACGGAGTCTAAACGAGAGTTGTAGATCGTAATCTCACATACGCGTGCATATAAAAAACGTCGAAAATGGAGCTCGTATGCTAAAGATATGAATTTCTGAAGTTCGGGGCGCGAACTCCAAGGCTATGACAGAGCTCACGACGTCAGCATAGTGCTATCGAGCTCACGACGTGAGTATTAGTGGCTCACGACGTGAGAATGGTTTTTCAGCCTCCTATAAATAGAAAGCGAGGCCAGCCGAGTTTCTTGCTCAATTCCTTTCCTCTCACTCCATATTACCTCGATTTATGTGCAAGTTATACCCCCGAAGCCCCGATATCATCCCGAGACCCGAAGCAAGTCCCGAAGCACCGAAGAACCCAAGAAGAAAAGCATTTTCGAGCCGAAGCTTTTCCCGCGAGAAGTCGGGTGCGTGAAGAGATCCCGGTTTCACCGAAGAGTTACTACTTGGAGAGTCGTAGTGTTGTCCAATAATCATCTTATCAAGTGAGTGTATAGTTACTTTCTTCTAACACATAAATATGAAGTATTTGCTATGAAATACATGCTATGTGTTTATATATTACTTGTTTATTTGAGGTGGGTGTGGAATCGATGTTTTATACATGTTTTAAATGATTTAAACGTTATATTTATTTTGGGGATAAAGCATGGGTAGATGAAATAGTTGGTGTGTGATGAAATAAGATGATGAGAGATAGGTGACGATAGAAAGGTGACGATAATTAGGTGAGGATATATAGGTGATGACGAATCGGTGATGTAGGATGAAAGATACCATAACCTTGACCGACAATTTGGCGATGTAGTCATCTACCAGAGTATAGATGGCGACCACGGACTATTCTAGATGACCCCGTGGAAACACCAGCAGGCTCATAACCTGTAGGTGATGAATTACGAGTTCAGGCGATGTTGTAACTACGTATTCATGCGATGATACTCCAACCCTTACTAGGCATGTATTGAGGGAGTAATTCCTGAATCAGTACTATCTACGTGATGTAGGCGATGATCCTTAGGAAAAGTTGTTAGGAACAAACCTATAAGGAAATGCGATGTAAAGAGATGAGAGGTAACTACGATTTAGGAGATGATTCTTAAGATAAATCCTTAGGGATTATTAAATGAAGAGAATGGGGATGGGTAATTGGGTTGATTGTTTGATGATTGAATATAATAATTGTATTATTGTGGGTTGAAAACCCTATATGCTCACCAGACTCCCAAGCCTGACCCACTCAGTTTTCTTTGTATCACAGGTATCGATGCGACGACATATTTCACTGAGAGATTAAAGGAGATGTAAATAATTAGTGTATATAAATGTAAGTTTTGTTTATGCTTTTGGTCTGTATCGGAACATGACATCCCGAGATTTTGTTATATAATGAAAATACATTTCTTTAAAGAAATGCTTTGATAAATTCTTATCATATTTTGTTTTGGGAACAAATTCCGCAACCGTTTTCTTTAAACGATTACTCTAATTTTAAAAATAAAGCATAAACAAATCGGTCTTTTCCGGCCGTCAAATTGGGGATGTGACAATGCTATCTTCGGGATTGTTTCTGTTTAGGGGTTGAGTAGAGCTGATTTCCGGGGCCGGGATTTATCCAGTTATCATTCAGCATTCGAGGTGAGTTTCCTTACTGGGTTTAGCAGGTCGAAGGCACCAATGTCGGCCCATGTTTATGTTATGCTGATAGAATGCTAGTTGTCTTTGTGACTCTTGCATGTACCTATGTTTATATGTTATTGGACTAAGGTCCGATGCAGGGCAAATCCCGATGACTATTTACATGCTGTGTATATTACATGTGTACGTGTTTATATGCTTTTCCGATTTCAGCTCGATGACCGGGCGGGGCCCGATGACTGGGCGGGGCCCACTGTATGTTTACTGTATGTTTGGTATGTGGTATTTTGGGGGAACTCAGTAAGCTTTGTACTTACGGTTTTCAGTTTATGTTTTAGGTACTTCTGGTTCCAAAGGGAAGAGCTCGGGATGACTGCATCGCACACACCATTAGGATTTTGTTATGATGTTTTACTCTGATTTATGAAAAATTGATACAATGGATTATTACAAATGTTGGATTATATGGAAAAATTACTATTTTATCTATTATTAAATTGAAATTTTTTTGGTACCATATTTTTGGATGTTACAAGTTGGTATCAGAGCCTTGGTTTGAGGGATTCGGGCACACTCTCAGGTGTGTCTAAACTCAAACTAAGGACTTGGTAGAAATTTTCAAAGAGAAAATTTTTTATAAAAGGAGTTCGAAAAGAGAAAAGGGTGTGATGCGTGCAATCATTCAAGCTCAAGTAAGTTATCCCAAAATACCCATGCATGATTATATATGTTATGAATTGTGAATTGTGAATCGCATGCTAGATTAGGGCTAAGGATATAGGAGAGATGCATTTGTATGCCTGTTGTATGAACTTATAGATCTGCATGCTAGTACTGATCAGTCAGTGATAGGATGGCCTGATTAGGTTATGCTCAGTTCTATTTACTTGATGCTCGAATGTTGCTTGCTTTGTGATTTTAGGAATTCTTGCTAATCACAGCTAGTTAGTAAGCGAATATGTTAAGTTACATATTATGAAAACTAAATAATTTCATAAGGTTAGGTTTAGCTCTATTGCGCAGCTCTTGTTTGAGTCCAACCATTGTAGGGAGAGACCTCTCATTCGAAGAATTATCTAGTCTTTGTAATATGTAATTGTATTGGTGAGCTAGTTAGAGATGGTTAGCATGAGTTCCTTCTGCAACTGATGGCGGATAGTGGTGAGGAGTTGCCCTAGGAAAACCTAGGATGAGATTTAGTGTTGAGAGCCCTATTTGCGAGGGATTTGTTGGTTATAGAGTAACTTGGCTGAGTGAATGCACTTCTTGAGGAAAGTATGGATTGATGTGGAAGGTAGTATTGGGCCCGTACTACTGGAACCAGAGGATCCGTACTCAGTTCAAGGAGGGTTGTAATGAAGCCAGTGAGTTTGTGTAGATATGATTTCCCCGATATGCGCATTGATATTTTTATGATAGCTTTATGGTTTATTTTCTGTATGGTGGTATTGCGAGGAAGGCCAGTGGGTAGTTCCGGTGTCGAGGAGGGTTCAGACTCGGGTTCTGGAGCCTAGCAGCTTGATGACTAGACGAGGGAGTTCATATCGTCTGGGATTACGCGCAGTATCCTTGATCAGACTCCTATGATCTTTGGCACGGTCAAGGAGGGTATTTTCGAGATTCTTGATGAGATATTGAGCGCCTTTCGCGCTGAGATTGTGGCTTTGATTGGGACGTGCTCTCTGAATTCCCAGGAGTTTCGGGCATGTGGAGCGCCAGACTATCATGGGGCTAGGGATCCCATTGAGAGCAGTAGGTGGTTGGCAGATGTTGCCAACGTCTTTCGTACCAGTCGTTGTCCCGAAAGGGACAAGGTCAGACTAGCATCATGCTTCCTGAAGGACAGGGCTCGTGATTGGTGGGAGGAGGTAGGGCATGATATGGGAGGTGATGCTATTGACTCGATGACCTGGAGTGATTTCTCGACCAGGTTCTGAGCCGAGTTTGCACTACTGATCGAGGTGCAGCAGTTGGCGCGAGAGTTCCAGGATCTCCTTCAGACTACTGAGACGGTGACTGAGATCACCGCTATATTCATGGATAGGGCACTTCTGGTTCCGCAGTATGTGGCGGACGAGGAGATGAAGAAGTCTTGGTACCACGAGATGTTGAGGAGCGATATCCGGCAGTTTGTGAGTCGGTCCAGCTGCAAGACGCTGGAAGACATGATAGTGAGGGCTAGAGAAAGGGAGATTGACTTGGAGATGGAGAGAAAGAGGAAGCCAGATTCTGTTGTGAGTGTTGAGGGTTCGAGAAAGCGGCCCAAGTTATCTGATTCCAGGTCGAAAGGCCAATAGGGTCATAGCCGTTGTGGCGGCTGCATCAAGGTGCACAAGGGAACGTGCAAAGCGGGTGGATCTGGTTGCTTCAAGTGCGGTCGGACTGGTCATATCAGCAGAGATTGTACTACTACCACTCTTGTCACTCCAGTATCTGATCTGATTTGCTTTCAGTGCAATTAGAGAGGCCACAAGAAGGCCCATTATCTGAGTTTGGTTGCGGTAGGATCAGTGTCATCACCTGCTCCTGCGACATTTAGGATTAATGACGACCTTCAGGGTCGGGAAGATGCCCCCGCGGCGAAGAGCAGGGCATTCCAGCTGACAGGAGAGGAGGTGCGTGCAACTCCCGACGTTGTGACAGGTATGTATCTTCTCTTTATCTCTTTATTTATATTGAATTGTTGTTTATGTTTTTGTGTTTCATCTTAGGATCGTTCCTCGTGAACAATATCTCTGCCTTGGTATTATTCAATTCGAGGGCTAACTGATCTTTTGTATCTCTTGCGCTTAGCAAGAGATTTGTTGGAGCTCAAGGGGAGCTGGATCGTCCTCTTGATGTGGAGATTGTCGATGATAGGACTTTCAAGGTCATGAGGGTTCATCGGGATTGTACTCTTCATTTATTCAACGAGCAGTATCCAGTGGATTTGGTTCCCATTTCTTTGCTCGGGAACAAGGTTATCTTGGGCATAGATTGGTTGAGCCCTAATGGGGCAGTAATTGATTGTGAGCAGTAGTTGGTTCGGGTTAGGACCCCAAGTGGGGTAGAATTGGTGATTCAGGGTGAGAGACCGCAATGTGGGCCAATCATGTGTTCTGCAGTGAGGGTCAGATGCTACCTTCGTCAGGGTTGTGTAGGTTTTGTCGCCTATGTCATGGATACCCGGGATAAGAGTAAGGTGACCGTGGGCAATGTGCCGATTGCGGGAGTATCCGGATGTGTTCCCAAAGGATTTTCCTGGGGTACCTACGGAGAGGCAGGTGGAGTTCAGGATCGATTTGGTTCCAGGTGCGACTTCGATAGCCAAAGCACCGTATCGGTTGACTCCTCCCGAGATGCATGAGTTGTCTACACAGCTGCAGGAGCTGTTAGACAAGGGATTCATTAGACCGAGCAGTTCGCCTTGGGGCCGTGATGCAGTGGTAGGTTCTGAGGTCTCCATCCGAGATTCGGATTTTTCTTGGTTTGGTGGGTTATTATCAGAGATTTATCCAGGATTTCTCCAAGATTGTTGTTCCATTGACCCGACTGACCAAGAATTCAGTGACATTTCGTTGGGGGCCTGAGCAGTAGGCAGCTTTTGAGACTCTTAGGAAGTGATTGTGTGAGGCGCCGATTCTGACCCTGCCAAAGGGTGTTGATGATTTTGTGGTTTATTGTGACGCATCGATCACGTGTTTGGGTGCAGTTTTGATGCATCGGGGTCGCGTGATCGCTTACGCTTCGAGGCAGCTGAAGCCTCATGAGGCGAACTATCTGATGCATGATTTGGAGCTGGGGGCTGTGGTTTTCGCACTCAAGATTTGGTGGCATTACCTCTATGGGGTTCGTTGTACTATTTACATAGACCACAAGATCCTGAGGTATTTGGTGGATCAGTTGAACCTGAATATGAGGCAGTGTCGTTGGTTGGATGTAGTGAAGGATTATGATTGTGAGATCCTATACCAACCGGGGAAGGCCAATATGGTGTCCAACGCTCTCATCTGCAAGGCGATCGCGGCTCTGATCAGGGATATATGTTTGAGGTTGACAGTGATAACTCCGTTGCTAGAATGGATTCGGGAAGCTCAGGTCGAGGCTATGAAGGAGGAGCGCCGGAAGTGTGAGCGGATTGTGGGTCAGGTGGCTTCTTTCGATTATGATAGACGTGGATTGTTGACCCTTCATCAGAGGGTATGGGTTCTTTATTAGGGCGGGGTGCGCCAAGTTCTGATGGAGGAGGCTCCCAAGTCGAGATTCTCCATTCATCCCGGGGTGAAGAAGATGTATAGGGACCTTCGCCCTGATTATTGGTGGCCCTGCATGAATCAGGATATAGCATGGTTTGTGGAGTGGTGCTTGACTTGCAAGAAAGTCAAGGCCAAACATCAGCGACCTCACGACAAGATGCAACCGTTGGAGATTCCCGTTTGGAAATGGGAAGACATCACGATGGATTTTATCATGAAGCTTCCCAGGATAGCGCGCGGAGTGGATTCTATTTGGTTCATCGTGGATCAATTGACCAAGAGCGTGCAATTTATTGTGATACAAGAGAGTATTTCTGCAGAGAAGCTAGCCGAGATTTATGTTCGGGATGTGGGGCACGTCATGGGGTGCCAGTATCAGTAGTTTCAGACCGGGATGTTCGCTTTACTTCCTAGTTCTGGAAGCAGTTTCATGACGAGATGGGCACTCGTCTCCATTTCAGTACAACTTTTCATCCGCAGAACGATGGGAAGGGTGAGCAAACGATTCAGAATCTTGAGGATATGATGCGTGCGTGCGTATTAGATTTTGGTGGGAGTTAAGATACATATATTTCGTTAACGGAATTTTCATATAACAACAGCTATCACGCTAGCATTGATCGACCTCCTTTTGAGATGATCTACGGGAGGAAATGTAGGACCCAATTTGTTGGGGCGAGGTCGGTCAGCGAGTAATGGGGAGTACTGAGGTGGTACTCAAGACTACTGAGATGATTCAGCAGGATCGGAGCAGGCTTCATATAGCTCAGAGTCGGCAGAAGAGCTATGCCGACAAGCGACGGTCAGATTTGAAGTTCTAGGTAGGAGATATGGTTCTCCTGAAGGTGTCACCTTGGAAAGGTGTCATCCAGTTCAAGAAGAGGGGCAAGCTGGGCCCCAGTTATATCGGTCCCTTCAGGGTTTTGGCTCGGGTGGGTCGGGTTGTGTATCGTTTAGATCTTCCAGCCGAGCTCAGCCATATTCATAGCACATTCCATGTCTCTCATCTGCAGAAGTGTTTGGTGGATGATTCTGCAGTTGTACCCTTGGAGGATATTCAGGTGGATGACCGCCTGAATTACGTCGAGAGACCGATGGCGATATTAGATCGAAAGACGAAAACCTTGAGGAACAAGGTGGTGGAGCTTGTGAAGGTGCAGTGGTTGCACCGCAAGGGGTCATAGTGGACTTGGGAGCCCGGGGAGGAGATGAGGGAGCATTATCCAGGATTGTTCGAGGCGGCGGACTTCGAGGACGAAGTCTGATTCAAGTGGGGGAGATATATTGGTCCAGAGCTGAGTGGTGAGCCTTTTAGTTTCGAGAATGGTGGCTTAATGAACTAAGAGGTATGTTTCCTGGAGGACCCGGCGAGTTCATAGGTGAACTCGGCGAGTTGGATCGACTTTTTCGATTCTTCTGGATAAAGGGGGAAACTCGGCGAGCTCATGTGTGAACTCGGCGAGTTGAACCGGCCTTTCGCGATTCTGTTGATTAATGAGGAAACTCGACAAGTTGAAGAACAACTTGGCGAGTTGAGTCAAATGGGAACGTTGACTTTGACCTTGACTTTGACCAAGTTTGACCTTTATGATTTTTTGATATATTGATCGGTATCTTTGGGATTGTTTCTATATAAGGGTTGAGTAGAGCTGATTTCCCGGGCCGAGATTTATCCAGTTATCATTCAGCATTCGAGATGAGTTTCCTTACAGGGTTTAGCGGGTCGAATGCACCAATGTCGGCCCATGTTTATGTTATGCTAATAGAATGCTAGCTGTCTTTGTGACTCTTGCATGTACCTATGTTTATATGTTATTCCACTAAGGTCCGATGCGGGGCAAATTTTGCATTCTATATATATTACATGTGTACGTGTTTATATGCTTTCCGAGCTCAGCTCGATGACCGGGTTCGGCCCGATGACTGAACGGGGTCCGATGACTGGTCGGGGCCCGATGACTGGGCGGGGCCCATTGTATGTTTACTGTATGTTTGGTATGTTGTATTTTGGGGGGAACTCACTAAGCATTGATCTTACGGTTTTCAGTTTATGTTTCAGGTAATTCTGGTTCCAAGGGGAAGAGCTCAGGATGACTTCATCGCACACACCATTGGGATTTTGTTATGATGTTTTACTCTAATTTATGACAAATTGATACACTGGATTATTACAAATGTTGGATGATATGGAAAAAATTACTATTTTATCTATTATTAAATCGTAATTTTTTGGGTCCATAGTTTTGGATGTTACACAGATGGTTTGGTGTAACCCATACTCCCAAGGACCAAGGTTACGAGACAAATGAATAAAAACCCATGAGCTAATTAGATCTAACAAAAGGAACATCAAGATGCAAGATTTATACCTTCTGGAGATAGGTGATGAAGTGCAAAGTCAAGATCTACAAAGCTTGGAGCTCACACATGCTTCTCCAATGGACTCCTTCAAGAATACACACAAAAATCACAATAATGCTTCCAAAAATCACACTTGGTGGCAAGGGTTTCAAAGTAACGATATGAAGTGATGGAGGCTGGTATGGGGAAGGGTTCCAAGTAGTTAAAGCACTTAAATAGGGCTCAAAACCTTAGGATTAGGGTTTTGGTCAGCAGTAGTTATGCCATGCGCAACATAAATTACAACATGTGTAGATCATTAACCTTGCGATTTAATTTCAGCATCTACACCATGCGTAGCTCTCCTACACCCTGCGTAGGGTAAAACCCCCAACTTGTTCAACTTCAAACAACCATAACTTCTTCATTTCAACTTTGTTTTCAGTGTTCTTTATATGAACAAAAAGGTATTGAAGATCCCCACAATTCTATCTAGTTATATTTTTCTTAACACATGTCGAACTAAAACCTTAATACTTGCAAGAAGCCCGACATATAACTTTTTCCATTTTACCCTTGGATTCCAACACAGAAATCAAGAGCTTAGATCTCATAACCAATATTATCAAGCTTCAATAAGGTCTAAACTTTAAGTTGTAGCACCTTGGTTTCCATTTTTGGTTCTTTGGTCCAAACGCCAGGCATTTGGCATAGAACGCTCGGCGTTCTATGATGGACGCCAGGTGTTTGGACGCAGAGACCAAACCCTAATTTTTAGGGTATTCACCGTACTTAAAGAACATTATGGCCTCAAAACCCTTCACCACTCCAGCCTCCATCCTCATTTAAAAAAAAATTAAGTGTGTTTGAGAGTTTGAAGTCTTGGTTCATCTTTTAGGTATCATTTAGTGTTCTTGATAAGAGAAGGAAGATCTTTGTAGTATTGTGGTTGCTCTCTAGCTTGTGAATCTAGACTCTTGATATCTTGGAGCATCATTGTGAGGTATAAAGTTCAGATCTTGATGCCTCATTTTTTAGATCTTGAATTAGGGCTATTTTATGTTCTTTTTGGTCCCAAAGACTTGATCTTTGTGAGTTTGGAATGCTCTAGATGGTTGGACTGTCCTTTCAAGCTTATTGGTGAGTCTAAAATCATAAAAATGCAATCTTGGATCTTCATAATCTTCCATGCAAAAGTTCTGGAGCCTTATAGTTGATTTTGAGTTAGGATCTTGTTGTTCGGCTCATTGTAGCTATGCATGGCCATAAAGGTTGCAATTTTATGGCTTTAGACGTTCCGTTATGATTGGGCCTGAAGTTTGGACATGAGATCTTAAGCCATTAAGTCATTGGTTTGGAAGTTGGTAATCAACAAGCAAACGCCAAGCGTTTGCATGGGAATGCCCGGCGTTCGGACGCCAGATGTCATAGGGTGGAACGCCAGGCGTTCTCAGGAGAAGCCCAATGGATCAATTTTTGGGCCTTGGGCCATTAAGGTGTTTGAGCTTAGTTTAATTGGGCTTTGGGTTTCCATTTTGGGCTTTTGTACATTTGGGCTGGACCTTGGTTATGGAACAAGTAAGAAAAGGGTAAAATGGTATTTTACCCTTTAGGAAGTTGGTTTATGGAGTGGGCCTTGGATTTTGAGTTATCGGGATAATTATTGATTAAGATTGTATTTATTGTTAGTTGGCGTGAGGTTATCCGGTTCAGCAACCCTAGCACTTATTTGATTATAAGCGGATCGAGGTGAGTTTTATCACTGTATCTATGGGTTGAAGGCACCAAGGTTGGCCCATTATTTGTGATATAGGATGTTGGTTATATGTGTGACAACTGTATGAAACACCAAGATCTGGCCCCTGACAATTGTATGAAAGACCAGGATCTGGCCCCTAGCAATTGTATGAAAGACCAGGATTTGGCCCCTGAAAAATGTATGGAAGACCGGGATTTGGCCCTCGGCAGGAAATTATATGTAAGATTATGATTCATCCCATAGAATTAGTTATTATGTATGGTATGTGGTATTTTGGGGAACTCACTAAGCTTTGTGCTTATGTTTTTTGTGGTTATGGTTTCAGGTACTTCCGGTTCAAAAGGGAAGGGCCTGGCTTGATCGCAGCACATCCACCCATGTTTCCGCATTATGATGATTTTGGGATTGTACTCTGATAACTGTTTTCTTATAAAATACTTTTGAATATTTAGAAAAAGAATATTGAATGGTGACTTAAAGTCAATTAATGTTTTGGTTGAATTAAAAATGAAATTTTTACCTCATAAGTTAGGGACGTTACAAGTTGGTATCAGAGCCTTGGTTTGATGGATTCAGGCACACTCTCGGGTATGTCTGAACTCAAACTGAGGAATTGATAATCTTTTCAAAGAAAATGAGTTTCTAAAAAGATTTTGTAAAAGTGAATAAATTTCTAAAAGGATTTTATAAAGACAAAGGGGGTGTGATATGTGTAATCAGCCGAGCTCAAGTAAGTGATTCCCATAATACCCATACATGATGATATTGTTGGGTTTTAGTATAATACAACATCCTATGGTGCACATACAACCCTAAATACCTTGGATCTATGTTTTCACTAATTATACATGCAAATGTTTCCAAGGTATTAAGCCTATAACTAGCATACAAAGATGTAAACTACACAAGATACTAGTTGGTGTAAAATACCTTTTCATATGGTTGGAAGTCTTGATGCATTTGGCCTTAAGATCTTAGCCCCAATAGTGTGGAAGCCTCAAATGAAGTTACAACACACCAAGGACAAAGGTAGGACTTGAGAGAGAATCTCCATGCACTCTAAAACCTTCATGAACTCCAAGAATGTGCACACACACGTACACTAGGGTTGGCGGTTTTAGGTCATCATATATGTATTTATATGTGTTGAATTCTAAGAGTCATGGTATAACCCAAACCCATACCCATGGGTTTTATGATCCATGATTCATATGGTCCAACTCTTTATGTATCCATACATAAACTTGGTCCAACATGGATCATAAGCCCAACACATATAAATATAATTAATTACCATAATTAGTCCCCATAGATTTAATTAGTATCTTTTGATGACTAAATTAATTCCAAATTAATTCTTGATCAACACTAATTAAAACATATGATTTCATAGTAATATATTAGAACTTATAAGATATTAATACATCATATATAACCTCTTCTCTCAAAAGTCCATCCTAACAAATTGTCCTGATGATATGCAACCCAAATGGACCATGCTACTCTCGGGTCGAATACATACCGATAATAGTTATGGGCTTAGACATCTAATCCAACAGTCTCCCACTTGGATAACTCTAAAACTATTATTGCGTATGACTCCAAGATCCCGACTAGCAATCGTAGCTCTTAAAAGCAGTTGTCGAACTCTGACCAAGTCAATGACATGTCCACTAGATAAGGGATCATATATTCCTCCATTCTAGATATCATATGGACTGAGACATGGATTATAATCATTCTCTCTGTCCATTTGTTGTTTCCTGATTTCTGATTTATAACGACTGACTAATTGAACAAATCAAATCAGTCCAGACCCAGCTGAGCACTTACGTTTGTCATCACTAAATCATCGAGGGGCCCACAGATATCACTTTTATCCCTCCAAGGGTAAAATGAATTAATAAAATTCGACTCATATGCTTGTACTAACTACTTGTTGAATCATTCACAAAGGCACGTTTTATAACATAAAGTTACTGATGCGTTTTCGTACAATCAATGTACAACCAACTCATAGTCAACAACTCATATCTCTAGGTTTGAAGAATATAAGATATTATCGTCTCATGATCACTCGTGATAAAATCAATGAAGTGAGTCAAATGAGCGTGGGTTTAATCCAATACTCAGAACTTATGAGCACTCATGAATGTTGTAACAACTCTTTGCTTTGTCCAACACCTTAGACATCTACAACCAACTTCATGACAGTCTAGATTCATACCTACTTCCAACATGTGACCAACTGTGGAGAATTTGAATAACTTAGTCATTCGGAAAGAATAACCTAGCTATTCTGGAAGTCAAAACATGAAAAGTGAAACACAAGTGTAAGGGTCGAATTGTTGTAATTAGTCGAAATGTATTTTGAACTCTTCGAATGTTATGTAATGTATTTTACTACGGCGCTTTTATTCGAAGCTTAAGTGTCTATGCCTTAGTATATTTTTTGTACGCTTTCTGTTCCCTATAAATAGGGTTATTTACTAGAGTTAGATAAGAGTTTTTACAAACTTGTCTACTGTACTCTGTAAACATTCGAAAGCGTAATAGAGCTGAAACAAGATCATATTTACATCTGGTGTTCAATCTCGCATTCTTACTTGAATTCATACTCTGATTAATTCAATACTCGATTCTTTAATTCATCAATTGGTATCAGCGCAGGAATCACATCTGTGATCTGATTTTCATCTATTCAAAAAGTTTTTGAATCAAAATTTTGGTTCGAAAGTTTCCGCACTTTTTGATCGTGAAAAATTTGTCTAGATCTTAGTCTGTGATTTGATTTTGCATTTGAATTGTTGAATCGAGTGTTCTTCTAGCAATTTCGATTTGATTCAACCAGTTTGTTTTCAAATTTCCAAATCTTCTTAAGAATTTTCAAAATCAACTTCCGTACAACAATGGCGAGTTTCAATCTCAATTCGATGACCTCGTTTTCTCATCTGTTAGGATCATCAACCAAAATTCCAATGCTAATCCCTGAATATTATGATCAGTGGGCTGATCGTATGCAGGATTATCTGAATGGTCTTGATGAAGAATTATGGTCGTGTATCACTGGAAATGTCAATGTTCCAGTGAATGTTCAACCAATCGGATCTTCTTCCACAAGTTCTGATGTTGATAATCAATCTGATCGTTTGAAGAAATTGGAGAAGAGGTGTATGAGGGAACTGGGAGGTGCTTTACCTCCAGTTGTGTACAATTACGTCAGGAGTTGTACAACTGCAAAGGAGGTCTGGAACAATCTGAAAGATAAGTTTCAAGGAAGTGAGAAGACGAAAATCAATTCATTCAAACAATGTTTGGTTGAGCTGAAAGATTTCAGACAAAAAGAAGGTGAAACAATCGAAGTCTACTATGATCGACTGAACAAGTTAATCTATCGTTGTAATCGCTATGGAATTACCAGGACTTCAATGGAATTCAATCTCATCTTTGTGATGGGTCTTCGAAAAGAATGGAGAAGCGTTAGTATGATGGTGAAGAATCAACAAAGTTTTGATACATCAACTCTCAATGATTTGTACAATCAATTGAAAACACACGAAACTGAGGTAAATGAAATTGCTGAAGAGACGAAGCTGAATTTGGGAGGTCCATTGGCACTTGTGTCAAAGATATCTGAGAAAGAAGCAGAAAATGGTGATTCTGAGGAAGAAGAAGGATTCATCATGAATTCGGATGATGAGGCAATAGCTTTTTACTCGAATAATCGTGTTAAGAAGTTTTTCAGAAAGTTGTTCAATCTGAAAACTAAGCTTGTTGAGGTAAAAGGAAGTGTTGTGAGTAAAACTGCTAATGAGGAGAAGAAAGATTCGAAAATGTCTGAAGGAAAGATTGAGAAAAAGCTGAAAGGTGATGCTGGAATAGATTGTCATTATTGCAACGGTGCGAATCATCTTGCGAATGACTGTATGCTTCGGAAGAAGGATGAGAGGAAGAATAAAGTCAAGGATGAGGCGTATTATGCAGAGAGGCTTGAGGAGGTTCGTGTGAAAGCCAGGAATTTGTCATTGGTTGCAAAGGGTGAACATGAGGATGAAGATGGAACGTATCAGATCTGGTCATCCGAATCAGACGATGAAGAAATGTGAAATCCAACACATGGAGCGTTGTATGCGAAAATGGAGGAGGACTCAGATGATGAGGAATTCGAAGTGAAAGGACGATGCTTCGTATCCAAAGCGGCAGACAAATCTCCAATGACAACAAAGGTACGTAAAATTCTCGAATCTTTTAATATTCCTACACATGCTTATGATTCTGAACTAATATCTTTTGATGAGACGGTTACTTATTTTGATTCAATTATTGTGTCTGCTAGCAATGAGGCCAGCAAATTGTCCATGGAGTTATTAGAGACCAAAAAGAGATTAGACTTGAAATAAGCAAAATCGAATGTTTGGAATTACAAATAACAAATATTATGTGTGATAGGGATACTTTAACGAGTGAAGTCAAACTTTTGCTAGCACAAAGAAACATTTATTGTAATTCTGCTAAAAGACTTTATGGCAAATTAACTGATTTACATCATTCATGTGACATAAGTAAAGAGCAACATAGAAAATTACTACCTTTTCTAGCATTCGAAAGAGCTAAGGTAGATAATATTCCGTATGATTGTGAGCAAATAATAGCTGATTTTGACAAAGTTCCTGATGATAGATATAAATATGGAATTGTCAAAATTGATGAATGTCTTGATGCAAATGAATTAGTTAACATCGTGAATGATACTTTGACTAAATCTGAACAAATTCAAATTTTGAAAAAGACTGAGAATTCAACATCTGATTCTCAATCTAATTTTGCTGATATTGAAGATAATTCTGACAATATTAGTGAAATGAGTGAACTTGAAGATGTTGATTGTTCTCAGTTGTCTGTTGTTAATGTTGCATCAACATCTAAAGGGAAAGAAAAAGTTAAGGATTTGATGGTTGAAAATGAAACCGATATACCTTCAACTTCGAAAGTTTGTGATATGAACTTCGTGGATCTCAAAGACAGTCAAACTGATGATAGTGATGATGAAGATGAAGAGAAAATTTTGAACGAAAAGAAATCTTCAAAGGAAGAAGAAACTCCTCGAATAGTGGTTGATCAAGTGTATGGTGATACACAAAAGTTCGAAAAAGTAATGAATGAAAAAGGTGAACACTATCTTGAAACGAATACAGTGGTTTATCCAAATTTCAAATGTACAGATGATGTCATTTTTCCAAATCAACTTTTCGTAACTACTGGAAATGTTGAGAATATCAAACCAGAATTAAAGAAGTTAGTTGGGGAGGATAATTCAAAAACAACTGATGAAGGTTTTTTCGCAAATCAAAGCACAGTTGAAAACAACTTAACAAAGAATTCGTATGTGTTCCAACGTCAAAAACCACAAAGAAAATGGGTTGAAAAATCAAAAATTGAAAAAGAGAATTCAAAACAAGTTGAAAAGGAAAATGAAAATGTTGTCAAACTAAACTCTAAGGAATTTAAAGATCAAATTGACAAATTTTCGAAGGAAAACAACATTTCAAAAAGACAAGCAAGAAAGAAAATATTTTGGCAAAATGTTGAGTCTCAAAAGATGTCTGAATCACAATCACCCAAAAATGTTTTTAAAGCTAAAAATTCCTCTTTTTCAACAAAACCTCAACGTTCATCACAATCAAATCATTCAAGGTCTGAAGTGAATAAACAACCAAGGTTTTCGAAAGTTTCAGAAACTAACAATTCAAGAACATTCTCAAATAAATCAAATTCAAATCAAAAATTATTTCAACGTCAACATTTTAAATCAACAGTTGATCCATCATATGCTCAATCTTTTCTAACAAATCCAAAAGTTGATTTTGTTCCTCAAAAGCCAAATTTTCCTAATCATACGAAGAAAGAAACTATGAAAACTTCACGTGAAAAAGGAATGACTTCAAGGAAGAACATTGATCATTGGCTTGAAGGTAAAGGAAAGATGTATCAGTCGAATACATTTTCAAAGGAGCAAATTCACGAAGCATATGAGAAGTATGTGAATACTTCATCAAATGGCAGTTCATCTTCTAAGGATTTGAACATTTCAGTCAAAGCTTGGAAACCAGTATTAAAAGCAAAGAATGTTCATTCACAAACTCAGAATTCAAAGAGTAATATCAGTGAACATTCGAAACCATCAAAAACTTATGTTTCGGTTCCTTTAAATGAAGATGTAAACTTAATCGATAGTCTCAAAACCAAAGTTTGTGATTGGGTTAAAAGTTCTTCATTACATTCGAAATTGAAATCTAATTTCCAAGGACCCAAAAAGCCTTGGGTACCTAAATTTTTCCATTGATTGTAGGTACTATGTGACGAGCAATATGATAACAAGTGGTACATTGATAGTGGTTGCTCTCGTCACATGACTGGGAAAAAGGAGAATTTACGTGATTTTCGAAGCCTCAAAAATGCTGGAGTAGTGAAGTTTGGGAACAATCAAAAATGTCAAGTCAAAGGATATGGGAAGATCACGAATGGACAATTCACAGTGAATCGTGTTGCATATGTTGAAGGTCTTCAACATAACTTGATAAGTGTTTCTCAACTTGTTGTGGGCACTGGCAATCAAGTTCTTTTTAACGAAGAAGGAAGTGTTATTTCGAATGTCAACACAAAAGAAGTGTTACTGAAATCCAAAAGGAAAGGTGACATGTTCACTCTGGACATCAATCCGATAGTAGGGAAACCTGCTATATGTCTTCTTTCGAAAGCAACAACAGCCTTAAGTTGGCTATGGCATCGAAGACTTTCTCATCTCAATTTTCGAAACATCAATAAACTTGTGGTACAAGATCTGGTAAGAGGTTTACCTATACTTAAATTTGACAATGATTCTTTATGTGCAGCTTGTGAAGTTGGCAAGGAACATAAACAAGGTCATCTAATTACGATTGATTCGAAAATCGTCGCACCTTTGGAACTCTTACATATTGATTTGTGTGGTCCTTCGACAGTTTCAACTCTCAACAAGAAAAGGTACATTTTAGTTATTGTTGATGATTTTTCCAGATTTACGTGGGTTTATTTTCTCAGGCTTAAATCCGAAGTTGCACAAATCATGATTGACTTTATCAAAAAGATGGAAACAACATTGAAGAAGATTGTTCGAAAAATTAAGAGTGATCATGGAACTGAATTTAAGAACAATGTCCTTGATTCATTTTTGGTGGACAAAGGAATTTCGCATAACTTTTCATCTCCATACACACCACAACAAAATGGTGTTGTTGAACGAAGAAATAGGTCTCTATGCGAAGCGGCAAGAACTATGTTGGCATATGCGAATCTTCCACAATATCTTTGGGCTGAAGCAGTATCCACCGCATGTTTCACTCAAAACAGATCTTTCATTCATCGTCGTTTTAACATTACTCCATATGAAATTCTCAACAATCAAAAACCTAACGTAAAATTTTTTCATGTTTTCGGATGCAGGTGCTTCATTATGAATCTCAAGGATAATCTTACGAAATTTCAAGCTAAAGCAGATGAACGGATTTTCTTGGGATATTCGCATAATTCAGTCGCATATCGTGTGTTGAACAAAAGAACACGAAAAGTTGAAGAAAATTTTAATCTTACATTTGATGATTACTACATTAAACAAACTACCTCACAGTTTGAAAATCATCCAATTCTGAAAAACATACAAGATGAATCTGAATCCTCATAAACCTTAGACATTGATTATGATTCAATTTTTGGAATTTCAGATCATGCTGTTGATGCTGAAATAAATGCAAATGATAATCATCTCTCTAAACTAACGAAGCTTACTGATGATTCAACATCAACTTCTCCAGAGAAAGGCGAAAGTATGCAACACATTCCAGTGGAGGGGGAGCACTTGGATTCGAATACTTTAGATGAGGAAGAGCATTTTTTCGAGGGGGGGAAAGAAAGATTGAATGCTGATGTTGAGGGGGAGCATTTAGAAAACATTGAGAATAATAATGATTTTGATGATGTTTGTTCGATGGTTCAGAGAATGATGATATGTACGAAGATGCACCTTTGGAATTTGATCCAGCATATCCGCCAATGGAAAAGTGGACAAGAGATCATCCGAAGGATCAAGTAATTGGGAATCCACAAGAGGGAGTTTTAACAAGAGCTCAAATTCGTGCAAAGAATGAGGTATTGAATACTCATCAAGAATTTTGCATGTTCAATGTTTTCATCTCTAAAATTGAACCAAAAACAATTAAGGTTGCAACGGAACACTCAGATTGGGTTGTTGCAATGCAATCTGAATTGTCTGAATTTGAACGAAATAAGGTTTGGAGATTAATTCCTAAACTTGAAAATGTTTGGATTGTCGGGTTAAAATGGATTTTCAAAAATAAAACCGACAAAGATGGAAACATTGTTCGAAACAAAGCCATACTTGTTGTTAAAGGATATTCACAACAAGAAGGAATCGACTATGAAGAAACTTTTGCCCCTGTCGCAAGACTCGAGGCGGTTCATATATTTCTGGCTTATGCAGCTCACAAAGATTTTGATGTTTATCAAATGGACGTGAAGTGTGCATTTTTAAATGGAGAACTTGAAGAAACAGTTTACGTGGAACAACCCCCAGGTTTTATTGACGAAGAATTTCCTGATCATGTTTATATTTTAGATAAGGCAGTTTATGGTTTAAAACAAGCTCCACGAGCATGGTATGCAACTCTTACCTCATTTTTAAAATAATCTAAATTTAAACAAGGATCCCCACATTGTTTCAAAATAAAGTTGGGAATCATCTAATGCTTGTTCAAATTTATGTTGATGATATTATTTTTGGCTCAACTGACCCTGCCTTGTCTAGAGAATTCGAAGATCTGATGAAAAGCAAGTTTGAAATGAGCATGATGGGAAAAATCAATAATTTTCTTGGACTTAATATTCGTCAAAACAGAGAAGGGATTTTTATCAATCAGGAAAAATATACGAAAAATCTGCTAGAAAAGTTTGGATTGACGAATAGCACAAAGTTACGAGTTCCTATGGCAACTGGCATAAAGTTGACACCTTCGTTAGATAAACCTGCAGTTGACCTAACTCTTTACAGGAGCATGATTGGTTCATTACTTTATCTTACAGCAAGTAGACCTGATATCATGTTTTCTGTGTGTAATTTTGCCAGGTATCAGTCTAATCCACGAGAACCACATCTCACTGCTGTGGAGAATATATTTCTTTATCTTAAAGGAACAATTTCGTTAGGATTGTGGTATCCTTCGAACACTGGGTTCTTTGTACAAGCATATTCGGATGCAGACTTGGGTGGTTGTAATCTTGATAGGAAAAGCACAAGTGGTGGTTGTCTATTTCTCGATGGCAAATTGGTGAGCTGGCAGTCGAAAAAGCAAACATGTGTCTCAATCTCAACAGCTGAAGCAGAATATGTGGCTGCTGCTGCTTGCACTTCACAAATTATATGGATTCAAAGTCAATTGCATGATTATGCAATAAATATGAAAAAGATTCCATTATATTGTGATTCTCAAAGTGCAATAAGAATTTTTCATAATCCTGTGCAGCATTTGAAGACTAAACATATAGCACTTCGTTATCATTTCATCAAAGATCACGTGGAGGATGGAAATATTGAAGTGCATTTTGTGAAAACAACTGATCAGTTAGCTGATATTTTCATGAAACCTTTAGATGAAAAATCTCTTGTGAAAATTATAGAAGGGCTTGGAATGATCGATGGACATCTGTTCCATGCGAAAAAGGAGAATGATGGTTGACAAGGAATGAATCAGAGGCGCTGAATAAAAGACAATGCAAAGTCATTCAGCATTCAGAGGTTACTGTTCATAGTCAACGCTTCGACCCCTTCGAATTCGTAAATTTGTCACTTATTTTAAGGGTTGATTCAGAGGTTACTGTTCATAGTCAACGCTTCGACCCCTTCGAATTCGTACATTTATTACTTTTTAGGGGATGATAAAATTTCGTGTTTTTGCAACAAGTACAGTATATCCTCATTTTCGAAAAATTAAAAATCCAAAAAGATTTTCTATTGTTTTGTCATTTCTTTTTCGAAAATTCAAAAATCCAAAAAGATTTTCGTTTGTTTTGTCATTTAATTTTCGAAAATTCAAAAATCCAAAAAGATTTTCGTTTGTTCTGTCTTTACTTTCGAAAAATTAAAACAACAAAAATATTTTGGTTCTTATTTCTTTTTAGTATTTTGTTGCAGATAATCTTGACGATACAGAGTGGATTATGCTATCAGTTCTAGGGTCAGGTACATTTTTCGTATGAATCGATAAATTTTTCATCATTTGAACTAGTTAAGTTGTCCCTAGAAGCATGTTGTTGCATGTTGTCCAAAGCCTCCAATGACTCAATGTGTGTGTACGAAAGCCTTAATGAAATTTTTCATACGAAAATTTCTTTCCAATCAGGCTTATATTCACATTAGTCTCTGAGCTACCTGACTCTTCTCAAAATGAGTTAAGAGTTTACTGTTTGGTCCAAACATAACAGAGGTACTTTTCGTGTCTTACATCAATCTTTTTCAACCATAAAGTTCTTACACAATCACACACGAAGACATATGTCCGAGAGGTCTTTGATCAAACCCATCGAGACTTAGACATATCAAACATCTGTGTTTATGATCTGACATCATGAGACCGTGATGAAAGTGAAACCCAATTTTCACTACACTTTTAAGGAATTGACGGGGAACAATGTTCCAGATTTTCACGAAACTTTTGTTTCTGTACCAAAATTCGAAACTCCAAATCATATTCATTTCGAATGAGTGGTCTTGATCAAACATTCGAAACCCATGATGTTTGTTACCCAACAAGATCCAGCACAAATTTTTGTTCTTGAATATGATTTCAGTGTGAGTTTCATTCGAATGTCAAAGTCATATCAAATTTATCAAAGCAAACTTGTCACTGACTACACTGGTCAAACAAGTAATTTCGGTTACAATTTATCACTTTATGTTTAGGTTGACATGTAACGAAATTTTTGAACTACCCTCGAAGCTTAATAAAAGAAGCCCTTTGATACTTATCAACAAGTATTCGATTGTAATTCACGGGAACCTACACAAGCTATTGATCATTTCTCTTAATGATTAATGAAGTAATCTTTGCCCGGGATTTCATCTGCTTTTGTGTCAATTGTTTGACATCACAATATCCCAAATTTTTCTTATTTTTGTTTCTCGTCTACATTCTTTGGAACACTGCATTCACGAAATCCTTGAGGTTCTGAGTAATACCAACTCAGGTTGATGATTTCAAACTTCTGGCATATGACTTCGCTTTTCATCCCAAAAGTGAAAGAGCCTTGCTTCCATTCGAAGGGTTCTGACGGATACAATATTCTTGGGGATAACAAGACAGGCTGTTTATAAATGACGTATGGTATTCTGTCCGTTTTTCAAGGCGATGTGACAGCTACTTTTTGACGCATGGCTACTTTTACGCAGTAATGGTCCGGTTTTCAAGGTGCCACGTCGGATATCATTAATTACCTATCCCGCTTCAAATTTAAACTTCAGGGTTACATATAAAAGGGGATTCAAGGGTTCATTATCAGTTTATGCGATCAAAAAATAAAAAAATTCCCAACTTCTATGATCATCAAAATCTTCAAACCCTAACAATGGCGACTTCTGTTCATGTTGATTCTCATACCACTGAAGATGCCTCTTCATTACCAATAATGAAGATTCAAGCAACAAACTATCACTTGGAGGGTGATGTTTCTCAATACCCGGAAGAATTGAAGATGCTAATCGTTGCTTTGAAGAACTCTGTTTCGTCAAAGCCGATGTTCAGTTCATTCTCTGTTCCAATGTCATGGCTGTCTCAAGCAGGATCTACAGCTACTTACAACAAAGCTTCTGATACGATTACTTTTCATCTGGTGAATGACAAAAAGGTCAGGCTAACCAAGAAACTCTTTTGTCAAATTCTTGAAATTCCGAATTCACCTCCATATGTTGCTTTCACATTCCCTCAAATCGTTAACATGTTTAATGAGATGGGATATCAGCCTCCATTGTCTAAGATCAGTGATTTTAAGAAATCTGGTCTTCCACGACTATGGAATTTCTTATTTGGAATCTTTCTACGATGTTTAACTGGGAGAACAGTTGGTCTTGATAAGGGAAGAATGGAGGTTTATGCAATGGTTGCTGGAATCTATTATGATCTTCAAGTCGATTATTCTACACAATTATGGAAGGAATTTCAAAAGGGTGTAGAACACACGAATGTTATTCATGGTATTTCGTGTGCAAGATACTGGAGCTTGATTTTGCAGTACTTTTACAACAAGGAAGGGATTTTGGTACCCAATGATGAAGAAAAAGCCGTTTTTCAGTCGTAACACTATCCGAAGGATGTCATAGACAGTGCTGAAGTTTTTCCATCAGTTGCTCGTATTCCCGATGTAATGCTTAAAAGAGTTGATCCTTCGAATTCTGTCTTGGTAGCATATTTGAAGACCATTGATTCTACAATCGAAACTGACATACTATTGGGAAGAGATGATAAGAAATCCAAGAAGACGAAGAAGAATGAAACTGACCCATAAAAGCAAGTCTCCTACACATAAAGTGGTTCGAAAACCTCAAATCACTCATCAAGGTGTGTTAATTAGAGAAGTGCCAGCACCTGTTTCTCCGATGTCCAAGAAACGAAGGGCTGAGGATATGGCAAAACATTTGTCAAAGAAGAAGAAGAAGAAGACCCGAAAACTCGTGATTTCTACTAAGTCAATAGAAGATGATGATGAAAGAATTCCAGAAACCCCAGAGTTAAATCCTAACGCAGGAAGTTCAACTCCTGAGCAGACAGTCATCATACCACCCGAAGATTCGGTTGCCAAATCAGTTTCTGAGGCGGTACGAACTTCAGGCATCCCTGCAAACGTATCTGATACGGATGCACATGTCCATATGGGTGATGGAGGTTCGAAAAATGATGATCCAGATCAATCTACTTCTGCTCCTTTCGAAAGTATTGTTTCTTTCTCACAATCCACTATTCCCATTACATCAACCACTGATTCCCCTACATTCGAACACATTATCAATCAACCATTCACTTCTATTTTTTCTTCTCAATCCACTGACACACCCAAACCGACTTCGAATGTTCAAGAAACCATTTTTATGGAGACAGAAACTGATACTGAGGGGTTTGGAGGCACGTTTGACGAATTGGAATTTCATGAAGAAGAAGAACAGTTTCCAGATCATATGCTGATGACCATGAAACAATTTAAAATTCTGAATCAGAAGTTGAATTCGATAATTCAATCTCAAGCTGGTCTGGGGGTGGTTCATCTGTTTCAAGTTTGGAGGTTGATTCATTGTTGAAAATGTTCGAAGCCAGAGTTGTGAGCAAAGTATCTGGAATGATTACTGACTCTGAATCTCGAATTTTGGAGAAGGTTGATTATAATGATCAAAATAATGAACTTCGGATCAAATCTCAAAATTCAATGTTTACCAGTGATGTGAAAAATTTGAAGAATGTCACAAAGGAAAGGCATGTTCTTTTTGTTCAAGAAGTGAAGAAAGTCAGGGAGGATGTAAATTTGCAGATTCACGAACTTCGTGAAGACATGCAAAAAGAAGTTGCTACTGTTCAACAAGATTATGCATCCTTGAATCAAAAGGTTGATATAATTTGTGACGCATTCACACGATTTTTTAAATTGTATGAAAATTTGAGTCCGCAACTTACTCAACTTTCAACATCCGAAAGTACAAACTTTGAGGAAGTGACTACTTTGCTCAAGGAGTTAAAAGAAATTTCTGACAGGCCGGTGTCTTCTTCCCTGATTACTCCTGAATTTTTATCACAAAAGTTTATCCAATTCGAAGCCATTCTCAACAAGCAACTTGCTCCTCTCTTTCGCATATCAAGCCTTCTTCCAACAACAAATGCCCCACCTGTTTTCACAGGGGTGCAAGGGGGAGAAAGAAAAACTAGTGAGTCGAAGGCTAGTGGTGAAGATGCGAAAGTTGTAGGAAAGGTTTTTTCTTCGAAGATCCCAACAACAAAGCCAGTTATAGTTTCTGCTGGGATGGTTACTTCAACAGTCGTTACAACATTACCTATTACAAGACCTATTTCGAAAGGAATTGTAATTGGTAAATTTACGGAGACTGGTGAGAGTGGTTCGAAACCAAAAGAGGCAATTGACAATCCAGCTTTGAAAGATAAAGTGAAATCGATTGTAGTGGAAAAGTCAAAAGAAGAAAAGAAGGCTGCAGCAGAAGCTGAAATCGAAAAACTGAGGTTGATTCAAAGCATTATGGCTCAGCGTGCTGGTGATCTGAATGGAATGGACAAAGGTGATCCATCCAAACACTACAATTATGAAACAATCGAGGCCAAGGTAGAGTATAATCACATGTATTCGTTTGAAAAGAAACCAAAACAAAGTTATTTGGTTACGAATACTGATGCAAGCCAGCTGGATTTTCCGATAAACGAAATGATGTTCATCATGCCTCAGTTCAAGCTGAAGGAAATTTTAAAGAAAAGGATGAAGGTACTCACATGAAAATTCGTTTTCATGCTGTTCTTGCAAAAGCCCCTAAGGAAGTGTGGTCATTGGTTAAAATCAAGAAAGTGATTAGTATGAAAAAGGATGTGGTATTCGAAAACACAGTCCAGAACGTTAAGTATGTGGTTGCCAGGGCAAATGGAAATATTTGCGAATTTACGTTTGCTGATTTTCCATTAATGAACTTGTATGATCTTATACAAGTTGCATTGCTTTTGAAAGATAAATCATTTTCGTTCCTTCAAAACACAGAACCGGATGAATTCAAGCTTGGGGTTGCTCACATCAAGATTATTATCGAAAACTATTATGAGTGCTTGGCACTAACAGATGTGGAGTTAGCTACTGCCAAAGGAATGGAAATAAAAGCACCAATGGCACCGACAAAGACTCAAGCAGAATTGAAGAAGTATGCTGATGGTGAAATCTGCTTGAAGCCTTTTGGAATGGTATTCGCAGGAAAAGACAAAGCTGGAAAAGCTAAACGGTTCTTATTCCAGGAATGCGAAGTGGAGAGATATTCAACGTCTCAATATACGAACTTAATTGTTCGTATGAATCATTGCAAGAAGAACAATGAAGGAGATAAGAAAGAGCTGAAGAAGATTATCTCCTGGTACACGGAGATTCGAAGAGTGTTACTGTATTCCATCACACTTCTTACAAATTAAGAATTTCGACTATGATTACAAAGGGGGAGATTGTAAGGGTCGAATTGTTGTAATTAGTCGAAATGTATTTTGAACTCTTCGAATGTTATGTAATGTATTTTACTAGGGCGCTTTTATTTGAAGCTTAAGTGTCTATGCCTTCGTATATTTTTTGTACGCTTTCTGTTCCTATAAATAGGGTTATTTACTAGAGTTAGATAAGAGTTTTTACAGACTTGTCTACTGTACTCTGTAAACATTCGAAAGCGTAATAGAGCTGAAACAAGATCATATTTACATCCGGTGTTCAATCTCGCATTCTTACTTGAATTCATACTCTGATTAATTCAATACTCGATTCTTTAATTCATCAACAAGAAAAATACTAATCACTCTATGGTCCCAAGCACCTTTGAGAGTAAATAAAACACCTTTTATTTAAACACCATATTGATTACTCATTATTCATTATATAATGTTTCAAATAATCAACTTTATACTTGAATCAAAACAATAGTCATGCCATGCTCCAAGCATGCACACTATGTTTGTCTATGATCCTTACTGTGTGAAATAGACTAATTAAACATGATTCCAATGATGCTCATTTCACAATCCCAAATCCTTATTGTAAATGTGAATTCCAAATTCCTGCCACTTACCGAAATCTGTTAGATTCTAAACTTATATGCATTGATCCTCTTGTAATGACTATGCACAAAGTCACCAAGACTTGCCTACAGACATTACAGAGTATTCCAATGGAGAGCAATTCCATGGAAACAAAGTCTCAAATTCAAAGTACATTGCTTTGAACATCCTTCTTGCATTAAGTTTTCTAATCTTCCACAGATTTAATGCATAACTTCCACCTATGGAAACATTTGCATATTCCCATTTTGACTATCACTTCTGAACAAGAGTTGCCTCTTTTCAGAATATGTCAATATGATCCTTTCCAAAAATTTAACACTATACTTCCAATTGTCCATGAGCAACCAATATTTAGAAAACATTAGATTGTCCTCGACAATTGCTTAATCATTTTAGTCATATCCAATTCTAGATCTTTTCCCCTCTTAATGCCTTAGGCATTCGGAAAATTTAGAAAGGATAAATATTATAGCACATGTAATCGATCCTATATCCGAAGCATATGGGACACGATTCATGATGTCTCACATAAAGACGTGATCATAGACCAGTTTTTTGCTACAATATTTTTTATTTGCCATGTTTTCAAATTTTGACTATGAAGAGGGATGCCGTAATCATAATCGAATTTTTGAGAACGCAATATATATAGAATTTCCTTATGTTGAACCATTCCAACATAAACTTCATATATATATATATATATATATATATATATATATATATATATATATATATATATATATATATATATATCCTTGACTAAAGATGATCAAAATCTCATTCTAAGCTTTTAGAATTGAAGTGAAGTATAATTTCCTCTCCCTTAATTATAGCAAAACAACTTTTCCCAATTGAAACCTTTTTGTTTTCTAGAATTAACACTTAACATAATAATCATGCTCCCACTTACATGATAATTATTAGCATAACACTTATGCTCCCACTAGCTTTGACATGTATCCAGAGATCAGCTGGACTTCTAGAAATCAATACTTTATTGACTTTCTTACCAAAGTTCGGATTTCTGATACAAGATGCTTTGATCAAACTTTATCAAAATCATACACTTTTCCTTAGACAGCCCATATGAGTGTCTAAACAATTTTTAGAACTATGAAAAGGGATGCCGTAATCATAGTCTTAATTGTTTAGACCATTGCCATTTCTCACAAGTCCATGTTAGTGTGTCGGTTAACCACACACGCTCCACTAACGACTTTGAGAATGCAAATATCACAATTGCTATCTACCTAAAATCTACTTAGTGAAAGCGTTTCTTCACCATCATTTCCATGAATCGAAGAGAAACCTTATGACACTTAGATTTTTTTATGGTGTATGTGTTCCTATCCATTTGAATTTGTAATAATCACAAGGGAAGGTTAGTAACAAATCCAAACTCATATGGACCAAACTTGTGCAATCTAAACTTCTGGCCACTTGGCAGCACAATGGCCTACCATCGCTTCCAGCTTGTTATGCAAACAATTGAGAACTCACAGAACTCACATGCATAGTCAAGTTTAACTGGAATGGGCACAGAAATAAGAATATGTCAACACGATAGGTTACAAGCCTCAAGTCGTGTGCTAGTGATAAACAATAGGTTTCACCCTTGATTAGTTTTTTTGAAACTTTCAAGACCTTTAAGACTCCCACTGTCCTCTTGACATATAAGATTCTCTTGTCAAGAACCATTCCTTGACAAACAAATATTCAAGAGTTAGTGTCGATTCTTATCAAGAAAAACACTTCACACAATTGGTCTTAGTTGGTCTTTGTCTTATCCAAGTCATCACAACTTGCCAATTTTAAATGTACAATAATAAGAACCATCTCATTCTACATTTGACAAGTGTTTTAAACCTTTCTTAAGAATTTTGTCACTCAAATTACAATCTTGGAGTATTACTCTATGACTCAATTTTGGAACGAAGTATGATTCATCTTTTGATTTAACCATTTCAACAATTCATGATTCCTCTTCTTAGTCAAACAAATGCACTAAGATGTCCTTAGAGAATATGATTTCATAATCACTAAGATAATCATAAAACAAGATACTCAAGTACTCTCCCATCTTTTCATATTAGAGAAACTTTTATCTTTCTGCCTAATTTGATTCTTCTCATCCGTTCTGCCTTACATTGAAACTTTTCCAATGTTTCATAATTACACTTAAACTTGTAAGCATAACCATATTTACTAAACTTTAGTAAATCATGACGAATAGTCTTATCGTTCTCTGTGGTGGACCTGACCAGAGCACACTCAAGTGTTCCCGATCCCCTAATCCTTCACTTGACTCACATATACATGTGCTCAAAGAATTAGTCTTAATTCTCCAAAGATGAAAATTCTCATTCATCATACAATACAAGTTGCATGATTCCAAGTTTCTATCCAACTGAAACTTGGGTGATGAGAATCTTTTCCTTATTTGGTAAATTATGACACTACCACAAACGAAAGAATCAAATACATTTTTCCAATATTGCTATCAATGGAATCATATAAACAACAATTTTTTTTCCACAAATGCCATTGTAAGGATATTTAAAATAAATAAAATTAAAACTTTTTTTCTTTTATTTTAAAACTTGCGGAAAAACTTATCCTTACAATGCAAATGCTATGAAAAACATGTTGTTATTTATTCCTAAGCAATCTATCACAACTCTTAAGCAACAGCTCAAAATTCTGATCACCGAACCATGCGATCGAAATCCATCTTCGCGATCAGAATCAGCATATTCTTCCTTTAAGCTTCCTATTTTATTTGATTCTTAAAACATCAACATGTGTCTTAGTCACATCATGTAATAAGAATCTCAGAATAGTAACTTAATAGAGTTAGATAGAGGACTTTACCCGAAGTAGAGTCAAACCTTTTTTACTTTACCAACGTTATGATCTTTCAGGTAAATAGGGCAGCTTCGCAACCAATGCCCCTTCCTTTGGAAACAGAAACATATGGACTCTTTGGAAATGGTACACGGGACTATCTCAGACTTAGCCTTTCTCTTTACCATTTGGTCAATCGAGTTGACTATGGCTGATCCTTTTCTATTGGGAAGAGAAAGCTTTTCTGGATTTCCAATGTTACCATTGTCAATGTCCATGGAAGTTTGGGAAGTCGATCTTCCAATCAAATTTTCTTTACTGGTGCTACAAATCATTGTTGATTCAGCAGCATCAAGCAAATAGGTAAGATCATTAAGGGTCATGTCATGGTCCGTCACATAGTAGTCCTAAAGGAACTCACTATGTGACTTAGAAAGTGACTGAAGTACCCAGTCAACAACCAACTTCCTCAAGACCTTGACACCCAACTCTCTCGGCTTGTCAATAAGTGACTTCATCTTCAAGATGTGAGCATTCATAGAATTTGCTTGCCAATAGGGCTTGAGTGACCTTGAACTATTCAAGAACTTGTGGGTTAGGGAGAATAATTGGAGGAGATGAAGAAAGCTTGTTCCAAGAGATTTGGGAAGATCATAGTTGTCTGAACTTGACATCTACAATGGGAGATATTCAAGTTAGCTGATTTAGGTCCTTAATATAACACTCAATATGAAATATTAAGGCTAGGACCCAACACAATATTTTATAACTTGGAAGAGGGATGACGTAATCCAAGCTATAAAATATTTGAAGGTAGGCGAATGACGATTCACCAATTTCCACCATGAAAAACGAAATAGGTATTAGGTTTTAATTGGTTTGAAACTCCTAGATCTTTTGAGATTCATTGAACTCTTCAATGACATGTTTAAATCTCGATTGTGCCCTTCAAATTTTGTGACTGGAATGCCGAGGATCACAAAACAAGGTGTGAATAACCATGCAAATTAACTTGGTACCCTTAATTTTATCACCTAATCGATGTGTCGGTTAACCACACGCGCTCCACCTATCTATGATAAACATTAAGTTACCCTTCGCCACTCTTACTAGTCCATGTTAGTGTGCCGGTTAACCACACACGCTCCACTAACGACTTGGTAAGGTACAAAGTGTAAATTTCATGGGTTAGCACCAAATTCACATTTTCCTAAAGTAACTAAGATTGGGAATTTATAAAACATTTAGTTACTTTATAATAATCATTATACTTTTAATGAGAATTAAAGTCATTGTCCTACCCGTTCGGCTAACGACCCTCCACCAGTCAAGGAAGCGGTGGGTGAGAGTGGACACCCATTAAACTGCCATTTTATAGGCAGTAACCTTATACCCCCCTTATAAACCGGCTTCGTGAATGAGGCCTACTAATGGTAAGATGACTTTGTTCTTATACATATATATATATATATATATATATATATATATATATATATATATATATATATATATATACATATTAACCATTAATATTATAATAGTATAAGGGTTGAATATTAAACTTTAAAATTCTAAGGGTCTAACTTGGAATTAAAGTATACATGGGGGGTAACTTTACAAATTCCAAAACTTGAGGGCAAGTTTTGAACAATTCAAAAACTTTTCAATTCCATAACATATGAGTTTAATGAAGGACTTAAAAAACTTTTAATGAAGAGACTCTTGAACATCCATAACTTGAGGACAAGTTATGGAGTTCATAAAACAATTTATGACAAAAGAACTCTTCCAATGTGTAACCTATGGTTTTTAATGAAAACTTAACACAAAACTTTTGGTTTTCCATAACTTGAGGACAAGTTATGGAATCCATTAAAAACACATTAAGATCATCAATTCAACTAACAAACATGTCAAGAAAACTATGATCTAGATTAAACTCATATGAACAAGATAATTCAAATCAACCAACTTTCATGTAATTAGCCTAACCATTAAACTAATACAAAACATGAATTTCATGACAATTATCTTTTGAATTGGATTAGAATGATCATTACCACATCAAAAACAGGTTTATAAGTTCAAAAATAGCTTATGGTAATGATTCTAGTCCAATTCCAGCCTTAAAAGTCGAAAATATGTTGTCTGGGGGTCCAACTCGTCGAGTGCATTAACCAACTCGATGAGTTGGATGGATTTGTTCATAGACTCGGTGAGTCCGTCAGTGGAATCGGCGAGTCCAGTGCCCAGAAAGCCATAATTTTCGATTTTTAAGCTATTTCAGCAAGTATAACATGAAAACAACCCATGGCTCTGATACCACTGTTGGGTTTTAGTATAATACAACATCCTATGGTGCACATACAACCCTAAATACCTTGGATCTATGTTTTCACTAATTATACATGCAAAGGTGTTTCCAAGGTATTAAGCCTATAACTAGCATACAAAGATGTAAACTACACAAGATACTAGTTAGTGTAAAATACCTTTTCATATGGCTGGAAGTCTTGATGCATTTGGCCTTAAGAGCTTAGCCCCAATAGTGTGGAAGCCTCAAATGAAGTCACAACACACCAAGGACAAAGGTAGGACTTGAGAGAGAATCTCCATGTACTCTAAAACCTTCATGACTCCAAGAACATGCACACACACACACACACACACACTAGGGCTGGCGGTTTTAGGTCATCATATATGTATTTATATGTGTTGAATTCTAAGAGTCATGGGTATAACCCAAACCCATACCCATGGGTTTTATGATCCATGATTCATATGGCCCAACTCTTTATGTATCCATACATAAACTTGGTCCAACATGGATCATAAGCCCAACACATATAAATATAACAAATTACCATAATTAGTCCCCATAGATTTAATTAATATCTTTTGATCACTAAATTAATTCCAAATTAATTCTTGATCAACACTAATTAAAACATATGATTTCATATTAATATATTAGAACTTATAATATATTAATAAATCATATATAACCTCTTCTCTCAAAAGTCCATCCTAACAAATTGTCCTGATGATATGCAACCCAAATGGACCATGCTACTCTCGGTTCGAATACATACCAATAATAGTTATGGGCTTAGACATCTAATCCAAAAGATATGTCATATGATATGAATATTTGCATGCTAGGATACGACTAGGGATACTTTCAAGAATTGCATGATAGATTGGCATGATATGTGATGGCTTGTAGCCTAGGAAGCATTAGATAATGTGCTAGATTGGGAATGTGCACTTGTATTAGTAATTGCTAAGTGTATGCTTTAAAAATTGTATACGGTTAGGATCACATAGCCCTAGAATGATTGACTTGGCCTTATTTCTTGTTCCTCGTTTAGTTGTGGTCCTAGGGTAGAGTCTTTTATTCGGCAGTCTATTTGATCTTGTATTGTGTATAATTTCCATGCATAAGGCAACTAGCAGTGAGAGTGGAAGTTCCTAGTGTGATTTGTAGTATGTGAGATGGAATGTTCTTTGGTTATTCTTTGGATTGGAGTGCTACTGCACGAATGCTGCTTGCTTTGTGCTTTGTGGAATTCTTAAGTGATGTGAGTTAGCTATTAAGTGAATATGTAAGTCACATGTGACAAAGGTTCAATAATCTCAGAGTGATGGATTTGACCCTATTGCACATATCTTGTTTGATTCTAACCCTTGTAGGGATGAGTCTTTTACTCGAAGGATTATCTAAGCTTTGTTGCATGTGTTGTACTCATGAGGTAGTTAACTGACGTTATGGGGAGTTCTTTAGCAGCTGATGGCAGGGTGAGGTCGGAAACATAGGAAAGCCTAGGAAGTGCTTCAGTGGGTTTAGTTGCGCTGTTTAGCGAGCATTTGGATTATCGGTTTAAGAATGTGACTTAGAGGATTCGGTATGATTCTTGAGGAAAGTATGGATAGGTTTGGAAGGTAGTATTGGGCCCGTACTACTGAAAGCACGGGATCCATACTCGAATTGGGGAGAGTCTTCGAGAATCTAGGAAGCATGTGGGATGAGGATTATTGGGTATGTTATGATCATTTGCATGTTGTTTTTCAGTATGATGATGAGCATTCATGAAGGAGGTTCGGGTTCGAGTTTAGGCTCAGGTGCAGGTACTGAGCCGATTGATGAGCGGATGTGGGAGTTCATCTCGTTGAAGATTACCCGCGGTATTTTGTAGCAAACTCCTGTGATCGTTGGTACGATCAAGGAGGGGATTTTGGAGATTTTGGATGAGCGTCTGGGCACATTCTGTACTGAGGTTATGGCTATTGTTGGAGCTCGTACTCTTTCTTTCCTTCAGTTTCGTGTATGTGGAGCTCCCGAGTTCTTTGGGGAGAAGGACCCCATGGCCAATAAGAGATGGTTAGCGGATATGGCTAATGCTTTCAGGACGAGTTTCTGTCCCGAGGGGTCGAAGGTCAGATTTGACTCCTGTCTTCTGAAGGATAGAGCCCGATATTGTTGGAAGGAGGTAGACTTCTCTTTGGGAGGCGAATCCCTGGAGACGATGACTTAGGTTGAGTTTGTGACCCGATTTAGGGCCGACTTTGCACCAGTTGTTGAGGTGCAGCAGTTGGCGAGGGAGTTTCAGGAACTTTGCCAGACGACTGAGACTATGGCAGAGATCACTGCGAAGTTCTGGGAGAGAGCTTTGTTGGTTCCGTAGTATGTTGCGGACGAGGAAATAAAGAAGATAAGGTACCATGACATGATAAGGGATTACATCAGGGAGTTGTGAGTCTGTCAGGGTGTAAGACCCTAAATGATATGATCGCTAGAGCCCGAGAGCGTGAGATTGATTTAGAGCACCTCGGGAAGAGGGAGACAGAGTAGATTTAGATTTTAGTGGGCCAGGTTAAGAGACCCAGGACTCAGGATTCATGTTTGGTAGGCCATCAGGGTCGGGGCCATTGTACCAAGTGTGGGAGGACCTATGAGGGAGGATGTCGGGAGACAGGTTGAGGATGTTTCATTTGTGGTTATATGGGTCATTTTAGTAGGGATTTCCCCCGTGGGTCGTCTCCGATGTGTTTTCACTGCAACCAGGTAGGCCACAAGAAGGTCGGCTGTTCGATGTTGAGGGGTGGAGCAGTGAGTGAACCTGCTCCAGTTACTTTGAGGATCACCGACAGTCGTGAGGGTAGGGCAGGAGCCTCAACAACGAGAAGTCGAGCATTGCGGTGTCAGTCAGGGGAGGCCTGGGAATCTTGTTTTGGTATGGATAAGCATTATCCTTGGTTTCCATTTTTAGTTCTTGGTCCAAACGCCAGGCGTTTGGCATAGAACGCTCGACGTTCAAACGCCAGGCGTTCTATGATGGACGTCAGGCATTTGCACGCAAAGACCAAACCCTAATCTTTAGGGTTTCCACCCTATTTAAAGAACATTATGGCCTGAAAATCCTTCACCACTCTAGCCTCCATCCTCATTTCGAAAACCCTAAGTGTGTATGAGAGTTTGAAGTCTTGGTTCATCTTTTTGGTATCATTTAGTGTTCTTGATAAGAGAAGGAAGATCTTTGGAGTATTGTGGTTGCTCTCTAGCTTATAGATATGGACTCTTGACATCTTGGAGCATCGTTTTGAGGTATAAAGTTCAGATCTTGATGCCTCATTTGTTAGATCTTGAATTAGGGCTAGTTTATGTTCTTTTTGCTCCCAGAACTTGATCTTAGTGAGTTTGGAATGTTCCAGAGGGTTGGACTGTCCTTTCAAGCTTATTGGTGAGTCTAGAATCATAAAAATGCAAGCTTGGGTCATCATAATCTTCCATGTAAGAGTTTTGGAGCCTTATAGTTGATTTTGAGTTAGGATCTTGGTGTTGGGCTCATTGTAGCCATACATGGCCATAAAGTTTGCAACTTTATGGCTTTAGACGTTCCATTATGATTGGATCTGAAGTTTAGACATGAGATCTTAAGCCATTAAGTCATTGGTTTGGAAGTTGGTAATCAGCAAGCAAACGCCAGGCGTTTGCATGGGAACGTCCGACGTTCGGATGCCAAGTGACATAGGGTGGAACACCAGGCGTTCTCAGCAGAAGCCCAATGGATCGATTTTTGGGCATTGTGTCATTAAGGGTTTTGGGCTTAGTTTAATTGGGTTTTGGGTTGCCATTTTAGGCTTTTGTACATTTGGTCTAGACCTTGGTTATGGAACAAGAAAAGGGTAAAATGATCTTTTACCCTTTTGTGGTCTTAAAGTTAATTAATGTTTTTGGTTGAATTAAAAATGAAATTTTTACTTCATAATTTGGGGACGTTACATATATCCTGAAAGCTCGAAACCTTTACTTGATCGAATTACAGTCCACAAACCCTTAATTAAAAAACGTCCCGAAATAGAGTGTTATAGAGGGCTACCTAAAATAGACTTTGTTTTTTAATTACAAGAATATACCAATTTAGTTATGACATTTGACACCTTAATCCAATAGTAATAGCATGATTGTTTGTTGTTAAATCATAGTGGTAACCTAAGTGGATGTAATACCAAGGTCGGGTATTGTTAAATCATTGTGATAACCTTAATGTTCGTAATACCACAAGCGATTATCCTTAAATTGCAATGGTAGCCTTAGTGGTCTTAATACCACATGTGGGTATCGTTAAATTACAGTGGTAGCCTTGTTGGTCATAATAGTCTGGGCGTGTATAGTTAATTCGCAGTAGTAGACTTAGTGATTGTAACATCACATGCGGGTATTGTTAAATGATAATGGTAACCGCTAGGGCCGTGATACCATTGTTGGTTAATGTTGTATTATAATGGTAGTCATTCAGATTGTAATATCATTGTTCGTTAATGATGTATTATTATGGTAGCCATTTAGACCGTTATATCATTGTTTGTTAATGTTGTATTATAATGGTAGCCATTCAATATCGTTGTTCGTTAATGTTGTATTATAATGGTAGCCATTCGATTTGTAATATCGTTGTTTGTTAATGTTGTATTATAATGGTATCCATTATGGTCGTAATACCATTGTAGTGTGCTATTAACGATAATAGTAGCCTTTATGGTTTTAATACTTAGTCTAATAGTGTTGATTTATTATGACGAACATTTTTGTCGCAAGAACCACCTTTAATAATAGTTGAATCATTTTGAAAGGCATTTTATGACTCATGTTGAGGTTTACGTAATCTCTGTGATTAATTATTGCACATGTTATGTGTGAATAATGAGTAAGTTACTTACTAAGCTTTCGTAGCTTAACTTTTATTTGTTATTATGTCTTTCAAGATCAGGTGAACCCAAAAAATGTATAAAGCTAGTAGTTGTGACATAGAAGAATTGTTAGAATGATGGTAAAGTTCGATTCAGATCTTCATATAGTTTTGTGGTATATGATTTAATTGATAACTACCTGTATACTAATAAATAATATAAATATATACTAAGTTGTTTTGTAAAATTAAAGTGAAATTTTTTGAATTTACTTTGTTTTTATTTGACGAGTGTTATATGAATGGATTGATCTATGCAAAAGTGAAAATATATAAGGTTTTGGCCTCTTTGGGATTTGTTTGGAAATGTAAGAAACTTATCTTTATTTGGTATCTTTATTAGTTGGTTATTGTTCTCTAGATTGAACAATCATCTACTCAAATAAATGAAAATCTTTTTGTCACATGTCACATTCTCATTGATTTGGCCACATGTCCTTTTGTGGTTATTTTCAATTAAATTTTTTCCACATGACATTTCGTGGTTTTTTCCATTTTATTAAATTTCACATAATATTTAAATGTAATAATTACAATAAATGTAATAATAAACAGTGGTGGAGCTTCAATATTTTATTTGGGGGGGGGGGGGGGCACAGCCCCCTAGCCCTATGAAAGATCTGCCCGTGATAATAAATCCATATCAATTTTAATAATTGACGTTCCTTCTAATTTCAACATTTCTAAATTAAATTTTCGTTAGTTTCCTTTGTTTATTTATCTAAATTATTTATTTAAATTTAAAAGATAAAAAATAATTTTAATTTTAATAATTCAATATTTTTCTAATTTTTCTTATAAATTCAAACTTTTTCAAATGTTTAGAATTTTCATATTTATTTTACTTTTAAATGAACTCATGTAATACATGAGTCATACACCTAGTATTGTAATAAAAGAATATGTTTTTTTGTCATGTGTCATCTTATTAGGTCTTCTAATTAATGTCATGTCATTTGTTAACCTATTGATTCTTCATTTCAAATTTCAAATTTTAAATTACTCACTCTAATTACATTAAATTAATAACATTACATTGAAAATTAAAATAAAATTAATACAGATTATAAGGTCATATATTTATTTAAATCAACGATTATAATTTTACATAACTAAAAAAATATATATCTTAATTAATAATTTATTTAAAATAATTGATTAATAATTTTGAGTTTTTAATATGAAATTTTAATTAATTTTATAACCGTATTTAGCACGTGTTATAAACTAGTTCATTAACGAAAAAAGTTCAATGAATCTATGTTATTGTTGGAAACTATTTATTGGCATTTAACTTCAAAATGCAACAAAAGGTATAAAGGAAATTTCCAAAACGATAAATAAAACAAAAATATAAAACATCTATTTCCCCTTCGCGCGAAAAAATCATTAATTTCTAATAAAGTAAATACCATCACATTCGAAATATTCGTAAAACAACTTCATTCCCTCCTTATTTATAACCACCGCCGCCGTTTCAATCTGCCAATCGCCGCCGGTAACCATCTCTTTCTTCGCCGTTCTTTCAGGAAATCCTCTCATTTTCTTCGAAACTTTTTGGTTACTAAAGATGATTTGCGTTGTGTGTATGTGTGTTCGACATTTTGTACGTATTAACCAATAATTGTGTAGAGGAAAATCCATATATCAAATACATACACCTCTAATATAGTTACAGATAGAGAAACGTATATTACAGAAATAGAGTCTCTAGAATTTATAGCATTGAAAATTTTCTATGTCGTTGAATTCAGAAATTTTATTGTACACATGCATATATACAGGGACAGAGAAACCGATCTCTGATTTAATTTGAATCTAGCAAGAAAAATTGATCAATATCACTGAACTTTTTCAGAAATTTTGGCATTTGGGAATTGGGATCATTTAAGAGATATCTGAAGAAACCGATTGTAAGTTAATTGTTCTCTTTCTTCTTAAATTTTCCTCAATTTCATCTGCTTCGATGTATGTAAAGCTAATTAATTGCGTATCATTGTCTCTTAGTTTGACGAATTGGGTTTGATTTGAAATCGAGAAAATATGGATCAAGGAGGACGTGCGTTTGTGTCGGCGTTGAGTGTCGGAATAGGAATCGGAGTTGGGCTTGGTGTCGGGAGAACGGTCAACCGTTTGACCGCCGGTAATGATTCATCAACAAATGCTCTGACGCCACAAATAATGGAGCGTGAGATGCTTGGTTTGATCATGGATGGAAAAGAAAGCAAAGTCACTTTCTATGAATTTCCATATTATCTCAGGTAATCACAATCCCTCTGCGATTCTAGTTTTGTTGAATGATTTTGGTTTGATTCAGTTTTTTTTCTAAAAAGTTTTCTAATCGATCTTCAATAAAATTGGACAAAACTGATCCTTGTATGATTTAGTGGAGAATTTTGGTAGACTTTTTAACAAGAAGCACTACATTATTCTTTCATCAAGTAGATAATGAAATTATGTTTTGCTTTTTAAATTAATTTTGAATTTACCTCCTTATTTGGTTTATAACACACCATTATTTTGTTAACCTTTTCAACAGTGAGCAAACAAGGGTCTTACTTACAAGTGCTGCCTGTTTTTATTTAAAGAACATCGATTTTTCTAAGCACACAAGGAACCTTGCTCCCGCAAGTCGAACTATATTGTTATCTGGGCCTGCTGGTTAGTTTTTTTAGGCCCATTTGTTACACAGGAAAAAACAGAACAAAACAGAACCAGTTATACTTGTCTGAGACATATGTCAATATGACAAAAATTGTCATTTTTGTCCCACCATCCAAAAAGATGGTGTAGAGCAAAGACGTAAATGCCCCCTACATCACCATCATCAAAAATAGCCTTTAACATTGATCTTAAACGCTTCCCAAATTTACTTGCTTTTTGTGGCTTTGAAGAACTTTATCAACAAATGCTTGCCAAAGCTTTGGCTCATTATTTTGAAGCCAAACTGCTATTGCTGGATGTTACGGATTTCTCACTAAAGGTTTGTATTAGTATTTCAATAAATTATAATTATAATTTATACTTACTAATCTCGGTCATTGTTTTCATTTAGCTTCAAAGCAAATACGGACCTTCTTCTAAACCAAACGTAAGCATTATGACAACTTCATAACCACTCATTCATTTATGTGTAATCTTCTTATATATTTCTTCTGTTTATTGATGAACCAAATGCATTTTGTAGTCCTTGAAAAGGTCTATATCAGAAACCACTTTGGCACGAATGTCTGGCTTATTTGAAGGACTATCTGTGATTCAACCCAAACCAGAAAGAAAAGGTATTTAAATTCGTTTGTTAAGCATACTATCTCCATGTTCGACAAAATGAAATAATCTTAATCAGTTGTATACCATAAGAGCCTCCAGAAGATAGTGTTTGGATATGCTTACAAATCTTTTAGTATATAAAAAATTAATAGATAAAATTACCAAGAAGGTTATTCTTATATATTGTTGATTATCACCGAGTAATATTTTGTACATATTAGTATTTATCAGTGAATCTTTAAAAATTATCATCCATAATTCCAGTAATTCAATTTTCTTCTATTAGAAATATTAATGTATAGTTTATTTTTTTTAAAGTCAGTAGTAATATAGCAATTTTTGTTTGGGATAATCATAAAATTGACCAAAATGGGTGGTTTCACTGAACATCCACCTTTTGAGCATTAAAATAATCATAAAATTCGTAAAATGGATTTGTGAAATTATCTTATTCGTTTAATGTTGGATCGTCGTTCTGCAGGGGGTTTACGTAGACAAAGCAGTGTCGCAGATTTAGGATCAAGGTATGAATTATTATATTATTGGCTGTTGACTGAAATATTGACCTTCCTGGAATTCGGTGACTTTTTTTTTTTTTTTTTTTTTTTTTTTTTTTGTAATTGCAGAGGGGCTGAACCTCTCCAGAATCCACCAAACCTTAGAAGAAATGCGTCCACTGCAGCTAATATGGATCAGTTTGCTTCAAACAATGCTCCAGTTAATCCAGGTACTAAATAGTTCAAAATGTAACAAAGGTTTTGTGCTATTGTTGTTCAAAAATTGAATTCAGTTAGTTTTTAAATTTGTCTTATAAAAACAAAATGGCATTTTGAAAGTTGCAGGAGACAGAATAGAAAAGGTTGTATTGAGTTTGTCATGCATTGGACTGGACAATGGACATCAGTGATGTCAATAGGACAAAAATTGCAATTTTTTGTCCCACCCAAAATAGGAATTCACGTCTTTTGCACAAACGACAGATCGAGAGTAATTGTTGTCCCACCTTTTTGGGTAGGGCAAAATATTGTAATTTTGTCCCATTTACACAATATCAGTCCCGGTCCAATGCATGTCAAACGTAGTATAAGGTCATCATGTCATGTTTTGTATTGTCTTGTCCTGTAGAACACATGGGGCCTAAAAATTCTTGAAACGTATAAATTTCTTTTTCACTTCTGGTAACCGATGATATTGTCTTCTTCAATTCTCAGCTCCACTTAGGCGCACAAGCAGCTGGTCTTTCGATGAGAAGTTATTTTTGCAAACCCTATACAAGGTATCATGCCTCCTTTCATTTCCTTTGCTACATGCTTTATTTTTTTATTTATTTTTTTATTTAATGGACTTATTGGGGAGATGACTTAATACGGTAAGCTATTCACAAATACTATACAAAAATTTCATATGAAAATTCATTCCATTCCTTGAGGCCGACCAAACATAATCATGGAATGTAATGACTCGTTACATTACCTTTTATTCCATTTCCATGGTCATTCCTAACATTTCCCAAGTGTAGCATCATTTTCTCAAATACATTTTAAACATCATTTATATCTATACAACACTTTATCCAAACAACACTGAAATGCAGGTTCTCACTTTCACATCAAACAACAGTCCAATCGTGTTATACCTTCGAGACATTGAAAAATTCCTAGGAAAATCTCAAAGAGTATACATCCTCTTCCAAAAAATGTTAAAAAAAATATCAGGACCAATACTAATCATCGGATCACAAGTCGTTGACCACGATCAAGACTTCAGTGTAGTAGACGAGCGTATCACTGCCGTGTTCCCCTACACCATCGATATCAAACCACCAGAAGAAGAAAACCATCTAGTCAACTGGAGAAACCAATTGCAAGAAGACATGAAGATGATTCAGTTTCAAGATAACCGAAATCATATTAGTGAAGTGCTTGCAGCTAATGATCTTGAATGCGATGATCTTGGTGCTATTTGTGTGGCAGACACGATTGTTATTAGCAAATATATTGAAGAAATTGTGGTATCGGCGATCTCTCATCATTTAATGAATACTAATAATCCTCATTACCGAAACGGAAAATTAGTTATTTCTGCTGAGAGGTTAGATCAATTTTTATATTGTTTGAATATTTAGACAAATGTTATTGGGGAAAATTAAGAAAAACCATTGTATTTTGGGAAATTTTGTGGTTTAGTTACTTACACTTTATCTTTTCCAATCAAACCATAAAAAATTAAAACATTTTCCAAATGAAGTATTGTGGTTAAACCGCAAAACAGCTAAAGAATATAATGGTTTTGTAATTTTCTCAATGTTATTTTCTAATGTCTATATTGCTGACTTATTGTGTTGAAAATTGAGCAGTTTGTCGCGTGGTTTGAGTCTATTCAACGAAGGTCGATCTGTGAAGACGGGCCCACCACAGGTAAAGGCTCTATTTGTGAAACTTTATGATGGTTAAAAATGGTGAATTTGATTTTATTATATATTGATTTGTGAAACTTTATGATGGTTAAAAATGGTGAATTTGATTTTATTATATATTGATTATAGGATGCAACCGGCACAACATCAGAAACAAAACCCGCACCCGCAGCTGCTCCTGCCGCAGCAGAAACGGCGGCTCCTACGAATGCTGATGCTGCTGCTGCCGCCACTGCTCCACCACCAGTAAAAGCTCCGGTATGTCGAACATTCTCAAAGACATTTAGCAAATTAAATGAAAAAAAAAAAAAAAACCTAGAGTAGAATTTAGAATTTTTAATGTTAACTATGTTAACTTATCGAGTATATTTCAGGAAGTACCTCCGGACAACGAATTCGAGAAGCGAATAAGACCCGAGGTGATTCCCGCGAATGAAATCGGCGTAACATTCGCCGACATCGGCGCCCTAAGTGAAATCAAGGAATCCCTCCAAGAACTCGTAATGCTCCCACTCCGCCGCCCGGACTTATTCATCGGCGGCCTTCTAAAACCTTGCCGGGGAATCCTCCTATTTGGACCTCCGGGAACCGGAAAAACCATGCTAGCGAAGGCCATTGCCAGCGAGGCAGGCGCGAGTTTTATAAATGTGTCGATGTCTACGATTACTTCAAAGTGGTTCGGAGAAGATGAGAAAAATGTGAGAGCTTTGTTTACGCTTGCAGCTAAGGTGTCGCCGACGATTATATTTGTTGATGAGGTGGATAGTATGTTGGGTCAAAGGTCAAAAGGTGGAGAACATGAAGCTATGAGGAAGATTAAGAATGAGTTTATGACTCATTGGGATGGGTTGTTGTCGAAATCGGGTGAGAGGATTCTTGTTCTTGCTGCTACTAATCGGCCTTTTGATCTTGATGAAGCAATTATTAGGCGTTTCGAAAGAAGGTAAGCCACTTCTACTTTCATAATTTTTTGGTTTTTAGACTATTTAAAGCAGCTAAAATCTTTTGTCCTTTTTTTTAAACCCGGGGAAATTAGTTTTTTAGAACCTAAAAAAAAGTATAGTGTTAATCACTACACAATTACGAGGCTCGGTTAAACCATTGAACTGTTATTTTTTTTTATTGATTTAGTAGGTGTACTATTATTATATAGTTATAATAATAGTTCATGAGCTAGTAGCTAGTAGCTTAATTAAATGTATGTCATGTTTCTTGTATTTTTTTTCTCATTTTCTTGTAAAAAATGTACAATATTTAACCACTATAGACAATAGTAAAGTGGCTAAATTGACAAATTTTTGAAAGTACGTTATGTGTTATGTTTTCCGGAAATTGATGTGTTATTTGGTGAAATAGGATCATGGTTGGTCTACCATCTGTGGAACAGAGAGAAACTATCTTTAAAACCCTTTTATCGAAAGAACAGGTCGTAGAAGGATTGGACTTCAGAGAGATTGCCAATATGACTGAAGGATTTACAGGAAGTGATCTCAAGGTAATTTTCTCTTACCTCCATCTGTTATTCTCATCAACCCTTTTATCGAAAGAACATATACTGTCTCTGTCTCAAAAACACCATGTAAGATATAAATCAGGTACATAAGCTGACATAAAAACCCAATTCACACAAGGAGCCCAGTCCACATTGGAATGACATATTTTAAGATTCAATTGGTTCCAATTGTTTTTTTTTTTTTTTCTAAAAATACAGAACTTGTGTACAACTGCGGCTTATCGACCAGTTCGAGAGTTGATTCAGCAAGAGAGACAAAAGGATCTTGTAAGTATTGTTGCTCATCAAAATATCTTGTTTTTTTCTTTTTTCTTTTTTTCTTTTTGCTTCGACTGCTAATGGCGTTTTTGTAAATTTGAAGGAGAAAAAAAAGAAAGCTGAGAGTGGTGACAGCTCAGAAAGCCCAAAAAGGGTAATTACTATTAGGCCACTCAACATGAAAGACTTCAGGGAAGCAAAAACCCAGGTTCGATGATACATATACCGATTTTATTTATTTATTTATTGTTAGCAAATTTACGATAAATGTACTGAATTTTCATTTTCTTTTTGTACAGGTGGCGGCTAGTTTTGCAGCCGAGGGGTCAATAATGAGCGAGCTGAAGCAATGGAATGATCAATATGGGGAGGGAGGTTCAAGGAAACAAAGTACGCAGCATTTGACTTACTTCCTGTAAGTTTGTTTCATCACCTCATACTTTAGTTTAAACAAACTAACCTAATTACTTGAACCCTTCTTAAATACATAAAAGAAGGTTAACAATTAATTAAACTGTATATATACTGTACACAAGACCCTCTTTGAAGGGAACCCGTGTTGTTGTAGGATGTATTATTATTTATTTTTCTTGTGTTCGTTACACGAAATCACAAAATGTAACACTGTTGTAAACAGATATATCGTTTTTCCTTATAACTGTATCATAAATAAGTACAGTTTCTTTCTTACTCTTCTCATTTCATGGCATAAACACGCTTGACTGTGGAGTTTTAATGGGATTAGTTTCCTTCACTCTTTTAAAACGTGTCTTATTTGTTATTTGTTAGACAAGATTTGCTATTTTTTATGATGAGACGAGGGCATTTACGTCTTTTTGCATTTTTGAGTGGAACAAAAGTAATGTAATTTTTTGTCTTAATGATATCAGTCACATGTTAAACGCAATACAACTTGTTATATCAGAGGTTCTTTGGACAAAAACATACATCGGATTTCATGTATATTACAAATCAAACAGAGTAATTTCTTTAATTCAACTTCAAGATCAATTTTACAAAAAGAACCAACTAGATAATACTAACACCATAAAACATATGGTAATTTTGGTGACATAAAATACATATATATATGTAAATATAAACCCAGAAATTGTACTTTTAAAAACAATATAAAAAAACACAAACATCTAACAATTTAACAAATCAGTCAAAGTGTAGCTATACCATAAACCTATTCTTTCTTCTGGTTTTTCAATGACTTTGGGATCTTACTTATCACTTTTTCATCAAATACTGCGTATTGTTTCTTGATCTCAATCCATGCTTTCTCACCAAACGGATCTATTTTATCTTCATATTTCTCGTATACCACAGGCACAGTGAACCCCAAAACGAATACTGTAATTACAATTTTAAAGTTCAATAAAAAATTAAAATAAAAAACAATTTATCAAACGAATTCAAATTATGAATAGTTGTAGTAAGAAGCTTACATGTGTAGACCAGAGTTAAGAAGTTGCAACAGCTGCCTATGCTTGATACTATCCATAAGCCAGCAATAACCTGATCAACAATAACATGAAAATCATCATTTCCCTGACTTTCTGTATTAAGTCGTTCTTTTTGTATTAATTTAAAAGGAAACATTTGTGTATACCAATAAAAACTTCTTGAGATCTCTTCCTGATGAAATATCTTGTATTGTTGCAAAACGTTTATTTATCTCAATCCTCAACATAGCTACAATTTGCATAAGGGGTTCTTCTGGAATGGAAATTTTTGGAATCTGTGGATGAGATCTGAAAATAGACATGGATATAAATGAATATCAAAAGGGTGGAATTATAATTGCAAATACAATAATTTGACATGAGATGAGTAGATAACTCACTTTTTAATGAAGGTTGAGGCATTAGACCACAAAAACAATACTGAGAGTGAAAGGATCAATGCGTGACAAATCAAAGGCAGAAAATTGTACTCCAATACTTCAAAAAGTAACCAAATAGCAGTTGCAACACCTAGAACTCCACCAGATAACTTCTTGTCCCTCCATAAGAACACATCAGCAGCTTCATATGCAAGAAACAAGATGAAGTCAGAATTTATGAATTTTGGTAACTACTCTACTACAAAAGATATAAAAGGAAAGACTAACAACCATCATGAAGCAAAAGGTAATATATCTTAACAAGAAACAGAAATGATCCTTGATTTTAATATCAAAAAAACTAGACTCTAAATTTATCTTAGGACAAGAAGGAAGTGAATTTGTATCCAGCTGCATCTAGATCTAGAGATGGATAAGACATAATGAACTTCAGTAAAGATGGTTTTGATTTCATTTGTTCGTAATCTAATGGAGGAAGTTAAAAGATAGTTGGAACATGAAAACAAAAAATGTCAAAAGTTCAATTCGAATTCTTAATTGTATCCTACAAGTTTTATACATGAAGTAAAGGTCCATAACAAATCAAAAGGTTCTCACGCCATAAACTACATGATTAGATTATGAACACATAAATCTGAAAGCACGACTTGAATAACTTTACGAAAGTAACTAAAAGTTAGGGTTTAACGAAACTGATTTAAGCATTTACTCGTCATACTAATCAAAAACTCAAAAAAGAAAATTCGAAATCAAGAATATTATTAGACAAATAAACGAAAACGAAGTGATCACGAGAATAACATACGTTTTCCACCGCCGAAGACCTTATGAACAGGCTTTTCTCTTCCGAAGAGACGGAACACGTTCGATTTGATAGATGCAAGCTTACTATCATCCTCGGAATCTGAAGAAGAAGAAGATGATGATGAATTCTTGTGATCGTGTATCTTCTCAATCAGAGATTCATCCTTCGAATCCTCGTAATCTGACATGATTTCCTTACTCGGTTGAAAACCCAAACCTAATTCTCAACGCCTGAATTCTTGTTCTTGAAATCGATCTGCAAATCGCACTACAAGATACTTGTAAACAGCTCCTCTGTGTTTGCAGCTAAGTAGACAGTAGAAAACCGAAAAGTATTTGTCCGGACCTGAGTCCGAGCCTGAGGTTCGGAAATCCTCCCAAACCCATTACTTCTCCGTGTTGATTTGAGATTTTGGGATAATTGCATATTAATCATTTTTTTTTCTAAATATAGCCGCTGTTTTATTATTTTAGATAAAATTTACACTGTACTAAATATTAATTTTTAATATTAAATAACTTAATTTAAATGATAAAAATGGTTATTTAGTATATTAAATGGGTAAAAAATGTTATATTGACTGGTAAAATAATAAAAAAGTTATTAAGCTTTAATATATCATTAAACTCATCATTATTGTACTGAAATTATTTTATATTTTACTTATCTACATATTATGCAATGGTATTAAAATGATAAATTTGATAACATATTAAATAGAGATGTATATATTCTTGCGTACAAAAACATTCAAATTGTGTCTTGGGACACGTTTCTTGAATGATCCTCATTATCTTCATGACTTGGTTTATAAAAACAAAATTTCTTTTAGGCTATAAATTATGAAAAGGGAAAAGGACCAAAGACATTTTATCCTATTCCTTTTAAGAGTATTCAATTAAGTTCCTTCCTACACTTACATTAGCATGACTTTGAAAGAAGGGTCATCTCCAAAAGGGTTATTGTTTTTAGTAAAGACATTGGTGTTGAATAAGAAAAGGAAGAGATTGCTATGGGCCCTCATATATTCGGTTTTATGGAGCATATGGAAGACTAGAAATGCTTTAGTTTTCAAAAGTTTCAGGAGCAGTCCAATGAAGACAGCCGATGATATTCAGTTAATCTCTTTCAATTGGTTGAAATATAGAGGGAGGTTTAGTTCTTTAAATTGGTTTGACTGGTGTAATTCTCCTGTTTCCCTTGTTGTATGTTGTAACTTTTCTAGCATCTCATTAGTTTCGTGTTAATGTGATTCCACTGTTCAAAAAAAAAAAAGTAGGTTGATATATTATAAAGGAATAAAGCTCAAATGCAATAAAAAACATACCAATAAAACTATGATGCTATTATAGAAAAACCTCACAAAAGTGTTGGTTTTTAGGCCTACGCGGGCAAAGCCTGTAGTTATAATGCGTTTACTTTCCAGTTAAAAAGATTGGACTAGGCAACCCTTTTCCGGTTGCGTTTTTAACCACGGTCGAGTGTTTATAGGACTGGCATGAATGCTTGTGTGTGCGACTCTATTTTATAATTATAATTGTACTTATCAATCTTGTTTAATCTAACAAATAGAAAGTCAACTTATATTAGTATCTCATGATTTTATATTTTCCAAGATATTAATCTATATTTACAAATCTCAAAAGAAAAACGGAAATAATAACAAGTAATCAGACAATCATCCCATAAACTATGCCACATTATATGTAAAACTTGGTTTCGAATTGCTTCATTATTTGGGGTCGTGGCCCGATCATCAGTTATCATAAGGCTTGGGGCCTTTGGGAAGAAAGGTTTAGACCCATTTGGATGCGGGTAATGTTGGTTATGTGATGAAAGGATTTGGTTTGTGCTTTGGAGCCCAAGGGTATCGGTAAAGGCGTTGGTTCGGGCCTTTTATGAATTTTGGATTTGAGTTTGATTGGTTTTCAGGAAAAAGTAAGTTGATAGGAGTGTAGGGTTTCTCATTACCTTTCTGTGGATAAAAAGAATGTCGAAAACGGATAAGGGATGCAAAAGTTATGATCATTTGAAGTTAGAAGGGTTTTGGACCAAACGGGGTACGTGGGGCGTAACAGGAGGGAACGTGGGGCGTTCATGGGCGAAATGGACGCGGACACTTTTGGGGAACGCTGAGCGTTCGTTGAGAACGTAGGGCGTTCGTAGGCCAGATGAAAACCCTAATTTAGGGTCTTGGACCCTATTTAAAGACCTTAACTCACATCCAACCCTCATTTCCTTCAGCCTCCATCCTCTCTAACCCTAAGAACGAAACCCTAGCCTCCATTTGAGTGATTCTTGAGCTTCAAATTGATTTATGTGTATTTTAGTGCTTAAGGATGAAGAAGGAACTTCTTGAAGAGTCATTATTTGATTTAGAGCTTTTGGATCCAGGCCTTGTGCACCTAGATCTATCTTCTAGAGGTATAAAGTCTCAACCTTGACAACTCTTTCATGTAGATCTAGCTAAGTGGTATTTTGTTGTGGTTTTGGTCCCTTTGAGGTGGTTCTTGTGAGTAGAAGTTACTCCAGAACCTTGGACCTTTAAATTTGGTCCTTGTTGGGGTTATGGAGTCATAAAGTTTGGATCTTGATGAATATAAACCTTCCATGCATGATTTGGTAGTCTTTTGGTGAAGCTTGGGACTTAGGGTTTTGATTTAGGTCCCATTAAGCCATGCTAGGTCATAAAGTCAGGAACTTTATGACTTAAGAAGTCCCTTTGAATCAGATCTAGAAGTTTGGATGGAGGTCTTAAGGTATTAAGAAGTTTTTAAGACATTTTGGGGTGATTTTTACCTTTGGAGTTCATCTTTGGTATTGGGCTTCATTAATCCATGAAAAGGCTTAAAGCCTTCGACTTTATGGATTAAGTCACTTATATTTAGCTATTCTGAGGTGTTAGACGTTTGGGTTAAAGGATTAAGTCATTGGAATGACTTTTTGGGTGGCCGTCGGGAACGTCGTGCGTACCACTGGGGAACACCGCACGTTCCGACTATGATGCCCATTTTTGGACCAGCGACGTATGTCGTACGTACAATCCATGTACGTCGTGCATACGTCTGATCAGATGGGAATTGGGCTTTTTGGACCATTGGACTTTAGGGCTTTGATTTTGGGCTTTGGTTGAGTTTTGGGCTTAATTGGTTGGGCTGAGGACTTTCATAAGTTGTATTTATTTATTGGGCTTGCCTTGTTGGGCCTTAGTGGGCCTAATGGGCTTAGGTTATTAACTTTCCTTTTACAACATAAGAGGGAGGGGGCCTCCTTCCTAAAAAAAGCCTTTCCGATTGCCTCAGCCCTTATCTCTTAAAGCTACGACATCCTTGGGCCTGATTAGTTGGACCGTTTATGGATTAATGGATTTGGTTTGAAACTCAATTGTTAATTGGGTGTTGTTTGTTTGATAGCATGGGGTTTCTAGGGGATCTGCAGTCAGAGATTATTTGTGGGTTCAGCTGTCGAGGTGAGTTTTCCTCACTGTACTTACGGGTCGAAGGCACCAATGCCAGCCCTTTGGATTGTTCTCCAGGTTTATCATATGATTGAGTACTGTGATGATATGTTAGATCTGTATCCTGGTATATAGGATGATGCTATGCTTAGTGATCTATTAGATTTGTATCCCGGTAGATAGGATGATGTTATGCTTAGTGATCTGTTAGATCTGCCTGTTATCTTTTCTGGTTATATGTTTACCGGTCGCATGTGTTGATGTAGTGTACTTGGGTTGAGATTGTACTGCTTTGTGCTTCCAGTCAACAAACCTGGTGATATTTATATCGGTATGTTATATGTATGCTTATATGTTATGTATATATCGACATGGTTTGTGTGTATGGTTGGGATGAGGCGGTCATGTTTAGTGCTGAAGGCCTACAAACCCAGGGCGGCCTGGATAGACTGTAGGCCAGTGGGGCGTACCAGTCAGGCCGAAGGCCCGGAGAACGGTCCAGACAGGCTGAAGGCCCGGTGAGGCGGTCCAGACATGTTGAAGGTTTTGTGAGCGGTCCAGACAGGCTGAAGGTCGGTGAGGCGGTCTAGACAGGTTGTAGGCTCTATACACATGTTGTTATTTGTATATGTTATCTGTATGTGTGTTGGTATTTTGGAGGAAACTCACTAAGGTTTGTGCTTACAGTTTTGTTATGGTTTCAGCTTCTTCAGATGATGGCAAGGCGAAGGCGTGACCATACACATCCTTGGTTTTACAACATATTTTATCTTGGGAGACTCTGATTTTAGATCATGTTTTAGGAATCAATGTTTTTGTAAACACTTTGTTAATAAATGAGTTGTTTTGAAAAGATTAAATTTGCTAAAAATTTTGGGATGTTACAAGTTGGTATCAGAGCCTTGTTTTAAGTGAATTAAAGGAACACTCGTGTGAATCCAGTCTCAAACTAAGGAAGAAGGGTTTTAAAAATGATTTTAAAAGTAATGGTTTTAAAAATAACTTTAAAAGTCACTTTCAAAATAACCAAAAGAGGATGTGATGTGTACGATCAGCCAGAGCCAATAAGTTGACCCCAAATTACCACATTGTTCTTCGATATTGTGATATGTTATAACAGCATGCTAGTGATAGACTAGGGATCTTCAGGAATTGCATGATAGAATTGCCTGATTATATGATGCCTGATAGCCTAGGGTTCTTCCTTATATGAAATTGACATCATTATTGTAGTTGCTTAGTATGCATCATAGTTGTACATAACTAAGATTCTATAGCCTGAGAATATTTGGTTTGGCCTTATTTCCTGTTCCTTGTCTGGTTGTGGGCTTAGGGTAGGATCGAGTATTCGACTGTCTATAGGATCCAGTGTTATGTATGGCTAGCATACACGAGTGTTGTAGGGTTGGTGGAAGTTTCATGAGTGGGTGCAGTGTATAAGCGGGTCAGCGTGATGAATGATTAGCCACTATGGGGAGAGTGAGAGCAGGACAAAGGTGCACCCGTGGTACGGGGAGTTGGTGATCGAGGTTTTCGAGTATATCAATATATAACCAAAAAAAATTATATTAAATAAACCATCAACCAAACATGTTTATCAAAACCATAAAAAGATCATAGTATATCAATAATTAACCAAAAATACATCAGAGTCGAATAAGCGAAAAATCGTGGTGTGTGCAATGCGATCATCCCGAGCCCTTCCCATTCGAACCGGAAGTACCTGAAACATAAACTGAAAACCGTAAGCACAAAACTAAGTGAGTTTCTCAAAATACCCCACACTATACATACAATGGGCCATGCCCGCCATCCATCGGGCCTGGCCCAGCATTGAGCCCCGCCCGATACAGGTATGTTAGTAACATGCAACGAGCCCCGCCCAACACATTCATCAGGTCTCGACTGGCATCGGGCCCCACCCAAAATACATACAACACATGCAATTTTCACACAAACAACTAGCATACAAATAACAATAATCCGTGGGTCGGAATTGGTGCCTTCGACCCACCAAACACTGCGATGAGACTCACCTCAATCTGCGGACAATCAAATAGATGCTCAGACTGCTGATCCGGAAAATCCCCGCACTAAATATGATCAAATAATGCCCTAATTAATAATTAGGTCATAAACCATAACTGAGGGCCCAAATCCATAATCCTGACTCTTAGGGTAAAAGACCATTTTACCCCTAAAGGCTAAATTCACTCAATCGAAGCCCAAACCCTTAAAATGGCCCAAAAAGCATCTTAGACCCACAACATGTAGTATGCTCTGTGTACCCATGTTAACCATAAACGGGCTTCAGAACCAGTACGCCCAGCGTACTGGTCAAAGCCGCAATTCCTATTCAAATGTCTTAATCCCTTAAGACCTTAACGTCCAAACCTCAGATCTACATCTAATAATGGTCTTAATCCATAAAGTTGGCAACTTTACTCACTTTCATGTCTTAATGGGACCCAACACTAAACCATAGGTCCAAAACTTCATAAAAAGGCCAACACTCAAGCATGGGTTACTTTAACCCTTAAGATTTGGTTTTTATGACTTCATGCACTCCAAAATGTTTAGAAGGACAACTCAAATGGTATGGAGTAGTCTACACTCCATAAGACCAGGTTTTGGGACATAATGAGATCTAGAACAAAGAACCCCAAGGTATGAACTTGATACCTTCTAAAGATGCACAAGAAGGTGCGAAATCTGGATCCAAGGGCTTGAATGCACTACTCCTTCTTCAAAGAACTTCTTTCACCACCAAGAACCACCCAAAAACATCACAATAAGACTCAAGAACTCCCAAAAGAGGGATAGGGTTTCATTGGATATCTTCTAGTGTAAGGAGGCTGATAAGGGGGCAGCCTCAAGCTCCATAATGATGCTTAAATATGGTCCAAACCCTAACTTGGACATAGGTCTTAATGCAGTACACAGGGCTTACTCAGGTTACGCAGGACATAACCGTGTAGGGTGCAAACCCTAATTTTTGGGTCTTGGACCCTATTTAAGGACCTTAATCTCTTTGAGGCCCTTCTTACCATCAGTTTCCACCCTCTCCATTGGTCCTCTTGAAACCCTAACCCCATTTGTGAGAGTTTTAGGCCTTTGTGTGATTTTTGGTGTGTTTTTAGTGAAGAATGAGAACTTGGAAGGTGTGCTAGGAGTCCATAGGTTGTAGATCCAGACTCTACTATTCTTCAACATCTTCAAGAAGGTATAAAGTCTAAACCTTGTTGATCCTTTTGTTAGATCTATCTTGTGGTACTTTTGTATGAGTTTTTGTCCCTTAATCTTGGATCTAGGGATTTTGAACAACTCCGGGCCTCATGAAGAGTGTCTCTCACCATTCTGAGCTTTGTAAACCATAAAAATGGGATCTTGGTCACTCCCACTAATCCATGCTTGATCTATTGAGCTTTTGGATCATGATTAAGACTTAGGGTTTGGGTTTGTACTCCTTGTAGCTATGCAAATGCATAAAGGTTGTGACTTTATCATTTAACACATTCATGAGGTTCATATATGAGATTTGGACGTTTGGTCTTAAGATATTAAGGTCTTAATAAGAAAGTTGGCAAACAGCTAGATTACGCAGGGCGTGATCTTAACTACGTAGCGCATAGCTTGATTTGGCCTCGTTTTCCATCAGCAAACTCTATGAGGTGCGTAGAGGACGGGTACGCATGGCGTAACCCTAGAAGTCCAATTTTTGGTCTTTTTTTGGATGTTAGGTCTTGATGGGTGGGTCCTAACTATAGAAGGGTAAAATGGTCTTTTACCCATGTAGGTCAATCGGAACCAAGACTCGTGTGTCGGGTTGTTACCTAGTTCTAATTAGGGTTTATGATATGTTATTCAGTGCGGGGAGTTTCAGTTTAGGCAGCTCAAGTGTGTGATTCGTTTTTCTGACATCAGATTAAGGTGAGTCTTCTCACTGTACTCATGGGTCGAAGGAACTAATATCGGCCCATTAGATTATGCTAATTGTCTTTTGTGACTCTTGCATGTTTTGTTAGGTTGGGCACATAATTATTTATGTTAGGTTGGACCCATTTGTTGTTGGGTTTTGAGCATTCTAACACTCCTAAGTGTACATGCAACCCTAAATACCTTGGATCTATGTTTTCTCTATTATACATGCAAATATGAATATTCCAAGGTATTACCCTATCTAGCATATAATCTTTGATACTTGGGTAATAAAAACAGGTTAGAAGACATACCTTTTTATGTAGCTTGATTCCTTGATGCTCAAGAGCCGAGTGCCCCAAGTGTGACACCTCAAATGGTTCACACAACATCAAATGCACTTGGAATAACTTAGAGAGAAATGAACACTTCATGAAATCGGCTAGCCCTCACCATACACACATAGTTCTCTCATGGTGGCCGATTTTTGACAAGAATAAGATGATTATATAGTGTGTCACAATTAGGGTTACACCATGTAAACCCTAATTGTCATGGCCTTTCATTTCCATGATCCATGGGTACAAAAACACCATGGAGCATCCTATGGGTTTTAGCCCAACTTGATAATCCATGGAGCATTAGCCCACTATACAAGTATGGATGATTTACACAATCAACCCATATATTTAATTAGTCTCCTTTTGATCACTTAATTTATTCCAAATTAATTCTTGATCAATACTAATTAAATAATCTTATTAATATATTAGAGCTTATAATATATTACCAAACCTTAAGTGTTATTTCTCTCATTTTAGTCTATCCAAATGCATGATGCCATGCAACCCAAATGGACCATGCCAATCGGGTCAAGTACATACCAAATATAGTTATGCACTTAGACACTAATCCAACAGTCTCCCACTTGGATAAGTCTAAAACTATTATTGAGTATGACTTCAAGAACCGACTGGCAATCGTAGCTCTTTAAGCCGCTGTTGAACTCTGACGTTGTAACTAAACTCTGATCTCGTCAATGACTTGTCCATAAGATAAGGGATCATATATTCCTCCATTCTAGATATCATATAGACTGAGACCTGGATTATAAATCATTCTCTCTGTCCATTTGTTGTTTCCCGATTTCCGATTCATGATGACTGACTGATTGAACAAATCAAATCAGTCCTGGCTTGGCCAAGCACTCACATGTGTTATCATTAAATCATCGAGGGGCCCACAGATATCGCTTTTATCCCGAAGGTAAAAGGAATGGATAAACTTCGACTCATATGGCTTGTTCTACTACTTGTTGAATCATACACAACGGCACGTTTTATAACATCGAGTTACCAATGCGTTTTCGTGCAATCAATGTACAACCAACTCATAGTAACAACTCATATCTCTAGGTTTGAAGAATATAAGATATTATCGTCTCATGATCACTCGTGATAAAATCCATGAAGTGATTCAAATGAGCGCGGGTTGAATCCAATACTCAGAACTTATGAGCACTCATGAGTGTTGTAGCACCACTTTGTCCAACATCTTAGACCTCTACAAGCCAACCCATGACAGTCTTGATTCATATCTACTTCCAACATATGACCGACTGTGGATGGTTTGAATAACTTAGTCATTCAGGAGGAACGACCTAGTTATTCTGGAAGTCAAAACATGCAAAGTGAAACACAAGAATAATCGAATCCAATATGGTCTCAGAACTTATGAATATAAATAAAACATCTTTTATTTATCACCATATTGATTACACATTATTCATTGCATACTGTTTCAAACTATCAACTTTATACTTGAATTAAAACAATAGTTGTCCCATGCTCCAAGCATGTACACTATGTTTTCTAAACACTAGTCATGCCATACACCAAGTATGCACACTATGTTTGGCTAAACATTAGTTATGCTATACATCAAGTATACACACTAAGTTTGTCTATGATCTTTACTCTGTGAAATAGATCGATTGAACATAATTCCAATGATTCTCATTTCACAATCCCAATTCCCTATCGCAAATGCAAGAATTCCAAATCCTGCCATTTACCAAAATCTGTTAGATTATAAACTTATATGCATTGATCCTCTTGTAATGATTATGCACAAAGTCACAAAGACTTGTCAACAGACATTACAGAGTATTCCAATGGAGATCAACTCCATGGAAATATCCTTCTTGCATTAAGTTTTTCTAATCTTACACAAATTGAATAATTTCCACCTGTGGAAACATTTCCATATTCCCATTTTGACTATCACTTCTGAACAAGAGTTGCCTCTTTTCAGAATATGTCAAAATGGTCCTTTCCAAAAATTTACACTATACTTCCAACTGTCCCTGAGCAACCAATCTTTGGTAAACCTTAGATTGTCCTCGACAATTGCTTAATCATTTTAGTCATATCCAATTCTAGACTTTTCCCCTCTTAATGCCCTGAGCATTTGGAAAATTTAGAAAGGATGAATAATATTATAGCACATGCAATCGATCCGATATCCGAAGCATATGGGACACGATTCATGATGTCTCACATAAAGACATGATACTAGACCAGTCTTTCTGCTATAATATTTCTATTTCTATTTGTCAAGTTCTCATAATTCAGATTATGAAAAGGGATGTCGTAATCATAATCGAATTTTAGAACGCAAATAATGGACCCATATATAGAATTTCCTTATGTTGAGCCATTCCAACACAAAATTCATATATATCTTTGACTAAATATGATTAAAACCTCAATCTAAGCTTTTAGAATTGAAATGAAGTATAATTTCCTCTCCCTTAATTATAGCAAAACAACTTGTTAACCCCTGGTACTTCACGAATTGAAACTTTTGTTTTCTATAATTAACATTGCTGTCTTGCAATACTAATCATAATTATCATGCTCCCACTAACATGAGAATTATTAGCATAACACTTATGCTCCCACTAGCTTTGACATGTACTCAGAAATCAGCTGAACTTCTAGAAATCAATATTGCATTGACTTTCTTACCAAAGTTCATATTTCTGATACGAGATTGCTTTGATAAGACTTTATCAAAATCATACACCTTATCTTATATAGCTCACATGTGTGTCTAAACAATTTTAGAGCTATGAAAAGGGATTCTGTAATCATAGTCTCGATTGTTTAGACTTTTGCCATTTCTCATAAGTCCAGGTTAGTGTGTCGGTTAACCACACACGCTCCACTAACGACTTTGAGAATGCAAAGATCACAATTGCCATCTTACTTAAAATCTACTTGGTGGAAGTGTTTCCTCACCATCATTTTCATGAATCGGAGAGAAACCTTATGACTCTTAGATTTTATGGTGTAAGTGTTCTTATCCAAACCATATGGACTGAACTCAGTCTTACTTTCTTGCCACCTGGCAGCACAAGGGCCTGCCATTGCTTCCAAGTTGTTATGCAACCAATTGAGAACTCTCAGAACTCATATGCATAGCCAACTTTAACTGGAATGGGCACAGAAATAGAGATATGTCAACACGATAGGTTATAAACCTCACGTCGTGTGCTAGTGATGAACTACAGGTTTTTTATTCTAGATTAGATCTTGAAGCTTTTCCAAGATCTCTAAGACTCCCACTGTCCTCTTGACATATAATACTCACTTGTCAAATATTCAAGAGATAGTGCAGATTATTTATCAAGACAAAAACTTTACACAATTGGCCTAAGTTGGTCTTTGTTTTATCCAAAACATCACAACTTACCAATTTCAAATGTACAAGAGTAGGACACTTTTACTCTTACATTTGACAAGTGTTATAAACCTTTCTTTAAGATATGTCACTCGTCTTACAGTCTTGGAGTATGACTCTAAGACTTGTTTTGGAACGAAGTATGACTCATCTTCTTGATTTAACCATTCCAACAATTCAAGATTCCTCTTCTTAGCCATAAGAATGCACTAAGATTTCCTTAGAGGACTAATTGTGATATGATTTCTAAATCATTAAGATGATCACAAAACATGATACTAAAGTACTCTCCCATCTTTTCAGATTTGAGAGACTTTTATCTTTCTGCCTGATTTGATTCTTCTCATTCGTTCTGCCATACATCGAAACTTTTCCAATGTTTCAGAATTATACTTAAACTAGTAAGTATAACCATATTTACTAAACTTTAGTAAATCATGACGAATAGTCTTATCGATCTTTTGTGGTGGACTTGATCAGTGCACCAGAATGTGTACTCGATCCCTTAGTCCTTCACTTGACTCACATATACATGTGAACAAGGAATTAATCTTAATTTTCCAAAGATGAAAATTCTCATTCATCATACTATACAACTTGCATGATTTTCAAGTTTCTATCCAACTGAAACCTTGGGTGATGAGAATCTTTCCTTATTTGGTAAATTATGACACTACCACGAAAGAATCAAGTCCATTTTCCAATATTGCTATCAATGGAATCATATAAACAACCATTTTTCACAAATGCCACTGTAAGGATATTTAAAATAAATATAAATTAAAACCTTTTATTTTATTTCAAATCTTTGCGAAAAAAACTTATCCTTACAGTACAAATACATATGAAAAACTTGTTGTTATCTATTCCTAAGCAATATATCATAACTCCTAAGCAACAGCTCAAAAATTCTGATCACCGAACCATGCGATCGAAATCCATCTTCGCGATCAGAATCAGCATATACTTCCTTTAAGCTTCTTCACTTTTCTTTGATTCTTAAAACAACAACATGTGACCCAGTCACATCATGTAATGAGAATCTCAGAATAGAAAATTAACAGAGTTAGATAGTGGACTTCACCTGAAGTAGAATCAAACATCTTGACTTGATCAACCCTATGATCCTTCAGGTAAATAGGCATTTTTGTAACCAATGCCCCTTCCTTTGGCAATATAAACATATGGACTCTATGGAAATGGTACACGGGACTATCACAGACTTAGACTTTCTCTTTACCATTTGGTCAACCGAGTTGACTATGGCCGATCCCTTTCCATTGGGAAGAGAAAGCTTTTTCTGGATATCCAATGTTACCATTGTCAATGTCCATTTAAGGTTTGGGAAGTTGATCTTCTTAATCAAACTTGCTTTACTAGTCCTCCAAATCATTGCTGATTCAGCAGCACCAAGCAAATTGATAAGATCATTTAAGGGTCATGTCATAGTCTGTTTCATAGTAGTCCCAAAGGTACTCACCATGTGACTTAGAAAGTGATTGAACATCCAACTTTCTTAAGACTTTGACACCCAACTCTCCCGTCTTGTCAATATGTGACTTCATCTCCAAGATGTGAGCACACATAGACTTTCCTTGCAAATAGGGCTTGAGTGACCTTGAACTTGTGGGTTAGGGAGAATAATTGGAGGAGGTGGAGGAAGTGAAGTTCTAAGAGATTTGGGAAGATCATAGATGTCTGAACTAGAAATCTTTTGGGAGATATTCAAGATAGTTGATTTAAAGTCCTTAATATAACACCCAATATGAAATATTAAGGCTAGGACCCAACACAATATTTTATAACTTGGAAGAGGGATGCCGTAATCCAAGCTATAGAATATTTGAAGGTAGGCGAATGACGATTCACCAATTTCCACCATAAAAACGAAATAAATTATTAGGTTTTTTTAAATGGATTTGAAACTCCTAGATCTTTTGAGATTCATTAACCTGTTCAATGGCATGTTTCAATCTCGAGTGTGCCCTTCAGGTTTTGTGACTGGGATGCTGAGGATCACAAAACAAGGTGTGAAGAACCATGCAAATTGCGTGGTACTCTTAAATGTTTATCACCCAACCGATGTGTCGGTTAACCACACACGCTCCACCGGCCTATGATAAACTTTAAGAAACCCTTTGCGTACCTTGTTAAATCAAGCTAGTGTGCCGGTTAACCACACGCGCTCCACTAACCGAATTAAGCAAAGTGCAAAGTGTAATTTCATGGGTTAGCACCTTATTCACATTTTCCTAAGTAACTAAGATTGGGAATTTATAAGTGTTTAGTTACTTAGTATTTATCATTAATACTTTTAATTAAGGGAGAATTATAGTCCTTGTCCTACCCGTTCGGCTAACGACCCTCCACCAGTCAAGGAAGCGGTGGGTGAGAGTGGACACCCATTAAACTACCATTTTATAGGCAGTAACCTTATACCTCCCTTATAGACCGGCTTCTTGAATGAGGCCTACTAACGGTAAGACTGACTTGCTCTTATATATATATATATATATATATATATATATATTATTAACTTATAATATTATAAAGTATAAGGGTTGAATTTTAACTTTTAAAATTCTAAGGGCTTAACTTGGAATTAAAGTGTTCATAAGGGAAAACTTTTCAAATTCCAAAACTTGAGGGCAAGTTTTGAAACTATTCAAAACTATTCAATTCTATAACTTATGTGTTTAAAGTAGTTTTAATACAAAAAACTCTTCAAGTTCCATAACTTGAGGACAAGTTATGGAAGACTTTAAACTATTAAAAGAATGTAACTTTTCCTTTATTCATAACTTATGAAATATTTATGAGTTTTATGATTCTTAAATGTGACTTTTGATGTAACTTGAGGACAAGTTACATAAACACATTTTAGAATCAACTCTTAGATTAAAATGGATTGAAAACAACAATTTCACATAACTTTTCTATTAATCTAAGCAACTCATAAGAACAAGATAATTCAATCAAACTTTTTCATGTAATTAGACTAACCATTAAACTAATACAAAACATGAATCTATTGAAAATTATCTTTGAAATTGGATTAGAATGAACATTACCACATCAAAAACAGGTTTATAGGTTCAAAAACAGCTTAGGGTAATGATTCTAGTCCAAATCCAGCCTTAAAAGTTGAAAATATGCTGTCAGGGGGTCCTACTCGTCGAGTGTATGAACCTACTCGACAAGTAGGATGAGTTTCCTCATGGAATCGGCGAGTCCATCAGTGGACTCGGCGAGTCCAGTGCCCAGACAGCCCGAAAATCGATTTTTTCAGCACTTTGCATCAAATATAATTGAAAACAAGCCTAGGCTCTGATACCACTCCTAAGTGTACATGCAACCCTAAATACCTTGAATCTATGTTTTCTCTATTATACATGCAAATATGAATATTCCAAGGTATTACCCTATCTAGCATACAATCTTTGATACTTGGGTAATAAAAAAAAGTTAGAAGACATACCTTTTTATGTAGCTTGATTCCTTGATGCTCAAGAGCCGAGTGCCCCAAGTGTGACACCTCAAATGGTTCACACAACATCAAATGCACTTGGAATAACTTAGAGAGAAATGAACACTTCATGAAATCGGCTAGCCCTCACCATACACACATAGTTCTCTCATGGTGGCCGATTTTTGACAAGAATAAGGTGATTATATAGTGTGTCACAATTAGGGTTACACCATGTAAACCCTAATTGTCATGGCCTTTCATTTCCATGATCCATAGGTAAAAAAACACCATGGAGCATCCTATGGGTTTTAGCCCAACTTGATAATCCATGGAGCATTAGCCCGCTATACAAGTATGGATGATTTACACAATCAACCCATATATTTAATTAGTCTCCTTTTGATCACTTAATTTATTCCAAATTAATTCTTGATCAATACTAATTAAATAATCTTATTAATATATTAGAACTTATAATATATTACCAAACCTTAAGTGTTATTTCTCTCATTTTAGTCTATCCAAATGCATGATGCCATGCAACCCAAATGGACCATGCCAATCGGGTCAAGTACATACCAAATATAGTTATGCACTTAGACACTAATCCAACATTTGTATGATGGGTTGGACCAATTATTATACATGTTGGGTTGGGCCCATTATCAAGTAGGTTGGGTTGGGACCATGATTATGCTGGGTTGGGCCCATTTATGTATGTTGGGTTGGGCGCATTTAGTTATGTGTTGGGTTGGGCCCATTTATATAATATGTGGTATTTTGGGGGAAAACTCACTAAGCTGTGTGCTTAAATTTTTGTGGTTTAACATTTTCAGGTACTTCCAGTTCGAAAGAGAAGGGTCCGACATGATTGCATCGCATCCACTAGAGATTCACATTTATGTTGATAGTTTCATTTTATTTATTTCTTTTTATAGTTTATTTTAGCACATTCCATACCAGTTTAGTTAATATTCATGCATATTTTCTCTTTTTGTTATTTTTCTCCTTTACCGGGTGTTTTCCAGTCTTTTGAGCCTATTTGCAGGATTTATCGAAGACTATTTGTTATTGGAGGTGTGGAAGGAGTTAGGGACTATTGGGGGCTTGCAATTTGTTCGTGGACTTGAAGTGTGGTGATTGGGCTCAGTGTCAGTACAAGCGGGATGTGCGTTGGATTTAATTTTGGACGGGGACTCGAGTTGAAGAGGATTAAAGAAGCATTGGACCATCATTGGAGACTTTGGAATAACATAATTGGGCTACCAAGAGTTGTGCATGTGGGCTGAAGATGAATGAGGAAATTTGGGCTGGATTGTATTTTAAATGGGCCAAGGCATGCCATCAGCGAGACCCACGCGGTCCGCGTGGATCCACAAACGGTCCACGTGGATCGTGTTGTGGTGAATCCAAGTTTTGACTTTTTGACTCTCTTTTGGGAAGGTTGGTGGATGGCTTTTGGGGAGATTTTGAATCAGAAAGAAAGTACGTTTTACTGGAGATTTGGGGGAAGATTCATTATCAACACCTTGAAGAACAACTCTATTTTTCTCTCTAGAAGGCTTGGGAAGATTTTGAAGATTGTTGTCATTTCATTTCATCTTACACTTTGAATCATGTTTGGTATCTCTAAACTATATTACATTTCTTTTACTTTGGCCATGCTTGGCTAAACTTTCATTTGGTTGATTAGGGTTTAACCCATGGATGATTAGTTGCTTTGAAGACTTATTATTATCTTGTGTTTGAAGTTTATGGAAATGTTTTCTAGTTAAACATCTACTTGTGTTTATTTATCTTTGATCATGAGCTTTGATGAATGAATGCTTATTTTTGTTGACTAATTTCTTGGTTAAGTAATGGACCCTCAAATTAGTAAGCAACAAATGATTTATATGTTTGTTTTCATTTCATTTAGACTATGTGAATGTTTCCTCCATAATGATAATGTAAGCATTTGATTATCTTTTGGACGTAACTCTTAGAACTTATAGCTAATTGATTTTAACAAGATTACATGCTTCATTGATTTTGTGACTTTAATTAAGGAAATGTGTTAGAGCTCCTATAGCCATTTTAATAACAATGAAGAGTTGAGGTAATTTGTGCTTATGAATTTCTATAGCTAAGTTAAACTAATTCACAAGATTTACTCCATTTAGTCTAATGATAAGTCAACTATGTCATCCATGTGGTGTATCCCAAAATCAACCAATTTCACTTCACTGAATTTAATCAAATCCTTTACTTGTTTACTTGTCATATTTATATTCTAGCTAGTTCTAATTCTGTCAAACAATCAAAAAGAATTAACCCCCCCCACCCCCCCAATTTTTACTTTTACTTTTGTTTTACAAGCACTTGAACAAGATTATCATAGAGTTATAAAATCGAACCAATCTCCATGCATACGATCCCTTTACCACTATACACTATTTTAGTGTGTAATATTTAGGGTATTAATTTTGTTGGCCTCGACAACCACCATATGTTTTGACACTTTGATGTTCTTTTGGAAACATTAGTGACAATGATGATCTTTTATGAAAAATACATTGGATGTTTATTATTTTAAAATGAAAAATTTTCTATGAGTTTTGTGACGTTACAAATATTAAAAACATATATAAAATAACACAAATAAAAAAATCTTAAGCTTAATGAATAATGTACAACAAATAAAACAATCAACATATATGTATAACAATCTAAAATCATGAAAATATAACAACTAAAAATAACTCAATTGCATTTATCAAATATTTTCATCTATAAACAAATACAAACAATCCATGAAGATGCTAATCTAAAGTAATAAAATAAACACATATACACTTATAAATATTTTATTTTGTATACCAATATTTATATATCTGTTGTAACAGAGATCAAGTTGTTAGCACCATATTCATTTCAAACCTACAAAAATTTTCAACTTATTTAATAACTACTATAACTCAAATGTATTTTTAACCAATTAAAAACTCTACAACTCAAGAGTTTTTAAGTTATGATGTTTATTTGGTTCTTATGACACTTAATTAGTTTATATATATATATATATATATATATATATATATATATATATATATATATATATAGACACACACTAGGTCTAGTGTATACTCGCGCAAAGCGACGACGACAATTATTACTGTTTCAATGAATGATTTTTTTATTCAGAGAGTGTTATTTGATTGTTTCAATGGCTATAAATTTTCTGGCTGATATGTTAGAAAACTTTCATGCGCAACCTTTAGGCAAACATCATGCCCACGTTAAAAAAGAAAAAAAAATTAATTGATGTTTGTTTCCTTAAATATTTTCGTTGATTATTTTTTACCATAATTAGTTTTTTTTCATAAAAAGATTAGTGGTTTGTGCATAACAGATTACATTAAGTTATCAAGAATGTACCTCTTAAATTTCAAGAAAAGTTAAATATGCTTTATAATATAGTTAAGATATACCCTTTGTTTATATTATTTTTATTATTATTTCATTTATAATTACCATTTCAAATTTGAACAACTTAACTCATTTTATATCATAACTTTAAATATATATAGTTTGGTGTATCAGAATATATGTTAACATCGTTTAAGTTTTATCAACCTTCAAATGACATATTCAACAACTTTTGTTTTTGTCTTAGAATGTCATTGTTTTTACTTAATTATACAATAACTTTTGGGCATATATTCTTAATAAAAGATATCAATTTTATTATCTTTACCATAATATTAATATCGTTTTTTACGATCGGATACATTACACAAAATATTGTGTCTTAAAAGATTAATTAAACTATTGTTTAGTCAGTTTCATTGACAAATGCGTGTTTATAAAAGTCTCTGATAAAGATAGGGAAAATGACATAAAAATGTAGGAAAATTGTAAATTTTAACATATTTTAACAACTTAATTGTTATTCTACATAACACATCTGGATTCATTTAGTTACTTTAATGTTGAGGGTTGTATCTCATGAAAATTACTGTTAGAACAAAGTTCTATTAGGATCGATAGATTCTATGCAGGAAAACAATTAAGGACATAATTATGAACACAAGAATGGCTTTAAAGATGCCGTATGATTAATGCTTTAACACCTCAGAAGAGCTCGATTAAGAACTTCGACTGTAGAGGTGCTTAGGGTTACAAAACAATAATGAATGATAATCAATAGCGTATCTAATGCATACATGCATGCACTATTTATACTATAACCCTACTAAATAATCACGGATGGACAAACCCAATCCGGATATACAAAACAAGCCCATGACGCAACAATACCCAACAATTACATTTTTGTTTGACATAATTGTATATTGAATGTGGCTAATAAGACCACTCGTTACGGGCAACGAGAGTATCCGTTAATCCGAGGTGGCAACCAAAAAACGGCGTTGTAACGCCAGAAACACCGCCCCTAGGTGGCGTTGTTGGTGTTATGGCTTTAGCCGTGTTCGTGGTAAAGGGAGAGAACATAGACTTTAGCTTGCAGTTTTCTCAAACGGTCATATTTTAGACCGTTTAAAAACAGTCACAAACACCACAAAAATCCTCATTTATATCTATTATAAATACACATATTTTATCTCAAATTTACTTACAAAATTCATTAATTTCTCTCAATTACACATTTCTTTTAATTTCCTTTTCTTTTCTATTTTTCTATTTACTAAAAAATGGATTATTTTGATCCGTTTCATCCATACAATGATGATAACGACGATGATGATATCTTCGTGAGTATGATGTGTCGATATTCTACAAACATGTTACCGCCAGAGCCAGCTCCACTACTGAAAAGGCGTGCAGCGTCAAACAGAGATCGTGAAGAAGAGCATAGACGTCTAGTACACGATTATTTTGTGGATAATTGTGTCTACCAACCTAGTGATTTCAAAATAAGGTTTCGTTTGCGGAAAAATATGTTTCAACGGATAGCCAATGCATTGGAAAGCAGGTATCGTAAATAGATTTTTTAGATAATTTTTTAGATAACATAAGTACACATTTTTTACAAATTAAATATATGTTTAGGTATGAATTTTTCCAAATGAGGTGTGGTGCGAGAGGTAAACCTGGTTTTACAGGGTTGAAAAAATGTGTTGCTGCAATCAAGCTTATTGTTATGGGGGAGCCGTCCGATTCTATTGATGACTATATGAGAATGTCGTAGCGAACTACACGAGAAAGTTTGTATAGATTGGCGAGAGGTGTTGTCGAAACCTTTGGTGACATATATTTGTGCAAACCTTCATTGAATGACATGCAACAATTATATGTGGCACATGAAGAACGAAATGGTTTTTCGGGTATGCTTGGAAGCATTGATTGCACAAAGTGGATATGGAGAAATTGTCCTGTGGCGTGGAAAGGTCAATACACAAGTGGTCATCTTGGATCGCCTTCGTTGGTATTAGAGGTTGTTGCTTCACAAGACTTATGGATTTGTCATGCTTTTTTCAGAGTTGCGGGTTCTAACAACGACGTAAACGTTCTTCATCAGTCACCAATATTTCAAGAACTATTGCCAGGAAAGGCATCAGATGCTCCTTTCACAGTGAATGAAAATGAATATAAGTTTGGGTATTAACTCACGGATGGAATATATCTGTAACTCCGTAAATTTTCAAACAAATTTTTTCATTTAAAAAAAACCCAATTATCTCATTTCAAAATCACGAAATTCCACAATCATCAAATTGTCAAAACACATGTCCCAAAACTGTTTATAACACAAATCCAGGATCCTCCAAAAACGTAACTCCAACTCGGGTGTGTGTACAATCAAGTCGATGCCTTCTCGTGATCCTGAGAGGTACCTGAAACACATAACACACAACACGGTAAGCACGAAGCTTAGTGAGTTCCCCAAAATACCACACACATCACATTAGCCACTCGAGGCTAACTCAATACGACCCTCCGGTCAATGTGTCTCAGTGGAGACCCTCTGGTCCCACAACTCGGGTGGACCCTCCGGTCCTAACTCAATAAGCTCATAACAATAATTCTCAGCATAAATCACAAAGACATAATGCAGAATATCACAATACACAATTAAGCACATAAAACACCTCGGTCACACAAAGATACCACTCATGGTAAGTATAGTGAGAAGACTCACCTCGCAAGAAATCGGATAATCTCGAACTCAAATCACCGGTTTATCCTCCGCCTAACACATATGACAATTATCCCTAATTAATCACGGCTCTCAAGAAGCTAAACTAACCCTTCTATAGACTCACTGAAGGGTAAAAGACCATTTTACCCTTCAATGGTCTTAATAGTCCACAAATTGACCAAACACTAAAAGTCAATCAAAAGTTAACGCCGTTGAGTACGCTGCGCGTACAAGATCTCTACGTTGGGCGTACTCCGATGCCACGCATGCATCGGGGATTCTCAACCCTACGTTGCGCGTACTGGGATTTCGCTCGACGTACGTCCCAATTTTGCTCTTTCTACTCTTTTGGTCTTAATCAGTTAAGACTTTGGCTCATATCGCAGATCTGGACTCCCTAAAGGCTCTTACTCCATAAAGTCAGTGACTTTAAGCCTTTGCATTGCTGATAAAGTCACAAACACCCAAAACTCTCATTCTCTTATCTCATAATTCTCATATCTCATGCATGGGTTGATTCAAACGTCCAAGTCTCGGTTTTTATGACACTATACCCCTAAGGACACTCAAAGGAGCTGCTCATAATCTCTGGAGCTCATTTTCTCATAAAGCATGCAACTTTGGGACCAAAACCCTAAAATGGTCTAACATGATGCACAAAACAAAAGAGTGAGCAATCTTTAAGCTTTATACCTCCAAATGAAGCTCCTGACACAGATATGCTTAGATCTATAGCCTGGACTCCCACTCCTTCTTCACTCCAAGAACACACAAAATCACTTAAATGCTCTCAAATGGACACACACAAGCTCAAAACGAGGATTAGGGTTTGGGAGGGTTGGTTGTTTGAGAATGGAGGCCAAGAATGAGGCCATCATATCCTTTATATAGGGACACAACCCAAATTAGGGTTTTCACTCTGGGCCTAGTACACCCAGCGTACCCTCTGGTACGCCCAGCGTACCAGGTGGCTTCCGCGTCAAAAACACGCATATGAGTACTCTAAGCGTACACTCGCGTACGCCTCACGTACTCATTTAACACCTTTTCTCAATAAGGGCTAAACTTGACAATTTACCAAAGAACAAGGGCTAATATGGTATACCTGGTCTTGGGATGTTACAATTCTCCCCCACTAGAATCAGACTTCGCCCTCGAAGTCAGGCTCCGAAAAAAACTCTGGATACTGCTCGCGCATCTTGGACTCCGGCTCCCAAGTGCACTCGGACCCCTTCCGATGTTGACACTGGACCTAAACCAGAGGCACCTCTTGTTCCTCAGAACCTTCACCTTCCGATCCAAAATCGCAATCGGTCTCTCAATATAATTCAGGCTCGCATCAACCTGAATGTCCTCTAATGATACCACTGTTGTCTCATCGGCTGTCACACCCTCGAACCAGACGGCAGAAACGTCCGAGGGCGTGAGCGTGACTTCATCTTGTAATATCATCACAATCGTATATAATTGAAACTAGACAACACCATCATCATACATATCAAAATACAACCAACATTGTTTATATCAAGTACAATATCATAAATTACATGTCCAATGTATTAAATGTATGATGATAACAAAATATAACAAATTCCACATTTCCTGCTGACCTTTCCGCTTAACGATTTCCTGAGAATACAAGTTATTTTAAAAACGTCAACATATATAATGTTGGTGAGTTCATAAGCATATTTGAATGAAAAGTTTTGAATTATTTGTAAAACTCCAGAAAATCTGATATTTTCTAAAATTAAATGTTTTGAACGTGATGTATCGAAATCAAGTATTTATGCATGTGTGCTTTCAGTATTTGGAATGTATAAAAATGTAATCCAGATAAAAACCCTGTATTTTCTGTAACAAGTAAAAGATATTGTTTAGCTGTGTATTACCCCAGAAAATCCTATATTTTCTGTTTATAAAAGTGTTGTGGTCTCAACCCTAAGACCGAATAACAATATGTGTATGTTTTTGTATCTACAAGATTTTATAGGTATTCCATAAAATTATGTTGGAGAGGATTTCTAAGTGAGCCGTTTTAACCATACTTGATTATGAAGAATTCGCCTGTCGTGGCGTCCTTAGGCGCCAGCTTGATTTACGGTAAGGTTTGTCACCCTAGACTGGCCTAGTCTAACTGTAACGAACAGCTTAGGTGTGGGGTGTCACCCCGTATAGATCTATACACAAACTCTCGCTCTCCCTCCAGGAGACTCTGGTTATAATTATAGGCTATAATCATACACTCTAGAGGTGTCAACCCACATGTCTCACTAGCAACCTTGACTGAGTTTACGCAATTATTGTATTATGTTATATAATGTTTGCTTGTATATTCTATGTTTTTAATAAAATATCCAACGAGTATGTAATGAATGTACGAGGCCCAAAAGACATGTAGTAAGCCTAATATGGCCCAGTAAACATGTAATGTATAGTTTGGGTCCAATAAGCATGTATATGGGTCACTAAGGCCCATTAACTATGTAATACATAGTTTAGGTCCAATTAGCATGTATATGGGCCACTAAGGCCCATTAAACATGTAATACATAGTTTATGTCCAAATATCATGTATATGGGCCACTAAGGCCCATTAAACATGTAATACATAGTTTATGTCCAATTAGCACGTAAATTTACATCTTTAGTCCAATTGTATGTAAGTTGACATTTTTGGCCCAAGTAACCATAAATTGATGTATTCAACCCATTAATATAAAAATTTACATTTTTAGCCCCTTTTTAAATAAAATGACATTTTAGGCCCAAGTTTTGTAAAAATAACATTTTCGGCCCATATATATATATATATATATATATATATATATATATATATATATATATATATATATATATACATATATATATATATATATATACATATATATATATATATATATATATATATATATATATATATATATATATATAAATTGACATGTTTGGCCCAAATATTTATATATTTCTGTTTTCAGCCTGTTATTATAAGAATTTACATTTTTAGCCCATTTTTTATAAAAACGACATCTTCGGCCCAAATTTTTGTATAAATAACATTTTAGGCCCAAATTTGTATAAGTTGTCATTTTCAGCCCATAAAACCGTAGATTTTCATTTTTGGCTCAAATTTGTATAGAATGACATTTTGGTCCACAAAAATCATAATTTTTACATTTTGGGCCCAATAACCGTAAAGGCCCATAGTATGGCCCATTTTGCGAAAATTACACTTTTGGCACCTTAAATGTCATAAATATCATAAAGACCCACTTTTTAAAATAAATGACTCTTTTGACCCTTGCAAAAACCGTAAATGTCAAGAAGGTCTCATTTTTTTGTTTATTTGTCAAAAATGGCCCTTTTTCAAGATTTTGTTTAGTTTCTTATGAATCTTCACATGTATAACACATTTATCTTTATAGTAAGTTGTATGAAGTGTTTTAGTTTACAAATATCACATCTTTTGGTTGTAATTTTCGAGATCTATAGTGTTTCATCACATAATCACAACTTAAATCAAGAAAAACACACATAACATGCATAAATACATAGATCTAACACATAGCAACTTATATTCCCCCCCCCCCCAAAAAAAAAACATGTTAAAACCGAAAACAAGGGGTATGAAACTCACTTTGCTTTGAAGTTCTCGGTTTGATGAAGAGATGGAAAGAGATGATGTGATTCTCGGCCCTAGCAAGCTCCTTGAGATGATTTTTGAACTTATATAGTCCTAGTGAAGTATGATCCACGGTTTGGAGCAAATGAGTACCAAGTTTTAACAAAATTGTGAAGTTAAACTTGCTTGAGTAAGAGTAGATTACTAATTATAGATGAGGACTTGATGTAAACTTCTTAGAAGCACCCTCCAAAGGTCACAGAATTTTTGAGGAGTAGAGAGGAGATCTTGAGAGTGTATTGAAAGTGTTTGAAAGAAAATGGGAGGTGGTGGGAGGGTGTGTTTCGGCCGAGAGGTAGAAGAAGAGAGGGAGAAGAGATAAGGAGTTTTGCATGAAGGGTAATAAATCTCCTTGAGGCATGTGATTATCTAGATACATGCTAGATAATTATGTGTTGTCAAGGTTTAATCAAACCTTCTTCCATTTCATTATTTATTTTTTTTTGTTTGTTTTGGGCCGATAATTGGGCTAGGAAGAGGGAAATGGAATAGTTTGGGCCCATTCTTGGTTTTTGCTCGATGTTTATGAAGCTTAATAATATTTTTCGGCCCATTGGGCCCTTATAAAGGTTCTCGGCCCAATGAAGCCCAATTAAAGAGTTTACGGCCCATTAGGGCAAATGAAATCATTTATGGCCCAACAAGGCCCATTACATATAAGATGTATTATTCTAGGTTCACATGGTCCAAAATGCTAAAGTTTCCTGAATGTGGGTCCAATTAGAGCCCAATTAGGGTTCCTAGGCCAAAGATAGTCAAGTTGAAGGTTTATTGGTCCATTAGGCCCAATAAGAGAATCCTAGTTCATAATAAACTTGAACCGGTATTTTTAGGGTTTTCAACACATAATTGACTATAAGAGATGTATCGTATAAGATTTCGATTTCTGAAGAATGTTGATTAAGTTTGTTGTCATTGAATGAGCATAGGGTATAACATCAAATTAGGGTTACAAGTATCACAGTAGAGGATGTTTACATGAGACTAGAATTTCCTAGCCAAAATACTAGTTGTGACATCATCCCCCCGTTAGAGGGAATTTCGTCCCGAAATTCTTTTGAAAGATGGACTCACGAATGAGAGAATAAATGAGGGTACTTCTGCTTCATCTGGTCTTCGTGTTCCCATGTGAATTCCGGTCCACGCTTAGCGTTCCATCGAACCTTCACAATCGGAATGCGGCTCTGCTTCGTAGGCTTCACTTCCCTATCCAATATCTCGACCGGTTCTTCGACGAACAGGAGATTCTCGTTTATTTCGATCTCTTCCAAAGGAATGACAAGAGTTTCGTCTGATAGGCACTTTTTCAAATTCGAGACGTGGAACACGGGGTGTACATTGCTGAGCTCTGAAGGTAGCTGCATCTTATAGGCTACCGGACCAATTCGGGCGAGAATCTCGAGCGGTCCGATGTATCGCGGGTTCAGTTTTCCCCATTTCCCAAAGCGAATCATTCCTTTCCAGGGAGAGACTTTCAATAGTACCTAGTCTCTGACTTGGAATTCCAGAGGCTTTCGCCGTTTGTCAGCATAACTCTTCTGTCGGTCTCGCGATGCTTGAAGACGGGCTTTGATTTGGATTATCTTTTCGGTCGTTTCTCGAATTATCTCTGGCCCTGTGAGGGTGCTGTCTGGTGATTGTCCTTTTTCTAGTTGGGTGTCACCCACCTCAGCCCAACATAGAGGCGATCTGCATTTAAGACCATAAAGAGCCTCAAAGGGAGCAACCTTGATGCTCGTGTGATAACTGTTGTTGTATGAAAATTTAACTAAGGGCAAGTGGGTACCCATGACTTGCCGAAGTCAATCACACAGGCTCGTAGCATGTCCTCGAGTGTTTGTATGGTTCGTTCACTTTGGCCATCGGTCTGAGGGTGATAAGCGGTGCTCTTGTCCAATTGTGTTCCCATTGCCTTCTGAAGTGACTGCCAAAACCGTGAGGTAAACCTACTATCTCGATCCGAGATAATAGACATTAGCACCCCATGAAGTCTTACGATCTCCTTGATGTAGATTTGCGTCAACCTTTCCATCTTGTAAGTTTCTTTTATTGGCAGGAAATGAGCGGATTTTGTTAACCTATCGACGATTACCTAAATAGCATCCAATCCGTCTGTCGTCTTAAGTAATTTGGTCACGAAGTCCATAGTAATCCTTTCCCATTTCCACTCGGGTATTACGGGCTGTTGTAATAGTCCCGAGGGCTTTTGGTATTCCACTTTCACCTTGGCGCAAGTGAGACATTTGCACACGTAAGTGGCGATCTCTGCCTTCATATTTGGCCACCAATAATGTTGCTTTATGTCCAGGTACATCTTATCCGAACCCGGATGGATGGAATATCGTGTCTTGTGGGATTCGTTCATGATCATTTCTCTAAATCCCCCAAGTTTAGGGACCCAGATTCTGTTCATGAAGTAATAAGCCCCGTCCTCCTTGACTTCAAAGTTCTTGTCCATCCCACGCAGCGTTTCATTTATGACGTTCTCCGGCTTCACCGCATCAGTTTGGGCTTCCTTGATTTGTGTGGTTAGGTGGGATTGGATTGTTATTGTTAAGGTCTTCACCCGGCGACTTGAGTATTCTTTTCTGCTCAGGGCGTCGGCTACCACGTTAGCCTTACCTGGGTGGTATTTGATCTCGCACTTGTAATCATTTAGCAGCTCAACCCATCTTCGCTGCCTCATGTTTAATTCCTTCTGATTCAGAATTTGTTGGAGGCTTTTGTGGTCGGTGAAAATGGTGCACTTCGTACCGTAGAGGTAGTGCCTCCATATCTTTAGGGCGAAGACCACAGCTCCCAGCTCAAGATCATGAGTGGTGTAATTTACTTCGTGTGTCTTTAGCTTCCTAGAAGCGTAGGCTATCACCTTTCCACGCTGCATGAGGACACAACCTAACCCTTGATTTGAAGCATTGCAGTAGACTACGAAATCTTCGGTTCCCTCTGGTAAGGATAGCACTGGTGCACTACAAAGGGCTCGCTTCAGGGTTTGGAAGGCGGCTTCTTGCTTTTTCGTCCAGTTGAAAGACACACCCTTTTGCGTCAACGCGGTAAGGGTTTGGCTATCTTAGAGAAATTTTGGATAAACCTCCGGTAGTAGCCTGCGAGACCCAAGAATTAACGGATTTCTGTTGGGGTTCTTGGGATAGCCCAGCCTTCAATGGCCTTTATCTTGGAAGGATCTACGTGAATCCCTTCCTTGCTGACTACATGACCCAAAAAGTTTACACTGCAGATCCAGAATTCGCATTTGGAAAGCTTCGCATAAAGTCTTTTAGCTCTTAGGGTTTCTAAGATTTGACGGAGATGTTGACCATGCTCTTCTTTGCTTCGGGAGTAGATAAGAATATCGTCGATGAAGACAATCACGAATTTATCCATGAATGGGCGGCAGACTCGATTCATGAGGTCCATAAATGCAGCGGGGGCATTTGTTAGACCGAAGGGCATCACGACAAATTCGTAATGACCGTACCGTGTTTGAAAAGCAGTTTTGGGAATATCCTCTTCCCGAACTCGGAGTTGATGATAACCGGACCTTAGATCTATTTTTGAGAAATAACTAGCTCCTTGAAGCTGGTCAGATAGATCATCGATTCGTGGAAGTGGGTACCGATTTTTGATGGTAAGCTTATTTAGTTCCCTATAATCGATGTACATCCTGAAGGATCCGTCCTTTTACTTGACAAACAGGACCGGAGCTCCACAGGGTGAAAAGCTTGGTCGGATGAATCCTTTATTCAACAACTCGCTTAGCTGACTGGATAACTCCTGCATTTCGGTGGGAGCTAACATGTAGGGTGATTTGGCAATTGATGTGGCTCCTGGTATTAGGTCGATTCGAAATTCGATCTGTCTTTCTGGGGGTATTCCTGGAAGATATTCTAGAAATACACCCGGGAAGTCACATGCCACTGGAATGTCTTGAATGTTTACTTCTTCTTTGGTCTTATCCACCACATGAGCGAGGAATGCGTAGTTCTTCTTGTGTAGGCACTTTTGTGCCTTGATGCACGAGATAAGGCAAAGATTTGCGCTAGGTTTATCACCATAGATTATTAGGGTTTCGTGATTGGGGAGATGAAGGCGAACGACCTTCTCGCAACACATAATATCAGCATGGTGGGGGCTTAACCAATCCATGCTGATTATCACATCAAAACTCCTAATATTTACTGGCATCAAGTCTATTTGAAGGAGTGATTTTTTAGTGTTAATGTGCACCCTACATAGATATCTTTGGTTGTTTCAGTTTTCCCATTATCCATTTCCACCGTGAAGGCTTCGTTGAGCTTCTGGGGTTGTTGATTTAGTAAGTGTTTGAACTTATTACTAACGAAACTTCGCTCTGTCCCACTATCAAATAAGATGCATGCGTACGAGTTGTTACGTAGGAACGTACCAGTAACAACTGTTGGGTCCTGCACTGCTTCACCTTGACCCATTGTCAACACTCTTCCTGATGTTCCTGTCCCCTGATTGTTTGCTTTGGGGCAGTTGCGTTGGAAATGGCCGGTTTCTCCACACCCATAGCAGGTGTAACTGGCCCCAGCATTGTTGTTGTTGTTATTATTGTTGCGATTGTCGTTGTTGTTGTTGTTGTTGTTGTTCGACTGTTGGTTTTGTTGTGGATAAGCCCTGCAGTATCTTGCAGTGTGACCCTTACGGTTGCAGCTTGTGCAGTGCATCTCTCTACATTCTCCATGATGGTGGAAATTGCATTTGCTGCACTTGGGTAGGGTCCCTGAGTATTGCTTGGGGTTATTTGGTGTGGATGAGGCTGGAGCATTTGGTGTTGTGGGAGCTTGAGTTGCAGCATGGACAGTCACAGTTTGTTGTTTCTTTGATGATTCGGAATTTTGTTTTCCCTTCCGCTTGTTGTTTTTCCCCTTATTGTTCTCACCTTCTTTCTTAACTTCCACTTCTCCTGCTTTGGCACCCTTTTTGTTGCCATGATCGTACAATTTCTTGGCTAGCCTCTTGCACTATCATATGTCTCAGGGTTTGCTGCAATTACATTCCCTTGGATTGGCGCGATCAACCCCCAGATGAATCTCTCGATCTTCTTCCCTTCAGATGTGATCATTCCGGGACACAAGAGAGACAGCTCACTAAACCTTGATATGTACGCATCGATGTCAGAGTTTTGAACCGTGAGGTTCCACAGCTCTTGTTCTATTTTCTGAATTTCTCCCCTTGGACAGTACTCAGCCAACAACATTTCCTTAAGCTATTCCCATGGCATCGCGTTCGCCACCGGGAGCGTCATGGCCTCTACGTGGCCATTCCACCAAGAGAGAGCTTGATCAACGAATGTGCAGGCTGCAAACTTCACCTTGCACCCATCCGGACATCCGAAGATTTCAAACACTGATTCCACCTTCTCTATCCATCATTTCAGGGTTATTACGCCTCATGTCCCATTGAAGGTTCGAGGTTTGGCGTTGGTGAAGTCCTTGTAGGTGCAGGTTCTTGTGGTTCCGTGGTTTGTTCCCTGATTTGTGCTTCTGGTCCCCTGTCCGTTGCCTTCTCCGTTGTTTCCGTTGCGAATCTGCACAAGTGCTGCAGTGACCGCAGCGGACACTGCTGCTTGGAATGCGACTGAGTTTATTTATGGTGGATTCGATGTCGTGTTGTTTCCACGGTTGGGTCTTTGAGGCATCTTTCTGTCAAAGAACGGAAAGATGTTGAGCACCCAATGTATTTAGTTTCACGACTTCTTGGTTATAGTACAGTGTCAGTGATTTGGTTGTGTATAAATGAGTGAGTGCATACAATCAACATATAGTAAAAGTAATAGAACACATAGCAGATCACAACAACAAGATAAGATATATATATATATATATATATATATATATATATATATATATATATATCATTTCCACTAGTAATAATCATTTTAATACAGGGAAAATTTGCCAAAACGGCATACAGTACATGGGGAAACATATGATCCGACAGCATGACAACCCTATGAGTAGTGTAATCACTTAAACATATGGTCGATAGTACATAGAATAATACATATAAAGGAAATCATAATGCTTGTACATGAACGGGTACTAGTTGCGACGTGGTGGGTCTGGTGGTGCTGACGATGAGGTAGAGGCGCCCTGAAGCCTGGCCAGGTGGTGCTCGGCGTCCCGAAGCCGGGCTTCCAAAGCTGCCTGACGCGCCTGGTAGTCCATGACTACCCCGTGTGTCATCCTCTCCGTGCGCTCCATTGCGGCTCTCATGGCCACCATCTGGCCAGCAGTTGCCTACGCTTGCTCGCTGATATCTCGCGTCCTCCTCACTATCACAGGAAAGGCTCGGTCGGCAGGTCCATCGTGACTCAAGTCGTAGTAGTCCTGGTTCATACAAATGGGGGTCGCACCCCTTGCTGGTGGCTCCATCTCCAGATGTCGTGTGCTCATGGGGGCGTAGGTCCATTGGGGCCCATCCTGTATGGGGGCACCCTAGCCATGTACGGAGGATTGATGACTTCGGACCACGTGTCCGAGTCATCTGTGTCACTGCCCTCTGCCTCCTCCTCGTCCGAGTCGGCTACCGGTTCTGCCGGTCCTTCCATGGGCTCCTCTTCATGCTCTTCTTCTTGTTCTTCCTCGGGTTCCTCCTCGGGTTCTAACCATCCACCATTTCCCTGATTGGGGAAATAGGGATCTCCAGGATGATGAAATCCGGCCATAGAGTCTGCATGAGGGGTGTAAGACGTTGTAAAAAAATGTATGCATATAGTATTTTCAAAATACTCCTATAGTATTTTAATTATTTATGTTTGAGTTCCTGAGAAGTTTTGGATACAAGGTAAGCTTCTAGGTCCATTTCCCGCCATGATTACCCCCAAACTCATGTTGGTCATATTTTGAATAAATATTGTTGATCATGCTATATTTATCCCCAATATGACTACATAACTGTCCGGGTTTAATCACAGTGTTCCATTTCCTCCAGAGACTTTTAGCGTTATAGTTTTAATGCAAACCTAGATATTCATTTTACGCAGAGTATTTTAGTCCCATTGTATTTATAGTTGCATATCAAGTATAATCAGATATGCCAGTTCACTATAAACAATGTTCTAATACCAATCTATCACACCCCCACACCAGACGGCGGAAACGTCCGGGGGCTTGAGCGTGATTTCATCTTTTAATATCATCACAATTTTATATAATTGAAACTAGACAACACCATCATCATACATATCAAAATACAACCAGCATTGTTTACAACAAGTACAATATCATAAATTACATGTCCAATGTATTAAATGTTTGATGATAACAAAATATAACAAATTCCACATTTCCTGCTGACCTTTCCGCTTAACGATTTCCTGAGAATACAAGTTATTTTAAAAACGTCAACATATATAATGTTGGTGAGTTCATAAGCATATTTGAATGAAAAGTTTTGAATTATTTGTAAAACTCCAGAAAATCTGATATTTTCTAAAATTAAATGTTTTGAACGTGATGTATCGAAATCAAGTATTTATGCATGTGTGCTTTCAGTATTTGGAATGTATAAAAATGTAATCCAGATAAAAACCCTGTATTTTTTGTAACAAGTAAAAGATATTGTTTAGCTGTGTATTACCCCAGAAAATCCTATATTTTCTGTTTATAAAAGTGTTGTGGTCTCAACCCTAAGACCGAATAACAGTATGTGTATGTTTTTGTATCCACAAGATTTTATAGGTATTCCATAAAATTATGTTGGAGAGGATTTCTAAGTGAGCCGTTTTAACCATACTTGATTATGACGAATTCGCCTGTCGTGGCGTCCTTAGGCGCCGACTTGATTTACGGTAAGGTTTGTCACCCTAGACTGGCCTAGTCTAACTGTAGCGAACAGCTCAGGTGTGGGGTGCCACCCCGTATAGATCTATACACAAACTCTCGCTCTCCCTCCAGGAGACTCTGGTTATAACTATAGGCTATAATCATACACTCTAGAGGTGTCAACCCACATGTCTCACTAGCAACCTTGACTGAGTTTACGCGATTATTGTATTATGTTATATAATGTTTGCTTGTATATTCTATGTTTTTAATAAAATATCCAACGAGTATGTAAATGAATGTACGAGGCCCAAAAGACATGTAGTAAGCCTAATATGGCCAAGTAAATATGTAATGTATAGTTTGGGTCCAATAAGCATGTATATGGGCCACTAAGGCCCATTAACTATGTAATACATAGTTTAGGTCCAATTAGCATGTATATGGGCCACTAAGGCCCATTAAACATGTAATACATAGTTTATGTCCAAATAGCATGTATATGGGCCACTAAGGCCCATTAAACATGTAATATATAGTTTATGTCCAATTAGCACTTAAATTTACATCTTTAGTCCAATTGTATGTAAGTTGACATTTTTGGCCCAAGTAACCATAAATTATTGTATTCGACCCATTAATATAAAATTTACATTTTTAGCCCCTTTTTAAATAAAATGACATATTAGGCCCAAGTTTTGTAAAAATAACATTTTCGGCCCATATATATATATAAATTGACATGTTTGGCCCAAATATTTATATATTTCTATTTTCAGCCCGTTATTATAAGAATTTACATTTTTAGCCCATTTTGATAAAAACGACATCTTCGGCCCAAATTTTTGTATAAATAACATTTTAGGCCCAAATTTTTATAAGTTGTCATTTTCAGCCCATAAAACCGTAGATTTTCATTTTTGGCTCAAATTTGTATAGAATGACATTTTGGTCCACAAAAATCATAATTTTTACATTTTGGGCCCAATAATCGTAAAGGCCCATAGTATGGCCCAATTTGGGAAAATTTCACTTTTGGCCCCTTAAATGTCATAAATATCATAAAGACCCACTTTTCAAAATAAATGACTCTTTTGACCCTTGCAAAAACCATAAATGTCAAGAAGGTCTCATTTTTTTTGTTTATTTGTCAAAAATGGCCCTTTTTCAAGATTTTGTTTAGTTTCTTATGAATCTTCACATGTTTAACACATTTATCTTTATAGTAAGTTGTATGAAGTGTTTTAGTTTACAAATAACACTTTATTTGGTTGTAATTTTCGAGATCTATAGTGTTTCATCACATAATCAAAACTTAAATCAAGAAAAACACACATAACATGCATAAATACATAGATCTAACACATAGCAACTTGTATTCCCCCACAAAATGTAACATCCCAAGTCCAGGTATACCTTGTTAACCTTGATCTTTTGAACATTTGTCCATTTTGGCCCTTTTTAGAGAAAAGGTGGTAAATGAGTATGCGGGGCGTACTAGAGTGTACGCTCAGCGTACTCATGAGCGTGGATTTGACGCGGAGACCACCTAGTATGCTGGGCGTACTAGGCCCAGAGTGGAAACCCAAATTTGGGGTGTGACCCTATATAAAGGATATGATGGCCTCATTCCTGGCCACCATTCCCAGACACCAAACCCTCCTAACCCTAGATCTTCGTTCTTATAGCTTGTGAGTGCATTTGAGAGCTTGTGAGTGTGATCTTGTGTTCTTGAAGTGGAGAAGAAGCCTTAGAGAAGAAGGAGTGAGAGTCCAGGCTTTTGGATCTGAGCTTAGTTGTGTGGAAAGTTTCACATAGAGGTATAAAGCTTCAAGCTTTCTCACTCTTTTAATTTGTGCATTTTTATGGAGTATTTTAGGGGTTTATCCCAAAAGATGGAGACTTTATGAGTCAATGAGCTCCAAAGACCTTGATCTACCCCCTTTCAGTGTATTTTGTGGAGTAAAGTCATAAAAATCCAATCTTGGACGTGAGAAATGAGCCATGCATGAGATATGAGCTTCATGAGGAAAGAGGATGAGTGTTTTGAGTGTTTGTGACCTAATCGGCCATGCAAAGGCTTAAAGTCACTGACTTTATGGATTAAGAGATATTAGGGAGTCCAGATATGTGATATGAGCCAAGGTCTTAACTGATTAAGACCAAATATGTGAGGAGAGTGAAACTGGGACGTACACTGGGCGTAATCCCAATACGCGCAGCGTAGGGGTCGAGCATCCCCGATGCCTGCATGGCAGCCGAGTACGCCCAGCGTAGAGAGTTGGTACGCGCAACGTACTCCCTACCGTTGACTTTCGGTTGACTTTTAGGGTTTGGTCAATTTGTGGACTATAAGGCCATAGAGGGGTAAAATGGTCTTTTTCCCTTCTGTGAGTTTGTAGAAGGGTTAGTTTAGCTTCAGTGAGAGCCTTATTAATTAGGGATTATTATTGTTGTGTTAGGCCGAGGCTAGACCGGCGATTCGAGTTCGAGATTATCCAAGTTCTTACGAGGTGAGTCTTCTCACTATACTTACCTTGAGTGGTAATCTATGTGTAACCGGAGGGTCTTATGTGTATATATGGTGTATTGAATTATCCTGGTTATTTGTCTTTGTGATATGTATGCTGTGTATTATATTGAGCTACTGAGTTGAGGGACCGGAGGGTCCATCTGAGTTGTGGGGCCAGAGGGTCCCACTGAGACACATTTGACCAGAGGGTCTGATCTGAGTATAGCTATGAGAGGCTGATGAGTTAAGAGTGGTATTTTGGGGAACTCACTAAGCTTTGTGCTTACCGTGTTATGTGTTATGTGTTTCAGGTACTTCTCAGGATTACGGGAAGGCGTCGGCTTGATTCTACACACGTAAGATATTTGAGTCATGTTTTGAGAGGATCCTGGATCTGTTATATATTCGGTTTTGGGATATGTGTTTGATGATTTGATAATACTTTTGAGATATTGAATTGAGAAAAATGTGTTTTAAAATTTTGAAAAAAAATTTGGTTGAAAATTTACGTTGTTATAAGTTGGTATCAGAGCCTTGGTTTAAGTGATTCGGATTCACCTCCGGGTATGTCTGGACTCAAACTGAGGATTTGAGAAAATTTTTCAAAAAGAAATGAATTTTTCTAAAAAGAGAAAGAGTTTTAAGAGAAAACGAGACGGAGCAGTGTGTACAATCAGCCGGAGCCCGAACGGTGATTTCCCAAAATACCCTTACTTAGTGTGTGATGAGATAATTATGAAATGATAGTGATGCATGCTAGAGAATGAGCTAGGTATTTCATATCTTAGGGCTAGGGTTGCCTGATTTGTGATGCCTTAGCTTAGGAGTCGTTGTTACCTGTTATGTGCTATGAGTATGTGCTAATGAGAGTAGTGAGCAGGAACACTTAGAGGGAGAATTCTGAGACGAGAGTAGTCTGATATTCGAGAGAGATAGAGTACTTAGGAATTAAAACCCTAGGATGAGGACTTGGGGTGACTACAGGCCGGGTGTGGAAGGTAGTATTGGGCCTGTACTACTGAAAACACCAAATTTGTATGTAACCCAAGTAAGAATCCTTAGGAAGCTAAGGAACAAGTAGGGATGGGTGATCGAGTGTGAGTATGCTCGAGCGAGTCTCTGATGATTTTATGTTGTGTTTCAGAGGCATCATGGTAGGTACACGCCACAACCCTGGAGGCAGTGGGACTAGTGACGATGAAATTCGGAGGATGATTCATGAGGAGGTAGCCGCAGCCATCCGAGCAGAGATTCCCGAGATGTTTGGGTCTATCAAGACCACCCTGATTGAGACATTTGTTGAGCGATACGTTGCTGTCATTGAGGTTGTTGATGCTGCCACCACTGCAGCTGTCGCCGCCGCTAGGCCACAGGGAGGTGACTCGTTGTTGTTCCGGGAGTTCAGCAACACCAAGCCACCAGAGTTTGATGGGACACAGGATCCGATTGCTGCGATGAGATGGATCTCTGATATTGAGGGGTGTTTCTACACATGTTCATGCCCAGATCACTTGAGAGTTCGGTTTGCGCTGAACCAGCTTCGCATGGGGGCGAAGGACTGGTGGAAGTTTGTGACCACCAGTTTCACCTCTGCGGATCATGCTGCAGTGACATGGGAGAGGTTTGTCCAGTTGTTCCGAGACGAGTATGTTCCCGCGATGGAGAGGGAGCGGTTGGCACAAGAGTTTCTGTCTCTCAAGCAGAAGACAGAGTCAGCGGCTGAGATTTCAAGGATGTTTCACGAGAGGGCGATGTTTTTCCCTGAGCACGTGTCCACTGAGCAGGCACGTGTGAGTCGATATTTGAGCATTCTGAGGAGGGATATACGAGAGTTCGTGCCGAACTCGTCGTACAGGATATTAGACGAACTTCAGGCCAATGCCAGGAGGAGGGAGATTGAGCTTGAGCTGCAGACTAGGGAGGAGGAGGAGTCCCGGGGTAAGCACCGGAGACCGGTACAGTCGTAGCCGGCGACGAAGCGGGCTAAGCCCGCTGGTACCAGAGCTGGGGGCCAGAAGGGCCGCACTTGTGGCAAGTGCGGTAAGAGCCATGAGGGTTCGTGTCGTGCGGGGATTTGCTACAAATGTGGCAAGGAGGAGCACATGGCGAAGGATTGCCCCAAGGGGTTCTCGGTTTGCTTCCATTGCAACCAGACCGGCCACCGGAAGGCCGAGTGCCCTCAGCTCGTGCAGGGGTCAGCACAGGGATCTGTATCTGCTTCTTTGCGTGCTACTGAGAGTCGGCCAGCGAAGGCCGAGACACCGAGGGTTTGTGGGAGAGCCTTTCAGCTGACAGCAGAGGAGGTCCGCGCAACACCTAACGTTGTGGCCTGTATGTATTCTTATTATTATTCTTTTGAGATATTTTGTGCTTATACTATGTTGTGTATAGGTACTTTTCTTGTGAGTTATGTACCTGCTTTGGTGTTATTTGACTCGGGTGCGAGTCGATCTTTTGTGTCCATAGCTTTTAGTCGTCACATCAGTATCCGACGTGAGGCGTTGAGTCGACCTCTGAGGGTTTCTATAGCCGACGAGCATGCGGTTTTTGCTACTGACGTAATCCGTGAGTGTACTCTGGAGATTTTTGGTGTTAAGTTTTCGATAGACCTAGTACCGATCGCTATGGGTGATATATGTGTCATAGTGGGAATGGACTGGTTGAGTCGATTTGCAGATGTGATAGATTGCGAGCTTCAGTTAGTGACTATACGAGACCCTAGTGGGGGAGTACTTATGGTGTACGGCGAGGGTACTAGGTCTAGGGGTGGCAATTGATGACACGACATGACAAAAATACACGACACGAAAGGAAATTGGGACGAAATTGAATTTCAAATTCGTGTTCGTGTCGTGTTCGTGTTAAGTATAAAAAACACGATGTCGTTTGGTGTCGTGTTCGTGTTCAAATTTAGACACAAAATTGACATGATTTACTATTTCTTTGTCGTGTTTTTCGTGTTTGTCGTGTTTGTGGTGTTATATATGATTAAATATTAATTAAATAAACTAGTTTTTAGTTTATGTTATATTTGTCGTGTCGTGTCGTGTTTGTCGTTTTATAATTCATTCGTTTTCGTGTTAGTTAAAAAAACACGACATCGTGTCGTGTTCGTGTTTCCTAAAACCTTGTCGTGTCGTGTCGTGTCAGGCAAAAACACGAAACGATAGCACGATTTGCCACCCCTAACTAGGTCTGGATCAGCTTTCTGCTCTGTTGCCCGAGCAAGACAGAGTTTACGACATGGTTGTTTGGGTTTTCTAGCGTACATGATGGATACACGGGTTACTGCAGGGAGACCAAGTTCTATCTCTGAGGTTCCGATAGTGTGTGAGTTTGCAGATGTTTTCCCCGAGGAGTTGCCGGGTGTGCCTCCCGAAAGGCAGGTGGAGTTTCGGATTGATTTGATTCCGGGTGCGGCACGTATTTCCAAGGCACCCTATCGCCTTGCGCCACCAGAGATGCAGGAGTTATCCTCTCAGCTCCAGGAGCTGTAGGGGAAAGGGTTCATTAGACCGAGTAGCTCACTGTGGGGAGCTCCGATCATTTTTGTCAAGAAAAAGGATAGTTCGCACCGGATGTGCATTGATTACCGGGAGCTGAACAAGTTGACGGTCAAAAACTGTTACTCACTTCCAAAAGGATGGAGTCTTGGAGTCATTTGACATGTAAGCAAGAAACGCATAGGCCAACTCCTTATGGCATTGTCGTCTTGGACATGTAAGCAAGAAACGCATAGGCCAACTCCAAAAGGATGGAGTCTTGGAGTCATTTGACCTAAAGTCAGATGATAGTTGTGAATCTTGTTTTCTTGGTAAAATGACAAAGTCACCTTTTGCTGGCACTTGTGCTAGGGGTGAAGGTTTGTTGTACCTCATACACACGGATGTGTGTGGACCCTTCAGAACTGCCACAAGAGATGCTAATCGGTTCTATGTGACGTTTACTGATGATTTTAGTAGATATGGATATGTCTACTTAATCAAGCATAAGTCAGAAACCTTTGAGAAATTCAAAGAGTTTAAGCAAGAAGTAGAGAATCAGTTGGGCAGGAACATTAAGATGCTTCGATCCGATTGTGGTGGTGAGTATCTTAGTACTGAGTTCCTTGACTATCTTAAGGAATGTGGGATTGTCTCACAATTGACACCTCCTAGGACACCACAGTTGAATGGTGTAGCTGAGAGGGGCAATCGGACCTTGTTGGACATGGTTCGTTCCATGATGAGTCGAGCTTCGCTACCAATCTCATTTTGGGGGTATGCCTTAGAGACTGCCGCCCATATCCTTAATCTAGTCCCTACAAAGAAGGTTGCCAAAACACCTCACGAGATGTGGACTGGAAAAGTTCCCAATCTAGACCACATCAAGATTTGGGGTTGCGAGGCTTTCGTGAGACGCGAGACTCACGATAAGCTCGAACCCCGAAGCGAAAGGTGTATTTTCATCGGCTATCCACAGAAATCCTTTGGCTACATTTTCTACAAACCTAGTGATAATGTGGTCTTTGTAGCAAGAAGAGGATTCTTTCGAGAGAGAGAATTCATGAGCCAAGGAGACAGTGGGAGGCAAATTGACCTTGAGAAATTCAAGAGTCAAGTGGTGAAGGAACTTCAAACCCTAGCACTCAACCTGAGGAGGAAACTCCTGTTGAGCAGACTGAAGAATCTATACCTCTGAGGCGTTCCACCAGAGTTAGGAGATCACCTGAGCATTATTATGGTTTCCATATTACTGCAGAAGGTGAGACACTTATCAGTGATAACACACTGGCAAATCTGGATGAGCCTAACAGCTACACGGAAGTCATGGCAGGCCCTGAGGCTGCTAAATGGAAAGAGGCTATGGATAGCGATATACTGTCCATGTATGACAATCAAGTTTGGAACTTGGTTGACAATGTACCAGATCGTAAGATAGTTGGGTGCAAATGGATCTTCAAGAAGAAGACCGACATGGATGGTAATGTACACACTTATAAGGCACGACTGGTTGCAAAGGGTTATTCTCAAACTCCAGGAGTTGATTATGATGAGACCTTTTCACCAGTGGCCAAGATTAAGTCTATTAGGGTTCTGTTAGCCATTACTGCATTTCATGACTATGAAATATGGCAAATGGATGTCAAAACCGCTTTCCTTAATGGAAAGTTGGCTGAAGATGTTTACATGGTTCAGCCAGAGGGTTTTGTCAGTACAGAGTACCCCAGTAGAGTGTGTAAGCTCGAGAAATCCATTTATGGATTAAAACAGGCCCCTCGCAGATGGAATCTTTGCTTTGATGAGAAAGTCAAAGAATTTGGCTTTTCAAGAAGTGAAGATGAATCTTGTGTCTATATCAAGGCTAGTAGGAGTATAGTAAGCTTCTTGGTACTGTATGTGGATGACATACTACTCATAGGAAATGACATCCCAACCCTGCAGGAAGTAAAGTCCTGGCTTGGGAAGTGTTTCGCTATGAAGGACCTTGGAGAAGCTGCCTATATCCTAGGGATAAGGATTTTGAGAAACATGAGTAAAAGACTAATTGGACTTAGTCAAAGCACCTATGTGGACAAAGTGTTGAAAAGGTTCAACATGCATAATTCCAAGAAAGGAGAGTTACCCATCCAGAGTAACGCCAGATTGAGTAAGACACAAAGCCCTAGTACTGAGGCTGAGATAGCAGAAATGAGTCGAATACCTTATGCTTCAGCTGTAGGATCGATCATGTATGCTATGACGTGTACTCGACCTGATGTAGCCTTTGCTTTGAGCATGGTTAGCAGGTATCAGGGGAACCCTGGAAAGGCACACTGGACTGTACCTGCGAAGGACTAAGGACTGGGTCCTTACCCTCGGCGGCAGTGAGGACTTGAGAGTTGTAGGGTACAGTGATGCTAGCTTTCAGACCGACAGGGATAATTTCCGCTCTCAGTCGGGCTGGGTCTTTACTCTAAACGGAGGGGCAATTACTTGGAAAAGTTCCAAGCAGGAGACAGTGGCTGATTCCACTTGTGAATCAGAGTATATAGCAGCAAGCGAGGCAACAAAGGAGGCTATATGGCTAAAGAGCTTCATCGGAGACCTTGGAGTTGTACCAGCTATAAAGGAGCCAATGGAGATTTTCTGTGACAGCAATAGTGCGGTTGCCTTAGCCAAGGAACCAAGAGATCATGGGAGATCCAGACACATTGACAGAAAATATCACTTCATTAGACATCGAATAGAAGAAGGAATCCTCGTGGCAAAGAGGGTATCATCGGATGAGAACCCAGCAGATCCCCTCACGAAGGGACTGACTCGGGCTAAGCATCTCCAGCATGCTCGGAGCATAGGGCTGAAGGATGATATTAGTTTTAGTAGTTAGATAATCTTGAAATTTGTAAAATGTAATTGACATTTGATGATAAATAAAAGCTGTTATTTATGAGTAAAGTGTTGCTATCTCTTGTCAATCGTTTACTATTATTTCTTTTTGCATGTTTTGACTTCCAGAATAATTATGTTATGGTTTATATCATATTATTCAAACTCTCCACAGTCGGTCATATGTTGGAAGTAGATATGAATCAAGACTGTCATGGGTTGGCTTGTAGAGGTCTAAGATGTTAGACAAAGCGGGGCTACAGCACTCATGAGTGCTCATAAGTTCTGAGTATTGGATTCAACCCACGCTCACTTGTATCACTTCATGGAATTTATCTCGAGTGATCGTGAGACGGTAATATCATATAAGTCTTCAAACCTAGAGATATGATTTGTTGCCTATGAGTTGGTTATGCATTGATTGCACGAAAACGCATTGGTAACTCGATGTTATAAACCGTGCTTTTGTGTGTAATTCAACAAGTAGTAGAGCAAACATATGAGTCGAAGTTTATCTGTTCCTTCTAGGATTAGAAGCGATATCTGGGCCCCTCGATGATTTTGTTTTGACCTACGTACCGGGCCCGGTCAGAACTAAATTGATGTGTTCAGTTAAGTTCTATGTCAAACAAATCGGAAATCGGGAAACAAATGCTGGACAATAAGCAAGACCATGTTCCATGTATTTGTCCGGTTGATATCTAGAACAGAGGATTATACGATCACTTATCTAAAATGGCGCTTCATAGTTCAACAGAGTTTAAAGAGCTACGATTGCTGATCGGTTCCTGAAGTCATACTTGCAACTATAGTTATTAGACTTATCCAAGTGGGAGACTATTGGATATAGTGTCTAAGTCCATAACTATATTTGGTATGTACTTGACCCAACCCGGCATGGTCCATTTGGGTTGCACTTCACCCGAACAATTTACGGATAATCGTTTGAGAATAGTATAAGTTATGATTTATTAATATATTATAAGTCCTAATATATTAATATAAAATCATATTATTTAATTAGTATTGATCTATAATTAATCTAGAATTAATTTAGAGATCAAAAGTATGACTAATTAAATATGGGCTCTTGTATTTATATAGTGTGGGCTAATGCTTATTTGGAATGGGCTAGGCTTGCATGGAAAGTCCGTGGATACTCCATGGAGCTTTAACCCATGGATCTCATATAAATGAAAAGACATGGGTATTAGGGTTTACATGAATGTAACCCTAATCCACCACACTATATAAAGGAGGCTTTGGTTCTTGAAATCACATGAGTTGTGGTAAGTAAAGTAAGAGGGCCGATTTCAAGAAAGGTGATTACTATTCTCACAAAATTCCAAGTTTGTGGTGATTTGTGATTTCCATTTGAGGCATCCACACTATTGGTGCTAGGCTCTAAAACTCCAAGAAATCAACTACAACTACAAGGTAAGTAATTCTACTAGCTTTATTTGATTCAAGTTCCCCATGCCATGCTAGATAGGATAAGAACCTTGGAAAAATAATTATTTGCATGTATCATAGTCAAACATAGATCCAAGGTTTCTAGGGTTGCATGTACACCATAGGAGTGTTAGAATGCTCAAAACCCATAAGTGGTATCAGAGCCTGGTTTGTTTATTTGATACTTGATGCAAAAAAAAAAAACTTGAAAATCGAAGTTTTGTTCAAAAGCTCGTATCAAAATTTCAAGTTTTGTATATGTACTTACGATTCTTGAAATTTTTGATATGAACATTCATAAACATATGAGTTTAGAAGATCATAGAAATTATGTGCTAATAATTGATTAGATTAATTCTTGATCTTTATGTGTTTTAATGGAGTCCATAACTGGTTCTTAAGTTATGGATAACCAAAAGTCACATTTATAAATAACCATTAAAAGAACACATAGGTTACAAAAAATGAAGAGTCTTCATTTTTAAGAACCATTAACTCATAAGTTATGAGAAATGAAAAGTTTTGAAAGTTTACAAAACTTGCCCTCAAGTTTTGGAACATGTAAAGTCATATTAAAAACTTTAGTTCCAACCCCTAGAATTTTAAAAGTTAAAATTCAACCCTTATACTTTATAATATTATAAGTTTAATAATATTTATATATGTATAAGATCAAGTCGTCTTACCGCTAGTACGCCTCATTCACGAAGCCGGTCTATAAGGGGGGTATAAGGTTGTTGCCTATAAAATGGCAACTTAATGGGTGTCCACTCTCACCCACCGCTTCCTTGATCGGTGGAGGGTCGTTAGCCGAACGGGTAGGACAAGGACTTATAAATTCTCATTAAAAGTATAATGATAATACTAAAGTAACTAAACTTTATTGAATTCTCAATCTTAGTTATTTTAGGAAAATGTGAATAAGGTGCTAATCCATGAAATTACACTTTACACTTTGTTTAAGTCATTAGTGGAGCGTGTGTGGTTAACCGTCACACTAACTTGAACTTAACAAGGTAGGTAAAGGGTGACTTAATGTTTATCATAGTATCGATGGAGCGTGTGTGGTTAACCGGCACATCGATTGAGGGGTAATACATTAAGGGTACCAAGTAATTTGCATGGTTACTTCACACCTTGTTTTGTGATCCTCGGCATCCCAGTCACAAAAATTGAAGGGCACACTCAAGATTGAAACATGCCATTGAAGAAAGTTCAATGAATCTCAAAGAATCTAGGAGTTTCTAAACCAATTAAAACCTAATTAAATATTTCATTTTTCATGGTGGAAATTGGTGAATCGTCATTCACCTACCTTCAAATATCTTATAGCTTAGATTACAACATCCCTCTTCTAAGTTATAAAATATTGTGTTGGGTCCTAGCCTTAATATTACATTTGGGTGTTTTATTAAGGACTATCTCAAAATCTAATCTAATCTATTCCCTCCTCATTTCAGATGTCTTCCAATAACAATGCTTCTGGCTCAAACCCTACTAGTTCCTTCTCTCTCATGAATCTTTGTGGGAGAGTCATCTTTGATGGGTCCAACTTTACTGATTGGATCAGAAACATCAGGATGGTCACTCGGTATGAGAACAAAGAATATGTTCTCGACAAGGAGCTGAAAGTACCCGAGCCAACTGCTACTCCTGAAGAGCTTGCTGATTATGAGGTACATGAAAGAGATGCTACAAAAGTGGCATGCATCATGATGGCCACCATGACAGCCGAGCTCCAAAAGTCCTATGAGGACTATTATCCTTTTGAGATGCACCAGGACTTGATGGACCGCTACCATCAAAGTGCTCGTCAAGAGCGATATGAAATAATCTCCTCCATGATAACAACCCGAATGAAGGATGGTGAACCCATCACGGGCCACATGCAGAAAATGCAAAGGTATGTGGACCGTTTACTGAAGCTGAATGTGAACTTCCCTGAGGAGTTAGCAATAGACATAATTTTGCACTCCTTGCCATCGTGCTATGATCAATTCCGCATGACATATCACATGAACAAGGAAGAAGTCACCCTCAGCAAACTTCAAGGACTCTTGAAGACCGCCGAAAGTGGTCTAAAGGGTAAGTCGGTTGTTACTACTCCTACTCCTACTCCAACTGCGGCCAATGTCTTGGCAATCGGGCATGACAAAGGGAAGAAGAGAAAGAACCCTTCTAAGGGTACCAAGGATAAGACCCTTGAAGGCTCCTCTTCAATCAAAACCAAGAAAGGTTTTGTCACTCCTTCTGCTAACCCTAATGAGGCTGAATGCTTCTATTGTCATGAAAAGTCGCACTGGAAGCGAAACTGCCCAAAGTACCAGCAAGATTCGAAGGATGGGAAAGTAAACCCCAACCATGCAGGTATATACACTATATTGTCTAATAACTCACCTCATTCTAAGTCTTGGGTCCTTGATACAGGTTGTGGTATTCACATATGTTGTGATTTGCAGGGACTAAGAAGAAGTGAGAATGTGGAGCAAGGAAAGATAAACTTGATCATGGGAAACAGGAAAGCTTCACCTGTCACCAAGATAGGAGTTTATTCCTTAGTGCTAAATAGTGGGTTTACATTAGATTTGAATAAATGTTATTATTCGCCAGAAATGGCAAGAAATGTTATTTCCTTTCATGCATTGTATAAACAAGGTTTTACCTTTTATTTTGATAATAATAATGGTAGTATTGATGCTTTCGTTAATAATGTTCTTTATTTTAAAGCATTACCTTGTGATGGTGTGTATGAAACTGTATCTGTTGTAGATAATCTAGGAAATAATGTATTGTGTATTGACTCTTCCACTAGCTTAGATAAAGCATCTTTATGGCATTGTCGGCTTGGACATGTAAGCAAGAAACGCATAGGCCAACTCCAAAAGGATGGAGTCTTGGAGTCATTTGACCTAAAGTCAGATGATAGTTGTGAATCTTGTTTGCTTGGTAAAATGACAAAGTCACCTTTTACTGGCACTTGTGCTAGGGGTGAAGGTTTGTTGGACCTCATACACACGGATGTGTGTGGACCCTTCAGAACTGCCACAAGAGATGCTAATCGGTTTTATGTGACTTTTACTGATGATTTTAGTAGATATGGATATGTCTACTTAATCAAGCATAAGTCAGAAACCTTTGAGAAATTCAAAGAGTTTAAGCAAGAAGTGGAGAATCAGTTAGGCAGGAACATTAAGATGCTTCGATCCGATCGTGGTGGTGAGTATCTTAGTACTGAGTTCCTTGACTATCTTAAGGAATGTGGGATTGTCTCACAATTGACACCTCCTAGGACACCACAGTTGAATGGTGTAGCTGAGAGGCGCAATCGGACCTTGTTGGACATGGTTCGTTCCATGATGAGTCGAGCTTCGCTACCAATCTCATTTTGGGGGTATGCCTTAGAGACTGCCACTCATATCCTTAATCTAGTCCCTACAAAGAAGGTTGCCAAAACACCTCACGAGATGTGGACTGGAAAAGTTCCCAATCTAGACCACATCAAGATTTGGGGTTGCGAGGCTTTCGTGAGACGCGAGACCCACGATAAGCTCGAACCCCGAAGCGAAAGGTGTATTTTCATCGGCTATCCACAGAAATCCTTTGGCTACATTTTCTACAGACCTAGTGATAATGTGGTCTTTGTAGCAAGAAGAGGATTCTTTCGAGAGAGAGAATTCATGAGCCAAGGAGACAGTGGGAGGCAAATTGACCTTGAGAAAATTCAAGAGTCAAGTGGTGAAGGAACTTCAAACCCTAGCACTCAACCTGAGGAGGAAACTCCTGTTGAGCAGACTGAAGAATCTATACCTCTGAGGCGTTCCACCAGAGTTAGGACTGCACCTGAGCATTATTATGCTTTCCATATTACTGCAGAAGGTGAGACACTTATCAGTGATAACACACTGGCAAATCTGGATGAGCCTAACAGCTACACGGAAGCCATGGCAGGCCCTGAGGCTGCTAAATGGAAAGAGGCTATGGATAGCGAGATACAGTCCATGTATGACAATCAAGTTTGGAACTTGGTTGACAATGTACCAGATCGTAAGATAGTTGGGTGCAAATGGATCTTCAAGAAGAAGACCGACATGGATGGTAATGTACACACTTATAAGGCACGACTGGTTGCAAAGGGTTATTCTCAAACTCCAGGAGTTAATTATGATGAGACCTTTTCACCAGTGGCCAAGATTAAGTCTATTAGGGTTCTGTTAGCCATTGCTGCATTTCATGACTATGAAATATGGCAAATGGATGTCAAAACCGCTTTCCTTAATGGAAAGTTGGCTGAAGATGTTTACATGGTTCAGCCAGAGGGTTTTGTCAGTACAGAGTACCCCAGTAGAGTGTGTAAGCTCGAGAAATCCATTTATGGATTAAAACAGGCCCCTCGCAGATGGAATCTTTGCTTTGATGAGAAAGTCAAAGAATTTGGCTTTTCAAGAAGTGAAGATGAATCTTGTGTCTATATCAAGGCTAGTGGGAGTATAGTAAGCTTCTTGGTACTGTATCTGGATGACATACTACTCATAGGAAATGACATCCCAACCCTGCAGGAAGTAAAGTCCTGGCTTGGGAAGTGTTTCGCTATGAAGGACCTTGGAGAAGCTGCCTATATCCTAGGGATAAGGATTTTGAGAAACATGAGTAAAAGACTAATTGGACTTAGTCAAAGCACCTATGTGGACAAAGTGTTGAAAAGGTTCAACATGCATAATTCCAAGAAATGAGAGTTACCCATCCAGAGTAACGCCAGATTGAGTAAGACACAAAGCCCTAGTACTGAGGCTGAGATAGCAGAAATGAGTCGAATACCTTATGCTTCAGCTGTAGGATCGATCATGTATGCTATGACGTGTACTCGACCTGATGTAGCCTTTGCTTTGAGCATGGTTAGCAGGTATCAGGGGAACCCTGGCAAGGCACACTGGACTGTACCTGCGAAGGACTAAAGACTGGGTCCTTACCCTCGGCGGCAGTGAGGACTTGAGAGTTGTAGGGTACAGTGATGCTAGCTTTCAGACCGACAGGGATAATTTCCGCTCTCAGTCGGGCTGGGTCTTTACTCTAAACGGAGGGGCAATTACTTGGAAAAGTTCGAAGCAGGAGACAGTGGCTGATTCCACTTGTGAATCAGAGTATATAGCAGCAAGCGAGGCAACAAAGGAGGCTATATGGCTAAAGAGCTTCATCGGAGACCTTGGAGTTGTACCAGCTATAAAGGAGCCAATGGAGATTTTCTGTGACAGCAATAGTGCGGTTGCCTTAGCCAAGGAACCAAGAGATCATGGGAGATCCAGACACATTGACAGAAAATATCACTTCATTAGACATCGAATAGAAGAAGGAATCCTCGTGGCAAAGAGGTTATCATCGGATGAGAACCCAGCAGATCCCCTCACGAAGGGACTGACTCGGGCTAAGCATCTCCAGCATGCTCGGAGCATAGGGCTGAAGGATGATATTAGTTTTAGTAGTTAGATAATCTTGAAATTTGTAAAATGTAATTGACATTTAATGATAAATAAAAGTTGTTATTTATGAGTAAAGTGTTGCTATCTCTTGTCAATCGTTTACTATTATTTCTTTTTGCATGTTTTGACTTCCAGAATAATTATGTTATGGTTTATATCATATTATTCAAACTCTCCACAGTCGGTCATATGTTGGAAGTAGATATGAATCAAGACTGTCATGGGTTGGCTTGTAGAGGTCTAAGATGTTAGACAAAGCGGGGCTACAGCACTCATGAGTGCTCATAAGTTCTAAGTATTGGATTCAACCCACGCTCACTTGTATCACTTCATGGAATTTATCTCGAGTGATCGTGAGACGGTAATATCATATAAGTCTTCAAACCTAGAGATATGATTTGTTGCCTATGAGTTGGTTATGCATTGATTGCACGAAAACGCATTGGTAACTCGATGTTATAAACCGTGCTTTTGTGTGTAATTCAACAAGTAGTAGAGCAAACATATGAGTCGAAGTTTATCTGTTCCTTCTAGGATTAGAAGCGATATCTGGGCCCCTCGATGATTTTGTTTTGACCTATGTACCGGGCCCGGTCATAACTAAATTGATGTGTTCAGTTAAGTTCTATGTCAAACAAATCGGAAATCGGGAAACAAATGTTGGACAATAAGCAAGACCATGTTCCATGTATTTGTCCAGTTGATATCTAGAACAGAGGATTATATGATCACTTATATAAAATGGCGCTTCATAGTTCAACAGAGTTTAAAGAGCTACGATTGCTGATCGGTTCCTGAAGTCATACTTGCAACTATAGTTATTAGACTTATCCAAGTGGGAGACTGTTGGATATAGTGTCTAAGTCCATAACTATATTTGGTATGTACTTGACCCGACCCGGCATGGTCCATTTGGGTTGCACTTCACCCGAACAATTTATGGATAATCGTTTGAGAATAATATAAGTTATGATTTATTAATATATTATAAGTCCTAATATATTAATATAAAATCATATTATTTAATTAGTATTGATCTATAATTAATCTAGAATTAATTTAGAGATCAAAAGTATGACTAATTAAATATGGGCTCTTGTATTTATATAGTGTGGGCTAATGCTTATTTGGAATGGGCTAGGCTTGCATGGAAAGTCCGTGGATACTCCATGGAGCTTTAACCCATGGATCTCATGGAAATGAAAAGACATGGGTATTAGGGTTTACATGAATGTAACCCTAATCCACCACACTATATAAAGGAGGCTTTGGTTCTTGAAATCACATGAGTTGTGGTAAGTAAAGTAAGAGGGCCGATTTCAAGAAAGGTGATTACTATTCTCACAAAATTCCAAGTTTGTGGTGATTTGTGATTTCCATTTGAGGCATCCACACTATTGGTGTTAGGCTCTAAAACTCCAAGCAATCAACTACAACTACAAGGTAAGTAATTCTACTAGCTTTGTTTGATTCAAGTTCCCCATGCCATGCTAGATAGGATAAGAACCTTGGAAAAATAATTATTTGCATGTATCATAGTCAAACATAGATCCAAGGTTTCTAGGGTTGCATGTACACCATAAGAGTGTTAGAATGCTCAAAACCCATCATATGGACCTCATGAACCAGGTGTGCTGGCCCATGTTGGATCGATCGGTGATCATTTTCATCGACGATATTCTTGTGTACTCGAGGTTCAGGAAGCAGCACGAGGAACATCTTAGAGAGGTTTTGGGAATCTCGTTAATCAAAATGGGATATTAGTCGACCCTGCCAAGATTGAGGCAGTTATGCAATGGGAGGTGCCGAGATCCCCATCCGAGATCAGGAGTTTTCTGGGATTGACCGGCTATTATCGGAGATTTATCAGAGATTTCTCCAAGATTGTCGTCCCCCTCACCATGTTGACCCGGAAGGGCGTTACTTTTACTTGGGGTCCCGAGCAGCAGACCTCATTTGAGACTCTTCGCCAGAGATTGTGCGAAGCCCCGGTGTTAGCCCTTCCCGAGGGAGTGGATGACTTTGTGGTTTTCTGTGATGCATCTATATCCGAGTTGGGTTCGGAGCTAATGCAGAGAGGGAACGTGATAGCATACGCATCTAGGCAGTTGAAGCCTCATGAGACGAGATATCCCACCCACGATCTGGAGCTAGGGTGCGGTGGTGTTCGCCCTCAAGATCTGGCGCCACTATTTGTACAGAGTCCGGTGTACCATATACACGGACCATAAGAGTCTGAAGTACTTGATGGATCATCCCAACCTGAACATGCGACAGAGGAGATGGTTGGATGTAGTGTAGGACTACGACTGCGAGATCTTATATCATCCAGGCAAGGCTAATGTGGTAGCCGATGCCTTGAGCCGCAGAGCCGAGAGCGCTCCGATCCGAGATGTATGTATGAGGATGACGGTGATGACTCCAGTCTTCGATACCATCCGATAGGCTCAGGTGGAGGTTGTGAAAATGGAGAACCGCAAGAGAGAGCGTGTGATTGGGCAGGTTTATGAGTTTGTAATGGATAGTCGTGGGCTTATGACTTTCCGAGGGCGGATTTAGGTGCCCTTTACGGGCGGAGCTCGGCATATACTAATGGAGGAGGCGCATAGATCGATATTCTCGATCCATCCCGGGGCTACTAAGATGTATTTGGACCTAAAAAGAGATTACTAGTGGCCCTGTATGAAGCGGGATGTTGTTTGGGTAGTTGAGAGGTGCTTGACCTGCCGTCGGGTCAAGGCAGAGCACTAGCGCCCACATAGTCCATTGCAGCCTCTGGAGATTCCCCAGTGGAAGTGGGAACAGATCTCAATGGACTTTATCACCAAGTTACCGAGGACTGCGCGTGAAGTTGACGCGATTTGGGTGATTATGGACCGGCTGACGAAGAGTGCTCACTTCCTTGCTATCAGAGAGATCTTCTGTAGAGAGATTGGCCGAGATTTATGTGAGAGAGGTGGTATCTCGGCATGGAGTGCCGATCTCGATAGTGTCAGATCGAGACGTACGCTTTACTTCCAGATTCTGGAAGAAATTTCACGGGGAGTTGGGCACGCGCTTACATTTTAGCACTGCATACCACCCGCAGACGGACGGGCAGAGCGAGCGGATGATTCAGACGCTTGAGGACATGCTGCGTGCCTGTGTCATGGACTTCGTAGGAAGTTGGGACACATACTTACCCTTGGCTGAGTTTTCCTACAACAACATGGACCATTCGAGTATTGGTAGGCCTCCCTTTGATCTTTTATATGGGAGGAGGTGTTGGACTCCTATTTGTTGGGGGGAGGTGGGACAGAGAGTGATGGGTGACACTGAGATAGTGCTAAAGACGACTGCGCAGATTCAGCAGGTTAGACAGAGATTATTGACGGCCCAGAGTCGCCAGAAGAGTTATGCAGACAGGCGACGAACCGAGATAGAATTCCAGATCGGAGATTTTGTCCTCCTGAAGGTATCCCCATGGAAAGGAGTGATCCGATTCAGGAAGCGGGGCAAGCTGGAGCCCCGATACATCGGCCCTTTTAGAGTGACCGCCATGGTAGGCAGAGTAGCCTACCGGTTGGAGCTACCTACAGAGCTGAGTCAGATTCATAACACCTTCCACGTGTCCCAGTTGAGGAAGTGTGTAGCCGACGAGACGGTTGTAGTGCCATTAGAGGACATTCAGGTGGATGCGAACCTGAATTATATAGAGAGACCGATTGCATTTTTGGATTGGAAAGTGAAGGTTCTGAGAAACAAGGAGGTGCCCCTGATTCAGGTCCAGTGGCAGCATCGGAAGGGGTCCGAGTCTACTTGGGAGCTGGAGTTGGAGATGCGGGAGCAGCATCCAGAGTTATTTGCGGAGCATGACTTCGAGGGCGAAGTCTGATTCTAGTGGGGGAGAATTGTAACATCCCAAGTCCAGGTATACCTTGTTAACCTTGATCTTTTGAGCATTTGTCCATTTTGGCCCTTTTTAGAGAAAAGGTGGTAAATGAGTACGCGGGGCGTACTAGAGTGTACGCTCAGCGTACTCATGAGCGTGCATTTGACGCGGAGACCACCTAGTACGCTGGGCGTACCGGAGGGTACGCTGGGCGTACTAGGCCCAGAGTGGAAACCCTAATTTGGGGTGTGACCCTATATAAAGGATATGATGGCCTCATTCCTGGCCACCATTCCCAAACACCAAACCCTCCTAACCCTAAATTTTCGTTCTTATAGCTTGTGAGTGCATTTGAGAGCTTGTGATTGTGATCTTGTGTTCTTGAAGTGGAGAAGAATCCTTAGAGAAGAAGGAGTGAGAGTCCAGGCTTTTGGATCTGAGCTTAGCTGTGTGGAAAGCTTCACATAGAGGTATAAAGCTTCAAGCTTTCTCATCTTTTGATTTGTGTATTTTTATGGAGTATTTTAGGGTTTTGTCCCAAAAGATGGAGACTTTATGAGTCAATGAGCTCCAGAGACCTTGATCTACCCCCTTTCAGTGTATTTTGTGGAGTAAAGTCATAAAAATCAAATCTTGGACGTGAGAAATGAGCCATGCATGAGATATGAGCTTCATGAGGAAAGAGGATGAGTGTTTTGAGTGTTTGTGACCTAATCGGCCATGCAAAGGCTTAAAGTCACTGACTTTATGGATTAAGAGATATTAGGGAGTCCAGATCTGTGATATGAGCCAAGGTCTTAACTGATTAAGACCAAATATGTGAGGAGAGTGAAACTGGGACGTACGCTGGGCGTAATCCCAATACGCGCAGCGTAGGGGTCGAGCATCCCCGATGCCTGCATGGCAGCCGAGTACGCCCAGCGTAGAGAGTTGGTACGCGCAGCGTACTCCCTGCCGTTGACTTTCGGTTGACTTTTAGGGTTTGGTCAATTTGTGGACTATAAGGCCATAGAGGGGTAAAATGGTATTTTTCCCTTCTGTGAGTTTGTAGAAGGGTTAGTTTAGCTTCAGTGAGAGCCTTATTAATTAGGGATTATTATTGTTGTGTTAGGACGAGGCTAGACCGGCGATTCGAGTTCGAGATTATCCAAGTTCTTACGAGGTGAGTCTTCTCACTATACTTACCTTGAGTGGTAATCTATGTGTGACCGGAGGGTCTTATGTGCATATACGGTGTATTGAGTTATCCTGCTTATTTGTCTTTGTGATATGTATGTTGTGCATTATATTGAGCTACTGAGTTGAGGGACCGGAGGGTCCATCTGAGTTGTGGGACCAGAGGGTCCCACTGAGACACATTTGACCAGAGAGTCTTATCTGAGTATAGCTATGAGAGGCTGATGAGTTAAGAGTAGTATTTTGGGGAACTCACTAAGCTTTGTGCTTACCGTGTTATGTGTTATATGTTTCAGGTACTTCTCAGGATCACGGGAAGGCGTCGGCTTGATTGTATACACGTCAGAGATTTGAGTCATGTTTTGAGAGGATCCTGTATCTGTTATGTATTCGGTTTTGGGATATATGTTTGATGATTTGATAATACTTTTGGAGATATTAAATTGAGAAAAATGTGTTTTAAAAATTTGAAAAAAAAATTAGTTGAAAATTTACGTTGTTACACAAAACATGTTAAAACTGAAAACAAGGGGTATGAAACTCACTTTGCTTTGAAGTTCTCGGTTTGATGAAGAGATGGAAAGAGATGATGTGATTCTCGGCCCTAGCAAGCTCCTTGAGATGATTTTTGAACTTAGATGGTCCTAGTGAAGTATGATCCACGGTTTGGAGCAAACGAGTAACAAGTTTTAGCAAAATTGTGAAGTTAAACGTGCTTGAGAAAGAGTAGATTACCAATTATGGATGAGGACTTGATGCAAAATTCTTAGAAGCACCCTCCAAAGGTCACGAAATTTTTGAGGAGTAGAGAGGAGATCTTGAGAGAGTATTGAAAGTGTTTGAAAGAAAATGGGAGGTGGTGGGAGGGTGTGTTTCGGCCGAGAGGTAGAAGAAGAGAGGGAGAAGAGATAAGGAGTTTTGCATGAAGGGTAATAAATCTCCTTGAGGCATGTGATTATCTAGATACATGCTAGATAATTATGTGTTGTCAAGGTTTAATCAATCCTTCTTCCATTTCATTTTTATTTATTTTTGTTTGTTTTGGGCCGAGAATTGGGATAGGAAGAGGGAAATGGAATAGTTTGGGCCCATTCTTGGTTTTTGCTCGATTTTTATGAAGCTTAATAATATTTTTCGGCCCATTGGGCCCCTTATTAAGGTTCTCGGCCCAATGAAGCCCAATTAAAGAGTTTACGGCCCATTAGGGCAAATGAAATCATTTATGGCCCAACAAGGCCCATTAGAGATAAGATGTATTATTCTAGGTTCACATGGTCCAAAATGCTAAAGTTTAATGAATGTGGGTCCAATTAGAGCCCAATTAGGGTTCCTAGGCCAAAGATAGTCAAGTTGAAGGTTTATTGGTCCATTAGGCCCAATAAGAGAATCCTAGTTCATAATAAACTTGAACCGGAATTTTTAGGGTTTTCAACACATAATTGACTATAAGAGATGTATCGTATAAGATTTTGAGCTTTTCTAAAGAATGTTGATTAAGTTTGTTGTCATTGGATGAGCATAGGGTATAACATCAAATTAGGGTTACAAGTATCACAGTAGAGGATGTTTACATGAGACTAGAATTTCCTAGCCAAAATGCTAGTTGTGACATCGGCCACACACTTCCTCAGCTCGGACATGTAGAAGGTGTTATGAATTTGGCTCAACTCTGCTGGTAGCTCTAACTGATAGGCTACCCTACCTACTCTAGCAATCACTCTAAAAGGACCAATGTATCGAGGCCCCAGCTTGCTCCGTTTCCTGAATCAGATCACCCCTTTCCATGGGGATACCTTCAGGAGGACAAAATCTCCAACCTGGAACTCTAGGTTGGATCGTCACCGATCCACGTAACTATTTTGGCGACTCTGGGCTGTCAGTAACCTCTATCTGACCTGTTGAATCTGCTCGGTCGTCTTCAACACTATCTCAGTGCCACCCATCACTCGCTGCCCTACCTCTCCCCAACAAATGGGAGTCTGACACCTTCTCCCATACAGAAGCTCAAAGGGAGGCATACCAATACTCGAATGATGTTTGTTGTTGTAAGAAAACTTGGCCAAGGGCAAAATAAATGTCCCAACTTCCTCCGAAGTCCATAACACATGCACGCAACATGTCCTCAAGCAGTTGAATCGTCTGCTCTCTCTGCCCGTCTGTTTGTGGATGCTATTCGGTACTGAAATGTAACCGTGTACCCAACTCCTCATGAAATTTCTTCCAGAACCTGGAAGTAAAGCGCACGTCTCGATCTGACACTATCGAGGTCAGCACTCCATGCCGAGCTACCACCTGTCTCACATAAATCTCGACCAGTCTCTCTGCAGAAGAGCTCTCACTGATAGCGAGGAAGTGAGCACTCTTCGTCAGCCGGTCCACAGTCATCCATATCTCGTCAACCCCATGCGCAATTCTCGGTAACTTGGTGATAAAGTCCATATAAATTTGTTCCCACTTCCACTGGGGAATCTCTAAAGGCTGCAAAGGACCATGTGGACGCTGGTGCTCTGCCTTAACCCGATGACAGGTCAAGCACCTCTCTACAACCCATTCCACGTCCCTCTTCATACAGGGCCACCAATAGTCTCACTTCAGGTCCAAATACATCTTAGTGTCCCCTGGGTGGATCGAGAAGCTCTATCTATGAGCCTCTTCGAACAATACACGGCGAGCTCCACCTGTATAGGGCACCCAAATCCGCCCATGGAAAGTCATAAGCCCACGACTGTCCGCCATAAATTTGGAAACCTGCCCAGTCACACGCTCTCTCTTGTGGTTCTCCGATCTCGCAGCCTCCACCTGAGCCTCTCGGATGGTATCTAAGACTGGAGTCATCACCGTCATCCTCATACACACATCCCGGATCAGAGCTTTCTCGGCTCTGCGACTCAAGGCATCGGCTACCACATTAGCCTTGCCTGGTTGATATAAGATGTCACATTCGTAGTCATTCACTACATCCAACCATCTCCTCTGTCTCATATTCAGGTTGGGCTGATCCATCAGGTATTTCAGGCTCTTATGGTCCGTGTATATGGTACACCGGACACCATAAAGATAGTGGCGCCAAATCTTGAGGGCGAACACCACCGCCCCTAACTCCAAATCATGGGTGGGATACCTTGTCTCATGATGTGACATCCCCAATTTCACGGCCAGAAAAAGACCGATTTCGTTTATGCTTTTTAAAATAAAATCAGAGTAATCCTTTTAAAATATGTTCCGGAATTTGTTCCCAAAACAAAACATGATAAAAATTTATCAAAACCTTTCTTTAAGAAATATATAATTTCCTTTTATATCAAAACCTCGGGATGTCATGTTCCGATACAGATCAAAAGCATAAACAAGACATTATAAGCCTTACAACAGTTATTTACAACTACTGGCCTATAATCCATAAATCACTCATCATCATCCGACTATGCTCGGGGTCCACTACCTGTAATATAAAAAGTTGAGTGGGTCAGGCTTGGAAGCCTGGTGAGCATATAGGGTTTTCAACCCACAATAAATAATAAACTTATTAAGTTCTCAATCAACAATAAATTTATTAATTTCATCAACCAAAAATAACCCTAATTACCTATTCCCATTATCCTCACTATACGTCCCTAAAACAACTATCACAAGGGACCTAGCCTAAGGATTTTTATTAGGGGTGACAACATTGTTTTTCCTCAACAATTTATGTCAAACAAGACAACCAATAAGGTGACAACATTGCTTTCCTTCAGCAATTTATGTCAAACAAGACAAACATCAGGGTGACAACACTGCTTTCCTCAGCAATTTATGTCAAATAAGACAACCTAACATAAAACAACCAATAAGGTGACAACATTGCTTTCCTCAGCAATTTATGTCAAATAAGACAACCAATAGGGTGACAACATTGCTTTCCTATGCAATTTATGTCAAATAAGGCAAACATCAGGGTGACAACATTGCTTTTCCCTCAGCAATTTATGTCAAATAAAACAACCAATGTGGTGACAACACTGCTTTCTTCAGCAATTTATGTCAAATAAAACAAACATCGGGGTGACAACATTGCTTTCCCTCAGCAATTTATGTCAAATAAAACAAACATAGGGGTGACAACATTGCTTTCCCTCAGCAATTTATGTCAAATAAAACAAACATCGGGGTGACAACATTGCTTTCCCTCAGCAATTTATGTCAAATAAAACAAACATCGGGGTGACAACATTGCTTTCCCTCAGCAATTTATGTCAAATAGGCATGAAGTCACATCGTCGCCAAGGTTTATACAACAGGCACTACGTCACATAGTCGCCAGGGTTTATACAATAGGCACTATTCTCATAGTCACCAGGGTTTATACAATAGGCACTACGTCTCATAGTCGCCAGGGTTTATCTAATAGGCACGAAGTCACATCGTCACCAGGGTTTATCTAATAGGCACGAAGTCACATCGTCGCCAAGGTTTATACAACAGGCACTAAGTCCATAGCTGCCAACGTACTAAATACATAGCTACCAACGTACATCTATATTGTACTAAATTCATAGCTACCAACGTACATCTATATTGTACTTTTATCCCTCCTACTTTATCTACCCATGTTTTACCCAACATATTTGAAGATAAAATATTTATACATTTTAAATCATTTTAAACATGTATAAAACATTCATTCAACATCCATCTCAAATAAACAAACAACATATATACACATAGCACGTATTTTATATAAAATACTTCATATCTATGTGTAAGATGAAAGTGACTATACACTCACCTGATTTAATGAAAATCGGGTAGCAATTCGTTTCCTAAAACGTTCGTTTCTAATAAAACCGGGAGTTTTATTCATAAACCGGCCTCTGCGAGGGTCGGGCTTCGAAACCGAAAAGATAAATTTTCCGGGCTTTCGGGCACTTCGTGGCGTATTCCGGGGTTATAATTGATACCGGGGCTTTGGGGGATGTTAATATGAAAGAAATATGGGTTTAGGGGCTAAAAATGACACTTTTTCAAAATATACCCGGGAGGTCTCGCACCCTCCTATTTATAGGTGCGAGCCTCCTGATCCAACGGCTGAGAAGGCTCCAGGTGGCGCAGATCCGAGGGCTCGCAGCACCTGCTCGCACGTGGGCTCGCACGTGGCTGCGCATGCGAAGGTCTGCTGGAGGCTTCTGATTGGACCACTTCGGACAGCTCTACGGTTCGGACACACTGCTGATGACACACCAAGATCGGACACGGGGCAGCCTCCTATTGGACCGAACCTCGGACTCGAGAAGATCATGACACGCCTCGCCAGGTGGCTTCGGTGACTCAGCAGCTTTCGAACACGCGTCGGATGCGAAGCGAGGACACGTGGCCGAAGTCCACGTGTGCGAAATTTCTCGGTTTTGGGGATTTTTCTCGATTTTCGCGCCAAAACTTCTAAAATCCATAACTTTCGCATACGAGCTCCGTTTTTGACGTTCTTTATATGCACGCGTAGGTAAAATTACGCTCTACAACTTTCTTTAGACTTCGTCAGCTAATTTTGATATTAATTTTTATATTATTATTTTTAACAGACCGGGACAGGAAATCCGTTAAAAATTCATAACTTCTTCATCCGACATCCGTTTTCGTCAGACTTTTTACCGTTGTGCTACAAATGACGAGACCTTCGATTCTCGTTTAGGTTGTGTCGGCTAAAAATCACACGATCTAAAATTCGAGTTTTTAGCTGTCTACTGCTAAGCTGAAACTTCGAAAAATCATAACTTCCTCATACGAAGTCAGATTTGGGCGTTCTTTTTATACCTACTCTCGGTTTAACGAGCACTACGACTTTCATTTAGATCACTAAGGCTAAAAAGTAGTTTATCAAAAACTCACTTTTTACGACATCCGGCACCGTGCCGGTTTGTCGCGAAACTTCGACAGGTCATAACTTCTTCGTTATAACTCGGATTTCGGCATTCTTTATATATCCGGAAACCTTGAGACATATACTACAACTTGGTTAAGATTAATACTTCTAAATAATCTTCCATCAAAAAGTCATTTTTGATGCTTATCGTCTCTAAATTGACTAGCCCTGATCTACGGGCGTTACAACTATCTCCCCCTTAGGATGATTACGTCCCGGAATCATCAACGAAAATAGGGCTTGTATAATGATTCCATACGTTGTCTTTCCATCCTAAGTAATAACCGTGATGCTAAATCTTGCACCTATTCTTCATACCATGTTAGACTTTCATTTGTAACCTTCAAGTTACAAATTAAATCCTTATTGAGGACTCCTTCTTCTTCTTAGGATAAGTACTTCCCCTTATCTATTGTAACAGATCAATGGGTCATGTTCTAATGACCTTTCATCGGATGATGCAACGCCTAGACTCAGGTCTCTTAGAGTCAAATTGCAGAATGGAATATACCTTCGTTCGTATCTTAATGTGATATAATCACATTTTAGCATATAGCATTTCCAGCTACAAGCTTCATTAACAACGAGCGCGATGCTATCGATCGCATTAATTTCAACCTTCTGACTTTAGTCAGATGCTACATCGAACTTGGTCCTCAGAACTATGTAACAAACTCATCGTAGTCGGACTCAATTTGATATGACCACTAGGGTCTGAATAACAACCAACTTACTAGTCATTACCGAAACAAGGGTAATGACATATCCGAATAAAACGGAATCCATCACTAGTTTCTTGGTAACCTTGTGACTTTCCCTGATCCAAGCGTGAGTCCTGTGCTTCCAGTAGTATAGATCTCTACTACTATTCACACCTACTCATACTCGTCCCAAGTACTGTCTCGCAGTCCCCAAGTCCTAAAATCACAAAACAATTTAACACATACGAATGTGTCCAATTAATCATAGAATTTTCCTAGACTCTACTAGGACTTCTTCCACGCGTATCTTCAATCATTAATTCTACTTCAACTTGGTTGGCGATGGAAATTCCAGACGATGGGACAACTTCAAGAATTACACCAACCATTCATCATCCTGCCAATCGGAGGTGTACTTCAGACATATCGTACCCCTCTAAACGTTCCGTTATTTTATTAGACATATTCTAAAGGCAAGATACCACTCTTATGATATCTTCTGATAGGTATCATTCACTATCATAAGCTTTTCATTTCCTCCATCTACTCAATTCTCTATGAGTCTTCACCATAATGTTTTGTACACCCAAGCAGACGTTCGGTGTACTGGGCGAGAACTTAAGATAGGAAAGCTTTATTTACGATAAACGTATAAATCTCCTTATCACTTTGAAATGTTTACATGTTAGTTCTAATCTCGTAATCATACGCAGAATCCTACACACATAAAGTTTCCAGATCCGGTCAGCAACAGACCATAGATCCAAGCAAATAATGGCATATATGGCAAACATATAGCATTTAGCACATAAAAGCATTTTAGGCATCTTTCCTAAAATAAACTAGTGCTTGTGTCTAAAATATAGCAGACACTCATCTCACAATCATCACTTAGCATTCTAAGTTTAAGTCTAGAAATCCTACAATTTCTTAGTTCGCTTAAACTAATGCTCTGATACCAACTGTGACATCCCCAATTTCACGGCCAGAAAAGACCGATTTCGTTTATGCTTTTTAAAATAAAATCAGAGTAATCCTTTTAAAAGATGTTGCGGAATTTGTTCCCAAAACAAAACATGATAAAAATTTATCAAAACCTTTCTTTAAGAAATATATAATTTCCTTTTATATCAAAACCTCGGGATGTCATGTTCCGATACAGATCAAAAGCATAAACAAGACATTATAAGCCTTACAACAGTTATTTACAACTACTGGCCTATAATCCATAAATCACTCATCATCATCCGACTATGCTCGGGGTCCACTACCTGTAATATAAAAAGTTGAGTGGGTCAGGCTTGGAAGCCTGGTGAGCATATAGGGTTTTCAACCCACAATAAATAATAAACTTATTAAGTTCTCAATCAACAATAAATTTATTAATTTCATCAACCAAAAATAACCCTAATTACCCATTCCCATTATCCTCACTATAAGTCCCTAAAACAACTATCACAAGGGACCTAGCCTAACGATTTTTATTAGGGGTGACAACATTGTTTTTCCTCAACAATTTATGTCAAACAAGACAACCAATAAGGTGACAACATTGCTTTCCTTCAGTAATTTATGTCAAACAAGACAAACATCAGCGTGACAACACTGCTTTCCTCAGCAATTTATGTCAAATAAGACAACCTAACATAAAACAACCAATAAGGTGACAACATTGTTTTCCTCAGTAATTTATGTCAAATAAGACAACCAATAGGGTGACAACATTGCTTTCCTCTGCAATTTATGTCAAATAAGGCAAACATCGGGGTGACAACATTGCTTTTCCCTCAGCAATTTATGTCAAATAAAACAACCAATGTGGTGACAACACTGCTTTCTTCAGCAATTTATGTCAAATAAAACAAACATCGGGGTGACAACATTGCTTTCCCTTAGCAATTTATGTCAAATAAAACAAACATAGGGGTGACAACATTGCTTTCCCTCAGCAATTTATGTCAAATAAAACAAACATCGGGGTGACAACATTGCTTTCCCTCAGCAATTTATGTTAAATAAAACAAACATCGGGGTGACAACATTGCTTTCCCTCAACAATTTATGTCAAATAAAACAAACATCGGGGTGACAACATTGCTTTCCCTCAGCAATTTATGTCAAATAAAACAAACATCGGGGTGACAACATTGCTTTCCCTCAGCAATTTATGTCAAATAAAACAAACATCGGGGTGACAACATTGCTTTCCCTCAGCAATTTATGTCAAATAGGCACGAAGTCCCATCGTCGCCAAGGTTTATACAACAGGCACTACGTCACATAGTCGCCAGGGTTTATACAATAGGCACTACGTCTCATAGTCGCCAGGGTTTATACAATAGGTACTACGTCTCATAGTCTCCAGGGTTTATCTAATAGGCATGAAGTCACATCGTCACCAGGGTTTATCTAATAGGCACGAAGTCACATCGTCGCCAAGGTTTATACAACAGGCACTAAGTCCATAGCTGCCAATGTACTAAATACATAGCTACCAACGTACATCTATATTGTACTAAATTCATAGCTACCAACATACATCTATACTGTACTTTTATCCCTCCTACTTTATCTACCCATGTTTTACCCAACATATTTGAAGATAAAATATTTATACATTTTAAATCATTTTAAACATGTATAAAACATTCATTCAACATCCATCTCAAATAAACAAACAACATATATACACATAGCACGTATTTTATATAAAATACTTCATATCTATGTGTAAGAGGAAAGTGACTATACACTCACCTGATTTAATGAAAATCGGGCAGCAATTCGTTTCCTAAAACGTTCGTTTCTAATAAAACCGGGTGTTTTATTCATAAACCGGGCTCTGCGAAGGTCGGGCTTCGAAACCGAAAAGATAAATTTTCCAGGCTTTCGGGCACTTAGTGGCGTATTTCGGGGTTATAATTGATACCGGGGCTTTGGGGGATGTTAATATGAAAGAAATATGGGTTTAGGGGCTAAAAATGACACTTTTTCAAAATATACCCGGGAGGTCTCGCACCCTCCTATTTATAGGTGCGAGCCTCCTGATCCAACGGCTGAGAAGGCTCCAGGTGGCGCAGATCCGAGGGCTCGCAGCACCTGCTCGCACGTGGGCTCGCACGTGGCTGCGCATGCGAGGGTCTGCTGGAGGCTTCTGATTGGACCACTTCGGACAGCTCTACGGTTCGGACACGCTGCTGATGACACACCAAGATCGGACACGGGCCAGCCTCCTATTGGACCGAACCTCGGACTCGAGAAGATCATGACACGCCTCGCCAGGTGGCTTCGGTGACTCAGCAGCTTTCGGACACGCATCGGATGCGAAGCGAGGACACGTGGCCGAAGTCCACGTGTGCGAAATTCCTCGGTTTTGGGGATTTTTCTCGATTTTCGCGCCAAAACTTCTAAAATCCATAACTTTCGCATACGAGCTCCGTTTTTGACGTTCTTTATATGCACGCGTAGGTAAAATTACGCTCTACAACTTTCTTTAGACTTCGTCAGCTAATTTTGATATTAATTTTTATATTATTATTTTTAACAGACCGGGACAGGAAATCCGTTAAAAATTCATAACTTCTTCATCCGACATCCGTTTTCGTCAGACTTTTTACCGTTGTGCTACAAATGACGAGACCTTCGATTCTCGTTTAGGTTGTGTCGGCTAAAAATCACACGATCTAAAATTCGAGTTTTTAGCTGTCTACTGCTAAGCTGAAACTTCGAAAAATCATAACTTCCTCATACGAAGTCAGATTTGGGCGTTCTTTTTATACCTACTCTCGGTTTAACGAGCACTACGACTTTCGTTTAGATCACTAAGGCTAAAAAGTAGTTTATCAAAAACTCACTTTTTACGACATCCGGCACCGTGCCGGTTTGTCGCGAAACTTCCACAGGTCATAACTTCTTCGTTACAACTTGGTTAAGATTAATCCTTCTAAATAATCTTCCATCAAAAAGTCATTTTTGATGCTTATCGTCTCTAAATTGACTAGCCCTGATCTACGGGCGTTACATATGAGGCTTTAGCTGTTGGGTTTTTGTATATTACAACATCCTATGGTGCACACTCAACCCTAAATACCTTAGATCTATGTTTTCACTAATTATACATGCAATGATGTTTCCAAGGTATTAAGCCTATAACTGGCATGCAATTGACATATACCATACAAGATACTAGTTAGGGTAACATACCTTTTATGTAGCTTGAAGTCTCGATGTATTTGGCCTTAAGAGCTTAGCCCCAATAGTGTGGAAACCTCAAATGAAGTCACAACACATTATGAACAAAGGTGGCTCTTGAGAGAGAATCTCCATGCACCAAAAACCTCCATGAACTCCAAGAACATGCTAAGTCGCGTTTTTAGGTTATGAAGCTTGTATTATATGTGGGATGACAAGGTTCATGGGTATAACCCAAATCCATACCCATGGGTGTTATGATCCATGGTTCATGTGGCCCAACCCTTTATGTATCCATACATAAACTTGGTCCAACATGGATCATAAGCCCAACACATATAAATATAACTAATTACCATAATTAGTCCCCATAGATTTAATTAGTCTCCTTTGATCACTAAATTAATTCCTAATTAATTCTTGATCAATACTAATTAAAACATATGATTTCATATTAATATATTATAACTTATAATATATTAATAAATCATATATAACCTTCTCTCAAGAGTCCATCCTAACAAATTGTCCTGATGATATGCAACCCAAATGGACCATGCTACTCTCAGGTCGAGTACATACCAATAATAGTTATGGGCTTAGACATCTAATCCAACAGTCTCCCACTTGGATAAGTCTAAAACTATTATTGCAAGTATGACTCCAAAAACTGACTAGCAATCGTAGCTCTTAAAAGCCGCTGTCGAACTCTGACCTAGTCAATGACGTGTCCATTAGATAAGTGATCATATATTCCTCCATTCTAGATATCATATGGACTGAGACATGGATTATAATCATTCTCTTTGTCCATCTGTTGTTTCCCGATTTCCGATTTATGACGACTGACTAATTGAACAAATCAAATCAGTCCAGGCCCGGCCGAGCACTTACGTTTGTCATCACTAAATCATCGAGGGGCCCACAGATATCGCTTTTATCCACACGGGGTAAAAGGAACAGATAAAATTCGACCCAAATGATCGCTTGTACCCACTCATCATATGTTTTATAATATCCAAGTTACTGGTGCGTTTACATATGTCAATGTGCAACCGACTCGCAATTACAACTCACACGTCTCCGTTTGAAGAATATATGATATTATCATCTCATGATCACTCGTGATAAAATCCATGAAGTGAGTCAAGTGAGTGTGGGTTTAATCCAATACTCGAATCTTATTCCAGGAGCACTCATGAATACTGCAACTATGTCTAGGCCACCTAGACAAACTACATACCCATTCATGACAGTCTTTCCTCAATACCTACTTCCAAAGTATGATCGACTGTGGACAGCTTCAATAACCTAGTTATTCGGGAAGTCAAAACATGCAAAGCGAAACACAAGAATAATACTAATCCTATATGGCCCCAATACTTGTGAGAGTAAATAAAACACCTTTTATTTAATCACCATATTGATTACTCATTATTCATTGTATAATGTTTCAAATAATCAACTTTATACTTGAATCAAAACAATAGTTGTCCTATGCTCCAAGCATGCTCACTATGTTTACCTATGGTCCTTTGTTTGTGGAATAGATCAATTGACAACATTTCAAATGATACTCATTTTACAATTCCAAATCCTTATCGCAAATGTAAGAATACAAGATTCTTTGCCATTTACTGAAATATGTTAGATTCTAAACTTATATGCATTGATCCTTTTGTAATGACTATGCACAAAAGTCACAAAGACTCGGCAACAGACATTACAAAGTATTCCAATGGAGAGAAATTCCATGGAAATGAAGTCTCACATTCAAAGTACATTCCTTTGAACATCCTTCTTGCATTAAGTTTTCTAATCTTACACATATTTGAAAAACAACTTCCACCTATGGAAACATTTCCATATTCCCATTTTTGACTATCACTTCTGAACAAGAGTTGCCTCTTTTCAGAATATGTCAATATGGTCTTTCCAAAAATTAACACTATACTTCCAACCGTCCATGAGCAACCAATCTTTGGTAAACCTCAGATTGTCCTCGACAATTGCTTAATCATTTTAGTCATATCCAGTTCTAGTCCTTTTCCCTCTTAATGCCCTAGGCATTTGGAAAATTTAGAACGGATGAATATTATAGCACATGTAATCGATCCTATATCCAAAGCATATGGGACACGATTCATGATGTCTCACCTAAAGACATGATACTAGACCAGTCTTTTTCTATAATATTTCTATTTCTATTTGCCATGTTCTCATAATTTGAATTATGAAAAGGGATGCCGTAATCATAATCGAATTTTAGAACGCAAATAATGTAATCATGACTAAATTTGATTAAAGACTCACAATCTAAGCTTTTAGAATTGGAATGAAGTATATTTTCCTCTCCCTTAATTATAGCAAAACAACTTTCCAAACCCTGCAACTTTGCAAATTGATTCTTTTGTTTTCTATAATTAACATTGCTAACTTGCAACACCTAACATAATAATCATGCTCCCACTAACATGATAATTATTAGCATAACACTTATGCTCCCACTAGCTTTGACGTGTATCCAGAAATCAGCTGGACTTCTAGAAATCAATACTTCAGTTTTCTGATACGAGATGCTTTGATAAGACTTTATCAAAATCATACACCTTTCCTTAGATAGCTCACATGTGTGTCTAAACAATTATGATGAGGGATGTCATAATCATAATGTTTAGACCTTTTGTCATTCTCACTAGTCCATGTTAGTGTGCCGGTTAACCACACACGCTCCACTAACGACTTTGAGAATGCAAATATCACAATTGCTATCTACTTAAAATCTACTTAGTGAAAGCGTTTCCTCACCATCATTTTCATGAATCGTAGAGAAACATTATGACACTTAGATTTTTATGGTGTATGTGTTCCTATCCATGTAAATTTGTCATAACCGTAATCACAAGACAAGGTTAGTGACAAATCCAAACTATATGGACTGAACTTGTTTAATCTTAGTTTTCTTGCCACCCGGCAGCACAAGGGCCTACCATTGCTTCCAGGTTGTTATGCAAACAATTGAGAACTCATAGAACTCTTATGCATAGTCAACTTTAACTGGAATGGGCACAGAAACAAGAATATGTCAACACGATAGGTTACAAACCTCAAGTCGCGTGCTAGTGATAAACAACAGGTTTTATTCTTGATTAGTTCTTGAAATTTTTTCAAGATCTTTAAAATTCCCACTGACCTCTTGACATATATGTTTCTCATGTCAAGAACCATTCCTTGACAAAGCAAATATTCAAGAGTTAGTGCGGATTCTTATCAAGACAAACACTTCACACAATTGGCCATAGTTGGTATTTGTTTTATCCAAAACATCACAACTCACCAATTTCAAATGTACAAGAGTAGAAAACATTTTACTCTACATTTGATAAGTGTTTTAAACCTTCTTAAGATTATGTCACTCAAGTTACAATCTTGGAGTATTACTCTAAGACTCAATTTTGGAACGAAGTATGATTCATCTTTTGATTTAACCATTTCAACAATTCACGATTCCTCTTCTTAGTCAAACAAATGCACTAAGATGTCCTTAGAGGATCAATTGTGATATGGTTTTTCATAATCATTAGGATGATCATAAAACATGATACTGAAGTACTCTCCCATCTTTTCAGATTGGAGAAACTTTTATCTTTCTGCCTAATTTGATTCTTCTCATTCGTCCTGCCATACATTGAAACTTTTCCAATGTTTCAGAATTATACTTAAACTTGTAAGCATAACCATATTTACTAAATTTCAGTAAATCATGACGAAAAGCCTTATCGTTCTTTATGGTGGACCTGATCAGCGCACAACCAAGTGTACCCGATCTCCTAGTCCTTCACTTGACTCACATATACACGCGGACAAGGAATTACTCTTAATTTCCCAAAGATGAAAATTCTCATTCATCATACAATACAAGTTGCATGATTCCAAGTTTCTATCCAACTGAAACTTGGGTGATGAAAATTTTTCCTTATTTGGTAAATTATGACACTACCACAAACGAAAGAATCAAATCTGTTTTCCAATATTGCTATCAATGGAATCATATAAACAACAATTTTCACAAATCTCATTGTAAGGGTACTTAAAATAAATAAAATCAAAAATTTTCCTTTTATTTTAAAATTGCGGTAAAACTTTTCCTTACAATGTAAATACAAAATGAAAACTATGTTATTATGTATTCCTAAGCAATCTTTCATAACTCTTAAGCAGCAGCTCAAAATTCTGATCTTTGAATCATGCGATCGAAATCCATCTTCGCGATCAGATTCAGCATACTCTTCTTCTAAGCTTCCTCTCCTTTTTCGATTCTACAAAACATCAAAATGCGACCTAGTCACATCATGTAATAAGAATCTCCAAATAGGAACTTAATAGAGTTAGATAGTGGACTTTACCTGAAACATAGTAAAACTTATTGACTTTTACCATCCTAGTGAACTTTCAGGTAAATAGGGCAGCTTCGCAACCAATTCCCCTTCCTTTTGGCAATAGAAACATATGGACTCTTTAGTAATGGTACATGGGACTATCTCAGACTTAGCCTTTCTCTTTACTATTCGGTCAACCGGGTTGACTATGGCCGATCCCTTTCCATTGGGAAGAGAAGACTTTTCTGGACTTCCAATGTTTACATTGTCAATGTCCATGAAAGTTTGGGAAGTAGATCTTCCAATCAAATTTGCCTTAACAATGCTCCAAATCATTGTTGATTCGTCAGCAACAAGCAAATAGGTAAGATCATTAAGGGTCATGTCGTGGTCTGTCACATAGTAGTCCTTAATGAACTCACTATATGACTCGGAAAGTGATTGAAGAACCCAGTCAACCGTCAACTTCCTTGAGACTTCGACACCCAACTCTCCCAGCTTGTCAATATGAGACTTCATCTCCAAGATGTGAGTACATATAGACACTTCTTGCCAATAGGGATTGAGTGACCTTAAACTTTTCAAGAACTTGTGGGTTAGGGAGAACAATTGGAGGAGGTGAAGTGTGATTTCTAGTCCCATTAATGCACAACAAAGGGATTGATCTTTCACTTGATTGCCATTTGGGATATCATCTTCATTAGGATAGCTTTATCCAAAAGTATAAGGAAGACCATAGTTGTCATAACTAGACATCTATGAGGGAGAAATTCAAGTTTAGTTGATTTAAGTCCTTAATACAACACCCAATATGAAATATTAAGGCTAGGACCCAACACAATATTTTATAACTTGGAAGAGGGATGTCGTAACCCAAGCTACAAAATATTATAAGGTAGGTAAATGACGATTTACCGATTTCCACCATGAAAAACGAAATTTAACATTAGGTTTTAAATGAATTGAAACTCCTAGATCTTTTGACATTCATTGAAATATTCAATGGCATGTTTAAATCTCGATTGTGCCCTTCAAGTTTGTGACTGGGATGCCGAGGATCACAAACAAGGAGTGAATAACCATGAAAATTAACTTGGTACACTAAATGTTACAACCACCTAATCAATGTGTCGGTTAACAACACACACGCTCCATTGATCTATGATTAACATCAAGCTACCCTTTGCCACACATTGTCAGTCCCAGATTAGTGTGTCGGTTAACCACACACGCTCCACTATCAACTTAACAAGGTGCAAAGTGCAATTTCATGGGTTAGCACCAAATTCACATTTTCCTAAGTAACTAAGATTGAGGATTTATAAGTGTTTAGTTACTTAGTAATTATCATTATACTTTTAATGAAGGGAGAATTAATGTCCTGTCCTACCCGTTCGACTAACGACCCTCCACCAGTCAAGGAAGCGGTGGGTGAGAGTGGACACCCATTAAACTGCCATTTTATAGGCAGTAACCTTATACCCCCCTTATAGACCGGCTTCGTGAACGAGGCCTACTAACGGTAATACTGACTTACTCTTATACATATATATAAATATTAAACCTATAATATTATAATAGTATAAGGGTTGAATTTTAAACTTTTAAAATTCTAAGGGGTTTAACTTGGAGTTAAAGTATTCATAGGGGGAAACTTTACAAATTCCAAAACTTAAGGGCAAGTTTTGAACAATTCAAAAACTTTTGGTTTCCATAACTTATGAGTTTAATATGGTTTTTATGAAAGACTTTTCAAGTTCCATAACTTGAGGACAAGTTATGGAAGACATAAAATCATTTTATGAAAACATTAAAATTAAGAGACTCTTCCAATTTCATAACCTATGAAACTTAATGTGCTTTTAAATGAAAAACTATTCATTTTCCATAACTCGAGGAGAAGTTATGGAGTTCATAAAAACCATTAAGATCAAATTACCAATTAACACAATAATCATGTAATTTTTTCTATGAACAAGATCAAACTCATAAGCAAAGATAATTCACATCAACAATTTTCAAGAACTTATCTAATCACATAAACTAAAACAAGTCTTGAAACTTTGACAATTATCCTTTATTTGGATGCGAATAAACATTACCATAACATCAAAATCAAATTTTATGAACAAAAAAACTTTGTGGTAATGATTCTAATCCAAAACAGGCCAAAAAACACTCGAATGTATGCTGACAGGGGCTCCAACTCGCCGAGTGCAAGAACCAACTCAACGAGTTGGATGAGTTTACACATGGACTCATCGAGTCCCTCAATGGACTCGTCGAGTCCCCTGTCCAGACAGCAAAAAATTCGATTTTTTTAGCTTTTTTTAGCAAGTAGCATCAAGTATAATTTGAAAACAACCCATGGCTCTGATACCACTGTTGGGTTTTTGTATACTACAACATCCTATGGTGCACATACAACCCTAAATACCTTGGATCTATGTTTTCACTAATTATACATGCAATGATGTTTCCAAGGTATTAAGCCTATAACTAGCATGCAATTGACATATACCATACAAGATACTAGTTAGGGTAACATACATTTTATGTAGCTTGAAGTCTCGATGTATTTGGCCTTAAGAGCTTAGCCCCAATAGTGTGGAAGCCTCAAATAAAGTCACAACACATCATGAACAAAGGTGGCTCTTGAGAGAGAATCTCCATGCACCAAAAACCTCCATGAACTCCAAGAACATGCTAAGTCGCGTTTTTAGGTTATGAAGCTTGTATTTATATGTGGGATGACAAGGGTCATGGGTATAACCCAAATCCATACCCATGGGTGTTATGATCCATGGTTCATGTGGCCCAACCCTTTATGTATCCATACATAAACTTGGTCCAACATGGATCATAAGCCTAACACATATAAATATAACTAATTACCATAATTAGTCCCCATAGATTTAATTAGTCTCCTTTGATCACTAAATTAATTCCTAATTAATTCTTGATCAATACTAATTAAAACATACGATTTCATATTAATATATTATAACTTATAATATATTAATAAATCATATATAACTTCTCTCAAGAGTCCATCCTAACAAATTGTCCTGATGATATGCAACCCAAATGGACCATACTACTTTCAGGTCGAGTACATACCAATAATAGTTATGGGCTTAGACATCTAATCCAACATCAGCTGCCTCGACGCATATGCTATCACGTCACCCCTCTGCATCAACACTGCACCCGTCCCTGAAATAGACGCATCACAATAGACTATGAAGTCCTCCACTCCCTACGGAATGGCTAACACCGGAGCTTCGCACAATCTCTGGTAAAGAGTCTCGAATGATACCTGTTGCTCAGGCCCCCAAACAAAAGTAACGCCCTTCCGGGTCAATCTGGTGAGAGGAACCGCAATCTTGGAGAAATCCTTGATAAATCTCCGATAGTAGCCGGCCAATCCCAGAAAACTCCTGATCTCGAATGGGGATCTCGACACCTCCCATCACATAACTACCTCAATCTTGGTCGGATCGACCAATATCTCATTCTGATTAACAAGGTGTCCCAGGAACTGGACCTCTCGTAACCTGAAATCACACTTGGAGAATTTGGCATACAACCTCTCCGGCCTCAATACCCCAAGAACCTCTCGCAGATGCTCCTCATGCTGCTCTTTGGACTTCGAATACACCAAGATGTCATTGATGAACACGATCACCGACCGGTCCAACATAGGCCTGCACACCCGGTTCATGAGATCCATGAACGCTGCCGGTGTGTTGGTGAGCCCGAAAGCCATCACCACAAACTCGTAATGCCAATATCGAGTTCTAAAGGCCATCTTCTGAATATCCTCCTCGCATACTCTCATCTGGTGATATCCAGGTCTCAAATCAATCTTGGAAAACCAAGATGCCCCCTGCAACTGATCGAATAAATCGTCGTTGCTCGGAACTGGATAACGGTTCTTGACCGTCAGCTTGTTCAACTCCCAGTAATCAATACACATCCGGTGTGTACCATCCTTTTTCTTGACAAAAAGGATCGACGCTCCCCACGGTGAGCTACTCGGTCTGATAAAACCCTTCCCCAGCAGCTCCTGGAGCTGTGAGGATAACTATTGCATCTCTGGTGGAGCAAGGTGATAAGGTGCCTTGGCAATAGGTGTCGTGCCCGGAACTAAATCAATCCGGAACTCCACCTGCCTCTTGGGAGGCACACCCGACAACTCCTCGGGAAAAACATCAGGAAACTCGCACACTATCGGAACCTCGGCGATAGAACTCGGTCTCTCTGTGGAAACCTGAGTATCCATCACATACGCCAGAAAGCCCATACAACCCTGCTGTAGACTCTGCCTCGCCCTGGCAGCAGAGCAGAAAGCTGACCCAGATCTGGTACCCTCGCCATACACTGTAAGCACTCCCACACTAGGGTCTCATATAGTTTCCAACTGACGCTCGCAGTCGATTACTGCTCCAAAAAGGCTCAACCAATCCATGCCCACGATGACACATGTAACATCCCAAATATACAACCCAAAAATTTTTGTTTGTAAACTTTACTAAACCATAATATCAAATATTAAAAGATAAAAACCATGAATCGTGTATCTCAAAATGTCATAATAAATTTATCAAATCGAAACTAGTGTCAAGATCATATCAAAATATCAGAGTCTAACTCCCAAGCTAAACTGTGGTGTGTGCCATGCCATCATCCCGAGCCCTTCCCTTTGCTAGCTGAAGTACCTGAAACCAAAACTGAAACTGTAAGCACGAAGCTTAGTGAGCTCCCCCAAACTACCACATACCATACAATAACATATAAAGCACATACTGGGCCTTGCCCACTGCATCAGACAGAGGTCCGGAACTGCATCGGACCGAAGTCCGGAACTGACTAGGGCCTTGCCCACTGCATCGCACCGAAGTCCGGAACTGCATCGGACCGAAGTCCGGAACTGACTGAACATAGCATAACATAATTGTAGCATATAATATGAACACATGTACTGCATACTGCCTCGGGCCATAGTCTGGAACACATAACACATACTATGCCTGTATCACAAAGACACCAAGCATACTGAACTACTGCATCGGACTGTAGTCCGGAACTATTGCTAACTAAACGGGCCGGCATTGTGGCCGTAGACCCGTTCCTACTGGAAGGAAAACTCACCTCGTAAGGCTGGCTGCTGAAATGCTGCTCGGGAACTGTGTGACTGCTGCTCCGGTAACTCCCCGGCTACAATTCCCAAAAGACACTTAATCAGACACTGATAACTAATCTTAGGGTAAAATGACTATTTTACCCCTGGTCAAAGTCAACAATCCGTTGACTTGACTCGCCGAGTTGGGCCTCCAACTCGTCGATTCCCTATCATTCCTTCTACTCCCCTTCCCGACTCTACTCGTCAAGTTTAACCAAAACTCGACGAGTTCTCCTTCTTTACTGATATCATGTCATCCTTCATCCGACTCGCCGAGTTGTATGAACAACTCGTCGATTTCACCTTCAACATAAGAACACGTCCAGTATGTGACTCGCCGAGTTGTATGAACAACTCGTCGAGTCTGTTCTTACGGGTAAGGAGATTGCCTTGGACTCGCTGAGTCAGGGCGTAGACTCGCCGAGTCCCTCTACGCTCAGATCCATGTCTTAACTCACTGAGTCTTTACTCCACTCAATAAACAGACTCACTACTACTGAACAGGGAATCTAAGACTCACAACCTGACTCGCCGAGTCATAAGAACGACTCGTCGAGTCCTTTGCATGCAGTTTCTATTCAGTCGATTCTAATCAGTTTTAGTGCATCCAATTCATAGATCTGAGTTTTTGGGACTATCTGAACACGTAAAGTTGCTAACTTTACGTGTATCTATGATGCAATGAAGCAAAAACACTCAAACTTGGCTATTATGGGGGTTACTTGTCTAGAACAATGCCATGCCTGCCAAAAGGTGGCCTTCTTAAGCTCCTGGAACTCAAGAGAGGCTAGATCCGAGATAAGGTTTGATTACAAAGCTTCATCACTAGAGATTTGGGGTTTTTGAGCTCAAAACCATCAATTTGGGGACAAACTAGATCTAGCAATACAATAACCAAGATGAAAGCTTTATTACCAGAAAGGATGGCCAAAGAGGAGTATAATCTGGATCTACTTCTTCTTCCTTGAGTTCTTCTACCTTCTCCTTCTTCTTCTTGCTCAACAATGCACCAAGATTCCTTCACAAGGGCAAAGATCACTCATACACACTTCAAGGAGGCTAGGGTTTCGGGAATAAGTCTATGAGAGGTGAAGGAGGCTGGTTTGGGGCTATAATGGTGTTTAAATAGGGTACACTCCCTGAAAATTAGGGCTTCGTCCAGACTGGCGGACTCGCCGAGTCCGGAATATGGACTCGTCGAGTCGCCACGCCAACTCCACGTGCTGACCCGCTGCTACTCGACGAGTTAGGGCCACTGACTCGTCGAGTAGCTTCTAAAATAAGAAGAAAAAAATAATGTTTTAAATGCATACCAGGAACGGGGCATTACAACACAGACATTACCCATCGCTATCGGTACCAGATCTATCGGGAACTCGACACCAAAAATCTCAAGCACACATCCTCGGAATACATCAGTAGCAAAAACTGCATGCTCGTCAGCTATGGAAACCCTCATAGGTCGACTCAACGCCTCGCGTCAGATACTGATGTGACGACTAAAAGCTAAAGACACGAAGGATCGACTCGCACCCGAGTCAAATAACACTAAAGCAGGTACAGAACTCACAAGAAATGTACCTAAATACAGCACACAAAAAGCACAATAAATCTCAACATAAGTAAATAAGGAAATACGTACCGGCCACGACATCAGGTGTTGCGCGGACCTCCTCGGCTGTTAGCTGAAAAGCTCTCCCACGAGCCCTCAGAGCCTCGGCCTTCACCGGCCGACTATCAATAGCACGCAAAGCAGCAGAAGTGGAACCCTGGGCTGATCCATGAACCAGCTGAGGGCACTCGGCCTTCCAATGGCCGGTCTGGTTGCAGTGAAAGCAGACTGCAAATCCCTTGGGGCAATCCTTCGCCATATGCCCCTCCTTTCCACATTTGTAGTAAATCCCCGCCCGACAATATCCCTCATGACTCTTGCCGCACTTGCCACAAGTGCGGACCTTCTGGCCTCCTGATCTCGAATCAGCGGGCTTAGCCCGCTTCGCTGCCGACTGCGACTGCGTCGGCCTCCGATCTCTCCCCTGAGACTTCGCCTCCTCCCTGGCCTGAGTCTCCAGCTCGATCTCCCTCCTCCTGGCATTTGCCTGAAGCTCAACAAATGTCCTATAAGACGAGTTCGCCACGAACTCTCAAATATCCCTCCTCAAAATGCTCAAATACCGGCTAATGCGTGCCTGCTCAGTACACACATGCTCAGGGCAGAACAACGCCCTCTCGTGAAACATCCGTGTAATCTCGGTCACCGACTCTGTCTTCTGATTGAGAGACAGAAACTCCTGGGCCAACCGTTCCCTCTCCACCGGGGGAACATACTCATCTCGGAACATCAATGTAAACCTCTCCCAAGTCACTGTAGTATGCTCTGCAGGAGTAAAACTGGCTGTCATAAACTTCCACCAGTCCTTCGCTCCCAAGCGAAGCTGGTTCAACGCGAACCGAACCCTCAAATGCTCTGGGCAAGAACATGTGTAAAAACATCCCTCGATATCAGAGATCCACCTCATAGCAGCAATCAGATACTGCGTCCCATAAAACTCAGGTGGCTTCGTGTTGCTGAACTCCCAAAACAGCAATGAGTCACCTCCCTGTGGCATGGCAGCAGCGACAGCTGCGGTGGCTGTAGCAGCAGCCGCCTCAGAAACAGCAGCATATTGCTCATCAAATTTCTCGATCAGGGTAGTATTAATAGACCCAAACATCTCAGGAATCTCCTCTCGAATGGCTACGACTACCTCATCATGAATCATCCTGCGAATCTCATCATCGCTAGTCCCACTGCTCTCGGGGTTATGGCGTGTACCCACCATGATGTCTCTGAAACACAACACAAAAATCATCAGAGACTCGCTCGAGCATACCCACACTCGACCACTCATCCCTACTTGTTGCTTAGCATCCTAAGGATTCCTACTTGGATTGCATACAGATCTGGTGCTTTCGTAGTACGGGCCCAATACTACCTTCCACACCTAACCTGTAGTCACCCCAAGTCCTCCTCCCAGGATTCTAATTCACAAGTACCCTATTTCTCACAAATATCAGACTACTCTCTCAGTAGGCAACTCGCATGCTCATCTAAGTATCTCTCATAGGTTACCCCTTATCTCAGAACTCAGCATATACTCAGGGAAAATAAATAGATAACACTGATCAATAGCATCTCCTGGGCTAAGGCATCACAAATCAGGCAACTCTAGCCCTAGAATATGAAATACCTAGCCTATTCTCTAGCATGCGTTTCTAATATCTCATAAATATCTCATAACACAAATAAGTAAGGGTATTTTGGGAAATCACCGTTCGGGCTCTGGATGATTGTACACACTGCTCCAACTCGTTTATCTTAAAACTCTTTCTCATTTTAGAAAAATCATTTCTTTTGAATTTTTTTCTCAAATCCTCAGTTTGAGCCCAAACACACCCGGGGGTGCATCCGAATCCCTCAAACCAAGGCTCTGATAGACTGATACCAACTTGCAACACCGTAAATTTTCAAACAAAATTTTTCATTAAAAAAACCCAATTATCTCATTTCAAAATCACAAAATTCCACAATCATCAAATTGTCAAAACACATGTCCCAAAACTGTTTATAACACAAATCCAGGATCCTCCAAAAACGTAACTCCAACTCGGGTGTGTGTACAATCAAGCCGATGCCTTCCCGTGATCCTGAGAGGTACCTGAAACACATAACACACAACACGGTAAGCACGAAGCTTAGTGAGTTCCCCAAAATACCAAATACATCACATTAGCCACTCGAGGCTAACTCAATACGACCCTCCGGTCAATGTGTCTCAGTGGAGACCCTCTGGTCCCACAACTCGGGTGGACCCTCCAGTCCTAACTCAATAAGCTCATAACAATAATTCTCAGCATAAATCACAAAGACATAATGTAGAATATCACAATACAAAAGTAAGCACATAAAACACATCGGTCACACAAAGATACCATTCATGGTAAGTATAGTGAGAAGACTCACCTCGCAAGAATCGGATAATCTCGAACTCAAATCACCGGTCTAGCCTCCGCCTAACACATACGACAATTATCCCTAATTAATCACGACTCTCAAGAAGCTAATCTAACCCTTCTACAGACTCACTGAAGGGTAAAAGACCAGTTTACCCTTCAATGGTCTTAATAGTCCACAAATTGACCAAACACTAAAAGTCAATCAAAAGTCAACGTCGGTGAGTACGCTGCGCGTACAAGATCTCTACGTTGGGCGTACTCCGATGCCACGCATGCACCGGGGATTCTCAACCCTACGTTGTGCGTACTGGGATTACGCTCGGCGTACGTCCTAGTTTTTGCTCTTTCTACTATTTTGGTCTTAATCAGTTAAGACCTTGGCTCATATCACAGATCTGGACTCCCTAAAGGCCTTTGCATGGCTGATAAAGTCACAAACACCCAAAAATCTCATTCTCTTATCTCAAAATGCTCATATCTCATGCATGGGTTGATTCAAACGTCCAAGTCTCGATTTTTATGACACTATACCCCTAAGGACACTCAAAGGAGCTGCTCAAAATCTCTGGAGCTCATTTTCTCATAAAGCATGCAACTTTGGGACCAAAACCCTAAAATGGTCTAACATGATGCACAAAACAAAAGAGTGAGCATGCTTTGAGCTTTATACCTCCAAATGAAGCTCCCGACACAGATATGCTCAGATCTATAGCCTGAACTCCCACTCCTTCTTCTTCAAAGCTCCTTCTTCACTCCAAGAACACACAAAATCACTTAAATGTTCTCAAATGGACACACACAAGCTCAAGAACGAGGATTAGGGTTTGGGAGGGTTGCTTGTCTGAGAATGGTGGCCAAGAATGAGGCCATCATATCGTTTATATAGGGACACAACCCAAATTAGGGTTTTCTCTCTGGGCCTAGTACGCCCAGCTTACTAGGTGACTTCCGCATCAAAAACACGCATATGAGTACGCTGAGCGTACACTCGCGTATGCCCCGCGTACTCATTTAACATATTTTCTCAAAAAGGGCTAAACTTGACAATTTACTAAAGAACAAGGGCTTATAAGGTATTCCTGGTCTTGGGATGTTACATATCTCCACCATATTCCACGTTTGTGAAGACGTTTCGACACCCGATAGAACCAAGAGACAAAATTTTCAAGAGAAGACAAGAAGGAGCACGTAAGGACGTGGAACATGCTTTTAGAGTTCTGAAAACAAAATGACACATAATTGAACATGCGACACGACCATATCACTTGGACACTCTACGAGATTTATGTATGCATGTATCATAATACAGAACATGGTGACTGAAGATAAATGACGAAACATTGTGGGAGTATTCGCCTACGGAACCTAGACACATTTAGGGAAAAATGTAATCTTTGTCATCTTTTATTGTTTTTTAGGTTTTTAAATGTTTTTGTCCTTTGTTATAATTTTTTAATGTTATTTTTAATTTAAGATTTATTAAAATTTTATTTTTAGTTTTTAAATGTTATTTTTAATTTATGAATTAATTTATATGATAGTTTTAAATATTATGACATAAATAAAAAAAACAAATGGGAAAAATAGAAATTAAAAACATAAAAAAAATAGAAAATAAGAGGTGTTATCTCTTGTTAGTTGGTGTTGTCCATTTCCATATTAGCTTATTGGGTGTTATAACACCAAAGTATAAGTAGGATGATGACATGACACATTTTGGGTGTGATAACATGTAATAACATGTTGCCCACATCCAGTAGCCTGAGATTTTTTTGTTATAGTTTAAGATAAGTTGATTAATAATAATTATATGTTACCTTTCTTAAATAATAAAAAATAAAAATGATATATATATATATATATATATATATATATATATATATATATATATATATATATAGGGTTTCTCTTCTAAATCTATTTATTTATGAAAAAAGGCTAATTAAAATAACAATTGTTAACCGATGAATTTTGATTTTTAAGTCAAACATTATTTAATTAACATAAAACACGAAAAAAAAAATAAACCCAAAATATGTCATTTTTAACCCAAAACAATAATATACCACTATTTTAATAAAAAGAGAAACATATTTTATAATCATAAACAAAAATGACTTTATTATTAATCTAAACGAGCAACGTATATTATAGGAAAATATTTAGGAAAGCCATTTTTGTCGATGATCTTATGTTCATTGAAATGTGAAATGTTTCCAAAATGAAACTAATCGTGAAGATGAAACAATTTTACGTCCACCAAAAGATAATTGTCATCTTATCACTTTCTTTATCTTATTAAAAACTATTTCCCTTCCAAGAAAATTATGTTTGACTTATGAAAACCAATGTATTAAACGTTTCCAAAGTTTTATATGGTAAGTTTCGGCCAATTCGTTTGTTTGCCTTTGCGAACTTGGAACCTTAGACCTATATACATTATTTTAATCGTTTTGTAGTATTATAAACAACTTTTAACAAAAAAAAATTTCAGGCTAATACCATTTTTTAAATATGTCATGACAATATTGTGCTTCAATGTATTTTCTTTCAAGCAATTGCTAATGTAATATATAAACTAGAAATATCAACTTCTAATGAAGTGAGGTTCCGAATAAAAAATGAATCAAGCATAACAAGTGGTAGAAGTATGTCGATCCAAGCAATATAATTATATATATATTTTTAAAGTTGATTAAGTATTTGTTTAAGGTGATTGAGAAGAGAATGTAATGATTTGTTGAGAAAAATAAAGATAATGGATGTTACTTGAAATAATATAGCATGTTCTTGAACGAAAATAATTGTGAAAAAAAAAATTATTTGTCGCTTTCACGAATACACAACTAGTTAAGTTAAATATGCTATCTCAAACTCCCTTTAAACCATGCATTGCTAGTGTGTGAATATGTATTCCTTCAAAGATTGGATAAACAAAGACAAATAGTTACGTTAAGGCCAATTTTCACTAAACTTTTTGATGAACAAATGAACAAGTTCAAGTTCTCTCAACAATTTGAATTTTTTATTGAGTTTATTTATGGGTTCAACTAATAAAAGAAAACTATTGAAATTGGTTTAATATTAGCCAGGTTGTAAAAGTGTATAGACGCAGTGGCAGACGCATAATGTTTTAGTAGAGGTGGCACTAAAAAAAGTTTTCCGAAAAAATCTAAATTAGTAGTGGCACTCGTATTTTAAACCGGTGCACCTAATAGAAAAACATATAAAAAAAAATTTACACTACGTGCCGGAATCGGAGCAGTGGCCCGGGACCCCCCGGGCACCACTAAGGTCCGCCACTGTATAGACGTTATTAAGTCGATCGACTAGCGATTAGAGATTAGTCGGTCGATCATAACAAAATAAGTTAATATGACTACTACAATATTAATAGTTCTACAAATAGTTTTTATTGAGATAAAACTTCCTTAAAATGTTAAAGATTCATTGGCTTCGACAACTTTACTAATTGTTTAGGAAGAGATTAATCGTTAGGTATTGTCTAGTCGGTCGCATACCATCTAGAGATTAATTAGGGACTAATCCGAATTTTTACACTGAATAATAGTAAAATAGTGAAAAAAAAGTTTATTGAATTGAATTGAATTGAATAAAAACATAATAGTAAAAAAGAACTTTATGTCAGAAATTATAAATTTACAAACAAAAATGAAAAAACTGTAAAAAAATAAAATAAATAAATAAATAAAATAAAATGAAAAATTCTAGTAATAATTTATTTGATATCGTTGTATTTGATCCAATAAATCTCCGATGAGCTCCAACATGAGATGTCAATTTCATATTGATATGGTTCATGCGGAATTGCCATATTTCATGCCTTTTGTAACATGGCTTACTGGGTTGAGAATTGAAATGGATCTAGATTGGGCTTAATGTGTTTTTTTTTATTCGAAGAAAACAATGATATTAACAGTGGGCCGCACATCCTGACATGAAAAATAAGAGCAGTCTTTAATCGGTTCCAAGAAGAAGATCGAGACTGAATTGGTCTAAAACGGGATCGGACCAAAAAAAACTGGTCATAAGCGAAAAAAGACCGGTCTGAAACCATCCGGGACCGATTCGAAAAAAAAAACAGACGGTTCCCAAACCAATAAGAGATCGGTCCAAGACCGAACAAGAGTGATGCAAAACCGGTCTCTAAAAATACGGGCAAGAGTTTATAAACATATCATTCTTGTGTTAATTATATATTTTTTAAAGCACATATTAGTAAGTTTGAGCAAAACAGAACCGAAAAATCAAAAACCGGACAAAATCGAAACCGAAAAAGCGAATATGAAGTAGAAACTGACGATTTGAGTTTGAGTTTTTTTAAAACTGAAATATTGGTTTCGGTTTCGGTTTTAGGAAACATAAAAACCGATAAAAACCGAACCGAACCGAAATTATAAAAATATCATTTTTATCTCGGTTTTTATTTTGAAGGTTAATGCATGCATCCCAAATCGTCAATATGTACAAACATCAACCCACTTCTTCTCTTATATAAATTATATTCTCACTTAAAAGATCCCACATTAGCCAAAGAAAAAAGTTTCACTTTTGGCATCCTTTATATAAGAAAGTTCTCATGTCTCACCAAGTAAGTTTGAAATTGGGTTTGAGTTTCAACCCAAAACCGACCCACTAGAAACCGAGAAACTGAACCCATTGGTTTCGGTTTCGATTTAATTTTTTGAAATTGAAGCATGCTGGTTTGTGTTTAGTTTTAGGTCAAAAGTCAAAGCCTACCCATATTCACCGACATTACTCAATTTTTTTTCTTTTATTAAATTTTAATATATTAAATCTTAAGTATCATTTACATATTTATTAACAAAAAACTCAAAACCGAAAAAAAAGTCAAAAAGGTACCGTAACCGAACCAAAAATGATAGTGAAGACCGCGACACCAGACCGAAAAAGACCAAGACCGGTCCCAAAAAGATCGACCCGAAACCATCTGGACCAGTCCAAAAAAGATTCGGACTGTTTCAAGACCAACCCAAGACCGGTCTGAAACCGTCAATATACATCTCTCCTCACATCTCATCCACTAACTGTATGTCACCAACAAAATTATAGAACACGGAAATAACCGTTTTTATGATTCTTTCGATATGGTTGGGTTGGAGCTTGGAAATAGTTTCACGTTTGAATTTTATAAATAATTATAAAATTATAAAAATTATATTATCAAAATACTAATGTACTATTTATTTTAAAAGATATAAGTTATTATATCAGTGGGACAGAATTTCAATTTTACCAACTTTCGACACTTTCAACTCATCGTTTGTTAGAAAACGGGGTAGACGAAACATGATCAGATGGTAATATGAATCTGGCTTTTTGATTGATCGTTTAAAGTCACTTTCTTTGAGATTGGCGCTATTTGTATATGTACCAAATAATTCACTCAAGGATAATCAATCAAAGTCACTTTCAAATTTGACCGGAATTAAGAGCATGAATAATGTATAGAGAATTGTTTATTGAGTTTATTCGGTAAATGACCAAAATTTAGGGTTACTTTGAAAAAAATGATCACGAAAATGAGGATTTCGGAAAATGACCAAAGGTTCAGCAGAGGGGGTTTTGTGGAACCATAAACGCCTCTGAGAAAATGGAACACCTCTGCGGATCTTGGTTTTTTTAATTTTTTTTTCGTTTTTTTATTTTTGTTTTCGTTTATTAATATTATTATTTTTTTTAATCACATAAGGTATTATATGATTATTATGTAAAAAAAATTTGTTTTCATTTTTCATTTTTCTTATTTAATTACCCGTTTAAAAAAGTTGTGTGTTTAATAAAAATTATACAAATATTTCATGTTTTTTATAAAATTACACACACCGGTATTCTGAATAATAAACATATTTTAAGTATGTTACAAAACATACTTTAGAAAACATAAACATACAACCTTCATAATAAACATACTTTGAAATAAGCTTCATTCATTCAAATCGAACCACGGAAGCTTTGATCTGTTTTCATATTCCGGCCATGGGTTTTCTGTTGCTTGTGTCCTTAGGTTTACTGTCGCTTGCGTCCATTGGTTATCTAGCTCTTGCTGCCATTGGTACTCGGTGCAACCCTGCCATTGGTTCTGTGGCTCTTCCTGCGGTTGGTATTCGATCCCTTGCGTCCATTGGTTCTGTGGCTCCTGCTGCCATTGATGTTCGGCCATTGAAATAAACTTCGGATCAGTGTACACCTCTGCGGATCTGTGTACACCTCTAAGGATCAGTGTACACCTCTAAGGATCAGTATACAATCAAACCCATAACACCAAAAAAGACCTAGCATTTGCTGTTAAATTCAACGCCGTTAGAGAAAAGTTTCAGACAAAGGTTGAAAAATCTTCAAAATCTCGGTACCAGGTTGTTTGTATGCAAGAAAACTGTCATTGGCGTTTATACGCATCTCTCATTAAAGGAACATAAATGTTTGAAATTAAGACGTTTAATGACGAGCATACATGTTCTTCATTGCTTATACACCCAAATCATAGGCAAGCAAATAGTGAAGTTGTGGGAACCATAATACATGACATTATGGGTCAAGGAAGTTTGAGAGTTTGGAAGCCTAATGATATAATTAGAGATATGAATGCTTTGCTACAAATAAATATGAGTTAGTCACAAGCGTGGCATGCTAGAGAATTTGCTTTGGGATTGATGATGGGGACCCCCGAAGAAAGTTTCTCCAAACTAACAGATTATTTTCACAATCTGAAGAAACATAATCCTGGTACTGTGGCGTACATAAAAACTGATTCGGAGGATCGTTTTGAGTATTGCTTTTTCGCTATTGGATGCACGGTAATATATTTCTAAATATATTTGTTATTTTCTTAAATGTTTATAAACAAATTATATTGTTGATATATTAATGATTTTAATATTGTTGTTGCAGATACGTGCTTTCAGAGAGTGTTGTAGAAAAGTTATTATTATGGATGGTGCTCATTTGAAGGGAAAGTACAAAGGCACCATCTTGCATGCAGTAGCCATGGATGGCAACAATCAGATCTTGCCTATTGGGTATGGAATTTGCCCAAAAGAGACTACGGATTCTTGGACATGGTTTCTTGAAAAACTACATGAATGCATTGGTGATGTGGAAGGTCTGACAATGGTCACAGATAGGGCACCCACAATTGCTGTAAGTATTCAAAATGTTTTTTCAAATGCTCAACATGGATTGTGTGGTTGTAACGCCCCGTTTCCAAGTCAAACCCTAAAATCTGAAGATGTGTTTTAAGTGTTATTTTATTCCGAGATATGAATATATTTAAATAAAGAGGTTAGTGAAAAATGTGTAATTGGCATTATAATTTGTTTTGGAGGACTAAAGAGTGCTTCCGGGGTTTGTAGTGGAAAGAATATTTGAACATATGGCTAAAGGATAATCAATCGGGCTCGTTTTGTAGTTCGTGGACTTATATTGAAAATATTTTGTAGAGGAGGGGCTATTTGGGTAATTTTTGGACTGGCCTTGCAAAGAATTTCGAAAATGAAGGGCTGTTTGGTAAGTATTGTACCTGAATTGAAACGAGTTTTAATGCTGGGGGTTAAAGGGTAAATTAGGGACTTCATTTGAAGAGAACTAGGATGGAGGGGTTGGAACTGTAATTATGGGGAAGATGCATAACCGGGTGTGAACCCCTCACCCTTCTAGCTGCCTCCATATATAAAGATATAAACCCTAACCCTAATATTAACTTCATCAACCGCCACCACCCTTATGCCCCCTTCACCACCGGCGCCGCCACCGCTGTTGGAGTCGGAGAACCATTCCCCACGTCGGGTGTAGTTACCGCTGCTATGTCAGGGTTGCTGAGGACGAAGACCGGCGGCGCGGGATATCGTCATTCAGTCGGAATTGAAGGGAAACAAACCGATATCGCCATTACCGCCGCTATTTCCGGCCAATGGCGCCACTGCTACTGCCATTCCCAGCTCCATCCGCCAGACTTCCTCCATCCTCCTTCCGTCTGTCGTCGCTTCGTCGGTGCCACCTCCCAGCTCCATCCGCCGCCGCCGCCGCCTGTTCCCGTTGAAGATAAGTTGCTGCCGGACGCTAAGTTGTTGTTGCTGCCGTTCGATGAACGCCACCAAGTGGGTGGCTGCTTTCGGATCCCGAGCAAAACGCATGGTGGTCGTTGCCCTAATCTGCCGCCACTAGCCACCGTGAAAGGTGGATGTGTGCGTGCTTTGGTGCGTTGTGTTTATTTCTATAGTGAAGTGTGTGTGTCGTGGGTGGAATTGCTTGGCCGGAAATCGTGAGAAAAGCCACCACCACTGCCGAGAGGTGGTGGCTGCCACTATGTGCCACCGCAGGCCACCACTAGCGTGGCTGTGTGTGTGTGTGTTATTTGGGGTCTTGCTTTGTAATATTGTATTCGGTGCTAGAAGAATGAAAAGAAACTCATAACCACCACCGTGAGGTGGTGGCATCCGCCTCCTGCCGCCACCAACCGCCGTGTTAGGTGGCGGTATGTTTTTGCTTGCGTTTAGTTGCTTTTGGGATGCTTGGAAAAAATGGACTAGAACCATACCCACCACCGTGAGCCGCCGTGACCACCACTACCCGAGGTGGTAGTGGGTGGTGCCCGACTAATGAAACCCTAGTGGGCCTAATGAAACCCTAATGGATCTAAGGACTTAGTTTTGGGCCTATTGGGTTGTGATTGGGTTGAAACCCTAATTAGGGTTTAGAAAACCCTAATTTTGGATATATGGATTATGGGTTGTCGGGACCCGCATTTTGGATGACCGGATTGGGATTATGTATTAAGCCCGTCCACACTACATGATTGAACCAATAGATTGACGGACTTAATGGATTAAGTCCTTAATGGGTTAAGTAAGAAATACTTAACCCTAATCGTCATTTTATGTGAAAACCCTAATCTTACTTGGGCCTTAAGTCGGGCCTTTCTATTGGGCTTTGATGATTGGGCGAATAATGGGGCATCCAAGAACAATCATATGGACTAGAATAATTGGACGGGCTTTAGGGTAAGGCCCATGTGAGGGTTTGGGCCCTATTTGGAAAATTACGCCATAGGTGGGCCATAATTGGGCCTTTATGATTATGAGATATTGGGCCATTAGAAATGCCAAATGCTTGGACTGGACTAAATGGTTGGGCCTTAGGAGAAGACCATGTAGAGGTTTGGGCCAAATTTGGAAAATTGGGCCATATGATGGGCTTTGACTTATAGTTGACTTTTGGGCATTTGGATTGGGCCTTTGGATTGGGCTTTGGGCTTGAGTCAAGCTAAGTTGGGGGTAAAGTAGCCTTTTACCCCAAGCATGGACTTATGGGTATATGTTGGAACCCAATTACTGATGGGGTGTTATTTTGATGATTGACAGTTCGAGAACCTGTCATCCAGCAGCTAGAGTTTTGTCTATGGGACTTCAGCAGTATGAGGTGAGTTACCTTCCAGTAGAAGTGGGTCTAAGGCACCAAGGCCGACCCACTAGTAAGAGTTATAGTAGAGATGATTGTCTTTGTGATAATTATATGGTATGTTGCTATCTATTATGATTATGTGCTAGTATGTTATGATGTTATGTGATATGTGATAGGAGGGGTAGGATAGACCCCAGTACCGGTCGATAGGGCCGAAGGGGTATGCTAGCACCCAGACAAGCTAGGCAGTATATGATTTATATGTTTATGCACTAGGATGCTATGTGGTAGAGTAGGGGGTAAAATAGTCCCGGTACCGGTCGAAAGGACCGAAGGGGTAGGCCAACACCCTGATATGCTAGGCCTGGTACCGGTCGCCAGGGCCGAAGGGGTAGGCCAGCACCCTGGTATGCTAGGCAAGTTACCGGTCGACAGGACCGAAGGGGTAGGCCAGCACCCTGATATGCTAGGCAAGTTACCGGTTGAAAGAGACCGAAGGGGTAGCTAGTACCCGGATATGTTATGTAGTATGTGTTATGTATGGTATGTGGTATAATGGGGGAACTCACTAAGCTTTGTGCTTACGGTTTACAGTTTTGGTTTCGGGTACTTCTTTTTCAAAGGAAAGGAGTCGGCTCGATCGCAGTGCATCACACTATGATTTTCCGCACATGAGATCTTTGGGATTACACTCTGGTATTAATTTATGATAACATGTTTTGATTATTGACACTTTGGTCTTGACATGTGATGTTATTATTGATGTTTTTATAATGTTGGTTTTATAATAATTTAATTAAAAATGAAATTTTTGGTCTTGAATTTTGGGATGTTACAGTGGTTTTCATCTAATAGGAAACATAGTCCACACCTTTGGAAAAAACAAAAAAACAACAATTTTGTTTTGGAAGCTGGTAAGAGCTTACAAAACCACTGATTTCGATATTTATTGGGGGTGACTTCGTAATATAAGAGATGATGTAGCGACATATCTCAGTCAAATTCCACGTGAGAAATGGACCAGAGCATATTGCCCTACCACGAGGTATGATTATATGACCTCAAATAGTGCGGAGTCCATGAATGTTGTATCAAATAAAGCAAGGAAGTTGCCTATATTACCACTTCTTGAGTTCTTTCGCACACTTATGCAGAAATAGTTTTACAAACGACGGATGGTTGTAGGTATGATTATGTTTAATTTTAAATTATATGATAATTGTCATATATAATAATATATGTTTGTTTTAACAGAAAAAAGTACAACAATACTTACGAAGTGGGCTGAAGATATAGTTAAAAAAATAAAGAGGGGATTCAAGGATGGTCGGTATCCGGTGTTGATAATACAACATATCAAGTGCATGACTTCAAAAGTGGCGGCATAGTGAATTTGAGGGAAAAACTTGTTCTTGCAAATATTGGCAACTAACTGGTTTGCCATGTGGTCATGTGATAATGGTTTTAACGCACTTGAAAAATGATCACTGTGGGCATATGGCTATGGATGCTTATAAAATTGAAACATATCGAAGAACGTACGAGCATGCCGTATACCCTCTTTCAGAACTTAGTGATTGGGAGGTTCCAGATGACCTTATGGTTGTTAACCCTCCTGTGATGGAAATACGTCAAGCCGGTAGACCAAAAAGCACCAATCGTATTCCCTCTCAAGGTGAGGAACCAAAAATAAGAAGGTGTAGTAGATGTCATAGCACAACTCATAATGCAAGGACGTGTAAGGAAATCGTTCCAAAGAACCAAAGTAAAAGTAAAAAACGTACTGAGGCGTCAGGAAGTGGGACAAAAGCGACAGAAGAGGAACCGACGCAAGCGACCGAAAACCAATGGCATCATGAGCCAGAGAACCAATGGACGCAACATACCGAACATCAATGGCAGCAACAACCAGACAAACCGAACATCAATGGCAGCAGCAGTCAGACAACAATTGGACACGACAGACCGAACATGAATGGCAGCAGCAACCACACAACCAATGAACACAACAGACCGAACATCAATGGCAGCAGGAGCCACAAAACCAATGGACGCAAGGGACCGAATACCAACTGTAGGAAGAGCCACAGAACCAATGGCAGGGTTGCACAAAGTACCAATGGCAGCAAGAGCCAGATAACCAATGGACGCAAGCGACAGTAAACCTAGGGACACAAGCAATAGAAAACCCATGGCCGGAATACAAAAACAAATCAAAGTTTCTGTGGTTCGATTTGAATGAACGAAGTTTATTTCAAAGTATGTTTATTATGAAGGTTGTATGTTTATGTTTTCTAAAGTATATTTTGTAACCTACTTAAAGTATGTTTATTATTCAGAATACCGGTGTGTGTAATTTTATAAAAAATATGGAATATTTGTATAATTTTTATTAAACACATAACTTTTTTAAACGGGTAATAAATAAGAAAAAGGAAAAACGAAAACAAATTTTTTTTACGTAATAATCACATAATACCTTAAGTCATTAAAAAAATAGTATTAATAAACGAAAACAAAAATTAAAAAAACGAAAAAAAAAATTAAAAAAACCAAGATCCGCAGAGGTGTTTCATTTCCTCAGAGGCGTTTATGGTTCCGCAGAACCCCCTCTGCTGAACCTTTGGTCATTTTCCGAAATCTTCATTTTCGTGGTCATTTTTTTTCAAAGTAACCCTAAATTTTGGTCATTTGCCGAATAAACTCTTGTTTATTTTTCATGAGTCCCAAAAAGGCAAGACCAAATTCTGACTTCTATTTTTATTAAAAAAAAGGATAATATTGACAAAAAAACGGTAACCTAGAGTTATTAACAGCTACATGGAAGTTATAACCGTTTTTTTGAAACAAACGGTCGAACCACTTGGAAGAAACCTCGACAACAACTTCGGCAACAGTAAATAATGTTGTGGAAGCAGCCTCTAGGTAGCAACAAACAAGGTTGCGGAAGCAACCTCTCGGTAGCTACAAATAAGTATGCGGAAGTTGATTGCAGAGCACCGCACCTTGGACCCTACACCCTCACTTTTTATTGTGTCCGGGATCAAACTTTTTTTATATACAAATATGCACTCCACACCTTCTAACTTGTATTAGATTATAGTTTTACTTCCCTTAACACTCTTGTTCATTCTAGTTACACCAAAAGGTCGATGACATTAAAATCACCATAACATCTTGCTCGTTTTAATTCCAATTAAGTTCTTTTTTTTGCCTCTTAAATTGGTCAAATTTCTTCACATTTGATTTTAAATTCTCCATTATTCTTATGTAACATCCTTATAAACTTATAACAATCATATTTTTTTTGGGTATTTATATGCATTAATAAAATGTAAGTCTTACCCTCTCTCTGCCAATGGCAATGTGTGACTAGCCCACATGGTAGAGCCTCATAGTGGTTTTTCAGGCATTGACGAATTCTACTAATTTGGTGATACTAACTTCTAACTATTAACAAGTCATTAAAAAAAAATCTTACCCTCTCTTTTATTTTATTTTCTTGTTCGCTCCACGTTTTCTTCTGATTTCTCTAATGGAGTGTTGCAATTATGGATCTAAATCTATGATAAAAACAAGTTGGACAACATTAAATACATACGATGTTTCTTTTTATAATAGAGGAACCCATTTGAGCCACTAATGACTTGGCAGGACAACCTTCGGGTCCTTTGTTCACATGGTAGTACACACAAGCCATTTTTAGCATACCCTTAGGAAGTCGTTGGCTACCCCTCAGTTGAAACAAATTGGGATCAAACCCGGGTCACACCCTTTTGGAAAATGATTTCCCAAGTCTTTCCACCACAAGGCCCACATGGTGATACTTATGCCAAAGTTTCTTTGGGTGCTCTGTTAACATAAGCATTCATTCCATTTTTTCTTCGTCTTCTAACTTTTAAACCTAAAATTTCTTTTTCATGGACTTGAAAAAAGGTCCAAACTGTAGACTTGTTAGATGGTTCGATCGTACTTTTGTTAGTTATACTTGGTCTTTTGAGGGAAAAACAACATTGAAGAAAAAGTTGGTCTCTTGATGGTGTAGAATCGTAGGTTAAAGTTGTACATGACTTTAAGTTCTTTGTTTTTGTTATGTGGAACTTCCAGTAGTCTATTGTAATGATCAATAAAAATAGGCATATTAAACATCCTATGCTTTATATTTTCTTTAAATTTAATAGGAAATGATAGTTTTTATTTTAGTGTAAATGAATAAAGTTGTTCACGTGTTTTTGCCAAAAATTAGTTATTTGGTCTAGAACCTTTTTTTTTTTTTTTTTTTTTTTTTTTTTTTTTTCACTTAGACATTCTCTATAGTATTTTTTTGTTGTGTTTTTCATCCATGTCACTTATAATTTTTTTAATTTTTTTTGTAGTTTTTATTATTAGTTGTAAATTTAAGAAAAAAGTGTGGCTCTCTCTCTATCTCTCTGTATATATATATATATATATATATATATATATATATATATATATATATATATATATATATATATATATATATATATATATATATATATATATATATATATATATATATATATATATATATATATATATATATATATATAGAGAGAGAGAGAGAGAGAGAGAGAGAGAGAGAGAGAGAGAGAGAGAGAGTTAAGTTCATGTATAAACCATATCAATTGTATGAATGTATGATCAAATCTTGTCCATTGATTTCAAATTTCCGGATAATAGCATGATCGTAATTTGACTCTCTATATTAGTTAATGATATTTAGTAACCTAAAAAATAACCTATAATTAAGGAAAAACTAACTACAGATAACATCTAACCCATTGTTTTATAAACCTACGTATATATTAGGGTACTAGGTTAATACCAATGGATACCACAGATGAAAAGGAAAAACATTATTGATATTTTAAATCATAATGAATAATCAAATATTTGCAAAAAATTAATAATTTAAAAATATGGAAATTTTGTCTATAAGTTTATAATAATTAGTTAAAATATATACATCATTATGAATATCCGATCTATGTTTAGTATATATAGGTATTTGATAAAATAATAATTTTGTACAATGCAATATAAATTTGAATAGAGTAAAAAACACAATCAATCTTGAAATTATAAAATGATGGTAATATAATAAACATACATAAACACAACACAATAAATTACAAATTAAGATTATGAATGAAGTGTGATTTACGAAAATTATGTAAAAGATAATATTAAAAATGAAAATCTACAAATTGTATATAAATTTCTGAAAGCTTCTTCATCTAGAAATTGAACATACAACAACAATAATACTTCAAAAAAAATATTTCGATAAAAAATTTTGAATGTCGTACTAACATTAACATTTTCATATCAAATAAAGAACAATTTTATATTAGATATTTTTTTTTTTAAATTTAGAGAAAAAAAATGTCTTTGGTGCTTATAAAAGAAGAAATTTCAAAATAAAAACTAATTTTTAAATTAGTCTATTGCAAAAATATGATTGTTTGTGTAAAAGTTAAAAGAAATGATTGTTTTGTTAAAAGTTTTCCTCATTTTGACTAATTTTGTGATTTTCTTTAGACTATTTGTTTCATATTTCCCATTAAGAATAATATGACTTATAATAATTATATTTTCCCATCAACAAAATGTGATTGTTAATTTTAGAGAATAGAAAAAGGAACACTTCATGAATATTAATATACCGGTAAGATGAGTCCTTGATGGTTAATTTAGAGGTTAATTTATCCATCAGCTTGAATTTCTATTGATATAAAAAGAAAATATGTATCTTGTAATTTGGATCAACCAACAAATATTTTTATTTCCTTTTATTTTGATGTTAAAACAATTATTATTAATTACTATATAATTTTTATTTGGCCTTTGATTTTTTTTTAATTTCTCATTTTTAGGAGGTCATGATTTGGATCAACAAACAAATAGTTTTATTTCCTTTTACTTTGATGCTATAATAATTATTAATAATTATTATATACTTCTCATTTGACCTTTGAACAGTGACCTCAAGAATAGAAGCAACTGATAGGTTTAGTGTTTAAATATTCATATAAATATTCATTTTTTAGGAATGTCAAGTTAACTCTCAATAACAAATACATCAAAATAAATAAATGTCAAGATTAAAAGAAAAATGAAAGAGTACATGCATATATATAAAAATTAAAAAAATACACAATTATATACTCTTAAGTTCCTACAACAATGAAAAGAAGATAAACCAATGTATATAAAAAAATAAATTCCTAGCACTTGTATAGCCCACTCTCTCTGTTTACACTATTTAGTTGTAATGTGAATATACCTTTAAGAAAAATACAGTAAAAGTCCCCATGTTTATAGAAATGTGTATATGTGTAGAAAAGTTTGTGGCAGACTGACGTGTACACATACCAAAAAAGGATTCCTAAGAGAACTTCGAATTTTAAAATAATCATATATCATACAATAAAAAATCTTGACTTTTGATTTTACCCATCAAAACATGTCTTTTTTTTTGTTTTATCTTTAGACTATGTAAATCACTTTTTTTTTGTTTTATCTTTAGACTATGTAAATCTAAGAAAACACAAATTTGTTTAATGTTGGAAAGAAGGAAAACACCACACACCAGATGATAAGGCTTCACGGAGTGGGATGCGGTTTGGAACCGTGATGGTGACACGTGGCCAGGGAACACCGCCCCCAGGGTGCGGTTAGGTGCGGCCAAGACCGCAGTGCGGTCCTTGAAGACCGTGGTTTGTGATTGGTTGTTGGTGGGTGTGACCGTTGGGGGCACAAATGAATTGATTTATTTATTTATTTTTCTTTTTTGCCTTTTGAAAGTGTGGCACCACTCCCTTGGTGTGGCAAGAAACCACACTTGTGTGGTAAAAAATGACATGTCGCTGATGTGGCGGGGGAGAGAGTGCGGTTTCGGTGGCACCACACCCTCCAGTAAGTGAGATGGATGGGAAAACCATCTCATTTCTTTTAAACCAAAATCCTCATGCAATATGATTCTTTTACAAAATAAGAAAGGAACAAACACTTGTTCACCATGAAATAAAGAGAGAAAACTGTCTCCCCAATAGGCAATTTTTACAGAAACTAACCACTTCGATATTATTTTTTTTTCGCTCAGATTGTCTTAAAAAGTCTTTTTTGCATGATTTATTAAGCAAGAAATGGAAACATGCTTTCAGTGTTTGTTTATAATAGCATTGTACTTTCATTTCTTCACATTACAGAAAACATATTTTCCCAGTTTGTGTGTTACATCATCCTACTCCCAAATAATTACCGTAACACAGAGGTAGTCATGGGAGGTTAACCGAACTGATATTACTTCGATGAATCACAACATGTTACTTACATTTCTTTCTACACCCCTCGCCCTAATTTACTGGTGAATTAAAGTCATAATGCTACTTCATGTTTCTTATTGCAAGAAAAAGAAAATTGTCGCGTTTCTTTGTGCTTCTACAATGCCCATAGAAACTTAGTACATAACAATAACAGTTGCACTTGCACCTACTCTTTGCATCCACTAACAAAATCACAAATGTGAAAAAGAAATTTCAATCCCTTATTATAAAAGATCACAAAATGGAAGATATAAACATAAGGATTGTTCTTGAAAAACAAAACACATCATAAGTAACCTAATAAAAACTGTAAATTTGGTCACCTATTTGTAACATTGTTGGCAAATAAAACTCATAGAAATCAACTTTTAGACTAATTGCAGCAGGAAAGCATGATAAGCTCATTTTTTTCCTTTAAACATGACCATCCTAGGAAAGTTGAAAAAAAAAGGTATACAGTAGGATTGTCTTTAGGTTTGTAAAGACAATAATACAAAAGGTTTGTAGAAGAAAACTTCAGCTACTGGAGATGCACTTCCGAAAGGTTCCTGCAATGGAACAAAGCTATTGGCATTTGGCTTCAGTCTAAATTCCTACAAAATTCAGGTAAATTGTGCACGGTCAATGCCAATAACACATCTTAAAAATCACCACACTTATTAATCAAATGCATCAAGTGTTGACAAATAAATAAAAGAAATTTCAAATCCCTCCCAAAAATAATGCATTGTCTTTAACCTGCAAAGTATAAACATAATAAATGTTTGTAAAAGAAGTTACACAAAAATTTATCACATCATAAAAAATGAAATGGAGATTGTATTATTTGTATTAGAGTGAAGGATATTACATATCAACTACACCAAATAGCATAATGGTCATGAAATTGCGAAAAAAATGTTTCTTCTTTACCTGAACCTGTTGAGTTTTTATTGCAAAGAAAATAGAAACATTGAAAGAAAACTGATCAGAATCATATATAATTTTTTAAAAGAGTAACCGGATAAAAGGTCTTCACTAAAATTAATTAAACAACATTGAACCTGATCGACATTGAGCATCAAATTGCAATTCAAAACTAAAATAATGAAGTTAGGGATCTCTACAACAAAAATAAAAGTTTATATATTTAGTATAATTGAAGATGTGTATACATTGGGAACACCTTCAACATACCAAAATCAAGTAAAAATCAAAATCCAGAAAAATCAAAATTTCAGAGGCGGAAGAAGAGATGGTTGTGGTGTATAAGAAGCCGAAACCGTTCCCATCGATCTTAAATTTGGATAAGATTATGATACCTGATGATGATATTAAACGATACCAACAGATTCTTAAAAAAACATATAAACCCTAGCCGGTGATTTGCCCTAATCTTAAATTTCATGTTGCTTGAATCGATTAAGATGAAGAGCTAGGGATGAAGAACAATGACAACAAAGGAAACTGGTGCGGTGATTTGCCCTGATTTTGTGGGATAGATGGACGATTTTATTTGATTGAAACAGATTTAAAGGGATGGTATATGAGTTGAATTGACCAAATGGGCAATATTGGAATTTCACTTTGCCACTTGAGCGGGAAAAATAGTTTGGACGGAGGCTGAGGAATTGCCACATGGCCAAATTGGTTTTATTTAATAGATTAGAGGATAAGAAATAAATGTACTGCCACCAGAGAAAAAAAATGAAAAGCAGCCGCTATACTCCATCCATCCTCGGACTGTCTACCTCTGGCGAGATTATCGGTAAAATAGGCATCACCACCATCACCGACGAAGGGCATCACCATCTCATTCCAACAAATTAGCCACCACCACCATCATTGAAGAAGGGCACCTCTGGCAGCCCCTTCCACCCCGACGCCAATATATTAATGTTTTTTAAGACATTGTTGTTATTTCGTCTTCACAACAATTTTGTAGTGAGTTTCCAGTCCAAACATCAACTGTTGGGGAAAAGGTTTGTTAATTGTCCGATTGAATTCGAGTTGCTGATTATTTGATTTTAGTAATAAACTATTACAAGTTCATGATTCGAGTTATTCATGTAAATGTTTTCCATTAATTATTACCTTTAGTTGTTGATCACTTTAAATACTTGTGTATAGGATAAATATCATCATTTAGGACATGTGTTTCAGTGGACTGTAGCCGGTTGCTCTCATTTTCTGATATTGCTTCGTGCTTGTTACTAAAAATCTCTTGCCTCCTGGTTACAAACTGAAAGAGGTATTTTCAATTTTGTTGTTCCCTTGATGCTCACCACTTATACATTGATATGAATTTTATTTTATGTCTTGTAGTTGCCTTTTCTTTTCTGTTTTCTTAATTGACTTGATTGGTATTTGTTATTTGTTATTTGTTAGGGTTTATTAAACAATTAGATTTAGTTATTGCATATCACTTATACATTAATCAGTATCATTGTTAATTGTTAATAGATTTCATTGTTAGTGTTTTGTATTTTCTAATTTGGTTAATGCCTTAATGGATTTTATTTGCAATTGTAAGTGTAATATGTTCCATTCACCAAAACAAAGTCAAAATTTTAGTAATTTTTTGATTTCCAAGATAATGTAAGTTTGAAGAATATAGCATCACTAGTTATGTAACATCCCAAAAATCATAACCAAAAATTTCGTTTTTAAACCATTAAATAAACCATAGTTATTAAAATCATTTCCTCAAAAACATAAGTCATAGCATTCCAAACATCAATCAGAGTATCATATCAAAACATCAGAGTAAACATCCCAGGCTAAACATAATGGTGTGTGCGATGCAGTCATCCCGAACTCTTCTCTTTGCAACTGGAAGTACCTGAAACCAAAACTGTAAACCATAAGTACGAAACTTAGTGAGTTCCCCAACCTACCACATACCATACACATAATCACATATACTGGGCTCCCGCCCCTACATCGGGCCCTGCCCGACATCAGACCATGTCCGGCATTAGGCTCCACCTGGCATTGAGCCCCGCTCGGTATACATATCTATTTCTTCTAGGCCCCGCCTGTCTCTGGGCCTCGCCCGCTAAACACATAGAAAAAATATCATATAATCGTACTAGTACATAAAGAATCATACACAGTACCATATACTTCAGTTCTAAGGCCTCGCCTATCATGGGCCCCGCCCCTACTCTGCTAATGATGAGACATGGAACCCCGCCCACACTCACCTCCCTACCAGGCACATACGAGTATCACAAAGACAACAAGTATAACTAAACATGCATACCTTCCTCAGGCACCGCCCGTCATCGGACCGTAGTCCGGAAACATACATATAAACATTCCTCGGGCACCGCCCGACATCGGACACTAGTCCGGAACATACAATCATACATGCACACATATACAAGCCGACATTGGTGCCTTAGACCCGTTCACACAAAGGGAAACTCACCTCGATGCTGATTCTCACAGATAATCCTCTGGCTACCCAAATATGGACCCATTTCATACTTCACAACCCTCCAGGGTCAACCTTGGTCAAAGTCAAAGTCAAAGTCAACATACAAGTCAAAGTCAAAGTCAACGCTCCCAGTTGACTCAAGTCGTCGAGTTCCCATGACTCACAGAATTGTGAAATCGCGATCCAACTCGTCGAGTTCTCTACCAACTCGTCGAGTTCTTCCTTTTAAACGAAGTCGGGATTCCTCGACCCAATGAAGGGTTTTGAGCACTATAACACTCCTATGGTGCACATGCAACCCTAGATGCTTTGGATCTAAGTTTTCTATAGTTATACATGCAAACAATTTTTTCCAAAGCATGAAGCCTAATCTAGCATACAACATGACATATGAATCATAAAACTAGTTATAGAATTACCTCTTATTGTAGCTTGTTGTGTTTGGCCTTTAAGAAATTAGCACCCCAAGTGTGATGCCTCAAATGGTTCACAAAACACCACCAACAATTTGGAGAACTTGAGGGAGATTACTAGGCACTCAAAATCGGCTCTATGAACTCTAAGAACACAAGGGGGTAACCAATTTTAGGCCATAGGGGTCATATATATAGTGTAGGAATCCAAGGGTTATAGGTAAACCCTAATCCATACACTTGGGCTTGAAATGGACTAACACATTAGGGATTCTTACATAAGCTTAGCCCATAACTAATCCATTATGGATTATTAGCCCTATATATATATATATATATATATATATATATGTATATATATAATTGATTTACATAATCAACCCTTGTATATTTAATTAGTCTCTTTTGGTCACTAAATTAATTCCAAATTAATTCTTGACCAATACTAATTAAATAATATGATTCCTCTATTAATATATTATACTTATAATATATTAATGAATCATATATAACCACTTTCTCAAATGTTCATCCTATCAGATTGTTCTGGTGAATGCAACCCAAAATGGACCATGCTACTCTCGGGTCAAGTACATACCAACTATAGTTATGGGCTTTGTAACATCCCGTTATTTTCTATCTTGTAAAGTCAACCAAAGTCAAACGAGGGTCAACTAAGGTCCTTTTTATTGTTTGGGTTTTCATGTAGGTTATAATAATAACCTTTACTTGTTAAAATCCTTAAAATAATTACAATTGAATTTAGAAGGAAAAGGCTTAAAAACCGAGAAACTTCGCATCTTATTCCCCTACTTCGGACCGCAAACACTTCGGGCCGCAAAAGGTTTACGGCCGTACATTCCTCGGACCATAAACCCTCGCAGCCGTGAACGAGGTCGTGAACGGCTTCGGCCGTAATCAGGCTTCGGCCGTAATCAGGCTTCAGGCACGTTCTCGGTCGTAAAATCTAACCGACCTCGGACCGTAAACGAGGTTCACGGCCGTAAACCCTCGGGCCATGAACCCTCGCACATATATATAGATTTCCTTCATTTTTCCTTCATTTCTCACATCTTCCAGCCAAGAACTCTCAAATTCTCTCAAGTATCATCCACCAAGAACATCATATCTCCTCAAGAACACACCAAGATCATCCTTGTTCATCTTATTCAAGTGATTAAACACTAGTTCATCACATAATCTAACATGTATAAATTCTTGATCTTGTTATCACTTCAAGAACACCCTTCCATCTTCATTTACTAGGCTAAAATCCATTGATTTTACTAGTTTTCACGAAGAACGTGAAGAATACGTGAAGAACACGAAGAACAAGCACCTCAAAACCTTTGAATATTCTTAGAATCTGGTTTAGGATCATCAAGTGTTCTTCATCCTTCAAGAACACTCCTGACCGTAAACTCTCCTGGCCATAAACCCATTTCAGCCTCCAAACTAGCTTCAAACACTTCAATTTGTAAGTTATACTTACAAATTAGTCCGGTTTCTAATCATTACTATGATTATTTTAGCTAATTGGATGTATATATGCTATACAAATATATATATAGGACTTGTTTTGTTGCAGGATTTCACTCGTGGAACTAAACATCCTATACCAAATCATCATTTGAATCACCCTCCGAAAGGTGAGTTCATACCCCCGTATTTTCATAGTTTTTACTGTCTTAACGGGGGGGGGGGGGGGAATACAAGTCTAACACAAAGATCTTGTGTTATAAACAAATGGTTTCAAATATCTTATTAAAATGGATTTCAATTATCAACAAATCAAATGGTTTTCTAAGACTGTGTTAAAATGACATCAAGTCACCAAAAGTATTTCAAAATATTAAACTTCTTTTAAATGGTTTTATAAACTTATATTTTTCCCCATAAATCATACTTATATATATATATATATATATATATATATATATATATATATATATATAATTAATGTTTAAAAGGCTTAGGACTGATAACCCACTTTGGTTCCTTTTCCTTATTTGGATGTGGGATTATAAGTATCAGTTATTTGTTCGAGTGTCATTTAAATTTTACTTATATATATTTGTATATGTATATAAGTATAAAAGCTATTTCATTCAGTTTAAATACCCTTTGTAACATGTTGAGGAAGGGGTTGCATACATGAACAGTTAGTATCAATTCAAAAAATACAATTAAATTATAATAGGTATAATTTATGATTCATAGAACATTAATTCATGATTCAAGTAAACTAAAGTACACTGTTTTACAAGAACAAAGGTTTAATTCAAAACTATTCAAGAGTATACACTTTTTACATACTAATTCAAGGGCATACTGTCAATCATTTATTTCAGAATGATTGGGTTTTCATAACTATTATACATGTAACGTTTATATGCTTTTTATGAGTCATTTGATACAGGTTGTTTAATTCATCTAAACAATATAGTTAAAGTCCTGACATTATAACCAGAATCTCCAGCCGGGGATCGAAACAATGTGTGTATAGATCTATATTGGGATTGACAACCCCACACTCAGACTACTAGCTATAGTTAGGCATACACGCCTACGAGTGACAGTTGTTATCAACAGCTTTAACGCATTCATAGCGTTGGGTCAGGCCATCTAGTCAGTATGGTTATTATAACTCATTAAAAAGATATTAACAATACGTTAGTGTATAATTAACTAAACATAAGTACATTTTCAAAGTACTAGTTTTACAAGATACAATTTACATTATTACACTACAGTTTACAATAATAGCTGGTGGAACCAGGCACACTCACGGTTACAAGTTTTACATAAAGGAATACAAATACAGAACATTGGTTTACAAACAAAACGGTTTTATGAGATTTAAACTACTTTTCATATACAACTTTTAAAATATAGGATTTTCTGGAACAGTTTACATATTCAAGAAACAGAAACATACTTTCAAACATAAATACTTATGCACCCACTCAACTTTATGTTGATACTCTCTTTTCAAATTACTTTTATTCTCAGGGAATCAGTAGACAGGTACTCCCCGAGCTTTTGAGAAGATGGAGCTATTTTGAGTATTGTCATCTTCTTTTGTATAACTATTTTGGTTTCAATATACAATGATGGAACACATGTAAATACTTATATTTTTAAATACAATGGTTTCTTGTACTTTGAATTACTATATTGCATGTGTTGTGATACTACAAATGAAGTCATCCACCCCCGAACGTTTCCGCCGTCTGGTTTGGGGGTGTGACAGATTGGTATCAGAGCATTGTTTATAGTGAACTCAGTATATCAATCCATAAAAGATATACAAACTATAAATACATTTGGGGCTAAGGGCTCTGACTACAAGTATACTTTTTAAAAATTGAAGTATTTTTACAAAAAATATACTAACACTCATACCTACAAGAACAGTATCACAATCATAAGAACTTAAAAGTATTTAGATGTTGGACATTACAGTCAAACCTGGGCAGTTATGTAATCATATCTGGGATTAATATAGCCTGATCAACTATATTGATTTGAGATATGACCAACATGTGTTTGGAAGTGATAGTAGTGTTGCGACATGTCTAAAACTTACCAACCATACATATACAGAAGAACTATAGAACATAACATAAAGATTAAAATACTATAGGGGTATTTTAGGCACTATAGACCAATAACAAATATGTGGAAACAAAAGAACCATTGTGGGTAGAATTATAAATATTAAGGGTATATTACAGTTATATATAATTAAAGTTATATAGACTTAGAATATGTGATCTAGCTTCATTTCCTATTCCTTGTTTGGTTGTGGATTTAGAGCCGGGTCATTTAATCGAAGGTCAATTATACCCAAGTTATATATAATTAGTATACACTTCATAGTTATAGTAATACCTAGAACAAGTCATACAGAATACATTACTTGTTAACTGTAAGTCTCTCTCGTAGAAACTTGTATCCTTAATCTATCGTTACTAACTATATTCTATATCTCTTATCCCTATTCTCGCTTAGATAACAATGGCTGGAGTTCATCTACCTGGAGACCCTTACTTTCCCAATCAAGGGCAAGATGCAGAGCCAGAAGAGAATCATGAAATTCCCTTAGATGATGATTTTGCAGAAAATTTTCCTGAAGACACTGATTCCGAATCAGAAGCCTATAATCCACCACCAGTTGCCCATAATCCTAATCCACGACAAAATTTCCAATGCCCGACGCCTTCGTGGGCTGAGAACTTGGGTAGGTGGAGCCGGGAGCAGGGTCAACCCTTACCCTACAACGGAGACCGAAGCTTCTACAACCTAAGTGAGGGAGGCTCTGCGGACAGAATTCTTCCTATTTTGGTTTGCCGAGTGGCTCGAAATGTTGAGCTAGGAGTGACAGCCATTCAACAAACTGTGGAGCTTGATGCGGACACGAATTCCAATACAGATCGCATTCGTAATCTTGAAGTTGCTCATGGAAGAGTTATGAGAGACAATGAGGCTCTGCAGTAAGAGCTAGCTGTAACTCGAGCTGGAGTTAATGAGCTCCGAGCACGCCAGACAGTGTATGAAAGACATCTGCTTAATGTGGAGCGCCAGCTGGCCGAATTGAGGGTTTGTCCGAGTGATGCCCGTCTCCAGTAGGAGATGTTCTACTCATCCTTTTTTTTTATTTAAGAAATGGATTATACTCTACTCGCTCTCTGTTTACTCTTTTGGTTATAGTTAAGTCTGCGGATATGTTCTAGCGTTATTTTTCATGTTTTTCAGTACGACCGCGAAAATTTCATTTTCGGTAGGTCGGTTTGATGTCGATGTTTTTTTCCAGTAATTTGGTGTATTGTAGACCTGTTTAGGGTCAAGTTTTCCAGACTTTATGTATTGAATATGCCAATATAATCGACATGCATATTCATACTCTTTGAAAAATAACCACTCAATTTCATATAATCTTGATGCAAGTTGTACTTGTAGTAAACTACTAATTCCGATTTCTTACAAAATTCATATTGAACTAAGTGTTTTAGTTCAGAGATATCATATTCATGTTCATTCTTGATATCTTACCATCTTTTTATCTTTTAAATTTTATAGTAAAAGATGCCTCATCGGAGAAACCCAAGACTTAACACTATTAATGAAGCGCCGACACCACCTCCGCCACCACCTCCTCAATTCGACGCTGTTATATTTCAAGCGGCGGTCACGACAGCTTTTGCAGCTGCTATGACTCATATCAACACCCCTGGTGCTAGTGGGTCAGGAGCTGGTGCACATCCTTCTAACCACAGTGAGGGTCACGGGCACTCGCGAGAGTGTACTTATAAAGATTTCTCGAACGCCAAACCCAGGACCTTTAATGGGACTAGCGGAATTATGGCGTTAAGATAGTGGATTGAGAAGACAGAAGCAATTTTCGAAATCCGCTCCTGTCCAGAGAACAGCAAAGTCAAATTTGTTGTTTGTACCTTTTCGGATAGAGCCCTAACATGGTGGAACGACCATGTTAAGTCACTAACTCTGGTAGTGGCTAACTCTATAAGCTGGGAGAACTTAAAAACTATGCTGATGCGGGAATACTGTCCGCGAGGAGAAATTTAGAAACTCGAGCAAGAGCTCTGGGGTCTTACAATGGTTGGTTCGGACATAACAACCTATACAAACCGATTCTGCGACTTAGCGATACTTTGTCCAGAAATGGTTGCTCTGGAGAGCAAAAAGATCGAGAGGTATATTTGGGGACTGTCGCTCCAGATTCAGTTAAGTGTCTTAGCTTCAAGGCCTGTTACCTTTAACAGTGCCAAAGAGTTGGCACAATCTCTTATAGACCACGGAGCCCGTCAAAACTCAGTGGTTTCTGCACCAGAAAAACCGAAGGGAAACAACAACAACAACAATAACTACAACAACAGCAAGAAGAAAGGTTGGAATAAGAGGAAGGGAAAGTCTTCACAAGAATCCTCAAAGAAGCAAAAACTAGTGATAGTCAATGCTGCTACTGTACCTGCTGCTGTTCCTGCTAACCCTGCACCAGTTAAGCCTTATGCTGGTAATCTCCCCAAGTGCAACAAGTGCAATTTTCACCATAACGGAAATTGTCGGGATATGCAGTGTCGTAACTGCAACAGAAAAGGGCATACTGCCCGATTCTGTAGATCACCACCCCAACCGATTAACCAAGTACCTGTAGCTGGAGTAGGTCAAGCATGCTACCAATACGGTGATGTGGGGAATTTTAATAGAGATTGTCCAAAAGCTGGAAATGCCGGTGGAGTTAGGAGGATTTTAGCTTTGGGTCATGAAGAAGCGGTGGAAGACCCTGCGGTGGTCACGGGTACGTTTCTTCTCATCAACACTTATGCATGCATTCTATTTGATTGTGGTGCTGAGAAGAGCTTTGTGAGCCATAATTTCAAATACTTGCTAAATCAAAACTCCCAACCACTAAATGAAACTTTCATTGTCGAAATGGCTAACGGGAAATCCGAATCCACCAATGATATATACATAGGATGTACTCTTACCTTGAATAACTTTTCGTTCCCAATAAACCTTATGCCGGTCTCTATCAAAAGTTTCGACGTTATAATAGGTATGGATTGGTTGTGCCCTAACCATGCTGACATCCTATGCTATGAAAGAGCCATTCGCCTAAACTTGCCAACTAACAAAACTCTTATTATCTACGACGACAAACCCGGAACGAACCTTCAGATCATTTCTTGCATCAAGGCACATAAGTACCTTCGCAAAGAGTACTGTGCTTTCTTAGCTCACGTGGTATACAAAAAGCAAGAAGTGAAAGACATCGCGGACATTCCTGAGGTCTGCAATTTTCCCGACATTTTTCCCGACGATCTTCCAGGAGTGCCTCCCGAACGACAATTCGAATTCAGAATCAACTTAATCCCTGGGGCTACCCCTGTAGCCAAATCCCCCTATCGTCTTGCACCTTCTGAGATGCAGGAATTATCCAGCAAACTTAACGAACTCCTTAGCAAAGGTTTCATAAGACCAAGCTTCTCACCCTGGGGAGCACCGGTTTTGTTCGTAAAGAAGAAGGATGGATCATTATGTATGTGCATAGACTACCGCGAGCTGAATAAACTTACCATCAAGAATCGATATCCTCTGCCTCGCATTGACGATCTGTTTGACCAACTTCAAGGTGCGAGCTACTTCTCGAAAATAGACTTAAGATCCGGGTATCATTAGTTACAGATTTTAGAGGAGGACATTCCCAAAACCGCGTTTAGAACTCGTTATGGTCATTATGAGTTTGTAGTGATGCCATTCGGATTGACGAATGCACCTGCTGTGTTCATGGATCTAAACAGAGTGTGTCGTCCATTCCTGGACAAATTCGTCATAGTCTTCATTGATGACATCATTATCTACTCAAGAAGTGAAAAGGAACATGGCCAACATCTTCGTCAAGTATTGCAAACTCTTAGAACAGAGAAACTCTATGCAAAGTTCTCGAAGTGTGAATTTTGGATCAGGAAGGTTGATTTCCTAGGTCACATGGTCAGTTCAGAAGGAATACACGTCGACCCTTCCAAAATCAAGGCAATCGAGAACTGGCCAGCACCCAAAACACCTACAGAAATCCGTCAATTCTTAGGTCTTGCTGGCTACTATCGCAGATTCATCCATAATTTCTCCCGAATTGCTAAACCTCTTACCACCCTGATGCAAAAGGGTGTAACTTTTAGTTGGGGAGAAAAGCAAGAAACAACGTTCCAAACGCTGAAGCGAGCTCTGTGTAGTGCACCGATCCTGTCTCTTCCTGAAGGGACAGAGGATTTCGTAGTGTATTGTGATGCTTTTAATCAAGGGCTTGGATGTGTTCTTATTCAAAGAGGAAAGGTTATATCCTATGCCTCAAGACAGCTAAAGACACATGAAGTCAACTATACAACACATGACCTCAAACTAGGAGCAGTGGTATTTGCTCTGAAGATCTGGAGACGTTATTTATATGGCATGAAATGCACAATATTCACAGACCATAAAAGTCTCCAACATATCTTCGATCAGAAAGAGCTGAACATGAGACAACGACGGTGGGTGGAGCTACTGAACGACTACAAATGTGAGATTCTTTATCACCCTGGTAAAGCAAACGTAGTAGCTGACGCCCTTAGCAGAAAAGAATACTCGGGACGCCGAGTAAAGTCGTTGACCATGACAATCCATTCACATCTGTCCACACATATCAGAGAGGCTCAACTTGAGGCCTTAAAACCCGGAAATGTGGCAGGTGAAACCCTGAGAGGAATAGACAAGAACTTCAAAGTCAGGGATGATGGAGTCTATTGTTTCATGAACCGGATCTGGACACCAAATTTCGGTGGTTACAGAGACGTGGTTATGAATGAAGCATACAAAACCCGATACTCCATTCATCCAGGTTCATACAAGATGTATCTGGACCTCAAGAAACTATACTGGTGACCTAACATGAAGGCCGAAATCGCTACCTTTGTGGGCAAGTGCCTTACTTGTTCCAAAGTAAAGGTAGAATACCAGAAACCTTCAGGTTTATTGCAACGACCTGAAATCCCTGAATGGAAGTGGGAGCGGATTACAATGGATTTCATAACTAAGTTACCCAAGACATCGGGTGGTTATGATACTATTTGGGTAATCGTCGATAGATTAACCAAATCCGCACACTTCTTACCAATAAAGAGACCGAGAAGATGGAAAAGCTAACAAGAACTTACCTCAAAGAAATCGTTAGACTGCATGGTGTGCCAATATCTATTATTTCAGACCGAGATAGTAGATTCACCACTCGTTTCTGACAGTCTTTACAAAAATCTTTGGGAACTAGGCTGGACATGAGTACAACCTACCATCCAAAAACCGACGGACAAAGTGAGAGGACGATTCAAACTTTAGAAGACATGTTGCGAGCTTGCGTGATTGACTTTGGGAAGGCATGGGATACTCATTTACCCCTTGTCGAATTCTCTTACAACAACAGTTATCACACTAGCATAAAGGTTGCTCCTTTCAAAGCTCTCTATGGCCGCAAGTGCAGATCACCTCTGTGCTGGGCTGAAGTGGGTGACACGCAACTAGCTAGAAGTCAAGTTCCTAACAGTACTCTTACTGGTCCAGAAATCATTCGCGAAACTATGGAGAAAATCGTACAAATCTGGGAGCGACTTAAAGCTTCCAGAGATAGACAGATAAGCTACGCTGACAAAAGAATAAAACCTTTGGAATTCCAGGCTGGTGACCGCGTCATGTTGAAGGTCTCACCCTGGAAGGGCATGATACGCTTCGGAAAGCATGACAAGCTGAATCCAAGGTACATAGGACCATTCGAGATTCTTGCTAGAATCGGTCCAGTAGCTTACAAACTCCGACTACCCCAAGAACTAAGTAACATACATCCTGTCTTTCACATCTCTAACTTGAAAAAGTGTCTATCCGATGAGACTCTTGTTATCCCACTCGATGAGATCGAGGTAAACGAGAATCTCAACTTCGTGGAAGAACCCGTAGAGATTTTAGACAGGGAAGTAAAGAGAACCAAACAAAGCCGTATCCCGATAGTGAAGGTTTGTTGGAATGCAAAACGGGACCTGAATTCACATGGGAGCGGGAGGATCAAATGCAACAGAAGTATCCACATCTTTTTCCCTAGCCTTTATGTATCTCTTTAATCCAAATTTCAGGATGAAATTCTCTCTAACGGGGGGGGGGGGGGATAATGTAACATCCCGTTATTTTCTATCTTGTAAAGTCAACCAAAGTCAAACGAGGGTCAACTAAGGTCCTTTTTATTGTTTGGGTTTTCATTTAGGTTATAATAATAACCTTTACTTGTTAAAATCCTTAAAATAATTACAATTGAATTTAGAAGGAAAAGGCTTAAAAACCGAGAAACTTCGCATCTTATTCCCCTACTTCGGACCGCAAACACTTCGGGACGCAAAAAGTTTACGGCTGTACATTCCTCAGACCGTAAACCCTCGCAGCCGTGAACGAGGCCGTGAACGGCTTCAACCGTAATTAGGCTTCGGCCGTAAACTCTTCGGATCTTATCTTCTCGAAAACCGAACCTTATCGCATTGGGGCACATTCTCGGTCGTAAACTCTAACCTACCTCGGAACGTAAACGAGGTTCACGGCCGTAAACCCTTGCGCCGTGAACCCTCGCACATATATATAGATTTCCTTCATTTTTCCTTCCTTTCTCACATCTTCCAGCCAAGAACTCTCAAATTCTCTCAAGTATCATCCACCAAGAACATCATATCTCCTCAAGAACACACCAAGATCATCCTTGTTCATCTTATTGAAGTGATTAAACACTAGTTCATCACATAATATAACAGGTATAAATTCTTGATCTTGTTATCACTTCAAGAACACCCGTCCATCTTCATTTACAAGGCTAAAATCCATTGATTTTACTAGTTTTCACGAAGAGCGCGAAGAATGCGAAGAACACGTGAAGAACACGAAGAACAAGCACCTCAAAACCTTTGAATCTTCTTAGAATCTGGTTTAGGATCATCAAGTGTTCTTCATCCTTCAAGAACACTCCTGGTCGTAAACTCTCCTGGCCGTAAACCCATTTCACCCTCCAAACTAGCTTCAAACACTTCAATTTGTAAGTTATACTTACAAATTAGTCCGGTTTCTAATCATTACTATGATTATTTTAGCTAATTGGATGTATATATTGTTGGGTTTTGAGCAAACTAACACTCCTAAGGTGTTCATGCAACCCTAGAAGCCTTGGATCTATGTTTGTCTAAAATACATGCAAAATAATTTTCCAAGGTTCATAACCTATCTAGCATACATGGGGTACTTTTAAACATAAAAGATACTAGAAGAATTACATATCTTCGCTAGTGAGTTGATTCCTTGGGAGTTTGAGAGCCAAGCACCAATAATGTGAATGCCTCAAATGGAAATCACAAATCACCACAAACTTGGAAAACTTATGAGAGAGCACTCTAATACTCTAGAAATCGGCCACACCTTATGCACACACACATAGTGTCTTTTCAAGCACCATAAGCCTCTTTATATAGTGTAGATGATTAGGGTTATGAACCATGCAAACCCTAATAACCCATGTCTTTTCCTATTCCAAGGATCCATGGGTTAAAAGCTCCATGGATCATCCATGGACTCCCATTCAAGCTTAGCCCATTTCCTTATGAGTGTTAGCCCACACTATATAAGTACAATAGCCCATTATTTAATTAGTCACCTTATGATCACTAAATTAATTCATAATTAATTTAAGATCAATACTAATTAAATAATACAATTTCATATTAATATATTACAACTTATAATATATTAGTAGGCCGCAAATATACTCTTCTCATAATGTTATCCATATAAATAGTTCGGGTGAAGTGCAACCCAAATGGACCATGCCGGGTCGGGTCAAGTATATACCAAATAAGTTATGGACTTAGACACCTTATCCAACAGTCTCCCACTTGGATAAGTCTGATAACTGTATTTGCCTATATAGCTTCAGGAACCAACCGTCAATCGTAGCTCTCGAAAACTCTGTTGAACTATGAAGCGCCATTTTAGATAAGTGATCACATAATCCTCTGCTCTCATGATATCAGCTGGACAAATACATGGAACAATGTCTTACTTATTGTCCAGCAGTTTGTTTCCCGATTTTCGATTTGTTTGACAAAGAACTTAATCGAACACATCAATTTAGTTCTGACCGGGCCCGGTACATAGGTCAAAACAAAATCATCGAGGGGCCCAGATATCGCTTCTATTTATAGAAGGAACAGATAAACTTCGACTCATATGCTTGTTCTACTACTTATTGAATTGCACACAAAGGCACGTTTTATAACATCAAGTTACTGACGCGTTTACGTGCAATCAATGCACAACCAACTCATAGGTAACAACTCATATCTCTAGGTTTGAAGTATATGATATTACCGTCTCACGATCACTCGAGATAAATTCCATGAAGTGATACAAGTGAGCGTGGGTTTATTCCAATACTCATAACTTATGAGTACTCATGAATGTTGTAGCAACCATTGCTATGGCTAAACACCTTTAGTCATCTACAATCCCAATTCATGACAGTCTTGATACATACCTACTTCCGACATATGACCGACTGTGGAGAGTTTGAATAAACTTATTATTCTGGAAGTCAAAACATGCAAAGCTGAAACAATAGTAAATAATTGACAATGATAGCAACACCTTACTCATAAATAAATCACAACTTTTATTCATCATCAAACGTCGATTATATTTTACAAGTTTCAGTAATAACTATCTAATCTGTAAAACTAATATCGTCCCTCAGCCCGATGCGTCTCGCATGCTGCAAATGCTTCACCCTCGTCAGTCCCTTCATAAGGGGATCCGCAGGGTTCTCATCTGACGATACCCTCTTTGCCACGAGGAGTCCCTCTTCTATCTTGTGTCTTATGAAGTGATATTTTCTGTCAATGTGTCGGGATCTGCCATGATGTCACACCCCGGCCGTCGGCGGAAACACCGGGCAGTGTAACGTCATTTCTCGTATCATAGTTATCAACTTCCTGAAAACACATGCAATTTAAAAATACGTCAACATAAACTTGGTGAGTCCACAGGTTTTGACTCCATAAAATAATACATTTTCCAAGTTCAAAAGTATAGTTTTGAAAGTATCATTTTGACTCTCCAACGTTTAGTATATATATCCTAGGTATAAAAGTTTACTTACGAAATAAGTATATACCTATAAGTCTCATATATTATAAATATAAATGTTTGTAATTCCATACAAACTAAGTTTCTACGTATAAATCTTATTTCAATTCTATACGAGTAAAACCGCTACATATAAATCTTATTTCAATTCTATACGAGTAAAACCGCTACGTATAAATCTATTTCAATTCTATACGAGTAATTAGGATAGGTGTAGTGGTCTACTTAATATACAAGTAATATACCTACTAGATTCTTATACTTAAAGTATAAGTCTTTGGGGAACTTATACTTAACATTCATACTTGTATATCAACAAAGTATAATGCTTCTAAAATTGTGCTACCATGAGTCTATAGCTGCGACTGTATGACTTAGTTTTATACCTCTTATTATTATTACAAGGATCACACATTGCGGTAGTACAAGGATCACATCTTGCGGTAGTATAAGAAATACATCTTGCGGTAGTACAAGGATTTCACCTTGCGGTAGTACAAGGATCACACATTGTGGTAGTACAAGGATCACACCTTGCGGTAGTACAAGGATTTAACCTTGTGGTAGTACAAGGATTACACATTACGGTAGTACAAGGATCACACCTTGTGGTAGTACAACAACTATAATTAGAATTTAAACCAGGTTTTATCTTGACATAAAACCAATAACAACAACATATAACATACCTGGTTTTATCTTGACATAAAACCAACAATAACAACATACTTATCAATTAACATATAGAACATCCGAGTATAACTCTGGAACTATATTGCACACAACACATATATATATAGAATCCTAAGTATAACTCAAGATCTACATTAGTATACTACTATAACAATAACATACTAACAACTTTACGATAGTTGTATAATTTCTTATACGAAATAACTATATCCTGGTTATTATAACTATCTACGTTGATACTAATATACTATCATATAGACATAATAATAACGTATATATATATATAATATTTAGCATGCGTTTTCCCCCGAAAATATTAGAAAGTGGGGTCGTGAAACTCACCTTAGTAGCGTGATTATAGAATCTAAACGGTCAGAGGCTCGTCGTTGTCAGGCTCGAGAAGGGAAAACGGCCTTCGGAAACGAGAGAGAATGAAAGGAGAAGGTGTAAGGATTGAATGAGCTTTGATCGCTATTTATAGGGTGTTCTGGGGCCATTCACGTCGTGAACATGATAGGTTCACGTCGTGAACTTCCATGAGTCACCCCATAGCCTTAACGCGTGTTTTCTAGCTCCGATTAGTGTCTGTTGACTCCTCACGTCGTGAATTTTTGATGCTCACGTCGTGAGTTCAGTCAAATTAGGGTTTCTGACAGCTGCATCTTCGGAAGGCCATAACGTTTGCATACGAACTCCGTTTTTGGCGTTCTTTATATGCACGCGTAGGTAATTCCGAGTACTACGACTTTTATTTAGACTCCAATAGCTAATTCTAAGTCTATTTTAAATCCCTCTTGTTATAAGGCATTATAGCGTTAGAATTTATCATAACTTCTTCACACGAAGTCAGATTTAGATGTTCTCTATATTTTTCGAATCGTATGGACGTATACTTTGAGTTGTATCATGAAAGTTCATACTTTAACATGAATTACATAGTAAGTTTATCACATTACTATTTTAACAAAATCACATTACATGATTGGCATAATCACATGTGATTGTTATTGACCTAATTTTGACGGGTGTTACATTCTCCCCCCGTAAGAATAATTTCGTCCCGAAATTTATCTTGTGGATGGGGTTTTGTTAAATAGTTAGGGGTATTTTTGTTTCATATGATCTTCATATTCCCAAGTAAATTCAGGTCCTCGTAAAGAGTTCCATCGAACTTTCACTATGGGAATACGACTTTGTTTTAATCATTTGGTGTATCGATCCATGATTTCGACAGATTCTTCTACAAAGTTGAGTTTGGTATTGAATTGTATCTCGTCGAGAGGTACAACAAGAGTGTCATCGAATAGACATCTTTTAAGATTTGACACGAGAAAAACATCGTGTACATTGCTTAGCTCTTGAGGTAACTTGATTTGGTATGCGACAAAACCAATTCTTGCTATAATTTCAAAAGGTCCTATATATCGTGGGTTTAGTTTGCTTCGTTTCCTGAATCGATTTACGGCTTTCCAAGGAGAGACCTTCAACATTACTTTATCTCCAACTTGGAATTCTAAAGGCTTACGTCTTACATCAGCATAACTCTTCTGACGATCACGTGCTGCCTTTAATCGATCCTTAATTTGCATGATCTTTTGGGTTTGTCTTGTGGATTATTTCTAGCTCGGCACATAAGGTATCACCTATATGTTTTCTGGACAATTGTGTGTCTCCAACTTCTCAGTGCAAAAACTACAGCTACCAATTCAAGGTCATGGGTAGTGTAATTATTCTCATGCACCTTAAGTTGTCGTGATGCATAGGCGATAACTTTTCCTCTTTGCATCAACACACATCCCAATCCTTGATTTGATGCGTCGCAGTATACGACTAAATCTTCTGTCCCATCTGGAAGGGATAGGATTGGTGCACTACACAACATTTGCTTTAGTTTCTGAAAAGCAGCTTCTTGTTTGTCTTCCTAGTTGAACTTCATATCCTTCTGGGTTAGTGTTGTAAGTGGCTTGGCTACATTAGAGAAATTCTCTATGAATCTACGTTAAAAAAATTGACGCACTTCTGTTGACGTCTTTGGTGCTTCCCAATTCTTAATTGCTTCAATCTTGGAGGGTTGGACATGAATCCCTTTGTTACTAACTACATGTAAAAATTTGTACTTCTCTAATCCAAAATTCACATTCGGAGAATTTGGCGTACAACTTTTCTTTTCTTAGTAGTTCCAAGATTATTTGTAAGTGTTGACCGTGTTCTTCCTTGGTTCGTGAATATATCAATATATCATCGATAAACACTATCACGAATTTATCCAAGTACGGTTTGCAAACACTATTCATGAACATTGTTGGAGCGCTGGTCAATCCAAAGGCTTAACTAGGAACTTAGATTGACCATACCGAGTCCTAAATGTTGTCTTCGGAACATCGTCTTCTTGTACTCCGAGTTGATGGTATCCTGATCTGAGATCTATCTTGAATCTTCTAGAATCTTCAGGTGCTTTAGTCTATCAACCACCGTATCCAAGTTTAGTTGTGCATCGGTCTGACCATAATTAAACATAGGTGATCAGTCTACGTTTAGTTGTGGTTCGTACCAATAAAACTCGACTAAGTAGTTTGAACTAAAACCTTGCGTTGAATTCTTATCGAGGGTTTGGGTTTTCTATATTTTTGGGTTATATACATGTGTTCTCCTCGCGGAACTGAGTTTATACATAACTCTATATCTTTGTGTTCGTTGTATTCACGGGTATTATTAATTATTGTTTGTTACTTCAGGTCTAGCTGATAAGGCACCGGCCAGTCAGGACAGTCGGTGGGCAGGATCATTTTAGCATATAGCCGTTCTGAAATCCAGCAACCCAAATCGACATGTCTATCCTTGTCACCGCTCCCCTAAGTAGTCCTTCAGTAGTATAATTTAATAATACTTTTTATTTGTAAGTTAAGGGATATACCTAAACCTAACAGAGTAAGCCCTAAACTATAGTCGTGCTTTCCTAAGAAAGTACTAATTCACTATAGTTAATAGCTCTGATACCAATCTGTCACACCCCGGCCGTCGGCGGAAACACCGGGCAGTGTAACGTCATTTCTCGTATCATAGTTATCAACTTCCTGAAAACACATGCAATTTAAAAATATGTCAACATAAACTTGGTGAGTCCACAGGTTTTGACTCCATAAAATAATACATTTTCCAAGTTCAAAAGTATAGTTTTGAAAGTATCATTTTGACTCTCCAACGTTTAGTATATATATCCTAGGTATAAAAGTTTACTTACGAAATAAGTATATACCTATAAGTCTCATATATTATAAATATAAATGTTTGTAATTCCATACAAACTAAGTTTCTACGTATAAATCTTATTTCAATTCTATACGAGTAAAACCGCTACATATAAATCTTATTTCAATTCTATACGAGTAAAACCGTTACGTATAAATCTATTTCAATTCTATACGAGTAATTAGGATAGGTGTAGTGGTCTACTTAATATACAAGTAATATACCTACTAGATTCTTATACTTAGAGTATAAGTCTTTGGGGAACTTATACTTAACATTCATACTTGTATATCAACAAAGTATAATGCTTCTAAAATTGTGCTACCATGAGTCTATAGCTGCGACTGTATGACTTAGTTTTATACCTCTTATTATTATTACAAGGATCACACATTGCGGTAGTACAAGGATCACATCTTGCGGTAGTATAAGAAATACATCTTGCGGTAGTACAAGGATTTCACCTTGCGGTAGTACAAGGATCACACCTTGTGGTAGTACAAGGATCACACCTTGCGGTAGTACAAGGATTTAACCTTGTGGTAGTACAAGGATTACACATTACGGTAGTACAAGGATCACACCTTGCGGTAGTACAACAACTATAATTAGAATTTAAACCAGGTTTTATCTTGACATAAAACCAATAACAACAACATATAACATACCTGGTTTTATCTTGACATAAAACCAACAATAACAACATACTTATCAATTAACATATAGAACATCCGAGTATAACTCTGGAACTATATTGCACACAACACATATATATATAGAATCCTAAGTATAACTCAAGATCTACATTAGTATACTACTATAACAATAACATACTAACAACTTTACGATAGTTGTATAATTTCTTATACGAAATAACTATATCCTGTTTATTATAACCATCTACGTTGATACTAATATACTATCATATAGACATAATAATAACGTATATATATATATAATATTTAGCATGCGTTTTCCCCCGAAAATATTAGAAAGTGGGGTCGTGAAACTCACCTTAGTAGCGTGATTATAGAATCTAAACGGTCAGAGGCTCGTCGTTGTCAGGCTCGAGAAGGGAAAACGGCCTTCGGAAACGAGAGAGAATGAAAGGAGAAGGTGTAAGGATTGAATGAGCTTTGATCGCTATTTATAGGGTGTTCTGGGGCCATTCACGTCGTGAACATGATAGGTTCACGTCGTGAACTTCCATGAGTCACCCCATAGCCTGAACGCATGTTTTCTAGCTCCGATTAGTGTCTGTTGACTCCTCACGTCGTGAATATTTGATGCTCACGTCGTGAGTTCAGTCAAATTAGGGTTTCTGACAGCTGCATCTTCGGAAGGCCATAAATTTTGCATACGAACTCCGTTTTTGGCGTTCTTTATATGCACGCGTAGGTAATTCCGAGTACTACTACTTCCGTTTAGACTCCAATAGCTAATTCTAAGTCTATTTTAAATCCCTCTTGTTATAAGGCATTATAGCGTTAGAATTTATCATAACTTCTTCACGCGAAGTCAGATTTAGATGTTCTCTATATTTTTCGAATCGTATGGACGTATACTTTGAGTTGTATCATGAAAGTTCATACTTTAACATGAATTACATAGTAAGTTTATCACATTACTATTTTAACAAAATCACATTACATGATTGGCATAATCACATGTGATTGTTATTGACCTAATTTTGACGGGTGTTACATTCTCCCACCGTTAGAATAATTTCGTCCCGAAATTTATCTTGTGGATGGGGTTTTGTTAAATAGTTAGGGGTATTTTTGTTTCATCTGATCTTCATATTCCCAAGTAAATTTAGGTCCTCGTAAAGAGTTCCATCGAACTTTCACTATGGGAATACGACTTTGTTTTAGTCATTTGGTGTATCGATCCATGATTTCGACAGATTCTTCTACAAAGTTGAGTTTGGTATTGAATTGTATCTCGTCGAGAGGTACAACAAGAGTGTCATCGAATAGACATCTTTTAAGATTTGACACGAGAAAAACATCGTGTACATTGCTTAGCTCTTGAGGTAACTTGATTTGGTATGCGACAAAACCAATTCTTGCTATAATTTCAAAAGGTCCTATATATCGTGGGTTTAGTTTGCTTCGTTTCCTGAATCGATTTACGGCTTTCCAAGGAGAGACCTTCAACATTACTTTATCTCCAACTTGGAATTCTAAAGGCTTACGTCTTACGTCAGCATAACTCTTCTGACGATCACGTGCTGCCTTTAATCGATCCTTAATTTGCATGATCTTTTGGGTTTGTCTTGTGGATTATTTCTAGCTCGGCACATAAGGTATCACCTATATGTTTTCTGGACAATTGTGTGTCTCCAACTTCTCAGTGCAAAAACTACAGCTACCAATTCAAGGTCATGGGTAGTGTAATTATTCTCATGCACCTTAAGTTGTCGTGATGCATAGGCGATAACTTTTCCTCTTTGCATCAACACACATCCCAATCCTTGATTTGATGCGTCGCAGTATACGACTAAATCTTCTGTCCCATCTGGAAGGGATAGGATTGGTGCACTACACAACATTTGCTTTAGTTTCTGAAAAGCAGCTTCTTGTTTGTCTTCCCAGTTAAACTTCATATCCTTCTGGGTTAGTGTTGTAAGTGGCTTGGCTACATTGGAGAAATTCTCTATGAATCTACGTTAAAAAAATTGACGCACTTCTGTTGACGTCTTTGGTGCTTCCCAATTCTTAATTGCTTCAATCTTGGAGGGTTGGACATGAATCCCTTTGTTACTAACTACATGTAAAAATTTGTACTTCTCTAATCCAAAATTCACATTCGGAGAATTTGGCGTACAACTTTTCTTTTCTTAGTAGTTCCAAGATTATTTGTAAGTGTTGACCGTGTTCTTCCTTGGTTCGTGAATATATCAATATATCATCGATAAACACTATCACGAATTTATCCAAGTACGGTTTGCAAACACTATTCATGAACATTGTTGGAGCGCTGGTCAATCCAAAGGCTTAACTAGGAACTTAGATTGACCATACCGAGTCCTAAATGTTGTCTTCGGAACATCGTCTTCTTGTACTCCGAGTTGATGGTATCCTGATCTGAGATCTATCTTGAATCTTCTAGAATCTTCAGGTGCTTTAGTCTATCAACCACCGTATCCAAGTTTAGTTGTGCATCGGTCTGACCATAATTAAACATAGGTGATCAGTCTACGTTTAGTTGTGGTTCGTACCAATAAAACTCGACTAAGTAGTTTGAACTAAAACCTTGCGTTGAATTCTTATCGAGGGTTTGGGTTTTCTATATTTTTGGGTTATATACATGTGTTCTCCTCGCGGAACTGAGTTTATACATAACTCTATATCTTTGTGTTCGTTGTATTCACGGGTATTATTAATTATTGTTTGTTACTTCAGGTCTAGCTGATAAGGCACCGGCCAGTCAGGACAGTCGGTGGGCAGGATCATTTTAGCATATAGCCGTTCTGAAATCCAGCAACCCAAATCGACATGTCTATCCTTGTCACCGCTCCCCTAAGTAGTCCTTCAGTAGTATAATTTAATAATACTTTTTATTTGTAAGTTAAGGGATATACCTAAACCTAACAGAGTAAGCCCTAAACTATAGTCGTGCTTTCCTAAGAAAGTACTAATTCACTATAGTTAATAGCTCTGATACCAATCTGTCACACCCCGGCCGTCGGCGGAAACACCGGGCAGTGTAACGTCATTTCTCGTATCATAGTTATCAACTTCCTGAAAACACATGCAGTTTAAAAATACGTCAACATAAACTTGGTGAGTCCACAGGTTTTGACTCCATAAAATAATACATTTTCCAAGTTCAAAAGTATAGTTTTGAAAGTATCATTTTGACTCTCCAACGTTTAGTATATATATCCTAGGTATAAAAGTTTACTTACGAAATAAGTATATACCTATAAGTCTCATATATTATAAATATAAATGTTTGTAATTCCATACAAACTAAGTTGCTACGTATAAATCTTATTTCAATTCTATACGAGTAAAACCGCTACATATAAATCTTATTTCAATTCTATACGAGTAAAACCGCTACGTATAAATCTATTTCAATTCTATACGAGTAATTAGGATAGGTGTAGTGGTCTACTTAATATACAAGTAATATACCTACTAGATTCTTATACTTAGAGTATAAGTCTTTGGGGAACTTATACTTAACATTCATACTTGTATATCAACAAAGTATAATGCTTCTAAAATTGTGCTACCATGAGTCTATAGCTGCGACTGTATGACTTAGTTTTATACCTCTTATTATTATTACAAGGATCACACATTGCGGTAGTACAAGGATCACATCTTGCGGTAGTATAAGAAATACATCTTGCGGTAGTACAAGGATTTCACCTTGCGGTAGTACAAGGATCACACCTTGTGGTAGTACAAGGATCACACCTTGCGGTAGTACAAGGATTTAACCTTGTGGTAGTACAAGGATTACACATTACGGTAGTACAAGGATCACACCTTGCGGTAGTACAACAACTATAATTAGAATTTAAACCAGGTTTTATCTTGACATAAAACCAATAACAACAACATATAACATACCTGGTTTTATCTTGACATAAAACCAACAATAACAACATACTTATCAATTAACATATAGAACATCCGAGTATAACTCTGGAACTATATTGCACACAACACATATATATATATAGAATCCTAAGTATAACTCAAGATCTACATTAGTATACTACTATAACAATAACATACTAACAACTTTACGATAGTTGTATAATTTCTTATACGAAATAACTATATCCTGGTTATTATAACTATCTACGTTGATACTAATATACTATCATATAGACATAATAATAACGTATATATATAATATTTAGCATGCGTTTTCCCCCGAAAATATTAGAAAGTGGGGTCGTGAAACTCACCTTAGTAGCGTGATTATAGAATCTAAACGGTCAGAGGCTCGTCGTTGTCAGGCTCGAGAAGGGAAAACGGCCTTCGGAAACGAGAGAGAATGAAAGGAGAAGGTGTAAGGATTGAATGAGCTTTGATCGCTATTTATAGGGTGTTCTGGGGCCATTCACGTCGTGAACATGATAGGTTCACGTCGTGAACTTCCATGAGTCACCCCATAGCCTTAACGCATGTTTTCTAGCTCCGATTAGTGTCTGTTGACTCCTCACGTCGTGAATTTTTGATGCTCACGTCGTGAGTTCAGTCAAATTAGGGTTTCTGACAGCTGCATCTTCCGAAGGCCATAACTTTTGCATACGAACTCCGTTTTTGGCGTTCTTTATATGCACGCGTAGGTAATTCCGAGTACTACTACTTTCGTTTAGACTCCAATAGCTAATTCTAAGTCTATTTTAAATCCCTCTTGTTATAAGGCATTATAGCGTTAGAATTTATCATAACTTCTTCACGCGAAGTCAGATTTAGATGTTCTCTATATTTTTCGAATCGTATGGACGTATACTTTGAGTTGTATCATGAAAGTTCATACTTTAACATGAATTACATAGTAAGTTTATCACATTACTATTTTAACAAAATCACATTACATGATTGGCATAATCACATGTGATTGTTATTGACCTAATTTTGACGGGTGTTACATTCTCCCACCGTTAGAATAATTTCGTCCCGAAATTTATCTTGTGGATGGGGTTTTGTTAAATAGTTAGGGGTATTTTTGTTTCATCTGATCTTCATATTCCCAAGTAAATTCAGGTCCTCGTAAAGAGTTCCATCGAACTTTCACTATGGGAATACGACTTTGTTTTAATCATTTGGTGTATCGATCCATGATTTCGACAGATTCTTCTACAAAGTTGAGTTTGGTATTGAATTGTATCTCGTCGAGAGGTACAACAAGAGTGTCATCGAATAGACATCTTTTAAGATTTGACACGAGAAAAACATCGTGTACATTGCTTAGCTCTTGAGGTAACTTGATTTGGTATGCGACAAAACCAATTCTTGCTATAATTTCAAAAGGTCCTATATATCGTGGGTTTAGTTTGCTTCGTTTCCTGAATCGATTTACGACTTTCCAAGGAGAGACCTTCAAAATTACTTTATCTCCAACTTGGAATTCTAAAGGCTTACGTCTTACGTCAGCATAACTCTTCTGACGATCACGTGCTGCCTTTAATCGATCCTTAATTTGCATGATCTTTTGGGTTTGTCTTGTGGATTATTTCTAGCTCGGCACATAAGGTATCACCTATATGTTTTCTGGACAATTGTGTGTCTCCAACTTCTCAGTGCAAAAACTACAGCTACCAATTCAAGGTCATGGGTAGTGTAATTATTCTCATGCACCTTAAGTTGTCGTGATGCATAGGCGATAACTTTTCCTCTTTGCATCAACACACATCCCAATCCTTGATTTGATGCGTCGCAGTATACGACTAAATCTTCTGTCCCATCTGGAAGGGATAGGATTGGTGCACTACACAACATTTGCTTTAGTTTCTGAAAAGCAGCTTCTTGTTTGTCTTCCCAGTTAAACTTCATATCCTTCTGGGTTAGTGTTGTAAGTGGCTTGGCTACATTGGAGAAATTCTCTATGAATCTACGTTAAAAAAATTGACGCACTTCTGTTGACGTCTTTGGTGCTTCCCAATTCTTAATTGCTTCAATCTTGGAGGGTTGGACATGAATCCCTTTGTTACTAACTACATGTAAAAATTTGTACTTCTCTAATCCAAAATTCACATTCGGAGAATTTGGCGTACAACTTTTCTTTTCTTAGTAGTTCCAAGATTATTTGTAAGTGTTGACCGTGTTCTTCCTTGGTTCGTGAATATATCAATATATCATCGATAAACACTATCACGAATTTATCCAAGTACGGTTTGCAAACACTATTCATGAACATTGTTGGAGCGCTGGTCAATCCAAAGGCTTAACTAGGAACTTAGATTGACCATACCGAGTCCTAAATGTTGTCTTCGGAACATCGTCTTCTTGTACTCCGAGTTGATGGTATCCTGATCTGAGATCTATCTTGAATCTTCTAGAATCTTCAGGTGCTTTAGTCTATCAACCACCGTATCCAAGTTTAGTTGTGCATCGGTCTGACCATAATTAAACATAGGTGATCAGTCTACGTTTAGTTGTGGTTCGTACCAATAAAACTCGACTAAGTAGTTTGAACTAAAACCTTGCGTTGAATTCTTATCGAGGGTTTGGGTTTTCTATATTTTTGGGTTATATACATGTGTTCTCCTCGCGGAACTGAGTTTATACATAACTCTATATCTTTGTGTTCGTTGTATTCACGGGTATTATTAATTATTGTTTGTTACTTCAGGTCTAGCTGATAAGGCACCGGCCAGTCAGGACAGTCGGTGGGCAGGATCATTTTAGCATATAGCCGTTCTGAAATCCAGCAACCCAAATCGACATGTCTATCCTTGTCACCGCTCCCCTAAGTAGTCCTTCAGTAGTATAATTTAATAATACTTTTTATTTGTAAGTTAAGGGATATACCTAAACCTAACAGAGTAAGCCCTAAACTATAGTCGTGCTTTCCTAAGAAAGTACTAATTCACTATAGTTAATAGCTCTGATACCAATCTGTCACACCCCGGCCGTCGGCGGAAACACCGGGCAGTGTAACGTCATTTCTCGTATCATAGTTATCAACTTCCTGAAAACACATGCAGTTTAAAAATACGTCAACATAAACTTGGTGAGTCCACAGGTTTTGACTCCATAAAATAATACATTTTCCAAGTTCAAAAGTATAGTTTTGAAAGTATCATTTTGACTCTCCAACGTTTAGTATATATATCCTAGGTATAAAAGTTTACTTACGAAATAAGTATATACCTATAAGTCTCATATATTATAAATATAAATGTTTGTAATTCCATACAAACTAAGTTTCTACGTATAAATCTTATTTCAATTCTATACGAGTAAAACCACTACGTATAAATCTTATTTCAATTCTATATGAGTAAAACCGCTACGTATAAATCTATTTCAATTCTATACGAGTAATTAGGATAGGTGTAGTGGTCTACTTAATATACAAGTAATATACCTACTAGATTCTTATACTTAGAGTATAAGTCTTTGGGGAACTTATACTTAACATTCATACTTGTATATCAACAAAGTATAATGCTTCTAAAATTATGCTACCATGAGTCTATAGCTGCGACTGTATGACTTAGTTTTATACCTCTTATTATTATTACAAGGATCACACATTGCGGTAGTACAAGGATCACATCTTGCGGTAGTACAAGGAATACATATTGCGGTAGTACAAGGATTTCACCTTGCGGTAGTACAAGGATCACACCTTGCGGTAGTACAAGGATTTAACCTTGCAGTAGTACAAGGATTACACATTACGGTTGTACAAGGATCACACCTTGCGGTAGTACAACAGCTATAATTAGAATTTAAACCAGGTTTTATCTTGACATAAAACCAATAACAACAACATATAACATACCTGGTTTTATCTTGACATAAAACCAACAATAACAACATACTTATCAATTAACATATAGAACTTCCGAGTATAACTCTGGAACTATATTGCACACAACACATATATATAGAATCCTAAGTATAACTCAAGATCTACATTAGTATACTACTATAACAATAACATACTAACAACTTTACGATAGTTGTATAATTTCTTATACGAAATAACTATATCCCGGTTATTATAACTATCTACGTTGATACTAATATACTATCATATAGACATAATAATAACGTATATATAATATTTAGCATGCGTTTTCCCCCGAAAATATTAGAAAGTGGGGCCGTGAAACTCACCTTAGTAGCATGATTATAGAATCTAAACGGTCAGAGGCTCGTCGTTGTCAGGCTCGAGAAGGGAAAACGGCCTTCGGAAACGAGAGAGAATGAAAGGAGAAGGTGTAAGGATTGAATGACCTTTGATCGCTATTTATAGGGTGTTCTGGGGCCATTCACGTCGTGAACATGATAGGTTCACGTCGTGAACTTCCATGAGTCACCCCATAGCCTTAACGCGTGTTTTCTAGCTCCGATTAGTGTCTGTTGACTCCTCACGTCGTGAATTTTTGATGCTCACGTCGTGAGTTCAGTCAAATTAGGGTTTCTGACAGCTACATCTTCGGAAGACCATAACTTTTGCATACGAACTCCGTTTTCAGCGTTCTTTATATGCACGCGTAGGTAATTCCGAGTACTACGACTTTCGTTTAGACTCCAATAGCTAATTCTAATTCTATTTTAAATCCCTCTTGTTATAAGGCATTATAGCGTTAGAATTTATCATAACTTCTTCACGTGAAGTCAGATTTAGATGTTCTCTATATTTTTCGAATCGTATGGACGTATACTTTGAGTTGTATCATGAAAGTTCATACTTTAACATGAATTACATAGTAAGTTTATCACATTACTATTTTAACAAAATCACATTACATGATTGGCATAATCATATGTGATTGTTATTGACCTAATTTTGATGGGTGTTACACATGATCTCTTGGTTCCTTGGCTAAGGCAACCGCACTATTGCTGTCACAGAAAATCTCCATAGGCTCCTTAATAGCTGGTACAACTCCATGGTCTCCGATGAAGTTCCTCAGCCATATCGCCTCCTTTGCCGCTTCACTCGCTGCTATGTACTCTGATTCACAAGTCGAATCAGCTACAGTCTCCTGTTTGGAACTCTTCCAAGTGATTGCCCCTCTATTTAAGGTAAAGACCCAGCCCGACTGAGAGCGGAAGTTATCCCTATCAGTATGAAAGCTAGCATCACTATACCCTACTATTCTCAAGTCATCACTCCCACCAAGGGTAAGGATCCAATCCTTAGTCCTCCGCAGGTACTTGAGAATATTCTTTACCGCAGTCCAATGAGCCTTGCCAGGGTTCCCCTGATATCTGCTGACCATGCTCAAAGCGTAGGCCACATCAGGACGGGTACAAGTCATAGCATACATGATCGAGCCAACAGCGGAAGCATAAGGTAATTGACTCATCTCAGCTATCTCATCTTCTGTACTCGGGCTCTGAGCCTTGCTCAGTTTGGCATTGCTTTGGATCGGTAATTCTCCTTTCTTGGAATTCTGCATGTTGAACCTTTTCAACACCTTATCCAAGTAGATACTCTGACTAAGTCCAATTAGTCTTTTACTCCTTTCTCTTAATATCCTTATCCCTAGGATATAGGCAGCTTCTCCAAGGTCCTTCATAGCAAAGCACTTCCCAAGCCAGGACTTAACCTCCTGCAAGGTTGGGATGTCATTTCCTATGAGTAGTATGTCATCCACATACAATACCAAAAAGCTAACTATACTCCCACTAGCTCTGACATACATGCAGGACTCATCTTCACTTCTTGAGAAACCAAACTCTTTGACCTTCTCATCGAAACAAAGATTCCAACTTCGAGATGCTTGTTTCAATCCATAAATGGATTTCTCAAGTTTGCACACTCTATTGGGGTACTCTGCACTGACAAAACCCTTTGGCTGATTCATGTAAACATCCTCAGCCAACTTTTCGTTAAGGAAAGCGGTTTTGACATCCATTTGCTATATTTCATAATCATAAAATGCAGCAATGGCTAGCATAACCCTAATAGACTTAATCTTTGCTACTGGTGAAAAGGTTTCATCATAATCAATACCCTGAGTCTGGGTAAAACCCTTCGCGACCAGTCGAGCCTTTTAAGTGTGCACCTTCCCATCCATGCCGGTCTTCTTCTTGAAGATCCATTTGCACCCGACTGTCTTACGGCCTGGTACATTGTCAACCAAGTTCCAAACTTGATTGTCATACACGGACTGTATCTCGCTGTCCATAGCCTCCTTCCATTTAGCAGACTCTGGACCTGCCATGGTTTCCTTAACACTGTTAGGTTCATCCAGATTTACCAGTGTATTGTCACTGATAAATGTATCACCTTCCGTAGTAATATAAAATCCATAATAAAACTCAGGTGTGTTCCTAACCCTTGTGGAACGCCTCGGAAGTATAGACTCGTCAGCTGGATCAACAGGAATTTCCTCCTCAAGTTGATTGCTAGTGTCTGAGGTTCCTTCACCAATTGAGTCTTGAATTTCTTCAAGGTCAATTTGCCTCCCACTGTCTCCTTGGTTTATAAATTCTCTCTCTCGAAAGACCCCTCTCCTAGCCACAAAGACCACATTCTCACTGGGTCTGTAGAAGAGGTAACCAAAGGATTTTTGTGGGTAGCCGATGAAAATACACCTTTCACTTCGAGGTTCGAGCTTGTCATGAGTCTCGCGCCTCTCGAAAGCCTCGCAACCCCAAATCTTGATATGGTTCAAATTGGGAACTTTCCCAGTCCACATTTCATGAGGTGTTTTGGCAACCTTCTTTGTAGGGACTAGATTAAGGATGTGGGCGGCAGTCTCTAAGGCCTTCCCCCAAAAAGAGATTGGTAGCGAAGCTCGACTCATCATAGAGCGAACCATGTCCAACAAAGTTCGATTACGCCTCTCAGCTACACCATTCAGTTGTGGTGTCCTGGGAGGTGTCAATTGTGAGACAATCCCACACTCCTTAAGATAGTCGAGGAACTCAGTACTAAGATACTCACCACCTCGATCAGATCGAAGCATCTTAATGTTCCTGCCCAATTGATTTTCTACTTCCTGTTTAAACTCTTTAAACCTTTCAAAAGTTTCTGACTTATGTTTGATTAAGTAGACATAACCATATCTACTCAAATCATCAATAAAAGTCACATAATAGCGATTAGCATCCCTTGTGGCGGTTTTGAATGGTCCACATACATCAGTATGTATAAGGTCCAACAAACCCTCACCCCTTGCACAAGTACCAGTGAAGGGTGATTTTGTCATTTTTCCAAGTAGACAAGACTCACAACTATCATCCGACTTGAGGTCGAACGACTCCAAGACTCCATCCTTTTGGAGCTGGCCTATGCGTTTCTTGCTTACATGTCCAAGACGACAATGCCACAAAGATGCTTTATCCAAGCTAGTAGAAGAATCAATACATAATACATTATTTCCTAAATTATCTACAACCGATACAGCTTCATACACACCATCACAAGGTAATGCTTTAAAATAAAGAACATTATTAAAGAAAGCATTAATACTACCAACTTCATTATCAAAAGAAAAGGTAAAACCTTGTTTGTACAAAGCATGAAAGGAAATAATATTCCTCGCCATTTCAGACGAGTACACACATTTATTCAAATCTAACTTTAACCCACTATCTAGCAACAAAGTATAAACTCCAATCTTGGCAACAGGTGCAACCTTCTTGTTCCCCATGATTAAGTTTATCTTTCCGTGCTCCACATCCTCATTTCTTCTTAGGCCCTGCAAGTCACAACAGATGTGAATACCACAACCTGTATCAAGAACCCAAGAATTAGAATATGGTGAGTTATTAGACAATATAGTGTAAATACCTGCATGGGATGGTTTCACTTTCCCATCCTTGACATCCTGCAAGTACTTTGGGCAGTTTCGCTTCCAGTGCCCCTTATTTTGACAGTAGAAGCATTCAACATCCTTAGGGATGGCAGAAGGAGTGATAGAACCACCTTTGGTTCCAGATGAGGAGCCTTCAAGGGACTTTCCCTTGGTACCCTTCGAAGGGTGCTTCCTCTTCTTCCCTTTGCCTTGCCCGATAGCCAAAACAGGGGTAGTAGTAGGAGTAGGAGTAGTAACCGACTTACTCTTAAGACCACTTTCAGTAGTCTTCAGAAGTCCTTGAAGCTTACTGAGTGTGACTTCCTCCTTGTTCATGTGGTATGTCATACGAAATTGATCATAACACGAGGGCAAGGAGTGCAAAATGATATCAATTGCCAACTCCTCAGGGAAGTTCACATTCAGTTTCATTAGACGGTCCACATACCTTTGCATTTTCTGCATGTGGCTCGTGATTGGTTCGCTATCCTTCATACGGGTAGTGATCATGGAGGAGATTATTTCATACCGCTCTTGACGAGCACTCTGATGGTACCTTTCCATCAGATCCTGATGCATCTCAAAAGGGTAATAGTCCTCATAGGACTTTTGGAGTTCAGCTGTCATGGTGTCCATCATGATGCATGCCACCTTGGTGGCATCTCTTTCATGTGCCTGATACTCAGCGACCTCCTCAGGAGTAGCAGTGGACTCATCAAGCTCCTTTAGCTCCTTATCGAGGACATATTCCTTGTCCTCGTAACGAGTGACCATCCTGATGTTCCGGATCCAATCCATGAAGTTGGAACCATCAAAGATGACCCTCCCACAAAGGTTCATGAGGGAAAAGGAGCTAGTAGGGTTAGAGCCCGAAGCATTGTTGTTGGAAGACATCTAAAAAGAAGAAAACAAGTTTAGATTAGATATATCGAATCCTTAATAATACACCCAAATGTAATATTAAGGCTTGGATCCAACACAATATATTATAACTTAGAAGAGGGATGCCGTAATCTAAGCTATAACATATTTGAAGGTAGGTGAATGACGATTCACCAATTTCCACCATGAAAACGAAATGAATTATTAGGTTTAATTGGTTTTGAAATTCCTAGATTCTTTTGAGATTCATTGAAATTTTCAATGGCATGTTTCAATCTCGATTGTGCCCTTCAAGTTTTGTGACTGGGATGCCGAGGATCACAAAACAAGGTATGAATAACCATGCAAATTCACTTGGTACCCTTAATATTATCACCTAATCAATGTGCCGGTTAACCACACACGCTCCACCGATCTATGATAAACATTAAGTCACCCTTCGTGATCCTTACTAGTCCAAGTTAGTGTGCCGGTTAACCACACACGCTCCGCCAACGACTTGGTAAGGTACAAAGTGTGAATTTCATGGGTTAGCACCATATTCACATTTTCCTAAAGTAACTAAGATTGGGAATTTATTAAAGGTTTAGTTACTTTCTAATATTCATTATACTTTTAGTGAGAATTTAAAGTCATTGTCCTACCCGTTCGGCTAACGACCCTCCACCGATCAAGGAAGCGGTGGGTGAGAATGGACACCCATTAATATGCAATTTTATAGGCAACAACCTTATACCCCCCTTATAGACCGGCTTCGTGAATGAGGCCTACTAACGGTAAAACGACTTAATCTTCTACATATATATATATAATAATTAACCATTAATGTTATAAATAGTATAAGGGTTGAATTTTAACTTTTAAAACTCTAAGGGTTTGGAATTAAAGTATATTAAAGTGTGTGTAACTTTACAAATTCCAAAACTTGAGGACAAGTTTTGAAACTATTCAAAACTTTTCATTTCATAACTTATGAATTAAAGGTTCATAAAATGAAGACTCTTCATTTTCATGTAACTTATATGTTTTAAGTGTGCATAAATGAAAGTGACCTTTGGAAATCCATAACTTGAGGACAAATTATGGACTCCATTAAAACACATAAATGATCAAGAATTATCAATAAACAATTTAGCAAATAATTCCTATGATCTAACAATAATTCATAAGAACATGAACATCATATCAAAAATTCCAAGAACATATTAACACATATCATCATGCAATTTTGATATAAGCCATTGTAAATGGATTAGTATAAACATTACACCATCTAAAATAGGTTTTATAACACCAAAACAGTTAAGGGTAATGTTTCTAGTCCATTTCCACCAGCAAAACTCGAAAATCTGCATTCTGAGGCTTCTACTCATCGAGTGCACGAACCTACTCGACGAGTAGGATTAATTTACTCATGGACTCGGCGAGTCCCCCCATGGACTCGGCGAGTTCATGCTGCATAATGCAAAAAACTTGAGTTTTTCAACAAGTTTGCAACAAGTATCAAACAAACAAGCCTAGGCTCTGATACCACTGTTGGGTTTTGAGCAAACTAACACTCCTAAGGTGTTCATGCAACCCTAGAAACCTTGGATCTATGTTTGTCTAAAATACATGCAAAATAATTTTCCAAGGTTCATAACCTATCTAGCATACATGGGATACTTTTAAACATAAAAGATACTAGAAGAATTACATACCTTCGTTAGTGAGTTGATTCCTTGGGAGTTTGAAAGCCAAGCACCAATAATGTGAATGCCTCAAATGGAAATCACAAATCACCACAAACTTGGAAAACTTATGAGAGAGCACTCTAATACTCTAGAAATCGGCCACACCTTATGCACACACACATCACCATAAGCCTCTTTATATAGTGTAGATGATTAGGGTTATGAACCATGCAAACCCTAATAACCCATGTCTTTTCCTATTCCAAGGATCCATGGGTTAAAAGCTCCATGGATCATCCATGGACTCCCATTCAAGCTTAGCCCATTTCCTTATGAGTGTTAGCCCACACTATATAAGTACAATAGCCCATTATTTAATTAGTCACCTTATGATCACTAAATTAATTCATAATTAATTTAAGATCAATACTAATTAAATAATACAATTTCATATTAATATATTATAACTTATAATATATTAGTAGGTCGCAAATATACTCTTCTCATAATGTTATCCATATAAATAGTTCGGGTGAAGTGCAACCCAAATGGACCATGCCGGGTCGGGTCAAGTATATACCAAATAAGTTATGGACTTAGACACCTTATCCAACATATATGCTATACATATATATATATATATATATATATATATATATATATATATATATATATATATATATATATATAGGACTTGTTTTGTTGCGGGATTTCACTCGTGGAACTAAACATCCTATACCAAATCATCATTTGAATCACCCTCCGAAAGGTGAGTTCATATCCCCGTATTTTCATAGTTTTTACTGTTTTAAGGGGGGGGGGGGGGGATACAAGTCTAACACAAAGATCTTGTGTTATAAACAAATGGTTTCAAATATCTTATCAAAATGGATTTCAATTATCAACAAATCTAATGGTTTTCAAAGATTATGTTAAAATGACATCAACTCACCAAAAGTATTTCAAAATATTAAACTTTTTTTAAATGGTTTTATAAACTTATATTTTTCCCCAGAAATCATATATATATATATATATATATATATATATATATATATATATATATATATATATATATATATAAAATTAAGGTTTAAAAGGCTTAGGACTGATAACCTACTTTGGTTCCTTTTCCTTGTTTGGATGTGGGATTATAAGTATCAGTTATTTGTCCGAGTGTCATTTAAATTTTACTTATATATATTTGCATATGTATATAAGTATAAAAGCTATTTCATTCAGTTTAAATACCCTTTGTAACATGTTAAGCAAGGGGTTGCATACATGAACAGTTAGTATCAATTCAGACAATACATATAAATTATAATAGGTATAATTTATGATTCATAGAACATTAATTCATGATTCAAGTATACTAAAGTACACCGTTTTACAAGAACAAAGGTTTAATTCAAGACTAATCAAGAGTATACACTTTTTACATACTAATTCAAGGGCATACTGTCAATCATTTATTTCAGAATGATTGGGTTTTCATAACTATTATACATGTAACGTTTATATGCTTTTTATGAGTCATTTGATACAGGTTGTTTAATTCATTTAAACAATATAGTTAAAGTCCTGACATTATAACCAGAATCTCCAGCCGGGGATCGAAACAATGTGTGTATAGATCTATATTGGGATTGACAACCTCGCACTCAGACTGCTAGCTACAGTCAGGTATACACGCCTACGAGTGACAGTTGTTATCAACAGCTTTAACGCATTCATAGCGTTGGGTCAGGCCATCTAGTCAGTATGGTTATAATAACTCATTAAAAAGATATTAACAATAGGTTAGTGTATAATTAACTAAACATAAGTACATTTTCAAAGTACTAGTTTTACAAGATACAATTTACAGTATTACATTACAGTTTGCAATAACAGCTGGTGGAAGCAGGCACACTCACGGTTACAAGTTTTACATACAGAAATACAAATACAGAACATTGGTTTATAAACAGAACGGTTTTATGAGATTTAAACTACTTTTCATATACAACAGAAAATATAGGATTTTCTGGAACATTTTACATATTCAAGATACATAAACATACTTTCAAACATAAATACTTATGCACTCACTCAACTTTATGTTGATACTCTCTTTTCAAATTACTTGTATTCTCAGGGAATCAGTAGACAGGTACTCCCCGAGCTTTTGAGAAGATGGAGCTATTTTGAGTATTGTCATCTTCTTTTGTATAACTATTTTGGTTTCAATATACAATGATGGAACACATGTAAATACTTATATTTTTAAATACAATGGTTGCTTGTACTTTGAATTACTATATTGCATGTGTTGTGATACTACACATGAAGTCATCCACTCCCGGACGTTTCTGCCGTCTGGTTTGGGGGTGTGACAGGCTTAGACACCTAATCCAACTGTCTCCCACTTGGATAAGTCTAATAAATATAGTTGCAAGTATGACTTCAGGAAATGACTATCAATCGTAGCTCTTAAAAGCCGCCGTCGAACTCTGACGCGCCATTTTAGATAAAGGATCATATAATCCTCTGTTCTTCAAGATATCGTGCAGACAAATACATGGAACATAGTCATACTTATTGTCCAGCAGCTTGTTTCCTGATTTCCTATTTGTTTGACATAGAACTTAATCGATCACATCAATTGAGTTCTGACCGGGCCCGACACATAAGTCAAAAAAAATCATCGAGGGGCCCAAGATATCGCTTTTAATCCTCCAATGATCAAAAGGAACAGATAAACTTCAAATCATATGCTTGTACTAACTACTCGTTAAATCATACACAATATCACGTTTTATATCATCAAGTTACTGATGCGGTTTCACACTATCAATGTACAACCAACTCATAGTCAACAACTCATATCTCTTGGTTTGAATACTATATGATATTATTGTCTCACAATCACTCGTGATAAATTCCATGAAGTGATTCAAGTGAGCGTGGGTTTAATCCAATACTCAGACCTTATGAGCACTCATGAATGTTGTAGCAAACTTTTGCCATGTCCTAACACTCTAGACAATCTACAAGCCAAATTCATGACAGTCTTGCCTCAATACCTACTTCCAAAGTACGATCGATTGTGGATAATTTGAATAATTTAATTATTCTGGAAGTCAAAACATGCAAAATGAAACAATAGTAAACAATTGACACAAGATAGTAAATATACTCATAAATAAAACCCCTTTTATTTAATCATCGGATGTCAATTACATTTTATCTATTACAAGTTTCTGAACAACTATCTAATCATTAAAACTAATATCGTACTTCAGCCCAATGCTCCTCGCATGCTGCAAGTGCTTAAACCTACTCAGTCCCTTCGTAAGGGGATCTGCTGGGTTATCCTCTGACGATACCCTCTTTGCTACGGGGAGTCCTTCTTCTATCCGATGTCTTATGAAGTGATATTTTCTGTCGATGTGTCTGGATCTGCCATTATCCCTCAGTTCCTTGGCTAAGGCGATCACACTCTCGCTGTCACAGAAAATCTGCATAGGCTCCTTTATAGCTGGTACGACTCCAAGGTCTCCGATGAAGTTCTTCAGCCATATCGCCTCCTTTGATGCTTTGCTTGCTGCTATGTACTCTGATTCGCACGCTGAATCAGCTACAGTCTCCTGTTTGGAACTTCTCCAAGTTATTGCTCCTCCATTCAGGGTAAATACCCAGCCCGACTGAGAGTGGAAATTATCTCTGCCGGTCTGAAAGTTGGCGTCACTATACCCTGTCACTCTCAAGTCATCACTCCCGCCGAGGGTAAGGACCCAATCCTTAGTCCTTCGCAGGTACTTGAGAATGTTCTTTACCGCAGTCTAGTGAGCCTTACCAGGATTCCCTTGATATCTGCTGACCATGCTTAAACCAAAGGCCACATCAGGGCGAGTACAGTTCATAGCATACATGATTGAGCCAACTGCGGAAGCGTATGGTACTCGACTCATTTCTGCCATCTTAGCCTCTGTACTCGAACTCTGAGCCTTACTTAGTTTGGTATTGCTTTGGATAGGTAAGTCACCTTTCTTGGAATCCTCCATGTTGAACCTTTTCAACACCTTATCCAAGTAGGTACTTTGACTAAGTCCAATTAGTCTTTTACTCATGTTTCTCAATATCCTTATCCCAAGAATATAGGCAGCTTCTCCAAGGTCCTTCGTAGAGAAACACTTCCCAAGCCAGGAATTAATCTTCTGCAAGGTTGGGATGTCGTTTCCTATGAGAAGTATGTCATCCACATACAACACCAGAAAGCTAACTATGCTCCCATTATTTTTGACATATACACATGACTCATCCTCGCTTCTCGAAAATCCAAATTCTTTGACTTTCTCATCGAAACAAAGATTCCATTTGCAAGATGCTTGTTTCAATCCATAAATGGATTTCTCAAGCTTACACACTCTATTAGGGTACTTTGCATGGACAAAACCCTCTGGCTGACTCATGTAAACATCTTCAGCCAACTTTCCATTAAGGAAAGCGGTTTTGACATCCATTTTCCATATTTCATAATCGTGAAATGCAACTATGTCAAGCATAACCCTTATAGATTTAATCTTCGCTATTGGTGAGAAGGTCTCATCATAGTCAACTCCAGGAGTTTGAGTAAATCCCTTCGCAACCAATCGCCCTTTATATGTGTGTACTTTCCCATCCATGTCGGTCTTCTTCTTGAAGATCCATTTGCACCCAACTGTCTTACGACTTGGTACATTGTCAACCAAGTTCCAAACTTGATTGTCATACATGGACTGAATCTCGCTGTCCATAGCCTCTTTCCATTTTGCAGACTCAGGGCCTTCCATGGCTTTCTTGTAGTTGTTAGGTTCATCCAAATTTACCAGTGTGCTATCACTGATAAATGTATCACCTTCATATGTTATATGGAAACCATATAACACAGGTGGAACACTAACTCTACTGGAACGCCTCAGAGGTACGGATTCGTCAATTGGTTTCTATAGGATTTTCCTCCTCAGGTTGAGCGCTAGTGTTTGAGGTTCCTTCATCACTTAACTCTTGAAGCTCTTCAAGGTCAATTTGCCTCCCACTGTCCTCTTGGCATATGAGCTCTCTCTTGCGAAAGACTCCTCTCTCTCGCAACGAAGACAACATTGGCACTCGGTCTGTAGAAAAGAGATCCAAAAGACTTTTGTGGGTAGCCGATGAAAATACAATGCTCACTGCAAGGTTCAAGCTTGTCGTGAGTCTCGCGTCTCACGAAAGCCTCGCAACCCCAAACCTTGATGTGTGCTAACAAAGGAACCTTCCCTATCCACATCTCGTGAGGTGTTTTGGCAACCTTCTTAGTAGGGACTAGATTAAGGATATGGGCGACAGTCTCTAAGGCATACCCCCATAATGAGATGGGTAACGAAGCTCGACTCATCATGGAACGAACCATGTATAACAAGGTTTGATTGCGCCTCTCAGCGACACCATTAAGCTGTGGTGTCCTAGGTGGCGTCAATTATGAAATAATTCCACATTCCTTAAGATAGTCTAGGAACTCGATACTAAGATACTCACCACCTCGATCAGATCATAGCATTTTTATCTTCCTGCCCAGCTGATTCTCCACTTCTTGTTTAAACTATTTGAACTTTTCAAAGGTTTCTGACTTATGGTTGATTAAGTAGACATAGCCATATCTGCTGTAATCATCAGTAAAAGTCACATTGAAGTGGTTAACATCCCTTGTGGCGGTTCTGAAGGGTCCACACACATCGGTGTGTATGAGATCCAACAAACCTTCACCCCTTTCACAAGTACCAGTGAAGGGTGACTTGGTGATCTTTCCAAGCAAACAAGATTCGCAAGTGTCATCCGACCTTAAGTCGAATGACTCCAAGACTCAAGCCTTTTGGAGTTGGCCTATACGCTTCTTGTTGACATGTCCAAGACGACAATGCCACAAGGATGCCTTATCCAAAATATTGGAAGAATCAATGTGCAACACATTATTTCCTAAGTTGTCTACAACCATCACATTTTCATATACACCATTACAAGGCAATGCTTTAAAATAGAATACACCATTATAAAAAGCATTAATAGAACCAGTTTGATTATCAAATGAAAATTTAAAACCTTGTTTGTACAAACCATGAAAGGAAATAATATTTCTCGCCATATCAGACGAGTAGCAACAATTATTCAAATCTATTTCTAACCCACTACTAAGCAATAAAGAATAAACTCCAATCTTGGTGACAACGACATTTTCCTATTCCCCATGATCAAGTTCATCTTCCCGTGCTCCACATTCCTACTTCTTTTTAGTCCTTGCAAATCAGAACAAATGTGTAAACCACAACCTGTATCAAGGACCCAAGAACAAGAATGTGATGAGTTATTAGATAGAATAGTATAAATACCTGCATGGGTGGGCTTAACCTTCCCATCCTTAACATCCTGCAAGTATTTAGGGCAGCTTCGCTTCCAGTGCCCTTTATCATGACAATAGAAACACTCTTCTTCTTTCGGATTGGTAGAGGGATTAGCAGAACCAGCTTAGGTCCCACTATAAGAGGATCCATCATGAGACTTTCCCTTGCGGCTCTTAGAAGGAGCCTTCCTCTTCTTCCCTTTCCCATGTCCAATTTCCAGGACTGGGGTAGCAGCAGTAGGAGTAGAAGTAGATACAACAGATTTACCTTTGAGACTACTTTCAGCAGTCCTCAAAAGGCCTTGAAGCTTGCTAAGAGTGACCTCCTCCTTGTTCATATGATAGGTCATACGGAACTGATCATAACATGGAGGTAAAGAGTGTAAAATGATATCTATGGCCAACTCTTCATCAACATTAACATTCAATTTCAGCAAGAGGTCCACAAACCTTTGCATTTTCTGCAAGTGGGCCGTGTTGGACTCTCCATCCTTCATCTTTGTTGTTATCATGGAGGCAATAATTTCATACCTTTCCTGACGAGCAATTTGATGGTATCTTTCCATCAAGTCTTGGTGCATCTCGAAAGGGTAGTAGTCTTCATAGGACTTTTGGAGTTCAGCTGACATAGTGGCCAACATGATACAATACATCTTTGTGGCGTCCTTCTCATGAGTCCTATATTCAGCGATCTCCTCAGGAGTAGCAGTGGACTCATCAATTTCCTTGAGATCTTTGTCAAGGACATATTCCTTGTCCTCGTAGCGAGTGACCATCCTAATGTTCTGAATCCATTCATTGAAGTTTGAACCATCAAAGATGACTCTCCCACACAAGTTCATGAGAGAGAAAGAGCCAGAAGGGTTTGAGCCAGAAGCGGTGTTGGAAGACATCTGAAAAGAAAGAAAGACAAATTTTAGATTAGATAATAATCCTTAATATAACACCCAAATATAATATTAAGGCTAGGACCCAACACAATATGTTACAATTCGGAAGAGGGATGCCGTAATCCAATTGGAAAATATTTGAAGGTAGGTAAATGACGATTTACCAATTTTCACCATGAAAAACGAAATTGATTATTAGGTTTTAATTGGATTGAAATTCCTAGATTCCTTTGAGATTCATTGAAATTTTCAATGGAATGTTTAAATCTCGATTATGCCCTTCAAGTTTGTGACTAGGATACCGAGGATCACAAATAAGGTGTGAATAACCATGCAAATGTGCTTGGTACACTCGCTGCCATTTATCACCTAACCAATGTGCCAGTTAACCACACACACTCCATTGATCTATGAAAACATCAAGCTACCCTTTGCCACCCTTAGTAGTCCAAGTTAGTGTGCCGGTTAACCACACACGCTCCACTAACGACTTTAGCAAGGTGCAAAGTGCAATTTCATGGAATATCATCATTTTCACATTTTCCTAAAGTAACTAAGAATGGGAATTTAATAAAACATTTAGTTACTTTATAATTATCATTATACTTTTAACGAGAATTAATGTCCTATCCTACCCGTTCAGCTAATGACCCTCTACCAGTCAAGGAAGCGGTGGGTGAGAGTGGACACACATTAAACCACCATTTTATAGGCAGTAACCTTATACCCCCCTTATAGACCGACTTCATGAATGAGGCATACTAACGGTAAGACTGACTTGTCTTATACATATATATAATTATTAAACTTATAATATTATAATAGTATAAGGGTTGAATTTTAAACTTTTAAAATTCTAGGGTTTGGAATTAAATGTTTCATTAGTGAGACTTTACAAATTCCAAAACTTGAGGGCAAGTTTTGAAACTCTTCAAAACTCTTCATTTCCATAACTTATGAGTTTAATATCATTTTAATGGATGAGACTTTCTAAAGTTATGGAACTCATTTAAACCATTTAGATCAATTTTAACAAATAGAATTATCATATAATCTAGGATTGATCTAACCAAACTCATAAAGCAAGATAATATCAAATCAACAATTTACAAGTAATTTTGTTTATCATACAAACCAACAGTTATCTTAAAATTTTGACAATTATCTTTTGATTGGATGAGTACAATCACTACCAAATCAGAAAAAAAAATTTTATGATACAAAGCAGTTTGTGGTAGTGATCATAATCCAATATAGGCCAAAACACCCGAAAATCTGCCATCTGCCAGTGCAACTCGTCAAGCCAGGCTTTGGACTCGTCGAGTTCATCAATGGACTCGACGAGTTCAGCCTGGCAGAAAGCCTTTTTCAGTTTGCTTCAACTTGAACAATCAAATAAGCAATAATATAACAGAAAACTACCCTATCCTCTGATACCACTGAAGGGTTTTGAGTACTATAACACTCCTATGGTGCATATGCAACCCTAGATGCTTTGGATCTAAGTTTTCTCTAGTTATACATGCAATTTTTTTTCCAAAGCATGAAGCCTAATTTAGCATACAACATGACATATGAATCATAAAACTAGTTATAGAATTACCTCTTATTCTAGCTTGTTGTGTTTGGCCTTTAAGAACATAGCACCCCAAGTGTGATGCCTCAAATGGTTCACAAAACACCACCAACAATTTGGAGGACTTGAGGGAGATTACTAGGCACTCAAAATTGGCTCTATGAACTCTAAGAACACAAAGGGTAACCGATTTTAGGCCATATGGGTCATATATATAGTGTAGGAATCCAAGGGTCATGGGTAAACCCTAATCCATACACTTGGGCTTGAAATGGACTAACACATTATGGATTGCTTGAAATGGACTAACACATTATGGATTCTTACATAAGCTTAGCCCATAACTAATCCACCATGGATTATTAGCCCAACATATATATATATATATATATATATATATATATATATATATATATCATTGATTTACATAATCAGCCCATGTATATTTAATTAGTCTGTTTTGGTCACTAAATTAATTCCAAATTAATTCTTGACCAATACTAATTAAATAATATGAATCCCCTATTAATATATTATACTTATAATATATTAATGAATCATAGATAACCTCTTTCTCAAATGTTCATCCTATCATATTGTTCTGGTGAATGCAACCCAAAATGGACCATGCTACTCTCGGGTCAAGTACATACCAATTATAGTTATGGGCTTAGACACCTAATCCAACACCCAACTCGTTGAGTTCTTCAGTCTGTTAGCCTTTCTTAATGCATTAAGCCCAAATCCGTTAGATCTACACTCTAAACTCTGAATCCAGACTGGAAATGCAACTAGGAGGGTAAAATTTCCAACTTTACCTATTTATACCTTTCCTAAATGGATTAAGCTCAAACCCTAACCCAAAAAGGTCAAGGTCTTAATCCAAACATCACCAAAACTGCAAGATAATCCATGGGGTCATAGATCTGGACTCTATGGCAAGAAGATCTCGTAAAGCTTCAAGATTTATTCCCATGCATGGCCCTTTTGAAGCTAGAAAGGTCAAAATAGAGGCTTAGAGGTTGCATGGGACTTCCATGGCCATAAAGTTGGCACCTTTATGCCTTGAGATTCCCTCTAAACACTAGATCTGAAGTGTTCTTCACTTGGGACGTCCAAATCCCAAGAGTCATATCATTTGGACCAGAAACCACATAAAGATGCTAAGATGGAGATGTAATCAACTACTAGTCAAGTTTGAAACTTGATTACCAGAAAGTGACGAAAATGGAGTGAGGTTTCTGGATCTAACAACTCTTCCTTGTTCCTTTAAGCTTTCCTTCCTTTCAATCACTTCAAGCACTCCCAAGAACACTCAAAATGGCTCACTATAGCATTAGGGTTTCGAGATCTAAGGTTTGGACAATGGAGGCTGGAAATGAGGCCAAACCCTAGGCCATAAAGTGTTTAAATAGGGTGCAAAATCCCGGATCTAGGGTTTCCCAAACCTCGTCGAACTCGTCGAGTTGGTCCCCTCCAACTCGTCGAGTTGGTCTTCCACAAACCCGTGTGACAACATTCCTACTCGTCGAGTTCTCACCTTTGAACTCGACGAGTTGCCTTCTTGATTGGAGGTTTTTCTTTCCTTGATTGGCCTTCTGGTTTCCGGGTGTTACAAGTTATCTGGGGCGGATCCACTTACAAGCTAGGTGGGTCCTAGGACCCACCTAATTTTTAATTTTATACAGTATTTATATAGAAAAAATAGGAACTACCTTAATAAAAATTAGAACCTACCTAATACTATTTGACAAAATAAGAAAACAAACAAATAAAAAAAATAATGGAAGACTTATACTTAAATTTCAAAGCAAATGGTTAATACTTTCAAAACCTATCACATATCGGAGATAAAGAGAGAGTTGAAGCTGTTTGATGTTATAAAAATAAATTAGGAATGGTTATTAGGAAATTTAAAAAAACAACACAACTCCTCTCATATTGTTGTCGTACAAAATAGTTGTTGCAAATGAACTTTTTAAAAAGAAAAGAGACTCGGCCGTGCAAAGTAGTTGTTTTTTTTGTTGCAAAAATCAGGTTTTAGGGTTAAGTAGACTGATTTCACTAGTTTTTAGCTATTCTATCAGTCCAATTGAACTCGATTTTTACAACCGGTCATTTTTTATTGGTTCGACCCGACCCGATCTGTCATATATAGCGTTAACTCTTTGGTTTTTCCGCGTTCACTTAATTAGGAACCACATGCTATTCTATTGTAGATTCGCAACTGTACTTATCATTTTCAAGCCGTTTTTCATTTGAATATCTATTTAGTAGTCTGTATCATACTTGTTAGTAGTTTATACTGAATTATTAATTGTTTTAATTATTATTTGTGACTTAAATGTTTACTATCTATATCTATCTATCTATATATACTTATAAAGGAAGCATTTTTCATTTCACCACATTCATTTGAAACTCCCATGCATTTTTCCTTTCACCACATTAATTTGAAACTCCCATGACTTTTCAATTTCTTTCTAATAATAATTATAAGTTGGTTAATAAGGTTAAATAAATATCAAACCTAAAGTGTAATCATATATAAACTTAATTTCAATATTAAAATAATATCTTTACTTCTACTTATAAAGTTATGTTTTATAACTTTTAACATATTATGCTTAATTTATTTGTTTTAATATATTGTTGGATGTAAACCGTTATCATTTTAAAGTTACAACTTTTGGAACAGTTTGTATAAAATACTTAAATTATTAATTTAAATATAACATTACAGTCTCAACTTAAGTATAAATTTTAGTTTAACTTAAACAACCCAAAAAATATTTTATAAATAGTTTAAAGTGATAAATTGTAGTGTCTTCCTAATAATTATTATAAGTTGGTTAATAAGGTTAAATAAATATCAAACCTAAAGTGAAATCATAAATAAACTAAACTTCAATTTTAAAATAATATCTTTACTTCTACTTATAAAGTTATGTTTTAACTTTTAACATTTTATACTTAATTTATTAGATTTAAAATGTTGTTGCATGTAAACCATTATCAGTTTAAAGCTACAACTTTTGAACAGTTTGGACAAAATACTTAAAATGATAATTTAAACATAACATTACAGTGTCAACTTAAATATAAATTTCAGTTCTACTTAAAAAACCAAAGAATATTTTGTAAATAGTTAAAGTGATAAATTGTAGTGATAAATACAAAAAACTAAATTCTAATCTCAATTTAACTAAAATATTTCCTAAAGATATTTTTATAATCGTTAAAAGTTTTCAAATAAGTAGCTTAAAATAACTTACAATAACAATAGTAAAAAATAACTCTATATAAATGATTATATTGTTACCTTTAAAATCAAAAAACAATATTTGATGTTTTAAATAGTTATAATGATATTAAAACATTAAACAAATAAATTTTAAAAAATTAATTAACAATAACAACAACTATAAATAACATTTAACTATATATCATATTTAATTTTATTCATGTGTAACTCGCAGGTAGAAGTCATTCAAACGATTGAGATTATGCAGTTATAATAGATGTATATATTATCATATAATTCAAAATAATTAATATATTATATCAATTTCGTATACGAATTATTATATCAAATTTAACAACAACGTTATTGTTATATTAAAAAAAACATATATTTGTAGAAACTTCAACTATATAGGTGATTCTGCGCAACGCGCGGGCATTCGCCTATCTATATATATACTTATAAAGGAAGCATTTTTCATTTTCACCACATTCATTTGAAACTCCCATGACTTTTCAATTTCTTTCTAATAATGATTATAATTTGGTTAATAAGATTAAATAAATATCAAACCAAAAGTGTAATCATATATAAACTAAATTTTAATATTAAAAGAATATATTTACTTCTACTTATAAAGTTATGTTTTTTAATTTTTAACATATTATACTTAATTTATTAGTTTTAATATATTGTTAGATGTAAACCATTATCATTTTAAAGTTACAACTTTTGAACAATTTTTATAAAATACTTAAATTATAAATTTAAATATAACCTTACATGATCAACTTAAATATAAATTTTAGTTTAACTTAAACAACCCAAAAAATATTTTGTAAATAGTTAAAAGTGATAAATTGTAGTGTCTTTGTAATAATGATTATAAGTTGGTTAATAAGGTTAAATAAATATCAAACTTAAAGTGTAATCATAAATAAACTAAATTTCAATATTAAAATAATATCTTTATTTCTATTTATAAAGTTATGTCTTTAACTTTTAACATATTATACTTAATTTATTAGATTTAATATGTTATTGTATGTAAATCATTATCAGTTTAAAGCTACAACTTTTGAACAGCTTGGACAAAATACTTAAATGTTAATTTAAATAAAACATTATAGTGTCAATTTAAATATAAATTTCAGTTTCACTAATAAAACCCAATGAATATTTTGTGAATAGTTAAAAGTGATAATTTGTAGTGCTAAATGCAAAAACTAAATTATAATCTCAACTTAACTAAAATATTTCCTAAAGATGTTTTTATAATCGTTAAAAGTTTTCAAATAAGTAGTTTAAAATAACTTACAATAACAATAGTTAAAAATAATTCTATATAAAAGATTATATTGTTACCTTTAAAATCAAAAGACAATGTTTGATGTTTTAAATAATTATAATGATAGAAATTAAAACGTTAAGCAAATAAATTTTAAAAAATTAATTAACAATAACAACTATAAATAACATTAAACCATATATTAAATTTAATTTTATTCATGAGTAACTCGCGGGTAGAAGTCATTCAAACAGTTAGGATTATGCAGTTATAATAGATGTATATATTATCATATAATTCAAAATAATCAATATATTATATCAACTTTGTATAAGAATTATTATATCAAATTTAACAACAACGTTATTGTTATATTTAAAAAAACATACATTTATAAAGTGTTTCTGCGCAACGCGCGGGTATTCGCCTAGTACTATATTATAAATGAAGCATTTTTTTTCCTTTCACTACATTCATTTGAAACTCCCATGCATTTTTCCTTTCACCACATTCATTTGAAACTCCCATGACTTTTCAATTTCTTTCTAATAATAATTATAATTTGGTTAATAAGGTTAAATAAATATCTTTACTTTTACTTATAAAGTTATGTCTTTAACTTTTAACACATTATATTTAATTTATTAGATTTAATATGTTGTATATAAACCATTATCAGTTTAAAGCTACAACTTTTGAACAGTTTGGACAAAATCCTTAAATTGTTCATTTAAATATAACATTACAATGTCAACTTAAATATAAATTTTAGTTCCACTTAAAAAACCAAAGAATATTTTGTAAATAGTTAAAAGTGATAAATGCAAAAACTAAATTGTAATCTCAATTTAACTAAAATATTTCCTAAAGATATTTTTATAATCGTTAAAAGTTTTCAAATAAGTACCTTAAAATAACTTACAATAACAATAGTTAAAAATAACTCTATATAAATGATTATATTGTTACATTTAAAATCAAAAAACAATGTTTGATGTTTTAAACAATTATAATGATAGAAATTAAAACATTAAGCAAATAAATTTTAAAATACTAATTGACAATAAAAACAACTATAAATAACATTAAACCATATATTATATATCTAATTTTATTCATGTGTAACTCGCGGGTAGAAGTCATCCAAACGATTGAGATTATGCAGTTATAATACATGTATATATTATCATATAATTCAAAATAATCAATATATTATATCAATTTAGTATACAAATTATTATATCAAATTTAACAACAACGTTATTGCTATATTAGAAAAAATATACATTTGTAAAGACTTCAACTATATAGGTGTTTCTGCGCAACGCGCGAGAATTCGCCTAGTTTTATTATATTATATATCATACATTTTAGCTCGTTTAGGCTTGCATATTTGTCATCCTTCTAGTTCTAATTGCCCATGGTGAAAATCATTTCAGCTTTTTTATATATATTTTTGCCTAACAACCTATAAATTTTCTACTTCAAGTTAGGTTGCCTTTTAGATGTCTGCATTTACCAACCTTTGATCTTCCCTAATTCAAATAAAGTAGCCTCTTTATGTGTGCAATTGAATAAATCTAAATTGTTTATATTTATCACACACATGAATTTATATGTCTCCTCTCCATGTGATTTTAAACTATTGATACTTTTGATTAAAAGAAACTTAATTGTTACTTATTACCCCTAGCTCTAAATTGTTCCCTAATGTTTGTTAATTTAAATATTTATTATATATACTAGTGATTTGTAACATATAGTTATTAAATTCTCTCCATTTTATTTATCGAATTTAGAATGTAACATTTTAAATCATTTCTTTTAAAAATTCATAATTTTGATTCTTTCAAGAATTTATAATTTTATTATTTTAGAATGCACTGGATTTACAAAAGGCGGGTGATGATGCAAGCTTCCCTATAGATTAAAGAGCAATGTAAATATTTTAAATATGATTTGACTGATTACCATGATAATGATGATGGGAATGCACAATGCTAATTCTTTTGGTTATACCAATAATATACTATTTATTGCATATTCTTACAAAATATGTTATACTAAGTAACATATGATTATGTGTAAAATACAAATTCAAAAGAGGACTAAAAATTTAATTTATTTATGGATTAGAGGACTGATTATGTTATACTATATGACATCTCATTGTGTGTAAAATACTGAATATGGCTCATAGATTAATTTTCTTATCCTTGATAAATTTTATGCTAGATAATTTTTGTTAGGATATTAACATATTGTTTTTTCTTACTTTACTATATATTTCACAAATAAATTTTCTACCTTTTTTCTACTCTAAGGTTGCAGGCTTGATGTATCATTATGTATTAAAGTCTACATCCTCAAAATGAGAACAAGCTATTCATGTCAAACCAAATTAAAACCGCAGAATGCAGGTTGGACTTACGTAAATTGTTGGATTTCAACAAAGTTTTGTTTACCATTCTTATATAATATAATATAAGGAACACATGTTTTTATGTAATACTCTTATCTCACACAATGAACAATGTTATTCTTTAAGAACACATGCTTGTATGTAATGCACATTTATATTTTTTAAGAATGTATTTTAATTTTTCAAAAATGTTATATTATACTTCAAGAATGCCAATTATCTAATTGAATTTAATTTCTTATTCTTCGATACTATCATTTATTTTTTCAGTAATGTAACTATTATTCTTAAAGAATATCATATATGAACTTGTAATTCATGACTCGTTCGTCAAGGAATGATCAGAATGGAAATTGAATTGTAACACTGAATAGTTCAAAACAATTTCTAATGAAAACTTATTATTTAAGAATGAGAATGAAAAAAATTTATCCTTGAAAAGTCCAAATCAATCTCTAATGAAAACTTATTCTTTAAGAATGAGAACGACAAGAATGGAAATTGAATTCTGGAAGCATTTTAAAAAATCTTAATTTGTATTTTAAATTTTGAATTCTGAAATTTTATTAATTAATTTCACTTAGTTGCCTAAAATGTAGGTAATTATCATTTATATCTCTTAATAAATTGTCATATTTTCCATTATAATTAACTAACTGTAATTATGTACTAACACTAGTCCATATTAATATAATGTATCCTAAGATCATATTTATTCATTCTTCTAAATCTAATGGTCACAATATGGTCACACGTTCACACAATACTTGTGATTCACATTTGATCCTAACCCTATATATATATATATATATATATATATATATATATATATATATATATATATATATCTTTACTATTATATAGAGCATAATGGTTGTTTCTTGAAAATTTTAAGAGGTACAACTACTAGAGCATCAAATACCGTCATAAAATGCTTGGAGAAAATGTTGACTAATTTAAGTGTTAACTCTTATCTTTACCACCAATCACGGCCCCAATCTTCCATTATCTCGCCCCTATAACCCTCACCTTCCCCTCCGTCGACCAAAATATTCAAAAGTCCACTGTTTGCATTGTTGTACCCCTACTATGCTTCTCCGTCATCCATGGCCACCCTTATTTTCAGCCTTATTCGAAACTCTAATTTGTCCGCCATCATTTACCTTCAACCACCCACAATGGTTGTTTGTTTTCCACTACTCTTTATAATGTCTTAATCCAAATACGTGACCACGAAATATGAAACATAAAGGGAACAACAATACTCAGTATTTCTGACCACTATTAATCTTGGCTAAACCCTAACTGAGTATAAGGTTTATTTTAGTGATTATTTTGTGTTCTTACATTCATTTTCATTTTGTAATCTTTTTTTCTTTTGAAATCACTTTTAATTGGATTTTCAGGTAAGATCCAAATCATACAATGAAGAATTCAATTAGGAGACCTAACAAAAGGGGTTTTTTGCAACAAGCTATGTGTAACACCTGTTCCAGGTATTGATTAATTTTTATAATTTTTAGGGTTTTGTGCATAGACTCGGCGAGTTAGGGTACTCCAACTCGTCGAGTTGAGACTGTTAGGGGATGCGGGATTTGGGTCCTATTCGACGAGTCGGAAGCCCTCGACTCGACGAGTAGGAGCTGTAAAGAGAAAACCTAATTTTTAGGGTACACACCCTATTTAAAGAACTTAATGCGCCTCTTGTGGCCTCCCTTATCACCCTTTTAGCCAGAGAAAACCCTAATCCGACCTTGTACCTTTTTGAGTGAGAGTAAGAGATTTTGTTAGCAATTTTGGGGTATTTGTGAAGGATTCTAGAGCTTGAAGAGGAAGGAACAAGGAGAGAAGCAGTAGATCCGACATCTACTCTGTATTGGCCATCATCTTGAGGTATAAAGTCGTCACCTTGATCTCTAGTTGATTAGATCCATTTTCTTGGAAGTAAATGACCATTTGGTGCAAAATGGAGTCAAACTCGGATCTGGACTTATCACAAGGATATGGTTCCAGATCTAGACCTCTCTACGTCCCCAAGGACATAAAGTTGCTCACTTTATATAGCTTAGCCTCTTTCCATGCACAAACACCTTGTAAGAAGCTTAGTTTTGATTTTATGACCTTGAAGGGCCTTGCATGCATGTAAAGTTTGCAACTTTACGTGCTATCTGCACTAAGGGAGTTTGGATCTGGAGTTTGGGACCTTAGATCCCACTGAAAAGGGCTGAACTTGGAAAGGACTGAAGGAACTCGTCGAGTCCCTTAGCTGACTCGACGAGTCGGGGTAGGGTTTGCCCGTTTCTGAGTTTCTGGATGAGTGCAGTGAAGGATTAGGGTTTTGGTCTGAACGGACTTTAGATTTTTGCACATTTGACGAACTCGAAGAGTCACTAGGGTGACTCGACGAGTTGATGCGGGATTCGACGGAATGAAATCTGGAGGAACTCGACGAGATGCTAGGATGCACTCGACGAGTTGAGGTCAACATGGACTGTTGACCTTGACTTTGACCAGGGTCGACCAGGGTTGACTTTGAGGGTAATTATGGGATTATGACAAGTTAATCACATGTTGGTTATAGGCAGTTGAGGAGGAGCAGTGCGTGGGATACATCTGATCTTAGCTATTCAACTCAACATTCGAGAGGTGAGTCTCCTCACCATACAATTGGGTCGAAGGCACCAAGGCCGGCCCATTTTATGATATATGGTATCCTAGCTGTAGTTGTATTGTATGGCATGGTAGTTGGTATGAGATAGGAAGCATGCTAGTGTTATATATGGTATGTATGTATGGAAGACCATGGGAGAGACCATGTCACTTGGATGTAAGACCATGTGGAGAGCCCATGGATTTCCTATCGAAGACAATAGGAGAGCCCATGGCACATAGGTGTAAGACCATGTGGGGAGCCCATGGCATCCTGGAGTAAGACCCTGGGGACGAGCCCACGACATCCCTATTTGTTTTATGCATGGCTTATGTGATAGATATATAGCTTCTATAGTTATATGATATGTGATATGCGTATTGTGTGTGTGGTATGCTCTGGGGAACTCACTAAGCATTAGCTTACAGTTTGTGGATTTGTTTCAGGTACATCTGATCCCAAGGGCAAGGGTAAGGCTTGATGGCGCGACGTGCACTCTCTCTCAGTCGTTAGGGACACTCTGATGTTTTAAAATAAAAATTGTTGTTGTTATGAAACTGAAAACAATTGTATTTGTGATTACATGATTGATGGAATGTGTTCTGGTTAATTAAAAATGAAAATTTTCTTTTGAAAAATTAGGTCGTTACAAGTTGGTATCAGAGCCTTGGTTTGAGGGATTCAGGCACACTCTCGGGTGTGTCAGGACTCAAACTAAGGAAATGGTAAAATTGTTTTCAAAAATAAAATAAAAGTTAAAACTTTTAAAGAATGGAAAAGATGAGAGTGCAACGCGCGTGATCGGCCGAGCCAAGTAAGTAGTTCCCCAATATGATTAGCCATGTTATACTGATATTTGAGCTATGATAATCGTATGGATCTTGCTATGTGTATGCTTTTAAAATTGTATAGCCTTAGAATAATTGATTTGGCCTTATTTCCTGTTCCTTGTTTGGTTGTGGTCCTAATGTAGAATCTCTAATTCGAAAGTTTATTTGATCCGTTTCTGTATATACTTTGTATGCATAAAGGCAACCTGTTATGATTGGTCTGATTGATGTGAGTAGAGAAAATCTTAGGATAGCCTGAGATTTGAGATATGTGTTAGTCTGTGGGATATGATTTATTTTTGGAACGAATTAGAGTTAGCAGGTAGAGCCTTGGGGAAGGTACAGGTAGGTGTGGAAAGTAGTATTGGGCCAGTACTACTGAAAGCACAGGACCTGTACCCGAACCAATGTTAGATCTGACAGCTCTAAGGAGGACGTGTGGGAAGATCCCCTATATAGATATCCTGATCATTATGATTTATGACATTTCAGTTCAGCATGGTGGTGACACGATTTGGGACAGGGGGATGGGGACCAGGATCGGGATCTGGATCTAGATCAGGCAGCGGTACTGAGCCCATTGATGAGAGGCTGCGCGAGATCATTGCAGCCGAGGTTACGAAGGGCATCCTTGACACTACCCCAGTGATCTTTGGGACAGTCAAGGAGGGGATGATGGAGATTATGGAGCAGAGGCTCAGGTCTTTCAGATCCGAGATTGTTGCGGGCCAGATTGGGGCTCGAACTCCCTTGTTTTGGGAGTTCAAGGCGTGTTGGGCGTCAGAGTTTTTCGGGGTCAGGGACCCCATTCTTAGCCGACGCTGGGTGGCGGATATTGAGAACGCCCAACGCACGAGTTCTTGCCCTGATGCGGTAAAGGTGGGTTTTGCTTCATGTATGCTGAGAGACAGAGCCCGAGATTGGTGGGGAGAGGTAGGGCTGCAAATGAGCCGATCCAAGCCCGAGTCTGACCAGGCTCGGGCTCGGCTCGTTTAAATATTTATAGGCTCGAGCTTGAGATCGACTCATTTCAAGCCTTGTGGTACAAAGCTCGAGATCAGCTCGTTAAGAATTGTATGGGCTCGGGCTCAGTTTGGGCTCGGCTCGTATATGGTATACTCTAATTTCCTAAAATGGTATTTATTAAATTATTATTTACTTTAATATATAAAAAAATAAAAGTAATTTTTTTATTATATATAAATGTAGGCTCGTTTAGGGTCGCGAGCTTAATCGAGCCAAGTAACAGAGGCTCGAGCTTGCGCTCGTTTAATAAACAAGCATAATATTAAGCTCGATCTCGGCTTGGGCTCGTTTAAAATCGATCTCGAGTCGAGCTTTTAACGATTCGATCTCGAGTAGCTCACGAGTAGCTTGGCTCGTTTGCACCCCTAGGGAGAGGTGACCAACCAGGTGGGAGCAGCCGGTGTGGCTGAGATGACATGGGTCGAGTTTGTTCGGTGATTCGATGCTGAGTTTGCACCACCTATTGAGGTGCAACGGCTTGTGAGGGAGTTGTTGGATTAGTGTCTAAGTTCATAACTATAATTGGTATGTACTTGACCCGAGAGTAGCATGGTCCATTTGGGTTGCATGGCACCGGAACAATCTGAAGGATGGATAATTGAGAAGAGGTTATTTATGGTTTATTAATATATTATAAGTTCTAATATATTAATATGAAATCGTATTATTTAATTAGTATTGGTCAAGAATTAGTTTGGAATTAATTTTGTGATCAAAAGAGACTAATTAAATATATGGGGATTGATTATGTAAATCATTCATTCTTATAATGTGGGCTTGTGATCCATAGTTCATTATGTTGGGCTAAACCCATGTGGTAACCCATGGATGATCCATGGAGGTTTAAACCCATGGAGCATGAGGAATATGGAAAGTCATGCACATTAGGGTTTGTATGGTGTAACCCTAATCAAGCCACACTATAGAAGAACCCCTCTAGCTCATGAAATTGGGACTAGTGGAAACACAAGAGGGCAAGCCGATTTTATGAGTGCAAGTGACATCTTCTCAAGTTCCTCCATTTGTTGGTGGTGTTGTGTGATTCCATTTGAGGTGCAACACTTGGGGCACTAAGTTCTTTATGGTTCAAGGTTTCAACTACACTAAAAGGTATGCCATCTAACTTGTATTTCATGTTGTTTATACTCCATTGTATTCTAGTTAGGATGATGCTTTGGAATATTGAATGTATGCATGTATAATAGAGAAAACATAGATCCAAATCATCTAGGGTTGCATGTACACCATAGGAGTGTTAGAATGCTCAAAACCCAACAGTGGTATTAGAGCCTAGGGTTGTTTTCAATTATACTTGATGCTACTTGTTGATTAAGCTTAAAAAGTCAATTTTCCAGCTGTTCTGGACTGCGGACTCGCCGAGTCCCAGCACAATTCTGACCAACTCGCCGAGTTTGTTCCAGCACTCGATGAGTTGGTGCTCTAGAATGCATATTTTCAAGTTTTAAGGCTGGAATTGGACTAGGATCATTACCCTAAACTGTTTTTGAACTTATAAACCTGTTTTTGATGTGGTAATGATCATGCCTATCCAATTTAAAAGATAATTGTCAAAGTTTCATGTTTTGTATTAGTTTATATGGTTAGGCTAATTACGTGAAATTTGTTTGATATGAATTGTCTTGTTCTTATGAGTTTAATTTAGATCATTGACAAAATTGTTTGATTTTTGTAAGTTACAATAGTTGATCTAAATATTTTGATGAATTCCATAACTTGTCCTCAAGTTATGGAAAATGAAAAGTTTTTCTTTTAAAGAGATCATTAAACTTACAGGTTATGAACTTGAAGAGTCTTTTTCCAAAAATGCTTTTATGAACTCCATAACTTGTCCTCAAGTTATGGATTTTCAAGAGTTTTTTCATTAAAACCTATATTAAACTCATAAGTTATGGATTCCAAAAGTTTTTTATAGTTCAAAACTTGCCCTCAAGTTTTGGAATTTGTAAATGTAAAAGTCTAACTTTTGAAACATTTAATTCCAAACCCTATAATTTTAAAAGTTTAAAATTCAACCCTTATACTATTATAATATTATAGGTTTAATATTTATATATATGTATAAGAGTAAAGTCAGTCTTACCGTTAGTAGGCCTCATTCACGAAGCCGGTCTATAAGGGGGGTATAAGGTTACTGCCTATAAAATGGCAGTTTCATGGGTGTCCACTCTCACCCACCGCTTCCTTGACTGGTGGAGGGTCGTTAGCCGAATGGGTAGGATAAGACTCTAATTCTCCCTTAATTAAAAGTATAATGATAAATATAAAGTAACTAAACACTTATAAATTCCCAAATCTTAGTTACTTAGGAAAATGTGAATATGGTGCTAACCCATGAAATTGCACTTTGCACTTTGTTAGGTCGTTAGTGGAGCGTGTGTGGTTGACCGACACATTAATCTGGACTGACAGTGCGTGGGAAAGGGTAGCTTGCTGTTAATCATAAATCAATGGAGCGTGTGTGGTTAACCGACACATTGATTAGGTGGTTGTAACATTGGGTGTACCACGCTAATTTGCATGGTTATTCACACCTTGTTTGTGATCCTCGGCATCCCAGTCACAAACTTGAAGGGCACAATCGAGATTTAAACATGCCATTGAATTGTTCAATGAATCTAAAAGGATCTAGGAGTTTCAATCCATTTAAAACTTAATTATCAATTTCGTTTTTTCGTGGTGGAAATTGGTAAATCGTCATTTACCTACCTTCAAATATTTTGCGATTTGGATTACGGCATCCCTCTTCCAAATTGTAAAATATTATGTTGGGTCCTAGCCTTAATATTTCATTTGGGTGTTATATTAAGGACTTAAACCAACTAACTTGAATTTCTCCCGTTGTAGATGTCTAGTTCAGACAACTATGGTCTTCCCACATCCTTTGGAACAAGCTTTCCTCTTGAAGATGATGTCCTGCGGTTGGATCGTGGAAGTCATACTTCACTTCCTCCACCTCCTCCAATAATTCTCCCTAACCCACAAGTTCAAAGACTTGAAAAATTCAAGGTCACTCAAGCCCTACTTGCAATGAAACATCAAGATGGAAGGCATGTGTGTACTCACGTGTTGGAGATGAAGTCACATATTGACAGGCTGAGAGTATTAGGTGTCGTTGTCTCGAGGAAGTTGGCGGTTGACTGGGTTATTCAATCACTTCCCGAGTCATATAGTGAGTTCATTAAGGACTACTATGTGACAGACCACGACATGACCCTTATTGATCTTACCTATTTGCTTGTTGCTGCTGAATCAGCAATGATTTGGCGCATTAGAAAAGCAAATTTGATTGGAAGATCTACTCCCCAAACTTCCATGGACACTGACAATGGAAACATTGGAAGTCCAGAAAAGATTTCTCTTTCCAAGGGAAAGAGAAAGGCTAAGTCTGAGATTGTCCCGTGTACCATTCCCAAAGAGTCTATATGTTTATATTGCCAAGAGAAGGGGAATTGGTTGCGAAGCTGCCCTGACTACCTGAAAGATCTGAGAAAAGGTAGAATCGAAAAGTTTGACTCTGCTTCAGGTAAGTCTACTGTCTAACTCTATTAAGTTCCTAATTGTTGATTCTTAATACATGATGTGACAAGGTTGCATTTTGATGTTTTGTAGGATCATGCAAAGGGAAGGAAGCTTAAAGGAAGAGTATGATGAATCTGATCGCGAAGATGGATTTCAATCGCATGGTTCGAAGATCGGATTTTTGAGCTGTTGCTTAGGAGTTATGATAGATTGCTAGGAAATATGTAATAACATAGTTTTCATTTGTAATTGCATTGTAAGGAAAAGTTCTTTCCGTATTTTATAAATAAATAAAATTTTATTTTTATTTTTATTATATCTCCTTGCAATGGCATTTGTGAAAATTGATGTTTGTATGTTTCTATGTTAGCAATACGAATTTGATTCTTTCGTTTGTGGTAGTGTCGAGTATTTGCCACATAAGGAAAGATTCTCATCACCCAAGTTTCAATTGGACAGAAACTTTGAATCATGCAAGTTGTATTGTATGATGAATGAGAATTTTCATCTTTGGTAAATTAAGACTAATTCCTTGTTCACATCTATATGTGAGTCAAGTGAAGGACTAGGGGATCGGGTACACTGGGTGTGCGTTGGTCAAGATCCACCACAAAGATCAATAAGACTATTCATCATGATTTAATAAAGTTTAGAAAACATGGTTATGCTTACAAGTTGAAGTGTAATTCTGAAACATTGGAAAAGGTTTAATGTATGGCAGAATGAAGGAGAAGAGTGAAATTAGGCAAAAAGATAAAAGTTTCTCCAATCTGAAAAGATAGGAGAGTACTTTAGTATCATGTTTTATGATCATCTTAATGTTTATGGAAAAACCATATCACAATTGATCCTCTAAAGGCATCTTAGTGCATTTGTAAGGCTAATAAGAGGAATCGTGAAATGTTGAAATACTTTAAATCAAGAAGATGAGTCATACTTCGTTCCCAAAATAAGTCTTAGAGTCATACTACAAGATTGTAACTTTGAGTGACATAATCTTAAGAAAGGTTTAAAACACTTATCAAATGTAGAGTAAAAGTTTTCTACTCTTGTACATTTGAAATTGGTAAGTTGTGATGTTTTGGATAAAACAAAGACCAACTAAGCCCAATTGTGTGAAGTGTTTGTCTTGATTAGAATCCACACTAACTCTTGAATATTGGTTTGTCAGGTAATGTTCCTTGACAAAATGAATCATATATGTCAAGAGGTCAGTGGGAGTCTTAAAGATCTTGACAAGTTTCAAGAACTAATCAAGAATAAACCTATTGTTAAACACTAGCACACGACTTGAGTTTTGTGACCTATCGTGTTGACATATTCTTGTTTCTGTGCCCATTCCAGTTAAAGTTGACTATGCATTTGAGTTCTGAGAGTTCTCAATTGGTTGCATAACAACCTGGAAGCAATGGTAGGCCCTTGTGCTACCAGGTGGCAAGAAATTAAGATTGAACAAGTTCAGTCCATATGAGTTTGGATTTGTCACTAACCATGTCTTGTGATTATGGTCATGACAAATTCACATGGATAGGAACACATACACCACAAAATCCAATTGTCATAAGGTTTCTCTCCAATTCATGAAAATGATTGTGAGGAAACACTTTCACTAATTAGATTTTAAGGAGATGGAAATTATGATATTTGCATTCTCAAATTCAATTATGATTACGGAATCCCTCTTCATAATTCAAATTGTGAGGAATGGCAAAGGTCTAAACATTTCAGACTTATGGCTGTAAGTTCTAAAATTGTTAAGACACACATGTGAGCTATCTAAAGAAAGGTGTATGATTTTGAGAAGCCTAGATAAAGTCTTATCGAAGCATCTCGTATCAGAAATCTGAACTTTGGTAATGAAAGTCAATAAGTATTGATTTCTAGAAGTCCAACTAATTTCTGAATACATGTCAAAGCTAGTGGGAGCATAAGTGTTATGCTAATAATAATTTTTATGCTAGTGGGAGCATAATTATTATGGTAAGTGTTGCAAGTTAGCAATGTTAATTATAGAAAACAAAGGTTTCAATTCGCGAAGTTGCAGGGTTTGAAAAGGTGTTTTGCTATAGTTAAGGGAGAGGAATTTATACTTCATTTCAATTCTAAAAGCTTGGATTGAGATTTTAATCAAATTTAGTCAAATATATATGAATCTTATGTTGGAATGGTTCAACATAAGGAAATTCTATATATGGAAATGTTAGTTGCGTTCTCAAAATTTGATTATGATTACGGCATCCCTCTTCATAATCAAAATTATGAGAACATGGCAAATAGAAATATTATAGCAAAAGACTGATTAAGCATCATGTCTTTATGTTAGACATTATGAATCGTGTCCCATATGCTTCGGGTATAGGATCGATTGCATATGCTATAATATTCTCGTGTTCTAATTTTCCAAATGCCTAGGGCATTTAGAGGGAAATAGGAATAGAACCGGATATAACTAAAGTGGTTAAACAACTGTTAAGGACAATCTAAGGTTTGCGAAATATTGGTCGGTTAAGGACAGTTGGAAGTATAGTAATGGAAGGACCATATTGACATTATTATGAATAGACATGAGTCTATTAATAATGAGTTGTTGTATGACAAATATGGAATGATTCCATATTGGGAGTTGAAGAATATATGAGAAAGTTAGAAACTTTTATGCAAGAAGGATGTTCAAAGGAATGTACTTTGAATTTGAGACTTCATTTCAATGGAATTGTCTTGTAATAATCTCCAAAGGAATATTTTGTAATATCATTGGTCAAGTCTCTGTGAATTTTGGCACCTATACGTTACAAAAGAATCATTGCATGATAGTTTAGAATCTAACACTTTCTAGCAGTGACAAGAATTTGGAATTCTTACACTTGCAATAAGGATTTGGAATTTTGAAATGAGCATCATTGAAATGTTTTTCAATTGATCTATTTCACAAAGTAAGAACCATAAACAAACATAGTGTGCATGCTTGGTGCGTGGCATAACTATTGTTTAGACAAACATAGTGTGCAAGCTTGGAGCATGGCATACATATTGTTTTAATTCAAGTATTAAGTTGATTATGCGAAACATTACACAATGAATGATGAGTAATCAATATGGCTCAAAAGTTTTGGGGCCATATATGGATTAGTATTATTCTTGTGTTTCAGTTTGCGTGTTTTGACTTCCCTAATAATTAGGTTATTCAAACCATCCACAGTCGATCATACTTTGGAAGTAGGTATTGTGGCAATACTGTCATGAATGGGTCTGTAGTTTGTCTAGGACAAGGTGGCTATAGTGTTCATGAGTACTCCTGGAATAAGATTCGAGTATTGGATTCAACCCACGCTCATCTGGATCACTTCATGGATTTTATCACGAGTGATTGTGAGACGATAATATCTTATATTTTTGAAACCAAGACGTGTGAGTTGTAGTTTCAAGTCGGTTGCACATTGACATATGTAAACGAACCAGTAACTTGGATGTTATAAAACATATTGTTGTGTGCAATTTGATGAGTAAGTACAAGTGAGCATTTGGGTGGAAGTTTATCCGTTCCTTTTATCCCATGTGGATAAAAGCGATATATGTGGGCCCCTCGATGATTTAGTGATGAAACCAGGCCTGGAATGATTTGATTTGTTCAATTAGTCGGTCGTCATAAATCAGAAATCGGGAAACAACAGATGGGCAGAGAGAATGATTATAATCCATGTCTCAGTCCATATGATATCAAGAATCGAGGAATATATGATCCCTTATCTAATGGACGCGTCATTGACTAGGTCAGAGTTCGACAACTGCTTTTAAGAGCTACGATTGCTAGTCGGGGTTGGAGTCATGCTTGCAATGATAGTTATTAGACTCATCCAAGTGGGAGGCTATTGGATTAGTGTCTAAGTCCATAACTATAATTGGTATGTACTTGACCCGAGAGTAGCATGGTCCATTTGGGTTGCATGGCACCGGAACAATCTGAAGGATGGATAATTGAGAAGAGGTTATTTATGGTTTATTAATATATTATAGGTTCTAATATATTAATATGAAATCATATTATTTAATTAGTATTGGTCAATAATTAGTTTGGAATTAATTTTGTGATCAAAAGAGACTAATTAAATATATGGGGATTGATTATGTAAATCATTCATTCTTATAATGTGGGCTTGTGATCCATAGTTCATTATGTTGGGCTAAACCCATGTGGTAACACATTGATGATCCATGGAGGTTTAAACCCATGGAGCATGAGGAATGTGGAAAGTAATGCACATTAGGGTTTGCATGGTGTAACCCTAATCAAGACACACTATATAAGAACCCCTCTAGCTCATGAAATTAGGACTAGTGGAAACACAAGAGGGCAAGCCGATTTTATGAGTGCAAGTGACATCTTCTCAAGTTCCTCCATTTGTTGGTGGTGTTGTGTGATTCCATTTGAGGTGCAACACTTGGGGCACTAAGTTCTTAAAGGTTCAAGGTTTCTACTACACTAAAAGGTATGTCATCTAACTTGTATTTCATGTTGTTTATACTCCATTGTATGCTAGTTAGGATGATGCTTTGGAATATTGAATGTATGCATGTATAATAGAGAAAACATAGATCCAAAGCGTCTAGGGTTGCATGTACACCATAGGAGTGTTAGAATGCTCAAAACCCAACAGGAGTTTCATGACCGTCAGCAGACCACCGAGACTGTGGCAGAGAGCACCGCCAAGTTTCGGGAACGAGCTTTGTTGATCCCACAGTACGCTACGGATGAGGATATGAGGCGGACGAGATATCTATCCATGCTGAGGGATGATATCCGGGAGTTTGTGAGCTTTACAGGGTGCAAAACCCTGAACGAGATGGTGGAGAAGGCCCGTGAGCGGGAAATGGAGTTGGATTTCCGCACCAAGCGGAATCCTGAGCAGGCACAGACAGCAGTGGGTCAGGCTAAAAAGCCTAAGACCTCGGATCCTTCCAGCAGGGGCCAACAGGGCCATGACCGGTGTCCCAAGTGTGGTAAACCGCATAGTGGGGCTTGTCGGGCGGCAGGCTCGGGATGCTATGCATGTGGCCAATCGGGCCACGTGATCATGGATTACCTCAAGAAGGCTTGATTTGTTTTCACTGCATCCAGACCGGCCACAAACGGGCCGATTGTCCGAAGTTGCAGGGAGGGGGTGGAGCAGTGGCGGTGCCTGCGCCCGCCACACTGAGGATCACAGATGGCCGCCCTGCTAAGGCAGATGCTCCAGCGGTAAGGAGCCGCACCTTTCAGTTGACTACCGAGGAGGCTCGGGCAGAGCCAGACGTCGTGGTTGGTTTGTATTTACTATTCTCTACTCTATATTTATATGCATTGCTTATCTGTACATTGTGCTTGTATAGGTACCTTTTTGGTCAATGGTATATCGGCTCATGTTTTGTTCGACTCGGAAGCTACCCGATAATTCGTGTCTCTTGCGCTTAGCAAGAAGTTTCGGGATGCGCCGAGAACTATGGATTCCCCGCTCGAGGTGGAGATTGCAGATGACCGCACTGTGAGTGCTGCGAGGGTGTATCGGGACTGTGTCCTGAATGTGCTTGGAGAGAGGTTTCGTGTTGATCTAGTTCCAATAGCGTTGCGAGGGGTGAAGGTGATCGTCGGGATGGATTGGTTGGGAGCCAATGGGGCCATGATCGATTGCTAGCGCCAATTAGTGAGGGTTCGAACCCCAAGTGGCGGAGAACTGGTTATACATGGTGAGAGGGCCTCGCAGGGGCCAACCCTCTGTTCGGCTGCGAGGGCTAGGAGATTTCTGCAGCAGGGATGTACATGATTTCTGGCTTATATTTCGGATACGAGGGTTGTGACCACGTCAGATGTGGGCAGTGTGCCGGTTGTACAGGAATTTCGGGACGTCTTTCCCGAAGAGTTAATAGGGGTGCCTGCAGAGAGGCAGGTGGAGTTTCGCACTGATTTGGTGTCGGGTGCTGCTCCGATAACGAAGGCACCGTACCGGCTAGCACTGCCCGAGATGCAGGAGCTATCTACGCAGCTTCAGGAGCTGCTAGACCGAGGGTTTATCCGTCCGAGCAGTTCTCCATGGGGAGCTGCAGTCCTGTTCGTGAAAAAGAATGATGGATCACACAGGATGTGCATTCATTATCGATAGCTGAACAAACTAACGGTGAAGAACCGTTATCCATTACCGAGGATTGATGATTTGTTCGATCAGCTACAGGGCGCGTCTTGGTTTTCCAAGATTGATCTACGGTCGGGATACCATCAGATGAGGATATACCGAAGGCAACTTTCAGGACTCGGTATGGGCACTATGAGTTTGTGGTGATGCCATTTGGGCTCACCAATGCCCCAACAACGCTCATGAATCTCGGGAACAGGGTGTGTAGACCGATGCTGGATCGGTCGGTGATCGTTTTTATTGATGATATTATGGTCTATTCTAAGACCAGGGAGCAGCATGAGCAACATCTGAGAGAGGTATTAGAGACCCTGAGGGCGGAGAGGTTGTATGCCAAGTTCTCCAAGTGTGATTTATGGCTGTGGGAGGTACAGGTTTTGGGACACATCATCAAACAAGAAGGCATTTCGGTTGATCCAGCCAAGGTCGAGGCAGTGATGCGGTGGGAAGTACCGAAGAATGCATCTGAGATCTGTAGTTTCTTGGGTTTAGCGGGCTATTATCGGAGATTTATCCAGGATTTCTCCAAGATTGTTGTGCCATTGACCCGCTTGACCAAGAAGAATGTGACATTTCGGTGGGGCACGGATCAACAGTTGGCTTTTGAGACCCTGAGACGGAAATTATGCGAGGCTCCGATTCTAGTGTTACATGAGGGGTTAGATGATTTGGTGGTGTATTGTGACGCGTCGATTTTAGGGTTAGGCGCGGTACTGATGCAGAGGGTGCATGTGATAGCTTACACCTAGAGGCAGTTGAAGCCTCATGAGGCAAATTACCCCACTCACGACCTGCAATTGGGGGCAGTGGTGTTTGCCCTCAAGATTTGGAGGCACTACTTGTATGGAGTGCGGTGCACCATCTATACTGATCACAAGAGTTTGAAGTATTTGATGGATCAGCAGAACCTCAACATGCGACAGAGGAGGTGGTTGGACGTACTAAAGGACTATGACTGTGACATCCTATATCATCCAGGGAAGGCTAACGTGGTGACCGATGCTTTGAGCCGCAAGGCGGCAGGTTCCCCGACCGGGAACGTTTGTTTGAGGATGACCATGATCTATCCATTGTTGGATATGATCAAGGAGGCACAGGTCGAGGGGGTGAAGAAGGAGAATTGGAAGATAGAGCGGATTCGGGGACAGTATCCTTTGTTTGTCAAGGATAGTCGTGGTCTTCTGACACAGTGTGGCCGGGTGTGGGTACCGACTGGAGGAGTGAAACAGAAGATATTGGAGGAGGCACACAAGTCCAATTTCTCTATACATCCGGGGGCTACGAAAATGTATAGAGATTTGAGACTGAGTTACTGGTGGCCCTGCATGAAGCAGGAGATCGCATGGTTTGTGGAGCGGTGCTTGACCTGCCGGAAGGTCAAGGCCGAGCATCAACAGCCTCATGGTAAGGTTCAACCGCTACCCATTCCCATGTGGAAGTGGGAGGATATCACTATGGACTTCATCACGAAGTTACCGAGGACAGCGAGGGGTGTGGACGCCATATGGAAGATTGTGGACAGGTTGACGAAGAGTATCCACTTTATTCCGATCTCTGAGAGCATATCCGCTGAAAAGTTGGCGGATATTTATGTGCGAGAGGTGATGGTTAGATACGGGGTACCAGTGCTGGTAGTCTCTGACAGGGATGTTCAGTTTACATCTAGGTTCTGGAAGAAGTTCCACGAGGAACTGGGCACTCAGCTACATTTTAGTACATCGTACCACCCCCAGACAAATGGCCATAGTGAGAGGACGATCCGGACACTTGAGGATATGTTGCGGGCATGTGTGTTGGATTTTGGAGGGATTTGGGATACGTACCTCCCACTGGCAGAGTTTTCATACAATAACAGTTACCACGCCAGTATCGACCGAGCTCTATTCGAGATGTTGTATGGTAGGAGATGCAGGACCTCGATTTATTAGGGCGAGGTTGGACACCGGGTCATGGGGAGCACTAAGGTAGTGCTCAAGACTACCAGGCTGATTCAGCAGGTGCGCAACCGGCTGCACGTCGCGCAGAGCCGTCATAAAAGTTATGCTGACCGGCGGCGATCGGATCTTGAGTTTCAGGTGGGGGACTTTTTGTTACGTAAAGTGTCACCATGGAAGGGGGTCATCAGGTTTCGAAAGAGGGGCAAGCTAGGACCCCGATATATAGGCCCGTTCAGGATTACGACCCGGGTGGGCAAGGTGGCATATCACTTGGATCTTCCGGATGAGCTTAGCCAGATTCACAACACTTTCCATGTGTCACAGCTTCGGAAGTGTGTCACTGATGAGGCCGCAATCGTTTCTCTGGATGACATTCAGGTGGATGAGAGCCTGAACTACATTGAGAGGCCGGTTGCAATCTTAGATAGAAAGACCAAGGTTCTTCAGAATAAGGAAGTGAAGCTGGTAAAGGTGTAGTGGCAGCACCGTAGAGGCTCTAAGTATTGATTAATTTTTATAATTTTTAGGGTTTTGTGTATAGACTTAGCGAGTTGGGTACTCCAACTCGTCGAGTAGAGATTGTTAGGGGACGCAGGATTTGGGTCCTACTGGACGAGTCGGAAGACCCCGACTCGACGAGTAGGAGATGTAAAGAGAAAACCTAATTTTTAGGGTTCACACCCTATTTAAAGAACTTAATGCGCCTCTTGTGGCCTCCCTTATTAGCCAGAGAAAACTCTAATTCGACCTTGTACCTTCTTAAGTGAGAGTAAGAGCTTTTGTTAGCAATTTTGGGGTATTTGTGAAGGACTCTAGAGCTTGAAGAGGAAGGAACAAGGAGAGAAGCAGTAGATCCGACATCTACTCTGTATTGGGCATCATTCTTGAGGTATAAAGTCATCACCTCGATCTCTAGTTGATTAGATCCCTTTTCTTGGAAGTAAATGACCATTTTTGGTGCAAAATGGAGTCAAACTCGGATCTGGACTTATCACAAGGATATGGTTCCAGATCTGGACCTCTCTAGGTCCCCAATGACATAAAGTTACTCACTTTATATAGCTTAGCCCCTTTCCATGCACAAAAACCTTGTAAGAAGCCTAGTTTTGATGTTATGCCTTTGAAGGGCCTTACATGCACGTAAAGTTTGCAACTTTACGTGGTATCTGCACTAAAGGAGTTTGGATCTGGAGTTTGGGACCTTAGATCCCACTGAAAAGGGCTGAACTTGGAAAGGACTGAAGGAACTCGTCGAGTCCCTTAGCTGACTCGACGAGTCGGGGTAGGGTTCTCCCGTTTCTGAGTTTCTGGATGAGTGCAGTGAAGGATTAGGGTTTTGGTCTGAACGGACTTTAGATTTCCGGTCATTTGATGAACTCGACGAGTCACTAGGGTGACTCGGCGAGTTGATGCAATATTTGGTGGAATGAAATCGGGAGGAACTCGACAAGTTGCTAGGATGCACTCAACGAGTTTAGGTCAACATGGACTGTTGACCTTGACTTTGACCAGGGTTGACTTTGAGGGTAATTATGGGATTATGACAAGTTAATCACAAGTTGGTTATAGGCAGTTGAGGAGGAGCGGTGCATGGGATACATCTGATATTAGCTATTCAGTTCAACATTTGAGGGATGGGTCTCCTCACTATACCAATGGGTCTAAGGCACCAAGGTCGGACCATTTTATGATATGTGGTATCCTAGTTGTAGTTGTATTATGTGGCATGTTAGTTGGTATGAGTTAGGAAGCATGCTAGTGGTATATATGGTATGTATGTATGGAAGACCATAGGAGAGCCCATGACACTTGGATGTAAGATGTGGAGAGCCCATGTGAGAGCCCATGGCACATAGGTGTAAGACCATGTGGGGAGCCCATGACATCCTGGAGTAAGACCCTGGGGACGAGCCCACGACATCCATATTTGTTGTATGCATGGCTTATGTGATAGATATGTAGCTTCTATAGATATATGATATGTGATATGCGGATTGTGTGTGTGGTATGCTCTGGGGAACTCACTAAGCATTAGCTTACAGTTTCTGGATTTGTTTCAGGTACATCTGAGCCCAAGGGAAAGGGTAAGGCTTGATGGCGCGGCGTGCACTCTCTCTCAGTCGTTAGGGACACTCTGATGTTTCAAAATAAAAATTGTTGTTGTTATGAAACTGAAAACAATTGTATTTGTGATTACATGATTGATGGAACGTGTTTTGGTTAATTAAAAATGAAAATTTTCTTTTGAAAAATTGGGTCGTTACACTATGACTATGATAACAAATACCACCGCTATTAGATGATTCACCACCACACCATCATCGTTTAATATTTAAACCTTACTCTCTCTTCTAAATCATCGCCTCCTTTACCATTGTACGCCGTCTCTGTTTGCCTTTATGGTTGCTTTTTAGTTTTTGTTTAGGAGATGGGCAAAGAAGGCTGTTGAGGCAACAATAGTGTTGATGAAGGTATGATTTTCTTGTAGATTTTTGTTGTATATGGTCATCTTCTTCTTTTTTAATTTGTCCTTCATCAGTTACTGAAATTAGCATCATGTTTTATTCTCTTCCTTTCTAATTTTTTATACATTAGAACTTAGGGCATGCTTTTTTAGATAATTTAATTGAACAAGTACTAGAATTGACTTAACTGAATGTTACTTAAAAGACTTAATTTCTTGTAAAACAATGATTTCCATGGTCTATTTTTTATTGTTGGTTCTTGATAAAATTGACTTTATTATGCATTATGTAAAATAGATTTTGTGTTGATCTATTTAAATATATCATCCAACTGTAATTTGCTTTGATGTTCTATTTGATGATTTTGAGTTTAGGGGTTTATGTTAGGACTTGATAAGATTCTGGTCGTCGACTTTCACACCATTGAACCGTGTTTTTATCTAGGTATTCCACTATAAGGATTTGCTAAAAGACTGTATATGTAGTTGTGTTGTACATTTATATATGTTTTTTAAATATATCGACGTGTATGAAAGAAAGAGAGAAAAATCTTTTTCTTCTTCATAATCTGCCTTTCTTAATGTGTATACACATGTTGTGTTTGCAGGCAGATTATGGGCTAAAGGTAAGAACTCCAGGCAACTGTTTTGATGGTAGGATGTGCAGGATAAAAAAAGAAGCAAAAAGAAAGGATATGGATGGGTTGTAAGTAGTCTATCTGGTACTTTGTTCTTCATCCGGTTTTTGATAATCTTCAGTTTTTTTTTTGTGAATGTTGGGCTTATGAAAAAGCTATAATTAAAATTAGTGGAAAGGAAGCCATCAACAACATTAATCCAAGCATTTATAGAAGAGATATAGATTTTGACTAAATTGATGAAGGTAGATATTTGTTACTACTCATTTTTTGAAATTTATTTGGTATAAAGATTTTGCATTAGTTTGATGAAAGTATCCATATTTTGGTGAATCTAACAAGTGGTCAAAATTAATCTTGATCTCATTAAGTTTGATAAGCCAAAGCCAGAGTAACTTTCTTGGTTGTTCAATACTTTTTACATCAAAACTATTGGGATGATCAGTTTAAGGTATCAACTTGTGCCCACTTCATCTTTTTTGATTTTTCTTAACAAATTACAATTTGTATTATGATTAAGATGACATTCTGTCCAACCCCAATGTTCATGCTCAAATTATACTCTTTTTAGTCCTATTTAGTCGAATCACTTTGAAAGAAAACATTCATAGTGATCAAGAAAGTGGATGTAATTCCATTGGGGTGTAAGCTTATTCATTTTTAACATGTGACCAAACATATTCTTCTTTTGAAAGATTTATTTTACATTTTTCTTAGTCATTTGAATTAATTACTGAACTTTCTTTTGTAATAAAATATGTTGTTTATTGTATGGAATGAAGAATAGAGATGTTGGAACGAACATTCAATGGTTTTTGTCTTATGTTACTGTTGTGCCTAAGTTTTTGGTTGTTTCCGGTCAACTTTTAGGTACAACATGAAGGAGGGAAAGTGATGGAGGGGATTGTAAATAAAGATGAATGTTGAAGATCTGAGCAACAATTGGTGAGCATGTCATAATTGTTGGCAATGATTTCAATGGGGTTTTACTTTATTTGATTTGGTTCCATGACCACACCTGGTACTATCTCTTTCTACTTAAAAGAGTTAATACACATGCTCTCTCTCTCTCTTGATTTTTTATATCTGATGTTTTAATAAGTTGTTTAACCTTTGCCTAAGCTTACATTGAGGTATTTTTTTTTCAAAACATAGTCTATTTTGTGTGCATATATTTTCTGTTTTGTTATTTTGTGTGCTTTTATTTTTAGAAGTTTGGATTATAGTTGAAATTGGAACACACTTTTCCTATTGAAGGTTCATCACTCTAACAACTCATCCCCCTAGTCTTAAAATCGAGCTTTATGTATTGGTTATGGAAAACGTCTTGAAGATGACACATTCTTTGGTTAATGGTTCATTTTGGATCTAGTTTTTTCTGAAGGAATGACTACAGACAGGGTCTTATCTACTTGAAACAGTCTCCCTTTGCATTTGGTTTGGTAATATTGAAGATGGTAAAATATTATGCAACATTGGACATTCTTATAGGACAAGATGGTGCACACATCATTAAATTGGTGAAGTTTGGTATGGAAGAGACATATAAAACTTTTATATTGATTTACAAGTGAATAAAAACCCTCACACCAACCTTGAATATGTGGAAATATTCCTAGATAAGTAAAAGTCGGAAAACAGTCGGAAGTTTATAAGTTATTATATCCATGTTTTTTTATTATCTATAGATTTTTTATTTTTTTTATAAGTTTATAGTACAATTGTGATTTGGTTTAAATGGGTTTACTTTAAGCCTTGTTGTTATTTTGACTAGCACCTTCTTATCATTGTCTAATGTGCAGTGTTTCAATTTTTGGGTCTTCAAGTTATTGAAAAATGTATATAAGGTTGTTGGTGATGTTTTTAATGTTAATACTTACTTGTTTATAGACTAGCCTGGATTAAATTGATAATGGTTTTAATTTTTTTGATTGAAGTCTCTTCTTGTAGACTACAATAGGAAAATATGTTAGTAGCTGCTTCCCTGTTCATAATGCCAAAGGTCTATGAAACTACCATGTACAATGAGTTTGTTTCATATAAGGAGAAAGGGGAAATGAAATGGTCAATATGGAATCAAGGTCTCAACTTGGATAGATGGCAAGAAACCTTTGAGTTGTCACATGAATTAGTTTTAATCAATATTTTGATTCATTGTTCCCAATTTGTAATAGCCAACGCAAAGGAAAGCTACAACTTCTCTTATTCTGTCAATCCCTCGACTTTGTTTTTGGATTTGTGTTATTGACAATCTTTAACTTCAACCATACTTGCAATTTCTCCCTCAAATTTTCTAAAATATTATAGGATCATAGCTAATTTCATTAATACATTACAGAAAGTGTACGCATCAATCTCCTGTTAATTAGTTTATGCATTGTTCTTATATTCCTAAATATATATAATTGTTTTATTATATATGTTTGAAGTCTAGATATTGTTAAATACAAAATTGCAACATTTGTTTTTCAAATCAAGAGGTTTCATTAATCAAATCAATAAGTTTAATTAATTTTACAGTCTATACCTCACAATAAAAGCTTAAATCCCATTCTCCACGTACACATTAGTATTTCTTATAAGTAACTATTTTACATTTAAATCCTCCATTTAACTAATACTACCTTATATTAATAATCAAGGATTCAATATTTATGTATAAGTTTGTTAAATTTGAAAGGGGTTCTTTTCAAACATTGTTAACCTTGGTTTAAAGAGAATTATGATAAACGAAAATTGGAGATGAAAATTCATTAATAAATCTTTAGCAGTAGTTAACTAATTATAACACATAAACTTATTAACACCATATCGATGTTGTAACACCAGTTTATTTAATAAATAAATAATCAAATTATTGAATGAGTAGTAGCCCTAAAATTAATAATTATCTAGCAAGGTGTTGGTCTCGAGGAGTTAACTATCATGATTTTAGAGATTGAGGGTTAACAGTGTAAGTTCCGGATTGGCTTTGTAAGTTTTTATGAAGGCAGGGACTAAATGGCAACTTCTGGGACTTCATTTGAAGAAATTATAGAAGCAGGGGTGTAATTGGTAAATAGTGTTCCTAAATTGTAATGGATTTTAATGTTGAGGGTTGATTAGTAAATTATGATTGAATTTGAAAAGGATTTCAGAAATCAGGGTATATTTGGTAAATTATGGACCTGGTATGAAAAGATTTATGAGGGCAGGGTCTGTTTGGTAAGTTGTGGATTTAAATTGAAAAGTTTTAGTGGAGGAGGGGCTGAACTCGTAAAAATGAAAGAAGTTGTATTGGTTACGGGATTATAAACCCGTCACCTTATTCCTCCATGAGAACCCTAACCCTAAATTTATGAACAGCCGCCACTCTTCCTTTCCTCCATGACCGGCCGCCACCCTTTTGCTTCTCCGACCACTGAGCCGCCGTTGTGCCATCCCATTGAAGACGGAAACCTCCCTTAGACGTCGTAGCAGCGGGGGATCGGAAGGAACTCACTTGTGGCGTCGCTATTACTATTTCCGGTAGAGGCCGCTACTCTCTCGCGTCTTCTTCTGTCCCGCCACCATCCTCCTTCGCCTCTCCGTTAGCCTCCGTAAGCGCCGCTGTAGCGCTGCTGTTCCGCCGCTGCTATCCTCCAAGCCATTGTTGCCGCAGACGGCCAACCACCGCTTCCACTAATTTCATCGCTGTCAGCCGCCACGTTGGTGGCTGGGGACTACTGTTTCGCATCGGGTCTCAAGCGGGTTGACTTGTTGTTGGCAGAAGGTCAAGAGAAGCCGTCGCCACCACCGTGAGGTGGTGGCTGTCACCGCAATCCGTCGTTGATTATCGCTAGAGTGCTGCTGCCGTCGCCACCCACCACAGGTGGGTTTTGGATTCGTTTTGCAAGCAAAAATGCGTATGTGTGTGTGTGATGGGTGATTTCATTTGGTCGGAAAACCGGGAAAAAGCCACTGCCACCACCGTGAGGTGGTGGCTGCCGCCATTCGCCACCGCCGGCCACCACAAGGTGGCTGTTCGTGCATTTTATTTTTGATATGTTATTTTGAGCTAAGAATTGTAAAATTGTAATAGTGGCTAGAATAATGAAATGAAAACTCAAACCACCATCGTGAGATGGTGGCTGCCGCCTCCTGCCGCCACCGGCCGCCGTGTCGGGTGGCGGTGTGCTTTGCCTTGTTGTGTTGATTCGGTTGGGATGCTTGAAACCCTAATGGGCCTTGTAAGCTCTAATGGACCCTAATTGACCCAAATAAAACCCTAATGGACTTAATGATATTCTAGTGGGCCTAATAGGCCCAATAAAGCCCTAATTGACCTAAAAGCCCAACAAATTGATAAATGGGCTAGTATTTGGGTTGGAAACCCTAATCCTAATAAAACCCTAATTTTGAGAATTAATCGGGACTCACACACGAGAATTATTTAATAAATTGAAATATTGAATAATGATCATTGGTAGAAATTAATCTAAGCAATATTGGACTTAATGGATTAAGTCCTTAGTGGATTAAGTCCTTAGTGGGTTAAGTTCTTAATGGGCTAAGTGAGAAACACTTAACCCTAATTGTAATTTTATGTGAAACCCTAATTTCACTTGGGTTTATAGTTGGGCCTTTCTATTGGGCCTTGATGATTGAGTTATTAGTGGGCCATCCAAGATCAAGCAAATAGACTAGAATAATTAATGGGCTTTGAGGTAAGGCCCATATGAGGAGTTGGGCCCAATTTGGAAAATTGGGCCATATGATGGGCTTTGACTCATAGTTGACTTTTGGGCCTATGGATTGGGCCTTGGGCTTGAATAAAGCCAAGCATGGGGTAATGTAGTAATGACCCCAAGTTATGGTTATGTAGTGGAACCCAATTATTAATTGGGTGTTATTTTGGTGTTGACAGTTCGGGAATTTGTCATCCAGCAGCTGGGGTTGAGTCTGCGGGACTTTAGCAGTGTGGGATTGTGTCTACGAGACTTTAGCAGTTTGAGGTGAGTTACCTTCCAGTAGCGGCGGGTCTACGGCCACAATGTCGGCCCACCAGTAGGAGTTGTATGTTAGATGATTGTCTTTGTGATATTCATCTAGGTTTGCTACTACCTAATATGTTTATGTGCTAGCATGATATATTATATGTGATAGTGGTAGTAGGGGGAGAATAGTCCCCAAGTTCAGTCGTTAGGACCGAAGGGTAGGTCGGGCACCCCAGAATTTCCTGACAGTATGTTTATGCTATGATATTATGTGGTAGTAGTAGGAGGTGAAATAGTCCTCGGATGTCGGGCGAAATAGACCGACAGGTAAATCAAGCACCCCAGAATGGCTTGACCTGGGTAAGTCAAGCACCCCAGAATGGCTTGACCTGGGTAGTCAGGCACCCCAGAATTGCCTGGCAGTATATGTGTGTTATATGGTAGTGGTAGGGGTGAAATAGTCCCCGGTAGTCGGGTGAAACAGACCAACGGGTAAGTCAAGCACCCCAGATGGGCGTGACCTGGGTACGTCAAGCACCCCAGAATGGCTTGACCTGGGTAAGTCAAGCACCCCATAATGGCTTGACCTGGGTAGTCAGGCACCCCAGAATTGCCTGACAGTATGTTATTGTATGGTGTGTGGTATTGTGACAACCCGAAATTTTCAATTGTACGAAATCTTCAGTCAAACACTTCAATTAAAAGTCAAATTCATTGCTGCTAATTTTTAGCTCGGTTTAAAGTCCGTTTGGGTGTTTTTAATTTTAATTTTTCAAGAAAACAAACGAAAGGAAGTATTTTTTTTAGGATTATTGGGGAACAAATAAAACAAATAACACCTTGATAAGGTGTTGCGGCCAAACATGAGGAGTGGGGCCGAAAACCCCCCTTTGACCGAGAACTCATGCATAAGGCATGAGTTTACTCCTTGTTTTCCTCACTTTTTACTTCCAAACTCAAGAACACCCATATTTTTCTCTCAAGTATCATAAGAGCTTCTTTCAAATCTTCCAAAAATGTAAGTGTTTCTCCTCTTGATTTGTTGTTACAACACTTCATTTAGTAGTTATACATGATTTCATCCATGAAATCTTCTCTTTTTCTTAGATCTTCAAGTGTTCTTCAAGAACACCAAGAACACCAACAACACACACTAGTGTTTTGGGCCGAAAACACCCTTCTTTGCTTCCATATTGTAAGTATCTACTTCCTACACTTGTTATCTAGTAAGGATACTTGATTTAGAGCCTTGAAATCGTCATTTTCCATGAACAAAAGGAGTTTTCGGTTTAGTGCATCTCCTTAAACCGTAAACCCTAAAGAAAGGTGCCTTTAAGACCTTAAAACTCACTTTAGGCTTTGGATGAAACTTAGAAACCCTATGCATGTTTGAAAGCCCTTGAAAAATACCACATGCACCAAATATCTTGAGTTTTGGGTTTTTGGACCGAGAACCCTTCGGACCGAGAACCATTCAGACCGAGAACCATTAGGACCGAAAGCTCCTAGGAACATACCACTTGGACCGAAAGCTCCATTTGGTGACCATACACTCCTTTTATGCAATCCTTTGTGATTGTAACACTTCCATATAAGTGTTTCCTAGACTATAAGGGTGTTATCCTTCTTAATTAGTTGAATATACTCTAATTGCATGCATATATGTGTCTTTATATGCTAAATAGGATCCGTGTGTGCTCAAGTCTTCACTTGACACTTAGCATCCTTTTTCCGATCTTACATTCGCATCACTCATTTCAGGTGAGTTCATACCCCTTAATCAACCTTTGAAATGATTTTAAATGCTTTTATGGGGGGGAATACAAGTTGAACTATTAAGTTGTTATATCAATTAAATGTGATTAATAACTGTTAAGCAAATAGATTTTTGCATGATTAACTATTTTATCCAGCTAAAGGTTTTTCATATATTACTTTCAAATACTTTTTTTAAATTACTAAATTTTTATCAAAGTCTTTTAAACCTATATTCTTGTTAGATTCATGTCTATATGGATATAGTTATATAAGTAGGGTTTGAAGGACTTAGGACTGATAACCCGTTTTAATTCTTGTTCCTTGTTTGGTTGTGGACTTAGAGTATCCGGTTATCTGTCCGAGTGTCGTTGAAGTCCTAGTTATATATTATGTAAATCTGTTTAGATATTTAAAAAAAACTCTTACTCCAGTTCAGCGCCTTTGGGTAGCAAAGGTACCTAGATAACCTCTCACGTAAACTATAATAGGTATAGTTTAGAAATCAACAATAACTTTTATGAGGAGAAACTAGCTATACCAATATTCTAAAACATATACTTTTAGTAAAAAAAGAAACGTATATTAGAAATCAAAACACGAGATACATCTTCATGACGCAGATTTCACCGTTGTCGAGTTGGTAACCAGAGTCTCCTGGAGGGAGAGCGGGCATTGTGTGTATAGATCTATACGGGACAGACCATCCCACATCCTGACTGCTAGCTACAGTCCCGGCCGACCAAGCCAAGGGGTGACAAATGTCACATTTACTTCGGCGCCAGCAGGTTGTCGTGTTTACATCCGTCAATCAGTATGGTTACGAGTTTCTTCACATTTACCTTATAATTCATGGTCTTAAGGTAATTAGTACCATGGTAGTTTCTACATATAAAACCACGGTAATATAATATTTTCCCTAATACATTGACTTGGAACGTTTTTGATATAAAACGATAATGTAAAACTATATTTTGACAATGATAGTAACATTTGGTAAAAATGCTCTTTAAACACAAAACAGTCGAGTCTTGTGTGAAAGACTACTTTTAGTAGAGAAACTCATTCTTTAAACCTGAAACAGTCGAGTCTTGGTAGAAGACTGCTTTTAGTAAAGGAACTCATTCTTTTAAACATGAAACAGTCGGGTCTTGGTAGAAGACTACTTTTATCAGAAAATATAGGATTTTCTGGAAGGAATTCAAATACTTTATAAGCTCTTATCACCATCATCCTATGAGATTATTTTGAAGAAAAACATGTATTTATATCAATGTCTTTAAAATACTTATGAACTCACCAGCATTAAAATGCTGATCCTCTCTTTCAAAATAACTTGTATTCTCAGGTCGTCAATAGACAGGTACACTCCGAGAGCTTTTGCGAAGTCAGCCTAGTACCGAGCTGCATCTTATGTTATTCTCTATATCTACTTTTGATGTTGTTGTTATATGTAACCTATGTAAAACTTATACTATTAATGCAATGGTTGTTGTACTTTGATTACTATACCGCATGTGTTGTGATACTTGACATGACGTCCGCCACCCCACAACGTTTCCGCCATTCCGGTTTTGGGGTGTGACAGATTGGTATCAGAGCATTGTTTATAGTGAACTCAGTATATCAAATCATAAAAGATATACAACCTATACATAGAATGGGATAAAAACACTCTGACCAAGAGTTATACTTTAAAATATAACCATATTTTACAAAAGTATAAGTACATCCAGAATAAATATACTAGAACAAGTATCACAAGAAGAACAAGAATAAAAGTCTTTGGATGTTGAGCATTACCGTCAAACCTGGACAATTATGTAATCGTAAGCTGGAATAAATATAACCTGATCAACTATATTTATTCGAGATGCGACTAACGTGTGTTTGGGGGTGATGGTGGTGTTGCAACAAATCTGAAACTTACCATATAGGAATACTAGAGCCGAACATAAAGTTTAAAATACTATAGGAGTATTTTATGATGCTATAGACTAACCATAACCCAGAAAGCATGTCCAGAAATTCTAGAATCAAACATGTAATTAAATAGCTATAGGAGTATTTTAGAAACCATAAATAACCTTGCGTGAAAAACTAAAAAGACCCTTATTGATCGGTTTATGATTACAGAGTGTATGCTCCCAAGGTTATATATAGTGAGGATCTCATAGGCTAAGAATGTGTGGTTTCGCTCTACTTCCTTTTCCTTGTTTGGATGTGGATATAGAGTAGTATCACATATTCGAAGGCCTATTAGATCTAAGTTATGTATGATTTGTGTACACTATGTAATTGTAGGAGGACCCGATATGGATCACACATTAAAATGTTTTAATAATCTCTTAAGATTCTTTAGACATTCCCATTCTCGCATAAACCCCTTTAGAAAACCTTATCCACTTCAGTAATCGGCAGAGGAGTCGACGAAGACCCAGAAGAGGTTCATTGAGAAGATTTCCACTTAGGAAATAAATGAAGAATGATGGGACTACTGAAATCACCATGTGCCTATACCTCTTAGGGACATCGGTGGGAAATTCGCCTGAACTTCCGAGATTCCAGTCATCCATTATGAAGTGATGACGATCAGAGTCAGAATTGGAAGTAAAGTGGAGCGGAAATTCAATATGTACACAGGAGAAGAGAACCCTATATAATTACCCGAAGAAAACCAACGTTTATTCCAGTCAAGAGTAAACGGAGAACAGAAGGAGCCAATGTATGAAACCCGAGAAGTGTTCTACCCCTATAAAAGTCACGCTAATAAACCATAAAATAATAGAGTTTAGTGAGCTAGTGATTACACTACTCACACTATGTGTTAGGCAAATCGTATTTCCTGTCGCGACTAAGATAAATAGATCAGATCACAAAATCTCGGTTGAGAGTGTTTAGCCGTAAACTTTCATGAGTCTTTTTCTTGTGTAATCTTCGTTCCGAAGTTCTTTCAAATCTTTTCAAAACCGGAGAGTAAACCTCTCCAGTATAAAGATAACTTGGTTGGAACTACACCCGAATTATGGCTTTCCGATACACTTACTTCTACCCTGTTACCAGGACTGCATCATAGGGATGTAGGTCGACACTTAGATAACCATAGCTCAAAGCGTGGGAAAAATTTATGCCTATTATAATAAAGAAAGATACGTCTAGGGATAACCATCGTTTCTCATCAACTTGTGTTCTTCATTGTGTAGGAAAAACCATGCCTCCGAAGAAACGTAACCAACCCGCTAGTAAGACACCGACTCTTCAGATCGATGAAGCTACGTTCCAAGCTGCAGTTTCAGCAGCCGTAGCAGCTGTCATGGCTCACCTGAATGCTAACAACGCAAATGTTAGCAGGAGCACTATCGGGAATCTCGATCATAGCAATGGACAGCAGCAACCAGCACCGGTGTGTAAAGCCACCCAAGAACCCCAATCTAATCCCCTGAAAAGGAAGTTGGAGAACGAGAAAGGGAGTACCTCGGCTCAAGGACCTTCCAAAGGGCAGCAAGCTGAGGTAGACAATACCCCTGTCAACCCACCTGTCTCGACACCAAGAAGACCATACCTAGGAAACTTCCCTCACTGCAGCAAGTGTAACTACCATCATTATGGAGTCTGTCGAGAACCCTTTTGTGTTAGGTGCAACATGAAGGGGCATACCGCTCGCAACTGCAGAACCCCGGTTGAATTCATTACATCAACCACCAATGTTAGGACCAGTCCAATATGCCACCTATGTGGCGAAATTGGGCACCTCAAGAGGGACTGCCCAACTGAAAGAAATGACAAGGACGCAGAAGGAGTTTAACCCTAATACCTAGGGGAAACATCAAGGAACCCGGTAGAATTTTGGTACGCCTCTCAACCTTAAGTAGCTAATCGAAAACTTTAAATAATCAATTCTAATTGAAATTACTTCCTTGTTAAGGCAAAAGTCGCAGCACTGTAGTAAGATTTAAAAACCCATCAGGTGAAGCTATGATGGCTTAGTATATACGTTAAGGCCATTTATAATTAGGATTGAAAGACCTCGAGTGAGTGATGCGACCTCATCTCCTGTTCCTTGTTTGGTTGTGGATTTAGGGCGGAGTCTCTCAGTCAACAGTCCTTTTAATCTTAATTATACATGACTAATGTATACTAGGTGATTATAGAGAGGCCTCGTGAGAAATCTATTCATGAAAAGTACATCTTCCCAAAGTATCAGGACCCCTAGCATTCTGCGTAAATCATGTCGGTCCAAGTATTCGCGGTAGTAATATCATGGGCGAACCCGAGACGCTAAGAACTTGTGTGCCCTGTTCAGTACATGGTCCTATCAATCTTCATTCTATATCGTGTCGATGGTCATTAATTTCGACACTACCGTTAACCATGGTTCGACTTGGTTGTAAAAAGAACTTTCACCTTACCCTAAACATCAAATAAAGGTTCTTTCGAACCTAATAAGAAAACCTAATGCGAACCATCTGTCGTCTCTCTCATCCAACCTTTAGAAGTACCCAGGAGAGGGGTACCGCGTGTTGTTAACCAACCCCATTAGACATTAAAACCTAAAGCGAAAGGCACTGCAGATGTTCCGGAAGACAATAACCACCCGAGGCCTACTCAGTAGATCCTCCAGAAAGACCACTTGCACCGCACGATCTAGTTCGTAAATTAAGAGAAAGAACTCATGGGATTAACTTACTACTACTGAGTATATGCATTAGAGTGGTATATAATTTAGGTCGATAAGATTTAAGATGTGTGCTTCCGCCCTACTCCCTGTTCCTTGTTTAGTTGTGGGTTTGGGATGGGGCCACACATCTGAACATCCTGTCAGTCTCAATTAGATCCGACTTATATACACTGAGTAACAATGTTTGAGCCGAGTATGAGGTCTACCACGAACCTTAAAATAAAACCCTTCATCATATACCCATAGGAAAGGAGCCGAAGTTAAGGGAACAATTGTGGGTTGAGCTACTAAAATGACTACAAATTCGAAATTTGTTGTCATCCCGGGTTAAGCCAACATAGTAGCTGACACCCTCAGTTAGGAAAAGTAACTCAAGTCGTAAGAGTCAAAAACATTGACTACGATCATCCATTCACGCCTAATCCTACAAATTAAGCATCTCAGTAGTGAGCCAAGAAACCTGGAAAGCTGTGACATGTTAAGCTCTGAGAAGAACGGGTGGGGAAATTAGAGGTTCTGAGTAGCAAAGTCTTATGCCATCTAGATTTAATCTAGATAGAGAAACTCGGTAACATAGGAAGAGTAGTTGCAAGGTATGCTCGCACTACTCAAGTACTTCACTCATCCAGATACAGACGAGAAGTGCCTAGGTCAGAAAGAGTTGTGATAGTGCCTCGTCATGCGAGAAAGTTGCCGTCGCCCTATAGATGATAGTCTGCATTCACCAAATTTGATACTAAGATGCTAAGGACCATATAATTACCTCCACGACCTGGAATACTTGAGTAAAGTAGACAGCAAGTTACGTTAAGCTTTATAACCCAGACCATAAAGAGATTGCGGACTCGACACCAGTCTAGGTGTTAGTCGACGGGTTATACAAGATCACGCGCTCCCTACAATCTTGAAGAAGCAGACACAATGGAAAAACTAATGGAGCATGTCATAGAGATTGTTAGACTACTAGGTGTTCCAAGGAATATTATCTCTAAAGAGATAGTAGAACCACCTCCGGAATAGTCAATCACTTCAGAAAATCTCTAAGGGCGAAGCTAGCGCTGATCAGAGACTGCTATCCATGAAACAGCGAACCGAATGAGAGAACGATTCCCTCCGATTAAGGATCCTGCTGCGAAAGCATCTATTAGATGATGATGAAAATTGGAATTATCTAAGCATCATCTGGTAAAACCCTCTATCATCCTGACGCTGAGATATTCAGTTAGAAACACCTCACGAGTCGAAAGTGCAGGTCCTTTCTGCACTGGGCTGAGGTAGATGCCACGCAACCAATAGATGCCAGCATATAATCAACACCTTCAATAATCCAGAAAACCTTCGAAGGCCAACCGGTAGGAAATACAAACCCAAAGACGACTTGAGCCTCCTAAGAACCAATCGAAAGGACTACACCTCCAGTAAGAGAAAAAATTTTGGAACTTCCGAATGGCTATCACGCCAAGTGTTGATCTCACCATGGAAGTACATTATGTTCTAGGTACTGAGACGTTCTATTTTCCCAAGAACTTAGGACCATTAGAGATTATTGATAGAATTGGTCCAGTATCCGTCAGACCCAGACTGCTTTAGGGATTCCATAAATTCCACCCTAACATGTCCACGTCTCAGTGAATGAACCAGTAGTACCCGACAAAACTCTCATCGTTTTCTCGACTAGATCCATAAAAACCAGAGTCGCGTTCGTTTAGAGAAACGGGAGAAATATAGCTTAGAAAAAGGGAACCGATGAAGCCTTATCCCGTGAGGCCCAGAATTCAAAGAAAAAACTATATCTTGTAACAAAATTTCGCTAAAACTCAGTATGGACCTGATTCCCCTAAGGAACGGACGGATCAGCTAGGACATGAAGTATCCACATCTTTCGTATCCATCCTTGAGTGTTTGTTAAGATTCTAATTTCGGGACGAAATTCCCTCTAAAGGGGGGATGATGTGACAACCTGAAATTTTCAATTGTACGAAATCTTCAGTCAAACACTTCAATTAAAAGTCAAATTCATTTCTGCTAATTTTTAGCTCGGTTTAAAGTCTGTTTGGGTGTTTTTAATTTTAATTTTTCGAGAAAACAAACGAAAGGAAGTATTTTTTTTGGGATTATTGGGGAACAAATAAAACAAATAACACCTTGATAAGGTGTTGCGGCCAAACATGAGGAGTGGGGCCGAAAACCCCCCTTTGACCGAGAACTCATGCATAAGGCATGAGTTTACTCCTTGTTTTCCTCACTTTTTACTTCCAAACTCAAGAACACCTACATTTTTCTCTCAAGTATCATAAGAGCTTCTTTCAAATCTTCCAAAAATGTAAGTGTTTCTCCTCTTGATTTGTTGTTATAACACTTCATCTAGTAGTTATACATGATTTCATTCATGAAATCTTCTCTTTTTCTTAGATCTTCAAGTGTTCTTCAAGAACACCAAGAACACAAACTAGTGTTTTGGGCCGAAAACACCCTTCTTTGCTTCCATATTGTAAGTATCTACTTCCTACACTTGTTATCTAGTAAGGATACTTGATTTAGAGCCTTGAAATCGTCATTTTCCAAGAACAAAAGTAGTTTTCGGTTTAGTGCATCTCCTTAAACCGAAAACCCTAAAGAAAGGTGCCTTTAAGACCTTAAAACTCACTTAAGACTTTGGATGAAACTTAGAAACCCTATGCATGTTTGAAAGCCCTTGAAAAACACCACATGCACCAAATATCTTGAGTTTTGGGTTTTTGGACCGAGAACCCTTCGGACCGAGAACCATTCGGACCGAGAGCTCCTAGGAACATACCACTTGGACCGAAAGCTCCATTTGGTGACCATACACTCCTTTTATGCAATCCTTTGTGATTGTAACACTTCCATATAAGTGTTTCCTAGACTATAAGGGTGTTATCCTTCTTAATTAGTTGAATATACTCTAATTGCATGCATATATGTGTCTTTATATGCTAAATATGATCCGTGTGTGCTCAAGTCTTCACTTGACACTTAGCATCCTTTTTCCGATCTTACATTCGCATCACTCATTTCAGGTGAGTTCATACCCCTTAATCAACCTTTGAAATGATTTTAAATGCTTTTATGGGGGGGGGGAATACAAGTTGAACTATTAAGTTGTTATATCAATTACATGTGATTAATAACTATTAAGCAAATAGATTTTTGCATGATTAACTTTTTTATCCAGCTAAAGGTTTTTCATATATTACTTTCAAATCTTTTTTTTTAAATTACTAAATTTTTATCAAAGTCTTTTAAACCTATATTCTTGTTAGATTCATGTCTATATGGATATAGTTATATAAGTAGGGTTTGAAGGACTTAGGACTGATAACCCGTTTTAATTCATGTTCCTTGTTTGGTTGTGGACTTAGAGTATCTGGTTATCTGTCCGAGTGTCGTTGAAGTCCTAGTTATATATTATGTAAATATGTTTAGATATTAAAAAAAAACTCTTACTCCAGTTCAGCGCCTTTGGGTAGCAAAGGTACCTAGATAACCTCTCAAGTAAACTATAATAGGTATAGTTTAGAAATCAACAATAACTTTTATGAGGAGAAACTAGCTATACCAATATTCTAAAACATATACTTTTAGTAAAAAAAAGAAACGTATATTAGAAATCAAAACACGAGATACATCTTCATGACGCGGATTTCAGTGTTGTCGAGTTGGTAACCAGAGTCTCCTGGAGGGAGAGCGGGCATTGTGTGTATAGATCTATATGGGACAAACCATCCCACATCCTGACTGCTAGCTACAGTCCCGTCCGACCAAGCCAAGGGGTGACAAATGTCACATTTACTTCGTCGCCAGCAGGTTGTCGTGTTTACATCCGTTAATCTGTATGGTTACGAGTATCTTCACATTTACCTTATAATTCATGGTCTTAAGGTAATTAGTACCATGGTAGTTTCTACATATAAAACCACAGTAATATAATATTTTCCCTAATACATTGACTTGGAACGTTTTTGATATAAAACGATAATGTAAAACTATATTTTGAGAATGATAGTAACATTTGGAAAAATGCTCTTTAAACACAAAACAGTCGAGTCTTGTGTGAAAGACTACTTTTAGTAGAGAAACTCATTCTTTAAACCTGAAACAGTCGAGTCTTGGTAGAAGACTGCTTTTAGTAAAGGAACTCATTCTTTTAAACATGAAACAGTCGGGTCTTGGTAGAAGACTACTTTTATCAGAAAATATAGGATTTTCTGGAAGGAATTCAAATACTTTATAAGCTCTTATCACCATCATCCTATGAGGTTATTTTGATGAAAAACATGTATTTATATCAATGTCATTAAAATACTTATGAACTCACCAGCATTAAAATGCTGATCCTCTCTTTCAAAATAACTTGTATTCTCAGGTCGTCAGTAGACAGGTACACTTCGGGAGCTTTTGCGAAGTCAGCCTAGTACCGAGCTGCATCTTATGTTATTCTCTATATCTACTTTTGATGTTGTTGTTATATGTAACCTATGTAAAACTTATACTATTAATGCAATGGTTGTTGTACTTTGATTACTATACTGCATGTGTTGTGATACTTGACATGACGTCCTCCACCCCAGAACATTTCCGCCATTCTGGTTTTGGGGTGTGACAGGTATGATGGGGGAACTCACTAAGCTTCGTGCTTATGGTTTACAGTTTTGGTTTCAGGCACTCGTTTTCAAAGGAAAGGAGTCGGCTTGATCGCAGCGCATCACACTATGTTTTCCGCACATGAGATCTTTGGGATTACACTCTGATATTATTTTATGATAATATGTTTTTATTATTGACACTTTGGTTTGACATGAGATATTATTATGAATGTTTTTATACTGATTGTTTTATGTAATAACTTATTTAAAAATGAAATTTTTGGCCTTGAATTTTGGGATGTTACAAGTGGGTATCAGAGCCTTGGTTTGAGGGATTCGGGCACACTCTCGGGTGTGTCTAAACTCAAACTAAGGACTTGGTATGAAAATTTTCAAAAGTAAAATCATTTTATAAAAGAGGTTTGAAAAGAGAAAAGAACTTTGAAAAGAACAAGGTGTGTGATGCGTGCAATCAGCCGAGCTCAAGTAAGTTTTCCCCAAGATACCCATACATGTTATGATATGTTATGTTATGATATGATTATGAGAACTGCATGCTAGATTAGGGCTGAGGATCTAGGAGGATGCCTTATATGCCTATTGTATGTGCTTGTAGACTTGCATACTAGTACTGATCAATCAGTGATAGGATAGCATGTTTAGGTTATACCTGATTGTATGAGCCTTTGTATTGCATGTACAGATTACTGATTAGAGGATAGAGTGATTTGATTGTAATAGGATGGTTAGACTTTACATTGTCTGAATGTTGTTTGCTTTGTGCTTTGTGGGACTCTTAGTAATGTGAACTAGCTATTAAGTGAATATGCTAGGTCACATGGGACACGGGCCAGATAATCTCAGAGTGATAGACTTGACCCTATTGCGCAGCTCTTGTCTGAGTCCAACCGTTCTAGGGATGGGTCTTTTACTCGAAGGATTATCTGATCTCTGTTGCATGTGGCTATATTCACGAGGTAGCTAGTTGATATTACTGGGAATCTTTCAGCAGCTGAGGACTGGGTGAGTTGGGAATCTAGGAAAGCCTAGGATATGTTTCAGTGGATTAGAAGCGAGGTTTAGTGAGACTTGGGTGTATCAGATTGAGGAAGTGACTTGGAGGATCCGAGAGGATTGCTGAGGAAAGTATGGATAGGTGTGGAAGGTAGTATTGGGCCCGTACTACTGAAAGCACAGGATCCATACTCGAATCAATGAGAGTCTTGGAGAATCTGAGAAGCTTCGGAGAGGAGTTAGTGACCCGGTTTGGGGACAGAGGATGTTCCAGTGTTACAGCTTAGCCATTGGCAAGTGAGCTAGTGAGCGTGATAGGGTGTCAGACCCTGAAGGATATGACTTCCCAGAGTTTGTAGATACGAGAACGATTAGGAGTACTTTGAGAATAGAGGTTTGTGCTAGGTGCGTATAGTAGAGGGTCCCGGGAAGAGATCTATGACTTCTGATCATCGGGTGAAAGGCCAGCAGGGCTAGAGTCAGTGCAGCACGTACAAGAAAGTTCGCAAGGGAGTTTGTCGCTCCAAGGGTTTAGGCTGCTACAGGGTAGCGGGGTTGGTCATGTCAGCAGAAGGTGATCAGTATTCCTCCAGATGTTGCGGGTATGTCATCTTCTATTGCTACTAGATGGATGTTGGGGATTCGTATCGCTTTGGGATTGTGAGTGAGTTTGGATAAGTCAGATCTCGGGGCGGTTTTCTGCTAGTGTCTGGTTATCAAGGATCGTATATGCCATCCTGCATGTTGAAAAGTCCTTGAAGAACCCACAGAGGGATGCATCTTGCGGAGCGGGTTTCGCATGTACCGTTATCATTCCGGATCTTTGTCGAGATCTGTGCAGGAGTATTGTTTGGAAGATCCTCGGTCAGGGTTAGAGTGATAGTTCTCCAGTGTAGTCAGCATTTAGGGGTTCTATCATTGTTCAGGTATGGTCGGTAATTGTCTATGGATGAACTTTGGAGTTCAAGGCACTACCGTTGCTAGGACAGAGTTGGTGACATGAAAAGGGTAGTGTCAGTCGTGGGTGTTAGATGCATAAGTGGTTGCTCATAGCATGTTCAAGAGAATTGTATTTTGGCATGGGATGTGTTCGGTTAGAGTTCAGTGGTACTGCAAAATTGGAAGTGGGAACGAGGATTCGTCAGCCAGAGTGAAGATTAAGGCCTCTAGTTGTCAGCATGGGAGGTAGATTGAGGTGTCAGATTGGATCAGATTTCAAGAGTACTCATCAAGATTTTCGAGGATGGGAGATCTCAAGGTTTAATCGGTGATTAAACGCTAGCATTGGCAGGCACAGGTTGTCATCAATGGGGTATTAGAAAGCGAGAAGGATTGGGAATCCTTCAATTCTCATGTACTATGAAGACTTAGTCGAATCTAAGTAGGGGAGAGACTTTTGTGAAGTTCTCCAAATGCAAGTTCTGGTTGCACGGGGTGCAATCTCTTGGGCACCTTGTCAACCAGAAGGGTATTCTGGTCGATCCGGCCAAGATAGAGGTCGTGATGCAGTGAGAGATTCCGAGGTCTCCAACTGAGATTCAGAGTTTCCTGGGTCTAACGAGTTATTACCGGAGATTTATACGGGACTTCTCCGAGATTGCGGTTCTTTTGGCCTGACTGACCAATAAGTCGGTGGCATTTCGTTGGGGGCCAGAGCAGTAGACAGCCTTCGAGACTCTCAGACAACAGGTTTTGGGAACCAGATTAGAGCTTCAGTTAGGACTCAAGTTCGGTTGAGTGTTAGGTCGAGTGCGTGTTCGACCCGGTTTGGAAAGTGTTGTAAGACTACGGGGGTAGCCGTAGCATTCACTAGTGGTTAGGTAGTATGGAAAGTGTTGTAAGACTACGGGGGTAGCCGTAGCGTTCACTAGAGATCAGGTAGTATGGAAAGTGTTTTAAGACTACGGGGTAGCCGTAACATTCACTAGCGATCAGGTAGTATGGAAAGTGTTGTAAGTCTGCGGGTGTAGCCATAGCATTCACTAGCAGTCAGATAGTGATAGAGTGTTGTAAGTCTGCGGGTGTAGCCGTAGCATTCACTAGTGGTCAGATAGTGATAGAGTGTTGTAAGTATGCGGGTGTAGCCGTAGCAACCACTAGATTGGTATACAGCATGATCACGTTCATAGATCGTGAAAGGGACAGTAGTACCCACCAGCTCGGGTGCAACATTGAGGATATGGAAATCCACGGATTGGATTTCGGAATTACCCAGAAGGATTAGATCAGGTTGAGACAGTGATAGGACTGTAGGAGTGCCACTACAGTTGTGGGATCAAGGAAGCAATGGAACGTATAAGATTGCTTGTGATATAAGGCTACCATCGGTTAGGTAGCAATCACTTTTAGCCTGGGTTTGATGCATCAGGATTTGACGTATGGACCCGATCGGTTGGATCGGGAGGTAGTTAGAGCCACAGTGGCATGATAACTAGTGGCAACTAGTTCCAGAGAAGGATTTCGTTCAGGAGTCGGGTGAGACGACTAAGTGGGAGTCCTCTGGCGCCGCAGCCAGGCAGAAACCTGATATTTTAGATTACTGATGGATGAATTGAGACCAGGAAGGTCTCGATAGGTTTCGGAAGCAGCTATGTAGCAGCATACTGCTTCAGGCAGTTCAGTGTTCCAGCAGTTTTAGCATTTGGGCAATATTAGTATTTGTGATTTAGGTTGCAAGTACAGACGGAATAGCTGGGTGATTAGGAAGTGACAAGTCACTCACAGCGGGATTAGCCGAGCCTTGGCCAAGAAGAAGTGATCTGCAGGGGTAATTAGGTCTGTGATCCTGTTTGATAGTGGGAACCTCGAACTATCAGAAGTTGAGTAGACAGTTGAGGGATAAACAGATTGGATTCGTCGACGATGATTCAGTATGAGTGGTCTGTCAGGGAACCAGACCATCTCGAGATAGTAGATTCAGACGAAGTAGATGTGATCCTGTTGCGAGGAATTCGTTCATATGAGGATATTAGGGATTTGTTACTAGAAGTGGTTTGGTATATAAGAAATAGTAAGGAGTGATTTCGAGGACGAAATTTAATTTAAGTGGAGGAGAGTTGTAACACCCGTTTATTTAATAAATAAATAATCAAATTATTGAATGAGTAGTAGCCCTAAAATTAATAATTATCTAGCAAGGTTTTGGTCTCTAGGAGTTAACTGTCATGATTTTAGACATTGATGGTTAACAGTGTAAGTTCCAGATTGGCTTTGTAAGTATTTATGAAGGCAGGGACTAAATGGTAACTTCTGGAACTTCATTTGAAGAAATTATAGAAGCAGGGGTGTAATTGGTAAATAGTGTGCCTAAATTGTAATGGATTTTAATGTTGAGGGTTGATTAGTAAATTATGGTTGAATTTGAAAAGGATTTCAAAAATTAGGGTATATTTGGTAAATTATGGACCTGGTATGAAAAGATTTCTGAGGGAAGGGTCTGTTTGGTAAGTTGTGGATTTAAATTGAAAAGTTTTGGTGGAGGAGGGGCTGAACTCGTAAAAATGAAAGAAGTTGTATTGGTTGCGGGATTATAAACCCGTCACCTTATTCCTCCATGAGAACCCTAACCCTAAATTTATGAACAACCGCCACTCTTCCTTTCCTCCATGACCGGCCGCCACCCTTTTGCTTCTCCGACCACTGAGCCGCCGTTGTGCCATCCCATTGAAGACGGAAACCTCCCTTAGACGTCGTAGCAGCGGGGGATCGGAAGTAACTCACTTGTGGCGTCGCTATTACTATTTCCGGTAGAGGCCGCCACTCTCTCGCGTCTTCTTCTGTCCTGCCACCATCCTAGTTCGCCTCTCCGTTAGCCGCCGTAAGCGCCGCTGTAGCGCTGCTATCCTCCAAGCCATTGCTGCCGCTGACGGCCAACCACCGCTTCCACCAATTTCATCGCTGTCAGCCGCCACGTTGGTGGCTGGGGACTGCTGTTTCGCATCGGGTCTCACGTGGGTTGACTTGTTGTTGGGCAGAAGGTCAAGAGAAGCCGTCATCACCACCGTGAGGTGGTGGCTGTCACCGCAATCCGTCGTTGATTGCCGCTAGAGTGCTGCTGCCGTCGCCACCCACCACAGGTGGGTGTTGGATTCGTTTTGCAAGAAGAAATGCGTATGTGTGTGTGATGGGTGATTTCATTTGGTCGGAAAACCGGGGAAAAGCCACTGCCACCACCATGAGGTTGTGGCTGCCGCCATTCGCCACCGCCGGCCACCACAAGGTGGCTGTTCGTGCATTTTATTTTTGATATGTTATTTTGAGCTAAGAATTGTAAAATTGTAATAGTGGCTAGAATAATGAAATGAAAACTCAAACCACCACCGTGAGATGGTGGCTGCCGCCTCTTGCTGCCACCGGCCGCCGTGTCGGGTGGCTGTGTGCTTTGCCTTGTTGTGTTGATTCGGTTGGGATGCTTGAAACCCTAATGGGCCTTGTAAGCTCTAATGGACCCTAATTGACCCAAATAAAACCTTAATGGACTTAAGGATATTCTAGTGGGCCTAATAGGCCCAATAAAGCCCTAATTGACCTAAAAGCCCAACAAATTGATAAATGGGCTAGTATTTGGGTTGGAAACCCTAATTAGGGTTTGGAAAACCCTAATGCCAATAAAACCCTAATTTTGAGAATTAATTGGGACACACACACGAGAATTATTTAATAACTTGACATACTAAATAATAATCATTGGCATAAATTAATCTAAGCAATATTGGACTTAATGGATTAAGTCCTTAGTGGATTAAGTCCTTAGTGGGTTAAGTCCTTAATGGGTTAAGTGAGAAACACTTAACCCTAATCGTTATTTTATGTGAAACCCTAATTTCACTTGGGTTTATTGTTGGGTCTTTCTATTGGGCCTTGATGATTGAGTTATTAGTGGGCCATCCAAGATCAAGCAAATGGACTAGAATAATTAATGGGCTTTGAGGTAAGGCCCATATGAGGAGTTGGGCCCAATTTGGAAAATTGGGCCATATGATGGGCTTTGACTCATAGTTGACTTTTGGGCCTATGGATTGGGCCTTGGGCTTGAATAAAGCCAAGCATGGGGTAATGTAGTAATGACCCCAAGTTATGGTTATGTAGTGGAACCCAATTATTAATTGGGTGTTATTTTGGTGTTGACAGTTCGGGAATTTGTCATCCAGCAGCTGGGGTTGAGTCTGTGGGACTTCAGCAGTGTGGGATTGTCTCTATGGGACTTCAGCAGTGTGAGGTGAGTTACCTTCCAATAGCGGTGGGTCTACGGCCATAATGTCGGCCCACCAGTAGGAGTTGTATGTTAGATGATTGTCTTTGTGATATTCATATAGGTTTGCTACTACCTGATATGTTTATGTGCTAGCATGATATGTTATATGTGATAGTGGTAGTAGGGGAGAATAGTCCCCAAGTTCGGTCGTTAGGACCGAAGGGTAGGTTGGGCACCCCAGAATTGCCTGACAATATGTTTATGCTATGATATTATGTGGTAGTAGTAGGAGGTGAAATAGTCCTCGGATGTAGGGCGAAATAGACCGACGGGTAAGTCAAGCACCCCAGAATGGCTTAACCTGGGTAAGTCAAGCACCCCAGAATGGCTTGACCTGGGTAGTCAAGCACCCCAGAATTGCCTGGCAGTATATGTGTGTTATATGGTAGTGGTAGGGGGTGAAATAGTCCCCGATAGTCGGGTGAAACAGACTGAAGGGTAAGTCAAGCACCCCAGAATGGCTTGACCTGGGTACGTCAAGCACTCCAAAATGGCTTGACCTGGGTAAGTCAAGCACCCCAGAATGGCTTGACCTGGGTAAGTCAAGCACCCTAGAATGGTTTGACCTGGGTAGTCAGGCACCCCATAATTGCCTGACAGTATGTTATTGTATGGTGTGTGGTATGATGAGGGAACTCACTAAGCTTCGTTCTTACGGTTTACAGTTTTGGTTTCAGGCACTCGTTTTCAAATGAAAGGAGCCGGCTTGATCGCAGCTCATCACACTATGTTTTCCGCACATGAGAACTTTGAGATTACACTCTGATATTATTTTATGATAATATGTTTTGATTACTGACACTTTGGTTTGACAAGAGATATTATTATGAAGGTTTTTATACTGATGGTTTTATGTAATAACTTATTTAAAAATGAAATTTTTGGTCTTGAATTTTGGGATGTTACAGATGTGATCCTCTACAAAAAATGAAATTGAGTAATCTAACTATTATGTAACATGTATTTAAAGAAAATAACCAAAAAACATTTTTTTTAAAAAAAATAACCGCTTAGTCTGAAATGAGAATTCCACACTAAAAAAAAATATTTTTTTTAACAAAAAAGTACATTTTAGATTAAAATTCTGACATTCCAGACTGAAATTTCAAATTTGAAAAAAAAACAAACTCTGAAATTTAAAGATAGAGTCCGAAATCCGATGAACATTTCCAGAATTTCGAGAGAAATTTTCATTTTTTACTTAAATTTAACAAAAAAAAACTCAAAACATAGTAAAATATGAACTATATACGATATTAGGGCATAGAATCAGACATTTGATGGAAAAATGGTAACGTTAAACACTTCGAAATTGACATTTTATACATAAGTAGATAGATTTTTTGGAAACAAAAAACAAAAAAGAACTCCAAAAGTTGAAGATTAAATCCAAAATGAGGCATTCAAAAGTATGTGGTTGTTTTTCAAAAATTGAAAAACTTGTTATTTAAAAAAATCATTTATAATGGTTAGTTTAACTAACATCACAAAAAGATGTGTCTCACGCCCACGACATCCCACAAAAGAAAAATCATTCCACGAAAAAAAACTAATCAACGCCGCCGCTTTGCGCGGGGACATATATATATATATATATATATATATATATATATATATATATATATATATATATATATACATAGTTATAAAGCTAGCATTTTTCCTTAAACCTCATGAATTTGAAACCCCCATAAAAATTTGCAAACACCACATGCATTTGAAACCTTCTATTTTAATGAATACCACTCAAAAGTCTCTTAATAATGATTAACAATTCAAAGGTTTTATAACTTATATAGTATATTTAATAACCAATTAATGGATACTCTACTATAAAAAGGTTAATCTTTTTGAATACACACACAAATACAAATCACATACAAAATTCACAAAGAAAACAAGTTTAAAGTTTTTTGTGTTGGTTTGAGGGCTTTGAACAATTTTTCGAGCCATGTTATTATGTTGAAGTTTTTAATTTGTAAGTTTGTTATATACTAATTTTTTTGTATTTTCTTGATTTAAGTATTCTTTTAAGAATATCATTGTATGTTGTGGTTGAAATTTTAATGTAAATTAGATTAGATTCATGTTATCGATTATATGTTATGGAAGGTGATATATATATAATATTTAATTAACTATGATATACATGTTTGTATGTTCATGTTGCTTCAAAACAATAATTAATTAAAAATCATGGATATGTCATATTATCCATATTATCCATGGAAGCATTTTTTAAAATGCAAATTGTCTATCTTATCACTTTATATTTTATTATATGTTTAACATTTTAATTATAATAATAAGTGCTTTTTAAAAGTTTCTTTCACTTATTAATAATAACAAGTGGTTTTAAAAATAATAAGCAATAATTATAAATAATAAAATCAAATTACATGGATATGTCATATTATCCATGCAAGTCTCTTTTAAAATGCAAATTGTCTATCTTATCACTTTATTATTTATTGTATGTTTCACATTTTAATAATAATATTAAGTGTTTCTTAAAAGTCTTCTTTAACTTATTATTAATAATAAGTGGTTTAAAATTAATGAATAACAATTTTAAATGATAATAACATGAAATTATAAATTACATTTGGCTATAAATAAATTGTATTTTAAATGAACATCATTATTGAAATTAGAAAATGATCGCATAAGTAAAAATATAATTAATTAATAATAATAATTGTTAAAAATAATACTAAATAGATAATTATATTTAATTCTATTAAAGAGGAATGTGGGTTGATGTCAATGAATATTATTGTTCAAAATAATTGAGATTATATATATATATATATATATATATATATATATATATATATATATATATATATATATATATATATATATATATATATATATATAAATTAGTGTAAAAATATTATCTCAAAGTTAATGTCAATAACATAACCATTTTAAACATATATTTTTCAATATTTTAACAATATATTTTTAATCTTCGCTGCGCAACGCGTGAGAATTCGTCTAGTATATATATATATATATATATATATATATATATATATTCCTGTTATTAATAGTAGAATTCAGAATATTGGAAAATAATAATCTTTCAAACATAAGCCAAATTAGACGACATTGTTTCTATCAACGCCATATTCCCACTAAACATTGTACACAACTAAGATTTTAAAAATTATTACAAGGTAAAAAATAGTTAGAAAAGTTACCCATGTTGTAAGAATCAAACTAAGTTATGGTCCCTTCATGAATGCCCAATCGAATCCTAGAAAATCGCTTAATCTTGCCTTAAACCATTTTCTTAAGCTCTAATTCATTCAATATTCTGAAGATCCTTGTTGTTTTTGATGGTTTTGCTGAAGTATTAATTCAATTTTAACTATCGGGTTTTTTCTTGTAATTCCATGCATAGTCTCTCAACAGACCATACTATGTTAAAAAAATTCCCATTACCTATTTTACGCTTTACTTTTGGACCTAAATACCTTCATTTTAAATCACCAAGCTTATATATCCTCTAATAATTGATCTTGAAATGCTTGAATAGGAATATCATGATTCCCTTCAATCTGTTCTTGAACTTGTTCAACAAGAAAATTGGTGGTGCAAGCTTTCATTGATCTAGTTTGTAGACATATATGCTCTTATTGGCCCCACCACTTTGACTAACACTAAGATCTTGTATTGTGCCCATACAAACGACTCTTACTCTAGTTTTATCTTTTTCCTACATCAAAACCTCCCTCCTTGTTTTTCTTAAATCCTTATCATTCACATCATTAGAGGTCTTGAATGTTAGAAAATGTTAAATGGGTCTTTGTTTATACAATGTCTTAACTAAATTTATTCTTGTTTTTATAGCTTCATCATCGTTTAATGATTCATTATGAAAGCATTCTGTCTCAATCACCTTGACATCATCCAATTCATTATCTTCCTCTATTATATTTGGGTGATGATCCATACACAACAATTTTTAGCCATACACTACAATTTATGTTTTATACAATTGTATAGTATAATCATCTAATCAGTGGCAGATCTAAGAAAAAACTAGGGCATGCAATGTTAAGTTTAACTAAAAATCTAATAAAATTTTGGTAAAAAATATGTTGATTTCATAATTACGTATACAGATCTATACCAAAAGTTTTTTTGTTGTATATTTGTGTACAAGTATAAACACCTTTTTAATATTATATATGCACATCGATAAAAACAAATTTTTTGAATATATCAAGATTATAATGTCAGAAGTCTCAAGTTATAGGTAATTTATTCACACCATATGACTAAATAACTTTACCAAAGACAAATTGAAATATAGAGAGGCAAAGTGTATGTGTGTGTGAGAGAGGATAGGGCTTTTGAGAGTGAGAGTTGAGAGAAAAAAATAGAATTACAAATAGCGGGACAGTGAGGGACGAGCACTCAGAACTATAGAGAGCGACGGCTTCCGGCACACTAGCGACATGTGTTACTCGTGAGTGAGTGGTGACCGGATAGGCGAAGACATCCTCCAACTATTAGGGATTTCAGTTTTTGGGATTTTCTTTTAACATTTTGTGGGCTTTATAAAAGATATGGTAAAGTCCTTTGATAATTAGAAATAAGTTGTGTGGGTTTTCTTGGATTAAAGTTTTTAAACTTTTTGATAAGTTGGATGTGATTATGATGTTAGATTTTGAATTTTTGGATTTGAATTCTTATCCACTATGTAGTTTTTTTGAACTAAAAAAAGTTGAAAAAATCAATGGTTTTATTATGTTGAACGACGCCAAACACAAAAACTAGGTATGCTTATGGAGGGTATACAAATACTTAAATTTAGTGCATGAAATATTTTTCTTTAAAAAATTCCCACTACTTATAAAAATTTAGGGGTATGCAATTGCATACCCTTGTAATACTCAAGGTCCGCCAATGCATCTAATACATAGATTGTTGTGTATTACTAAAAAATATTAAATACAAATCACTACCCATTACATTTGCATTGTTTTCTCACAAACATTTAATATCTTTAATAATATTCGAAACAAGTTCCCTCATATCAACATCAACCACGTCTATTAGGTTTTTCTCATCCATAATATAGTCGACATCATCAATGTCCCTGGTTGCAACATCACTATATCCTTATTACTTTATTCCCGTATTTCCACTTTATTCATAACCTGTCTTATTTTAACTATAGGTCCTCTACATGATCTTCCATATAAGTGTTAAGTGCATCAAAGTCGTCACAAAATGGATATGTTGTGGGTGTTACAAAGGGTGTGATGTTTGGCTCAATAGAATGGCAATTATTTGGTGTCATACACTCTTTATAGGAATGTTTTACTTAATTGGGTTATGATTCTCAACAAGCTATGTTTTTTTTGGGTAATGTTTGGATCCTCATTATGTTGTTCAATGATATTTTAGGCTTCCTCATTGACCATATGTGCCGTTTCTTCTAGAACCATACTTGCACTTGAATCGACTCGGTTACTTTCGTCCAAGTTGTGTACACAAAATATCGTCTAAACCGTGTATACAAAATGCATCCACGTCTACCATGTTAATGAAATCATGTTCATCTTTAATATGCCTTTTACGGTTTTACCAATAAATTTTTTAAACTCTCCTCCATCAAATAACTTTGCAACAAAAATAGTTAGATGAGCCTCTATAAAGAATATAAAGTCTTTCAAACTGATGATGACCCTTCCAAAATCGACTCGACTGAAGCCCCTTAGTAACATTTCAAACATAGAATACACACAATAAATATCAATTCTAGACGAAGTGGAGAACACCTCAACGACACCACCTCACAATTGTCAAAATACAATAAAATTATACGACTTTAGGGTTTAACAATGAAGAAGATAAAGAATTGCGAGTTGTAATGTAATTACAATTGAGGGATGAGAGGTGAAATGAAGGAAATCCTTGGATAAAAGGAAAATTATTAGGAGTCTAAGTGGATGAGAGGATAGAAGAAAAAAATTGCCCTCATATGCGTGGAAGGCGAGGGTATTTAACGGGGTTGGACAAACGACATCCAACATGGAGACCATATGTGTAAAACCACGACGTTATAGGGATGATTCGAATTAAAAATAGCATTGGGAACTAGATCCAAAGCTAGTGCTATACTATAGAAACCATATACAATGTAATTTTGTCTTTATTTTATATATATTTTGGTTAAATTTTAGGCCAAAGTAGCATCCAAATTCATTAAAATCTAGATTTAAAGGTTGCACCGGAATAATCTGAATTATCATTGAATTAAAACTAAATAAAAGTCTCGTGATGCAATGCACATCATCTAACCCCAATTTTGTATTATTCCTCGAATAAATTAATATCTTACTAAAACCCAAATAACCCACAACTATCCAAGTAACTATCACACTGTTGTAGATTTGTAGTCAAAAGATTAATGTCACAATTTAGAATTTACCATTTATTTAGATTAAAAAATTAAAATCCTTCCTACCACCCACCTTCCCTTCCTTCCTTTTTACAAAAAGTCACATGCCTCCACCAACAAATCTAGTTGGTAAGATATGTCACATCCTCGCACTTTTTGCCATAACTTAAGTTATTATTTTGTTCCAAATATTATTGGTTCTTATATGAAACAATAAATGAATTTCTTTTTTATAATATATTGTCAAATTATAATACAATACAAACATAACTATCTAATAATCATGATAAATATATGAAAATTTAAATATAATGTTATTTTTTAAATCGTCTGAAATGGAAGAAAATTAAGATATGTGAGGAGAGCATTTGATACATATTTCTGATTCATTAAAACTAAAAGTTTGCATTTTTTTTTAATTTCACTTCTTTTAGTATTTTTAGTTCATCAAAACGCTTAAATTTGATAGAAATGTTTGGTTTTACATTTTTCTGATTCATTAAAGCCCTTATAGTGACATAGTTGTTCGATTTTACCGAGTAAACCTGTAAAAATGGTAAAATTGAAGAAGAAAGAAAGTTGCAAACAACCGACTTAAATGAACCATAGATAGGCAAAACAGTAAAACCGAACATTTATACCCAACATAAGAACTTTTATGTCATTAACCCTGTTTTATTTACCCATTAGTTATATTGAGATATTAATTTTTAATTTCTTAATTTTTTGATTACTTAATCTATTTAGTTAAAAAAAGATTTGAATATAATTTGTAGAGGTTTTTACCATAGAAAAATATTTGTCGATTAATATGAATACAAAAGATTAGAAAACATTGTTTAACATCCGGATCGTTGATGTATTTTATTTTAATTAAAATTCTTGATTTTGGATTGCCACGACGTGGTGGAGGTACCACCACGACATGACAAGGCTGGAAGGATCACAGACATCGATTCCTTGTCGCCGCGACGTAGTCGTATGTTGGCCATGGCGTGGCAACCACCTGATGACAAGACCCTATTTTTTCAAGTATTTAAAGGAAAGTATGGACTAGGGTTGTTTACCCTCAGCCTCCATCACTCTCAACCATCAGAAACCCTAAATCTAATGCCTTTTGGTGATTATTGAGCTCATGTTGGTGCTAGTGGTTGCTTCTTGTTAACGTTACCATGAACGGTCACGTTAAATGTAACGAAAGTATAAACGAGACGTTATCTCGTCAGAACCTTGGCCAATGCCCGACCTTGGCCCAAGTAGTCCAGCATCGGGTTGACAGTTCATTTCCCTCCAAGAGGGACGGATTTTCTCCGTGATCTTCTCATTCACTCACGACCAATCAGGACGTGACAAGAAACTTAGGTGACGCCCAGAGCTGACGTCACCAGGCAGTTAGTTAATGTGGTCATAATTCTCCCAGTTAGAGGAGGCCACGTATCACACTCATTGGACGAGGTCCCCATGATCCGTTAGTAACATGTATAAAAGGGTCTCTTCCGCCTCAAGGAGGGGATCCATCTTCTCCCTCACCGATACCCTAAATTCCCTCTCTCAGAAAACTAACTTGATCGTCGGAGTGACGTCCCGGGAGAGCACCCGGTCGTCCTCTAACGGTTCTTCTGTGTTGTGTTCTCAGGATAACTCCCAGGACAGATTTATCATCCAACATCCAAAACCCCTGTAGAGCATATCACAACATCTGGCGCCATCCGGACGTATCCTCAGAGGGATACAACCAATAAACGATACCAGTTCTCTACAAAATGACGATCTAAGCCCAACAACATCTGTGTATGCAGTAGAAGATTTGGTTCTCTACAACTCTGCTACGTCACGAACGCAGACCCCAATCCAAGTGCTCATGGCACAGATCTCACCGATTACGGGTCCAGTACTCCAGAGCAGTTTCCGGTAACCGTCATTGGATGGTTCATCACCTCAGACGTCGATATCGCATCCCGATCTGCTACAGCAACCTCCGCATGATGGCATGGAGGTACTTACTATCTCTAACTCTCGTAAGATAAACACAACTTATCAAGCGGAAGGCGAGATAGAGGTACTCTCGAGAAATCTACTCAATATTAGTTTTTCGAGTAGAGATCGCAGACCATTGAACTGGGATTCGCGAGACCCACTCCTCATATCTCGATTCATTCGTAACACGAAAATCCATCGAATATACATCGATAATGGTAGTTGCTCTGATATACTATACGAGCACTGCTTTAGGCAACAACCAGATGCATGGAAGGAGGGGCTACGACCCCCAACCGTAGGACCATTAGTGGGGTTCACCGGTCATAGTCTGTGGCCATTAGGCACTATTCGGCTGCCCTCAACGTTGGTCAATCACGACGAGAGGGATCGAATCACAAGAACAATTGAATTCCCCGTGATCCGGTTTCCAGCAGAACACAATATTCTGCTTGGACGGTCGGCAATTTCCTTACTATACCTCATGCCATCGACGATCCATGACATAGTTAAATTCAACATGTGCCAGGGATCAACGATGATCCTCGCCACAAACACCAGGGCACAACATTGTCGCCAGATCGTAGCCGCTCCCGAATTGGTGCGATCCCCAAAAAAGCGGAAGGAGGGAGGTTCCACCGAACAACATCAAATAAACATGGAATATCCAGAACAAGTCGTGGGAATTGGCGCTCACCTATCAGAAGAGACCAGGGCACGACTGGTGCACTTCTGAAGCAATATTCCACCGTTTTCGCTTGGAAACGAACAGACCTGACATGCGTAGATCGACAGGTTATAGAACACATCCTCAATATCGCGCCTGGAAGTAACCCTGTAAAGCAAAAGAAGAGGGGCCAGGCGACAGACCGGAACAGGGCTATTAACGCTGAAGTGGACGACCTGGTGAATGCCGGCATACTCAGGGAAGTAATGTTCCCGTCGTGGATAGCAAATCCTTTCATGGTAAAGAAAGCCAACGGATCGTGGCAGATGTGCATTGATTACTCAGATCTCAATAATACATGTCCAAAGGACTGCTACCCTCTCCCGGAGATCGATCAGAAAGTACAATCGCTTGAAGGTTTTCAACTCAAATGCTTCCTCGATGCATACAAGGGTTATCATCAGGTACAAATGAAGCGAGAGGATGAGGCGAAAATTGCCTTCTACATCAAGAATGGCACTTTCTGCTACCAAAAAATGCCTTTCGGACTCAAAAATGCAGACGCTACATACCAAAGGCTAATGGAAGAGATATTCGTCGACCAAATTGGTAGGAATATCGAAGTCTATGTCGACGGCATGGTAATTAAGAGTCACGATGAAGAAGCATTACTCCATGATGTGGAGGAAACCTTCAGAATGCTAGCTAAACTGCAGATGAAGCTCAACCCAACTAAGTGTACTTTTGGAGCAGATGAGGGGCAATTCCTTAGGTATCAGATATCCAAGGAAGAAATTCTGCCCAATCCCACCAAAATACAGGAGTTCCTTGAGTCGAAAACTCCCCACAACTTCAAAGGGGTACAGGAGATCAATGGTAGGTTAATGACACTAGGAAGATTCATTACCAAATCTGCAGAAAAGGCACTTCCTCTTACCAAACAATCAAAGGATGCCTAGACAAAAAGCAGTTCAAATGGACAGAAAAAGCAAATGCAGCGTTACAACAACTGAAAGATACCTTACACCAACTACCGACCCTCGCCTGCCCGCTACCAGGGGAGACACTGCAGATGTACTTAGCAGCTTCCGAAGAAGCTATCTCCTCTGTGTTGGCGGTGGAGAGGGAAGGTAAGCAGGTACCCATCTATTTTGTTAGTAGAGCCCTACAAGGGCCAGAGGTCAATTACCCGACCTTAGAGAAGTTGGTCCTAGCCCTGGTGTATGTTGCCAGACGGCTACAGAGATATTTTCAAGCCCACGAGGTGGATGTTCTCACTATTTACCCGATAAAGCAAGTTCTGCTAAAGTCGAAAAAGTCTGGGTGCCTGGCCAAGTGGGCCATCGAACTGGGTGCACATGATATCCATTATCATCCTCAGACTAGCATCAAAGCCCAGGCCATGGCAGACTTCTTGGTCGAAATCCCAGATACCATTAAGGGAGTGCCGATGACAATCTATGTCGACCCATTAGAGCTTGAAGCCGGCAGGGAACTTTGGAAGTTGTATACCGATGACGCGGCAAGCAATGAAGGCTCAGGCGCAGGCCTGATCCTTTAAATCCCCAAAGGCGAAGAGATCACTTACGCACTGCAATTCGACTTCCAAGTATCCAACAATGAGGCAGAGTACGAGGCACTCCTGGCAGGCCTGAGGCTGGCGAAGGAGGTTTGCACAAATCAACTAGCAGCCTTGAGTGATTCACTACTTATCACAAACCAGATAAATGGAACGTATGAAGCTAAAGACTCAAGGATGCAGAAATACCTAGATGCAGTCTGAAGTCTAATCAGCACGTTCAAAAGTTTTTCCATAAAACAGATCTCCCGGGGAAAGAATGCAAGGGCGGATGCTCTTAGCAAGCTAGCCTCAACTTCTTGCGATCACTTAAAAAAGAAAGTGCTAGTCGAAGTGCTCTCGGAGAGAAGTATCAATAACCAAAGGGTTAATACAGTATCGACTACACCGGAATGGATAAAACTGTATGTCGATTACTTAAGCCATGGCGTACTACCGGATGACCATGAGGAGGCAAGAAAAGTCAAAATCAGGGCATCACATTTTACAATCAGAGACGACCAGCTGTATCAGAGAGGGTATTTAAGCCAATGGCTAAAATACATCTCTAAAACGGAGGGACAAACGTTCCTGGAGGAAAGCCATTCCGGGGACGCAGCGGCACATGAAGGTGATCGAGTGCTCACAGGCAAAATACTCTGCCTAGGAGTATATTGGCCATACGTGAACAATGACGCTACAGCCCTAACCAAGAAGTGCAAAGAATTCCAGGCCTTCGCTCCTTTCCAAAATCAACCAGCCATGCCATTGACAAGCATTACCAGCCCCTGGCCTTTCCATCAGTGGGGAATCGTGTTGGGTTTTGAGTACTATAACACTCCTATGGTGCACATACAACCCTAATGCCTTGGATCTAAGTTTTCTCTAATTATACATGCAATTTTATATTATCCAAAGCATGAAGCCTAACTAGCATACAACATTGATATTTGAAACATAAAAATAAGTTAGATGATTACCTCTTTGTTGTAGCTTGTAGAACTTGGCCTTTCAAGAGCTTAGCACCTCAAGTGTGATGCCTCAAATGGTTCACAAACACCATGAAAAAATGGAGAATAATGAGAGAGAGGCTAGGAGCACACAAAATCGGCTAGGGTTCTTCTTAGAACTCTTTGGTGCCATTTTGGAGTGTTAGGGGTTACATATATAGTGTGGAATTCCTAGGGTTTCAACTTGTAAACCCTAATTCACTTCCTTGGGATTTTAATCCAATAATCCATATGATAAGCCCGTTGGACTAACTCTTCATGGACTCCCACATAGAATTAGTCAATCCTAATCAACATGGATCATTAGCCCAAACTATATGTATTACTGATTTACCTAATCAGTCCCCGTTGATTTAATTAGTCTCTTTTAATCACTAAATTAATTCCTGATCAATACCAATTATAAAATGATTTCTCAATTAATATATTAATAAATCACAAATAACCTCTTTCTCAAATATTCATCCTATCAAATTGCTCTGGTGTAGGCAACCCAAAATGGATCGTGCTACTCTCGGGTCAAGTACATACCAATTATAGTTATGGGTTAGACACCTAATCTAACAGTCTCCCACTTGGACAAGTCTAATAACTATAACTGCAAGTACGACTTCAAAAAACGACTAGCAATCGTAGCTCTCAAAAGCCGCTGTCGAACTCTAACGCGTCCATTAGATAAGGGATCATATATTCCTCCATTCTACAAGATATCGTATAAACTGAGACATGGATTATAATCATTCTCTCTGTTCATGTGTTGTTTCCCGATTTCCAATTTATGATGACTAACTAACTGAACAAATCAAATCAGTTCAGGCCTGGCCAAGCGCTTAGGTTGTCATCACTAAATCATCGAGGGGCCCATAGATGTCGCTTTTATCCCATTAAGGGTAAAAGGAACGGATAAACTTCGAATCATATTCTTGTACTATTTACTCATCAAATCACACACAACAATACGTTTTATAACATCAAGTTACTGGTGCGTTTACGCATTATCAATGTGCAACCGACTCGAATTAAAATCCATGAAGTGATTCACGTGAGCGTGGGTTTAATCCAATACTCAAATTTCTATTTCAGGAGTACTCATGAACACTGCAGCAAACATTTGCTATGTCTAAGCTTTTAGACAAATCTACAGAGAGATTCATGACAGTCTTTCCTCATTACTTACTTCCAAAGTATGATCGAATGTGGATGTTTGAATAACCTGGTTATTCGGGAAGTAAAACATGCGAAGTTAAATAATCGAATCCAATATGTTCTCAAACTTTTGAATATAAATAAAAACACTTATTGTTTAATCACCATATTGATTACACATTATTCAATGTATAATGTTTCGACTAATCAACTTAATACTTGAATTAAAACAACAATTATCACATGCTCCAAGCACGCACACTATGTTTACCTATGGTCCTTACTTTGTGAAATCGATCAATTGTAAACATTTCCAATGAAACTCATTTCACAATTCAAAATCCTTATCGTAAGTGTAAGAATACGAAATTCTTCCCACTATTAGAATATGTTAGATTCTAAACTATCATGCAATGATCCTTTTGTAATGACTACGCACCAAAGTCACAGAGACTTTGCCAATTACAAAACATTCCAGTGGAGGTACAAAGTCTCATATTCAAAGTACATTCCTTTGAACATCCTTCTAGTATAAAAGTTTCTACACACAAAATTTTAATATCCAACTCCCATTATGGAAACATTTCCATATTGCCATATGACTATCCATTCTTAAAAGAATCCTGTCTATTAAGAATCACGTCAATATGGTCCATCCATTACTGTACTTCCAACTGTCCATAAGCAACGAATCTTCAGCGAACTTCAGATTGTCCTTGACAGTTGCTTAATTACTTTAGTCATATCTGGTTCTGGTCCTTTTTCCTTATTAATACCTTAAGTATTTGGAAAATTCAAAACACACAAATATTATAGCATATGCAATCGATCCTATACCCAAAGCATATGGGACACTATTCATAATGTCTTACATAAAGACATGATACTTTAGCAGTCTCTCGCTATAACATTTCCATATATAGAATTTCCTTATGTTGAATCATTTCATCATAACATTCATATATGTTCTTGACTAAATTCTATTAAAATCTCAATCTAAGCTTTTAGATTTGAAATGAAGTATGAGTTCCTCTCCCTTAATTATAGCAAAACAATTTTTTCAAACTGTGCAACTTTGCAAACTTTTGTTTTCTATAATTAGCATTGCTAACTCGCAATACTTAACGTAATAATTGTGCTCCCACTAGCATAATAATTACTTCTTACAAGCATAACACTTATGCTCCCACTAGCTTTGAAATGTACCCAGAAATCTGCTGGACTTCTAGAAATCAGTACTTATTGACTTTCTTTCCAAAGTTTAGATTTCTAATACTTGGTGCTTCGAAAAGTCTTTTATTTAGACTTCACAAGCTTATACACCTTTCATTAGAAAGCTCACATGTGTGCCTAAACTTTTTTAGAACTTACAACAGTAAGTCCCGAATGTTCAAACTTTTTACCATTTCTTACAATTCGAACTATGAAGAGGGATGCCGTAATCATAATCGAATTTCAGAATGCAATTAACAAAACTGTAATCTCTTTAACATCTACTTAGTGAAAGCGTTTCCTCACAATAATTTTCATGAAGTGGAGAGAAACCTTTACCACTTAGATTTAATGGTGTATGTGTTCCTATCCATGTGAATTTGTCATAACCATAGTCACAAGACAAAGTTGGTGAGAAATCCAAACTCATATGGACTGAACTAGTTCAATCTTAATTTCCTGCCATCTAGTAGCACAAGGGTCCTACCATTGCTTCCATGTTGTTGAGCAGCTCACCTATTTAAATCAATGTACTTTCCATTGATCAAGGTGTTTTTCCTTATGCATTAAAATGAGAACTCATAGAACTCACATGCATAGTCAAACTAACTGGAATCCCCACAGAAACAAGAATATGTCAACACGATAGGTTATAAACCTTAAGTCGTGTGCTAGTGATAAACAATAGTTTTATTCTTGATTAGTTCCTGAACCTACTCAGGACCATTAAGACTCCCACCGACCTCTTGGCATATAAGATTCTCTATCAAGGAACATTTCTTGACAAACAAATATTCAAGAGTTAGTGTGAGTTCTTATCAAGAAAAACACTTCACATAATTGGTCTTAGTTGGTCTTTGTCTTATCCAAGACATCACAATTACCAATTTCAAATGTGCAAGAGTAAGATACCTTTCACATTTCATGATGTGTTATACAACTACTTAAGATTATGTCACTCAAGGCTCAATATTGGAGTATGACTCTAAGACTCGATTTTGGAACGAAGTATGACTCACCTTTTTGATTTAACCATTTCAACAATTCTTGATTCCTCTTCTTAGTCATGCAAGTGCACTAAGGTGTCCTTAGAGTATCAATTGAGATATGGTTCCATAATCATTGGAATTATCATAAAACACGATACTAAAGTATTCTCCTTTCCTTTCAGATTGGAGAAACTTTTATCTTTCTGCCTAATTGATTCTTCTTATTCGTTCTGCTATACATTGAAACTTTTCCAATGATTCAGAATTACACTTAATCTTGTAAGCACAACCATATTTACTGAACTTTCAGTAAATCATGACGAATATACTTTATCATCCTTTGTGGTGGTTCTGACCAGTACTCATCAATGTGTACTAGATCCTTTCATCTTTCAATTGACTTACATACATATGTAGACAAGGATTTAGTCTTAATCTCCCAAGTACCAAGATTTTCATACATCATATGATTCCAGGTTTCTATCCAATTGAAATTTGGGCGCTGAGAATCTTTCCTTACTTAGAAAATTACGACACTACCATAATTGATATAACTAAGAATCAAACCATTTTCAATATTGCTATTAATAGAAACATATAAACAAATTTTTTTCACAAATGCCATTGCAAGGAAATATAAAATAAAATCAAAATTTCTTTATTTATAAAAGTGCAGAAAAAGTTGTCCTTACAATGCAAATACAAATAAAAACTATGTTGCTATCTATGTTGGGTTATGATCAAAAAATCAATCCTATGGTGCACATGCAAACCCTAATGCTTTGGATCTAGTTTTTCTATTTGTACATGTAATAATCATCCAAATCTTGTAAACCCTAATCTAACATACAACAAAAAATCGAAACCTACATCTAATGAAGAGTTAGGATATTACCTTTGATTGTAGCTTGATGATCTTGAGCTTTTGAGAACCTAGCACCTCAAATGTGATGCCTCTAATAGATCACAAACACCAAAGCAATTGGATAATGCAAGAGAGAGAGAGAGAGAGGGAGGAGGCTCAAAAGTCGGCTGACTATCCTTCCTAGGGTTTAGTGGCCGATTTTGGCTATCCTAAAGGTTCCTTATATAGCTGAGCAGTTAGGGTTTCAGTCAAAACCCTAATCCAGTTGCTTAGTCCTTAAGCAGCCCAAAGGATCCTTCCAGATGGCCCCTTGGATGATTTCCATGTGGACTCCCACATAGAATTCGCCCATTGCTTCCTTATGGATCCTAAACCCAACTTTATAACTATGTTATAGTTACAGTATCAGTCCCTTTGATTTAATTAACTTCTTTTGACCACACAATTAATTCTAAATTAATTCTTGACCAATGTTAATTAAATAATATGATTTCTCTTTTAATATATTATTCATATAATATATTAATAAATCACTTTTATCCTCTTTCTCAATTATTCGTCCAGTCAAGTTGCTTTGGTGAAGGCAACCCAAAAGGACCATGCTACTACCGGGTCAAGTACATACCAAATATAGTTATGGGCTTAGACACCTAATCCAACAGTCTCCAACTTGGATAAGTCTAATAACTATAAATGCAAGTACGACTTCAAAATCCGATTAGCAATCGTAGGTATCAAAAGTTGCTGTCGAACTCTGACACGTTCTATAGATAAGGGATCGTATAGTCCTCCGTTCTCAAGATATCGTGTGGACAATCACATGGAACATAGTCATACTTATTGTCCAGTAGTTTGTTTCTCGATCTCTGATTTGTCTGACATATAACTTAATTGAACACATCAATTCAGTCCTGACCAGGGCCGATACATAAGTCAAAACAAAATCATCGAGGGGCCCAAGATATCGCTTTTAGCCTCATAGGATAAAAGGAACAGATAAACTTCAACTTATATGCTTGTACAATTTACTCATCAAATCGTACACAACAATGCGTTTTATAACATCGAGTTGCTGATGCGTTTACGCATTATCAATGCACAACCGACTCGTAAACAACAACTCATATATCTAGGTTTAAATACTATATGATATTATCGTCTGACAATCACTCGTGATTAATCCCATGAAGTGATTAATGTGAGCATGGGTTTAATCCAATACTCACATCTAATTTCAGAAACACTCATGAACGTTGCAGCAAACTTTTGCTATGTCTAAACGCTTAGACAATCTACAATCCAATTCATGACAGTCTTCTTTCATACTTACTTCCAACGTATGATCGACTGTGTATAGTTTAAATAATCTTATTATTTAGGAAGTCAAAACATGCAAAGTGAAACAATAGTAAATAATCAACACAAGACAGTAACATTACTTATAAATAAAACACCTTTATTTAATCATCAAAATGTCAATTACAATTTATCTATTACAAGTTTCTAAAAGCTTTCTAATCACTAACACTAATATCGTCCTTCAGCCCAATGCTCTTAGCGTGGTGCACGTGCTTAACCCTACTCAGTTCCTTTGTAAGGGGATCTGCTGAGTTATCCTCTAATGATACCCTCTTCACTACGAGGAGTCCCACTTCTACCCGATGTCTAGTGAAATGATATTTTCTATCGATATGCTTGGATCTGCCATGATCCCTCGGTTCCTTGGTCAAGGAAACCGCACCTTCGTTATCTTAGAAAATCTCCATAGGCTCCTTTATGGCAGGTACAACTCCAAGGTCTCCGATGAAATTCTTTAGCCATATTGCCTCCTTTGACGCTTTGCTCGCTGCTATGTACTCTGATTCGCACGTTGAATCAGCTAAGGTCTCTTGCTTGGAACCTTTCCATGTCACTGCTCCTCCATTCAGGGTAAAGACCCAGCCCGAATGAGAGCGGAAATTATCTCGGTCGGTCTGAAAACTGGCGTCACTATACCCTCGCGCTCTCAAGTCATCACTCCCACCGAGGATAAGAAACCAATCCTTGGACCTCCGAAGGTACTTAAGAATGTTCTTTACCGCAGTCCAATGAGCTCTACCAGGATTCCCTTGATATCTGCTGACCATGCTCAAAGCGAAGGCCACATCAGGGCGAGTACATGTCATAACATACATGATTGAGCCAACTGCGGAAGCATAAGGTACTCTGCTCATCTCTGCTATCTCGGCATCGGTACTCGGACTCTGAGTCTTACTCAGTTTGGTATTGCTTTGGATCGGTAACTCCCATTTCTTGGAATTTTCCATGCTAAAACGTTTCAACACTTTATGCAAGTAGGTAATTTGACTAAGTCCTATTAGTCTCTTACTCCTGTTTCTCAATATCCTTATCCCTAGAATATTGGCAGCTTCTTCGAGGTCCTTCATAGCAAAGCACTTCCCAAGCCAGGATTTAACCTCCTGCAAGGTTAGGACGTCGTTTCCTATGAGCAGTATGTCATCCACATACAAAACAAGAAAGCTAACTATACCCCCACTGGCTTTGACATATACACATGACTCATCCTCGCTTCTTGAGAAACCAAACTCTTTGACTTTCTCATAAAAAAAGATTCCATCTGCGAGACGCTTGTTTCAATCCATAGATGGATTTCTCAAGCTTACACACTCGATTAGGGTGCTTCGCATCGACAAAACCCTATGGCTGACTCATGTAAACATCTTCAGCCAACTTCCCATTAAGGAAAGTGGTTTTGACATCCATCTGCCATATTTCATAATCATGAAATGCAACTATAGCTAGCATAACTCTTATAGACTTAATCTTCGCAAGTGGTGAGAAGGTCTCATCATAGTCAACTCCGGGAGTTTGAGTAAAGCCCTTCGCAACCAATCGCGCCTTATACGTGTGTACTTTCCCATCCATGTCAGTCTTCTTCTTGAAGATCCATTTGCACCCGACCGTCTTACGACCTGGCACATTTTCAACCAAGTTGCAAACTTGATTGTCATACATGGACTGAATTTCGCTGTCCACAACCTCTTTCCATTTTGAAAAACTCCCGGCCTGCCATGGCTTCCTTCTAGTTGTTAGGTTCATCCAAATTTATTAGTATACTATCATTAATAAACGTATCACCTTCACTTGTTATATGGAAACAATACAACACAGGTGGAACACTAACTCTACTGGAACATCTAAGAGGTAAGGATTTGTCAATCGGTTCAACTTGAGTTTCCTCCTGAGGTTGAGTGCCAGTGTTAGAGGTTCCTTCATCGTTTGATTCTTGAAGCTCTTCAAGATCAATTTGCCTCCCACTGTCCTCTTTGCATATGAGTTCTCTTTCTCGGAAAACCCCTATCCTCGCAACGAAGACAACATTGTCCCTCGGTCTATAGAAGAGATATCCAAAAGACTTCTGTAGATAGCCGATGAAAATACACCGCTCACTTTGAGGTTCGAGCTTGTCGTGAGTCTCTCATCTTACGAGGGACCCTTCCATGTCCACATCTCGCAACCCCAAACCTTGATATGTGCCAACGAGGGACCCTTCCATGTCCACATCTCGTGAGGTGTTTTGGCAACCTTCTTAGTTGGCACTAGATTAAGGATATGGGCGGCAGTCTCTAAGGCATACCCCCAAAATGAGATAGGTAATGAAGCTCGACTCATCATGGAACGAACCATGTCCAACAAGGTTCGATTGCGCCTCTCAGCCACACCGTTCAACTGTAGTGTCCTAGGTGGCGTCAATTGCGAAACAATTCTGCATTCCTTGAGGTAGTCTTGGAATTCAATACTAAGGTAATCACCTCCTCGATCGGATCGGAGAATCTTAATTTTCCTGCCGAGCTGATACTCCACTTCTTGCTTAAACTCTTTGAACTTTTCAAAGGTTTCTCACTTTTGCTTGATTAAGTAGATATACCCATATCTGCTATAATCATCGGTAAAAGTCACATAGAAGCGGTTTGCATTCCTTGTGGTGGATCTGAAGGGTCCACATACATCCGTATGTATGAGATCCAATAAACCCTCACCCCTTTCACAAGTACCAGTGAAGGGTGGCTTGGTCATCTTTCCAAGTAAACAAGATTCGCACGTGTCATCCGAGTTGAGGTCGAATAACTCCAACACTCCATCCTTTGGAGTTTGGCTATGCATTTCTTGTTGACATGTCCAAGACGACAATGCCACAAGCATGCTTTGTCCAAACCATTGGATGAATCAATGTGCAACACATTATTTCCTAAGTTATCTACAACATTCACAGTTTCATATACTTCATTACAAGGCATTGCTTCAAAATAGAAAGTACCATTCAAGAAAGGATTAATAGAACCAATTTCATTATTAAACAAAAATCTAAAACCTTGTCTGTACAAACCATGAAAAGAAATAATGTTTCTCTCCATTTCTGACGAGTAGCAACAATCATTTAAATCTAAACCTAACCCTTTACTAAGCACTAAATAGTAAACTCCAATCTTGGTGACAGGTGACGCTTTCATATTCCCCATGATCAGGTTCATCTTCCCATGCTCCACATCCCTACTTCTTCTTAGACCCTGCAATTCAGAAAAAATGTGAAAACCACATCCTATATCAAGGACCCAAGAAATAGCATGTGATGAGTTGTTAGATGGAATAGTATAAATAATTGTGAAGGAGGGATTTATCTTCCAGTCCTTGATGTCCTGCAGATACTTCGGGCAGCTTCGTTTTCAATGTTGTAACGCCCCATTTCTGGTATGTGATTTAAATAAAGTAATTTTCATTTTCTTAAGGGATACTCGACGAGTCTGTAGCCCAACTCGTCGAGTAGAGACGGGATGTTCACGCATTTTAAGTTGGCTACTCGGCGAGTCCATATGAAAGGACTCGGCGAGTCTGCCTGTCTGGATGAAGCCCTAATTTCAAGGGTTTGTACCCTATATAAACGTCATTATAGCCTCCCACCCCAGCCTCCAGAACCTTTAGAGCATTTCCCCTGTAAACCCTAGCCCCCATTGTTGAGCTTGAGTGTGTTTGTGCTAGTTTGGAGGTTTTGGAAGAGAAAGAAAGAAGGAAGGATCCAAAGGAGAAGAAGAAGATCCAGAGTCTCTTGATCATCAGCCTCACATTCTGGTACTAAAGCTTGTACCTTGCTTGTTATTTCCATTTGATAGTCTTGTATGCTTAGATGTGCTTCTTTTTAGGACTTTTTGGATCCAAACTCGAGATTGGGACTCCTGTAAGGAAATGGATCATAGATCTGAGTATATTTGAGCTGTAGGAGCTCAAAGTAGTTGCCTTTATGCACCCAAGGTCGAGTTCCAAACCCTAAGACCCCATTGTTAGCTTATTTTGATGTTCTAGCCTCATCTCTTCATGCATGCACGTAAAGTTGGAAACTTTACGTGTAAAACCAACCCTAAGAGCCTAGATCTATGATTTGGAAGCATTGAAATCGATTAGAATCGACTGTATAGTAATAGCATGCTTGGGACTCGGCGAGTTGTTCTTCAGGCTCGACGAGTGTTCATACAACTCAGAGAGTCGGATGAAGTTAGACTCGATGTATGTATCGAAGAAGAACTCGTCGAGTCTTCGCCAAACTCGACGAGTAGAAGAGAGTAGAGGACTAGAACGGATGAAAGGGACTCGGCGAGTTGGCGGCCCAACTCGGCGAGTCCGGTCAACTGGAGGTTGACTTTGACCAGGAAGTTGACTTTGACCGGGGGTAAAATAGTCATTTCACCCCCAGTTTAGTTATCAGTATTTGATTAAGTATATTTATGGGAATTGTAGCCGGGGAGATACCGGAGCAGTAGCAGACAGTTCCCGAGTAGCTTTTTTCAGCATCCAGCTTACGAGGTGAGTTTCCTTCCAGTAGGAACGGGTCTACGGCCACAATGCCGGCCCGTTTAGTTAGCAGTAGTTCCAGACCTCGGTCTGATGCAGTAGTCCAGTGTGCTTGATGTCTTTGTGATTCAAGCATGTTTTTGTGATATGAGTTCCGGACTTTGGTCCGATGCAGTATGCAGTATATGTGTTTATGCCAGTATTTATGATTATGCTGTTATGCTCAGTTAGTTCCGGACTTCGGTCCGATGCCGGGCAGGGCCCGATGTAGTGGGCGGGGCCCAAGCAAGTTCCGGACTTCGGTCCGATGCCGGGCGGGGCCCGATGTAGTGGGCTGGGCCCAAGCTAGTTCAGGACTTCGGTCCGATGCCGGGCGGGGCCCGATGTAGTGGGTGGGGCCCAGGTTAGTTCCGGACTTCGGTCTGATGTCGGGCGGGGCCCGATGAAGTGGGCGGGGCCCAAAGCTAGTTCCGAATTTCAGTCCGATGCCGGGCGGGGCCCGATACAGTGGGCGGGGCCCAGTATTTGCTTACATGTCATTGTATGGTATGTGGTAGTTTGGGGAACTCACTAATCTTTGTGCTTATATTTTCAGTTTTTGGTTTCAGGTACTTCCGCAAGTAAGGGGAAGAGCTCGGGATGATGGCATGGCACACACCACAGCTTCAGTTTTATCCTGGGAGTTTTATTCAGATATTTCGATATGATTGATACAATATTTGTTTTGACACAATTACTTGACTTTTGAGTTACTCATTCTATGGTTCTTAGTATGTATGACATTGGATGATGTGATTTTAGTAATATTAAAACAAAAATTTTTGGGTCGTATTTTGGGATGTTTCAAATGCCCTTTGTCGTGACAGTAGAAACACTCTGCTTCTTTTGGGTTGGAGGAGGAGGTAGCAAAACCAGCTTTGGTCCCACTAGAAGAGGATCCATCATGGGGTTTACCCTTGTGGCTCTTAGAAGGAGCCTTCCTTTTCTTTCCTGTCCCTTGCCTAATAGCCAAGATAGGGGCAGCAATAGTAGGAGCAGATGCAACATATTTGCCTTTTAGACTACTCTCAGCAGTCCTTAGCAGGCATTGAAGCTTTCTCAGAGTGACCTCCTCCTTGTTCATATGATAGGTCATACGAAACTGGTCATAACAAGGAGGCAACGAGTGTAGAATGATATCTATGGCCAGCTCCTCGTCAAATTTCACATTCAACTTTAGCAAGCGGTCCACAAACCTTTGCATTTTCTGCAAGTGGGCCGTGATGGACTCTCCATCCTTCATTTTGGTAGTGATCATCGAAGCGATGATCTCGTACCTCTCCTGCCTAGCACTTTGATGGTACCTTTCCATCAAATCTTGGTGCATCTCGTATGGATAGTAGTCCTCGTAGGACTTTTCGAGTTCAGCAGTCATTGTTGCGAGCATGATGCAATGAACCTTCGTAGCATCTCGCTCATGAGTTTCCTACGCATCAATTTCTTCGGGAGTAGCAGTGTTCACGTTGACCTCCTTTAGCTCCTTTTTGAAAACATACTCTTTGTCCTCGTAGCGGGTGACCATGCGAATTTTGCGGATCCAATCATTGAAATTGGTTCCATCAAATATCACCGTCTCACACAAGTTCATGAGTGAGAATGAACCAGAAGGGGTCGAGACAGAAGCATTGTTGCTTTGAGTAGACATCTGAAATAGAAAAGGAACAAAGATTAGATTAGATAATAATCCCCAATTAAACACCCAAATGAGAAATTAGGGCTAGGACCCAACATGATTATTTACAATTCAGAAGAGGGATGCCGTAATCTAATTGCAAATAATATGAAGGTAGGGAAATGACGATTTACCAATTTCCACCATGAAAAACGAAAAAAGATTTTAAGTTTTAAATGAATTGAAATTCCTAGATTCTTTTGAGATTCATTGAACTTTTCAATGGCATGTTTAAATCTAGATTACGCCCTTCAATTTTGTGACTAGGATACCAAGGATCACAAACAAGGTGTGAATAACCATGCAAATGTACCTGGTACTCTTGATGTCATTTACCACCTAATCAATGTGTCGGTTAACCACACACGCTCCATTGATCTATGATAAACATCGAGCTACCCTTTGCCACCTTTGCTAGTCCCAAATTGGTGTGTCGGTTAACCATACATGCTCCACTAACGACTTGGCAAGGTGCAAACTGTAATTTCATGGAATAGCATACATTTTCATATTTTTCCTAAAGTAACTAAGATTGGGAATTTATAAAAATATTTAGTTACTGTATATAATCATTATACTTATTAATGAGGAATTCGTTGTCCTATCCTACCCATTCGGCTAACGACCCTCCACCAATCAAGGAAGCGGTGGGTGAGAGTGGACACCCATTAAACCATCATTTTATAGGCAGTAACCTTATACCCCCCTTATAGATCGTCTTCGTGAATGAGGGCTACTAACGGTAAGACTGACTTATATTATACATATATATAATTATTAATCTTTTAATATTAAAATAGTATAAGGGTTGAATTTTAAACTTTTAAAACTCTAGGGTTTAGAATTTAAATATTTCAAAATTAAAACTATTAATCAAAAATTTAAATTTCAAAACTTGAGGGCAAGTTTTGAAACTTTTCAAAACCTTCTAGATCAAATTTCAAATAATTTAATTAATTAAATAATTTTTGATTATCTAAATTTGACCTAATTCAATTTATGGCAAGATAATTCATTTTAAATAATACAAATAATTTCTTTTATCATATAAACAAGTAATTATCTTATTATTTAACAATTATCTTCTACTTGAATGCGGATAATCAATACCATATTGAAAAAATCAGATTTTATCAATTAAAAACATTTATGGTAATTATCCCAACCCAATTAGAGACAAAATCCCGAAAGATCTGCTACCAGACGAGCCGACTCGCCGAGTCACTAACCGGACTCGTCGAGTAGCCTGACTCATAGAGTTCATCACGGGACTCGACGAGTTCATCAGGCAGAAGCAGAATTTTCGATTTTTCAAGCTTTGAACAAATTAGCTATGCATCAAATACAATAGAAAAACAACCTAGTCTCTGATACCACTGTTGGGTTATGAGCAAAACATCAATCTTATGGTGCACATGCAAACCCTAAAGCTTTGGATCTAGTTTTTCTATTTGTACATTCAATAATCATCCAAAGCTTGTAAACCCTAATCTAGCATACAACAAAAAATCGAAACCTACATCTAATGAAGAGTTAGGATATTACCTTTGATTGTAGCTTGATGATCTTGGGCTTTTGAGAACCTAGAACCTCAAATGTGATGCCTCTAATAGATCACAAACACCAAAGCAATTAGAGAATGCAAGAGAGAGAGAGTGAGGAGGCTCAAAAGTTGGCTGGCTATCCTTCTTAGGGTTCAGTGGCCGATTTTGGCTATCCCAAGGGTTCCTTATATAGCTGAGCAGTTAGGGTTTCAGTCAAAACCCTAATCCAGTTGCTTAGTCCTTAAGCAGCCCAAAGGATCCTTCCAGAAGGCCCCTTGGACGATTTCCATGTGGACTCCCACATAGAATTCGTCCATTGCTTCCTTATGGATCCTAAGCCCAACTTTATAACTATGTTATAATTACAGTATCAGTCCCTTTGATTTAATTAACCTCTTTTGACCACAAAATTAATTCTAAATTAATTCTTGACCAATTTTAATTAAATAATATGATTTCTCTTTTAATATATTATTCATATAATATATTAATAAATCACTTTTATCCTCTTTCTCAATTATTAATCTAGTCAAGTTGCTTTGGTGAAGGCAACCCAAAAGGACCATGCTACTACCAGGTCAAGTACATACCAAATATAGTTATGGGCTTAGACACATAATACAACAATATATTCCTAAGCAATCTATCATAACTCCTAAGCAGTAGCTAAAAAAATATGATCATCGAACCATGCGATCGAAATCCATCTCTTCGCGATCAAAATCAACTTACTCTTCTTTCAAGCTTCCTTTCTCTTCTTTGTTCCTACAAAACATCAAAATGCAATCTTATCACATCATGTATTAAGAATCTATAAGTAGGAACTTAATAGAGTTAGATAGTGAACTTACCTAAAGTAGAACCATACAATTTGATTTTACTATCTCTTAGATCTCTCAGGTAGTCAGGGCAGCGTCGCAGCCAATGCCCTTTCTCTTGGCAATAGAAACAAACAAACAAACTTAGCCTTTCTTTTTACCATTTGGTCAAACGGTTTGACCTTGGCCAATCCCTTTCCATTGGGAAGAGAAAGCTTTTCTGGACTTCCAATGTCGCCATTGTCAATGTCCATGGAAGTTCGGGAAGTAGATCTTCCAATCAAATTTGCTTTACCAGTGCGCCAAATTATTGCCGATTCAGCAGCAATAAGCAAATAAGTAAGATCGATAAGGGTCACGTCATGGTCTGTCACATAGTATTCTTTAACAAACCCACTATATGACTTAGGAAGTGAATGAAGAACCAAGTCAACAGCCAACTTCCTTGGGAACACGACACCCAACATTCCCAGCCTGTCAATATGCAGCTTTATGTCCAAGACGTGAGCACATACAGACTTTCCATCTTCATGTTTTCTTGCCAATAGGTCTTGGGTGATCTTGAACTTTTCAAGTCGACGAACATGTGGGCAGGGAGAATAATTGGAGGAGGTGGAGGAAGTGAAGAATGATTTCCATTTTCATGATCGAAGCGTGGAACATCATCTTCATGAGGGAAGCTTTTTCAAAAAAATTCGGGAATACCATAGTTGTCAGAATTAGACATCTACAAGGGAGAAATTCAAGTTAATTGATTCAAGTCCTTAATATAACACCCAAATGAAATATTAAGGCTAGGACCCAACACAATATTTTACAATTCGGAAGAGGGATGCCGTAATCCAATTGCAAAATATTTGAAGGTAGGTAAATAACGATTTACCAATTTCCACCATGAAAAACGAAACTGAACATTAGGTTTTAAATGAATTGAAATTCCTAGATTCTTTGAGATTCATTGAACTTTTCAATGACATGTTTAATCTCGATTATGCTCTTCAAGTTTGTGACTGGGATACCGAGGATCACAAACAAGTTGTGAATAACCATGCAAATTAGCTTGGTACTCTAGAATACATTTATCTCCTAATCAATGTGTCGGTTAACCACACATGCTCCATTGATCTATGATAGTCTACGAGCTACCCATTGCCATCCTACATTAGTCCCAGATTAGTGTACCGGTTAACCACACACCCTCCACTAACGACCAATAAGGTGCAATGTGTAATTTCATGGATTAGCACCAAATCCACATTTTTCCTAAAGTAACTAAGATTGGGAATTTATAAAACATTTAGTTACATTATATTTCATTATACTTTTAATGAGGATTTAAGTGTCCTGTCAAACCCGTTCGGCTAACGACCCTCCACTGGTCAAGGGTGCGGTGGGTAGGAGTGGATACCCAATGGCGGTCATTTTACAGGGCGCTTTCTTAAACACCCCTTATAGACCAGCTTCGTGAATGAGGCCTACTAACGGTAAAACTGACTTTTAACTTATACATATATAACATATTAGACTTTTAATTTTATATAATATAAGGGTGTATTTTAAACATTTAAAATACTAGGTGGTTTAATCTTTTAATTAAATTAGACTTTTAATTCAACTAAACATTAAACCTTTCCATTATGGATTTATTAATACTCTTTTAATTAATCTTTTAATTAATTATCAACAAAGCCATAATTTAAAACCTTTTAATTCTAAATTTAAGTTATGAAACCAAAGGGTTTTAGTACTTTAAGTTATGAAACCAAAGAGTTTTAGTATTTAATATTTCACAATTAAAACTTTTAATCAAATTTTAAATTCCAAAACTTGAGGGCAAGTTTTGAAACTTTTCAAAACCTATTGAATTCCATAACTTAAGGAGTTAATGTTTCATGAATGAGACTTGCCATATTCCATAACTTGAGGACAAGTTATGAAACTCTTCAAGAAACATTTAGATCAAATTGAACTAATAAAATTATCATATAATTTATTATTTACCAAATTGACCTAATTTAACTTATAAAGCAAGACAAGACAATTCAAATCAAATAATGCAAATAATCAATTTATCATATAATCAAATAACTATCTCAAAAATTTGATAATTGTCTTTATAATTTGGATGAGGAAAATCATTACCTTATAAGAAAAAACAAATTTTAACAGTCAAAACAGTTTGTGGTAATGATCCTAATCCAAAACTTGCCAAAAAAACCCGAAAAACTGCAACCTAATGATCCAACTCGTCGAGTTGGATACTGGACTCATCGAGTTCATCACCAAATGACCCAACTCGTCGAGTCCACTCATGCGACTCGCCGAGTCCGCTGTGCAGACATCAATTTTCCAAAAAATTTATCTTTGAACAATTAACCAATGCATCAATATAACAGAAAACACTCATGTCTTTGATACCACTGTTGGGTTTTAAGTACTATAACACTCCTATGGTGCACATACAACCCTAATGTCTTGGATCTAAGTTTTCTCTAATTATACATGCAATTTTATATTATCCAAAGCATGAAGCCTAACTAGCATACAACATTGATATTTGAAACTTAAAAACGAGTTAGATGATAACCTCTTTGTTGTAGCTTGTAGAACTTGGCCTTTCAAGAGCTTAGCACCTCAAGTGTGATGCCTCAAATGGTTCACAAACACCATGAACAAATGGAGAATAATGAGAGAGAGGCTAGGAGCACACAAAATCGGCTAGGGTTCTTCTTACAACTCTTTGGTGCAATTTTGGAGTGTTAGGGGTTACATATATAGTGTGGAATTCCTAGGGTTTCAACTTGTAAACCCTAATTCACTTCCTTGGGCTTTTAATCCAATAATCCATATGATAAGCCCTTTGGACTAACTCTTCATGGACTCCCACATAGAATTAGTCCATCCTAATCACCATGGATCATTAGCCCAAAGTATATGTATTACTGATTTACCTAATCAGTCCCCGCTGATTTAATTAGTCTCTTTTGATCACTAAATTAATTCCAAATTAAATCCTGATCAATACCAATTAAATATGATTTCTCAATTAATATATACTTATAATATATTAATAAATCACAAATAACCTCTTTCTTAAATATCCATCCTATCAAATTGCTCTGGTGAAGGCAACCCAAAATTGACCATGCTACTCTCGGGTCAAGTACATACCAATTATAGTTATGGGCTTAGACACCTAATCTAAAAAATCGACATAGTGGGACCTTTCCCGCCAGTGCCAGGGGTGTGAAAATTTTGTTAGTAAATGTGGATTATTTCACCAAATGGATAGATGTAGAACCGCTGGCCACTGTCACTGGCAAGCAAATGATAAAGTTCATAACCAAGAATATCTTAGCCCGTTTTGGCACTTGTAGAATCCTCATAAGCGATAACGGCACACAGTTTGAAGGAAGTCCCTTCAAAAGGTGGTGCGAAGACAAAAAAAATTCACCGCCAGTTCACGTAAGTGGCACACCCTCAGGCCAACAGACAAACTGAGATATCAAACAAAACCATAGTTAATGGTTTGAAGAAAATGATACTCAGATCAAAGTCCGCCTGGGTGGATGAGCTCCCGACAGTATTGTGATCATATCGTACCACAGCAAGGTCAAGCACGGGAGAAACGTCATTTAGTCTAACCTACGGGATGGAAGTAGTCCTCCCATTGGCGACAGTGGTCGGCTCCATATGAACATAGAGTTTCGAGGAAGCAACTAACGAAGAAGGACGGTGCCAGGACTTGGACATGCTCGATGAAGAACGTGAGGCGGCACATATGCGCAAAGAACTGTACAAATCACGAACTAAGAACTATTACAACCGCCAAGTCCGGGTCAATAACTTCAAAGTTGGAGAATGGGTGCTAAGAAAGAACGAGTCTAGCCATGCTGAACCATTGGGGAAACTCAGTTGCACGTGGGAAGGACCATACAAAATTGTGGAAGCCCATAAGAATGGTGCTTATGTCCTAGAAGCTCAGGACGGGCGTGCCATTCCAAGAACATGGAATGCGCAGAGCCTGCGTCATTTTTACTCTTAAAACGAGTGTTAAGAGTAGATTCAATGCTAGCAAAGGCATTTTACATTAGTTTTGACATGAAAATGTAACTAGCAAAAGTTACATTACCATTTTCAATTTTATAACGCTCCAACATTAAAACTAGAAAAAAGAGAGAAAGCAATTCAGATGCTTCTTATTTTCAAGCTTGAAAAATTAAACAAAAGAGGTTGTGTACATTTACCGTGTGACAACAAGGAATGATCATCCAACATCACACGAGCGAAATCGTTACAAGGAGGCAGCCATGGGGTTTCATCAAAAAGGCTCATAACCTTTCCCCGAAAACATGTTCATCAATTACATTATAGCAAACATATGAAAGAACATGTGACATAAGTGTAGAAGAATCATAACCTTCCAATAATGAGAAAAACAAAGCTGGGTGGGCCTCAAGATAACGATCTTGGCTACACCTAGGGTCTTTAAGCAGCAAATTAGAACAAATTTCTCAAAGACCAACTTTAGTAAAGCATAAAGAGTTCACCAACAAAAGAACTCAGACCAGGGGTATAAGCAAACCCTGCGTAAACACCATGTTATGGCCAACATAAACCATACATGAAGTAACCAAACAAAAGAATATGTACGGTAACAACAAACATTCATACCCACAAACATAAAGTGAACACTGTCAAAGTCGCCGGACTCTCGGACTCTCAGAATGCCACTGAGGACAGCAAAAACAAAAAACAAAGCAAGAAATAGAAAACATTGTTCATAGGAGTTACATCAAAACAAAGCAAATAAACAGCGCTACTTGTGGGAAGGGGTGTTACCATCATCGGGTGAAGAGCTTGGGACAGGGCCATACTCATCGCTCTGAGCATCGTGACAAAGATCGCGGAGCCCGACCATGTCCAGGCTGCCCAGGCGGAGATAGCCAGCGAAATCTATTTCAGTAAAAGTCGTCATGGCATCTTCCATCTCGTGGGTCTTAGTGGCCACGCCCACCTCAACCTCCAGATTAAAATCCCCAACAGTTAAGAGCTCTTTCGCAGCTCTCTTCCCCTGCTCCACCCCTGTCGCCACACAAGCCGCCCGCACCTGAACCAAGCCTTGAAGAAATTGAGGGGTCTCGATCACCCTGTCCACCACCCTGCTGAGCCCATCGCTAAGGATCCACGAAACATCGTTCTCCAACGCCCATTTTGAAGCGTTCTTAGCAACCAGATCGACCTCCAGTTCTGCCGTCTGCTCGCTTAGTCCAACATTCCCCTAACTCAGGGCCCTCACACGATCATTCATGTGCCTCACCTCTTCCTCCAGCTTTACCACTTGATCTGCCAAGCTTGCCTTCTCGAGCACCACCACTTCCTGCTTGGCCTCCCAGTTGTGCTTGTCGGCTTCTATCTTTGCCACCTGGGCTTTCAGCTCTTTGCATTCAATGCTCTTCCGGTCAGATTCAGACTGGAGGGTATCCATATCAGAGATGCGTTTAGTGGCTGCGACCAAATAAGATAACACTTGGGTGGTGGCATTGCGCAAGCCATCGACCATGTGTTCATCCGCCAGGACAATTAAGGCCTCAGTGGTAGCAGGAGAAAGCATGCCGACACCACTCAAGAGCGGTGTCGTGATCGGAGACAAGGTCTTGGGCAGTTAGCCTCCAAGTCGGCTTGTAGGCATCCGTATCAGAGCCTGAAAAAAGGGGGATGGTTGCGTCTTTACCAGAAGAAGTCGATGCGAGACTGTGGGAAGGTGAAGAACCAGTCTTCGCCTCGGCTCCTCCAGTAGAGGGAACAAGGCTGGTCTTGTTGGTGCTTTCTTCCTTTGTATGACTGGGTGGTTCAGTCGCCCTGATTTGTGCCCCCTCCAACAGTTTCGGAGGACTTTCATCGGGGGCACTGTTGGAACTCATGCTAGCCCCTAGTAAGAAACTCAGATTACGCTTCTTACGAGGGGGGGGGGGGCTCGGTCCTAGCCGTCTCAGTTAGACCACCGGAAGAGGCTTCCAAGAGAGAAAAACGCCTCTTGACACGACGAAGACTCCTCGGCGACCCAGAAGGCGTAGGATCCTTCCGAGAAGCGCCAGTGACAACAACGTCTTGAAGCTCTAGATCCTTTCCGGTGCTAGTGGCACTGTCAGAACCGACGGTGGCCTCGATTCCTTGACCAGAAACAGGAGGTGGAAGAGCCTCCACAAGATCGACGTCGCGACACTAAAGTTCACCATCGAATAGACCTTGAAGAGATTTCTCTAAAGAAACAACCTCCTCCACACCTGGCAACAAAACAAAAACCAATGACGGTTAACAAACATGCCGATTTAAACGTGCTTTGCCGATTTAAAAAAAAGGAGGGGGGGGGGAAGGGGCAAGAGAAAACAGTATGAGAAGCACAATACCCTCTTTCTCGATGAAAAACTCGGGCATCTTCCCGAGAGCCCTCCAAGCGACGCTCATTCCGCTGGAGGGCAAGAAGCAGTCAAGCCTATCTTCACCATTGATATTGATCTTCTCCAGGACGTCATCTAGTTCCTTGTCAACACCAAAAAGTGTTGGGGCGCGGTCAACGTACACCTTAGCCCTTGGGTACCTGAGCACCACGAGGTCGCTGTTCACCCGCAAGAACCTCTCCTGCCAGTTCTTCTTGGACTTTTTATCGTGGATAATAGTAGGGACTCCCTGTCAACGAGAAAGGGTCTGAGTTCCCGACTAAGTAGAGGCATTGAAGAAGTACTTGAATGTTGGAACAGTTGGTAGGCGGCCTAGGGAACGACAAAGGAGTTTGAAACCCACTATCTTGTTTATAGCGATAGAGGTCAGCTCTCTCACGGAAAACCCATATTCCCGGATAATCAGGTTGAAGAAGTCGGTAGTAGGCAAACGCAGGCCCGCTTTGAACAAGGCGATGGGAATGTCGACTTTGCCCTCGGGAGGACTGTAAAGCGATGCATCAGGAAGGGGGATTTGCACTCCGTGTTCGAGGACAAACCCAAATCGAAACTCAAAAGATTCTAATTCTTCAGTGGTAAGATATCTTCCCAAAGAATGAGTGGAAGCCATGGAAGAATATGAAGAAAAGGTCGAAAAAGTTTCTTTGGGGCAAGAAGTCAAAGAGAGAAAAGTAGAAGGTAAGGAGGAAACGCCAGGAGGAACTGGGATTTAAATGCCACCAGAGGGGCAGTGAACCGTTTTCATGATGAAACCGCCGAAGAACGGAGATTTCGCCCTGGCAACTACACAAGCTGCATGTAGCAGCCCAGCATGTGTCTGTGAGTAGACCAGAACAACTCTGCTACGTCATGAACGCAGAAGTCTATTGGTCTATAGGACTTGGTAACGTTACCATGAACAGCCACGTTAAATGTAACAAAAGTATAAACGAGACGTTATCTCGTCAGAACCTCGGCCAAGGCCCGACCTTGGCCCAAGTAGTCAGTTCGTTTCCCTCCACGAGGGACGAATATTCCCCGTGATCTTCTCATTCACTCACGACTAATCAGGATGTGACAAGAAGCTTAGGTGACGCCCATAACTGACGTCACCGGGAAGTTAGTTAACGTGGGCATAATTCTCCCAGTTAGAGGAGGCCACATATCACACTCATTGGACGAGGTCCCTACGATCCGTTAGTAACAGGTATAAAAGAGTCTCTTCCGACTCAAGGAGGGGATCCATCTTCTCCCTCACTAAATTCACCCTAAATTCCCTCTCTTAGAAAACTAACTTGGTCGTCAGAGTGACGTCCCAGGAGAGCACCCGGTCGTCCTCTAACGGTTCTTCTGTGTTGTGTGTGACATCCCCATTTTCACGGCCAGAAAAGACCGATTTTTGTTTATGCTTTATAAAAATCAGAGTACTTCTTTTAATAAAAATGTTGCGGAATTTGTTCCCAGAAAAACATGATAAATACGTTATCAAAGCATTTCCGAAGAAATGTATTTTTATTCATTTAAAACATTTGGGATGTCATCGTCAATACAGAAACATAAGCATAAACAGAACTTACATTCATTTACACTAGTGATCTACATCTCTTTTAAATCTCTCAGTGCAAAGTAGCTTCGTATCGATACCTGTGATACAAATAAGCTGGAGTGGGTCAGGTTGGGAAACCTGGTGAGTACATAGGGTTTTCAACCCACAATAATATAATTATTATATTTAAACATCAAACAACCAACCCGATTACCCATCCCCGTTATCTTCTTTAATATTCCTTAAAGAATTATCTTAAGGGTCATCTCCTATATCATATTTACCTCTCATCTTTCTACCTCACATTTCCTTATATGCTCGTTCCTAAGGCATGAATACGTAGTTACAACGTCGCCTGAACTCGTAATTCATAGTAAGGGTTAGAGTATCATCGCATGAATATACAGTCACCACATCACCTGGACTCGTAATTCATCACCTACAGGTTATAAGTCTGCTGGTGTTTCCACGGGTTGTCTAGAATATTCCGTGGTCGCCATCTATACTCTAGTAGATGACTACATTTCCAAATTGTCGAACAAGGTTATAGTATCTTTCATCCTACATCACCGATTCATCATCACCTATCTATCACCTAATTATCATCACCTTCCTATCATCACCTATCTCTCATCATTTTATTTCATCACACACCAACTATTTCATCTACCCATGTTTTATCCCAACGTATTTGTAGATATAAAATAAATATATATTTAACTCATTTAAAACATGTATTAAATCATTCATCCATCATAGACAGCAAGTATTCAGATAATATGCACACATAGCACGTAATTTATATAAAATACTTCATATCTATGTGTAAGATGAAAGGGACCATGCACTCACCTGTTAAAGTGATGATTCCAAACTCAGACAGCGCTTCGTTACTCTTAAAACAATTTCCTTCGACCAAACCTAGTATCAATACCACTAGGGTTTAGTCTAACGTTAACCGCGACTAATTAATAGTCTAGCTATTATTATTATTATTATTATTATTATTATTATTATTATTATTATATAAGCGTTAAACAACACTCTTATATAACTCATAATAATATGCCAAATAATTGTTTTAAGGTCCTAATAATGTTACTATAATTAATTAGAAGTTATATTAAAAGTAGCGTAGGCGTAGCTCACTTACAGCGAGTTTTTATTAAAAACCGGGCTTCGCTGGAGCAGCGTTTCCGAGCCGAAAGCTTTTCTTCTCGGAGTCGTCGGGCGCTCCGGGGATTTCTTCTCGTGCTAGGGAGGTTCCCTAGACTTGAGAGGGGTTTAGGGAGGTTAGAGAGAGAAAGAAAGGTTTGAAGGTGTGAGGAAATTATGAAGAGTTCATCTCTTATTTATAGGAATTCTATAGTAAAGTAGTCTCCAAGCTTCGTCCGTAACTTTCGCATACGAGCTCCGTTTTTGTCTGTCTTTTTACCGTTGAGTTCCTATTAATGAGATCTTCAACCCTCATTTAGACCTCGTTGGCTAATTCTCATTCTATCTCGGATTTACAAAACTGTATCAAATTCGCCGCGCTCGAAAAGTAGAGACTAAGCTTCGTCCATAACTTTCGCATACGAGCTCCGTTTTTGTCTGTCTTTTTACCGTTCAGTTCCTATTAATGAGATCTTCAACTCTCATTTAGACCTCGTTGGCTAATTCTCATTCTATCTCGGATTTACAAAACTGTATCGAATTCGCCGCGCTCGAAAAGTAGAGACTAAGCTTCGTCCATAACTTTCGCATACGAGCTCCGTTTTTGTATGTCTTTTTACCGTTGAGTTTCTATTAATGAGATCTTCAACTCTCATTTAGGTCGCGTAAGCCAAAAACCGCTCGAACAAAAGTTCGAGTTTCGGGCGGTACACTGCTAAGCCGAAACTTCGAAAAATCATAACTTCCTCATACGAAGTCAGATTTGGGCATTCTTTTTATGGACGCTCTCGGTTTAACGTTTTCTACGACTTTTGTTTAGATCACTAAGGCTAAAAGTCGCTCCATCGTAAATTCACTATTTACGCTTCCCGGTGCCGTGCCGGTTTTGCCGTAAAACTTCGACGACCCATAACTTCTTCGTTATAACTCAGATTTCGGAGTTCTTTATATGTACGGAAACCTTGAGAAATATTCTACAACTTGGTTAAGATTATTTATTATAAATAATCTTTTGCCGAAAATTCATTTTCGACACTCATTGCCTCTAAATTGACTAGCCCGGATCTACGGGCGTTACAATTATCTCCCCCTTAGGATGATTACGTCCCGGAATCATCAACGAAACAGGGTTGTATAATGACTCCATACGTTATCTCTTCGTCCTAGGTATTAATCATAACTTCTATGTTCCTTCAAATGTGTATCTAACTCTTGGTCTTCTTGACTGCAAGCGGTGCTCGAACTTGCACCTGCTCGTTAGACTCCAAACTATGACATTCGAGTCACAATCTCGATCCTTGATGGAGACTCCTTCTTCTTCTTAGAAAGCTTAAGATAAGCTCCTATGTTACTACAACGTACCGATGTGTCATATTCTAATGACCTCTCATCGTGTGCTTAAACTCAAATCTCTTAGAGTTAAATTCCAGAACAGACTATACCTTCCTTCATGTTCTAATGTGACATAATCACATCTTAAAACTTAGTATCTCTAGCTAAAAGCCTTTTTAGCGACAATCGCGATACTTCTATTGATCGCTTTGATTTCAATCTTTTGGTTTAAGTTGGACGCTACATCAAACTTGGTTCTCTGAACCACGTAACCTACTTATCGTAGTCGAACTCAATTTGATATGACCACTAGGGTCGGAATAACAATCATCTTCGATGGTAACGACATACTCGAATAAAACGAAATCAATTACTAGCTTCTTGGTAACCTTGTGACTTTCCCTGATCCAAGCGTGAGTCCTGTGCTTCCGGTAGTATAGGCCTCTACTACTATTCACACCTACTCATACTCGTCCCAAGTATTGTCTCGCAGTTTTTCCAAGTCACCATACAAGAAAACCACACAATAACTTAACACAGCAGATAACAAAACAAAGGTTTTATATTATTTCTTGAAACGATTACATAGGTGTTCAAGTTCACCCTAGACTATGCCTCTACTAGGCTACATCATACGAAACTATGGCTACTGCATAATCCGATCTTCGGGTAAGAAGTCCTCATTCTTGATTCCTCGCGTTGTTGTCTGCTTCATCGAGGATCATGTGGAATGCCCTTGGTTTCGGCGGTGCATTTGGTCTTGCAGCTTTGTTTTTCTTTGGACAGTTCTTTGAAATATGCCCATCATTTCCACATTCGTAGCACTTCTTGTTTTCGAATGTACAATCTCCGGAATAGTAACGGGTCCTACCACACTTATAGCACGTCACTTCTCCATCGCATCTTCCGAAGTGCTTCTTCTTGCACTTCTCACACCACTTGGCTCCATTCCTTCGGTCATCCAGGTTAGACTTTGAGAACTTTCCCTTATTATCAGGTCTTGAGGATCCTTCCAGCTTCCTCTTCTCGCCAACTTCAACTTTCTCCAGACCCTTTTCTCTTATTTGGATCTCAACATTCTTGGTTGCCTAGATGGCGGCTTTCAAAGTGGTTGCTTGTTTGACCATTGGAGCAAAGTCCGCTGGTAATCCATTGGCAAACCTATTGACCTTGGAAAGTTCTGTTGGAACTAAATAAGGAACAAGCTTCATCTTCTCCGTAAAACTTGCAGCGTACTCGGTGATGCTCATTTTTCCTTTCTTTAGGTTCTGAAACTCGTTGTTGATCTCTAGTAGATCCTGCTCAGAGCAGTACTGCATTTTCAGTTGCACCAGGAAATCTTCCCAAGATATCTTACTTGCTTCTCCCTTAGGCATCGTATCTGCCAATATCTTCCACCAGCTCAAGACTCCGCTCTTCAGTTGCCTGACCGCAAAGACGGTTTTCTGCTTGTTGCTACAGTCGCAAATCTCAAACACCATCTCCATCTTGGAGATCCAGTCCATAATCTCAACAGGCTTTGGGCTTCCTGAGAGACTTGGTGGTTTCGCACCCAAGAAATTGTTATACATCCGCCCATCCTTGTTGTTTCTCCTTTCTGGGCCATCCCTTTGCTCACCTTGAGTCCCTACTTGACTCACTTGGCGGCTGTAGTTCCCCTCCTCAGATTGCTCGGGAATTGGCTCGGTCGGCTCAACATGTATGGTAGGTTCGTCCCAATTCTCTTGCATCATTTGTCTCATTTCTTCCCTTTGTTCAGCTAACATAGCCCGCATCATGGCTTGTACTCCAGCCATGGTGATCGGCTCATGTGCAACTTCTACTACGACTGGTATTTGCTGTATCACTGGGGGTTGATCTCGGTTCCCATTTGCATTCACGTTTCCGCTATGGGTCCTTGCCATCTTGAATAAGGTGAATTTAGATCTTTATTTAGGATAGTCGTTTAAATCATCCTTATCACTCCGAAACGTTTACATGCTAGTTCTAATATCGTAGTCGTATGTTTAGAACCCTAAACACATAAGGTTTCCAGATCCGGTCGGCAACAGACCATAGATACGAACAAATAATAGCATGTCAGGCATAAATCATTTAGCACATAAAAGCATTTTAGGCACAATTCCTAAAATAAGCTAGTGCTCACACCTCACAATCATCGCTTAGCATTCTAAGTTTAAGTCTAGAAATCCTACAAATTCCTAGTTCGCTTAAACTAATGCTCTGATACCAACTGTGACATCCCCATTTTCACGGCCAGAAAAGACCGATTTTTGTTTATGCTTTATAAAAATCAGAGTACTTCTTTTAATAAAAATGTTGCGGAATTTGTTCCCAGAAAAACATGATAAATACGTTATCAAAACATTTCTGAAGAAATGTATTTTTATTCATTTAAAACATTTGGGATGTCATCGTCAATACGGAAACATAAGCATAAACATAACTTACATTCATTTACACTAGTGATCTACATCTCTTTTAAATCTCTCAGTGCAAAGTAGCTTCGTATCGAAACCTGTGATACAAATAAGCTGGAGTGGGTCAGGTTGGGAAACCTGGTGAGTACATAGGGTTTTCAACCCACAATAATATAATTATTATATTTAAACATCAAACAACCAACCCGATTACCCATCCCCGTTATCTTCTTTAATATTCCTTAAAGAATTATCTTAAGGGTCATCTCCTATATCATATTTACCTCTCATCTTTCTACCTCACATTTCGTTATACGCTCGTTCCTAAGGCATGAATACGTAGTTACAACGTCGCCTGAACTCGTAATTCATAGTAAGGGTTAGAGTATCATCGTATGACTATACAGTCACTACATCACCTGGACTCGTAATTCATCACCTACAGGTTATAAGTCTGCTGGTGTTTCCACGGGTTGTCTAGAATATTCCGTGGTCGCCATCTATACTCTAGTAGATGACTACATCTCCAAATTGTCGGACAAGGTTATAGTATCTTTCATCCTACATCACCGATTCATCATCACCTATCAATCACCTAATTATCATCACCTTCCTATCATCACCTATCTCTCATCATTTTATTTCATCACACACCAACTATTTCATCTACCCATGTTTTATCCCAACGTATTTGTAGATATAAAATAAATATATATTTAACTCATTTAAAACATATATTAAATCATTCATCCATCATAGACAGCAAGTATTCAGATAATATACACACATAGCACGTAATTTATATAAAATACTTCATATCTATGTGTAAGATGAAAGGGACCATGCACTCACCTGTTAAAGTGATGATTCCAAACTCAGACAGCGCTTCGTTACTCTTAAAACAATTTCTTTCGACAAAACCTAGTATCAATACCACTAGGGTTTAGTCTAACGTTAACCGCGACTAATTAATAGTCTAGCTATTATTATTATTATTATTATTATTATTATTATTATTATTATTATTATTATTATTATTATTATTATTATTATTATTATTATATAAGCGTTAAACAACACTCTTATATAACTCATAATAATATGCCAAATAATCGTTTTAAGGTCCTAATAATGTTACTATAATTAATTAGAAGTTATATTAAAAATAGCGTATGCGTAGCTCACTTACAACGAGTTTTTATTAAAAACCGGGCTTCGCTGGAGCAGCGTTTCCGAGCCGAAAGTTTTTCTTTTCGGAGCCGTCGGGCGCTCCGGGGATTTCTTCTCGTGCTAGGGAGGTTCCCTAGACTTGGGAGGGGTTTAGGGAGGTTAGAGAGAAGTTAGAGAGAGAAAGAAAGGTTTGAAGGTGTGAGGAAATTATGAAGAGTTCATCTCTTATTTATAGGAATTCTATAGTAAAGTAGTCTCCAAGCTTCGTCCGTAACTTTCGCATACGAGCTCCGTTTTTGTCTGTCTTTTTACCGTTGAGTTCCTATTAATGAGATCTTCAACTCTCATTTAGACCTCGTTGGCTAATTCTCATTCTATCTCGGATTTACAAACCTGTATCGAATTCGCCGCGCTCGAAAAGTAGAGACTAAGCTTCGTCCATAACTTTCGCATACGAGCTCCGTTTTTGTCTGTCTTTTTACCGTTAAGTTCCTATTAATGAGATCTTCAACTCTCATTTAGACCTCGTTGGCTAATTCTCATTCTATCTCGGATTTACAAAACTGTATCGAATTCGCCGCGCTCGAAAAGTAGAGACTAAGCTTCGTCCATAACTTTCACATACGAGCTCCGTTTTTGTATGTCTTTTTACCGTTGAGTTTCTATTAATGAGATCTTCAACTATCATTTAGGTCGCGTAAGCCAAAAACCGCTCGAACAAAAATTCGAGTTTCGGGCTGTACACTGCTAAGCCGAAACTTCGAAAAATCATAACTTCCTCATACGAAGTCAGATTTGGGCATTCTTTTTATGGACGCTCTCGGTTTAACGTTTTCTACGACTTTTGTTTAGATCACTAAGGCTAAAAGTCGCTCCATCGTAAATTCACTATTTACGCTTCCCGGTGCCGTGCCGGTTTTGCCGTAAAACTTCGACGGGCCATAACTTCTTCGTTATAACTCGGATTTCGGAGTTCTTTATATGTACGGAAACCTTGAGAAATATTCTACAACTTGGTTAAGATTATTTATTATAAATAATCTTTTGCCGAAAATTCGTTTTCGACACTCATTGCCTCTAAATTGACTAGCCCGGATCCACGAGCGTTACATTGTGTTCTCAGGAAAACTCCCAGGACAGATTCATCATCCAGCATTCAAAACCCTTGTAGAGCATGTCACAACACTTCTGAAGGAAGAAGAAGGCTTTGGAGGTCATGTTAGCATCTTGACAAGCTTTAGGATTTCACTAGAGGATTCCCTAGACCTTTTGTATGTGCCAAGATCCAAATTTTATGCTTCTATATTGCTAGATCTAAGGTTTTGTCCCATTTTCTTCTTGAATGGGCTTGTTATAGTGGAAGGATTCCATACAGTCGGCAACTTTATGGATCCTTGGGGTCCATTTAAAGACATATGTTTTAGATCTCGATTTTCTTGGAAGTTACTGGTCCCATGCAAGTTTAAGTTCTTTTTCTCCTATGTTTTGACGTAAAAATGGAAGAGACATGCATTAGACAAGCATGTCCATAAAACACCAACTTTATGTTCCATTTGGTGTAAGAAAGCTTTCTGGAAAATATAGGTGAGTGACCTTGATGATTAAGAGCTTTTTTGGTTAAGTCATGCTTCTTGGTGTCTTTAAGGACCTAGGTTTAGATTTCTTGTCTTAATGGAATGTATTAATGGATAAATGTTAATGTTACCACGAACGGTCACGTTAAATGTAACGGAAAACATAACAGAGATGTTACTGTTCCAGAACCTTGGCCAAGACCTGGTCTCAGCCTAAGTGAGCCAGCACCAGGGCGACAGTTCACTTTCCTCCACGAGGAAATAATATTCCCCGTGATTCTCTCATTCACTCACGACCAATTAGGACGTGGCAAGAGGCTTAGGTGATGCCCAAAACTGACGTCACCAGGCAGTTAGTTAACGTGGGTGTGATCCTCCCAGTTAGAGGAGGCCACGTCTCACGCTCATTGGACGAGGTCCCCACGATCCGTTAGAAGCAGGTATAAAAGGATCTTTTCCGCCTCAAGGAAGGGATCCATCTTCTTTCTCACGAATATTACCCTAAAATTACCTCTCTTAGAAAACTAACTTGGTCGTCGGAGCAACGTTCCGGGAGAACACCCAGACGTCCTTTAACGATTCTTTTCTGTTGTGTTTTCAGGAAAGCCTCCAAGACAGATCCGTCATCCAACATCCAAACCCATGTGGAACATGTCACAACATTTGGAGCCATCCGAACGTATCCTAAGAGTGATACAACCAATAAACGACGCTGGTTATCTTCTAAAGGGGGATCTAGGCCCAACAGTATTTGGGACGGCAGTATAAAATTTGTTCATAATACCGGTGACGTTCAACAACAACCACCACGAGCATAGAGCACATGAACCACCCTAGGTGCTAATGGCATAGATCCCGCCGATTACGATAGGAACAACAGAGCCAGTACTCCAGAGCAGTTTCCGATAATTGTCGTCGGATGTCTTACTGCCTCAGATGGCGACATCACATCCCGATCTGTTGGAGACAAATCCATATGACGACACTGACGTACTCACTATCTCTAACTCCCGTAATAGGAACACACATCACTACGCGGAAGACGAGATTGAGGCACTCTCGATAAACCTACTCAACATCAGTTTCTCGAGCAGCAATCCTAGACCATCGAACTGGGATCCACAAGACCCACTCCTTATATCTTGATTCATTCGTAACATGAAAGTCCACCAAATATACATTGACAATGGTAGTTACTCTGATATACTCTATGAGCGTTGTTTCCGGCAACTTCCAGATGCATGGAAGGAGGGGCTATCGCCCCCAACCGGTGGATCATTGGTAGGATTCACCGGTCATAGCTTGTGGCCGCTGGGCACTATTCGGCTGCCCTTAACGTTGGTCAGTCACGACGAGAGGGACCAAATCACAAGAACAATCGAATTCTATGTGATCCGGAACCCAACAGAACACAATATCCTGCTCGGACGATCGAAAATCTCCTTACTACGCCTCGTACCATCGAAGATCCATGGCATCGCTAAATTTAGCACACGCCAGGGATCAGCGACGGTCCTCGCCACAAACACTAGGACACAACATTGCCACCAGATCGTAGCTGCCCCAGAACTAGTGCCCGCGCCAAAGAAGTCCAAGGAGGGATGTTCCACCGAGCAGCACCAGATAAACATGGAATATCCAGAACAGCTCGTGCGAATCGGTGCTCACTTATCGGACGAGACCAGGGCACGGTTGGTAGCGCTCCTGAAGCAATACTCCACCATCTTCTCTTGGAAACCAACCGATCTGAAAGGCGTTGATCGTCAGGTTATAGAATACAACCTTAATATCACGCCTGGAGGCAATCTTGTTAAGCAAAAAAAGAGGGGCCAGGCGGCAGAACTGAACAAGGCCATAAATGCAGAGGTGGCCGATCTGGTGAACACCGACATCCTCAGGGAAGTCATTTCCCAACATGGATCGCAAATCCCGTCATGGTAAAGAAAGCCAATAGGACATGGCGAATGTGCATTGATTATTCGGACCTTAACAACGCTTGCCCAAAGGATTGTTATCCTCTCCCGGAGATTGATCAGAAGGTCCAATCGCTTGAAGGCTTTCAACTCATTCATGACTAGGAGAGGCTCAAATGCTCAAAAGAGGCCAAAATAAGGACTTAATGAATGCATGAAGCCCTTAAGACCCTAAAGTTGGCACCTTTAAGCCAAAGGAGCTCATGAAGATCATAGATCTAAAAGAATAAACACTTGGGAGTTCTACTTCCCCAACAACCACCCATCAATGGCTAAAAGCATACAATCTAACCCAAGAAGAGATCTAAGCAAATACTAAGCAAGCTTAGAACTTTATACCTGAAATGTGCTGGAAATGGAGCAAAGAATCATGATCTGAAAGCTCCTACTTGAACCATCTGTTGGATTAATGTGTAAGTCCATAACTATAATTGGTAAGACTTGACCCGACCCGGCATGGTCCATTTGGGTTGCATGGCATCATGCATTTGGATAGACTATAATGAGAGAAATAACACTTAAGGTTAGTTAATATATTATAAGTTCTAATATATTAATAAGGTTATTTAATTAGTATTGATCAAGAATTAATTTGGAATTAATTAAGTGATCAAAAGGAGACTAATTAAATATATGGGTTGATTGTGTAAATCATTCATTCTTATATATGTGGGCTTGTGATCCAAGATTCCTTATGTTGGACTAAGTCCATGGGGTGACCCATGGATACTCCATGGAGGATAAAATCCATGGAGCATAAGGAATGGGTAAAGTTATGAGTTACATGGTGTAACCCTAATAGCCACCATATAAAAGAATCCCATGGCTCAAGAAATCGGGGACTAATGTGTGAGTGTGAGGGCTAGACGATTTCAAGGAGTGTTCAAGCTTCTCTCAAGTTATTCCAAGTGTATTTGGTGTTGTGTGAACCATTTGAGGTGTCACACTTGGGGCACTAGGCACTCAAGCTTCATGAAGACATTCTACATCAAAGAGGTATGTATTCTATCTTGTTATATTTATTATTTTGTATGCTAGATTAGGATAATACCTTGGATGTTCATAATTGTATGTATTATAGAGAAAACATAGATCCAAGGTATTTAGGGTTGCATGTACACTTAGGAGTGTTAGAATGCTCATAACCCAACAGTGGTATCAGAGCCTAGGCTTGTTTTCTTGTTATACTTGCAAAAGTAGCTGAAAAATCGAGTTGGATGCATATATTCGATTGTTTTGGCTGGAATTGGAATAGGAACATTACCCTAAGATGTTTTTGGACTTGTAAACTTGTTTTTGATTTGGTAATGTTCATGCTAATCCAATTTCTAAGATAATTGTCATAATTTCAAGATTTGTATTAGTTTGTATGTTCATGCTAATTTCTTGAAGATTGATGATTTGAATTATCTTGTTCTTATGAGGTTCTTAGATTAATAGAAAAATTGTGTGAAATAGTTGTTTTCAATCCATTTTAATCTAAGAATTGATTCCAAAGTGTGTTTTTGTAACTTGTCCTCAAGTTATATGAAAAGTCACATTTAAGAATCATAAAACTCATAAAAGTTGGCAAAGGTTACAAAATGAAGAGTCTAGTTCTAATTAAATGGTTTTATGACTCCATAACTTGTCCTCAAGTTATGGAGGTTCAAGAGTCTCTTCATTAAATTAAAAAAAAAGTGTAACCTTAATTAGTTCCATAAGTTACAATAAAAAAAAGTTATTTTTTTTATTAATTAGTTTAAAGTCTTCCATAACTTGTCCTCAAGTTATGGAACTTGAAGAGTTTTTTTTTTTTTTAATTAAAACTACTTTAAACTCATAAGTTATGGAATTAATTAGTTTTGAATAGTTTCAAAACTTGCCCTCAAGTTTTGGAATTTGAAAAGTTTTCACTTATGAATACTTTAATTCCTAGTTAGCCCTTAGAATTTTAAAAGTTAAAATTCAACCCTTATACTTTATAATATTATAAGTTAATAATATTTATATATATGTATAAGAGTAAAGTCAGTCTTACCGTTAGTAGGCCTCATTCACGAAGCCGGTCTATAAGGGGGGTATAAGGTTACTGCCTATAAAATGGCAGTTTAATGGGTGTCCACTCTCACCCACCGCTTCCTTGACTGGTGGAGGGTCGTTAGCCGAACGGGTAGGACAAGGACTATAATTCTCCTTTCATTAAAAGTATTAATGATAAATACTAAGTAACTGAACTCTTATTAATACCCAATCTTAGTTACTTAGGAAAATGTGAATTTGGTGCTAACCCATGAAATTACACTTTGCACTTTGCTTAAGTCGTTAGTGGAGCGTGTATGGTTAACTGGCACACTAACCTGGACTTAACAAGGTAGGCAAAGGGTAACTTAATATTTATCATAGTATCGGTGGAGCGTGTGTGGTTAACCGGCACACTGATTAAGGGGTAAATATTAAGGGTACCAAGTATATTTGCATGGTTATTCACACCTTGTTTTGTGATCCTCGACATCCCAGTCACAAAACCTGAAGGGCACACTCGAGATTGAAACATGCCTTTGAACAGTTCAATGAATCTCAAAGATCTAGGACTTTCAAATCCAATTAAAACCTAATAAATTATTTCATTTTTCATGGTGGAAATTGGTGAATCGTCATTCACCTACCTTCAAATATTTTATAGCTTGGATTACGGCATCCCTCTTCTAAGTTATAAAATATTTTGTTGGGTCCTAGCCTTAATATTTCATATTGGGTGTCATATTAAGGACTTTAAATCAACTATCTTGAATATCTCCCAAAAAGATGTCTGGTCTAGACATTTATGATCTTCCCAAATCTCTTGAAACAAGCTTTCCTAAATGAAGATGATGTCCCATGGATATCATACTTCTTTCACCTCCTCCAATTATTCTCCCTAACCCACAAGTTCCTAAAAAGTTTAAGGTCACTCAAGCCCTATTGGCAAGGCAAGGTCTAGGTGTGATCACATCTTGGAGATGTAGTCACATATTGACAAGCCGGGAGAGTTGGGTGTCAAAGTCTTGAGAAAGTTGGTGGCTCAACTACTTTCTAAGTCACATAGTGAGTTCTTTTGGGAATCCTATGAAACAGACTAAGACAAGACCCTTAATGATCTTATCTATTTGCTAAGATCAACTTCCTAAAACGCTATAGACATTGGATATCCAGTAAAGCTCTCTCTTCCCAATGGAAATGGATCGGCCATAGTCAACTCGGTTGACCCAATGGTAAAGAGAGAGGCGAAGTCTGAGATAGTCCCATTATCAAGGGTCCATAGGTAACTATTGCCAAAGGAAGGGGCATTGGTTACGAAGCTGCCTAAGGATGTTAAAGTCAATAAGTTTGGCTCTACTTCAGGTAAAGTCCATTGTCTAACTCTATTAAGTACATGCTGATTCTGATCGCGAAGATGGATTTCAATCGCATGGTTCGGTGATCAGAATTTTGGGCTATTACTTAAGAGTTATGATATTTATATTGCTTAGGAATAGATAACAACAAGGTTTTCATATGGATTGTAAGGATAAATTTTTCCGCAAAGTTTTAAAATAAAAGAAAAAGGTTTTGATTTTATTTATTTTAAGTATCCTTACAATGGCATTTGTGAAAAGTTGTTGCTTATAAGATTCCATTGATAGCAATATTGGAAAAATGGATTTGATTCTTTCGGTTGTGGTAGTGTCTAATATTACCAAATAAGGAAAGATTCTCATCACCCAAGGTTCAATTGGACCGAAACTTGGAATCATGCAAGTTGTATAGTATGATGAATGAGAACTTTCAGCTTGGAAAATTAAGACTAATTCCTTATGTGAATAAGGAAAGGACTAAGGGATCGAGTACACATTCTTGTGCACTGGTCAAGTCCACCACAAAAGATCAATAAGACTATTCGTCATGATTTACTTAAGTTCAGTAAATATGGTTATACTTATAAGTTTAAGTATAAGTCTGTAGCATTGGAGAAGTTTCAATGTGAGACAGAACGAATAAGAAGAATCAAAGTATGGCAGAAAGATAAAAGTTTCTCAAATCTGAAAAGATGGGAGAGTACTTTAGTATCATGTTTATGATCATCTTAATGATTAAGATACCATATCACAATTGGTCCTCTAAAGTCATCTTAGTGCATTCTTATGACTAAGAAGAGGAGTCATGAATTGTTGAAATGGTTAAATAAAAAAGATGAGTCATACTTCGTTCCAAAACAATTCTTAGAGTCATACTCTAAGATTTTAACTTGAGTGACATATCTTAAAGAGGGTTTGTTAACACTAGTCAAATGTAAGAGTAAAAGGTTATCTACTCTTGTACATTTGAAATTGGTAAGTTGTGATGTTTTGGATAAAACAGAGACCAACTTAGGCCAATTGTGTAAAGTGTTAGTCTTGATAAAGAATCCGCACTATCTCTTGAATATTTGACAAGGGAGTCTTATATGTCAAGAGGACAGTGGGAGTCTTAAAGCTCTTGAAAGTTTCAAGACTTAATCAAGAATAAAACCTAAAGTCCTTCACTAGCACACGACTTGAGGTTTATAACCTATCGTGTTGAAATTTTTGTGCCTATTCAAGTTGGCTTTGCATAGGAGTTCTGAGAGTTCTCAATTGGTTGCACAACTACTTGGAAGCAATGGCAGGCACCTGAGCTGCCAAATGGCAAGAATTTAAGATTGCACAAGTTTAATCAATATGAGTTTGGATTTGTCACTAACCTTGTCTTGTGATTATGGTTTTGACAAATTCACATGGATAAGAACACATACACTATTAAATCTAAGTGTCATAAGGTTTCTCTCCAATTCATGAAAATGATGGTGAGGAAACACTTTCACTAAGTAGATTTTAGCTAGATAGCAATTGTGATATTTGCATTCTCAAAGTCGTTAGTGGAGCGTGTATGGTTTACCGGCACACTAACACGGACTTGTGAGAAGTGGAAAAGGTCTAAACAATTGAGACTATGATTACGACATCCCTTTTCATAGTTCTAAAATTGTTTAGACACACATGTGAGCTATCTAAGAGAGGTGTATGATTTTGATAAAGTTTTATCAAAACAATCTAGTATCAGAAATCTGAACTTTGGTAAGAAAGTCAGCTGATTTCTGAGTACATGTCAAAGCTAGTGGGAGCATAAGTGTTATGCTAATAATCATCATGTTAGTGGGAGCATGATAATTATGACAAAGGTTGCAAGTTAGCAATGTTAATTATAGAAAACAAAAGTTTCAATTCGTGAGGTTGCAGGGGTTGAAAAAGTTGTTTTGCTATAATTAAGGGAGAGGAAATTATACTTCATTTCAATTCTAAAAGCTTAGATTGAGATTTTAATCGTATTTAATCAAGGATATATATATTAATTTCATGTTGGAATGGCTCAACATAAGGAAATTCTATATATGGGTCCATTATTTGCGTTCTAAAATTCGATTATGATTACGGCATCCCTTTTCATAATCTGAATTTTGAGAACTTGGCAAATTGAAATGGAAATATTATAGCAAAAGACTGGTTTAGTCTTTATGTGAGACATCATGAATCGTGTCCCATATGCTTCGGATATAGGATCGATTACATGTGCTATATTCATCCTTTCTAAAATTTTCCAAATGCCTGGGGCATTATGAAGGGAAAAGGTCTAGAATTGGATATGACTAAAATGATTAAGCAATTGTCGAGGACAATCTAAGGTTTACCAAAGATTGGTTGCTCAAGGACAGTTGGAAGTATAATGTTAATTCTGGAAGGTCCATATTGACATAATCTGTAAGGAGGCAACTCTTGTTCAGAAGTGATAGTCAAAATGGAATATGGAAATGTTTCAAAGTTAGAAATTATTCAATCTGTGTAAGATTAGGAAACTTAATGAAAGAAGGATGTTTCCAAGGAGCTGATCTCCTTTGGAATGCTCTGTAATGATTGTTGTCAAGTCTTTCTGACTTCGTGCATAATCGTTAAGAGGATCAATGCATATAAGTTTAGAATCTAACAGATTTCAGTAAATGGCATGAATTTGGAATTCTTGCATTTGCAGTAAGGATTTGGGACTGTGAAAAGAGGATCATTGGAGTGATGTTCAATTGATCTATTTTAGAAAGTAAAGATCATAGACAAACATAGTATGCATACTTGGTGTATGGCATGACTAGTGTTTAGAAAACATAGTGTACATGCTTGGAGCATGGGACAACTATTGTTTTAAATTCAAGTATAAAGTTGGTAAAACCGAAACAATGAATAATGAGTAATCAGTATGGTGATAAATAAAAGTGTTTATTTATATTCATAGGGTTTGATACCATATTTGATTCATTTATTCTTGTGTTTCACTTTGCATGTTTTGACTTCCAGAATAACTAAGTCGCTCTTCCTGAATGATTAAGTTATTCAAACCATCCATAATCGGTCATATGTTGGAAGTAGATATGAATCAAGACTGTCATGGGTTGGTTTGTAGAGGTCCAAGTTGGTGGACAAAGTGGTGCTACAACACTCATGAGTGCTCATAAGTTCTGAGTATTGGATTCAACCCGCGCTCATTTGAATCACTTCATGGATTTTATCACGAGTGATCATGAGACGATAATATCTTATATTCTTCAAACCTAGAGATATGAGTTGTTACTATGAGTTGGTTATACATTGATTGCACGAAAACGCATTGGTAACTCGATGTTATAAAACGTGCCTTTGTGTATGATTCAACAAGTAGTAGAACAATCCATATGAGTCGAAGTTTATCCATTCCTTTTACCTTCGGGATAAAAGCGATATCTGTGGGCCCCTCGATGATTTAAAGATGATACATGTGAGTGCTTGGCCAAGCCAGGACTGATTTGATTTGTTCAATCAGTCAGTCATCATGAATCGGAAATCGGGAAACAACAAATGGACAGAGAGAATGATTGATAATCCATGTCTCAGTCCATATGATATCTAGAATGGAGGAATATATGATCCCTTATCTAATGGACAAGTCATTGATAAAGGTCAGAGTTCATCGACAAGGTCAGAGTTCGACAGAAGCTTTTGAGAGCTACGATTGCTGATCGGTTCCTGAAGTCATACGCAATAATAGTTTTAGACTTATCCAAGTGGGAGACTGTTGGATTAATGTCTAAGTCCATAACTATAATTGGTAAGACTTGACCCGACCCGGCATGGTCCATTTGGGTTGCATGGCATCATGCATTTGGATAGACTATAATGAGAGAAATAACACTTAAGGTTGGTTAATATATTATAAGTTCTAATATATTAATAAGGTTATTTAATTAGTATTGATCAAGAATTAATTTGGAATTAATTAAGTGATCAAAAGGAGACTAATTACATATATGGGTTGATTGTGTAAATCATTCATTCTTATATATGTGGGCTTGTGATCCAAGATTCCTTATGTTGGACTAAGTCCATGGGGTGACCCATGGATACTCCATGGAGGTTAAAATCCATGGAGCATAAGGAATGGGTAAAGTTATGAGTTACATGGTGTAACCCTAATAGCCACCATATAAAAGAATCCCATGGCTCAAGAAATCGGGGACTAATGTGTGAGTGTGAGGGCTAGACGATTTCAAGGAGTGTTCAAGTTTCTCTCAAGTTATTCCAAGTGTATTTGGTGTTGTGTGAACCATTTGAGGTGTCACACTTGGGGCACTAGGCACTCAAGCTTCATGAAGACATTCTACATCAAAGAGGTATGTATTCTATCTTGTTATATTTATTATTTTGTATGCTAGATTAGGATAATACCTTGAATGTTCATAATTGTATGTATTATAGAGAAAACATAGATCCAAGGTATTTAGGGTTGCATGTACACTTAGGAGTGTTAGAATGCTCATAACCCAACACCATCTCCTTGCACCAAGCTTCTCTTCCTTCAATGAGCTTCAAACACACCAAAGCACACCCACAATGAGCTCACAACACTCAAGGAGGCTCTAGGGTTTCGAGATTAGGGTTTGGGGCTATGGAGGCTGTTAATGAGACCAACACCTGGGACTTAAGGTGTTTAAGTAGGGTGCAAAACCCTAAAATTAGGGTTTCTCAATCAGCGTCCAACTCGCCGAGTTGACCCATTAAATCCCTGCGATTCTTCCATCTTCAACACGCCGGGTTGGCTCCTCCAACTCGCCGAGTTCAACTCAAAATTGGCTTAATTTCAACAATTAACCTTCTAGATTCCGAGTGTTACAAAAAGTGTTAGGTGGACCCACAACTTTAATTAAAATATTTTTTAATAATTAAAAATAATCAAAAATATTAAATATAAATGAAAAAGAAATTGCAAAGGGCATTTTGGTCATTTCAAGTCTCACAGGGGATGAAGCATGCAAATTTAAACTAACGAGGGATGAAGCGTGCACATTTCTAAGATATAAGGGACTGTCTGAGTTAATTTTTGAAAATAAGGACTAAACGTGCTTTTTGGCACATGTATGAGGGACGAATGGTGTAATTTACCCAAGATTAAGATATTTATTTCGATCTGCTACCGCTTAGAGCAGACGGTATAAGCATCGAGAAGTGATGTTATTTCTGAGGTGGCACCTCATAACATGGTCATAACAAGATGAAGAGTGCCCCCTTTCTAGTTAAGGGGGTGTTAAGGCACAACTCGTTGTAACGACAACGGGTAATAACGAGAAATGTGATAGGCTTTTGTTTTTTTTTTTACTATTGAATGGGAATGATTTTAAAAAAGAAAAATAATAATAATTAGTGTGTGTTATAACATGGAGACCATTTTCTACCATTGTGTTATAACACCATGGGTGATGTGGCATCTGAGATGACACCTCTATGGTGTTATAACATGTTGCCCATATACAATGCAATGTGTTTAATAGTTTAATTGCATGCCTTACTTTGGTTGCTTACTTTGGTTGCTGATAATTTAATTTTCTTATTTTTCATCTGTATAATCATAGAGGTAGAATGGAGAATATTAGTTGGACACGTTGGAACTGTTCTCCATTTATTTGTTTATAAAACATTCATCTTGTTCTTTATGTGGGTGTTCTAGTTCGCCGTTTTAAAAACAATGTATAATACATTAATACTATTTGTTTTTATTAAAACACTTTTTTCAAAGTTCAAATTGATAATCATCTACCATTCATGTCTACAGTCAAATCTTAATGTTGATTTAACTGCACAACCCATCTGATCCGTCTATTTTACCAGCTCTATGGTTAATTAAATGCATATTGCATACGTTAAGCAATTAAATGAAAATAGAAAAATACAGTGACAATCAAACAATTCCATTAATAGTTAAGATGTTGATAAAAAAAAAATAATAAGGCGCCTTTACTTCTTTACTTGTTTGACTTCTTTGAGAAAACACTATGCCTGAATATATTTTTATATATGTTTATAATTATCCCTTATCCAAAATTATCCAAAATGATTATCGTTTTTTTAAGGATCGCAATTGTATTTGTATATACAAGTTTTCATGTTTAATGAAAAGGCAAAGAATTATATTATCTGGGTTGTTAATCGGCAATCATGTCGTATGACACGACAATTTTATATAACTTGAACACGACACAATACAATATCATGTTTTGTTTTACTAACATGAAAACAACCCATTAAAATATGATAAAAACAATAAACACAAAAAGATAAGTAAAGTAAACATCTAGTTTATTTAATTCAAAAATAATCATACATAACACGATAAACACGACAAAATGTATAGAAACCAATAAATCACACAAACACATAATTTCCCAATTTCAACAATTTCCTTAATGACGAGAAACTAGTTCATTATACATGACCATTACAACTCAATCCTCACTACATAACTCCTAACTTACTCTCAGTACAAATCACTCATAATCAGAAGATTAACATGAACAAAATACTCAAACCCTAAGTAACAAACCTTAGTTTGAACAAGAGAGAGAACGAGAGAATGTGTGTGTGTGTGTGTGATAGAATAACTACAATGAACTCACTGCATCTCTCAGCTCCTTATGTACCCGAGTCACCGATCTGACCCATGTGGTAAAAGATCCACATAGCTAGTTGGAAGGAACACGAGCCACAATCGAAAAGTTTACACAAATAACATAACACACACTCGAACCAACTTTACTTACAAAACAGTCATTTAAATACTTACAATATAAACCCTGCAAATGAGACCAATATATAAAAACTAACCAATAACAAAGGGATGTTAAGTTTAAACATACATAAATGAGATATTTCAACACCCCCGCTCAAACTTAACACCTAAACAACTTGATTTTAACTAAAAGGATCAACAAGACCAATTCATTTTCAAAGAAACTCATGTTGTACATTAACTAAGTATTTAGTCAATATATCAACATTGGAAGAACTAATCTTAATAATGTTTATGTGACAACCCGAAACTTTTTCCGTTTCCATTATACATTTTCCGTTAATAAAATTTGAATTTTATTAATCTTCCGTCGAACCTTTGATTTAGAAAATCATCTGGTATTGTATAATTAAACTTATATATGCAAGTCGGAACCACAACCGCGCGAAACTCGAATTATCCTCGAAAAACATCATGTTCACGGCCTGACTGGAGTTCACGGCCGTAAACTCGTTTGCGGCCAGCGTCGGGTGGACCCCACCCACCGACCACAAAACCTCTATAAATATGAGACTCCCACCCTCATTTGAACACCTTTGACCGGAAACTCTCTCTTTCTCTCTCTAAAACTCTTGACCGTAAACACCTAGAAGGCCTTCAATCTTCGAGAAAACACCGAGAAACACCGTTTAGAGTTATTTCGGGGCATCTGGAACACATTTCTCTTCGAAATCAGCGCCCTTGTTCTTGAGTTTACGGCCCATCTTCAAAGACCGTAAACCCGTTTACGACCCATCTTCAAAGACCGTAAACCCGTTTACGACCCATCTTCAAAGACCGTAAACCCGTTTACAGCCCATCTTCAAAGACCGTAAACCCAGTTCACGGCCGTAAATTCTTCACGGCCGCAAACCCTTCCTAAGTGGTGAAAGCTCGTTTTCTCGATTCAAGCAGGTTCCGCTAACATTCCTTAACCGAAAGCAAGTGTTTCTATAACACTTTATCTAACGAAATCGCTAATTTAGATACATATATGTATTTATTTGATAATAGGATTCCGTTAAGTTCCACGTACAACAACTCGAGGATCTTCATTTCAGTCGACGCTTTCACACAACAACAGTGAGTTCATACCCCTACACTTTTACTGGTTTTAAAACGTTTTCAGGGGGAGAATACAAGCTAAACCATAAATGCTTTTGTAAATTAATGCAAAGAGCTTTTAACAAATATAAAACTCATGCAATTCTCATACTTTAACCCTTTTGTACTATGTTGAGCATAAGGGAAGTTTTTCAACTTATCACTAAATTGCATAGTTTCCGGACTCGATATTCACTACGCTATACATGCAAACTATAATCGGTATAGTTTGGGATTTTCGAAACATAACAAGTACAGAAACTGTCACTACTAAACATATATGACAGATTTAGTTATAGTTTACATCACAACATGAACATGGCATTCATAACTGTAATTGTCACTACATACGGTTTACATACGGATTTCACTACGGTATAACGCTACAACACTACATGTAAACTAGATTGTACGATACTGTGAGGCTTTACTTCAAGACTGTACCCTTAGGTGTACAGGGATAAATCCTATCATAGTATAACCAGAGTCTCCTGGAGGGAGAGCGTGAGATTTGTGAATAGATCTATTCGGGACTGACAATCTCACACCCGAACTGTTAGCTACAGTTAGGCAGGCATGCCTGGGGTGACAAATGTCATTTAACTCAACGCCTGAAGAACGTTGGAAAGGTCTCTAGTCATATAAAGTATGGTTATACGACTCACAATATGTGTAGATGACCTTTAGTTTGCAAGTTGGCACTCTTCAACAGTTTTATTTATACTAAATGGAACTAATACACACTACAACTGGAGAATTTCCAGGGTTTTCAAACAGAACCGATCATACAATGGTTTCACGTACGAAATACTTATACATCATGATTAGCATTAGCTAGTCACATGAAGTATTATTTTCGCATATCACTATAGTTTTCAGTAACGAACATTCATGGTTTTATACAGGATTGAAAACACTACATTTTCACTAAAGAAAATATCGGATTTTCTTGAAACTATACGAACACCTTTACAAGATCATCAACAAGTTTTCATTACAAAATACTACTTATGAACTCACCAGCTTTATGCTAATATTTTTCAAACTGCTTGTATTCTCAGGAAATCAGTAGTTAGGTACTGCTTGGATTTAGAGAAGTCGGAGCAATAAGAGTCTTGTTTTTATATTTTTACATACTTTTGATGTAATTAAGACAAGTTTCAAACTGATGTAAACATTTTTATGTATCCAATGTACTGGTTGTGTTGCTATGTTTCCTATTATTCATTGGTTGTGATGCTAAACATGACGTCCTCCACCCCGGAACGATTCCGCCATTCTGGTTTCGGGGTGTGACAGATTGGTATCAGAGCCCTTGTTTATAGCGAACTAGTATACTGAACCTTACATGGTATACAACTATAAAGACTAAGGGGCCTAAGTACTTTAAACTAAAAGTATATTTTCGAAATATAAAGTATTTTGTAACAAGTATACTAGTACGCATACATAACAAAACCAGAGTCATAGATATAACGAAACAAGAGTATTTGGATGTTGGGACAGTGCGGTTAAACCTGGGCAGTTATGTAATCATGTCTAGGGTCAATATAGCCTGATCAACTATATTCATTCGAGACATGACCAACATGTGCTTGGGAGTGACTGTGGTGTTACAGCAAGCCTAAAACTTACCAAGAACAAAAACATCCGACATAAAATACTATAGGAGTATTTTAGCTAGAGCCAAATTTAGTAAAGAGATTCATTGCTAGTGTTGCTACCTATTTGTTTCTCAGCGATAACTTACTTGCATTAGTAACCTTTCATTGCTTATCGCTTGGTAGAACACTTTATTATCAGGATAAGATATATCTTGTTTCATATATCTCGAGGACTTACCATCCTCTTCTTCCTGATTGTTTCTAGAACAAGATGCCTCCCCGACCAAGACCCATCAGAAGAAACGACGACACTCCACCACCACCACCCCCTCAGTTCGACCCTGTCATGTTCCAGGCAACAGTTACCGCCGCTGTAACCGCAACAATGGCACAAGTGAACTCTGGTGGGGCAGGAGGTGGAACCGACCCCCAGCGACAAGACGGAAGTCAGGGACATCAAAAGGAGTGTTCCTACAAGGAAATGGAGGCGTTATCGCTCTAACTCGATGGTTCAAGAAGATCGAATCCATCTTCGAAATTTGATCCTGTTCCAAAGCCAACAAGGTGAAGTTCGCCGCCTGCACCTTCACCGACAGAGCTTTGACCTGGTGGAATGGTCGAGTCAAAACCCTAACCCTGCCAGTGGCTAATTCCATGGGTTGGGAAAGACTGAAGGAACTCATGCTTGCGGAATACTGCCCGTGGGGCGAAGTGAAAAGGTTGGAGCACGAACTCTGGAACTTGAAGATGAAGGGTTCCGACATCGCTACCTACACCTCTAGATTCTGTGATCTGGCTCTCCTCTGTCCGGGAATGGTCACCCCGGAAAGCAAGAAAAGCGAGAGGTACATCTGGGGACTGACACAACCAACCAAATGAAATGTCTTGGCTGCTAGACCGACCACGTTTGAGAGCGCCAAGGATCTGGCACAGACTCTGATCGATCATGGGAGCGATCTGGATGAGGCATCAGTGGTCGCCGAGCCACAAAAGGAGAGTGGCGATAAGAAGAAGAAATTTTGGAACAAACGCAAGGGCCAGTCTCCTCAGGAACCCTCCAGGAAGCAACAAACAGTGGCAGTCCACGCTGCTACTACTCCTGCTGCTACTCCAGCTGCCGTTCCAACCACCCAAGCTCCTACCGGTGGTTATGCATGGAAGCTACCTCTATGCAACAAGTGTAACTTTCATCATCACGGGCCCTGCCATGAGTTGAGTTGCAACAGCTGTGGAAGGAAGGGACACACAGCTCAATACTGCAAGGTGCCAACCCAACCAACCAACCAGGCTCCGGGAACGGGTGCTGGTCAAGCTTGTTATGGATGTGGAGAGGCTGGGCACTTCAGGAGAAACTGCCCAAAGGAAAAAATTGGTGGCAATACAGGAAGAGTGCTGGCGATAGGCCAGGAGGAAGCAGTCACTGATCCTACCGTTGTTACGGGTACGTTCCTCCTTGACAACTCTTATGCATGCATTCTTTTCGATTCTGGTGCGGAGAGGAGTTTTGTTAGTCATGCATTCAAACATCTAATCAAATGTAAATCCCAACCTCTAACCGAAACATTTACCGTCGAGATGGCTAGCGGAAAGAAGGAGATCACTAACGATATATTCATAGGCTGTACTCTTACCCTAGACGGTCATTCCTTTCCCATCGACCTTATACCTGTATCCATTAAGAGTTTCGATGTCATTATCGGCATGGATTGGTTAAGCCCCAATCGTGCTGATATCCTTTTCTACGAGAAGGCTATCCGTCTCAATCTTCCATCTGGCGAAGCCCTCACTATTTTCGGTGATAAACTCAGTTCGAGCCTTCATATCATTTCATGCATCAAGGCCCAGAAGTATCTACGGAAGGAGTGCCATGCATTCCTAGCTCATGTTGTCGACGAGACGCAAAAAGTTAAAGACCTCGAGAGCATCCCCGAAGTCTGTAACTTTCCTGACGTTTTCCCCGAAGATCTTCCAGGAATTCCTCCCGAGCGTCAAGTCGAGTTTCGCATCGACTTAATCCTCGGAGCTACTCCTGTAGGTAAATCTCCCTATCGTTTAGCGCCGGCAGAAATGCAAGAATTATCCAGCCAACTTAATGAACTTATCAGCAAAGGATTCATAAGGCCGAGTTCCTCACCCTGGGGAGCCCCGATTTTATTCGTAAAGAAGAAGGATGGATCCTTTCGGATGTGCATCGACTACCGAGATCTGAACAAGCTTACCATCAAGAACAGTTACCCCTACCCAGAATCGACGACCTCTTCGATCAACTTCAGGGAGCCAGTTACTTTTCAAAGATAAACCTAAGATCAGGGTATCATCAGTTGCGGGTTCACGAGAATGATGTGCCCAAGACAACATTCCGAACTCGCTATGGACACTACGAGTTTGTAGTAATGCCCTTTGGTCTAACCAACACACCTGCAGTATTCATGGACCTGATTGATCGGGTGTGCCGCCCTTTCCTAGACAAGTTCGTGATCGTGTTCATCGACGATATACTTGTCTATTCGCGGAGTGAGAATGATCATAAACAGCACTTGAGGCAGGTGCTGGAAACATTAAGGGCGGAGAAGCTATACGCGAAATTTTCAAAGTGTGAGTTCTGGATCAGGAAGGTAAATTTCCTTGGTCACGTGGTTAGCAAGGAAGGAATACACGTGGACCCTTCCAAAATCAAAGTGATTGAGAATTGGTCTACACCAAAGACACCCACATAAATCCGGAAATTCTTGGGTCTCGCAGGCTATTATCGCAGGTTCATCCAGAACTTCTCCAGAATCGCTAAGCCTTTAACTACCCTGACACAGAAAGGTGTAACCTTTAGTTGGGGAGTCAAGCAAGACACTGCGTTTCAAACATTGAAGCAGGCCTTATGCAGCGCACCTATATTGTCCCTGCCCGAAGGGACGGAAGACTTCGTTGTCTACTGTGATGCATCCAATCAGGGCCTAGGCTGTATGCTCATGCAACGAGGAAAGGTTATCGCCTATGCCTCGAGGCAGTTGAAAACACACGAGGTAAATTACACAACTCACGATCTAGAGTTGGGAGCACTGTTCTTTGCATTAAAGATCTGGAGACACTATCTCTATGGAACCAAGTGCACTATCTTCACCGACCATAAGAGCCTGCAGTACATCTTTGATCAGAAGGAGTTAAACATGAGACAACGGCGATGGGTGGAGCTACTTAGTGACTACGAGTGCGACATTCGCAACCATCCCGACAAGGCCAATGTGGTAGCAGATGCCCTCAGCCGAAAGGAGTACTCAGGGAGAAAGGTGAAAGCATTAACAATGACCATTCATTCCCATCTATCCGCGCAAATCAGATAGGCTCAGCTGGAAGCCTTGAAACTAGAGAAAGTGGCGGATGAAGCATTGCGGGGAATGGATAAGAACTTAGAGGTCAAGGGAGACGAAGTGTGCTATTTCATGAACCGGATATGGACCCCAAAGTTCGGCGGGTACAGAGAGGTTGTCATGAATAAGGCTCACAAGACGAAATACTTCGTTCACCCAGGTTCAGATAAGATGTATCTGGATCTCAAATAACTCTACTGGTGGCCAAACATGAAAGCGGAAATTGCAACCTTCGTGGGTATGTGCTTGACTTGCGCCAAGGTGAAGGTGGAGTATCAAAAGCCCTCAGGTTTACTTCAGCAACCAGAAATACCTGAGTGGAAGTGGGAAAGGTTAACAATGGATTCTATCACTAAGTTACCTAGATCTCCGAGTGGGCACGACGCCATCTGGGTAATTGTCGATCGGTTAACAAAATCCGCCCACTTCCTGCCAATCAAAGAAAACTTCAAAATGGAGAGACTCACGCATATCTACATTCGAGAGATAGTTCGCCTTCACGGGGTACCTGTATCCATTATCTCCGACCGAGATAGCAGGTTCACCTCAAGGTTTTGGCAATCGCTACAGAAGGCTCTTGGAACTAAGTTGGATATGAGCACAGCTTATCATCCACAAACATATGGACTGAGTGAGAGGACAATCCAGACATTGGAAGATATGTTGAGAGCCTGTGTCATTGACTTTGGCACGTCATGGGATACTCATCTTCGTTTGGTCGAATTTTCTTACAACAACAGCTACCATACCAGCATCAAGGTTGTGCCGTTTGAAGCCCTCTATGGCCGCAAGTGCAGATCCCCTCTGTGTTGGGCTGAGGTGGGTGACACGCAGCTAGTCAAGGGTCGAGTCCTCGACAGCACTCTCACAGGTCCTGAAATCATCCGAGAGACGACTGAAAAGATCGTACAAATCCGGGAACGACTGAAAGCCTCATGAGATAGACAAAAGAGCTACGCCGATAAGAGACGAAGACCCTTGGAGTTCCAGGTTGGTGACCGTGTTTTGTTGAAGGTCTCACCCTGGAAAGGCATGATACGCTTCGGAAAGCAAGGAAAGCTGAATCCAAGATACATTGGACCGTTCGAGATCCTTGCTAGGATCGGTCCAGTAGCGTACAAACTCCAGTTACCCGAGAACTTAGCAGCGTACATCCCGTCTTCCACGTGTAGAAACTAAAGAAGTGTCTGTCTGATGAAACACTTGTGATACCCCTCGGTGAAATCGAGCTAAAAAAAGTCTACACTTCGTGGAAGAACCCGTGGAAATCATGGACTCGGAAGTCAAACAAACGAAACAAAGTCGCATCCCGATAGTGAAGGTTCGCTGGAATGCCAAGCGGGGACCTGAATTCACTTGGGAGCTTGAGGATTCAATGAAACAGAAGTACCCTCATCTTTTTCCAAGTCCATAATTGTATCTCTATTCTTGAATTTCAGGACGAAATTCCCTCGAACGGGGGGATGATGTGACAACCCGAAACTTTTTCCGTTTCCATTATGCAATTTCTGTTGATAAAATTTGAATTTTATTAATCTTCCGTCGAACCTTTGATTTAGAAAATCACCAGGTATTGTATAATTAAACTTATATATGCAAGTCGGAACCACAACCGCGCGAAACTCGAATTATCCTCGAAAAACATCATGTTCACGGCCTGACTGGAGTTCACGGCCGTAAACTCGTTTGCGGCCAGCGTCCGGTGGACCCCACCCACCGACCACAAAACCTCTATAAATATGAGACCCCCACCCTCATTTGAACACCTTTAACCGGAAACTCTCTCTTTCTCTCTCTAAAACTCTTGACCGTAAACACCTAGAAGGCCTTCAATCTTTGAGAAAACACCGAGAAACACCGTTTAGAGTTATTTCGGGGCATCTGGAACACATTTCTCTTCGAAATCAGCGCCCTTGTTCTTGAGTTTACGGCCCATCTTCAAAGACCGTAAACCCGTTTACGACCCATCTTCAAAGACCGTAAACCCGTTTACGGCCCATCTTCAAAGACCGTGTAAACTCAGTTCACGGCCGTAAACTCTTCACGTCCGCAAACCCTTCCTAAGTGGTGAAAGCTCGTTTTCTCGATTCAAGCAGGTTCCAGTAACATTCCTTAACCGAAAGCAAGTGTTTCTCTAACACTTTATCTAACGAAATCGCTAATTTAGATACATATATGTATTTATTTGATAATAGGATTCCGTTAAGTGCCACGTACAACAACTCGAGGATCTTCATTTCAGTCGACGCTTTCACACAACAACAGTGAGTTCATACCCCTACACTTTTACTGGTTTTAAAACGTTTTCAGGGGGAGAATACAAGCTAAACCATAAATGATTTTGTAAATTAATGCAAAGAGCTTTTAACAAATATAAAACTCATGCAATTCTCATACTTTAACCCTTTTATACTATGTTGAGCATAAGGGAAGTTTTTCAACTTATCACTAAATTGCAAAGTTTTCCGGACTCGATATTCACTACGCTATACATGCAAACTATAATCGGTATAGTTTGGGATTAACGAAACATAACAAGTACATAAACTGTCACTACTAAACATATATGACAGATTTAGTTATAGTTTACATCACAACATGAACATGGCATTCATAACTGTAATTGTCACTACATACGGTGTACATACGGATTTCACTACGGTATAACGCTACAACACTACATGTAAACTAGATTGTACGATACTGTGAGGCTCTACTTCAAGACTGTACCCTTAGATGTACAGGGATAAATCCTATCATAGTATAACCAGAGTCTCCTGGAGGGAGAGCGTGAGATTTGTGAATAGATCTATTCGGGACTGACAATCCCACACCCGAACTGCTAGCTACAGTTAGACAGGCATGCCTGGGGTGACAAATGTCATTTAACTCAACGCTTGAAGAATGTTGGAAAGGTCTCTAGTCATATCGAGTATGGTTATACGACTCACAATATGTGTAAATGACCTTTAGTTTGCAAGTTGGCACTCTTCAACAGTTTTATTTATACTAAATGGAACTAATACACACTACAACTGGAGAATTTCCAGGGGTTTCAAACAGAACCGATCATACAATGGTTTCACGTACGAAATACTTATACATCATGATTAGCATTAGCTAGTCACATGAAGTATTATTTTCGCATATCACTATAGTTTTTAGTAACGAACATTCATGGTTTTATACAGGATTGAAAACACTACATTTTCACTAAAGAAAATATCGGATTTTCTTGAAACTATACGAACACCTTTACAAGATCATCAACAAGTTTTCATTACAAAATACTACTTATGAACTCACCAGCTTTATGCTGATATTTTTCAAACTGCTTGTATTCTCATGAAACAGTAGTTAGGTACTGCTTGGATTTAGAGAAGCCGGAGCAATAAGAGTCTTGTTTTTATATTTTTATATACTTTTGATGTAATTAAGACAAGTTTCAAACTAATGTAAACATTTTTATGTATCCAATGTACTGGTTGTGTTGCTATGTTTCCTATTATTCATTGGTTGTGATGCTAAACATGACGTCCTCCACCCCGGAACGATTCCGCCATTCTGGTTTTGGGGTGTGACAGTTTATAATACAGTTCATAACCTTTTTACGAATAAAATGTAGATCAACTTCACAATGTTCTGTTATTTTGTGGAAAACATGGTTATTTGCAAGTTTAATTGCAGAGTCATTATCACAAAATATGTTTACCGGAGTTAAATCACTAACTCCTAAATCAAATAAGACTTTAAGTATTCAAACAATTTCACAAGTGATAGAACGTAAAGCTCTATACTCAGATACGATAGAAGAGTGAGAAACAATCGCATGTTTCTTACTTTTCTAAGAAACCAAAGACTTTCCAAGAAAAACTTGATGCCCAGTAACAGACCTTCTAGAACTCAAACATTTTGCCTAATCAGCATCCATATTTCCAGCCATGTCAAAATTGTTTGATTTAATTATAGAAATTCCTTTATCTGAATTACTTTTAAGATACCTAAGTAACCTAAAAGTTACCTAAAATGAGATTTTCATGGCTTATGTATAAATTGACTCAAAATATGAACACAATATGAAATGTTAGGTCTTGTTCTAGTTAGATAAATCAATTTTCCTACCGATATCTGAAAATTAGTAATGTTATCTAGAAATTCATCTTTTTTATCAAAATCACAATTTGCAACAAAATTAGCTTATGAAGGTGTGGTTATAGGTTTACATCCAAGCATACCAAACTCATACAATAACTCAAGACAATACTTTCTCTAATCAAGACACACTCCACTGTCAACATCTATAACTTCTATTCCATGAAAATAACTCGATTTTCCAAGATCCTTAATCAAAAGTTGAGTTTTCAGAAAATCTTTTATTTTACTAATTTCACTAATATTATTAATAGTCAAAATTATATCATCTACATAAACAAGAACTATAATAACAATATTATCTTTATTCCTAACAAACAGATAATAATCATTTACACCTTGCTAAAAACCAAAGCTAAACAAGGAAGTACACAACTTTTCATTCCATTTCCTAGGGGCTTGCTTTAGCCCATATAAAGACTTTACTAATTTACATACTCTTGTATCACTTTTAGAGTGATACCCTTGAAAAAGAATCATGTAGAAATCCTCAAAAAGATCACCATATAAAAAATACATTATTTATATCCAATTGATAAATTGGCCAAGAATTATTAACAGAAAGTGAAATTACAATACAAACAATTACAATCTTTGCAACAGGTGAAAAAGTTTCCTGGTAGTCTATACCCTCTCTATGATTATAACATTTAGCAACTAATCTTGCTTTATAACGTTGAACTTCCCAATTTGGTTTGTATTTTATTTTATATACCCATTTACAACAAATGAGTTTCCTATTTTTAGGTAAATCAGTTATGTCCAAAGTATGATTTCGGTAGAGAGCTTCTATCTCATCATTCATGGGTTTTATCCAATTATGGTCTTTAGATGCTTCTTCATATCCTTTTGGTTCATTTGTCTTATTTAGATTAGTAACAAAACATTTATGTTCATTATTTAGATAAGAATAGTTAACTTTATTTTCACTTTCATATCTATCTTTTCCCTCTACCACATAGTCATTAAAATTAACAGGCATACTAGATTATCTTCTAGACCTAGAGGAACCTATTGACTGGTCTAAGGAGGGAAAGGTATTAGTTTGACTATTTTCCTCAGTTATATCATATGGACTTGGCATAGTCGTACCAGATGAAGGCACATGTGTCTCGCTAGTCTGGTTGCTGACTTGTGTCGTATCAAAAAAAAAATATCATCCAGTGGCTGAGCTGCACTAGAACCATCCATCTGGTGGTTGGCACTCAAGTCATCATGACTAATAGTATCATTCGTATATTCAAAATTGTTTAATTCGTCATAGGAAAAAGGGTCCACTGGATTAAGAGAATAAAAACTTTTATCAACATTTTTCGATGTTAGTTTAAATGGAAAAACATATTCATAAAAATCACACCCCTGGAAATAAAAACATAATTTGTATCAAGACTTAGTAGTTTATAGCCTTTCTTTTCTGAAGAATATCCTAACAAAACCCACACTTTAGGTCATTTAGAAAATTTATCAGAATTATTAAGTTTTGTAGCAAATCACAAACTACCAAACACCATTAAACACTAAAAGACATGAACCTTTTTAAAAACAAGTTCATATGGAGACTGATGTGCACACTAGTACATCCTAGCTTTAAATTTATACCTAACTTAATTTGCTAACTATGCACTTATAGACAGTGTACCTAGTCGGATTATAGAATAACTTGGGTAAGTCGGGTGTCGAACACAGGGAACACAATTTAACTAAATAAAATAATTACTTCTAATTAACTAAGAAACAAACTTAGATTTGGGGGGGGGGGTTACTGATTTTTCAAGGTCAAAAGAACTTCAATTACACTATTATCAACAAACAAGCAAAGAAACACGAGCTAACTTCAAGAATTCAACAGTACTTCTGCTTAGATCCGATTTCAACTTCTCCTATGATTGATTTCTAGTGGATGGATTATATTAATTACCAATTTGTTATCTAGTTATTATGATCAAATATCTAACCTTACCAATTTATGAATTACCATGCAATGATCAAGCACAAGTTAAACACCAAATCGATAGTAAGCATAAATTGGACTATGAATGATAGTGGTTACTTTCTTATGATCAAGTTCAGCAACCAAGCACAAATTAAGATTAATTATGCTCTCTAACACAATTAAAGTTACTAGCTTTAATTGCTTTATCTAAGATGTGATTAATCCTAACTGTAATTATTTAATGATCATAAACAATTAGGAGACAAATTCATCCAATTAGAATGATCAAGTATCACACAAAATTTTATTAATAAGCAATAAAACTAGAAGTAAAACATGCTAGGGTTTCAACTACCAAACATATGTAAAATCAACATATAGTATCCATAAATCAAAATCAACACAATAGAATTAGGTTCATCTTCACCAAATAGAATTAAAACATTTTTAGCCTCTCATTGTAGCAGAAAAACACATAAGATCCATGTAATAAAGACTAGAAATACGTATGATTAGCAAACCAAATAGATCTATGTAAAATTCTTCTAAATCTTCTTCAATTCTTGAGCTCCACTTGCTTCTCGATCTTCTTCTCAGTTTCCAGGGGTTTTTACTCGCATTTTTACTCAGAAAACCGGTTGGAAGCTTCAACATTAGACCTAATGTTCGGGTATTTATGATTTCTTAAAATCTGATCACCACGTCGTGATTAACCGTCACCACAACATGGTCCTCGTATATATATTCCGTATTCTCCAAGTCAGCTTGTATGATCGTGAACCTTCCATTCACCATGTCGTATTGGAGGATCACCATGACGTGGTCTTCTGTCTTCAAGTATTCTTTTTCTTCTTCATGTATTAGCTCCCGTTTTCCAGCTTCCAGCTCCTCGTTTTCTTCCTTTTCATCCCGATCACGTCTTCGCTGCTACAAAACTCATTTCAAACATAGTAACTATCTTTTATCCCAAATTTAACATAAATGTAGCTAAAAGTATTAGAAATATGCATGAAATACATAACTAAATATGTACATATCAAAATACCCCACACTTGGCTTTTGCTTTCCCTCAAGCAAAACTGATTTTATTATCATCACATGAAAACCCTAGCTACCAACATCGCACAAGACAATCCATTTAGAGCCTCTCCATTACTTCAAGACCGCAGTGCATATATTTGTGTCTACATTTCCCTATGAACTTCCCCAATCCTAAATACTCACAATCTTCATAAACACTTCCCCACTTCTTTTGAACAACATTCATTTTATGGGTCCCTCCGAATATATCCTCATAAATCTTTCTTAACCTCAAGGTAATTTTTGGTTAAGCCCCAAGTATCCATATGGAAAAATAACCTAGAATAAAAAAATTAAAATAAATAATAATAACTTGGTAAATTGCCTTATTGTTGAGTCTTCGATGATTTGAAACTTTTCTTCATGATAATTGTTGATCCTCATAGCTTTGTAGACTCTCTCAAACTTTTGCAACTTTTTTTTTCTTTATATATATATATATATATATATATATATATATATATATATATATATATATATATATTCTTTTCTCACTTTTTTCACTCAAAACTAAAAATCCTAAAAAACATATGCTTAAGAAAGGGAACTTAACTTCAACCCTTATTGGTTAGATGTATTAGTCTAAGGTGCAATGACTACCTAAGCTCTCCTGGATACGTTTTTGGTACATGATGCTAAACATATTATGACCCTCAAACTAAGCAAGGTTGTGTTTTTGTTCCATGATTTCACTAGGACAGGGAAGCCACAAATACACTAGAACATATATTGGCTCAAATAAACATTGAAACTCGCATCGAATCGTCTCACACACCACTAGCAACCGAGATCTCAACATAACAATTTTTTTAAACTAGATTTAGTTTTAGATTATTATTTCAAATCTTTCTAAAAAAATTAAATTCTCGTCATTTTTTCAATTTGTGAATCAGTATGCTTGTATTCCTATATTCAACCCCTACCCCACACTTAAATGATACAATGTCCCCATTGCATGCTAAAAAATTAAAGAACATAAATTAAAGATGCTAAATTGGAACAAACATACATGGGATAGTAGTAGCGAGATCGAATTCTTGAAAGTGTGTGGAAAAGATTGGATATCTCGTATAATTGCTGGAAACAGTACTACTGAGCCTTCTTCTCTCGTGAATGTGAATGTAACTGTGCCGGATCAAAATGAACCAAAGAACCATCTTCAAAAAGTGTGCTGAACCTCAAACACGACGTGGGAAAGAAACACCACGTCGTGGTGTCGAGTTTGAAGTCGTGATGATCGAGCAAAATAAGACCGCCACGGCGTGGTATAGTGATGCCCATCATGGTAATAGGCCTGATGAAATTTAGTCGGGGAAATAAAGAATACCACGGCGTGGTCTAGTGATGCCAGATCGTGGTATCTTCCCAGAGTGTCTTTGATTGCCAAAATACATCTTTCTTCTTAATGGCTTAGGACCATTCCTGACCTTGTCTTTCTATAGAATTCCTTTAATACTCTTCTCTTTATCAAGTGGGAATCTCACACTTATTCAAAAACATGGTCTTCAATTATAATCTTCAAAGAAAAATCGCACGAGTTTTTTTATCCATTAAGCTCATTCACTGCTTCACTTTCGTTCAACACTACAAAATAAGATTAAAAGACTAGAAAAACACAAGATCATTTTGTTAAACTAAAAATAAAAGCTAAAACGAAAAACTAAAAAGAAATCAAAAAGGAAAAGAAAATGCAAACGCTTAAAAATCGATTTACCTCCCGAGAAGCGCTTCTTTTTTAGGATTCGTGAGCCAGACTCCTTCCCACTCTACGCTGTTGCGGTTGGGAGTGGGATCTCCCCTTTCACCTTTTTCTCTTTCCACTTGCTCTTGTATTCTTGAACCCTTCGGATGTACGCCTTCTTTGAGTTTTCTTTCTTCTTTTGATTAGCACTTTCTTCATGTTTACGCTTCATCCATTTTCCTTGCTTTTTCACCTTTGTACTCTTCTTCTCATCTAGCTCCATCTTGACCATTTTTGGCTTCTCTAATTCCCCACCCATATCTTCATCAATTATCTCAACTTATTCATATGAATCAACTTCTACTTCTTCACTTGCCTCTTCCACTTAAGCCTTAGGTGTAGTGAACACGATCACCTCAAATGTCATAAGAATTGAGGCTGTTGGTTTATAACATTTGACATTTGCAACATGAGGCTTCTCCCAAAATTTTAACTCTTCTTCCACCACCTTTTCCATTTATTCTAGCTCACTAAGGTCTTCTCCTTCCAAGTCATTCATCTTTAACACTTCATCTTTTAGCTTTTCATGACTCACCTTTGGACTCATTTCGAAAGTGACTTCTTCATCTTCCACACGAAGTGTGAGCTTTGAGTCGTGGATGTCCACAAGTGCTCTTATGGTACTCAAGAATGGTCTTCCCAAAATAATGGGAAGGTCTTCAGCTTCTTTAATATCCAATACCACAAAGTTTATTGGAAAAATAAACTTCCCTACTTTCACCAACAAATCTTCAATGACTCCACGTAGGTGAGTGATCAAGTGATCCGCCATTTAAATTGTCATCCTCGTGTTGTGTAGATTTGGTATACTGAGCTTCTTGTAGAAAGAATATAGCATAAGATTGATGCATGCCCCCAAATCGGCTAAAGCATTTATAGAGGTGGAATTGCCAAATTCACAAGGCAAAGTTAGTTGGCCCAGATCTCCCATTTTGATTGGCAACCCATTGATGATTGCAGCTGAACACAACTCATTTAGCACTATGGTTGATGCTTTTTCAAAATCCTTCATATTAGTCATAACATCCTTAGCAAACCTAGGAAGCTTAGGCATGGAATTTAAGAATGGAGCATAAATTGAGAGGGATAACACTTGTTCTATGAACTTCTTTTGTTCCAGCTCCAGAGTATGCTTAATGGCTTGAGATGGGAATGGAAAAGGAGGCTGATACGAATTGAGAGGAGAAAAATTCCGATCTGCCAATGACCACGTTGTGGTAAGGTCACCACGCCGTGGTGAATCATCAGAATGCGACTCACTTTTTTCTTTTTTAGCTGCGGGCTTCCCTTCTTTTAAATACGAATTGGGCTAAATGGCTCATAATGAACTACTTCTTTAGTGTAAATCACCATTACATGAGGTTGCGGTCTTTGATCAGGATTCTTTGGTGATAACCTCTCATTAACAAGTGTTGTTAGTTGCCCAAGTTGAGTCTCTATGTTCTTGATGGAATCTTGATGATTTCTCACAATAACATCAGCACTATCAAGCCTTTTTTTCTTATGCTTCCATAAACCTATGAAGTACATGCTGGGTTTTGGGTACTATAACACTCTTATGGTGCACATACAACCCTAATTCCTTGGATCTAAGTTTTCTCTAATTATACATGCAACAAAATCATCCAAATCATGAAACCTACAACTAGCATACAAATTTGATATTGCAACATAAAACAAGTTAAATTATTACCTCTTTGTTGTAGCTTGTAGAGTTTTGGCCTTTCAAGAGCTTAGCACCCTAAGTGTGATACCTCAAACAAGTCACAAACACCAAGAACAATTGGAGGACAATGAGAGAGGTTTAGGAGACACCAAAATCGGCTAGCTTCTTCTAGGAATACGTGTGTGCCGATTTTGGAGCTAAGGGAACACATTTATAGTGCAGAATTCCAAGAGTCACTTGTTAACCCTAATTCATACACTTAGGCTTTTAATCCAACAACACTTCATGGACTCTTATATGAACTTAGTCCATTACTAGTTAATCATGGATCATTAGCCCAAATCATATGTTTCACTGATTTACATAATCAGCCCCTATTAATTTAATCAGTCTCTTTTGATCACTAAATTAATTCCAGACTAATTCTTGATCGGTACCAATTAAATAATATGATTTCTCAATTAATATATTATTCTTATAATATATTAATAAATCACAAGTAACCTCTTTTTCAAATATCCATCCTATCAAATTGTTTTGGTGAAGGCAACCCAGAATGGACCATGCTACTATCGGGTCAAGTACATACCAATTATAGTTATGGGCTTAGAGACCTAATCCAACAGTCTCCCACTCGGATAAATCTAATAACTATAATTGTAAGCATGACTTCAATATCTGATTAGCAATCGTAGCTCTTAAAAGCCGCTGTCGAACTCTGATGCGTCCATTAGATAAGGAATCATATATTCCTCTATTCTACAAGATATCGTATGAACTGAGACATGAATTATAATCATTCTCTCTGTTCATGTGTTGTTTCCCGATTTCCGATTTATGATGAAAGACTAATTGAACAAATTAAATCAGTCCAGGATTGGCCAAGCGCTTAGGGTTTCCATCACTAAATCATCGAGGGGCCCACATATATCGCTTTTATCCCTCTTAGGGTAAAAGGAATGGATAAACTTCGACTCATATGCTTGCTCTATTTACTCATCAAATCACACACATCAATATGTTTTATAAAACCATGTTACTGGTGCGTTTACGTATCATCAATGTGCAACCGGCTTGTAAACTACAACTATATGTCTCCGTTTGAAGAATATAAGATATTATCATCTCACAGTCACTCGTGATAAAATCCATGAAGTGATTCAGATGAGCGTGGGTTTAATCTAATACTCAAATCTTATTACAGGAGTACTCATGAACACTGCAGCAAACTTGTGCTATGTCTAAACACTTAGACAATCTATAGATGGATTCATGACAGTCTTACCTCATTACTTACTTCCAAAGTATGATTGACTGTGGATGTTTGATTAACCTAGTTATTCGGGAAGTAAAACATGCGAAGTGAAACACAAGAATAATCGAATCCAGTATGGTCTCAAAACTTTTGAATATAAATAAAAAACTTATTATTTAATCACCATATTGATTACACATTATTCAATGTATAATGTTTCGACTAATCAACTTAATACTTGAATTAAAACAATAGTTATCCCAAGCTCCAAGCATGCACACTATGTTTACCTATGGTCCTTACTTTGTGAAATAGATCAATTGTAAACATTTCCAATGACACTCATTTCACAATTGCAAATCCTTATCGTAAGTGTAAGAATACAAAATCCTTGCCACTATTAGAACGTGTTAGATTCTAAACTATCATGCAATGATCCTTTTGTAATGTCAATGCACCAAAGTCATAGAGACTTGGACAATGGTATTACAAATTACTCCACTGGAGATTGTTATAGGACAATTCCACAGATACGAAGTCTTATATTCAAAGTACATTCCTTTGAACATCCTTCTTGCATGAAATCTTCTAACTTACACATAAATTCTTAATATCCAACTCCCATTATGGAAACATTTCCATATTTGCCATGTGACAATCCCATCTATTCATAATCATGTCAATATGGTCCTTCCATTACTATACTTACAACTGTCCATAAGCAACCAATCTTTGGCGAACCTTGGATTGTCCTTAATAATTGTTTAACAACTTTGGTCATATACGGTTCTAGTCCATTTTCCTTCTTAATGCCCTAGGCATTTGGAAAATTCAGAACACACAAATATTATAGCATATGCAATCGATCCTATACCCGAAGCATATGGGACACGATTCACAATGTCTTACATAAAGACATGATACTTTACCAGTCTCTCGCTATAACATTTCCATATATAGAATTTCCTTATGTTGAATCATTTCATCATAACATTCATATATGTTCATGACTAAATTCTATTAAAATCTTAATCTAAGCTTTTAGATTTGAAATGAAGTATAGGTTCCTCTCCCTTAATTATAGCAAAACAAAATTTTTAAACTGTGCAACTTTGCAAACTTTTGTTTTCTATAATAGCATTGCTAACTCGCAATACATAACGTAATAATTGTGCTCCCACTAGCATAATAATTACATTCTTACAAGCATAACACTTATGCTCCCACTAGCTTTGACATGTACCCAGAAATCAGTTGGACTTCTAGAAATCAATACTTATTGACTTTCTTTCCAAAGTTTAGATTTCTGATACTTGTTGCTTCGAAAAGTCTTTTATTAGACTTCACAAGCTTATACACCATTCATTAGAAAGCTCACATGTGTATCTAAACAAGTTTAGAACTTACAGCAGTAAGTTCCGAATGTTCAAACTTTTTTCCATTTCTCACAATTCGAACTATGAAGAGGAATGCCATAATCATAATCGAATTTGAGAATGCAATCTACACAACTGTAATTTCTTTAAAATCTACTTAGTGAAAGTGTTTCCTCACAATTCATTTTCATGAAGTGGATAGAAACCTTATGTCACTTAGATTTATGGTGTATGTGTTCCTGTCCATGTGAATTTGTCATAACCATAATCACAAGACAAGGTTTGTGACAAATCCAAACTCATATGGACTGAACTTTTTCAATCTCAATCTCTTGCCACTTAGTAGTACAGGGCCTACCATTGTTTCCAGCTTATTGTGCAGTTCACTCCTACAGATCAATGTACTTTCCTTTGATTAAGGTGCTTTACCATATGCATTCAAATGAGAACTCATAGAACTCTCATGTATAGTCAACTTCAACTGGAATGGCACAGAATCAAGAATGTGTCAACACGATAGGTTACAAACCTCAAGTCGTGTGCTAGTGATTAACAATAGGTTTATTCTTGATTAGTTCTTGAAACTTTTCAAGGTCTTTAAGACTCCCACTGACCTCCTGACATATAAGATTCTCTTGTCAAAGAGCATTCCTTGACAAACAAATATTCAAGAGTTAGTGCGGATTCTTATCAAGACATACACTTCACACAATTGGTCTTAGTAGATCTTTGTCTTATCCAAGACATTACAACTTACCAATTTCAAATGTGCAAGAGTAATAAAATATTTTCTATTCCACATTTGATGAGTGTGTTATAAACCTTCTTAAGATTATGTCACTCAAGATACAATCTCTGAGTATGACTCTATGACTTGATTTTGGAACGAAGTATAACTCACCTTAATTGATTTAATAATTTCAACAATTCCCGATTCCTCTTCTCAGCCACACAAGTGCACTAAGGTGTCCTTAGAGGATCAATTGTGATATGGTTTTCATAATCCCTAAGATGATCATAAAACACGATACTAAAGTACTCTCCTTTCCTATCAGATTGGAGGAACTTTTATCTTTCTGCCTAATTGATTCTTCTTATTCGTTCTGCTATTCATTGAAGCTTTTCCAATGAATCAGAATTACACTTAGTCTTGTAAGTATAACCATATTTACTAAACCTTTAGTAAATCATGACAAATAGTCTTTATCATTCGTTGTGGTGGATCTGACCAGTGTATATCATTGTGTACTAGACCCTTTTCATCTTTCACTTGAATTACATATATATATATATATATATATATATATATATATATATATATATATATATATGTAAACAAGGATTTACTCTTAATTCCACAAGTACCAAGATTTTCATACATCACATGATTCAAATCATATGATTCCATGTTTCTGTCCAATTGAAACTCGGGCGATGAGAATTTTTCGTTATTTGGAAAATTACGAGACACTACCACAATTGATATATAACTAAGAATCAATCATTTTCCATATTGCTATTAATGGAAACATATAAACAACAATTTTCACAATTGCCATTGCAAGGAAACATAAAATAAGATAAAATCAAAATTTTCTTTATTTATAAAATGTGCGGAAAACTTGTCCTTACAATGCAAATACAAATGAAAACTATGTTACTAAATATTTCTAAGCAATCTATCATAACTCCTAAGTAGCAGCTCAAAAATCCGATCATCGAACCATGCGATCGAAATCCATCTCTTCGCGATCAGAATCAACTTACTCTTCTTTCAGGCTTCCTTTCTCTTCTTTGATCCTACAAAACATCAAAATGCAATCTTATCACATCATGTATTAAGAATCTATAAGTAGGAACTTAATAGAGTTAGATAGTGAACTTACCTGAAGTAGAACCATACAATTTGATTTTACCATCTCTTAGATCTCTCAGGTAGTCAGGGCAGCTTCGTAACCAATGCCCCTTCTCTTGGCAATAGAAACAAACAGACTCTCTCGGAAGGGTACACGGGACAATCACGGACTTAGCCTTTCTCTTTACCATTTGGTCAAACGGTTTGACCTTGGCCAATCCCTTTCCATTGGGAAAAGAAAGATTTTCTAGACTTCCAATGTCACCATTGTCAATGTCCATGGAAGTTTGGGAAGTAGATCTTCCAATCAAGTTTTCTTTACCAATGCGCCAAATCATTGCTGATTCAGCAGCAATAAGCAAATAAGTAAGATCGATAAGGGTCACGTCGTGGTCTGTCACATAGTAGTCTTTAACAAACTCACTATATGACTTAGGAAGTGAATGAAGAACCAAGTCAATAGCTAGCTTCCTTGGGAACACGACACCCAACATTCCCAGCCTGTCAATATGCAGCTTTATGTCCAAGACGTGAGCACATACACACTTTCCATCTTCATGTTTTCTTGCCAATAGGTTTTGAGTGATCTTGAACCTTTTCAAGTTGACGAACATGTGGGTCAGGGAGAGTAATTAGAGGAGGCAGAGAAAGTGAAAAATGATTTCCATTTTCATGATTGAAGCGTGGAACATCATCTTCATGAGGGAAGCTATTTTCAAAAGATTCGGGAAGACCATAGTTGTCAGAATTAGACATCTACAAGGGAGAAATTCAAGTTAATTGATTTAAGTCCTTAATATAACACCCAAAATGAAATATTAAGGCTAGGACCGAACACAATATTTTACAATTCGGAAGAGGGATGTCGTAATCCAATTGCAAAATATTCGAAGGTAGGTAAATGAGGATTTACCAATTTCCACCATGAAAAACGAAAATGAATATTAGGTTTTAAATGAATTGACATTCCTAGATTCTTTTGAGATTCATTGAACTTTTCAATGACATGTTTAATCTCGATTATGCCCTTCAAGTTTGTGACTGGGATACCAAGGATCACAAATAAGGTGTGAATAACCATGCAAATTAGCTTGGTATTCTCGATGTCATTAATCACCTAATCAGTGTGCCGGTTAACCACACACGCTCCATTGAACAATGATAATTTACGAGAAACCCATTTCCATCCTTCATTAGTCCACTAACTGGCCAATAAGGTGCAATGTGCAATTTCATGGGTTAGCATCAAATTCACATTTTTCCTAAAGTAACTAAGATTGGGAATTTATAAAGTGTTTAGTTACTTTGTATTTAATTATACTTTTAATGAGGATTTAAGTGTCCTATCAAGCCCGTTCAGCTAACGACCCTCCACTGGTCAAGGGTGCGGTGGGTAAGAGTGTATACCCAATGACGGTCATTTTACAGGCAGCTTCCTTAAACACCCCTTATAGACCAGCTTCGTGAATGAGGCCTACTAACGGTAAGACTGACTTGTAACTTATACTTATATATAATATATTAGACTTTTAATTTTATATAGTATAAGGGTGTATTTTATACATTTAAAATACTAGGTGGTTTAATCTATTAATAAATTAGACTTTTAATTTAATTAAATTTAAATCATATGATTATGGATTTATTAACTTTCTCTTTTAATAGAACATTTAATCAATTTAATAAAGTCCATAAGAGTGTAATTTGAACTATTTAAATGAAACATCAAGGTTCTAAATACAAAATTCAAAATTAAAACTTATTTAATTAATTTTTAAGTTATGAACCCAAGAGTTGCACGTTCAAATTATTAGGTTTTTAGAATTCAATGTTTCATAAATGTGACTTTTCCATTTCCAAAACTTGAGGGCAAGTTTTGTAGCTCTTGAAAACCTTTTAAATTCCAAACTTGATGGCAAGTTTTATAACTCCTTAAAAAAAATGAGTTCCAAAACTTGATGGCAAGTTTTGTAACTCTTCAAAAACATTTAGATCAAATTTTAACCAATAAAATAATCATATTATCTTTTACCAATTTGATCTAATTACAATTCATGTAGCAAGATAAATCAAATAATACAAATAATTCGCTTATCATATAACTTGTAATTATCTTAATATTTGACATTGGTCTTTTAATTGGATCCAGTTAATCACTACCATATCAGAAAAAACAGATTTTATGATACAAAACAGTTTATGGTAATGAACCTAATCCAATTTTGGCCAAAACACATGAAAAACTGCAAATAGATGATCCAACTCGTCGAGTTGATGTACTGGACTCATCGAGTTGGCTTGATTTGTTCTTGACTCGTTGAGTCAGTTCATAGCACTCATCGAGTCCACTGTTCAGACAACAGTTTTTCAATTTTTTTCAACTTTGAACAAATAACCAATGCATCAATATAACAGAAAACACTCATCGCTTTGATACCACTGTTGGGTATTGGGTACTATAACACTCCTATGGTGCACATACAACCCTAATGCCTTGGATCTAAGTTTTCTCTAATTATACATGCAAAAATATCATCCAAATCATGAAACCTACAACTAGCATACAAATTTGATATTGCAACATAAAACAAGTTAAGTTATTACCTCTTTGTTGTAGCTTGTAGATTTTTGGCCTTTCAAGAGCTTAGCACCCCAAGTGTGATGCCTCAAACAAATCACAAACACCAAGAACAATTGGAGGACAATGATAGAGGTTTAAGAGACACAAAAATTGGCTAGCTTCTTCTAGGAATACGTGAGTGCCGATTTTGGAGCTAAGGGAACACATTTATAGTGTAGAATTCTAAGAGTCACTTCTTAAACCTAATTCATACACTTAGGCTTTTAATGTTACACCCCCAAACCAGAATGGCGGAAACATTCGGGGGTGGATGACTTCACGTAGTATCATAACAGTTGAATATTTTTAAATAAAGTAACCCAACCATCATAAATATAATAAAAGTTTCATCGTTGCATGTAATACATGTTTCAAAAGAATAATACAAATATGATGATTTAAAATGTTTTAATAACAGAAGCCTTAGCGTTCCTTCTCCAAAAGCTGATGGTTACCTGTATTACTGATTCCCTGAGAAATACAAGTAGTTTTGAAAAAAGCGTCAACAATTAAGTTGGTGAGTTCATAAGCGTTTTTGTACTAAAATTTATATGTCTTTCGGTAAAAATAACTGAACGTGTTTTCCAGAGAATCCAATATTTTCTATGTATGTGTGATAGTTTGAAAAAGTTCCAAAGGCTGGAATGCAATAGTATCTTTCATGCTAAAATGGTGAAAGTGGATTTATACATATGTAATGTAACACCGAATGCATTTAAGAGTCTCGTAAATCAAAAATATTTCGATATTCCATGTGAGATTGATAACCATGCTATTGACCCAGACTGCCTGTAACAACGTTCTTCAGGCGTTGCAGTGTTATTACGTTTGTCACCCCAGACCTGCCGGTCTAACTGTAGCTAACAGTTTAGGTGCGGGATTGTCAATCCCGTATAGATCTATACACATGCATCACGCTCTCCCTACAAGAGATTATAGTTTATAATACATGACTTGAAATGCGTACTTGAGAGTATGGTGAAGCTGGATGTCTCACAAAACTTAGTATCAAAAGATTTACGCAATGAAAAGTCCACGTTTCTGGTAAACGAAAGTATTTCCTTTTTACAGTGTTTATGTAAAGATGTCATGAATAACTCGTAAACTATACCCATTATAGTTTTTCAAAAGTGTGTTCCATTTGGTGATAAAAACTCGATGTAATACCAACTTTGCATGTAAAGTGTAACGTTGGTATTAATGTTGTTTAACATTTATAAACAAAATGTAGGTAAAGTATTTGAAACCATATATATAACGATGCGTATTTTAACATAAGTTTTTCTTCGTGTTTCACTTGTATTCCCCCCCCCTAAAACATGAAAAAGACGTGAAAATGTAGGGGTATGAACTCACCTGGAAAGTGTGGTGATTTGAAGAAAACGAGATTTTCTCGGGCGGCCCTTCGATCGGAAAGTGGTGAATTTTTTCGGGAATCTCGGAGCTTCGGACCTTCGTCGGGACTTGGATACGGAACCGGGGCGTCGGGGTAATCTCGGGATAGTAGAAGTATGAAATTTGGGAGATAAATTGAGGAATGAGCAAGTAAAAGTGGGAAGTCTCGCATGCTATTTATAGGAGGGCTGCCAGGCTTCGTACGCTGGGTGTAATCCGAAGTACGCGGGGCGTACCTCGTACGCGGGGCGTACCCTCGTACGTAGGGCGTACGTCAGCGATGACGTCTCCGGTCTCTGGTATTCAGATGGGACGGTAGTAGAGGGTGTAGGGGCGATGTGGCCGATCTGAGGCCGTGCATTGGGTACGCTGGGCGTACTCCAAAGTACGCTGGGCGTAACCCTTCGGATAAGCCTCGAAGTGTGTGCCCAAAACTTAAAAAATGGGTAACTTTCGCATACGAGCTCCGTTTTTGACGTTCTTTATATCCACGCGTAGGTGAGAATATATTCTACAACTTTCATTTAGACTCCGTCGGAAAATTTTGACTTTATTTTTAATTATATTTTGTTTAATAGGCCGGGACAGGATAAATCCGTTAAAAATTCATAACTTCTTCATCCGATGTCCGTTTTCGTCTGTCTTTTTACCGTTGTACTACTATTGACGAGACCTTCAATTCTCGTTTAGGTTGCGTCGGCTAAAAATCGTTCGATTTTTATCTCGAGTTTTTAGCTGTCAACTGCTACATCCGAAACTTCGAAAAATCATAACTTCCTCATACGAAGTGAGATTTGGGCGTTCTTTTTATAGACGCTCACGGTTTAACATAATCTACGACTTTCTTTTAGATACTTAAGGCTAAAAAGTATTTTATTGAAATTTCACTTTTTACGCTTAACAGTGTTTTACCGGTTGTGTCGCGGATTTTCGATTGGTCATAACTTCTTCGTTATAACTTGGATTTGAGTGTTCTTTATATTTCTGAAAACCTTGACACGATATCTAACACTTTTTTGTATCCCAATTGAGACTTTAGAACACTTCATTTTTGACGCTATTTTTATTGATTCAAAATAGTTTATAATATTTGACTATTTGAACATTACATTGACTCGAAATATCGGGTTGTCACATTTAATCCAACGACACTTCATGGACTCTTATATGAACTTAGTCCATTACTAGTTAATCATGGATCATTAGCCAAAATCATATGTTTCACTGATTTACATAATCAGCCCCTATTAATTTAATCAGTCTCTTTTGATCACTAAATTAATTCCAAACTAATTCTTGATCAATACCAATTAAATAATATGATTTCTCAATTAATATATTATTCTTATAATATATTAATAAATCACAAATAACCTCTTTCTTAAATATCCATCCTATCAAATTGTTTTGGTGAAGGCAACCCGAAATGGACCATGCTACTATCGGGTTAAGTACATACCAATTATAGTTATGGGCTTAGACACCTAATCCAATAGTACGAAATCAAAATCTATCTTCTTCTCGGGTGGTGGTTTTTCTTTTTTATAATAGCCACGACCGGTTTGTCTTAACTTTTCGTCCTTTTGCTTCTTGTACTCGTCATATGGCAACCACTTTTTTTTAGCTTCCTCCAATCTTCATCATATTTGTCACCACTGGAATAAAATACTTGTTCCTTCTTGTTCCTGTGCTCATCCAAATCGCAATCCTTCATTAAATGTGGCCCGCTACAATTATCACACACGACTCTTATGGTGTGTATAGATTGATCCAAATTCTTCATTCGCCTATCCATAGTATCTTGTTTAGCAATGATAGCAAGCATGTTCTCATTCCTCATATCTTCTTTGCCTCTAGTAACATCTTTTCTTGGGTTGTGATATTCACGTGAGTGCTTAGCGAACTCTTCAATCAACTCCTTAATGGTGGCCGACTCCATCTTTGTCATTGGTCCTTGAGAGTCAAGAAGTTGTCTTGTTGTGACATTCAATCCATCATAGAAAATGGAAAAATTCTTGTTCGACATTGAGATCATGTTGAGGGCAACTCGTAAGCAACCCTTATACAACTCCCATGCTTCATACAACGACTCTCCAACCAATTGTTGAAAAATTGCAATCTTATTCTTGAGCTTTGAGATCTTTGAAGGTGGACTAAATTGCTCATTAAAAGCATCACAAAGATTTGCCCAAACCCTCTCCCCCCCTTCCCTAGCACCTCCTAGGTGTTAGAGGCGAGTCCCGGAGCGTCGGAAGGCTCCGAGAAGAAGAGCTTTCGGCTCGGAAGTTCTACCCCTGCAGATCCCGGCTCCTTGCCAAACCCCTGGTAAGTGAGATATGCTTACCCTACCTTAAGTATAGCTTATGTTTAAATATAGTAACGTTATTAGGACCTTATAATAATTATTTGAGCTATTATTATGGGTTATATAAGTGTCGTTATAATATCTTTTTAACTACTCGCGGTATGGGGAATCTGGTTTAAAGGGCCGCATAGGGTTGTTGGATTTCAGAAGTGCTATATGCCAAAAATGGTCCTGCCCTCTGGTGTTTTATGTCTGGCCCCTGTCTGTACATAGTGGTTGGAAAATATAGTTTAAACGCTTATATAATAATAATAATAATGCTAAGACTAATAATTAGTCACAATGAATATTAGACTAAACCCTAGTGGTAATGATACTAGGTTTTGTCGAAGGAAATTGTTTTAAGAGTAACGAAGTGCTGTCCAAGTGCAGAGTCACCACCTTATCAGGTGAGTGCATAGTTACTTTCATCTTACACATAGATATGAAGTATTTTATATAAATAACGTGCTATGTGTGCATATTATCTGTATACTTGCTATCTATGCTGGATGAACGATTTTATACAAGTTTTATATGATTTAAACTGTATATGTATTTATATCTACATAATATGTTGGGTAAAACATGGGTAGATGAAATATGAGTTGGACGATAAGTTGAGAGGTAATATAGACCATGAGGTAAGGGTGAGAGGTGGACGATGTGAGAAGCCTTTTTCCCAAATGATGTCCCCGTCATCTAGCAGAGTATGGATGACAACCACAGACTATTCTAGACAGTCCACTGGAACACTAGCACGCTCGCAACCTGTAGGTGTTGTGAACGATGTGTTCACCCGGTGTACTCTAAACCTTGGCGATCATGCAGACTTGGTGCCTAAACCTTGGCGATCATGCAGACTTGGTGCCTAAACCCTGGCGACCATGCAGACTTGGTGCCTAAACCCTGGCGACTATGCAGACTTAGTACCCGTTGTGTAAATCGTGGCAACGATGGACTTCGTGCCGATACCTTAGGATGATCCTTAGGAATGAATGAACGAGGAATAGCTGATTCTTAAGGTAGATCTTTAGGAGTAAAGAAGATAATGGGGATGGGTAATTGGGTTGATTGTTTGATTTATAAACATAATAATTATATTATTGTGGGTTGAAAACCCTATGTACTCACCAGGTTTCCCAACCTGACCCACTTAGTTTATTTGAATCACAGGTGTCGATATGAAGTTACATTACACTGAGAGATTAAGGAGATATAAATCACTAGTGATAATCAATGTAAGTTCTATTTATGCTTATGTTTCTGTATTGACGATGACATCCCAAATGTTTTAAAATGAATAAAAATACTTTTCTTCGGAAATGATTTGATAACGTATTTATCATGTTTTACTGGGAACAAATTCCGCAACACTTTTATTTAAAATGTTACTCTGATTTTCAAATAAAGCATAAACAAAAATCGGTATTTTCTAGCCGTGAAAATGGGGATGTCACAGTTGGTATCAGAGCATTAGTTTAAGCGAACTAGGAATATGGATTTATTTCTAGACTTAATCTTAGAATGCTAAGCAATGATTGTGAGGAGTGTGTCTAATAAAATTTAGGTAATACACCTAAATAGACACAAGCACTAGCTAATTTAGGGAAAATGCCTAACATGCTTTTTTGTGCTAAATGATTTATGATGCTTTATAATGCTAAATATCTGATCGGATCTATGGTCTGTTGCCGACCGGATCTGAAAATTTTATGTGCTCAGGTTTCTAAACGTTTAATTACGATATTAGAACTGACATGTAACTTTTTGGAGTAATACGGAGGAATACGCGTCTAAATCTTCCTCTATCTATATTCTCGTCTCAATACACCAAATGCCTTCTTTGGTGTATAGAATGTCATGATAAGGACTCATAGCAGACTGAGAAAATGAAGGAAATGAGAAGGCTTACGATATTTAATGATACCTATCGGAAGATATTTTAAGAGTGATATCTTGCCTTTAGAACGCGTCTAAGAAATAATACGTCTAGTACGGGAGAAGTACACTTTCGATTAGCAGAAAGAAAGATTTTTTTGTATAATCCATGAAGTTATCCCATCGTCTGACATTTCCGTCACCAACCAAGTTGAATCAGAATTGATGATTGAAGATATGCATGGAAGAAGTCCTAGTAGAGTCTAGGGAAAATTATGTGATTGTTTGGACACATTTGTATGTGTTAAAATTGTTTTTGTGGTAATAACTTGGAGAACTACGAGACAATACTTGGGACGAGTATGAGTAAGTGTGAATGGTAGTAGAGGCCTATACTACCGGAAGCACAGGACTCACACTTGGATCAGGGAAAGTCACAAGGTTACCAAGAAGCTAGTAATTGATACCATTTTATTCAAGTATGTCGTTACCATTGTTTCGGTAATGACTAAGAAGATTGTTGTTATTCCGACCCTAGTGGTCATATCGAATTGAGTCCGACTACGAGGAGTATGTTACGTGGTTCGGAGAACCAAGTTTGATGTAACATCTGACTTAAGTCGGAAGATTGAAATAAAAGATAATCAAAGCGATCGGTAGAGGTATCGCGATAGTTGCTTATAGCTAGAAATGCTACCATTTAAGATTAGAACATGAAGGAAGGTATAGTCTGTTCTGGAATTTGACTCTAAAAGACCTGAGTCCAAGCAATGCATCATACGATGAGAGGTCATTAGAACATGACTCATCAGTCTATTATGATAATCGAAGGAAGAAACTTATCTCAAGTCTGTTAAAGAAGGAGTCTCCAATAAAGATCAAGATCGTGACATGAAGATCATGATTGGAAGTCTAACATGAGATAGAGATCGGGTCCAAGATCGGGCACCGCCTGCAGTTAGGAAGTCTTAGAGTTAGATACTCGTTCGAAGAAACATCAAAGTTACGGTTATTACTTAGGATGAAGAGATAACATATGGAGTCATCATGTGATCCCTGTTTTGTCGATGATTCCGGGATGTAATCATCCTAAGGGGGAGATAATTGTAACGCCCGCAGATCCGGGCTAGTCAATTTAGAGACAATGAGCATCAGAAATGAATTTTTGATGGAATATTATTTAGAAGGACTAATCTTAACCAAGTGGTAGTATATGTTACAAAGGTTCCGTACATATAAAGAACGCCGAAATCCGAGTTATAACGAAGAAGTTATGGCACGTCGAAGTTTTACGGCAAAACCGGCACGGCATCGGGAGACATAAATAGTGAAATTACGATGGAGGACTTTTTAGCCTTAGTGATCAAAACGAAAGTTGTAGTATACGTTAAACCGAGAACATACAAAAAAAGTACGCCCAAATCTGACTTCATATGAGGAAGTTATGAATTTTCTAAGATTTGGCTTAGCAGTGCACGACTCGAAACTCGAATTTTAGTTCGGCCAGTTTTTGGCTTACGGCACCTAAATGAGAGTTGAAGATCTCATTAATAGGAACTCAATGATAAAAAGACAGACGAAAACGGAGTCTGTATGAAGAAGTTACGAATTTTACACGGACATTTAACAGTGTAATATTCTCATACTATTAAATTTAAAATCGGTCGAGAATTATGTGACATACCCAATTTCACGGCCAGAAAAGACCGATTTAATTTATGCTTTTAAAATAATTTCAGAGGTATCATTTGATTAAAAGTGTTGCGGAATTTGTTCCCAGAAAAACATGATAAATATGTTATCAAATCATTTCCGAAGAAATGTATTTTATTCACTTAAACCATTGGGATGCCACCGTCAATACAAAAACATAAGCATAAACAAAACTTACATTCATTTACACTAGTGATCTACTTCTCTTTTAATCTCTCAATGTAAAGCAACTTCGTATCGATACCTGTGATACAATTAAACTGAGTGGGTCAGGCTTGGGAGCCTGGTGACTATATAGGGTTTTCAACCCACAATAAATAATAAACTTATTAAGTTCTCAATCAACAATAAATTTATTAATTCCATCAACCAAAATAACCCTAATTACCCATTCCAATTATCCTCACTTTACGTCCCTAAAACAACTATCATAAGGGACCTAGCCTAAGGATTATCATTAGGGGTGACAACATTGCTTTGGGGGTTCCTCAGCAAGTTATGTCAAATAAAACAAACATCGGGGTGACAACATTGCTTTCCCTCAGCAAGTTATGTCAAACAAGACATCCTAACATAAAACAACCAACAAGGTGACAACATTGCTTTCCTTCAGCAATTTATGTCAAATAGGCACGAATTCACATCGTCGCCATGTGCTAGTCCATAGCTCTTATTCATCGACGGTATTTCCCACGGGAGTTCCCCCCCCCCCCCCCCCGCAATACATGTCAATGGGTTTTCCATATACTAAGTCCATAGCTCTTATTTATCGACGGTATTTCCCACGGGATTTCCCCCCCCCCCACCCCACCCCACCCCGGCAATACATGTCAATGGGTTTTCCATACAGATGATGAACATACTTAAGGGGTTTCCCCAGCCTTACATGCCCTAAAGGCACTCATGAGGGGAATAGAGTACAGCGAATGAACACTTAATTCCATTAACACCTACAGGTTACGAGTCTGCTAGTGTTCCACAGACCGTCAAAACAGTCCATGGTTGTCATCCATACTCTGCTGAATGACGGGGGTCTTAGAGGACAGCGAATGAACACTCAAGTCCATTAACACCTACAGGTTGCGAGCCTGCTAGTGTTCCGCAGACCGTCTAGAACAGTCCATGGTTGTCATCCCTACTCTGCTGAATAACGGGGGTAAACGTTGGGTAAGGGCTTTTCTCATATTGCACCAGTCACGCCAACATTTGGGTAAAAGCTTTTCCCATATTTCACCACTCACTTTCAACTCATGATCTATATCACTGATCATCTCATCTATCCAACTCACTTTTCATCACACACCCACTATTTAACTCATGATCTATATCACTAACTCATGAAGCTTGTCCGATCACTTCATAAAAGAACAAAGACTCCAAAGCTCTTCCAAATAAAAGTATAGGGAAAATACTGAGAAAGTACTCCCGTACGCTCCCGTACCCCGACACGTAATAGTGTCAAAAGGAAGAACTAATGGATGAACACATAGTTCAAAAATACCTAATGAACATATAGTTCAAACATACGTATCGATTACAAGTCTACTAACGTTCCACTGGGCTATCTAAAATAGTTTGTGGCCGTTGTCTATACTCTGCTAGATGACTAGATCATCTTAAACATCGATACCTCTCATCACTTTTATTTCATCACACATCATCTAATTCATCTACTTATGTTTTACCCAACATATTTGTAGATAAAAAAATATATATAGTTTAAAACTTGTATAAAACATCAATTCAACAGTCACCTCAAATAAACAATTAATATATTTACACATAGCACGTATTTTAAGGTAAATACTTCATATATGTGTAAGGTGAAAGTGACTATACACTCACCTGATTTAATGAAAATCGGGCAGCAATTCGTTTCCTAAAACGATCGTTTCTAATAAAACCAGGAGTTTTATTGAGAAACCGGGCTCTGCGAAAGGTCGGGTTTCGAAACCGAAAAGATAAATTTTCCGGGTTTCTCGGGCACTTCGTGGCGTATTCCAGGGGTTATAATCGATACCGGGGCTTTGGGGAATGTTAATATGAAGAAAATATGAAGAAAGGGGTGCAAGATGGTGATTTTCTAAATGTATCCGAGAAGGCTCGCATGACCCTTCTATTTATAGGGTGTCCGAAGTCGGTCTTAGAAGGGGGAGTCATCAGGCGAGGACACGCAGCAGCAGGGCGAGGGTGCGCAACACATGGCTCGCATGTGCGAAGTGTCGGTGGCAGCCGCTGATTGGACCGAGGTCTAGTCCGAGACTTCGGACGTGGCCTCCTTCTGCGAGACTCGAACACGAGGAATAGGACACGCGTCGGACTCCTAGTGGACCCCTTCGGATGACTCAGCAGCTCAGATGACTCAGCATCTCGGACACGTGGCACGATCTAAGCGAGGGTGACGTGGCAAAAACGTGACTATGCGAATTTTCTCGATTTTTGTGCAAAAACTTCTAAAATCCATAACTTTCGCATACGAGCTCCGTTTTTGACGTTCTTTATATGCACGCGTAGGTAAAATTATGCTCTACAACTTTCGTTTCGACTTCATCGGCTAATTTTGATTTTAATTTTTAAGTTATTATTTTTAACAGACCGGGACAGGAAATCCGTTAAAAATTCATAACTTCTTCATCTGACGTCTGTTTTCGTAAGACTTTTTACCGTTGTGCTACTAATGCCGAGACCTTCGATTCTCGTTTAGGTCGTGTCGGCTAAAAATCACTCGATCTAAAATTCGAGTTTTTAGCTGTCTACTGCTAAACTGAAACTTCGAAAAATCATAACTTCCTCATACGAAGTCAGATTTGGGCGTTCTTTTTATCGAACTTCTCGGTTTAACGAATACTACGAGTTTCGTTTAGATCACTAAGGCTAAAAAGTAGTTTATCAAAAACTCACTTTTTACGACATTCGGCATCGTGCCGGTTTGTCGCGAAACTTCGACAGGTCATAACTTCTTCGTTATAACTCGGATTTCGGCATTCTTTATATATCCGTAATCCTTGTCACGCCCACTACAAGTTCCTTAATAGATATCGGCTTTACCTAATATTTAATTTTTATGCTCATTTTTATTCTTAATTAATTAAACCCTAATAATTAAGCATAAATGTAACGCCCGGGTTTCGGGGCTAAGCATTTTTAGACGATGTAATAGTCTAGGTCAACTATTGTAACTCTTTTGATGTAATAAAATTGAAATATTTGAGTATTTTGTGAATTTATGTGCTTATTATTTAATTATAAATGTATAATTAATAAAGAATAAAAATAAGCGTCAAAATTAAAATATGAGATAAGCCCGATATCTTTACATAAAGTTGTAGTGGTCAAAACAAGGATTCCGGAGATATAAAGAACGCCGAAATCCGAGTTATAACGAAGAAGTTATGACCCGACGAAGTTTCACGACGAAACCGACACGATACCGGGAAGCGTGAATAGTGAATTTATGATAAAGCGAGTTTTTAGCCGACACGACCTAAACGAGAATCGAAGAGCTCTTTAATTGTGGCGTAACAATAAAAAGACAGACGAAAACGGACGTCGGATGAAGAAGTTATGAATTTTTAACGGACCAATCCTGTCCCGGCCTGTTAAAAATATAACTTTTAAAATAAATTCAAAATTAGCCAACAGAGTCTAAACGAAAGTTGTAGATTACGTTCCCGTCTTCGCGTGGATATAAATAACGTCAAAAACGGAGCTCGTATGCGAGAGTTATGATTTTTCTAAGACGGGAGGCCGATACGCGATATTGGGTGACATGACACCACCAGAAATTGGACATGTGGCACCACCAGAAATTGGACACATGGCACCACCAGAAATTGGACATGTGACACCACCATAATTTGGACAAGTGGCACCACCAAAAGGCCACCACATGCCCCAACTCACTATAAATAGAAGTGCTGGGTTCTCTCATTTCTTACACCTTTCCTCTTCCACTTTCTCTCTCTAAACTCTCTCTCTAAGCTCCCTTGAGCCCCTAAAGTCTAGGTAAACCCCCCAGCACCCGAAGGAAGTCCCGAGGCTCCCGGAGTCCCGAGAAAAGAACCGTTCGGCTCGGAAGCGCTGCTCCAGCGAAGCCCGGTTTTGAGAAAAAAAAACACGCTGTAAGTAAGGTACGCCTACGAAATTTTCAATATAACTTTTAAATAATTATAGTAATGTTATTAGGTCCTTAAAATAATTATTTGGGCTATTATTATTTATATATTGAGTGTTATTTAACGCTTGTATAATAATAATAATAGCCAGACTATTAATTAGTCGCGGTTAACGTTAAAACTAAACGCTAGTGGTATTAATACTAGGTTTTGATCAAGGAAAAATTGTTTTGAGATAACGGAGTGCTGTTCGAGTACCGAATCACCACCTAATCAGGTGAGTGCATAGTTACTTTCATCTTACACATAGATATGAAGTATTTTATATTAATTGCGTGCTATGTGGGCATATTATCTGAATACTTGCTGCCTATGCTGATGAAAGATTTTTATACATGTTTTAAATAATTTAAACTGTATATGTATTTTATATCTACAAAAATGTTGGGGTAAAACATGGGTAGATGTAATAAGACGATGTATGATAAAATGATGAGAGGCCTCGATGATGTTGTTGTTGATTCTGTCATCTAGCGGAGTATGGATGACGACCACAGACTCTTCTAGACAGTCCAGTGGAACGCTAGCAGGCTCGCAACCTGTAGGTGTTTGTGAACGATGTGTTCACCGGTGTACTCTATCCCCCTCACGGTTGCCTTTAGGACATTTATTGCTAAGGAAACCCCTTGGCAGTAGTGTCCATCCCGATATTGATCCTTAGTCTAGGTCCCTTATGATAGGTGTTTTAGGGACGTAATGTGAGGATAACGGGAACGGGGAATCGGGTTATTGTTGATTGATGAAATTAATAAACTTATTTATTGTGGGTTGAAAACCCTATGTGCTCACCAGGCTCCCAAGCCTGACCCACTCAGTTTCTTGTATTACAGGTAGTGGCGCACGAGCATAGATATGATGTTTGGGATGAGAGATTATGAATAAATGTAGTAAGGCTATATTGTACTGTTTATGCTTTTGATCTGTATCGAACATGATATCCCGATGTTTTTTTTATGAAATACATTTCTACGGAAATGCTTTGATAAGTCTTTATCATAATTTTATTTTGGGAACAAATTCCGCAACACTTTTATTTAAAATGTTACTCTGACTTTTAAACAACGCATAAACAAAATCGGTCTTTTCTGGCCGTGAAAATGGGGATGTCACAGTTGGTATCAGAGCATTAGTTTAAGCGAACTAGGAATTTGTAGGATTTCTAGACTTAAACTTAGAATGCTAAGCAATGATTGTGAGGTGTGAGCACTAGCTTATTTTAGGAATTGTGCCTAAAATGCTTTTATGTGCTAAATGATTTATGCCTTATATGCTGTTATTTGTTCGGATCTATGGTCTGTTGCCGACCGGATCTGGAAACCTTATGTGTTTAGGATTCTAAACGTACAACTACGATATTAGAACTAACATGTAAACGTTTCGGAGAGATAAGGATGATTTAAACGTCTATCCTGAATAAAGATCTAAATTCACCTTATTCGGTGTATAGATCAAAATGGCAAGAACCCGCAGTGGAGCTGGAAACGCAAACGAAAACAGGAATCGACCACCTGTAATTGAGCAAATACTTGTTGTAGCTGCAGCACCTGAGCCAGTAACGATGGCTGGTGTACAATTGATGATTCAGGCGATGTTGGATAATCAGATGGAAGAAACTAGACGTCTGCTTCGACAAAATCGTGAAGAACTTTCAATCCAAGTTGAAGAGCCCGAAGTGAATGGAGGGCCATCGGAAGGTGGAAACTTCAGTGGTACCGTTGGTCAAGACAACCCACAAATTGTTAGACAAGGCAATCGTAATGGAGGAAATGATGGAAGAGGATGTAAATACAAGGATTTTATGGCGTCTAAGCCACCGTGTCTATCCGGAAGCCCGACGCCGGTGCAAATTATGGATTGGATCTCCGAAATGGAGACAATGTTTGAAAGTTACGAATGCAGCAACAGGCAGAAGACCGCTCTTGCGATCCCGTTGTTGAAATCTGGCGTGTTGAGTTGGTGGAAGCTGTTAGCTGATTCTATGCCCAAGGGAGAAGCGAGTAAAATGTCTTGGGAAGATTTTGTGGAACAACTGAAACTGCAATACTGCTCAGAGTAGGACCTACTGGAAATCAATAACGAATTTCAGAATTTGAAGAAGGGAAAGATGAGCGTTGCTGAATACACTGCAAGTTTCACGGAGAAAATGAAGCTTATCCCATACCTAGTTCCAACAGAACTCTCAAAGGTTAATAAGTTTGCCCTTGGACTACCAGCGGACTATGGTCCAATGGTTAAGCAAGCAACCACGTTGAAAGCCGCCATCTGGGCTGCCAGAAATGTTGAGACCCAGATCAGGGAGAAAGGTCTGGAAAGGTCAGAGGTTGGTGAGAAGAGGAAGTTTGACGGACCCTCGGGGTCCAGCAAAAAGGGTAAATTCTCAAAGTCTAGTTCGAAAAGAGGTGGAGGAGGCGAAGTGAAGTGGTGTGACAAGTGCAAGAAGAAGCACTCTGGGAAGTGTGACGGAGGGGTCACTTGTTTCAAATGTGGGAAGCCTGGGCACTATGCCAATGAATGCACATTCACTAAGAAGGTCTGTTATGAGTGCAACGAGGAGGGGCACATTTCGAGGGACTGCCCGAAGAAGAAGGAAGCAGGAAGACCCAACATTCCACCAAAGCCGAAGGCTAGAGCCTTCCAGATGACACTGGAAGCTGCTAAGGAAGAAGCTGATGTCGCTTCAGGTACCTTTCTCGTAAACAAATTGCATGCCCAAATTTTATTTGATTCTGGAGCCAACTACTCCTTTATTTCGCATGAATTTGGTAGAAAGCTAGCTTTGCCTGTCGATAGACTAGATAATGCCTTATTAGTCGAAGTTGCTAGTGGCAAGTTTGTACCTGTTAGCCATCGTATGAAAAACATCTTAATTGATTTGAACGGGAATAAGTTTCACGAGGAATTATTGCCTATCGAACTTAACGGTTTCGACATCGTGTTGGGAATGGATTGGCTTAGCACCAATGATGCGGAAATACTGTGCAAAAAGAAGATCGTAAAAGTAAACCCGCCTGGGAAAGAGTCGTTTATGGTGTATGGGGACAAACGCAGGGTAAATTCTGGAATCATTTCTCTAATGAAAGCCAGAAAATGTTTGACCAAGGGATGTACATCATATTTAGCATTCGTGATCGATTCTAAGAAGGAAAAGAAGGTGATACAGAGCATTCCTGTCGTGTGTGATTATCCGGAAGTATTTCCCGAAGATCTTCCCGGATTACCGCCTGATCGACAAGTAGAATTCCGTATTGACTTGTTACCAGGAACGACACCAATAGCAAAAGCACCTTACCGATTAGCACCGACGGAGATGAAGGAGCTGATGATGCAACTTCAGGAGTTATTGGACAAAGGTTTCATTATACCTAGTTCATCACCCTGGGGAGCTCCGGTGTTATTCGTGAAAAAGAAAGATGGAAGTATGAGAATGTGTATTGATTACAGAGAGCTGAACAAGGCAACAAAAAAGAATAGATATCCGTTGCCAAGGATTGATGACCTGTTCGATCAACTGCAAGGTTCAAGTTATTTTTCAAAGATCGACCTAAGGTCAGGATATCATCAGCTGAAGGTAAGAGAGCAAGATATAGAGAAGACTGCATTCAGAACACGATATAGACACTACGAGTTTTTGGTTATGTCGTTTGGACTAACCAATGCTCCAGCAGCATTCATGGATTTAATGAACAGGGTTTGTAATCCGTTTCTTGATAAATATGTGATAGTGTTCATAGATGACATTCTGATTTACTCAAAAAGCCAAGAAGAGCATGGTAGACACTTGCGGGAAGTGTTAGAAGTCTTGAAGAAGGAGAAGTTGTATGCTAAATTCTCCAAATGTGATTTTTGGATTCGAGAAGTCCAATTCTTGGGTCACGTGGTCAACCAAGAAGGGATAATGGTCGATCCAGCAAAGATTGAAGCGGTAATGAAGTGGAAACAACCAAAAAGTCCCACGGAGATCCGAAGCTTTTTGGGATTAGCCGGATATTACCGAAGGTTTATCCAAGGATTTTCTTCAATCGCTAGTCCATTAACAATGTTAACCCACAAAGGAGTTACCTATGCTTGGAGTGATAAGCATAAAGAAGCATTCGAGAAGCTAAAGAAGAAACTATGCGAGGCACCGATACTTTCTCTACCCAATGGAGTTGAAGACTTCGCTGTTTATAGCGATGCGTCTGGTGTTGGGTTGGGTTGTGTTTTGACCCAAAGAGAAAAGGTGATCGCATATGTGTCTCGACAGTTGAAGGAACATGAAAAGAACTACCCGACTCATGACTTGGAGTTGGCGGCGGTAGTTTTCGCTCTAAAAATATGGAGGCATTACCTCTATGGCACGAAGTGCAAACTTTTCACCGATCATATGAGTCTCCAATATCTCTTTAATCAGAAAGAATTGAACATGAGGCAACGACGCTGGCTAGAATTACTCAAGGACTATGACTGTGAGATACTTTACCACCCCGGTAAAGCAAACGTTGTCGCTGATGCTCTCAGTCGAAAAGTCAACCTTGAAAGAAAAAGGCCAAGAGCGTTGAGAATAGAAGTTGTCTCGACCATTGTGGAAAGTATCAGGGAAGCTCAAGAAGAAGCTTCAGAGAAGAGTGACCGAAAAGAAGAACGTTTGGGAAAAACATTAGTGTTCGGTACAAACAGTCAAGGACTAAAGGTATTCCAAGATCGGATTTGGGTACCTAAGACTGGAGGAATAAGAGATCTTCTAATGGAAGAAGCTCACAAGACCATGTACTCGATTCATCCCGGTAGCACTAAAATGTATAGGGACCTAAAACCCTACTACTGGTGGCCGACGATGAAGCTCGACGTTGCGAAATATGTGGCCGAGTGTGTAACTTGTGCAAGAGTTAAGGCCCAACATCAGAAACCATATGGGAGTTTAGAACCCTTACCTGTACCCATGGGTAAATGGGAAGACATCACCATGGATTTTATGACTAAACTACCCAGGACGAAGAACGGTCACGACATGATTTGGGTGGTCGTGGATCGTTTCACAAAGAGTGCACACTTCATAGCTGCCAATGAAAGGTGGTCTATGGATAAGCTTGCAAATGCTTACGTGAAGGAAATTGTGAGACTTCACGGTGTTCCTCTAACAATTGTATCGGATCGTGATAGTCGTTTCACGTCAAGGTTTTGGAGAAGTCTACAAGAGGAATTGGGTACGAAGTTATGTCTGAGTACAGCTTACCATCCGCAGACTGATGGTCAGAGTGAAAGAACGATTCAAACGCTTGAAGATATGTTGAGAGCATGTACCCTCGAGTTCCAAGGTAACTGGGATGAGCACTTACCTTTGGTAGAATTTTCCTACAACAACAGTTTCCACTCGAGCATCAAGATGGCACCTTATCAAGCTTTGTACGGACAAAAGTGTCGTACGCCTTCTTGTTGGCTTGAGGCTGGAGAAAAGCAGTTTATGGACCCCGAGATAATCCATGAGACTGCTGAGAAACTGAAGGTGATAAAGGAAAGGATGTTAGCAGCTCAGGATCGTCAGAAGAGCTATGCTGACAAGAAAAGACGACCAATGACCTTCGAAGTTGGGGATTCCGTTTTGCTTAAAGTCTCACCGTGGAAAGGACTTATACGATTCGGGAAACGAGGAAAGTTGAGTCCAAGGTTTATTGGACCGTTCAAAGTTCTTCAGAAGATTGGGAACCAAGCTTACAAGCTGGAATTGCCCGAAGAACTCGATGGTATTCATAACACCTTCCATGTATGTTATCTGAGGAAATTCACGGGAGAAGTTCCCGACATAATTCCGATCTCGGAGTTAAGAATGGATGAGAATAAGAGGCTAATCGAAGAGCCCGAGGCAATTGTTGACCGTAAGATTAAGAAGTTACGACGCAAGATGGTCGACTTAGTGCTAGTCCGATGGAAACATTCGAATGGGCCGAATCTCACTTGGGAAACAGAGGATGACATGATGAGTCGCTATCCGCATCTGTTTGCTGACGCATGATTCCGGGACGGAATCATCCTAAGGGGGAGAGAATTGTAACGCCCGGGTTTCGGGGCGAAGCATTTTTAGACGATGTAATAGTCTAGGTCAACTATTGTAACTCTTTTGATGTAATAAAAATGAAATATTTGAGTATTTTGTGAATTTATGTGCTTATTATTTAATTATAAATGTATAATTAATAAAGAATAAAAATAAGCGTCAAAATTAAAATATGAGATAAGCCCGATATCTTTACATAAAGTTGTAGTGGTCAAAACAAGGATTCCGGAGATATAAAGAACGCTGAAATCCGAGTTATAACGAAGAAGTTATGACCCGACGAAGTTTCACGACGAAACCGACACGATACCGAGAAGCGTGAATAGTGAATTTATGATAAAGCGAGTTTTTAGCCGACACGACCTAAACGAGAATCGAAGAGCTCTTTAATTGTGGCGTAACAATAAAAAGACAGACGAAAACGGACGTCGGATGAAGAAGTTATGAATTTTTAACGGACCAATCCTGTCCCGGCCTGTTAAAAATATAACTTTTAAAATAAATTCAAAATTAGCCAACAGAGTCTAAACGAAAGTTGTAGATTACGTTCCCGCCTTCGCGTGGATATAAATAACGTCAAAAACGGAGCTCGTATGCGAGAGTTATGATTTTTCTAAGACGGGAGGCCGATACGTGATATTGGGTGACATGGCACCACCAGAAATTGGACATGTGGCACCACCAGAAATTGGACACATGACACCACCAGAAATTGGACATGTGACACCACCAGAATTTGGACAAGTGGCACCACCAAAAGGCCACCACATGCCCCAACTCACTATAAATAGAAGTGTTGGGTTCTCTCATTTCTTACACCTTTCCTCTTCCACTTTCTCTCTCTAAACTCTCTCTCTAAGCTCCCTTGAGCCCCTAAAGTCTAGGTAAACCCCCTAGCACCCGAAGGAAGTCCCGAGGCTCCCGGAGTCCCGAGAAAAGAACCTTTCGGCTCGGAAGCGCTGCTCCAGCGAAGCCCGGTTTTGAGAAAAAAAACACGCTGTAAGTAAGGTACGCCTACGAAATTTTCAATATAACTTTTAAATAATTATAGTAATGTTATTAGGTCCTTAAAATAATTATTTGGGCTATTATTATTTATATATTGAGTGTTATTTAACGCTTGTATAATAATAATAATAGCCAGACTATTAATTAGTCGCGGTTAACGTTAAAACTAAACGCTAGTGGTATTAATACTAGGTTTTGATCAAGGAAAAATTGTTTTGAGATAACGGAGTGTTGTTCGAGTACCGAATCACCACCTAATCAGGTGAGTGCATAGTTACTTTCATCTTACACATAGATATGAAGTATTTTATATTAATTACGTGCTATGTGGGCATATTATCTGAATACTTGCTGCCTATGCTGATGAAAGATTTTTATACATGTTTTAAATAATTTAAACAGTATATGTATTTTATATCTACAAAAATGTTGGGGTAAAACATGGGTAGATGTAATAAGACGATGTATGATAAAATGATGAGAGGCCTCGATGATGTTGTTGTTGATTCTGTCATCTAGCGGAGTATGGATGACGACCACAGACTCTTCTAGACAGTCCAGTGGAACGCTAGCAGGCTCGCAACCTGTAGGTGTTTGTGAACGATGTGTTCACCGGTGTACTCTATCCCCCTCACGGTTGCCTTTAGGACATTTATTGCTAAGGAAACCCCTTGGCAGTAGTGTCCATCCCGATATTGATCCTTAGTCTAGGTCCCTTATGATAGGTGTTTTAGGGACGTAATGTGAGGATAACGGGAACGGGGAATCGGGTTATTGTTGATTGATGAAATTAATAAACTTATTTATTGTGGGTTGAAAACCCTATGTGCTCACCAGGCTCCCAAGCCTGGCCCACTCAGTTTCTTGTATTACAGGTAGTGGCGCACGAGCATAGATATGATGTTTGGGATGAGAGATTATGAATAAATGTAGTAAGGCTATATTGTACTGTTTATGCTTTTGATCTGTATCGAACATGACATCCCGATGTTTTTTTATGAAATACATTTCTACGGAAATGCTTTGATAAGTCTTTATCATAATTTTATTTTGGGAACAAATTCCGCAACACTTTTATTTAAAATGTTACTCTGATTTTTAAACAACGCATAAACAAAATCGGTCTTTTCTGGCCGTGAAAATGGGGATGTCACAATAAAACACATAATTCACATAAAATTCACATAATTCCTTTTCATTTCTTCTAAATGAGTTACAAAGGTTAACCTAGACCATTATGTCAATATTAATGCCTAGCCTAGAAACACGGGCGTTACAACTCTCTCCCCCTTAGAATGATTCCGTCCCCGGAAGCACACATCAGCAAACAAATACAGGTAGTGACTCATCATGTCACTCTCCGTTCCCCTGGTGAGATTTGGCCCATTCGTATGTTTCTAACACATAAGCATTAATTCGACCATTTTACTTCACAGCTTCCTAGTCTTACGGTCAACGATTGCCTCAGGTTCTTTAATCAACCTCTTGTTTTCATCTAACCTTAATTCAGAAATGGGAATTATGTCGGGCACATCTCCCGTAAAATTTTCTCAAATAACACACATAAAAGGTATTATGAATACCCTCCAGTTCTTCCGGTAATTCTAGCTCGTAAGCTTGATTCCTGATCCTCTGAAGAACTTTAAATGGTCCAATAAACCTTGGACTCAACTTTCCCCTTCTACCAAATCCTATAAGTCCCTTCCACGGCGAGACTTTAAGTAAAACCGAATCTCCAACTTTGAATGATATAGGTATTATGAATACCCTCCAGTTCTTCCGGTAATTCTAGCTCGTAAGCTTGATTCCTGATCCTCTGAAGAACTTTAAATGGTCCAATAAACCTTGGACTTAACTTTCCCCTTCTACCAAATCCTATAAGTCCCTTCCACGGCGAGACTTTAAGTAAAACCGAATCTCCAACTTTGAATGATATAGGTTATCTTTTCTTGTCAGCATAGCTCTCTTGAGCAGCTAACATCCTTTCCCTAATCACTTTCAACTTTTCAGCAGTCTGATGGACTATTTCAAGTCCCATAAACTGCTTTCCCAGCTTCCAGTCAATATGACAACATTCGACACTTTTCCCCATACAAAGCGTGATAAGGTGCCATCTTGATGCTTGAGTGGAAACTATTACTATATGAAAATTCTACTAGAGGTAAGTGTTTACCCCAGTTACCTTGGAATTCCAGGGTACATGCTCTCAGCATATCCTCCAATGTTTGAATTGTTCGTTCGCTCTTACCATCGGTTTGTGGATGGTAAGCTGTATTCAAACACAACTTGGTACCCAATTCCGCTTATAGACTCCTCCAAAACCTTGAGGTAAAACGGCTGTCACGATCGGATACAATCATTAACAAAACACCGTGAAGCCTCACACTTTCCTTCACATAAGAATTCGCAAGTTTATCCATAGACCATTTCTCGTTGGCTGCTATGAAATGCGCACTCTTAGTGAAGCGATCAACGACCACCCAAATCATGTCGTGACCGTTCCTTGTTTTGGGCAGTTTAGTCACAAAATCCATAGTGATATCTTCCCATTTATCCATGGGTACAAGTAAAGGTTCTAAACTCCCATATGGTTTCTGATGTTGTGCCTTAACCCTAGCACAAGTTACACACTCAGCCACATACTTAGCAACATCGAGCTTCACCATCGGCCACCAGTAATAGGGTTTTAGATCCCTATACATTTTCGCACTGCCGGGATGAATCGAGTACATGGTTTTGTGAGCTTCTTCCATCAGAAGACCTCTTACTCCTCCCATCCTAGGTACCCAAATCCTACCTTTGAATACCTTCAGTCTTTGACCGTTTGTATCAAACACCAACGTTTTATCCCAAACGTTACTCCATTCGGTCATTTTTCTCTAAAGCTTCCTCCTGAGCTTTCTTTTATACTTCCCATTTGTAGAGACAACTTCAATTCTCAACGCTCTTGGCCTCTTCCTTTCAATATTCACCTTCCGACTGAGAGCATTAGCAACAACACTTGCTTTACCAGGGTGGTAAAGTATCTCACAGTCGTAGTCCTTGAGTAACTCTAGCCAGCGCCGTTGCCTCATGTTCAATTTCTTCTGATTAAAGAGATATTGAAGACTCTTATAATCAGCGAAAAGTTTGCATTTAGTACCATAAAGATAGTGCCTCCCTATCTTTAAGGCGAATACTACCACTGCCAACTCCAGATCACGAGTGGGGTAGTTCTTTTCATGCTCCTTCAATTGCCTCAATGAATACACTATCATTTTATCCCTTTGGGTCACAACACAACCTAACCCAACTTCTTTAACAACGAACGCGATACTTCTATTGATCGCTTTGATCAGCCTTTACTTCAATTCAGCTTAAGTCAACTGCTACATCGAACTTGGTTCTCTGAACCACATAACCAACTCATCGTAGTCGGACTCAATTCGATATGACCACTAGGGTCAGAATAACAATCATCTTCTTAGTCAACACCGAAACGATGGTAACGATAGACTAGAATAAGACGGAATCAATTACGAGTTCCTTGGTAACCTTGTGACTTTCCCTGATCCAAGTGTGAGTCTTGTGCTTCCAGTAGTATAGATCTCTACTACTATTCACACCTACTCATACTCGTCCCAAGTACTGTCTCGCATTCCCCAAGTCCTAAAATCACAAAACAATTTAACACATACGAATGTGTCCAATTAATCATAAAATTTTCCTAGACTCTACTAGGACTTCTTCCATGCGTATCTTCAGTCATCAATTCTACTTCAACTTGGTTGGTGATGGAAATTCCAAATGATGGGACAACTTCAGGAATTACACCAATCGTTCCCTCATCCTGCCAATCGAAGGTGTACTTCAGACGTACCATACTCCTCTAAACGTTTCATTATTTTATCAAACATATTCTAAGACAAGATACCACTCTTACGATATCTTCTGATAGGTATCATTCACTATCATAAGCTTTTCATTTCCTCCATCTACTCAATTCTCTACGAGTCTTCACCATAACGTTTTGTACACCCAAGCAGACGTTCGGTGTACCAGGTGAGAATTTAAGATAGGAAAGCTTTATTTACGATAAACGTATAAATCTCCTTATCACTTCGAAACGTTTACATGTTAGTTCTAATCTCGTAATCATACGCTTAGAATCCTACACACATAAGGTTTACAGATCCGGTCGGCAACAGACCATAGATCCGAACAAATAATAGCATCATTATAGCTATAACACAAAACATTTAGCACATAAAAGCATTTTAGGCATCCTTCCTAAAATAAACTAGTGCTCGTGTCAATTTAGGTGTACTACCTAAAATACAATAGACACACTCAACTCACAATCATCGCTTAGCATTCTAAGTTTAAGTCTAGAAATCCTACAATTTCTTAGTTCGCTTAAACTAATGCTCTGATACCAACTGTGACATCCCCAATTTCATGGCCAGAAAATACCGATTTAATTTATGCTTTTAAAATAATTTCAGAGTAATCATTTGATTAAAAGTGTTGCGGAATTTGTTCCCAGAAAAACATGATAAATATGTTATCAAATCATTTCCGAAGAAATGTATTTTATTCACTTAAACCATTGGGATGCCATTGTCAATACAAAAACATAAGCATAAACAAAACTTACATTCATTTACACTAGTGATCTACTTCTCTTTTAATCTCTCAGTGTAAAGCAACTTCGTATCGATACATATGATACAATTAAACTGAGTGGGTCAGGCTTGGGAGCGTGGTGACTATATAGGGTTTTCAGCCCATAATAAATAATAAACTTATTAAGTTCTCAATCAACAATAAATTTATTAATTCCATCAACCAAAATAACCCTAATTACCCATTCCCATTATCCTCACTTTACGTCCCTAAAACAACTATCATAAGGGACCTAGCCTAAGGATTATCACTAGGGGTGACAACATTGCTTTGGGGGTTCCTCAGCAAGTTATGTCAAATAAAACAAACATCGGGGTGGCAACATTGCTTTCCCTCAGCAAGTTATGTCAAACAAGACATCTTAACATAAAACAACCAACAAGGTGACAACATTTCTTTCCTTCAGCAATTTATGTCAAATAGGCACGAATTCACATCGTCGCCATGTGCTAGTCCATAGCTCTTATTCATCGACGGTATTTTCCTCGGGAGTTCCCCCCCCCCCCCCGCAATACATGTCAATGGGTTTTCCATATACTAAGTCCATAGCTCTTATTTATCGACGGTATTTCCCACGGGAGTTCCCCCCCCCCCCCCACAATACATGTCAATGAGTTTTCCATACAGCTGATGAACAATACTTAAGGGGTTTCCCCAGACTTACATGCCCTAAAGGCACTCATAAGGGGAATAGAGTACAACGAATGAACACTTAAGTCCATTAACACCTATAGGTTACGAGCCTGCTAGTGTTCCGCAGACCGTCTAGAACAGTCCATGGTTGTCATCCCTACTCTGCTGAATGACGGGGGTCAACGTTGGGTAAGGGCTTTTCTCATCTTGCACCACTCACGCCAACATTTGGGTAAAAACTTTTCCCATATTTCACCACTCACTTTCAACTCATGATCTATATCACTGATCATCTCATCTATCCAACTCACTTTTCATCACACACCCACTATTTAACTCATGATCTATATCACTAACTCATGAAGCTTGTCCGATCACTTCATAAAATAACAAAGACTCCAAAGCTCTTCCAAATAAAAGTATAGGGAAAATACTGATAAAGTACTCCCGTACGCTCCCGTACCCCGACACGTAATAGTGTCAAAAGGAAGAACTAATGTATGAACACATAGTTCAAAAATACCTAATGAACATATAGTTCAAACATACGTACCGATTACAAGTCTACTAACGTTCCACTTGGCTATCTAAAATAGTCTGTGGCCGTTGTCTATACTCTGCTAGATTACTAGATCATCTTAAACATCGATACCTCTTATCACTTTTATTTCATCACACATCATCTAATTCATCTACCCATGTTTTACCCAACATATTTGTAGAAAAAAAAAATATATAGTTTAAAACTTGTATAAAACATCAATTCAACAGTCACCTCAAATAAAAAATAAATATATTTACACATAGCATGTATTTTAAGGTAAATACTTCATATATATGTGTAAGGTGAAAGTGACTATACACTCACCTGATTTTATGAAAATCGGACAGCAATTCGTTTCCTAAAACGATCGTTTCTAATAAAACCGAGAGTTTTATTGAGAAACCGGGCTCTGCGAAAGGTCGGGCTTCGAAACCGAAAAGATAAATTTTCCAGGCTTCTCGGGCACTTCATGGCGTATTCCGGGGGTTATAATCGATACCGGGGCTTTGGGGAATGTTAATATGAAGAAAATATGAAGAAAGGGGTGAAAGATGGTGATTTTCTAAATGTATCCGAGAAGGCTCGCATGACCCTTCTATTTATAGGGGGTCCGAAGTCGGTCTTAGAAGGGGGAGTCATCAGGCGAGGACACGCGGCAGCAGGGCGAGGGTGCGCAACACATGGCTCGCATGTGCGAAGTCTCGGTGGCAGCCGCTGATTGGACCGAGGTCTAGTCCGAGACTTCGGACGTGGCCTCCTTCTGCGAGACTTGGACACGAGGAATAGGACACGCGTCGGACTCCTAGTGGACCCCTTCGGATGACTCAGCAGCTCGGATGACTCAGCATCTCGGAAACATGGCACGATCTAAGCGAGGGTGACGTGGCAAAAACGTGACTATGCGAATTTTCTCGATTTTTGTGCAAAAACTTCTAAAATCCATAACTTTCGCATACGAGCTCCATTTTTGACGTTCTTTATATGCACTCGTAGGTAAAATTACGCTCTACAGCTTTCGTTTAGACTTCATCGGCTAATTTTGAATTTAATTTTTAAATTATTTTTTTTAACAGACCGGGACAGGAAATCCGTTAAAAATTCATAACTTCTTCATCCGACGTCCGTTTTCGTCAGACTTTTTACCGTTGTGCTACTAATGCTGAGACCTTCGATTCTCGTTTAGGTCATGTCGGCTAAAAATCACTCGATCTAAAATTCGAGTTTTTAGCTGTCTACTTCTAAACTAAAACTTCGAAAAATCATAACTTCCTAATACGAAGTCAGATTTGGGCGTTCTTTTTATCGAACTTCTTGATTTAACGAATACTACGAGTTTCATTTAGATCCCTAAGGCTAAAGAGTTGTTTATCAAAAACTCACTTTTTACGACATTCGGCACCGTGCCGGTTTGTCGCGAAACTTCGACAGGTCATAACTTCTTCGTTATAACTCGGATTTCGGCATTCTTTATATATCCGTAATCCTTGTCACGCCCGCTACTAGTTTCTTAATAGATATCGGCTTTATCTAATATTTAATTTTGACGCTCATTTTTATTCTTAATTAATTAAACCTTAATAATTAAGCATAAAACACATAATTAACATAAAATTCACATACTTCCTTTTCATTTCTTCTAAATGAGTTACAAAGGTTAACCTAGACCATTATGTCAATATTAATGCCTAGCCTAGAAACACGGGCGTTACAAATTAGCCGATGGATTCAAAAGGAAAGTTGTAGATCTTGTCTTTACCTACGCGTGGATATAAAAAACGTCAAAAACGGAGTTTGTATGCGAAAATTATGAATTTTTAAAGATTGGCTGTTTTACCTGCGTCCGGCGCCACGTGTCAGCACCAAACTTCGCCTTGGAGCCTACGCAAGGCTCACGACGTGAGCACCCTTTCTCACAACGTGAATCGGCCCAGACAGCCTATAAACAGAGGCGTAAATCACCCCCAAAACTCACACCTTTCATACTCTTTCTCTCCCATTACCCCCAAACCCTCTCCCCCCTTCCCTAGCACCTCCTAGGTGTTAAAGGCGAGTCCCGGAGCGCCGGAAGGCTCCGAGAAGAAGAGCTTTCGGCTCGGAAGTTCTACCCCTGCAGATCCCGGCTCCTAGCCAAACCACTGGTAAATGAGATATGCTTACCCTACCTTAAGTATTGCTTATGTTTAAATATAGTAACGTTATTAGGACCTTATAATAACTATTTGAGCTATTATTATGGGTATATAAGTGTCGTTATAATATCTTTTTAACTACTCGTGGTACGGGGAATATGGTTTAAAGGGCCGCATAGGGTTGTTGTATTTCAGAAGTGCTATATGCCAAAATGGTCCTGCCCTCCGGTGTTTTATGTCTGGCCCCTGTCTGTACATAGTGGTTGGAAAATATTGTTTAAATGCTTGTATAATAATAATAATAATGGTAAGACTAATAATTAGTCGCAATGAATATTAGACTAAACCCTAGTGGTAATGATACTAGGTTTTGTCGAAGGAAATTGTTTTAAGAGTAACGAAGTGTTGTCCAAGTGCAGAGTCACCACCTTATCAGGTGAGTGCATAGTTACTTTCATCTTACACATAGATATGAAGTATTTTATATAAACTACGTGCTATGTGTGCATATTATCTGTATACTTGCTATCTATGCTGGATGAACGATTTTATACGAGTTTTATATGATTTAAACTGTATATGTATTTATATCTACATAATATGTTGGGTAAAACATGGGTAGATGAAATATGAGTTGGAAGATAAGTTAAGAGGTAATATAGACCATGAGGTAAGGGTGAGAGGTGGACGATGTGAGAAGCATTTTTCCCAAATGATGTCCCCGTCATCTAGCAGAGTATGGATGACAACCACGGACTATTCTACACAGTCCAGTGGAACACTAGCAGGCTCGCAACCTGTAGGTGTTGTGCACGATGTGTTCACCCGGTGTACTCTAAACCTTGGCGATCATGCAGACTTGGTGCCTAAACCTTGGCGATCATGCAGACTTGGTGCCTAAACCTTGGCGATCATGCATACTTAGTGCCTAAACCCTGGCGACCATGCAGACTTGGTGCCTAAACCCTGGCGACTATGCAGACTTAGTGCCCGTTTTGTAAACCGTGGCAACGATGGACTTCGTGCCGATACCTTAGGATGATCCTTAGGAATGAATGAACGAGGAGTAGCTGATTCTTAAGGTAGATCCTTAGGAGTAAAGAAGATAATGGGGATGGGTAATTGGGTTGATTGTTTGATGTATAAACATAACAATTATATTATTGTGGGTTGAAAACCCTATGTACTCACCAGGTTTGCCAACCTGACCCACTCAGTTTATTTGAATCACAGGTGTCGATATGAAGTTACATTACACTGAGAGATTAAGGAGATATAAATCACTAGTGATAATGAATGTAACTTCTGTTTATGCTTTTGTTTCTGTATTGACGATGACATCCCAAATGTTTTAAAATGAATAAAAATATTTTTCTTCGGAAATGATTTGATAACGTATTTATCATGTTTTACTGGGAAAAATTCCGCAACACTTTTATTTAAAATGTTACTCTGATTTTCAAATAAAGCATAAACAAAAATCGGTCTTTTCTGACCGTGAAAATGGGGATGTCACATCACCAAACATAAGTAAAAAACTTTTAGCCTCTCACCTCTCATGGTAGCAGAAAAACACATAAGATCCATGTAATAAAGACTAGAAATAAGTATGATTAGTAAACCAAATAGATCTATATATAATTCTTCCAAATCTTCTTCAATTCTTGAGCTCCACTTGATTCTCGATCTTCCTCTGAGTTTCCGGAGGTTTTTAGTCGCAATTTTCCTTTGAAAACCGGTTGGAAGCCTCAACATTCGACCTAATGTTCTAGTATTTATGATTTCTTAAATTCTGATCACCACGTCATGGTTAACCGTCAGCACGATGTGGTCCTTGTATATATCCTGTATTCTCCAAGTCAGCTTGTATGATCGCGAACCTTCCATTCACCACATCGTGTTAGAAGATCACCACGATGTGTTCTTCTGCCTTCAAGTCTTTTTTTTTCTTCTTCATGTCTTAGCTCCCATTTTCCTACTTCCAACTCCTCGTTTGCTTCCTTTTCATCCCGAGCATGTCTTTACTGCTACAAAACACATTTAAAACATAGTAAGTATATTTTTTTTACCAAATTTAACATAATTTTAGCTAAAAGTATTAGAAATATGCATGAAATACATGACTAAATATGCACATATCATTGAAAAACCATTTAAACATATTTTGGGATTATATTTATTAAAAAAACAGATGTAAGATGTAACATCCGAATTTTAGGTATAATTAATTTTCATTTATTTAAGAGTTTTATTCGCCACGACATGCATTGGCATCCTCATGACCTGGCATGGCCAAGAGTGTTCATGAAGGAAATTTGGTGCCTCACGACATGACATCTTTTCTTTCACGTCGTGGCCACCTTCTGAGGGCAAAAACCTAATTTTTCGTGCTTTGGGCCTATTTAAAGGAAGTGATGGCTAGGGTTTCCTCCACCCTCATCCTCCATCACCTCCAAACGAACCTTTGGCAAAACCCTAGCCATATTGATGCTTTTGAGCTCATTTTTGCAAGCTTTTTGTGGTTTTGAAGGAAGAAGAAGTTTTGGTGCTTAGTTTCTCTAAGCAATCCCTCGCCATCCTTGTGTGCAACCTTTGGACTTTTTGTAAGTCCTCAAACTCTCACCTTTTTGTTGTATGCTTCTTGGATCTAGAGTTTATGCCATATTTTGCCTCATTAGTGAAGATGAAATGATTAGAAGAGATAAATTTTGCAACTTTATTATTTCTCTGAGTCCCAAGAACATTATATCTCATCGATCTAGGATGTGGTTGTGGTTTAGGGACTTTGCTTGAATTTTTAGGCCATATTTCATCTTTTGACCGAGATTTGGGAAAGGACATGCATGGGCCATGCATGTTCATAAATTTTACATTTTTATGGATCATTAGGATGTATAGAACCCTTATGGAATTTATGTACTTGAGGCTTTAAGGATTAAGTGCTTGATGGTTGACTTCATGCCTTAAGTTTTCATTAAGGACCTTGGTTTTGAGATATTGGCTTATTGGGATGTCTTAATGGATAAAGTTGGAAACTTTATCCATCAAGACCTTAGGAAGAATCAGATCTGAGCTTTGGAGCTCATGGAGTGGATAGAAAATACCTTAATCCATTAAGTTGTTAAGACCTCATTTTCATGATTTGACGCCTTGGCTGTCACGACGTGACGACTAGGGGGTTGTGCAATTATTTTGTCCTTATCATGCCACACCGTGACCAATAGGAGGCCATGTTGTGGTGGCTCTCTGAAGTTGACTTAGATAGATCTTTGACCGTTGATTTTTTACCTGGATTGACTTTTGGTTAAAGTGCTAGTTCTAGAGTACAGACTAAGGTTGGACCTTGTTTGATTCGATAGGTGTGTTATAGTACCGGTTGCATTACAGTTAGTTGTGGTTTATCCGACTTCATGAGCAAAGTGAGTCTTCTAACTATATAGTGTAGGATGCTAGTTGTCTTTATGATGCTTGCATGGAAGACCCCGAGGGTAGCCCGTGACATTTGTATAAAAGACCATAGGTAGCCCATGACACCTGTATATAAGACAATGGGGTAGCCATGGCAATGCGAGTAAAGACCATAGAGGTAGTGATGGGTTTTACATGTAATAATGCGGAAAAATCCTAATACTCTTATGGGTACATGCAACCTACTTTGATCTATGTCATAACACTATTCAAACAACATACTATTGAACTAAAAAAACTAATAAAACATATTAGAAATTAAATTCATAACTAAAGATACATATCTTTTGTTGATTCCAATCAAGCTAATCAAAGTCTTCTTGTCTCCTTGGAAAACCTAGCTCCAATAGTGTGCGAGCCTCTAATGGTTCACACCCAAAACACAAGAAACCCTAGGATTGAAGGAGAGAGAGGAGAGGGGAAGAGTGTTGGGAATAATGACGAGATGACAAATATGGAATCTGAAGAACAATCATGAATCAATCACCATAATATGCAAGTAATCTGTCAAAGGTTTTGTGTATATTGATATTGATATGAACGTACAAAGAAAACTCTAATCAGGAAAAAGCCTACATCAAAAGCTAAACTAATGATTATTTATAGGGAACATAAAATATTTACCAAAAATATAAAACCCTAAAATTGCTTCCCTAAATAACCAAAAATGCCAAATCAGTTTTAGTATCTCAAAATACTCAACAATCTGCCCCTAGATGTTGAAACTGATGAAGATCACGTTTTTCGATCTTCTTGGCATTTCTCCCCCTAAATTGTGAGACTCATCAGTACATGGGGTCTTCAAAGCGAGAGAGACAAATATCGTCTTCCAAATACGAACTCCCCTTGAATAATCAACACTCCCCCTTGAATCTTCAACAAATACCATGGAGAGAATCCGAAAAGTTAAGAAGAATCACCAACAATCTTCGCTATCTCATAGAGTAAGTCTGAGTATAACCTGCTCTGTCATAAGGAGCGATTTTTCCAAAATAGATCTTCAAAACCCATCAGATTTGAACAAATGATGAAATAATTTTTTTTTGGATTTTCGCGATTTTTAAAAATTAAAAAACCGGAAAAATAACAAAAATTATTTTGTATTTTTCGGTTTTAAATTTTAGACAAAAAGAATAGAATAAGAAACAATTATTTAGAAGGGTTTTAAAAGAATAAGACCAAAGAAAATGATTAGAAATGAAAATTTTTTGGTAAGAAGGGGGTAAAACTGGTAAAATCCAAAAAATTGTAAAGAAATTTTGGATCTGGGGGTAGAAACTATGAAGTTCTAAAAGTCAAGGGACTGAATTTGAAAATTGTATCATCTTCTTTATTGAATCAGAAGAACAACGCTTCTTTGACTTCTCAAGTCAAAATCAGACTTGTGATCGCAGACCTCTAATATCGAAACAAATTCCTTCATTCAAATCATCAATTCCGAAGCATCATTTAATTCCGATTTCAATCTTCATGTAATTCCGAGTTCGGTTTTGATTGCCAAAATTCCGATTGATGGAGCGAAATGGCGATTTCCGAAATCAGTTTAGTCGATTTTGATTCCGAAATCGATTTCGGTTTGAGTTAAATTCCGATTGAGAAGTGAATACCGATGGCCAATGATACGATAATTCCCTTCCGATCGAGATGCTGATATCAATTTCCAAAACCGGGACCTGTTCAATTCCGAATGCAGTTTCAACTTCCGATTGTGGTTTCTAAATTCCGAAACTTCGTCTACAGTGAATTCCGATTAACAAGAGTTCCGATTCCGAATCGTTCCGAGGATCGGAATATGAACAGTTGAATCCGAATTCCAATTTCTGAATCTTGACGACCAATTCCCAACACGACTTCAAACAAAGCTGAGATTGAGCAAAGTTCCGAAAGCAACCCTGATACTTTAATGAAATGGCAGTTTGTACCCAGAGTTCCGAAATTAACCAGTCTTTGTCAATAATTCCGAAATCAACCATTTATTTCTTCAAAATTCCAAAACTGGCCCCTGTTAAGAGTACATTTGACAGCTAGCATCCGCTTTTTACTGCAACATGTAAGAATTTCACCCCTTTTTGCAGAAAATGTCCCTTTTTAGCCCATATTTTCAACTTTTCACCTTTTTGTCTTTTCCAACCATTAAAAATCAATAAAAATTGATTTCTTCAACAAGATTTCACCATTTTTATTGAATTTTCGTCATCTTTTGTCCCTCCTTTTTTTTAATAAACTTTTATGAAACCTTTGGTTCCCATTTAAGATTCAAGATTGATGAAGACTTTTTGCACACCTTCTTCTTTGAAGAAAAACGATCATCATCTGAGAACGATATCCGCTTTTTAGTTGGAAAACAAAAAATTCCAAAAAAATTCATTAAACCAACCAAATACTCTTTTCTCTTCCCTCCAACCTCTAACATCTTTATCTGAAGAAAAATGAGAATTGAAGTTTCTTTGAACATGTTTGACTTCAACTTTCTGAACTTTTTCACAAGCTTGAGGGACTTGTACCTTGGGCATCCAAACCTTCTTCATTTTACTCTTCTTCTTCTTCCTCTTCTTCTTCTTCATATTCCTTTCCAGATTTTGAGACTTCAAATATGGCTTTCGAATATGAACATGTTCATTACATTGTAGAATCTAAACATCACAAGCCTTTGGTACACAAACTTTTGGAGTTTGGTAAATCTGAACATATTGAATTATTGGCTTTCTGTAAGGAACCATTCCTTCAAAAACATCCTCGGAACATGAAAAATCATTTGTTTGAGTTCCAATAGAGCAAAATACCTTTGTTTTAACTATTTCAGAAGATTTGCTTTGAAATTTATCTTCAAAACAATTCAGATTGTGACACTTCTGAAAGAATTGAAAATTTTGACTCCCCCTTAACAAGAACATATGGAGTCACTTTTTCTTCAGAAACTTGAAGAACTTCATGAACTTTATCAAGAACACCAAGAATATCTTCTTTTTCTTTTCTTTCTTTCTCTAACTTCTGCTGTATTTTCTTCAGAAGTAAATATTCTCTGATAATGAAAAATTGTTTTAACAAATCTTTATCTTCATCTAAACGATTAGTTTCAAATCCACCACAAGAAATCCGTCTGAGATCACCAATCTTCTCATCAACATAGAGATTATACATCTCAATGGCATTTTTCAACATAGATTGACCAGGAACATCCCAAAACAAATATCCTTCTTTAAGACGAAACTTTGGAACTGTAACCTTTATTCCAAGTTCTTTCATGGGTTTTAATACCCTCCAATTCGCCATTAAATCTTTAACAAGAATCAAAATTCAAAGAGAGAGAAAATAGATCTGATAAGATTTCTATAGAGAGAAAACGAATCTGAGATGATTTCTAGAGAGAGAAAACAGATCTGAGATGATTTCTGGAGAGAGAAAACAGATCTGAACACGAATATGAGAATAAAACATGAAATTCTTCTTCTATTTTACTTCCAAAACATGAATCAAGAACAAATCAGATGATAGAATGAGTAGAAGATAACAGATCTGAACAAGGTTTTGCAATAATACGCGATATTTTACTTTTTCTTTTTCTGAAAACTTACAAAAATTGAAGAACAAGGTGAGATTCACGAAAAAATTTCGCCATATCTGATTGATTCTTGTAATAATCGTTGAGATCTACAAGAACCCCCTCTGATACCACTTGTTGGGAATAATGACGAGATGACGAATGCGGAATCTGAAGAGCAATCATGAATCAATCACCATAATATGCAAGTAATCTTCCAAAGGTGTTGTGTATATTGATATTGATATGAACGTACAAAGAAAACCCTAATTAGGAAAAAGCTAACATCAAAAGCTAACCTAATGATTATTTATAGGGAACATAAAATATTTATCAACAATATATAACCCTAAAAAGGCTTCCCTGAATAACCAAAAATGCCAAATCAGTTTCAATATCTCAAAATACTCAACAAAGAGAATTTCGTTCTCCCATTTTAGGTATGAGAGAGCTACGAAAATCAGGTACCCAAGGGTCCTATTTATAGTCTAGGTAACTTGGGGACAAATCAAGATTTGAAGGAGTAAAGAATAGATTTAATCCCAATTCAAATCCTTTACTTATATACCATCTGGAGGCTTCTGTTGTGACAACCCGATATTTAAAGTCAATATAATGACCTAAAGTCAAGTATTATAATCTATTTTTGGAATCAATAGAAGTTAGCGTAAAAAATGAAGTGTTCTAAAATCTAAATTGGGTTGCATAAAATGATAGATATCGTGTCAAGGTTTCCAAAAATATAAAGAACACTCAAATCCGAGTCATAACGAAGAAGTTATGACCAATCAAAGATCCGCGTCAAAACCGGTAAAACACTGTTAAGCGTAAAAAGTGAAACTTCAATAAAATTCTTTTAGCCTTAGGTATCTAAATGAAAGTCGTAGATTACGTTAAACCGTGAGCATGCATAAAAAGAACGCCAAAATCTGACTTCGTATGAGGAAGTTATGATTTTTCGAAGTTTCAGATATAGCGGTAGACAGCTAAAAACAAGAAATAGAGATCGAACGATTTTTAGCCAATGCAACCTAAACGAGAATCGAAGGTCTCGTGAATATTAGTACAACGGTGAAAAGACAGATGAAAACGGACGTCAGATGAAGAAGTTATGGATTTTTAACGGACTTTTCCAATCCCGGCATGTTAAAAATAAATAATTAAAAATAAAGTCAAAACTAGCCGACGGAGTCTAAATGAAAGTTGTAGAGTACATTCTCACCTACGCATTCATATAAAGAACGTCAAAAACAGAGCTCGTATGCGAAAGTTATGAATTTTACAAGTTTGAGGCACACAAACCAAGACGATTTACGCCCAGCGTACTCGGATGCTAGGCCTCGGTTCGTCCACGTCGCTCCAACGCTTCGTCCGAGGATGCGGTAAGCCATGACGCATGCAAACGCGCCGCGTAACCTCGCTGGTACGCCCCGCGTACGCGAGGGTTCCAGCCCCTATAAAAGGGGTGCGAGAGTTTCGGGTTTCTTTGCTCATTTTCTCTCGTTCTCTTGCGTTTTTACCTCGTTTTGCATGCAAGAAATATCCCGAAGTCCCGGTTTTCATATCCAAGTCCCGAAGGAAGTTTTACGCTCCCGAGATTCCCGAGAATCCCGAGAAATCCGCTTCCTCCTGTCGAAGTTCTGCTCGATTATTGCCTTATCTTCTTCAACCCGCCTCTTCAACCAGGCGAGTTCATACCCCTATGTTTTTCCGAGTTTTTCATGTTTTCAAGGGGGGGGGGGAATACAAGCAAAAGTACAAGGAAACTTGTGCTCAAAATATATTATTTTGTTTAAGATAATTATATTTTCAGTATGTTTTTAACATGGATTACAGTTTTTACCAAACGATTTAGAAATCAACTCGTAGAAACAGTTTTCAAAACTAGTGTAACGAACTCGTGAATCATGTAGTAAAATGTATTGTTTTATAAAGGATTCATGAAAATCATAAAAAGGATTTTCAGTGTTATTACTTGTAAATTGTTAGTCTAGTTGGAGACACGTCCTTGGTAACACTCACCACTGAAACAGAGTGTAGGACTAGCACATATGACCAGAATCTCTTGTAGGGAGAGCGTGACTGTTGTGTATAGATCTATACGGGACTGACTATCCCGCACCTCACTGCTAGCTACAGTGGGACTGGCAGGTCTACGGGTGACAAAGTCATAAAGGATACTGACCCCGATACGTGCCATATCAAGTTAATGTATGGTTATAAAACTCACAACGTAGATAACAGGGATTTACTTTCGTAATAATGAATCAAGTGAACTAACCTCAAAGTTAACCGATAGATTACCGGAAGGTATTAATAATACCTTCAGGATTTAGTTCATCATGTTTCCTTTTATTTAGATTTATTTATGTAATAAGGCTAATATACCTCACTCGGTGTAACCAGGGTTTTAAAAGAAAATTGCTTTTATCGATATAAGTATGGTAGATACGTGTACACCTCAGTTTAGAACAGATAACCAACCATCAACTTTTAGGGAAAATATAGGATTTTCCCGGGATAACCAGGCTATTCAAAAACAGATTGTTTAACGTGTAACCAACGGATATTCATATTCATTCCACGACACCTTGGATTGAACATATCTTGTATGAATCTGGAAATCATGGAAGGAATGAGTTTTCAAACACGCTTTTCATAAGAAAATATAGGATTTTCTTGAAGAACGCTTTTCAAAAGAATCAAAGAACATTTTTCCACCAAAACTAAATGCTTATGAACTCACCAGCTTTATGCTGATATTCTTTCAAAACTGCTTGTATTCTCAGGGGATAAAACATCAGCTTTTGGAGAAGAGACGCTAAGACGTCAATCTTAAAACTTATTGAATCATCATATTGTAATTCTTTTGGGACATGTATTGTAAGCAACAATGTAACTTTTAAATTATATATATGATGGTTGTGTGTACTTTCTTTACAAATATTGAACTGTTATGATACTACGTGAAGTCATCCGCCCCCGAATGTTTCCGCCATTCTGGTTTGGGGGTGTGACAGATTGGTATCAGAGCATTGTTTATAGTGAACTAAGTATATCGAACCACATAAGATATACAAACTATAAATGCAAAGGGACTAAAACTCTCTGACAAAACGTTTTCACAAACTATACTTTTAATAAATTAAAATGCTAGTTTTATAAAAGTATAAGTACATGCATGCATCGGTCTAGTATCATAGTCAAAACTATACAAAAGTATTAAGGTAAGTTGCGACGCTACGATTAGGCCTCGGGGTATGTAATCAGATCGAGAATAAATATAGCCTGATCAACTATATTTATCCTGGATCTGACCAACGTATGTCGAGAAATGGTCATAGTGAGCAACAAGTCAAAAACTTTCCAAAGAAAATACTAGAATCAAACTTACAAATTTGAAATACTAAAGGAGTATTTTATAAAACCATAAGAACTATAATAATCGTGCGAACCTCGATATTTAGTTAAAAATTATGAATCGTCAAATAAATAGAATCTTATTCAATAACTAAAAACCTTCACTGGCAGGTCTATAATTGCAAAATGCATACTTTAAAGTTACACATGATTAGAATTTTATAGGCTTAGGATTTATGATTTCGCTTCAGGCCCTTTTCCTTGTTTGGATGTGGACTTAAAGTGAAGCTACTGATCTAACGGCCTATTCAGTCTTCATTGTATGTGATTTGTATACACTAGGTAATTATAGGAGGACCCGGTGTAGGTGATATCACAAAACTACCTTCTTACCCTTAAGTTCTATTTATATTTCTCTTATCCCTATTCTCGCCTAGATAAAAATGGCTGGATTCCATCCTCCTAGAGATCCGTACTATCCTAATCAAGAGAATGCTGGTTGGCTCGGTGCCGAACCAAAAGATGAGCCGCAATTTCCCCTAGACGATGAGTTTGCTGAAGGCTTTCCCGAAGACAACGGTTCCGGATCAGAAGCTTATAATCCACCTCCAGTTGCTCAGAACCCTAACCCTCGTCAAAACTTTCAAGGACCCACACCCCTGTGGGTAGAAAACTTGAACAGATGGAGTCACGAGCAAGGTCAACGCTTACCCTACAACGGAGACCGAAGCTTCTACAATCTGAGCGAGGGTGGTTCAACAGACATAATCTTACCTGTTCTGGTTCGCAGAGTCGCTCGTAATGAGGTATAAGGAAGGAAAGCCATCAACCGGGTCATGGAGGTTGATGCCGATGCAGGAGTCAATACAGTTCGCATTCGCCATCTGGAGACTGCTCATAGAAGAACCCTGAACCAGAATATGACCCTACAGAGAGAGAACTAACTGCAACCCAATCTGAAGTTAGGGAACTTCGAGGGCATCAGGCAACGTTTGAAAGACGCATGTTGGACATGGAGCGTCGTCTGGCAGAATCAAGGACTCATTCGGGCGATTCTCGCCGCAAGTAGAGTCTACTCTATTCTCTCTTTTGGATATAAATTAGGTCTATGTATAGACTCTAGTATTAATTTCATGCTTATGGTAAGACCTTGAATTTTCAGTCGGTTAGGTCTATGTACTGTTAAATTTTCTCGATTCTGGTGTAATATGAGTCCTACTCCAAGGTCAATTTTTCCCGAACTTATCACATCTTTACTACCAATGACATCGGCGAACGTCTAATCTCCTAGGGAAATCTTTATCCAAATACTTTCACCCTTCTATTGTTAGAACTCTACCAAAATCACACTCTTATTTAATGGTTAATCTATGGTGATTGAGTTCACGGATCACTTTCATTATTCTCACTCTTGAGATTCTTATCATTATCTCCATCTTCACACACTTAGTTGATAGATGATGCGTCTGAAATTAACACCGCATGTACTCGCAACCAAGAGGAAACTATAGAAACCACGATCTGCCGTTACCTTGTTAAAAACACCGAGGGAAAGTTCGCATGAACCCCCGGGATTCAAACTCTTCATTATGAAGTAATGGAGATCAGTGTAAGAATCGGAAGTAAGACGGCACAGAAATTCAATATTCCTACGAAGGAGAAGGACACCCTATAAGTATCAGGAGGGAACAAATCATTTTCACCCAGAATAGAACGGAGAACGGAGGAGAACCACGCGTGTTACACACGAAGTGCTTGAGTGCCTTTTCGTCACAATAATAACTAATAAGTAATGCAACCTAGTGGGTTAACGAATACATTACTCACATTAGATTTCGAACTTATCGTCTCTTCCTGTATTGGCTAATAACAATAATTCGGATCACGAAACCTCAGATCAAGAGTGATTACTTCTCAATTTCATAAGTCAATTTATTGTAGACTCTATTATGAATTACTTTCAAATCTTTTCGAAAACTGAATCATAGTATCCTCCAACCAAAGATAACTTCGTTCGGATGACACTCGTCTGATAACCATTCTAGAAACTTCATTATACTCTTTTACCAAGACTGCATCATAGGGATGTAAATCGAACCATCGAGAACAGTATAACAAAATGAAAAACTTACATTCGCATGAATGATCGGAATACATCTAGAGCCAATCATAATCGCTCACAAACTCATTTTCTTATCATATAATAGAATCATGCCTCCGAAGAAACGTAACCAAACCGCTGGCAAAGCACCAACTCTTCAGATAGATTTGGCTACTTTTCAAGATACGGTCACAGCTGCCGTAGCAGCTGTCATGACTCACCTAAATGCTAACAACACAAATGTTAGTGGAAATGTTATCGACGACCCCAATCACAGTAATAAGCAAGTACAACAACGAGTGCCTGTTTGTAAAGACACTTCGAACCTCAAAACTAATATTCTGAAACGAAAGTTCGAGAACAAGAAAGGGAGTTGTTCAACTCAAGGAGCTACAGAAGGGCAACAAGCTCGGGCAGTCAATACCCCCATCAGCCATGTTATCCCAACACCGACCACACCATACTTAGGAAACCTCCCACACTGCAGCAAGTGCAGCTACCATCATCATGGAGTCTGCCGAGTACTGCATTGCAATAGATGCAACATAAAGGGGCACACCTCCCGTTTCTGTAGGACTCCGGTCAAATTCATCACTTCAACTACCAACGTTGGAACAAGTTCAATATGTCATCTTTGTGGTGAGAAAGGACATTACAAGAGGGACTTTCCAACAGAGAAGAACGACGGGGGAGCAGGAGGAATTTGACCCCAGAGAATGGGGAAACATAAAAGAACCCTGCTATAGTTTGGTACGCTTCCAAACCCCAATAATTTATTTATAATTATAATTACTCACTCATTCGAACCAAATCACAACATTCATATAAAACTAAGAACCCTATCAGGTAAGCTATGATGGCTTAGTGTAAACATTAGGGACATTTATAATTAAGATTTGTAGATTTCAAGTGAGTGATCCCGCCTCATTTCCTGTTCCTTGTTTGGTTGTGGATTTAGGGCAGGGTTGCTCAGTCAATTGTCTTACCAATCTTAATTATACATGACTTGTGTACACCAAGCGATGATAGAAGGACCTAGTAAGAATCATTCCGTGAAAGTTCAAAGTTTCAGATTATCAGAACCCTCGTATTAGTAATATCCGCCAATTCTGAATTAAAAAGGGGATTCGTAGCAAAATAACAGAGTAAAACTAAAGGCGCTGAAAACTTATGTGCATAGAATTGTTCATCATCCTAGTAACTATCTCTTCCAGAATAACTTAATATCTACTTCGTTGAGAAATTCCGACATCCTCATCCGACATGGTTTGGCTTGATCCTTACCATGCAAAAGAACTTTTTCCTTAATCAGCTGTCAGATGAAATTATTCCAATCTATAACGCAAACCCTTATATCGCCTATCACTTCAAAACTTCAGAAGTACCCATGCGAGGGGTACCACACCTTCTAGCCTGCTCAATAGATAGAAAGCTTGAAACAAAAAGCACCAAAGAAATCTCAAAAGTCAGTAACCACCCGTAGCATACCCAAGAGATCTCCAAGTAAGACCACTTGCACTGCAGGTCAAGTTCAAGAATAGAGTACAAGAACTCATTAGGTTAATCTATCGCTGCTAGTTATATATGAAAGAGTGGCATATAATTTAGACTCAACAAGATGTAGGATGTGTGATTCCGCCCTATTTCCTGTTCCTTGTCTGGTTGTGGACTTGGGGCAGAGCCACCCCACCGAAGGTTTTGTTGATTTAAATTATATACAACTCGTATACACGAGGTGAGGATGGATGAGCCAAGGATGAGTCTTATCATGAACTACAGAGCAAAAGCCCGCATGCTTACTATAACAACCAGAGATACCTGAGTGGGAGTGGTAGCGGATTGCAATGGGCTTAAAAATCAAGTTACCAAGGCAACGGATGGACTTGATGCCATTTTGGGTGATCGTCGACAGGTTATCCAAATCCGCATGCTTCCTACCAACAAAGGAAACAGACAGGCTGGAGAAACGGACTAGAACCTACATCAGGGAGATTGTGCGACTGCATGGTGTACCAATATCCATTATCTCGGACCGAGATAGTAGATTCACCTCGAGGTTCTGGCAGTCACTACAAAAATCTCTAGGAACGAGACCAGACAAGAGTATCGCCTACCACCCACAAACCGAAGGATAGAGTGAGAGGACCATTCAAACCATGGAAAAATATGCTAAGGTTTTGTGTGATCGATCTTGGTAAGGCATGGGATACCCATTTACCATTGGTCGAGTTCTCGTACAACATTAGCTACCACACTAGCATCAAAGTTGCAACATTCGAAGCCCTCTATGGCTGCAAGTGCAGATCACCTTTGTGCTGGGCTGAAGTGGGTAACACGCAACTAGCTAGAGGATAAGTACCTAACAGCACCCTCACAGGCCCATAAATCATAAGAGAAACGACCGAGAAGATTGTCCAAATCTGGGAACGACTAAAAGCTTCAAGAGGTAGACAAAAGAGTTATACGGACAAAAGACGGAAACCCTTGGAACTTCAGGTTGGGGATCGAGTACTATTCAAAGTCTCACCCTAGAACGGATTAATACGTTTTGGAAAACATGGGAAACTCAACCCTAGGTATATCAAACCATTCGAGATCCTTTCCAGGATTGGCCCGGTAGCATACAAACTTCGATTACCACAAGAGCTCAATAACGTACACCCTACCTTTCACGTGTCGAACCTAAAGAAGTGTTTGTCCGATGAGACCCTCTTCATTCCCCTGGATGAAGTAGAAATCAACAAGAGTCTTCACTTCGTGGAAGAACCAATAGAAATCATGGTAGGAAAATTTAAAAGAACAAAACAAAGTCGCATGCCCATTTTGAAGGTCCGCTGGAGTGCCAAGCGAGCACCTGAATACACTTGGAAGCGCAAAGATCATATGAAACAAAAACACCCGCATCTCTTCCATAGTCCATAAATGCCTATCTTAGAATTAATTTCGGGATGAAATTCCCTCTAACGGGAGGATGATGCGACAACCCGATATTTAAAGTCGATATAATGACCTAAACTCAAGTATTATAATCTATTTTTGGAATCAATAAAAGTTAGAGTAAAAAATGAAGTGTTCTAAAATCTAAATTGGGTTGCATAAAATGATAGATATCGTTTCAAGGTTTCCAAAAATATAAAGAACACTAAAATCCGAGTCATAACGAAGAAGTTATGACCAATCAAAGATCCGCGTCAAAACCGGTAAAACACTGTTAAGCGTAAAAAGTGAAACTTCAATAAAATACTTTTTAGCCTTAGGTATCTAAACGAAAGTCGTAGATTACGTTAAACCGTGAGCATGCATAAAAAGAACGCCCAAATCTGACTTCGTATGAGGAAGTTATGATTTTTCGAAGTTTCGGATATAGCGGTAGACAGCTAAAAACTCAAAATAGAGATCGAACGATTTTTAGCCAATGGAACCTAAACGAGAATCGAAAGTCTCGTGATAGTAGTACAACGGTGAAAAGACAGACGAAAACGGACGTCGGATGAAGAAGTTATGGATTTTTAATGGACTTTTCCAGTCCCAGCCTGTTAAAAATAAATAATTAAAAATAAATTTAAAACTACCCGACGGAGTCTAAATGAAATTTGTAGAGTACATTCTCACCTACGCATGCATATAAAGAACGTCAAACACGGAGCTCGTATGCCAAAGTTACGAATTTTACAAGTTTGAGGCACACAAACCAAGACGATTTACGCCCAGCGTACCCTCGTACGCCCAGCGTACTCGGATGCTAGGCCTCGGTTCGTCCACGTCGCTCCAATGCTTCGTCCGAGGATGCGGTAAGCCATGACGCATGCGAACGCGGCGCGTAACCTCGCTGGTACGCCCCGCGTACGCAAGGGTTCCAGCACCTATAAAAGGGATGTGAGAGTTTCGGGTTTCTTTGCTCGTTTTCTGTCATTCTCTTGCGTTTTGACCTCGTTTTGCGTGCAAGAAATATCCCGAAGTCCCGGTTTTCATATCCAAGTCCCAAAGGAAGTTTTACGCTTCCGAGATTCCCGAGAATCCCGAGAAATCCGCTTCCTCCTGTCGAAGTTCTGCTCGATTATTGCCTTATCTTCTTCAACCCGCCTCTTCAACCAGGTGAGTTCATACCCCTACGTTTTTCTGAGTTTTTCATGTTTTCAAGGGGGGGGGGGGAGGGGAATACAAGCAAAAGTACAAGGAAACTTGTGCTCAAAATATATTATTTTGTTTAAGATAATTATATTTTCAGTATGTTTTTAATATGGATTACAGTTTTTACCAAACGATTTAGAAATCAACTCGTAGAAACAGTTTTCAAAACTAGTGTAACGAACTCGTGAATCATGTAGTAAAATGTATTGTTTTATAAAGGATTCATGCAAATCATAAAAAGGATTTTCAGTGTTATTACTTGTAAATTGTTAGTCTAGTTGGAGACACGTCCTTGGTAACACTCACCACTGAAACAGAGTGTAGGACTAGCACATATGACCAGAATCTCTTGTAGGGAGAGCGTGACTGTTGTGTATAGATCTATACGGGACTGACTATCCCGCACCTCACTGCTAGCTACAGTGGGACCGGCAGGTCTACGGGTGACAAAGTCATAAAGGATATTGTCCCCGATACGTGCCATATCAAGTTAATGTATGGTTATAAAACTCACAACGTAGATAACATGGATTTACTTTCGTAATAATGAATCAAGTGAACTAACCTCAAAGTAATAACCGATAGATTACTGGAAGGTATTAATAATACCTTCAGGATTTAGTTCATCATGTTTCCTTTTATTTAGATTTATTTATGTAATAAGGCTAACATACCTCACTCAGTGTAACCAGGGTTTTAAAAGAAAATTGCTTTCATCGATATAAGTATGGTAGATACGTGTACACCTCAGTTTAGAACAGATAACCAACCATCAACTTTTAGGGAAAATATATGATTTTCCCGGGATAACCAGGCTATTCAAAAACAGATTGTTTAACGTGTAACCAACGGATATTCATATTCATTCCACGACACCTTGGATTGTACATATCTTGTATGAATCTGGAAATCATGGAAGGAATGAGTTTTCAAACACGCTTCTCATAAGAAAATATAGGATTTTCTTGAAGAACGCTTTTCAAAAGAATCAAAGAACATTTTTCCACCAAAACTAAATGCTTATGAACTCACCAGCTTGATGCTGATATTCTTTCAAAACTGCTTGTATTCTCAGGGGATAAAACATCAGCTTTTGGAGAAGAGACGCTAAGACGTCAATCTTAAAACTTATTGAATCATCATATTGTAATTCTTTTGGGACATGTATTGTAAGCAACAATGTAACTTTTAAATTATATATATGATGGTTGTGTGTACTTTCTTTACAAATATTCAACTGTTATGATACTACGTGAAGTCATCCACCCCCGAATGTTTCCGCCATTCTGGTTTGGGGGTGTGACATCTGTAAACCGTAAGAAAGGTTCTAAACCTATCCATACCATGGAACATTCTAGAATTGCCTCTTTTGTTCAACTGTTTAACAATTACAGTTCACCCCTTGCACTTTTAATTAATTCCAATTAATCCCGAATTAATTCTGATTAATAATTATTCATATAATAAATTAAAAAATCATTAATTAACAATTTCTAATTAATATATTAATCAAATAATATATTAAGAAAACATTTTATCTCTCTCCCTCTCCCTCTCTCTCTCTCTCTCATTTGATCAATCTAAGTCATTTCCTGGTTATGAGGGTAACCCAAAAAGGACTCTACTTTTATTCATCAACAGTACACCAATTTCGTTAAGACCTTAGATACTTAATCCAACAGGCTCCCACTTGGATAAGTCGCTAACTACAATTGCAACTACAACACCGAATAACCAGTAAAGAGTGCTTTCGAAAGACACTGCCAAACTCTGATTAGACGTTGGTCCTAAGATAAGTGATCAACTATCCCTTTGTTCTACAAGATATTCATATGGACACGAGACATGGATTACAATAAATCTCACAGTCCAAGTTTTTGTTTCTCGATTTCCCGGTTTATGAAAACTAAATTCAAACTACTGATTGAACATATCAATTTAGTCCGGGCTTGGCCAAGCACTTTAGATGTCGACAACAAATCATCGAGGGGCCTAAAGATATTGCTTTTCCCGTTAAGGCAAAAGGAACGAATAAACTCTGACTATATAATTATCGACTTCATTCACCAAATCATGCATTGAATTACACTTTATAACGCCCAGTTACGAGATGCGTTGTTGTAAACCAATGCACAACTGATTTGCAAAATATGACTTATATATCTCCGTTTGAATAATATAAGATATTATCGTCTAATAATTACTCATGATTGAATACATGAAGTAATATCTAAGCGCAGGTTTAACCAATACTCAAAATCTCTATTTTCAAAGTACTCATGAATATTGGAGCAGTCCAAATGCAATGTCTAATCCCTATGGACAATCTAAAATCAATTCATAAAAGTCTTAAATCAATACCTACTACCAGAAGTATGACTGACTGTGGCATTTCGAATAAATTAATATTTAGGAAGTAACACGTAAAATGAAACACAATAATAAACTAATTGTTCTATGGTATCATACTCTTTGAATATAAATAATTCCCTATTATTTAATCACCATAACAATTACAAATATATCTATTGTATATATGTTTTGGGGAATTGACTTAACAACTAAACTTGTCAACAATGCTCATGTCAATGCTCTTAACATGCATATCATGTTTTCCTTTGGTCATCACTATTGTGAATGAATCATTGAAAAGACATTCACTTCACAACTAGATCTTCATCCTCAACATTTTCTTGGATGTAGTGGAATTTCCTCCTTCTATGTATTTAACTTCTGTGATCTAAAAAATCCTTAGTCAATATGGATTCACTTTCACAGAATGTTTCTAATGGAAATTTGTCAATCAAAACAAATCCAAGGTCAAATATGAAGGTTTTCTAGTCCAGTTACACTCCTTGGATACTTCACTTGCACTAATGTGGTTTTACCCACATTGTCGAATCTACCACCATCTCCTAGATTAAACCTTTCATGCTAAAAATTAAAATGAATGTCCATTTAGACTATGAATCAAATTCATTTCTAAAATCCATGTCATTATAACTCTTCTCAATAATTTTCTCTACTGTCTACAAGAAACCATTATTCGGTATCTTTCAATACCTCAAAATGTTCTTGACAGTCATCTAGCGATTCGGAAAAACAAAATTCTGATACAATATCACGACTCTTAAACCATATGAAACATCAGTATAAACACAATTCATAGCATTCATGATTGATCCTATATCCAAAGTATATGGGACTCGACTCATCCTGTCATTTTCATGACTAGTACAAAAGACCGTTTAAGATTCACTCAACTCCTTGCTATGAAGCATATGGACAATCCATTTTAGAATTTTCATTGTTGAAACCTTTCAACATATTGTGCTTTAACTAAACCCTATCAATCATTTCAATCTATACTTTCATAACCAAATACCAAGTATCAATGTCATTTCTCTTTGTCCATCATAGTGAAACAATTCTCGAGCTTTTGCCCTTTGCAACTTAGAGACAATGTTTCCTACGAATGATATTGTCAACATGCAATATCATAAAGACAACAACACAGCCACTACCTTTGACATGTACTCAAGACTCATTTGGACTTCTATAAAGACAACGCTCTTTGACTTTCTCATGGAAGAACAAATTCCTGCTACGTGATGCTTGTATTAATCTATGAATAGATTTCTCAAGCCTACACACCTTATTTGGATACTATGTATGTTTAAATCCTTTCTGAATATATCATACATCCTTTGAAAGTTTCCTTTTAAGGAACATCATTTAAACATCCATTTTACCATATCTTATATCAAAGAAGGCAACAATAGTAACAAATAACCAAATATACATTTCTCAACAACCAGTGAGAATGTTTCCTCATACTTAATTTATTGAGTTTGAGCGAAAACCATTTCTACCATACTAGCTTTGAATGTGTGTACATTCCTATCCATGTTAGTCTTCACATTGAAGATGTAATCGTAGCCCATTTTCATAAGACTAGGTTTAGGATCAACAAAATTTTAAATTAGTTATCATACATGGATTAAATTTCGCTATCCTTAGACTCTTCTAGTGGCAGCCATAGGGCCCACCATTTCTACCTAATAGATATTAGACTTATCCAAATTGATCAATGTTTTATCACTAATCAATGATAGATAAAACTCATAAAACTTGGGATGTGCTCTAACTTTACTGATCTTCAAAGAGACAAGGTAATTTCATTTGACTCAGTTGATTTTATATCCCCAAGTTGAGAGATAGTGTCAACTATTGGTTCATTTTCGGTCATACCTCGGATTTTTCCAAGTTCAATATGAATCTCACTAACTTCTTGATATCTATATGTTCTTTTTGTCAAGGAACATTCCTTTTGAGCTATAAGATAAATATCAAAGTCTTTAGTGAATACTCGACAATGTAACACTTCATAAATCTCGATTCAAGTTGTTCATAGGTTTCTCGTCCAACAAAATACCTCACAACACCATATCTAAATGTGTAGGAACTTTCTAACTCCACTTTTCATGAGGTGTCATCAAAACCTACTTATTTAGATACAAGGTTCAAAAATATGCTCTATTATTTCAAGTGTATATTCCCAAAAACCTAATTAGTAGCGAAGCATGCCTCATCATAGATCGAACCATATAACATTCGATTCTTCTTTTAGTAACATCCTTACATTATGATGTCCTTGGAGAAACCAATTATGGAAACCATTCCATAATCTCTAGGATGATTGTAGAACCTGATACTAAGGCATTCTCCTTTCCTTTAAGATTAAAGAACCTTTATCTTATTGCCCAATTGATTCCTTACTTTGTTCTGATACCCTTTAAAACTTTTTAAAGTGTTAGAATTATTCTTAATCATAACCACATCTACTGAACCTTTCAATAAATATGACATAGTAGTATATGTCATCTCTTGTGGTGGATCAGATGGGTCCACACACATTAATGTGTATAAGATCCAATATTCCTTTTTCACCAATACATGTCCATGTGAACGGCGAACAAGTCATCTTGCCAATATACAAGACTTGAACTCATCATCCAACTCAAGGTCGAATGCGTCCAAGTCCGGTCCAATTGGAGCTTGGCTATGCGATTCTCACTATTGTGGCCAAGGCGATTATGCCACAACCACGGACATATCTAAACTATTAGAAGAATAAATGTTCAAGTCATCACTACTATTATTAGAAACACAAACTACAATTTCATAAATTCCAATTGCAAGAAGATGTTTTAGTGACAAAACCATCATCTTTATCAACTAGAATTGACACCTTCCTATTATCAAATAAAAAATGAAATTTTCTTTACACAACGCATAAACTGAAATTTTGGTTTCTAGACATCTCCGAAGAGTAATAGCAAGCGACTAGATTTATCCTAACTCCATTACTAAACACAAACTCAATATACTCAATCATTGAGACATGCGACATTTGTCCATTCCAATGATTAGGTTTAGCTCTTTACGCTTAACTTCCTTCTTTCCAATAGATCCTACAAAACCATCCTAATGTGATTACAACATCATGAATCAAAGAACTATGAAATGGATGTATTTTGGAGTTAGATTATAAAAGTACTTGATGTAGAGTCAAGCATTTGACTTTACCATCCCAAAATACTTAGGTCAATCTTTGTTTCCTATGATCCTTGTCATTGCATTAATTACAACTTGCCTCTTTTTAATCATGATTGCATGGAATAGAGGACACATGTCACACCCCCAAACCGAAATGGCGGAAACGTTCGGGGGTGGATGACGTTATATGTAGTATCACAACAATTTCATCATAGTAATAAAAGTAAACACAACCATTACATTGAGTATATATAAAAAGGTATTTACATCTGTTTGATTCATATTTATATACATCAAAAGTAGCAAAAATAAAGACGTGACTATATATTCTCTGTCTTCTCAAAAGTATGCTGAGGTACCTGTCTACTGATTTCCTGAGAATACAAGCGATTTTGAAAAGAGTATCAACATTAAGCTGGTGAGTTCATAAGCATGTTTTTGTAATGGAATCCTGTGAATGAATCAGTAAAAAAAAATGTTTACATGTTTCCAAGAAAATCCAATATTTTCTAACATATGAGTTTGTTACAATGTTCCATAAAGTACTAGTTTGATTGCCTGTTTACCACCAGATGAATTGTATAAGACTGTTTTGAATGTAAAACCCCTTTTTGTATGAAGAACCCTGGCTAGCACCAGTACCTATAGTAATTTCATTACTGAAAATAAAACTATGAGTTGAAATCCCTGGAATCATCCAGTATAATATATGGTAGTTCTATTAATTAAAATAAAACTAAGGAAGAATCAAATCCCGTAAACAAAAGGTTAGTTTATACTATTGTGAGTCGTATAACCATGCTTGATATGACCTAGTGACCTTTACGACGTTCTTCATGTGTCGGATATATGACATTTGCCACCCCAGGCATTCCTGCCTAACTGTAGCTAGCAGTTCAGGTGTGGGATTGTCAGTCCCGAATAGATCTTTTCACAAATCTCACGCTCTCCCTCCAGGAGACTCTGGTTATACTATGATAGGATTTAATTCAATACCCCAAAAAAGGGTACAATTCGAAGTAGTGCCTCACAATTCTGTATAATCTAGTTTACGTACAGTTCTGTATTGATCTATTATATTTAAACTCGTATGTATACTTTATAGAGTGATAATTATACTTAAATAATTATGTAATAAAGTATACCTATTATAGTTTGCATGAATATTATGTATCTGGTTCATGAATTGATCTGAAAACTATGCAATTTGGCAGTAAGTCGAAAACGTACCTTATGCTCATCATAATACAAAAGGGATAAAATATCTAAATATTTTATGAAATGTGGAAACCTTATGACTATATCCATTACATCAGTTTTAAGTGTTTTGAAATCCTTTTGTATAAATTCACAAAATCATTTGTGTTTGGCTTATACTCTCCCCCTGAAAGCATTAAAACCATAAAAGTATAGGGGTATGAACTCACTGTTGGTTGCGTGAAAAGTCGGACAACGAAACTGGGAGTGAAGACCCTCGAGTTGGTGTATGCGACACTTAACGGGATTCTAATATCAATTAAATACATTTATGCATTTTATTAGCGAAACCATTATTTATAGTGTTGGAAAAACACTTGCTTTTGGATTAGGAATGTTACTAGGACTCGATTGAATCGGGGAAAGCGGATTTTCAGCCAAGTTCACCACTTAGGGAGGGTTTACGGCCGTGAAGGGGATTACGGCCGTGAACATCCCCTTGAAGGGTTTACGGTCGTGAACGGTGTTCTTGAAGGAAATGTGAATGTTTGAAGGTTTCACGACCGTGAACGGATTGCGGCCCTTGAAGGTTTGAAGATTTGAAGGGTTCTCGGCCGTGAACTCAAGAACATCGATGCTTAATTCGACGAAAAACGCGTTTTAGATGCTCCCAAATAACGCCCAAAGGTGATTCTTGATGATTTTTGGAAGAAAAGAGGGTATTTTGGTGTTTGCGGTTGAGAGGTTAGAGAGAGAATGGGGGAGTTTTCGGCCAGAAAAGTGTAAATGAGGGGTAGGAGCTCATATATATAGGCTGGGTGTATGGTCGGTGGTGGGGTCCACCCACCGTGAACAGGTTTACGGCCGTGAACGGGTTCACGGCCGTGAACACTAGTCAAGCCGATTTTCGATGATTTTTGAAGGAAACTCGGGTTTTCATGTGATTTTGGTTCCGACTCGCATATAAATTTAATTATATAAAACTTAAATGATTTTCCAAACCATAGAAATTTAACGGAACAAATAAAAATGTGAAATTTATTTAACGAAAAACGGCTAACTTTAACGGAAAAAGGTTCGGGTTGTCACATCATCCCCCCGATGGAAGGAATTTCGTCCCGAAATTCAAACGTAGAATACAATCATGGACTCGGAAAAGATGCGGGTATTTCTGTTTCATGTGGTCTTCACGCTCCAAAGTGAATTCAGGTCCCCGCTTGGCATTCCAGCGGACCTTCACTATCAGTATGCGACTTTGTTTTGTTCTTTTGACTTCTCGATCCATGATTTCGACTGGTTCTTCCATGAAATTAAGGTTCTCAATGATCTCGATTTCATCAAGAGGGATTACAAGGGTTTCATCGGATAAACACTTTTTAAGGTTCGAGACGTGGAAGACGGGATGGATATTGCTAAGCTCTTGGGGTAAACAAAGTTTGTATGCTACAGGACCGATCCTAGTGAGGATCTCGAATGATCCTATATATATCGGATTCAGCTTTCCACGCCTTCCAAAGCGTATCATGCCTTTCCAGGGTGACACTTTCAATAGAAAACGGTCATCAACCTGGAACTCCAAGGGTTTTCGTCTCTTATCGGCGTAGCTCTTTTGTCTATCTCTTGAAGCCTTTAGTCGTTCCCGGATTTGTACGATATTTTCTGTGTTTCACGGATGATTTCTGGGCCAGTGAGAGAGCTATCAGGAACTTGACCTCTAGCTAACTGCGTGTCACCCACCTCAGCCCAACATAGAGGGGATCTACACTTACGGCCGTAGAGGGCTTCAAACGGCGCAACTTTGATGCTAGTGTGATAGCTATTGTTGTAGGAGAACTCGATCAAGGGCAAATGGGTGTCCCACGACTTGCCAAAGTATATAACACATGCCCTCAAGATGTCTTCCAATGTTTGAACGGTCCTCTCACTTTGCCCATCAGTCTGTGGATGGTAAGATGTGCTCATATCCAGCTTAGTTCGAAGAGCCTTCTGCAGTGACTGCCAAAATCTCGAGGTGAATCTGTTATCCCGATCGGAGATAATGGACACAGGCACACCATGCAGACAAACTATCTCTTGGATGTAGATTCGTGTTAGTCTCTCCATTTTGAATGTTTCTTTGATTGGCAGGAAGTGGGTGGATTTGGTCAATCGGTCGACATTTACCCAGATGGTATCGTGCCCACTCGGAGACTTGGGCAATTTAGTGATGAAATCCATCGTAATCCTTTCCCACTTCCACTCAGGTATTTCTGGCTGCTGAAGTAGACCTGAGGGCTTTTGATATTCCACCTTCACCTTGGCGCAAGTCAGGCACTTGCCCACGAAGGTAGCGATCTTTGCTTTCATGTTTGGCCACCAATAGAGCTTTTTGAGATCCAGGTACATTTTATCCGAACCTGTGTGAATGGAGTATCTAGTCTTGTGAGCTTCGTTCATGACAACCTCTCTGTAACCGCCGAACTTTGGGGTCCAGATCCGGTTCATGAAATAGTAAACTCTGTCTACTCTGATCTCCAAGTTCTTTTCCATTACCCTCAAGGCTTCATCCAACATGTTCTCTGGTTTTAAGGCTTCCAGCTGAGCCTCTCTGATTTGAGCGGACAGATGGGAATGGATCGTCGTTGTCAGTGCCTTCACTTTACGACCTGAATATTCCTTTCGGCTGAGGGCATCTACTACCACATTGGCCTTGCCGGGATGGTAGCGTATTTCATACTCATAATCACTGAGTAGCTCTACCCACCGCCGTTGCCTCATGTTCAACTCTTTTTGATCGAAGATATGCTGCAGGCTTTTATGGTCGGTGAAGACAGTACACTTGGTTCCATAGAGATAATGTCTCAAAATCCGTAACGCAAAGACCACTGCTCCCAACTCCAAATCGTGAGTTGTATAGTTGACTTCGTGTGCTTTCAGCTGTCTCGAGGCATAGGCAATAACCTTTCCTTGCTGCATGAGCACACAACGTAGGCCCTGATTGGATGCATTGCAATAGACAACGAAGTCCTCCGTCCCTTAAGGCTGAGACAAGATAGGTGCGCTGTATAGGGCCTGCTTCAATGTTTGGAACACATTGTCTTGCTTTTCTCGCCAACAAAAGGGTACACCTTTCTGAGTCAGGGTGGTTAAAGGCTTAGAAATCCTAGAGAAATTCTGGATAAACCTGCGATAGTAGCCAGCAAGACCCAAGAATTGACGGATTTCCATGGGCGTCTTCGGTGCTGACCAATTCTCAATCGCCTTGATTTTGGAAGGGTCCACGTGTATGCCTTCCTGTCTAACCTTGTGAGCGAGGAAAGTTACTTTTCTGATCCAAAATTCACACTTAGAGAATTTTGCATATAGTTTCTCCGCCCTTAAAGTTTCTAGCACTAGCCTCAAGTGCTGTCTGTGATCATCCTCACTCCGAGAGTAGACAAGTATATCATCAATGAATACTATCACGAACTTGTCTAGGAAAGGGCGGCACACCTGATTCATCAGATCCATGAATACTGCGGGTGCATTAGTTAGACCAAAGGGCATCACTACAAACTCATAGTGACCATAGCGAGTTCGGAATGCTGTCTTGGGAACCTCACTCTCATGGACTCATAATTGGTGGTACCCTGATCTCAGGTCTATCTTTGAGAAATAGTCGGCTCCTTGGAGTTGATCGAAGAGGTCGTCGATTCTGGGTAGGGGATAATGGTTTTTGATGGTAAGCTTGTTCAGTTCACGATAATCTATGCACATCCGAAAGGATCCATCTTTGTTTTTCACAAACAAGACCGGAGCTCCCCAGGGTGAGGAACTTGGTATGATGAATCCCTTGCTGAGTAGTTCATTGACCTAGCTGGATAACTCTTGTATTTCTGCCGGCGCTAGAAAGTAAGGGGATTTGGCTACGGGGGTAGCTCCGGGGATTAGGTCGATTTGGAACTCGACTTGGTGTTCGGGAGGGATTCCGGGAAGGTCTTCGGGGAAGACATTCGGAAAGTTGCAGACTTCGGGGATGCTCTCGAGGTCTTTAACTTCCTGATTCTCATTAATGACATGGGCTAGGAATGCATGGCACTCCTTTCGCAGATATTTCTGGGCTTTGATGCATGAAATGATACGAAGGTTTGAGCTGAGTTTATCACCGTAGACTATGAGGGCTTCGCCCGAGGGCAGATTGAGGCGAATGGCTTTTTCATAACAAAGGATATCAGCAAGATTGGGGCTCAACCAATCCATGCCAATGATGACGTCGAAGCTTTTTATGGAAACTAGCATAAGGTCGATTGGAAAGGAATGGTCGTTTAGGGTAAGGGTGCAGCCGATGAATACGTCGTTAGTGCTCTCTTTCTTTCCGTTAGCCATCTCGGTGGTAAATGTTTCGGTTAAAGGTTGGGCTTTATGCTTGAGTAGATGCTTAAATGCATGACTAACAAAACTTCTCTCCGCACCAGAATTAAAAAGAATGCATGCATAAGAGTTGTCGAGGAGGAACGTACCCGTAACAACGGTGGGATCATCAACTGCCTCCTCCTGGCCCATCGCTAGTACTCTCCATGTGCTGCCAACTGTTATTGCCTTGGGACAATTCCTCTTGAAGTGCCCAATCTCCCCACAGCCATAAGAGGCTTGACTAAGGCCCGCTCCAGGAGTCTGATTGGTTGGTTGGGCTGGTGTCTTGCAAAATCGAGTTGTGTGCCCCTTCTTGCCACAACTGTTGCATTGCAAATCACGGCAGGGTCCGTGATGATGAAAGTTGCACTTGTCGCACCTTGGAAGAGTACCAGCATATCTACTGGCAGGTGCTTGATTTGCAGGAACAGCGGCAGGAGTGGTAGCAACATGAACTGCCACTACTTGTTGTTTCTTGGAGGGCTCCTGCGAAGACTGGCCCTTACGCTTGTTCCAAAACTTTTTATTTCCGCCACTCTCCTTTGGTGGTTCGGGAGCGGCTGTCATAGCTCCATGATCAACCCCGTGATCTATCAGGGTCTGCGCCAGGCAGTTGGCATTGTTGAATGTGAGAGGTTTAGCAGCTAAAACATTTCCTTGACTTGGGGGTGTCAATCCCCAAATGTACCTCTCTATTTTCTTGCTTTCCGGGGTGACCATCCCTAGACATAGAAGAACCAGATCGCAAAATCTAGCTATATAGGTGGCAATGTCGGAACCCTTCATCTTCGGGTTCCAAAGCTCGTGCTCCAACTTCTGCATTTTGCCTCTTGGGCAGTACTCAACAAGCATAAGTTCCTTTAAACTCTCCCAACCCATGGAATTTGCTACCGGCAGAGTTAGGGATTTGACCCGACTATTCCACCAAGTCAATGCTCTATCGGTGAAAGTGCAGGCTGAAAACTTCACCTTGCTGGCCTCAGAACAAGCACAAATCTCGAAAATCGATTCGATTTTCTCGAACCACCGAGTTAGGGCAATGACTCGTCCATTTCCGTCGAAGGATTTGGGCTTCGCATTCATGAAATCTTTGTACGAACACTCCTTTGGGTGTCCCTGACCACCCTCAAGATTTTGGGGATGGGTACCACTTTATGATCCGCTAGAGCCACCAGGATTTATTTGCGCCATCGCGGCAACCACAAAGGATGTAACTGCTGCCTGGAACATGGCAGGATCGAACTGAGGAGGTGGTGGCTGAGGATCTGCGGAGGATTGTTGCTCTTTCTGTTGGGTCTCTTCCTGGGAGGCATCTTTCTCTAAAAGATACAAGGGGAAAAATGACGATAAGCCTTCTATACTGATCAAGAATCGGATATTTTCGAGAAAGATATATCTAAATCCTACAGCGATAATAGATATCTACAATAAAGGTTTACTAACATAAACAAGGAATTGCAGGTCTTTCATTTATGAGGATTTGTACTACTAGTGATAACTCTATGCAGTGTTATAGAACCATAAAATACTCCTATAGTATTTTAACTATGTGTTTCATTTGTATATGATTTGGTGAGTTTTAGACTTGTCGCAACACCACAGTCACTCCCAAACACATGTTGGTCATATCTCAGACAAATATAGTTGATCAGGTTATATTGGCCCCACATATGACTACATAACTATTCAGGTTTAACCGCAATGTCCAACTCGCCCTAAATACTTTTATGTAGTTCTTACTATGTTATAGCTTCTTGTACATATGTATACTTGTATAAGTTTGTAAAATACTTAAATTTTGAAAGTATACTTTTAGTTTCAGAGCACTTCGGCCCTTTAGTGTTTATAGTTGTATACCATGTAAGGTTCGATATACTTAGTTCACTATAAACAATAGCTCTGATACCAATCTGCCACACCCCCAAACCGAAATGGCAGAAACGTTCGGGGGTGGATGACGTCATATATAGTATCACAACAATTACATCATAGTAATCAAAGTAAACACAACCATTACATTGAGTATATATAAAAAGGTATTTACATCTGTTTGATTCATATTTAAATACATCAAAAGTAGCAAAAATAAAGACGTGACTATATATGCTCCGTCTTCTCAAAAGTCTGCTGAGGTACCTGTCTACTGCTTTCCTAAGAATACAAGCGATTTTGAAAAGAGTATCAGCATTAAGCTAGTGAGTTCATAAGCATGTTTTTGTAATGGAATCTAGTTAATGAATCAGTAAAAAAAATGTTTACATGTTTCCAAGAAAATCCAATATTTTCTAACATATGAGTTTGTTACAATGTTCCATAAAGTACTAGTTTGATTGCCTGTTTACCACCAGATGAATTGTATAAGACTGTTTTGAATGTAAAACCCCTTCTTGTATGAAAAACTCTGTCTATCACCAGTATGTATAGTAATTTTATTACTGAAAATAAAACTATGAGTTGAAATCCCTGGAATCATCCAGTATAATATATGGTAGTTCTATTAAGAGTAAATTACACGAATGGTCCCTATGGTTTGGGGTAATTTGCGCGCTTGGTCCCTAACTTATTTTTTTAACTCGGAATATCCCTACAGTTTCTTTTGGTTACGCGTTTGGTCCATGTCTTACATAAAAATACTATTTTTCCTTTGATTTTATAATTTATTTAAATAAACACACCCCCAACTCCACCCCCCTCACCTTAACTTACCTACTACACAATTTTTCTCTATTTAAATAATAGTCTTTTTAGGTAAGACATGGACCGAGCGTATAACAAAAACAAACAGTAGGGACCAAATACGTAACAAAAAGAAACATTAAGGACCTTCCGAGTTAAAAAAATAAGTTAGGGACCAAGCGCACAAATTACCCCAAACCATAGGGACCATTGGTGTAATTTACTCTTCTATTAATTATAATAAAACTAAGGAAGAATGAAATCCCGTAAACAAAAGGTTAGTTTATACTATTGTGAGTCGTATAACCATGCTTGATATGACCTAGTGACCTTTACGACGTTCTTCAAGTGTCGGATATATGACATTTATCACCCCAGGCATGCCTGCCTAACTGTAGCTAACTGTTCAGGTGTGGGATTGTCAGTCCCAAATAGATCTATTCACAAATCTCACGCTCTCCCTCCAGGAGACTTTGGTTATACTATGATAGGATTTAATTCAATACCCCAAAAAGGGTACAATTCGAAGTAGTGCCTCACAATCCTGTATAATCTAGTTTACATACAGATCTGTATTGATCTATTATATTTAAACCCGTGTGTATACTTTATAGAGTGATAATTACACTTAAATAATTATGTAATAAAGTATCCTTGTTACCCGAGAATATCATAAACTAAGTCCGTCATAGTTTATATGTTTAGCAATGTATAAGCTCTGAATTTGTAATATTGTATATTGAAACCCCAAACTATACCTATTATAGTTTGCATGAATATTATGTATGTGGTTCATGAATTGATCTAAAAACTATGCAATTTGGCAGTAAGTCGAAAACGTCCCTTATGCTCAGCATAATACAAAAGGGATAAAATATCTAAATATTTTATGAAATGTGGAAACCGTATGACTATATCCATTGCATCAGTTTTAAGTGTTTTGAAATCCTTTTGTATAAATTCACAAAATCATTTGTGTTTGGATTGTACTCTCCCCCTGAAAGCATTAAAACCATAAAAGTATAGGGGTATGAACTCACTGTTGGTTGCGTGAAAAGTCGAACAGCGAAACTAGGAGTGAAGACCCTCGAGTTGGTGTACGCGACACTTAAGGGGTCCTAATATCAATTAAATACATTTATGCATTTTATTAGCGAAACGATTATTTATAGTGTTGGAAAAACACTTGCTTTTGGTTTATGAATGTTACCGGGACTCGATTGAAGCGGGGAAAACATGTTTTCAGCCAAGTTCACCACTTAGGGAGGGTTTACGGCCGTGAAGGGGATTACAACCGTGAACAGCCCCTTGAAAGGTTTATGGTCGTGAACGGTGTTCTTGAAGGAAATATGAATGTTTGAAGGTTTCACGGCCGTGAACGGATTGCGGCCCTTGAAGGTTTGAAGATTTGAAGGGTTCTCGGCCGTGAACTCAAGAACAACGATGCTTGATCCGACGAAAAACACGTTTTAGATGCTCCACAATAACGCCCAAAGGTGATTGTTGATGATTTTTGGAAGAAAAGAGGGTATTTTGGTGTTTGCGGTTGAGAGGTTAGAGAGAGAATGGGGGAGTTTGCGGCCAGAAAAGTGTAAATGAGGGGTAGGAGCTCATATATATAGGCTGGGTGTATGGTCGGTGGTGGGGTCCACCCACCGTGAACAGGTTTACGGCCGTGAACACTAGTCAGGCCGATTTTCGATGATTTTTGAAGGAAACACGGGTTTTCGCGTGATTTAGGTTCATAATCGTATATAAATTTAATTATATAAAACTTAAATAATTTTCCAAACCATAGAAATTTAACGGAACAAATAAAAATATGAAATTTATTTAACGGAAAACGGCTAACTTTAACGGAAAAAGGTTCGGGTTCTCACAACACACCAATTCCATTCCTTCATAATGGGAAGTTTCTGTCGAAACCATTCCTTTCTAATTAGGATTTGAACATGTCCTATTCATTCCACCAACATTCAAAAGCGATAACTGGAATTGGATAAAAAATTTAATTTCTTTCCTGTTTCCTTAGTTTGGGAAGGTTTAAAAATCTCATCAACGTTTTCCTCCATACTATTCATATGATAAATCAAGTTGAAATTATCATAGAAACTAATGAAAGATCCAAGAACAAGATCTATAACAAGACTTTTGTCAAGGAAAACATTACGATTCTCGAATTTGTCTATGTAGCTCTCGTTGATTACATATAAAACTATTTTCTTCAATTCGAATTCAATTAGGAACTTTTTATGATTTTCAAATTGCCCTAGTCGTGCCATTTGGTGAAACATTTCACTAAATTACAAATTCATTTCATATGTTAACATGTTCAAAAAATCCTTTTGGAACATTGAGGACATAAACATAATGATGCAAGAGACCTTATTTGACAAATCTACATTTTGTGGGAATAACAACTTATCTAAAGTTGACGCATCATTTATTTAAGTGATTTTCTCACAATGGACATCTCTCCTAATATTAAAATTGAGGAAGATCCCATAAAAATGAACCATTCTCGAGTAAGAACAAAGAAAAGCTATAATTGGAAAGTGAGTGAGGAGGTGGGAGAGGATTCCATCTAACCTAAAAGAGAAAGTTTAATTAAGTTGATTTTAACCTTAATTATCAACCTAATTTTAAATTAAGGCTAGGATCCATATATAAGATTCGTAATATGAGGAAGGATGTCGTAATCACATCATGAATCTATTTTTGGTAGGTAAGGCACTTTACCAATTTCTATCAAAATGAAACTCCTAGATCTATTGAGATCACTGAAAAATCAATGGGGTGTTAATCTCGGATTATGCTCTTCAATTTGTGACTGAAATGCCGAGGATCACAAATAAGATGTGAATAACCATGCAAACCCGCTTGATAATCTTGAAGTCTTTTATCATATCAAATCTGATGTGCTGGTAAACCATACACACTCCTTCAATTAATGATAATTCTCGAGTTGTGCCATCATAACAACTTTATAGTCCCAAATTAGTGTGTTGGTTAACCACACACGCTCCACTAATGACTCATAAAGATTGATGTGCCTTGTCATGGATTACCATACAATTTCATATTTTTCCTAAAGTAACTAGAGTAGGATTTTATAGAATGTTCTAGTACTTTATACATTATAATTTTAATGTGATTAGTGTCCTATCGAAACCATTCTACTAACTACCCTCCACCACACATGATAGCGGTGGGTGAAAAAGACACCCATTCAACGGTCATTTTACAAGCCGTTTCCTTATACTCTCTTTATAGCATGGCTTCGTGAATGAGGCATACTAGCGATTCGAATGACTCATATCATACATATAGTATTAAACATTTAATATATATATAAGTATATGGTGTATTTCAAAACCTTTTAAATTACAAAGTTCAAATCATATTAATTCAATTAACATTTAATAATTAATATTTGAATATGATTTAAGAATTATTTATTAACTATACTTTTAATTAATTTTCTTAAATCTTATTAGGATAATTATGTATCTTATAATTGGTAATTATCTTATTTATTTTCCTTTCTTATTCAAATTAGGATTCTAAATTTCCTAGTTGATATATTCAGATTTTATACATTTAAAATAACGTGGATTAACTAGAAACTATCCTATATTTTGAATTAAGGCAAGAAAAAAGAAACAAATTCAATGAACAGAGGCTCCTCACTACATGGCAGAGCGCTGCCCACGTTGTGGAAGAAAGAAAAACCGAGGATCGGAAGATCGCCACGACGTGGCAGAGAGATGACCATGTCATGGTTGCGAGAGAATGACGATTTTGTTTTCTTCAATTTGTTCAAGTTCAACTAATACAGATTCAATTGTTAGACAACCTAATGCTCTCATACCACTGGTGGGTTTTACATGTAATAATGCGGAAAAATCCTTATACTCTTAAGGGTACATGCAACCTACTTTGATCTATGTCATAACACTATTGAAGCAACATATTATTATACTACAAAATTAATAACCCTAGTAGAAATCAAATTAATAATTAAAGATACATACCGTTTTTGATTCCAATCAAGCTAATCAAGGTCTTCTTGTATCCTTGGAAAACCTAGCTCCAATAGTGTGCGAACCTCTAATGGTTCACACCTAAAACTCAAGAAACCCTACGAATGAAGGAGAGAGAGAGAGGACAAAGGAGGAGAATTTCGTTCTCCCCTCTTAGGTGTGAGAGAGCCATGAAAATCAGGTTTCCAATGATCTTATTTATAATCTAGGTAACTTAGGGACAGAGTAAGATTTGAAGGATTATATAAATAAAATAATAATATATTTACCTCTTTTTTTTAACAATTCCAGAACTGTCCGTGCCATGGACCATTCTAAAATTGTCTTTTTTTTCAACTATTGAACAATTACAATTCACCCTTGCAGTTTTAATTAATTCCAATTAATCTTGAATTAATTCCATATTAATCCTAATTAATAATTAATCAATTATCACTTATTTCTAATTAATTTATTATTCATATAATAAATTAAAAAAATCATTAATTAACAATTTATAATTAATATATTAATCACATAATATATTAACAAAACATTCTCTCTCTCTCTCTCTCTCTCTCTCTCGCTCTCTCTCTCTCTCTCTCCTTTGATCAATCTAAGCCGTTTCCTGGTTATGAGGGCAACCCAAAAAGGAATTTACTTTTATTCATCAAGATTATACCAAATTAGTTAAGACCTTAGACACTTAATCTACTAGGTATCCCATGACACTTGTACATAAGACCATGGGGGTCGCCTGTGGCAATGCAAGGAAAGACCATGGGGGTAGCCCATGACACTTATATGGAACACAATGGAGGTATCCCATGCCAATGTATGTATGGTATGTTGTATTTTGGGGAAATCACTAAGCTTTGTGCTTATGGTTTTATGGTTTGAACATTTTCACGTACTTCCAGTTCCAAAGGGAAGGGTCTGGCTTGACTGAATAACAATTCCCTCTAAGGATTTTCCGCATTGATGATTGTTATTTTACTATGATGATTATGATACATTTTTACTATGAAGGATTTTTGGGATAAATACAATGTGATTTGATGAATTAAAAATGAAAAATTTTAGTCATATTTCTGGGATGTTACATAAGAGCAACTTATCTCCAATACTTGACAGCGATACTAGATTTAAATAAAAAGGAACTAGCAACATTAAGGATATGTTTTTGTTTTCTTTCCACCATACCATTTTGTTATGGTGTATATGATGGGTTTTAAGCAAAAGAACATCCTATGTGCACATGCAAAAACCCTAAAGCTTTGGATCTAGGTTTCTCTATTGTACATGCAAATTATCCAAAGCTTGTAAACCCTAATCTAGCATACTATGAAAACGAGATCTATAATAAAACAATTTTAGATGATACCTTTCAAAAGTTGTAAGAATCTTCAATCTTCAAAAGCTTAGTATCACAAGTGTAATACCTCTAATGGCTTACAAACACCAAGGCAAGAAGATGATTTAGAAGAGAGAAGGAGAGAGGCACAATTTCGGCTATGGGAACTCTAGGGTTTCTTCTGGTAGCCGCAAACTGAAGCCCTAAGGGTCCTTAAATAGCTGAGCTGCTAGGGTTTCAGTTAAATCCCTAATTGGATGACTTAGGCCCTAAGCAGCTTCAAGAACCTTCTGGAATAAGGCCCCTTTGACGAAATTAGAGTGGGCTTCCACTCTAAATTTCGTCCCCCTTATATCCATAAGGATTCACAGCCCAAAATCAATTATCTTATAATTGACAGTTTCATTCCCCCTTATTTAATTAATCTCTTTTAGCCACAAAATTAATTCTTGACCAATATTAATTAAACTATATGATTTCTCTTTTAATATATTATTCATATAATATATTAATAAACCATAATAACCTCTCTCTCTCTCTCTATAAATTATCCTGTCTAATTGCTTTGGTGAAGGCAACCCAAAAGGACCATGAATAACCGGATCAAGTACATACCAAATATAGTTACGGGCTTAGACATTAATCCAATAGTATAAACACAAGATGGTTAATGAAAAATACTATTAGCTTCAAAAAAAGATTTCATTTGATAATTCAAAAGCTCAGTTCCATTATCTGACCGGACAATCTTAATATTGGACTAAAACTTATTTACTTAAATATTAAAGAAGGAAGTCAAATAATTAAAAACTTATTATTTTCCTTTTAAAAGATAAACCCAAGTGGCCGTTGTGAAATCATCCACAATAGTAAAGAAAAACCTATAACCTTCTCTAGTAGTCAATCTATAGGGTCCCTAAACATCTAAATGAATCAATTCTTCCAACTTAGAAGACACATGATCACTAAAGAAAATGATTCACGAGTTTGTTTAGCCTTGTGACAAAACATCACAAGGTGGAAGTGAAATATTATCAAAGTGTAATTTATCTTTTAAAGAATTTAAAGCTTGATCAACAGGATGACCTAATCTGCCATGCCATGTGAGTCTAGAGACACAACACTTTGCAAATTAACTTTGCAAGAAGTAATATCGAAGGGAAAAGAATCAAGGTAATATAATCCCCTAGACTCTCTACCATTCTCCACCATCTCCGTTGATTGTAAACCCTGAATTTGAAAGTTATGTTCATTAAAAACAACTTCACACTTTGTGTCTTTGCACAATTTATGTACAGAAAGCAAGTTCACATTGAAATAAGGAACAACAAAGACTTCAAAAAGTGTTAATTTCTAAAATTACAAATTTCTATTTTTATCAAATTTAGCAGATGAACTATTAGGATGGTTAACAAGGAGATCTAGTTTAGACACATCCATAGTGTCATGAACAAGTGACTCAGAAGAAGTCATATGTTGACTTGCACCTGAGTCAACAATCCATTTATGATGATTAATGGTAGAGTTATAGAATCTGAAAATTGATGTACCTTCAAAATTTGCACCGACAGAGGTATCATTAGTTATAGGGGATTTTTCATTGATAAGACGCAGGAACTTATTGTATTATTCACTTGTGAGGTAATGAGCATCACCATTTCTAGTGGACTTTGAAGACGCAATAGAAGACCCACTAGAAGAAACAAATGATAAATTTATGGAGAAGGGTTTATGCTGATTACTTTGATTGTTATTATCATTATTAATTCACTTCTAGGTTTAAAATCTTTATGATAACCAATCAACTTATAGCATTTTTCAATAAGATGACCCTTAAGACCATAATTCTTATTGGCTTTTCTATGCATCTCTACACTAGTTATAGCAACATAAGTATTCAATAATAAACCTAAGTATACATCCACCCTAGGATTCTGAGTTTTACTATTATAGCAACATACTTTTAAAACTTGCTTATCAATCTATATGAGAGGGATTCAATACATACCTTTAGACAAAACCAATTTTCTTTCTTGATGCTTGATTCCTTGATCTTTTGTTGCTTCTTGTAAGACTAGTATCCAAAATATAGTACCTCTAATGTTTCACACCCAAAAGCCAAAAATCCTAGAAAACTAAGGAGAGAGGCTACAAAGAGAGGGGGGAAATATTTCTCTGGCTTTCCAGGAGGAGTATATAGACGAAAATTACAGCTCCCCTAGGCCCATTTATATAGCTGAATAGGTGACATTATAACCCTAATTTGAATGAGTTAAATAAATTTAATCTTGATTCAAATCACCGCCTTATTTGATGAATGGAACAATTCTGGAACCATCCAAGGAGACTCCCAAAACCGTCATTATCAATGGGGTTCTAGAATGTTCCATTTGCTCAATTATTGAACAATTTTTCATTCAGTCCTTGTACCTCAAATTAGTCCATAATTATTTCAATTTAATTCTAATTAATTTCAGCTAGTTTCTAATTAATTTATTTATCATATAATAAATTAATAAACCTTTTCCTTAATCTCCTAAAATAATTTGTTGCTATTCTTTCTCTTAAGGGTATCCCAAAAAGGACTTTTCTATTATTCTCAAAGTTACACCTATTAGTTATGACATTGGACACCTATTTCGAACAGTATCCTACTTAGACTATTCATCAAACTACTATTGGTCAGATAGGCTTTAAATAACCAACAAATCATGCCTTCCACATCAACTTTCTAACTCTGATCTTATCAAGAATTGGGCCTTAGATAAATGATCATTTATTCCTTTGTTTCTTTCAATATATCATTATGGACTGAGTCATGGATTATGAATCAACCTAACAGTCCATACGTTGTATCTTGATCTTCTGATTTTTGACGATCAAATCATACTACTAATTGAACACATTAAGCAAGTCTAGGATAATCCTAGCAAAAGGGAACAAATAAACTTTGACTACACAACTTCTGTTTACAAAGCATATTATGTATAAACCAACTCATTATGACTATAAGTTATGGATAGTGTTAGAGAAAGACTAATACACAACTAACATATGTCGAAAGAACTCAAACGTCTCTCCGTTTTAAGAATAAAAGATATTATCGTATCAAAATTGCTCGTGATTGAATCCAAGAAGCAATCTCTCTGAGTGTGGGTTACTCCAATACTTAAATCTTTATTAAACACTCATGCACGTTAGTCGCAATCTCTATGCTATGTCTAATCTCTATAGATAATATACTGATACTTCATGAAAACCTTAATTCGATACTCACTGCGAAAAGTACGAAAAATTATGGAGTTTGAGTAAATTCATACTCGAGAAGTAGGGATTTAAACATGCAAAAATGAAACACAATATAAATTAATTGTAAATGGTAACACTTGAATATAAATAAATCTACATTATTTAATCACCATAACAATTGAAAATTTTATTCTTCGTTGTAAATGTTTCTAATAATCAACTAACTATTAAATTTTACATCATCTCTCAAACCTATGCTTCTCGCATGCTTACTATGCTTTTATTTGGTCATCCTTTTTTGTGAACGGATCATATGGAGTCTCATATGATGATACTCACTTCAGACTCAGATTTCCATCCTCAACTCCGTCTCGAATGTAGTGGAACTTCCTTAAAATATGCCTTGACCTTCCATGATCCTTAGCTTCTTTAGTCAGAGTGACTACACCTTTGTTTTCATAGAACATTTGAAACAGTTCTTTATTACTTGGAACAAATCCATGGTCTCCTAGGAAGTTCTTGATCCAAGTAGCATCCTTGGAGGCTTCACTTACAACAATGTATTCAGAATCATAGGTAGAGTCTGCCACCTTCTTTTGTTTGGAAATTTTCCAAGTGACTGCACCACCATTCAAAATAAATACCCATCTAGAATATGACTTCGAATCCTATCAATCTGGAAACTAGCATCACTGTACCTTTTTACTATAACCCCAGATTCTCCACCGTACATAAGCAACATGTCCTACGTATTTCTCAAATACTTAAGAATGTTCTTGACACTGTCAAATAACCTGGTCTTGGCTTTTCCTAATATCGATTTACCATGCTCAAAGCATGTGCCATATCAAGACGAGTACAAGTCATAACATACATGATTGATACTATAGCTGAAGCATATGGGACTCGACTCGTCCTATCTAGTTCGTCACTAGAACTGGGACGTTGAGTCTTACTTAGTTTGACGCTATTATGCATAGGGATAACCCCTTTCTTTTAATTTTCCATATTGAATCTTTTTGATACTTTATCCAAGTATGTACTCTGACTAAATCCAATTAAACGCTTTGATCTATCCCGGTAAATCCTTATACCAAGTATGTATGCCGGTTCTCCTAAGTCTTTCTATAGTGAAACACTTCTCGAGTAAGGATTTTACACTTTCCATGTCGGGAACATTGTTTCCTATGAGTAGTATGTCATCTACATACAATACTAGGAAGATAACAAAACTTCCACTATCTCTGACATATACATAGGACTCATCTGGACTTTTAGTAAAACCAAACCCTTTGACTTTCTCATAGAAGCACATATTCACCTACGCGATGCTTGCTTAAATCCACAGATAGACCTCCTAAGCTTACACACTCTATTTGGATACTTGGCATGTTCAAAACCTTCAGGTTGTGTCATGTACACATCCTCAGAAAGTTTCCCATTAAGGAAAACTTTTTTAACATCCATTTTCTATATTTCATAATCATGAAAAACAGCTATGACAAGTAATATCCGAGTAAACTTTATGTTGGCTACTGGTGTGAATGTTTCCTTATAATCAATTCCTCGATTCTAAGCATAACCTTTTGCCACCGATCTAACCTTGAATGTGTGTACATTCTCATCCATGTCGGTATTCTACTTGAAGATCTATTTACATCCTACTATCTTAAGACCAGGTGTAGGATCAACCAAATTCCATAATAGGATGTCCATCTTGGACTGAATCTCGTTGTCCATTGTCTATTTCCATTTAGCTGCCTCAGGGTCTGCCATTTCTTCCTTGTAGTTAGGCAGCTCATCCAGATTAGCCAGTGTTCTATCACTGATTAACGTGTCCCCATCCATAGATATGTGAAATCCATGAAACTCAAGTCTCTAGCTAACCGTACTGGATTTGTGAAGAGGTATGGAAGTATCATTTTGGTTCAATTGGTTGTTCAACCTATGCTTGAGAGCTAGTGTCAACTATTGGCTCATTGTTTGTTGACTCTTGTAATACCTCAAGGTTAATTTGACTCCTACTGACCTCTCGTGATATAAGTTCTCTCTCGAAGACCACTCCTTGTTTATCTAGAAACACCACGTTTTCACTGGGTATGTCAAACAAATATCCAAAAGATCTTTGTGGATAACCGAAAAAGTGACATCTCTCTAATCTGGATTCAAGTTTTTCTCAGGTTTCGTGACGAACGAAAAGCTCACAACCTAGACCTTAATGTGGTTAAGTGAAGGAAATTTTCCTATCCACATGTCGTGGGGTTTCTTTGTAACCTTCTTAGTTTGAACAAGGTTTAGGTTTTGAATAGTTGTCTGAATTGCATAGCCCTAAATGTAATTGGTAAAGAAGAATGACTCATAATAGATCATACCATATCCAATAGGGTGCGATTTCTCCTTTCAGAAACACCATTTATTTGTGGTGTTCTTGGAGGAGCCAATTGTGAGAATATCACACAATTCCTAAGATGATCATAGAACTTGATCCTAAGGTATTCTCCTACCCTATCAGATCGGAGAATCTTTATCTTCATGCCCAATTTATTCTCTACTTCGTTCTTACACTCTACGAACTTTTCAAAAAAATTCGACTTATGTTTAATCAAATAAACATAACCATATCTACTATAATCATTAGTAAATGTGGCATAGTAATACTTACCATCCGTTGTGGCAGATCTGAAGGGTCCACAAACATCCGTGTGTATGAGATATAACAAACCTTCGCCTCTTTCTCAAGAACCCATGAATGGTGATTTAGTCATCTTACTTAGTAAATGAGTGTAACGTCCCATTTTCAGACCAATTTTTCTTTCAATAAATTCAGAATAAAGTTTTCATTTTTAAATTGGAGTAAATAAACATTTTCATAAAAATATGTTCAAGGAAAAACCCTTTGTTCATAAACTGTAGTTCGAAATCAGAGTTATATAGAAAAGTATCACGAAATCTCAAATCATTAAACTACTAATAAATGTGTACACTCACACCTTCGCCTTCCTACGAACTGATAAAGTACCTAAAAACATTTAATCCACAACTGTAACCCAAAGCTTTAAGATCCCTAAAATACCCCACACAGTAATACACACACAATGCATGCACACACCGCCTACAACATGGGGTTAGACCGCCACCTGAGCCAACAACATTAAGATGGACCGCTCCCTGAGCCTACAAGATTTAGCTGGACCACTCCATTTGGGCCTACATTATCAACTAGACCACCATGGTATCTTGGCCTTCAATACACAACTGTACCACCCTTAAGCCATCCACAACATGTTGATATAAACATATAACACACAATAATAACCAAATAAACAGTCATAGACAATTATTACCAAATGTACCTGTTTAACAGATCAATACAACACACCATCTAACAATGAGTCGTCTGATAAACACTATTGGCATGACCTATATGAACTTCTCCCTCTATGAACACCTACATCCCATAATAAAAGTTCTACTTAGATTGCATGACATTTTGTGATAATACACATATTCTACTTATTCATACTTTTATTTTAGAAACCTTCTTGTATTATCATGTTGTACGCACACATTCTCTTATAAGATTATATAAGAATTAAACCACACACTTTTATACATCATTTATACAATTAGAAAATAAATAATTCCAAACATAATCTTAGGTTTACACACACCAAACCCTAAATAGAGGCTTACTTCTTGTTTTAAAACACTCGCACCCAACCAAACTTGTAATACATGACGTGGTTTATATTTTTAGCATTATAAATTGGTTAAAATAAGATTTGATAGACCAATAGCATTCACAAAGTGAAGCTCTTAGGTTGTAGGTTTTTGGGTCAAAATCAAGAATAAAGGTGTTGTTTCTTGGTTCTAAGTACCAACATAAAACCAAACGAATTAAGGGTGCCTAGCAACTCGCAACAAGATCTGAAACAGATCCAAGAGTTCGAGAGGTATTGGGATTTGTTCAATACGTAAAAGCTCAATTAACAAGTGAAATGAAACTCCGAAAGCATTTCGGGATGGATATTATTTTTCTAGAAGCTTGTTCTTATTCCTAGGTGTCAAATGGACCTAGGAAGTACCTTAACCATGGCTAGAACTTGAAAAACTTGACAAAAAATATTTTAGAAAATAAAATCCCGTTATATGAGTACAAGAGGCGATTTCAATGCATTTGAGGTCATTTTCTTCATTCTAATTGTTAAAACTAGATCTCATATGTTAAAGTGTTAATTATATTATATTATTTTATGTATAGTGTAGGTTTTATATACATTTTTTAGTTTAGGGATCCTCTGTGTATATATGTTATACTCTGTATTATATATTCTAATGAATAATGATGCAAACCCTAAGGGGTATTTTCTACACACACAAAAATGGTATCAAAGAAAGACTAGGTATGGCGTTTAATGTTCATCGATTTTTTCCCCATATCGATCGATCAATAGTCGCCATCACTGTCTCCATTGTTCAGTGATCATCTCCCCATTGTACCTGTTGCTGCTACCTTTTCTTGATCCTCTCCTCGTTCCACTGCCTCTTCTAATCATTGAAGATTAGCCTAGTCGTTCTACTACAATCCATCTACAAAAGTTTAGTTTTTGGTTTATTCTTTATGTATTTTTACTTTCATTCTGTCTTTTGTTTTTCCGGATTCATCATGTCGATTCCTGCTAGGTCTTCTACCTCTGCCCTTACTGTCCAACATTTAGTGTATGCAATCACAAATGTGTATAATCAGTTCAGTTTTATACTGACTTCTGATGGTTCCAAATACAAACTGTGGTGTCGTACTGACTTCTGATGGTTCCAAATCAGTTCACGTTACTGGTACATCTAAACCAACAGGATAAAATGATGAAGATTGGCATTCCATTAATTCTCGTGTACAATCATGGTTCAAATCGACTTGTGATCCTAATGTGTTGCATGTTATTACTACTGATAAATACATTTCCAAGAACTTATGGGATAACCTCATGAATACTTTCTTAACAAAAAAATGCCTTGGATGTTACAGTTAGAAGAATAGTTTCATAACACCAAGAAAGGTGCGACCTCCATTCAAGACTATTGCCACAACCTTAAACATCTTGATGATTCACCCCATCATGTTGACTCTGGTATCTCTGAAGTGGAGCTTGTTATGAAAATCCTTTGCGGACTATCGCCTTCCTACCAAAGAATTATTCATGTTGTCATTAATACCAAACCATTTCCATCTTTTTTAGAAGCCAAAAACATGCTTCTTCTTCCTAAAAATTGGGAAGATTGCCATGACATAATGCAAGACCCGAAAAACACCACCACTACGACTCTCTATTCCATCACCCAACAATTCGGAAAATCAAAAAATAGATGGAATAAAAATCGTAATAATAACTGGAAAACTTCTCAATGGGAGGGGGGGGGGGTAATTTGAGTATTTCTTCAAGTGCTAACAATTTTGCACGCACATCTCCAAGTAAAACCTCCCAATTTGCAGGTATTATGGGGTCTCATCGAAGCTCTATTGGCCAGGCATCTCAACTTCGGCAACCATATTTTTATGGTCAAAATGGTCAGCAAAACAATCCTTGGGCCTATGCGTTTTCTCCAAATGGGTTGCTACCAACGCCCCATTGTACTGTCGCTCCTGTTCATGCACAATAGTCGGCCCACCTGTCCCAACAAGCATACCAACTGACCCATTTTCCATTGCATCAGCCCAAAGCTGCCTTCCCTTCGGCCCAAATACAAGCTGCTCTTTTTGGTCAGCCCATTCCCATGCAAGTTCGGCCCAACAACCACCATTTTGCATATCAACCAAGTGGAAACAACATTGCTCAAGGTCCGGTTTCAACTACACCATCTCAAACCATGGATTTAGCCTTAGCTTTTCAAGCGATGTCCATTAAACCACTACTAGATAATCAATATTACATGGACACCAGAGCTAGCTCTCACATGAACTTTAACATAGGTAACATGTTTTCTCCAACACTGTGTACTTCTAAGTCCATAATGGTTGCTAATGGTGCTATTATTCAGGCATCTCACATTGGTTCAAACATATCTTCTGTACTCTCAAAATAAATTATCTCTTAAAAATGTGCTTGTCTCAAATCAAATGGTTAAAAACTTAGTGTTTGTGCGTAAATTTACCATTGATAATTGGGTTTATGTATCTTTTGGCCCTTTTGGTTTTCTATAAAGGATCTTGATTCTGCTGTCCTGATCCAGCGATACGATTAAGTTGGGATTCAACTCATTACGCAATACATAATTCTAGTGTAGATCTAAAGTTCGGGGGTTTAACCTTCTGTATTAAGAGCTTAATGGTTAAGTTGGGATTCAGCTCATTACGCGGCACATAATTCTGGTTACGCACCGCGTAGGTTCATTTTTCCTCAAATTTCCCCCCTTGGGCTCTAGGCAGGGCGTAGAGCTGTTACACATGGCATAATCTAGCTGAATGTTGAATTTTGGCTTTTTGATTTTTGACCGTTGACTTTGACAAAGTTTGACTTTAGGTCATTTGGGATATTTTGAGTAGTAGAGTGAGGCTTGGTCCCTGTTTGTTGTATATGTGACTTGTAGAGCCAGTATTTGGAGCTGTGATCAACTTAGCTATCTTTTGGACTTTGATGTGATTTTTCCTCACTGTACTCGTGGGTTGAAAGCACTAATACTGGCCCATTAGGTTGTATTATGTATCTTGGTATGTATGATGTTGCTATGTTGTAGTGATCTGTTAGATTGGTAGATCTGTTGGATTACCTGTACTTGTTGGTTATTATTTATCTGTTTCATATGTCGACATATTGCGATTGGGTTGAGGTGTTACTGCTTTATGCGGTAATCCAACAAACTTGGGAGCAATCTAGTCATAAGGTGAGGGTCGAGAGGGTAATCCAGACATATGATGTGGGCTCGGGAGCAATCCATTCATAAACTGAGGGCCAGTAGGGCAAATCCAGTATTGTGTTGTGGGCTCAAGGGCTGTCCAGTCTGATGCTATGAGCCCAGTGTGCATGCATTATATATGTACTGTTGTGTGTGGTACTTTGGGGGAGTTCACTAAGCTTTGGCTTACAGTTTGAGTTCATGGTTTCAGATATATACGATTATCTGGGCAAGGTGAAGGCATGATCATACACATCGTCCTGCTGATATTTATTTTTTGAGAGATTTCGATACTCTGATTTTTATGGCTATGATTTGGAAACGTTGTTTTGTATAACTTATTGTTTATGAAAATGATTTTAAAGAAAAATGAAATTTTTATCATGATTTTTTGGGATGTTACAAGTTGGTATCAGAGCTCAAGTTTGAGAGAACTGGATGAACACTTGTGGGAATCCAGACTCAAACTAAGGATCTACAAAATATTTTTCAAAATTAAATCTAAAAAGGCAGATAGGAAGGATGCAATGTGTACAATCAGTCGTAGCCAAGGAATATATTTTTTCCAAGATAACCGCACTTGTTCTGTGTATTGACAATATAATAGAATTGCATGCTAGTTGTAGGCTAGGGATCTTCATGAATTGCATGATAGAATTGTATGATTTATGATGCCTGAAAGCCTAGGAGAATTTCTTGGTATACTATATGGAACTGACATTAGTACTATGGTTGCTTAGTGTGTATATCATAGTTGTACACAACCAATATTTTATAGCCTGAGAATGTTTGATTTAGCCTTATTTCATGTTCCTTGTCTAGTTGTGGGCTTAGGATAGAATCAAGTATTTGATTGTCTATCAAATCCAATGTTATGAATGATTAGCATACACAAGGAGGTGCATGGTTAGTGGAAGTTTCATGAGTGAGTATGGTTTGTAGTGGGCCATCTCAAGGGAATGATTAGCCGCTCTCGATAGAATGAGTATAGGATGTATGCGTATCCTAGTTTATTATCCTTTGTAGTTGGGTAGTCCGTGACGATCCTCCGAGACAAATACGGGTAGGTGTGGAAGGTAGTATGGGCATGTACTACTAGAAGCACATGAACCGTACGCATATCAAGGATGTCACAAACCCCAAGGATTTAGTGATCCTATAATGCTGTAATAGTATGAATTGAGGCTTTTCTAATGTATTTCGGTTTGTTTTCAGTATGGCGATCACTAGAGGTTCAGGATTGGGAGCTAGCAGCCCAGAGAGGCCAGGTTTAACTGATGATGAGATTCATGAGATGATCACCACCTAGTTGACTATGGTTGTTAGGGAGTCAAACCTCATGATTGAGATGTTTAACGAGCGCTATGCTACCATCTCTAAGGTTTCTGATACCATAGCCACTATAGTTGTTGCTGCTGAAGGACTGCGGGGGAGGGGGATGATGCACTATCGGGATATCAACAACACGAAGCCCCCAGAGTTCGACGGGGTCAAGGACCCGATCGTGGCCATGAGGTGGATATCAGATGTGGAGGGCTGTTTCTTCACATGCTCATGCCCAGAGGATCAGAAGGTCAAGTTCGCCTTGAACCTTCTTCTTTTGGGGGTGAAGGACTGGTGGAAGCTAGTGACCAGTGCTTATTCTCATGTAGAGAAAGTTGTAGTAACTTGGGAGCAATTTTATAATATGTTCCGCACTGAGTATGTTCCCCTAGTTGAGAGTGAGTGGTTAGCCCATGAGTATCTGTCGATGAAGCAGATGACAGAGTCGGTGACAGAGATCACCAAGATGTTTACTGAGAGAGCCCTATTCTGCCCCGAGTATGCTGCTTTAGAGCAGGTTCAAATGTCTTGTTACTTGAGCATGCTGAAGACTGAGATCCGTGAGTTTGTGTCGACCCGAAGGTATAGTTCACTCTCTGAGTTGCAGTCTTTCAATCAGAGTAGGCAGATTGAGATTGATACCCAGACGAGAGAGGAGACACATACCCCTGTTTAATCACAGCTAGCAGTTAAGCGGTTCAAGCCTGCCGATTCGCGATCTGGAGGCCAGAGGGGCCACCCTTGTGGCAAGCGGGAAGACGCATGGGGGGAGATGCCGATCAGTGACTGGATGCCACAAATGTGACAGGGAGGGGCATATTTCTATGGATTGTCGTCAGCAGGCCCCGTTGTCGAGCACTAGGATTTTGTACCATTTTGATCAGGTTGGACATGTGAAGGCCAACTGTCCCTTCCTCATCGCCAGACCAGTGCATGCACCAAATCCGGCTACTTTGAGGATTATGCATGGACGCCAGGGGAGGGCTGAGGCCTTGAAGGCCAGGGGTAATGCTTTTCAGCTCCCAACAGAGGAGGCTAGGGCAACGCATGATGTCATTACTGGTATGTATTCATTATTATTATGTTCAGTTATTTCCCGTATGCTTGTGTTTGTATTTCTGATAGGTACCTTCTTAGTGAATTCTTTTCTTGCTCTTGTGCTTTTTGACTTAGGTGTGAGTCGGTCTTTTTGTATCCTAGTCCTTTAGTAGGGATTTCGATATGACTATTAGGGAGTTGGAGTGTCTGTTGCGAGTTTCCATCGCCAATGAACACAAGGTTTCTACTTTGAGTGTTTTTCGGGATTGTACTTTGGAGATATTCAGAGTGTCTTACCCGATTGAGTTGATTCCTATCCTTATAAGGGAAGTGTGTGTGTGATTGTAGGGATGGACTGGTTGAGCCAATTTGGAGCCATGATTGACTGTGAGAGGCATCCGGTGGTAGTTCCAATACCAAGTGGGGGAGAACTAATAATTTATGGTGAGGGTACCAGGGTTGGTTCGACTTTTTGTTTAGCAGTCGGGGCTCGACAATATCTTCAACATGGGTATTTGGGTTATCTTGCATATGTGGTTAACATTCGATGTTATAGGAGAGTTTCAGTTTCATATGTGCTAGTGGTCAAAGAGTTTCCAGATGTATTTCCAGAGGATTTACCCGGTGTGCCTCCTGTGAGGCAGGTGGAGTTCAGGTTCGATCTGATCCCTAGTGCGGCCCTTCTTGCTAAGGCGTCGTATCACCTCGCACCGCCAGAGATGCAAGATTTGTCCTCTCAACTTTAGGAGCTGTTAGGCAAGCAGTTTATTAGACCGAGTAGTTCACCCTAGGGAGCACTGATTCTGTTTTGGTCTACTCCATGACCAGGGAGCAATATGAGGAGCATCTTCGGGAGCTACTTGGAGTACTAAGGCAACAGAGGCTTTATGCCAAATTCTCGAAGTGTGAGTTCTTGTTACGGGATGTCCAGTTTCTGGGACACCTCGTCAATCAGAAAAGGATTACGGTCGATCCGACCAAGATTGAGGCAGTGATGCAGTGGGAGGTCCCGAAGTCCCCATCTAAGATTAGGATTTTTATGGGGTTGGTTGGTTACTATCAGATATTTTTTTAGGACTTAACCAAGATTGTTGTTCGTCTAACTCGTCTGAAGATGAAGAGTGTGGATTTCCGTTGGGGGCCTGAGCAGCATGCTGCTTTTGAGACCCTGAGGAGGAAGTTATGTGAGGCTCTGGTATTGACCCTTTGGTAATTTTGTGACGCGTCAATCACGAGATTAGGGGTCGTGCTTATGCAGTGAGGTAGGGCCATAACTTATGCATCCAGGCAGTTGAACCCTCATGAGGCTAGGTGCCATACATATGATTTGGAGTTAGGGGCTATGGTTTTCGCCCTCAATATTTCACGATATTATCTCTACGGGGTTTGTTGTACCATCCACATTGTGACATCCCCATTTTCAAGGCCAGAAAAGACCGATTTGTTTATGCATTATTTTGAAAATCAGAGTATCCTTTTAAAGAAAAGTGTTGCAGAATTTGTTCCCAGAAAAACATGATAAACATATTATCAAAGCATTTACGAAGAAATGTATTTTATTTATATTAAAACTTTGGGATGTCATTGTCAATACATAAACATAAGCATAAATGAACCTTACATTCATTTACACTAATGATCCACATTTCTTTTAATCTCTCAGTATAATGTAGCTTTGTATCGACACCTGTGATACAAATAAGTTGAGTGGGTCAGGTTGGGAAACCTGGTGAGCACATAGGGTTTTCAACCCACAATAATCTAATTACTATGAATAATCATCAAACAATAAACCCAATTACCCATCCCCATTATCTTCTTTATTCTTAGAGATCTATCCTAAGAATCATTTGTCCTTCATTCATTCATTCATTCCTAAGGATCTTCCTAAGGAATAGGCACGAAGTCCATCGTTACCTATGGCACAGCTGCCAATGTTATCTATTAGGCACAACTGCCAATATTATCATTTAGGCACAGTTTTCCAGGATTATGACATTCTCTATTAGGCACAACTGCCAATATTATCCTTTAGGCGCAACTTCCAGGATTATGATGTTCTCTATTAGGTGCAGTTGCCGGTATTATCCTTTAGGCGTAGCTGCCAGGATATTTAGAGTACATCTGGTAAACACGTAAATCAAAAACACCTACGGGTTATGGCGCAACTGCCAATATTCATCTATATCATCTTTCATCCCTCATTATTTATCTACCCATGTTCTACCCAACATATTCGTAGATATAAAATACATATACATTTTAAATCATTTAAAACATGTATAAATCATTCATCCAGCATAAATATCAGGAACACAAATAATATGCACACATAGCACATATTTTATATTAATTACTTCATATCTATGTGTAAGATGAAAGTAACTATTCACTCACATTTGTAGCATGATTGGATAGAATCTAACTAGAAACGGTCAGCAGTTTGTCGTTGTCAGGCTCGGAAAGGGAAACGACTTCAGCAAACGAGAGAGAGGAAAGAGGTTTTGGTGTAAAGAAGCTGAGGCCAATATGGTCGCTGATGCCTTGAGCCACATGACGGCTTGTGCTCCTGTTCAAGAGCACTATTTGAAGATGACCATCGACTCCACACTTCAAATTTTGATCAGGGAGGCTCAGGACAAGGGAGTCGAGAGGGAGAATTAGAAGAAGGAGATGATTAGGGGTTAGATTGGTAGGTTTTCCATTGATAACCGAGGGCTTTTGACCAAGTGCAGTCGGTTTTGGGTTCTGGTTTCTGGCAGGGTTTGACAGATAGTGATGGAGGAGGCGCAGAAGTCTAGGTTCTCGATTTACCCTAGAGCCACAAAGATGTATCAAGAATTGAGACTTATCTATTGTTAGCCATGCATGAAGCGGTAGATAGCATGGTAGGTGGCGAAATGCTTGACCTGCTGGATGATCAAGGTAGAGCACCAGAGGCCGCATTGAAAGCATCAACCTTTGGAGGTGCCCATGTAGAAATGGGAGCATATCACTATGGATTTCATTACCAAGTTGCCAAGGCGTCCACGGGATTTGATGCGATTTGGTTGATCGTCGATCGTCTGACCAAGAGTGCCCATTTTCTTGCCATTCAGGAGTGTTCTTCGGGTGAGAAATTGGCCAATGTGTATGTGCGTGAGATTGTAGCTCGCCATGGGGTACTAGTTTCTATTGTATATGATCGCGATGTTTGGTTTACTTATTGGTTTTGGCAGAGATTTCAAGAGGAATTGGGTATGAGACTGCATTTCAACACGACTTATCACCCTCAAACTGATAGACAGAGTGAGCGGACCATTCAAACGCTCAAGGACATGTTAAGGGCTTGTGTCATCTATTTCGGTGGGAGTTGGTATACCTACCTCCCTATGACTGAGTTTTCTTACAACAACAATTATCACTCTAGTATTGGTGCACCATCGTACAAGCTTTTCTATGGGAGTAAGTGTCATACACACCAGTTTGTTGGGGTGAGGTCGGCCACAAGGTCATGGGGGGATTAAGGTGGTCCTCCAAATGACGGAGCTCATCCAATAGTTCAGACTGAGGTTGCAGACAGCTCAGAGGTGACAAAAGAGTTATGTTGACCGACGACGATCCGAGTTAGAGTTCCAGGTCGGAGATATGGTTTTACTAAAGGTATCACCCTGGAAGGGTGTTATACGCTTCAGGAAGAGGGGAAAGTTGGGTCCCCGATTTATTGGACCATTTCGAGTGGTGGCCAAGGTAGACAGAGTAGCCTACCGATTGGATTTGCCTGAGGAGCTTAGTCAGATTCACAACACCTTCCATGTTTCTCTGCTTCGGAAGTGTGTGCTAGACGATTCGGTGGTCGTTCCTTTTGACAACATTCAGGTCAATGAACGACTGAATTATGTTGAGAGACCAGTGGTTATTCTAGATAGAAAGATGAAGGCCTTGCGTAAAAAGGTGGTACCTTCGGTTAATGTTCAGTGGTAGCATCGGAAGGGTTCTGAGTAGACGTGAGAGGCCGAATTAGAGATGTGTGAGCATTATCTATGACCATTTGCAACTAAGGATTTCTAGGATGAAATCTAATTCAAGTGGGGGAGAATTGTAACAGTCGATTATTTCAGTTAAATTCTCGTCTTATTAATACGTCTTTGAAATTGTGAAGTTGGCTCCTACGCGGGGCGTAGGGTAGTCTCCTACGCATCGTGTAGGAGGGAGACTTCATATGGGGATTAAATGATCTACACTCTGTGTAGATCAAGCTACAAAGCGCGTAGCGTCCCAGAACCAAAACCCTAATTTTGGGGTTTTGAGCCCTATTTAAAGGCTCTAATACCCTTGAGGCCATTCCATCTTCCCAAACGTTCCCTTTGAAACCCTAATTCTCTTTTGGCGTATTTTGAGCTTGAGAGTGTTTTTGTGTGCATTTTGAAGGAAGAAGGTGTTGGAGTTCCTTGGAAGCTTAAATCAGCTTTGGATCCAAAATTCCTTTCCCTCATCCATCTCCAGTAGGTATAAACTCTCCACCTTGATGAGTTCTTATGATAGATCTAGCCTTGCTTTAGGTTTTCATGCTTTTTATCCCCATAACCATGGTGAATATGAGTAAGAGTTACTCCATACCATTGAAGAGTCATTTCTAGACGTTTTTAGGGTTTTTAAGCCTTAAAGATGAGAGCTTGGTCACTCACATCCAGCCATGCATGTGTTTTTGAGCTTTGAATGACCTTTTGGACTTAGATTATGAGTTTGTGCCCTTGGTATGCATGCAAATGGATAAAGTCAGTGACTTTATCAATTAAGACATTCATCTAGTGTAGATTTAGAAGTTTGGTGGTTTAACCTTTTGTATTAAGAACTTAATGATTAAGTTGAGATTCAACTCATTACGTGGGGCGTAATTCTGGCTACGCAGCGTGTAGCCTCATTTTTCCTCAAATTTTCCCCCTTGAGCTCTACGCAGGGCGCAGAGCTGTTACGCATGGCATAATCTGGCTAAATGTTGACTTTTGACTTTTTTACCGTTGACAGTTGACTTTTAACAAGTTTGACTTTAGGTCATTTGGTATATTTTGAGTAGTAGAGTGAGGCTTGGTCCCTGTTTGTTGTATATGTGACCTGTAGAGCCGGTATTTGGAGCATTGATCAGTTCAACTATCTTTTGGACTTTGATGTGAGTTTTCCTCACTGTACTTGTGGGTCGAAAGCACTAATATTGGCCCACTAGGTTGTGTTATGTATCCTGGTATATAGGATGTTGCTATGTTGCAGTGATCTGTAGGATTACCCATTACTTGCTGGTTATTGTTTATCTGTTACATATGTCGGCATAGTGCGATTGGGTTGAGATGTTACTGCTTTATGCGGTAAGCCAACAAAATTGAGAGTAATCTAGTCATAAGGTGAGGGTCGAGAGGGTAATCCAGACTTATGATTTGGGCTCGGGAGAAATCCATTCATAAGATGAGTGCCAGGAGGACAAATCCAGTATTATGATGTGGGCTCAGGGGCAATCCAGTCTGATGCTATGGGCCCAATGTGCATGCATTATATATGTACTGTTGTGTGTGGTAGTTTGGGGGAATTCACTAAGCTTTCGCTTACAATTTGAGTTCATGGTTTCAGGTATATCAGATGATCGGGGCAAGGCGAAGGCATGATCGTACACATCATCCTGCTGATATTTGTTTTTGAGAGATTTTGATACTCTGATTTGGAAATAATGTTTTGTATAACGTATGGTTTATGAAAATGATTTTGAAAAAAAAAAACGAAAATTTTAGTCATGATTTTTGGGATGTTACATGACCATAAGGCCTTAACTATCTTGGTATTCTTACTCAGCGAGTCATCATATCCCATCATGCCATATTCGATGAACATCACATCCCGTATTGTGATTTTCACCCAACCCCTTCTTGCTCTGATTATGATCGGTTCATTACTGTGATAATTCTCCTCCACCGTTACTCCCTCCTTTGGTCACCAAGAGATTGCATTAGGGTTTCACCCTAATGTTGAATATATACAAAACTATTATTGTGAATCCCTTCAATCAAGGGATTGTATCTAATCTATAGCAGGAACTGATCCTTATCACCAAGATATCGAATCTGCTATCTATTCTATACATATCCGTATAACTGCCTAATATACAAATATTACATAAGATCATTATCTTCACACTAACGTTGAGAAGGTCTTGAGGCGCTAGCGTTGGTGGTCAGCGTGTGGTGTGTTTGACTCATCAGATCATAAGGTGTGACCTTACAATCTCCCCTATCTGATGATGTCGAAACTAAACTTCAACGAAGTTATAAAGGTCATCATTTGAGAATTTTTAAGGTTCAACGAATTCTCCCCCTGAGATAATATATAACTACCCAAATTTCGGTAATCAGCAGTAGTAGTAGAAGTAGAAACAATCAGCGTAACAACTAGTGTATCATGAGTCTCAACAGGTATCTACACCCCTTTTGATTTAGCTCCTCTTCAGATCAGATATACCAGCTTCTAAGATCAGATAAATGTCATTCCCCCTTTTTGACATCAATAACATATGTGGTACTGAAGGAAGTGATCAACGTATCAGGGTTGCAGCTGGCAATCCAGTGAGTTTGTGATGTCTCCTGATAGTATTGGTTTAAACTACCATTCACTGACATAGTTTTGTGAGATTTCATCAACGTGTGGTTTCATACGCTGAATCATTTACCAGTTTTATTAGAAGAAAAAGGCAAGAATGGAATGATGTGTCTAATACATTCCGGTATGAAATGTATCCATCGGCAAAGAGTGTCAAAGTTTAATCAGTGTATGGCTAATACATTGAATCATTGATCTGCACAAACTACCTACTAGTATTAAATTTATAACCTAACTTAATTTTCTAACTATGAACTTATAGGCAGTGTACCTAGTCATATTATAGGATAGCTCAGGTAAGTCAGGTGTCGATCACAAGGAATAGAATTCAATTAAATAAATTAACTACTTCTAATTAAACTATGAAACAAACTATGATTGGGGGGTTTTTTTACTGATTTTTCAAGATTAGAAGAACTTAAACTATCAACTAACAATTAAGCAAGCAAAGAAAACAAATTAACTTCAAGAATTTAAAGAATACTTCTGCAGAGATCCAGTTTCACCTTCTCCTATGGTTGATTTCTAATGGATGGATTATATATTAATTCCCAATTACCTAGCTATTATGATCAAATATCTAGGCCTACCAATTTATGAATTACCCAACAATGATCATGCATAAGTTAAACACCAAATCAATATTAAGCACAAATTAGACTATGAATGATAATAGTAACTTTCCTATGATCAAGTTAAGCAACCAAGCACAAATTAAGACTAATTATGCTCTCTAACATAGTTAAAGTTACTAGCTTTAATTACTTTATCTAAGATGTGTTTAATCCTAGCTCTAACTATTTAATGATCATAAACAATTAGGAGACAAATTCATGCAATTAATATGATCAATTAACACACAAAATCTGATTTATAAGAAATATAAACTAGAACTGCACATGCTAGAGTCTATATATCAAGCACAAGTAAAATCAATAATAATCATCCAAATATCAAAATCAACATGTATGGATCAAGTTCATCTTCACCAAACAAAAGTAAAATGTATTTAGCCTCTCATAGTAGAAGAAAAACACAATAGATCTATGTACATTAAAATAGACATTAGTAATGATTAGAAAACCAACTAGATAAATGTGGAATTCTTCTAAATCTTCTTCAATCCTTGAGCTCCACTTGATGTTCGATCTTCTTCTGGGTTTCTAAGGGTTTCTAGTCATAATTCTCCTCAGAAAACCGATTGCATGCCTCTGGAGATCACCACTACGTGGTCTTCAGTCCCCTTTTCTTCTTCCTTTGTTTTAGCTCCCGTTTCCTACTTCAAGCTACTCGTATTCTTCCTTTTTCTCTTGAGCAAGTCTTTGCTTCTACAAAACATATTTTAAATAGAATAAGCATCTTTTGTTCCAAAATAAACATAATTGTAGCTAAAAGTATTTGAAATATGCATTAAATACATAGTTAAATATGCACATATCAAAATACCCCACACTTGGCTTTTGCTTGCCCTTAAGAAAAATTGATTTTATTATTATCATATCAAGACTTTAGCTACCAACATCGCACAAGACAATCCATTTTGAGCCTCTCCATTACTCGAATACCGCAATGTATGTAAATCTGTCTAATTTTTCCTAAGAACTTCCCCAACCCTAAATACTCACAATCTTCATAAACATTTCCTCACTTCGTTTTAACAACACTTATTTTATGCATCCCTCCGAATATATCCTCAAAAATCTTTCTTAACCTCAAGGTATTTTTGGTTAAACCCCGAAGCATACATATGGAAAAATAACCTAGAAAATAAAAAATACAAATAAATAATAACTTGGCAAATTTCGCCTTATTCTCGAGTCTTCGATAATTTGGAGCTTTTCTTCATAATATTTCTTGATCTTCATTGATTTGTAGACTCTTATTCACCCAAATTTTTGCAACTTTTTATTTTATTTTTCTATTTTTTGTTCTTTTCTCGCTTTTTTCACTCAAAACTAAAAATCCTAAGAAAAATACGCTTAAGAAAGGGAACTTAACTTCAACCCTTATTGGTTATAGGTATTAGTATAAAGTGAAATGACTAGATAAGCTCTCATTGATACATTTTTGCTACACAATGTTAAACATATTGTGGCCCTCAAACTACGCAAAGTCATATTTTTGTTCCATGATTTTACTAGGATATGAATGCCACAAATACACTAGAACATATATTGGCTCAAATAAACATTGAAACTCGCATCAGATAGTCCCACACAACACTTGCAACCTAGATCTCAACCCAACAATTTTTTCAAAAAGATTCAATTTTTATATTATTATTTCAAATCTTTCTAATAACTTTTTAAATCTTAGTCATGTTTCAATTTTTTTAATCAGTAGACTTGTATTCCTATATTCAACCTCCTACCCCACACTTAAATGATACAATGTCCCCATTGCATGCTAAAACAATAAAATAACATATAATTAAAAAGGAAGAATTAGAACAGACTCCCCTTGGCTAATAATGGCGAGATCGAATTTTGAAACTTGTGTGGTAAGGCCTGGACTTCTCGTATAATGGTTGGAAACAATACTTCTGGACTCTTCTCTTGTGAATGCAACTGCGCCTGATCGAATTAAATCAAAGAACCATCTTCAAAAATGTGCTGAAGCTCAAACACGTCGTGGGAAAGCAACGCCACAACATGGTGTAGAGATTGAAGTCGTCATGGTCTCGAATTTTAAAATTGCCATGGTGTGATGTAATGATGCCATGTCGTGGTGTCAGGTCGGATGTAGTCATGATAAAATCAAATGCCATGTCGTGGTGATGATGGCCACATCGTGGTGTCTTCACAGATCATCTTCATTTGTCAAAATAATGCATCGACTCTTCATAATGGCTTAGGACCATTCCCGACCTTTTCTTTCTGTAAAATTCTTCAAAATTCTTCTCTGCATCAAGTGGGAACCCCACACTTATCCAAGAACATTGTCTTCAATTATAATATTCACAAATTGAATGGCTTCTTCATCCATTAAGCTCCTTTACTGCTTCACGTATTTGTTAACACTACAAAATAAAATTAGAGCTGTTGTGGTACTCAAGAAGTGTGAGTTTTGAGTCGTGGATGTCAACTAGAGCTGTTGTGGTACTCAAGAATGGTCTGCCCAAAATTATGGGAAGGTCTTCATCTTCCTTCATGTCGAGAAACATAAAGTCAACCGGAAAAACAAACTTTCCCACCTTCACTAAGAAGTCTTCATTGATTCCTCGTGGGTAATTGATCGAGTGATTTGTATCTGAATTTTCATCCTTGTGTCTTGGAGCCTTGGTAAACCGAACTTCTTATGGAAAGAATAAGGCATAAGGTTAGTCCTTTCCCCCAAATTGGCTAAGGCATTTAGAGAAGTGGAATTGCCAAATTCACAAGGTGGAGTTAATTGGCATGTATCTCCCATCTTGATTAGCAACCCATTGATGATTGTTGCTGAACACACCTCATTTAGCACTATGGTTGAGGCCTTTTCCAACTCTTTTCTATTAGTCATCACATCTTTTGCAAACTTTGGAAGTTTAGCCATGGAATTAAGGAATGGAGAGTTGATCGAGAGTGAGAGCACTTGTTCCATAAACTTCTTTTGTTCCGGCTCCAGAGAATGCTTGAGTGCTTGAGATGGGAATGGGAAAGGAGGCTGATACAAATTAAGAGGTGAAAAAAATTAGTCTTCTCGAGACCACGACGTAGTAATGTCACCACGACGTAGTGAATCATCAGAATATGATCTACTTTTTGCTCTTTTGGCTCTAGGATTCTCTTCTTCCAAACATGAATTGGGATACATGGTAGTTGTTTCATGGGTCATAAATGGCTCTAAATGAACCTCTTCTTTGTTGTAGATTTCCATTACGTGTGGTTGTGTTTTTGGGTCTTGATTTCTAGGTGGTAACCTCTCATTCACAATTATAGTCAATTGCCCAAGTTGAGTCTCTATATTTTTTATGGAAGCTTGATGATTTCTCACATTAGCATCAGTAGCATCGTGCCCTTTTTAAATGCTTCCATAAACCTATGAAGTACCGACTCAAAATTCATCTTCTTCTCAGGTGGTGGTTGCTCCTTTTGGTAAAAGCCTCAACCGGTTTGTCTATATTTTTCATCTTTTTGCTTCTTGTACTTGTCATATGTCAAGCACTCCTTCTTGGCTTCATCCAATCCTCATCATACTTTTCTCCAATAGAGTAAAACACTTGTGCCTTCTTGTTCCCATTCTCATCCAAATCACAATCCTTGTTCAAGTGTGGCCCACTACAATTATCACCGCCAACTCTTATGGTATGGAGAGATTGATCCAGTTTTGTCATTCGCCTATACATATTTTCTAACTTTGCCAAAACCACATCCATGTTCTCATTCCCTACATCTCCTTTACCTCTAGTAACATCCTCTCGTGGGTTGTGGTACTCACGTGAGTGCTTTGCAAATTCTTCAATCAACTCTTTGATAATTGTCGACTCCTTCTTCATCATTAGCTCTTGAGAGTCAATAAGTTGTCTAGTCGTGACATTCACTCCATCATAGAAAATGGACATTTCTTTTTCGACATTAAGATGATGTTGAGGACAACTTCTAAGCAAGCCCTTGTATCTCTTACATGCTTCATATAAGGACTTTCTAACCTCTTGTTGAAATTTAGCAATCTTCTTTTTTAAGCTTTAAGATATTTGAAGGTGGACTAAATTGCTCAATAAAAGCGTCACGAAGATTTGCCCACGTAGTAATGGATCTGGGTGCAAGTGACTTCAACCAAACTTTGGCTTCACCGGTAAATGTCACAGGAAGCATCCTAAGTAACATGGATTCTCTTGGAACGTTAGGAACATTGAAGTAGTTTGCAATGTCATTTACTTCATCAATATGCTTGAAAGCATCTTCATACTCTTTCCCGACAAAAGGTATATCCTTAAGCGTTGATACAATATGCCTTTTGATCTCAAAAAAAAATTCAGTTTGTATATCGGGTGGAACAAGACCTTATCCATGTTCATCACGTATCCTCTTCTTGTAATCTCCCATCATCATTCTCTTGATGTCCGTTATCACTTCAACCTCACTTTTTATATCTTCTTCATCTGAAATTTCTTTGGTAGATGTTTCTGGCTTGTATCCTACTTCCTTCTTGCTTGGAGTCTTTCCAAAAAGCTCAAATTTATCGGATTTAAAGTATTGCTCAACTTACCGCCCTTCTTGTCTTTATTCTTGTGAAAAGCTAATTCTGGATCTTCTAGTGGAGGAACAATTGGAGTTTTAGATCCTCAGGTCATAAATCATTGAAACAAAAACAAAACAAAGCAAAAACGCATAAAAGGAATAAAAATCACTAAACTAAAAATTAACTGAGACGAGACCACGATGTGGTGAATATGATCACGACGTAGTTGCACCTCAGAGAGAAAAATAAAATAAAATTAATGCAACCAAAGTAACTTTGTGTGGTTTTTACCCCACAAAAAGGATCGAATAACTAAAAGCAATTAAATTATAAATCAAATAAGTCGTTACCCAACAATGGTGCCAAAAACTTGATGTGCACAAAAGTACCTACTAGTCTTAAATTTATAACCTAACTTAATTTGCTCACCATGCATTTATAGGTAGTGTACATAGTCAGATTATAGGATAGCTCAGGTAAGTCGGGTGTCGATCACAAGGAACAAAATTCAATTAAATAAATTAACTACTTCTAATTAAACTAAGAAACAAACTATGATTGGGGTTTTTTTACTGATTTTTCAAGATTAGAAGAACTTAAACTATCAACTAACAATTAAGCAAGCAAAGAAAACCCAGTTTCACCTTCTCCTATGGTTAATTTCTAATGGATGGATTATATATTGATTACCAATTAACTAGCTATTATGATAAAATATCTAGGCCTACCAATTTATGAATTACCAAGAAATAATCATGCATAAGTTAAACACCAAATCGTTATTAAGCACAAATTGGACTATGAAAGATAATAGTTACTTTCCTATGATCAAGTTAAGCATCCAAGCACAAATTAAGACTAATTATGCTCTCTAACATAGTTAAAGTTACTAGCTTTAATTACTTTATCTAAGATGTGATTAATCCTAGCTCCAACTATTTAATGATCATAAAAAATTAGGAGACAAATTCATGCAATTAATATGATCAATTAACACACAAAATCTTATTTATAAGCATTATAAACTAGAACTACACATGCTAGGGTTTATATATCAAGCACAAGTAAAATCAATAATAATCATCCAAATATCAAAATCAACACATACGGATCAAGTTCATCTTCACCAAACATAAGTAAAAGGTATTTAGCCTCTAATTGTAGAAGAAAAACACAATAGATCCATGTAAATTAAAATAGACATTAGTAATGATTAGAAAAACAACTAGATCAATGTGGAATTCTTCTAAATCTTCTTCAATCCTTGAGCTCCACTTGATTTTCGATCTTCTTCTTGGTTTCTAAGGGTTTCTAGTCATAATTCTCCTCAGAAAACCGATTGAATGCCTCTGGATTCGACCTAATGTTCGGGATTATATAATTGTCAAAATCTGATCACCGGTATTCTCCAAGTTAGCTCTGATGGTCGCGAATCTTCCTATCACCACCTCGTGTTGGAGATCATCACGACGTGGTATTCAGTCCTCTTTTCTTCTTCTTTAGTTTTAGCTCCTGTTGCTTACTTCTAGCTCCTCGTATTCTTCCTTTTTGTCCCGAGCAAGTCTTTGTTGCTATAAAACATATTTTAAACATAATAAGCGTATTTTGTTCCAAAATAAACATAATTGTAGCTAAAAGTATTAGAAATATGCATTAAATACATAGTTAAATATGCACATATCAATCATTAACTTCTTTAATAGAAGAATTATTGGGAAAGAATGGGTAGTTGCGTGCGATACATCACGGAAAATGATATACCCATCGGCAAATATTTTTCGAATTCTCATCAGCGTCTGGCTTCATACGCTGAATCATAAAATTCTAAAGAAGAATGTATGGTTAGAATGGATGGGTGTGTGTGATAAGCTGTGGTGTTTTAGCTTAACCATCACCACATATTTTTCAAGCTCGCAGCAACATATGGTACATTACGCCGAATCATAAAGCGTTAAAGAAGAATATAAGGGAAAGAAGGGGTTGGTGCGCTTGATAGCCTATGGTACATAGACTAACCATCAGCACAGGGTTTTAAACTTTCATCAATGTATGGTATATCACAGTAAATCGTAAAGTTTTATCAAGAAGAATTTGAGGAGAGAATGGAATGTTTCAATCACGCTGAGGTGGAATCAACGTGAATCTTAAATGGTGTCAGTTAATCAACAAGAAGTGGTTCAACTTCCGTATCATAGAGTTGAGTTGTAGTCTGTAACTTTGATGTTCACCATCAATTCATTTAAAATAGTAGAAGACAAAATAATAAATAATATAAGAATAAAAAAAGAGTTAGTTAAACAATAAAATATTCTAAAAGCAATATTTATGCGGGTTTTTTAGAAGACCTGGACGTAGCCCTTTATCAGTAGAGTCATAAAGACAGAAAATCTTTTAAGTAGAATCCCCAAAGAGAGATCTTTTGAAATAAATACTCATTAATCAATTTCCTTTCTTTGATATATCTATCCTTTAATTATGGTTATCAAAGAAGACACAAGAAAGAACAAACACATTAATATACAATACAACTCACTACAAACAAAGGATGATGAAGCCATTAATCGTTGAGATGTTACAGATAGATTCCAAGCTCATGTTCACCAGGAGAAAGAGAGGGACTGGAACCAGTCTTTGTAACCTACGATTTAACTGGCTCAAATCCGTGTAACCATCAAATGACAAGATCAACATGAGGGCACTCGAGGTTTTATCGGATTATATGTCAGTAGATTAAAGTAAGACTCGTTATATTGATGGTTGTTTCTTGCATTTATAACAATGAGTTGAGGAGAGAAAGTGTATTGTAAACAAGAAGAAGATTGATGCCAATATTCTTCTCAACAAATAGAGCATTCACAACATTCTGAATGTCCCCAACCCTTTCTAAATCTGGAAGGAAGAAGTGCAGATAATCCGTAGATATGCCTGAAAATAGAGAATAGAGAGAAAAGAGAGTACTTGTAAACATTAGATTAAAATCTTAAGCACACATATAAGGTTCTTAAAAAACATAATAAAAGAAACACTTGTATTTTTTTGTGTTTTTTTTCAAAGAAATTAATTTGAAGCAAAGTTATTTCAAACGAGTTAGAAAAGGATTAAGTCATTGAAAGCATGCCAAGATCTGCAATCAATTTGTTATAAGGTCTTCTCGTCCAATGCCTTAGTGAAAATATCATCCATTTGATCAGTGGATGGGATGTAGTAAAGATCCACTTTTCCGTTTTGAACAATGTCCCTGATGAAGTGATGACAAATTTTAATGTGCTTAGTTTTGGAATGCTGCACTGGATTCTGTATCATCTGAATGACATTGGTGTTGTCACAGCAGATAGGAGTATTTGAGAAGTTTAGACCATAATCTAAGAGCTGATTCTGAATCCATAGAATCTGAGCAGAACACCTTCCAGCGGCTACATATTCATTTTCAGCGGGAGAGCAAGCCACTGAAATCTGCTTCTTGCTGGACCAACTCACCAATCTATCTCCTAGCATTTGAGCCCCTCCTGAAGTACTCTTGTGATCAATGCCACATCTACTATGATCTAAGTCGGTGTATCCCACCAGCTTGAACTCAGAGTCATGACGATACCATAATCCAAGATTGGGTGTTTGCTTTAAGTAACGAAAGATCCTTTTCACAGCGAGAAGATGACATTCCTTAGGAATGGCTTGATAACGAGCGTAAAACATGGTAGCAAACATAATTTCAGGACAGGTGTCAGTAAGATAGAGCAGTAAACCTATCATTTCTTGGTATAGGGTTGCATTCACATCAGCGCTAGTTGGATCAGCGGCCATGGACGTTGATGAGGACATTGGAGTCTTTGATGGTTTGCTATCATAAAAACCAAACTTCTTCAGCATGTTTGTAATGTATTTAGCTTGACAAACAAAAACTCCATCAGTTAGTTGTTTAACCTGCAAACCTAAAAAGAAAGTTAGTTCACCCATCATGCTCATCTCAAATTTCTTAGCCATGACCTCAATGAACTCAGAACTTTGGCTTGAAGCAGGACTTGGTTTTCATTCCCTTTTCACACGTTGAGCATAATTTATCTTTGACAAACTGCATCTTTGGAATTCCTCTTACAAGTTGATTCCCATAAATCTTTGATATGTTCTTCCAGTTCAAATGGGATAGTCTCTTGTGCCACAACCAATTAAGATGAGACTGAGCATGAGAGAAGAATCAGCGACGAAGAGCAGAGAACAAGTCCCAAACATAAAAGTCATTATGTCGATTTGTAGTTGGAATAGTGACATTATTTTGATCAACAACCTTTCCTTCTCTATTGTTAAAGTGAAATTCACAGCCAGCATCACACAGTTGGCTAATTGAAATGATAGTGTGCTGAAGACCTTTCACGTAAGAGACATTCTTGAATATAACATAATTGCACTTGATGGTTCCATAGCCCTTTCTAGCTCCCTTGCCATCATCTCCATATGTAACAGTAGGACCATCCTTCTTTATGAAGTCTTCCAGAAGAGACTTAAATGTGATCATATGTCTTAAGAAACCGCTATCCAAATACGAAATATGTTCTTTACCCTAAAACTAAAATATACAATTAATATACACTAACCCATCTTGCAATGGGTCACTTAATAAAAAAAAATATGATAACAAGCATCAGGGAGACAATTTAAAGAGTTTCTATTTTTGATACACTTATCATTTCGAATCATGGTGTTGTCAGCGCGAATAGAGCTCTTCTCAAAAGTACACTCACTCACTTTGTGAGAAGCATCACCACATCCATAACAAACACTTGTTCCAGGATTCTTTCTTCTAACATTAGATTTTTGGTTCCTTATAACGGTTGAATCCGAAGAACTTTGATCATTTGATTAAAAAATTATTGCTTTAGTTTTGGACCAAGGAATGTCGTCGATGGTATGCTCATATGACACTTTTTCACGAGGCTCAGAAGATATTGACGAATCATCTGGAATAGAAGACTTTGATTGATCTCCAGATTCAGAGTTGCTAACAGAGCAATGTGGAAAATAGTTAAGAATTTTGTTTACCGAATGAACTTCACCATTTTATATAGAAATTTTCAGCAAAATCTTAGTGGAGGGCAAAACATACTCACGATGAAGAGGTTGGCGGGAAGGATCAAGAGCAGATAAACGAGATACAGATTTGGTGTTACCATTAGAGTTAGTAGTGCAATGTTCACTAATTAAAGTTTGATTTATAAAATAGGTACTTACAAATCTACTTTTAAAATCTTCCTCTAGACAGTCAGCGTTATAAAAGGTTTTTTTAGTCTCAACCTTTTTGATTAAGGAGACATCACCTTCTATATTGCCTCCAAGAATTTTCTCACACTGATCAAGAATCTTATCATTAATAATTCTCATGACATTATAGTGAGAAGAAGCCCGAGTTTTTGAAATAAGTTGAATGCATATAGCATGATCAACAACTTTTTCTTTTTCAGAGAGAAGAAAATTGTTGGTCAGTACGATACAAGTGTTTTCCTTTTTTAAAAGAGAAATAGATTTTTCGAAAAAGGAGAGTTTTTCTTTGAGATTTTTTAACTCAATTTTGAGAGAAGATCTTTCTTCGTTTGAAACAGATAAATCGAAGCGCAAGTGATCAATCACGTCAGCTTTTTTGATATTTTTGATGTAAGAATAGGTAACAAGATTTTTTACCTGATACGATGAGGTTGAGTCACAATCAGACTTAAGGTCTATAGCAGCTTGAGAAATATCAGCGTCAAGAGTGCCAACGCTATCATTTTGTGCATCAGCATGAGATTCAACGATCTGAACCGTGAGACACTTACCTTTTGAAACTTCGTCATTTGAGAGATTTTATTTATCAAAAGCAGATGATAGTGTGATCAACATCTCTTATGCACTTGAGCAGTTTTTAATCAAACGATAGACATAATATGGGAGTGAGTTTCTAATAGAAACTCTCACCTTTACATCGAGATTTAGCACTTTTTCTCTTTCTTGTTGTATTTTGGCACAGATTTCTTCTTTAGCTCACTATTGGATACACCATCATTGGATGATTGATGCATAACGATGATGGGACCCTTGTTGATGTTGTCGAGCATGTCATAGTCGATGATCCCGAGAATGCTCATGGCTTTTGATTTCCAAGCAGTAAATTTGGGTTCATCAAAAGGAGGGATCTTGTTGCAAGCAGACGATTTAGGATTGTAAGAGGTCGACATAATTACTTGAGTGTATCAAAAAACTGCTCTGATACCAGTTAAAGGTTTGTATCGATTGGATATACTTCAAGTATAATTAACGAAGAACAAACTAACTGAAAAAAGATCAAACAGAAAAATAAAGAACACGAGTAATTACAAAGATGTCTTTCACCAAGAAAGGGTTGTCCTCACCAAGAGAACGAAGGTCACAAATACGGTCACCAAGACATTGCATTAGGATTTCACCAAAATGTTAAATATATACAAAACTATTCTAGTATATCCCTTCAATCAAGGGATTATATCTAATATATAATAAGAACTGATCCTTATCAGCAAGATATCGAATCCGCTATCTATTCTATACATATCCGTATAACTGCCTAATATACAAATATTACATAAGATCATGTCACACCCCCAAACCAGAACGGCAGAAACGTTCGGGGGCGGAGGACGTCATGTTCAGTATCATAACAATGCACAATAGTAAAACAAGCAACAACATCATCCATTGCATTAATAATATAGTTAATACAAGTGTGTTCTGAATGTATTTGTAAAACACCAAAAATAAAAATATCAAAATAAAAGACGAGTCTTGAACATGCTCCGTCTTTTCAAAACCTGGTCCAGTGTACCTGCCTACTGGTGACCTGAGAATACAAGTTATTTTGAAAGAGTAGATCAGCATTTAAGCTGGTGAGTTCATAAGTATTTTTGTGTCAAATGTTTGCATAAGTTTGATGAAAAAGTTTGTAAGTGTTCTTATGTGAATGTTTGTATACTTCCTAGAAAATCCTATATTTTTCTACCAAGACTCGACTATTTTGTATGTTTGTTCTTCTATAAAAATGAATGTTTTCCCAAGTTTATGACTATCATTACTAGAAAATAGTTTACATTAGCTTTTATGTGAGAATATCACTATATGAATGTAATGGGAAAATGAAAGTGTACAGTAATTTTGTATAAAGTAACTACTGAAGCACTAACTACCTTAAAACCAATTTGTTAATTAAGGTTAAAATGTGATGTGGTTATAACCATGCTAATTGACTAGTGTTTAACACGATGACCTACTGGCGTCGAAACTATGTGACATTTGTCCCCTTGGCTTGTCTGTCGGACTATAGCTAACAATTGGGATGTGTGATTGTCAGTCCCGTATAGATCTATACACACAATGCTCGCTCTCCCTCCAGGAGACTCTGGTTACAAAACGCGACATAACAAGTATATTGCTATGCCGTGAAGTAGTGGTTTCACATTAATATTATCTTGTTCTTGTAAAAGTATGTATGTTCCTTTCTGTTCTTGTTATAGTATGTTCCTTTCTGTTCTTGTTATAGTATGTTCCTTTCTGTTCTAGTTATAGTATGTTCCTTTCTGTTCTAGTTATAGCATGTATGAACTGACTCATGTAAGTTTCATTGTTCTAGGAATAGTAAGCAGTAATCCTCTAAACTATACCTATTATAGTTTACTAGTATGAATGTTTGATTGTTACTGATGTATAGAAAAGACTCAATTACTCACCAAGCAACTAAGTTAAGTATAATCCTTAAAATGGGTTTAATATTCATATATGTATTTTATAATTATAACTATGATTTAACCGACATTCGGACTAGTGATCCTACCCCGAGCCCACAACCAAACAAGGAACAGGAGTCAAGGTATCTAGCAATAGTCCTAAGTCTGTTAAACCATACTTATATGTAAATAGATAGACGAATATGATTTGATATAAAAGAAGTTTATAAAAGCTTTAAAAGAGTTTTCAACAAGTTTGAGTATAAGAAATCCTTTTGAATGTTGTTTTCACATGTAAATGATTAACACAATTCGATTGTGTTATACTTGTATCCCCCCCCCCAAAAAAAATCATTTAAAAGCATTTAAAAGTGTAGTGGTAGGGGTATGAACTCACCTGTAGTGAGTGATTCGAATGAAAGATCGATATAGGATGCTAAGTATGCCAAATGAAGTTTCGAGCACAAATGGATCCTATTAAGCATATAATGACACATATATGTATACAATTAGTGTATATAACAACTAACTTGAAATGGTAAACAACCTTAGGAACTAGGAAACACATGCAATGAAGTGTTACAATCACATATGATTGATTGAAGGGAGTTCACAGTCATACAAGGAAGTGTTCACGTCCTTAGAAGGGTTCACGACCATAGAACACATGATGTGTTCACGGCCCAAACTTGTTCTCTTGAAGGGTTTACGGCCATGGATGAAGGGTTCACGGCCAAAGATTGATCTTATGAAGGGTTCATGGCCCAATGAAGGGTTCACGGCCGTGAACTATTGAAGATTCATGCAAAAGAGGTGTTTGTTTCATGGGGATTCAAGTGTTTCTAATGGACAACAAGAAGATGAATGAGATACTTACTTATTGGAAGCCTTTAAGGTGTTCACGGTTGATGAAAGTTGAGAGAGAATGGATGTTCACGGCTAGAGTTGAAGTAATGAAGAAACGAGCCATTTCCTTGTATATATGGAGGATGTTCACGGCCAAGAATTGGTTCACGGCCGTCAACTCCTTTTTGATGGTGTTTCCGGCTCAATTGCAACTCAATGAACTCAAGCTAACATTTCCTAACACACAATACTTGAGTGTACTAGGCTTAGAACTATCAAACAGACCCTTAACAAAGTTAAAAGATAACAGAAACAAGCCTGACTTTTGATTGAATTGATTGACTTTACAAGATAGAAATTTCGGGTTGTCACAGATCATTATCTTAACGCTGACGCTGATAAGGTGTTGAGGCGCTAGCATTGGTTTAGTGTGTAATGTGTTTGAATCATCAGATCATAAGTTGTGACCTTACACCTTCAATCGAGCCACTGGTCACATTTCCATCTTCTCATACTCCTCGTCCTCCTCCTCTTCCACCACCTGGCCTTAACTGGCGACCACACATAGGATCTCGTCCCTTGTCTTCCCTCTGCCAACATTATTGGTTATCGTTGGGTATACTGTCACAAGTTTGACTCTCATGGTCACCTCGATCATTACAAAGGCAAACTTGTTGCTTAGGGTTTCTCTCAGCAACCTAGTCTAGATTTTGAAGATAGATTTAGCCCGGTTGTCAAACCGCCTTCATTCACACTGTTTGTAGTATCTTTGTCTCTCGTCATTAGCCGATGCATCAGCTTGAAGTTAAAAACGCATTCTTTCATGATGACTTAACATAAGAAGTCTACATGAAACAACCTCCTGGCTATGTTCATCCCACCTGCACTGATCTTATATTTTGCTTTCTTAAGGCCTTGTATGGTCTTAAACAGGCTCCTCGTTCCACGTATTAGCAATTTATTGTTTACATCTCTTCCTTTAGCTTCACTAGCAGACAACTCTCTATTCACATTTCATCATGAAACTGAGACTATCTATCTTCTTCTCTATGTGGATGATATCATCCTCATGGCTTCTAGCCCGTCTCTCGTCACGAGAGTTATTTCAAGCCTCTCTTCCAAGTTTTCCATGATGGCCTTATGTCCTCTATCTTTTTTTCTCAACATAACTGCTACTCGCTACTCATATAGTTAGTCTCTTTCACAAACTGTTTTTGCTAAGGAGATTCTTTCACGTGTTTACAGGACCTCCTATAATCTGTGTAGCACTCCTACGGACACCAAACCAAAACAATCTTCATCCGGGAAGTCGGTTTCTAATCTAACCCTATATCGAAGTCTTGATGGGGCTCTACAATATCTGAATTTTACTCGTCCGGATATTTCCTATGCAGTTCAATAGGTCTGCCTCTTTATGAATGATCCTCATGAACCCTGTTTCTAAGCTCCTAAGAGCATTATGCCGTACATTAAGGGTACACTTCACCATCGTCTTTATATTCGTCCATCTCATGTCGATCGTTTGGTCTCTTACTCTGATGTTGACTGGGCTGGCTGTCCCTCGACATGTAAGTCCACATCTGGGTTCTATGTATATCTCGGTGACAATCTTGGTTCATGATCTTTGAAACGTCAACATGTCGTATCTTATTCTAGTGTCGAAGCTGAGTATCGGGGGGGTGACTAATGTCGTCGCCAAAACTGCTTGGCTTCAAAATCTCATTCTAGAGCTTTCTTGTCCTCTAAATAACTATACGGTTGTGTTTTGTGATAATGTGAGTGCCATGTACGTAGTTTATAACTTAGTTTAGAACCAAACAACCAATCATGTGGAAATAGATTTGCATTTTGTAAGGGAACGTGTTGCCATTGGTCAGGTTCGCATGTTGCACATTCCTTTAGCTCATCAGTTTGCAGATATATTTACTAAAGGACTACCTACATAGTTGTTTCTAGATTTTCGGCAGAGTTTGAGCATTACGGGACCTCCTACTCAAACTGAGGGGGAGTGTCAATTGTATTATATTATTTTATGTATAGTTTAGGTTATATATATATATATATATATATATATATATATATATATATATATATATATATATATATGTTTATGTCACACTCTGTATTATATATATACTGACGAATAATAAAGCAAACCCTAAGGGGTATATTCCACACACTTAAACACATAAAGGTACAAGTTTACGTCTTTATCAAGAAGGATTAAGGCTTTAAACCCGCTTAAAATAGTTGAAACATATGAGAAATAGATATCCCGCTACAATGCGTAAATGAGAAGCTTTAAAGCATTTAAAGGTGTTTTCATGATTATGCACATCTAAACAAGTCATTAAACTCATAGGACAAGTATAATAAGTTTTTGACAAGGAATGAAGGTTTGAAACACAACAAATACGCTGGAAACAAACCCAAAATAGTGAATCCCGCAAAACAACATTTATCGGCGGTTTGGAGGTTGTCGGAGGCAGCTCCGACCTCTACAAAGATGGGGAAGGGTATGGAAACATGCTAGGAAGTGGACAAACGCCTTGCCTTACTTTTTGGTGGCGTAGAACGTGTTCTACACTTAGATTTCTCTGAAACCCTAAACTTCAAACACCATGATTTCAAGCTTCGATTCTACAACTTTTGGGGCTCGATGAGGAGAGGGGATGGGTTCTTAAGACGCGACCGGAAGCTATTAAGGGATGGGAATCAAGTTAATTTTGGGAATGTCGCGACATGCTTGCTAAAAAGAGGGAAAACGATGGAAGCAAAGCTTCACATTTTCGTGGGGAAGCAGATAAGTGCCATTTTCAGAAATGGCAAGAACTGTCTCTGCGTCAATGAGGCTCGAGGAGGAGAGGGGATGGCTTCTTAAGACGCTACCGGAAGCTATTAAGGGATGGGAATCGAGTTGCTTTTGTGAATGGCGCGATATGCTTGCTTAAAATAGGGAAAACGATGGAAGTAAAGCTTCACGTTTTCGTGGGGAAGAAGATAAGGGTCATTTTTGGAAATGGCAAGAATAGTCCCTGCAATCTCCATAATGACAGCCCCTTCCCCAAAACCCAAATCTTTTACAAAAAATAATTTTTGAAATGGCAATTTAAACCCTTTACTTTATAAATAAAGTATTATAATAATAATAATAATAATAATAATAATAATAATTATTATTATTATTATTATAATTATTATTATTATTATTATTATTATAAGAAATAAAAAGAATCATACAAAGAAAATCGAAAAACAAATGTTACAACAAGATTCGCATACATCATCCGATTTGAGATCAAATGATTCATAGATTCTTTCTGACTGTAGTTTGGCAATGTGTTTCTTATTTATATGGCCTAATAAATAATACCACAAGCATGATTTGTCTAGACTATTAGAAGAATGAATATTAAATTTAACATTGTCATTATTAGAAACATATACAACACTTCCAAATATTCCATTGCAAGGGGAAGATTTAAACATAAAACAACAATGATACAATTTTTTTTTAATATTCATTTTTATTTTATAGGGCTCTAGGGCTATACGGACTCGAACTGTAGACTTTCTCGGTAAAACAGATCAAACTTATTATTATCAAAATGATCTGAACTGTTTCAAAGACCCAACATGCATTTTTTGTGCATTGGGCTCTTTCATTAACTGATATAAATATCAGCTAGTCCGCCATTTTTATTTTTTACCGAAAAATAAGGAGATGGCTCCATGTGCTCTGAGTCATTATGTGGATTCAGATTCATCTTTATATACTAGAATATCACCTTTTTCATTATCAAATGAAAAATAAAAACCTTGTATATATAATACATGAAAATAAATAATGTTTATTGATATCTCATAAGAGTAATAACAATTAACTAAATTAATCGTAACTTCACTACTAAGCTTTTCAACTTGAACTCTTCGATCATCGTGACAGCCAAAATGTGTCTGTTTCCCACGATCAGATTGAAATATCCATCATTAAGCTTCCTTCTTGCTTTTAGTTCCTGTAATACCGAGCATATGTGAACACCACATCCAGTATCAAGAACCCATGAATTAGAAGTAGTATTGTGAATTTCGATCATAAAAGTACCTGAACTGGATCCAGCTACTTGAACCTTACGATCCTTGAGATATTTCATGTACTTGGCGAAACTTTGTTTCCAATGCTCCTTGAAGCCACATTAAAAGCACAATGCCTCTTCGGGATCACTCACAAATGGGTATGTTCCATCTCTTTTATTCTTATTCCCACTTTTGGGAATGTGAAGCCACTGCCTTTCTTTTCAATTTGGGGTTGGAACGTTTTCGATTGATTCAACCACCACTTGGGATCGCAAAATTTTGATTTGTTGGTTTAACTTTCTTTATGTGGGCTTCAACTATTTGTAGGAGATTATAGAGTTCCATTACTGTCTTGCCACAATTGTTCAAGTTATAACTCATGATGAAATTATCATATGAACTTGGAAGAGACCCAAGCACTAGATCCACCACTAGGTTCTCAACAAAGACAACATCGACGTTCGCAAGTCTGTCAATGTAGCTCTTCATCAATTGAACATGAGCACACATAACTGTTGTTTTAGCTGTCTAAGCCCATAACTATAATTGGTATGTACTTGACCCGATAGTAGCATGGTCCATTTTGGGTTGCATTCACCAGGACAATTTGATAGGATGGATATTTGAGAAAGAGGTTTTTTGTGATTTATTAATATATTATAAGTATAATATATTAATTGAGAAATCATATTATTTAATTATTATTGATCAAGAATTAATTTGGATTTAATTTAGTGATCAAAAGAGACTGTTTAAATTAACAGGGACTAATTATGTAAATCAGTGATACATATGGTTTTGGCTAATGATCCATGATTGATTTGTGATGGAATAAACTTATGAGATATTCCATGAAGTGTTAGTCAAAATCAATTATTGGATCATAAGCCTATGTGTAAGAATTAGAGTTTACAAGTGACTCTTGGAATTCTACACTATATATGTAACCACTAAGCCCCTAAAATCGTGACCAAGAGTATTCTAAGAGGATATAGCCAATTTTGGTGCTCCGTGCTCTCTCTCATTTTTCATCCAATTGTTGGTGGTGTTTTGTGAAACATTTGAGGCAGCACATTTGAGGTGCTAAGCTCTTGAAAGGCCGACTTCTACAAGCTACAACAAGAGGTAATCATCTAACTAGTTTTTATGATTAAAATATCAAACTTGTATGGTAGTTAGGCTTCATGCTTTGGAAAATTAATATTGCATGTATAACTAGAGAAAACTTAGATCCAAAGCATTAGGGTTGTATATGCACCATAGGGATGTTATAGTGCTCAAAACCTTTCAGTGGTATCAGAGCCTAGGGTAGTTTTCTGTTATATTAATGCATGGTTAATTGTTCAAAGTTGAAGCAAAACGAAAACTGTTTTCTGCCACACTGAACTCGACGAGTCCCATGAGGAACTCGACGAGTTCATGATGAACTTGACGAGTCCATTATTTGACTCAACGAGTTGGACAGTCTGGTGGTAGTTTTTCGGGTTTTTTGGCCTGAATTGGATTAGGATAATTACCACAAACTATTTTGTATCATAAAATCTGATTTTACTGATATAGTAGTGATTATCCTCATCCAATTAAAAGATAGTTGTCAGAATTTTAAGATAATTGCTAGTTTATGTGATAAGCCAATTATTTGTATTATTTGATTTGAAACTATCTTGCTATATGAATTAAATTAGGTCAAATTGGTAAATGACAAATTATTTGATAAATGTATTAGTTTAAAATTTGATCTAAACGGTTATGAAGAGTTTCATAACGTTTCCTCAAGTTATGGGACGTGAAAAGTCTCATTCATGAAACATTAAATCCATAAGTTATGGAATTCAAAAAGTCTTGAAGAGTTACAAAACTTGCCCTCAAGTTTTGGAACTTGAAAAGTCTCATTTATGAAACTTTAATTTTAGACCCTAGAATTTTAAAAGTTTAAAATTCAACCCCTATACTATTATAATATTAAAAGTGTAATACTTATATATATGTATAAGACAAGTCAGTCTCACCGTTAGTAGGCCTCATTCACGAAGCTAGTCTATAAGGGGTGTTTAAGGAAGCGGCCTATAATATGACTGCCATTGGGTATTCACTCTTACCCACCGCACTCTTGACTAGTGGAGGGTCGTTAGCCGAACGGGTAGGATATGATATTAATCCTCATTAATAAGTATAATGATATTATAAAGTAACTAAACTTTTATAAATTCCCAATCTTAGTTACTGTAACGTCCGGGTTTCGGGGCTAAGCATTTTAGACGATGTAATAGTCTAGGTCAACTATTGTAACTCTTTTGATGTAATAAAGATGAAATATTTGAGTATTTTGTGAATTATGTGAATTTATGTGCTTATTATTTAATTATAAATATATAATTAATAAAGAATAAAAATAAGCGTCAAAATTAAAGTATGAGATAAGCCCGATATCTTTACATAAAGTTGTAGTGGTCGAAACAAGGATTCCGGAGATATAAAGAACGCCGAAATCCGAGTTATAACGAAGAAGTTATGACCCGTCGAAGTTTCGTGATGGAACCGGCACGATACCGGGAAGCGTAAATAGTGAATTTACGATAGAGCGAGTTTTATCCTTAGCAATCTAAACGAAAGTCGTAGAAAACGTTAAACCGAGAGCGTCCATAAAAAGAACACCCAAATCTGACTTCGTATGAGGAAGTTATGATTTTTCGAACTTTCGGCTTAGCAGTGTACATCCCAAAGTTCGAATATTATATCGAGCGGTTTTTAGCCGACGCAACCTAAACGAGAATCAAAGATCTCCTTAATAGTACCATAACGATAAAAAGACAGATGAAAACGGACGTCGGATGAAGAAGTTATGAATTTTTAACGGACCAATCCTGTCCTGGCCTGTTAAAAATATAACTTTTAAAATAAAGTCAAAATTAACCGATAGAGTCTAAACGAAAGTTGTAGAGTACGTTCCCGCCTACGCGTGGATATAAAGAACGTCGAAAACGGAGCTCGTATGCGAAAGTTATGATTTTTAGAAGTCGGGAAGCAAAATTGCGAATCTGCGAGAAAGGTGATGACGTGGCCACATCTGAGCCGTTGCTTGTTGCCCAATGCTTCGCTTCGGATGGAGACACGTCGCCTCGCATACGCGCCGCGTCCGAAGTTGGGTACGCCCATCGTACCTTTAGCCTTATCCTTCCGAGTCCGAGTGCGAGCCAGCTGTACGCGAGCTGGAGCCTTATCCGATCTACGCCTCGCGTAGCCAAGGATTATGCCCAGCATAGTCCGAGGCCTCGCAGACTATAAAAGGGGGGCGAGGGTTTCCGGATTTTTCACTCATTTCTTCATTTCTATCTCTCTCTACTTTCTCTCACTACCCCTTTAAGCCCCCTAAACCCTAGGAAAAATCCCTAGCACCCAAAGGAAGCCCTGAGGCTCCCGGAGTCCCGAGAAAAAAGGTCTTTCGGTTCGGAAACGCTGCTCCGAGCAAAGCCCGGTTTTCTTTAAAATCCGCTGTAAGTGAGCTACGCCTACGCAATTTTTAATATAACTTTTAAATAATTATAGTAATGTTATTAGGTCCTTAAAATAATTATTCGGGCTATTATTATGAGTTATATTGGGTGTTATTTAACGCTTATATAATAATAATAATAATAGCTAGACTATTAGTTAGTCGCGGTTAACGTTAAAACTAAACTATAGTGGTATTGGTACTAGGTTTTGGTCAAGGAAAAATTGTTTTGAGATAACAAAGTGATGTTCGAGTACCGAGTCACCACCTTTCAGGTGAGTGCATATTTACTTTCATCTTACACATAGATATTAAGTATTTTATATAAATTACGTGCTATGTGTGCATATTATCTGAATACTTGTTGTCTATGTTGGATGAATGATTTTATACACGTTTTTCGTTATTTAAACTGTATATGTATTTTATATCTACAAAAATGTTGGGGTAAAACATGGGTAGATGTAATAAGACGATGTGTGATAAAATGATGAGAGGCCTCGATGTTGTTGGTGATCCAGTCATCTAGCGGAGTATAGATGACGACCACGGACTCTTCTAGACAGTCCAGTGGAACGCTAGCAGGCTCGCAACCTGTAGGTGTTTATGAACGATGTGTTCACCGGTGTACTCCATCCCCCTCATGGTTGCCTTTAGGACATTTATTGTTGAGGAACCCCCTTAGCAGTACTGTCCATCCCGATGATGATCCTTAGGTTAGGTCCCTTATGATAGGTGTTTAGGGACGTAAAGTGAGGATAACGGGAATGGGTAATCGGGTTATTGTTGGTTTATGAAATTACTAAACTTATTTATTGTGGGTTGAAAACCCTATGTGCTCACCAGGCTCCCAAGCCTGACCCACTCAGTTTCATGTATTACAGGTAGTGGCGCTCGAGCATAGATGTGATGTTTTGGATGAGGGATTACGGATATAGGCCTGTAGATATGAAATAATGTAGTAAGGCTTATATTGTACTATTTATGCTTTTGATCTGTATCGAACATGACACCCCGAGTCTTTTAATGAAATACATTTCCTTGGAAATGCTTTTGATAAATCTTTATCATATTTTGTTTTGGGACAAATTCCGCAACACTTTTATTTAAAATGTTACTCTGATTTTCAAACAAGCATAAACAAAATCAGTCTTTTCTGGCCGTGAAAATGGGGATGTCACAGTTGGTATCAGAGCATTAGTTTAAGCGAACTAAGAATTTGTAGGATTTCTAGACTTAAACTTAGAATGCTAAGCGATGATTGTGAGGTGTGAGCACTAGCTTATTTTAGGAATTGTGCCTAAAATGCTTTTATGTGCTAAATGCTTTGTGCCTGACATGATGATATTTGTTCGGATCTATGGTCTGTTGCCGACCGGATCTGGAAACCTTATGTGTTTAGGATTCTAAACTTACGACTACGATATTAGAACTAGCATGTAAACGTTTCGGAGGGATAAGGATGATTTAAACGTCTATCCTGAATAAAGATCTAAATTCACCTTATTCGGTGTATAGATCAAAATGGCAAGAACCCGTAGTGGAGCTGGGAATGCAAATGAGAATAGGAATCAACCCCTAGTGATTCAGCAAATACCTGTTGTAGCAGATGTTCCTGAGCCAATCACGATGGCCGGAGTGCAAGCGATGATCTAGATGATGTTGGATCGTCAAATGGAGGAAACCAGGTGTTTGCTCCAACAAAATCGCGAGGAAGTTACCATACCAATCGTAGAGCCCGAGCTGAATGATGGACAGTCAGAAGGAGGAAACTACAGTGGGACTGTTGGTCAAGCCAACCCACCGATAGTTAGGCAAAACCACCAGGATGGAGGAAATGACGGACGTGGATGCAAATACAAGGATTTCATGGCATCTAAACCACCGTGTCTATCTGGAAGCCCGACGCCGGTGGAAGTCATGAACTGGATCTCCGAGATGGAAACGATGTTTGAGAGTTGCGAGTGTAGCAACAGGCAGAAGACCGCTCTCGCGGTTCCTCTGTTGAAATCTGGAGTACTAAGTTGGTGGAAGCTACTAGCTGAATCAATGCCCAAAGGAGAAGCGAGCAAGATGTCGTGGGAGGATTTTCTGGTGCAGTTAAAGATGCAATACTGCTCTGAGCAGGATCTTCTGGAGATCAACAACGAATTCCAGAATCTGAAGAAGGGAAGAATGAGCCTTACTGAATACGCTGCAAGCTTTATAGAGAAAATGAAGCTTGTTCCTCACCTCGTCCCAACTGAACTCTCCAAGGTTAACAAGTTTTCCCTCGGATTACCAGCGGACTTCGGTCCAATGGTCAAGCAAACAACCACTCTGAAAGCCGCCATCTGGGCTGCTAAGAATGTGGAGACCCAGATACGAGAGAAGGGTCTGGAGAGAGCGGAGGTGGGAGAGAAAAGGAAATTTGATGGGTCGTCGAAATTCAGCAAGAAAAGGAAGTTCTCAAGGTCTGGTACGCAGAAGTCTGGAGGAGGTGAAGCCAAATGGTGTGACAGGTGCAAGAAGAAGCACCAGGGGAAATGTGACGGAGGAGTCACTTGTTTCAAATATGGAAAACCTGGGCACTATGACAACGAGTGCACGTTCACTAAGAAGGTCTGTTATTAGTGCAACGAGGAAGGGTACATTTCGAGGGACTGCCCGAAGAAGAAGGAGGCGGGAAGACCCAACATTCCACCGAAGCCGAAGGCAAGAGCCTTCCAGATGACGCTCGAGGTTGCGAAGGAGGCAGCAGACGTCGCTTCAGGTACCTTTCTTGTAAATGGTTTGCCTGCCAATATACTATTTGATTCGGGAGCAAACTATTCCTTTGTATCGCATAGATTTGGAGGAAAATTAGCATTGCCTGTAGAAAAACTTGATAATGCCCTAATTGTAGAAGTTGCCAGTGGCAAGTTCGTACCTGTTAGTGATCGTATTAGGAACATTGTCATCGACATAAACGGAAATGAATTCCACGAGGAGTTGTTACCCATAGAATTGAACGGTTTCGACATCGTTCTGGGAATGGATTGGCTTAGCGCCAACGATGCTGAGATATTATGCCGAAAGAAGATAGTAAGAGTAAACCCACCCGGAAAAGAGTCATTTATGGTGTACGGGGACAAACTCCGAGTGAATTCTGGAATCATCTCCCTGATGAAAGCAAGAAAATGTTTGATCAAGGGATGTGCATCATACTTGGCATTCGTAATCGATGCTAAGAAGGAAAAGAAAGAGGTGCAGAATATACCGGTTGTGTGTGATTATCCAGAAGTCTTTCCCAAAGATCTTCCCGGATTACCGCCTTATAGACAAGTAGAGTTTCGGATAGACTTGTTGCCAGGTACAACACCGATAGCAAAGGCACCGTACCGATTAGCACAGACGGAGATGAAGGAGCTTATGACGCAACTTCAGGAGTTGTTGGACAACGGTTTCATTCGACCTAGTGCATCACCCTGGGGAGCTCTGGTGCTATTCGTGAAGAAGAAAGACGGAAGCATGAGAATGTGTATAGACTACCGAGAGCTGAACAAGGCAACAGTGAAGAGAAAGTATCCATTGCCAAGGATTGATGACCTATTCGATCAGCTGCAAGGTTCGATCTATTTCTCAAAGATCGATCTTAGGTCAGGATATCATCAGCTGAAGGTGAGAGATCAGGATATCGAGAAGACTGCGTTCAGAACGAGATATGGACACTACGAGTTCTTCGTTATGTCGTTTGGACTAACCAATGCTCCAGCATCATTCATGGATTTGATGAACAGGGTTTGTAAACCATTCCTCGATAAATCTGTGATAGTGTTCATAGATGACATTCTCATCTACTCGAAAAGCCAGGAGGAGCATGGCCAGCATCTACGAGAAGTTTTGGAAGTCTTGAAGAAGGAGAAACTGTATGTAAAGTTCTCCAAGTGTGATTTTTGGATCCGAGAAGTCCAATTATTGGGTCATGTGGTTAACCAGGAGGGGATAATGGTTGACCCAAAAAAGATCGAAGCTGTGATGAAGTGGGAACGACCAAAAAGTCCCACGGAGATTCGAGGCTTTCTAGGATTAGCCGGATACTATCGACGATTTATCCAAGGCTTTTCTTCGATAGCTGCTCCGTTGACAGCTTTGACCCACAAAGGAGCTACTTATACATGGAGTGAGAAGCACGAAGAAGCATTCGAGAAGCTAAAGAAGAAGTTATATGAAGCACCGATTCTTTCTCTACCCGATGGAGTTGAAGACTTCACGGTCTATAGTGACGCATCTGGATTCGGGTTGGATTGTGTTCTGACCCAAAGAGAAAAGGTGATAGCATACGCATCTCGACAATTGAAAGAGCACGAAAAGAACTACCCCACTCATGATCTGGAGTTGGCAGCGGTAGTATTCGCCTTAAATATATGGAGGCATTACCTCTATGGCACGAAGTGCAAGCTTTTCACTGATCATAAGAGTCTCCAGTATCTCTTTAATCAGAAAGAATTGAACATGAGGCAACGACGCTGGCTAGAATTACTCAAGGACTACGACTGTGAGATACTTTACCACCCCGGTAAAGCAAATGTTGTTGCTGATGCTCTCAGTCGGAAAGTCAATCTTGAAAGAAAAAGGCCAAGAGCGTTGAGAATTGAAGTTGTCTCGACAATTGTGGAAAGTATCAAGAAAGCTCAAGAAGAAGCTTCGGAAAAGAATGACCGAAAAGAAGAACGTTTGGGAAAGACGTTGGTATTCGGTACAAACCATCAAGGACTGAAGGTATTCCAAGATCGGATTTGGGTACCTAAGACGGGAGGAATAAGAGATCTTCTGATGGAAGAAGCTCACAAGACCATGTACTCGATTCATCCCGGTAGCACAAAAATGTATAGGGACCTAAAACCCTACTACTGGTGGCCGGCGATGAAGCTCGATGTTGCAAAGTATGTGGCCGAGTGTGTAACTTGTGCAAGAGTTAAGGAACAACATCAGAAACCGTATGGGAATTTAGAACCTTTACCTGTACCCATGGGTAAATGGGAAGACATCACCATGGATTTTGTGACTAAACTTCCCAGGACGAAGAACGGACACGACATGATTTGGGTGGTCGTGGATCGTTTCACTAAGAGTGCACACTTCATAGCAGCCAACGAAAGGTGGTCTATGGATAAGCTCGCAAATGCTTACGTGAAGGAGATAGTAAGACTTCACGGTGTTCCTCTAACGATTGTATCCGATCGTGATAGTCGTTTCACGTCAGGGTTTTGGAGAAGTCTACAAGAGGAATTGGGTACGAAGTTGTGTTTGAGTACTGCTTACCATCCGCAAACTGATGGTCAGAGCGAAAGAACGATTCAGACACTGGAAGATATGTTGAGAGCATGTACCCTCGAGTTCCAAGGGAACTGGGACAAGCACTTACCTCTGGTAGAATTTTCCTACAAAAACAGTTTTCACTCGAGCATCAAGATGGCACCTTATCGAGCCTTGTACGGACAGAAGTGTCGTACGCCGTCTTGTTGGCTTGAGGCCGGAGAAAAGCAGTATATGGGCCTCGAGATAGTCCATGAGACTGCTGAGAAGCTGAAAGTGATCAGGGAAAGAATGTTAGCAGCTCAAGATCGTCAGAAGAGTTATGCTGACAAGAAAAGACGACCGATGACCTTCGAAGTTGGAGATTCAGTTTTACTTAAAGTCTCACCGTGGAAGGGACTTATAAGATTCTGAAAAAGAGGAAAGTTGAGTCCAAGGTTTATTGGACCGTTCAAAGTTCTTCAGAAGATTGGGAACCAAGATTACAAGCTGGAATTGCCCGAAGAACTCGATGGTATTCATAACACCTTCCATGTGTGTTATCTGAGGAAATTCACGGGAGAAGTTCCCGACATAATTCCGATCTCAGAGTTAAGAATGGATGAAAACAAGAGGCTGATTGAAGAGCCCGAGGCAATTGTTGACCGTAAGACTAAGAAGTTACGACACAAAATCGTCGACTTAGTGCTAGTCCAGTGGAAACATTCGAATGGGCCGAATCTCACTTGGGAAACAGAGGATGACATGATGAGTCGCTATCTGCATCTGTTTGCTGACGCATTATTCCGGGACGGAATCATCCTAAGGCGGAGAGAATTGTAACGCCCGGGTTTCGGGGCTAAGCATTTTAGACGATGTAATAGTCTAGGTCAACTATTGTAACTCTTTTGATGTAATAAAGATGAAATATTTGAGTATTTTGTGAATTATGTGAATTTATGTGCTTATTATTTAATTATAAATGTATAATTAATAAAGAATAAAAATAAGCGTCAAAATTAAAGTATGTGATAAGCCCGATATCTTTACATAAAGTTGTAGTGGTCGAAACAAGGATTCCGGAGATATAAAAACGCCGAAATCCGAGTTATAACGAAGAAGTTATGACTCGTCGAAGTTTCGTGATGGAACCGGCACGATACCGGGAAGCGTAAATAGTGAATTTACGATAGAGCAAATTTTAGCCTTAGCGATCAGAATGAAAGTCGTAGAAAACGTTAAACCGAGAGCGTCCATAAAAAGAACGCCCAAATCTGACTTCGTATGAGGCGGTTATGATTTTTCGAAGTTTCGGCTTAGCAGTGTACATCCCGAAGTTCGAATATTAGATCGAGCAGTTTTTATCCGACGCAACCTAAACGAGAATCGAAGATCTCGTTAATAGTAGCATAACGATAAAAAGACAGACGAAAACGGACGTCGGATGAAGAAGTTATGAATTTTTAACGAACCAATCCTGTCCCGGCCTGTTAAAAATATAACTTTTAAAATAAAGTCAAAATTAGGCGACGGAGTCTAAATGAATGTTGGAGAGTAAGTTCCCGCCTACGCGTGGATATAAAGAACGTCGAAAACGGAGCTCGTATGCGAAAGTTATGATTTTTAGAAGTCGGGAAGCAAAATTGCGAATCTGCGAGAAAGGTGATGACGTGGCCGCATCTGAGTCGTTGGTTGTTGCCCAAGGCTTCGCTTCGGATGGAGACACGTCCCCTCGCATACGCGCAACGTCCGAAGTTGGGTACGCCCAGCGTACCTTTAGCCTTATCCTTCCGAGTCCGAGTGCGAGCCAGTTGTACGCGAGCTGGAGCTTTATCCGATCTACGCCCCGCGTAGCCAATGATTACACCCAACGTAGTCTGAGGCCTCGCAGGCTATAAAAGGGGGGCGAGGGTTTCCGGATTTTTCACTCATTTCTTCATTTCTTTCTCTCTCTACTTTCTCTCACTACCCCTTTAATCCCCCTAAACCCTAGGAAAAATCCCTAGCACCCAAAGGAAGCCGCGAGGCTCCCGGAGTCCCGAGAAAAAAGGTCTTTCGGTTCGGAAACGCTGCTCCGAGCAAAGCCCGGTTTTCTTTAAAATCCGCTGTAAGTGAGCTACGCCTACGCAATTTTTAATATAACTTTTAAATAATTATAGTAATGTTATTAGGTCCTTAAAATAATTATTTGAGCTATTATTATGAGTTATATTGGGTGTTATTTAACGCTTATATAATAATAATAATAATAATAGCTAGACTATTAATTAGTTGCGGTTAACGTTAAAACTAAACTCTAGTGGTATTGATACTAGGTTTTGGTCAAGGAAAAATTGTTTTGTGATAACGAAGTGTTGTTCGAGTACCGAGTCACCACCTTTCAGGTGTGTGCATAGTTACTTTCATCTTACACATAGATATGAAGTATTTTATATAAATTACGTGCTATGTGTGCATATTATCTGAATACTTGCTGTCTATGTTGGATGAATGATTTTATACACGTTTTTCGATATTTAAACTGTATATGTATTTTATATCTACAAAAATGTTGGGGTAAAACATGGGTAGATGTAATAAGACGATGTGTGATAAAATGATGAGAGGCCTCGATGTTGTTGGTGATCCAGTCATCTAGCGGAGTATAGATGACGACCACGAACTCTTCTAGACAATCCAGTGGAACGCTAGCAGGCTCGCAACCTGTAGGTGTTTGTGAACGATGTGTTCACCGGTGTACTCAATCCCCCTCATGGTTGCCTTTAGGACATTTATTACTGAGGAACCCCCTTAGCAGTAGTGTCCATCCCGATGATGATCCTTAGGCTAGGTCCCTTATGATAGGTGTTTAGGGACGTAAAGTGAGGATAACGGGAACGGGTAATCGGGCTATTGTTGGTTAATTAAATTAATAAACTTATTTATTGTGGGTTGAAAACCCTATGTGCTCACCAGGCTCCCAAGCCTGACCCACTCAGTTTCATGTATTACAGGTAGTGGCGCTCGAGCATAGATGTGATGTTTTGGATGAGGGATTACGGATATAGGCCTGTAGATATGAAATAATGTAGTAAGGCTTATATTGTACTGTTTATGCTTTTGATCTGTATCGAACATGACACCCCGAGTCTTTTAATGAAATACATTTCCTTGGAAATGCTTTTGATAAATCTTTATCATATTTTGTTTTGGGACAAATTCCGCAACACTTTTATTTAAAATGTTACTCTGATTTTCAAACAAGCATAAACAAAATCGGTCTTTTCTGGCCGTGAAAATGGGGATGTCACAGTTACTTTAGGAAAAATGTGAAAATGGTGCTATTCCATGAAATTCCACTTTACACCTTGCCAAGTCGTTAGTGGAGCGTGTGTGGTTAACTGGCACACTAACTTGGACTAACAAGGGTGGCAAAGGGTAACTTGATGTTTATCGTAGATCAATGGAGCGTGTGTGGTTAACCGGCACATTGATTAGGTGATAATTAACATCAAGAGTACCAAGCACATTTGCATGGTTATTCACACCTTGTTTGTGATCCTCGGTATCCCAGTCACAAACATGATGGGCATAATCGAGATATAAACATGCCATTGAAAAGTTCAATGAATCTCAAAGAATCTAGGAATTTCAATTCATTTAAAACCTAAGCTTCATTTTAGTTTTTCATGGTGGAAATTGGTAAATAGTCATTTACCTACCTTCAGATATTTTGCAATTGGATTACGGCATACCTCTTCCGAATTGTGAAATATTGTGTTGGGTCCTAGCCTTAATATTTCATTTGGGTGTTATATTAAGGATTCTTATCTAATCTAAACTTTTTCTTTCTTTTCAGATGTCTACCCCAAACGCTGCTGGCTCCAACCCTTCCGACTCTTTCACCCTCATAAACTTATGTGGGAGGGTGATTTTCGATGGATCCAACTTTAATGATTGGATTCGTAACATCTGCATGGTCACCCGCTACGAGGACAAAGAATATGTCCTCGATAAAGAGCTAAAGGAGATTGATGAACAAACTGCTACTCCTGAACAACTCCCTGAGTATAGGGCTCATGAGAAGGACGCGACAAAGGTGTCGTACGTCATGCTTGCCACTATGACAACTGAACTCCAAAAGTCCTATGAGGATTACTATCCTTTCAAGATGCACCAAGAGTAGATGGAAAGGTACCATCAAAGTGCTGGACAGGAAAGGTATGAACTCATTTCCTCCATGATAAAAACAAAAATGAAGGATGGAGAGTCCATCACGGCCCACTTGCAAAAGATGCAAAGGTTTGTGGACCGCTTGCTGAAATTGAATGTCAACTTCGATGAAGAGTTGGCCATTGACATTATCCTACACTCTTTGCCTTCTTGTTATGATCAGTTTCGTATGACTTATCATATGAACAAGGAGGAGGCCACTCTAAGCAAGCTTCAAGGCCTTCTGAGAACTGCTGAAAGTGGTTTGAAAGACAAGTTTGTTATACCTACTCCTACTGCTGTTGCCCCTGTCCTGGCAATTGGACATGGTAAAGGGAAGAAAAGGAAAGCTCCTACAAAGAATCACAAGGGAAAGTCTCGTCATGGATCCTCTTCTAGTGGGTCCAAAGGTGGTTCTGCTGCTCCCTCTTCCAATCCAAACGAAGAAGAGTGCTTCCATTGTCATGAAAAAGGGCACTGGAAATGAAGCTGCCCCAAATACTTGCAGGATATTAAGGATGGGAAGATAAACCCCACCTTCGTAGGAATTTATACTATTCTATCTAATAACTCATCACATGTTCATTCTTGGATCCTTGATATAGGATGTGGTTTTCACATTTGTTCTGATTTGCAGGGTCTAAAAAGAAGTAGGGATGTGGAGCACGGGAAGATGAACTTGATCATGGGGAATAGGAAAGTGTCTCCTATCACCAAGATTAGAATTTATTCTTTATTGCTTAGTAGTGGGTTAAATTTAGAATTGAATAATTGTTGCTACTCGCCTGATATGGCGAGAAACATTATTTCTTTTCATGGTTTGTATAAACAAGGTTTTGCTTTTTCATTTAATAATGAGATTGGTGGTATTAATGCTTATTATAATGGTAAATTTTATTTTGAAGCATTGCCTTGTAATGGTATATATGAAACTGTGATGGTTATAGATAACTTAGGAAATAATGTGTTGCAAATCGATTCATCCAATGGTTTGGACAAGGCATGCTTGTGGCATTGTCGTCTTTGACATGTTAACAAGAAGCGCATAGCCCAACTCCAAAAGGATGGAGTGTTGGAGTCATTTGACTTCAATTCGGATGACACATGTAAATCTTGTTTACTTGGAAGGATGACCAAGTCACCCTTCACTGGTTCTTGTGCAAGGGGTGAGGGTTTGTTGGATCTCATACACACCGATGTGTGTGGACCCTTCAGATCTGCCACAAGGGATGCTAACTGCTTCTATGTGACTTTTACCGATGATTATAGCAGATATGGGTATATTGAAGGGTTTTGAGCATTCTAACACTCCTATGGTGTACAAGCAACCCTAGATGCTTTGAATCTATGTTTTCTCTATTATACATGCATACATTCAATATTCCAAAGCATCATCCTAACTAGCATACAATGGAGTATAAACAACATGAAATACAAGTTAGATGACATACCTTTTAGTGTAGTTGAAACCTTGGACCTTTAAGAACTTAGTGCCCCAAGTGTTGCACCTCAAATGGAATCACACAACACCACCAACAAATGGAGGAACTTGAGAAGATGTCACTTGCACTCATAAAATCGGCTTGCCCTCTTGTGTTTCCACTCTCTTAGGTCTAGGTAACCACTAGTGCTAATTTCATGATCTAGAGGGGTTCTTATATAGTGTGGCAAACTAGGGTTACACCATGTAAACCCTAATCACTTTCCATATCCCTCATGCTCCATGGGTTAAAACCTCCATGGAGTATCCATGGGTCACCACATGGGTTTAGCCCAACATGAAGAACTATGGATCATAAGCCCACATTATAAGAATGAATGATTTACATAATCAATCCCCATATATTTAATTAGTCTCTTTTGATAACAAAATTAATTCCAAACTAATTCTTGACAAATACTAATTAAATAATATGATTTCATATTAATATATTAGAACTTATAATATTTTAATAAATCATAAATAACCTCTTCTCAATTATCCATCCTTCAGATTGTTCCGGTGCCATGCAACCCAAATGGACCATGCTACTCTCGGGTCAAGTACATACCAATTATAGTTATGGACTTAGACACTAATCCAACAGTCTCCCACTTGGATAAGTCTAATAAATATCATTGCAAGCATGACTCCCACCCGACTAGCAATCGTAGCTCTTAAAAGCCACTGTCGAACTCTTACCTAGTTAATGATGTGTCCATTAGGTAAGGGATCATATATTCCTCAATTCTAGATATCATATGGACTGAGACATGGATTATAATCATTCTCTCTGTCCATCTGTTGTTTCCCGATTTCCGATTTATGACAACCGACTAATTAAACAAATCAAATCAGTCCAGGCCTGATGTCATCACTAAATCATCGAGGGGCCCACATATATCGCTTTTATCCACATGGGATAAAAGGAACGGATAAACTTCTACCCAAATACTCGCTTGTACTTACTCATCGAATTACACACAATGATATGTTTTATAACACCAAGTTACTGGTGCGTTTACATATGTCAATGTGCAACCGACTTGCAACTACAACTCACACGTCTTGGTTTCAAGAATATAAGATATTATCGTCTCATGATCACTCGTGATAAAATCCATGAAGTGATTCAAATGAGCGTGGGTTGAATCCAATACTCGAATCTCATTCCAGGAGTACTCATGAACACTGCAGCCACCTTATCCTAGACAAACTACAGGCCCATTCATAACAGTCTTGCCTTAATACCTACTTCCAAAGTATGATCGACTGTGGATGGTTTAAATGACCTAGTTATTCGGGAAGTTAAAACATGCAAAGCGAAACACAAGAATAATACTAATCCTATATAGCCTAAAGCATGCACACTATGTTTGTCTAAACAATAGTTATGTCATGCACCAAGCATGCACACTATGTTTGTCTATGGTCCTTACCTTGTGAAATAGATCAATTGTAAAACATTTCAATGATGCTAATTTCAAAATTCCAAATCCTTATTGCAAGTGTAAGAATTGCAAATTCTTGTCACTGCTAGAAAGTGTTAGATTCTAAACTATCATGCAATGATTCTTTTGTAATGTCTAGGTGCCAAAAGTCACAAAGACTTGACCAATGATATTACAAAATATTCCTTTGGAGATTGTTACAAGACAATTCCATAGAAATGAAGTCTCAAATTCAAAGTACATTCCTTTGAACATCCTTCTTCAATAAAAGTTTATAACTTTCTCATCTTTCTTCAACTCCCAATATGGAATCATTCCATATTTGCCATACGACAACTCATTATTAATAGACTCCTGTCTATTCATAATAATGTCAATATGGTCCTTCCATTACTATACTTCCAACTGTCCTTAAGCGATCAATCTTTGGCGAACCTTAGATTATCCTTAACAGTTGTTTAAGCACTTTAGTCATATCCGGTTCTATTCCTTTTCCCCTCTAAATGCCCTAGGCATTTGGAAAATTAGAACACGAGAATATTATAGCATATGCAATCGATCCTATACCCGGAGCATATGGGACACGATTCATAATGTTTAACATAAAGACATGATGCTTAATCAGTCTTTTGCTATAATATTTCTATTTGCCATGTTCTCAAAATTTTGATTATGAATAGGGATGTCGTAATCATAATTAAATTTTGAGAACGCAACAAACATTTCCATATATAGAAGTTCCTTATGTTGAACCATTCCAACATAACATTCATATATATTTGAGTAAATTTGATTAAAATCTCAATCCAAGCTTTTAGAATTGAAATCAAGTATAAATTCCTATCCCTTAATTATAGAAAAACACATTTTCAAACCCTGTAACTTTGCGAATTGAAACCTTTGTTTTCTATAATTAACATTGCTAACTTGCAACACTTACCATAATAATTATGCTCCCACTAGCATAAAAATTATTATTAGCGTAACACTTATGCTCCCACTAGCTTTGACATGTATTCAGAAATTAGTTGTACTTTTATAAATCAATACTTATTGACTTTCATTACCAAAGTTTAGATTTCTGATACGAGATGCTTCGATAAGAATTTATCTAGGCTTCTCAAAATCATACACCTTTCTTTAGATAGCTCACATGTGTGTCTTAACATTTTTAGAACTTACAGCCATAAGTCTCAAATGTTTAGACCTTTTCCATTTCTCACAATTCGAATTATGAAGAGGGATGTCGTAATCATAATTGAATTTGAGAATGCAAATATCACAATTTCTATCTCCTTAAAATCAACTTAGTCAAAGCGTTTCCTCACAATCATTTTCATGAATCGGAGAGAAACCTTATGACACTTAGATTTTATGGTGTATGTGTTCCTATCCATGTGAATTTGTCATGACCATAATCACAAGACATGATTAGTGACAAATCCAAACTCATATGGACTGAACTTGTTCAATCTTAATTTCTTGCCACCTGGCAGCACAAGGGTCCGCCATTGCTTCCAGTTGTTTATGCAAACAACTAAGAACTCATAGAACTCAGATGCATAGTCAACTTTAACTGGAATGGGCACAGAAACAAGAATATGTCAACACGACAATCCTCAAGTCGTGTGCTAGTGATAAACAACAGGTTTTATTCTTGATTAGTTCTTGAAACTTGTCAAGATCTTTAAGACTCCCACTGACCTCTTGACATATATGATTCACTTTGTCAAGGAACATTACTTGACAAACCAATATTCAAGGGTTAGTGCGGATTCTAATCAAGACAAACACTTCACACAATTGGCCTTAGTTGGTCTTTGTTTCATCCAAAACATCACAACTTACCAATTTCAAATGTACAAGAGTAGAAAACTTTTACTCTACATTTGATAAGTGTTTTAAACCTTTCTTAAGATTATGTCACTCAAGGTTACAATCTTGGAGTATGACTCTAAGACTTGTTTTGGGAACGAAGTATGACTCATCTTCTTGATTTAAACTATTTCAACAATTCACGATTCCTCTTCTTAGCCATACAAATGCACTAAGATATCTTTAGAGGATCAATAGTGATATGGTTTTTCCATAAACATTAAGATGATCATAAAACATGATACTAAAGTACTCTCCCATCTTTTCATATTGGAGAAACTTTTATCTTTCTGCCTAATTTGATTCTTCTTATTCGTCCTGCTATACATTGAAACTTTTCCAATGTTCAGAATTATACTTAAACTTATAATCATAACCATATTTACTAAACTTTAGTAAATCATGACGAATAGACTTATCATTCTTTGTGGTGGACCTGACCAGCGCACACCCAGTGTACCCGATCCCCTAGTCCTTCACTTGACTCACATATACATGTGAACAAGGAATTAGTCTTAATGTACCAAAGATGAAAATTCTCATTCATCATACAATACAAGTTACATGATTCCAAGTTTCTATCCAATTGAAACTTGGGTGATGAGAATCTTCCTTATTTGGCAAATACTCGACACTACCACAAACGAAAGAATCAAATTTATATTGCTAACATAGAAACATACAAACACCAATTTTCACAAATGTCATTGCAAGGAGATATAATAAAATAAAACAAAATTTTATTTATTTATAAAATGCGGAAAAAACTTTTCCTTACAATGCAATTACAAATGAAAACTATGTTATTACAAATTTCCTAGTAATCTATCATAACTCCTAAGGAGCAGCTCAAAAATCTGATCTTCGAACCATGCGATTGAAATCCATCTTCCTGATCAGATTCAACATACTCTTCCTTTAAGCTTCCTTCCCTTTGCATGATCCTACAAAACATCAAGATGTAACCTTGTCACATCATGTATTAAGAATCAATAATTAGGAACTTAATAGAGTTAGACAGTAGACTTACCTGAAGCAGAGTCAAAATTTTTGATTCTACATTTTCTCAGATCTTTCAGGTAGTCAGGGCAGCTTCGCAACCAATGCCCCTTCTCTTGTGTAACATACCGTTATTTTCTTCTTGTAAAGTCAACCCTAGTCAATCAAAGTCAAACTTGGGTCAACTTAAATCTTATTCTATCTTAAATGGGTTAGATTAATATTTTATAAGTGTTATATGTTTAAGAGGTGAAAACTTGAAGTCCGAAGACCATTCTTTCTATCCCTTCGGACAACAGCCTCGCAACCGAGAACAAACTGGCTTCGGCCGTGAACGAGGGCCACAAACCCTCAGACCGTGAATGCTTTCTCGGCCACCGCCGCCTTCGGACCGCAAACGAGGTTCATGACCGTGAACCATTCGGACCGTGAACTCTCGCCTATATATAGGGGTGTTAGCCATTTTCTCCTTATTTCTCATCTTCCAGCCATGAACTCTCCCATTCTCTCTCAAGTATCATCCACAAAAGGGTCTCCTTTCATCTCAAAAACGTAAGTATCACACCCTATTCTTGTTATTCCTTGGAAACCACTTGCTTTCATCTTTTCATCCTTCACTTTTCATCAAAGTATTCAAGATCTTCAGGAAGTTCTGGCCATGAACCCTTCATCTTGGCCGTGAACCCTTCATACATTCCTCATTTAGGTCGTGAACACTTCAAGTGTTCTTGGACCGTGAACTCATCAAGGGCCGTGAACCCCTCTTGTGTGGCCGTGATCATCTTTCAGCCCTTCATTTTCGGTTCTAACACTTCATTGTAAGTGTTTCCTAGTTCCTAAGGATGTTTCCTTTACATATTAGTTGTTATAGGCCCTAATTTCATGCATATATATATATATATATATATATATATATATATATATATATATATATATATATATATATATATATATATATATATATATGTATATATATATATATATATATATATATATATATATATATATATATATATATATATGTTAATATACGCTAAATAGGATCCATTTGTGCTCGGGACTTCACTTGGCATACCATGCATCCTATATCAATCTTTCATCCAATTCACTCACACAAAGGTGAGTTCATACCCCCGTATTTTCAAAGTTTTTACAGTTTTAATGGGGGTGGGGGGGGGGGAATACAAGTCTAACACAAGGATTTTGTGTTACAAACAAATGGTTTCAAAATATATCACCAAAATGGATTTCAATTGTCATCAAATCAAATGGTTTTAAATTGTGTTAAAATGACATCAAGTCACCAAAAGTATTTCAGAATGTTAAATTCTTTAAATGATTTTATAAACTTATATTTTCCCCAATAATCATATTTATATATATATATATATATATATATATATATATATATATATATATATATATATATATATATAAGATTTAAAGGGCTTAGGACGGATAACTCACTTTATCTCCTTTTCCTTGTTTGGATGTGGGCTTAGAGTATCGGTTATTTGTCTTACTGTCGTTTAAATTTTAGATATATATATTTGTGTATGTATATAAATACAAAAGTTATTTCATTCAATTTCAATACCCTTTTTAACATGTCGAGCAAGGGGTTACATTCATGAACAATTAGTATCAATTCAGAAAGTACATATAAATTATAATAGGTATAATTTATGATTCATAGAACATTAATTCACGATTCAAGTATACTAGAGTACACCATTTTACAAGAACAATGGTTTGATTCAAAACTAATCAAGATACATGTTAAGAATACTAATTCAGGAGCATACTATCAATCATTTATTTCAGAATGATTGGGTTTTCACTTCTATTATACACGTAACGTCTACATGCTTTTTATGAGTCAATAGATTCAGGTTGTTTATTCATTTAAACAACATAGTTAAAGTCCTGAAATTATAACCAGAATCTCCAGTCGAGGATCGAAACAAGTGTGTATAGATCTATATTGGGATTGACAACCCCGCACTCAGACTGGTAGCTAAAGTCGGGCATACACGCCTACGAGTGACAGTTGTTATCAACAGTTTTGACGCCTTCAAAGCATTGTTTCAGGCCATCTAGTCTCAGTATGGTTATAATAACCCATTAAAAAGATATTAACAATACGGTTAGTGTATAATTAACTAAACATGAGTACATTTTCAAAGTACCAGTTTACAAAGACATAATTTACAGTATTACATCTCAGTTTACAATAACAGTTGATGAACCCAGGCACACTCACTTTTACAGGTTATACAAAAGAATACAAATACAGAACACTAGTTTACAAACAAAACAGTTTTATATGATTAAAGCTACTTTTCATATACAACAGAAAATATAGGATTTTCTGGAACAGTTTACATATTCAAGGAACATAAAACATACTTTCAAACATAAATACTTATGCACTCACTCAACTTTGTGTTGATACTCTCTTTTCAAATTACTTGTATTCTCAGGGAATCAGTAGACAGGTACTCCCCGAGCTTTTGTGAAGATGGATCTGTTTTGAGTCATGTCTTCTATCTTTTGCTATAACTATTTTTGGTGTCAATATACAATGATTTAACACATGTAAAAACTTATACTTATTAATGCAATGGTTGTTTGTACTTTGATTACTATAATGCATGTGTTGTGATACTACAAATGAAGTCATCCACCCCCAGACGTTTCCGCCGTCTGGTTTGGGGGTGTGACACATTGGTATCAGAGCATTGTTTATAGTGAAATCAGTATATCAATTCATAAAAGATATACAAACTATAAATACATTGGGGCTAGGAGCTCTGAATACAAGTATACTTTTAAAATTTAAGTATTTTTACAAGAAGTATACTAACACTCATACCTACAAGAACAGTATCACAGTCATAACAACTCAAAAGTATTTGGATGTTGAACACTTCAGTCAAACCTGGGCAGTTATGTAATCATATCTGGGATTAATATAGCCTGATCAACTATATTGGTTTGAGATACGACCAACATGTGTTTGGGAGTGAAGGTAGTGTTGCACCAAGTCTAAAACTTACCAACTATACATATACAGAAGAACTCTAGAAAAGAACATAAAGATAAAATACTATAGGAGTATTTTAGGCACTATATACTAAGAACAAACCATATGAAAAAAAAGGACTCTTGCTGATAGTTCTATAAGTACTAAGTGAATGCATCACGGTTATATATATGATGAAGGTTGTATAGACTCAGAATGAGTGGTCTAAGCTTTATTTCCTTTTCCTTGTTTGGATGTGGATTTAGGGTAGGATCATTTACTCGAAGGACTATTCGACCCAAGTTATATACAATTAGTACACACTATGTACTAATAGAAGGACTCAGTAGGAGTTATCCCAAACAGAATTCATTATCTGTTAACTGTAAGTTTCTCTCGTAGAAACTTATATTTGCAATCGATCGTTACTAATTATATTCTATATTTCTTATATCCCTATTCTCGCTTAGATAACAATGGATGGATTCCATCTACCCGGAGACCCGTACTTTCCCAATCAGGGAAATGGAGGATGGCTCGATGATGAGCCATAAGAGAATCCTGAAATTCCCTTAGATGACGACTTTGCAGAAAACTTTTCTGAAGATGATGATTCAGGTTCAGAAGCCTATAATCCACCACTGGTTGCCCATAATCCCAATCCACGACAAAACTTCCAAGGCCCGACACCTCTGTGCGCGGTAAACTTAGACAGGTGGAGTAACGAATAGGGTCAGAACCATCCTTACCAAGGAGACCGAAGCTTCTACAATCTGGACACATGAGGCTCGGCAGACAGAGCCCTCCCAGTGTTAGTTCGTCGTGTGGTGCGTAACGATGAACAAGGAAGAGTTGCTATCGACCGAGTCATACAGGTTGAAGCTGCTACTGGAGTCAACACCGTTCGCATTCGTAACTTAGAAGACAATCATTATGCGACAAGGGATCGTACTAATTTCTTGCTAGGAAAACTGGCGGCATCCCAAGCCGAAGTTAGAGAACTACGAGAACGACAAATAACACAAGAAAGGCATATGTGCGAAATAGAACGTCAGCTAGCCAAATCCAGGGATGGACCTTGTAGGAAGTAGATTATACTCTACCCGTTCACTACTTACTCTTTTGGTTATAGTCTAAGTCTTCGGATATGTTCTAGCGTTATTTTTCATGGTTTTCAGTACGATCGCGAAAATTTCATTTTCGGTAGGTTGGTTTAATGTCGACATTTTCCCAGTACTATGGTATATTGTAGACCTGTTTAAGGTCAAGTTTTCCAAACTATATGTACTTATTATACCAATACAATCGACATGCATTTTCATACTCTTTGAAAAATAACCACTCACATTCATATTATCTTGTTGCAAGTTGTACTTGTGGTAGACTTCTATTTCCAATGCCTTACAAGATTCATATTGAACTAAGTGTTTTAGTTCAGAGATATCATATTCATGTTCATTCTTGATATCTGACTGTCTTTTCATCTTATAATTCTTAAGGTGAAAGATGCCTCCTCGGAGAAACCCAAGGAGTTCCCATGTTAATGAAGTGCCAACACCACCTCTGCCACCACCTCCTCAATTTAACACTGCCATGTTTCAGGCGGCGGTCACAGTAGCTGTCGCAGCTGCTATGTCCCATATAACCACCACTGTCGCAAGTGGATCGGGGAGTGGCACACACCCCTCCAATCAGGGTGATAGTCACGGGCACCATCGGGAGTGTACCTACAAAGACTTTTCAAATGCCAAACCCAGGACCTTTAACGGGACTGGAGGAGTTATGGCGTTAAGGCAATAGATTGAGAAAACAGAGGCAGTCTTCGAGATCTGCTCCTGCCCGGAGGGTAGCAAAGTCAAATTCGTTGTATGTACCTTTGCTGATAGAGCCCTAACATGGTGGAACGGCCATGTTAAGTCACTGACCTTAGTGGTGGCTAACTCTATAAGTTGGGAGAACTTGAAGACAATGCTGATGCGGGAGTACTGCCCGCGGGGTGAAATTCTGAAGCTCGAGCAAGAGGTCTGGGGTCTTACTATGGTTGGTTCAGACATAACAACCTACACTAATAGATTTTGCGACTTAGCGATCATATGTCCAGAAATGGTTGCTCTGGAGAGCAAAAAGATTGAAAGGTACATCTGGGGGCTGTCACCCCAGATTCAAGGAAGTGTCATTGCTTCCAGGCCTGTTACCTTTGACAGTGCCAAAGAGTTGGCACAGTCCCTTATCGACCATGGAGCCCGTCAAAACTTTGTGGTCGTTGCTCCAGAACAACCCAAGGGAAACAACAACAACAATAACAACAACAACAACAACAACAACAACAAGAAAGCCTGGAATAAAAGAAAGGGTAAATCTTCTCAGGAACCTTCGAAAAAGCAATAGTTATGGCGGTCCATGCTGCTATTGTACCTGTTGCTGTTCCTGCAAACCCTGCACCAGCTAAGCCTTATGCTGGTAATCTCCCCAAATGTAGCAAGTGCAATTTCGACCACAACGACAATTTCCGAGAAATGCGGTGTCGAAACTGCCACAGAAAAGGGCATACTGCCCGATTCTGTAAATCACCACCCAAACCGATTAACCAAGTACCTGCCGCTGGAGTAGTCCAAGCGTGTTATGGATGTGGTGATGTTGGGCATTTCAAAAGAGATTGTCTGAAACCTAGAAATGCCGGTGGACTTGGGAGGATTGTGGCAATGGGTCACGAAGAAGCTGTGGCAGACCCTGTGGTGGTCACGGGTACGTTTCTTCTCAACAATACTTATGCATGCATTATATTTGATAATGGTGCTGAGAAGAGCTTCGTGATCCATAATTTCAAACACCTGCTAAATCAAAACTCCCAACCACTAAATGAAACCTTCACAGTAGAAATGGCTAACGGGAAGTCCGAATACACTAACGATATATACATAGGATGTACCCTTACCTTGAATAACATTTCTTTCCCAATAGACCTTATGTCGGTCTCTATCAAAAGTTTCGACGTCGTTATTGGTATGGATGGTTGTGCTCTAACCATACCGACATCCTATGTTATGAAAGAGACATTCACCTAAACTTGCCAACTAACGAAAATCTTATCATCTACGGCGACAAACCCAGAACAAACCTTCAGATCCTGATAAGAATAAAGTTCTCTTAGATCGATAGATTCATACAGATATCAATAATATAATAACAAGCAATAGAAGACAATGAACACCACTATGAATCAAGCGAGTGTCGAATGATTAAAACAGCAACACCTCAGAAGATCTCGATGAAGAACTTCTACTTTAGAGGCGTGCTAGGGTTACAATACTTGTTAAAGGAAATATTCAAGAAGTGTAATTAATATAATGCATGCATGCACTATATATACTAAACCCTAAAAACAAACACACAGTTGGACAGGCCTAAACCGTGAATACATATGGACCGAACTAACTAAGCCCAATGGCGCAACCCATATACTCAATAATCTCCCCCTTTGTGCCAATTGAGGCGAGAGATCACTTCGGTTGAGTAACAGTGGTTTTCTTTACAGTCTTGAACAGCTTTGGAATGATGGCAAGAAGAGTTTGACGAAAGTTAATGTACCACCGAAGCATATCTGAAAACATCTTCTTATCTGCTTCACGGTTCTGATTGCACCTGTGTATGATATCGAGAATATGGTCCAAGCAGGAAGTGGAGAATAGGTGTTTGTCAACAAGAGCGAACAAGCATTTTTCACCTTCGCCCCTGATGAACATGATTGTATGAAAATGTGGGTCGATTTTTCCCTTCATCATCTCGTTATGTCGCTTGCCTTTCCTATTGGTTTGATAGTGGGCCTCCTTTTCAAGGCATAGGCGATTTCCTGATCCATTTTTGCGACTTTAAGAAAATAGCACACCAATATTCGCTTGATGTGATCTATGATAGGCTCATACTCCTTTTGATTAGTCAGCAAAATATTGTTCAGGAGAATCCAGTCATAGGGATTCAAATTTGGCAAATCAACGAGTGAGATCATATGAACCGAACTGTCTGAGCCTCGGGTCACTTTGAATTTGATATTGATAAACTTCCCTGCCGGAGTGGGTTTCAACACCTTGACTTTTGTGATCTTCTATTTACTCCAAGTCGGGTATTGAGGTTGACAGAACTCAAGATAGTACTCGATCAGGTCTCGATCAACCTTCGGGTCAGGAGAGGGGATGGCAACTGTTGACTCAAAACAATGAAAGATGAATGCATTTTGGGTGATTGTCATATCAAATTGAGAATCCTTGGAATTATCAAGATCAAATGAAATGACTGGTTCGAGCCAATGTGTGCTTGGAGCTTCAATTACCTCCTTCAGAAGCTTTTCCATAGTCCACAGAGGGAACATAGATTTCCTCTGTTCGCTTCTTTTTGTTTCCTCTCCCTGTCAACTTCTTCCTTTGCTTTACGAACCTTTTCCAAAAGCTCTTGATCATTTGGCTTGATTTTGAGGCTTTCGGTTTTGGAAGCTTTTTCTTCTGTATCAGCCATATCATCGATTTCATCATCATCATCCTCACCAATTTTCTTTTTCGTTTGTCCGTCATACTACCCGAAGCTTCATTACCCTTCGGTTCGGTAGTGACTTTCGGTTGTATGATGGGTTTGCTTTTTGGAGGTGGTTTTGATTGACCCTGGGTAACATTTTTTGATTGACCCTGGGTAACATTTTCTCCCCCTTGTTTTGGAGGGACAACGGCCTCCGGAACACCTTCAATCCTGCTCAGAATGTCGAGAGCAGGTCTCAATTTCTCAGCCAAGTAGCGTCGAATCGAGATTGTAAGGACCGAGTCATGGGCTTCCAGAAGATGTAAAAGAATAGAATGCACATCACCAACAGAGCTTTTGACGATTGCTCGCTCAGACTTAGGTTCTTCAATTTCCTTGGTTGCCATCTTGAGCTTTAAGTTCTGAGATTTAAGCTGAGAAGTTCGACGATCCAGCTCATCCATTATATTACTTTCCACAGCAAGTTCGGCTTCAAGTTAAGTAAGCTGTGCATCAACAGATGTGTGAAGCTCGGTGTTGGCAGACTGGATGGCTTTGCGTGTTTCCTCAAAGTGCTTCTTTTCAGTTTGAAGTGAGCTGGTAAGAGTATCAACAGAAGCATTCACCAGTTGAGCATTCTTCTGAGCTGCAGCCTGAAGAGAATCAAGAAAAATTTGAGTATAAGAAACTAGTTTTTCGACGTTTGCGGTCGCTTGCTTGCAATCTTTGGAGGATTCTTCAACGACAGTAGAGGCTTTCTGGCATGTAGAAATGTAAGCATCGATAGCTTTGACAGCATTAGAAATGTAAGTGTCATGCTCCTTTACAAAGGTTGCCAACAGAGCCTTGATAGCTGCTTCAGAGTATGCATTAGTAGAAGAGGAAGAAAGCAATTGGTCAAGCTTGTTATTTAGATCCTTTATCTGCCTCTTTGTGACAGGAGCGTCATCATCATCATCATCGCTCTGTACTCGATATGGGCTAAAATAGACATAATCAAATTCCATTTTGGCTCCTCTAAGAACAGTGTCAGATTCGTGTGAGGGAGGTGGGGATAAAGGTTTTGAGGTAACTGGGGTTTCGGTTTCTGAAGTAGGTGCCCCCGTATCAGATACGTTGACACAAACATTAGATTCGGTTGTATGAGTAGTAGTTGTGGTAACTTCGGTGAATAAAGGGGTAGGAATGGGAATTGAAGTTGTAGTTGAAGATGAGATGGGAGGTGGTAACGGAGCAATGGTAATAGGAACCGAACGTGTAGGAGAAGGAGGAGGTGAGTTTCGGTTACCTTCATGAGTTGGTGAAGGTGGAGGCGAATTACCTCGAGGCGGAGTTTCGTGTTGAGAAACGTCATCATCACTGGACTCTGGTTCGGGCTGTGGGTCCAATGGAACGTAGTCAGAATCACTTAAAGAAGGAGAAGGAGCCTTCGGCTTGTGTGCCTTCTTCTTAGTCTTTCGTTTCTTTGGAGCAGTAGGGGCTGCTTGTTCAGACTTTCGCTTCTTAGGAGTTGAAACTTTTGAGGATTGACCTTCCTTCTCCCCTTTTCTTTCAGGCTTCTTCCCTCTTTTCGCAGGTTTATCTGTTGCGTCCAGTGAGTTTTGCATCTCGGGTGTAAGTTGCCTTGGTCCTGTAGGGGCTAGCTTCTTGTACTCAGCTATCACTTTGTTTTCACTGGAAACACACCTGTACATGGATTCCGGAACCGAACCAATAAAGAGAAACTTCGATGGATCGGAGACAATTATCTTCGTCGTGTGGAAAGTAGCAATAGACGACATCATTGAGTCTGCCATTGTTGGAATGTGAAGCTTCTCCATCACCCATTGAGTAACGAGAGTCCAAAACCTAGCGCAAGAGATTTCAGAGTAGCGTGAAGTAAAACTAATACTTTGAACCAGTTGAGACCATAAGATAGATCCAAAGTCCATGTTGACCCCATGGTACAGACCATAGAGAAGGGTCATGAACGCCTTGCTTGCTCCATCAGAACCTGCAACCCTCTCCGATAAACCCTTAGAGAGGAGGGTAAAAAGACCGTTCCACTGAGGAGGAAGGCATGATTTCTTGAACTTTGTGAGAGTGGTGAGAACCTCAGTAGACCCCATATCATAGAACATGGTGAAGAGTTGAGTGTTAGTGATGGAATCAGGGTTGATCATGGAGTCGCGGATAGCAATCCTCAGCAACAGACAAAACCTAGCTTTTAAAATCGACATCTTTTGATTGACGATCTCAAATAAAATGCGCTCATTGGCTTTATCGTAGACAGCGGTTGAGTAGACCTGAGAAAGTAGCGATATTGGAACATACTCCACCTTGGTTAGAGAAACAACAAGTGGTGAATATTTAAGGCATTCAACCACTTGCAGCATGTAGGGATCATACTGGAAAGGTGAGAGATCAATGATGAGGTTTTGATTTGGTTTAATGGTGAGAAGAGAGGACTGGGTAGATTGTTCATAAACAGACGAAGATTCAGCCATTGTTGAAGGTGTGAAGAAGAAGATGAACAGTAGAAATTCGCCGGTGTGTGCTTGAGAGAGTTGTGATTTGGTAAAGTGGTACAAGGGGTGTGAGAAAACCTTATATACCATCTCTAGGAGAGAGAAAGAATCCACAGTAATGATTCTACGATATTCTGAATCGGCGCCTGAAAAAGCATGATATGACAGCTGTGTTTCCCTAGGAAGACGTCATCAGGTGTGATGTTAGGAACCATTTCAAATTCACGCGCCCGTTGCAAATCTTATCATGTTACCGCCGTTTCAACTTCGAAAACTTTTCAAATTCCTTTTCAAACTGTGACAAACCCATTTTGCTTCATATAAGGCTGGCAATGTTCGCGCCTTAACATATTATACCACCATAACATTTACAACCAAAGCATCAAATCTGAAAAATTGCCATTAGTACCATGAACAAGAATTGGGAAAATCATAATGATCTTCGCGCAAGAGTGTGCCAATAGAAAAGAAATAAAGCAAAGTATTTTTGGGATTTTAAGTGATGTATATTTAGACACGAAACTATGGATCTCGGGCACGAATCGCTTCCTTCAAAGTCAAGAGAGACTTAGAAGTGTCTGTGTGGTTTCCCGTTGAAATACGATCAAATGTTTATTAAGAAACATTGAAAGGCATCTTTTCAAATTTAAGTTATAAGGGGTGGTTCAGCTTCAACCGAACTTCAGTACTTGACATAAGACCAAAAGGTGGATGAAGTACTTGTGAGACCAGTGTGGCCTATTAAACAAGTAGGTTAGATAATATTCAGTGACTTGGTGATAATTGTAGAAATCTCAAAAACAAAAATATAAACTGGATCTTTTGGGAAGAAAAGCCTTGGTGTCAGACAATTTCATAAAGATCGCACAAAAATTAAAAAGAGATTTATTGGTACCTTCCACTAAAGTGGTTTCGTTAAAACGTGGGTGAAAACTAGAACATTTGATTGTTCACCATCAATTCGTTATTGGTGTTGGATTTTGGGTTTCACTTAGAAAGTGGTGAAACGAAGCTAAGATCATTAACACAGATGTTGTGTAACCATAAACCTCGGTGGTAAATACTGAGAGTCTCATGGGTTACGTTTATGAACCGAAATGAGATGGAGAAAAGAGATAAGGAGGTTAAAGAACTGAAAGTACCTCTGCTATATAGTAAGGACCGAGCAGACAACTCTTAACTCAATGTGAGACGAGTAAGGTAGCTCATGACATAAGTGATTTTATCAGCCTGATTGGGAAGATTTGATTTGTGTATATCAAATCAGTAAGGCTTCACTTGAAGTCTTTGAGGCTTTGGTCAACATACAGCAGCATGCTTCTAGGGACACTTAGCTAGTGCAAAGATAAAGAAATGTATACCTGTCCCAGCCCCATCATTTGAATGATCGATGATACCTTTCAGTGATATTTTTGGTATTTTTGATTTTTATAAAAAGCAACAAGAGAAAAAAAAAAAAAATTTGGATTTTATAAATTTTCTGAAAAAGAAATAAAAACAGAAAGGAAAATATTTTTGAGTTTTATGAATTTTCTGAAAAAGAATTAAAAGCAGAAAGGAAAATATTTTTGAGTTTTATAAGAAGAAATGAATTAAGAAAAGACATACGTAGTGTACAAAGTATACAACCGAAACTTCACCTAAAAGTAGTGAAGCGAAATAGACCGCGCGTTCGGTTCATTTCGGTTCCCGAAAAATCAGGAGCCGAAATAGACCGAGCGTTCGCTCTATTTCGCGTTCGGTCCAATTCGGTTCCCGAAAATTCTGGAGCCGAAATAGACCGAGGGTTCGCTCTATTTCGCTTGATCAGTTTTAATTAGGCGAAAGTAGTTTTGGTACTGATTCAATTTCCATCATTCCTAAGCCTTGGAGTATTTTATTAAAGCTTACTTCAGGTAAGGATTTTATGAAGATGTCAGCTAGTTGATCAGCAGATCTGACAAAGTGGATTTCCACATTACCATCTTCAACGTGATCTTTGATGAAGTGGTATCTCAGTGCTATATGTTTCGTCTTGGAATGTTGCACTAGATTCTGACAAATCCTGATTACGCTTTCAGAATTACAGTAAAGAGGAATCTTCTTCATATTCAGGCCATAATCTCTTAATTGGCTTTGGATCCTAATGACCTGGAAAGTGCAAGATGTTGCAGCAATATATTCAGCTTCGGCTGTAGAGAGTGAAACGCATGTTTGTTTCTTGGACTGCCATCTGATTAGTTTACCATCGAGGAATTGACATCTTCATGTAGTGCTCTTTCGGTCCAAACCAAATCCTCCAAGACCAGCATCAGAGAATGGTTGAACGAAAAATCCTGATTTAGCAGGATACCACAGACCGAGAGATGAGGTTCGCTTCAAATATCTGAAGATGTTCTTCACAGCCAACATATGAGGTTCGTGTGGATTAGCTTGGAACCTGGCACAATAACAAACAGAAAACATAATATCTGGTCTATTAGTTGTTAGATACACTAGAGACCCTATCATTTGCCGATAAAGGGTCATATCAACAGCCGGTTTCTCCAAATATGGTGTTAACTTCGTTCCAAATGCCATAGGAACCTTTACTTTGGAATCTCCCCTCATACCAAACTTATCCAGTAGGGTCTTTGTGTAAGCCTCCTGATTGATAAATATGCCTTCGGGTCCCTGTCTAATGTTCAAGCCAAGGAAAAAGTTAATTGGACCCATTGAGCTCATCTCAAACTTAGTCTCCATCAACTTCCTGAATTCAGCTGTGAGGCTGGGATTCGTGGAACCGAAGATGATGTCATCGACATAAATTTGGACGATCATTAAGTGGTCACCCTCTTTCTTGCGAAAGAAGGTTGGGTCAACCGAACCTTGTTTAAACTTGGACATTTTTAGAAATCGAGTAAGGGTTTCATACCAGGCTCTAGGAGCTTGCTTCAAACCATAGACGGCTTTATCCAGAATATAGCAATTATCAGGATAATTTTCGTTCACGAAACCCGGTGGTTGCTCAACATATACAGTGTCCTCTAGTTCTCCATTCAAGAATGCACATTTTACGTCCATTTGAAAGACTTCAAAATTCTTGTGAGCAACGTATGCCGGAAAGATCCGAACTGATTCTAACCTTGCTACAGGAGCGAAGGTTTCTTCATAATCTATACCCTCTTCCTGACAATATCCCTTGACTACCAGCCTTGCCTTGTTGCGAATTACATTCCCCTCTTTATCCATCTTGTTCCTGAACACCCATTTTAATCCAACCACAGATGCATCCTTTTGTGTGGGAATCAGTCTCCAGACTCGATTTCGCTCAAACTCGTGGAGTTCGTCTTGCATTTCTTGTACCCAATCGGAGTGATCGAGTGCAATATTAACTGTTTTTGGTTCTATTTTCGAGACAAACGAATTAAAAATGCAAAATTCTACTTGAGAGAACAGAGAAGTTTGCTTCGCTTTTAATTGAGACCGAGTAAGAACTCCCTCAATTGTTTCACCGATTACTTGAGTTTGTGGATGAACTTTTGTCCATTTTGTGAGAGGAGGGTAGTCTGGATCATAAGAAGGATCCAATTCAGCATTTATTTCTACTTCGAATTCTGATTGAGAGTCTTCGTCATTTGTATTGTTATTCTCCCCCTCGAATGACGAAACAATCTCAACATCCGGTTCAGAATTCTCCCCCTCGATTGTACTTTCATGGGTCATTGTTGGAGATGTTGGATTAATGTCTAAGTCCATAACTATATTTGGTATGTACTTGACCCGACCCGGCATGGTCCATTTGGGTTGCACTTCACCGGCACAATTTATATGGATAGTCTTTTAAGAATAGTATATTTATGATTTATATTAATATATTATAAGTTCTAATATATTAATATATAATCATATTATTTAATTAGTATTGATCAAGAATTAATTTATAATTAATTAAGTGATCAAAAGGAACTAATTAAATATGGACTCTTAGATATATATGTGTAGTGGGCCAAGTTCATTTAGGTTGGGCTAAGTCTTCATGGATAGTCCATGGAGCTTTAACCCATGGATCCTAGGAAATGAAAGGTCATGGGTATTAGGGTTTAACCCTAATCCTCCACACTATATAAAGGGTCTTATGGTTCATGAAATTAGGCTAGTGGCTAGTGTGGATACACTAAAGAGGGCAATAACCGATTTCATAAGTGTGAGCCAAGTATCCATATTCTCTAAAGGTTTTCCAAGGTGTTTTGGTGATTTGTGATTCCACTTGAGGCTTCCACACTATTGGGGCTAAGCTCTTAAAGTTCAAGACTTCAAGCTTCATTAAAAGGTATGTATTCTAACTTGTTATATTACCCAAGTATCAAGGATTGTATGCTAGATAGGGTAATACCTTGGAATATTCATATTTGCATGTATAATAGAGAAAACATAGTTCCAAGGTATTTAGGGTTGCATGTACACTTAGGAGTGTTAGAATGCTCAAAAACCCAGCAGTGGCATCAGAGACATGGATATTCATGCAAATGTTTGATTTTCAAAGTTGAAAAAAAATGAAAAAAAACATGAAGTTTGTCAAATTTTAAGATAATTACTTGTTTTGTGAAAAACTAATTATTTGTAAAATTTGAATCATTTGCTATATGAGTTGAATTAGGTCAAATTTAGTAAAAGATAAAATGATATGATTATTTTATTAGTTTTAAAAGTTTGATCTAAATGTTTTAAGGAATTACAAATTTTGTCATAAAATTTTGGAGCTCAAAAGTTTTTTTTTAAAGTTGTGATCTTAAGTGTTTTGAAACCTCCATAAGTTATGGATTACCAAAAGTTTTATGTTTCCTTGATTTATGAGTTAGTTTAGATTAATGGAAAAAAAATTTGTGTTTTAGTTGTTTTCAATCCTAATTAATCTAGAGGTAGTTCATAAAATGTGTTTTTGTAACTTGTCCTCAAGTTACATAAAAGGTCACATTTATGAATCTTAAAACTCATAAAAGTGTCATAGGTTACATAAAAAAAATAAAAAAAAATAAAAAAAACGAAGAGTCTTTTTCATTAAATAGTATTATGACTCCATAACTTGTCCTCAAGTTATGGATGTTTAAGAGTCACTTCTTTAAAAGTGTTATTAAAGAATAAGAGGTTACATAAAAAATGAAGAGTCTTCATTTTAATGAACCATTAAACTCATAAGTTATGAAATGAAAAGTTTTGAATAGTTTCAAAAACTTGCCCTCAAGTTTTGGAATTTGTAAAGTTTTCACTTCTGAATACTTTAATTCCAAGTTAAGCCCTTTGAATTTTAAAAGTTAAAATTCAACCCTTATACTTTATAATATTATAAGTTAATAATATTTATATATATGTATAAGAGTAGAGTCGTCTTACCATTAGTAGGCCTCATTCACGAAGCCGGTCTATAAGGGGGGTATAAGGTTACTGCCTATAAAATGGCAGTTTAATGGGTGTCCACTCTCACCCACCGCTTCCTTGACCGGTGGAGGGTCGTTAGCCGAACGGGTAGGACAAGGACTATAATTCTCCCTTCATTAAAAGTATTAATGATAAATACTAAGTAACTAAACTCTTAATAATACTCAATCTTAGTTACTTAGGAAAATGTGAATTTGGTGCTAACCCATGAAATTACACTTTGCACTTTGCTTAAGTCAGTTAGTGGAGCATGTGTGGTTAACCGGCACACTAGCTTGATTTAAGAAGGTAGGCAAAGGGTAACTTAATGTTTATCATAGTATCGATGGAGCGTGTGTGGTTAACCGGCACATCGATTGAGGGGTAAATATTAAGGGTACCAAGTATATTTGCATGGTTATTCACACCTTGTTTTGTGATCCTCGGCATCCCAGTCACAAAACCTGAAGGGCACACTCGAGATTGAAACATGCCTTTGAAAAGTTCAATGAATCTCAAAAGCATCTAGGAGTTTCAAAACCAATTAAAACCTAATAATACATTTCGTTTATCTTGGTGGAAATTGGTGAATCGTCATTCACCTACCTTCAAATATTTTATAGCTTGGATTACGGCATCCCTCTTCCAAGTTATAAAATAGTTTGTTGGGTCCTAGCCTTGATATTTCGTATTGGGTGTTATATTAAGGACTTTAGATCAACTATCTTGAATATCTCCCAAAAAGATGTCTGGTTCAGACATCTATGATCCTCCCAAATCTCTTGGAACTTCACTTCCACCACCTCCTCAAATTATTCTCCCTAACCCACAAGTTCAAGGTCACTCAAGCCCTATTGGCAAGCAAGGTCTATGTGTGATCGCATCTTGGAGATGAAGTCACATATTGACAAGCCGGGAGAGTTGGGTGTCAAACTCTTGAGAAAGTTGGTGGTTCAATCACTTTCTAAGTCACATAGTGAATTCCTTTGGGACTACTATGAAACAGACTATGACATGACCCTTAATGATCTTATCTATTTGCTTGGTGCTGTTGAATCAGCAATAATTCAGAGCACTGGGAGAGCAAATTTGATTAGTAGATTAACTTCCCAAACTACCATGGACATTGAAAATGGTAACATTGGATATCGAGAAAAGCCTTCTCTTCCCAAGGAAAGGGATTGACCATGGTCAACTAGGTTGACCAAATGGTAAAGAGAAAGGATAAGTCTGCGATAGTCCCATGTACCATTCCCAAAGACTCCCTATGTTTCTCTTGCCAAAGGAAGGGGCATTGATTGCGAAGCAGCCTATTTACCTGAAAGATCATAAGGTTGATCAAGTCAAGAAGATTGACTCTACTTCAGGTAAAGTCCACTATCTAACTCTGTTAAGTTTCTATTCTGAGATTCTTGTTACATAATGTGACTGGGTCACATGTTGATGTTTTAAGAATCAAAGAAAAGTGAAGAAACTTAAAGGAAGTATATGCTGATTCTGATCGCAAAGATGGATCTCGATCGCATGGTTCTGTGATCAGAATTTTGAGTTGTTGCTTAGGAGTTATGATATATTGCTTAGGAATAGATAACAACAAAGTTTTTCATGTTCTTTTTCACTGTAAGGATAGTTTTTCCGCAAAGTTTTTAAAATAAAAGAAAAAAAAATTTGATTTTATTTATTTTAAAATATCCTTACAATGGCATTTGTGAAAAGGAAAAAAATTGTTGCTTATATGATTCCATTAATAGCAAGAGTGGAAATATGAATTTGAATCTTTCATTTGTGGTAGTGTCTAAATTTTCCAAAGAAGGAAAGATTCTCATCACCCATGTTTCAGTTGGATAGAAACTTGGAATCGTGCAAGTTGTATAGTATGATGAATGAGAACTTTCAAGCATTGGAAAATTAAGACTAATTACTTGTTCACATGGATGTGTGAGTCAAGTAAAGGACTAAGGGATCGAGTACACATTCTTGTGCACTGATCAAGCCACCACAAATGTAACTTGAGTGACACATCTTAAAGAAGGTTTATTAACACTAGTGAAATGTAAGAGTAAAAGGTTTTCTACTCTTGTACATTTGAATTTGGTAAGTTGTGATGTTTTGGATAAAACAGAGACCAACTTAGGCCAATTGTGTTAAGTGTTTGTCTTGATTAGAATCCACACTATCTCTTGAATATTTGGCAAGAAAGTCTTATAGGTCAAGGAGACAGTGGGAGTCTAAAAGATCCTGAAATAGTTTCAAGAACTAATCAAGAATAAAACCTGTATTTCATCACTAGCACATGACTAGAGGTTTATAACCTATCGTGTTGACATTTCTGTGCCCATTCCAGTAAAGTTGGCTATACATTTGAGTTCTACATGTTCTCAATTGTTTGCATAACGAATTGGAAGCAATGGCAGGCCCTGTAGTTAAGATTGCACAAGTTCAATCCATATGAGTTTGAATTTGTCACTAACCTTGTCTTTTGTCTATGGTTTTGACAAATTCACATGGATAAGAACACATATACCATAAAATCTAAGTGTCACAAGGTTTCTCTCCGACTCATGAAAATGATGGTGAGGAAACACTTTCACTAAGTAGATTTTAAGAAGATAGCAACTGTGATATTTGCAGTTCTCAAAGTCGTTAGTGGAGCGTGCATGGTTAACCGACACACTAACATGGACTTATGAGAAATGGCAAAGGTCTAAACAATTGAGACTATGATTACGGCATCCCTTTTCATAGTTCTGAAATTGTTTAGACACACATGTGAGCTATCTAAGAAAAGGTGTATGATTTTGATAAAGTCTTATCAAAGCAATCTCGTATCAGAAATCTGAACTTTGGTAAGAAAGTCAATAAATTATTGATTTCTAGAAGTCCAGCTGTTTTCTGGATACATGTCAAAGCTAGTGGGAGCATAAGTGTTATGCTAATAATCATCATGTTAGTGGGAGCATGATAATTATGATAAGTATTGCAAGTTAGCAATGTTAATTATAGAAAACAAAAGTTTCAATTCGTGAGGTTGCAGGGGTTGAAAAAGTTTTTTTGCTATAATTAAGGGAGAGGAAATTATACTTCATTTCAATTCTAAAAAGCTTAGATTGAGTTTATAATCATTCTAAAAAGCTTATATTGAGATTTTAATCACCTTTAGTCAAGAATATATATATGAATTTCATGTTGGATTGGTTCAACTTAAGAAAATTCTATATATTGCGTTCTCAAAATTCGATTATGATTACGACATCCCTTTTCATAGTCAAATTTTGAGAATATGGCAAACAAAAAATTATTATGGCAAAAGACTGGTCTAGAACCATGTCTTTATGTGAAACATCACGAATCGTGTCCCATTTACTTTGGGTACAAGATCGATTTCATGTGCTATAATATTTATTCTTTCTGAATTTTCCAAATGCCTTAGGTCATTAAGGAGGAAAATGTCTAGAATTGGATATGACTAAAGTGATTAAGCAATTGTCGAGGACAATCTAAGGTTTACCAAAGATTGGTTGCTTAAGGACAGTTGGAAGTATACTGTTAATATTGGAAGGACCATATTGACATAGTCTGAAAAGAGGCAACTCTTGTTCAGAAGTGGTAGTCAAAATGGGAATATAGAGTTGTCTTCATAGGTGGAAGCAATCTGTGTAAGGTTAAAGAAACTTAATGCAAGAAGCATGTTCAAAGCAATGCGCTTTGAATTTGAAACATCGTTTCCATGGAATTGCTCTCCATTGGAATACTCTGTAATGATTGTTGCCAAGTCTTTGTGCATAATCATTACAAGAGGAACAGTGCATATAAGTTTAAAATCTAAACAGATTTCGATAAATGATAGGAATTTGGAATTCTTACATTTAAGACAAGGATTTGGGAGTGTGAAATTAGAATCATTGAAATTATGTTCAATTGGTTTATTTCACAAAGTAAGGATCATAGAAAAACGTAGAGTGCATACTTGGTGTATGGCAAAGCTATTGTTTTGAAAAACATAGTGTACTTACTTAGAGCATGGGACAACTAGTGTTTTAATTCAAGTATAAAGTTGATAAAACCGAAACAATGAATAATGAGTAATCAGTATGGTGATAAATAAAAAGTGTTTTATTTATATTCATAGGTTTTGATACCGTATTAGATTCATTTATTCTTGTGTTTCACTTTGCATGTTTTGACTTCCATAATAACTAGGTTATTCTTCCGGAATGACTAAGTTATTCAAACCATCCACAGTCGGTCATATGTTGGAAGTAGATATGAATCAAGACTGTCATGGGTTGGCTTGTGGAGGTCCAAGTTGGCGGACAAAGTTGTGCTACAACACTCATGAGTGCTCATAAGTTCTGAGTACTGGATTCAACCCGCACTCATTTGAATCACTTCATGGATTTTATCACGAGTGATCATGAGATGATAATATCTTATATTCTTCAAACCTAGAGATATGAGTTGTTACTATGAGTTGGTTGTACATTGATTGCACGAAAACGCATTCGGTAACTCGATGTTATAAAACGTGCCTTTGTGTATGATTCAACAAGTAGTAGAACAAGCCATATGAGTCGAAGTTTATCCATTCCTTTTACCTTCGGGATAAAATCAATATATGTGGGCCCCTCGATGATTTAATGATGACACATGTGAGTGCTTGGCCAAGCCAGAACTGATTTGATTTGTTCAATCAGTCAGTCATCATAAATCGAAAATCGGGAAACAACAAATGGACAGAGAGAATGATTATAATCCATGTCTCAGTCCATACGATATCTAGAATGGAGGAATATATGATCCCTTATCTAATGGACAAGTCACTGACAAAGGTCAGAGTTCGTTGACAAGATCAGAGTTCGACAGCTGCTTTAAGAGCTACGATTGCCAGTTGGTTTTTGAAGTCATACTCAATAATAGTTTTAGACTTATCCAAGTGGGAGACTGTTGGATTAATGTCTAAGTCCATAACTATATTTGGTATGTACTTGACCCGACCCGGCATGGTCCATTTCGGTTGCACTTCACCGGCACAATTTATATGGATAGTCTTTTGAGAATAGTATATTTATGATTTATATTAATATATTATAAGTTCTAATATATTAATATATAATCATATTATTTAATTAGTATTGATCAAGAATTAATTTATAATTAATTAAGTGATCAAAAGGAACTAATTAAATATGGACTCTTAGATATATATGTGTAGTGGGCCAAGTTCATTTAGGTTGGGCTAAGTCTTCATGGATAGTCCATGGAGCTTTAACCCATGGATCCTAGGAAATGAAAGGTCATGGGTATTAGGGTTTAACCCTAATCCTCCACAGTATATAAAGGGTCTTATGGTTCATGAAATTAGGCTAGTGGCTAGTGTGGATACACTAAAGAGGGCAATAACCGATTTCATAAGTGTGAGCCAAGTATCCATGTTCTCTAAAGGTTTTCCAAGGTGTTTTGGTGATTTGTGATTCCACTTGAGGCTTCCACACTATTGAGGCTAAGCTCTTAAAGTTCAAGACTTCAAGCTTCATTAAAAGGTATGTATTCTAACTTGTTATATTACCCAAGTATCAAGGATTGTATGCTAGATAGGGTAATACCTTGGAATATTCATATTTGCATGTATAATAGAGAAAACATAGTTCCAAGGTATTTAGGGTTGCATGTACACTTAGGAGTGTTAGAATGCTCAAAAACCCAACAGGAGATGGGTTCTCCCCCTGGAATGGTAAATCAGGTAGCCTTGGTGTAGACGAACTCTCCCCCTGGAATGTAGAACATTTATGAGTATGTTCGCTCGAGCTTTGGGGCTCGCCTTGATCACAAGGTTCGCTTGGAGTTTGGGGTTCGCCTTGATCGCGAGGTTCGCTTGGAGTTTGGGGTTCGCCTTGATCGCGAGGTTCGCTTGTACCTGGCTGTTCAGTTGGTCCTTGTTGTTCACTTTCCATTTCTTTTGCTGATTCATCGATAATTTTCTTCAAGTTGTCGATCTTGTTGTCAGCTGCCTTTGCCTCAGAATGAATTGCTCTCTCCGGTTCATCAAAGAGCAACATGTATTCTTCAAATAGATTGGAAATTGGAACCGAGACTTGACCTGATTTTGGAAAGATTTCTTCCGTTGGTGCTTTGCTGGATTGAAGTTTCTTCATGTAATCATCATCAAAGGTGACATAGTAGGTTTCTTCAAGTTTCTTTGAACGTTTATTCAGAACCCTATATGCCTTTGAAGTTAGCGAGTAACCAAGAAAATCCCTTCATCTGCCTTTACATCGAACTTGTTTCGGTTCTCTTTGGAGTTGAAAATAAAGCACCTTGAACCGAACACATGGAAGAACTTGACGTTTGGCTTACGATTATTCAATATTTCGTATGAAGTGATGGAAAATCTCTTGTTGAGGAAGGTTCGGTTCTGGGTATAGCAGGCAGCAGCAATTGCATCAGCCTAGAAGTACAGAGGTAGAGAAGCGAAACTGAGCATCGTTTCGGCCGCTTCACACAACGAACGTTTTCGCCTTTCAACTACGCCCTTTTGCTGTGGAGTATAGGGAGCAGAGAAGTTGTGAGTCACTCCCTTTTCAGCGAGAAATTCTTCAAACTCTTGGTTTTTGAATTTCCAGCCCATTGTCACTTCGGACATTTTTAACCACCTTTCGCAATTGAAGCTCCACTTGCTTTATAAATTCTTTGAGATTTAGAGTTGCCTCTGATTTCTGTTTAAGAAAGAAAACCCAGGTGAAACGTGAAAAGTCGTCAACAATAACTAAAATGTACTTACTGCCACCGATGCTTTCTATGGCCAAAGGACCACATAGATCGATGTGAAGAAGCTCAAGAGGCTCAATGATCTTTGTGTTGACAATTGTGGGATGACTCTTTCGGCTTTGCTTTCCCATTTCCCATGTTGCGCACAAGTGTTCCTTATCAAATTTGAGAAGTGGAAGTCCTCGTACATGATCACCGATAACTAACTTGTTGATATCCTTAAAGTTGAGATGTGAGAGTCTTCGGTGCCATAGCCAACTTTCGTCAGAGTGTGCTTTCGTTAAAAGGCATACAGTTGGCTTTCCTCGAATTGGGTTAAGATTTAGAGGATACATTTCTCCTTTTCGCTTAGATTTTAACAGGACAACCTTCGTTTCCTTTTCAACAATCTTCGAACCTTCATCATCGAACGAAACATTCAAGCCAGTTCCCACCACCAGTTGAGAGATACTGATGAGATTGTGCTGCAATCCCTCTACATATGCTACCTTCCGGATTGAGAATTCACCGTTTGTAATCATTCCGTAGCCTTTGATCGTTTCATATGAATTATTCCCGTATTTGACACATCCACCATCCTTAAGAGCCCGAAACTCCCTTAGCTCTTCCATCCTTCCTGTCATGTGACGTGAGCAGCCACTATCAATGTACCATTCATCATCGAACTGCTCGTCACTTATAACCTGCAAAAATCAAGCAGATTTAGGAACCCAAAGTTGCGTGGGTCCACGTGAGCCTTTTACAGAACAGGGAATAGTGATAGAAAGATCAACCATATAAGTTCTTTTTATTAGTGTGGTTTCGGCTTTCCTTTTGATGGTAAAGACCTTGAGTTTGTTTAAATCAGATTGAGGATTTTTGTTTTGATTCTTAACAAACTTGTTTTCGTGTTTCCTTTTAGCTGACGCCTTCTTTGTTTGCGTTTCATCTTCAGAGACGAGCTTCCCTTTTCCCTTGCTATACTTGACATCCTGGTTAGGATTCTGCATTGGTTGAGAATGAGGAGGATGGGATTTAGGATCGAAACTTGTCTTTCGGTTCTTATCAAGGCTAGTCTTGGGACCGAAACTAGTCTTTCGGTTCTTCTCGCCACTTGATCTGGGACCGAAACTGGGCTTTCGGTTCGCTTGACTGCAGGATTGGCAGTGAGTGCATGGATCAGAATTATCCTTTGATCCTGCTTTCGCCTTGAGATTTGACGCCTTTTCTGTGCGAACAAAATTGGAGTTTTGAGAGTTCCAAAACTGCTTCCTTTCATTATGATTCTTTTGATATCTTTTGTTTTGCTAGCGTTTCTATTCAGCAAGCTGCTTTTGAGACTTGTGTATGTTTGCCCTTGGCTTCGGTCTCTCGGCATGAGTTTCACTCTTCAATGAAGAGGTTTCGCTTGCGGCTCCTTCAATGATTCGCTTGGAATTTCTTTGGTACCACTTGTGCTTGGTACATCAAAGCTTGTAGGCTTGTTGAGTGGTTCTGCCACATATCTGCCTTTAACCCTCCATGAGGTTCTCTCTGATAAACCGACAGTCTCATCTGCATTGTCGATTGGGTCGGACCAAAAATAATTATCACAGCCACCTGCGTTATCTTCGTTTACTATAGTTGTGCGTTCGGCTGTGTGTTTCTGAGTAACCCCTGATGTGGTGTATACCTGATTTGGTACAGTTTGTACCTTTTGATAAACCACTGCTTTTGGTTTCAAAACTTTGGATTTGTCTTGGGACACTCGAGCAACTCAACCGAATTCTCAGATATAAGACCTTTGGTAGGTTCGGTTTCGCTCTTGACAAATTCTGAACATTCAACCACATCCTCTACTAAAATTTCACTCATATCACTATCCTCGTCAAATTCAGAAGTGTTTTCAACATTTATTTTGTTTTCTGAACTTAACTTGGCATTCAATGAGTCAAATTTATGTATGGTTTCGGTCCTGATTTTCAATTTATCATTCTCATCCAAAAGTTTTTTAAGCATGTCCTTATGGTCTTTGGACTTGATAAAGGACTCGATTTTGTCTAGACCAACCCTATAGGCGTCAGAGATTTTATGTGAAGAAACAATAGATTCACAGTTATAACCATCAATATCAACTTCGTCCTCCTTTAACTCCAGGAAGGGAAAAATCATTTTGTGAATCTTTTTGCCGATTTCACAGTCTAAATGCAATTGAGTAATATTAGTATATAAACGTTTAGCAATCAAGCAAAAAATATTTCTTTGTTTCATAAGTTTCAAGTTATCACATTGCAAATAAATAACTTCATCTCTCGTCCTAACTAACTCTAACTCCGTCTTCTCTATCCACATCCTTCGCTCCTCATTCTTGGATGTCACCCTGCTAATTTGATCGGTTCGGTTAGTATTTGTGAGGCGTGGTTGCATTAGACTGCCACTTAAACTAGAAAATTTGAATTTTAATTCGTTTAATTCCTTTTCATAGTTTGTTACAGGTATTTTAAGTGATTCGAGAATGGATTGTAACTTCTTGATCAACTGATCGCAGTCGTTGATCCTTTCGCTCACAGGTTTGGCAGCAAAACATTTATCTCCCTTCAGATTTGCCTCATCATACTCGCCTTCGGTTGTGTATCCCCTCATTTGTGACACTCCAGCTGTCACCATCAAGCATCTCCCAGCAAATTCAGTACTCTTTTCTTTCACCACAAATTCCTTGCCATGTGTGGGTTTACGTACTTCTTCATCTTCAGAGTCTGTAGACCAGACCTCTACACCACCGAACTCATCATCCACAACGTTCTCATGCACAATCAAAGCATTCATTGAACTGTTAGAGGCTTTCTTCTTCTTTATCTCCTCCAGCTTGTGCATATAGTATGCTTCATCATCTTCACCCTCCTTATTCTCTGATAGCTTTCTTAACATGCAATCTTTGGCAAAGTGGTTTTTGCCATGGCAGAAGTTGCAATCGTATACGGAGTCTCCTACCAGTTTTCTCTCCTTCTTCTCCTCTTCTTTCTGAGCAGTATTTTTTATCTCCTCTTTCGCCTTTTCTGAGTTATGGCTTCCCTGCCAGTTTCGGTTCTTGGAAATAGGAAACTTTTTGCGAGCAAACTATTTCGGGTTGGAAACCATCATTGCATACTCTTCGCTTGTCAGATCACATTCTGACATTTCTGACTCTTCTTCATCTTCTACCACATTCTTCGTCTTCGAGAGAAGGGCCAAGGATCCCATACTAGACACCACCTTCGCTTCCTTTGTCACAACACTTTCATGAGACTTGAGAATACCCACCATCTTCGCCAATGAATAGGTTTTAAACTGCTCGTGAGCCTTCACAGTTGATACCACAGCCATCCATTTGGGTCTTAAACCATTCATAAACGTAACCTTCTGTTCGATCACTTCTCTTCCAATACCGTGCTTGATCATCTTGCTCAAAAGATGGTTGAAATGATCGAATGCCTGAATTAGTTTTTCATCTGGCTTTTGTTGGAAAGCACCGAACTCAGAGAGCAGTAGAGTTTGGATAGAATGCTCTAGGTCTTCATCAGTGGAATACAGCTCTTTAAGTCTATCCCATATCTATTTTTCCGTGGTGCATGGGCTTACCAAACGAAAAGTATCGGACTGTAAAGCGAATCGGATCATTCTCATGGCTTTAACATTACACAGCAACTTATCTTTTTCGTCTTGAGGAATCTTCTCCACATCAGTTAAGAGTTTGTTGTACTCCTTTTGAGTCTTAATAGTTCTATTTGTTCCAGAATGAACAAAAGGACCCAATGTTATTGCTTCCCATATGAGATAACCATTGTCTTTAGAACCAATGACATAGTCCTCAAAGTGATGCGTCCAAACTTCATAATCTTGGGTGTATAGAGTCGGGATTCTGGTTGTGGATCCAATGCTCGTTGGAGATATTGATCGGATTGGTTTGTGAATCTTCGTGAGACATGATGACCTTTTTCAGATATCTGCTAAGAATCAGACTTGTAAAGATTGAATAGGGTAATATCGAGATCTATGAACAACGTCAATGAAGGAATGACGGCTTAACAGATCCAATAAAAGCGGAAACCCTAAGAAAATTCTTCAAACAGAAGAGATACGTATGATTTACACAGCCTCCTGCTCTGATACCAATTGATGAGAATAAAGTTCTCTTAGATCGATAGATTCACACAGATATCAATAATATAATACCAAGCAATAGAAGACAATGAACACCACTATGAATCAAACGAGTGTCGAATGATTAAAAAAGCAACACCTCAGAAGAGCTCGATGAAGAACTTCTACTTTAGAGGCGTGCTAGGGTTACAATACTTGTTAAAGGAAATATTCAAGAAGAGTAATTAATATAATGCATGCATGCACTATATATACTAAACCTTAAAAACAAACACGCGGTTGGACAGGCCCAAACCGTGAATACATATGGACCGAACTAACTAAGCCCAATGGTGCAACCCATATACTCAACAGATCCTTTCTTACATCAAGGCACAAAAGTACCTTCGCAAGGAGTATTGTGCTTTCATAGCTCACGTGGTAGACAAAAAGCAAGAAGTGAAAGACATCGCGAGCTACCTGAGGTCTGCAACTTTCCTAACATATTTCCCGATGATCTTCCAGGAGTGTCACCCGAACGACATGTGGAATTCAGAATCGACTTAATCCCTGGGGCTACCCCTGTAGCCAAATCCCCCTACCGTCTTGCACCTTCTGAAATGCAGGAATTATCCAGCCAGCTGAACGAAATCCTTAGCAAATGATTCATAAGACCAAGCTTCTCGCCATGGGGAGCACCGGTCTTATTCATGAAGAAGAAGGATGGATCATTCTGTATGTGCATAGACTACCGCGAGGTGAATAAACTTACCATCAAAAACCGATATCCTCTGCCTCGCATTGACGATCTGTTCGACCAACTTCAAGGTGCGAGTTACTTCTCTAAAATACACTTAAGATCCGGGTATCACCAATTACAAATTTTGGAGGAGGATATTCCCAAAACAGCGTTCAGAACTCGTTATGGTAATTATGAGTTTGTAATGATGCCTTTCGGATTGACGAATGCACCTGCTGTGTTCATGGACTTAATAAACAGAGTGTGTCGTCCGTTCCTGGATAAATTTTTCATAGTCTTCATTGACGACATCCTTATCTACTCAAGAAGTGAAGAGGAGCATGGCCAACATCTTCATCAAGTATTACAAACTCTGAGAACAGAGAAACTTTATACGTAGTTCTCAAAATGTGAATTTTGGATCAGGAAGGTAGATTTCCTGGGCCATGTGGTCAGTCAAGAGGGAATACACGTGGACCCTTCCAAAATTAAGGCAATTGAGAACTGGTCAGCACCTAAAACACCTACAGAAATCCGTCAATTCTTAGGTCTTGCTGGCTACTATCGTAGATTCATCCAAAATTTCTCCCGAGTTGCTAAACCACTTACCACCCTGACGCAAAAGGGTGTAACTTTTAGTTGGGGAGAGAAACAAGAAACAACGTTCCAAACGCTGAAGCGAGCTCTGTGCAGTGCACCGATCTTGTCTCTTCCTGAAGGGACAGAGGACTTCGTAGTGTACTGTGATGATTCTAATCAAGGGCTTGGATGTGTTCTTATGCAAATAGCAAAGGTTATATCCTATGCCTCGAGACAGCGAAAAACACATGAGGTCAACTATACAACAAATGACCTTGAACTGGGAGCAGCGGTATTTTCTCTGAAGATCTGGAGACATTACTTTTATGGCACGAAATGCACAATATTCACGGACCATAAAAGTCTTCAGCATATCTTCGACCAGAAAGAGCTGAACAAGAGACAACAACGGTGGGTGGAGCTACTGAACGATTACGAATGCAAGATTCGTTATCACCCTGGTAAAGCCAATGTAGTAGCTGACGCCCTTAGCAGAAAAGAATATTTGAGACGCCGAGTAAAGTCGTTGACCAGGACAATCCATTCACATCTGTCCACACAGATCAAAGAGGCTCAACTCGAGGCCTTGAAACCCAAAAACGTGGCAGGTGAAACCCTGAGAGGAATGGATAAGAACTTCGAAATCAGGGGTGATGGAGTCTAGTGTTTCAAGAACCGGATTTGGACACCAAGGTTCGATGGTTACAGAGACGTGGTTATGAATGATGAACACAAAACCCGATACTCTATTCATCCAGGTTCAGACAAGAGACTGGTGGCCTAACATGAAGGCCGAAATTGCTACCTTTGTGGGCAAGTGCCTTACTTGTGCCAAAGTCAAGGTAGAGTACCAGAAACCTTCAGGTCTATTGCAACAACCTGAAATCCATGAATGGAAATGGGAGCGGATTACGATGGATTTCATAACTAAGTTACCCAAGACATCGGGTGGTTATGATACTATTTGGGTAATCGTCGATAGATTGAACAAATCCGCACACTTCTTACCAATAAAAGAAACAGACAAGATGGAGAAACTAACAAGAACTTAACTCAAAGAGATTGTTAGACTACATGGTGTGCCAATATCTATTGTTTCTGACCGAGATAGCAGATTCACCTCTCGTTTCTGGCAGTCTTTACAAAAATCTCTGGGAACTAGGTTGGACATGAGTACAGCCTACCATCCACAAACTGGCGGGCAAAGTGAGAGGACAATTCAAACTCTAGAAGATATGTTGCGAGCCTGTGTCATAGACTTTGGAAAGGAATGGGATACTCATTTACCCCTTGTCATATTCTCTTACAACAACAGTTATCACACTACCATAAAGGCTGCTCCATTCGAAGCCCTCTATGGCCGCAAGTGCATATCACCTCTTTGCTGGGCTGAAGTGGGTGATACGCAACTAGCTAGAGGTCAAGTTTCGGACAGTACTCTCACTGGTCCGGAAATCATTCGTGAAACTATGGAGAAAATCATACAAATTCGGGAGCGACTTAAAGCTTCTAGAGATACACAGAAAACCTACGCTGACAAAAGGAGAAAACCTTTGGAATTCCATGTTGGTGACCGTGTCTTGTTGAATGTCTCACCCTGGAAGGGCATGATACGCTTTGGAAAGCGTGGCAAGCTGAACCCAAGGTACATAGGACCATTCGATATTCTTGCTAGAATCGGTCTAGTAGCTTACAAACTCCGACTACCTCAAGAACTAAGTAACATACATCCTTCCTTCCACATCTCTAACTTGAAAAAGTGCTTATTCGACGATACTCTTGTTATCCCACTCGACGAGATCGAGGTAAACGAGAGCCTCAACTTTGTGGAAGAACTCATAGAGATCCTAGACAGGGAAGTCAAGAGAACCAAACAAAGCCGTATCCCGATAGTGAAGGTTCGCTGGAATGAAAAATGGGGACCTGAATTCACTTGGGAGCGGGAGGATCGAATGCAACAGAAATATACACATCTTTTTCCCTAGTCTTTCTGTATTGCTTTAATCAAAATTTCAGGACGAAATTCTCTCTAATGGGGGGATAATGTAACATCCCGTTATTTTCTTCTTGTAAAGTCAACCCGAGTCAATCAAAGTCAAACTTAGGTTAACTAAAGTCAACTTAAATCTTATTCTATCTTAAATGGGTTAGATTAATATTTTATAAGTGTTATATGTTTAAGAGGTGAAAACTTGAAGTCCGAAGACCATTCTTTATTTCCCTTCGGACAGCAGCCTCGCAACCGAGAACAATCACGCTTCGGCCGTGAATGAGGGTCGCAAACCCTCGGACCGTGAATGCTTTCTCGGCCACCACCGCCTTCGGACCGCAAACGAGGTTCACGGTCGTGAACCCTTCGGACCGTGAACCCTCGCCTATATATAGGGGTGTTAGCCATTTTTCTCATCGTTTCTCATCTTCCAGCCGTGAACTCTCCCATTCTCTCTCAAGTATCATCCACAAAAGGGTCTCCTTTCATCTCAAAAACGTAAGTATCACACCCTATTCTTGTTATTCCTTGGAAACCACTTGCTTTCATCTATTGATCCTTCACTTTTCATCAAAGTCTTCAAGATCTTCAAGAAGTTCTGGCCGTGAACCCTTCATCTTGGCCATGAACCCTTCATCTTGGCCGTGAACCCTTCATACATTCCTCATTTAGGCCGTGAACACTTCAAGTGTTCTTGGACCGTGAACTCATCAAGGGTCGTGAACCCCTCTTGTGTGGCAGTGATCATCTTTCATCCCTTCATTTTCGGTTCTAACACTTCATTGTAAGTGTTTTCTAGTTCCTAAGGATGTTTCCTTTACATATTAGTTGTTATAGGCCCTAATTTCATACACATATATGTTAATATATGCTAAATAGGATCCATTTGTGCTCGGAACTTCACTTGGCATACCAAGCATCCTATATCAATCTTTCATCCAATTCACTCACACAAAGGTGAGTTCATACCCCCCGTATTTTCCTAGTTTTTACAGTTTTAAGGCGGGGGAGGGGGGGAGGGGGGAATACAAGTCTAACACAAGGATTTTGTGTTACAAACAAATGGTTTCAAAATATCTCACCAAAATGGATTTCAATTGTCATCAAATCAAATGGTTTTAAATTGTGTTAAAATGACATCAAGTCACCAAAAGTATTTCAAAATGTTAAATTCTTTAAATGATTTTATAAACTTATATTTTCCCCAAAAATCATATTTATATATATATATATATATATATATATATATATATATATATATATATATATATATATATATATATATATATATATATATATAAAAGATTTAAAGGGCTTAGGACTGATAACTCACTTTATTTCCTTTTCCTTGTTTGGATGTGGGCTTAGAGTATCAGTTATTTGTCCGACTGTCGTTTAAATTTTAGTTATATATATTTGTATATGTATATAAATATAAAAGTTATTTCATTCAGTTTCAATACCCTTTATAACATGTCGAGCAAGGGGTTACATTCATGAACAGTTAATATCAATTCAGAAAGTACATATAAATTATAATAGGTATAATTTATGATTCATAGAACATTAATTCACGATTCAAGTATACTAGAGTACACCATCTTACAAGAACAAGGGTTTGATTCAAAACTAATCAAGGGTATATATCTTTCAAATACATGTTAAGAATACTAATTCAGGAGCATACTATCAATCATTTGTTTCAGAATGATTGGGTTTTCACTTCTATTATACACGTAACGTTTATATGCTTTTTATGAGTCAATAGATTCATGTTGTTTATTCATTTAAACAACATAGTTAAAGTCCTGACATTATAACCAAAATCTCCATTCGGGGATCGAAACAAGTGTGTATAGATCTATATTGGGATTGACAACCCCGCACTCAGACTGCTAGCTACAGTCGAGCATACACGCCTACGAGTGACAGTTGTTATCAACAGTTTTGACGCCTTCAAAGCGTTGTTTCAGGCCATCTAGTCTTAGTATGGTTATAATAACTCATTAAAAAGATATTAACAATGCGGTTAGTGTATAATTAACTAAACATGAGCACATTTTAAAATTACCAGTTTACAAAGATACAATTTACAGTATTACATCTCAGTTTACAATAACAACTGATGAAACAAGGCACACTCACTTTTACAGGTTATACAAAAGAATACAAATACAAAACACTGGTTTACAAACCAACGGTTTTATGTGATTAAAACCACTTTTCATATATAGCAGAAAATATAGAATTTTCTGGAATAGTTTACCTATTCAAGGAACAGAAAACATACTTTTCAATATAAATACTTATACACTCACTCAACTTTATGTTGATACTCTGTTTTCAAATTACTTGTATTCTCAGGGAATCAGTAGATAGGTACTCCCCGAGCTTTTGAGAAGATGAAGTTGTTTTGAGTCATGTCTTCTATCTTTTGCTATAACTATTTTTGGTGTCAATATCCAATGATTGAACACATGTAAAAACTTATAATTATTAATGTAATGGTTGTTTGTACTTTGATTACTATAATGCATGTGTTGTGATACTACAAATGAATTCATCCACCCCCAGACGTTTCCGCTGTCTGGTTTGGGGGTGTGACATCTTGGCAATAGAAACATATAGACTCTTTGGGAATGGTACACGGGACAATCTCAGACTTAGCCTTTCTCCTTCCCTTGGAAAGAGAAATCTTTTCTGGACTTCCAATGTTTCCATTTTCAATGTCCATGGACGTTTGGGGAGTAGATCTTTCAATCAAATTTGCTTTTCAAGTGCGCCAAATCATTGTTGATTTAGAAGCAATAAGCAAATATGTAAGATCAATAAGGGTCATGTCGTGTTCTGTCACATAGTAGTCCTTAATGAACTCACTATATGACTCGGGAAGTGATTGAAGAACCCATTCAACCTGCCAACATCCTCGAGACAACGACACCCAATACTCTCAGCCTATCAATATGTGACTTCATCTCCAAGATGTGAGTACACACAGGCCTTCCATCTTGATGTTTCATTGCAAGTAGGGCTTGAGTGACCTTGAAATTTTCAAGTCTTTGAACTTGTGGGTTAGGGAGAATTATTGGAGGAGGTGGAGGAAGTGAAGTATGACTTCCACAATCCAACCGCGGGACATTATCTTCAAGAGGAAAGCTTGTTCCAAAGGATTTGGGAAGACCATAGTTATCTGAACTAAACATCTGCAATGGGAGATATTCAAGTTAGTTGATTTAAGTCCTTAATATAACACCCAAATGAAATATTAAGGCTAGGACCCAACACAATATTTTACAATTTGGAAGAGGGATGTCGTAATCCAATTGCAAAATATTTGAAGGTAGGTAAATGAAGATTTACCAATTTCCATCACGAAAAATGGAAAAAGAATTTTAGGTTTTAAGTGAATTGAAATTCCTAGATCCTTTGAGATTCAATGAAACTTTCAATCGCATGTTTAAATCTCGATTGTACCCTTCAGGTTTGTGACTGGGATGTCGAGGATCACAAACAAGGTGTGAATAACCATGCAAATTAGCTTGGTACACCCAATGTTACAACCACCAAATCAATATGCCGGTTAACCACGCACGCTCCATTGATCTATAATTAACATCAAGCTACCCTTTGCCACGCACTGTCAGTTCAGATTAGTGTGTCGGTTAACCACACACGCTCCACTAACGACTTAACAAGGTGAAAAGTGCAATTTCATGGGTTAGCACCATATTCACATTTTCCTAAAGTAACTAAGATTTGGGAATTTATAAGTGTTTAGTTACTTTATATTTATCATTATACTTTTGATGAAGGGAGAATTAGAGTCCTATCCTACCCGTTTGGCTAACGACCCTAAGGAAGCAGTGGGTGAGAGTGGACACCCATTAAACTGTCATTTTATAGGCAGTAACCTTATACCTCCCTTATAGACCAGCTTCGTGAATGAGGCCTACTAACGGTAAGACTGACTTTGTTCTTATACATATATATAAATATTAAACCTATAATATTATAATAGTATAAGGGTTGAATTTTAAACTTTGGAAATTCTAGGGTTTGGAACTAAATGTGTCAAAAGAAGATTTTACATTTACAAATTCCAAAACTTGAGGGCAAGTTTTGAATTTTTCAAAAAACTTTTGGAATCCATAACATATGAGTTTAATATAGGCATTAATGAAAAGACCCATGAAAATCCATAACTTGAGGACAAGTTATGGAGTTCATAAAAACATTTATGGAAAAAGACTCTTCAAGTTCATAACCTATAAGTTTAATGAAGTCTTTTAAAAGAAAAACTTTTCATTTTCCATAACTTAAGGACAAGTTATGGAGTACATTAAAGGCCATAAAGATCATCAAATAAACTAATAAACATGTCAAATAATGTCCATGATCTAGATTAAACTCATATGAACAAGATAATTCATATCAAACAAATTTCATGTAATTAGCCTAAATATACTAATACAAAACATGAAACTTTGACAATTATCTTATAAATTGGATTAGCATGATCATTACCATATCAAAAACAGGTTTATAAGTTTAAAAATAGATTAGGGTAATGATCCTAGTCCAATTCCAGCTTAAAAACTCGAAAATCTGCACTCAGGGGCTCCAACTCGTCGAGTGCAAGAACAAACTCGGCGAGTTGGTCAGTTTTGTGCTTGGACTCTGTGAGTCCCCCAGTGGACTCGGCGATTCCACTGTCCAGAATAGCAGAAAATCGATTTTTAAAGCATTTTCAAGCAAGTAGCATCAAGTATAATTGAAAACAACCCTAGGCTCTGATACCACTGAAGGGTTTTGAGCATTCTAACACTCCTATGGTGTACATGCAACCCTAGATGCTTTGAATCTATGTTTTCTCTATTATACATGCATACATTCAATATTCGAAAGCATCATCCTAACTAGCATACAATGGAGTATAAACAACATGAAATACAACTTAGATGACATACCTTTTAGTGTAGTTGAAACCTTGGACCTTTAAGAACTTAGTGCCCCAAGTGTTGCACCTCAAATGGAATCACACAACACCACCAACAAATGGAGGAACTTGAGAAGATGTCACTTGCACTCATAAAATCAGCTTTCCCTCTTGTGTTTCCACTCTCTTACGTCTAGATAACCACTAGTGCCAATTTCATGATCTAGAGGGGTTCTTATATAGTGTGGCAAACTAGAGTTACACCATGTAAACCCTAATGACTTTCCATATCCGTCATGCTCCATGGGTTAAAACCTCCATGGAGTATCCATGGGTCACCACATGGGTTTAGCCCAACACGAAGACCTATGGTTCACAAGCCCACATTATAAGAATGAATGATTTACATAATCAATCCCCATATATTTAATTAGTCTCTTTTGATTACAAAATTAATTCCAAACTAATTCTTGACCAATACTAATTAAGTAATATGATTTCATATTAATATATTAGAACTTATAATATATTAATAAATCATAAATAACCTCTTCTCAATTATCCATCCTTCAGATTGTTCCGGTGCCATGCAACCCAAATGGACCATGCTACTCTCGGTTCAAGTACATACCAATTATAGTTAGGAACTTAGACACTAATCCAACATATATCTACTTAATCAAGGATAAGTCAGAAACCTTTGAAAAGTTCAAAGAGTTTAAACAAGAAGCGGAGAATCAGCTGGGTAAGAAAATTAAGATGCTCCGATCCGATCGAGGTGGTGAGTATCTTAGTATTGAGTTCCACGACTATCTTAAGGAATATGGAATTGTTTCACAATTGACGCCACCTAGGACACCGCAGCTTAATGGTGTGGCTGAGAGGCACAATCGAACCTTGTTGGACATGGTTCGTTTCATGATGAGTCGAGCTTCATTACCTATCTCATTCTGGGGGAATGCCTTAGAGACTGCCACCCATATCCTTAATATAGTCCTAACTAAGAAGGTTACCAAAATACCTCACAAAATATGGACAGGGAAGGTTCCCTCGTTGGCACATATCAAGGTTTGGGGTTGCGAAGCTTTCGTAAGACGAGAGACTCACGAGAAGCTCAAACCTCGTAGTGAGCGTTGTATTTTCATCGGCTACCCACATAAATCCTTTGGGTATCTCTTCTATAGACCGAGTGACAATGTTGTCTTCGTTGCGAGGAGAGGGGTTTTCCACGAAAGAGAACTCATATGCCAAGTGGACAGTGGGAGGCAAATTGATCTTGAAGAGATTCAAGAGTTAATTGATGAAGGAACCTCAAACACTAGCGCTCATTACCTCTTCGACGTTCCTCTCGAGTTAGGATGGCACCGGAGTTTGATGGTTTTCATATTAATACGGAAGGTGACACGTTTATTAGTGATAGTACACTGGTAAATTTGGATGAGCCATCTAACTACAGGGATGTCGTGGCAGGCCCTGAGTCTGCAAAATGGAAAGAGGCGATGGACAATGATATTCAGCCCATGTATGACAATCAAGTTTGGAACTTGGTTGACAATGTATCGGGTCGCAAGATAGTCGGGTGCAAGTGGATCTTCAAGAAGAATACCAACATAGATGGGAAAGTACATACATATAAGGCGCAATTGGTTGCGAAGGGCTTTACTCAAACTCCTGGAGTTGACTATGATGAAACCTTCTCGCCAGTAGTGAAGATTAAATCTATAAGGGTTATGCTAGCCATAGCTGTATTTCATGATTATGAAATATGGCAAATAGATGTCAAAACCGCTTTCCTTAATGGGAAGTTTGATGAAGATGTTTACATGAGTCAGCCAAAGGGTTTTGTCGACGCAAAGTACCCTAATAGAGTGTGTAAGCTTAAGAAATCCATTTATGGATTGAAACAAGCATCTCACAGATGGAATCTTTGTTTCGATGAGAAAGTCAAAGAGCTTGGTTTTTCGATAATCGAGGATGAGTCCTGTGTATATGTCAAAGCTAGTGGGAGTATAGTTAGCTTTCTTGTATTGTATGTAGATGACATACTGCTCATAGGAAACAACATCCCAACCTTGCAGGAGGTTAAGTCCTGGCTTGGGAAGTTTTTTTATATGAAGGACCTTGGGGAAGCTGCTTACATTCTAGGGATAAGGATATTGAGAAATTGGAGTAAAAGACTAATAAGACTTAGTCAAAGTACCTACTTGGACAAGGTGTTGAAACGTTTCAGCATGGAGAATTCCAAGAAAGGTGAATTGCCCATCCTGAGCAATACCAAACTGAGTAAGACTCAGAGTCCGAGTATCGATGCCGAGAAAGCAAAGGTGAGCCGAGCACCATATGCTTCCGTAGTTGGCTCGATCATGTATGTTATGACATGTACTCGCCCTGATGTGGCTTTTCCTTTGAGCATGGTTATTTGATATCAAGGGAATCCTGGTAACGCTCACTGGACTGCGGTAAAGAACATCCTCAAGTACCTCCGAAGGACCAAGGACTGGGTCCTTACCCTCGGTGGTAGTGATGACTTGAGAGTGACAGGGTATAGTGACGCCAGCTTTCAGACCGCAGAGATAATTTCCGCTCACAGTAGGGCTGGGTGTTTACCCTGAATGGAGGAGCAGTAACTTGGAAAAGTTCCAAACAAGAGACTGTATCTGATTCAACGTTTGAATTAGAGTACATAACAGCAAGAGAAGCGTTGAAGGAAGCGATATGGCTAAAGAACTTCATCGGAGACCTTGGAGTTGTACCATCTGTAAAGGAGCCTATGGAGATTTTCTGTGATAGCGAGAGTGTGGTCGCCTTAACCAAGGAACCAAGGGATCATGGAAGATCCAGACACATCGACATAAACTATCACTTCATAAGACATCAGATAGAAGAAGGACTCCTCGTAGTAAAGAGGGTATCGTTAGAGGAGAACCCATCAGATCCCCTTACGAAGGGACTAAGTAGGGTTAAGCATTTGCAACATGCTAAGAGTATGGGGCTGAAGGACGATATTAGTTTTAGTGATTAGATAGCTATTTAGAAACTTGTAATAGATAAAAATGTAATTGACATTTGATGATTGAATAAAAGGAGTTTTATTTATAAGTGAAGTTACTATCTTGTGTCAATTATTTACTATTGTTTCACTTTTGCATGTTTTGACTTCCAGAATAATAAGATTATTCAAACTATCCACAGTCGATCATGCTTTGGAAGTAGGTTATGAGACTAGACTGTCATGAATAGGTTTGTCAGATTGTCTAAGGTGTCGGACATAGCAAAAGTTTGCTACAACATGAATCACTTCATGGAATTTATCACGAGTGATTGTGAGACGATAATATCGTATAGTCTTAAAACCAAGATATATGAGTTGTTGAATACAAATTGATTGTAAATTGATAATACGAAAAAGCATCAGTAACTTGATGTTATAAAACGTATTGTTGTGTATGATTTAACAAGTAGTTAGTACAAGCATATAAGTCGAAGTTTATCTGTTTCTTTTATCCTAAGAGGATTAAAAACGATATCTTGGGCCCCTCGATGATTTTGTTTTGACTTATGTTTCAGGCCCAGTCAGGACTCAATTGATGTGTTCAATTATGTTCTATGTCAAACAAATTAGAAATCAGGAAACAAACTGCTGTACAATAAGTATGACTATGTTCCATGTATTTGTTCGCATGATATCTTGAAGAATAGAGGATTATATGACCCTTATCTAAAGGACGCGTCAGAATTCGACAGCGGCTTTTGAGAGCTACGATTGCTAATCGTATTTTGAAGTTGCATTGGCAGTTATAGTTATTAGACTTATCCAAGTGGGAGACAGTTGGAGTAGGTGTCTAACACCATAACTATAATTGGTATGTACTTGACCCGATAGTAGCATGGTCCATTTTGGGTTGCATTCACCAGAACAATTTGATAGGATGGATATTTGAGAAAGAGGTTGTTTGTGATTTATTAATATATTATATGTATAATATATTAATTGAGAAATCATATTATTTAATTAGTATTGATCAAGAATTAATTTGGAATTAATTTAGTGATCAGAAGAGACTGATTAAATTAACGGGGACTAATTATGTAAATCAGTGATACATATGGTTTGGGCTAATGATCCATGATTGATTTATGATGGACTAAGCTTATGAGATAGTCCATGAAGTGTTAGTCAAAATCAATTGTTGGATCATAATCGTAAGTGTAAGAATTAGGGTTTACAAGTGACTCTTGGAATTCTATACTATATATGTAACCACTAAGCCCCTAAAATCGTGACCAAGAGTATTCTAAGAGGATATAGCCGATTTTGGTGCTCCAAGCTCTCTCTCATTTGTCATCCAATTGTTGGTGGTGTTTTATGAAACATTTGAGGCATCACACTTTGTATACTAGTTAGGCTTCATGCTTTGGAAAAATAATATTGCATGTATAACTAGAGAAAACTTAGATCCAAAGCATTAGGGTTGTATATGCACCATAGGGATGTTATAGTGCTCAAAACCCTTCAATAACCACCTTCTTTGAGCTTGCATGATGTAAGGGACTTGACAACTTCGAATCGATCATGTCTTGCTCTTTGTTAAATTTTTTTTGCCAATTCCAAATTCACTTTATAAGCCCAAGTATTCTCAAATGTCTTTTGGAGATACAGAGACATAGAGGCTATCATGATACAAAAGACCTTATTTAAGTCATCCACATGATTAGCATGGGCAGCTTTCTCTTCATTTGATGAATTATCATTGATTTCGGGAATTTGTTCATCGAGCACGTACTCACGACTATCCTACATCAATGTAATTCTATGATTCCTCATCTTATCAAGGTAATTGGCTCCGGAGGAAGAACTCCACTTTGACCCGACATCTATAAGAAGAAAGAGAGTTTAATTAGTTGATTCATTTCTTTAAATAATTACCTAAATTTATTTTAATTCTAGGATCCATATGTTCAATTTTTTTTTATGGAGAGGGATATCGTAATCATTCAAAAAATTTATTTTAGGTAGGTAATTCATTTTACCAATTTTAATCACTATGAAACTCCTAGATCTTTGAGAGTCATTGAAGCTATTCAATGGCATGTTAATCTCATATTTGTTCCTCCTATATTTGTGCTTGGGATACCGAGGTCTCACAAATATGATCGTGAATCAAACATACAATAACGTGTGACCCTTGATTGTCGTATGGCTCACAAATTGACGTGTCGGTTAACCACACACGCTCCATAAATTAAGTCACAAGCACAAGTCCACATTATCTTCCTTTTATGTCTCAAAGTTATGTGTTGGTTAACCATGCATGCTCCATAAATAGACTTGTAACCAATAATGTGCATTAATCATGGATTAGCAACTATTCACATATTTCCTAAAATGACTAAGAACGAGATTTTGTTTTTAGTACTTATATTTATACTTTTAACGAGACATCGTGCTATCGAACCCTTACGACTGATGACAATCCACCACATAAAGAAGCGGTGAGTGAAAATGACACTAATTCAACGGTTATTTTATAAGTCATTTCCTTATATCTCTCTTATAGCATGACTTCATGAATGAGGCTTAGTCTTGATTCGACTAACGATAATTAACTAAACATGTGAGGGCACCTGTCGAAAATGTTCTTTTACATATAGTAGGTAACACATATATAAAAATCTTTGGGGTCTATTATAAACTTTTATAATTTATGAGGGGTGTATTTTAAACCTTTTTAAAAATATATGATTTAATTTAATTATCTTTAAATATCTTATAATTAATTAATTAATCATTATCTATATTTTCAAATCAATTAGGCATATTTATCTTCCTATTGTAATTATTCAGATTTTAAGAGATTAAGATAACAACTAAAACTAAAGATAAATCCTAAATTCGAAAATATTGCAAAATTTCCATTTTTCCAAAAATACGGCAGGGTGTGCCGCGTCCTACGACTATAGGTTTCTTTTACGAAAAATTAGTTGTAGACCTTGTGCATATAACAAAAACCTAAGGATCTAATACCTCTGTGGGTTTTCGGTGCATCTTTACACTAGTTATAGAATAAAAAGCATTCAATAATAACCCAAAGTGTACATGCACCCTAGGATTCTAAGTTGTACCATTATAACAACATACTTTTAAAACATGCTTATCAACCTATAAGAGAGGGATTCAAAACATACCTTTAGACAAAACATAATTGTCTTTCTTCATGCTTAATTCCTAGATCTCTTATTGCTTCTCGGAAGACTAGTACCCAAAATTGAGTACCTCTAACGTTTCACACCCAAAAGCCAAGAATCTTAAAAAAAAAATAAGGAAATAGGCTAGAGAGAGGGGAGGAATGATTTCTACAGCCTTCCAGGAGGAGTGTATGGACAAAAATTCTAGCTCCCCTAGGTCCCTTTATATAGCTTAGCATGTGACAGATAACCCTAATTTGAATTTTTTAAATATTAGATTTAATCCTGATTCAAATCACTACCTTATTTGATGAACGGAACAATTCTGGAACACTCCAAGGAGGCTCCCAAAATCGTCTACGTCAAGGGGGTTCTAGAATGTCCCCTTTGCTCAACTATTGAACAATTAATATTCAATCCTTGTACCTCAAATTAATCCATAACAAATTCCAAATTAATTCTAATTAATTTCAGCTAGTTTCTAATTAATTTATTAATCATATAATAAATTAATAAACATTTTTATCAATCTCCTAAAATCATTTCTAGCTATTCTTTCTCTTGAGGGAAACCCAAAATGACTTTGCTATTATTCCCAAAGTTACACCAACTAGTTATGAAATTGGACACCTATTTCCAACAATTCTTACATTGTAAATTTGATTCCTTCTCTATTTGAATTTGAATTCTGATTTCTTCTATCATTAAATCTACTATTAAAAGCATATGACTGAGTTTTAGACACATTAGATGAAGAAGTAAGAGACCCATTCTTCTGATGAGATTCCTCCCTTGAGACAAAAGTGAAATCAAATTTCATATTTCGAAGAGGATCTATCAGAAGAATTTGACTTTTAACTTGACTAGAAGAATCAGCAAGAACACTTTAAAATTGCATTAACTTCATAGATTTTGCATGATCATTATATTTTGTAGCAGCTTCACAAGTACATTCAGTGAGATTTGTAACACCATCAAATTCCTTCCATAAAGTGTGACAACTGGCAAATTTTGGGCCAAGCAAGGTCTAAGGTGTATCTATGTATAATGTAAAACCACATCATAACTTTGTTGTAATAAAACTTTGACAGCCAAAAGGGCATTATTTGTATAAGTAAATAATATGCTTGAAAATCATACTTGTAAGGAGCCTTTCAAAAGTCAACAAGTTAGAGCATAAATTATGAATTAACCCTTACAATTAGAATTTTAGGCCTAGGACCCCAACAATCTAGTGATTTCGGTTTGCCTAGGACCGAAATTACCCTTTAGTGGGTAATACAAAACCAAAAACACCATGAGAGAATGGTTTAGGACCGAAATCACAAGCTAGGAAAACACTAGGACTGAAATCACATGGTGTACAAGGTGATTTCGGTCATGCCAAGGCCGAAATCACCAAATTAATCCTTTTCCTAGTGGGTTTTCGGCTGGAAAAGTAGATAAGGGGGTTAACTTGGTGATTTGAAGTTCCATCTTTTCCCATGCAAATTAACACCCAGCAGTTATCAAGGTAATTGTCCAGCAAACAACCAAGCAAATATCCCATCACTTTCTTTCTTTATCTAAGGCCGAAATCACCCCTTAAACCATCCACCATTCACATATTACTTTCTGTTAACTTCATTTCCTCTCAAAGAACCAAGTCCAAGCTTCCAAGGATTAAATCTTCAAGCTTATTCTTAGAGTTTTGGTAAGTTTTCTTGTTAATCTAGTGTTTTTATACATTATCATCTTAGTTTCATCATATCTACACATATTATTATGTGCTAAAACCCTTAGGATAATATCACCTTCAAAGAGTTCATCAATCGCATTGAAGTGTTTTAGACTTGGACATCTTCACACCATCTCTTCAAACAACCCACAAATCCACTCAAGGTGAGTTCATACCCCCACATTTTCGAGATTTTCATGTTTTAGGGGGGGGGATACAAGTCAAAATTTGTTTATCATACAAATACTTGCATGTTTCATCTCTATCTTAAAGTATAAGCCATTATTTGCATCAGAAATGGTTATCACTAGCTTTTATACAATTATTTTTGATATATTAGTTTTGAAATGCAAAACTAACAAAAACAAAACATGATCTATATTATAAAAATCATGAGAAAAATGATGATTTGAAAAACTACAAGGTTTTTGGAAGCTTTTTACCAAAATATAGTTTTTCTAACAAAAAGGAGTACATTCTAGTTATTTCACTATTTTGTGGGTTACAACCCAAAAATATGATGTTTGACCTTACATTTTGAAACTAGACAAAATGATATCTATGTATTTATATAAATGATTATATAAATGTTCTAAACAAACAAACATGATAAACTATAATTTGTATAATTTGGGAGTCACGAAACTACACTGTCATTTCAGAAGAAATTAATAACTATTTAAAGGTATAATTATTTCATTTACAAGAAAAATGAGTTTTCAGTTCACGTAAATCGGTTGATACTGGTTGTGAGATATTTAGCTTCACCGTACCTACCAGAGTACACATTAAAGTCCTAAATTATAATCGAGTCTCTTGTAGGGAGAGCGTGGCACTTGTGTATAGATCTATACGGGATTAACAACCCCGCACCTAAATTGTTAGCTACAGTTAGACCGACAGGTCTGGGGGTGACAAATGTTGTAACAGTTCCGACGCCTGAAGAACGTCGTTCAGGCCAACTAGTCGCATTAGTATGGTTATAATAATTCACATAGGGTATTAACAAAACATTTGGCTTACGGGTTAACATACATTCAAGTAGTTTTATACAAAGATAAAACTTCATAACACCATTTTTCAGTACAACATTACTTACATTTTTAGTCCTGGGATATAGAGTTACAGTTCATGTTCAAAGAAAATATTGGATTTTCTGGAAGTATACACTATCGTTTTACACGAAACAGTTACAAAATCCTTCTCTTACAAAATGCATATGAACTCACCAACTTAATTGTTGACACTTTTCAAAATCACTTGTATTCTCAGGAAACCAGTAAACGGGTAATCACAAGAGTTTTTGGTGCATGGGACGTCGTCGCATCACGTGATTTATTTTTGTCATATGCATTAGATATCATGTAAACAATGTTTTGAGTACAATGTAAACTTATTAAATATTCAATAAAATGGTTTTAATTCTTTGATCGATACTATTTAATTGTTATGATACTGAACATGTAAGTCATCCACCCCGAGTCGTTTTCGCCGTTTTGGTTTGCGGGTGTGACAGATTGGTATCTGAACATTGTTTATAGTGAACTAAGTATATCAAACCATGTAAGATATACAACTACAAAAAGAATGGGGCTAAAACACTCTGACTAAATGTATACTTTTTAAAATATAAGTATTTTTATAAAAGTATACGTATTTTCAAACATACTAGAACTGTGTCGTAATAAGAACCATATAAAAGTATTTATATAAGTTGGATGCTACGATTAAGCCTGGAGAGTTATGTAATCATATTTAGGATGAATATAGCCTGATCAACTATATTCATGCAAGATGTGGCCAACATGTGTCTGGGAATGGTCGTGGTGAACAACGAGTCTAAAACTTACCAACCCTATATACCAAGAACCTCTAGAATCAAACATAAAGTTAAAATACTATAGGAGTATTTTAGAACATTAGTGAGTCACACACTATAACGCCTGGTTTTTGGACCGCTTTTATTTTTAAATTATTCATTTTAATAGAGCTACTCGACGAGTTGGAAGCCCAAGACTCGTCGAGTAGAAACGAGTTTTGGACGCAGGTTTTAAGCTATCTACTCGACGAGTCGAGAGCCCTCGACTCGGTGAGTAGGTCTACCAGAGTGAAACCCTATCTAAGCATCTTAATCCCCACATTTTGGCCTCATTTCTAGCCTCCAAGTCCTAAACCCTAAAGCATTTTGTGAGTGTGTGAGCCATTCTTGAGTAACTTTTGTGTGCTCTTGAAGCTTGAAGAAGAAGAAGGAGCTAGAGGGTTAAAGGAGAAGATAGTAGATCTAGAGACTTCCTTCCATCCTCTTCATTTTGTGGTAATCAAGTTTCTAGCTTGGCTATTAGTTCATTAGATCTTCTTACTTCCATTTTATGAGGGTTTTGGTTCAACAATCTTGATCTTTAGGATTTGGACATCTCAAGTGGCTTACCTTTCAGATCTGGGATCTAGAAGGGGTTCTATTGCATAAAGTTGAAAACTTTATGACCATGGAAGCCCCATGCAAGCCTAAATACGTTGTTATGGCCTTTTAAGCCCCAAAAGGCCATGCATTGAAGTAAAGTCTGAGACTTTACGTATTCAAGTGGTGTCTAAGGCCTAGATCTGTGTTAGAATGGTTTAGTTTGGAGTATTATGGCTTTTGGACCAAGAGTTATGTTCAAGAGAGCTAGGGTTTGAGTTTAACTCTTTAGGAAGGACAAATAGTGGGTAAAGTTGGAAACCTTACCCTTAAGAAGGCATTTCTAGTATGTGGATAGAGTATGGAGTCGGGATCTGAAGTGTAGGGGCTTAATCCTTTAAGTTGACCCAAACAGACTAAGGAACTCAGCGAGTCCATAGAGGGACTCGACGAGTTTATGATGTTCTGTCCCGATTTTGTACAAGGTAGAACTCGGCAAGTCTGCTAAGGGACTCGACGAGTTGGATCGCGATTTCAGGTTTTCAGGATTATAGGACTCGACGAGTCAGGGGGATGACTCGACGAGTTGAGTCAACTCGGATGGTTGACCTTGACTTTGACCAAACTGTTGACTTTAACCTAGGGTACAATGGTCATTTTACCCTAAATTGTATTATTCAGTTTTGACTAAGTGTTATTGTGATAATAATAGTCGGGGAGTCGTTGCAGCAGCCGTCGGAGATTCCTCACTCGAGCTTTCAGCAGTCAGCTTCGCGAGGTGAGTCCTCTTCCAGTAGAAACGGCTCTAAGGCATCAAGGTCGGCCCGTTTATGTATCTTAGTAATGTCAGGGTTAGCCCGATTTTGTTATATGTTTTTGGACTTCACTCCGATGTCGGGGTAAGCCCAAGGAATGTTTGTATGCTTGATGTCTTCGTGATTCTTGCATGTGTTTGTTTATGTGTTCCGGACTTCGGTCCGATGCTGGGACAAGCCCGAGGAATGTTTAGCTTATATGTTATGTTTATGTGTACCGGGCTTAGGTCCGATGTCGGGGCAAGCCCGATGAATGTTTATATGTTCATGTTATGTGTGTATGTTATATGCTTGTTGATTTTATATATGTATACCTGACTTAGGTCCGATGTCGGGCGGGGCCGGATGCAAGACTTCGGTCCGATGTCGAACAGGGCCCGATGCCGGCGGGGCCCGATGTAGCGGGCAAGGCCCAATGTATGTTATTATGTGATTATGTGTATTGTATGTGGTAGTTTCGGGAGACTCACTAAGCTTCGTGCTTACAGATTTCAGTTTTGGTTTCAGGTACTTCCGTTTGTAAGGGGAAGAGCTCGGGATGACTGCAGGGCACATACAACAGCTTTCAGACTGAGACGTTTAGACTATGATATTTTGAGATATGATTTTGATACAGTATTTTATTATGAGTATTGAGACACATAACTTAAGATTTTATTGTGATGCTTAATGAATTATGATTCTCTTAAATGATTTTTAAAAACAAAATTTTTGGACCGTACTTTTGGGATGTTTCAAGTTGGTATCAAAGCCTTGGTTTGAGGGATTCGGGCACACTCTCGGGTGTGTCTGAACTCAAACTAAGGAATTGGTATGAAAATCTTCTAAAAGAAAATTGTTTTATAAAAAGAACCTTGAAAAGAGAAAAGAATTTTGAAAAGAGAAAATGGTGTGGTGCATGCAATCAGCCTAGCTCAAGTAAGTACTCCCAAATTACCCATAAAAGTTTATGTTATGATATGTTTATGAGAACTGCATGCTAGATTTGGACTAAGGATCTAGGAAGGATGTCTTATGTGCATGTTATATGTTTATCAGCTTTATGAACTGCATGCTAGTACAGATTAGTCAGTGATATGATGGTCTGGTTAGGATATGCTTGATTATGTTTACTCGATGCTCGAATGCTGCTTGCTTTGTGATTTTAGGAGTCTTAGTTATCTTTTACTAACTAGTAAACGAATATTTTAAGTTACATATTTCAAGGATTAAATAATTTCAGAAGGTTAGGTCTAGCTCTATTTCGCAGCTCTTGTTTGAGTCCAGCTGTTGTAGGGTAGGATCCCTCGTTCAAAGAATTATCTAGTCTTAGTGATATATAATGGTGTTCGCGAGCTAGTTAGGGGGAAATAGCAGGGAATTCTAATGCAACTGATAGCAAAGAGTGGGTTGGTGATTACCCTAGGGCAAGCCTAGGATGAGATTAGCGTGAGAACATCAGTAGTAGTAGAAGGGACTTGGTGGAGTCAAGGCAGTGCTTGAGGAAAGTACGGATAGATGTGGAAGGTAGTATGGGACCGTACTACTAAAAGCAGAGGATTTGTACTTGAATCAAGGAAGGCTCAGATGAACCCAGGAAACTTGTAGTATGTGAGATCCCTCGAGTTATGATGATTATATTGATGTTTGTTATGGTGTATTTTCAGTATGGTGACGCTACATACTAGGCCAGTTGACACTTCAAGCATTGGTGAGGGATCTGGCTCGGGCTCTAGAGCTGGGCAACTTGATGAGCAGATGAGAGAGTTCATCTCGTCTGAGATCATACGCAACATTATAGACCAGACTCCTGTGATCTTTGGTTCGGTCAAGGAGGGCATCTTGGAGATACTTGATGAGAAGTTGGGTGCATTCTGCACCGAGATGGCAGCCATGCTAGGGGCGCGCACATTAACATTCAGGGATTTCAGGGCTTGTGGAGCTCCCGATTACCATGGGGCTTGGAATCCCATTGAGAGTACCAGATGGTTAGCAGATGTCGCCAAGGCATTCTGCACCAGCAGATATCCCAAGGGGGACAAGGTTAGACTTGCGTCTTGTCTTCTGAAGGACAAGGCACGTGACTAGTGGGAGGAGGTTGGGAGAGCCATTGGAGATGATGCAGTTCTAGACGCGATGAATTGGAGTGATTTCTCGGCCAGGTTCAGGGCCGAGTTTGCACCTGTGATAGAGGTGCAACAGATTGCAAGGGAGTTCCATAATCTCCAGAACACTACGAAGATGGTGACCAAGATCACCGCAATGTTCAGGGAGAGGGCCCTTCTCGTTCTGCAGTACGTGGCGGACGAGGAGATGAAAAAGGCACGATATCATGAGATGTTGCGGAGTGATGTCCACCAGTTTGTGAGCCGCTCCAGCTGCAAGACGTTGGAGGAAATGATTGCTAGGGCGAGAGAGAGAGAGAGAGAGAGAGAGAGTTGGATTTGGAGATGAAGAGGAAGAGGAAACCAGAGGAGGGACAGTCAGGGAGTGCGAGCAAGAATCCCAAGGTATCAGATCACCGATCGAGGAGCCAGCAGGGCCGCAACCGCTATGGCAAGTGCGGCAAGTTGCATAATGGAGCGTGCATGGCGGGTAGTTCGGGATGCTTTAAGTACGGCCGAACTAGGCATGTGAGCAGGGATTGTACTGCTGATTCTACCACCACTACCACCACATCATCTGATTTGATTTGCTTCCAGTGCAATCAGAGGGTCCACAAGAGGTCCCAGTGTCCGAGTTTGGCAGCAACAGGGAAGGTGGCGGCACCCGCCCTTGCTACATTGAGGATTACAGACGGCCGTCAGGGCCGGACAGATACGCCAGTGGTGAAGAGCAGAGCCTTCCAATTGACAGCAGAGGAGGCACGTGCAGCTCCTAATGTCGTTACGGGTATGTATCTTCTCCTTATCTTTTAATTTGTATTGATTATTGCTTATCTTTATGTGTTTGTTATAGGATCGTTCTTAGTAAACGGTATATCAGCCTTGGTACTGTTTGATTCGGGTGCCACCCGATCTTTTGTGTCGCTCGCGCTCAACAAGCGATTCTCAGGGGCTCCTGGAGAGCTAGATAGACTGCTTGATGTGGAGATAGCAGACGATAGGATCGTCAGGGTTTCGAGACTTCACCGAGGATGTACACTACAGTTATTTGATGAGCAGTTTTATGTGGATCTAGTCCCTATTCCCCTGAGAGGGAACAAGGTTATAGTGGGCATAGAGTGGTTGAGCCCCAATGGTGCAGTGATCGACTGCGAATTGCAGCTAGTGAGGGTTCAGACTCCTAGTAGGGGAGGGTTAGTGATTCAGGGTGAGAGGCTGCAGGGAGGATTGAATCTATGCTCAGCAGCGAGAGCGAGGCGCTACCTTCAGCAGGGTTGCGTGGGTTATGTCGCCTATGTCATGGATACCCAGGATAAGGGTAAGGCGACAATCGATGACGTACCGGTAGTGCGAGAGTAGTCGGACGTATTCCTGGAGAATTTACCTGGGATACCTCCGGAGACACAGGTTGAGTTCAGGATTGACCTAGTCCCTGGTGCGGCTCCGATAGCCAAGGCACCATATCGGTTGGCTCCTCCCGAGATGCAGGATTTGTCTACGCAGCTGCAGGAACTGCTAGACAAGGGATTTATCAGGCCGAGCAGTTCGCCATGGGGAGCCCCGATCCTGTTTGTGAAGAAAAAGGATGGGTCACATCGCATGTGTATAGACTACTGAGAGTTGAATAAGGTAACGGTGAAGAACTGTTATCCTATCCCGAGGATCGATGATTTGTTTGACCAGCTACATGGTGCATCTTGGTTCTCCAAGATTGATCTGCGATTAGGTATCACCAGATGCGAGTTAGGGATGAGGATGTGCAGAAGACAGCTTTTAGGACTCGCAATGGTTACTATGAGTTTGTGGTGATGCCGTTTGGGCTCACCAATGCTCCAGCCACGTTCATGGATCTTATGAACCGCGTGTGCAGACCGATGCTGGATCGGTTTGTGATTGTTTTCATTGATGATATCTTGTTCTATTCCAAGACTCAGGAGCAGCATGAGGAGAACCTGAGGGAGGTGATCGACACTGAGGAGGGAGATACCTTTTGCAAAGTTCTCCAAGTGCGACTTCTGGTTGCGCGAGGTGTAGTTTCTTGGGCACCTTGTCAACCAGAAGGGTATTCTGGTCGATCCGGCCAAGATAGAGGCCGTGATGCAGTGGGAGATTCTGAGGTCTCCAACTAAGATTCGGAGTTTCCTTGGTCTAGCGGGTTATTAGCGGAGATTTATTCAGGACTTCTCCAAGATCGTTGTCCCTTTAACCCGACTGACCAAGAAATCGGTGACCTTCCGCTGGGGGCCTGAGCAGTAGGCAGCTTTCGAGACTCTTAGAAAGCGGTTGTGCGATGCACCGATCCTGACTTTGACGAAAGGCGTCGACGACTTCGTGGTTTACTGTGACGCTTCGATTACGGGCATGGGTGCGGTACTGATGTAGCGGGGTCACGTGATAGCATACGCCTCGAGGCAGTTGAAGCCTCATGAGGCTAACTATCCAACGCATGATTTGGAGCTGGGGGTTGTGGTGTTCACCCTTAATATTTGGCGGCATTACCTCTATGGGGTCCGTTGTACCATTTACACGGACCACAAGAGTTTGAGGTACTTCATGGATCAGCCGAATCTGAACATGAGGCAGCGTCGGTGGTTAGATGTGGTGAAGGACTACGACTGTGAGATCCTTTACCACCCGGGCAAGGCCAATGTGGTGGCCGATGCCCTGAGCCGCAAGGCGGTAACGGCCCCGATTCGAGACATCCGTCTGAGGATGACAGTGATTACTCCATTGTTGGAGCAGATCAGAAAGGCGCAGGTCGAGGGCCTGAAGGAATAGCGTCAGAAGTGCGAACGGATCGTAGGCCGGGTGGCCTCATTTGATTATGATAGTCATGGGTTGCTGACCCTGCATGGGAGGGTCTGGGTTCCGTACTGGGGCGGAGTACGATAGGTTCAGATGGATGAGGGCCATAAGTCGAGGTTCTCCATCCACCCCGAGGCGACGTAGCATGGTACGTGGAGCGGTGTTTGACCTGCAGGAAGGTCAAAGCCGAGCACCAGAGACCACATGTCAAGATGGAGCCGCTAGACATTCCCGTGTGGAAATGGGAAGATATCACCATGGATTTCATCACTAAGCTTCACAGGACCGCACGTGGAGTTGATTTGTTATGGGTCATCGTGGATCGGTTGACCAAGAGTGCTCATTTTATTCCGATCCAGGAGATCATATCGGCCGAGAAGTTGGCCGAGATTTACGTACGTGAGATAGTGGCACGACATGGAGTGCCTGTCTCGGTGGTGTCAGACCGAGATGTCTGTTTCACTTCCAGATTTTGGAAGCGGTTTCACGACGAGATGGGTACTCGTCTCCACTTCATCACCGCTTTCCACCCTCAGACGGATGGACATAGTGAGAGGACGATACAGACTCTCGAGGACATGCTACGTGCATGTGTTTTGGATTTCGGTGGCAGTTGGGATACGTATCTTCCGTTAGCGGAATTTTCGTATAACAACAGTTACCACGCCAGCATAGACCGACCTCCCTTCGAGATGCTCTACGGGAGGAAGTGTAGGAACCCAATCTGTTAGGGCGAGGTTGGTCAGAGAGTCATGGGGAGTACTGAGGTAGTACTCATGACTATAGAGCGGATCCATCAGGTCCGCAGCAAATTGCTCAGAGTCGGTAGAAGAGCTACACAGACAAGCGGCGTTCAGATTTGGAGTTTCAGGTGGGCGACGTGGTCCTTCTGAAGGTGTCACCTTGGAAAGGTGTCATCCAGTTCCGGAAGCGGGGCAAACTGAGCCCAGGTAAATTGGTCCTTTCAGGGTTATAGCCCGGGTGGGTAAGGTGGCGTATCGATTAGATCTTCCAACAGAGCTAAGTCAGATCCACATTAAGAGGCCGGTGGCGATTGTGTCCTTAGAGGATATTCAGGTTGACGACAGCCTGAACTACATTAAGAGGCCGGTGGCGATTCTGGATCGCAAGACGAAAACCTTGAGGAACAAGGTTGTTCGGCTAGTGAAGGTGCAGTAGCATCACGGCAAGGGTTCTGAGTGGACTTGGGAGCCCGAGGAAAAGATGAGGGAGCACTACCCAGATTTGTTTCCAGACGCAGCAAACTTCGAGGATGAAGTCTAAGTCAAGTGGGGGAGAATTGTAAAGCCTGGCTTCTGGTACGCTTTTATTTATAAATTATTCATTTTAATAGAGCTACTCGACGACTTGGAAGCCCCGGACTCGTCGATTTGAAACGAGTTTTGGACGCGGGTTTTAAGCTATCTACTCGACTAGTCGAGAGCCCTCGACTCGGCGAGTAGGTCTGCCAGAATGAAACCCTAATTTCGGGGTTTTGCACCCTATTTCAGCATCTTAATCCCCACCTTCTGGCCTCATTTCCAGCCTCCAAGTCCTAAAACCTAACCTACGAAACCCTAAACCATTTTGTGAGTGTGTGAGCAATTTTTGAGTAACTTTTGTGTGTTCTTGAATCTTGAAGAAGAAGAAGGAGCTAGAGGGTTCAAGGAGAAGATAGTAGATCCAGAGACTTCCTTCCATCCTCTTCATTTTCTGGTAATCAAGTTTCTATATTGGCTATTAGTTCATTAGATCTTCTTATTTCCATTTTATGAGGGTTTTGGTTCAAGAATCTTGATCTTTGGGATTTAGACGTCCCAAGTGGCTTACCTTTCAGATCTAGGATCTATAAGGTGTTCCATGGCATAAAGGTGCAAACTTTATGACCATGGAATCCCCATGCAAGCCTAAAGACGTTGTTATGGCCTTTTAAGCCCCAAAAGGCCATGCACTAAAGTAAAGTCCGAGACTTTACGTATTTAAGTGGTGTCTAAGGCCTAGATCTATGTTAGAATGGTTTAGTTTGGAGTATTTTGGCTTTTGGACCAAGAGCTATGTTCTAGAGAGCTAGGGTTTGAGTTTAACACTTTGGAAAGGACAAATAGTGGGTAAAGTTGGAAACTTTACCCTTAAGAAGGCATTTCCAGTATGTAGATAGAGTATGGAGTTGGGATCTGAAGAGTAGGGGCTTAATCCTTTAAGTTGACCCAAACAGACTAAGGAAATCGGTGAGTCCATAGAGGGACTCGACAAGTTGATGACGTTCTATCCCGATTTTGTACAAGGTAGAACTCGGCAAGTCTTCTAAGGGACTCGACGAGTTGGATCGCGATTTCAGGATTTCTGGATTATAGGCGAGTCGGGTGATGACTCGACGAGTTGAGTCAACTCGGATGGTTGACTTTGACTTTGACCAGACCGTTGACTTTGACCTGGGGTAAAATGGTCATTTTACCTTAAGGAGGATTATTACGTTTTGACTAAGTGTTATTGTGATAATAATAGTCGGGGAGTCATTGGAGCAGCCGTTGAAGATTCCTCACTCGAGATTTCAGCAGTCAGCTTTGCAAGGTGAGTCCTCTTCTAGTAGGAACGTGTCTAAGGCACCAAGGCCGACCCATTTATGTATGTTAGCAACGTCGGGGTTAGCCAGATGTAGTTATATGTTTCCGGACTTCGGTCCGATATCGGTGCAAGCCCAAGGAATGTTTGTATGCTTGATGTCTTCATTATTCTTGCATGTGTTTGTTTATGTGTTCCGGACATCGGTCCGATGCCGGGGCAAGCCCGAGGAATGTTTAGCTTATATGTTATGTTTATGTGTACCGGGCTTCGGTCCGATGCCGGAGCAAGGTCGAGGAATGTTCATATGTTCATGTTATGTGTTTATGTTATATGCTTTTTGATTTGATATATGTATACCGTACTTAGGTCCGATGTCGGGCGGGGCCTGATGTAGCGGGCAAGGCCCAATGTATGTTCTTATGTAATTATGTGTATGTTATGTGGTAGTTTGGGGAGACTTACTAAGCTTCGTGCTTACAGTTTTCAGTTTTGGTTTCAGGTACTTCCGCTAGTAAGGGGAAGAGCTCGGGATGACTGCATAGCACACACCACAGCTTTCAGACTGGGACGTTTAGACTCTGATATTTTGAGACATGATTTTGATACAATATTTTATTATGACGATTGAGACACATAACTTATGATTTTATTGTGATGCTTAATGAATTAGGATTCTCTTAAATGATTTTTAAAAATGAAATTTTTGGACCGTATTTTTGTGCAGTTTCACACACACTTAAACCTTTCATGCATTTCTTATATCTATATTCTCGCAAGGACATCATGGCAGGCTTCCACATGCCCGGAGACCCCTATTTCCCTAACCAGGGAAATGGTGGGTGGATCGAAGAGGATCCCGAAGAGGATCCTGAGGAAATAATGGAAGAAGAGCCCGAAGAGGATCCAAAGGAGGAAGTAGACGAAGAGGAAGTAGACGAAGAGGAAGCAGACGAAGAGGAGGCAGAGGAGGACTCGAACGCAGAGTCCAAAGTCATAAATCCTCCCTATATCTCTGGGTTCCCGCACATCGTATGGGCTACCAGGGACCCACGCCTCGTTGGGCGGAGGACCTGGAAAGGTGGAGCCGGCAGCAACATCAGCGTTCTCCATACGGCATGGAGCGAGGTTTCTATAACCTCCATCACGGGGGAATGGCAGACATGGCCCTCCCTTTCATGGTTCAGCGGATCACAAACCTCGGAGACCAGACCAGAGCATCGGCGAATCGGATCATGGAGCTGGGGGCTGCTACTGAAGCCACTGATGCACGAACTCGGCTAATGGAGAGGGACTACCCCCGGACATGTCACCTCATTGACAGTCTCTATAAGGACCTTACCACCGCTCGAGCGAAAGTGAGAGAGTACCAAGGGAGGCACTCGGCCCTCGAAGATAGGGTGATCGCAGCTGAGCGTCGGATAGCGGAGATACAGGGCGTGTTGACTTCATCTCATGGCCCATAGGAGGCCACCCACCGCGAGTAGGGCACATACTACTTGCATATTTTTATAGACTAGGTTTATGAGTTGCCTTTGGTGCTACTCTCTCTTGCATGTAGGTACGACCCTATTAGTAAGTGATTACACTACTCGAGGGGTCGTCATGCCGCCAGAATTTTTCTATTTTCTTAATGTATTGTAGACCTTCCCAAAGGTCAATTTTCACAAACTATGTACTAAAACTACAATTATCAATGAAATTTGTATGCATTTTATTTCATTGGGTGTGTTCTTTGTTAGGCAATTGTTTACTTCTTATAGTAAAATCCATTTACGAATTGCTTGCAAATTTCACTAACTATGAGACTGAATACATTTATAATAAAGGCATTCCATTACAGTAATACCGAACTCATAACCTTTATCAAAGACTTATCGTTATCCCACCTCTAAACTTTGTGGCAGAAAGATGCCACCACGAGTTAGAAGACGTGTCGTCAACACTGCAGCAACTCCACCACCACCGCCACCTCCACCGATGGACATTGCTGTTTTCCAGGCTGCTATAACAGCCGCTGTGACAGCCGCCATGGTTCAAATCAGCAGTAACGGCACGAATGGAAACGGCAACGAGGAAAGGTCATCGATTATGCCTCAAGACAACTCAAGACTCATGAGGTCAATTACACCACGCACGACCTCAAACTAGGAGCAATGGTGTTTGCCCTGAAGATCTGGAGGCACTAACCACAAAGTGTGCCATCTTCACAGATCATAAGAGTCTTCAGTATATTCTCAATCAAAAGGAGCTCAACATGAGATAACAATAGTGGGTAGAACTACTAAATGACTACGAATGCGAAATTTGTTATCATCCAGGAAAGGCCAACGTAGTAGCAGATGCCCTATGTCGGAAGGAATACGCGGGTCGCCGAGTAAAGTCATTAACCATGACCATCCATTCAAACCTGTCCACACGGATCAAGGAGGTGCATCTAGAAGCCCTGAAACCCGAAAACGTCGCAGGTGAGGCCTTACGTGCAATGGATAAAAACTTTGAAATTAAGGGTGACAGAGCTCGTTACTTCATGGATTGAATCTGGACACCGAGATTCGGCGGGTACAGAGACGTTGTCATGAATGAGGCTCACAAGACAAAATACTATGTTCATCCCCGTTCAGACAAGATGTATCTGGACCTCAAGAAACTTTATTGGTGGCCAAACATGAAGGCAGAGATTGCTACCTATGTGGGCAAGTGCCTGACTTGTGCCAAGGTCAAGGTAGAATATCAAAAGCCCTCGGGTTTGCTTTAGCAACCGGAAATACCCGAGTCGAAGTGGGAGCGGATAACCATGAACTTCATAACCAAGTTGCCCAAGACGACGGGTGGACTTGACACCATATGGGTGATTGTTGACAGATTAACTAAATCCGCACACTTCCTGCCAATAAAAGAGACCGACAAGATGGAAAATCTAACAAGGATGTACATTAAAGAAATCGTGCGACTACACGGGGTGCCAATATCCATCATCTCCGACCAGGATAGTAGATTCACCTCATGGTTCTGGCAGTCGCTACAGAAGTCCTTGGGGACCAAACTCGACATGAGTACAGCCTATCACCCTCAGACTGACGGGAAAAGCGAAAGGTCCACTCAGACGCTGAAAGACATGTTGAGGGCATGTGTGATAGACGTTGGTAAGGACTGGGATACCCACTCAACACTCGTCGAATTCTCCTATAATAACAGCTATCAAACTAGCATCAAGGTCGCGCCATTCGAAGCTCTTTATGGGCGCAAGTGTAGATCCCCTCTGTGTTGGGTTGAGGTGGGTGACACGCATCTAGCAAGAAGACAAGTGACTGATAGCACACTCACTGACCCTGAAATCATACGGGAAACCACGGAGAAGATCGTTCAGATCCATGAACGATTAAAGGCATCCCGGGATCGGCAAAAGAGCTTTGCATATAAGCGACGAAAACCCTTGGAGTTCTAGGTTGGTGACCACGTGCTATTGAAGGTCTCACCTTGGAATTGAATGATATGTTTTGGCAAACGTGGAATGCTAAATCCAAGGTATATCGGGCCATTCGAGATCCTTGCTAGAATCGGACCGGTGGCTTACAAACTTTGACTAGACAGGAACTCAGTAACATACACCTTACCTTCCACGTATCCAACCTAAAGAAGTGTCTGTCCGACGAAACACTTGTAGTCTCACTCGATGAAATCGAGGTAAACGATAGTCTACACTGTGACAACTCGAAAATTTTTTGCTTTTAAAGCTCAGTCAATCAACTCAACTGAGTGTCAGACTCATTGGTAATGAGTTCTAGCCTGTGTAAAGGTCATTCTAAGGAGTTTTAAGCCTAGTACACTTCAGGAATGAGTGTTAGAATGTACCTGCTAGAGACACTGTACAAAGAATCAAGCCTTAACCTCTTCAAAAAGAGTTCACGGCCACAACACTTGAGTTTACGGCCGTAAACTCAAGGTGGGCCGTAAACTCCCCCTTATAGGCTCATATTCTTCATCTTCCTTCATTATCTCATTTCCAATTCAAGAACACCCCATTTCTCTCTCAACTATCATCACGATTTTCATTCTAGATCTTCAAAAGTGTAAGTATTCTTTCCTTGATTTGTTGTTACACTTCATCTCCTAGTTACCCTCTTTGATTTCATCCATGGAAATCATTCTTTTCTTAGATCTTCAAGTTTCACCAAGAACATCAAGAACAGACACTAGTGTTCTTGGCCAAAACCAACCATTTCAAGCTTCTAGATCGTAAGTACTCTTCCCTATACTTCATATCTAGTTAGGACTCATTCTTAGAGACTTGAAAACATCACAAACTCAAGATCAAAAGGAGTTTACGGCCAAGCCATCTCCCATGGTCGTAAACCCCTTTAAGGGTGCCATTTTGGCCATAAACCCTCCTAGATGCAAGGCTTGTGACCTAGAACCCTTCATTGATGAGAATAGAACCTTAAACTATTCTCAAATGCATAAATGATCATGAGTTTATGGCTGTAAACTCCTTAGGGTCGTAAACTCATCAAAATCCTTCAATGAGTTGGTCTTTTTCAAACTAGTGTAGAGCAAAAGTCCCTAAAACTTCCCTAGCCTTCAAACCTACACTTCGGCATGGTTGACCATGAGTTTACGGCCGTAAACTCCCTTTGGCCGTAAACCCATGGTAGTAAACTCATGATATTGCCATTCCACTTCCCTTTGATGAATCACATGTGATTCCAACACTTGGTCAAAGTGTTTCCTAGTCCCGGAAGGTGTTTCCTTTCATATAGTTGCTTATAAACACTATATTCATGCCAATATGTGTCATTATATGGGATTTAGGACTTGTTGTGTCTCGGGACTTCATTCGTGGAACTTCTCATCCTTACACGCATACCCGTTTGAATCACCCACATCAGGTGAGTTCATACCCCGTAATGAATCTTTTAACTGTTTTAAATGTTTTAAGGGGGGAATACAAGTTGAACACAATGATAATTGTATAATTGTTTGTAATAAACATCTTTCAAAATGTTACTTATGTCATTTATAAGTTGTCAAAACATTTCAAAAACTCTTTTAAAAGTTATGTTACTTTATAGTTTAACAAAACTCCGTTTTTAAAGGTATCAACATAACTTCGTAGAAAATGAGTCTTTTCAACAACAGTACAAGTAAATTACTAGTAAACTATAAGGGGTATAGTTTAGGGGTTCAGTTCATGCTAGATGCAAGAGTAGATACTATGATGAGAAACAAACAATAACATACAGAGAGAGAATACTATGATGAGAAACAAACAATAACATACAGAGAGAACATACAATGATGAGAAACAAACAATAACATACAGAGAGAACATACAATGATGAGAAACAAACAAAACGTACAATATACAGTACAAAACAAACAAACTAAGTTGCTATAGCATGAGAACATACAGGATCTAATTATACCAATGAATCACTAACAAAAGGTGATAGTTATATTGGGTATACATGATCATATAACTTTAAAGTGAATTACCCGGCTTGCAAGAATTTGCAGAGGTCGCGTTTGGTTCCCTTAATCTCTAGACAGGGAGAGCATTTAGTAGGGGTTCTAGCTTTCACTTTATGACCAGTACAAAACAAACATGTTTTAAGGTCATAAGTACATCCGCATGTCATTATAAACGACAACTTTGTACTTACTTTTCCCATTACTTTCATAAAGTGACAGTACCACTTGAAAGATAAATGAAAACTATTTTCGAGTTAAGATAGTTATAAACTAGGGAAAACTTACATTTTTACAAACGACAAACAGAACAGTCGAGTCTAGCACATAACAGTAGATGCCTTGGTAGAAGGCTACGTTTAATAGAAAGGACCATAATGCTAACCTTATGATTCCTTAATGTATACATCATAGGATATATATATACCAATAGGATCCAACAGGTAATAGGATGTGTGCTCTCCGCTTCATTTCCTGTTCCTTGTTTGGTTGTGGGCTTGGAACACATTCACCCAATCTATTATCTATTCGATTTTAGATATATATATGTTCAGTATACATTAAGTCATCATAAGGGTACCAGGTATGGGTCAAGTCATAGGACACAAAGTCAATGCACAGTTTTCTAGTACAAAACATACTTTCCAAATTAGAACTTTTGGTACACAAAACTAGAAACTTCCCAGTAAAGGGTTTAATCCATTTTATTAAACCAGTATAAACTTAAAGGACTTTAGGTGATTAACTCTATAATATTTTAGTTTATACATCATGGTTATATATCATTAATACCCAACAGGTAGTTGGATGTGTGCTTTCCGCCTTACTTCCTGTTCCTTGTTTGGTTGTGGGATTAGGGCAGATTCACCCAATTAACTATCTATTCGATATTAGATCATATATAGCCAGTATAAACTAAGTGATTATAGAAGTAATCACTGTGGTCACTATTTTATTATAAGAAATAAGGGTTTTCTTAAAGAATCTTTTCATTAAATATAAAGGAACTATTACAATTAACTCCATGAGTAACAAGTGAATACACCAGGGTTATATACAACAATGATCTAACAACCAATGGGATGTGTGCTATCCGCCTTAATTTCTATTCCTTGTTTGGTTGTGAGCTTAGGGCAGATGCGCACAGTCGATTGTTTGTTTACTCTGAGTCTTATATAACTTGTGTCCATTTAGTACTCATAGAAAGGGTTGTAAAGTCATTTTTACTTATCTTTCATTAAAGTAGGAAATATAGGATTTTCTAGAGGAACAGGCGAACTTTTCTAAATAGAGCTTACAACTTACTACATCTTTCAAATACATTTTCAACTACATTTTACAACAACATTTTACAACTTACTTACATCACTAAAATCTTATGAACTCACCAGCTTAATTGTTGATCAACTCTTTCAAATAACTTGTATTCTCAGGAGACTAATAGACAGGTACTCGTGCTGGGAATTCAGAAGATGGAGCATAATAGCTTCAAGTCTTGTTTTGTTATTTGCTTATGAATTCTATGTTTTGTGAACACACACATTGTAAACACTTTCTTTCTAATGAAATGGTTGTTCATTACTTGCTTACTATAATGCATATCTTGTGATACTAAACATGACGTCCTCCACCCCTGAACGTTTCCGCCGTTCCGGTTTTGGGGTGTGGCAGATTGGTATCAGAGCATTGTTTATAGTGAACTAAGTACATCAACCGATAAAAGATATACAACTATAAATACAATGGGGCTTAAGTGCTCTGGATAATGAGATATTTTAAGAGTATAACGATAAGTTATAAAATATACCTACTTGCTTATACATGTACATATTAGAACAAGTATCACGAGGAGAACAAAACTAAAGTATTTAAAGGTTGAACACTGTCGTCAACCTGAACAGTTATGTAATCATAGCTAGGATCAATATAGCCTGATCAACTATATTCATTCGAGATGTGACCGACATGTGTTTGGGAATGATGTGGTGTTGCAACAGTCTTAAAACTTACCTGAACACCAGTCAAGAGAATACTAGAACAAGCACATTAGAGTTAGAATACTATAGGAGTATTCTATGATACCATAACGCGATAACAAGTTTGAAACATACCAAGTACATTACGTTAAAATACTATAGGAGTATTTTAGGCCATATAAACAACTTATGTGATAACTTAAAAGACCCTTACAGATAGGTCTATAATCTTGCAATGTATACTCCCAAGGTTATATATAATTGAGATTTTATAGACTTAGAATTTGTGATCTACGCTTCACTACATGTTCCTTGTTTGGTTGTGATTTTGGAGTAGGATCACTTATTCGAAGGTCTATTTAATCTTGAATTATATACAACTTGTATACATTGTACAATTATAGAAGGAATCTGTAAGGATCACCCCATAAAGTTACCCTAAATCTCATAGATTCTTTAGTCACTTCCATTCTCGCACGACAAGCCCAGATAGATGTAACCACTTCCTCATAGTAGACAACAGAAGAGTCAGGAGTAAACAAGAGCAAGTTCATGAGGAGCTTTCAAAGAGGGATCAACAGAAGTGACCAAAACGTCTTACACGTCACACTAATAAATAATAATCTTGTTAACTTAATGAGCAAGTGGAAACACTGCTCACATTACGTGTTAGGATTATTTTCTTACATGCAGCTGGTAACAGTTATTCAGGCAACAGATATTCATTCGAGGCTAACCATTTCAAATTCATAGAGTTTATTAGGTATAGAATATTTTATGAATTGTTTCTAGAACCCTGTGGAAGTCAGGACCCGATACACCCAGAACTAGGAAAACCTTGTCTTTTCAGCTTTCGGCTTGTGTCCATTGCTTTAGACTTATTCCGTCTCATCTTTGTATTCTTTTAGCAAAGATGCCTCCTCGCAGATCAAACAGACGCACTACTCCGATAACTCCAACGCCACCTCCTTCGCAAATCGATATGGCAGCTATAAACGCTGCAGTAGTTGCGGCTGTGGCAACAGCCATGGCTCAATATCACTCCACCAGTACCAGCGGAGGTGGAACACCTACTGATTCTGCTCAAGATGAGGTCCTCGTGCGCTCGAGAGAGTTCTCCTACAAGGACTTCACCAAATGCCAGCCATTGTCCTTTAATGGGACTGGCGGAGTCATCGCTCTGATGCGATGGTTCGAGAAAACAGAGTCGATCTTCGAAATCTGTTTGTGACCAGTAGAGAGCAAAGTGAAGTTTGCTGCCTGCACCTTCTCTGTCAAGACCCTAACATGGTGGAACAACCATGTTAAGTCACTGACCCTATCAGTGGCTAACTCAATAGGTTGGGAAAACCTAAAAGAGTTAATGCGGGACAAATACTGCCCGTTAGGAGAAATTCAAAAGCTGGAACAAGAGTTGTGGGAGATCACTATGGTCGGCTCAGACATAGTGACCTACACTGACCGGTTCAGTGACCTAGCAGCTCTATGTCCCGGGATGGTTACCCCGGAGAGCAAGAAGATAGAAAGATACATTTGGGGTCTGATTGCTCCGACCCAAGGAAATGTGTTGTCTTCTAACCCAGCCACATTCGATAGTGCTAAACGCCTGGCTCAGCGACTCATCGACCATGGAGTCCGCCAGGGTGTAAAATTCCCTATTCCCGAGCCATCGAGGGAAGAGGACTATAATCAGAAGTCGGGGAACAAGAGGAAGAACAAGCGAACAACACAGGACACCCCACAAGAACAACAAGCGAGTACTATGTACGCCGCTACAACGCCTACTGCTCCAGCACCTTCCAGTCGATATGCTGCAACCCTCCCAAAGTGTGGAAAGTGCAACTATCACCACACCGGAGTATGCCGGGAAATGCAGTGTCTGAACTGCCACAGAAGGGGACACACAGTCCGTTTCTGCAGGGCACCGGCTCAACCGATCTCCCAAGTCCCCGGAGCTGAAGAAGACCAAGCCTGTTATGGCTGTGGTGAGACTAGACACTATCAGAGGGACTACCCGATAATAAAGAACTCAGGCGCAGATGGACGCATTCTGATGATCACCGCGGGGGAATCTACCCCGGAGTCGTCGACGAGCAGCGGTACGTTTTCGAAATAGTAATTACTTTGGAAATTAATTTATATTCATATAAGATTAAAACTTGGGGACAATACTTAAAAGTAATTATAACAACTCACATATTGAAATAGGTCACAGTATTCAAGAGAACGAAAATATCCGTTTAGATAAGCTATGATGGCTTAGCATATACATCAGGGTTGTGCATAACTAAGATGTTGCAGACTTAGAGTGAGTGATTCCGCTTAAATCCCTGTTCCTTAGTTGGTTGAGGATTTGAGGCAGAGTTACTCAGTCGACTGTCTTATTCATCTTAATTATTCATAACTTGTACATGGCAGGCGATCGTAGTGGTACCAAGGAGGATCAAGGTATAAAGTATCATCACCAGTTATCAAAGCACTTTCATTTGTATGTATGCGCACATAGCGATACGATACATAGGTGTGTTAACATCAAAGGGAAAACAGAAAGCCATGGATCATTTACAAAGAGTACATTGACGAACATACTAGGAGGACATTGTCGAACATACTAGGACTACATTGTCGAACATACTAGGGATACATCATCGTATAACAGACGTTTCTTTCAATTGGCCAAAAAGTTATTCAGTAAAGAGTCTGTTACTATCATTCGTCATGAGTTGGCGTGGTCCTCACCATACTAAGTTCATATGTTTCTATCGCCTCGATCGGCAAGTTCTTGAAACTTTCGTCTGTTGTAACGACAGTCCGACCTAAACCTCAGTTTTATCTTTCGTATTCTAAACCCCGAAGTACTCGTGCGAAGAGTACTTTGTCCTCCGAAGCCTTATCGTCAGATATCCGCAGACCGTCACGAAATACCACTCGTCCAGCAGACCAAGTTCGAGCACAGAGGCTATGGACGAGTACAGCCCACCTATCACTATTCAGTGTATACGCGAAGGTGGTATATGGTTATGATTACGCAGATTTAGTATGTGTGCTTCCGCCCTATCTCCTGTTCCTTGTTTGGTTGTGGACCTGGGGCAGAGTCGCACATCCGACTGTCTTACTAATCCTAATTATATACGACTTGTATACACGGGGTAATGATAGATGGACCAAGTATGAATCCTATCATGAACACCAGGGCAAAGTTGCCAGGTCTACGAGTAGGTATTCTGCCAATCAGAGGAGCGCAACCCCAATAGCAATGCTAAGAAAACTAATTTCGGGACGAAATTCCATCTAACGGGGGATGATGTGACAACTCGGAAAATTTTTGCTTTTAAAGCTCAGTCAATCAACTCAACTGAGTGTCAGACTCATTGGTAATGAGTTCTAGCCTGTTTAAAGGTCATTCTAAGGAGTTTTAAGCCTAGTACACTTAAGGAATGAGTGTTAGAATGTACCTGCTAGAGACACCGTACAAAGAATCAAGACTTAACCTCTTCAAAAAGAGTTCACGGCCACAACACTTGAGTTTACGGCCGTAAACTCAAGGTGGGCCGTAAACTCCCCCTTATAGGCTCATATTCTTCATCTTCCTTCATTATCTCATTTCCAACTCAAGAACACCCCATTTCTCTCTCAACTATCATCATGATTTTCATTCTAGATCTTCAAAAGTGTAAGTATTATTTCCTTGATTTGTTGTTACACTTCATCTCCTAGTTACCCTCTTTGATTTCATCCATGGAAATCATTCTTTTCTTAGATCTTCAAGTTTCACCAAGAACATCAAGAACAGACACTAGTGTTCTTGGCCAAAACCAACCATTTCAAGCTTCTAGATCATAAGTACTCTTCCCTATACTTCATATCTAGTTTGGACTCATGCTTAGAGACTTGAAAACATCACAAACTCAAGATCAAAAGGAGTTTACGGCCAAGCCATCTCCCATGGCCGTAAACCCCTTTAAGGGTGCCATTTTGGCCATAAACCCTCCTAGATGCAAGGCTTGTGACCTAGAACCCTTCATTGATGAGAATAGGACCTTAAACTACTCTCAAATGCATAAATGATCATGAGTTTACGTCTATAAACTCCTTAGGGCCGTAAACTCATCAAAAGCCTTCAATGAGTTGGTCTTTTTCAAACTAGTGTAGAGCAAAAGTCCCTAAAACTTCCCTAGCCTTCAAACCTACACTTATGCATGGTTGACCATGAGTTTACGGCCGTAAACTCCCTTTGGACGTAAACCCATGGTAGTAAACTCATGATATTGCCATTCCACTTCCCTTTGATGAATCACATGTGATTCCAACACTTGGTCAAAGTGTTTCCTAGTCCCGGAAGGTGTTTCCTTTCATATAGTTGCTTATAAACACTATATTCATGCCAATATGTGTCATTATATGGCATTTAGGACTTTTTGTGTCTCGGGACTTCATTCGTGGAACTTCTCATCCTTACACGCATACCCGTTTGAATCACCCACATCAGGTGAGTTCATACCCCGTAATGAATCTTTTAACTGTTTTAAATGTTTTACGGAGGGGAATACAAGTTGAACACAATGATAATTGTGTAATTGTTTGTAATAAACATCTTTCAAAATGTTACTTATGTCATTTATAAGTTGTCAAAACATTTCAAAAACTCTTTTAAAAGTTATGTTACTTTATAATTTAACAAAACTCCGTTTTTAAAGGTATCAACATAATTCTGTTAAAAATCCATAACTTCTTCATCCGATGTCCGGTTTCGTCTGTCTTTTTACCGTTGTACTACTATTGTTGAGACCTTCAATTCTCGTTTAGGTTGCGTCTGCTAAAAATCGCTCAATCTTTATTTCGAGTTTTTAGCTGTCTACTGTTGTTCTGAAACTTAAAAAAAATCATAACTTCCTCATACGAAGTCAGATTTGGGCGTTCTTTTTATGTATGCTCACAGTTTAACATAATCTATGACTTTCGTTTAGATACCTAAGGCTAAAAAGTATTTTATTGAAGTTTCACTTTTTACGCTTAACAGCGTTTTACCAGTTGTGCTGCGGATTTTTGATTGGTCATAACTTCTTCGTTATAACTCGGATTTGAGTGTTCTTTATATTTTTGAAAACCTTGACACTATATCTAACGTTTTATGCAACCCAATTGAGACTTTTGAACAGTTCATTTTTAACATTATTTTTGTTGATTCCAAATAGATTTTAACATTTGACTTTTGCACATTACATTGATTTGAAAATATCGGGTTGTCACATCATCCCCCCGATAGAGGGAATTTCGTCCTGATATTTAATCTAAGACAGAGTTTATGGACTAGGAAAAAGATGCGGGTACTTTTGCTTCATCTGATCCTCGCGCTCCCAAGTGTATTCAGGTCCGCGCTTGGCATTCCAACGGACCTTTACAATGGGTATGCGACTTTGTTTAGTTCTTTTAATTTCCCGATCCATGATCTCTATTGGCTCTTCCACGAAGTGGATACTCTCATTGATGTCAATTTCGTCTAGAGGGATGACGAGGGTCTCATCGGACAAGCACTTCTTTAGGTTCGACACGTGAAAGGTAGGGTGTATGTTATTGAGTTCCTGCGGTAATCGAAGTTTGTACGCCACAGGGCCGATCCTGGAAAGGATCTCGAATGGTCTGATATACCTTGGGTTTAGTTTCCCACGCTTCCCGAAACATATTAATCCCTTCCAGGGCGAGACTTTTAGTAGTACTCGGTCCCCAACCTGGAATTCCAAGGGTTTCCGTCTTCTATCCGCATAACTCTTTTGTCTGTCTCTTGAAGCCTTCAGTCGTTCTCGGATTTGAACAATCTTCTCTGTAGTTTCCCTTATGATTTCCGGTCCAATGAGAGTGTTGTCGGGTACCTGACCTCTTGCTAGTTGCGTGTCACCCACTTCAGCCCAGCACAGAGGTGATCTGCACTTACGGCCGTAGAGGGCTTCAAATGGAGCAACCTTGATGCTAGTGTGATAGCTATTGTTGTACGAGAACTTAACCAATGGTAAATGGGTATCCCACGCTTTACTAAAATCGATCACACAAGCAATTAGCATATCTTCCAAGGTTTGAATGGTTCTCTCACTCTAACCGTCGGTCTGTGGGTGGTAGGCGGTACTCATGTCTAGCCTCGTTCCTAGAGATTTTTGTAGTGACTGCCAGAACCTCGAGGTGAATCTACTATCTCGATCCGAGATAATGGATATTGGTACACCATGCAGTCGTACAATCTCCCTGATGTATGTTCTAGTTAGTTTCTCTAGCTTATCTGTTTCCTTTATTGGTAGGAAATATTCGGATTTGGTTAGCCTGTCGACTATCACCCAGATGGTGTCAAACCCGTTTGCCGTCTTGGGTAACTTGGTTATGAAATCCATGGTTATCCGCTCCCACTTCCACTCGGGTATTTCCGGTTTGTTGCAATAATCTCGAGGGCTTTTGGTACTCTACCTTGACTTTGGCGCAAGTCAGACATTTACCTACATAGGTAGCGATTTCGGCTTTCATGTTTGGCCACCAATACAGTTTCTTGAGGTCCAAATACATCTTATCTGAACCGGGGTGTATGGAGTATCGAGTCTTATGGGCTTCATCCATGACAACATCTCAGAATCCGCCAAACTTCGGCGTCCAGATCCGATTCATGAAGTAACGAACTCCGTCATTCTTGACTTCAAGATTTTTATCCATTCCTCTTAAGGCCTCCCCTGCCACATTTTTGGATTTCAAGGCTTCTATTTGAGCTTCCTTGATTTGTGTGGACAGGTGTGAATGGATCGTCATAGTTAAAGATTTCACTCGGCGGCCCGAGTATTCCTTTCGGCTGAGGGCATCAGCTACTACATTAGCTTTCCCGGGATGATAACGAATTTCGCATTCGTAATCGTTTAGTAGTTCTACCCACCGCCTTTGTCTCATGTTGAGTTCCTTTTGACTGAGGATGTGTTGAAGGCTTTCATGATCGGTGAAGATTGTACATTAAATGTCGTAGAGATAGTGCCTCCAGATCTTTAGAGCGAAAACGACTGCTCCTAGTTCGAGATCGTGCATGGTATAGTTGACCTCGTGCGTCTTGAGTTGTCTTGAGGCGTATGCGATGACCTTCCCTCGTTGCATCAGGACACATCCAAGTCCCTGGTTTGACGCATCACAGTAGACCACGAAGTCTTCTGTTCCTTCTGGCAAAGATAATATAGGTGCGCTGCATAGGGCTCGCTTTAGTGTTTGGAATGCAACGTCTTGTTTTTCTCCCCAGCTGAAGGTTACACCCTGTCAGGGTGGTAAGTGGCTTAGCAATCTTTGAGAAGTTTTGTATGAACCTCCAGTAATACCCGACAAGGCCCAAGAATTGTCGGATTTCCGTTGGAGTCCTTGGAGTTGTCTAGTTCTCGATTTCCTTGATTTTGGAAGGGTCCACGTGTATCCCCTCCTTGCTGACCACGTGACCTAGGAAATCTACTTTCCGAATCCAAAATTCGCACTTTGAGAATTTTGCGTAAAGCTTCTCTGTCCTTAATGTTTCCAAGACCTGTCGGAGGTGTTGGCTATGTTCCTCCTTGCTCCTTGAATAGATGAGTATATCATCTATGAATACGATCACAAATTTGTCCAGGAAAGGACGACATACTCGGTTCATGAAGTCCATGAACACTACCGGTGCATTTGTCAATCCGAAGGGCATCACTACAAACTCGTAGTGACCATAGCGAGTTCGGAATGCCGTTTTGGGAATGTCTCCTTCCAGGACTCGCAGATGGTGATACCCAGATCTTAAATCGATCTTTGAGAAGTAGCTCGCTCCTTGTAGTTGGTCGAACAGATCGTCTATGCGTGGTAAGGGATATCGGTTCTTGATCGTGAGTTTGTTCAGTTCCCGGTAATCGATGCACATGCGAAAAGATTCGTTCTTCTTTACGAACAGGACCGGTGCTCCCCATGGTGAGAAGCTCGGTCTAATGAATCCTTTGCTTAGAACTTCGTTCAGTTGGCTAGATAATTCCAGCATTTCTGCCGGTGCTAGACGGTACGGCGATTTTGCTACTGGGGTAGCTCCGGGAATCAAGTCGATCCTGAACTCGACTTGACGTTCTGGTGGGACTCCTGGAAGATCTTCAGGGAAAATGTCGGGGAAATTGTAGACTTCCGGAATGTCTTTAATGTCTTTCACTTCTCGTTTCTTGTCTACCACGTGGGCTAGAAAGGCATGATATTCTTTGCGAAGGTATTTTCGGGCTTTGACGCAAGAGATGATTTGTAAATTGGTATTGGGTTTGTCCCCATAAATGATAAGAGTTTTGCCGCTTGGCAGATTGAGGCGAACGGCCCTTTCGTGACAAAGTATATCGGCATGGTGAAGGCTTAACCAGTCCATACCGATGATGACATCAAAACTTCTTATAGTAATCGGCATAAGATCGATTTGGAACGAGTGTTCATTTAAATTTAACGTATAGCCTGTGTACATATTGTTTGCGCTTTCCGTTTTACCGTTTACCATTTCTACTGTGAATATTTTATTGAGTGCTTGGGGTTTTTGATTAAGTAAGTGTTTGAATTTATGACTCACAAAACTTCTCTCAGCACCACAGTCAAAGAGTATGCATGCATAAATGTTGTTGAGGAGAAACGTACCCGTAACCACTGTGGGATCGGCTATTGCCTCGTTCTACCCTATTGCCAACACTCTTCCTACACCGCTAGCATTCTTTGCCTTAGGGTAATCCCTCTTGTAGTACCCAGTTTCCCCACACCCATAACATGCCTGGCTCACTCCAGCACCAGGAACTTGGGTGATTGGTCGCGCCGGTGCCTTACAGAAACGGGCAGTGTGCCCTTTCCTGTCGCAGGTTTTACAGTGCATCTCCCGGCAATTCCCGTTGTGATGGTAATTGCATTTGTTGCACTTTGGTAGGTTCCCAGCATATTGTTTTACCGGCGTAGGGGTAACAGGGACAGCAGTGGGGGCAGTAGCAGCATGGACCGCCACTATTTGTTTCTTTGAAGGTTCTTGCAAAGTTTGACCTTTCCTTTTGTTCCAAAACTTCTTCTTGTTGTTGTTGTTGGCATTGCTGTTATTGTTGTTGCTTCCTTTGGTTGGTTCCGGGACGATGGTCGTGACATCTTGGCAGACCCCATGATCGACAAGGGACTGTGCCAGTTGTTTGGCACTGTCGAACGTCGGAAGCTAGCACACTTCCTCAAAGTTGGGGCGACAGCCCCCAGATATACCTTTCCACCTTCTTGCTTTCTAGGGCCATCATCCCTGGGCAAAGTATTGTCAAATCACTGAACCTATTCGTATAGGTTGTGATGTCCGAGCCCACCATAGTCAATTCCCAAAGTTCCTGTTCAAGTTTCTGGATCTCGCCCCTTGGGCAGTACTCTCGCAGTAGCATTTGCTTCAGGTTCTCCTAACCCATGGAGTTTGCCACCACCAGAGTTAGTGACTTGACGTGGCCATTCCACCACGTTAGGGCTCGTTCGGAGAAAGTACAGGAGGCAAATTTTACTTTGCTTTCTTCAGGGCATGAGCATATCTCGAACACAGCTTCCGTTTTCTCTATCCATTAGGATAGAGCCATCACTCCCCCAGTTCCATTAAAGGGGATGGTTTTGCTATTGGAGAAGTCCTTATAAGTACATTCCCCGGAGCGTCCCTGGTTTTGGCCATTAGTAGAGCTATTTATTCCTCCTCCCCATCCATTGTTACTCATTTGTGCCATTGCTGCAGTTACGGCAGCTGTTACAGCAGCCTGAAAGGTAGCAGCATCCATCGACGGAGGTGGTGGTGGAGGTGGTGTTGGTGCTCCTGTATTATTGAAGCGTCGAGGATTTCTTCTTGGTAGCATGATTCTGTCATAAGTTAAGATACAAATTCTTGATAAGTCTTCAGAAATGATTATGGAAAGTCTTAGTATCATATGCTTTGCGTTCCGAACATTACCGAAATTTGTAAGTAAATGGAAACTTTCAATAATAAGTGTATGATTTTCTTAGTATCTTAAGAACTTAATGGTATACTCAAGGAAATAATAAATGCGTGTCATTCTCATTGATTTTAGTATTTGATACAACAATCAGGAAAATTTGACCTTACATGGGTCTAGGGTACATCAATGATTAAAGGGAAAATTTGACAGCATTCCGGCCTCCGAATTGTGTACTCACAATCCGTCGGGTTTACATTTAGAAAAGTAACACCAACACTTAGCCGATAGGTATAGATATAGCGCCAGAAGCACGCGCTCTACTCCGAGCGGGTAGCATGTTGCGGACCATGGTATGTGGTTGTGGATGCCTTAGCTCGGGCTACTTGATGTTCAGCCTCGATGACGCGCCTTTCCAATGCGGCTTGGCTTCTACGGAACTCCCTTACCTCAGCTCTAGTAGCAGTGATGTCCTTCTGTAGGGAAAAGGTGAGCTCTATTGTTCGTTCATGCTCCTCGTCCAGTCGACGAAGACGTACCGCAGTGACAGCAGCGGTGGCCCCAATGTCCAAGAGTTGGCTGGCATTTGCTCTTGCTTGCTCGCCTTGGTTGGCAATGCGACGAACCATGACAGGGAGTGTTCTATCAGCCGAACCCCCGTTGCTGAGGTTATAAAAGCCTCGTGTCATGCCGTAGGGTGGGCGTTGCCCTTGTTCCCTGCTCCATCGCTTCAGATCCACAGCCCAGTGGGGTGTCGGGCCCTGAAAGTTCCTTTGGGGATTTGCTGCTCCTCGGGGAGGATTGTAGATCTCGGGTTCCGAGTCAGTGCTCCCACCATCTCCTTCCTCTTCTGACTCTTCATTTGGGTCTTCCTCGGTATCCTCTTCGGAATCCTCTTCTAGCTCCTCCTCGGGAATCTCTTCGGGATCTTCCTCTGGGTCCTCTTCAATCCAGCCTCCATTACCCTGATTAGGGTAGTAGGGATCCCCGGGAATGTGAAATCCTGCCATTTTGTCTAGTCGAGAAATAGAGGCAAGAGAATTTTATAAAAAAACTCGGGAGTAAAAAGGTAATTTTTGATAAATAAAATTTCTATTTATTTGACGATTTCCTAAATTTAACTAAATATCGAGGTTCGCACGATTACTATAGCTCTTATGGTTTTATAAAATACTCCTATAGTATGTCAAATTTGTAAGTTTGATTCTAGTATTTTCTTTGGTAAGTTTTCGACTTGTTGCTCACTACGACCATTCCTCGACATACGTTGGTCACATCCGGGATAAATATAGTTGATCAGGCTATATTTATTCTTGATTTGATTACATACCTCGAGGCCTAGTCGTAGTGTCGCAACTTGCCTTAATACTTTTTATAAAATTTTGCTATGATACGAGACCGATGCATGCGTGTATTTATACTTTTAAAAAAATATATATATCATTTTAATTTATTAAAAGTATCGTTTATGAAAACGTTTTGTCAGAGGATTTTTGGTCCCTTTGCATTTATAGTTTGTATATCTTATGTGGTTCGATATACTTAGTTCCATATAAACAATGCTCTGATACCAATCTGTCACACCCCCAAACCAGAATGGCGGAAACATTCGGGGTGGATGACTTCACATAGTATCATAACAGTTGAATATTGTAAAGAAAGTAAGCACAACCATCATAAATATAATAAAAACTTACATTGTTGCGTGTAATACATGTTTCAAAAGAATATTACAAATATGATGATTTAAAATGTTTTGATAATAGACGCCTTAGCGTTCCTTCTCCAAAAGCTGATGGTTACCTGTATTACTGATTCCCTGAGAAATACAAGTAGTTTTGAAAAAGTGTCAACAATTAAGTTGGTGAGTTCATAAGCGTTTTTGTACTGAAATTTGTATGTCCTTTAGTAAAAATAACTGAACGTGTTTTCCAGAAAATCCAATATTTTCTACATATAGTTTGAAAAAGTTCCAAAGGCTGGAATGCAATAGTATCTTTCGTGCTCAAATGGTGAAAGTGTATTTATACTCAAATAATGTATTTACTGAATGCATTCAAGAGTCTCGTAAATCAAACTTATTTTAATACTCCGTGTGAGTTTTATAACCATGCTATTGACCCAGACTGCCTGTAACAACGTTCTTCAGGCGTTGTAGTGTTATGACGTTTGTCACCCCAGACCTGCCGGTCTAACTGTAGCTAACAGTTTAGGTGCGGGATTTTCAATCCCGTATAGATCTATACACAAGTATCACGCTCTCCCTCCAAGAGATTATGGTTTATAATACAGGACTTGAAATGCGTACTTGAGAGTACGTTGAAGCTGAATGTCTCACAACACTTATTATTAATAGATTTACGAAAAGAAAAGTCTATATTTCTTGTAGATGAAAGTATTTCATTTTACAGTGTTTATGTAAAGATGTAATGAATAACTCGTAAACTATACCCATTATAGTTTTTCGAAAGTGTGTTCCGTTTGGTGATAAAAACTAGATGTAATACCAACTTTGCATGTAAAGGGTAACGTTGGTATCAATGCTATTTAACATTTATAAATGTAGATAAAGTATTTGAATCCATATAAATCGATGCTTATCTTAAAACATAAGTTTTTCTCGTATTTCACTTGTATTCCCCCCCCCCCCTAAAATATGAAAATGACGTGAAAATGTAGGGGTATGAACTCACCTGGAAAGTGTGGTGATTTGAAGAAAACGAGTTTTTCTCGGGCAGCACTTCGACCGGGAAGTGGTAAGTTTATCGGGATTCTCGGCGCTTCGGACCTTCGTCAGGGCTTGGATATGTAACCGGGGTGTCGGGGTCGTCACGGGGTGCTAAACATGGAGTAGAAGTGAGAGAGAAGAGTGAAATGAGCAAGGAAAGTCGGAAGTCTCGCATGCTATTTATAGGGTGAATTCTCGAGATTCACGTCGTGAACATGGGATAGTTCACGTCGTGAGTTTGGTCTGTAGACGCGGCGCCTGGTGGTCTAGTTCTGGCACACATCAGTCATATACTCACGTCGTGAGTCTCTTGCTCACGTCGTGAGTCTCGGATAAGGTTGGTGTGCGTGCCTCGAACTTCAAAAATTCATATCTCTCGCATACGAGCTCCGATTTCGATGTTCTTTATATCCACGCGTAGGTGAGAATATACTCTACAACTTTCATTTAGACTCTGTCGGCTAATTTTGACTTTAATTTTTAATATTATATTTTAAATAGGCCGGGACAGGATAATTCTGTTAAAAATCCATAACTTCTTCATCTGATGTCCGTTTTCGTCTGTCTTTTTACCGTTGTACTACTATTGTTGAGACCTTCAATTCTCGTTTAGGTTGCGTCGGCTAAAAATCGCTCGATCTTTATTTCGAGTTTTTAGCTGTCTACTGTTGTTCTGAAACTTAAAAAAAAATCATAACTTCCTCATACGAAGTCAGATTTGGGCGTTCTTTTTATGTATGCTCACAGTTTAACATAATCTACGACTTTCATTTAGATACCTAAGGCTAAAAAGTATTTTATTGAAGCTTCACTTTTTACGCTTAACAGCGTTTTACCGGTTATGCTGCGGATTTTTGATTGGTCATAACTTCTTCGTTATAACTCGGATTTGAGTGTTCTTTATATTTTTGAAAACCTTGACACTATATCTAACGTTTTATGCAACCCAATTGAGACTTTTGAACAGTTCATTTTTAACGCTATTTTTGTTGATTCCAAATAGATTTTAACATCTGACTTTTGCACATTACATTGATTTGAAAATATCAGGTTGTCACAACAGTCGAGTCTAGCACATAACAGTAGATGCCTTGGTAGAAGGCTACGTTTAATAGAAAGGACCATAATGCTAACCTTATGATTCCTTAATGTATACATCATAGGATATATATATACCAATAGGATCCAACAGGTAATAGGATGTGTGCTCTCGGCTTCATTTCCTGTTCCTTGTTTGGTTGTAGGCTTGAAACGGATTCACCCAATCTATTATCTATTCGATTTTAGATATATATATGTTCAGTATACATTAAGTCATCATAAGGGTACCAGGTATGGGTCAAGTCATAGGACACAAAGTCAATGCACAATTTTCTAGTACAAAACATACTTTCCAAATCAGAACTTTTGGTACACAAAACTAGAAACTTCCCAGTAAAGGGTTTAACCCATTTTATTAAACCATTATAAACTTAAAGGACTTTAGGTGATTAACTCTATAATATTTTAGTTTATACATCATGGTTATATATCATTAATACCCAACAGGTAGTTGGATGTGTACTTTCCGCCTTACTTCATGTTCCTTGTTTGGTTATGGGCTTAGGGCAGATTCACCCAATTAACTATCTATTCGATATTAAATCATATATAGCCAGTATAAACTAAGTGATTATAGAAGTAATCACTGTGGTCACCATTTTATTATAAGAAATAAGGGTTTTCTTAAAGAATCTTTTCATTAAATATAAAGGAACTATTACAATTAACTCCATGAGTAACAAGTGAATACACCAGGGTTATATACAACAATGATCTAACAACCAATGGGATGTGTGCTATCTGCCTTAATTTTTGTTCCTTGTTTAGTTGTGAGCTTAGGGCAGATGCGCACAGTCGATTGTTTGTTTACTCTGAGTCTTATATAACTTGTATCCATTTAGTACTCATAGAAAGGGTTGTAAAGTCATTTTTACTTATCTTTCATTAAAGTAGGAAATATAGGATTTTCTAGAGGAACAGGCGATCTTTTCTAAACAGAACTTACAACTTACTACATCTTTCAAATACATTTTCAACTACATTTTACAACAACATTTTACAACTTACGTACATCACTAAAATCTTATGAACTCACCGGCTTAATTGTTGATCAACTCTTTCAAATAACTTGTATTCTCAGGAGACTAATAGACAAGTACTCGTGCTGGGAATTCAGAAGATGGAGCATAATAGCTTCAAGTCTTGTTTTGTTATTTGCTTATGAATTCTATGTTTTGTGAACACACACATAGTAAACACTTTCTTTCTAATGAAATGGTTGTTCATTACTTGCTTGCTATAATGCATATCTTGTGATACTAAACATGACGTCCTCCACCCCTGAACGTTTCCGCCGTTCCGGTTTTGGGGTGTGACATACACTTCATAGAGGAACCGGTGAAAATCATGGACAAGGAAATCAAGAGAACGAAACAAAGTCGTATACCAATAGTGAAGGTCCGCTGGAATGCCAAGCGAGGGCCTGAATTCACTTGGGAGCTGGAAGATCAGATGAAACAGAAATACCCACAACTTTTCCTCTAGTTGCAAGAACCCATCCAAGATGCTAATTTCGGGACGAAATTCCCTATAACGGGGGGATGATGTGACAACTGGCAAATTTTGGGCCAAGCAAAGTCTAAGGTGTATTTATGTATAATGTAAAACCACATCATAACTTTGTTGCAATAAAACTTTGACAGCCAAAAGGGCATTATTTGTATAAGTAAATAATATGCTTGAAAATCATACTTGTAAGGAGCCTTTGAAAAGTCAACAAGTTAGAGCATAAATCATGAATTAACCCTTGCAATTAGAATTTTAGGCCTAGGAACCCAACAATCTAGTGATTTCGGTTTGCCTAGGATCGAAATCACCCTTTAGTGGGTAATACAAAACCGAAAACACCATGAGAGAATGGTTTAGGACCGAAATCACAAGCTAGGAAAACACTAGGACCGAAATCACATGGTGTACAAGGTGATTTCGTTCATGCCATGGACGAAATCACCAAATTGCTCCTTTTCTTAGTGGGTTTTCGACTGGAAAAGTAGATAATGGGGTTGAATTGGTGATTTGAAGTTCCATCTTTTCCCATGCAAATTAATACCCAACAGTTATCAAGGTAATTGTCCAGAAGACAACCAAGTAAATATCCTATCACTTTCTTTCTTTATCTAAGGCCGAAATCACCCCTTAAATCATCCACCATTCACATACTACTTTATTTTAACTTCATTTCCTCTAAAAGAACCAAGTCGAAGCTTCCAAGGATTAAATCTTCAAGCTTATTCTTAGAGTTTTGGTAAGTTTTCTTATTAATCTAGTGTTTTTATACACTATCATGTTAGTTTCATCATATTTACACGTATTATTATGTGTTAAAACTCTTAGGATAATATCACCTTCAAAGAGTTCATCAACCACATTCAAGTGTTTTAGGCTTTGACATCTTCACACCATCTCTTCAAACAACCCACAAATCCACTCAAGGTGAGTTCATACCCCCCCACATTTTCGAAATTTTCATGTTTTAGGGGAGGGATACAAGTCAAAATTTGTTGATCATACAAATACTTGCATGTTTCATCTCTATGTTAAAGTATAAGCCATTATTTGCGTAAGATATGGTTATTGTTGATCATACAAATACTTGCATGTTTCATCTCTATGTTAAAGTATAAGCCATTATTTGCGTAAGATATGGTTATCACTAGCTTTTATACAACTATTTGTGATATATTAGTTTTCAAATGCAAAACTAACAAAAACAAAACATGATCTATGCTATAAAAATCATGATGATTTGAAAAACTACAAGGTTTTTGGAAACTTTTTACCAAAATATAGATTTTCTAACAAAAAGGAGTACATTCTAGTTATTTCACTATTTTGTGGGTTACAACCAAAAAATATGATGTTTGACCTTACATTTTGAAACTACACAAAATGATTTATGTGTATTTATATAAATGGTTATATAAATGTTCTTGACAAACAAACATGATAAACTATAATTGGTATAGTTTGGGAGTCAAAAAACTACACTGTCATTTCAGAAGAAAGAAATAATTATTTAAAGGTATAATTATTTCTTTTACAAGAAAAAGGAGTTTTCAGTTCACGTAAATCAGTTGATACTGGTTGTGAGAAATTTAGCTTCACCGTACCTACCAGAGTACACATTAAAGTCCTGAATTATAACCAGAGTCTCTTGTAGGGAGAGCGTGACACTTGTGTATAGATCTATACGGGATTGACAACCCCGCACCTAAATTGTTAGCTACAATTAGACCGGAAGGTCTGGGGTGACAAATGCCATAACAGTTCTGACACCTGAAGAACGTCGTTCAGGCCAACTAGTCGCATTAGTATGGTTATAATAATTCACATAGGGTATTAACAAAACATTTGGTTTACGGGTTAACATACATTAAAGTAGTTTTATATAAAGATAAAACTTCATAACACCATTTTTCAGTACAACATTACTTACATTTTTAGTCTTGGGATTTAGACTTACAGTTCATGTTCGAAGAAAATATTGGATATTCTGGAAGTATACACTATCATTTTACACGAAACAGTTACAAAATCCTTCTCTTAGAAAACGCTTATGAACTCACCAACTTAATTGTTGACATTTTTCAAAATCACTTGTATTCTCAGGAAACCAGTAAACAGGTAATCACAAGAGTTTTTGGTGGATGGGACGTCGTCGCATCACGTGATTTGTTTTTGTCATATGCATTTGATATCATGTAAACAATGTTTTGAGTACAATGTAAACTTATTAAATATTCAATACAATGGTTGTAATGATTTGATCACTACTATTCAATTGTTTTGATATTGTACATGAAAGTCATCCACCCCTAGACGTTTCCGCTGTTTTGGTTTGGAGGGTGACATAAAGTGTCTAGTTTATTAAAGTATTCTGATAGTGGAGATCCATTTTGATTAAGAGAGTTATGACGTTGATGAATGTTGAAGACAACAGATCCATCAACTTTGTTATAAGTTTCAAAAAGTCCATTCCAAATTTGCCTAGCGGATTCAGAATAAGCATGACCTAAGTAAATATATTCTAATATTGATCCAAGGATCCAAGAGCCGACAACAACATCAACACGTTCCCATTTTAATGATTTAAGTTCATCATCAAAATCCTTTTTAAAGAACCATCAACAAACGCTAACTTAGTTATAGCCTTAAGACTTCTAATCATAGAACTACGCCAAACAGAGAAGTTTCAGTCCCGGTAAGCTTGAAATTTACAATAGTAGTTAGAGTATTATCTGATTGATGTATATAAAAAGGATCATCATAAGTTGCAAGATCAGTTTTAGTTCCACTACCAGATTCACTAGTTGGAGTTGCTCCAACCATTTTACCAAGATGTTAGCAATAATCACATAAGCACAAGTAAAGCATATAAGAAAACAAAGACAACTGTGACCAATGAGAAGTTAAGATGGTCACCATAGTATGTTGGGGCCCAAGAGAAGCAGTCACACCTCGAAAAAACAATTAATCCAACCAGAAATGATCAAAAAGTAACTGGTGTACTCAAGACAACCAAGATCTCCCAGATCTACAATTAAAAAAGATATAGAAAGGAACAAGAAAACGCTCACAAGGGTCCAACATACATTTTTAAAGATCAGATAAACGGAAGATCGGCTCCCTGTATTATGTTCCCTACTAGAGTTAATCGATGATGACGTCCGTTCTCTAGTAGAGTTGTTTCAGAATGTACATGGGTTAAGTGATCTGTGACTAGAGTTACGGATCCACTCCACGATACAATTAATCAACAGATTCACAGATAACCATAAACTCTTTACAGTAACCGGAATCTTAACAAATAAGTTCCGATTTTCGGGATAGCAACCAAGAAACCTCGATCAAAAAAAGAACCCTAAATTTTCACAGACCAAGTCAACAACCTGGAGATTTCTGTAGAAAGCCCTAGATCGACCCCAGTCTATGTAAATCTACAAGGATCGAAATACAAAAAAAGCAACGTATAACTTTCAACTCAGATGAACAATGTAACACCCCGACTCCCAGGTATAAGTTTTAAAACCTTATATACATGTTTATGGACCTACTCGACAAGTTGGTTGCCCCAATTCGTCGTGTAGAGGCGGGTTAGCCCGCTTGGATTATTGGACCTACTCGGCGAGTCGGAGGACCCTGAATCAACGAGTAGGAGCTGGAAAATGAAACCCTAATTTCCGGGGTTTTGCATCCTATTTAAAGGGTCATTAGCCTCCCTCAGCCTCCCTTACCGTCCCCCTTGAGTCCAGAAAACCCTAATCTCGAATACCCTCCATTTTTCTGTGTGAAGGAGCTTGGAAAGTGGTTTTTGTGAAGAAGGCTTGAAGTCTAAGGAGCTTGGAGCAAAGAAAAGCTTGCATATCTGACTCTACTTCATCTTGGCATCATTTTGAAGGTAACAAGTCGTTACCTTGACTTCCCTCTAGCTAGATCTCTCCATGCTTAAGTTTAGAGCCATTTTAGCATATATGTGAACCATTTTGGGTATTGGTCATGATATGAAGTTGTAACTTCAGATCTGGACTTCTATAAGTCCCTATAACCATAAAGTTATCATATTTAGCAAGCTTGGGCCTTTCTCTTTGGGTTAAACCTTTACCTTAGCTTGGTTTTGGCATTTAGGACCATGCATGTACGTAAAGTTTGCAACTTTACGTGGAAACCATGCCCTAGGAGGTTAGATCTGCAATATGGAGCTTTGGGGTGGCTTAAAAACGTCCGGATAAGAAATGGGCTGAAGGGACTCGACGAGTCGCATAGCCGACTCGACGAGTCGGATGAAGATTTCATGTATTGGTCCCGCATGAACTCGGCGAGTCAGTAGGAAGACTCGACGAGTCAGTTAGGGTTTTCCCGACATTTGGACACGCATGGACTCGATGTGTTGGTTAGAAACTCGTCGAGTCAATTAGGGTTTTGATGATTCCTAAGTTCTTAAGGAACTCGACGAGTTGCTAGCTGCACTTGACGAGTCGGGTCAACATGGACTGTTGACTTTGACCGTTCACCTTGACTTTGACCAAGGGATGACCAGTTGGACTTTTGAAGGTATTTTGGTAATTTGGGATTCTGATATACTTGGTTCTATGGTGGTTATAGGTGGTTGAGTTCGTGACAGTGATTCGGGAGTTTGATCTTATCATTACAGTTCGACATCGTGAAGTGAGTTCTTCTCACTATATCAACAGGGTCTACGGCACCAAGGCCGGCCCTTTATGATTTGTATCCTTGTTATAGGATGGTTGCTATGTTAGTGATCTATTAGATCAATATCCTGGTTATAGGATGGTTGATATGTTAGTGATCTGTTAGATCGGTATCCTGGTTATAGGATGGTTGATATGTTAGTGATATGTTAGATCGGTATCCTGGTTATAGGATGGTTGCTATGTTAGTGATCGGTTAGATCGTTATCCTGGTTATAGGATGGTTTCCATGTTATTGATCTGTTAGATCTGTATGACTATCTATACTTGCTAGCTAGCGTATGATATTTATGTGCACATGTTTGTTGGTTTGGGGGAATTGGGTTGAGGCAAGTCCTGCTTTGTGATGTAGGCTAAGATAACCAAGGCGGACCGGATAGACTGCAGACCCAGCTAGGGCATACTAGTCAAGCCGAAGGCCCGGCGAGCAGTCTGGATAGGCTGAAGGCCCTGAGAGGCGGTCCAGACGTGCCGATGGCTCGGAGAGCGGTCCAGATAGACTGATGGCCTGTTAGGCGGTCCAGTCAGACTGATGGCTCATTATGCATGTTGTGTTTGTTTATATGATATGGTTATATCTGTATGACGTTGGTATTTTGAGGGAACTCACTAAGCTTCAGGCTTACAGTTGTTGATTTTGTTTCAGGTACTTCTAATGATCGTGGTAAGGCGAAGGCGTGATCGTACACCTCCTTATGTTTCATGATTTGATTCTGGGATACTATGACACTAAACTATTTTGAAAACAAGTTTTGTAATAATTATTGGTTTTGAAATGTTTTAAAAAGTTTAAATTCGGCATGATTTTTATGGATGTTACAAGTTGGTATCAGAGCCTTGGTTTGAGTGAATTGGAGGAAACACTCGTGTGTATCCAATCTCAAACTGAGGACAAGATTTTAAAATGATTTTTTTAAATGGTTTTCAAAATACTAAAGGAGGATGCAAGTGGATGATCAGTCGTAGCGAGTAAGTAGACCCCAAAATACCTTACAGATTATTTGATTTATGTGATATGTTAGAACAACATGCTAGTACTAGGCTAGGGATCTTCAGGAATTGCATGATAGAATTGTCTGATTATATGATGCCTGATAGCCTAGGGTTTTCCTTATATGAAATTGACATCATTACTGTAGTTGCTTAGTGTATGCATCACGGTTGTACATAATTAAGATCTTATAGCCTGAAAATGTTTGGTTTGGCCTTATTTCCTGTTCTTGTTTGATGAAGGGCTTAGGGTAGGATCAGGTATTCGAAATTCTATAGGGTCCGTTGTTATGTATGGCTAGCATACACTAGTGCTGCAGAGTTTGTGGAAGTTTCATGGATGAGTTGCGTGGGATCAGTCCGCGTATTAAGATACTTGTATGTATGTATGGATATGCGAAAGAGAAAATAAGATGGATCAAGATACATCAATTGAAGAAAGGAGCCAAAGTGGTACAGTTAGTCTTTACTAACTGATAAAGTGAGTTATTACTCTCTCTCTCTCTCTTTAGTTTGTGTTATATATATATATATATATATATATATATATATATATATATATATATATATATATATATATATGTGTGTGTGTGTGTGTATGTGTGTGTTTGTGTGTGTATATTGAATCTTGGGGCACTAAGTGAATGTCCCCAAGTAATGAGATGAAGATAGATGAAGAATATATGTGTAAGAACATGTATTTTACTATGTACATATATTAAGAATATGTATGAGGTATATGTTAGAAGCATGTAGCAGAGCATGCAAATATACCTAGAGTATGCTAAGAAGATAATAAGGGTATTTGTTGATACCCAAGAGACAGAAGAAAGAGTTAGAAGATGATTATATGCTGGATAATCATAAGATTAAGTATGTGTGTCTAGACATTATTGGTATTGTGTAAAATACCAATATGTTATTGGACATAGATAAAAATTAAGTACATACTAAATTAAGTACTATAAGAGAAAGATTAGATGATCTCTTGATGAGATAAAGAGATAGAGTTTCCATGGGAAAATTGTTATGTAATGAGTCACACAACAAATATAAAGATGTAGAGAAAGATGGTTCCTTTGAGGACAAGAGATAGAGGTTCCTCCAGGAACAAGAGTATGGGTCATTTGGGGACAAGAGATAGAGGTTCCTCCGAGAATAAGAGTATGGTTCCTCGGGGACAAGAGAGATATTCCTTCGGGAATAAGAGTATGGTTTCTACGAGGGCAAGAGTATGATTCCTTCAGGAATGATATTATGTCCCCACAGGAATCCAGGCTGTGTAAAGATAGATAAGATAGAGAGAGGTTCCTTGAGAAGAACAAGATAAGATAGTTCTTTGTAAGAAGTTAGAGATAACCCGTGAAGGATTAAGAGTAAGGAATCCTTAAGGGGATTCAAGAGAAGTAGAAATATTAAGGATCCATGAGGGATGATAAAAGAGAGGAATAAGACCGGATGAGAATACTTGGTAATGTAGTGTGGATGTTATTCCCTTAGAGTATGATATGAGACTGGACCGTTGAGTCTAAATTAGAATAGAATGTTGAGGCATTAGATATGAGAATAAAGAAGAGAAAGAGTAGAGTAAAGTAAAAGAGATAGCGTAGAGAAGAGAAAAAACAGAGAATAAAGTAAGAGATAGAGAAGAGCCAGAGTATAGAAGAGGTAGAGTAGAGAAGATATAGAAGTAGATACAGAGATAGAGTATATGCAGAGTATGAGAAGAGTTTGAGAAGAGGCTTAGAAAGAGTAAGAGAGGGAAAGAGAAGACTGTGAGAAAGAATAGAAAGAAAGATTAGAGTAGAAGAGAAGAGACAAATGAAAGAAGTGAGAATAACATTGTATGTTATTAGAGAAAGAGTTGGATGATAGAGTATAAGAAGGAGAAGCAAGAAGAATCATAAGAAAAGATATTAAAACATATATAAATAATCTATAATTTAATTATATATTAATAATCGAAATAAAAATATTTAATCTATTTAAACTTTTAAAGTATTTGAAGTAGTTTAAAAATATACGTAATTTATATTCTACTAATTTCTATCCAATTGAAATAATTTATATTCTACATTATCAGGGACGGATGAAAAAAAGTCACATCACCCGGTAAATCAATTCCATATTTGAATAGAGAAGGCATCCATTCAAATATGGAATTGATTTCCCGGATGGTGACTTTCTTTCCTCTGTCTTGACAATATAGAGCAGTTTCTTAATATCTTGAAGACCTTGATGCAAAGTAAGAAAAGAAAACAACTAAGGTTCTATTGTATTCCGTGGTGTGGATTATTTAGAATTCTTCTAATGCTTTGGTTTTCAACAAGATATGCTCTTTTTTAATGGCGGCAGATCAGTTGGTTGTGTTTAATTGGATTAAACATAGATATCCTTTTAAAAGTAATTGTTGGTTAGTTTGGTGTATTTATCTTTACATTGTTTGTAACATATAATTGTTTTGTAATTTTCTCTAGCATCTTCCTAGTGTTTTAATACATTCACAATGTTTTAATGCATTTCGCACTTCAAAGAAAAAACTAGTAATTTCATCTAATATTCTACTTTATATTTAACTTTAGTATAATAAAAACTAAAAAGAACATCGATCAGTAAAGTCATATTTACTGTTGTAAATGTAAAGTTAAGATACGTAAATGTGTCGATTATGCAATTTTTCCTCCAGCAAATATATTATTATCAACAAAATCATATTTATTAGATCATAGGAGACATAGGACTACTTTTGTACATGTGGCACTGTTGACTTTGACTTTATAAAAAAATGAATTAAACTTATATTACTATGCGCCAAGAAAACCCCCTATTTAACGTGTACATGTGAGCAAACAGTATTCCTTTTTCTGTCTCCAACATGCCTTTACGATCCACCTCTATTCTCCTTCTGGTTTTGTTTCTCTTCCCTTCTCATTCATTTCCACTCTCCACGTCCTCCCGATGGATCGTCGACCAAAACTCCGGCTACCGCGTAAAACTTGCATGCGTAAACTGGCCGGGCCACCTCCACGTCATGATCCCGGAGGGTCTAAACAAGAAGCCGATGAAGGCCATTGTCTCGGACATTTCTCACACAATGGGGTTCAACTGTGTTCGACTCACATGGGCTACTTATATGTACACGCGTTACTCGAATGTCACTGTTTCGGAGTCACTAGATAAGTGGAACTTGACCGGCGCTAAAGAAGGTGTCCGGAAAAACAACCCTGAGTTGTTGGAGATGAGCGTCGTGGAAGCTCAGAATGTCGTCGTTAATGAGCTTGGGAAAGGGAAGTTGATGGTGGTGCTCGATAATCATGTCAGTTTGCCGGAGTGGTGCTGCGGTGAGAAGGACGGAAATGGGTTTTTCGGGGATGAGTTTTTCGATCCCGACGAGTGGTTGCAGGGTTTGGTGGCGGTTGCTCGTCGCTATAATAGCAACCCTTCGGTATGAGTTACGTATTAACTATTATTCAAAAGTTAAATGTACCCTTTCGTGTAGTTTACAAAAGTCAAAAAAGTTAAGAGTTTCTTTTCCAATGAAATATGAATACATACACAATAAAGTTTTTATGGTTGGGTTAATTGTTCAACTAGACTACACATGCTATCTTATGTATTTTTATAAAGAGGGTACAAAGGGCATTTATATTTTTTGTACAATCGACATACAATAAAACTCAATCTCCCAACTTTTTAAGTAGGACAAAGTGACAAACATCTTCATTTTTTGTTTAGTTGATCAAATGTTAGTTCAATACATGCTAAATATAGTACATGGTCGTATCTCCTATCATGTCTTGTAATAGGTAACAAAAGAACGTATTAAAAAATTTAGTTAGATGATCAATAACTATGTTTTATATGGTAATTGTTAGAGAGTTTATAACAACTTTTTTATTTGCCTTAGGTTGTGGCGATGAGCATGCGAAATGAACTACGGGGCCCACATCAAAATGTGGCGTCTTGGTATAAGTACATGCAACAAGGTGCGGTTTCTATTCATCAAGAGAACCCTGACATTCTTGTGATTTTTTCGGGTTTGTCATATGATACAAACCTTAAATTCTTGAAAAGTGAACCCTTGTCGATCAATTTGGATAACAAGTTAGTCTTCGAGTCACATTGGTACCCGTTCGGCCAACCATCTGATAAATGGATTTTGCAGACGAATGAATATTGTGCCAATGTGACCAAATGGTTCATGGACAATTCTGGGTTTTTGTTTCTTACAGACAAAAACTCAGTTCCTCTATTTCTAAGTGAATTCGGTTTAGATCAGCGTGGTGAAAATGAAATGGAGAACCGTTATTTCATTTGCTTGTTGATGACAATGGCTGAAAACGATATTGATTGGGCGTTATGGCAGCTACCGGGGAGTTTTATGCTTAGGGAAGGGGAAGTTGAAAAGGAAGATGTGTTTGGGATGTACGATTTCAAATGGAAGAAACTTAGAAATTCTACGGTACTAGAGAAGTTACAGTTTGTTCAAACGAAGATTCAAGGTATTATTTCCTTTATTTATAAAGGGTAAAATATTATATTATAATATTAAGTTAAAAGAAAAATAACAACGTACTTTTATTAATTTGTTTACTGTAACATATTTTTTTTTATGTTTTTTCTTATTATGATATTGTATTCTAAATAATATACTTAACTATAAATCCTGATACAAACCAAATTTTACTGTTACAGCTATATTGATACTTTTTTAATACAACATTACTATAAAGAAAAACTAAAAATACAATGTTCTAATCGTGTGTTTCTTTTTGAAAGCAAAATACTTTAATAAGTAAATAAAATTTAAATTACAATGTTGTTGTAACCAAAGAAATGAAAGTAGCATATGTTATAATAAAAGAATATATAAAGTGTGTAATTGTATCTTAGCACTATAAAAAACAGCATGAGTACTTATTCCAAACAATAATATCTACATTGAGATGAAATTTAATGTTAACACACTTTGTTTGTAATTTTCCTTTTCAATACTTACATATATTCTTATGTTATTACACCATAGGTAATGTTGAATCAAGCAACCAAACATCTTATATCATCTACCACCCCTTAAGTGGTAAATGTGTCAAAGCAGGTAACAACCTTTCAATGACGAAATGTATACAGGCCACTCGGTGGGACCATTTACATGATGGTGGGGCGATCCGGTTAGTGAAAAAGACGACACATTGTTTAACAACTATCAAACAAGGCTTGCCACCTATCATCTCTGATCACGAGTGTTCGAGTCCTCAAAGTTTATGGAATGTTGTTTCAAGCTCAAAACATCATTTGGCTTCAAAAGATATCCAAGGGAATGATGTTTGTTTAGAAGTCGATCTTTCTACTTCAAAAGTTGTCACTAACAAGTGTTTATGTCTTGATGATAATTTGAGAGATGTTCCAAAGTGTGAAGAAAATCCACAAAGGCAATGGTTGAAGCTCATTCCAACTAATTAAGAGGTATTAAATATGTTCATGAAACTTAATTCTTACTTTTTAGGGTCAGGGTAACTAAGATTTTAAGTTCTTACAACAAAATTGACTTTTTAAGGTGGATGTAATTGTATATAACTTTTAATCACTTGGTTTTAACTAATATCTAATATTATTTGTTCTAGTTTATGAATGTCATGTAATCTTTTCACAAATGCATATCCAAACACTCAATTATATCATTGTCGATGATCATGCTCCTATTGAACAATGACGGATTCACATGAAATATACGAACTTTAAGATAATTGTGGCTTATGATTCGTATTTATAATCAATAGATTATGATCCCGATTTTAGAAAGCAGTTATTTAAGCTCTAATTTGATTATTTTTGTTCATGTAACAAAATCTTTGCCTCTAAGCTTAGGCATTCTTTCACAATCAGGCAGCCTATCTAGAATCAAATATTAAAGCCCAAAAATTCACTTGAGTTGACAATTACAATGTGGGCTTTTATGTGATTAGGGACTCCAGTATTAAATATTTTGGTTGGACATTTTGTGCTTTGTTCAGTTGCTGTCGATCTAAGAGGGCCCACTTAGGGAGGAGGGAGTTGTTCCCTCTCAACCCACCCAACCCAATGAACCAACCGTCACATCAGCTTTTCTTTTTGATTTTTCTTCATCTTTCCCAACCCACAACACACGGAAATCCTATCTTTCTCAACCCATTCAACCCACTCAATTAAAAAAAATACAAAATAATCAAGGTAAAATCTTAATTAGCAATAGAGTTATCGCCGGTACCACTCTCTCTTTAGCCGGTTGTTTAATTGGTTTCACGAACCCACTTCATCCTCTCTCTCTCTACTTTCTCTCTCTCATTTTCTCTTGTACCGTGTGTTTTAAGATTTGTACCTTTGTTGTTTAGTATTTTTTTTAGTTGAGTGGGTTGAGTGGGTTGAGAAAGATAGGATTTCCGTATGTTGTGGGTTGGGAAAGATGAAGAAAAATCAAAGAGAAAAACTGATGTGGCAGTGGGTTCATTAGGTTCGGTGGGTTGGGAGGGAACGACTCCCTCCTCCCTAAGAGAGGAGGGAGTCGTTCCCTCCCAACCCACCGAACCCAATGAACCCACTGCCATAGGGAGGAGGGAGTCGTTCCCTCTCAACCCACCGAACCCACTGCCACATGAATTTTTCTCTTTTGTTTTTCTTCATCTTTCCGAACCCACAACACACGGAAATCATATCTTTTTGAACCCACTCAACTCACTCAATTAAAAAAAATACAAAACAATCAAATGTAAAATCTTAATTAGCAATAGAGTTATCGGCGGTACCACTCCCGCTTCAACGAGTGGGTTGATTGGTTTCACTAACCCACTTCATCATCTCTCTCTACTTTCTCTTTCTTATTTTCTCTTGTACCATGTGTTTTAAAACTTGTACCTTAGTTGTTTTGTATTTTTTTTAATTGAGTGGGTTGAGTGGGTTCAAAAAGATAGGATTTCCGTGTGTTGTAGGTTCGGAAAGATGAAGAAAAATAAAAGAGAAAAAATGATGTGACAGTGGGTTCGGTGGGTTGGGAGGGAACGACTCCCTCCTCCCTAATGTTAGATGTCCACTAATATATATATACTCTTTATGATAACGCACAACCTGGTGTTTTAGAAATTAGAACGAAATACTACATAATATGAAGTGTCCGTATGTCTTGGGAACAGTATTATGTGAGTGCAAAAATTGAGGATAGTTTTATAGTAGGAAAAGAGTGAAGTTTGTGGTAAACTATAGTAAAAAAGGCTCGTCAACATGAAATATTATCAATCAAATAATGTGCACACCAATTAAAAAGTATGTCCAAAGACATTTATTTCATGGCCATATTAATATGTTTAAAGATTATTGTAATATTTAGATTTTAAAATCTTTTGGGGTAATCTTATCTTATACACAACAAATTATTTAAAAACAAAACTATAGAAATGAAGCATGTGGTCATTGGCAAATACTATATAGAAAAATAGGTAGACATGGATCCTAGATAAAATGTGTCCCACCTATATTTTACTAAAGAACTAGGAGGTGATCATGTGTGAACCACAGGACGGTATTTCTGTAAATTTGTCATATATAGGGATTGTTTCTGTAACTTTCTTAGACACGGATCATGTGGGTAACTTTCTTACACAATGATCATTTTTGTAATGTACGTTAACTGTTAACTGATTTGTTTATTATGTCATCATATTTTTATTTTTCCTATTATAGCATCCCACTTTAAGAAATATATCAAATTATAGCAAGATCATTTATATACAAAACATTTTTCACAAAGTACAATGTCATAATAAGAAAAAAAATTCAAGGATGTAATTATGTGGTAAAAAAAAAGTTATCATATAATAATAATAATAATAATAATAATAATAATAACAATAACAATTTAAAACTTACAATATTAGATTCGTAAAATTATTTACTGTCTCATTATTAGAAATTGAAACCATTGGACAGATGTCGATCGCAGAGATGATGATTTGAAGATGTATGCATATCATTCATTTCCATTCCTGTGTAAAATGATCCAATTTGTGGAGGGCAATTTTGTAAAAGTGAAAACAAACAAATCTGTAACATCCCAAAAATCAAGGTAAATTTTTCATTTTTAAAATTCAACCAAAAATCATAATTGTTTACAAAACATAGTTCCCAAAAGTAATAATCACGAATCAGAGTATCTCAAAATCATATATCATAAAAATCAGAGGGATGTACATGACGTATTTGTTTTCCCTGATCATCTAAAGTACCTGAAACATAAAATTTAAATTGTAAGCGAAAGATTAGTGAGTTTACCCTAAATAGCACACAACAAAACATATAGAAAATAATACATACCGAGTCCACAACCTCCCAGTTGGATTACCCATGGCCCACAACCTTCCTGTTGGATTGCCCTGGCCCACAACCTCATGGTTGGATTGCCCCCTTCCGGCACACAACCTCACAGTTGGGTTGCCACCAACCCATAACCTTTTGGTTGGATTGCCCGGGTTTGTTGACTGGCAACACAAAGCAGTACAGTCTCAACCCAAACACACAATGTCAACATGTAAAACAAATAAACACATAACAACAATCAGATAATCATACAGATCTCAACAGTTCAATACAATATAGCAACATTCCAAACCATAATACACAATCTACTCGGCCGACAGTGGTGCCTTTGACCCACAGGTACAGTGAGGAAAACTCACCTCATCGGCTGAAAAGATAGCAGTAATGAATGTTAGTCCACAGTCAACTCTACAGGTCACCTACACAACAAACAGTGACCTAGAATCAAACTATAGTTCAAAATACCTAAAATACCCTTAGGTCAAACTTGGTCAAACTCCAGGTCAAAGGTCAAGGTCAAAAGTCAAAAATCAAGGGAAGGTCAAGTTGGCTGAGTACGCCCCGCGTACTCAGCTGTTATGTAACACTTGAATCTTGGTATGTTTCTTTATTGCCTTTATTATTATAAAAGTTGCATTTTTTGGTCCTTGGGCAGTACGCAGGGCGAACCACATGGTACGCTTAGCGTACAAGCTGTGAAGCGAGTACGCGGGACATACCACATGATACGCTTAGTGTGACAACCGTCAAAATTCGAGTTAGTTCTAGATTTGATAAACTTAGTTGCACATATAGGCACAACACATATTAGACTTAGTAATTAGAAGCTAAGTTATAACCTACTAGAAACTTGGAAACAGATAGAAACAATGGATGGTGTACTTAGATTTCACCTTGATATGTGAATTCTACATCTACTAAGCTGTAGTGACTATCCATATTTGGATCACTCTTTGACTCGAACAACATTTCATGAATCATATACACACATCATGCACTTGACCTAGAAGTAGAAGTTAGTTCAAAGTCTCATAGAAACTTAAGTCAAATTTGAAGACTAGGACTAGTATACTTGATTCCTCAATTTCGCTTGAATCTTGGAATCACTACATAGAATGCCAATAAACCGATAAAAATAAATTACAAACATTGTTTATAACTATAAAAGAGTTATAATACCATAAGATAATTTAAAGTCTCAAATATTCTATTTATTTTAATATTCAAAGTTTATTAAACTCCAAAACCCTAAAAGCCCTAAAAACTCATATTTATAAACTTTAACCTTAAAAATCCTATAAAAACAATTATGAACCTTATAATATTATCTTATCATAATAATTATTATGAAATAAAATTCAATGAAAAACAAAGATTTAGTTATTAACATTTACCCTTGATTTATAAGTCAAAAATCAAGAGTTTTATGCATAAAAACTAGGTTAAGGTGCACATTTTATTAAAAGTTGGATATTTTTATAAAAGATTTGAATTTTTATAAAAGAAACAAGAGAGAGAGAGAGCCTCTCCTCCCCTAAAATCGGATCCCTCTCTCCCCATATCTCTCTCACACTCTCATTCTCCAACACACACACACATCTCTCTTCTTTCTCTCTCTAGAAAAGTCTCTCTACCTTCTCTCTACTTTTTCTCTCAAAACACCACTCCATTCTCTCTTCCTCCCTCTAAGAACCAAGAAATTTTCCAGAAAACAAACCCAAGAACACTCCTCAAACTCGAAATCTTCATCATCTTGTGGTATTCTTGAAGGTAAAATCGATTTCTACTTCACTTTTCCTTCAAGATTTGTTCTTTTTCTTACACTTTCTCCTTCTTCATCTTCTTCAAACTTGTTTTCTTTTTGTTAAAATGGTTTTTACAACATGATGGATGTGTTTTAACACCATGCATGTATGATAAACAAGGTTGCATGTTCATGATCTTAGTGCAAAAATCGATTTTAAGGATTAAAACATCAAACTCAAGTTAAGAGTTTTTGAGAAACAAAATTTTGTTCATAAATGCATGTATACATTTTGATAAGTTTTAATCTTTTGATCTCTGGAAACATGACTAAAATATGAGTTTATCATGATATATTTAAAATACTTGAAAAGATTTACTCAAGGAAATGATGAAAACCCACTTTTCTAACAAATCATCATGCATGCAATCTGCCAGATTTCTTTACCTGACTTTAAACTGTCATATCTCACTCATTTCTTAGCCAAAATTCGTGATTCTTTTTCTGAAAAATAATATTTTAAGTTAGCTTTCAAACCCATCTGACCTCACTGGAAAATTCCAATATTTCGATTTTTACCAATTTTTACAAAACTGTTGCTCAAACAGCACTTTCCTTATGAACATTTGTTTTGTGTTGCATGTTCAAAGGACTTATTCATCACTAAAAATCATTCGAAAATTATTTTATACTCTTAATATCATGTATTAATAGGAACAAAAAGATCTTGATTCAAAAGTCTTTGTAACATGTTGCAAAAATTGTCAAAGTAACATCAATAATCTTTACATAAATCACAAGAACCAAGTTTTCTCTATACATTTTATTGAGCCTTTAGGCATGGTTTTCAACATCAAAAATAAGGAAACAATTTTTCATTGTTGTTAAATTTTATGAAGATGCATTCTGGAAATTTTTAGCTCAATATATATTTTCTTTATTTTTATATGAAAATAATAAGAAAATAGAGTGTTAAATCATATAAAATACTTACACTAGTAAATAAATTCTGGAAAAATTCTTGGATGATTCTTTAAGTTAATAAACATCTCCCATGAAGTTTCAATGACTTTTGTTACTGTTTAATATGGTTTTGAATTTTCTTTTTGTTTAGCCCCAATAAATCATAAAACCACTTTAGACAATTTGAAAAGGATGTATAACAATTTTCGCAGCTTCTACCAGAGATATAAGACTTAGAAAACTATTTTCAGAATTTTTCATAATGTATTCCTATTTTTCTCCGATTTTTATATTTATAATGGACTAAAAATAGACAAAATAGTTCTGCTCATCCAAAATTCATGCAAATTTACCAGAACACCTTGTAGTACATTAGGAGGCTACATAAACATTTTGATGATTTTTCTCTTCTGTATACTATTTTTCTCCTATTTTCTAAGATTAAATACACTTAAATACACAAAATCGGATTTCAGTATATAAAAACCACATTTGGTATTTTTCCCAGATTATTTACTCTGAAAATGAAGTGTACAAAAATTTTGGTAATTTACTTTAACTGTTTAATAATTATTCTCCAATTAATGATTATTTAAGAGGATAAAACAAAGAAAAATAGAAAGACTAATTGAAAAATATCTTTTATATTTTTCACAGCTTCTAAATGTATAATAAAAGTGTTACAAAAATTTTGGGCAATTTTGGAAACTGTTTTCTATTTATTTCAATTTTTATTAAGAATAAATGCTCAAAAATCATAAAATTGGGTTAAACAGTTTAGAAATCAATTTTTATATTTTTCCCAGCTTAATAATGTTTAATAACAGTAATACAAAAAGTTTGGATAATTTTGGAAACTGATTTCTATTTTTCATGAATTTGTATCTATTTAGAGAATTAAATATATGAAAATGGTTATACATATTCATACTCCATGAAAATTTATCTAGAAGTCTTTTAGTACATTTAGAACCAAAATCTGAAGTTTGGTAATTTTTATTAACTGTTTAGTATTTTTCAAGATTTTATGGTTATTCAAGAAACTAAAATCGTGAAAAATAGTCAGACAAATCAAAAATTCAAGAAAATTTATCTTGAGGTCTTTCACTTCAATTAAAACTGAAATGCAAACTTTGGGAAATTTTAGAACTAAATTAATTTAGTTTTTGAATATTTAATCATTGGAACACCTCTTAAATTGTTAAATATTAGCATTTCAATAATGGGAAATTTTCACTTAAATTGTTATATAACAATTGATTCATTGAAATTTAATTTTCACAGAAAAATGTTTGTAACTTATCAATATTAAATTTTGACACAATATTGGCATAATTCTATTGTAGTAGTAAGTATACTAGTGTTAGATTTCGATTAGAGACTCACTAGCGAATACCATTATTGTAGGAATCGATAGTGGTACAAGTGGAACTTAGCTCAAGGCATCATTTGCATCATCTCAATGCATATTGTGAGTATTCACGCACTCCCCTATTTTCAGTTTTTATGTTTTGGGGTGGAAAAGCATGTCCCGAAAAACTATTATTTGAATGTTGTATTTAAATTGATTTGTATCAAACATGATTGCTATTTTATTGCTATGTCTCTCTATGTATGTCTATGCAACACGGAACATGAGAACTTATCGTACTAAGGCCCTTCCCTTATCTCTAACCATTAACTCTTTGAGCCAATGGTCATTATGGATAGCGCTATTAGGAATTGACAACTCCTCACTCGCCCTATTGCTGGTGTGCATGATACCATATTCATCTATGGAACGATAAGCATAGATCTTGATAGGGCTTCAGTCATAGGTTTGGTTGAGACTCATTGTTTGCTCATACACATACAAACTCGTTACTTATTATAGCAATAAACTTGTTTATTAATTATAGCAATGAACTTTGTTTCTCATTACAACAACGAACTGTTATTACTGAAAACTTATATACATGTTTTAGCAATGAAATTGTTTGCTCCTTGTAGCAACGAAATTGATTGCTCATTTTAGCAATGAAACTTGTTTACTCGTTTGAGTAACGAACTTTATCTTCCATGAGAATATGAATGTTGCATCTTATTTGGGCAACATACCTTATTTCTCATGATGACAAAGAACTTTGTTTTTACAAACTTATTTACTCATTTTAACAATATACTTTTATTATTGGAAACTTTTATCAAAACTTTGATTTCAATTCATGGAACCAGTATTATTTTGTTTATCTGTGAGTACTCACCAACTATTTTTATAGTTGACGCTCGTTTTACATGCTTTTTCAGGAATCATCGAGTAAGTGGCACTTAGGGACACTTCACTTTTAGGAGCATTCGCATGTGTTGTATTTCAATTTACATTGTAATTTCTTTTAAAAGTTGTTCAAACCCATTGTGAATTTGTAATGATTTTTAATACTATGGTTGGTGTTGTCTTTTAACTTTTGCGATGAAACCCTTTGTACTGCCACGCCCTGTGTTTCCGCTTTAGCGGGGTGTGACACTTAGCGTACTGATGCGAGATGGGGACGATACTCGGGACATGTACATTGGGCGTACATTTATGTACGCGGGGCGTACGTGAGACATATTGAAACCTTAATTTAGGGTGTTGCATCCTATATAAACACCTTAAGAGCCTAGGGCTGGCCTCTTTACCATCCCTCAAACCACCTAAAACCCTAAATCATCCCTTAAGCTTTCTTGGTTGTGTTCTTAAGCCCTTGAGAGGATTTTAGTGATTGTTTTACTCATTGTGAAGGAAGCTTTGAAGATTTGAAGGTGTTTTGCTTGGAAAGAAGGTCATAGATCCATAATCATCTCACTTGTTGAAATCTCTTTGAGGTATCAAGTTCATACCTTGGCTTGTAGATGTTTATATCTTCTCATGGTTTGTTTTGTTATGCTTTTGGTCCCATTTTGGGTTGATTGAAGAGTTAAGACATTTTAAGGACTTGTTCTTTTAGAACTGAGCTTTTTATGGACTCCTTGAGCATAAAGGTGCAAGCTTTAAGGGATTTTTGGTCGCATGCATGAATCAAGTCACTTGTTAAGTCCTTTTAAAGCTTAATAGCTTCATTTAGCCATGCATGAACATAAAGTTAGCAACTTTACGTGATAATCCAGCTCAGGGAAGTCATATCTATGTTTTAGAGCTACACATTAAGGGATTAAGTGTTAAAATCAAGTTTTGGGCTGAATGGGTGAGTACGCTGGGCATACAAGCAGGTATGCTTAGCGTACAAGCCCTCAAGCAAGTAAGTTACACGTACGTGCTGAGTAGTGAGTACGCCCCGCGTAGTCAGTCTGATGGACTTCACATATTTGGGATTCGACTTTGGGCTATTCTTTGGGCTTAGTGGCTTGGGGCCTTGTTGGGCCACCTGAATGTAAGAGTTTGGAGTAGGAAAAGTTAGTGGGCCTTAGGGTAAGTCTCATGTAGGGATTTAGGCATAATTTGGAAAATTGGGCCATATGTGGGCCTTGGATGGTTAATCGGTTTTTGGGCTTTTTAGATTGAAAGTTTGGGCATTAGTCTTAGACCAAACTAGGTAAATGGTAAAATAGTATTTTTACCTTAAGTATGGATTGAAGGATACATATTTGACTCCAACTATTAATTGGGTGTTATTTAATATTGATAGCTCGGGTATTCGTCGGACCAGCAGCCAGGGCTTATCAGTGTAATTTAGCAGTCCGAGGTGAGTTTCCTAACCATATTTAGCAGGTCGAAGGCACGAGTGTCGACCCATGATCTATTATGTTAGAATACTCATTGTCTGTGTGACACTAGTATATTTATGTGCTTGTATGCTTACTGGGTGGGCCCGATGATTATTTTGTATACTATTACTTGATATGTAGTATGAATTGTATGTGGGTGGGGCCCGTTATGCGAGTTAGGACGGGGCCCATTATACTCATTTGGGCGGGGCCTGTTATGTGAGTTAGGATGGGGCCCGTTATACGCATTGGGCGGGGCCCGTTATACGATTAAGGGTGGGGCCCGTTATACTCTTTGGGTGGGGAACTCACTAAGCTTTATGCTTACGGTTTTTAGTTTATGTTTCAGGTACTTCCAATTCCAAGGGGAAGGGCTTGGGATGATTGTAGAGCACACACCACCTTGTTCCGCTTTTTGTGTTATACTCTGATTATTATGATGTTTGACACATTATTTTGTTTGGCTTGTATCGATGATGTTTTGGAAATACTGGTTTTACTAAATTTACCAAGATCTAATGAATTAACTCTTCAAGTTTCTAACTTTATACCTCCAAAAGATGCTTGAGGGGGAAACACTTCTAGATCCAAAATGCTTTGAGCTTCTAGGATGATTTCCTTTCCTTCTATTTCCTTCGAGAACACCAAAATCACACACAAAGGCTCCACGATGCTCACAAAATGGATTGGGGTTTGTAAGGGACGAAGTGGGAAATGGAGGTTGATGAAAGGAGGGTCTCAATGAGATAATGATTCTTAAATAGGGCTCAAACCCAAAATATTAGGGTTTGGGCATCAACCATGTACACCCATCGTACATGAGAGTACTCCCAACATATGTCACTGATCCACACTTTTCACTTAAATGCTACTTGGGACCAATTTTTCAATCAATTTCATTCATAGGATCAAAATGGAAATTACTTGGATCAAGGTGTTAGAATTTCCCCCCACTTGAATTAGACTTTGTCCTCGAAGTATGATGCTACGAATAATTCAGGGTAGTGCTCTCGCATCTCTGCCTCGGGTTCCTAGGTCCATTCGGAACCTTTCCAATTCTTCCATTGGACCTTGACCAAAGATACCACCTTGTTGCGCAAGGACTTCGTCTTTCTATCCAAAATCGTTACTTGCCTCACAACATAGTTCATGCGATTATCAACCTGAATATCATCTAAAGGACCCACTGTCGAATCATCAGCTACACACTTCCGTCGCTGAGAGACGTCAAAGGTGTTGTGAATCTGACTGAGCTCCTCATGCAGATCCAATCGATAGGCTACCCTGCCAACCTTAGAAATCACTCGAAACGACCCAATATATCGGGGCCCAAACTTGCCCCTCTTCCTGAAGCATATTACACCCTTCCATGGTGACACCTTCAATAAAACCATATCACTGACCTGGAACTCCAACTCAGATCATCGTCTATCAGCATAACTCTTCTGTCGACTTTGGGTTGTATGCAACCTCTGTCTGATCTTTTGTATAAGCTCTGTCGTCTGAAGAACTATCTCGGTCTTCCCCATAACCCTGTGACCGACCTCCCCCCAACAGAGTGGGGTACGACACTTCCTCCCATAAAGACACTCAAATGGCAGTGCACCAATACTGGAGTGATAACTGTTGTTGTAAGAAAACTCAGCTAGGGGAAGGTAGGAGTCCCAACTCCCACCGAAATCTATGACACAAGATCTCAACATATCCTCAAGTGTCTGAATGGTCCTCTCGCTCTGGCTGTCAGTCTGTGGATGGTAAGCAGTGCTAAAATGTAACCTCATGCCCAGTTCCTCGTGGAACGTCTGCCAAAATCGAGAAGTGAATCGAACATCTCTATTCGATACAATAGAAACGGGAACACCATGTATGGCGACGATCTCATGCACATAAACATCGGCCAATTTCTTGGCCAGGAGCTCTCCCGAATAGCTAAGAAGTGGGCACTCTTGGTCAGATCGTCCACTATCATCCAAATCGCATCAAACCCCTTAGCCGTATGAGGAAGTGTTAGAGCCTGAAAGTGAACCTCTAGCAATCACACAAAGAACGTTACTTAGGACTTAGTCTTTTATTTATTTGGACAATCAGATGTCAGAAATCTGAAGTCAGTCTCATGTCCGAAATGGAGTATGAGTCTGAAATAGTTTATCCGTCTATGTATTAATTGTTCTTGTCTTTTTCTGTGATGTAACGTTACTTAGGACTTAGTCTTTTATTTATTTGGACAATCAGATGTCAGAAGTAGTGACATTGTCTGGTTCTTAGTATGTTTTTAGTTTGTAATGTGTTCCTCCTTTTTCTATATAAGGAGTGTTTAATGATAAGAACGTGTGACAGATTGTTACTCAAAAGATAGACATACTTGAGTTTACTTCACTTGCATCTTTCTCTCAAATCAAAACTCTTTCAAACATTCTACTTGTTCATTTATTGTCTTTACTTTGATTATACTCATTATTCTCTATTTAATACTTGAAGTACTTTGTTGCTTCTCATCTTCAAGTCTTGACTGGTCTTTCCAGACTTGACTGGAACTCTTAATCAGAAGAAGACATTGATCTTAAGCACTAACTCAAGGTTTGAGTATTTGAGCCTTGTCCCTGCGCAATCAGATCCTTGTTCTCACAATTGGTATAAGAGCTTGAGTGGTTGTCCTTTGAATCCATAAGAACAGATTATAGTTGATTCGAAATTACCTAGGTATTTCGATCATTTATGTGTTCAGGATAAAAGCTCTTCTATATACCACTTTTTCTCAAGATATCTTAACTTCAATGGATGCTTCTAATTCTCAACAAATGTACTCGATGCAAATAGCAAATAGCGTGAGTTGCCCTACACGTGCCCCACTGCTAGTTGTTGACTCATTGGAATGTCAGAATGGAAAGATTTTTACATGGAAAAGAAAAAGGTGAATCTATCTGGAGATCCGTTAAAGAAGGTCCTCATGTTCTAGTTAGAACCATTGTTAAAGATGCTGCTGCAACTCTCATGGGACAAGATGAACAACGTCAAGCACCTCTCACTGCCGATGATCTTGAAAAGCTGCACGCAGACCAAGTTGCCTTTTCTGAAATGGTGTTTGGTGTTCCACCTTCTCTCTTTGAGCACATCAAACTGTGCAAATCCATGAAAGAGATTTGGGACACACTTCAAGATTTGTTCGAAGGGTCATAGAATATGAAGGATAAGCGTCTAACCTCGGTTTTCAACGAGTTCGACAATTTCACTACAACACCTGGTGAATCTGTTGTCTCGGCCTCAAACAGATACCGAATCATCGTTAACAACATGACAACTCATGGGATAGTCTGAACCCCATTTGAATACAACCTCAAGTTCATTAACATCCCCGGAAAGGGATGGGGAAATGTGAAATCATGTCTTCAGAGTAATGGATCTCTGAAAAAGCTGAAGCTCTACTAACTGTTTGATGAGCTTCAAGGTCATGAATCAAATGTTGCACAAACACTACGTGAACTCACTGGAGGCCCTCTAGCTCTAGTCAGTTCATGAAAGACCCACACTTTAATATTTGACAATTGTTACTCCAAAACATGCTACATGCATATTCATAAAAAAACAATATTTTACATTGATAAAGTTATTACAAACGACTGGATACAAACCCACTATTTAAACTATTACAAAGTGTTATATATTACATAACTACCCAGGATATTATAGTTTTATACATACATGAACACTAATTACAAAAGTAATAGTATTATCTATTCAAAATCTTCTAACAGTATAAGTCTATACTGGATCCTTATTACTTGCAATAGTTAAACACTGAGAGGGATAAGCGGTGACGCTTAGTGAGTTCAATAATAGATACAATATAACGTTATGCCATATATATACTTCAATATGGAAGAAGCAAAGAGGAACAAGGAAAAATAAAGACATATGTGAATCATGTGACAAGCTTTCCATATCAATCAATGATTTGATTCAAAGATATACAATCAATGAGACATAACAATTTCCATACTTGATATACATCAATAAAGCTTCGGCCCAAATGGCAAAGAAGACATACACTTTCTAATTAAACATTTTGGTAGATTTCAGGTTTTCAGCCCTGTCTAACCTTCTGCCAATGCCATAGAATAGAAGTCATTCTCTTACGAGACATGCTCGACATGGCTAGAGATTACATACCAGTACCACCGTGAATCTAAGTACTTTCACTGATCACATGGTCAAAGGTATAGCTTTGCTATCATAAATAGCAGAAATAATAACAACAGAAAAGCACATAGCACATATAACACATAACATACAATTGTTCCTATATATTGAACTCACCGTGAAATAACTGGGGGTTAAAATAGTAATTTGTGCAGCACTTCGTTATAATAGATAGCTTTCTTCGCTGAAAACCGGGAGATTTATTGAAAACCGGGCCCTGCGAGGGTTGGGATTCAAACCGAAAAGATAAATTTCTCGGGCTCTTCGGGCACTTCGGGGCGTGTTTCGGGTGTTGGAAATGATCCCTGGGCTTCGGGGGAAGTTGAAATAGTAAAAATATAACTTTAGGGGTGAAAAAGTGCCAATTTCTAAAAATTAGCCGGGAGATCTCGTACCTCCCTTTATATAGGGGAGGCTTCGGACCGAGGGGGAGAAGGAAGGAGCACGTGGCTCGCATGATAGGGGGGGCAGGTGGCGCGTCCGAGACTGAGACATGGGGCGACACGCGACGTCGGATGCGAGGGACACGCGTCGGACGCTGGTTGGATAGCGGCTTCGAAGTGAGGAGAGGGTGACGCGCATCGGACACCGGGCATCTTCGCGTGCGAGGTGACGTGGCCGGATAAGGTCCATGCGATTTTTCTCGGTTTTCAAGGATTTCTCGATTTTTTAGCCAAAAACTTCCGAAATTCATAACTTTCGCATACGAGCTCCGTTTTTGACGTTCTTTATATGCACGCGTAGGTAAAATTATGCTCTACAACTTTTGTTTAGTCTCCATCGGCTAATTTTGACTTTATTTTTAATATTATTATTTTTAACAGACCGGGACAGGAAAATCCGTTAAAATTTCATAACTTATTCATCCGACGTCCGTTTTCGTCAGTCTTTTTACCGTTGTACTACTATTGACGAGACCTTCGATTATCGTTTAGTTTGCGTCGGATAAAAATCACTCGATCTTTATTTCGAGTTTTTAGATGTCTACTGCTATCCCGAAGCTTAGAAAAATAATAACTTCATCATATGAAGTCAGATTTGGACGTTCTTTTTTTGAATATTCTCGGTTTAACAAATACTATGACTTTCATTTAGATCACCAAGGCTAAAAATTATTTTATCGAAAACTCACTTTTTACGTCATTCGGCGCCGTGCCGGTTTTGTCGTGGATTTTCGATTGGTCATAACTTCTTCGTTTTTACTCGGATTTCGATGAGGTTTTCGCCTAAATGTTTCTAATGAAATTATCTACAACTTTGAATAATAAAATTTTACTTATTTCAAATTTTATATTTTCGTTAAATTTTGATATTTGACTTAAAATTGGAATCTCATAAGACTTCGAATATTTTCCGAGTGATTCTAAACATAGTTTTACTTCATGTCTAGTAAACACTATCTGTTAGAACTCAATACTCAATATCACATAATAGTTCATAATATTATTCACTTTTAAAATTACATAACACGATAACTGAACGTGTATGTTACAGTTCATACGATCCACTAACTCCGAACCCTGCTGTTTCGGACCCTGTTCCTGCTGTTGTTCCATATATCCCTCCTGTTCAACCCTCACCTCCAACCATACCTGCTCCCACCAATAACAACTATCAATTAACTAGTGACCTTAATCCTGAAGATATGGACTCCAAACTCCGTTTTCAACAGGAATTTGCCTTACTTTCCATGAAATACAATCGTCCTTACAACAAACCATATCACAGCCGTTTTCACACTCCTCACCAAAATAATCCTCAACCGTTCAACAAACCTTCAGAAACCTAACCTTCCTACACCAAATCACACCTCGGAATCATCACAGACTCGGAAGTCAGAAAATTCCAAGATTGTATGTCACAAATGTGGTCATGCAAACCGCTTTGCCAAAGATTGCTTAGCCGAAGTCCCATAGAAACCCAAGATCAAGGACTTTGCTTACTATAGACGTTGAGCTCAAGAAAAGGCTGAAAGTGAAAACGATTTTGTTACCACTGTATCAAGAGATGTGGAAGGATATTGGTCTTCTGGAGATGATGATGATGATGATATAACCACTGGCAGAAACATGTGTCTCATGGCTCGACAAGAAATTGAATGTGATGAAGGCTACTGGTTATCTGGGTCAGAGAGAGATGAAGAAGATGTTGAACCAAACTACTGCTACATGGCTACCAACAATCCACTTGGCAGAAGCATCGTTCAACAGGTAAAATCTATGATTACTGATAATAATTTTGACTTATCTCCTTGTGAACCATATCTAATCGAGATCTAATCAGATATGAACATCATTTACAAAGCCTATGAGTCAGCCATAGAAGCCAGTGAGAAGAAGGAAAGTGAATTAAGTCGTCTTAGATTACGTTTTGAGAATAAGAAGTTGAAAATAGAGTGTTTAGAACGAGAGCTTGTAATGTCACAAGATGAATGTATCATTCTTAAAGACAAACGTGAAATCACTTATTCTCAAAGAAATGTTTTAATTTCTGACAACAAACGTCTCAATGCTAAAATAGATACTTTGCATAATTCTATTGACATTCTTGAAGCAAATGAACGGATGACTCACAATTTTCGTCATCCTTGGTCAAAAGCTCCTGGTCTCGGAAGCAAGTTTTCGAAACCTATTGCTCGTCCCTTGAAGGAGTTACAAAACCTAACTTTTATGGGAGACGTTCCGAATATCAAACATTCGGATACCCCTGTCTTGCCTTTGTCACCCCTTCCTGAGACTTCTGACCAATTTGCATCACTAATTCCTAAGTTTAAGCCTATAGTTGTCAAGTGTCCCGATTCCACGCCTCTTCTGCCTCTGACAAACCTGGACCTGAATCAGACCCCAGAATCTCACTCTAGTATTCTGAACACTGTCGTTCAAATTCTGAACCACAACCCTCGTAACAATTGTGTTGTTGAGGAAATTTTTCCGGAGACAACTGGACCTGAATTCTCTAAGTGTGTTTGGGCATCTTTAGATAGTGACGTCGATGATTCGTCAATTTCATGTGCTTCTGAACCTCAAGTGATTTCCAAAACAAATCTAGTCCCAATCAAGCCTGTGTTCAACAATCCTTCTGTGGGACAAATTCTGAATCTTCATTTCATTCCAAAAAGAAACCCATGTTGAATAGGAAAGATGTTGTTGATCCTAAGGTAGAAGCCCGGAGTGCTCACAAAAAGGAAGTTAAGTTGAGACAAAATTCTAGATTCCTTGAGAATTCCAAAAAGAATGTATCTCGGACTGCCAACTCACCAACTAAGAGTCACAACACCTTCACACCCACTAAGATTCTCAAGAGACCTCCCATTCCTCCCAATCCGGTAGAACAAAAGAAAGTAGTCAGTCCTACCCTGAAAAAGCCTATTGCAAGTAGTCAATCTACTCGAGCCAACTCTCCTCATACAGTTTCATCAGTTTTCATAGCCAAATCTGATGGTACAATTTTCAAACCACAACTTTCAAAATCAAATGTATCATCAACCAAAACAAAATGAAACTACAACTCCGAGAGACTCAGTGATTCCGATTGCTCCCGAAGTTACTTGTCCAAGAAAAGTTGTTCCAAACCCTCATGTCATTGAGTATGATTACTGGATAGATGAAAGAACCATGGCCTTCTGTTTGTTTCCTAAGGAATCTCGGAACAAACCTTCCAAAACATCTGTTGCTCAAAAGTCACAACCGAAACCTAAGACTCATGCCTTTGTCCCAAAACCTAACTCAGAGCCTAAAAACTCCACAACTCACTAATTTTGCAGGCACTCTGTGCTTCGGAGCAAGAAACAATATGGTATATTGATAGTGCTTTCTCCATGCACATTACGGAGCAGAAGGACTTTCTGCGAGATCTCAAACTTTCACCAAATACTGGCTATGTGACGTATGGTAACAACCCCTAACCCTCAGATCAGAGGTTTTGGCATCCTTACAAATGGCAACTTCTCCATTTCAAACGTGGCATATGTAGTTGACTTGAAGCATAATTTAATAAGTGTAGCTCAACTCACTGATGCGAATCGACGAGTTGAATTCTGCAAGAAACATAGCTATGTCATGTCAGAAGACCGGAAGGAATGTTTAGTCAAGTCAAACCGCAACAAGAACACGTATCCTCTTGACATCAACATGATCATTGGCAAGCCTCAACTTTGCTTACTCTTATAAGTTGTTCCTAATGTTATTTGGTTATGGCATAAGAGGCTTGCTCATCTAAACTATAGATATATGAATGATCTTGTTTCTGGGGAGACGATAAGAGGTTTGCCACTCTTCAAATTCGAAAATGATCATTTATGCGATGCGTGCGAGTATGGAAAGCAATCGAAGAAGGGTCATCGCATTATCATTGAAAAATCTATCTCGGAGCCATTAGAACTTCTGCACATTGATCTGTGTGGACCATCAACAGTAGAGAGTTTGCATCACAAAAAATACATTCTTGTGATTGTGGATGACTTTACTTGGTTCACCTAGGTCTTCTTCCTAAGGCTCAAGTTAGAAACAGCCTTCGAACTCATCAACTTTATCAAAGGAATTGAAGTTCTCATCAAACTTCCAGTAAGGCGAATCCGAAGTGACAATGGTTCGGAATTCACAAATTCCACCATTGAAAACCTTCTCACTGAGAAGGGTATTGACCACAACTTTTCTGCTCCATACACTCCACAACAGAACGGTGTATTCGAATGACGCAACATAACACTTGTCGAAGGTGCTCGATCCATGCTCAACTTTGCAAATCTTCCACTCTATCTTTGGGATGAAGTTGTCTCAACTACATGCTTTACTCAGAATAGGAGTATCATTAACTGATGCCTCAATAAGACACTGTATGAAGCCATGAACGGTCGGAAGCCAAGTATCTCTTTTCTTCACGTTTTTGGATGTAGATGCTTCATCAAGAACAATCGTGATCAGCTTACAAAATCCGAACCCAAAGCTGATGAAGCCATATTTCTTGGATACTCTGCTAAATCAAAGGCTTATCGAGTTCTTAATCGGTGAACTCGTGTTCTGGAAGAAAGCTTTGATGTTACCTTTGATGACAATTGCATTCGGAATTCTAGCCCAACCCATGTTACAACTCACATCATGGAGTCTGATGCTCCAGTGCCAGGATGTCCGAACCAACAAACAATATATGAAGTTGACTTTGAAACCTTGTTCGGACCCTCAGAAACAGCTCTTGATTCGGAATCTCGAACAAGACAAACCTTATCAACCGAAGCTCGGGTTTCCCAAAATGTTTCTAGACCGACGCCTAGTTTTCCTCCATTTGATTCCGAACCGTTTCAACCTTCTCAGATTGAGGGGGAGAATGGTCAACCTTCCCTTGAATCAAAAGTGGATGGATTCCAAGATGCAACTGCTGAATTTGATTCCAATCCTATCAACAACCATGATGATGCAAATTTCTTCGATTTTCCACCTGATGATGATGTCAACCTATCCGTTTCAGAAGCTCAGGGGGTGCATCATCCACAAGCTCAAATTATTCAGGGGGAGCAATACAACCCCATTGTTGATATAGGATCATCTGCTGCACATGAGCTTCCAAAACTACATGTTTGGACTAAGGATCATCCTCCGAACCAAGTTATTGGAAATCCAAACGCTGGTGTACAAACTCGTTCTGCCACAAGTGTTTAAAATGAATGTCATTTCTTGGCATTTATCTCAATGGTTGAACCCAAATCCATCAAATAAGCACTAGAACATGCTCATTGGATTACAGCCATTCATGAAGAATTTGCAGAATTCGATAGAAATGAAGTATGGACTCTCGTCCCTCCTCCTCAGAATCATCCCATTGTTGGTACTAGATGGGTGTTTCGGAACAAACTAGACGATGCAAGAGTCATCATTCGGAATAAAGCAAGACTGGTGGCAAAAGGATTTACATAGATCGAAGGGCATGACTATGATGAGACCTTTGCTCCTGTTTCCCGACTTGAATCTATCAGAATCTTTCTTGCTAATGCCGCTCACAAAGGCTTTAAGGTTTACCAAATGGATGTCAAAAGTTCCTTTCTAAATGGTGAACTTGATACTGAAGTGTATCTCCAACAGCCCTTCGGTTTTGTCGATCTCTCATTTCCAAACTACTGCTACAAACTCCAAAAAGCTGTTTATGGCCTCAAGCAAGCTCCTCGCGCCTGGTACGAGACCCTCACCGACTTTCTTAAACGTTCAGGTTTTCAAAGAGGTATTCTCGATCCTACCCTGTTCCGAAGGTCAAATGGAAAACATCTCATGCTTGTCCAAATTTATGTTGACGACATCATTTTTGGTTCCACTGATTCATCAATGGTTGCTTACTTTGCTAAGTTAATGGTTAGTCGATTCCAAATGAGTATGAATCGGGAACTAAGCTTCTTCCTAGGTCTCCAAGTCAAACAGACCAACAGAGGAATTTTCATTCACCAAGAGAAGTACATTTCGGAACTTCTCAAAAAGTACCCGATGGACACTTGTGCCTCTGCCAAGGTACCTATGAGTTTCGGACATAAAATATTTTCGAACCCATCTAGTGTTGCAGTTGATGAAAAGAAGTACAAGGAATGATTGGATCCCTACTTTACCTTACAGCAAGTCGTCCGAACATCATGTTCTCAACATGTTTGTGTGCCAGATTTCAAGTCAATCCAAAGATGTTTCATCTCTTGGCTGTTAAGCAAATATTCTGATACCTCAAAGGTACAAAGAATCTCGAAATCTGGTACCCAGCAAATGAGAGTTTCCTCGTTCAAGCATATTCCGATTCAAACTATGGCCGTCTTCAATTGGGCAGAAAAAGCACATCTGGTGGCTATCAATTTTTAGGTGGTTGATTGGTCATCTAAGAATCAGAACTGCATTGTACTCTCAACAGCTGAAGCGAAATACATTGTCGTTGTTAGCTGCACATCTCAAGTTCTTTGGATGAAATCTCAGCTCTTGGATTATGGTTACCGATTTCAACAAATCCCAATCTATTATGATTCTCAAAGTGTCATTACGATCTCGCACAATCCAATTCAACTCTATGACGAAGCACATCGACATACGGTACCATTTTATTAAAGATCATGTTTTAAATGGTAACATTGAACTTATTTTTGTTCCATCTGCCGATGAAATTGTTGATGTCTTTACTAAGGCATTAGACGAAACCAAATTCAATGGTTTTCTGAACAAAATGGGTATGATGATGCCTGATCCTTGGTTCTTTCATGAGGTTTGTACTCTCTGATGGCAACATCAGAAAGAAAATTAGTTCCGAAATTAATTTTTTTTCTCATCTCGGAACTATAGCCTCTCGGAATAAATAGGATCATTTTATGTATCTTTTCATCTAACCACCTCTTGGAGTTTTAAGTTGTACATCTCATCTCATCACATGAAGTCCATGACCAATATAGTCACATTGGTACTATTTTCACCTCAGAACTTAATTCATAAGATCATCCCAGAATTCAAGTCTGGAACGGTATTGAACTCTTTTCAAATTTCAACTACGGAAATTTTCAAATTTCAACTCCGAAACTTTTCAAATTTCACTCCGGAATCTCTTCAAAATTTTGCTCTGGAATCTTTTCAAAACTCACTCCGGATTCTCATGAAATTTTCACTCCGGACTCTTGGCTCCAGAAAAAATTTATTTCAGAACCTATCTCGGACCTTTTTCAAGTTCCGAGATCACTCAATTTCATCCTGGAATCTTCATGATAAGAAACCATTTTCAAAACATTCTGGAACTCCATTGTTCCGAAATCAAAACACATGATGAAGTCCAAAAGGTTTTCAGGTGAAACATTTTTTCAACGGTTACTTTTTGATGATGCCTATCTTTTCACCCTCGAAACTCGCTCCATGATTCCACATCTCTGAAAAGTGAACATCCCATCAACCTAGTGACGGTTTCTATTTTGCACTTCAATCCATAGAAATCTTTAATCACTGCAGGTCAACTCACCTAAATACGACAACTTAATTAATGCGACCCATTTCCTTTTCGAAATTCATCATTACACCCCTAACCCGACTCGTTTCCTTAACCAATATAAACCCTCCTCAAACCCTTTTCTACTCTTTACGCACACAAAAAGCCTAACCCTTCTTCTGCTTTCTCTCACAACTGTGTTCTTCGAGCATTCATCTTCTACAACAATGGCGTCTTCATCTCCTTCCAAAATCTCTCAAAGTGCTCCCAAAGTTTCCAAAACTGCTGCAAAGAAGAAATCATCCAAGGGATCATTGTTGTCTCAGTTAAATGAACCCTTTCTCAGAGACACGACGCAACTGTTCTCTCTTGATCCCATGGATTTCGACGAGCCCATTAGAGTTATGATCGAGTTCATTGCTCATCATCCCATCGCCATTCCACTCACCAAGATACCAGACCCACCAATTCCACTTCGTCTTCTTCACACAACATTTGAACGGATCAAGATCGAGAACGATGTTCTTGAGATGAAGATAACTAGTGATCGGATAGTTCCTGTCCATAAGTCCACGTTTCTCAAGGCAATTGGAGTAAAAGTAAACCCTTCTGACTTCAAGGTACAAGAACCCACTGAAGAAGAATTTCAACAATTTCTCACTCACATTAGTTATGGTCAAGAATACAAAGCCAAGAAGTTCAAGAAATCAGCCGTCTCAGGCCTCTGGACCATCCTAATGCACTTTATTGTAAGGGGCTTATCCAGGAAACATGGAGGTACGGATACTCTTAGCAAAGACTAGTTGTACGTGGTTTATAGCATTTTCTCTGGCAAGAGCAACGCCGTTGATCTTCTTGAAGTCTTGTGGCAAGATTTTCGCAAAATTTGCCATCAAACGGAAGCCAAACGAGATTTCTAGCCCTAACAATCCAACAATTATACCGTGAGATGTCCAAACCAATTCCGGTGGATACAATTCCAAGAGAGGTATATGTTTCCTTCAAAACTGTTAAACATTATCGTATTCCGGACCAAACTTCCCTCGGACCAATTAGACGATTACCGGAACATATGTTGGCCGTCCTACCTTCCGGATCTATTCATTTGAAACATCATATGGAGACCTCGATTGTGTATGACCCTACACAATCTGCCCTGGTCCCCGTTGAGCCTACTCCGGAAGTGGCCAAGACTATTCGTTTCGGTGGCAAGAAGAAGAAATCTGCCAAGAGGAAAACATCTCCCTCAAAGCCAAAAGCCAGAAAGAGAACCAAATTCGGTTCCTCCTCTCGAAATGAAGGAGCCAAGGACATTCCGATTGACTCTGGCCATCCTTCTACCCCACCTACCCACTCTTCCGAAGTACCCTTCAAAGCTTCAATATCACAAGCACATCTGGAACTCACCAGGCCTCAAGTTGAAGTTACTCTAATCTATATGAGGAACAGTTCCATTCAAAGCAACCTGCTCTTCGTTACCCTTACTGATGAAATCACAAATCTGGAGTTTGCTTCCGGAGAAACGCCAAAGACTCATCTACATGATGACATGCACTCCGATCCAAATAAAGAACTCTCCGATGACGTCATGTTTGATGATGAAGGTGCCTCAATTGCTGCTCCATAGTTATTCTCCTCAATTCCCTTTCATACAAAACCATCCTCATCAAGGCTCGATTTCGACTTCGGACTCTCATCATCCTCTTCGGAACCTGTTGACGAAGAAATTCAAATAGAGGATCAAGTCCAAGTCAACATTGAAGATGAAACTGAATCAACTCCCAAGAATGTCAACGCTGATACCACCCATCCTGGCACATCCGAACATCCAGTAAACCAGGATGATGACAAGAACAGGTCCCGGACATCGACTTCGGACATCAGATCTTCAGCAGGAAATTACATCGATCAGTTTTCCCTTCTGGAACTCTGAGACAATGTCTTAGACACTATGAAGAAAGTTGATGCCATCGATTCCTTCGTGGTCGGACTCAATACCAAGCTTGATGCAAAGGTGTCTGGAATCGATTCTAAACTTGATGCACTTCTTGCATCATTGTCCGATGTCACCAAATCCTCTCCAACGGTTGTTGAATGTGAAGCTCAGCTTGATCAGCTTATCTCTCTTCGGTTAAAGCATACTGTAGAGGAAGTGGAAAAGAAGTACAATGAAAGCTTGGATCACTACCTTGACACCATCAATACAATGCTTAAGGTCCATGACGACATGATTGTGGCAACCAATGAACTGATTAAGGAAACTCATATTCGTCATGAGATACAAATTCAAAGGATGGAGAAGGAGATTAAAAAGAAGGATGAGATGAATCTCATCATGCAGCAGGTTCTAATCAAGCTTCTCAGGGCATGATGGAACATTGTGGATGTTCCGAATAAGAAGTTCGACGAGATGCTCTCCATTCTATCCAAGTTATTTGATCATCTTAAAGCTCATGCTCCCACATGATGCCCTAACTCTACAGCTCAACACCAGTTTTCAAAAGGTGTTTGACAAGTTTTCAGACCTACAAGAATTTACTATGCTTGCACCGGTTTCCTGGCCTTCCGTTGCAAGAGGGGGAGAAGGACCCAGTTCAAGAACACAACCCTGGAAACCTGTCTCGGAGTTCAGACTCCGAGATGAAAGCTCTGATAATTCTCTACAAATCCTTTCAGGTTCTCCAAGTGGTGATGATGATGAAACTGATGAAGAAGATGTGTATGTTAAGAACGAAGTAGTAGGACTTCCAGCTCCAAGGAAATATCCTGCTAAAGTGCTAACGGAGGAAGAGCAAAGAATTTTGTTAGCAGTCACTTGGCCATCAACCTTGGCTGATGTTCTTCATAGAAACATAGAAGTTGCCAAGGCAAAAACCAAATTAACGGTTGACGCCTTCCGAGCCACTCCTTCAATGCTACCTCTAATTCCCTCTCCCAAGATTGCTCCTATAGATGAAGGCTCTCCACTCCGAAAGCCAGATGATATTCCGAAAGAGCCCCTACCTTCCTCTCCTCCAAGATTCGTTGTCGATGAAAATATGCAATATATTCTTTCCGTCCTCAACAAACAAAAAGAAAAGGGAAAGAAGCCTATCTCGGAAGATCATCTAGCTCATCACTCCAGACCTCCTCCCAAGCAAAAATTTGGTTGGTCCAAAGATAAAATCAATCAAGCACTTGTGAAAAGCATTCAGATTCAAGCCCTCAAAGACAATCTGAATCCGATGCTAGGGCTCTCTCATATGTACTGATAAGGAATCATTCACGACTTGGATATAGTACCGTTCATGTACTATGATATTCATAACAATGATTCGGACCAACTTGATTTGCCTCTCTCTCCCTACAGCAAGTACTACACCAAATTTTCCCCTCTCTACCGTGAGGATGATCCACAATTGATCATTCGGACTGAACGTGAAAGATTGAAAACCTTTTACTCCAAGAATGCACTTCCCCAAAAAGGAGTGTGGTCTAGGAAAAGGATAACCAAGATCTCAGGGTTTGGAAGGAAGATCCTGACCAAGTTTGAACTCAACTATGTGTTGTTCCGATTCCACATCTCCCGGAACAAACCAACTCAAAGCACCATATTTGATGTCGACTTTCTTGCAATCAACCCGAATGACATCCTAACCATTGATGCACACTTCCGAAGTCATCAAATTGACAGTCTCAGCATGGGATCTTACCACACCATCTTAAGCTTCCTCAAAGACAACGTTGCTGAATTCTGTTGGTGTGACTATGAACTGGCACATCTGTTCGGAACCGAAAATTACTTGGCCAAAATCGACTTCGTTCTACCAGAAGCTGAGTTATTGGATGAAGGGCCAATCGATGAGCCGGTACTAGGGTTTGTCTACAAACAAAAGAAGACAAAAAAGAAGGACTTCTTCCGAGTCCTTGACAAACACCTAGTTCCAACCAAAGCTCTTCCAAAATTCATCAGTCGTGCATCCAAGTCCAATGCTCCTGAACATGTCAAGTCAAAGTTTGTGAGTCAATTGCAATGGTATATTGAGGTCACAGATTGGCTGTACAGAGCATACGTTTTCATCAAGGAAGAAGCAAACTGAGCTGGCATGATTTCTAAGTTCATATACGGGGAGATGGTTAGAACCTGAAAGTGAACCTCTAGCAATCACACAAAGAATATCCGAAGTCAGTCTCATGTCCGAAATGGAGTATGAGTCCGAAATAGATTATTCATCTATGTATTAATTGTTCTTGTCTTTTTATTTGGACAATCAGAATGTCAGAAGTGGTAACATTGTCTGGTCCTTAGTATGTTTTCAATTTGTAATGTGTTCCTCCTTTTTCTATATAAGGAGTGTTTAATGATAAGAACGTGTGATAGATTGTTACTCAAAAGATAAACATATTTGAGTTTAGTTCACTTGCATCTTTCTCTAAAATCAAAACTCTTTCAAACATTCTACTTGTTCATTTATTGTCTTTACTTTAATTATACTCATTATTCTCTATTTAATACTTGAAGTACTTTGTTGATTCTCATCTTCAAGTCTTGACTGGTCTTGCCAGACTTGAATGGAACTCTTAATCAGAAGTAGACATTGATCTTAAGAATTAACTCAAGGTTTGAGTTTTTGAGCCTTGTCCCTGTGCAATCGGATCCTTGTTCTCACAGGTAGCTTGGTGGTTAAATCCATGGTGATATGCTCCCATTTCCACATGGGAACCTCCAAAGTATGAAGCTTTCCATGCAGCCTTTGGTGCTTGGTCGTGACCATCGGAGAGGTAAAGCACCTCCTAACATACCAGACTATCTCCCTCTTCATGCACGACGAGCAATAGCTAAGTCTCAAATCCCGATACATCTTGGTGGCTCCAAGGTGTATCAAAAATCAGGACTTATGTGCCTCCTCCAACGTAGTCTTCTTGATTTTGCCAAAATTTGGCACCCGAACCCGACCACACCGGGTCAGCAATCCATGAATGTTGGTAGAAAACCTGTCAATCTCACCCATTATCCTCTCCCGTTTCCAGTTTTCCTTCTTGACTCCCTCGGCCCGAGCCTCCCTGATCAAATCCAAAAGCAGTGAGTCGATCAAAATCCTCACACATAAGTTTCCCATAGAAGAACTACCCGACTTACGGCTCAAAGCATCTGCAACCACATTTGATTTTCCCGTGTGGTAAAGAATCTCGCAGTCATAATCCTTGACCACGTGAAGCCACCTGCACTGTTTCATGTATAGATTCAGCTGATCCATGAGATATCTCAAACTCTTGTGATCCATGTAGATGGTACACCGGACCCCTAAGAGATAATGCCGCCAAATCTTGAGGGCAAACCAGATCATGCATAGGAAATCGCACCTCGTGCGGCTTCAGCTGTCGAGAAGCATAAGCAATAACCCTCCCCCGCCACATAAGAACTTCCCCCAGACCGGTCATGGATGCATCACAAAATACAATAAAATCCCCAACACCCTCAGGGAGGTCAACACTAGGGCCTCACATAACTTCTATCACAATGTCTCAAATGCAGCCTGCTTCTTAGGCCCCCAACATAAATCCACGCCCTTCCTCGTCATACAAGTGATGGGTACAAGAACCATGGAGAAATTCTGAATAAATCTCCGATAATAGCTGATCGGTCTATATTTATAGCACAATAAATTGTACTAAATATGTTGAATTGATGCATAATTGTCCAATAATGGCACTACTTTGATGAAATGTTGAACATTATGTGCAGGCAACTACTTAGTGCTAAAGTGGGCAAAACACGCAAGAAAAACGAGCAAAAGGAAGCTAAAAAGCATGGGAGACGAATTGCTAAAGGAATGAAGAAAAATTGTGCTGAGAAATTTGACCACTCTTCAATGTTTTAATCATATCTCAATATGGAGCTCCGATTGACATGAGTGAAGAAGTTTCGGAAACTAGACAAAATTTCCTACAACGTTTATGTTTTGCGTTTCTGTTGATTCTTCCATTTTCATTGCCAAAAGGAGCACCAAAGACGAAGGACGCCCCCTAGGACGCCGATCCGTTTTACACACTTTTTCAGTGCGAATGAAGGACAACAGAAGGCATGTAAAATGTCACGAAGAACGTCTAGACGTCGTACACGACGTCTAAGACGCCTACTAGGACACCGACGCAGAAAATTGCTCCGAAAATTAGTTTTTAGCACCTATTTAAAGGGGACTAAACCCTAATCGTAAAAGAACTTCTACCCTGTGATTTTCCATAGTTCTTGAGGGTTCCAAACATAGTCAAACCTTCTCTGAATGCATTTTTGATCATCAATTTCCGAATCTGAGACCACATATCACAAAGTTCATCACCATTCAACAATTGAAGTCATTCAACTGATGGATCTTCATCAAGTTCCACATTTGGTTATTTCTTCCTCAAGGTTTTGTTGTTTCGTACTTGGTTGGTCATTAGGATACATTTTTTTGATGATTCTAATTTTGTTTAATAATTTTATTAATCATTTCATTAATTTCATTAAAGTAATTTGTTTTATGAACTCAATGGAATGCTAAATCATTAGGGTTACTTCCAGGGATGTTTAGGACTTTTGGATGAACACACTTGATTATTACTTTATTCTAGTTAATTTCAATTGTTGTTTTATGTTACATGTGATGATATTTGGTAATGATGATTGAAATTGGGTTGTATCATTTGTTTTATGTCATAAATAAAATAGTTTATTGCCAATTCATCATTTGTTCCAAGTTCAATTAGTTTAGGAATAAAGACAAGTGATTGAATCAACATATATTATTCCAACTTATGATATTGAAACTTAATATGGTAATAGGTAGTTGTAAGACACTTTATTGCTAATTCACTAATTTTTCCTAATCCATTTAGACATAGGGAGTAAGACAACTAGTTGAATGAACATATTGTGTACCCAAAATTATGTGTTGCAAGATCATAAACCCCAATTACATCTAAGTAATTGAACTAGGATTTTAGGGAAGAAAGTGTGTGAATCTGAATTGCCCGACAACTGAACCGGGAGTACCTTAGTTTTCTCATTTAAAGTTTTGTTTTAATTAATAAAGTTTCAAGTATTTTTGGTTAATCTTTGTTTAAAACTTTTTGTCACAATCACAAGTAATATATTTTCCATTGACTATTTTGACACATAGTTTGACCACAAACTCCTAGTAGATTCGACCCTTACTTATCCTAGCTATCTAGTGTATGTGTGTGACGTTTATTTTTTACACAGGCAACGACCTCGATCAAAAATTTGGCGTCGTTGCCGGGTAGATTGTGCGCTTGAATTATTGTGTTGAAGTAGTCTTTATATATATATATATATATACATATATATATATATATATATATATATATATATCAGAATCTTCACTCTTTTATTGTTTTTAGTGTTGGCACAGTGGTGAGTGGAAGAATATACTTACATGAATCAAGAAATGTGGTGGGAGAGAGAAAATTCAGGCCAATATCAATATTATAATGATCTTTACTATGAGTCATATAATGATGATACATGTGATGATCCATATGATGATGATTGTTAGTGGACTGACGATTCAACTCAAAGCCAACACCATGAATCACCTTATTTTCTGGTAGACCAAGAATCAGATGAATCTTCCTTTAGCAAGAAGTTGAATCAAATGTTGGAAATGTTGAATGAAACCTTCAACAAAGTAGAAGACAACTACAAGTCAATTTCAGTTATTAAAAAACAATTAGAACATATAGCCGAGCAACTAAATCAACAACCTTCAGACAATCTTTCATACACTACGTTGCTGAATGAGGTAACTTTTCCATGTAGTGATAAATTATTTGATAACAAAGTTCATAAACCTACACCATCCAAACTTAAGGTTGTGGTGGAGGATTACGTATCTTTGGATAATAAAGATTTCGAGATGATGTATGAAAGCAAAGAAGTTGTAATTGAATTGGAAAATTATAATGAAGAGTTTCATCTTTTAGAAGCGTCAAAAGTTGGGGAGGGGTCCGTGGAGGCTAGTATCACCTCTTACCCAACAACTTTTAAAAAACCTGAACCACAACTTCTTGATATGATGGATTCTAAAAGACTAAACACATACAAACAACCAAATGTCATCATTGATCGTCCCCTCTTGGCAACTATATATGCCCATATAAGTTGTCGAGAAGGTGCGATAAATGTGACATGTGGAAACCATAAAGTAATATTTATTTTGTTTGTACCTACTAATGATCCTCCTATTGGATTAGGTGTCTAAGCCCATAACTATAATTGGTATGTACTTAACCCGATAGTAACATGGTCCTTTGGGTTGCCTTCACCATAGCAATTTGATAGGATGAATATTTGAGAAAGAGGTTAATTGTGATTTATTAATATATTATAAGAATAATATATTAATTGAGAAATCATATTATTTAATTAGTACTGATCAAAAATTAATTTGGAATTAATTTAGTGATCAAAAGAGACTGATTAAATTAACGGGGACTGATTAGGTAAATTAGTAATACTTATAGTTTGGGCTAATGATCCATATTGATTAGGGTTGGATGAAATCTATGTGAGGGTCCATGAATATTTCTTCCAAGGGCCTATCACAAGGGTTATTGGATTGCTTAAGGCCTAAGCAAGTGAATTAGGGTTTCCTAGTTAAAACCCTAAGGATCCTACATTATAAATAAGACCCCTAGCACTCCCAAAATCGGCCAATGCTTCTAAGGAAGAAACCCTACCCGATTTTTAGTGCCTCCTAGCCTCTCTCTCTCTCTCATAATCCTCCATTGTTCTTGTGTTTGTGACTTATTAGCGGTATCGCATTTGAGGTACTAAGCTCTTGAAGGTCAAGGATAACAAGCTACAACAAAGAGGTATTCATCTAACTTGTTTTATGTTGCAAATCTCGAAATTGTATGCTAGTTAGGGTTCATGCTTTGGATATTTTAAAATTGCATGTATAATTTGAGAAAACCTAGATCCAAAGCATTAGGGTTGCATGTGCACCATAGGATTGATGTAATGCTCAAAACCCTTCATTGGTATCATAGCTTAGGGTGTTTTCTATTATATTGATGCATTGGTTAACTGTTCAAAGCTGAAGCAAATCGAAATCTGCATTCTGCCTGATGAACTCGATGAGTCCATAGTGGGACTTGACGAGTTGGGGCTACTCGACGAGTCCATTTCCTAACTCGACGAGTCAGCTCGTCTGTTGGCAGATTTTTCGGGATTTTGACCAGAATTGGATTGGGATCATTACCATAAACTATTTTGACTGATAAAATTCGATTTTTCTGATAAGGTAATGATTATCCTCATCCAATTGAAAGATAATTGTTAATTTTAAGATAATTAATTGATTATGTGATAAATTAATTATTTGTAGAATTGATTTGAATTATCTTGCCATATGAAACTAGATTAGGTCAGATTTTGTGATAAAGATTAATTATATGATTATTTAATTGTTTTCAAATTTGATCTAAAAGGTTTTGAAAAGTTTCAAAATTTGACCTCAAGTTTTGGAATTTAAATTATTAATTAAAAGTTCTAATTTTGAAATATTTAAATTCTAAACCCTAGAGTTTTAAAAGTTGAAAATTCAACCCTTATACTTTTATAAGATTAAAAGATTAATACTTATATATATATATATATATATATATATATATATATATATATATATATATATATATATATATATATATGTATAAGACGATTCAGTCTTACCGTTAGTAGGCCTCGTTCACGAAGCCGATTTATAAGGGGGTTTCAGGAAACTGCCTATAAAATGGCGGTTGAATGGGTGTCCACTCTCACGCACCGCTTCCTTGATTGTGGAGGATCGTTAGCTAAACGGGTAGGATAGGACAAACTAATTCCTCATTAATAAGTATAATGATCTTATAAAGTAACTAAATGTTTTTCATAAATTCCTAATCTTAGTTACTTTAGGAAAAATGTGAAAATGATGCTATTCCATGAAATTACACTTTGCACCTTGCCAAGTCGTTAGTGGAGCATGTGTGGCTAACCAGCACACTAATTAGGGATTAACAAGGGTGGAAAAGGGTAGCTCGAGAATTATCATAGATCAATGGAGCGTGTGTGGCTAACCGGCACATTGATTAGGTGGTAAACGACATCGAGAGTACCACGCATATTTTCATGGTTATTCACACCTTGTTTGTGATCCTCGATATCCCAGCCACAAACTTAAAGGGCATAATCAAGATTGAAACATGCCATTGAAAAGTTCAATGAATCTCAAAGAACTAGGAATTTCATAAAACTCAATTATTTCAATTTTTGTTTTCGGTTGGTGAAATTGGTAAATCGTCATTTACCTCCCTTCAAATAATTTGCAATTAGATTACGACATCCCTTTTTTGAATTGTGAATTATTGTGTTTGGGTCCTAGCCTTAATATTTCATTTGGGTGTCATATTTAGGATTTCTATCTAATTAAACTTGTTCTTCTTTTTTAGATGTCTACCTCCAATGCTTTTGGCTCCAACTCTTCTGGCTCTTTCTCCCTCATGAACTTATGTGGGAGGGTAATCTTCGATGGGTCCAACTTCAACGATTGGACTCGTAACATACGCATGGCCCTTCGATACGAGGACAAAGAATATGTCCTTGACAAAGAGCTGAAGGAATTTGATGAAGAAACTGCTACTCCTGAAGAATTGGCTGAGTATAGGGCTAATGAGAAGGACGCGAAAAAGGTGTCATGTATCATGATTGCAACTATGACTCCTGAGCTTCAAAGGTCCTATGAGGACTTCTGGCCTTTTGAGATGTACCAAGACTTGATGGAAAGGTACCATCAAAGTGCTCAACAAGAAAGGTACGAAATCATTGCCTCCATGATAACAACAAAAATAAAGGATGGATAGTCCATCACGACCCACTTGCAAAGGATGCAAAGATATGTGGACCACTTGCTGAAGTTGAATTTCAACTTTGACAAAGAGTTGGCTATTGATATTATCCTACACTCTTTGCCTCCTTGTTATGATCAGTTCAGAATGACTTATCATATGAACAAGGAGGAAGTCACTCTAAGCAAGCTTCAACGCCTACTGAGAACTGCTGAAAGTGGTTTAAAAGGCAAGTCTGTTGTATCCACTCCTACTTCCGCTACCCCAGTCCGGGTAATTGGACATGGGAAGAGGAAGAAGAGGAAAGCTCCCTCTAAGAGCCACAAGGGAAAGTCTCATGATGGTTCTTCTTCGAGTGGACCCAAATGTGGTTTTGTTGCTCCCTCTTCCAATCCAAAGGATGCAGAGTGCTTCCATTGTCATGAAAAAGGGCATTGGAAACGAAGCTTCCTGAAGTGTCTACACGACATCAAGGATGGGAAGATAAAGCCCACCTTCGCAGGTATTTACACTATTCAATCTAATAACTCATCACATGCTAGTTCTTGGGTCCTAGACACAGGATGTGGTTTTCACATTTGTTCTGATTTGTAGGGTCTAAGAAGAAGTAGGGATGTAGAGCACGGGAAGATGAATTTGATCATGGGAATAGGAAAGCGTCGTCTGTTACCAATATTGGAGTTTATTCTTTATTGCTTAGTAGTGGGTTAGTTTTAGAGTTGAATAATTGTTGCTACTCGTCAGAAATGACAAGAAACATTATTTCATTTCATGTTTTGTATAAACAAGGTTTTAGATTTTAATTTAATAATGAAATTGGTTCTATTAATGCTTTCTTTAATGGTACTTTCTATTTTGAAGCATTTCCTTGTAATGGTATATATGAAACTGTAATGGTTGTAGACAACTTAGGAAATAATGTATTGAATATTGATTCGTCCAATGGTTTGGACAAGGCATTCTTGTGGCATTGTCGTCTTGGACATGTTAACAAGAAGCGCATAGCCCAACTCCAAAAGGATGGAGTGTTGGAGTCATTTGATCTTAGGTCTGATGATGCGTGCGAGTCTTGTTTACTTGGAAAGATGACTAAATCACCCTTCACTGGCACTTGTGAAAGGGGAGAGGGATTATTGGATCTCATACACACCGATGTGTGTGGGCCCTTTAGATCCACCACAAGGGATGCAAACCACTTCTATGTGAATTTTACCGATGATTATAGCAGATATGGGTATATCTACTTAATCAAGCATAAGTCAGAAACTTTTGAAAAGTTCAAAGAGTTTAAGCAAGAAGTGGAGAATCAATTGGGCAGGAAGATAAAGATGCTCCAATCCGATCGAGGTGGTGAGTATCTTAGTATCGAGTTCCACGACTATCTTAAGGAAAGTGGAATTGTTTCACAATTGACGCCGCCTAGGACACCGCAGCTGAATGGTGTGGCTGACAGGCGCAATCGAACCTTGTTGGACATGGTTCGTTCCATGTTGAGTCGAGCTTCATTACCTATATCATTCTGGGGGTATGTCTTAGAGACTGCCGCCCATATCCTTAATCTAGTCCCAAATAAGAAGGTTGCCAAAACACCTCACGAGATGTGGACTGGGAAGGTTCCATCGTTGGCACATATCAAGGTTTGGGGTTGCGAGGCTTTCGTAAGACGAGAGACTCACAACAAGTTTGAACCTCGTAGTGAGCGATGTATTTTCATCGGCTACCCACAGAAATCCTTTGGATGTCTCTTCAATAGACCGAGTGGCAATGTTGTCTTCGTTGCAAAGAGAGAGAGAGAGAGAGAGAGAGAGAGAGAGAGAGAGAGAGAGAGAGAGAGAGAGAGAGAGAGAGAGAGAGAGAGAGAGAGAGAGAGAGAGAGAGAAGGAGAGGGAGAGGGAGAGAGAGAGAGAGAGAGAGAGAGAGAGAGAGAATTCATATGCCAAGAGGACAATCGGAGGCAAATTGACCTTGAAGAGCTTCAAGAATCAAGTGATGAAGGAACCTCAAACACTAGCGCTCAACCCGAGGAGGAAACTCCTATTGAACCGATTGACGAGTCCTTACCTCTTAGAAGTTCCAGTAGAGTTAGTGTTCCACCCGTATTATAAGGGTTATGCTGGCCATAGCTGCATGTCATGATTATGAAATATGACAGATGGACGTCAAAATCGCTTTCCTTAATGGAAAGTGGGCTGAGGATGTTTAAATGAATCAGCCAGAGAGTTTTGTGGATGCAAAGTACCAGAATAGAGTATGAAAGCTTGAGAAATCCATCTACGGACTGAAACAAGCATCTCGCAGATGGAATCTTTGTTTCGATGAAAAAGTCAAAGAGTTTGGTTTTTCGAGAAGCTTGTTGATCATTTGATCGCATTCGCTGATTTGCTCAAAAACTGGTTTTGCAGCGAAGCGGCTATCACTCCCATGTCCACTATATGTGGCATATCCTCGATCGCATCTGTGACACATCACTTGTGACCATGAAACACCTTCCTCCAGAATGCGAATCCTCTTCTTTCACAATGAAACTTCTCCCATGAGTAGGCCTGTGAACCTCCTCATCTTCAGAATCCATGGACCAGACTTCCACCCTGCCAAATTCATCATCAGCTTCTTTTTCATGCACAATTAAAGCAGGCATTGAATTATCAGAGTTCTTTTTCTTCTTTATCTCCTCAAGCTTTCGAAGATGGTAAGTCTCATCGTCTTCTCCTTCCTTCTATTCATTCAACCTTCGCAGCATACACTCTTTGGCCAAGTGATTTTTTCCATGACAGTAGTTACAATCATAGCCAGAGTCACCAGTTAGCTTCTTTTCCTTCTTTTCCTCTTTCTTTTGTGAGCTATTCACACTCTCCTCTTTTACCTTCTCAGAGCTGTAGCTTCCCTGCCAGTTTCGGTTCTTGTTGGAAGGAAACTTCTTCTTTGCGAATCGCTTCGGATTTGACACCATCAATGCAAACTCTTCATTTGTAAGCTCACAAGCAGAAAGATCAGATTCTAAACCATCCTTTGCTACTTTCTTGCCCTTCGCAACGAGAGCCAAAGATCCCATCCCAGATACAACTTTCGCTTCTTTTGTCACCTCATTTTCATGTGACTTTAGGATTCCAACAAGCTTTGCTAAAGTATAATTCTTGAACTGCTCATGTGCCTTGACTGTTGACACCACCGCCATCCACTCATATCTAAGCCCATTCATGAACGTGACCTTTTGTTCAATAACTTCACATCCAATGCCATGTTTCATCATCCTACTTAGAAGATGATTGTAACGATTGAAAGTTTGACTCAAACTCTCTTTAGGCTTCTGTGTAAATGCACCAAACTCTGAAAGCAAGAGTCTTTGTGTAGAGTGCTCAAGATCTGCATCTGTAGAGTAGAGTTCCTTAAGCCTATCCCAGATGGATTTGGCTGTGTCACACGAACTAACCAGACGAAAAGTGTCAGCCGGCAAAGCAAATCAAATGATTCTCATTGCCTTAACATTGCTAATCAGTTTGTCTTTATCATCTTGAGGGACATCTTTAACATCAAGAAGAAGTTTTTTGTAGTCAGATTGAGTTTTAATGACTCTTCTGGTTCCAGTGTGAACAAATGATCCAAGAGTGATGGCCTCCTATATCAGATATCTGTTGTCTTCTAGACCAAGAACGTAATCTTCGAAGTGAAGCGCCCATACTTCATATTCATTGGGGAAAAGAATTGGGATCCTAGTGGTCCATCCAATGCTGCTAGAAAGGTTTATGGAGTTGATGTGAGAATCGGCATGCTGCATGATGATATACCTTTTGAAACCTATTAAGAATCAGACGTGTAAACTGATGCAGTTTTAGGGTAATATTAGAATCACATAATAGCGTCAAGAACACTGTGATGATGGCTGAACCAGATCCAATACTAACGGAAACCCTAATGACTTTATAAACAGAAGAGATGCGTATAGATTACACAGTCTCCTGCTCTGATACCAATTGTTAGGATGATAATCCTTGAAAGATCGAAAAGATTCAAAATAGATTATGAACAAGAACAAGAATAAGATAATGATTCAAAATATGCTTAACGATTATAAGCCACATCCTCAGAAGAACTCGATTAAGAATTGCTACTGTAGAGGCATGATTAGGGTTACAAGATTATTGTCAAAGTTTTAAAAACATGGTGCATGCATGCACCTTAAATACTATAACCCTAATAAATGACGGGTGGACAAGCCCAAACCCGTTTACATAAATGAACTAATTAAATAAACACAATGACGCAACTCTAATTCCCAACATGTTGTATGAGTCCATTGTAAGCCGAAAGCTATATGATTTAACCGAAAACTACTAGGTTTTACCGAAAAGTCAAAAAGTCAAGATTGTTGACCGCAATCCCGTTGACCGAAAACATTGACCGAGAACTCTGTTTGACCGAGATCGTTGACCGAACACAATGTCAGACCGAAAACTTTGATCTGAAACCCTATCTGACCGAAAAACTAGATGTTTGACCTATTTGCTGACCGAGAACTCTAGTACCCACCGAAATCACTTTGAACTAGCCGAGAACTCAAGTGTGCCGCCAAAATCACCCAGGCTAAATCGAAATCGATGATTCTGATCGCAATTTCCAAATAAACGAAGAACACGATGAATACTTATGAGTAGCAAAGGTGATTTTTCGCCAAAGGAGACCCAAAAACTTCAAAAAAAATTATGGATTGTTTTGAAAATTGATTGATACCAAAATAGCTTTAATCCGTTTTCAAGCTCTGATACCAATTGTAAAACCACAATCTAAGTATCAATCCAAATCACTAGATTGGTGCGGAATCCCAATCAAGTGAATGACACAAATCGTAAATATGAAATAAGAACGCAATGTGGAATCTTCAATGCATATTATATTAATGAATAGTCTAGTACATAAGACTTTTTATGTCTCTCGGTTCTCTCTGTCTCTCTCAAATCTCGAAATCAACAACTAGAATGACTAACACTAAACACGGCTGAATCAATACAATATATATACCTAGACCTAATTACAAAGGTCCAGCCCAAAGCCCAACCGAAATCACTTAATGATTTCGGTCCAAACACCACCGAGTTCATGGTGTTTTCGGTCCTAGACCGAGAACTCTAAAAGCTATGTAAAGTAAAGTATAAACCACAAATCATGACCCAACAAGCAGGAAAGGAGGCATATTAGCTAGCTACCCTTGAAGGAAATGTCTTGCTAAGATCTTGTAATGTTATACATCTAAAAGCATACTTCATGTAAGTTGTATTAATCATTTAACTGTATAATCTCCTCCTACTGTTAAATTTAAGATCGGTCGAGCATTAGCCGACGGAGTCAAAAGGAAAGTTGTAGATCTTGTTTTTACCTACGCGTGGATATAAACGTCGAAAACAGAGCTCGTATGCGAAAGTTACTGGGTTTAGAAGTCGGCATGGTGCTACTGCAAAAGGGGTGACGTGGCACAATGTAGGTCACCCACGTTCTGCCACCATAATGGTGACACCTGGCCATGGACTCGATGATTTGGAGGCCAACTCGATGATTTGGGCTGCCAGACAGCCTATAAATAGAGGTGTCGGGTGCAACACTTTTCTCACACATTTACCCACTTCTTTCTCTCTCTAAACACTCTCTAACACCCCCCAAACCCCCCAAAAAGCCTAGGAAAACCTCCTAGCACTAGAAGAAAGCCTCGGAGAGCCCGGAGTCCCGGTTTTCAAGCCAACCTCCCGGTTTCGTCAAAGAAGGTTATTTTAAGAAGCGAAGTGCTGTCCGAATCACTCCTTATCAGGTGAGTGGATAGTTACTTTCATGTTACACATAGATATGAAGTATTTTATATAAATTACTTTTTATGTGTGCATATCTACTTGAGATCTGTGCTAGATGAAAGATTTAAACTTCTTTGTTTTTAAGATCTAAGTTGTATATGTATTTTATACTTTGAGATCTATGTTGGATGAAAGATCTAACTTCTTTCTTTATAGATCTGAACCTTTTTGTTCAGATCTAGGCTGTAGATGTAGTTTGTTTACAGATCTGAACTTTTTTCTTCAGATCTAGGTTGTAGATGTACTTTGTTTATAGATTTGAACCGTTTTCTTCAGATCTAGGCTGTAGATGTACTTTGTTTACAAATCTGAACTTTTTTCTTCAGACCTAGGCTGTAGATGTACTTTGTTTATAGATTTGAACCTTTTTCTTCAGATCTAGGTTGTAGATGTACTTTGTTTACAAATCTGAACCTTTCTCTTCTGATCTAGGTTGTAGATGTACTTTGTTTACAGATCTGAACCTTTATCTTCAGATCTGGACAGTAGATGTATTTTGTTTTCAAATCTGAACTTTTTTTTCTACAAATCTAAAGTTATAGATGTATTTTATATCTACAAAAATGTTGGGTAGAACATGGGTAGATAAATGATGAGGTATGAAAGATGATAGAAATGAATATTGTTAGCTGCACCACAACCTGTAGATGATTTTGAAACACGATCTACACTAAACATCCTAGCAGATGCGCCTATAGGATAATATCGGCAGTTGTGCCTAATAGAGAACATCATAATCCTGGCAGCTGTGCCTAATAGGTGATATTGGCAGCTACGCCTAGTTGAGAACAACACAATCCTGGCAGCTGCGCCTAAAGGATAATATTGGTAGCTGTGCCTAATAGATGACATTAGCAGTAATGGACTTCGCGCGTATTCCTTAGGATAAACCTTAGGAATGAATGAATGAAGGATAATTGATTCTTAGGGTAATCCTTAAGAATAAAGAATAAAATGGGGATGGTTAATCGGGTTGATTGTTTGATGATTAAACATAATACTTATATTATTGTGGGTTGAAAACCCTATGTACTCACCAGGTTTCCCAACCTGACCCACTCAGTTTATTTGTATCACAGGTGTCGATATAAAGCTGCACTACACTGAGAGATTAAAGAGATGTATATCACTAGTGTAAATGAATGTAAGTTCTGCTTATGCTTATGTTTCTGTATTGACATTGACATCCCAAAGTTTTAGAATGAATAAAATACATTTCTTCGTAAATGCTTTGATAACATGTTTATCATGTTTTTTTTTCTGGGAACAAAAATTCCGCAACACTTTTCTTTAAAGGTATACTCTGATTTTGAAAATGAAGCATAAACAAATCGGTCTTTTTTTGGCCGTGAAAATGGGGATGTCACAGTTGGTATCAGAGCATTAGTTTAAGCGAACTAGGAATTTGTAGGATTTCTAGACTTAAACTTAGAATGCTAAGCGCTGATCGTGAGATGAGTGTCTTCCATATTTTAGACACGAGCACTAGTTTATTTTAGGAAAGATGCCTAAATTGCTTTTATGTGGTAAATGCTTTATGCTTTCCTTATGTGCTATTATTTGTTCGGATCTATGGTCTGTTGCCGACCGGATCTGGAAACCTTATGTGTTTAGGGTTCTAAGCGTTCGAATACGATATTAGAACTAACATGTAACGTTTCAGAGTGATAAGGAGAATTTAAACGTCTATCGTGATCAAAGATCTAAATTCACCTAATTTGGTGTATAGATCGAAATGGCAAGAACCCGAAGTGGAGCTGGAAACGCGAATGAAAATAGGAATCAACAACCTCAACCCGAAGTGATTGAGCAGGTGCCGATAGTCGAAGTTGCACCTGAGCCAGTCACAATGGCTGGAGTTCAAGCCATGATTCGGGCTATGATGGCTGAACAAAGGGAAGAAATGAGACAACTGTTGCTGAATAACAGAAATAAACCTTCAATGCCTGTTGAACAACGAGAACTGAATGACGGAGAGTCTGAAGAAGGGAATAACAGCCGTATTGTTAGTCAAGTGGAACCCCCAGTGGTGAGAAGGAATGACCCGGAGAGGGAAATCGACCGAGATGGACGTATGTATAAGAAATTCATCGGTGCCAAACCACCAAGTCTTTCCGGAAACCCAAAGCCTTTGCAGATTATGGACTGGATCTCCGAAATGGAGATGGTATTTGAAAGCTGCAACTGTAGCGATAAGCAGAAAACCGTCTTTACGGTTCGACAACTAAAGACCGGAGTCTTGAGCTGGTGGAAATTGTTGGCGGATACGATGCCACGAGGAGAAGCTTTGAAGATGTCTTAGGAAGCGTTCATGGAACAGTTGAAGATGTAGTACTGCTCCGAGATAGATCTGATCGATCTAAACAATGAGTTCCAAAACATGAAGAAAGGGAAAATGAGCATTGATGAATATGCTACTGCGTTTGATGAGAAGATGAAGTTATTCCCATACCTGGTGTCGACTGAACTCGCCAAGATAGAGAAATTTGCTAACGGATTTCCATCAGACTTTGGCCCAACAGTCAAAATGGCAAGCACATTGAAGGTAGCCGTTAGAGCAGCCAAGAATGTTGAGACCCAGTTAAGAGAAAGGGGTCTGGAGGGAACTGAAGTCGGTAAGAAAAGGAAGTTCGATGGATCCTCAAGGTCCAACGAGAAGAGAAAATTCTCGAAGTGTGGTTCGAAGAAGTCCGAAGGAGGAAAAGGTGAAGTGAGATGGTGCGATAAGTGCAAGAAGAAACACTCTGGAAAATGTGGCGATGAGGTGACATGTTTCAAGTGTGGGAAGCATGGGCATTACGCCAATGAGTGTACATTCAAAAAAAGGGTGTGTTATGGATGTAATGAAGAAGGGCACTAAAAGCAAGACTTCCCAAAGAGGGAAGGAGCTACAAAGCCAAATACACCGCCAAAGGCAAGAGCATTTCAGATGATCCTTGATGAATCAGGCGACGATGCAAGGAATTAAGAGGAAGAATCTATAGAGTATCTGTATAAATAGGATCATGTGATGTAGCCTAATATAGAAGGCATAGTCTAGGTGAACTTGAACATCTATGTAATCGTTTCAAGAGATAATATAAAACCTTTATTTTGTCATTTGATGTGTTAAATGATTGTGTGAAATTGTTGAATGGTGACTTGGAGAACTACGAGACAATACCTGGGACGAGTATGTGTAGGCGTGAATGGTAGTATAGGCCTATACTACCGGAAGCACAAGACTCACACTTGGATCAGGGAAGGTCACAAGGTTACCAAGAAGCTAGTAAATGATTCTGTTTTGTTCACGTCCGTCGCTACCATCGTTTCGGTAATGACTAAGAAGATGATTGTTATTCCGACCATAGTGGTCATATCAATTGAGTCCGAATAGGATGAGTATGTTATGTGGTTCATAGAACCAAGTTCAATGTAGCATCTGACTTAAGCCAGAAGATTGAAGTGAAAGATAATCGAAACAATCAATAGAGGTTGTCACAACGATCATGGGGAACATCAAGAAAGCTCAGGAAGAAGCTTCAGAGAAAAATAACCGAAAGGAAGAGCGTTTGGGCAAAACGCTGGTGCTCGGTACAAACAATCAAGGATTGAAGGTATTCCAAGATAGGATTTGGGTACCTAAAACAGGAGGAATAAGAGATCTTTTGATGGAAGAAGCTCACAAGACCATGTACTTGATTCATCCCGGTAGCACAAAAATGTATAGGGATCTGAAACCCTACTACTGGTGGCCGACGATGAAGCTCGATGTTGAAAAGTATGTGGTCGAGTGTGTGACATGTGCAAGAGTTAAGGCACAACATCAGAAATTATATGGGAGTTTAGAACCTTTACCTGTTCCCATGGGTAAATGGGAAGACATTACAATGGATTTTGTCACTAAACTACCCAGAACGAAGGACGGTCACGACATGATTTGGGTAATCGTCGATCGGTTCACTAAGAGTGCACACTTCATAGCAGCCAATGAAAGGTGGTCTATGGATAAGCTCGCCAATGCTTATGTGAAGGAGGTAGTAAGACTTCACGGTGTTCTTTTAATGATTGTATCAGACCGTGATAGCCGTTTCACGTCAAGGTTTTGGAGAAGTCTACAAGAGGAATTGGGTACAAAATTGTGTTTAAGTACAACTTACCATCCGCAGACCGATGGTTAGAGCGAAAGAACGATCCAAACATTGGAGGATATGATAAGAGCATGTACCCTGGAATTTCAAGGTAACTGGGATGAGCATTTACCTCTGGTAGAATTTTATTACAACAATAGTTACCATTCGAGCATCAAGATGGCACCTTATCAAGCCTTATGTGGACAGAAGTGCCGTACGCCGTCATGTTGGCTTGAAGCTGGAGAAAAGCAGTTTATGGGCCCCGAGATAGTCCATAAGACTGCTGAGAAGTTAAAGGTGATCAGGGAAAGGATGTTAGCAGCTCAGGATCGTCAAAAGAGCTATGCCGATAAGAAGAGACGACCGGTGATATTCGAAGTTAGAGATTCAGTTTTGCTCAAAGTCTCCCCGTGGAAGGGACTTATAAGATTTGGGAAAAGAGGAAAGTTAAGTCCAAGGTTTATTGGACCGTTCAAGGTTCTTCAGAGGATTGGGAACCAAGCTTACAAGGTGGAACTACCAGAGGAACTAGATGGTATCCATAACACATTCCATGTGTGTTATTTGAGGAAGTTCACGGGATAAGTTCCCGACATAATTCCGATCTCAGAGTTAAGGATGGATGAGAATAAGAGGCTAATCGAAGAGCCTGAGGCGATTGTTGACCGTAAAACTAAGAAGTTACGACGCAAGATGGTCGACTTAGTGCTAGTCCGTTGGAAACATACGAATGGGTCGAATCTCACTTGGGAGACAGAGAGTGACATGATGAGTCGCTATCCGCATCTGTTTGCTGATGCATGATTCCGGGACGGAATCATCCTAAGGGGGAGAGAATTGTAACGCCCGTGTTTCGGGGCTAAGCATTAGTAGATGATGTAATAGTCTAGGTCAACTATTGTAACTCTTTTTGAAGCAATAAAGATGAATTATTTGAGTATTACGTGAATTATGTGAATTTATGTGCTTTATACTTAATTATAAAGATATAATTAATAAAGAATAAAAATAAGCGTCAAAATGAAAGTTTGAGATAAACCCGATATCTTTATATAAAGTTGTAGTGGTCGAAACAAGGATTCTGGATATATAAAGAACGCCGAAATCCGAGCTATAACGAAGAAGTTATGGCCCGTCGAAGTTTTGCGACAAAACCGGCACAACGTTGCGCGACGTAAATAATGAATTTATGATAGAGGACTTTTTAGCCTTAGTAATCTAAACAAAAGTCATAGTGTTCGTTAAACCGAGAGCATCCATAAAAAGAACACCCAAATCTGACTTCGTATGAGGAAGTTATGATTTTTCGAAGTTTCGGATCAGCAGTGCACAGCCCGAAACTCGAATTTTAGATCGAGCAATTTTTGGCCAACGCGACCTAAATGAGAATTTAATATCTCATTAATAGGAGCTCAACGATAAAAAGACAGACGAAAACGGAGCCCGTATGTAGAAGTTATGAATTTTACGCGGTCATTTAACAGTATAATCTCCTCCTACTGTTAAATTTAAGATCGGTAGAGAATTAGCCGACGGAGTCAAAAGGAAAGTTGTAGATCTTGTTTTTACCTACGCGTGAATATAAAGAAAGTCGAAAACAGAGCTCGTATGTGAAAGTTACGGGGTTTAGAAGTCGGCAGGGTGCTACTGCAAAAGGGGTGACGTGGCACAATGTAGGCCACCCACGTTCTGCCACCATAATGGTGACACCTGGCCATGGACTCGACGAGTTGGAGGCTAACTCGACGAGTTGGGCTTCCAGCCAGCCTATAAATAGAGGTGTCGGGTGCAACACTTTCCTCACACATTTACCCACTTCTTTCTCTCTCTAAACACTCTCTAACACCTCCCAACCCCCCCCCCCCCCAAAAAAAAGCCTAGGAAAACCTCCTAGCACTAGAAGAAAGCCTCAGAAAGCCCAGAGTCTCCGAGAAAAAGAGTTTTTCGGTTTGAAACTCTGCCCGCGCAGAGCCTGGTTTTCAAGCCAACCTCCCGGTTTCGTCAAAGAAGGTTATTTTAAGAAGCGAAGTGCTGTCCGAATCACTCCTTATCAGGTGAGTGCATAGTTACTTTCATCTTACACATAGATATGAAGTATTTTATATAAATTAAGTGTTATGTGTGCATATCTACTTGAGATCCGTGCTAGATGAAAGATTTAAACTTCTTTGTTTTTAAGATCTAAGTTGAATATGTATTCTATACTTTGAGATCTATGTTGGATGAAAGATCTAACTTCTTTCTTTACAGATCTGAAAATTTTTCTTCAGATCTAGGCTGTAGATGTACTTTGTTTACAGATCTGAACTTTTTTCTTCAGATCTAGGTTGTAGATGTACTTTGTTTATAGATTTGAACCTTTTTCTTCATATCTAGGCTGTAGATGTACTTTGTTTACATATGTGAACTTTTTTCTTCAGATCTAGGCTGTAGATGTACTTTGTTTATAGATTTGAACCTTTTTCTTCAGATCTAGGCTGTAGATGTACTTTGTTTACAGATCTGAACCTTTTTCTTCAGATCTAGGTTGTAGATGTACTTTGTTTACAGATCTGAACCTTTTTCTTCAGATCTGGACAGTAGATGTATTTTGTTTTCAGATCTGAACTTTTTTTTCTCTAAATCTAAAGTTATAGATGTATTTTATATCTAAAATATATTGGGTAGAACATGGGTAGATAAATGATGAGGTATGAAAGATGATATAAATGATTATTGTTAGCTGCACCACAACCTGTAGATGATTTTGAAACGCGATGTACACTAAACATCCTAGCAGATGCGCCTATAGGATAATATCGGCAGCTGCGCCTAATAGAGAACATCATAATCCTGGCAGCTATGCCTAATAGATGATATTGGCAGCTGCGCCTAGTTGAGAACAACACAATCCTGGCAGCTGCGCCTAAAGGATAATATTGGTAGTTGTGCCTAATAGATGACATTAGCAGTAATGGACTTCACGCGTATTCCCTAGGATAAACCTTAGGAATGAATGAATGAAGGATAACTGATTCTTAGGGTAATCCTTAAGAATAAAGAAGATAATGGGGATGGGTAATCGGGTTGATTGTTTGATGATTAAACATAATAATTATATTATTGTGGGTTGAAAACCCTATGTACTCACCAGGTTTCCCAACCTGACCCACTTAGTTTATTTGTATCACAGGTGTTGATATAAAGCTGCACTACACTGAGAGATTAAAGAGATGTATATCACTAGTGTAAATGAATGTAAGTTCTGCTTATGCTTATGTTTTTGTATTGACGTTGACATCCCAAAGTTTTAGAATGAATAAAATACATTTCTTCGGAAATGCTTTGATAACATGTTTATCATGTTTTTTTTTTCTGGGAACAAAAATTCCGCAAGACTTTTCTTTAAAGGTATACTCTGATTTTGAAAATGAAGCATAAACAAATCGGTCTTTTCTGGCCGTGAGAATGGGGATGTCACATTATAAATCTGACGTGCTATCTTAAGTTGGGACTTTCCCCAATGATTTGCTAAGACTTATAACATTAACATGTTATTTTAAGTTGGGATCTTCCCTAGAAGATGTCTATGTCTTATAGCGTTATCATGTTGCTAAATGGATCCTTTCCAATTATATCATAAGTTGGATTATCCCAGTTGTTTCCTAAATTGGGATCCTCCCCAGATTACTAAGTAAAAGCCAAACAAGGATCTTTTGATGGACTCTTAAAGCAAGAATCTTTCCATATGCAAACTTCGGAATCATGCAAAACTAAGGGAATCACAACTTCAAACTTCTCCCAAGTCAATAAATTATAAATTATAAATCCTAAAGATCGCCAGGTTCTATATATCCTTTAAAATTATTTTTTCCTATGTAACGAGTGAAGGTTTATTATCCTCAAAGATCTTAACTATTTAAGATCCCAAATTGGTTACTAACTATTTCAGGTTATTTGGATCTTAAGAGTTCTTGTAAAGACTGAACTCTTTAGGACCCAGATCACATAAGGATCCTCAGAAGAACTACGATCATGTCAAATATTTCAACCACATAAGTAAGAATATGATGCAACCATTATAAATTAAAGGGAGTTGCACATTAACCCCACCAAAAAGAAATATTGTTTTACAAGAATTATTTATAATATTTCCTACAAACTAGGCCTAAACCGTAAACTGGTTATCATCGCCTAGAGCTTTTTCCTCTTCACCAGCCTTCTGTTGTTGTCCTTCAGGATCCTGACTGGTATTAACAGGCTTACCAGTTAATTTGACTAGGGCTTCATGCCAGCCAGCCAAATTCCAGGATCCTGTGTTTGATGGGTTTGAGCCATAAGAACTTTCTTATGTGCACATGCAAACCCTAATGATTGGATCTAGGTTTCTCTAATTAAACATGCAATTTATCCAAGTCTTGCAAACCCTAGATCTAGAGAGTATAATTCAAATTTAATGAGACAAATCAGATCTAGATGATTACCTCTTGTTGCTTGCTTGAATCTTCTTCTTCTTGGAGCTTAGAGTCACAATTGTCACTCCTCTAATGGGTTACAAACACCAACTAGCAAGAGGATGATTTGGAGAGAGGTTGTAGGCACAAAATCGGCTCTTGGAACTCCTTAGGGTTTCTGGTAGCGGATTTCTGTAGCCCTTGGGGTCTTTAAATACTTGAGCTGCTAGGGTTACATCCTGAAACCCTAATTGAATAACTTAGGCCCTAAGCAATCCAAAGATCCTTCTAGATTGAGGCTTGGACGAATTCAAGGAGCCCGTACACCTTGATTTCGTCCACCCTATAATTCATAAGGATCCATAGCTCAAAATCAACTATCATACAATTGACAGTTCCAGTCCCCTTTATTTAATTAATCTCTTTTAGTCACCGAATTAATTCCTAATTAATCTATGACTAATATTAATTAAATAATATGATTATTCCTTTAATATATTATGCACATAATATATTAATCATAATATCTTCTTTCTCTTCATAAATCACCCTGTCAAGTTGCTATGGTGAAGGCAACCCAAAAGGACCATGCACAACCGGGTCAAGTACTTACCAAATATAGTTACTGGCTTAGACACTAATCCAACAGTCTCCTACTTGGATAAGTCTAGTAACTACAAATGCAAGCACAATCCGATTAGCAATCGTAGCTCTCAAAGATGCTATCGAACTCTGATCTTATCAGTAACCTGTCCTTTAGATAAGGGATCGTATAATCCTCTGTTCTAGATATCATGTGGAAAATTACATGGAACATAGTCATACTTATTGTACATCAGTTAGTTTCTCGATCTCAGATTCATTTGACATAGAACTTAATTAAACACATCAATTCAGTCCTGACCGGGCCCGGCACATAAGTCAAATCAAATCATCGAGGGGCCCTAATATCGCTTTTACCCTCTTAGGATAAAAGGAACAGATAAACTTCGACTTATATGCATTTATTATCCACTAATCAAATCATACACAACAATGCGTTTTATAACATCAAGTTACCGATGCGTTTGCGCATTATCAATGCACAACCAATTAGCAAACAACAAACCATATATCTAGGTTTTAAGACCATATGATATTACCGTCTTGCGATCGCTCGTGATGAATTCCATGAAGCGATTCCAGCAAGCGTGGGTTTATTCCAATGCTCAAATCAAGTTCATAAGCACTCATGAACGTTGTAGCAAAACTTTGCTATGTCCAATACATTTTAGACATTCTACACACCAATTCATGACAGTCTTCATTCATATCTACTTCCAACATATGAACGACTGTGGACCGTTCGAATAATTTGATTATTGTCAAATAATTCAATTATTCAGGAATTCAAAACATGCAAAATGAAACAATAGGTAAATGATTAACATAAGACAGTAACATTACTAATAAATAATACTCTTTTATTTAATCATCGAATGTTAATAACAATTTATCTATTACACGTCTCTAAACTATCTAATCTAAACTAATATCGTCCTTCATCCCAATGCTCCTAGCGTGCTGCAAGTGCTTAAACCTGCTCGGTCCCTTCGTAAGCGGATCTGCTGGGTTATTCTCTGACGATACCCTCTTCACTACGAGGAGTCCATCTTCTACCCGATGTCGAATAAAATGATATTTTCTGTCGATATGTCGAGATCTACCATGATCTCTCGGTTCCTTGGTCAAGGCAACCGCTCCTCATTATCACAGAAAATTTCCATAGGCTCTTGTATGGCCGGCACAACTCCAAGGTCTCCAATGAAGTTCTTCAACCATATCGCCTCCTTTGACGCTTCGCTCGCTGCTATATACTCTGATTCGCACGTTGAATCAGCTACGGTCTCCTGTTTGGAACTTTTCCAGGTTACTGCTCCTCCATTAAGGGTAAAGACACAGCCTAACTGTGAACGGTAGTTGTCCCTGTCGGTCTGAAAATTGGCGTCACTGTACCCTCGCACCATTAAGTTATCACTCCCACCGAAGACTAGAAACCATTCCTTGGTCCTCCGAAGGTACTTAAGAATATTCTTGACTGCGATCTAATGCGCTCTGCCAGGGTTCCCTTGATATCTGCTGACCATGCTCAAAGCGAAGGCCACATCAGGGCGAGTACAAGTCATAGCATACATGATTGAGCCAACTGCGGAAGCGTAAGGTACTCGTCTCATCTCTGCTATCTCGACTTCAATACTCGGACTTTGAATCTTACTCAACTTGGCATTACTTTGGATTGGTAACTCCCTTTTCTTTGAATTCTCCATACTAAAACTTTTTAGTACCTTATCCAAGTAAGTATTCTGACTAAGTCCTATTAGTCTCTTACTTCTGTTTCTCACTATCCTTATTCCCAAAATATAGGAAGCCTCTCCGAGGTCCTTCATAGCGAAGCACTTCCCGAGCCAGGACTTAACCTCCTGCAGTGTCGTGACGTCGTTTCCTATGAGCAGTATGTCATCGACATTCAATATGAGGAAGCTTACTACACTCCCACTGGCTTTGACATATACACATGATTCATCTTCGCTTCGCAGAAAACCAAACTCTTTGACCTTCTCATCAAAACGAAGATTCCATCTGCGAGATGCTTGCTTAAGTCCATAAATGGACTTCTCAAGCTTACACACTCTATTGGGATACTTCGTATTGACAAAACCCTCTGGCTGAGCCATGTAAACATCCTCAGCCAACTTCCCATTAAGGAAAGTGGTCTTGACATCCATCTGCCATATTTCATAGTCATGAAATGCAGCAATGGCCAGCATCACCCTTATAGACTTTATCTTCGCAACTGGTGAGAAAGTTTCGTCGTAGTCAACTCTAGGAGTTTGAGTGAAACCCTTCGCAACCAATCGTGCCTTATAAGTGTGCACATTCCCATCCACGTCAGTCTTCTTCTTGAAGATCCACTTGCACCCGACCGTCTTACGACCTGGTACATTGTCAACCAAATTCCAAACTTTGTTGTCATACATGGACTGAATCTCGTTGTCCATAGCCTCTTTCCATTTCGCAGACTCCGGGCCTGCCATGGCTTCCTTATAGCTGGTAGGTTCGTCCAGATTCACTAGTATACTATCACTAATGAACGTATCCCCTTCTGTAGTAATATGAAAACCATAAAACTGGGGTGGAACACTAACCCTTTCGGAACGTCTAAGAGGTAAGGACTCGTCAATTGGTTCAACCGGAGTTTCCTTCTCGGGTTGAGCGCCAGTGTTAGAGGTTCCTTCATCGCTCGACTCTTGAAGCTCTTCAAGATCGATTTGCCTCCCACTGTCTCCTTGGCTTATGAGTTCTCGCTCTCGGAAAACCCCTCTCCTCGCGACGAAGACAACATTGTCACTCGGTCTGTAGAAGAGATATCCAAAGGATTTCTGCGGGTAGCCGATGAAAATACATCGCTCACTACAAGGTTCGAGTTTGTCGTGGGTCTCTCGTCTTACGAAAACCTCGCAACCCCAAACCTTGATATGTGCCAACGAGGGAGCCTTCCGTGTCCACATTTCGTGAGGTGTTTTGGCAACCTTCTTCGTAGGGACTAAGTAAACGATATGGGCGGCAGTCTCTAAGGCATACCCCCAGAATGAGATAGGTAGTGAAGCAGGACTCATCATGGAACGAACCATGTCTATCTAGGTTCGATTACGCCTCTCAGCCACATCATTCAATTGTGGTGTCCTAGGTGGCGTCAACTGCGAAACTATTCCGCATTCCTTGAGATAGTCGTGGAATTCAAGACTTAGGTACTCTCCACCTCGATCAGATCGAAGCATCTTGATTTTCCTGCCCAACTGCTTCTCCACTTCTTGCTTAAACTCTTTGAACTTTTCAAAAGTTTCTGACTTGTGCTTGATTAAGTAGATATACCCATATCTGCTATAATCGTCTGTGAAAGTCACATAGAAGCGATTCGCATCCCTTGTGGTGGATCTAAAGGGTCCACATAAATCTGTATGTATGAGATCCAATAAACCCTCACCCCTTGCACAAGTGCCAGTGAAGGGTGACTTGGTCATCTTTCCAAGTAAACAAGACTAGCACACGTCATCGTCCCTAAGGTCGAATGACTCCAACACTCCATCCTTTTGGAGTTGGGCTATGCGTTTCTTGTTGACATGTCCAAGACGACAATGCCACAAGCATGCTTTATCCATACTATTGGAAGAATCCACACACAACACATCATTTCCTAAGTTATCTACAACCATCACAGTTTCATATATTCCATTACAAGGCAATGCTTCAAAATATAAACCATTATTAAGATAAAAACAAATAGAACCCTTTTCATTATCAAATGAATATCTAAAACCCTGTCTATATAAACCATGAAATGAAATGATATTTCTTGCCATATCTGGCGAATAGCAACAATTATTCAAATTTAAATCTAATCCATTACTAAGCACTAAGGAGTATACTCCAATCTTGGTTACAGGCGACGATCTTCTGTTTCCCATGATCAGATTCATCCTTCCATGCTCCACATCCCTATCTCTTCTTAGTCCCTGCAAGTCAGAACATATGTGAAAACCACATCCTGTATCAAGAACCCAAGAAGTAGCATGTGATAAACCATTAGATTTAATTGTGTAAATACCTGCAAAAGATGGCTTGATCTTCCCATCCTTGATGGCCTGCAGATATTTTGGGCAGCTTCTCTTCCAATGCCTTATCTTGTGGCAGTGGTGGCACTCTGCCTCCTTAGGGTTAGAGTTGGGTTTAGCAGAACCAACTTTGGTTCCACTATAAGAGGTGCCATCTTGGGACTTTCCCTTATGGTGGCCCCTTGAGGGAGCCTTCCTCTTATTACCCTTCCCTTGCCCTATTGCCAAGACAGGGGCAGCAGCAGGAGTTGGAGTTGATGCAACAGATTTATCCTTGAGGTTGCTCTCAGCAGTCCTCAACAAGCCCTGAAGCTTGCTTAAGGAGACCTCTTCCTTATTCATGTGGTAGGTCATGCGGAACTGGCTATAGCAGGAAGGCAATGAGTGAAGGATGATGTTAATTGCTAGCTCTTCATCGAAGTTCACATTCAACTTCAGTAGGCGATCGACATATCTCTGCATCTTTTGCAGATGAGCGGTAAGGGACTCTCCATTACCCATTTTGGTAGTGATCATCGAAGTGATGATCTCAAACCTTTCTTGCCTAGCGCTCTGGTGGTAGCGTTCCAGCAGATCCTGATGCATCTCATAGGGGTACTTGTCCTCATAGGACTTCTGGAGTTCTGCAGTCATAATCGCTAGCATGATGCAATGGACTTTCGTGGCATCACGCTCGTGGGCCTCATAGGCCGCGATCTCTTCGGCGGTAGCAGTTTCGATGTCAATCTCCTTTAGCTTCTCATCGAGGACATATTCGTTGTCCTCGTAGCGAGTGACCATGCAAATGTTGCGGATCCAATTACTGAAATTGGTCCCATCAAAGATCACTTTCCCACACAAGTTCATGAGTGAGAACGAACCAGAGGAGTTTGAACCAGAAGCGTTGTTGTTTGCGTTCGACATTTGAAAAGGAAAAAGAACAAAGTTGATTAGAAATGAATTTCCCCAATTAATCACCCAAATGAAAAATTTAGGGCTAGGAACCAACAACATTATTCACAAATTAGAAAAGGGATGCCGTAATCTAACAAGTAAATAATTTGAAGGCAAGTGAATGTCGATTCACTAATTCTCCACCATGAAAAACGAAAAAGAGATTAAGTTTTAAATGTATTGAAAAACTTCTAGATCTTTTGAGATTCATTGAACTTTTCAATGGCATGTTTAAATCTCGATATGCCCCTCTGGTTTGTGACTGGGACGCCGAGGATCACAAAGCGGGTGTGAATAACCATGCAAATGTACATGGTGCCCTCATTGTTACAGTCACCTATTCGATGTGCCGGTTAGCCACACACGCTCCATCGAACTATGACAAACAATGAGTCACCCTTTGCCACCTTTGCTTAGAACCCAATTAATGTGCCGGTTAACCACACACGCTCCATTAACGTCTTAGCAAGGGTACAAAGTGTAATTTCATGGAATTGCATCAAATTCACTTTTGCCTAAAGTAACTAAGATTGGGAATTTTGTAAAAACAATAAGTTACTTTATATAGATTCATTATACTTTTAAATGAGGAAAGTTTGCCCTATCCTACCCGTTCGGCTAACGACCCTCCGCCAATCAAGGAAGCGGTGGGTGAGAATGGACACCCATTAAACGGCCATTTTATAGGCCATAACCTTATACCCCCCTTATAGATCGGCTTCGTGAATGAGGCCTAATAACGGTAAGACCAGCATTTAAGTTATACATATATATATTAATCTTATAATATTATAAGTATAAGGTTGAATTTTAAAACTTGTAAAATTATAAGGTTTGAAATTTAAATGGTTCAAATTAAAACTTTTAATCACAAAACTTAAATTTCAAAATTTGAGGACAAGTTTTGAACTTTTCAAAACATGAAGGATCAAATAGCAAATAATATAAATTAAACAATTAATTTAATGATTATCTAAATTTGACCTAGTCAATATTACTTGCAAGACAATTCAACAATTAATTCAAATAATCAATTATTATCAAATAAGGAAATTATTATTTAAACTATTGGTAATTATCTTTTGTTTTGATGAGGATATTGACAAAAAGATGATAAAATTTGGATTTTAATGAACCAAAACGATTTAGGTAAGTATCCTCAAGCAAAACAGCAAGAAATCCCGAAAATCACTCTGACAGACGCTCCGACTCGCCGAGTCCCCGAATGGACTCGTCGAGTCCACAATGGGACTCGCCGAGTCTGTCAGTCAGGGGGCAGAAAAAACGATTTTTCAAGGCAAGAACAATCAAACAATGCATCAATTCAATAGAAATCAATCCAATCTCTGATACCACTGATGGGTTTGAGCCATAAGAACTTTCCTATGTACACATGCAAACCCTAATGCTTGGATCTAGGTTTCTCTAATTGAACATGCAATTTATCCAAGTCTTGCAAACCCTAGATCTAGAGAGTATAATTCAAATTTAATGAGACAAATCAGATCTAGATGATTACCTCTTGTTGCTTGCTTGAATCTTCTTCTTCTTGGAGCTTAGAGTCACAATTGTCACTCCTCTAATGGGTTACAAACACCAACTAGCAAGAGGATGATTTGGAGAGAGGTTGTAGGCACAAAATCGGCTCTTGGAACTCCTTAGGGTTTCTGGTAGCCGATTTTTGTAGCCCTTGGGGTCTTTAAATACTTGAGCTGCTAGGGTTACATCCTGAAACCCTAATTGAATAACTTAGGCCCTAAGCAATCCAAAGATCCTTCTAGATTGAGGCTTGGACGAATTCAAGGAGCCCATACACCTTGATTTCGTCCACCCTATAATTCATAGGATCCATAGCCCAAAATCAACTATCATACAATTGACAGTTCCAGTCCCCTTTATTTAATTAATCTCTTTTAGTCACCAAATTAATTCCTAATTAATCTATGACTAATATTAATTAAATAATATGATTATTCCTTTAATATATTATTCACATAATATATTAATCATAATATCTTCTCTTTCTTCATAAATCACTCTATCAAGTTGCTATGGTGAAGGCAACCCAAAAGGACCATGCACAACCGGGTCAAGAACTTACCAAATATAGTTACTGGCTTAGACACTAATCCAACAGTGTTGGCCACGTCTTCAGCATCGTGGGTTTCATTGTTATGATTTTTCCTCACGTTACATTCGATAAGACTATTTTCCCTACGGTTCTGTCACCCCTACCGAGCAACCCATTATATGATTTCCTAGACACAAATTCCTATCTTCTTCTTCACAATATAGTTCATCCTCATCTTCACGCCCTCAATCGTATTCTTCGTTATGTCTGAGGCACTCTTGATCATGGTCTTCAGTTGCATGTTTCCCCTCATCTGATTTGGTTGCTTATTCTAACGTTGATGGGTGGGTGTCTGGTGTCTCGCGGATCCACTTCTGGTTACTGTGTGTTCTTAGGCGACAATATCATCTCTTGGTCGTCCAAGTACCAAGGCGTTATCTCCCGGTCCAATGCCGAGGCCGAATACCGCGGGGTGGCAAACGCAGTAGCAGAAACGTGTTGGGTTCGTAACCTTCTTCGTGAGCTTCAATGTCCTCCAACGAAGGCCACCATTGTCTGTTGCGACAATATTAGCTCCGTTTACATGTTAGCAAACCCGGTTTAACACCAGCACACTGAGGTAAACATTCACTTCATGCGTGATCAGGTTGCACGTGGTCTACTTCAAGTTCTCCAATCTTCATGTCCCGTCATCCGCTCAGTACGTTGATATCTTCACCAAAAGACTTTCGCTTCAACTCGTCAATGATTTCAAGACCAGTTTGAACGTTCGAAATCGTCCTCTTGATCAAACTATGGGGGATGTTTGCGTAGTATATATATATATATATATATATATATATATATATATATATATATATATATATATATATATATATATATATATATATATATATATATATATATATATGTAAAGCGCCGGTCCATTGATTTTTGATACCCGGGGCGAGATAAGATTATATGCCCTTTAATGGACAAAACGAATAAATAAAAAATTTATATAAACAAAAGTGGAAAAAAATTTATAATCAAACAAATCATAGAAACAAAAACCTATAAAAATCACCTAAAACCATACTTTCATGTATTTTTTTAAAGTAAAAATATATTTTACTTTATGAACTTGATAATTATATTTATTTTTTTGTTACTATTATTAACCGGTTAGTATTCTTCAGTCACTTAACTACATAATCTATAAAATTGATATCAACATCAAACTTGATAATTAGAGGACAATGTTTATAAAAAAATTTCAAATGAGTTAGTGTTCTAAAAAAACGATATGTTACTATTCTATGACCTTAACCCAAGAATAAGATATGAACAACAAACTTCTCCTTGCAGGTTTTTTGGGATTATAATATAACAACTTATGACTCTTCTCCTTACAACTTTTTTGGGATTATAATATAACAACTTATGACTCGTTTTATATACAATTAATCAATCCACCACAAATCAAACAAAGTTTTTTTGTAAACAAAACAAATCTGCGTAGAATTCAAATCACAGAAGCAACCTTGATAACAAATTCAAGCCATCAGGATCCCAAGTACTGCTCCTACAACCACATGTGATGGGGTGTGTCAAAACAACTCCTTCAACTTTCTTTTACTCATGGGATGCCCCTGAAAAAAGTCCTCTACAATCAGATTCAGAACCTTCAAATAAAACATACCCAAATAACAAACATATTACCCATTAAAATAAATGACAACAAAGAATAATGATTCACAAATAAATGGAAAAAAAGAGAGAAAATGTACATGTGACAAACAGATTTCGAACTAAAATAAAGAAGAATGTGAGACTCCGTACTCTTTTTTTACTATAATCAAATTGAGAAGAAATCAGATAAAGAAGAAATCAAATGATTTCTGAAGCAACCCTAAATAAACAGATTTTGAACTCAAATAGAGAAGTAAAACTGGAACAAGCCTTTCTCTGCAACAGCCAACAAGAAACATTCTGATTTCTGAAACAAATAATAAAAAAACTGAACATAAATAACTTCAATTAGAATGAGAACAAGGAAAGGAAACCAAAATAACAAAAACTGAACTCACCCAAATCAGAATCGATGTATCAGAAACACTATATCTCAAACCTAGAAGGCTAGAATCACGATCTTTAACTACTGGACCTGATTAGAGAAATCAGAAATTACAAATTAGAACTTGAAAAATACATAAATTGGAGTATCTAAAAATCAAAAATCAAAGAAATTGGGATATATAATCAGTAATCAACTGTCAAATGATAACTAAGAAAATGGAGCTATGTATTATCGACTGAAAGGGAAAAATACAAAAATCATTTCTTACTTTTTATTTATCAGAGACGTAAGACATTGAATTCTCCAACCGACGGCAACGTGTTTCTAGGCAGACGATTCGTTTTTCTATGCGATGATCGGATATCGGTGGTTGTTTGGCGCCGAAGTTGTCATTGCCCTTCACGTCCGAAATCAGATCAAAAGATATGAGCTAATTTTGTGGGCCACTATTACATATAACGTACATATTGTTCGACTGATTTGTTGCCCCCAAAATTTTGATGCCTTGGGCCTAAGCCTAAGTCGCCCATGTATTGGGTCGGGCCTCTATATATATATATATATATATATATATATATATATATATATATATATATATTTTGTAGCACATATATTTGTTTAGAGTTAGGGTATAAGCCCAATGGCATGTTCACAGTGGAATGAAAATCATACTTCTACATCCATTTTGGACCTGTTATAAATCAAAGCAAAGTCATCATTCGACACTGCATAAACCCACATAACCTCTTTAATAGAGTTGAAACCGGCTTGGTTTTTAGGTCCCATGTGGGCATCTGCCCACCTTTTCCAACTATTTGATCTTAATATAGTAATTCATACACCATGCCATGAAGATTATGTAAAAGTTATAAACATAAATAAATAATAAATAAATAAATAAAACCCCTTTCAAATATGAAAACACTTTTGATTTAAGAGGAAAGAACGTATATTCCTTCGATTTGCCTTTTTTTTTTTTTTGTCAAATGACGTTTTCTTAGTCTAATAAAAGGGGAAAAATACCTTTTCACACCATTGGAAGGCAAGGGATTATCAAAACCTTCCATGCGTTTACCCCATAAAATATTATATAGAAAAAGCTGGTGAGCTATTTTCTATAAATCGTTAGTAGCAAACAAAACTCACTTTTCACATTACATAATCATTTATTGCAAATTTATCTTATTGTAGGTGAAATAATGTGTAGTGTGGTAACTGCTAACCTCCTTTACCTATCTCGTTGAAAACAGGAAGTATTTGGCTTAAATCTCCCGCAAGAGTGTATTTCATATATATATATATATATATATATATATATATATATATATATATATATATATATATATATATATATATATATATAAGATTACAAAATCAGATCCAGAAATATAGGAACGATTGATATACAACATAATAATTAAATAATACAATAATTATCTAATTCTTATCTAATCTTCCTTTTGAATGATTCCCGATAATCCTTCTGTTTACATTCCCCCTCAATCTCAACCTGCACAAGATTGAGATTGTTCTTCATTCGATCCAACAAGACTCTCGTTACTGGTTTCGTAAACCCATCAGCTATTTGATCATGTGAAGAAATAAATCGTACATCAAGAGCTCCCATAGCTACCTTCTCTCTAACAAAATGAAAATCCACTTCAATGTGTTTAGTCCTAGCATGAAACACAGGATTAGCTGTTAAGTAGGTGACACCTAAGTTATCACACCACAACACCGGTGGTCTTGACTGATGAACTCCAAGCTCTTTGAGTAATGACTGTATCCAGACACCTTCTGCAGTACCGTTCGCCAGGGCTTTGTACTCTGCTTCTGTACTTGATCGTGAAACTGCTGGCTGTTTACGGGAACTCCAAAAAATCAAATTTGAACCTAAAAATATAGCATACCCTCGAGTAGACCGGCGATAATCTAGACAACCAGCCCAATCTGCATCTGTAAAAATACTCAATAGAGTAGAGTGGGATTTTCTAATGCTAAGACATGTATCAACAGTGCCCTTTATATATCTAATTATACGTTTTACTGCCTCCCAATGCATATCTGTAGGCTTGGAAAGATATTGACACACCTTATTCACAACAAATGATATATCAGGACGCGTTAATGTAAGGTACTGTAGACCTCCAACCATGCTTCTATATTTGAAAGCATCATCATCACTCAGCAATCTACCATGGTCTTGTGCAAGCTTATCTGAAACTGACATAGGTGTTGATACACTCTTACAATTCTCCATATGAGCTCTATGAATGAGATCATAAACAACCAGGTTAAGAGTATATTTGCTGAAAATGGTACTCATCACCGCATTTCTTGCCCTTATACACCCCAACAAAATGCTAGGGCTGAACGCAAGCATCGACATATCACTGAAACAGGACTTGCAATGCTATTCAATGCTAGTGCACCTACATCTTTATGGGTGGATGCATTTAGTTCTGTAGTCTATATCATTAATCGGCTACCCTCTTCAGTGCTAGATAACTAATTGTGAGTGACTTCAATACCTAAGAAGTAGTTGAGACGCCCGAGATCCTTAATTGGAAAAGACAACGAAAGATTATGGACAAGCCGATCCACAATCTCCTTAGAGGAACCCGCAATGACTATGTCATCGACATAGACCAACATGTAAATGATATGTTGCCCATGTCGAAATAAGAAGAGGGAGGTGTCAGCCTTAGACGAATGAAAACCAAGATGATGTAACTTCTCACTCAGACGAGAAAACCAGGCACGTGGTGATTGCTTAAGACCATAGATAGACTTTCGAATTTTACACACAAACTGAGGATTGTTTTTATCTTCAAAACCTAGAGGTTGCTTCATATAAACATCTTTATTGAGGAACCCATGCCAAAATGCATTATTAACGTCAATCTGTCGAAGGTGCCAACTTTTGGAGACAGCAAGAGCAAGGATGAGGCGAACTGTAGCGGGTTTCACCACAGGACTAAACGTATCGTGATAATCAATGCCATATTGTTGAGTGAACCCACGGGCTACCAAGCGTGCTTTGTGTTTATCAAGTGAGCCATCGGGATTTAGTTTAGTTTTGAAGATCCATTTGCACCCAACAATGTTTACCCCGTGTGGCTTGGGAACTAAATCCCATGTATGATTAGTTTGTAAGGCATTGAACTCGCTTTCCATGGCTTTACGCCATTGTGGATTTGTCATGGCTACCTGATGAGACGTGGGTTCAGCAAAAAACGCACGTCTCTATGGATTGTACAGTATTGTGCCATCAGTGAATTTCTTAGGAAATACCTTTCCTAATCTACCACGTGTAGTGACTCCAAGTGGGGACGGAGTTGGAATAGTTGGTGGGGTTGAGGACACAGGAGGAGAATCACCGTTGTGTACAGGTGATGCATGAATTGAGGCAGCAACGGACTCCTCGGTTTGGACATCAGGCGTTGAGGTGGCAATAGTTTCAGTGGATGGTGGTGAAACCCTTGGCAGCTGAGTGGAAGGTATAGTAGTAGTCACTGAGGGCACTGAACCATTCATTATGGGAACTGTAGCTGCAGTAGAAGAGTTAGCCAATAATAGTGATAAATCATATTTTCTCATGTGGTCATTTATGTCATTTGGTTCATTTTGAGGGAAGGAAACACCACGAGATGTGGGTGACGGTGTGGAAGACACATGTGTAGCAAATGGAAAACGAGACTCATCAAAAACTACATCTCGAGAGATATATATTTTACCCGTTGATTTGTCTAGACACTTATACCCCTTGTGCATAGAGCTATACCCCAAGAAAACACATAAAGTAGACCGAAAAGACAACTTATGAGCATTATATTTACAGAGACTCACCCAACACGCACACCTAAAAATTCGAAGAAAGGTGTAATCAGGAGTTATGTTGAGAAGGCGTGTAATAGGGGTTGAGTTCTGAATGGTACGACTTGGCATACGGTTTATCAAGTAGCAAGCTGTAAGAAAAGCTTCATCCCAATACCGAAGAGGAAGAGAAGAATGAGCTAAAAGAGCCAAGCCCGTTTCCACAATATGGCGGTGTTTTCGTTCTGCCACACCATTTTGTTGCGAGGTATGTGGGCATGACACACGGTGAGAAATACCACATTGTTGAAAATATTTATGAAGCTTACGATATTCACCTCCCCAATCAGATTGGATGGCACGGATTTTATTATTTAGAAGGCGTTCAACATGATTTTGAAAGTTATAAAAGACTTGTTCAACATCTGATTTTCGTTTAATGCAATAAATCCAAGTATAACGACTAAAATCATCCAAAAAACTGACATAATAACAAAAACTCCCACTAGACACTTGAGCTGGTCCCCAAACATCCGTGTGAATGAGCTCAAGCGGTGAGGAGGTGACACGAACATAATTATTATAAGGAAGTTGATGACTCTTTGCACGTTGACATGCATCACAAACTAAAGACTCATTATTAAATGAAAAATCTACGTTGTTTGACTTCAAAATAGACTTGACAATTGTTGAAGAGGGATGACCAAGACGCTGATGCCATTGAGATGTTGAAACTTTGGTGCTTGATCCAGCATACCGTGAAGAATGACGGATTGGCACCGGGAACAGACCATGTTTGCTTTTACCGATTAGAAGTGTTTTCTTCGTGTGAATGTCCTTAACAAAGAAAACATTGGGGTAAAGTTCAATAAACACATGATTATCAGTAACAAGTCTATCAGCAGAAAGAAGATGTTTGTTGATATGTGGAACATGTAGGATATTTTTAAGAACAAGTGGTCTGCCTAGACTTGGAACTTTAGAATGACCAACATGAGAAATATGCAAACCTGTGCCATTGGCTACTTGGACTTGGTCTTTTCCATGGTAGCGTTCAGGTATAGACAATCGATCAAGATCACTTGTGAGGTGATCGGTAGCTCCGGTATCAAGATACCAATTCGGGTCATTGTTGTAGTTTCCAAATTTAGCACTGTTTTCGCCTCGGTACTCCTCCGATTGATAAGCATGGTTGAACCGGTTTCTACAGTTCAAAGCTGTGTGTCCGGGTATTCCATAGACTTGACACCGTGGACCACCACCGTACTGCCTTCCTTTGCCACGCCCTCGGCCTCGATTTCCGCTGTTGCGGTAAGTACGCTGGTTGTTGTTTGAGAAATTATACCCATTGTTGGTTTGGGTTTTTCGAGGATTAGAGGTGTTCGTCTCCTGTTTAGTAACCGTATTGGCAGAAGATACAAAGTCTGTTGGGCCATTCATCACCACTGTTTGTGCTTCATGGGCTATGAGGTAAGAGTAAAATTCTGAAAGTTTTACCTCTTGATTGTTGCTTAAGACTGTGATGGCTGTAAAGAGATCACCGTGCCCTGGACCTAGGCCGGCTAAGATGTAGCCAATGACCTCTTCATCACTCATGGGATGACCAATATTAGCCATAGTGTCGGCTAGTGTAGTTATCTTCTGATAATACTCTGACGCACTCATGTCACCCTTTTTCGTATTAGAGAGTTGCGTACGAATCTGAATAGAATTACCTCTGTGTTGAGCCGAAAACATCGTATGGAGAGAGGTCCAAAGTTGGTGAGAGGTATCTGTGTAGCGGGTGAGTTGGGACAGAACGTCCTCAGTCATAGAGGATAGCAAACCGCCGAGTATTGCTTGATCTTGAGTGACCCAGGTCTCATATTCAGGATTGTCGTTTTGCCTTGCTGCATCTCCTGTTCCCACTGATATCTTTTCTGCTAGTTTGGCGTTGGTTCCATCAAGGTAGCCAAACAGTTTAACACCTCGAAGTATGGGAACCACCTGTGCTTTCCACAACAAGAAATTTGTGCGAGTTAGCTTACAAGTGACAGCAGTAGCAATTTTGGAGGAATTGATATGTGTGGAAGCCATGGAAATCGATGGTCTAGGGAAAGAATGAGGGATTCAAAAAATCGGAAATTTTGGAAGAACCCTAGGGAGCGTTATGTCTCTGATACCACGTTGAAAACAGGAAGTATTTGGCTTAAATCTCCCGCAGTAGTGTATTTCATATATATATATATATATATATATATATATATATATATATATATATATATATATATATATATATATATATATATATATATAGAGAGAGAGAGAGAGAGAGAGAGGTAAGTTCAATTGAGAAAATAAAAAAGGTTGAGAATTGGGGAATCGTTCTCAGCCACTCATTTATTTTTGCCGCAAAAGTCTTTGTTGTACCAGCGGAAATGGATAAGGAATACACATGTGTTTCCAACAAAACATGTTTCCTTAAACTATGCTAATCATTACCTTAATATATACAAAAACATAGTTTTTTTTGTTTTTTTAATTTTTAAGAAGCTATTTATATCGAAAAATTATTTTAAATATACCAAAATTTATGATTTTTTATTCTCTACAAATAGACATCCATATTGATATACTTTTAAGATAAAATAAAAAATTTATTTTTTTTATATTTTTAGCTATCGTTATTCATAAGTGAATAAAAATGCATCAGATTTTTGCTACAGTACATTCGTTATTCACTTATGAATAAAAATATATAATTAATTTTTTTTACAGTTTAAGTATTATTTATACTACTTATTCATATATGAATAACAAATTAACTGTAACAACAATCTGATAAATGTTTTATTCATATATGAATATAAAATATGACGACAACTAATACACGTTTTATTCATATATAAATATAATATATGATGAAAGATGATGTAAAAAATATATTTTAAGTAAGAAAACTTTATTGCGTGTCATATTCATATATAAACGATACTTAAACTATAAAAAAAGTTACGCATACGTTTTATTCATAAGTGAATAACGAATATACTGTAATAAAAATCTGATAGATTTTTTTATTCACTTATGAATAACGAGAGCTGAAACTCTAAAAAAAATAAAATTTTTATTTTATCTTAAAAGTATATCAATATGGATGTCTATTTATAGAGAATAAAAAATTATGAATTTTGATATATTTAAAATAATTTTTCGATAATAATGGTTTTCTAAAATAAAAAAAACGAAAAAAAAAAAATATGTTTTTGTGTATATTAAGGTAATGATTAACATAGTTTAAAGAAAGATGTTTGGTTGGAAAACACATGTTTATCCGTTATCCATTTCCGACGTTACACCTAAGTGTTTTGCGGCAAAATAAATGTGTGGCTGAGAATGATTCCCCCATTCTCAACCTTTTTTTTTTCTCAATTGAACCCTCTTTTATATATATATATATATATATATATATATATATATATATATATATATATATATATATATATATATATATATATATATATATATATATAAAAGATTACAAAATCAGATCCAGAAATATAGGAACGATTGATATACAACATAATAATTAAATAATACAATAATTATCTAATTCTTATCTAACCTTCCTTTTGAATGTTGAATGATTCCCGATAATCCTTCTGTTTACATATCTATATACTAAAGTTTTTTTAATGGACCATGAAGCAATTAACTCTATATTTGGTTCAACCATTATAGATTATAATATCTTGGATATTATCATGAATTAAAATCCTCATTGTCACATATTTATAATATCTATATGTTCATATCCAATTGTTAGATAAGTATTTTCATGATCAATTCAAGTTAGCATGACTTTTTGAATCGGAGTGTATTTGGTAACGAGTTTTTAAAAATAAGATCAAATTAACAAAACTAAAAAAAAAATAAAAAAAAAAACTTTGTTCTGAGAATATGAGACTAAAGTTTTTTTTAGAACAAAATTCTTATTATTCAAAATTTATTTTAAAGAGAAAATTACAAAAATAACCATTTTTGCTAATCACTTTGCAAAAAGTAGCAAAAAAAAAAATCAAGATTACAATTTTAGCCACTAAAATCGCAGATAGATTAGGGTCATCCGCAATTTCTCCTTTTTACCTGCGAACGTACAAGTATGTAAAGCATGGACGTGCATCAGGGTGTTGTATGTTTGCAGATGGAATGGTCCATCTGCGAACCTGACATTCCATCAACGATTTCACATTTATCGTTCCTATAAATACCTTTTTTTAACACTCATTTTTCAAGTTTTTTGTTTGGAAAAACTCTTTTTATGGGAGCTATGGATATATAATAACTTTAATAAATTAAAACCATTAAAAAGAACTTGTTAAAATTTATAGATTTTATCATTTATTAGGTTAGTCACTTGTTTAAAAAGGTCCGAAATCGAAAAAATGGCGTTAACGAAAAATAAAAGAGTTTGATTATATTTTCACCCACGAAATAAATACCCAGAAAATCAGAGTTTCGATCGAAGACGTTTTAAATGCAACAAAAGATATTATAAACACCAAACCATATTTTTTTTTGTTATAAATTAATAAAAGTTTATTTTAAAGGATAGAAATATAAAAATACGAAATATTTGATCTTATTTTCAATAGATTGTAATTAATAAATATATTTAATCGTAACATCAGTTTTAAAATCGACATAATAAATGATAAAATCTATACGTACTTTCTATTAAATTTTAACAACTTTTTTTATTGGTGATTTTAATAAATTTATTAACATTATTATATGTTGATAGCTCCCCCAGAGGTTTCCTCCAACAAAAAGCTTGAAAAATAAGTGTTAAAAAAGGTATTTACAGGGGATAAAGCTGAAATCACAGATGGAATGTCAGGTTCGCAGATGGACCTTTCCATTTGCGAACGTAAACATCCTGATGTATGTCCATGCTTTACATGCTTGTATGTTCGCATGTAAGGACAAGAAATTGCGGATGACCTTAATCCATCTGTGGTTTTAGTGGCTAAAATTGTAATCTTGGTTTTTTTTTTTTTGTTATTTTCTGCAAAGTGATTAGCAAAAGTGGTCATTTTTGTAATTTTCTTTATTTTTAGTAGCTTTAAGAAAACTTTTCTTTATTATAACAAAGGGAAAATGACACATACGCCCTATGAACTTTCTAGGGTTGAACATTTTAGTCACTTAACCTTTTAAGTGGCTTTATAAGAGAACAAACTATATTTTGTCGGGTCGATTATGTCATTATTTTATTTATGAAGGTGTCAGCCGGTCATATTTAGGCCACCTGTTTTACTTAAACCACATAGTGTGTTGGTGTGTAGTTTGTCCATTTCCATGTCATTAAATAATGCCACATAATAATTTGTTCCCTCACTGTTCATTACATAGCTTTACGAATTTTAAACGAGATCTTTTGCCCTCGACGGTTCACCACTTCCATCTATTTTGATAAACCCTTACTTGCAATTGTCTCCTCAAACCTCAAACATGGATCCTGTATTCATCCAAGTCGATGTGCACTTCCAAGGAATCTTCGCCAAATACCCCATACGCTATACCGGCGAGATTACTCAGAGGTTGTCGGACATCGATTTCGCAGGCGTGGACAAGAACGGGTGTTATGAGTTTATTGAAATGTTCACTGGAGAAAGGTCTGAGAAGCTCTGTTACTGCCAACCATATATTGATTTTCCAAAAGGCTTGACCTTAACTACTAATGAGATGGATTATGCCGATTTTATAGCAATTGCTTATAAATGTCGTGTTATACTCCTTAAGTATGTAGACCATTTTGGAAATAGTAACATGCAGGAATGGTTGGATGAACACAAAGAAGAGGTTGTTGATAACATAGAGGAATAAGTGATCGATGGTGCAAGACTAATTAAGGAAGTTGAGACAAGGCATGTGGATGAGGATGAGGATGACCATGGGGCTGAGGATGAGGATGTTGATGCCGATGAGGATGACCATGGCAGCCCTCATTTTTTCAAAAAGGATAATGGGCCTGATGTCGACATGGGTGAGAATGCAGGTATGTGTGAGCCTTTGGAAGAAGACATGGATGACAATGAAGATGTTTATCCTGAGTTGCCAAATATTTTCTACGAAAAGCTACTCTGGAAGGAGCAGGAACCTATGTTAGGTATGAGGTTTGAGAGTCCTAAACAATTGAAACACGTGCTCTATAACTATGTTGTTGAAAATGGTTATCAATTATGTTTTGTGAAAAATGATAATAGATGGTTGCTAGAAAAATGTTGTGATGGAAAATGTACATTTAGGGTTTGGGGTTCATGGATGAGTGATGATAAGTCTTTCCAGATCAAAGTCTCTTATTAATGACAATAATTGTGCAAATAATTTCAAATTCGGATCAATTATCACTTATAAATGGACAAATACCCACTTTACTCAACAATTTTTTAACAATCAAAAGATGTGTAACATCCCAAGACCAGGTATAACTTATAAACCCTTGTTTTATTGTAATTGTCATGTTTGGCCCTTCATTTGAGAAAAGGTGGTAGCTGAGTACGCGGGGCGTATGCGTGTGTACGCTCAGCGTACTCATGTGCGTGATTTAGATGCGGAAGCCACCTAGTACGGTGGGCGTACCAGAGGGTACGGTGGGCGTACTAGGCTGAGAGTGAAAACCCTAGTGGTGGGGTGTGTCCCTATTTAAGGAACATGATGGCCTCATTTCTGGCCACCATCCCAGCCCTCAACCCTCTCAAAACCCTAATTTTCATCCCTTGAGCTTGAGTGTCCATTTGTGAGCTTCTTAGTGTTCTTGTGGTATCCTTGGAGTGAAGAAGGAGCATTGAAGAGAATAGAGTTGGAGTCCAGGCTTTGGATCTGAGCTTTTATGTGGTTGGAGCATCAGTTGAAGGTATAAAGCTCAAAGCTTTCTCATCCTTTTTGATTTGTGCATAATATGGTCCATTTTAGGGTTTTTGGTCCCAAAGCTTGAAGCTTTTTGAGTTGTTGAAATCCAGAGCCTAATATTTGTCCCTTTGAGTGTTTTTAATGGAGTGGATTCATAAAAATGGAGTCTTGGACGTCAAAACCACCCCATGCATGAGATATGAGCATTTTTGGGAGAAAAGAGTCAGAGTTTTTGGGTTTGGGACTTTCTCAGCCATGCAAAGGCTTAAAGTCACGAACTTTATGGAGTATGAGCCTTTAGGGAGTCCAGATCTGAGAGTAGAGCTATGGTCTTAACGGATTAAGACCAAGAGAGTGGGAAGAACAAGTCTAGGATGTACGCTGAGCGGAATCCCAACACGCGCAGCGTAGGGTTGAGGATCCCCGATGTATACATGGCGAGGCAGTACGCCTAGCGTACGCGCTGCGGTTGACTTTTGTTGACTTTTAGGGTTTGGTCAAATTATGGACTATAGAGGCTATGAAAGGGTAAAATGGTCTTTTATCCTTCTGTGAGTTTATAGAGGGTTTAGCCTAGCTTCTTTGAGGGTCGTTTATTAATTAGAGATAATTATCGTATGTGTTGGGCGGAGGCTAGACCAATGGTTCGTGTACGAGATTTATTTGCTTGCTTACGAGGTGAGTCTTCTCACTATACTTACCATGAGTGGTAACTTTGTGTGACCGGAGGGTCTTGTATGTTTATATTGAGTATTGTGATATCCTGCATTATGTCTTTGTGATCTATGATGTGTATTATGCTTAACTTTACTGAGTTAGGACTGGAGGGTCCACCGAGTTGTGGGACCGGAGGGTTCCACTGAGACACACCAACCAGAGGGTCTTATTTGAGATTTAGGCATGAGAGGCTAATGAGTTATGTGTGGTATTTTGGGGAACTCACTAAGCTCCGTGCTTACCGTGTTATGTGTTATGTGTTTCAGGTACTTCTCAGGATCACGGGAAGGCGCCGGCTTGATTATACACATGAGACGGAGTTATGTTTGAGGATCCTGGATTATGTTTAAACAATTAAGAATATGTGTTTTTTATAAATTGATATTTTGGGGATTTGTGAAATGTGTTGATGAGATTCATGTGATTTTAAAATGAAAATTTTGTTTGAAAATTTACGGTGTTACAAGATGAGTGTTAGATTTCTTAGAGAGGAGGTGAAAACCACTTTTGGCATTGATGTGAGTATGAGTTAGTGTTGGAGAGCAAAGAAGTATGCATTAACTCTAGCTGAAGGCACAGTTGCAGAAAATTATGCTAGAATCGAGTCATATGGTGAGGACATTAAAAGATCAAATCCTAGATCCACTGTTAAAATATATGTGGATGCAATGCCTGATGGTAAGAATTACTTCAGCAAGATTTACATATGCTTTACTGCAATCAAAGAGGGATGGAGGGGATAGTGTAGAAGGATCATTAACTTGGAAGGTTGTTTCCTAAAAAGATTTTGCCAAGGTAAGTTGCTTTGTGTTGTTGGTAGGGATGGTAACAATGGAATATTCTCAATTGCTTGGGTGGTTGTATGTGAGGAAAACATGGAGAATTGGAAATGGTTCATTGAAAATCTTTCAGAAGATTTGCAGTGTTGGAATAAAGGAAGTGGTTTGGTTTTTATTTCTGATCAACACAATGTATGTTTTATAAATCTTAAACATAGTATAATTAATATTTACATTTCTAACTCCCTTCCTTCCTATTACATATGAAGGGTTTGGTTGAGGCAGTCAAAGAAGTATTCCCATCAGCAGAACATTGGCAGTGTGCTAGGCATATATATATATATATATATATATATATATATATATATATATATATATATATATATATGCTAATTTTTAGAAAGAAGTTTAGTGGAGCCAAGTTTGAAAATTTGTTTTGGAGAGCAAGCAAGGCAACAATTGAATCACATTTTAACATAGTCATGAAAAAGATTGAAAAGTTGAATCTTGAAGCCGTTATGCATGTTATGGATAGAGATCCAAAGACTTGGTCTTTAGATTTTTTCAGAGTTCACAATTCATCTTGTGAGTCTGTGGAGAATGGCTTTTCAAAGAGCTTTAATAGTGTTATTTTGGATGCTAAGAAGCAATCTATTATCAGCATTTTAGAGGAAATTCGTATATACGTGATGCAAAGGATGATGATTATGAAACTAACAGGTCAAGGATGGAATCATTACTCTGCTTGTTCAAATATCTGAACAAGATTGAATATTCTCCAAACTGAGCAAAGGTTTGTAAACTTATTTATTCATACATACCTTATCTTTCTCAAATCTAAATATTTACATTACATTATGTATGCATTGGCAGGTTGCGTCTTGTGGGGGTATGAAGTTTAAAACAAGAAAAATGGATGAGTCATACATTGTTGATGTGACAGAAAGGAATGCAGTTGTAGGTTATGGCAACTAAATACTTATGGTTGCATTCATTCAGTAACTACATTAGCATATTTAAACGTTACACCTGATGGACCATATGTAGACCCATTGTACCTAGGAGCCTTTTTCCATAATACCTACAAACAATCCGTGAATTGCATGAATGGAATGAACATGTGGCATTCTACAGACTATATACTCCCATTGCCTCCATTGAAAAGAAGAATGCCAAGTAGGCCAACCATGAAAAGAATTTGGGATGCTTCTGAAATGTCTAGAAAACACATGGTTTCAAAGGCAAAGAAAAAGGTTTCTTATGGCATATGCAAATAGAAAGGACGTAACAAGACCACTTACACTCAAGTGTTAAGGCCTCCTAAAACTAATGTCACAAAGCAACCAAAGGTTATGCAAACACAAGAGTTGGTTAATATGAAAGGGGTGGGGAAGATGACGTTATGGGTGATGCAGTTGGGCCACAAGCTGAGGAAGTTGTGAGGGTAAATGAATCTGAGGAAGTGGTGAGGGTTAATGAGGTTGAGGAAGTGGCGAGGGTTAATGAAGATGAGGAACTAGGAAGGGTTAATGAAGTTGTTGGGCATGTGTATAGTAGAGGTCAACCAAGCAAGAGGAAAAAGTCTGAGAGAATTCTTAAACTTAAACTTGCTAAAAAGGTTGAAGGTGAAGGTAGTAGTGTTGGATCGCCAATGGACTTGGATTAATTATAGTTTTAATTATATGTCTGTTATGTTGATTAAGTAATGATATTATTGTGACGGGAACAAGGGAATTTATGTTTCTTATGTTAATCTATGTTATACTAATCTTAAGATTTGATATTTGGATTCGTGTATGTAATTACATTTTGTATTATGTTTTTTATATTAGTGTGTATAGGGTACTTTAGTCATTACAAATATTTAAATAGGTAGGGGTAGTTTAGTCATTTAAGATACATAGGGCAGTAATGTTAGTTTAGACATTAGAAATAGTTAAAAAGTTAGGGATAGTTTAGGCATTTCAAGTATTTATAGAAGTAGAATTAGTTTAGTCATTTGAGATAGTCATTTAAAGCAGGTAACCCATTAGGGGTATTTTAGTTATTTGTTTTAGGTAACCCTGAAGGGGTGGTGTGGGCATTTCAGTCAGTACTTTTTGCGTGACTTAACTCATTAGGGGTTTTTCAGGTTTTCCAGTCAATTATCCAAGTGGGCAAGCACTAAAACAACAAAAAAGAACTTTCCCATGGTTTTCCACTTCTGGGTTAAAGACAAGGACTTTGTAGTGGTCCCAAGAACATGTTGGATTAGGTGTCTAAGCCCATAACTATAATTGGTATGTACTTGATTTGATAGTAGCATTGTCCTTTTGGGTTACCTTCACCATAGCAACTTGACAGGATGACTTTTGGAGAAAGAGGTTAATACATGATTTATTAATATATTATATGAATAATATATTAATTAGAAATCATATTATTCAATTAGTGTTTAATCAGAAATTAATTTGATATTAATTTTGGGGTTAAAGGAACTGCTCGAAAGTACGAGGACTGGTTTTGCAAATCAATGATAGTTGCAAAGTTGGGCTGATGGACTCCTTTAGAAGGGAGTGGACGAAATCTATAGGAGGCCCTATAGAATTTCGTCCAAGGATTCTGTTGTGGAGGTCCATGGACTACTTAAGGCCTAAGCAAGGAAATTAAGGTTTCCACCTGAAAACCCTAGCAGCCTCAGCTATATAAAGACCCCCTTATCTACTAGAATACACTCTCATTCTGCTGGAATACACTCTCATTCTTGTAGATATGAATTCATTCTGAAAGAATATTATGTTGACATTAATGATGAATTTAATTAATTTCCATAAAAATGAGTTATAAGTATGGATAGCATTTAATATACATATAATTAATACTAAATTCATATTGGTGCATTCTAGCACACAATAGATGTGAGAAATATTTGAACCTACCTCTCTCTCTCTCTCTCTCTCTCTCTCTATATATATATATATATATATATATATATATATATATATATATATGTATAAGAAAAGTCAGTCTTACCGTTAGTAGGCATCATTCACGAAGCTGGTCTATAAGGGGTGTTTAAGGAAGCGGCCTATAAAATGATTGTCATTGGGTATCCATTCTTACCCACCACATTCTTGACTAGTGGAGGGTCGTTAGCCGAATGGGTAGGATATGACATTAATTCTCTCATTAATAAGTATAATGATAAATATAAAGTAACTAAATGTTTTTATAAATTCTCAATCTTAGTTACTTTAGGAAAATGTGAATTTGATGTTAATCCATGAAATTACACCTTGCACTTTGTCCAGTCGTTAGTGGAGCGTGTGGGGTTAACCGGCACACTAACTTGGACTAACAAAAGGTGGCAATGGGTAGCTTGTAAATTTTCATTGATCAATGGAGCGTGTGTGGTTAACCAGCACATTGATTAGATGGTAAATGACATCGAGAGTACCAAGCTAATTTGCATGGTTATTCACACCTTGTTTGTGATCCTCGGTATCCCAGTCACAAAATTGAAGGGCGTAATCGAGATTAAACATGCCATTAAATAGTTCAATGAATCTCAAAAGATCTAAGAATTTCTTTTAATAAAACCTAATTTATTTAAATTTTGTTTTTCGTGGTGGAATTGGTAAATCGTCATTTACCTACCTTCAAATAATTTACAACTGGATTACGGCATCCCTTTTATTAATTGTGGATTATTGTGTTGGGTCCTAGCCTTAATATTTCATTTGGGTGTTATATTAAGGATTCCGTATCTAATCAAAAACTTGTCTTTCTTCTTTCAAATGTTTGGCCCAAACAACGCTTCTGGCTCAATCTCCAACAACAACAACTCCTCGAACCCACTCCCGTTCCTGAACATTTATGGGAGGGTCACATTTGATGGATCCTATTTCAATGATTGGATCAGAAATTTCAGAATGGCCTTACGATACGAGGATAAGGAACATATTCTCGACAAGGAAGTCGTCGAGATAGATGAAGCCACTGCTACTCCCAAAGAAATGGCTGAGTATATGGCCAAATGCAAGGAAGCGACCAAGGTGTCATGCATTATGGTGGCCACTATGACTCTTGAGCTGCAGCGGTTCTATGAGAACTTTTGGCCTTACGAGATGTGCCAGGACTTGATGGAAAAGTACCATCAAAGAGCACGTCAAGAGAGGTTTGAAATAGTCGCCTCATTCATAACAACCAAGATGAAGGATAGAGAGTCCATCACGACCCACCTGCAAAGGATGCAGATGTATGTGGATCGTTTGCTCAAGTTGAATGTCAACTTTGATGAAGAGCTGACTATAGACATAGTCTTGCACTCTTTACCTCCCTGCTATGATCAGTTCAAGATGACTTATCATCTGAGCAAGGAGGAATTCACCTTGAGCAAACTTTTGTCTAAAAACTCATCACATGCTAGTTCTTGGGTCCTTGATACAGGATGTGGTTTTCACATTTGTTCTGACTTGCAGGGGCTAAGAAGAAGTAGGGATGTGGAGCATGGGAAGATGAACCTGATAATGGGCAATAGGAAGTCGTCTCCTGTTACCAAGATCTGAGTTTACTCTTTAGTGCTTAGTAGTGGGTTAGGTTTAGATTTGAATGATTGTTGCTACCCGTCAGAAATGACGAGAAATATTATTTCTTTTCATGGTTTGTACAGACAAGGATTTAGATATTCATTTAATAATAAAATTGGTTCTATAAATGCTTATTATAATGGTACTTTTATTTTGAAGCATTTCCTTGTAATGGTGTATATGAAACTGTGATGGTTGTAGATAACTTAGGAAATAATGTATTGCATATTGATTCGTCTAATGGTTTAGACAAGGCATGCTTGTGGCATTTTCATCTTTGACATTTCAACAAGAAGCGCATACCCAACTCTAAAAGGATGGAGTGTTGGAGTCATTTGATCTATGGTAAGATGACGCGTGCGAGTCTTATTTGCTTGGAAAGATGAGTAAATCACCTTTCACTGGTACTTGTGAAAGAGGTGAGGGATTGTTGGATCTCATACATACAGATATGTGTGGACCCTTAAGATCCACCACAAGGGATGCTAATCGCTTCTATGCGACTTTTACTGATGATTATAGTAGATATGGATATATCTACTTAATCAAGCATAAGTCGGAAAGTTTTGAAAAGTTCAAAGAGTTTAAGCAAGAAGTAGTGAATCAATTGGGCACGAAGATAAAGATGCTCAGATCTGATAGAGGTGGTGAGTATCTTAGTATCGAGTTCCATGACTATCTTAAGGAATGTGGAATTGTTTCACAATTGACACCTCCTAGGGCACCACAACTTAATGGTGTGGCTGAGAGGCGTAATCGGACCTTGTTGGACATGGTTCATTCCATGATGAGTCGACCTTCGCTACCAATCATATTCTGGGGGTATGCCTTAGAGACTGCCACCCATATCCTTAATCTAGTCCCATCTAAGAAGGTTGTCAAAACACCTCACGAGATGTGGACAGGGAAGGTTCCCTCATTGGCACATATCAAGGTTTGGGGTTGTGAAGCTTTTGTAAGACGATAGACTCACGACAAGCTTGAACCTCGAAGTGAGCAGTGTATTTTCATCAGCTACCCACAAAAATCCTTTGGATATCTATTCTACAAACCTAGTGATAACGTGGTCTTTGTAGCAAGGAGAGGAGTTTTCCGCGAGAGGGAACTCATATGCCAAGAGGACAGTGGGAGGAAAATTAATCTTGAAGAGATTCAAGAATCAAGCGGTGAAGGAACCTCTAACACTAGCACTCAACCTGAGGAAGAGATTCCTATTGAACCATTTGATGAGTCGTTACCTCTTAGACGTTCCAGTAGAGTTAGTGTTCCACCTGTATTATATGGTTTCCATTTAACTGCAGAAGGTGATACGTTTATCAGTGATAGTACACTGATAAATTTGGATGAACCTAATAACTACAAGGAAGCCATGAGGGGCCCTGAGTCTGCAAAATGGAAAGAGGCAATGGACAACGAGATCCAGTCCATGTATGACAATCAAGTTTGGAACTTGGTTGACAATGTACCAGGTCGAAAGACAGTTGGGTCCAAATGGATCTTCAAGAAGAAGAACGACATGGATTGAAAGATGAACACGTTCAAGGCAAGGCTGGTTGCGAAGGGCTTTACTCAAACCCAGGGGGTTGACTATGATGATACCTTTTCACCAGTGGCCAAGATCAAGTCTATTAGGGATATGTTAGCAATCGCTGCATTTCATGATTATGAAATCTGAAAGATGGATGTCAAAACCGCTTTCCTTAATGGGAAGCTGGTTGAAGATGTTTACATGTGTCAGCCAGAAGGTTTTGTGGATGCTAAATACCCCAATAGAGTGTGTAAGCTTGAGAAATCCATCTATGGATTGAAGCAAGCATCTCGCAGATGGAATCTTTGCTTCGATGAGAAAATCAAAGAGTTTGGTTTCTCTAGAAGTGAGGATGAGTCATGTGTATATGTAAAAGCTAGTGGAAGTATAGTTAGCTTTTTAGTATTGTATGTCAATGACATAATGCTCATAGGAAACGACGTTCCAACCTTGCAGGAGGTTAAGTCCTGGCTTGGGAAGTGTTTCGCTATGAAGGATCTAGGGGAAGCTGCTTATATTCTAGGGAGAAGGATTTTGAGAAATAGAAGTAGAAGACTAATTGGACTTAGTCAAAGCACTTACTTGGACAAGGTATTAAAGCGTTTTAGCATGGAAAATTCCAAGAAAAGGGAGTTACCTATCCAGAGCAATACCAAACTGAGTAAGACTCAGAGTCCGAGTACTGATGCAGAGATAGCGGAAATGTGTCGAGTACCATATGCTTCCGCCGTTGGCTCGATCATGTATGCTATGACATGTACTCGCCCTGATGTGGCTTTTGCGTTGAGCATGGTAAGTCGATATCAAGGGAACCTGGGTAGAGCTCACTGGATAGTAGTTAAGAACATTCTTAAGTATCTGCGAAGGATTAAGGATTAGGTCCTTGTACTTGGTGGAAGTGATGACTTGAGAGTGACAGGGTATAATAACGCCAGCTTTCAGACCGACCGAGAGAACTTCCGTTCTCAGTCAGGCTGGGTGTTTACCCTTAATGGAGGAGCAGTAACTTGGAAAAGTTCCAAGCAGGAGACTGTGGCTGATTCAACATGCGAATCAGAGTACATGGTTGCGAGCGAAGCGTCGAAGGAGGCTATATGGTTGAAGAACTTCATTGGAGACCTTGGAATTGTACCAACCATAAAGGAGCCCATGGATATTTTTTGCGATAATGAAGGAGCGGTTGCCTTAACCAAGGAACCAAGGGATCATGGAAGATCCAGACATATCGACGCAAAATACCACTTCATCAAACATCGGGTAGAAGAAAGACTCCTCGTCGTCAAGAGGGTATCGTCAGAAGAGAATCCTGCAGATCCTCTCACAAAGGGTCTGAGTAGGATTAAGAACGTTCAGCATGCGATGAGCATTGGTCTGAAGGACGATATTATTTTTAGTGATTAGACAGATTTTGTAAAAACTTGTAATAGATAAATGTAATTGACATTTGGTGATTATATAATAGAGATTTATATATAAGTATTGTTTGCTATCTTTTGTCAATTGCTTATTTTGTGTTTCGCTTTTGCATGTTTTACTTCCTGAATAATTGGATTGTTTAAATTATCCACAGTCAATCATACTTTGGAAGTAAGTAATGAATGAAGACTGTCATGAGTTGGCTTGTAGATTGTCTAAGTGCTTAGACATAGAAAACGTTTGCTGCAACGTTCATGAGTAATCCTGAAATAGGATTTGAGTATTGGATTAAACTCATGCTCATTTGAATTACTTCATGGAATTTATCACGAGTAATTGTGAGACGATAATATCGTATAATCTTTAAACCGAGATATATGAGTTGTTGTTTATGAGTTGGTTGTGCATTGATAATGCGTAAACGCATCAGTAACTTGATTTTATAAAACATATTGTTGGGTACGATTTCATGAGTAAAAAGTACAAGCATATAAGTCAAAATTTATCTGTTCCTTTTATCCCAAGGGGTAAAAGCCATATCTTGAGCCCCTCGATGATTTTATGTTGACTTATGTGTCGGGCCCGATCATGACTGAATTGATGTGTTCAATTAAGTTCGTTTTCAAACAAATCTGAAATTGGGAAACAAACTGTTGGACATTGAGAATGATTCTGTTCCATGTCTTTGTCCACATGATATCTTGGAGAACGGAGGATTATATGATCCCTTATCTAAAGGACGCATCATTGACTAGATCAGAGTTCGACAACGGCTTTTGAAAGCTGCGATTGCTAATCAGATTATGAATTCATACTTGAAATTTTAGTTATTAGACTTATCCAAGTGGGAGAATGTTGGATTAGGTGTCTAAGCCCATAACTATTATTGGTATTTACTTGATTTGATAGTAGCATAGTCCTTTTGGGTTGCCTTCACCATAGCAACTTGACAGGATGACTTTTGGAGAAAGAGGTTAATAAATGATTTATTAATATATTATAAGAATAATATATTAATTAGAAATCATATTATTCAATTAGTGTTTAATCAGAAACTAATTTGATATTAAATTTGGGATTAAAGGAACTGATCGAAAGTACGGGGACTGGTTTTGCAAATCAATGATAGTTGCACAGTTGGGTTGATGGACTCCTTTAGAAGGGAGTGGACGAAATCTATAGGAGGCCCTATATAATTTCATCCAAAGCTTCTATTGTGGAGGTCCATGGATTGCTTAAGGCCTAAGCAAGGAAATTAGGGTTTCCACCTGAAAACCCTAGCAGCCTCAGCTATATAAAGACCCCCCTAGCATATAATTTTCGGCCAATGCATTCTTGGAGAACCCTAGCTGATTTCAGAAGTGTTTTACCTCCTCTCTCATTCATCCTTTGCTATTGGTGTTTGTGACTCCATTAGAGGTGCAACACTTGAGGCACTAAAGCTTTCAAGAGTCAAGATCATCCAAGGAACTCTTGTTATTACTTGATAGCAAGCAATGTAATCTTCTAACCCTAGTTTTCATATAGATTTTGAAATTGTATGCTAGTATTAAGGTTGTTTCTTTGGAATTTCTATTTGCATGTATAACTAGAGTAAAACTTAGATCCAAAGCAATTAGGATTGCCTGATCACATAGGATGTTGTTATGCTCAAAACGCATCAAAAGATGCATCATGTATTAGATTCTTCTATTTTGTCCCTTGTCCCCAACAGAAACATTGTGACCATGTTTTGTTTGTTTAAAAGAGTTTGCCTTTGTCATGTTGTCCCAAAAAGAACATCAACGAATCTAGGTATTACTTAATCACATATATGATTGATGGTTTGTTTCTATACAAATTACATGCATATTCAGAGCTATAACAACAATATTTTAACTTTACCAACATTTCATTCATGGGTTTGTGTTACATCTTTACATCCATTAGACAGGTTAAAACAGGATTTGTACCTGCATCTTACTACATACGACTACCATCACCTTTGATTACCATGAAAAATGATCTTCACAACAACATGATCATAAAAACACCAACCACGACCACTAACTACTATCACCAGAAACAAAAAGACAAGAAACAAAACACCTTACTAATAAGGAAAATAAACCAGATGCACATCATAATAAAATACAAACCCACGACAGAAATGTTGTAACCCAAAGTTCTTCAGTCATTTTAAGAACTTGTAGGTTAACACCCCCACAACAGCGGCATCAAAAACCCCAAAAACCCATTTGACTTTGTTGCACTTGTTTTTACCCAAGACGATGTTTACATATGATGCTTGTAGTGAACATAAATGGTTCTTCAAATTAGCAACCATGTTAGTCAGATCGAGCTGACCTGCCCTAACATAATCGACTTCATGGTTTAGGGCGTCCAAGTCTCTAGTGACGCTACATCGTAGTTCACGAATGTCGTTTGCAATCTCCTCCCTTACAAGTGATAGCTCCAACTGTGTCCGGAGTAGATTGATCGCCATGTCTTCATAAGTGACTCCGTTGGAGACATTATCGGCCATGTGCCGACTATATTTAGGTGACCAGGTGTGATTTGGAGATGATTGTGAAGGAACGGTTTTGCCGATTAGGATTGAAGTTAAGGGTGCAGCAAGGGTAACTGAGTTTCGAATTGTTCCGTTTTAGGGCACGATCTGCTACTTTTATAAAGAGGTGGGTGGAATAGTACATACATGCCCTCTATGATTTACATTCCAGACGACATTATTTGGGTCGTTGGACATAATTATGATTTTTCCATGTCATCGATGATGTGTCAAATGGGGATGATGTGGCAGGGTTGTTGGATAAGGTGTCTAAGTCCATAACTATAATTGGTATGTACTTGACCCGAGAGTAGCATGGTCCATTTCAGTTGCATTTCACCAGAACAATTTTTAAGGATGGACTTTTGAGAAGAGGTTATTTGTGATTTATTAATATATTATAAGTTCTAATATATTAATATGAAATCATATTATTTAATTAGTATTGATCAAGAATTAATTTAGTGATCAAAAGACACAAATTAAATGTAAGGGGTTGATTTGGTACATCAATGATTCTTATAGTGTGGGCCAATGGTTATTTAGGTTGGGCTAAACCAACATTGTAGTCCATGGATAGTCCATGGAGGTTTAACCCATGAAGCCTAAGTAAGATGAAAGGTCATGCACATTAGGGTTTGCATGGATGTAACCCTAATCCTTGCCACACTATAAAAAGAGTCCCTTAGCTCATGAAATCGGTCACTAGTGATCTTTGGAAGAGCATAGTCGATTTTGTGTGCAAGTTATTCTCTCTCAAGTCCTCCATTGTTGGTGGTGTTGTATGAAGCATTTGATGCATCACATTTGGGGTGCTAGGCTCTTAAACGTCCATGTTAAGAAGCTACAAGAAAAGGTATGTCATCTAACTAGTTTTTATTATACAAGTACCTATGTTTTGTATGCTAGTTAGGATAATGTTTTGGAATATCAAATTGCATGTGTAATTAGAGAAAACATAGATCTAAAGCATTTAGGGTTGTATGTACACCTGAAGGTTGTTAGAGTGCTCAAAACCCATTAGTGGTATCAGAGCCTAGGATTGTTTTCTAATATACTTGATGTTTATTGGTTTTCAAAGTTAGAAAAATCGAATTTCTGCATTCTGACTAGTGAACTCGCTGAGTCCATTGGGTGACTCGACGAGTCCACTCAGAAACAGACCAACTCGACGAGTCCAGTTCATGTACTCGCCGAGTTGGTGCTCCTGTGTGCAGATTTTTGAGTTTTGGCCAGAAATTGGATTAGGATCATTACCCCAAACTGCTTTTTGAACCATGAAATCTGTTTTTTTATTAGGTAATGTTCATGCTTGTCCAATTAAAAGATAATTGTCATAATTTCAAGATTTGTATTTGTTTATATGATTAGACTAATTTCTTGAAGATTGATGATATGAATTATCTTGTTCTTATGAGTTTAACTAGATCATGTATGTACTATTTGATTATTGTGTTAATTAAAATAATGATTTAAATGTTTTTAATGGAATCCATAACTTGTCCTCAAGTTATGGAAAACCAAAAGTCTTTTCTTTAAAAGTCATTAAACTCATAAGTTATGGAAATGAAAAGTTTTGAATAGTTTCAAAACTTGTCCTCAAGTTTTGGAATTTGTAAAGTCACGCTTATGAATACTTTAATTCCAAACCCTACAATTTTAAAACTTTAAAATTCAACCCTTATACTATTATATTATTATAAGTTTAATAATTATATATATATATATATATATATATATATATATATATATATATATATATATATGTATAAGACAAGTCAGTCTTACCGTTAGTAGGCCTCATTCACGAAGCCGGTCTATAAGGAGGGTATAAGGTTACCGCCTATAAAATGGTGGTTTAATGGGTGTTCACTCTCACCCACCGCTTCCTTGACTGGTAGAGGGTCTTTAGCCGAACGGGTAGGATAGAACATTAATTCTCGTTAAAAGTACAATGAAAATTATAAAGTAACTAAATGTTTTATTAATTTCCCAATCTTAGTTACTTTAGGAAAAATGTGAAATTGATGCTTATCCATGAAATTGCACTTTGCACCTTGCCAAGTTGTTAATGGAGCGTGTGTGGTTAACCGACACATTAACTTGGACTTTGTCATAGATCGATGGAGCGTGTGTGGTTAACCGACACATCGATTAGGTGATAAATGACATCAAGTGTACCAAGTTAATTTGCATGGTTATTCACACCTTGTTTGTGATCCTCAATATCCCAGTCACAAACTTGAAGGGCATAATCGAGATTTAAACATGCCATTGAAAATTTCAATGAATCTCAAAAGAATCTAGGAGTTTCAATCCAATTAAAACTTAATAAACAATTTCTTTTTTCATGGTGGAAATTGGTAAATCGTCATTTACCTACCTTCAAATATTTTGAAAGTTGGATTACGGCATCCCTCTTCCAATTTGTAAAATATTGTGTTGGGTCCTAGCCTTAATATTTCATTTTGGGTATTATATTAAGGACTTATCTAATCTAAACTTTGTCTTTCTTTTTCAGATGTCTTCCAACACTGCTTTTGGCTCAAACCCTACTGGCTCCTTCTCTCTCATGAACCTGTGTGGGAGAGTCATCTTTGATGGTTCCAACTTCAATGTCTGGATTAGGAACATCAGGATGGTCACTCGCTATGAGGACAAGGAATATGTCCTCGACAAGGAGCTTAAGTAAATCGATGAGTCTTCTGCTACTCCTGAGGAGATTGCTGAGTTTAGGACTCATAAAAAGGATGCCACCAAGGTGTCTTGTATCATGTTGGCCACCATGACAGCTGAACTCCAAAAGTCCTATGCGGACTTCTACCCTTTTGAGATGCACCAAGACCTGATGGAAAGATACCATCAGAGTGCTCGTCAAGAGAGGTATGAAATAATCGCCTCCATGATAACAACTAAGATGAAGGATGGTGAACCCATCATGGGCCACTTGCAGAAAATGCAAAGGTTTGTGGACCGGTTGCTAAAGTTAAATGTGAACTTCGATGAGGAGTTGGCAATAGATATCATTCTACACTCCTTACCTCCATGTTATGATCAGTTCCGAATTACCAATCATATGAACAAGGAGGAGGTCACTCTTAGCAAGCTTCAGGGCCTTTTGAGGACTGCTGAAAGTAGTCTCGAAGGTAAAAGTGTTGTTTCTACTCCTACTGCTACTACCCCTGTCTTGGCAATCGGACATGGGAAGGTGAAGAAGAGGAAGGCTCCCTCTAAGAGCCGCAAGGGAAAGTCTCTTGATAGATCCTCTTCAAGTGGGACCAAGGCTGGTTCTGCTACTCCCTCTACCATTCCTAAGGAAGCAGAGTGTTTCTATTGTCATGAGAAAGGGCACTGGAAGCGAAGCTACCCCAAATACTTGCAGGATGTCAAAGATGGGAAGGTTAAGGCCACCCATGCAGGTATTTATACTATTCTATCTAATAACTCATCACATTCTTGTTCTTGGGTCCTTGATATAAGTTGTGGATTTCACATTTGTTCTGATGTGTAGGGCTTAAAAAGAAGTAAGGATGTGGAGCACGGAAAGATAAACTTGATCATGGGGAATAGGAATGTTTCACTTGTCACCAAGATTGGAGTTTATTCTTTATTGCTTAGTAGTGGGTTAGAATTAGATTTAAATAATTATTGCTACTCGTCTGAAATGGCAAGAAATATTATTTCCTTTCATTGTTTGTACAAACAAGGTTTTAGTTTTTCATTTGATAATGAAATGGTGCTATTAATGCTTTTTATAATGGTGTTTTTTATTTTAAAGCATTGCCTTGTAATGGTGTATATGAAACTGTGATGGTTGTAGACAACTTAGGAAATAATGTGTTGCACATTGATTCTTTCAATGAATTGGATAAGGCATGCTTGTGGCATTGTCGTCTTGGACACGTCAGCAAGAAGCGCATAGGCCAACTCCAAAAGGCTGGAGTCTTGGAGTCATTCGACTTAAGGTCGAATGACACTTGCAAATCTTGTTTACTTGGAAATATGACCAAGTCACACTTCACTGGTACTTGTGAAAGGGGTGAAGGTTTGTTGGATCTCATACACACCGATGTGTGTAGGCCCTTCAGAACCGCCACAAGGGATGCTAACCGCTTCTATGTGACTTTTACTGATGATTACAATAGATATGGATATGTCTACTTAATCAAACATAAGTTGGAAACCTTTGAAAGATTGAAAGAGTTTAAACAAGAAGTAGAGAATCAGTTGGGTAGGAAGATAAAGATGCTCTGATCCGATCGGGGTGGTGAGTATCTTAGTATCGAGTTCCTTGACTATCTTAAGGAATGTGGAATTGTTTCACAGTTGACGCCACCTAGGACACCACAACTTGATGGTGTGGCTGAGAGGCGCAATCGAACCCTGTTGGACATGGTTCGTTCCATGATGAGTCGAGCTTCGTTACGTATCTCATTATGGGGTATGCCTTAGAGACTGCCACCCATATCCTTAATCTAGTCCCAACTAAGAAGGTTGCCAAAACACCTCACGAGATGTGGACAGGGAAAGTTCCCTCGTTAGCACACATCAAGGTTTGGGGTTGCGAGGCTTTCGTGAGACGCATGACTCACGACAAGATCGAACCTCGTGCGGTGTATTTTCATCGGCTACCCACTGAAATCCTTTGGTTATATCTTCTACAGACCGAGTGACAATGTTGTCTTCGTTGCGAGGACAGGAGTCTTTTGCGAGAGATAAATCATAGGCCAAGGAGACAGTGGGAGGCAAATTGACCTTGAAGAGCTTCAAGAGTCAAGCGGTGAAGGAACCTCAAACACTAGCGATCAAACTGAGGAGGAAACACCTGCTGAGCCTGATGGGTTTTATACAAAAGAACAATCCTATGTGCTCATACAAAACCCTAAAGCTTCGATCTAGGCTTCTCTATTGTACATGCAATTCATCCAAGACTTGAAAACCCTAATCTAGCATACATTGAAATCGAAATCTATAATGAACTAGTTTAGATGATACCTTTCAATGGTTGCAAGAATCCTTTGATCTTCAAGAAGCTTAGTGTCACAAGTGTAACACCTCTAATGGCTCACAAACACCACAAGCAAGAGGACGATGTTTTAGGAGAGAGGATGAGAGGCAAAAGTCGGCTCCAAGTGTGACATACCCATTTTCACGGCCAGAAAAGACCGATTTTGTTTATGCTTTGTATAAAAATCAGAGTAACATTTTGAATAAAAGTGTTGCGGAATTTGTTCCCAAAATAAAATATGATAAAGATTTATCAAAGCATTTCCGAAGAAACGTATTTCATTAAAAACCTCGGGATATCATGTTCGATACAGATCAAAAGCATAAACAGTACAATGTAAGCCTTACTACATTATTTCATATTTACAGGCCTACAATCCTTTATCTCTCATCCAAACATTTATGCTCATGCGCCACTACCTGTAATACAAGAAACTGAGTGGGTCAGGCTTGGGATCCTGGTGAGCACATAGGGTTTTCAACCCACAATAAATAAGTTTATTAACTTTATCAAACCAATCAAACCCGATTACCCCTTCCCGTTATCCTCACTTTACGTCCCTAAAACATCTAACACAAGGGACCTAGTCTAAGGACTTTCATCGGGGTGACAACACATGCTTCGGGGGTTCCTCAGCAATTCATGTCAAATAAGGCAACCATGTGGGGGATGGAGTACTGCTGGTGAGCACACAGTTCAAATAAACACCTACAGGTTGCGAGTCTGCTAGCGTTCCACTGGACTGTCTAGAATAGTCTGTGGTCGTCATCTATACTCCGCTAGATGACTGGATCATCAATAACATCTATAACGAGGCCTCTCATTATTTTATTTTGTCACACAGCAACTATTACATCTACCCATGTTTTACCCAACACATTTTGTAGATATAAAATACATATACAGTTTAAATCATTTAAAACATGTATAAAATCGTTCATCCAGCATAGATAGCAAGTATATAGATAATATGCACACGTAGCACGTAATTTATATAAAATACTTCATATCTATGTGTAAGATGAAAGTAACTATGTACTCACCTGGAAAGGTGGTGACTCGGTACTCGGACAGCACTTTGTTATCTCAAAACAATTTTTCCCTTGACAAAACCTAGTATCAATACCACTACGGTTTAGTCTAACGTTAACCGCGACTAATGAATAGTCTAGCTATTATTACTATTATATAAGCGTTTAAACAATACTCTTCACCCACTATGTACAGACAGGGGCCAGACATAAAACACCGGAGGGAGGACCATTTTGGCATATAGCACTTTTGAAATCCAACAACCCTATGCGGCCCTTTAAACCAGATTCCCCGTACCGCGAGTGGTTAAAAAGATATTATAACGACACTTATATAACTCATAATAATAGCCCAAATACTCATTATAAGTTCCTAATAACATTACTATATTGAAACATAAGCTATACTAAAGATAGGGTAGGCATAACTCACTTATATTGGAGTTTAGCGAAGAACCGGGCTCTGCGCGGGCAGAACTTATGAGCCGAAAGCTCTTCTTCTCGGAGCCTTCCAACGCTCCGGGACTCGCCTCTAGAACTTAGGAAGTGCTAGGGAAAGGAAGAAATGACTTGGGGGTAATGGGAGAGAGAGAGGATGAAAGGTGTGAAGAAAATAGGAGATTTTACGCCTCTATTTATAGGCTGCCAGCGCCGAGTACGCTGAGCGTAATGGGTTTTTAAGGGTTACGCTATGCGTACACAAAATTACTCTGGGCGTAATGTGCCACATGTCGCGATCTCATGCAAAGCCGTGGGGAAGAAGTTGTGGCCCAGATTGTGTCACGTGTCACTCGCATATTACCCCAAAAACTAATTATCTTCTAAAATCCGTAACTTTCGCATACGAGCTCCGTTTTTGACGTTCTTTATATCCACGCGTAGGCGAGCCCGTACTCTACAACTTTCGTTTAGACTCCGTCGGCTAATTTTGAATTTATTTTTAAAGTTATATTTCTAACAGGCCGGGACAGGAAAAGTCCGTTAAAAATTCATAACTTCTTCATCCGACGTCCGTTTTCGTCTGTCTTTTTATCGTTATGCTACTATTAACGAGATCTTTGATTCTCGTTTAGGTTGTGTCGGCTAAAAATCACTCGATCTAATATTCGAACTCCGGGCTGCATACTGCTAAGCCGAAACTTAGAAAAATTATAACTTCCTCATACGGAGTCAGATTTGGGCGTTCTTTTTTTGTATGTTCTCGGTTTAACGTATACTACAACTTTTGTTTAGATCAATAAGGTTAAAAAGTCCTATATCATAAATTCACTATTTACGTCTTCCCGATGCCGAGCCGGTTCTGTCGCAAAACTTCGACGGGTCATAACTTCTTCGTTATAACTCGGATTTCGGCGTTCTTTATATGTACGGAACCCTTGAGACATATTCTACAACTTGGTTAAGATTATTTATTCTAAATAATCTTTTGTCGAAAAGTCATTTTCGACCCCTATTATCTCTAAATTAACTATCCCGGATCTACAGGCGTTACACCAAGCTTCCAAGGGATCAAGTGGCCGATTTTGCTAGCCCTAGGGGTCCTTATATACTTGAGCTTCTAGGGTTTCAGTCAAAAACCTAATTGGATGACTTAGGCCCTAAGTAACTTGAGAACCTTCTGGAATAAGGCCTCCTTGTACGAATTTAAGATGGACTCCTTCTTAATTTCGTCCATGCCCTAATCCATAAGGATTCTCAGCCCAATATCAACTATCACACAATTGAAAGTTCTAGTCCCCTTTAATTAATTAATGTCTTTTAACCACAGAATTAATTCTCAATTAATTCTTGTCTAATATTAATTAAACTATATGATTTCTCTTTTAATATATTATTCATATAATATATTAATAAACCATAATAACCTCTCTTTCTCCATAAATCATCCTATCAAGTTGATTTGGTGAAGGCAACCCAAAAGGACCATGCACAACCGGGTCAAGTACATACCAAATATAGTTACGGGCTTAGACATTAATCCAACAGTCTCCCACTTGGATAAGTCTAGTAACTATAGTTCAATTACAATCCGATTAGCAATTGTAGCTCTCAGAGATGATGTTGAACTCTGATCTTATCAGTAACCTGTCCCTTAGATAAGGCATCGCATAGTCCTCCGTTCTAGATATCGTGCGGACAATTACATGGAACATAGCCGTACTTATTGTCCAGCAGTTTGTTTCTCGATCTCTGATTTGTCTGACATAGAACTTAATTGAACACATCAATTCAGTCCTAACCGGGCCCGACACATAAGTCAAACCAAATCATCGAGGGGCCCTGATATCGCTTTTACCCTCTTAGGATAAAAGGAGCAGATAAACTTCGACTTATATGCATTTACCATTCACTCATCAAATTATGCACAACAATGCGTTTTATAACATCAAGTTACTGATGCGTTTACGCATTATCAATGCACAACCAACTTGCAAATAATAAACCATATATCTAGGTTTTAAGACCATATGATATTATCGTTGTGCGATCACTCGAGATAAATTCTGTGACAACCCGAAACTTTTTTTTCCGTTACCGTTAGCCAATTTCCATTAATAAAATTTGGATTTTATTAAGTTCCGTCAAATTCCTTTGGTGTGGAAAATCATTTAGATTATATAATTGAGTTATATATATACGAGTCGGAACCAAAAATCGCGCGAAAAACCCGAGTTTCCTTTGAAAAATCAATGTTTTCGGTTGAGTGATGTTCACGGTCGTAAACTCGTTTACAGCCGTACACTCGTTTACGGCCAACGACAGGTGGCCCCATCACGGACCATGAAAACCCCCAATAAATATGAGCCCCTACGCTTTAAATATTCAAAGACCGCAAACTGTTTACGGTCGTACACCCTTCAAATCTTCAAAGTCCCTTCAAGAACACTGTTTGCGGCCGTACACCTGTTCACGGCCGAGAACAGTTCACGGCCGCAAACTCCTTCACACCGTGAATCTTGGCCGCAAACCACTTTTCCACCTCGATCGAGTCTCGGTAAAATTCCTAAGCCAATGACAAGTGTTTTTCCAGCACTATAATAAATGTTTTCGCTAATAAAATAAAATATGTATTAATTGTTATTAGGATTCTGTTGAGTGCCGCGTACATCAACTCGGGGGTCTTCATTCTCAGTTTCGTTGTCCGACGCTTTCACACAACTAACTGTGAGTTCATACCCCTACACTTTTAGTATTTTCATGTTTTCAGGGGGGGGGGGGAATACAAGCCAAACACAAATGATTTTGTGAATTTATACAAAAAGGATTTCAATACCTCTAAAACTGATGCAATTAATACAATTATACAGTTTCCACATGTTTATAAAATATTTAGATATTTTATCCCTTTTGTAACATGCTGAGCATAAGAGACGTTTTCAACATACAACCATAATTACATAGTTTTCAGATCAGTATAAGAACCAAGTACACAACATACATGCAGACTATAATAGGTATAGTTTGGGGTTTTCAATACACAGTTTTATGAATTCAGAGTTACACATTGGAAAACATATGAACTATGACAGATTTAGTTTATGATATACTTTACTACATTTGGACTTCAAGAGTACAAGATTTAATAATTATTTAAGTATAATTATTTTTACACTACAATTATACAACGGATTCAAATACAAGAGAACAATACAGAACTATACGTAAACTAGTTAATACAGGATTGTGAGACAACACTTCAATTATACCTTTCGGGGTACGGAATAAATCCTATCATTTAGTATAACCAGAGTCTCCTGGAGGGAGAGCGTGAGATTTGTGAATAGATCTATTCGAGACTGACAATCCCACACCTGAACTGCTAGCTACAGTTAGGCAGGCATGCCTGGGGTGACAAATATCATACCGTCCGACGCCTGAAGAACGTCGTAGAGGTCATCAGTCATATCAAGCATGGTTATACGACTCACAATAGTATAAACTAGCCTTATTGTTTACGAGATTTCATTCTTATTTAGTTTTATTTTCATTAATAAAACTAGTTCATAATACAATTGGAGGATTCCAAGGATTTCAACTCATAGTTTTATTTTAAGAAATGAAACTACTATATATACTGGTGGTAACCAGGATTTTTCAAACAGAACATTCTATACATTACTAGTGATAGTCAGGGTTTTCATACAAAGGGTTTTTCATTCAAACAATGATATGCAATACATTTGGTGGTAACCAGGCATACAAACTAATACATTGTACACTACTACAGAACACAGTATCAAACATATATGTTAGAAAATATTGGATTTTCTTGGAAAGCATACAAACATTTTACATATTCAATGACAGTTTTTCATTACAAAAACATGCTTATGAACTCACCAGCTTAATGCTGATACTCTTTTCAAAACTGCTTGTATTCTTAGGAAATCAGTAGACAGGTACCTCGACAGACTTTTGAGAAGATGGAGTGTATAGAGTCTCGTCTTTATTTTGCTACTTTTCATACATACAAATATAGATCAAACATATGTAAATACATTTTCATATATTCAATGTAATGGTTGTGTTTACTTTGATTACTATGGTGCAATTGTTGTGATACTACATATGACGTCATCCACCCCCGAACGTTTCCGCCGTTCCGGATTGGGGGTGTGACAGATTGGTATAAGAGCTATTGTTTATAGTGAACTAAGTATATTGAACCTTACAGGGTATACAACTATAAACACTAAAGGGGCCGAAGTGCTCTGAAACTAAAAGTATACTTTAAAAATACAAGTATTTTTACAAGAAGCATACAAGTATACATACGTACAAGAGACTAACATAGTAAGAACTACCTAAAAGTATTTAGGACGAGTTGGATACTGCGGTTAAACCTGGATAGTTATGTAGTCATATGTGGGGCCAATATAACCTGATCAACTATATTTGTCCGAGATATGACCAACATGTGTTTGGGAGTGACTGTAGTGTCGTAACAAGTCTAAAACTCACCAAATCACTTACAAATGAAGCACATAGTTAAAATACTATAGGAGTATTTTATGGTACTATAACACTGCACAGAGTCATCACTAGTAGTACAAATCCTTATAAACAAAAGACCTGCGATTCCTTGTTATTACTAGCAACTATTATTATAGGTCTTTATTATCGTTGTAGGATTAAGGTATATCTTGCTCGAAAATATTCAACTCATGATCGGTATAGGTGTCTTACCGTCATTTTTCCCTTGTATCTTTTAGAAAAAGATGCCTCCCAGAAAGAGACCCAATAAGAAGAACAACGATCCTCCGCCACCACCACCTCCCCAGTTCGATCCTGCCATGTTCCAGGCAGCAGTTACAGCCGTTGTGGCTACAACAATGGCACATCTAAACCCCGGTAGGGCTAGCGGATCTGGAGGTGGTACTCATTCCCATAATCTTGGCGGCAAGCAGGGACACCCGAAGGAGTGTTCTTATAAAGACTTCATGAATGCCAAGCCTAAATCTTTCGATGGTAATGGAGGAGTCATTGCCCTAACCCGATGGTTCGAGAAGATCGAATCCATTTTCGAGATCTACGCATGCTCTGAGGCAAACAAGGTGAAGTTTGCAGCCTGCACCTTCACTGACAGAGCATTGACCTGGTGGAATGGCCGGGTCAAATCCTTAACACTGCTGGTAGCAAATGCCACGGGTTGGGAAAGCTTAAAGGAACTCATGCTTGCTGAGTACTGCCCAAGGGGCGAGCGTACTGCCCAAGGGGAGAGATGCAGAAATTGGAACACGAGCTTTGGAATCTGAAGATGAAGGGTTCCGACATTGCTACCTATACAGCTAGATTTTGCGATCTAGCTCTTCTCTGTCCGGGGATGGTCACCCCTGAAAGTAAGAAGATAGAGAGATACATTTAGGGATTGACGCCCCCAACTCAAGGAAACGTCTTGGCTGCTAAGCCTTCTACTTTTGACAACGCCAAGTGCCTGGCACAGACCTTGATAGATCACGGGGTTGATCTCGATGAAGTGGCATCCGCTCCCGAACCACCAAAGGTGAGTGGTGGAAAGAAAAAGTTTTGGAATAAACTAAAGGGCCAGTCTTCACAGGAGCCCTCCAAGAAACAGCAAATACTGGCAGTTCATGCTGCTACCACTCATGTTGTTGTTCCTACAGCTCAAGTACCTGCCAGTAGATATGTAGGTACTCTTCCAAGGTGCGACAAGTGCAACTTTCGTCATCACAGACCCTGCCGTGATATGTTATGCAATAGCTATGGCAAGAAGGGGCACACAACTCGAGTTTGCAAGACACCAGCCCAACCAACCAATCAGGCTCCTGGAGCGGGCGTTGCTAAAGCCTATTATGGTTGTGGAGAGGTCGGGCACTTCAAGAGGAATTGCCCCAAGGCAACAACAGCTGGCAACACAGGGAGAGTGCTAGTGATGGGCAAAGAGGAGGCAGTTGATCCCACCGTTGTTACGGGTACGTTCCTCCTCGACAACTCTGATGCATGCATTCTTTTCGATTCTGGTGTGGAGAGAAGTTTTGTTAGTCATGCATTTAAGCATCTACTCCAGCATAAAACCCAACCTTTAACCGAAACAATCACCGTCGAGATGGCTAATGGAAAGAAAGAGATTACTAACGACATATTCATAGGTTGTACCCTTACCCTAAACGATCATTCCTTCCCAATCGACCTTATGCCAGTTTCCATATAAAGCTTCGACGTCATCATTGGCATGGATTGGTTGAGCCCCAATCGTGCTGATATCCTTTACTACGAAAAAGCCATCTGTCTCAATCTGCCCTCGGGCGAAACCCTCATAGTTTACGGTGATAAACTCAGCTCAAACCTTCGTATCATTTCATGTATCCAAGCCTAGAAATATCTGTGAGTGGAGTGCCATGCATTCCTGGCCCATGTCATTGATGACAAGCAAAAAGTTAAAGACCTCGAGAACATCCCCGAAGTCTGCAACTTTCCGGATGTCTTCCCCGAAGATCTTCCCGGAATTCCTCCCGAGCGCCAAGTCGAGTTCTGTATCGACTTAATTCCTGGAGCTACGCCTATAGCTAAATCTCCATGCTGTCTAGCGTCGGCAGAAATGCAAGACTTATCCAGCCAGCTCAATGAACTACTCAGCAAGGGATTCATCATACCAAGTTCCTCACCCTGGGGAGCCCCGGTCTTGTTTGTGAAGAAGAAAGACGGATCCTTTCGGATGTGCATAGATTATCGTGAACTGAACAAGCTTACCATCAAGAACCGTTATCCCCTACCCATAATCGATGACCTCTTCGATCAACTCCAAGGATCCGGCTACTTCTCAAAAATAGACCTGAGATCAAGGTACCATTAGTTGCGAGTCCATGAGAATGATGTTCCCAAGACAGCATTCTGAAGTCGCTATGGTCACTACAAGTTTGTAGTTATGCCCTTTGGTTTAACCAACGCACCGGCGGTATTCATGGATCTGATGAATCGGGTGTGCCGCCCTTTCCTAGACAAGTTCGTAATCGTGTTCATTGATGATATACTTATCTACTCTAGGAGTGAGGAAGATCATAGACAACACTTGAGGCTGGTGCTAGAAACTCTAAGGGCAGAGAAACTTTATGCAAAGTTTTCAAAGTGCGAATTCTGGATCAGAAGAGTAACTTTCCTTGGTCACGTGGTTAGCGAGGAAGGCATACACGTGGACCCTTCCAAAATCAAAGCGATTGAGAATTGGTCAGCACCGAAGACGCCCACAGAAATCCGTCAATTCTTGGGTCTTGTTGGCTACTATCGTAGATTTATCCAGAATTTCTCCAGGATTGCTAAGCCTTTAACCACCCTGACTCAGAAAGGTGTACCTTTTTGTTGGGGAGAAAAGCAAGACACTGAATTTCAAACATTAAAGCAGGCCCTATGCAGCGCACCTATTTTGTCTCTGCCTGAAGGGACAGAGGACTTCGTGGTCTACTGTGATGCATCCAATCAGGGCCTAGGCTGTGTGCTCATGCAGCGAGGAAAAGTTATTGCCTACGCCTCGAGGCAGCTGAAAGCACACGAGGTCAACTATACAACTCACGATTTGGAGTTGGGAGTAGTGGTCTTTGCACTAAAGATTTGGAGACATTATCTATGGCCGTAAGTGCAGATCCCCTCTGTGTTGGGCTGAGGTGGGCGACAAGCAATTAGCTAAGGGTCAAGTACCCGATAGCACTCTCCAGGTCCAGAGATCATTCGAGAAACTACAGAAAAGATCATACAAATTCGGGAACGACTAAAAGCTTCAAGAGATAGACAAAAGAGCTACGCTGATAAGAGACGAAAACCTTTGGAGTCCAGGTTGGTGACTGTGTTCTTTTGAAAGTCTCACCCTGGAAAGGCATGATATGCTTTGGAAAGAGTGGAAAGTTGAATCCAAGGTACATAGGACCAATCGAGATCCTCGCTAGGATCGGTCCCATAGCATACAAACTTCAGTTACCCCAAGAACTTAGCAACATTCATCCTGTCTTCCACGTCTCGAACCTTAAAAAGTGTCTATCTGACGAAACACTTGTGATCCCTCTTGATGAGATTGATATCAACGAGAACCTCAATTTTGTGGAAGAACCAGTCGAAATCACGGATCGAGAAGTCAAACGAACGAAACAAAGTCGCATACCGATAGTGAAGGTCCGCTGGAATGCCAAGCGGGGACCTGAATTCACTTGGGAGCGCGAGGATTCAATGCAACAAAAGTACCCTCATCTTTTTCCGAGTCCATGATTTGTATTCTGAGTTTGCATTTCGGGACAAAATTCCCTCTAACGGGGGGATGATGTGACAACCCGAAACTTTTTTTTCGTTACCGTTAGCCAATTTCCATTAATAAAATTTGGATTTTATTAAGTTCCTTCAAATTCCTTTGGTGTGGAAAATCATTTAGATTATATAATTGAGTTATATATATACGAGTCGGAACCAAAAATCGCGCGAAAAACCCGAGTTTCCTTTGAAAATTCAATGTTTTCGGCTGAGTGATGCTCACGGTCGTAAACTCGTTTATGGCCGTACACTCGTTTACGGCCAACGACAGGTGGCCCCACCACCGACCATGAAAACCCCCAATAAATATGATCCCCTACCCTTCATTTACACTTTTCTGGCAGAAAACTCTCCACTTCTCTCTCTAAACTCTTGACCGTAAACACCAAAAACACCTTTATTCTTCCGAAAATCATCAAGAAACACCTTGGGAGGTTGTTTTGGAGCATCTAAAACGCGTTTTTTCATCGAATCCAACATCCTTATTCTTGACTTTACGGCCGTACACGCTTCAAATCTTCAAAGACCGCAAACTGTGTACGACCGTACACCCTTCAAATCTTCAAAGTCCCTTCAAGAACACTGTTTACGGCCGTACACCTGTTCTCGACCGAGAACAGTTCACGGCCGCAAACTCCTTCACACCGTGAATCTTGGCCGCAAACCACTTTTCCACCTCAATCGAGTCTCGGTAACATTCCTAAGCCAATGACAAGTGTTTTTCCAACACTATAATAAATGGTTTCGCTAATAAAATACAAATATGTATTAATTGTTATTAGGATTCCGTTGAATGCCGCGTACATCAACTCGAGGGTCTTCATTCTCAGTTTCGTTGTCCGACGCTTTCACACAACTAACTGTGAGTTCATACCCCTACACTTTTACTATTTTCATGTTTTCAGGGGGAATACAAGCCAAACACAAATGATTTTGTGAAATTATACAAAAAGGATTTCAATACCTCTAAAACTGATGCAATTAATACAATTATACAGTTTCCACATGTTTATAAAATATTTAGATATTTTATCCCTTTTGTAACATGCTGAGCATAAGAGACGTTTTCAATATACAACCATAATTGCATAGTTTTCAGATCAATATACGAACCAAGTACAAAACATACATGCAAACTATAATAGGTATAGTTTGGGGTTTTCAATACAAAGTTTTATGAATTCAGAGTTACACATTGCAAAACATATGAACTATGACAGATTTAGTTTATGATACACTTTACTACATTTGGACTTCAAGAGTACAAAATTTAATAATTATTTAAGTATAATTATTGTAACACCGAAATTTTAAACAATTTTTCACATTTTCGAAAAACATACTTTCATTCAAGAATATTATACAAATGTCATTGTATCACATATCAATCCATAGAAACACAACCCCAAGATCATAATGTATAAAACTCCTCATGTGTGTACTGATCATGCCGGCGCCTTCCCGCGATCCTCACTGGTACCTGAAACACATAACACAACACTATAAGCATAAATGCTTAGTGAGTTCCCCAAAATACCACATATAACACATATTAGCCACTCAAGGCTGTAACTCTGTGGACCCTCCGGTCCTAACTCTGTGGACCCTCTGGTCCTAACTCTATGAACCTTCCGGTTCTAACTCTGTAAACTCTGGAACATACACGGCATGAATCACATAGAAATAATGCAGTGTATCACAATCACATAAATAGCATACAAGATACTCTGTCACATAACTCTAATTACCACTCTAGGTAAAGTATAGTGAGAAGACTCACCTCGGGTAACTCGGTAAATCTCGACCTCGGTAAAATCTGGTCTAGCCCCCGCCTAATCACATGGAATAAGCACTCTAATCAATACAACCCTTAAGGTTAGACTAATCCCTCTCTTAGTACTCTCAGAAGGGTAAAAGACCATTTTACCCCTCTCATGGCTCAAAGACCCTAACATTGACCAAACCCTAAAAGTCAACAAAAGTCAACGGTCAAACTTTGACCAGACTCGTCGAGTGCACTCGTGTGACTCGGCGAGTACATGCATGTCCTCTTCGCCCCTGGTCCTCACTCGACTCGCTGAGTCAACCCTACACTCAACGGGTTATCACAGGTCGCGAATCGTGGGGCAACCCGACTCGACTCGTCGAGTCCCTTATGGGCTCGGCGAGTTCCTACCATGAAAACACTCAAACGATCTTTTAAGGTCAGATCTGCTTCACCAACCAGTAGATCCAACCTTCTAACACTCGAAAGTCACGTAAAGGTTCAAACTTTACGTTCATGTAACGCTTATAAGACCAAAAATGGAGAAATAACCTTTAAAATGGGGTTTTACTCTCAAGGCTCACATGAAACCTCATAAAGTGGAAGCTTGGGACCTTTTGGACCTCTCAAGGTCCAGATCTATCATCTATACCCAAAGGGACCTCATATGCTTCACAATCTAACTCAAAGCTGTGCAAAGGAAACCCTAGATTCAAGGAATCTATCAAATACACGAAATGGGAAGGAATTTGTACCTCAAAACGTGAATCTCAGTGTGAACAACACAGATCCAAGCTCCACAACCGATCTAGCTTGGATTTTCTCACTCCTTCTTGCAAGATCACACCAAAGGATGAAGAATTAGCCTCCAAAATGCTCTCTAAGCTCTCTTTTCTCTCTAGGGATTTCACAGGGGAGTAGTGGCCGCAAATGACGGCCATAAGGGCCTTTAAATAGGGCTCAGGCCCTGAGATTTAGGGTTTCACTTTACAGCGCGGACTCGCCGAGTCCACGCATCGACTCGTGAGTCCGATCATTAATCCAGACAAGAATTTGCGATCCTACTCGGCGAGTCTGAGCGCCTACTCGCCGAGTCCCTCCCTAAAACTCAAGATAAATACTTAAAATAAGATACCTGGGAACCCGGATGTTACAATTCTCCCCCACTAGAATCAGACTTCACCCTCGAAGTCTCATTCTCCAAAAAGCTCTGGATGAAGCTTTCGCATCTCCGCCTCCGGCTCCCAGGTCAGCTCGGACCCTTTTCGATGCCGCCACTGAACCAGAACCAGTGGCACTTCCTTGTTTCTCAAAACCTTGATCTTCCGATCCACCACCGCGACTGGCCTCTCAACATAATTCTGGCTCGCATCCACCTGAATATCTTCCAATGGTACCACCGCCGACTCATCGGCTATACACTTCCTCAGCTGAGACACGTGGAAGGTATCATGTATCTGACTCAACTCCGCAGGTAGCCCCAACCGATATGCTACCCTGCCCACCCTTGCGGCCACCCTGAACGGCCCAATATACCAGGGCCCCAGCTTGCCCCTCTTCCTGAATCGAATCACTCCTTTCCAAGGAGACACTTTCAGGAGTACGAAGTCTCCAACCTGAAACTCGAGCTCGGATCGTCGCCTATCCGCGTAACTCTTCTGGCGACTCTTATCTGTCAACAACCTCTGCCTGACCTGCTGTATCTGCTCTGTCGACTGAAGCTATCTCAGTGCTGCTCATCACTCGCTGCCCTACCTCTCCCCAATAGATGGGTGTCCGACACCTCCTCCCATACAACAACTCGAAGGGAGGCATACCAATGCTCGAATGGTGACTGTTGTTATAGGAAAACTCAGTCAACGGAAAATACGTATCCCAACTCCCTCCGAAGTCCAACACACATGCCCGAAGCATGTCCTCGAGCGTCTGAATCGTCCGCTCACTCTATCCGTCCGTCTATGGGTGGTAAGCGGTACTGAAATGCAGCCTTGTGCCCAACTCCTCGTGGAACTTCTTCCAGAACCTGGAAGTGAAACGTACATCCCGATCTGACACAATCGAGATCGGCACTCCATGCCGCGATACCACCTCCCTCACATACAACTCTGCCAACCTCTCTGCAGAAGAGCTCTCACTGATAGCAAGAAAGTGAGCGCTCTTCGTCAGTCGGTCGACGATCACCCAAATTACATTGACACCCCTCGCAGTCCTCGGCAATTTAGTGATGAAATCCATAGAAATCTGTTCCCACTTCCCTTGGGGAACCTCAAGTGGCTGCAACTTGCCATGCGGACGTTGGTGCTCAACCTTCACCCTGCGACCGGTCAAGCACCTTTCTACGAACCACGCGACATCCCTCTTCATACAGGGCCACCAATACTCCCTCTTCAGGTCCAAATACATCTTAGTGGCCCCGGCCTCCTCCATCAGAATGGTACGTGCCCCGCCTTCAAACGGTACCCAAATTCGACCCTGAAAGGTCATAAGCCCACGGCTATCGGCAACGAACTCAGACATCTGCCCAATCACCCGCTCTCTTTTGCAGTTCTCCGGTCTCATGGCCTCTACCTGGGCCTCCCGAATGATGTCCAACACCGGAGTCATCACTGTCAATCTCAAAAAAACATCTCGTATTGGGGAACTCTCCGCCCTGCGACTCAGGGCATCGGCTACAACATTAGCCTTGCCCAGGTGGTACAGGATCTCACACTCATAATCCTCGGTAAGGGGTAACGGTTCTTGACCGTCAGCTTGTTCAACTCCCGGTAATCAATGCACATCCGGTGTAAACCATCCTTTTTCTTGACAAAAAGGATCGGCGCTCCCCACGGCGAGCTACTCGGCCGAATAAACCCCTTTCTCAGCAGCTCCTGCAGCTGTGAGGATAACTCCTGCATCTCTGGTGGCGCAAGGCGATAGGGTGCCTTGGCGATAGGCGCTGCCCCCAGAACCAAATCGATACGGAATTCTACCTGCCTCTCGGGAGGCACACCCGGCAACTCCTCGGGGCAAACATCCGGGAACTCACACACTATCGGGACCTCATCGACCGACCTCGGTCTCTCTGCATCTACTCTCGTATTCACCACATAAGCCACAAACCCACTGCAGCCCTGCTGTAGGCTCTGCCTCGCTCTAGCGGCCAAACAAAATGCTGACCCAGAACGGGTACCCTCGCCATAAACCGTAAGAACTCCCCCACTAGGGTCTCGTATGGTCACCAACTGTCGCTCGCAGTCGATTACCGCTCCAAACCTGCTCAACCAGTCCATGCCCACGATGACACAGACATCTCTCATCACAATCGGGACCAAATCAATTGGAAACTCAACGCCGAAGATCTCGAGTACACATCCTCGAATCACATCAGTGGCATACACCGCTCTCTCGTCAGCTATGGAAACTCGCAAAGGTCGACTCAACGCCTCTCGACAGATACTGATGTGCTAACTAAAGGCTAACGACACAAAAGACCGACTCGCACCCGAGTCAAATAACACCAAAGCAGGTACATAACTCACAAGAAATGTACCTACGCATATCATAATATAAGCATAACACCATAAACTCAAAATAAATAGATGAAAGAACACATACCAGCCACAACATCTGGCGCTGCGCGGACCTCCTCCGCTGTCAACTGGAAGGCTCTCCCGCGAGCCTTTGGCCCATCGGCCTTCACTGGCCGACTCTCTGTAGCTCGAACGGTAGCAGGGGCAGATCCCTGTGATGCTCCCTGGGCTGACCCCCGCAACTGCGGACACTCGGCCTTCCGGTGTCCGGTCTGGTTGCAGTGAAAACAGACTGCAAACCCCTTGGGGCAATCCTTGGCCATGTGCCCCTCCTTGCCACACTTGTAGCAAGACCCTGCTCTGCAAACCCCCTCATGACTCTTGCCGCACTTGCCACAAGTGCGACTCTTCTGGTTCCCTGATCTCGAATCGGCGGGCTTGGCCCGCTTGGCTGCCGGCTGGGACTGTGCCGGTCGCCGATCCCTCCCTTGAGACTCCGCCTCCTCCCTGGCCTGAGTCTCGAGCTCAATCTCCCTCTTTCGGGCATTTGCCTGAAGCTCGGCAAATGTCCGGTACGACGAGTTCGCCACGAACTCGCGGATGTCTCTCCTCAAAATGCTCAAATACCGACTCATGTGTGCCTGCTCGAAAGACACGTGCTCAGGGCAGAACATCGCCCTCTCATGGAACATCCTGGTGATCACTATAATAGACTCGGTACCCTGCTTGAGGGTCAAGAACTCCTGGGCCAAACGTTCCCTTTCCACCGGGGGAACATACTCATCACGAAACATAGCGGTCAACCTCTCATAGGTCACCGCGGCAAGCTCTGCAGAAGAGTAGTGCGCTGTCACAAACTTCCACCAGTCCTTCACTCCCAAGCGAAGCTGGTTCAGCGCGAACCGAATTCTCAGATGCTCTGGGCAAGAACACGTATAGAAGCATCCCTCAATATCAGAAATCCATCTCATCGAAGTGATCGGATCCTGCGTCCCGTCAAACTCTGGTGGCTTCGTGTTGCTGAACTCTCGGTACAGCAACGAGTCACCCCCTGCGGCCTCGTAGCAGCGACGGCTGCGGTGGCTGCAGCAACAGCAACATCAGTAAGAGCAGCGTAACGCTCGTCAAAAGTCTCGATCAGGGTGGTCTTGATAGACCCAAACATCTCTGGTATCTCGGCTCGGATGGCAGCAGCCACCTCCTCATGAATCAACCTGCGGATCTCCTCATCACTAACACCACTGCTCTCAGGTGTGTGGCGTGTCCCAACCATGATGTCTCTCTGAAATACAACACAAAATATCAGAGACTCACTCGAGTGTGCACACACTCGATATCCCATTCCTACTCGATCCCTGGTACCCTATGGATTCTTACTTGGGCTGCGCACTGATCCGGTGTCTTCGGTAGTACGGGCCCAATACTACCGTCCACACCGCATCAGTATTCACCCCAAGTCCTCCTCCTAGGATCCCAAATCCCAAGTACTCTACTCTCACTATGCATAGTCTACTCTCTAGCAGATCTCTCATAAGCTCCTCGCTGCTATCTACTCACTCTCAAGCATCTCATAGCAGCAAAACCCCTAGGCTAAGGCATCACAAATCAGGCCACTCTAGTCCTAATAAGAATACCTAGCCTACTCTAGCATGCATAACATATTATCTCATATCTCATAACACATAATATAAGGGTATTTTGCGAAATCACTGTTCGGGCGCTGGCTGATCGTACACACTGCTCTGCTCTGCTCTTTTCAAAATCTTTTTACTCTTTTAGAAAATTTTTGTTTTATTTCGAAAAATTCCTCAAATCCTCAGTTTGAGTTCAAATGCGCTCGAAGGTGCATCCGAATCCCTCAAACCAAGGCTCTGATACCAACTTGTAACACCGAAATTTTAAACAATTTTTCACATTTTCAAAAAACATACTTTCATTCAAAAATATTATAAAAATGTCATTGTATCACATATCAATCAATAGAAACACAACCCCAAGATCATAATGTATAAAACTCCTCATGTTTGTACTGATCATGCTGACGCCTTCCCGCGATCCTCACTGGTACCTGAAACACATAACACAACACTGTAAGCATAAATGCTTAGTGAGTTCCCCAAAATACCACATATAACACATATTAGCCACTCGAGGCTGTAACTATGTGGACCCTCCGGTCCTAACTCTGTGGACCCTCTGGTCCTAACTCTGTGAACCTTCCGGTTCTAACTCTGTAAACTCTGGAACATACACGACATGAATCACATAGAAATAATGCAGTGTATCATAATCACATAAATAGCATACAAGATACTCTGTCACATAACTCTAATTACCACTCTAGGTAAAGTATAGTGAGAAGACTCACCTCGGGTAACTTGGTAAATCTCGAGCTCGGTAAAATCTGGTCTAGCCCCCGCCTAATCACATGGAATAAGCACTCTAATCAATACAACCCTCAAGGCTAGACTAATCCCTCTCTTAGTACTCTCAGAAGGGTAAAAGACCATTTCACCCCTCTCATGGCTCAAAGACCCTAACATTGACCAAACCCTAAAAGTCAACAAAAGTCAACGGTCAAACTTTGACCAGACTCGTCGAGTGCACTCGTGTGACTCGGTGAGTACATGCATGACCTCTTCGCCCCTGGTCCTCACTCGACTCGCTGAGTCAACCCTACACTCAACGGGTTATCACAGGTCGCGAATCGCGGGGCAACCCGACTCGAATCGTCGAGTCTCTTATGGGCTCGGCGAGTTCCTCCCATGAAAACACTCAAACGATCTTTTGAGGTCAGATCTGCTTCACCAACCAGTAGATCCAACCTTCTAACACTCGAAAGTCACGTAAAGGTTCAAACTTTACGTTCATGCAATGCTTATAAGACCAAAAATGGAGAAATAACCTTTAAAATGGGGTTTTACTCTCAAGGCTCACATGAAACCTCATAAAGCTGGAAGCTTGGGACCTTTTGGACCTCTCAAGGTCCAGATCTATCATCTATACCCAAAGGGACCTCATATGCTTCACAATCTAACTCAAAGTTGTGCAAAGGAAACCCTAAATTCAAGGAATTTATCAAATACACGAAATGGGAAGGAACTTGTACCTCAAAACGTGAATCTCAGTGTGAACAACACAGATCCAAGCTCCACAACCGATCTAGCTTGGATTTTCTCACTCCTTCTTGCAAGATCACACCAAAGGATGAAGAATTAGCCTCCAAAATGCTCTCTAAGCTCTCTTTTCTCTCTAGGGTTTTCACAGGGGAGTAGTGGCCGCAAATGACAGCCATAAGGGCCTTTAAATAGGGATCAGGCCCTGAGATTTAGGGTTTCACTTTACAGCTAAGACTCGCCGATTCCACGCATCGACTCGTCGAGTCCGATCATTAATCCAGACAAGAATTCGCGATCCTACTCGGCGAGTCTGAGCGCCTACTCGCCGAGTCCCTCCCTAAAACTCAAGATAAATACTTAAAATAAGATACCTGGGAACCCGGATGTTACAATTATTGTTACACTACAAGTATACAACGGATTCAAATACAAGAGAACAATACACAACCATACGTAAACTAGTTAATACAGGATTATGAGACAACACTTCAATTGTACCTTTCGGGGTACAGAATAAATCCTATCATTTAGTATAACCAGAGTCTCCTGGAGGGAGAGCGTGTGATTTGTGAATAGATCTATTCGGGACTGAAAATCCCACACCTGAACTGCTAGCTACAGTTAGGCAGGCATGCCTAGGGTGACAAATATCATACCGTCCGACGCCTGAAGAACGTCGTAGAGGTCATCAGTCATATCAAGCATGGTTATACGACTCACAATAGTATAAACTAACCTTATTGTTTACGGGATTTCATTCTTCTTTATTTTTATTTTCATTAATAAAACTAGTTCATAATACAACTGGAGGATTCCAGGGATTTCAACTCATAGTTTTATTTTAAGAAATAAAACTACTATACATACTGGTGGTAACCAGGATTTTTCAAACAGAACATTCTATACATTACTAGTGATAGTCAGGGTTTTCATACAAAGGGTTTTTCATTCAAACAATGATATACAATACATTTGGTGGTAACCAGACATACAAACTAATACATTGTACACTACTACAGAACACAGTATCAAACATATATGTTAGAAAATATTGGATTTTCTTGGAAAGCATACAAACATTTTACAGATTCAATGACAGTTTTTCATTACAAAAACATGCTTATGAACTCACCAGCTTAATGCTGATACTCTTTTCAAAACTGCTTGCATTCTCAGGAAATCAGTAGACAGGTACCTCGGCAGACTTTTTAGAAGACGGAGCGTATAGAGTCTCGTCTTTATTTTGCTACTTTTCATATATACAAATATGGATCAAACATATGTAAATACATTTTCATATATTCAATGTAATGGTTGTGTTTACTTTGATTACTATTGTGCAATTGTTGTGATACTACATATGACATCATCCACCCCCGAACGTTTCAACCGTTCTGGTTTGGGGATGTGACAAATTCCATGAAGTAATGCCAGCAAGCGCGGGTCTAGTCCAATGCTCAAATCTTATTCATAAGCTCTCATGAATGTTGCAACAAACTTTTGCTATATCTAATACACTTTAGACAATCTACAAACCAATTCATGACAATCTTCTTTCATACCTACTCCCAAAGTATGAGCGACTGTGGAACGTTCGAATAATCTTATTATTCAGGAAGTCTAAACATGTAAAGTGAAACAATAGGTAAACAATCAACATAAGATAGTAAATTTACTTATAAATAATACTCCTTTATTTAATCATCAAATGTCAATTACATTTATCTATTACATGTTTCGAAACTATCTAATCTAAACTAAGATCATCCTTCAGCCCGATGCTCCTAGCGTGCTGCAAGTGCTTAACCCTACTCAGTCCCTTCGTAAGGGGATCTGCTGGGTTATCCTCTGACGATCGCCTCTTCACTACGAGGAGTCCCTCTTCCACCCGATATCGAATAAAATGATATTTCCTATCGATATGTCGAGATCTGCCATGATCCCTCGGTTCCTTGGTCAAGACAACCGCTCCTTCATTATCTGAGAAAATTTCCATGGGCTCCTTTATGGTTGGCACAACTCCAAGGTCTCCGATGAAGTTCTTCAACCATATTGCCTCCTTTGACGCTTTGCTCGCCGCTATGTACTCTGATTTGCACGTTGAATCAGCTACGGTCTCCTGCTTGGAACTTTTCCAAGTCACTGCTCCTCCATTAAGGGTAAAGACCCAGCCAGACTGTGAACGGTAGTTGTCTCGGTCGGTTTGAAAACTAGCATCACTATACCCTCGCACCCTTAATTCATCACTCCCACCGATGACTAGAAACCATTCCTTGGTCCTCCGAAGGTACTTAAGAATATTCTTGACAGCGGTCCAATGTGCTTTGCCAGGGTTCCCTTGATATCTGCTGACCATGCTCAAAGCAAAGGCCACATCAGGGCGAGTGCAAGTCATAGCATACATGATCGAGCCAACTACGGAAGCGTAAGGTACTCGGCTCATCTCTGCTATCTCGAATTCGGTACTCGGAGTTTGAGTCTTACTCAACTTGGCATTACTTTGGATTGGTAACTCCCCCTTCTTGGAATTCTCCATACTAAAACGCTTTAGTACCTTGTCTAAGTTAGTGTTCTGACTAAGTCCTATTAGTCTTTTACTCCTGTTTCTCACTATCCTTATTCCCAAAATATAGGCAGCCTCTCCAAGATCCTTCATAGAGAAACACTTCCCAAGCCAAGACTTAACCTCCTCCAGGGTCGGGATGTCGTTTCCTATTAGTAGTATGTCATCGACATACAATACGAGGAAGCTTACTATACTCCCACTGGCTTTGACATATACACATGATTCATCCTCGCTTCGCAGAAAACCAAACTCTTTGACTTTCTCATCGAAACAAAGATTCCGTCGGCGAGATGCTTGTTTCAATCCATTAATGGACTTCTCAAGCTTACACACTCTATTGGGATGCTTCGCACCGACAAAACCCACTGGCTGACTCATGTAAACATCCTCAGCTAACTTCCCATTAAAGAAAGCAGTTTTGACGTCCATCTACCATATTTCATAGTCATGAAATGCAGCAATAGCTAGCATTACCCTAATAGACTTTATCTTAGCAACTGGTGAGAAGGTCTCATCATAGTCAACTCCGGGAGTTTGAGTAAAGCAATTCGCAACCAATCACGCCTTATCGTTGTGTACTTTCCCATCCATGTCGGTCTTCTTCTTCAAGATCCACTTGCACCCGACCGTCTTACGACCTGGCACATTAACAACCAAATTCCAAACTTGGTTGTCATACATGGACTGAATCTCGCTGTCCATAGCCTCTTTCCATTTTGCATACTCCGGGCCCGCCATGGCTTCCTTATAGCTATTAGGTTCATCCAAATTTATTAGTGTACTATCACTAATAAACGTATCACCCTCACTTCTTATATGAAAACCATACAACATGAGCGGAACACTAACTCTATTGGAACGTCTAAGAGGTAAGGATTCGTCAATCGGTACAACCGGAGTTTCCTCCTCATGTTGAGCGCCAGCATTAGAGGTTCCTTCATTGCTCGGCTCTTGAAGCTCTTCAAGATCGAATTGCCTCCCACTGTCACCTTGGCTTATGAGTTCTCGCTCTCGGAAAACTCCTCTACTAGCAACGAAGACAACATTGTCACTCGGTCTATAGAAGATATATCCAAAGGACTTCTACGGGTAGCCGATGAAAATACACTGCTCACTACGAGGTTCGAGCTTGTCATGAGTCTCTTGTCTTACGAAAGCCTCGCAACCCCAAACCTTGATGTGTGCCAACGAGGGAGCTTTCCCTTTCCACATATCGTGAGGTGTTTTGGAAACCTTCTTCATAGGGACTAAGTTAAGGATATGGGCGGCAGTCTCTAAGGCATACCCCCAGAATGAGATAGGTAGCGAAGCACGACTCATCATGGAACGAACCATGTCTAGCAAGGTTCGATTATGCCTCTCAGCCACACCATTCAACTGCAGTGTCCTAGGTGGCGTTAATTGCGAAACGATTCCGCATTCATTGAGGTAGTCGTGGAATTCAAGACTTAGGCACTCTCCACCTCAATCGGATCGAAGCATCTTGTTTTTCCTGCCCAACTGATTCTCCACTTCTTGTTTAAACTCTTTGAACTTTTCAAAGGTTTCTGACTTATGCTTGATAAAGTAGATATATCCATATCTGCTATAATCATCGGTGAAAGTCACATAGAAGCGGTTCGCATCCCTTGTGGTGGATCTAAAGGGCCCACACACATCGGTTTGTATGAGATCCAATAAACCCTCACCCCTATCACAAGTGCCAGTGAAGGGTGACTTGGTCATCTTACCAAGTAAACAAGACTCGCACACGTCATCGTCCCTAAGGTCGAATGACTCCAACACTCCATCCTTTTGGAGTTGGGCTATGCGCTTCTTGTTGACATGTCCAAGACGACAATGCGACAAGCATGCTTTATCCAAACTATTGGAAGAATCGATACACAACACATCATTTCCTAAATTATCTACAACCATCACAGATTCATATATTCCATTACAAGGCAATGCTTCAAAATAGAAAACACCATTAAGATAAGCATTAATAGAACCCTTTTCATTATCAAATGAATATCTAAATCCTTGTCTATACAAACCATGAAAAGAAATGATGTTTCTTTCCATTTCTGGCGAATAGCAACAATTATTCAAATCTAGTCCTAATCCATTACTAAGAACTAAAGAGTAAACTCCAATCTTGGTGACAGGCGACGATCTTATGTTCCCCATGATCAAGTTTATCTTCCCATGCTCCACATCCCTATTTCTTCTTAGGCCCTGCAAGTCATAACAAATGTGAAAACCACATCTTGTATCAAGTTCCGAAGAAATAGCATGTGATGAATCATTAGATTGAATAGTGTAAATACCTCCGAAGGACGGCTTGATCTTCCCATCCTTGATGTCTTGCAGATATTTCGGGCAGCTTCGTTTCCAATGCCCTATTTCGTGGCAGTGATGACACTCTGCATCCTTTGGGTTAGAGTTGGGTCTAGCAGAACCAGCCGTGGTTCCACTAGAAGAGGTGTCATCATGGGACTTTCCCTTATTGTGGCTCTTGAAGCTTGCACAACGTGACCTCCTCTTTGTACATGTGGTAAGTCATGCGGAACTAGTTGTATCATGGAGGTAAGGAGTGAAGAATTATGTCAATTGCCAGCTCCTCATTGAAATCCACATTTAACTTCTGCAGGCGATCAACATATCTTTGCATCTTCTGAAGATGAGCAGTGACAAACTCTCAGTCTCTCATCTTGGTCGTGATCATCGAAGTGATGATCTCGTACCTCTCCTGCCTCGCGCTTTGATGGTACCTATCCATCAAATCTTGATGCATCTCGTAGGGGTAGAAGTCCTCGTAGGATTTTTGGAGTTCTTCGGTCATGGTAGCGATCATGATGCAATGGACTTTCGTAGCATCACTCTCGTGAGTTTCATAAGCAGCAATCTCCTCAGGAGTAGCAGTTTCGACGTTTATCTCCTTCAGCTCCTTTTCGAGGACATATTCCTTGTCCTCGTAGCGGGTAACCATCCTAATGTTGCGGATCCAATCATTGAAAGTGTTTCCGTCGAAGATTACCCTCCCACACAAGTTCATGAGTGAGAATGAGCCTGAAGAGTTTGAGCCTGAAGCGTTGTTGTAGTTTGAGTTCGACATCTGAAAAGGAAAAGAGAGAAAGTTTGATTAGATAAGAATCCCTAATTAAACACCCAAATGAAAAGTTAGGGCTAGGATCCAACAACATTATTTACAACTTAAAAGAGGGATGTCGTAATTTAAATTGCAAATAATTTGAAGGTAAGTGAATGACGATTCACTAATTTCCACCATGAAAAACGAAAACAATTAAGTTTTAAATGTATTGAAAACTCCTAGATATTTTGAGATTCATTGGACTTTTCAATGCCATGTTTAAATCTCGATATGCCCTACAAGTTTGTGACTGGGATGCCGAGGATCACAAACCGGGTGTGAATAACCATGAAAATGTACATGGTGCCCCCAATGTTACAGTCACCTAATCGACGTGCCAGTTAACCACAGACGCTCCATCGATCTATGGCAAACATCAAGTCACCCCTTGCCACCTTTGCTTAGAGCCAAATTAGTGTGCCGCTTAACCACACACGCTCCACTAACGTCTCAGCAAGGGTACAAAGTGTAATTTCATGGAATTGCATCAAATTCACTTTTGCCTAAAGTAACTAAGATTGAGAATTTTGTAAAAACATTTAGTTACTTTATAAATTCATTATACTTTTAATGAGGAAAGGTTTGCCCTATCTTACCCGTTCGGCTAACGACCCTCCACCAATCAAGGAAGCGGTGGGTGAGAGTGGACACCCATTAAACGGCCATTTTATAGGCCATAACCTTATACCCCCCTTATAGATCGGCTTCGTGAATGAGGCCTACTAACGGTAAGACTAGCATTTAGTTATATATATATATATATATATATATATATATATATATATATATAATAATTATTCTTATAATATTATAATAGTATAGGGTGAATTTTAAACTTGTAAAATTCTAGGGTTTGAATTTAATAATTTCAAATTTAAACTTTTAATTCAAAAATTAAATTCCAAAACTTGAGGGCAAGTTTTGAAACATTTCAAAACTAACTAGATCAAAATTCAAATAATAATTAAACAATTAATTATGGTGATTATCTAATTTTGACCTAATCCAATTTTATGCAAGATAATGATCAAATAAATTCAAATAATTAACATTTATCATATAAGGAAATAATCATTAAATTTATTTGAAGTTATCTTTAATTTTGGCAAGGATAATCACCCAATACTAATAAAATTTGTATTTTATAAATTAAAAACGATCTGGTAATTATCCCACAGCAAAATAGGCATAAAATCCCGAAAATCCCTCTGTCCGATAGCCCGAATCGTCGAGTCCCCTTATGGACTCGTCGAGTTCATCCTACTCGTCGAGCCGACTTTGGGGCTCGCCGAGTCTGTCAGTTAGAGAAAAAAAAACAAATTTTCAAGCATGAATGAAACACAAAGCATCAAATACAACAGAAGCCAATCAAGTCTCTGATACCACTGATGAGTTTTATACAAAAGAACAATCCTATGTGCTCATACAAAACCCTAAAGCTTCGATCTAGGCTTCTCTATTGTACATGCAATTCATCCAAGACTTGAAAACCCTAATCTAGCATACATTGAAATCGAAATCTATAATGAACTAGTTTAGATGATACCTTTCAATGGTTGCAAGAATCCTTTGATCTTCAAGAAGCTTAGTGTCACAAGTGTAACACCTCTAATGGCTCACAAACACCACAAGCAAGAGGATGATGTTTTAGGAGAGAGGATGAGAGGCAAAAGTCGACTCCAAGCTTCCAAGGGATCAAGTGGCCGATTTTGCTAGCCTTAGGGGTCCTTATATACTTGAGCTTCTAGGGTTTCAGTCAAAAACCTAATTGGATGACTTAGGCCCTAAGTAACTTGAGAACCTTCTGGAATAAGGCCTCCTTGGACGAATTTAAGATGGACTCCTTCTTAATTTCGTCCATGCCCTAATCCATAAGGATTCTCAGCCCAATATCAACTATCACACAATTGACAGTTCTAGTCCCCTTTAATTAATTAATGTCTTTTAGCCATAGAATTAATTCTCAATTAATTCTTGTCTAATATTAATTAAACTATATGATTTCTCTTTTAATATATTATTCATATAATATATTAATAAACCATAATAATCTCTCTTTCTCCATAAATCATCCTATCAAGTTGTTTTGGTGAAGGCAACCCAAAAGGACCATGCACAACCGGGTCAAGTACATACCAAATATAGTTACGGGCTTAGACACTAATCCAACAGAGCCGACTGTCGAGTCCGTACCTCTGAGGCGTTCCAGTAGAGTTAGAGTTCCACCTGAGTTTTATGGTTTCCATATTACTGCAGAAGGTGATACATTTATCAGTGATAGCACACTGGTAATTTGGATGAACCTATCAACTACAAGGAAGCCATGGCAGGCCCCGAGTCTGCTAAATGGAAAGAGGCTATGGACAGCGAGATTCAGTCCATGTATGACAATCAAGTTTGGAACTTGGTTGACAATGTACCGGGTCGTAAGACAGTCGGGTGCAAATGGATCTTCAAGAAGAAGACCGACATGGATGGGAAAGTACACACATATAAGGCGCGACTGGTTGCGAAAGGGCTTTACTTAAACTCCGGGAGTTGACTATGATGAGACCTTCTCGCCAGTGGCGAAGATTAAGTCTATTAGGGTTATGCTAGCCATAGCTGCCTTTCATGATTATGAAATATGGCAAATGGATGTCAAAACCGCTTTCCTTAATGGAAAGTTGGTTGAGGATGTTTACATGAGTCAGTCAAAGGTTTTTGTCGATGCAAAGTACCCTAATAGAGTGTGTAAGCTTGATAAATCCATTTATGGATTGAAAAAAGTATCTCGCAGATGGAATCTTTGTTTCGATGAGAAAGTCAAAGAGTTTGGATTTTCGAGAAGCGAGGATGAGTCCTGTGTATAGTAGTGGGAGCATAGTTATCTTTCTGGTGTTGTATGTGGATGACATACTTCTCATAGGAAATGACATCCCAACCTTGCAGGAGGTAAGGTGCTGGCTTGGGAAGTGTTTCGCTACGAAGGACCTCGGAGAAGCTGCCTATATTCTTGGGATAAGGATATTGAGAGACAGGAGTAAGAGACTAATTGGACTTAGTCAAAGTACCTACTTGGAAAAGGTGTTGAAAAGATTCAACATGATGGATTCCAAGAAAGGTGACTTACTGATGCAGAGCAATGCCAAACTGAGTAAGACTCAGAGACCGAGTACATAGGTTGAGATAGCTGAGATGAGTCGAGTACCATATGCTTCCGCAGTTGGCTCGATCATGTATGCTATGACTTGTACTCGCCCTGATGTGGCCTTTGCTTTGAGCATGGTCAACAGATATCAAGGGAATCCTAGTAAGGCTCACTGGACTGCGGTAAAGAACATTCTCAAGTACCTGCGGAGGACTAAGGACTGGGTCCTTACCCTGGGTGGGAGTGATGACTTGAGAGTGGTGGGGTATAGTGACGCCAGCTTTCAGACCGACAGAGATAATTTCCGCTCTCAGTCGGGCTAGGTGTTTACCCTTAATGGAGGAGCAATCACTTGGAAAAGTTCCAAGCTAGAGACTGTAGCTGATTTAACGTGCGAATCAGAGTACATAGCAGCAAGTGAAGCGGCGAAGGAGGCGATATGGCTGAAGAACTTCATCGGAGACCTTGGAGTTGTACCAGCTATAAAGGAGTCTATGGAGATTTTCTATGACAGCGAGAGTGCAGTTGCCTTAGCCAAGGAACCAAGGGATCATGGCAGATCCAGGCACATCGACAGAAAACATCACTTCATAAGACATCGGATAGAAGAAGGACTCCTTGTAGCAAAGAGGGTATCGTCAGAGGAGAACCCAACAGATCCCCTCACGAAGGGACTGAGTAGGGTTAAGCACTTACAGCATGCGAGGCGCATCGGGCTGAAGGACGATATTAGTTTTAATGATTAGATAGTTTTTAAGCTTCTTATAGTTGAAATGTAATTGACATTTGATGATTAAATAAAAGGTATTTTTTATAAGTAATGTTACTATCTTGTGTCAATCATTTACTATTGTTTCATTTTGCATGTTTTGACTTCCAGAATAATTAAATTATTCAAACTATCCACAGTCGATCATACGTTGGAAGTAGGTATTGAGGCAAGACTGTCATGAATTTGGCTTGTAGATTGTCTGAAGTGTATTAGATATAGCAAAGTTTGCTACAACATTCATGAGTGCTCATAAGGTCTGAGTATTGGATTAAACCACGCTCACTTGTATCACTTCATGGAATTTATCTCGAGTGATCGTGAGACGATAATATCATATAAGTCTTCAAACCAAGATATATGAGTTGTTGACTATGAGTTGGTTGTACATTGCTAGTGCAAAACCGCATTAGTAACTTGATGTTATAAAACGTACTATTGTGTATGATTTAACAAGTAGTTAGTACAAGCATATATTATCGAAGTTTATATGTTCCTTTTAGTCCTTGGAGGATTAAAAGCGATATCTTGGGCCCCTCGATGATTTTGTTTTGACTAATGTGTCGGGCCCGGTCAGAACTCAATTGATGTGTTCGATTAAGTTTTATGTCAAACAAATCGGAAATCGGGAAACAAACTGTTGGACAATAAGTATGACGTTGTTCCATGTATTTGTCCGGCTGATATCTTGAGAACAGAGGATTATATGATCCCTTATCTAAATGGCATGTCTGGTTTTCACAAAGGCTTTTAAGAGCTACGATTACTAGTCGGTTCCTGAAGTCATACTGGAAGCTATAGTTATTAGACTTATCCAAGTGGGAGCTGTTGGATAAGGTGTCTAAGACCATAACTATAATTGGTATGTACTTGGCCCGAGAGTAACATGGTCCATTTGGGTTGCATTTCACCAGAACAATTTGTAAGGATGGACTTTTGAGAAGAGGTTATTTGTGATTTATTAATATATTATAAGTTCTAATATATTAATATGAAATCATATTATTTAATTAGTATTGATCAAGAATTAATTTGGAATTAATTTAGTGGTCAAAAGAGCTAATTAAATGTAAGGGGTTGATTTGGTAAATCAATGATTCGTATAGTGTGGGCCAATGGTTATTTAGGTTGGGCTAAACCAACATGGTAGTAATGGATAGTCCATGGAGGTTTAACCCATAGAGCCTAAGTAAGATGAAAGGTCATGCACATTAGGGTTTGCATGGATGTAATCTTAATCATTGCCACACTATAAAAGGAGTCCCTTAGCTCATGAAATCAGCCACTAGTGATCTTTGGAAGAGCATAGCCGATTTTGTGAGAAAGTTATTCTCTCTAAAGTCCTCCATTGTTGGTGGTGTTGTGTGAAGCATTTGAGACATCACATTTGGGGTGCTAGGCTCTTAAAGGTCCAAGTTAAGAAGCTACAAGAAAAGGTATGTCATCTAACTAGTTTTTGTTATACAAGTACCCATGTTTTGTATGCTAGTTAGGATAATGCTTTGGAAAATCAAATTGCATGTGTAATTAGAGAAAACATATATCCAAAGCATTTAGGGTTGTATGTGCACCTTAAGGTTGTTAGAGTGCTCAAAACCCATCAAGGGTTACCGAGCATAATAAATAAGAGGGACTAAATTACTAGGTTTCCACATACCTCGCTCTCTCATAAAGCCACTTAAAAAGTTAAGGTTGCATTTAGTTGCGGAAAAATTGGTTGTTTTCCAGAAAAAATTTCCAAAAAAAATGAGAATTTTGAAAATGTGTTTAGTTCGTCTATTTTTCTAAATTTTTCACGGAAAATGAAAATTTTCCGTTTTCTAAAATTACAAAGAAGTTGAAAATTTTTGGAAAGCCGATAATCATTTAGTTCCAAAAAATTTCTACCCCCACCCCCACAAACACACACATACACACACACACACCCACCTACCCAACACCACTACCACAATCACCGACCTACCATCACCATCACCACCACCACCACCACTACCCCATCACCATCACCACCAACATCGCTGCCATCACCACCACTGCCACAATTGCCGCCACCATCACCACCACCGCCACCACCCTGTTGCCGTCGCCGCCTCCACCCTCACCCTACCACTGTTACCGTTTTCTAAAAATTAAAACCGATACAAAGATACACATCTAAACACGTTTTCTAATTTTATAAAACTGAAAATGAAAAATGAATAAGTTTTAAGTAAACACTTTTTCTAAATTTTCCAATGAAAACTAAAAACTAAAAAGGAAAAACGAAAAACATAAAATAAAAACTATTTTTCCGTAACTAAACGCAACCTAAATAACTAAAAGGGTCAACCCTAGAAAGTTTATAGGGCATATGTGTCATTTTCCCTTATAAAAAAATTACTAGGTTGTCCTTCAAAAAACCATGCATTTTATGTAATTGCATATATTTTAAAATTTTATAACCATTCTTACCAAAGAGTTTTACTCAAATAAAAGGTACAAACTACTCTTATCAAACATTCCTACTAAAAAAACATTACAGCTTTCAGCTAATAATTATTGTTACCGAACATATCTCATGACTACCAAATAGTTTAATTAATTTAGTTAAAGCAGTTGAATGGTGATCAAACAGTTTTTCCAACTTTATCATTTTTGTTTTCCTATATAAATTTTGTTGTTTAGAAAGGCTTCAGTTCGTTTTCCTTTTGTAGATTGTATGTGAATCAAAATTCAAGAATGAGATCTAATAAATCAATAAAATAGATAAACATATGCACATGTGAACGTTTTTGCTTAACCAAGTGAATCTTCATCGAAATTCTCATTTCTTCAAGACCTCAACGAATGTTTAGTATTCGCCGGCTCAAATATGTTAGACACTTTCTAGTTTGATATTTCCACAATTCAAATCACTTTCTATGATTTGGTCCAAGTTATTGTGGATTAATATTCTAATAACAAAGTATTTGACTAATACAACTATATCATAGGATTTTTAATTTCTTACACACGCTATCTGTAAATATACATAATTTAGCTTTTGATTTTGTTTAATGTATCTATCCTTTTATTCAATGATCTTTAAAGCAAGTTGTTCATATGGGACCCAATTCAAAACCTTAAACTTTATAACATTGAATACATTTTTCTATATCCACAAACGTTTCAATCTAATATCGATGATCGATTTTACGTATTCTTTATGTTGATTTTGTGATTCATCCCAATTAACAATTTGAACAATTGAAGTTGTTAGTTATGACAGTTGATGATAACAAATTTTTCCTTTTGTTATAATTCAAAAATCATGAAATTATACTCATAACTCGATGAAAAAAATATGATCATATTGATAATGATCTAAGTAATGAATTTTAAAAAATGTTATGAATCTGTATATTGATCAAAATGTTACATGAATCAAAGTATTCATGTACAGAGTTTCCATATTTGATATTTCTACTGTATAATTGGTTCGATTTACAAACATGATCATCGTGAATCTCAGCTGCATAACGGATGCGTGATCGATCGGCTTCTCAAATTGAGATTCATCGTGCAATTCATCTCAATTGTTTTTCTCCGATCGACAATCGTCAGAGCATGAACTCTACCTGTCATCTTCGCATAGCTTATAATCTCCATCAGTTCCGTACTATCGCTATCACTGCCGCTAATATTTAAATTCTCAGATCTAATTTGCATCGTAACACTAACCGGTTTAATGTTTCTCGCGCCAACACGGCCACCGGAAATAACTCCGCCACCAATCGTAGAGTTCCCGTACAAAATAACAGCGTTGCAGTTCTCGAAGTCGTATCGGCCGAAGTTTTCGTTGTCGATCGTCACCTCGGTTAACATCGTGATGTTCAGCGACGTTGAATTCGTGTTCTCGAATTGGAAATTTTGAATTGAAACGGTGCGTAGCCGGAGCTTAGGATTGTTTACGCGAAGAAAGACCGAACCAAAAATTAAGAAGACTGTGCCAAGGAAGACGATGGCCGCGAGTACGTAAACGATGCACTTGCTGCTTTCCTGGTACTTCGGTTTTCTGAAATTTGCGGTGGTTGTAGACGGTTGTTCATCGCTCTTAACGCCGGCCGGTGCAAGTCGCATGCTCTGGCTCTCTAGGTCTGCCATGTGTCTCTCTGTGTTGTTCGAAGTGTTCAATATGTGTTTGTAGATGTGTATATATAGAAAGGGGTAACAGATAAGTATATATAAAGTTTCATATCGACCCTTCTATTTTAAAAAATGTCAATTCATTCCCTTGGTTGGGTTGGGTCATAAACACGTTGAGATATTTAATTAAATATGTTGAAAAACTCTTATCCAACCCAACTTATTTAAGTAACGCGTTGAAAATTTTCAACTCAACCCAACATTTTTAGTAAATTGGTTGAAATCGAATTGACATTTTATTGTTTTTACAACTGGCTATATTTACAAAGCAGGTTGAACCCAATTGACCCGTTTAAATTTTCGAAAAAAAAATCTTAAGTAGTTTTCATAATGTAATGTCCCAAAAAACCATAGTAAAATCTTTACATTTTTAAAAAAGATAAAGTAGTTTTCATAACCCGGAATCATCAAAATCATTGTTCATATTTTATTATAAAATCAGAGTATCAACATAACATTACTCTAAAAGCATGAAAACCATTTGATGATGTGTATAATCACGCATTCGACTTGCCTCGGTCCTCAGAAGTACCTGAAACGTTTGAATTCACATTGTAAGTCAAAGTTGAGTGAGTTCCCCAAAGTATCACATACAACACACCACAACAAATAAGACAACTATGGGTTATCATCAACCCTGAGTTATCAGCAACTCAATGTTAGCTGTTTAGGTTATTAGCAACCCCGAGCTAGCAACAACTTACTACAACACGTTGGGTTATCAGCAACATTGAGCTATCAGCAGCTCAAATCCAACACATCATACAGTAACATAGTGAGAAAACTCATCCCACAGACAAGCAACAATCTCTACAGCTCATAATACGGAAAGGCAGGCACCACGTCCACCTAAACACATATTCCAAGGTCAATTCTCAACCTATGACCTAAACCTAAACATTTGACCCAAGGTCAAACCTAATCCAAAAGACAACTGTCAAAAGTCAACTCATCAGGCCACCACGCCGTGACAAAACCCTTGTCATGTCGTAGTCTAAAATATCCAGTCGCGATCCTTGAACCTGCCATGCCTTGGCCAATAGCTTTCTGACGTGGTAAAGACAACCCAATCGCGACACAAGAGCTCACCACACTATGGCCAACCCTTTGCCACACTGTGGTTCACCAGGCAGATTAAAATCTTCTTATTAAGTCTTTAATCCTTTAGGACCAACATTCCAACTTTCCAGGAGGCTTCATCATGCAAGGATGAGCCATAAAAATCCTAACTTTATGAATCTGAACACTCCACGCAAGCCTTACACCATTTTAGGTCAAAATAGGCAAAATGTGACTTATTTCATTGCATGGCCCCAAAACACTTTTTGGCTCTAGATCTAAAAGATAAGAACTCATTATGGACACATGAAATTGATAAAGTTGCAAACTTTATCCGGAGTCCTTCCCTCTACTTCCACTAAATCCATAAAAAGGAACTAAAATTCCATAATAAGCTAGATCTATGAAGTTAAACCATTAAAATGGAGATTTAGACACTTACAAAGGTCCAAGGAATGCACAAGCTAATGAACCTCGTCAATAATCTCTTTACAAGCTCCAAAGGATATGTTCTTCTTCCAAAATGCAACCAAACACACCAAAAAGGGCTTAGAGGAGAAAATAAGGTAATGGTTTTGGAGGGACACTTCTAGAGGGATGGAGGTTAGGGTTGAAAGAAAACCTAGTCCCATCATTCTTTAAATAGAACTAAGAAACCGAGCCTTAGGATTTTGGGCCCATGACGGCACCGCGACGTGGCACCCATGGATGAAACATCGTGGTGACAAGGCAATCACTATGTCGTGGTAAGCCTATCACCACGTCGTGGTTAGGGCTGAAGGGCCAAATCCAACTCTTTTGACTTAAAAACTCAAGATATATAATTCAAATCAGGATTTAGATGTTAAACATAATTGTTCAAGTTTGAAAATAATACAACCATAAGTTTATAGGTCCATAACACAAAAACAAAATAAGTGTTTACAAATATAAAACATTATACATGTTTAATTACTAAATCCTACACAAATCGACTATCACTTTTATCAACTCGGCGTCCAGTAATGGTTACTGACTGATGTGTGCAAAGATATACCTATCTAGTTTTAAATTTATAACCTAACTACTTATCTATTATTGCACATATAGGCAGTGTACCTAGTCGGATTATAATATAGTAAAGTAAGTTGGGGTCGAACACAGGGAACGAATTTAATTAACTAAAATAATTACTAAAAATTAACCTAAAACGAGCAAAAGTTAAAAGGGATTTTTCTATCTGATTTTACAAGTTCAGACTAACTTAAACAATTACCTAATAATTTTAATCAATATTCTAAAAACACTTCCGTTTAGTTCGAATCTACTTCTCCTCTACAGTTAGTTACTAATTATGCATTATTATAGCTGGTTACCAATTATTATGTAATTAGAAATTCAAGTTCAAATTTACTAATATTTTCACCAATTCATGAACTATCTTGTATGGTCATACATAAGCAAAACACAGAATTAGTTATTAATTATAGATGGACTATATAAGATTTATCTAAACAAACACAATTATGGTCACAATTTATGTTCTCTAGCACAGCTAAATTTGTTACTTTTATAACTTTGCTAAGATTTGGTCGATCCTAGCACTAGCAATTTAATGGTCACTAAATCACTAGGTAATCAAGTTCATGTAATTTAATGGTCACTAAGCTACACTTAACTTGAATTCAAGCAATAAATCACAACTTTAATATGCTAGGTAATGATAATCAAACACATGCACACAACCAACTAGTAAAATCCATAAATTAGATAACTAAATCATAGAGTTAAAATATCATCTAGCTAAACGAAAGCAACTAAGTTCAGCTACTCATGGTTGAAAACATAAACACAAGTTCAACATAAATCGACATGATTAAAGTAAACCAAACCAATGTAATGATGTGTTCTTCAATCTCTAAATCTCCAAGCAAATCTCCTTCCAAAGAATGTTGTGTGCACTTTCTAGACTCTAGAATCGGGTTATCAGAATACCTTTCCTCCATAAAACTCTCCAAAAGCCTTATCAAATCATAAGAATGAAGGAGAATTAATAGTTGTGGAAAAATACGTGATTCACAACGTGAACAAGGGTTTCACGTCGTGACTTTGATACAAATCCTTATCGGGCAAGGATTCTGACTTCCCTCGTACTTATCTTCTAGAATACACACTTCTCGTCGTGAGGTTGATTTCCACGTCGTGACTTGGGTTTCTCGTTGGAATTCTTCTTTTAAGCTTCCATCCTCCAAAGTCCAATTCTTGTCAATTTCGGTCCCTATTCTTCAAGAGTGTTCATTTTGGCTGCAAAATGCAATTTAATTCAATAAGTACCAAATATCTTTGAAAATAACCAAAATATTAAATAAAATGTATTACGATGTTGCCTAAAAATATGTATAAATATGGAAATATCAAAATACCCCACACTTATCTTTTGCTTGCCCACAAGAAAAATTAATTTATTTTAAGTCAAACTTTTATCACCAATATCACATAAGACAATCCATTTTGAACTCAGCCATTATACCAAGACCTCATTGTGCATATTTGTGTCTAACGTTCCTAATAACTTCCCAATCCCAAATACTTACAATCCTTATGAACCTTCACCCCTTAGCTTATACGCCACTCGTTTCTACAACCATTCGAATCCATCCTCAGAAATCTTCTTAACCTCAAGGTATTTTTGGTTAAGCTACCCAAGCATACATAATCTAGAAAAATTACAAGTTTGATACCACAATGGAGCTCTTGGAATTCTTCACTTCTTTGATATTTGCTCTTTGATTTCTCTGAATTCACCACATTTATGTTTGATTTTTGGTATCTTCAACATTTTGATTCTTCAGAATTTTTGATCTTTTGATCTTCATACTTTGATTGGTCCAAAATTTTTACAACTTTTTGGTAATTTTCTCTTTTTTTTTTTAAATATTTCACTTTTTTCGCTCAAATCCTATATTCTTAAGCAAGGGAGCTTAACTTCAACATTTATTGGTTAGAGGTATTAGTCAAAGTGCAATGACTATATAAGCTCTCCTGGATAGATTTCAGGTGCAGGCTGCAAAACTTATTATACCATATAAACTACCAGATTATCTTTCATATCTCATGGCTTTTCACTAAAACTTGGGAAGCCACAAATATACTATAACATATGTTGGCTTAATTAAATATTTGAGCTCATATTGGATCATCTCACGCAACACTAGCAACTTACGTTTTTAAATTATCACTAGATTCAATTTTTAGATTATTATTTCAAATCTATTTCTAAATTTTTAAATTTTTGAATTTCCTAGAAATTTCCTTTTTCAACCCCCTACCCCACACTTATTTCAAACAATGCCCTCGATGTATGCACAAAATAATTTAAAAGCAATAAAAGGGAGAAAAATGAACAGACTCCCCTGGGGTAGTAGTGGCGAGATCGAGTTCTGGATGCGTGTGGAAAACTTGAACACCATGAGTATGTGATTGGAACTTGGATCTTTTAAGACATGTAATTGTGTCGGCAAGATGTGAATCGGAAACTTGCATCTTCAACAAGTGTGGTGCATAAGATCTTCAAAACATAGCATCTTAATGCGGGAAAGCATACGCCACATTGTAAGGTTGGAAGAGTTGCCAATTTTACTACTCACAACGTGGTGATGGATTTCACGTCATGGTGTCGATGTTAATTGTACTCTGAATCGTGATGACATCAAAGTTACGATGTGGGCATAAAGGCTACATCGTGAAAACTAGGTGTTCTAGAAAACAGTTTTGCAAGGCTTCTTTCGTGCAAGTGATGTTAAATTAACCTTCTTAATGGATTAAGACTCTTCTCAAAACTCAATATTTCTAGACTCTCTCTTCCTCTAATCTATTTTCTTTCATGAAATTGACCCCATACTTATTAAAAAAGATGGGCTTCGACTCGTAACTCTGAATCACACGGCTTTCCTCGTACGCTCTTATCTCTATTCTCTCATTTTTTTCTCATGGTATTCTACTAAATCTGCAACAAAACAAAAAATTTGTGGAAAGAAGAAAAACAACCACCACATAATTTGGTTACAAGTTTTTAACATACCAAATAAAAACTCAAAAACAAAACAAAACACACCAAAAATAACAAAGAAAAATAAAAACTAAAAACTAAAATAAAAATAAAAGGATATAAATTCTTCAAACATCGGGTTGCCTCCTGATAAGCGCTTCGTTTTTATGGAGTCATGAGGTGGACTCCGTGCCGCCCTACGGTGTATTGTTTGGAGTTTCAATCACCATTGGCACCTTTTGTTCCCTCCACATTTTTTGTACGCTTGCACCCTTCTTAAATAGGCCTTCTTAGAATTCTCCTTTTTCATTTTAGAATCGTCATCCTCGAGCTTCCGTTTCACCCCTTTATTTTTCACAACAAGTTCAGGTCCTCCTTTTTCTTTTTGTACCTCCTTAGCTTCAAAATCCACCTTGTCCAAAGGTGGTTGTATCAAGTCTTGTGTAACTTCTTTTTCTTCATCACGCGACACAAAACTTTCTTCACTTTCCTCACGAACTAGAGACTTTGGAGTTTTATAAGCAAAGACCTCAAAAACCTTTGGAATTGATGTTCTAGGCTTAGTATGCTTGACTCGATCTATTATTTGAATTTTTTCTTCCATTAATTTCTCCAACTCATCAAGCTCGTTTTCTTCATCCATAAAGAATACTTCATTTTGAGAACAATCTTTCTTGAATCCGTCTTCCACTCCAAAAGTCATTTTTTCATTCCCCACTCGTAAGGTAAGCTTGGACTCTCGAATATCCACCAAGGCTCGTGTAGTATTAAGCAAAGGGTGTCCAATGATAATTGGGACATTTTTATCCTCCTTCATATCGAGCACCACAAAATCTATTGGAAAAATAAATTTTCCAATTTTCACCAAAATATCATCAACTATGCCTCGATGATGAGTCACTGAACGATTGGCCATATGAATCGTCATTCTAGTAGCCTTCAATTCTGGAAGGTTGATATTTTGATAAAATGAACATGACATTAAATTTATACATGCTCTAGAATCGGCTAAAGCATATGTCTTCATGTTTTTTCAGAATTCACATGGATGTGTAAGGCGTCCAATATCTCCCATCTTTCATGGTATCCCTTCCATAATAACCATAGAAATCTACTCACTAAGGACTACCTTGGAGGTCTTTTCTAGTTGTTGGCAAGTGTCAAGTAAGTCTTGAAGAAATTTGGCATATTTGGGTACTTGTGCCAAGGATTCAATAAAAGGATTATTGATCGGAATACCCTTTACTTGCTTCAATAATTTGATATGATCTTGCTCCAATGGGTGAACTTTGGCTCGAAAAGGAAACGGTAAAGGAGGTTAGTAAACTTGGGCACTAGAAAAAGTTTTCTGTTCCGAGTGAGACCACGTCGTGGAGATTGAATCCCCACGTCGTGACGACAGTGTTTCAGCAATAATTTTATCTTCGACTTTCGACCGCTTTAGCTGTGGTTCGGGCTGCTTTGTTTCTTCTTCCAAGGCTTCTAAGAACTCAGAAATGGTGTCTTCTTCAGTAATAATGGCCATGACATGTGGTTGTGGTTTATTATCGGGATTTAAAGGAGGTAATCGCTCGTTAACCAATGTAGTTAATTGCCCGAGTTAAGCTTCAATATTTTTGATAGATGCTTGATGATTTCTAAGTAAAGCTTGTTGATCTCTTATTAGAGCTTGTTGATCTCTCATCACTACATCAGTTTCATCATGCCTTTTTTCTGATGCAGCTGCGAAGCGGGCGAGCATTGTTTCAAAATTTGTTTTCTTTTCAGGCGCCAATTCTTTTTTTTTATAAAACCATTTTGCCTTTTGCTTGTACTTCTCTTCTTTTTTCTTTTTTTATTTATCGTAAGGCAACCATTCCTTCTTCGGCTTCCTCCAATCTTCGTCATAGCGGTCTCCACTTGAATATAAGACTTGGGTCGTCCTATTCCCATTTTCATCTAGATGGAAATCTTTTTTCAAATGTGGACCTTTGCAACTCTCACAACCCACACGTATCGCGTGAATGGATTGGTCCATCTTGGTCATTCTTCTATCCATGTTACTTATCATTGTCATTACCGCCGCCATATCTTTCGATGCACCATTCCCGATCCCCCTAGTTCCATCATTACGAGGATTGTGATATTCTCGTGAATGCTTCGAAAATTCTTCGATTAATTCTTTAATTTCATTGGGATTCTTCTTAGTTAAAGGTCCTTGCGAATCAAGGAGTTTTCCTCGCCGTGACGTTCACCCCATCATAGAAGATCGAAACCTCTTGTTGCTCGTTTAGATCGTTTTGGGGGCAATTTCTTATTAACCCTTTGTATCGCTCCCACGCCTCGTACAAAGACTCCCCCACTTGTTACTCAAAGTTTTCTATGGCCTTCTTTAGTTTAGAAACTTTAGATGGTGGACAAAATTGTTGGAGGAATTCTTCACGCATCCGTGCCCAAGTGGTGATTGTACCTGGTGAAAGTGCCTTCAACCAGTCTTTAGCTACTCCTTTAAAAGTAACCGGAAGCATTCGTAACAAGACAGTCTCTCGAGGAACATTAGGAATGTTGAAATAGTCGGCTATGTCATTGACTTCATCGAGGTGCTTGTATGCATCTTCATGGTCTTTTCCGAAAAATGGAACATCCTTTAGCGCGATAAGGATATGTCCCTTAAGCTCGAAGGTAACCTGGAATTGCGGGTTGCATAAGTCCAGGACCAGTGTCCTTTTGTATTCTTTTCTTGTAGGCCTCTATTGTCATGTCAGCAGTGTCCATCTATTTGTCTTTTGGCTCACTTTCGGTTTCATTAATTTTGTCGGTTTCTGATTCGGGCTCGTAACCGGATTCCTTTTTGGTAGGAGTTTTCTCAAAAAATTCGTTCTCTTCTTTCGGGGTTGTGCTTGATCCTCCTACGTTCTTGTCCTTCTTTTTATGAAAAGTTGACTTTGAATCTTCAAGTGGTGATGTCAATGGTCTGTTTAATCCACAAGTCATAAACTATTGCAATAAAAACAAAAATAAAAACATAAAAACGAAGAAAAACTAATTAAAAATTCCTACTGAACGATTACCACGACGTGGTAATGATACCACATCGTGGTGAAGCCGAGATTTTTGAACAAAAATTAAATTTTGCAGAAAATTAACTTTTTGCAGTTTTTACCCCACAAAAATGATCGATTAACCTAAAGCAATTAAATTAAAAACTAAAATAGTCGTTCCCCGGAAACGGCGCCAAAAACTTGATGTGTGAAAAAATATACCTATCTAGTTTTAGTTTTATAACCTAAGTACTTATCTACTATTGCACCTATAGGCAGTGTACCTAGTCGGATTATAATATAGTAAAGTAAGTTGGGGTCGAACACCGGGAACGAATTTAATTAACTAAAATAATTACTAAAAATTAACCTAAAACAAACAAAAGTTAAACGTGGTTTTTCTATTTGATTTTACAAGTTCAGACAAACTTAAACAATTAACTAATAGTTTTAATGAATATTCTAAAAACACTTCCGTTTAGTTCGAATCCACTTCTCCTTTACAGTTAGTTACTAATTATGGATTATTATAGCTGGTTACCAATTATTATGTAATTAGAAATTCAAGTTCAAATTTACTAATATTTTCACCAATTCATAAACTACCTTGTATGGTCATACATAAGCAAAACACAGAATTAGTTATTAATTATAGATAGGCTATGTAAGATTTATCTAAAAAAACACAATTATGGTCACAATTTATGTTCTCTAGCATAGCTAAATTTGTTACTTTTATTACTTTACTAAGATTTGGTCGATCCTAGCTCTAGCAATTTAATGGTCACTAAATCACTAGGTAATCAAGTTCATGTAATTTAATGGTCACTACGCTACACTTAACTTGAATTCAAGCAACAAAATCACAACTGTAACATGCTAGGTAATGATAATCAAACATATGCACAAAACCAACTATTAAAATCCATAAATTAGATAACTAAACCATAGATTTAAAGTATCATCTAGCTAAACGAAAAACAACTAAGTTCAGCTACTCATGGCTGAAAACATAAACACAAGTTCAACATAATCGACATGATTAAAGTAAACCAAACCAATGTAATTATGTGTTCTTCAATCTCTAAATCTCCAAGCAAATCTCCTTCCAAAGAATGTTTTGTGCACTTTCTGGATTCTAAAATCGGGTTATCATAATACTTTCCTCCAGAAGACTCTCCAAAACCCTTTTCAAAATAACTTGTATTCTCAGGTAATCGTTAGACAAGGAAGCATCCAGTGTGTTGAAAGTTTCTTTTGTAGTTGCTAATCACCAAACACTTTATATTTGGAAATCATGTAATGTAAACCTTGTACTTGATGTAAACAATGCCAGTTGTACTATGTAATGGTTGGTGATGCACGTGTTATGTTTCATATATATTCATTATGATGATATTTCAATTTAAGTCACGCCAGCCCCCGGACGTTTCCGCCGTCTGGTTCGGGGGTGTGACATCTTAAGGCCAAATACATCAAGACTTCAAGCCACATAAAAGGTATGTTACCCTAACTAGTATCTTATATGGTTTATGTCAAATGCATGCTAGTTATAGGTTTAATGCCTTGGAAACCATTTGCATGTAAAATTAGTGAAAACATAGATCCAAGGTATTTAGGGTTGTATGTGCACCATAGGATGTTGTAGTATACAAAACCCATCAGTGGTATCAGAGCCTAGGCTTGGTTTTCAATTATACTTGATGAAGTAGCTTGAAAATCGAAATTTTGGCTTTCTGGACTGTGGACTCGCTGAGTCCACCGGGGGACTCGCCGAGTCCAAGAATAAACTCATCCAACTCGCCGAGTTGGTTCCTGCACTCGACGAGTTGGTGCTCCAGAGGGCAGATTTTCGACTTTTAAGGCTGGAATTGGACTAGGAACATTACCCTAAGCTGTTTTTGAACTTATAAACCTGTTTTTGATGTGGTAATGATCATGCTAATCTAATTTCAAAGATAATTGTCATAATTTCAAGATTTGTATTAGTCTATATGTTCATGCTAATTTCTTGAAGATTGATGATATGAATTACCTTGTTCTTATGAGTTAGTTTAGATTAATAGAAAATTTATGTGATAATTTGTTTTCAATCCAAATTGATCTAAAAGTTGTTCATTAAATGTGTTTTTGTAACTTGTCCTCAAGTTATATGAAAAGTCTCATTTATGATTTTTAAAATTCATAAGATTTTCATAAGTTATGAAAATGAAGAGTCTTATTTTTTTAAATGTTTTAAAGTCTTCCATAACTTGTCCTCAAGTTATGGAACTTGAAGAGTTTTTTCATTAAAACTACTTTAAACTCATAAGTTATGGAAACCAAAAGTTTTTGAATTGTTCAAAACTTTTCCTCAAGTTTTGGAATTTGTAAAGTTACCCCCCCCCCCCATGTATACTTTAGTTCCAAACCCTAAAATTTTTTAAATAGGATAAAATTCAACCCTTATACTATTATAATATTATAGGTTTAATATTTATATATATGTATAAGAGTAAGTCAGTCTTACCGTTAGTAGGCCTCATTCACGAAGCCGGTCTATAAGGGGGGTATAAGGTCACTGCCTATAAAATGGCAATTTAATGGGTGTCCACTCTCACCCACCGCTTCCTTGACTGGTGGAGGGTCGTTAACCGAACGGGTTTGACAGGACATTAATTCTCCATTCATTAAAAGTATAATGATAAATATAAAGTAACTAAACCTTATTAATTCTCAATCTTAGTTACTTTAGGAAAATGTGAATTTGGTGCTAACCCATTAAATTACACTTTGTACCTTACCAAGTCGTTGGTGGAGCGTGTGTGGTTGACCGGCACACTAACATGGACTAGTAAGAGTGGCAAAGGGTAACTTAATGTTTATCATAGATTGGTGGAGCGCATGTGGTTAACCGGCACATCGATTATGTGATAAAGTTAAGAGTAACAAGTTAATTTTCATGGTTATTCACACCTTGTTTGTGATCCTCGGCATCCCAGTCACAAACTTGAAGGGCACAATCGAGATTTAAACATGCCATTGAAAAGTTCAATGAATCTCAAAGGATCTAGGAGTTTCAATTCACTTAAGACCTAAAATTCTTTTTCGTTTTTCGTGGTGGAAATTGGTAAATCGTCATTTACCTACCTTCAAATATTTTATAGCTTGGATTACGGAATCCCTCTTCCAAGTTATAAAATATTGTGTTGGGTCCTAGCCTTAATATTTCATATTGGGTGTTATATTAAGGACTTAAATCAACTAAACTTGAATTTCTCCCGCATAGATGTCTAGTTAAGACAACTATGATCTTCCCAAATTTCTTGGAACAAGCTTTCCTAATGAAGATGATGTCCCGCGATTGGATCATGGAAATCATACTTCTCTTCCTCCACATCCTCCAATTATTCTCCCTAACCCACAAGTTCAAGGTCACTCAAGCCCTATTGTCAAGCAAAGTCTGTGTGTGCTCACATCTTGGAGATGAAGTCATATATAGACAGGTCGGGAGAGTTGGGTGTCAAAGTCTTGAGGAAGTTGGTTGTTGACTAGGTTCTTCAATCACTTCCTGAGTCACATAGTGAGTTCTTTAAGGACTACTATGTGGCGGACCATGACATGACCCTTAATGATCTTACCTATTTGCTTGATGCTGCTGAATCAATAATGATTTGGAGCACTGGTAAAGCAAATTTGATTGGAAGATCGACTTCCCAAACTTCCATGGACATTGACAACGGTAACATTGGAAATCCATAAAAGCTTTCTCTTCCCAATGGAAAGGGATCGACCATAGTCAACTCCGTAGATCAAATGGTAAAGAGAAAGGCTAAGTCTAAGATAGTCCCGTGTACCATTCCCAAAGAGTCCATATGTTTCTATTGCCAAAGGAAGGGGCATTGGTTGCGAAGCTGCCCTATTTACCTGAAAGATCATAAGGATGGTAAAGTCAAAAAGTTTGACTCTAATTCGGGTAAAGTCCACTATCTAACTCTATTAAGTTCCTATTTTAATATTCTTATTACATGATGTGACTAGGTCGCATTTTGATGTTTTAAGAATCAAAGAAAAGAGAGGAAACTTAAAGGAAGAGTGAGTTGATTCTGATCGTGAAGATCAGAATTTTGAGTTGCTGCTAAGAGTTATGACAGATTGCTTAGGAATAGATAACAACATAGTTTTCATATGTATTTGCATTGTAAGGATAAGTTTTTCCGCAATTTTAAAATAAAAGGAAAATTTTTAATTTTATTTATTTTAAATATCCTTACAATGGCATTTGTGAAAATTGTTGTTTATATGATTCCATTAATAGCAATATTGGAAAATGGATTTGATTCTTTTGGTTGTGGTAGTGTCATAATTTACCAAATAAGGAAAGATTCTTATCACCCAAGTTCCAGTTGGATAGAAACTTGGAATCATGCAACTGGTATTGTATTATGAATGAGAATTTTCATCTTTGGGAAATTAAGACTAGTTCCTTGTTCACATGTATATGTGAGTCAAGTGAAGGACTAGGAGATTGGGTACACTTGGTTGTGCACTGGTCAGGTCCACCATAAAGATAGATGAGACTATTTGTCATGATTTACTAAAGTTTAGTAAATATGGTTATGATTACAAGTTTAATTGTAATTCTGAAACATTGGAAAAGTTTCAATGTAAGGCAGAACGGATAAAAATAATCAAATTAGGCAAAAAGATAAAAGTCCAATCTGAAAAGATGGGAGAGTACTTGATTATCTTGTTTTATGATTATCTTACTGATTATGAAACCATATCACAATTGATTCTCTAAGGACATTTTAGTGCATTTGTTTGACTAAGAAGAGGAATCGTGAATTGTTGAATTGGTTAAATCAAAAAGATAAGTCATACTTCGTTCCAAAATTGAGTCTTAGAGTAATACTCCAAGATAGTAACTTGAGTGACGTAATCTTAAGATGGTTTAAAACACTTATCAAATGTAGAGTAAAATGTTTTCTACTCTTGTACATTTGAAATTGGTAAGTTGTGATGTTTTTTGGATAAAACAAAGACCAACTAAGACCAATTGAGTGAAGTGTTTATCTTGATAAGAATCCGCACTAACCCTTGAATATTTGTTTTGTCAAGGAATGGTTCCTGACAAGAGAATCTTATATGTCGAGAGGTCAGTGGGAGTCTTAAATATCTTGAAAAAGTTTCAAGAACTAATCAAGAATAAAAACCTGTTGTTTATCATTAGCACACGATTTGAGGTTTGTAACCTATCGTGTTGACATATTCTTATTTCTGTGCCCATTCCAGTTAAAGTTGACTATGCATCTGAGTTCTACAAGTTCTCAATTGTTTGCATAACAACCTGGAAGCAATGGTAGGCCATTCTGCTGCCAAGTGGCAAGAAGTTAAGATTGCACAAGTTCAGTCCATATGAGTTTGGATTTGTCACTAACCTTGTCTTGTGATTATGGTTTTGACAAATTCACATGGATAGGAACACATACACCATAAAATCTAAGTGTCATAAGGTTTCTCTCCGATTCATGAAAATGATGGTGATGAAACGCTTTCACTAAGTAGATTTTAAGGAGATAGCAATTGTGATATTTGCATTCTCAAAGTCGTTACTGGAGCGTGTCTGGTTAACCGGCACACTAACATGGACTTGTGAGAAATGAAAAAGGTCTAAACAATTGAGACTATGATTACGGCATCCCTTTTCATAGTTCTAAAAATTGTTTAGACACACATGTGAGCTATCTAAGAAAAGGTGTATGATTTTGATAAAGTCTTATCAAAGCATCTCGTATGAGAAATCTGAACTTTGGTAAGAAAGTCAATAAAGTATTGATTTCTAAAAGTCCAGCTGATTTCTGGATACATGTCAAAACTAGTGGGAGCATAAGTGTTATGCTAATAATTATCATGTTAGTGAGAGCACGATTTTTATGTTGAGTTTTGCAAGTTAGCAATGTTAATTATAGAAAACAAAAGTTTCAATTTACAGAGCTGCAGGGGTTGAAAAGTTGTTTTGCTATAATTAAGGGAGAGGAAATTATACTTCATTCCAATTCTAAAAGCTTAGATTGTGAGTTTTTTAATCAAATTTAGTCATAATTACATTATTTGCGTTCTAAAATTCGATTATAATTACGACATCCCTTTTCATAATCTGAATTTTGAGAACATGGCAAATAGAAATAGAAATATTATAGCAAAAGACTGGTCTAGTATCATGTCTTTATGTGAGACATCATGAATCGTGTCCCATATGCTTCGGATACAGGATCGATTACATGTGTTGTAATATTCATCTGTTCTAAATTTCTCCAAATGCCTGAGGCATTAAGAGGGAAAAAAGTACCAGAACTGGATATGACTAAAATGATTAAGCAATTGTCGAGGACAATTTGAGGTTTTTCAAAGAGTGGTTGCTCATGGACAATTGGAAGTATAGTGTTAATTTTGGAAGGACCATATTGACATATTCTGAAAGGAGGCAACTCTTGTTCAGAAGTGATAGTCAAAATGGGAATGTGGAAATGTTTCCATAGGTGGAAGTTATTCATTAAATCTGTGTAAGATTAGAAAACTTAATGCAAGAAGGATGTTCAAAGGAATGTACTTTGAATTTGAGACTTCGTTTCCATGGAATTTCTCTCCATTGGAATACTTTGTAAATGTCTGTTGCCAAGTCTTTGTGACTTTTGTGCATAGTCATTACAAGAGGATCAATGCATATAAGTTTAGAATCTAACAGATTTCAGTAAATGGCAAAGAATCTTGTATTCTTACATTTGCGGTAAGGATTTAGGATTGTGAAATAAGCATCATTGGAATCATGTCCAATTGGTCTATTTCACAAAGTAAGGATCATAGACAAACATAGTGTGCTTACTTGGAGTATAGCATAACTATTGTTTGGACAAACATAGTGTGCATGCTTGGAGCATGGCATGACTATTGTTTCAGTTCAAGTATTAAGTTGATTATTTGAAACATTATGCAATGAATAATGTGTAATCAATATGGTGATTAAATAAAAGGTGTTTTATTTATATTCATAAGTTCTGAGACCATATTGGATTCGATTAGTCTTGTGTTTCACTTTGCAAGTTTTGACATCCCGAATAACTAGGTTATTCAAACTCTCCACAGTCAGTCATACTTTGGAAGTAGGTATGAATCAAGACTGTCATGAATTGGGCTTGTAGATGTCTAAAGTGTTTAGACATAGCAAAAGTTGTTGCAACATTCATGAGTGCTCCTGGAATGAGATTCGATTATTGGATTAAACCCACACTCATTTGACTCACTTCATGGATTTTATCATGAGTGATCATAAGACGATAATATCTTATATTCTTCAAACCTAGAGATATGAGTTTTTGACTATGAGTTGGTTGTACATTGATTGTACGAAAACGCATCAGTAACTTGATGTTATAAAACGTGCATTTGTATATGATTTAACAAGTAGTTAGTACAAGCATATGAGTCGAAGTTTATCCATTCCTTTTACCCTTGGAGGGATAAAAGCGATATCTGTGGGCCCCTCGATGACTTAGTGATGACAAACGTAAGTGCTCGGTCGGGCCTGGACTGATTTGATTTGTTCAATTAGTCAGTCGTCATAAATCGAAAATCGGGAAACAGTAGATGGACAGAGAGAATGATTATAATCCATGTCTCAATCCATATGATATCTAGAATGGAGGAATATATTATCCCTTATCTAGTGGACACGTCATTGACTAGGTCAGAGTTCGACAGCGGCTTTTAAGAGCTACGATTGCTAGTCGTGTTTTGGAGTCATACTTGCAATAATAGTTTTAGATTTATCCAAGTGGGAGACTGTTGGATTAGATGTCTAAGCCCATAACTATTATTGGTATGTACTCGACCCGAGAGTAGCATGGTCCATTTGGGTTGCATATCATCAGGACAATTTGTTAGGATGGACTTTTGAGATAAGGTTATATATGATGTGTTAATATATTATAAGTTATAATATATTAATATGAAATCATATGTTTTAATTAGTATTGATCAAGATCTAATTTGGAATTAATTTAGTGATCAAAAGAGACTAATTAAATCTATGGGGACTAATTATGGTAATTAGTTATATTTATATGTGTTGGGCTTATGATCCATGTTGGACCAAGTTTATGTATGGACACATAAAGAGTTGGGACACATGAACCATGGATCATAATACCCATGGGTGTGGATTTGGGTTATACCCATCACCCTTGGAATCCTACATATAAATAGGTCACTCCATAGCCAAAATCGCCACTTCTAGTTCTTGGAGTTCATATGGATGGTTTTGGTGTATGAAGATTCTCTCTCAAATGTCTACCTTTGTCCATGATGTGTTGTGACTTCATTTGAGGCTTCCACACTATTGGGGCTAAGCTCTTAAGGCCAAATATATCAAGACTTCAAGCCACATAAAAGGTATGTTACCCTAACTAGTATCTTATATGGTTTATGTCAAATGCATGCTAGTTATAGGTTTAATGCCTTGGAAACCATTTGCATGTATAATTAGTGAAAACATAGATCCAAGGTATTTAGGGTTGTATGTGCACCATAGGATGTTGTAGTATACAAAACCCATCATCGATACCCTACCAAACATATCCTAAGCTTTCCTAGGATTCCACTTTCCACACGTGCCGAAAGGTCTCTACTAATGCTATAAACTTGCCTCATGAATGTAGGCCATCCATACTTAAAACAAAATAGACTTTCGAATAGATGTCTCTTCCCTAAGTCCTTCATCAAAAAAGAACAGACAATAAGGTTTCTTAACTATGTATCGCCTTAGTATCGAGTTCTACAATCATCTTAGAGAGTTGTGGAAAGGTTTCCATATTTGGCTTATCCAAGGACACCATAATGTAATGGTGTTTATAAAAGGAAAATCGAATGCTATATGGTTAGATCTCAGTCTGAATGGAATCTGAATAAATCCTTGCTCCGAAAACTGGCTCAACCCGACTCCTAAATATAAAAATATTTACCATTCTAAATTAATAACACTTTTCCTAGGTCAAAACTGGTCAAAATCAACAATTCAACCGAGTCAACCCAACCGATTCAACTCAAGTCTCGTACGTGGGGCGTACTTCGGATGTACGTGGTGGGGCGTACTCGTGGTCTGCGGCATCGGGGCTCATCTTGCGTACGCCCAACGTATGCAACAGTTTTCCATCTTAACCACTTAAGAGCTTAATACTTCGACTTTTAATCTCCAAAAGTTGATCCAAGGCCAAAATACCATTGAGAGTCATAAAGTTTCAAACTTTATGACTTTTCATGCTCATTAAGTGCTTAATACAAACAATCCTAACTTCTTAGCACCTAAAGACCTTCTAGAGCATGCATGGGGAAGAACTAAGCATCAAGATCTCATTTTTATTACTCAAGACCTCTCATTGGATCTGAAAGGATGACTTATTTTCTCAAGAGCATGCCATGCTCAAGAATCACCAAGGTTGGGACCAAAAATACCCTAAATGAAGAAATAACTAGATGCATAAGAAAATATGATCAAGCTAGGAAGTTTTTACCTCCTGGAAGTTGCTAGCAAGTAAAGAATCCCAGATCCAAGCTTATTCCAAGCTCTAATGTTCTTCTACCACCTTCTTCTTCTTCAATAACACCACCAAAACAGACAAATGAGCTCAAAGTGCACTCTTCTCACTTAGGGTTTGCTAGAGGGGCGAATTTTAAGTAGAGGTTGATGAGGGTGAAGGTCTTGGGGCCCTAAAGATGTTTAAATAGGGTTCAAACCCTAAATTTTAGGGTTTGAAACCCTCACACGTACGCCCTGTGTACGCGATGTACGCCAAGCATACTAAGATATCGCATGTACGCCTTGCGTAAGAAGCGTACGCCCTGCGTACGAAGTCTCGGCCCAATGTTATCTCATATCATGAAAAACCATAAGTCAACTATCTCAAAAACATATCATAGGAAAAATAATGTAATAGTACAAATCCCAAGAATCTCATGTGCGGAAAATCGTGGTGTGATGCGTTGCTATCGTGTCGGCTCCTTTCCCTTCGAAGAAGAAGGACCTGAAACGAAAACTGAAAACCGTAAGCACAAAGCTTAGGGAGTTCCCCCATCATACCACATACCATACAATAAATATACTGTCTAACATGACCGGGTACTGGCCTACCCCTTCGGTCTCTTTCAACTGGTAACTTCCCTAGCATATTAGGGTGTTGGCCTACCCCTTCGGTCTCTTTCAACCGGTAACTTGCCTAGCATATCACGTTGCTGGCCTACCCCTTCGGTCCTTTCGAACGGTACCTTGCCTAGCATATCAGGGTGCTGGCCTACCCCTTCGGTCCTTTAGACCGGTACAGGGAACAATTTCACCCCTACTTCTACCATGTAATCTCCTAGTACATAAACACATAAGTCACATACTCCCTAGCATATCAGAGTGCTATCATACCCCTTCAGTCCTTTCGACCGGTACTGGGGACTATCCTACCCCTCCTACCACTATCACATAATATCATAGCATACTAGCACATAAAGCATAACAGATAGGGGCATACCAGATAATTATCACAAAGACAATCATCTCTACTATAGCTCTTACTAGTGGGCCGGCATTGATGCCTTCGACCCACTTCTACTGGAAGGTAACTCACCTCAAATGCCGTGTAGTAGTTGAATTGTCCTCGGCTTTGGGATCGACTCCTCTCAAACTCCTACACATAAAAATCTCCTTTAATTACCCTTTCATATTCATAACCCCTTTAAGGGTCAACTCTTGTCAAAGTCCAAGACAAATTCAACCTTCTAGTCAAAGTCAACGTACTGGTCAAAGTCAACCTTCTGGGTTGACTCAACTCGTCGATTTAGTCCATCAACTCGCCAAGTTCCATAAATCATAAACCCTGAAATCGCAACCCAACTCGTCGAGTTCTTTCATGAACTCATCGAGTTCCTTCTTATAAAAGAATTGGGACATTTCGCTACAACTCGTCGAGTCCTTCCTTGAACTCGTCGAGTTCTTTAATCTACAAAACTCGGAAAACCTTAACCAACCCGTTGAGTCGTCTCCTAGACTCACTGAGTTTTCTCAGGAATCCTAAAGGTTGGGTGACCACGATCCAACTCGCCGAGTTGGATGAAAAATTCATCGAGTTCTCCTTGTCTAAATCCATTCAGTCACTCCCAATCGAGTTCAATGCTTCCAAACCATAAATCTGGTCCCCTAGGGCTGTTATATCATGTAAAGTTGCTAACTTTACGTCCATGTATGGTGTCATGAAGTTAGAAACACCAAAACTAATCTATATAAGAGATCTAGAGCATGGGGAAGGGCCAAGGCTTGAGAAAGCTGGCAACTTTAAGCCTCATAAGCTCATGAGTGCCTAGATCTGAAGTCACATCTTCATGTTATACCCAAATCCCGAAAATGACTTCAATATGGCCCAAAAGTGACAACATACTACCTTAAATGAAGATCTAAGTAATAGAAAGCCAAGGTATCAACTTTATACCTCAAATGAGTCAGGAATGCAGCTCAAACTCTGGATCTACTAGCTTCCTCTTGAATCTCCAAGCTTCTCCTTCCTTCACAAGCTTCAAAATCACAAAGAATGCAGAAAAGGGCTCAAAACTCTCCAAAAGTGAGTTAGGGTTTCTAGGCTAGGGTTTGGGATGATGGAGGTTGTAAATGAGGCCAACCTTTAGAGGTTAAGGTGTTTAAATAGGGTGCAAAACCCTTAAAATTAGGGTTTCATTCTGCCAGGCCTACTCCTCGAGTTGAGGCTCTCAACTCGTCGAGTAGAACTCATTACCCGCGTCCAAAATCCATCTCTACTCGACAAGTTTGGGGCCTCCAACTTGTCGAGTTCCTGTACAAAAATGAATAACTTTTACTTTAATTACATACCAGGAACTGGGCGTTATAAATCTCCCCCACTTATTTTAGACTTCATCCTGGAAGTCTGTTGCGCCTGGAAATAGCTTGGGGTAGTGTTCCCTCATCTCATCCTCCGGCTCCCAAGTCCATTCTGATCCCTTGCGGTGCTGCCACTGCACCTTCATTAACTCTATGCTCTTTTTCCTGAGATCCTTCATCTTCTTGTCGAGGATGGCTACTAGTCGCTCAATGTAGTTCAGGCTGTCATCCACCTGAATATCCTCTAAGTGCACCACTGCAGAGTCATCTACCAAGCACTTCCGCAGCTGGGAGATATGAAAGGTGTTGTGGATCTGACTAAGCTCGGCTGGCATATCCAGTCGATATGCAACCCCCACCCCCGGGCCAATACCTTGAACGGTCCAATGTATATGGGGCCCAACTTGCCCTGCTTCCTGAACCGAACGACACCTTTCCAAGGTGACACCTTCAGGAGGACCATATCTCCTACCTGAAACTCCAGGTCTGATCGTCTTCTGTCGGCGTAGCTCATCTGTCGACTCTTGGCCGTCTGGAGTCTACCTCGGACTTGCTGGATCTTCTCTGTCGTCTTGAGCACCACTTCGGTACTCCCCATGTGATGGGTTTTGAGCATTCTAACACTCCTATGGTGTACATGTAACCCTATAAACCTTGGATCTATGTTTTCTCTATTATACATGCAAATATTCAATATTCCAAGGTTTCATACTAACTAGCATAATATGGAGCAATTATACTACAAAAGCCTAGTTAGATGACATACCTTTTGATGGAGCTTGTGGTCTTGAACCTTTAAGAGCTTAGCCCCAATAGTGTGGAAGCCTCAGGTGGAATCACAAATCACCAAAAAACACCTTGGAAAACTTGAGAGAATAGAAAGCACTTCTACAAATCGGCCCACTCTTGTATCCTCACACACTAGTGCCATTTCATGTGCCAAAGACCTCTTTATATAGTATGGAGGATTAGGGTTTCATCCATGTAAACCCTAATACCCATGACCTTTCATTTCCATAGCATCCATGGGTTAAAAACTCCATGGACTATCCATGCAAGCTTAGCCCAACCTAAATGAACTTGACCCATACTATATATAAGTCCATATTTAATTAGTTCCTTTTGATCACTAAATTAATTCTTGATCAATACTAATTAAATAATATGATTCCATATTAATATATTAGTACTTATAATATATTAATATAAATCGTAAACATACTATTCTCAAAAGACTATCTATATAAATTGTTCCGGTGAAGTGCAACCCAAATGGACCATGCCAAATCGGGTCAAGTACATACCAATTATAGTTATGGACTTAGACACTAATCCAACAGTCTCCCACTTGGATAAGTCTAAAACTATTATTGCGTATGACTTTGCAACCCGACTAGCAATCGTAGCTCTTAAAAGCCGCTGTCAAACTCTGAACAAATCAATGACGCGTCCATTAGATAAGGGATCATATATTCCTTCATTCTAGATATCATATGGACTGAGACATGGATTATAATCATTCTCTCTGTCCATTTGTTGTTTCCTGATTTCCGATTTATGACGACTGACTAATTGAACAAATCAAATCAGTCCAGGCTTGGCCAAGCACTTCGGGGTGTCATCACTAAATCATCGAGGGGCCCACAAATATCGCTTTTATCCCTTTAAGGGTAAAAGTAATGGATAAACTTCGACTCATATGCTTGTTCTACTACTTGTTGAATCATACACAAAGGCACGTTTTATAACATCGAGTTACCAATGTGTTTTCATGCAATCAATGTATAACCAACTCATAGGCAACAACTCATATCTCTAGGTTTAAAGAATATAAGATATTATCGTCTCATGATCACTCGTGATAAAATCCATGAAGTGATTCAAATGAGCGTGGGTTTAATCCAATACTCAGAACTTATGAGCACTCATGAATGTTGTAGCAACTATTGATATGTCCACTACCTTAGACATCTACAAACCAACTTCATGACAGTCTTGCCTTAATACCTACTTCCAACGTATTATCGACTGTGGATGGTTTGAATAACTTAGTCATTCAGGAAGAATGACCTAGTTATTCTGGAAGTCAAAACTGCAAAGTGAAACACAAGAAGAATCGAATTCAATATGGTCTCAGAACTTATGAATATAAATAGAACACCTTTTATTTATCACCATATTGATTACACATTATTCATTGTATAATTTTTCAAATTTATCAACTTAATACTTGAATTAAAACAATAGTCATGCCATGCTCCAAACTTGTGCAGCCTTAACTTCTTGCCACCTGGAAGCACAAGGGCCTGCCATTGCTTCCAAGTTGTTATGCAACCAATTGAGAACTCTCATAACTCATATGCAAAGCCAACTTTAACTAGAATGGGCACACAAATAGGAATATGTCAACACGATAGGTTATAAACCTCAACTCGTGTGCTAGTGACAAACTATAGGTTTTATTCTTGATTAGACTCTTTCAAGATCTTTTAGACTCCCACTGTCCTCTTGACATATAAGACTCTCTTGCCAAGACCCATTCCTTAACAAACAAATATTCAAGAGATAGTGCGGATTCTTATCAAGACAAACACTTCACGCAATTGGCCTAAGTTGGTCTTTGTTTTATCCAAAACATCACAACTTACCAATTTCAAATGTACAAGAGTAGGACACATTTTACTCTTACATTTGACAAGTGTTAATAAACCTTCTTTAAGATGTGTCACTCAAATTACAATCTTGGAGTATGACTCTAAGACTTGTTTTGGAACGAAGTATGTATCACCTTCTTGATTTAACCATTTCAATAGTTCATGACTCCTCTTCTTAGCCATAAGAATGCACTAAGATGTCCCTATAGGATGAATTGTGATATGGTCTCACAATCATTAAGATGCTTATAAAACATGATACTAAAGTACTCCCCCATCTTTTCAGATTTGAGAAACTTTTATCTTTCTGCCAAATTTAATTCTTCTCATTCGTTCTGCCATACATCGAAACTTTTCCAATGCTTCAGAATTATACTTAAACTTGTAAGTATAACCATATTTACTAAACTTTAGTAAATCATGACGAATAGTCTTATCGATCTTTTGTGGTGGACTTGACCAGTGCACAAGAATGTGTACTCGATCCCTTAGTCCTTCACTTGACTCACACATACATGTGAACAAGGAATTAGTCTTAATTTTCCAAAGGTGAAGATTTTCATTCATCATACTATACAACTTGCATGATTCCAAGTTTCGGTCCAATTGAAACTTGGGTGATGAGAATCTTTCCTTATTTGGTAAATTTAGACACTACCACAAATGAAAGACTCAAATTCACATTTCCATTATTGCTAGAAACATACAAACATCAATTTTCCATAAATGCCATTGCAAGGAGATATAAAATAAAACAATATTTTATTTATTTATTAAAAATGCGGAAAAACTTTTTCCTTACAATGCAACTTTAAATGAAACTATGTTATTACACATTTCCTAGCAATCTATCATAACTCCTAAGAAGTAGCTCAAGAATCTAATCTTCGAACCATGCGATTGAAATCCATCTTCGCGATCAGATTCAGCATACTCTTCCTTTAAGTTTCCTTTTCTTTGCTTGATCCTGCCAAACATCAAAATGTAACAGCGTTACATTTTGTATTAAGAATCATCAATTAGGAACTTAACAGAGTTAGATAGTGGACTTACCTGAAGCATAATCAAACTTTTTGATTTGACCTTCTCTCAGATCTTTCAGGTAGTTAGGGCAGCTTCGCTTCCAATGTCCCTTCTCTTGACAACAAAGACATACAGACTTATCCTTTCTCTTTACCTTTTGGTCAACCGGGTTGACCAAGGCCGATCCCTTTCCATTGGGAAGAGAAATCTTTTCTGGACTTTCAATGTTACCAATGTCAATGTCCATGGAAGTTTGAGAAATAGACCTTCCACCAATATTTACTTTCCCAGTGCGCCAAAAAATTTCTGATTCAGCAGCAACAAGTAAATAGGTAAGATCAATGAGGGTCATGCCGTGATCTGTCACATAGTAGTTCTTAATAAACTCACTATACGACTCAGGAAGTAACTGAAGAACCCAGTCAATAGCCAACTTCCTTGGAACAACGACACCCAACATTCTCAGCCTGTCAATGTGTGACTTCATTCCTAAGACATGAGTACACACAAGTCTTCCATCTTTATGTTTCATTGCTAGTAGGGCTTGAGTGACCTTGAACTTTTCAAGTCTTCGAGCTTGTGGGTCAGGGAGAATAAATGGAGGAGGTGGAGGAAGAGAAGAATGATTTCCATGAACCAATCGCGAGAAATCATCTTCATTAGGAAAGCTTGTTCCAAGAGATTTGGGAAGATCATAGTTGTCTGAACCAGACATCACAATGGGAGAAATTCAAGTTAGTTGATTTAAATCCTTAATAGAATACCCAAAATGAAATATTAAGGCTAGGACCCAACACAATACTTTTATAACTTGGAAGAGGGATGCCGTAATCCAAGCTACAAAATATTTGAAGGTAGGCGAATGACGATTCACCAATTTCCACCATAAAAAAATGAAATAATTTATTAGGTTTTAATTGGATTTGAAATTCCTAGATATTTTGAGATTCATTGAACTTTTCAATGGCATGTTTCAATCTCGATTGTGCCCTCTCAAGTTTTGTGACTGGGATGCCGAGGATCACAAAATAAGGTGTGAATAACCATGCAAATATACTTGGTACCCTTAATATTTATCACTTAATCGATGTGCCGGTTAACCACACGCGCTCCACCGATCCTATGATAAACATTAAGTTACCCTTTGCCTACCTTGTTAAATCCAGGTTAGTGTGCCGGTTAACCACACACGCTCCACTAACGACTTAAGCAAAGTGCAAAGTGTAATTTCATGGGTTAGCACCAAATTCACATTTTCCTAAAGTAACTAAGATTGGGAATTTATAAAAGGTTTAGTTACTTTATATTTATCATTATACTTATAATGAGAATTATAGTCCTTGTCCTACCCGTTCAGCTAACGACCCTCCACCAGTCAAGGAAGCAAAGGGTGAGAGTGGACACCCATTAAAATGTCATTTTATAGGCAGTAACCTTATACCCCCCTTATAGACCGGCTTCGTGAATGAGGCCAACTAACGGTAAGACTGACTTTGTTCTTATACATATATATATTATTAACTTATAATACTATAAAGTATAAGGGTTGAATTTTAACTTTTAAAACTATAGGGTTTGGAATAAAAGTGTGTGTGAGACTTTACAAATTCCAAAACTTGAGGGCAAGTTTTGAACTATTCAAAAACTTTTGGATTTTCATAACTTATGAGTTTAATTAAGGTTTTAAAAACTTTAATGAGGAGACTCTTGAACATCCATAACTTGAGGACAAGTTATGGGGTCCATAAAACTATTTATGAGAAAAGACACTTCAATTATGTAACCTATGGCTTTTTAATGGATCTTTAAAAGATATGACTTTTGGTAATCCATAACTTGAGGACAAATTATGGACTCCATTAAAACACATTTAGATGACATACCTTTTGATGGAGCTTGTGGTCTTGAACCTTTAAGAGCTTAGCCCCAATAGTGTGGAAGCCTCAGGTGGAATCACAAATCACCAAAAAAACACCATGGAAAACTTGAGAGAATAGAAAGCATTTCTAGAAATCGGCCCACTCTTGTATCCTCACACACTAGTGCCATTTCATGTTCCAAAGACCTCTTTATATAGTATGGAGGATTAGGGTTTCATCCATGTAAACCCTAATACCCATGACCTTTCATTTCCATAGGATCCATGGGTTAAAAACTCTATGGACTATCCATGCAATCTTAGCCCAACCTAAATGAACTTGGCCCATACTATATATAAGAGTCCATATTTAAGTAGTTCCTTTTGATCACTAAATTAATTCTTGATCAATAATAATTAAATAATATGATTCCATATTAATATATTAGAACTTATAATATATTAATATAAATCATAAACCTACTATTCTCAAAAGACTATCCATATAAATTGTTCTGGTGAAGTGCAACCCAAATGGACCATGCCAAATCGGGTCAAGTACATACCAATTATAGTTATGGACTTAGACACTAATCCAACACCATGACCCTCTGTCCTACTTCACCCCAGCATATCGGGGTTCTGCACTTCCTCCCATAAAGCATCTTGAAGGGAGTGTGGTTGATGCTCGCGTGGTAGCTATTGTTGTAGGAAAACTCTGCCAAGGGAAGGTAGGTATCCCAGCTACCACCAAAGTCTAAGACACACTCTCACAGCATGTCCTCCAAGGTCTGGATGATCCACTCACTCTGACCATCCGTCTGGGGGTGAAAAGTCGTGCTAAAATGCAGACGAGTAACCAACTCGTCATGAAATTTCTTCCATAATCTGGAAGTAAACTGTACATCTCGGTCAGAAATCACAGAAACTGGCACCCCGTGACGAGCTACTACCTATATGATGTAGATGTCGGCCAGCTTCTCGGCCGAAATGCTCTCCTGGATCGGGATGAAATGGGCACTCTTGGTCAACCGATCCATGATGACAGAAATCGAATCCACTCCCCGTGCGGTCCTGGGAAGCTTCGTGATGAAATCCATAGTAATATCCTCCCATTTCCACACAAGGATATCCAACGGCTGCGTCTTGTCGTGAGGTCTCTGGTGCTAGGCCTTGACCTTCCTGCAGGTCAGGCATCTCTCGACGTACCAGGCTATTCCCGCTTCATACAGGGCCACCAGTAATCAGGATGAAGATCTCTATACATCTTCGTCGCCCCTGGATGGATGGAAAATTTGGACTTGTGCGCCTCCCCCATCAGGATCTGGCGCACACCACCTGCGTATGAAACTCACACTCTGTGGTGAAGTGTCAACAGTCCACGACTATCATAGTCGAAGGAGGAAATCTGGCCCACAATATACTCACTCTTCCGATGTTCCTCCTTCATAGCCTCCTGCTAGGCCTCCCAGATCTTCTCCAGAAGCGGAGTCACTACAGTCATCCTCAGACAGATGTCTCTGATTGGGGTTGCGAATGCCTTGCGGCTAAGTGCATCGGCCACAACATTGGCCTTCCCCGGGTGGTAGAGGATCTCACAGTCGTAATCCTTCACCATATTTAACCACCAACGCTGCCTCATGTTCAGATTCAGATGATCCATGAGGTACCTCAAGCTCTTGTGGTCCGTGTAAATGGTACAGCAGACCCCATAGAGGTAATGTCGCCAAATCTTGAGGGTGAAAACAACCGCCCCCAACTCCAGATTGTGCGTCGGCTAATTCGCCTAGTGAGGCTTCAGCTGCCTCGAGGCGTAGGCGATGACGTTCCCTCTATGCATCAACAATACGCCCAAACCCAAAATAGATGCATCATAGTATACTACAAAATCCTCAATACCCTCTGGCAGGGCTAAATCGGCGCCTCGCACAACCTTCGCCTCAATGTCTCGAACGCTGCCTGCTGCTCAGGCCCCCAGCGAAATACAACGGCCTTCTTCATCAGTCGGGTCAAGGGTACTGCTATCTTGGAGAAGTCTTGTATGAATCTCCGGTAATAGCCTGCTAACCCGAGGAAACTTCAAATCTCAGATGGAGACTTCGGAACCTCCCATCTCATCATGGCCTCCACTTTGTCCGGGTTGACCAAAATATCATTGTGGTTGACAAGGTGCCCCAGAAACTGCACCTTTCGCAACCAGAAGTCGCACTTGGAGAACTTGGCATACAAGCTCTCCCTCCTCAGGGTATCCAACACCTCTCGCAAGTGCTCCTCATGCTGCTCCTGCGCCTTGGAGTAAACCAAGATGTCATTAATAAAGACTATCACAGACCGATCCAGAATCGTTCTGCATACGCGGTTCATGAGTTCCATGAACGCGGCAGGGGTATTGGTGAGCCCAAAGGGCATCACCACAAACTCATAGTGGTTATAGTGAGTCCGGAAAGCAGTCTTATGTACATCCTCATCTCTGACTCGCATTTGGTGATAGCCTGAACGCAAATCTATCTTGGAAAACCAAGATGGCCCCTGTAGCTGGTCGAAGAGATCATCAATCCTCGGGAGTGGGTAACGGTTCTTCATTGTTACCTTGTTCAGCTCCCGGTAGTCTATACACAACCGATGCGACCCGTCCTTCTTCTTTACAAATAGGATCGGGGATCCCCAAGGCGAACCGCTCAGCCTGATAAATCCCTTGTCTAGCAACTCCTGTAGCTGTGTAGACAACTCCTACATCTCTGGAGGAGCCAACCGATATGATGCCTTAACTATCAGAGCCGCACTAGGGACTAGGTCGATCCGGAACTCCATCGGTCTCTCCGGAGGTATCCCAGACAGCTCCTTTGGAAATACGTCTGGGTACTCTCACACAACTGGCACATCACTCACAGTCGCCTTACCCGCCTCCCGGGTATCCATAACATAGGCGACATAACATGCACAAACCTGCTGAAGGTAGCGCCTAGCCCTCACTGCTGAACACAAAGTTGGCCCACGCTGCGGCCTCTCGCCCTGAATCACCAACTCTCCCCCACTTGGGGTCCTGAAACGAACCAACTGCTGCTCACAATCGATCACCGCCCCATTAGGGCTCAACCAATCCATGCCTATAATAACCTTGTTCCCACGCAAAGGTATGGGAACCAAATCCACAAGGTAACGCTCGTCATACATCCTCAAAATGCAATCTTTGTAAACCTCGGATGCCCGGACAGATCGGTCGTCAGCAATCTCAACCTCTAAAGGACAATCCAACGTGCCTGAAGACTCAGCAAACCTCTTGTTGAGTGCAAGAGAGACAAATGATCGGGTAGCCCCCGAATCAAATAACACCTATATTGGGATATCGTTCACATGGAACGATCCTAACAAAACACATAAAACATAGAGCATAAATATCATATCCGACATGTAATAAGAGTTAGGGAGAAGAAAACATACCCGTCACCACATCCGGTACGGCACGCGCCTCCTCGGCGGTCAGCTAGAAGGCTAGGCTCCACACCACTGGATCATCTGTCTTGCCCTGTCGGCCATCCGTGATCCGCAAGGTCGCTGGAGCTGGCGCTGCCACTGGTGCTCCTGATGTCAATCTCGGGCAGTTGGCCTTTTTGTGGCCCTTGTGATTGCAATGAAAGCAAATCAGGTCTGATGTCTGAAGGGTGGGGGTAGGGGCAATACAATCCCTGCCAAAGTGCCCAAGCTTGACGCACTTATAGCAGCCCGACGACCCTAATCTGCAAACTCCCTCATGCGTCTTGTCGCATTTCCCACAGCGAATCCAGCCCTTCTGTCCCTTCAACCTCGAGTCGAATCGCTTGGGTTTCTTCCCAGAAACCCCAGTCATTTGCCCGGCCTCCTCCTTCCTCTTCTGGATGTGCTCTATATCAATCTCCTTCTCTCTCGCACTGGCTATCATATCCTCCAAAGTCGGGCATGTTGAGTAGTTGAAATGTTTCCGGATGTCAGCTCTAAACATATCGTAGTACCGGGTCTTCCTCATCTCCTCATCCCCCGCATACTGAGGCACCAGTAAGGCCCTCTCCCTGAACTTAGCGATAATCCCCGCCACTGACTCAGTCGTCTATCTCATATCAAGAAACTCCCAGGCAAGCTGCTAAATCTCCACAGCTGGCACAAACTCAGCCCTAAACATGGTCACAAAGTCCGACCAAGTCAATGCCTCAATGGTTGGGGCTACCAACGAATCACTAACTGCCTCCCACCAGTCTCTAGCTCGGTCTCTCAAACATCCCGCAGCATACCGTACCTTCGACCCCTCAGGGCAGAAGCTCGTCAACTATGCAGACTCGATGTCTGCAATCCATGTCCTGGCCACAATGGGGTCCTTCACCCTATGAAAGTCTGGTGCACCACATCCCCTGAAATCCGTGAAGGAGAGTGTGGGCGTCCCTGACTGTCCACATGCCATGTCGCTCCAGAATACCCTAAGGCGATCCTCCATCAGCTCGATGATCACTTCCATGATCGACCCGAAAATCACCGAGGTCGCCTCAAGGATGCCTCTCGTAATCTCAGATGCGATGAACTTGCGTAATCCGTCATCCACTGGCTCAGAACCTACACCCGAACCTGAACCTGAACCTGACCCAGACCCCGAACCTCCTGCTCTGTGACGTGTCACCACCATTCTGAAACAAAGCACATAATCGTCAGGGTCATATATAACCTCGAGAGGTCTCACTCACACTACAAGTTCCCTGGTTCTATCTCAGCCCTCCTTGACTCGAGTACGGATCCTTTACTTTTAGTAGTACGGGCCCATACTACCTTCCACATCTATCCGTACTTTCCTCAAGGATTGTCTTGACTTCACCAGGTCCCTTTTTACTACTACTGCTCGCTTCACTAATCTCATCCTAGGCTTACCCTAGGGTAACCTCCAACCCACTCTACACCATCAGCTGCATAAGGAATCCCTGCTACCTTTACCTAACTAGCTCGCGAATACCATTACATATTACTAAGACGAGATAATTCTTTGAATGAGAGGTCTCTCCTACAACGGTTAGACTCAAACAAGAGCTGCGAAATAGGGCTAAACCTAACCTTCTGAAATTATTTAATCCTCGTAATATGTAACTTAACATATTTATTTACTAGTTAATTAAAGATAACAAGGACTCCTAAAAGCACAAAGCAAGCAGCATTCGGGCATTGAGTACCCAAACCAAGCATATCCTAATTAGGTCATCATATCACTGACTAATCAATACTATCACGCAGCTCAACAAGCACATACAGCAGGCATATAAGGCATCTTCCTAGACCCTTAGCCTTAATCTAGCATGCAGTTCTCATAATCATACAGTAGGCATATAAGGCATCCTTCCTAGATCCTTAGCCCTAATCTAGCAAGTGCTTCTCATAATCATATCATATATCATAACAAAGATGTATGGGTATCTTGGGGAAAACTTATTTGAGTTCGGCCGATTGCACGCATCACACACCTTGTTCTTTCTCAAAACTCTTTATTTTAATTTTTCAGTAAAAATTATTTTCTTGTAAAAATCTTTCAAATCCCTCGATTTGAGTCCAAACACCCCCGAAGGTGTGTCCGAATCCCTCAAACCAAGCCTCTGATACCAACTTGTAACATCCCAAAATTCAAGACCAAAAATTTCATTTTTAATTTAAAGATTTATAAAATAGATTATTGAAAATGCCATCAATGTTATCTCATATCATGAAAAACCAAAAGTCAACTATCTCAAAAACATATCATAGGAAAAATAATGTTAGAGTACAAATCCCAAGAATCTCATGTGCGGAAAATCGTGGTGTGATTCGCTGCTATCGTCCGGGCTCCTTTCCCTTCGAAGAAGAAGGACCTGAAACAAAAACTAAAAACTGTAAGCACAAAGCTTAGGGAGTTCCCCCATTATACCACATACCATACAATAAACATATTGTCTAACATGACCGGGTACTGGCCTACCCCTTCGGTCTCTTTCAACCGGTAACTTCCCTAGCATATCAGGGTGTTGGCCTACCCCTTCGGTCTCTTTCAACCGGTAACTTGTCTAGCATATCAGGGTGCTGGCCTACCCCTTCGGTCCTTTCGACCGGTACCTTGCCTAGCATATCAGGGTGCTGGCCTACCCTTTCGGTCCTTTTGACCGGTATCGGGGACTATTTCACCCCTACTTCTACCATGTAATCTCCTAGTACATAAACACATAAGTTACATACTGCCTAGCATATCAGGGTGCTGTCATACCCCTTCAGTCCTTTCGACCGGTACTGGGGCCTATCATACCCCTCCTACCACTATCACATAATATCATAGCATACTAGCACATAAAGCATAACAGATAGGGGCATACCAGATAATTATCACCAAGACAATCATCTCTACTATAACTCTTACTAGTGGGCCGGCATTGGTGCATTCGACCCACTTCTACTGGCAGGTAACTCACCTCAAATGTCGTGTAGTAGTTGAACTGTCCTCGACTCTGGGATCAACTCCTCTCAAACTCCTACACATTAAAATCTCCTTTAGTTACCCTTTCATATTCATAACCCCTTTAAGGGTCAACTCTGGTCAAAGTCCAAGACAAACTCAACCTTCTGGTCAAAGTCAACGTACTAGTCAAAGTCAACCTTCTAAGTTGACTCAACTCGTCGAGTTGGTCCATCAACTCGCCGAGTTCCATAAATCATAAACCCTGAAATCGCAACCCAACTCGTCGAGTTCTTTCATGAACTCGTCGAGTTCCTTCTTATAAAAGATTCGGGACATTTCGCTACAACTCGTCGACTCCTTCCTTGAACTCGTCAAGTTCTTTAATCTTCAAAACTCGAAAAACCTTAAACAACGCGTTGGGTCATCTCCTAGACTCACTGAGTTTGCTCAGGAATCAGAAAGGTTGGGGGACCACGATCCAACTCGCCGAGTGAACAACTCGTTGAGTTCTCATTGTCTAAATCCATTCAGTCACTTCCAATCGAGTGCAATGCTTCCAACCCATAGATCTGGTCCCCTAGGGCTGTTGTGTCACGTAAAGTTGCTAACTTTACGTCCATGCATGGTGTCATGAAGCTGGAAACACCAAAACTAAGCTATATAGGAGATCTAGGGCATGGGGAACCACCAAGGCTTGATAAAGTTGGCAACTTTAAGTCTCATAAGTTCATGAGTGCCTAGATCTGAAGTCACTACTTCATGATATACCCAAATCCCAAAAATGACTTCAATATGGCCCAAAAGCGACAACATACTACCCTAAATGAAGATCTAAGTAATAGAAAGCCAAGGTATCAACTTTATACCTCAAATGAGTCAGGAATGCAACTCAAACTCTGGATCTACTAGCTTCCTCTTGAGTCTCCAAGCTTCTCCTTCCTTCACAAGCTTCAAAGTCACAAAGAATGCACAAAACGGCTCAAAACTCTCCAAAAGTGGATTAGGTTTTCTAGGCTAGGGTTTGGGACGATGGAGGCTGTAAATGAGGCCAACCTTTGGAGGTTAAGCTGTTTAAATAGGGTGCAAAACCCTTAAAATTAGGGTTTCATTCTGCCAGGCCTACTCGTCGAGTTGAGGCTCTCAACTCGTCGAGTAGACTTCATCACCCGTGTCCAAAATCCATATAACAACTCGTCGAGTTCCTGTACAAAAATAAATAACATATACTTTAATTACATACCAGGAATTGGGTGTTACAAAATGAGTAGAAAATCGACCATATAAAGCCTTTCAGGAGGGGCACACCTCTCCTGGTGACATGACAGTCTCTCCTTAAGCCACATGTCAGCATTTGGTCGAAGCCTTGGGGAAGAAGGGTGTCTTCTTATCGCGCCACGTGTCAAAATCTGGTCCGTATGACTCTATTAATTTTCTAAAATTCATAACTTTCACATACAGTCTCCATTTTCAATGGTTTTTATATCCATAAATAGCTATCGACGAGTACAATAACTTTCATTTAGACTTTGTTGGCTAATTTTTACCTTGTTTTTCGTTTTACGGTCCGAGAAGGCTTAGACTGTAAATAACGCTTCGAAATTCATAAATTCTTCATTCGAACTCCTTTTTTGATGTTCTTTATATTGTTGATTTCATATTGAAGAGTACTACAACCCACAGTTAAATTTTTTCGGCTAACAATCAACCGATTTTCATTTCGATTTCTATATCGCACACTGTTGTATTGTGTCGTATTCGAAACTTCGAAAAATCAAAACTTACCCATATGAAGTTAGATTTAGGTGTTATTTATATGCACTTTTGTATTTAATAGGACTTGGACTTTCCTTTACATTACTTTGGCTAAAAAGCAACCTATCTTCGATTCACTTTTTATGACGCATATTGTCATATCGGGTTGAACGTGAAACTTAGATAAATCATAACTTCCTCATATGAAGTCAGATTTGGGCGTTTTATATAGCCACAGAATTATCATCACGTCTACTATGACTACCGTTAAGATTATTTATCTTAAATAATCTTTTATTTTTTATAATTTTATTTAACACAATTCGTAAATTTTATAATAATGTTTTATACAAATATTATAAGCCCGTAATATTTGTCCATAAAACATGTACGTAATATATAAATAACATTTATATAACTCACATCGCATACAAAGTATTATTATTTATTTATGATTATCCTAGTCGAGGATTTAACAATTCGATATGAAAAATATTTATAATATATAATCCTTAAAATGTCTAACCCGAATTTGCAGGGGTTACATAAAGTGACACGAATTTTAGAGATGACTCTAAATCATAGTCTAAATGGACATTGATATTAAATGGAAGTGCGGTAGCATGAAAGGTTTCATGTAGGAAATGATGGTAAACTCAATAATATTAGTCAGATTACAATAATTAAAGTGAAGTATCCGAGAAGTGTACCTGGATCGGAAAAAAACAACTTCATAGTTGATTTTGGATTTGTTTTTTAGTAACAAATTGTCATCATAAATATTCTATGAAGGTGCGGTCGCGTTGACTAATGATCCTTGAGACCACAGAAGGTCAATGCATAGAAGAAGGAAATATCACTACATCCAAGAAAAGAGTTGAGGATGGAGATCTAGTTGCGAAGTGAGTATCTTCCTGATGATTCGTTCACAATAGAGATGACCAAAGAAAATATGATTTGCATGCTAAAGGCATAGGTATGAGAAATAATAACAAGGTTTAGTTGTTAAGCCGATTACCCCGAAACATTTATATCATCAATAAATATGTAATTGTATGGTGATTATATAATAGGGAATTATTTATATTCAATAGTATGATACTATAGACAATTAGTTTATTATTATGTTTCATTTTGCATGTTTCTCCCTTAGTAATTAATTTACTCGAAACTCCACAGTTGATCATAATTTTAGGAGTAATTGATGATTTAAAACTGTCATGGAGTGTTAGTAGATTGTCCATATTGATTGGACATGGCATAAAGATTGCTGCTATACTCCTGAGTGCTTAAATATGGATTTTAAGTATTGAATAAACTTACGCTTAGAGATTACTTTGTGCATTCAATCACAGGTAATTCTAAGATGATAATATCTTCTCTTCTTCAAACGAAGATACATAAGTTATAGTTTGAAAATATGTTGTGTATTGGTATTACATAAACACATCTATAATTGGATGTTATAAAATATAGTTCCATGTATGGCATGATGAGTAAAGGTTATAATTATGTAGTCAGAGTTTATTCGTTTCTTTTACCTTAATAGGAAAAGTGATATCTTTGGGGCCCTAAGTGATTTGATGTTGACTTTCATGTGCAAGGCCTTGACCGGACTAAATTAGTTTTATCAATTAATTAGTCTAAATCCATTCATCACAGATCGAAAACGGGGAAACATAATCTTGGACTATGAGATTGATTTGTATCTATGTCTCGTGTCTATATGATATCTTATACAATGAAGGAATAGTTGATCCCTTACCTAAGGGCCAACGTTTGATTATATCAGAGTTTGGCAGTGGCTTTGGAAAGCATTCTTTACTGATTATTCAAAGTCTATACTTGCAATTGTAGTTGACGACTTATCCAAGGCAGACTGTTGGATTAAGGTGTCTAAGGTCTTAACTAAATTGGTATAATATTAGTGAATAAAAGTAAAGTCCTTTTTAGGTTTTCCTCATAACCAAAAATAGCTAGAATTGATATTAGAAAAGATATAAAATGATTTGTTAATATATTATATGCTTAATATATTAACTAGAAATAGTTAATAATTAATTAAGAATTAATTGGAAATTAATTTTGGATTAAGTGGGATTAATTAAAGGTGCAAGTGATAAATTGTAATTGTTCATAATTGAGCAATGAAAGATGATTCTAGAACCATCCATGGTATGGACGGTTTTAGGGTGGATTCTAGGGTTTCTAGAAGTCTCACATAGTTGATAAGGATAACTGCCTTGAATAGATAAAATCAAAATATTTTATTATTTAAATCAGGGTTTATCCTGGAGATCCCCTAGCTATAAATATTTGCTCCTAAATTTCATGGATTTTACCTCTCACAAGGTAGAGAACTAATTTCTCTTCATCCTCTTATCTCTCATATATTTTTAGGGTTTCCAAAGTTTTGGGTGTGAGCCATTAGAGGCATCCACATTATTGGTGCTTGCTTTCCAAGGAAGAACTCAAGAGGATGGTTTGAATTATTCGATTTTTTCAAACGGTATGTGTTCTAACTTTGTAATTTTTTATTTAAATAGGTTAGAAGTTTGTTTCATAAGTATGTTGTTATAACTTGAGAAAAAAAACTATAGACTTCTAGGTTGCATGTACCCATAATATGATTATGAATCTGCTGCGTCAATTTTATCCTTGTAACCTAGAAAAGCAATCATATGTGTTATTACGTGTTTTGAATATGATATGTATAATGGGCGAGTAATGTGATTTCTCACTAAGCCATAGGCTTATAGTTGCTAATTAATGTTTTATAGTAGGACCATCTAGTATGGTGGATGGGAAACTGGCATGACTGTGACATATGGACATTCTCGAGGGCATGACATTTGTCTAGTAATTATTGACTCAATGAGATGATTTTCAAAACAGTATTTTATGCTTCCGCAACTTGGTGATATTATGTTTAGTATGATGATATGATGAGGCATGTTTGATTTCCAAAATTGGATTTGATATCGCAAATGAGGTTTTATGTTTCACGAAGATATATACTACGATTTTCCAAAAAAATGGATTAAATTTAGGGATGTTAAATGGAAAGATTAACCATGCTAAATATCTAAATGATTTTTAAAAAGGGCATTGCTAAATGTGTAATAGTTAGGCTTATCAGATAATATGTTAAATGCTTAAGCTGCAAAAGCTATGGATAAGCTCTACTGCTATGTAGTTGATTACTTGGTATAGTTGGCAAGAAGCTTATATGTGTACAAATGCTAGAAAGCTTTGTGGTACAAATGTTTTTTTTTTTGCTTATGTATGTCAAAAGTTTATAAAAGTTAAATGCGTGAAAAGATATGCAATACTTTCTATGTAATTGAGAATATGGTCTGCTCAAAGGGTGATTAGTAGAGTTCTAATTAAGCCTTGTAAGTATTATAAGCTTTATGAAAAGCTATTGACATGATCCTATATGTAAATGAATGATGAGAAGCTTTATAAAATATATTTGTGAATGAGGCATAAAATTTATTTTATGTGATTGAGGCTATGTAGTACTCCATTGGTAAGTACAAGATATATATTTAATCTATGTAATTATCATGAACTATCAAGAAAGCAATCGGCTCAAAAGGCTATTTGTGCATTTGTGTATGTGTCAGAAGCCTTATAGAAGCTATATGTGATAAAGGACATAAAATGCCTTATGTATGATTGAGGATATACTAGGTGAGTACTAGTAAGCACATGATGAATATTGTTAAGCCTCGTGACAGGTTACAGTCACAAGTTCCAATTTTGGAAGTTAGTTAAGGCCCTACGAGGGGATGTAATGACAACTAATGAACAGTTATGACTTGTCATGAGTTTATGTGGTCCGGGTTTTCATGTAGCGGCATGGATCGATCTCACGTGGATCGAGATGCCATGCATCCGACTTTATGTTGGCTAGGGGAATCAACTCCCCATATGTGAAGCTATGTGGTTGGCCTTGTGTTAGCTAGGTGTATCGATTCCCTATATGTGTTAGGATCTTGATTAAAGCTAGCCATATATTAAAAGCATTAAACTATCTTTGTGTTAGTACTGTATGTGTAACGCTATACTTAGTGTCATTATAAGATGACAAAATATTTTAAGACATTTAAAGTTGTATTGAATTATGTTAATGAGTCAAAACTGTAACGCCCGTAGATCCCGGCTAGTCAATTTAGAGACGATTAGCGTCAAAAATGACTTTTTGATAGAAGAGTGTTTAGAATAAATAATCTTAACCAAGTTGTAGTATATGTCACAAGGTTTCCGTACATATAAAGAACGCTGAAATCCAAGTTATAACGAAGAAGTTATGACTTGTCGAAGTTTCGCGACAGATTCGGCACGACGATGTAGGACGTAAATAGTGAATTTACGATAGAGCAATTTTTAGCCTTAGCGATCTAAACAAAAGTTGTAGAATACGTTAAACCGAGAGCGTGCATAAAAGGAACGTCCAAATCTGACTTCGTATGAGGAAGTTATGATTTTTCTAAGTTTCAGCTTAGCAGTATGCAGCCCAAAACTCGATATTTAGATCGAGTGATTTTTAGCCAAAACAATCTAAACGAGAATCGAATATCTCGTTAATATTAGTGCAATCGTAAAAAGACAGACGAAAACGGACGTCAGATAAAGAAGTTATGAATTTATAACGGACTTTTCCTGTCCCGGCCTACTAAAAATATAATATTAAAAATAAAGTCAAAATCAGTCGACGGAGTCTAAATGAAAGTTGTTGAACATAATCTCACCTACGCGTGGATATAAAGAACGTCGAAAACGGAGCTCGTATGCGAAATATATTAATTTCTGAAGTTTGGGGCACGAACTTCAACCTGTGTCAGAACTCACGACGTGAACATAGAGTTCACGATGTGAACTTAGTGATTGACACCTTCAGAGCCTGACAGACTGATGCCGCGACTACGCACCAGATGACGACCAAGTTCACGACGTGAACAAGCCTGATTCACGACGTGAATAGCGAAATTCAGCCCTATAAATAGAAATCGAAGGCAGCCGGTTTTGGTTGCTAATTTCTCAACCTCTCTCCTACTTTTCTCATCATTAAGCCTACTTTTAGCCCCCCGAAGTCCTGATATCATCCCCGACACACGAAGCAAGTCCCGAAGCCTCGAAGATCCCAAGAAAAAGAGTTTTCGAGCCGAAACTCTGCCCGCGTGAAGCCCGGTTTTGAAGATATCCCGGTTTCATCAAAGAATATTACTATAAGAGCCGTAGTGCTGTCCGATCATCGTTTTATCAGGTGAGTGTATAGTCACTTTCATCTTACAGATAGATATGAAGTATTTTATATAAAATACGTGCTATGTGTATATATGTTGTTTTTTATTTGAGATGGACGTTGAATGAATGTTTTATACAGATTTTAAACTGTATATATGTATTTTATATCTACAAATATGTCGGGTAAAACATGGGTAGATAAAGAATGAAGGATGAAAGATGGAATATATGTACGTTGGTAGCTATGGATTTAGTACTGTATAGATGTACGTTGGTAGCTATGGATTTAGTACTGTATAGATGTACGTTGGTAGCTATGGATTTAGTACTGTATAGATGTACGTTGGTAGCTATGGATTTAGTATCGTATAGATGAACCTTGGCAGCTATGGACTTAGTGCCTGTTGTATGAATCTCAGGCAGCGATGGACTTCGTTCCTATTCCTTAGGATAATCCTTAGGAATGAATGAGTGAAGGATGATTGATTCTTAGGGTAAATTCTTAAGAATTAAATGAAATAATAGGGATGAGTATTGGGTTGATTGTTTGATGATTGAATATAATAATTATATTATTGTGGGTTGAAAACCCTATATGCTCACCAGGCCCCCAAGCCTGACCCACTCAGTTTTTCTTTGTATTACAGGTAGTGGCACCAGTGCATAAGTTGGATGACTTATCAAGATATTTTGGATATAGACCAGTAGTTGTAAATAAATGTTGTAAGGTTTGTTTAGTACTCTTTATGCTTTTGGTCTGTATCGGAACATGACATCCCGAGATTTTGTTATTTAATGAAAATACGTTTCCTTAAGAAATGTTTTGATAAATTCTTATCATATTTTTTTTGGGAACAAATTCCGCAACTCTTTTAATCAAAGGATTACTCTGATTTTATAAAACAAAGCATAAAGAAATCGGTCTTTTCTGGCCGTGAAAATGGGGATGTCACAGTTGGGATCAGAGTATTAGTTTAAGCGAACTAGGAATTTGTAGGATTTCTAGACTTAAACTTAGAATGCTAAGCGATGATTGTGAGATGAGTGTCTACCATATTTTAGACACGAGCACTAGTATATTTTAGGAAAGATGCCTAAATTGCTTTTATGTGCTAAATGCTATATGTTTGCCATATATGATATTGTTTGTTCGGATCTATGGTCTGTTGCCGACCGGATCTGGAAACCTTATGTGTTTAGGATTCTAAGCGTACGACTACGATATTAGAACTAGCATGTAAACGTTTCGAGGTGATAAGGATGATTTAAACGTCTATCGAAATAGAGATCTAAATTCGCCTAATTTGGTGTATAGATCGAAATGGCAAGCACACAAAGTGGATTGGGAAACGATAACCCGCAGCCTGAGCCACACGTGATTGAGAGTGCACCAGAAATAACAGTTGCACCTGATCCAATCACGATGGCAGGAGTACAAGCAATGGTACGGACGATGTTGGATCAACTGATGGAAGAGACAAAACGTTTACTTCAACAAAGTAAGGATGAACTTATTGTTCCAATACGTTAGGAACCTGCTCTTGGGGCAACTATCTGGGTTGCTAAGTCTATTGAAGAAATAATCAACGACAGGACCACCAACAAGGTTGAAGTTGGCAAGAAGAGGAAATTTGAGGGGTCTACAAGGTCCAACAAGATCAATATGTTCTTAAAGTCTGGAAAAAGAGGAGGTAAAGAAAAATGGTGCAGGAAGTGCAAAAATAAACACTCTGGAAGGAAGGTGACTTGCTTCAAGTGTGGAGAGACTGGGCATTACGCCAATGAGTGTACGCTTCCCAAGAGGGTGTGTTACGGATGTAGGGAAGGAGGACATATTTTTAGGGACTGCCCGAAGAAAAATGAAGTAGCAAGGCCGAGCGCACCGCCAACGCCAAGGGAATTTCAGAATATCCTCGACGAAGCAAATAACAACGCTAGGAATTAGAAGTAAAGACTTGATGCCCGAAGATTAAGTTATGAAGTAGCAATGTGAATAGTAGCATGTGGTATAGCCTATTAGAGGAATAGTATAGGGTAAACTTGAACCTCTGTGTAATCGTTTCAAGAAATAATATAAACCCTAGTGTTGTTATCTGATGTATTGAATGACATCTATCGGAAGATATCGTAAGTGGTATCTTGCCTTTAGAATATGTCTGATAAAATAACAGTACGTTTAAAGGAGTACGGTACGTCTGAAGTACACCTTCGATTGGCAGGATGATGGAACGGTTGGCGTAATTCTTGAAGTTGTCCCATCGTCTAGCATTTCCATCACCAATCGAGTTGAAGCATGGTTGATGATTGAAGATATGCATGAAAGAAGTCCTAGTAGAGCCTAGGGAAATTTTTATGATTATTTGGACACATTCGTATGTGTTCAATTGTTTTGTGATTTTAGGAGATAAGAACTTGGGGACTGCGAGACAATACTTGGGACGAGTATGAGTACGTGTGAATGGTAGTAGAGGCCTATACTACCGGAAGCATAGGACTCACACTTGGATCAGGGAAAGTCACAAGGTTACCAAGAAGCTAGTAATTGATTCCATTTTATTCAAGTATGTCATTACCATTGTTTCGGTAATAACTATGCAGATGATTGTTATTCCGACCCTAGTGGTCATATCAAATTGAGTCCGACTATGATGAGTTTGTTACGTGGTTCGGAGAACCAAGTTCAATGTAGCATCTGACTTAAGCCGGAAGATTGAAATCAAAGCGATTGATAGTATCGCGCTCGTTGTTAAAGAAGTTAGTAGCTAGAAATGCTACGTGCTAAAAATGTGATTATATCACATTAGAATATGAAGGAAGGTATATTCCATTCTGGAATTTGACTCTAAGAGACTTGAGTCTAAGCGTTGCATCCTACGATGAGAGGTCATTAGAACATGATCCATCGGTCTGTTACAATAAATGAAGGAAAGTACTTATTCTAAGAAGAAAAAGGAGTCCTCAATAAGGATTTACTTTGTAACTCGAAGGTTACGATTGAAAGTCCAACATAGTACGAGGAGCAGGTGCAAGATTGAGCATCGCATGCGGTCAAGAAGTCCAAGAGTTAGATACTCATTCGAAGAAACATAGAAGTACGATTATTACCTAGGATGAAAATATTACGTATGAAATCATTATACCATACCTATTTCGTTGATGATTCCGGGACGTAACCATCCTAAGGGGGAGATAATTGTAACGCCCGTAGATCCGGGCTAGTCAATTTAGAGACGATTAGCGTCAAAAATGACTTTATGATAGAAGAGTGTTTAGAATAAATAAGCTTAACCAAGTTGTAGTATATGTCACAAGGTTTCCGTACATATAAAGAACGCTGAAATCCGAGTTATAACGAAGAAGTTATGACCTGTCGAAGTTTTGCGACAGATTCGGCACGACGCTGTAGGACGTAAATAGTGAATTTACGATAGAGCAATTTTTAGCCTTAGCGATCTAAACGAAAGTTGTACAATACGTTAAACCGAGAGCGTGCATAAAAGGAACGTCCAAATCTGACTTCGTATGGGGAAGTTATGATTTTTCTAAGTTTCAGCTTAGCAGTATGCAGCCCAAAACTCGATATTTAGATCGAGTGATTTTTAGCCGAAACAATCTAAAAGAGAATCGAAGATCTCGTTAATAGTAGTGCAACGGTAAAAAGACAGACGAAAACGGACGTCAGATGAAAAAGTTATGAATTTATGACGGACTTTTCCTGTCCCGACCTACTAAAAATATAATATTAAAAATGAAGTCAAAATCAGCCGACGGAGTCTAAATGAAAGTTGTAGAGCATAATCTTACCTACGCGTGGATATAAAGAAAGTTGAAAATGGAGCTCGTATGCAAAAGATATGAATTTCTGAAGTTCGGGGCACGAACTTCAACCTGTGTCAGAACTCACGACGTGAACTCAGTGATTGACACCTTCAGAGCCTGACAGACTGATGCCGCGACTACGCACCAGATGACGACCAAGTTCACGACGTGAACAAGCCTGATTCACGACGTGAATAGCGAAATTCAGCCCTATAAATAGAAATCGAAGGCAGCCGGTTTTGGTTGCTAATTTCTCAACCTCTCTCCTACTTTTCTCATCATTAAGCCTACTTTTAGCCCCCCGAAGTCCCTATATCATCCCCGACACCCGAAGCAAGTCCCGAAGCCTCGAAGATCCCAAGAAAAAGAGTTTTCGAGCCGAAACTCTGCCCGCGTGAAGCCCGGTTTTTGAAGATATCTTGGTTTCATCAAAGAATATTGCTATAAGAGCCGTAGTGTTGTCCGATCATCGTTTTATCAGGTGAGTGTATAGTCACTTTCATCTTACAGATAGATATGAAGTATTTTATATAAAATACGTGCTATGTGTATATATGTTGTTTGTTTATTTGAGATGGACGTTGAATAAATGTTTTATACAGATTTTAAACTGTATATATGTATTTTATATCTACAAATATGTCGGGTAAAACATGGGTAGATAAAGAATGAAGGATGAAAGATGGAATATATGTACGTTGGTAGCTATGGATTTAGTATTGTATAGATGTACGTTGGTAGCTATGGATTTAGTACTGTATAGATGTACGTTGGTAGCTATGGATTTAGTATTGTATAGATGTACGTTGGTAGCTATGGATTTAGTATCGTATAGATGAACCTTGGCAGCTATGGACTTAGTGCCTGTTGTATGAATCTCGGGCAGCGATGGACTTCGTGCCTATTCCTTAGGATAATCCTTAGGAATGAATGAGTGAAGGATGATTGATTCTTAGGGTAATATCTTAAGAATTAAATGAAATAATGGGGATGGGTAATTGGGTTGATTGTTTGATGATTGAATATAATAATTATATTATTGTGGGTTGAAAACCCTATATGCTCACCAGGCCCCCAAGCCTGACCCACTCAGTTTTTCTTTGTATTACAGGTAGTGGCACCAGTGCATAAGTTGGATGACTTATCAAGATATTTTGGATATAGACCAGTAGTTGTAAATAACTGTTGTAAGGTTTGTTTAGTACTGTTTATGCTTTTGGTCTGTATCGGAACATGACATCCCGAGATTTTGTTATTTAATGAAAATACGTTTCCTTAAGAAATGTTTTGATAAATTCTTATCATATTTTTTTTGGGAACAAATTCCGCAACTCTTTTAATCAAAGGATTACTCTGATTTTATAAAACAAAGCATAAAGAAATCGGTCTTTTCTGGCCGTGAAAATGGGGATGTCACAGTTGGGATCAGAGTATTAGTTTAAGCGAACTAGGAATTTGTAGGATTTCTAGACTTAAACTTAGAATGCTAAGCGATGATTGTGAGATGAGTGTCTACCATATTTTAGACACGAGCACTAGTATATTTTAGGAAAGATGCCTAAATTGCTTTTATGTGCTAAATGCTATATGTTTGCCATATATGATATTGTTTGTTCGGATCTATGGTCTGTTGCCGACCGGATCTGGAAACCTTATGTGTTTAGGATTCTAAGCGTACGACTACGATATTAGAACTAGCATGTAAACGTTTCGAGGTGATAAGGATGATTTAAACGTCTATCGAAATAGAGATCTAAATTCGCCTAATTTGGTGTATAGATCGAAATGGCAAGCACACAAAGTGGATTGGGAAACGATAACCCGCAGCCTGAGCCACACGTGATTGAGAGTGCACCAGAAATAACAGCTGCACCTGATCCAATCACGATGGCAGGAGTACAAGCAATGGTACGGACGATGTTGGATCAACTGATGGAAGAGACAAAACGTTTACTTCAACAAAGTAAGGATGAACTTATTGTTCCAATACGTTAGGAACCTGCTCTTGGGGCAACTATCTGGGTTGCTAAGTCTATTGAAGAAATAATCAACGACAGGACCACCAACAAGGTTGAAGTTGGCAAGAAGAGGAAATTTGAGGGGTCTACAAGGTCCAACAAGATCAATATGTTCTTAAAGTCTGGAAAAAGAGGAGGTAAAGAAAAATGGTGCGGGAAGTGCAAAAATAAACACTCTGGAAGGAAGGTGACTTGCTTCAAGTGTGGAGAGACTGGGCATTACGCCAATGAGTGTACGCTTCCCAAGAGGGTGTGTTACGGATGTAGGGAAGGAGGACATATTTTTAGGGACTGCCCGAAGAAAAATGAAGTAGCAAGGCCGAGCGCACCGCCAACGCCAAGGGAATTTCAGAATATCCTCGACGAAGCAAATAACAACGCTAGGAATTAGAAGTAAAGACTTGATGCCCGAAGATTAAGTTATGAAGTAGCAATGTGAATAGTAGCATGTGGTATAGCCTATTAGAGGAATAGTATAGGGTAAACTTGAACCTCTGTGTAATCGTTTCAAGAAATAATATAAACCCTAGTGTTGTTATCTGATGTATTGAATGACATCTATCGGAAGATATCGTAAGTGGTATCTTGCCTTTAGAATATGTCTGATAAAATAACAGTACGTTTAAAGGAGTACGGTACGTCTGAAGTACACCTTCGATTGGCAGGATGATGGAACGGTTGGCGTAATTCTTGAAGTTGTCCCATCGTCTAGCATTTCCATCACCAATCGAGTTGAAGCATGGTTGATGATTGAAGATATGCATGAAAGAAGTCCTAGTAGAGCCTAGGGAAATTTTTATGATTATTTGGACACATTCGTATGTGTTCAATTGTTTTGTGATTTTAGGAGATAAGAACTTGGGGACTGCGAGACAATACTTGGGACGAGTATGAGTACGTGTGAATGGTAGTAGAGGCCTATACTACCGGAAGCATAGGACTCACACTTGGATCAGGGAAAGTCACAAGGTTACCAAGAAGCTAGTAATTGATTCCATTTTATTCAAGTATGTCATTACCATTGTTTCGGTAATAACTATGCAGATGATTGTTATTCCGACCCTAGTGGTCATATCAAATTGAGTCCGACTATGATGAGTTTGTTACGTGGTTCGGAGAACCAAGTTCAATGTAGCATCTGACTTAAGCCGGAAGATTGAAATCAAAGCGATTGATAGTATCGCGCTCGTTGTTAAAGAAGTTAGTAGCTAGAAATGCTACGTGCTAAAAATGTGATTATATCACATTAGAATATGAAGGAAGGTATATTCCATTCTGGAATTTGACTCTAAGAGACTTGAGTCTAAGCGTTGCATCATACGATGAGAGGTCATTAGAACATGATCCATCGGTCTGTTACAATAAATGAAGGAAAATACTTATTCTAAGAAGAAAAACGAGTCCTCAATAAGGATTTACTTTGTAACTCGAAGGTTACGATTGAAAGTCCAACATAGTACGAGGAGCAGGTGCAAGATTGAGCATCGCATGCGGTCAAGAAGTCCAAGAGTTAGATACTCATTCGAAGAAACATAGAAGTACGATTATTACCTAGGATGAAAATATTACGTATGAAATCATTATACCATACCTATTTCGTTGATGATTCCGGGACGTAACCATCCTAAGGGGGAGATAATTGTAACGCCCGTAGATCCGGGCTAGTCAATTTAGAGACGATTAGCGTCAAAAATGACTTTATGATAGAAGAGTGTTTAGAATAAATAAGCTTAACCAAGTTGTAGTATATGTCACAAGGTTTCCGTACATATAAAGAACGCTGAAATCCGAGTTATAACGAAGAAGTTATGACCTGTCGAAGTTTCGCGACAGATTCGGCACGACGCTGTAGGACGTAAATAGTGAATTTACGATAGAGCAATTTTTAGCCTTAGCGATCTAAACGAAAGTTGTAGAATACGTTAAACCGAGAGCGTGCATAAAAGGAACGTCCAAATCTGACTTCGTATGGGGAAGTTATGATTTTTCTAAGTTTCAGCTTAGCAGTATGCAGCCCAAAACTCGATATTTAGATCGAGTGATTTTTAGCCGAAACAATCTAAAAGAGAATCGAAGATCTCGTTAATAGTAGTGCAACGGTAAAAAAACAGACGAAAACGGACGACAGATGAAAAAGTTATGAATTTATGACGGACTTTTCATGTCCCGACCTACTAAAAATATAATATTAAAAATGAAGTCAAAATCAGCCGACGGAGTCTAAATGAAAGTTGTAGAGCATAATCTTACCTACGCGTGGATATAAAGAAAGTTGAAAATGGAGCTCGTATGCAAAAGATATGAATTTCTGAAGTTCGGGGCACGAACTTCAACCTGTGTCAGAACTCACGACGTGAACTCAGTGATTGACACCTTCAGAGCCTGACAGACTAATGTGGTGACTACGCACCTGATGATGACCAAGTTCACGACGTGAACAAGCCTGATTCACGACGTGAATAGCGAAATTCAGCCCTATAAATAAAAATCGAATGCAGCCGGTTTTGGTTGCTAATTTCTCAACCTCTCTCCTACTTTTCTCATCATTAAGCCTACTTTTAGCCCCCCGAAGTCCCTATATCATCCCCGACACCCGAAGCAAGTCCCGAAGCTTCGAAAATCCCAAGAAAAAGAGTTTTCGAGCCGAAACTCTGCCCGCGTGAAGCCCGGTTTTTGAAGATATCTTGGTTTCATCAAAGAATATTGCTATAAGAGCCGTAGTGTTGTCCGATCATCGTTTTATCAGGTGAGTGTATAGTCACTTTCATCTTACAGATAGATATGAAGTATTTTATATAAAATACGTGCTATGTGTATATATGTTGTTTTTTATTTGAGATGGACGTTGAATAAATGTTTTATACAGATTTTAAACTGTATATATGTATTTTATATCTACAAATATGTCGGGTAAAACATGGGTAGATAAAGAATGAAGGATGAAAGATGGAATATATGTACGTTGGTAGCTATGGATTTAGTACTGTATAGATGTACGTTGGTAGCTATGGATTTAGTACTGTATAGATGTACGTTGGTAGCTATGGATTTAGTGTATAGATGTACGTTGGTAGCTATGGATTTAGTATCGTATAGATGAACCTTGGCAGCTATGGACTTAGTGCCTGTTGTATGAATCTCGGGCAGCGATGGACTTCGTGCCTATTCCTTAGGATAATCCTTAGGAATGAATGAGTGAAGGATGATTGATTCTTAGGGTAATATCTTAAGAATTAAATGAAATAATGGGGATGGGTAATTGGGTTGATTGTTTGATGATTGAATATAATAATTATATTATTGTGGGTTGAAAACCCTATATGCTCACCAGGCCCCCAAGCCTGACCCACTCAGTTTTTCTTTGTATTACAGGTAGTGGCACCAGTGCATAAGTTGGATGACTTATCAAGATATTTTGGATATAGACCAGTAGTTGTAAATAACTGTTGTAAGGTTTGTTTAGTACTGTTTATGCTTTTGGTCTGTATCGGAACATGACATCCCGAGATTTTGTTATTTAATGAAAATACGTTTCCTTAAGAAATGTTTTGATAAATTCTTATCATATTTTTTTTGGGAACAAATTCCGCAACTCTTTTAATCAAAGGATTACTCTGATTTTATAAAACAAAGCATAAAGAAATCGGTCTTTTCTGGCCGTGAAAATGGGGATGTCACAGTTGGTATCAGAGTATTAGTTTAAGCGAACTAGGAATTTGTAGGATTTCTAGACTTAAACTTAGAATGCTAAGCGATGATTGTGAGATGAGTGTCTACCATATTTTAGACACGAGCACTAGTATATTTTAGGAAAGATGCCTAAATTGCTTTTATGTGCTAAATGCTATATGTTTGCCATATATGATATTGTTTGTTCGGATCTATGGTCTGTTGCCGACCGGATCTGGAAACCTTATGTGTTTAGGATTCTAAGCGTACGACTACGATATTAGAACTAGCATGTAAACGTTTCGAGGTTATAAGGATGATTTAAACGTCTATCGAAATAGAGATCTAAATTCGCCTAATTTGGTGTATAGATCGAAATGGCAAGCACACAAAGTGGATTGGGAAACGATAACCCGCAGCCTGAGCCACACGTGATTGAGAGTGCACCAGAAATAACAGTTGCACCTGATCCAATCACGATGGCAGGAGTATAAGCAATGGTACGGACGATGTTGGATCAACTGATGGAAGAGACAAAACGTTTACTTCAACAAAGTAAGGATGAACTTATTGTTCCAATACGTTAGGAACCTGCTCTTGGGGCAACTATCTGGGTTGCTAAGTCTATTGAAGAAATAATCAACGACAGGACCACCAACAAGGTTGAAGTTGGCAAGAAGAGGAAATTTGAGGGGTCTACAAGGTCCAACAAGATCAATATGTTCTTAAAGTCTGGAAAAAGAGGAGGTAAAGAAAAATGGTGCAGGAAGTGCAAAAATAAACACTCTGGAAGGAAGGTGACTTGCTTCAAGTGTGGAGAGACTGGGCATTACGCCAATGAGTGTACGCTTCCCAAGAGGGTGTGTTACGGATGTAGGGAAGGAGGACATATTTTTAGGGACTGCCCGAAGAAAAATGAAGTAGCAAGGCCGAGCGCACCGCCAACGCCAAGGGAATTTCAGAATATCCTCGACGAAGCAAATAACAACGCTAGGAATTAGAAGTAAAGACTTGATGCCCGAAGATTAAGTTATGAAGTAGCAATGTGAATAGTAGCATGTGGTATAGCCTATTAGAGGAATAGTATAGGGTAAACTTGAACCTCTGTGTAATCGTTTCAAGAAATAATATAAACCCTAGTGTTGTTATCTGATGTATTGAATGACATCTATCGGAAGATATCGTAAGTGGTATCTTGCCTTTAGAATATGTCTGATAAAATAACAGTACGTTTAAAGGAGTACGGTACGTCTGAAGTACACCTTCGATTGGCAGGATGATGGAACGGTTGGCGTAATTCTTGAAGTTGTCCCATCGTCTAGCATTTCCATCACCAATCGAGTTGAAGCATGGTTGATGATTGAAGATATGCATGAAAGAAGTCCTAGTAGAGCCTAGGGAAATTTTTATGATTATTTGGACACATTCGTATGTGTTCAATTGTTTTGTGATTTTAGGAGATAAGAACTTGGGGACTGCGAGACAATACTTGGGACGAGTATGAGTACGTGTGAATGGTAGTAGAGGCCTATACTACCGGAAGCATAGGACTCACACTTGGATCAGGGAAAGTCACAAGGTTACCAAGAAGCTAGTAATTGATTCCATTTTATTCAAGTATGTCATTACCATTGTTTCGGTAATAACTATGCAGATGATTGTTATTCTGACCCTAGTGGTCATATCAAATTGAGTCCGACTATGATGAGTTTGTTACGTGGTTCGGAGAACCAAGTTCAATGTAGCATCTGACTTAAGCCGGAAGATTGAAATCAAAGCGATTGATAGTATCGCGCTCGTTGTTAAAGAAGTTAGTAGCTAGAAATGCTACGTGCTAAAAATGTGATTATATCACATTAGAATATGAAGGAAGGTATATTCCATTCTGGAATTTGACTCTAAGAGACTTGAGTCTAAGCGTTGCATCATACGATGAGAGGTCATTAGAACATGATCCATCGGTCTGTTACAACAAATGAAGGAAAGTACTTATTCTAAGAAGAAAAAGGAGTCCTCAATAAGGATTTACTTTGTAACTCGAAGGTTACGATTGAAAGTCCAACATAGTACGAGGAGCAGGTGCAAGATTGAGCATCGCATGCGGTCAAGAAGTCCAAGAGTTAGATACTCATTCGAAGAAACATAGAAGTACGATTATTACCTAGGATGAAAATATTACATATGAAATCATTATACCAGACCTATTTCGTTGATGATTCCGGGACGTAACCATCCTAAGGGGGAGATAATTGTAACGCCCGTAGATCCGGGCTAATCAATTTAGAGACGATTAGCGTCAAAAATGACTTTATGATAGAAGAGTGTTTAGAATAAATAAGCTTAACCAAGTTGTAGTATATGTCACAAGGTTTCCGTACATATAAAGAACGCTGAAATCCGAGTTATAACGAAGAAGTTATGACCTGTCGAAGTTTTGCGACAGATTCGGCACGACGCTGTAGGACGTAAATAGTGAATTTACGATAGAGCAATTTTTAGCCTTAGCGATCTAAACGAAAGTTGTACAATACGTTAAACCGAGAGCGTGCATAAAAGGAACGTCCAAATCTGACTTCGTATGGGGAAGTTATGATTTTTCTAAGTTTCAGCTTAGCAGTATGCAGCCCAAAACTCGATATTTAGATCGAGTGATTTTTAGCCGAAACAATCTAAAAGAGAATCGAAGATCTCGTTAATAGTAGTGCAACGGTAAAAAGACAGACGAAAACGGACGTCAGATGAAAAAGTTATGAATTTATGACGGACTTTTCCTGTCCCGACCTACTAAAAATATAATATTAAAAATGAAGTCAAAATCAGCCGACGGAGTCTAAATGAAAGTTGTAGAGCATAATCTTACCTACGCGTAGATATAAAGAAAGTTGAAAATGGAGCTCGTATGCAAAAGATATGAATTTCTGAAGTTCGGGGCACGAACTTCAACCTGTGTCAGAACTCACGACGTGAACTCAGTGATTGACACCTTCAGAGCCTGACAGACTGATGCCGCGACTACGCACCAGATGACGACCAAGTTCACGACGTGAACAAGCCTGATTCACGACGTGAATAGCGAAATTCAGCCCTATAAATAGAAATCGAAGGCAGCCGGTTTTGGTTGCTAATTTCTCAACCTCTCTCCTACTTTTCTCATCATTAAGCCTACTTTTAGCCCCCCGAAGTCCCTATATCATCCCCGACACCCGAAGCAAGTCCCGAAGCCTCGAAGATCCCAAGAAAAAGAGTTTTCGAGCCGAAACTCTGCCCGCGTGAAGCCCGGTTTTTGAAGATATCTTGGTTTCATCAAAGAATATTGCTATAAGAGCCGTAGTGTTGTCCGATCATCGTTTTATCAGGTGAGTGTATAGTCACTTTCATCTTACAGATAGATATGAAGTATTTTATATAAAATACGTGCTATGTGTATATATGTTGTTTTTTATTTGAGATGGACGTTGAATAAATGTTTTATACAGATTTTAAACTGTATATATGTATTTTATATCTACAAATATGTCGGGTAAAACATGGGTAGATAAAGAATGAAGGATGAAAGATGGAATATATGTACGTTGGTAGCTATGGATTTAGTACTGTATAGATGTACGTTGGTAGCTATGGATTTAGTACTGTATAGATGTACGTTGGTAGCTATGGATTTAGTGTATAGATGTACGTTGGTAGCTATGGATTTAGTATCGTATAGATGAACCTTGGCAGCTATGGACTTAGTGCCTGTTGTATGAATCTCGGGCAGCGATGGACTTCGTGCCTATTCCTTAGGATAATCCTTAGGAATGAATGAGTGAAGGATGATTGATTCTTAGGGTAATATCTTAAGAATTAAATGAAATAATGGGGATGGGTAATTGGGTTGATTGTTTGATGATTGAATATAATAATTATATTATTGTGGGTTGAAAACCCTATATGCTCACCAGGCCCCCAAGCCTGACCCACTCAGTTTTTCTTTGTATTACAGGTAGTGGCACCAGTGCATAAGTTGGATGACTTATCAAGATATTTTGGATATAGACCAGTAGTTGTAAATAACTGTTGTAAGGTTTGTTTAGTACTGTTTATGCTTTTGGTCTGTATCGGAACATGACATCCCGAGATTTTGTTATTTAATGAAAATACGTTTCCTTAAGAAATGTTTTGATAAATTCTTATCATATTTTTTTTGGGAACAAATTCCGCAACTCTTTTAATCAAAGGATTACTCTGATTTTATAAAACAAAGCATAAAGAAATCGGTCTTTTCTGGCCGTGAAAATGGGGATGTCACAGTTGGGATCAGAGTATTAGTTTAAGCGAACTAGGAATTTGTAGGATTTCTAGACTTAAACTTAGAATGCTAAGCGATGATTGTGAGATGAGTGTCTACCATATTTTAGACACGAGCACTAGTATATTTTAGGAAAGATGCCTAAATTGCTTTTATGTGCTAAATGCTATATGTTTGCCATATATGATATTGTTTGTTCGGATCTATGGTCTGTTGCCGACCGGATCTGGAAACCTTATGTGTTTAGGATTCTAAGCGTACGACTACGATATTAGAACTAGCATGTAAACGTTTCGAGGTGATAAGGATGATTTAAACGTCTATCGAAATAGAGATCTAAATTCGCCTAATTTGGTGTATAGATCGAAATGGCAAGCACACAAAGTGGATTGGGAAACGATAACCCGCAGCCTGAGCCACACGTGATTGAGAGTGCACCAGAAATAACAGCTGCACCTGATCCAATCACGATGGCAGGAGTACAAGCAATGGTACGGACGATGTTGGATCAACTGATGGAAGAGACAAAACGTTTACTTCAACAAAGTAAGGATGAACTTATTGTTCCAATACGTTAGGAACCTGCTCTTGGGGCAACTATCTGGGTTGCTAAGTCTATTGAAGAAATAATCAACGACAGGACCACCAACAAGGTTGAAGTTGGCAAGAAGAGGAAATTTGAGGGGTCTACAAGGTCCAACAAGATCAATATGTTCTTAAAGTCTGGAAAAAGAGGAGGTAAAGAAAAATGGTGCAAGAAGTGCAAAAATAAACACTCTGGAAGGAAGGTGACTTGCTTCAAGTGTGGAGAGACTGGGCATTACGCCAATGAGTGTACGCTTCCCAAGAGGGTGTGTTACGGATGTAGGGAAGGAGGACATATTTTTAGGGACTGCCCGAAGAAAAATGAAGTAGCAAGGCCGAGCGCACCGCCAACGCCAAGGGAATTTCAGAATATCCTCGACGAAGCAAATAACAACGCTAGGAATTAGAAGTAAAGACTTGATGCCCGAAGATTAAGTTATGAAGTAGCAATGTGAATAGTAGCATGTGGTATAGCCTATTAGAGGAATAGTATAGGGTAAACTTGAACCTCTGTGTAATCGTTTCAAGAAATAATATAAACCCTAGTGTTGTTATCTGATGTATTGAATGACATCTATCGGAAGATATCGTAAGTGGTATCTTGCCTTTAGAATATGTCTGATAAAATAACAGTACGTTTAAAGGAGTACGGTACGTCTGAAGTACACCTTCGATTGGCAGGATGATGGAACGGTTGGCGTAATTCTTGAAGTTGTCCCATCGTCTAGCATTTCCATCACCAATCGAGTTGAAGCATGGTTGATGATTGAAGATATGCATGAAAGAAGTCCTAGTAGAGCCTAGGGAAATTTTTATGATTATTTGGACACATTCGTATGTGTTCAATTGTTTTGTGATTTTAGGAGATAAGAACTTGGGGACTGCGAGACAATACTTGGGACGAGTATGAGTACGTGTGAATGGTAGTAGAGGCCTATACTACCGGAAGCATAGGACTCACACTTGGATCAGGGAAAGTCACAAGGTTACCAAGAAGCTAGTAATTGATTCCATTTTATTCAAGTATGTCATTACCATTGTTTCGGTAATAACTATGCAGATGATTGTTATTCCGACCCTAGTGGTCATATCAAATTGAGTCCGACTATGATGAGTTTGTTACGTGGTTCGGAGAACCAAGTTCAATGTAGCATCTGACTTAAGCCGGAAGATTGAAATCAAAGCGATTGATAGTATCGCGCTCGTTGTTAAAGAAGTTAGTAGCTAGAAATGCTACGTGCTAAAAATGTGATTATATCACATTAGAATATGAAGGAAGGTATATTCCATTCTGGAATTTGACTCTAAGAGACTTGAGTCTAAGCGTTGCATCATACGATGAGAGGTCATTAGAACATGATCCATCGGTCTGTTACAATAAATGAAGGAAAGTACTTATTCTAAGAAGAAAAAGGAGTCCTCAATAAGGATTTACTTTGTAACTCGAAGGTTACGATTGAAAGTCCAACATAGTACGAGGAGCAGGTGCAAGATTGAGCATCGCATGCGGTCAAGAAGTCCAAGAGTTAGATACTCATTCGAAGAAACATAGAAGTACGATTATTACCTAGGATGAAAATATTACGTATGAAATCATTATACCAGACCTATTTCGTTGATGATTCCGGGACGTAACCATCCTAAGGGGGAGATAATTGTAACGCCCGTAGATCCGGGCTAGTCAATTTAGAGACGATTAGCGTCAAAAATGACTTTATGATAGAAGAGTGTTTAGAATAAATAAGCTTAACCAAGTTGTAGTATATGTCACAAGGTTTCCGTACATATAAAGAACGCTGAAATCCGAGTTATAACGAAGAAGTTATGACCTGTCGAAGTTTCGCGACAGATTCGGCACGACGCTGTAGGACGTAAATAGTGAATTTACGATAGAGCAATTTTTAGCCTTAGCGATCTAAACGAAAGTTATAGAATACGTTAAACCGAGAGCGTGCATAAAAGGAACGTCCAAATCTGACTTCGTATGGGGAAGTTATGATTTTTCTAAGTTTCAGCTTAGCAGTATGCAGCCCAAAACTCGATATTTAGATCGAGTGATTTTTAGCCGAAACAATCTAAAAGAGAATCGAAGATCTCGTTAATAGTAGTGCAACGGTAAAAAAACAGACGAAAACGGACGTCAGATGAAAAAGTTATGAATTTATGACGGACTTTTCATGTCCCGACCTACTAAAAATATAATATTAAAAATGAAGTCAAAATCAGCCGACGGAGTCTAAATGAAAGTTGTAGAGCATAATCTTACCTACGCGTGGATATAAAGAAAGTTGAAAATGGAGCTCGTATGCAAAAGATATGAATTTCTGAAGTTCGGGGCACGAACTTCAACCTGTGTCAGAACTCACGACGTGAACTCAGTGATTGACACCTTCAGAGCCTGACAGACTAATGTGGTGACTACGCACCTGATGATGACCAAGTTCACGACGTAAAAACGCATGGTTCACGACGTGAATAGCAAAATTCAGCCCTATAAATAAAAATCGAATGCAGCCGGTTTTGGTTGCTAATTTCTCAACCTCTCTCCTACTTTTCTCATCATTAAGCCTACTTTTAGCCCCCCGAAGTCCCTATATCATCCCCGACACCCGAAGCAAGTCCCGAAGCCTCGAAAATCCCAAGAAAAAGAGTTTTCGAGCCGAAACTCTGCCCGCGTGAAGCCCGGTTTTTGAAGATATTTTGGTTTCATCAAAGAATATTGCTATAAGAGTCGTAGTGTTGTCCGATCATCGTTTTATCAGGTGAGTGTATAGTCACTTTCATCTTACAGATAGATATGAAGTATTTTATATAAAATACGTGCTATGTGTATATATGTTGTTTTTTATTTGAGATGGACGTTGAATGAATGTTTTATACAGATTTTAAACTGTATATATGTATTTTATATCTACAAATATGTCGGGTAAAACATGGGTAGATAAAGAATGAAGGATGAAAGATGGAATATATGTACGTTGGTAGCTATGGATTTAGTACTGTATAGATGTACGTTGGTAGCTATGGATTTAGTACTGTATAGATGTACGTTGGTAGCTATGGATTTAGTGTATAGATGTACGTTGGTAGCTATGGATTTAGTATCGTATAGATGAACCTTGGCAGCTATGGACTTAGTGCCTGTTGTATGAATCTCGGGCAGCGATGGACTTCGTGCCTATTCCTTAGGATAATCCTTAGGAATGAATGAGTGAAGGATGATTGATTCTTAGGGTAATATCTTAAGAATTAAATGAAATAATGGGGATGGGTAATTGGCTTGATTGTTTGATGATTGAATATAATAATTATATTATTGTGGGTTGAAAACCCTATATGCTCACCAGGCCCCCAAGCCTGACCCACTCAGTTTTTCTTTGTATTACAGGTAGTGGCACCAGTGCATAAGTTGGATGACTTATCAAGATATTTTGGATATAGACCAGTAGTTGTAAATAACTGTTGTAAGGTTTGTTTAGTACTGTTTATGCTTTTGGTCTGTATCGGAACATGACATCCCGAGATTTTGTTATTTAATGAAAATACGTTTCCTTAAGAAATGTTTTGATAAATTCTTATCATATTTTTTTTGGGAACAAATTCCGCAACTCTTTTAATCAAAGGATTACTCTGATTTTATAAAACAAAGCATAAAGAAATCGGTCTTTTCTGGCCGTGAAAATGGGGATGTCACAGTTGGGATCAGAGTATTAGTTTAAGCGAACTAGGAATTTGTAGGATTTCTAGACTTAAACTTAGAATGCTAAGCGATGATTGTGAGATGAGTGTCTACCATATTTTAGACACGAGCACTAGTATATTTTAGGAAAGATGCCTAAATTGCTTTTATGTGCTAAATGCTATATGTTTGCCATATATGATATTGTTTGTTCGGATCTATGGTCTGTTGCCGACCGGATCTGGAAACCTTATGTGTTTAGGATTCTAAGCGTACGACTACGATATTAGAACTAGCATGTAAACGTTTCGAGGTGATAAGGATGATTTAAACGTCTATCGAAATAGAGATCTAAATTCGCCTAATTTGGTGTATAGATCGAAATGGCAAGCACACAAAGTGGATTGGGAAACGATAACCCGCAGCCTGAGCCACACGTGATTGAGAGTGCACCAGAAATAACAGTTGCACCTGATCCAATCACGATGGCAGGAGTACAAGCAATGGTACGGACGATGTTGGATCAACTGATGGAAGAGACAAAACGTTTACTTCAACAAAGTAAGGATGAACTTATTGTTCCAATACGTTAGGAACCTGCTCTTGGGGCAACTATCTGGGTTGCTAAGTCTATTGAAGAAATAATCAACGACAGGACCACCAACAAGGTTGAAGTTGGCAAGAAGAGGAAATTTGAGGGGTCTACAAGGTCCAACAAGATCAATATGTTCTTAAAGTCTGGAAAAAGAGGAGGTAAAGAAAAATGGTGCAGGAAGTGCAAAAATAAACACTCTGGAAGGAAGGTGACTTGCTTCAAGTGTGGAGAGACTGGGCATTACGCCAATGAGTGTACGCTTCCCAAGAGGGTGTGTTACGGATGTAGGGAAGGAGGACATATTTTTAGGGACTGCCCGAAGAAAAATGAAGTAGCAAGGCCGAGCGCACCGCCAACGCCAAGGGAATTTCAGAATATCCTCGACGAAGCAAATAACAACGCTAGGAATTAGAAGTAAAGACTTGATGCCCGAAGATTAAGTTATGAAGTAGCAATGTGAATAGTAGCATGTGGTATAGCCTATTAGAGGAATAGTATAGGGTAAACTTGAACCTCTGTGTAATCGTTTCAAGAAATAATATAAACCCTAGTGTTGTTATCTGATGTATTGAATGACATCTATCGGAAGATATCGTAAGTGGTATCTTGCCTTTAGAATATGTCTGATAAAATAACAGTACGTTTAAAGGAGTACGGTACGTCTGAAGTACACCTTCGATTGGCAGGATGATGGAACGGTTGGCGTAATTCTTGAAGTTGTCCCATCGTCTAGCATTTCCATCACCAATCGAGTTGAAGCATGGTTGATGATTGAAGATATGCATGAAAGAAGTCCTAGTAGAGCCTAGGGAAATTTTTATGATTATTTGGACACATTCGTATGTGTTCAATTGTTTTGTGATTTTAGGAGATAAGAACTTGGGGACTGCGAGACAATACTTGGGACGAGTATGAGTACGTGTGAATGGTAGTAGAGGCCTATACTACCGGAAGCATAGGACTCACACTTGGATCAGGGAAAGTCACAAGGTTACCAAGAAGCTAGTAATTGATTCCATTTTATTCAAGTATGTCATTACCATTGTTTCGGTAATAACTATGCAGATGATTGTTATTCCGACCCTAGTGGTCATATCAAATTGAGTCCGACTATGATGAGTTTGTTACGTGGTTCGGAGAACCAAGTTCAATGTAGCATCTGACTTAAGCCGGAAGATTGAAATCAAAGCGATTGATAGTATCGCGCTCGTTGTTAAAGAAGTTAGTAGCTAGAAATGCTACGTGCTAAAAATGTGATTATATCACATTAGAATATGAAGGAAGGTATATTCCATTCTGGAATTTGACTCTAAGAGACTTGAGTCTAAGCGTTGCATCATACGATGAGAGGTCATTAGAACATGATCCATCGGTCTGTTACAATAAATGAAGGAAAGTACTTATTCTAAGAAGAAAAAGGAGTCCTCAATAAGGATTTACTTTGTAACTCGAAGGTTACGATTGAAAGTCCAACATAGTACGAGGAGCAGGTGCAAGATTGAGCATCGCATGCGGTCAAGAAGTCCAAGAGTTAGATACTCATTCGAAGAAACATAGAAGTACGATTATTACCTAGGATGAAAATATTACGTATGAAATCATTATACCAGACCTATTTCGTTGATGATTCCGGGACGTAACCATCCTAAGGGGGAGATAATTGTAACGCCCGTAGATCCGGGCTAGTCAATTTAGAGACGATTAGCGTCAAAAATGACTTTATGATAGAAGAGTGTTTAGAATAAATAAGCTTAACCAAGTTGTAGTATATGTCACAAGGTTTCCGTACATATAAAGAACGCTGAAATCCGAGTTATAACGAAGAAGTTATGACCTGTCGAAGTTTCGCGACAGATTCGGCACGACGCTGTAGGACGTAAATAGTGAATTTACGATAGAGCAATTTTTAGCCTTAGCGATCTAAACGAAAGTTGTAGAATACGTTAAACCGAGAGCGTGCATAAAAGGAACGTCCAAATCTGACTTCGTATGGGGAAGTTATGATTTTTCTAAGTTTCAGCTTAGTAGTATGCAGCCCAAAACTCGATATTTAGATCGAGTGATTTTTAGCCGAAACAATCTAAAAGGGAATCGAAGATCTCGTTAATAGTAGTGCAACGGTAAAAAGACAGACGAAAACGGCCGTCAGATGAAAAAGTTATGAATTTATGACGGACTTTTCCTGTCCCGACCTACTAAAAATATAATATTAAAAATGAAGTCAAAATCAGCCGACGGAGTCTAAATGAAAGTTGTAGAGCATAATCTTACCTACGCGTGGATATAAAGAAAGTTGAAAATGGAGCTCGTATGCAAAAGATATGAATTTCTGAAGTTCGGGGCACGAACTTCAACCTGTGTCAGAACTCACGACGTGAACTCAGTGATTGACACCTTCAGAGCCTGACAGACTGATGCCGCGACTACGCACCAGATGACGACCAAGTTCACGACGTGAACAAGCCTGATTCACGACGTGAATAGCGAAATTCAGCCCTATAAATAGAAATCGAAGGCAGCCGGTTTTGGTTGCTAATTTCTCAACCTCTCTCCTACTTTTCTCATCATTAAGCCTACTTTTAGCCCCCCGAAGTCCCTATATCATCCCCGACACCCGAAGCAAGTCCCGAAGCCTAGAAGATCCCAAGAAAAAGAGTTTTCGAGCCGAAACTCTGCCCGCGTGAAGCCCGGTTTTTGAAGATATCTTGGTTTCATCAAAGAATATTGCTATAAGAGCCGTAGTGTTGTCCGATCATCGTTTTATCAGGTGAGTGTATAGTCACTTTCATCTTACAGATAGATATGAAGTATTTTATATAAAATACGTGCTATGTGTATATATGTTATTTGTTTATTTGAGATGGACGTTGAATAAATGTTTTATACAGATTTTAAACTGTATATATGTATTTTATATCTACAAATATGTCGGGTAAAACATGGGTAGATAAAGAATGAAGGATGAAAGATGGAATATATGTACGTTGGTAGCTATGGATTTAGTATTGTATAGATGTACGTTGGTAGCTATGGATTTAGTACTGTATAGATGTACGTTGGTAGCTATGGATTTAGTATTGTATAGATGTACGTTGGTAGCTATGGATTTAGTATCGTATAGATGAACCTTGGCAGCTATGGACTTAGTGCCTGTTGTATGAATCTCGGGCAGCGATGGACTTCGTGCATATTCCTTAGGATAATCCTTAGGAATGAATGAGTGAAGGATGATTGATTCTTAGGGTAATATCTTAAGAATTAAATGAAATAATGGGGATGGGTAATTGGGTTGATTGTTTGATGATTGAATATAATAATTATATTATTGTGGGTTGAAAATCCTATATGCTCACCAGGCCCCCAAGCCTGACCCACTCAGTTTTTCTTTGTATTACAGGTAGTTGCACCAGTGCATAAGTTGGATGACTTGTCAAGATATTTTGGATATAGACCAGTAGTTGTAAATAACTGTTGTAAGGTTTGTTTAGTACTGTTTATGCTTTTGGTCTGTATCGGAACATGACATCCCGAGATTTTGTTATTTAATGAAAATACGTTTCCTTAAGAAATGTTTTGATAAATTCTTATCATATTTTTTTTGGGAACAAATTCCGCAACTCTTTTAATCAAAGGATTACTCTGATTTTATAAAACAAAGCATAAAGAAATCGGTCTTTTCTGGCCGTGAAAATGGGGATGTCACAAAAACCCATGTAGATCACGAGTCTTTGGACTTACGTATGTTTGTGATAGGTATTCAAGTATAAAATTAGAAGTCAAAGCGGACTAATAGTAACTATGACAATGAATCAGAGAAGGTTTTGTTATCCTTTTCATTTATACTATAGTTGTTGATATTGTTTTGTAACACTGAAAGTTGTAAACTCTGATAATGATTTGAAAGTTTTTGTAAAACCCCATTTTTTATGAATGTATAATGGTGTTTTAAAAGTACATATTATATTCCTGATCCATATATAGTTGAGAATAAGGGATTTGCCAGGAATATTACGTTCATTGTTAGACCATACAACCCCAAAGAATGCATGTGACATCCACAAATCCTAAGATGCAACAACTTTCAGTGTTATAGTCAGCTCACCTATATCATCTCGGGTATATTGACGACGCCACACATTTGGACATTTTTCCCACCCTTAGTTCGTACAATCAAGGCTATCGATCATTCTTGGTAATCCATGCCTCTTCATGTGTAGAATACGATTGTTGAATATCATGTGCAATAACATTTCCCGAATATTGTTTGTGAAAAACCTCATAAACACATGCACAAAAATGATTTATACACTTAAATTGCAAACCTCTTATATTTTCAAATCCTCGTCTGATGTATCTTAGGCTATATCGTATCCTAAATACCTAAGTGTAGCCACACATTTCTGTATAGCACTAAAGCTCATACTACACCTAACATATGGTTTTTTGTTGAAAATATTCAAATCGCGCCTTTAAAACATTACTAATACGTAAAAATAATGTCATATTAAGACGGAAACGACGTTTGGATGCTGCATCATTATCGACAAAGTAATTATGTACCAAAAGTTTATGTTTCGGTTTGCTGATCTCGATTAACCGCTCTTGTATTACTAACATTTGTACGATCTTCATCAGCTATGTTTTGAACAACACTAAAGAATGTTACGATGAACTCCCCATCATCATCCGAACCACAATTTATAAAAAAATCCCATCTTTATGGTGTTAAAAAATATAAAAGATAGTGATCTTTATGTTTGAAAGTGGTATGATATATAGAGGTATGTTTTCAAAAAATTTGTCATTTGCACATTAAATGGAGGAGGTTGATTCTCATTGGGTATGTTCATTCGTTGTATACACCACATATCATAACGACCACGACTTCACATACTATCGGAATGGTGTTCATGATGGTCGTCGCCTAGAAAACCACTAGCCTTCGGAGAGAGTACTGCACAAGGCTTTACGCATATGGCATTACACAAATGAGAGTACTCCACAAGGCTTTACACAAATGGCATTACCCAAAGATGTAGGTCAATATGGACTGCCATTGGAGTTATATGGGCCTACAAAACAAGAATCTCTATTATGACCATTCTATTGAGAAAAACAGGCCCCTAAGTCCTGCCACCTTGGTTTATAACCCTATAATTTATTCAAGATATTTTATTCAAAACCCACTTGTCCTTCCTAATATTCGTCATTTTTCTTCTTCCTAGATAAAGCATCACCATTAAAATAGTCAACCTAAGAATACCATCCATATTTCTTTCCTTCTTTCCAACCACCGAAACTCCATGGAAAATTTTGGAAACCCCAAGCGACAAGTTCCCTAAGACCGATATGGTTGACTAGTTGTTTTCAATCTTAGTAAGACCAAGAAAGGCTTTAACCCTTATTGAAACATTCTCGGTTTAGGTATGTAAACATATTATATGTATTTTTTTATTTACTACAGAAAAAAAATAGAGAAAGACAGAAAGTTAAGAGTTGCAATATTTAATTTCTCCATTAAGTACTACTATTCATCTTATAAATCTGCTTTCATTTATTTATTAATTTCTTCTATTGTTACATGAGTCATAGTTTTCTGAAATACTTTTTAAAAATGATCCGTCCAAAAAAAACAGGTTATTTAGACAATACTTGTTGAAAACGAAAGAATCGTGGTCTAATTTTTTTAGAAAGAATATTGATTACAATGCTTATTGCAAATATTATAGACCAATAAATATATCTAAAAGATTCTAAGTTGAGCTGGTTCATCCATTCATGTAAATTGACATGGACTGTTTAAGCTGACGTGTAATATGGTCTACATTTTAGATATCAATCATATAAGATTGCAACTAGGGTAGAATATATGTGATCAACAAGACAACAACCACTTTATGGAATCTTGTTAGAAGCTTCTTTTATTGTCAGTTCTATATGGTTTACCTTTACGTTAAGTGTTAGTTTCTTGGTTTTTTTTTTTTGAACGATTGAATATTATTAAAAACGAAACTCTAGCAAAACGCTAGAAAAAAAAAATTACAAAGAAAAGGCGATGGCTGGATTTTTCAGTCAATCAACCTAAGAGTGACAAATTTCTGATTCTTACTTTTTAAACCAAGAAAACGAAAAATCCTTAATTGTTTCAACGATCATATGTCGTTTGTATTTATTTCTAGCAAAAACAACACTATTTATAAAACACCACAACTATAATGAGATTTTTTAGTTTGATTTTGATAAAGGTTTTTAATTCTAATAAACCGTTTGGATTTTTTTATTTAAAAAAATAGTTAGGGTTTTGATTTGTTGTTCGATTGAAATTTATCATGTGTATGTATGTTCTTTTGAGTTTTAAATTGTGTTTCTAAGAAAAATAAGAAATTAAGAAAATATAACTACACCGAATAATGCATCTGAAGTGAATAAGGTTTGTGTTATTCACTTTAGTTGTTCAAATAAAAGTAACCTTATTTGGTTTGAGTTCGGTGGATATTTCTTTAATCCGGTTAACAGAATAATAAAAAAAAACATTATATTTATATTTTTAATTTTATTTAATAGATTAATTATTTATGAACGAGTCCAACTTGACACCTACAACCAAAGGTATATTGGTAAAATTTAAAGCTAATAAATGAACAAATTTGATTAAAATGTAAAATAATAGTATTACTTAATAAAATATCAATGAGATAGTGACTAAATGAATAATTGTTATAACACAAAATAATAATATTTATAATAATAATAATAATAATAATAATAATAATAAACAAGGGATCAACAAAAAAACAATGTAACGTTTGTGGTTTGTGGTTTGTGACCGAAAGACATTTGGTCTAAAACATATGAAACCTTATTCGGTTTACTCGGTAAATCGAATCGAATATTTTAAAATCGGTTAAATTAAACTTTATTCTAGTTGGTTAATGATTATGGTTAACGTAAAATTAAAAAAATAGCAATAAACTAATACTTGTATTTGATTCAGAAGATTGAATAATATCTCTAATAGTAAACCCACTGTATATAGGAATGATAATAACACTTTCAATTTAAGAGATGATAGGTATGTTTGACAAAAATAACTAGATGTTAGATTTTTTTTTTTAAAGACTACTTAACATAGTTTTGGGATTATGTTTTTTGCTATAAATAAAAGTTCTAGCTTGTATGCTAAACAAAGTTTTTATTTAATCAAAGTTAAAAAAAAATAAAATAAATTGAAGCTCGTAAAAACTTCCAAAAGTTGTTTTCTATAAAAGAATATATGACATATAAAAGTATTGATAACATATTAATGAAAACATGATTGAAACTTAGTTAAATAGTAACCCTTTTTGAAAGATATTCTAATATGATTATTTTGCAAACTTATTTTAAATTGAGGTTAATCTATCAATATTTTTTTTGGATTTGAGGCTAGCACTCATGATGAATTTGATTCTTTTGAAGATGTGTTGAAGGCTGGTTTCAATCATGATGAATCATGTTTCAATCATGTTAGCATTCGTCTACTAAGTAAAATCATTTATCTTAGAATATCTAGATAACCATTTACTATATAACTAATAAAATTCCATTTGTTTTATTGATAACTAATGAATTTCACCACTTATTTTTATAGGAGTTTCCACCAACAAGAAATCTAGATTACAAAGTCTATGGTAACCCAAACACATACATAAAACATTACCACGATGAGACAAAGCTCGATGGATTAGAGATAGAAATTATTTTGATAATTAAGTAAATTGTTTATAATTAATTAAAGGAGTTGAATATTAATTAAACATTTTAGATTAACTGGGATATTCTAGAACTCTCCATGAAAGAAATATGGAACGAAATCCATAAGGATATTCTAGATTATGGTAGGTTTTGAATAAGGAAATGATAAATCCTAAAAGTTTGAATCTCGTGAGGAATTATTTACTGCCTATAAATAAAGAGTTTGAGATTAAACCCTATAAGACCTTTTAGTGCCTCTAATTTTCGTTCTCGTCTCTCTCTCTCTCTCTCTCTCTCTCTCTCTCTCTCTCTGTCTCTCTCTCTCTCTCTCTTCTCCATATACGAAAATCATAATCCCTCTCTAGGGTTATGGGATTTTTCGAATAAACCCTAATTAGGGTTTTCCTTGTTTTGCTTTTGGACTCTAGGTCTGACTAAATTAGAGGAGTTTTATTTTGGGCTCTTCATCTATTGCAAGGTTGTCATTCACATGTTCTCTTATAACATTCAAACATTGGAAGATATGCTTCGTGCCTATGTGATGGACTTTGGCAAAGCATGGGACGCTCATCTACCACTGATTGAGTTCTCTTATAACAGTAACTACCACGCCGGCATCAAAGTCACTCTGTTTGAGGCACTATACGAACGTAAGTGCAGATCACCATTATGTTGGGCTGAAGTTGGAGACTCCCAACTGGCTAAGGGGTCAAACGACCAATAGCACCCTCACCGGCCCTGAGATCATATAGGAGATGACATAGAAGATCGTTCAGATCCGTGAGCGACTAAAGGCATCTCGAGATCGACAAAAGAGTTATGCGGATAAACGACGCAAACCCTTTGTAACACCCATTTTCCAAGACAAAACATAAAATCTGAAGATGTGTTTTAAGTATTATTTTATTCTGATATATGTATATATTTAAATAAAGAGTTTAGTGAAAAAGTATGTAATTGGCAATATAATTTGTTTTGGAGGTCTAAAGAGTGCTTTTGGGATTCGTTGTGGAAAGAATATTTGAATATATGGCTAAAGGATAATCAGTTGGGCTCGTTTTGTAGTTTGTGAACTTATATTGAAAATATTTCGTAGAGGAGGGACTATTTGGGTAAATTTTGATGTAATTTGAAAGAAAAAGAGAAGGAAGGGTTGAATATGTCATAATCGAGATTTTGGGGTTAAAAAGGTAATTTCTGGATTTAAATTGAAAAAGATCTTGAAGGGAGGGGCAGAATGGTAATATTGGATTAAATTTGAAAAGATTTTATGGAGGCATGGGCTAAATGGTAAGTTTTGGGTTTAAATTGAAAAGATCTGGTGGGGAGGGACCGATCTTGGTAAAATGGACATAAGTTTGAAGGAACACGGGTTAAACCCGTCACCCTCATGTAACCACCATATATATACATAACCCTACATAACGCTAACCCTAAGAGCTCTTTCAGCCGCCACCCTCACTCAACCAACTCCAGTGCCGCCACCTTATACCCCCATCCTTCCTCCGCCACCTCATAGCCACCATAGAGGTCAGAAACCATCAGATCCAACCCCTTCTACGTCACGAAGAGAGCGAGATAGCCGGAGAAAAGAATACCACCTTCTTCGTGGTGGCTAGTTGTCGTGTTTCTACTGCTGCTCCTTGTCGACGACGATAAGGACTGCAGACAGACATCCCTTCATCTGTTGTTGCTGCTATAACTTGTGTCGCCGCCTTATCTTCTGTCACAACTAGCATTTTTAGCTAGGAAACTTTGCTCTCATGTAAACAACGACTATTGTAAGACTTGTGCTAAAACGTTAAGGTTTACATTATGGTTCCTAATGAACCATGTAATGTTATAATGCAAATCAGATATGTATCTCAAATCTCTCCCAAATCTCTCTATGTATCTCAAATCTATCCCAAATCTCTCTATGTATCTCAAATCTCTCCCAAATCTCTCTATGTATCTCAAATCTCTCCCAAATCTCTCTATGTATCTTAAATCTCTCTCAAATCTCCCTATGTAGTTTCCTTAGTCGAAACCAACTCAACACGAAAGGAGAAAACTTGAAAGAGCAAGCCCAGTTCGAAACCCCTTAAGTGACTCCGGAACTCTCTCATTTCAGAACTTCCTCCTACTTCGGAACCTCCTATTGACTCCGGAATGTGTAGAGAGACTTCAGACCTTCTATGAGAACCGGACAGCTTCGCACTTCGGACCGGAAGCCTTCGCTTCCCCGAAAAGAAACGACTCCGGATGAGCTGACTTCACAACCGTGGGTTCGGAAACTGCCGTGCGACTCCAGAATCTACAAAAGGGACTTCGGAACAATGGCTTGACTCCGAAAGTGAAGGAATTGCTCCGGAACCTCTTGAATCCACTCCGTAACTTGAGATGAACTTCGGAACTCACCAAGTGACTTCGGAACTCACCATTTGACTGCGGATTTTGGACCATTTCGGACCATTTCGTCATTTTAAGGTATTTTGACATCGGGAATCCCACCAAACTCGTACTTTTCATAACTTAGACCCCTTAAACCCCCATTTTAAGCCAGATTTGATCATTTAAAATAATATTTAAGATTTCTAAAGATATTATTTTAAATCATAAGATGTGAATAAGATAAGGATAAGAGTGTTGACTTTGTGGATTAGACATTTTTCCCCACTTCCCCATGTATTTTAATATTCAACATGTATCCATGAAATTAACCAACGAATTCCCAAGTAAATATCACATCAAAACTTCCCACTCCCTATATTTGGATGATTCCCTTCCAAAAAGCTCCACCACCTCTTGTTATTTTACCTCCTGTCCACTCCCATTTTCTCTCAAGAGTAACTCCAAGCTTTAAAAGGAGTTAAAACCTTCTAGCTTGCTCTAATCTCTGGTGAGTATTTCGTAAATCCCTAGTGATTTAATACATTTTTCATGTCATGTCATCACATTTACACACAATAAAATGTGTTAAACCCTTAGGATAAAATCACCTTCAAGGAAGTTCATCCTCTCATCCAAGAGATTAGGCTGTAGATCTTCACCCTCATCACTCCAACCAACTCATCAAACAACTCAAGGTGAGCTTCATACCCCTATCTTTTGAGTTTTCATTGTTTTTGGGGGAGGATACAAGTCAAGGGTCTTGTGAAATCATTGTATATTGCTTGTCTATAATTGCATGTTGTGATATATGTGTTTAAAATCATGAAACTCCTTATAAAAGTCCAAAATTCGAGATTTTGGTTAAGTCCCAATAACTTAAACTATATTTCACTAACTATTGTTGATTTGAAGTAAAAACTAGTATTTATATGAATTATCATTCATAAAATCTTATGCCAAAAGTCACAAGGATTGCTCAAGGAAATCGTTTAAACAAAAGGTTGGAACTAATATTTTGAAGATATTAAATTATGAAAATATTGATATATTGGGCTATTTTCGGCCATATAAATATATATAAATCATTTTTGGAACATGGAATAAATTGAGGAATCATTGAACATCTAAATTTCTAAAGGACCAAAAATGGAATTTTTGGATAAACAAGGGCCTTTTTGAATATTTCATAAATATAAGTCTAAAATGAACATTTTAGAAGGAATGGGCCATTTTCAACAATTCACCTAGTTTTGAACTACTTATGACACCTTTTGACTAATATTGGGTCATTTTTGATAATTATGATTCAAAGTCGATTAATTTCAATAAACGAAAATGATAGATCTAGTCAACGAGTACAACTATTATTTTTATTTAATAAATAATGGATTTCAACGATTTGCTCAAAAATCTGTTAGTATTCTAGTCAGACGAATCTTCACAGTACCTATATATATATATATATATATATATATATATATATATATATATATATATATATATATATATATATATATATATATATATATATATATATATAATAGTGTACGCTTATAGTCCTGTAAGAGTTATAACCAGAGTCTCATGGAGGGGGAGCGGGAATTTGTGTATAGATCTATACGGGGTTGACACCCCGAACCTTCGTTGTTCGCTACAGCTAGACCGGCCAGTCTAGGGTGACAAATGTCTTAATCGAATCTGGCGCCTGAAGAACGCCTGGACAGGCACTCCATCATATTAGTATGGTTATAACGGCTCACTTAGAATATAACAATATAATTTTAGAAATTTACTCAAGTTACACCTCTCGATTGTAAACAACTATTGTTTTGGATAATATAAACGAAGCTTTCACCACACCAGTCTTAGGGTTTTAAGACCACCATTTTATATATCAGAAAATATAGGATTTTCTAGAGTAAACTATGATTTCGAAAACGATAAACAAAAACACTCACTCAACTATACCTAGTAAGAAAACGAAGCTTTCACCACACCAGTCTTAGGGTTTTAAGACCACCATTTTATATATCAGAAATTATAGGATTTTCTGGAGTAAACGATTTGATATGATTTCGAAAACAATAAAATAAAACACTCACTTAACTATACCTAGTAAGAAAACGAAGCTTACAACTATATTCTTTAAGAAAACATGGGATTTTCTGGATACTACTTATTGTTACGACTCAAAGGAACTATTCTCAAATACAGCTTGCCTTTATAAATTTTAGGACTTTCAAAAAATCACTCTTTTTAAAGACGAATAAAAAGTAATGACATGCATGCATATATCCATGATTTTCCGAACAAGACTCCAAACGATTTCATAGAAAATATCGGATTTTTCTGAAAGTACAACAAGAACAATTCTAAACAAGTGTAAAACTATTTTTATACAAAATTGCTTATGAACTCACCAACTTTTTAGTTGACGCTTTTCAAAATGACTTGTATTCTCAGGGATCTAGTAAGCAGGTAATCACCACGATCGAGGACTGGCGTTGCTGCATTATGCTATATCTACTTGTGTTGTTTCATGTTTAACTTTTGAACAGAACAAGTATTGTAAACAATGTAAGTTTAATATTAATGTATGATGTTTGGATTTGCTATGTTTCATTTATATTCAATTGTTATGATACTGCACAATGAAGTCATCCTCCTCCGGACGTTTCTGTCGTCTGGTCCGGGGGTGTGACATCTTCTTCTACTTCCAGCTCCTGTCGCCGGACGTCGTGCGTAGCCGTGGAAAAGCCACAGATACTGACATTATGATCGTGGGAAGACCGGTCGAGTTTGCTGATGTTGGGTCTCGTCATTGCTGTCGCCGCCATGCGGCTGTTCCACCGTGAGCTGTTGCCAAACGCCATGACCGCCGATGTTGCCGCTACTGCCCGCTGATGTTGCCGCTACTGCCCGCCGATGTTGCCGCTACTGCCCGCCATTTCATGCCATCACCGCCGCCGTACGCCACCAGGTGGGAGGCTGGATGCTTTGCGAACAGAAGTGTGTGTGTGTGTGTGTTTCTGTTGTTAGTGTGTGTTGTGTGTGGTGTTGCTTGGCCGGACTTCACGAGAAAAGCCACCACCACCACCACCGTGAGGTGGTGGCTGCCACCTTGTACCATCGTCGGCCACCACAAGGGTGGTTGTATGTGTGTATCTTATTGTGTGTGTGTGTTTATTTTGGGATATTTTGTTCTATAATTGTAATTAGTGACTAGAATAATCAATGAAATTCATAACCACCACCGTAGGATGGTGGCTGCCGCCACCAGCCGCCGTGTTGGGTGACGGTGTGCTTTGCATGTGCTTAGACTGCTTTTGGGATGCTTGGACATGATGGGACTAGAACCATAACCGCCACCGTGAGGTGGTGGCTGCCGCCGAGTGTCGCCGTCGACCACCACCGCCCGAGGTGGCAGTGAGTGGTGCTCGACCTAATGAAACCCTAATTGACCAAAGGAACCCCCAGTTGACCTAATGAAACATTATTTTACCTAAAAATCTTTATGATTGGGTTGGAAACCCTAATTAGGGTTTAGAAAACCCTAATTGTGGATTTGTTGGTTTGGAATTATCGGGACCCGCGTTTTGGGCCATTGGAATTGAATTATGAATTACACCCGATCACCGTAGATTTATCTAGTAGACTAATGGACTTAATGGATTAAGTCCTTAATGGGTTAAGTAAGAAACACTTAACCCTAATCGTCATTTTATGTGAAAACCCTAATTTTGCTTGGGCCTTTCTATTGGGCTTTGGTGATTGGGCTATTGATGGGTCATCCAAGAACAATCATATGGACTAGAATATTTGTATGGGCTTTAGGGTAAGGCCCATGTGAGGGGTTTGGGCCCAATTTGGAAAATTAGGCCATAGATGGGCCATAACTGGGCCTTGATGATTACGAGATGTTGGACCATTGGAATGCCAAATGTTTGGACTAGAATAAATGGTTGGGCTTTAGGGTAAGACCATGTAAAGGTTTGGGCCCAATTTGGAAAATTTGTCCATGTGTTGGGCTTTGATTCGTAGTTTGACTTTTGGGCCTTTGGATTGGGCCTTGAGCTTGAATCAAGCTAAGATGGGGGTAAAGTAGTCTTTTACCCCAAGCATGGACTTATGGTTATGTGTTGGAACCCAGTTATTAATTGGGTGTTATTTTGATGTTGACAGGCAGCTAAAGTTTTATCCGCGGGACTTCAGCAGTGCGAGGTGAGTTACCTTCCAGTAGGAGTGGGTCGAAGGCACCAATGTCGGCCCAATACTATTGATTATAGTTGAGATGATTGTCTTTGTTATAATTATCTGGTATGCCACTATTTGTTATGCTTTATGTGCTAGTATGTTATGTTATTATGTGGTAGTGGTAGGGGTGAAATAGTCCCCAGTTACCGGTTGAAAGATACCGAAGGGGAGGCCAACACCCAGATATGCTAGGCAGTTACCGGTTGAAAGATACCGAATGGGAGGCCAGCACCCAGATATGCTAGGCAGTTACCGGTTGAAAGATACCGAATGGGAGGCCAACACCCAAATATGTTGGGCATTATGTGTTTATATGTATGTGGTATGATGGGGGAACTCACTAAGCTTCGTGCTTATGGTTTTCAGTTTTGGTTTCAGGTACTACGTTTTCAAAGGAAAGGAGTCGGCTCGATCGTAGCGCATCACACTATGTTTTCCACACATGAGATCTTTGGGATTACACTATGATATTGTTTTATGATAAAATGTTTTGATTATTGACACTTTGGTTTCAATGGGATTTTTTTATGAATGTTTTTATATTGTTGGTTTTATAATAACTTAACTAGAAAAGATTCCCTCGCGTTGCAAGGGTTGGAGGGTATTCGTTTTTAAAGTATGTTGTTGATGCTAATTAGTGTAACTATGTATCTGATAGTTTCGTTTTTATTACCTCTTTTCATAGTTTATTTTTAGTTAAAACCATCTCATTTTAGTTAATCTTCATGCATATTTTCTCTTTTTATTATTTTTCTCCTTTAACGGGTGCTTTCCAGTCTTTTGAGCTTATTTGCAGGATTTACCGAAGACTATTTGTTATTAGAGGTATGGAAGGAGTGCGGGACTATTGGAGGCTTGCAATTTGTTCATGGACTTGAAGTGGTGCAATTGGGCTTGGTGTCAATATAAACAAGAAGTGCGTCAGACTTAAATTTCGGGCGGGACGACGAGAATTCGAGCTATAGAAGATTAAAAGAGCATTGGAGCATCTTGGAAGAGTTTGGAAGGCATAATTGGGCTATCAAGAACTTGCACAAATGGGCTGGACCATGGATGAGAAGAGTAATCTAGAAGTGCCAATTAAATGGCCCAAAAAGCCCATTCAACAGAATCCACACGGTCCGCGTGGATTTACAAATGGTCCGCGTGGATCGCACTGTGAAGGACCCGGATTTTAGCATTTTGCCTTTATTTGGGGAAAGTTGGTGAGTTACTTTTAAGCATCTTTTTCATCCGGATTTGAGGACCTTTTGACTGAGTTTTGGAGGAAGAAAAGGGGGGGGGGATTTTTTGGAGAAACACACACATTTTACTCTCTTAGAAGATTTGAAGATTTGTGGATTTCTTTCATCTTTCATCTTGAACAATGTTTGGTATCTCTAATCTCTCTTGTTTTTGTTTAATCTTAGCCATGCTAGGCTAGATTTATCATTGGTTGACTTGGATGTAATTGTTTGAATGTTTTGGTTATTTTGAAGAACTCCATGAACTTGTGTTGAATATCTATGATTATATTTTCTATGAAAACTTCCTTCATGTTTATATATCTCTAGTCATGAATATTGATATGTGGATGTTATTTTTGTTGGTTAAATTCTTGGCTAAGTAATGGGTCTTCAGTTGAACAAGCAACAATTAGTTTAAATGTTTGTTTTCATTTCATTTAGACTAAGAAAATATTTTCTCCATAGTGGTAATGAAAGCAATAGATTACTCTTTGGATTTGGTGACTCTTAAAACCTAATGCTAATTGATTTTCACAAAATTACATGCTTTATTAGTTTTGTGACTTTGATTTAGGAAATGTGCTATGAGCTTCTCTAGTCATTTTAATACAAAAGAAGAGTTGAGGCAAGTTATGCTTATAAATTGCTATAGCCAAATTAGATTATAAACACAAGTATTGCACCTTGGTATTCTCATGATTATTTAACCAAATATTCAAGTAATGAAAGTCCAAAGTCAACCATCTTTCTCTTATTGATTTTACATCAAAATTTTCTTTTGTTGAATTGTGTTTTTAAATGTTAGTGTAATTCTAGTTTTATTTTAAACATCTTAAAATATCAAAATCCCCCACTATGTTTTCCACACATGAGATCTTTGGGATTACACTATGATATTGTTTTATGATAACATGTTTTGATTATTGACACTTTGGTTTCGACATGGGATGTTTTTATGGATGTTTTTATACTGTTGGTTTTATAATAACTTAACTAGAAAAGATTCCCTCGCGTTGCGAGGGTTGGAGGGTATTCGTTTTTAAAGTATGTTGTTGATGCTAATTAGTGTAACTATGTATCACAATATGTTGGGAGTACATTTTATTTATTTATGTACAAATGAGGATTTCATTACATACATGAAAACATCAACATGCTTGCCAAAACCAACAGAAAACATCATCTCGGAAAGCTTCATCAGCTATGGCACTTGGCCATTCCTACAAAACAAAATACATCAGTCTTGACCAAATTAACCAAATTATTACTGGTTAGTTTCCAGTCATTGATTCAAACTCACCATACAAATGGTGGCCTTCTCATGCAGTATATTAGTAAGTACACTACTATATTTGGGCTGCAAATCACAAACAAACAAAAAAAATCTCAAATACACATAAGAAACTAAGAGATCAAATTTCAAAAAAGGAATTAATATTGTTACTCTTTTATCGAAAAAATATTTAAAAAAATCAATTTTAGTGAAGGACTAAACTTATATGAACAGAACTTACACACACCTACGTCAACATTAGTGTTAGAGTTCAAATTTCAAAAGAAAAAAAAATTGTCCATGTTACTCATTTATCGAAGAAAAAAGTTAAAAAAAAATATTATAACCTTTTTATTTTGGATCAAAATACCCTTTTGTTTCAGACATTCCAGAACCGCTTGAATCTTGTTCGCATTTTCATTGTGTTTAACTTCATTTTTTTATGACTTTCTGGTTTTTGGTGACCTCTGTCTTTTGGTATTGTGTATTATGTTTTTTTATTATCTGTGTGTATGTATTGTAATGCTTTTTCTGCTTATCATTAATTACTGTTTGCAGGTTTTGTAACTTCCTTGGTTTCTACTTGAATTGTCGACTGGTTCTGGTAGTGTTCTCTGCTTACTTTTTTTTTTCTGTTATTATCGATTGCTTCAACATAATTTAACAAATTCTTTTTAATAAAGTTTTTGAACGGAATGGATATAATAGTAAAACAATATCCATGTTTCTCATATGACTTTCAAAGAATATGAAAGACAGATGAGCAAAGATGGATAATGAAAATTTTATTTTACAAACCTACAGATTTAGAATTCTTAAATAAAAGATATGTACAAACTATAGATTATACGTTCTAAGAAGGTAACATCGGTATTTCTTCTTATCTTCATCTAAAGTGAACATATTGACCATGCCCACATCAACAACAACACCAGAAGATGGAATTAGGCATCTCAAAGTTAAACAATCAGGACTATAACTGATAGATTTGCTAATGTAAGCTACCACAATCAATAAAACCGTTAAAAAAACATAAGTTTGTAATTCAATATACCAATTATAAACTTATAAGTTATAAATGTATAATGAAACAAAAACACAGAGCATTATTAATACAAACCTGGCGAACATGTGTTACAGAAAGGATGACCACAAGCAGCAGTGCTAACATTATCAAGTGTATATGATTCAAAGCAAATCCCAAAAGGTAGCTTCAAATGATACAAATATAAGGATTAAAAACTTCACTGAAAGTCTGAAACATTAAGTTTTTCCTCTCCATCTTTTGATGGCTTGGTATTGGTATTATCCAACATGCCAACAACTTTACGAACTGCATCTTCATTGGCAAACCATGCTTTATGAACATTTCTTACATTCCTGTAGTGTTAGATAGCAACTGATTAAATAGAAAAAAATTGAAAATTTTGATACAGAACAATTTGTTATTCATAATAATTAAACCCTACCTAGTACTACTCATCGGAATGATGCAGTCAACTCCTTCCGTCACCGTCTTCTTTCTTGCCTCCTGCATCGTCTTCCTTTTCTCTAGAACGTCTTCTAAATCTGACAAATCGGTTCTCGGTTCCATTTTTTGAAATATCAAATTTGGGTTTGTTCTTCGGTCCATTCCAACCAAATACCCTCAATCTCCTTTTCCTACGTTCAATTCGATTCCATCCCGTCATCGGTTATGATTTTATGAACAGACACACACTCACTAAATGAGTTTAAATCAACAGATAGTTCAAATCTGCTACATACCTGGAACAATAATCCCTAAATCGATGCTAGCGAATCTATTGGAAGTCAAATCCAGGAAGTAGATGAAGCGGAGCCCCTGAAATTTTGAAAGCTTCCTCGCCTTCACCCTATGAGTTCAGGGTGCTTTCCTGTCTCGCCTTCACTCTAATCCCCGGAGAGGGAATAGCGGTGGTTCAAGAAGATGAGAGTCGGTAGGGTAAGGACCAATATTTTAATCGATGAACAAAGAGATTAAAGTAACCCTGAGTCGGTGATGGAAAATAATGGCGGTGGAAGAATATTAAGCAAGGGAAAGGGGAAAAATATGACTACCAAAACTTATGTGGTCAAAATCTAAACGACAGAAAGTTTTGTGGCCAAATTAGAAAATCCAAGAAAGTACAGTTCTTAGGTGTCCTCTCGATTTATTATATATATATATATATATATATATATATATATATATATATATATATATATAATTATAAATGAAATTATTGGTCTTAAATTTTGGGATGTTACACCCTTGGAATCTCAGGTTAGTGATCGCGTATTGTTGAAGGTCTCGCCTTAGAAGGGAATGATATGTTTCGGAAAACGTGGGAAACTAAAACCAAGGTACATGGGGCCATTCGAGATCCTTGCCAGGATCGGCCCGATAACTTACAAACTTCGACTACCACAAGAACTCAGCAACATGCATCCCATTTTTCATGAGTCCAACTTAAAGAAGTGCTCACCTGATGAGACCCTCGTCATTCCACTTGACGAGATCGAAGTAAACGTGAGCCTCCACTCCTTCGAGGAACCAGTGGAAATCATGGACAAGGAAGTCAAGAGAACAAAGCAAATCCGCATACCAATAGTAAAGATCCGTTGGAACGCCAAGCGAGGACCTGAATTTACTTGGGAACGTAAAGACCAGATGAAACAAAAATACCCACATATTTTCCCCAACCCTTGAGGACCCACTCGATATGCCAATTCCGAGACGAAATTCCTTCTAACGGGGGGATGATGTGACAACCGTCAATTTTGGTCAAACAAAGTCAATAAAAGTCAACCAAGTCAACTCGAATCGTATTAGAATTTTAGGAGGAATGTGATATCCTCTAAATGTTTCTAATGTGCTATTGAAAAATTATAATACAAAGTACCTCTCTGGTTGCCAATTATCGAAATAAAGTTAGTAACGTAACAACTCGATAATTCAATTATATATTATTTGGGTATAAATAATCTTCATAACACAATGTAGTGGAGTTTATAAACCTAATACTACATGGAAAATTCATAACAACGGCTACATATACAAATTTTTGGTGAATTCGTCACTAAATGCGACAAAGTTTATACCCGGCTAAACACCCAAATTTTTTTAACGAAACGAACTTAGAAATTCAACCTAACTTTCATGTAAAATATTATTATTTTTAATAATAATGATTTTTATAATAATTGAATTTTTATAATTCAAATTAAATATTTTATACATCCTTTATACCATATTTATTTTATAAAAACACCATCATTTTTATAAAAATACCAAAAGTTTATAAAGGTTTGACTTTTTTTTTATAAAAAGTCACTAGTTAATTAGGTTGTAGCTTCATCTTAAATGGACAACTACTTAAACCGTAGAGTAGTTTATCTTTAGTCCCATCCATGTCCCCCAGACCACCCCCCATAACCCACCCTACCCATCCCCCCCACCCTCCTTCCATCTCTCTCTCTCTCTCTCTCTCTTATACTTACGGCCGAAATGACCTTCCTTCACCACCATTCTCTTCATTTTTCAACTTCTTCTTCAAGAAAGAGCTCTCATCTTACATAGCTAAAATCTTCCAAGTGATTCTTGAGTTTTTGGTAAGTACTTCCTTCATAATCTAGTGATTCTACACACTTATATAATAGTTTCAATCCATTTACACACATTATCTTGTGTTACTGTTCATAGGATCTACAAATCTTCAAAGTGTTCTTCAAGTGTTCTTAACTTGAAACTTTCCATCTACAACCTTTCATTCATCAAGAAAACACACATAACATGAGTTTATACCCATTTATTTTTGAGTTTTCCAAGTTTTAGGGGGGGGGGGGGGGGGAATACAAGTAAACTCGTATAATAACTCAAGTTGTTATGCAAGATTCTTCTTCAAGTTGTGTAAAAGTATTATTTATATGAAATAATGTTATTACCTAGTATTATGAACATTTATGTGTGGTATGTTGTTTAAAATACAAATCTATGAAAAATGATTATAAACATTATATATGTTCTTGAGAAAAAGTCACAAAAACAAAACTATAAAAACTATGGTTTTTATGAACATAATATGACTTTTCTAGCAAAAACGGCTTTAACCAAGTTATTACATTATTTTTGTGGGATACAAATCAAAATATATTATTTTGAACATGTGTTATGAAACTAGTTAAAAATACCAAGGATTTGGTTTTACAAATAGAAAACCTTAAAAACCCACCATTTTTATGTAAAATAAGGGTTTTTCTAACGAAAATGGACATGACTAGGTTACCATACCATTTTTGTGAAATTTGATTTAAAATATCTTATTTTAAACATATAAGGTTAGTTCGACTTAATATCCACAAAAAGATAAAAATAAATTTTACAAGGTTTATGACTAAATTTTTACCGGTTAGTGACGTTAAAAATACCAAAAACTAGAAAATTTGGTTGTATCATACTAAATATTCTTATACTTGTGTTAGATGTAAAATTATATGATATAATATTTTAAAACATCTAAACATGCTAACTTTTATATATATATATATATATATATATATATATATATATATATATATATATATATATGAACAAAACAAAACATTTATGATAAACTATAATGGGTGTAGTTTATGGGTCATTAACACTATTTTACGATTGCGAACAAATAATTATTTCAAAGTATAATTATTTTACACTATGCAATTTCTATGGAAATGTAATATTTGTACTTACAAAAGGGTTTTCATTACACTATATCTAAACCTGTTGATACAATTTTATGAGACATAGTCTTCACCATACCTACCAGAGTACCTACAAAAGTCATGTATTATAACCAGAATCTCGGTAAGAGAGCGTGACAGTTGTGTATAGATCTATACGGGACTGACAATCTCGCACCTAAGTTGTTAGCTACAGCTAGACCGACATGTTTGGGGGTGACAATTGTCTAACATTTCCGACGACTGAAGAACGTCGCAGCAGGCCAACTACAGTTTTAGCATGATTATAAGAACTCACATGGGGTATTAACAATACATTTGGTTTATGGGGCTAAGATACATTCATATGGTTTTATATAAGAATAAAACTACATAATACTACTCTCGAGTACTGCAATTACTTATACATTTTTGGTCTTAGGGTACATAATACTACTCTCGAGTACTGCAATTACTTATATATTTTTGGTCTTAGGGTTTTTAAGACTACAACTCATTTTAAGAAAATATTGGATTTTCTGGAACATACACTATCATTCTACAAGGAAAAGTTACAGATTTTTCACATACAAAACTCTTATTGGGGAATCAACAATACATTTGGTTTACGGGGCAACATTCACTCAAACAGTTTTATATAATAAAACTACATAATACTATCTTTAAGTACAAAAGTACTTATACATTTTTGGTCTTAGGGTTTTTTAGACTACAACTCATTTTAAGAAAATATTGGATTTTCTGGAACATACACTATCATTCTATAAGGAAAAGTTACAGATTTTTCACATACAAAACTCTTATGAACTCACCAACTTAATTGTTGACACTTTTTCAAACTACTTGTATTCTCAGGGAATCGATAAGCAATGTAATTACAAAATTGTGAGGATGGACGTTACAACATCACACTATTCATTTTTGTCGTAATGTAATTGGAATTGAAACAAACAACATTCAGACACAATGTAATTTTCCCAATTATAATTACGATGGTTGTGTTGCTTTGATCACTATTATTCATTATGTTAAGATACTGTTCATGAAGTCATCCACCCTCAGACGTTTCCGCCATTCTGGTTTGGGGGTGTGATAAGCCTTTATGTCCAAAACTTAGATCCAAGCTCAAAATAACGTCTTAAGCCATAAAATTGCAAACTTTATGCTTTTGCATGCATGGATGGGGCTCAAACCATGAATTAAGTCCATTAACTCACTTGGATGGTTACTAACGCTTGCATGGTTGAGTCTTAACCACCAAGATCCGAATTTTATGACTCAAAACACTCCAAATAGTCCAAAAGGACAGCTCAAATGGCCTGGAGTTGCTCATACTCCAAGAAACCAAGCTATGGGACCAAAAGATGCCATATTCCACCCTAAACCTAGATTTAAGCTTGTAATGATCAAGGTTCAAACTTTATACTTTCAATAGGATAGAAATGGTGCACAAACTCTGGATCTACAAGCTCCTTCTTCTCCTTTGCTTCTTCCAAGACCTCCTTCTCTTCAAAACCACTGAAGAACACCAAAACACTCAAGGTAAGCTCAAAGATGCACTTAGGAAGGTAGGGTTCAAGATTGACACTAAAAGGGCAGTGGAGGCTGAGAGGATAACAGACTTGAGGGACATAAGTTCTTTAAATAGGGTGCAAACCCTAAAAATTAGGTTTTCCCCTGACTTGAGTACGCCCATCGTACGCATGGGTACGCCCAACGTATGTCGAGGATCACCAGATGATGCGCATGCAAGGAGTACGTCGTGCATACCAAATGTACGCCCAACGTACTCACGAGTCCTCCATCACCTTTTTACTTGAATTAAAATAGAATGAATCATTAAACTCATACCTGGCGACTCGGGTGCTTACACTATTCAAGACATTTATCCTTATCAGTTATAAGAGGCTTCTAGAAACCCTAAAACCATCCATACCATGCAAGGTTCTAGAACTGCTTCTTTTGTTCAACTTTTGAACAATTACAATTCAACCCATGCACTTTTAATTAATTGCAATTAATCACAAATTAATTTCAGATTAATTATGATTAATAATTAATTAATACTAATTGATTTCTAATTAATTTATTAATCATATAATAAATTAATAAATCATTTCCTCATTCTCCTACTATCATTTATAGCTATTTTTGGTTATGAGTGCAACCCCAAAAGGACTTTGCTTTTATTTATAAGATTATACCAATTTAGTTAAGACATTTGACCAATTTAGTTATGACATTGGACACCTATTCCAACAATAACCCCTCTCCAGGATTATGAGATTTTCTGAATAAACCCTAATTAGGATTCTCCTTGTTTTGCTTTTGGAGTCTTAGGTCTGACTAATTTAGAGGAGTTCTCCTTTGGGTTCTTCATCCATTGCAAGGTTGTCATTCACATGATCTAAGGTTCAAGAGGTAAGTGTTTTATTCTTGTACTTTGATTTTAAAGTACGTTGCTAAAACTAGTAAAATCTAGATTTTAGGATGCATGTGCACTTAGGTAAATCTTTTGATTATTCCGCTACCTTTTGATTGTGTACTTGATGCAATAAATCCCTAACAAGAGGATGTAAACTTCATCATATGTTTACAAAAAAAAAACACAATTAACTAAATATATATAAATACAAACCTATATTATTTTTATAAGTCATTCCTTTAAACAATTTCTTACAGTTTCATATAATTTATAATGATTACTTTTTTTATGGCCAAATTGCTTGTATTAAAACTATTAATTTATTACAATAAAATCGACTAAAATGATATTTTTGCAATAAAACTATATTCTTTTTATAAGTCATTCCCTTAAACAAACATTTTATTTACTAGTATTTTTGCAAATTAAATTAACTTCTCAAAATCATTCTAACAAAAAATGATACTTTACGATTTGTTTTCACGAAGTTGGTCATTATTTTTTTTAGTAGATAATTAAAATAAATCGTCACTTGCTTCCCTTTTTAGTCATTTTAGCCAGTATGTCAATTCTCAAATCATTTATCAAGCAAAAGCAAAGTACCAATAGTTAGGTAATTATATCAAAAAAAAAAAAAAAAAATGTAAGAAATTATATAAATATCAGTGATGGGTTACCAGATTCCAGATAGGGTTCGTGTAAGCTTTTATTAGGTTTTCCCTCTACTTTTAGCGCTATATAAACAATAATCGTCCTCTTCAGCCCCCTTCTCTTAGCTACTCTCCGACGAATCACCGCCGTTACCCTCCATAGATACAAACCATCGTGTATTTCTATAAATCGCTCAGTACGTGTGCTCAAATGCGCATGATACAAAGAAAGAATCTAGAAACACAGGAAGACACTGAAACATATATCTTTCCCCTTGTTAGAAAACCGATAAGTATCATGTTATACGAGCAGACTGTTTAATCGATCATTTGGTGGCGTATTTGTTCGAACACAGATAAGCAGAGACAGACCTAGGGTTTTGAAATTTGTGACAAAAAAGACGGAAGCAAGTGGGCAACTCCTACTGAAAAATAGCTCACAGGGTTTTGATTAATTAGTCGGTTTATACACACAGAAGGAGATTGCAGAGAGCTTGTTTGTGAGATTTTGAAAAAAAAATGGAGGATGCGATACTTGACGAGATTATCAGGAAGCTTTTGGATGCCAAGGGTGGACGTGTGCCGAAACAGGTGCAGATCACGGAGGCGGAGATTCGGCAGCTTTGTGTTACTGCGAAGGAGGTTTTTCTCAGCCAACCTAATTTGCTCGAACTTGAAGCTCCTATCAAGATTTGTGGTAAGTAATTACTTCTAGCAGGAAATATATTTTATATAAGTGTTATCGTCCTTTCTTCAGTAAACAAAAGTAGTTTCTCCTCTTCCATGGATTTAGATATTATCTCCACTAGTATATGTGATTGAGATCTTCCTGTACTTTCTATAGTTAAAAATTTTGATTTGGGAAAATATCTCTCTGTAGAAACAGGGTTGAGTACTATATCAGTTCAAGACGGACCAAAAGTAGCCTTATTAACTTGAGTCCTTTTCTTTTTTTGTTCATAAGAAAGAAACATTGTGGTTTTCTTGATTTGTGGATCTCAATTCACATGTCTACTTTGGTTCTACATTGAAATACAGAAACTATGGTTATATATCTTCAATCTTTTGTAGTATGGTCTAATTAGTATTACATTTCAGGTGATATCCATGGACAATATTCAGACCTCTTAAGGTTATTTGAGTATGGTGGATACCCTCCAGAGTCAAATTACTTATTCCTAGGAGACTATGTTGATCGTGGTAAACAAAGCATAGAAACAATATGCCTTCTGCTTGCATACAAGATAAAATACAAAGAAAACTTCTTTCTTCTGAGGGGAAACCACGAATGTGCTTCCATCAATCGCATATATGGCTTCTATGATGAATGCAAAAGAAGGTTCAATGTCCGTTTATGGAAGACATTCACTGACTGTTTCAACTGCTTACCTGTTTCTGCTCTTATTGATGAAAAGATTCTTTGTATGCATGGAGGATTATCCCCTGATCTAAAAAACCTGGACAATATTAGGAATATAGCACGCCCTGTTGATGTCCCTGATCAGGGGCTTTTATGTGATTTGCTATGGGCTGATCCTGATAGAGATGTGGAAGGCTGGGGAGAGAATGATAGAGGAGTATCATATACTTTTGGAGCTGATAAAGTTGCAGAGTATCTTGAAAAACATGATCTTGATCTTATATGTCGTGCTCACCAGGTAATCAGTTTTCTTTCAGTGTCTGATTGAGTAGATACTTTGGAAAATCTACTCACAAATTTTTATTTTTTTTGATGGATTTAAGGTGGTTGAAGATGGGTATGAGTTTTTTGCAAGCAGACAGTTGGTGACTATATTTTCAGCTCCAAATTACTGTGGTGAGTTTGATAATGCTGGAGCAATGATGAGTGTGGATGACACGTTGACATGTTCCTTTCAAATTCTCAAGGCATCAGAAAAGAAAGGGAGGTTTGACTTTGGTAACAATATGTTAAGACCAGGAACTCCACCACATAAGGTAAAAAATAAAGTACATTTGACCATATTGGTAAAAAGAGTAAAACAATTTATTCTGATATTTATTCATGTTTTGGGTTTTTAGGGCGGAAAGAGATGATTAATTTTCACAAGAAGCTGCGAAATGTTATAAAAAGATGATTATGTTGTGTGTGGTTTCTTCATATGTTGTCTAGCGTGATATTGTTACTACAAAAGGTACAATTGCCAAAGCTTTGGGTACTTGCTATATTTGCATCTACATCCGATGCCTTTTTTTTTTTTCTCTAAATGTAAAATGACAAGTTACATCTAATTCTTGAACTATTGTTGAAGGGCATCCCTTCTCTTCTCTATGTTGTTTCTTTTTGATTTAATGGATTTAACTGGGACATGACTTAATCTGGTAAAAGAGAAAGGTGTTAAGTCGTCTTTCTCTATTAAGTGTTAACTTTTCAGAAATGTTCTCAGTTATTGTAACTTTGTATATCTGTTGGATTCAACATAGGCAAAAAAAAAAAAAAAAAAATAGCTCATAAAAAATAAAATGGTAGCCGATTACATGATCTTAGGGTTAAAATTTATTGCAACTTTGTAGAAAATTGTAAATATGTTGCTATTATGGGTAAAAACTTGGTTTAAGTTTATGTGAGAATATTTGATTCATAAGTGGCTTGGATATCTATTTGATTACTAGACAAAAGTATATTAAATTTTATTCATTTATAATCATGGGCAGTTGCTATTGAAATGATATGATTCTTAAATCTTAAAACGGTTTGACTAAAGTAATTAGATATAGTAATTTTTAAAAATAATAATAAATTTAAAAAAAAAAGCTGATTTTTTTTTGTGCGTCCGTTGAGATGATGTGGTTTAATTTGTATATCTATTTTATCACATATTAAAAACATTCATAATGTTTTTTTTATTAATATAGTTATAAAATTATTATTTCGTGGTTAATAACAAATATATAGTTGGTAATATTAACTATCCATTTGTCCATATTTTAATAGGTAAATATATTTTTTGAAACTCACGAAAGTTAGCCCATATATCTTATAATGAGTGAGTTGGACAATTGATGATTTTTTGGTAAAAGCCGAAATGGGCCTATTAGACTATTAGGTAGGCATTTTGTCTAATTTTTCAAATTTCATAAATAATTTTTATTTTAATTAAGATTAAATTTCTATTTTCATACAATGGTCATCTATGCTTTTTTAATTTAATTATTTCAAGATTATATGTATTCTTTTAAAAAATAATTCAGAGGCTTCATTTGTTTTGACTTTATTCTGTGCGACTTTTGACTCAATTAATCCGGTTGACGTATTTAATATTAACCGAAAAAAAAAATAGATTTAATGGTTAATCAACTAACAATACGTTATAATGAATCAATCTATTTACAAATAAACTGATGGTGAATATGGAGATTATTACCTTAACATGATAAATACGTTGTTTTGATCGTGTTTTCGTTCATTTTTACTCTTTTAACATGAAACAATATTATACATTCGTAAATTTTTTTAAAAAGAAAAACAAAAACAAAGAGGCGGGAGAGTTGATCGCAAAAAGTAAAAGAGAAAAGAACAGAAACATGAAGGAAAAAAAGACAAAGGACAAAGGAGAAGGAAAAAAAGAGAGCATGGGAAAACAAAAAAGCTGAAATGAAAGAGGAATCAGGAATGGGACAAAGGAGAAGTAAAAAAGAAGAAAGGAAAAAGAGGGAGATTTATATTTTATTTCATGTTCATTCAAATCACAACTCATGTTATATGAGGACTTTTAGGCATATTTATAGAAAAGTTATTCACCAAATAAGAAGGGATGGTGTATCACCTCAAAGATGTTATTATATGGATTTTAACAAAATGATCATACATATCGTGAATGTATAATCGTCTATTTGTGGTAATACATTGACACTACAATTTTCCATCCATGATGTGTTTAACGATTTATAGGACTTCTCCAATGAAAACCATGTATTAGGCACTTGTAACTTTCTTTTTCTTCATATTCCCTCATTTAAGTCACTTTTAAGTAGTGTACTAAAATCCTCTTGCTATTCCAAGCATTCCAAAAATTTATACATCACTTGGGTATTGTTTCTAAATAGTTTTCATGTTTTCTTTTTCCCTTTTAATCACAAAATGTTGCTAACCTTCTTTTGTCCCACTTTGCTGAGAAAATAAAAAGGTACTTTGGATTTTTCCCTCAATTTCGCATAAACACATATTTCTTTGCATCATTCTATCATAAAGCATAATATAGCATGTTCATGTATTATACTCATTAAAATTAACAAATAAAGAGTTGTTTTACATTATTTACCAATTTCCCACATTTAATATCCTTTTTTTTTCAAGATCGTGACCTTCATTACTACTTCATAACTCCAAAATATTGACATCAAGGATTGTACTTGGTATTTGCTAGAAAAATTAAGGATGTTACAATGGAGATTTTAATGTTTTCTGTCACTCGTTGGCCAACTCGTTACCCACTAGCAATCCTAGAGTGCCATTGTGCTAAGAGCCTACTTCATATGTATCATTTCGTCAAATGTTTAAGGATAAATTGCGATTGACATGCGTTGAAGAGGTTTTCAATATAAGATCACCAAGTTATGCAAAAACAAGTTTGAGACTGTATGTCTTTATAAAAACTATGAATGGTGTATTAGGGCTGTCAAAAATGAAAATACCAACTTATTTCATAATCGAGTATTAGAGGATTGATACACTTGTTTTAGACCACAAATATTGTCAAGCAAATAACAAATTATTGGGGATATATTAAGAGATGACGTGCAAAACGAACAGTACTCCATATAGCCTAACCTAGTAAAAGAAAACAAAAAGTTGTTCTAGGTGTTCATGGATGTCAAAAAGAGCGGTAACTACAAACTTTTGGAATCTAACATGTTAATTAATCCGTCAAACAATACACAAGAGCTCATTCTCACATAAACGTCTATGACCTGAGGGAGTGGTGCCATAAAAAACCACACTTTTTGTTCCGCCACGTCACTACCATGCCATTTTTACCATGAAAATGTGGTTTCTTTGCCACACATTAGGTATGGTGTCACACTTTTTTTTAACAATTTAATTTAAATAAAAACTTCAATTTTAATAAAAAAACATTTCATTTCATTACTTCAAAATAATAAAAAACATAACATTGTGAGTATTGTTGTGAGAATTGTTGCGGATAATACGGTAGCATACCATCATAATGATAAACCGGATGTATTATACGAAGGTTTTGGGTTGGAGTGTTTATAGTGAGTTTTTTTGATTGTTTGAGTTGTTGGAAGAAGACATGTTGAAAGTTTTGAAAAAAAATATTAAAAGATAAAAGAACTGGATTAAGGTGTGGTAAATTAAGGGTTGTAAGGTTTTATTTATAGGTAAAAAAAAAATAAAAATCGAATTTTAAATATTTGACCAGGTTGGGAAGAAGGAAAGTAAGAGAGATAGTGCGCAGCGAAATATTACATTATGCGGCAAAACAACATTAAAAACCGCAGTCTAAGGGTGGTGTTCCCCACTGCCACCGTGGCAAACCTGCAGACCGTAACCACTCCCTTCGGTCTAAGAAGCTCAACCAAACTACTAAAATAAAAACACATGATCAAAGAAGATCAAATTACACTATGTTCGCTTCGGTTATAGATATGTATAAACAATCTTTGATTTGATTATCATTTCAAGAGCTTTTACAAATTAATTCTCGGGTTTAAGTAACAATATGAATCAAATGTTTTTTTTTCAAGCCTAAAATTACATTGTTTTAGGTTTTACATTTTCAAAATTAAAACAATCCTAACATTATTTTTGATTTTCTGATTTCAGTTGAGTTTCGCTCCAATATCAACATGATGCGATTTTGAGCGAACACGTTCTAGTATCGAGTCAAATTGATTAATATTATTAATCTTTCTTCTATTTTTTTATAATTAAATCTATTTCCATGAAATTTAAATATTAAATCGATAGATTTTTATCGATAGTTCATTAAAGCAGTACATAAGTTTCAAATTTGTTTGATTTATCAACTCCAATCTTATTAAAAAGTTTAACTACTCAGGTTGTTTTTTGATTCATTTTTTTTTTCAGTTTTGATATTATGAAACTTTAATTATGGTTTTATAAAAAAAATTAAATTGCTTTGATAAAATACAATTAACATTTATATATTTTTTTCATAAGTAAACATTCCATTGTATTCTTATTTTATTTTTTTCACACCATACCGTTAGGCCATTGACCATTTGTTAGGCAAACATTCATAATTCAATTTTTAAAACACGTATTGATCTTCCTGTTTCCCAAAACAATTTCGTGTAGCTTTCCTCATAAACCCTAACCATCACCCAAATGACCAAATCGATCCCCCTTTCCTGCGGATTTCAATTCCATCATTTCGTCAAATAAAAAAATTAAAAAAAAATCAGCTTTCTCTCTCGATATCTTCTTTTTAAACTCCTCCGTGACTCTTTTCTCTTTGATGCAGAAAGGTATTTGCAGAATTGCAGGTGGTGGAATGTAGGCGCACTCTTGTTTCTTTTTCTGTTTTCTGTAATTCCTTTGTACCCTACGATTTTGTTGATGATGAGTTTGTGTGAGGAAGGTCAGAGAGGTGAAGGTAGTAGTGGGTCGGAGGTATGTTTCTCCGGTCAAATTCACCTCTTTTTGGTGCAGATATGCATATGCTGCGGCCACCATGTACAGTTAGTGGGACCACCTCCGATACATTACAATATTTCCATGTACTTCACGTGAGATTATTCCATACTTCCATTGCATTATTTCTTTGTTTTTATGTTATATAGATTTGCTAAATATATATATACAAAAATCTATAATATATATATATATATATATATATATATATATATATATATATATATATATATATATATATATATATATATATATATATATATATATATATAGGAGGGTTCAATTGAGAAAAAAAAGGTTGAGAATGGAAGAATCATTCTCAGGCACACATTTATTTTGCCGCAAAACATTTAGGCGTACCGTCGGAAATGGATAACGGATAAACATGTGTTTTCCAACCAAACATGTTTCCTTAAACTATGCTAATCATTACCTTAATATACATAAAAACATACTTTTTTTTTGTTTTTTTATTTTTAGAAAGCCATTTTTATCGAAAAAATATTTTAAATATATTAAAATTCATAATTTTTTATTCTCTATAAATAGACATCCATATTGATATAGTTTTAAGATAAAATAAAAAATTTATTTTTTTTAAAGTTTCAGCTCTCGTTATTCATAAGTGAATAAAAATCTATCAGATTTTTATTACAGTACATTCGTTATTCACTTATAAATAAAACGTATGCTTAAATTTTTTTTTATAGTTTAAGTATCGTTCATATATGAATATGACACGTAATAAAGTTTTTCTTACTTAAAATATATTTTTTTACATCATCTTTCGTCATATATTATATTTATATATGAATAAAATGTGTATTAGTTGTCGTCATATTTTATATTCATATATGAATAAAACATTTATCAGATTTTTGTTACAGTTAATTTGTTATTCATATATGAATAAATAGTATAAATGATACTTAAACTGTAAAAAATTTAATTATATATTTTTATTTATAAATGAATAACGAATGTACTGTAGTAAAAATCTGATGCATTTTTATTCACTTATGAATAACGATAGCTGAAAATATAAAAAAAAATTATTTTATCTTAAAAGTATATCAATATGGATGTCTATTTGTAGAGAATAAAAAATCATGAATTTTGGTATATTTAAAATCATTTTTCAATAAAAATAGCTTCTTAAAAATTAAAAAAACGAAAAAAACTATGTTTTTGTATATATTAAGGTAATGATTAGCATAGTTTAAGGAAACATGTTTTGTTGGAAACACATGTGTATTCTTTATCCATTTCCGCTGGTACATCGAAGGCTTTTGCGGTAAAAATAAATGAGTGGTTGAGAATGATTCCCCCATTATCAATTTTTTTTATTTTCTCAGTTGAACTTACCTCTTTTTTCTCTCTCTCTCTCTCTCTCTATATATATATATATATATATATATATAAATATATATATATATATATATATATATATATATATATATATATATATATATATATATATATATATATATATATATATGAATAATGGTCTACCAAAATTTTTATATAATGAGTATCTTTTGTATATATATTTTCCTAATTTGCATAGAGTATCATTATACGAATAATATATCTTTAAAAATCGATATACAAATAAAAGTTAAAATACAAAATTATACAATAATATAGTTTAATATTAAATTTTTTATAAATAAATAATATAGAGAAAAGCACAAATTTAACCAAATTCCCATAGTAATTTTTCAAAAAATAACTAAAAATTTAAGAGATTACCAAAATAACCAAGAAAATTGGGCTTAATAAAACGATAATATAGATAGTATAATTAATAGTTATGGGAGGATAATAAAATAACTCTATTGTCTTAGTTAAGGTTTGTGACTATTAGGTATGGGCCTTCTATTGGCCTAGAAGATACTACTTGACATCTTCTTAACATGTTGAGGCTTTTGAAAACATCACCCTTTGCCATATTATGTTAAGAGATGTTGAAAAGACAACATAGCTCAACGCCGGTGAAGAAAAAAGCGAGGCAATTAACCAAGCATGTTTATTCATTTAATTTCATTAACTTTTTTTATAGCCACTTAATTTTTTTAAAAAAAATAATAAAGTGGTGTCCTGTGTGGTAGATATCTTCTAGCAAATATGGTGTGATGTGGAGAGTGACATGAATAAAAAAATGATGTGGAGAATGTGACCGATATTTAGAGCCCACTATGAGTTCAGTTATAACCACTCTTCTTCTTGGTTGTTTTCCTTTTAAGATTTCTGCAATCCAAAAGAAGAAAATTGCATCTAATCCTATACAATTGCAAATTTTTATGGCTATTTTGGTAGTTTTATTTTTATTTTTATTTTTGAAAACCAATAAGAATTAGTATATATTTGTCTTTTTCTCAATAAGACCATATTTGATATAATGTAATGTTCACCATCAGATTTGTATTTAGTTGTAGCAAACGATACAAAAAAAAAAGTTAACACCAAATTTGTTGTAAATAAATAATATAAGAACATATTTGATGTTTTACTATACACCAACACAAAAATCGTGTTGCTTGTAGCAATTTTACACCAATGTTGAGTCGGAACAATCCCAACATACCCAAACAAACAATCATAAACTCTTTTTGGAAAAAATAAATCACGTACTTAGTGGTACATCAAAATTTTGTTTTGACTAATAAACAAAAGAGTTTTCAAAAGGAAAAATTCATTTTAGAAAAATAAGTGAAGTAGTTAGTGGTCCAGTCAAATTTTGTTTTGGACTAATAAACAAAAGAGTTTTCAAAAGAGACCTTATTTTGGAAAAAAAATAAATCAAGTACTCATTGGTCCATTAAAATTTAGTTTCCACTAAAAGAGAAACTACTTTTGGAAAAAAAAAAACCAAATACTTAAGGTGCATTGCCATCATCTCTTTCCCCTTTGTCAAGTTAAGTGACATTGATTCGTTGATTGACGAATCGGACCTTGGTTCACTGTCCCACCGACGAACCAGTTTAGAAGTCGAAAGGGAAGACAATAGAATGGGGTCTCCCTCTTTCTGTCTTCTTCTCGACGATTTTTTCAATGGTCTATTGCAATTTCGTTTTGACTAACAAATAAAAAAGTTTAAAATAAAATAAAAAAATTATAAAAAAACTATTTTGATAGTTTTCAATGCTAAGCCTCAGACTCATTCTTTTGTTTTATCATCTTACTAGTTGTGAGACCCATGTATTATATGTGTTAATTTAAAAAAAAATTAAATATAAATGTCAAAATATTTGAGAACTTTGAATTTATAAGAAAATAAGAAAAATAATGAATTATTATAATGAAAATGTTTTTTTATCTTTTAAATTTAAATAAATAAACAAAAGAAACTAATGAGCTTTAATTTTGAGAATTTTGAAATTAAAAGGTAAATTGATTAATGAAATTGATATCCATTTATTACTACATTTATTGCAATTATTACATTAAAATATTATGTGGAATTTAATAAAATAAAAAAACTCATAAAATAATATGTGGAAAAAAATTAATTCAAAATAATCACAAAATGACATTTGACAAATTGAATGAGAGTATGACAAGAGAAAAAAAACCTTTATTTATTAGAGTAGATTAAGTTAATTGTTAACGTACAAGGTTAAAGTTTAAAAGTTACTATAAATTGTCAAAATTTGCATGGATTTCTATAAACAGGTTTCACCCACTAATTAAATATCCAAATCTTCCCTAATAAATCAAAATCTTTTACCACATGTCTTATTTTCTCCTTCATTTGGACACATGTCATTTTCTAGAATTTTTGAATTTTTTATTTTTCACTCGTCATTTTATTAAATTAAAATTTCACATTTAATATGTAAGATAATATATATGTAAAGTATTTATTAGAAATTGTTTATATATGTAATGTATTCAATGTATTAAAGCCTCATTAATTTTAATAATTTAAATTTTTTTTCATTTTTCTTATAAATTCAAATTCTCAAATTGTTAAAATTTCATATATATATATATATATATATATATATATATATATATATATATATATATATATATATATAAATAAACTCATGTAATACATGAGTTTCACACCTAGTTATCATTTATATATAAAATCATCAAACAAGAACATAACAATTTTTATTTTCTTATGACAACTATATTTTATAATATAGTATCTTTTTTCTTTAAATAAAAGAAAGATTTTATAAAAATATTGCTTTTAGTATAAAATTTAAAATAAATTTAATATCAATGATATTTAATATTGGTTTCATTTCAAACATAATGATGAAAATACTTGTAATGATATTTAATATTGGTTTCATTTAGCTTTAAGAATTACGTTTTATTAAAGCAAATGATGCACATGAAGAGCAGAAGAGGTTCCATTCGATATAAAGATGAAAACTGCAAGATAAGACAGCGTGGTTTTAAGGCAATTGATGCACATTTTAAGGATTGTATGTTTAAAGCAAGTAATGAACCTACCCTCCAGTTCTATTGTCCTAATTTAAAGCTTGCATACTGGTTGTCACTTGTCATGCGATTTTAAATATTTTGTGATGTTTTTGTCTATCAAACCAAATTATACGATTTTTGTTTTACAATATTCAAATTATTTAAATAAAACACGTGAAATTTGGTTACTACTCAATACTATAACAACAATGTTAAATACAAATTTTAACAATTTATAGAGCTTTTAAACATGTTTATTAACAACTAATAAGATGATAAATAATAATATTGAAAACATGATAACAATCAAACTGGACAAATTCTAAATACTCATGATCCTAGAAACAGCATGATCAAATTATCCTTAATATCATGATCTTTATTTCACACGTAATGATCTAGAGCATGTTTCTACAATTCAATATATGTATATTTAATTAATGATCATAAATTAATTAACCGTTATAAAATAGGTTCTATGAGATAATTTTTGGATGTAATATTACTGACCAATATTATTAAAATTAGATAACTAATTAAGTAAATTTTTTGATAAATCTTGATTAGGTATATATAATTATTAAAAGTTACATTTTTATTATTTATAAACTGAAATTCATAATGAAACGAGAAGAAAAAAAATCCTATATTATGTTAAAATAAAAAGTCATTGTAACAAAATATTTAATCATTAAAGTTTTTTACACGTCTTATCATCAAACTTGTTTAACATCTTAAGCTTATCCGAAAAGAAAAAAAAAAAGAAGGAACAGACGATCAAAAGAAACAAAAAAAGTGTATAAATATCATATAATGGAATGAGGTGGATCTATTTTTATTTTTTTAATCATAAAAAATATGACCTAACAAATTAAAAAAAAAAATCAAACAACAAAATAGTCGTTTTAAGTTATTTAAAGACCAATTTTTTTTTCTTTTTTTATTTATTAAGTTTTAAACCAATGCAAGTCGAAATATTTTTAAATCAAAGCCATACTTTTTTACAAAATCCTCTGATTATGCTTGTCTGTCTGGGTCCAATCAGTCGTTTTTCTGGACTCGGTCCGGATCAACTGGAACAGCTTGTTTGATTATGCTTCTTTGCACTTCTGATTCGGTCAAAATCCTCTGATTTGGTCCTAAAAAAAAACCACCGGACTCGGTCATTTGTACCAATTTCACGTACTTGCCCTTCTCCTTCTTCTTTCCCCTCAACGTAACTTCTTTCTTCTCCTTCTTCTTCAATCCCACCACCAATGGTCCTCGTCCTCTTTAATCGATTTTGAAAGCGAGCCATAATATCGATTTTGAAATCGAGCCTATTCCGGTAATATTCAGTTTTGTAGAAGTCGATTATTCCGATTTTGCCCTAAACATCGCCTCGACAGTAATGGAGAAGAAAGTGATTCACTAATTTGTTCCAGTTGCTTCCAATTCGATGTTCCAGATCAATTTTATATTCGTTCCGATCGTTGAATTGGTAACTGTTAAGGTAAGATCTTCTTGACGTTTTAGTTGATTGTGAGGGTAGTTGATAATATCGATTGTTAAATTGGGACCTTACGGTTCTTCATTGTTAGTCTATTATCAATTGTTGATCCGTTTTCTAGGTGAAAACTAAATCTATTAACAATGGAGCTGTGAATCAATTTGACTATCAAAACATGATTCTTTAACATGCTCGTTAGATGTTTGTTGAAATGTTTGAATAAAATTGTTCAAGTTCTAATGAAAGCTTACTGTCAAATTCTGGTTTATATTATTATTAGCTTCTGCAACTGGGGCAGAATTTTGGCTCAATTGAACAAGCAGAAAGTTGTATGTATTTTAAGGAAACCACAACGGAAAATGCATGCATGAGGATCACATTACAGGATGTATAATTAAGGAGCCAAAGCCTAGCTTACAAGGAGTGGTGGTGGCAATGTGGTGGGTACGCTAATCACCACCTGATTGCTCATCATTTGTGATGGTGCTAGGAATTTGCATAATTAGGTGCCTTATAAGTTACAAGTATTATAGAGTGTTCATGTTTGTTATTTATTTTTTTTATATATATAACTTGTGTGTTTATTGGGTCATATTTTATGATTATGTCAAAATAGTAGAATTCTAATGAAGTGATATATTACATTGTTTGTGATTATTGCAAAAATTTTGAAAACATTTTCTTATAATTACATAATTTAAATTAATGCATATGATACAAAATTTAAATTTGACAATTACAAAAATAATCGAGAAAATTAAAAAAGAATTGTCTAGTTTTGATATTAATATATACAAAATGCAATATAAAGGTAATATGGTCATTTTTCACAATTCATCACAGTCAGTCAGAGATATAATCAAACAATATGGTTTCAGTCAGATGTGGACTCAGTCAGAAGTTCTAACTCAGTCGGTACCAACTCAGTTAGCACTAACTCAATCAGCAACTATCAAACGACCCTAAGCCTACTAACTACTAATTACTACTTCTTTTTTTTTATACTAAAAGACAAAATGCATTTTATTTTACTATTAAAAACCAATTATTCAAATCACGAATCGCAAAAAGTCGACACCGCCTCTGAAACCGGATTTTACGGTTTTATCATTCATCGTCTTCAATCGTTTCGGCACTTCTTAGTTGGATAAATCCGGCGAGCATGACCGGAACGGTGATAAATCCGCTGCAGGTGGCTGGAACAGTTGACATGTCAACCAGCCGGACGTCATCAATGTCGCACAGGAACTCTGTCCGCATTTCAGCAGTTGTTGATCGACTACTTGTTTACGTTCGCGGTGGCTCAAGGAACGACAGCAACGAGTTCTTCAAACTCTGCATCTCTCTTTCCAGGTGTTTTCCTTTCGTTTCAACTTTCTTCTGTATATGGATCAGTTACAGAAACACATTTCGTTCGTTTTCTCATGCATTATGCGTTTTTTGTATACGCATTTACGGTGGAAAACTGAAAATTGTTTGATGTTTTTGTTATCAAACCCTAATAATTCGTCTCAGATAGTTTTTTTGAGACTTGATTTCACACACACACGCACTAGATAAACTTACTGTGGATGTTGAACTTCCCAATAAGAAACGAAACGCTTTCTATGTTTTCAAAATAGATGATTTGTTTTTTACTTCGGGCATTGTGTTTTTCGAATAAAAAACTAGGTTAAATCATTCTACGTTATATTTCGGTGAATATTCTATTTTAGCACTTATTTCGAAGATTAATGTTAGTACTTGTTAATCTTCTGAGTTGGAAATTTCATTATGAAGAAAACTAGTTCAATGTCTTTAGCAAACATAACTCTTAGTTAATGGTAGCTCCTTGTTCTCAATCAAATTTCATATACTGACTAGATATACCATGACGATTGCAGAGGAATCGACTATGCTGTTGCTAACAAGGAAGTTCCAGTCACAGCTTCAGAATTACCTGGTTTGTTGAAGCAGGTAACTTCTTTATTCTGATATTAATGGGAACACTGTGTTTAAGAAGTTTAATGTTTCATCTATAACATACATCCTATTGTTGATTTACTTATCCTTTATATACCTTTATATACTTTATGAATGTATTATTATTAATGAACTTTACCCAAGGTCTTTCTGTATCTATGACATGACATGAAATCTGACACCATTATGTGCTTAGATATGTCAATGGAAAACCGATGCCTCATTACAAGCAGCTATTATGGTGCTGTTGATCTCTTTGAAGGTACTCAACTGTATTTATTATAAATTCCCCCTTTTTCTGTGGTTACATTTCTTACTTCTTTAGGGATTTAAAATCTTGTTACCTTGTTTCTAAAAGGGTGCATGTAGAAACGGATGGTTCAGTGAGAAGGATAATGAAGAACTTCAAAAGCTTTCAAATGAGGTTGGTAATTTTTTATATATACTTATATTAATCAATGTTGAGTTCTCTTCCATTTTTTATAGTCTCTTATATAAATTCTACTCTTTTATGATTCTAGATATCAGGCAGTTTCTGCAGTGTTAAGGATATGAACTTTGGAGAGAACATAGTCCATCCCAGTATCTCAGCAGTTATGTTAAGGTGTTCTAATATCTCATTATCTCCACAAGTTTCCATTTAGTTTCAACTTCCATAAATGGAAAGTTTATATTTCATTACATTGAAAGTTTTTGAAAATAAATTTTGATTAGAAGGACTATCCTTTCCCTTCAGGTTCTATCCAAGTATGAAGATGGGTGAAACACTTGCTTTTGTTGAGGCCAAGGTAATATTGTTCCATTTTCCTTGAATTAATTTTATCTTGAAAATCTATGTAATATTTATAATTTTCTATTTGTCATAGCCTGGATATGGTGCTTTTTTGAAAGATTTTGATATCACAACCAAAGCAATGTCTTCTAACAATAAAATAGTAAGCAATTTCTTTTCTTGTTGATCTTGTACAATATTATGCAATTTTGCTTTTTATTTTATTTAGTTTTTTTTTCTTTTTTTAACTTCACTGCAGTATTTGTTTGTTGCTCAAATTGATGACACAGAGACATCTTCATGCATCATAAGTCCACAGCAAGTCAAGTATATTTTCTTTTAACCCCTTGTACTTTTCTCAAAAGCACATATTCTTTTAAACTAATCAAACTATAAATCTTTCTGTTAAATTTGTAGCTTTTTGTTGAATGGAAAAGCAGTGAATGGGAGGACTTGTGTTTCTAAGGTTTGTATTATAATTATTGAGTCAATTTGCTTTTGTGAATGGTGTTACATGATCCTATTTCTTGTGTTTCCCTACCAATTCATGTATCTTAAAAGTCAACAAAAGTCAGCTAAGACTACCATCAAATACTAAATCCATGTTTTGATTTAAAAGTCAATAAAAGTCAACTTCTCAAGAATACCATTAAAATACTAAAGTCATGATTTACATCAGGATCCAGGACCACAGACTCCAACACTTGTGACACATATGCTCAAGTTGGGAACCAATCTTCTTCAAGTTGTGGGCCAGTTTAATGGTATATTTATACTTTTAACCCCTTTTTAATATACATATGCTTGAATCCTCCATCTTAAATAAAAGTTACTGTAAATCTTTGTTAGGGAATTATATTATAATTGTTGCCTTCATGAGTATGATCTCAAATCCAATCTCTCCCATCCTTCCCAACTATGTGCCACCAGTTGCTGCTGCTCCTGATCCAGATAATGAATTAACTGAAGGGCCTTCTACAACATCACTAAATTGCCCCATAAGGTTCTATTTTATTTTAATACAAATAGCACTTCATTTATCATCACTAATTAATATGTCTTTAAATCCAAATTCTTATTTTTATACAGCTTCAAACGTATCAAGACACCCGTTAAAGGACAATTGTGTAAACATCATCAGGTGAGTCTCAATGCTGCCTTTGTTACACAATATGAGAAGGGCATTTATGTCTTTTTGCACAGACGAGAAATTGCAATTTACCATATTTACCCTTTGCAGTGTTTTGATTATGACAACTATGTGGACATAAACTCAAGAAGACCATCGTGGAAATGTCCTCATTGTAGTCAATCTGTCTGCTTCACCGACATCCGAATTGATCGCATCATGGTTAAGGTAAATGACCATTTTACCCCTTGTGAGTAAAACACCAACAATTTGAAAATATTCAGTATTCACCAACAAAATGATTGATCCTTCCTTAGGTTCTGAAGGAAGTAGGTGTGAATGTTTCTCATGTGAGAATCTCTGCTGATGGATCATGGGAAGCTGTTAAAGAAGAAGATGATCATAACACAGATAATAATAATAAACCACAATCTACACCACCTTTACACCAAAACATGGGGCCTGGTATTTTGGACCTTACAGAAGGTGATAATTACATAAATGCCACTGCCACTAATCCTCATCATCAAAACATCGACAAAAAACCTTCTCCTTCTCAGTTGCAAAATCCCACCTCTACAAACATAAGAAATATTCCACCTAATGGGTTTCAGAAAATTCAGACATCCAATACTATGGTGCCACCTGTCCAGATGAATCCAATTTTGCAGGGTCAAAGTCAACTTTCTGCTTCCAATGCTATGCAGTCAAACGATGTGAATGGGATTGTGAGGTACCCTACACATTCTTCCAGACATATAACAAGAATTCCAATTGCTGTTCAGGCACTTCCAGCTCAGACCTCTGCGGGCCCGGGTAGTGGTGGCTTAGATGGATTTTATATGAATCCACATCAGATAAACCATACAGTCTCGGTCCCACCTTCACAACACATGGGCCCACAGGTTTCAACAATCAATATTTTACAAAATTATATTTCACTTTTTTACCAGTTTATGGAATAATGTTTTATTGATTTATGTATGATTAGAAATTTGGTGGTGGTTATCAATATAACTCTCACCAACAACACCAGTTTCCTCAAGTTCAGCAAGTTGGTGTGGGTCCCACAAATGGTATTTTAAGCAACCAACAAAACTATGCCATGTCCATGTCAATGTCAGCTGCTGCTGCTCAACAACAAGCTGCCACAAATGCTCATGTAAACAACCAACTGGCCCAGGCCCAGGCCCACCACTATGCCATGTCAGCGGCGACAAATGGTCATGTAAGCAACAACCAACAAGCCCGGCATCATGCCATGTCAGCTGCTCAACAAGGTTTCCACGTCAGCAGCTGGACACCATCATCGCATGACCATGGAGGTAATTACTCCTTTCCATTCAGCTTGCATGATATTTTTGTATATTAACTGTTTATGATTTATGATTGAGCAACAGACCAAAACTGGAGGCTAAGTGGACGTATGCGTGGAAGTTTATCGGGTGAAGCTTATTCAGAGGCTCTTAATCAGTACATATATCTTCCAACACAACCTGTCCAAGCTACAAGACCACCACTTCTGAATACTCCCAGACCTGTAATTCCACCCCATTTGCAATTTCTTCTTGCAAATAATAGAAACATGATCGGTGACAACTCTTTGCTTTTTGATAATACCAATGGTGGCGGTGGTGGTGGTGGTTTTAGATAGTGGCGGAGGAGATAGGGTGCCACGTGGGAAGGGGGTGTATAGAAAGCAAAAGCACAGTCAATTTTTGTATCTAGTACTGGCTGTGCAACTACAGGTTAATAGGTTATGGTTTGATTTGTGTTTCATGTTCTTGAAAATTTGGCATATATATGGTTACATTACATGATCTGCTAGGTGAAACTACTTTAACTCCTTAATAGGTTATGGTTTGATTTGAGTTTCATGTTCTTAAAAATTTATAGCATGTGGTTGTCTCTTTCTTAATAGTCATGTTATTATTATTGTTATTGTTATATTTATCATGTTAAGTTTTTCAAGTGGTAAATACACATTTACAATTTTATGTCTGGTTAATATATATATATATATATATATATATATATATATATATATATATATATATATATATATATATATATATATAGAGGGTTGAGATCGGTTGAGAACTCATAGTTTCCCGAGAACTAAAAGTGGAGCATTGGATCAAAAGTAATTCATTAAGGATATGATCGTCATTTTACCAATCTCATTTAATGTTTAATTTTTTTGTGTTATTTGACATATTAATATAAATGTCTAAAAATTTACATCATAAATCAAATTTTCATATTTTTTAAAAAATAGTATTTTTCGTTTTTTTTAAATGCAGATTTTTTAATCTTTTATAGAAAAAATGAATTTTTGAAAAAAAATTGAAAAAATACTTTTAAAAAAAAACTGCAATTTAAAAAAAACTGCATTTTTTTCAAAAAAAAAACTGTATTTTTTTTAAAAAACTGCATTTTTAAATAAAAAACTGCAATTTAAAAAAAAAGCTGTAAGTTTTTTTTAAAGAAAGTTATATTTTTTTCAGAAAAAACTGTATTTAAAAAAAAAGCTGCATTTTTTTTTTAAAAAAGTAAATTTTTAGGTGTATATGTACACATTTTTTCAAATGCACATATGTATATTTCTTATACTATAATATTCGTAAGTAAATCATAACAAATCTCATATTTATTAATTAATTTATAAACATAATAGTACAAGTATTTTATTCGATACAAAATAAAATATAAAAAATAAAAAATGCTATAAATTTCAAAGCGTTTTCATGTCTTAGTGTCAATATTTCCTTATTTTCTTCCATTTATATGATTTACATGTGAATCACATATAATTCACATGTAAATATATAATATTTCTCGTACCTTGTAAAGTAAATAAATAAAAGTATGAGGCTAGTGCCATTGAAGATAATAAAGTTCATTAACTCAAATAATTTTCACTTGTGATTTACATGTGAATCACAAGTGATTTACATGTGAATCACATGTAATTCATATGTGATTTACATGTAATTCATATGCGTTTCACTCGTGATTTACATGCGAATCACATGTGAATTACCTGTGATTTACATGTGAATCACATGTAATTCATATGTGATTCACTTGTGATTTACATGTGAATCACTACATATTTATAGTCTTGCTTCCAGTTAATTACTAAAATCTTATAACAAATCACATATGGAGATATCCACCCAAATATCATAATATAAATTATTAAATTCTCATAGGTCGGGTTCATAAGTTTCCAAAAAACTCCAGTAAAAGGTTTCTTTTACCTGGATTTGGTTTAATATATTGAGCTTGGCATGCTTTATCCTTGCACTTCTTGCTGCAGCTAGATCTAGTCAAACAGTTTGTGTGCACGGATCAATGAATCAAACAACCGATTCATTGTTTTAACTTAATAAATCAAACAATCTATTAAACATCTCGGTTTTCTAAATTTTACAAAATAAATCTAGTGAAAATATTTATTCGGGGATGAAATAGGCTTTTTTTTTCCGATTATCAGACTTGAGTATCATGTTATTTTCATTTTCCATTTGTACATAACAAACATAAACTCATAAAAACCATAACCGAGTTGCAAAAATTAACATGATATGTGAATGATGAAGGGTGCAACATTAATAATGACATTATGGCAACATTTGGCATATTAAAAGGGTAAAATTGTACATTCAGAATATGTATAAGCAGATGAAAGAGGTAAGAACTGAAGTTAAAAATACCAATACAAGATTCAGACAACTGTTGTCAAGTATACTGATCCCCGAGATCCTCTTCACTATGGGTCCCGGTTTCGATACAACCTAACAAAAAAAAACAAAGTATATTTAAAAAAACAGTGGATTACAAACGGATAAGAAGGTGTTTTAATTTTTAATTAGTAACACTAAATGATGAGAAAACAGGTAAAATATGCTTAACCTGTTTTTAAAATAAACAACAACATTGTTGTCTGCATATGTGAGAAAATGAGTAAGCCCATCCATATCTCGAGCATGTTGCTTTAGATGATTCATCAGTCTTGTACCATAACCCTTTACTTGTTCATCTGAAATGATTGTACAAAAAGCTATCTCCCCAAATTTTTGGCTAACATGTCACATATGATAAGCAAACAAAATCTCTTTTTAGAAAGTAATTCTTCCAAATACTAAATGAAAGTAAACCATGTGAGATATGTAAAATATCTACCTGACATATGGTCTGTAGTAATGCCACCAACAACTGTATTGAGAGTGAAGAAAGAAAGGAGTGGAGAAAGCCCGTTTGCAAGAAAAGAGGGAGAGGGCATCATCACCCACTGTTGGAGGATCTCTTCTAGGTTGTAACATAATATCTTAGGGGTTACACCCGCCAAAACAATGGATTACATCATACATCTCTTCTAGGGACAACAACTTAAATGAAGTAATACTGTGACACTTTATCAAACAGGTTGTGTGCACGGATCAATGAAACAACGAGAAGGATGAATAACAGACTTGATTAGAATCAAAATCTAACAAAATTCGAAGATTTCCATTGGTACTATCTGATACTTCATTTTTGAATAATTTATGATTACAATAACAATAACATCACACTTTCTACAAAAACAGGGAAGCAATAAGGATTTTAATGATTCAAATTTCACGTGATGTTCATATGATGGAAGAAAATGAAAGTATAGCATCTGATTCCTTTTCTCCGATGGAGGTGGAGGTGGAGTTTGATTTAGTAATCTTGTTTTCCAATGTTCCTCATTCGATTCTGTGACAGGTCATTATATAATTTTTCGTATGAGGAAAGGTTAAACACATCATGCCGCTATACTATGGAAAACAGAAGAGGATAAGATGCATTGTTCAATGTATTACCTGATTCATGAAAGACCGAAACGATTGAAGTAAGATCTATGTAAGCATCGTGTAGGGCACATTCACTTTCATCTTCATTTTCTTTTGACAGTTTACTATGTAGTAAACTTGCAAGGCCGCCATGAGGTGTGAGGACAAGATGTAAATCGTGTCTGAACAATTACAGGATATCAAAAAATCGTTGTTGATTGCAGGATATAAGAAAACGTTGAGAATCAGGATTAATAACTTCATAATCGATAATGGAAGAGGCAACATTGGATTTCTAGGTTGGAATGTTGATCCATGGATTTAGTTGCTTGCAATCAAGAGATTACAGAGTGCTGATAGGCGAAGGCGGCCATGGATTTCATACGACGGTGCTAGAATCTGGATTTTGAGTGAAAAATCAACAGGTATGGTGTGGGAAAAGAGGGTCGGTGAGAAGTGAAAACAACAGAGGGTTTGGGATGATGAATAGAGCCATAGAAATGCTGATTTGGGGAGAGTATCAAAGAAGAACGTCGTTGTAGGAGGAGGAAGATCGTGGGTATGAGAGAAAGGTATAAGGGGGATATGAATTATCTTATCCCTAAAATGCCCAGTGATTTATTTCAATCGTATACCCCCGCGTCATTTTTTTTAATTATTTACAAAACTACCATAAAACATCCCGACCTTTTATTATTTTGATCTGATGGTCCTTATTTAGTTCTCGGGAATATATAAGTTCTCAAATGATCATTCCTCTCTCTCTCTCTCTATATATATATATATATATATATATATATATATATATATATATATATATATATATATAACTAGGTGAAACTACTTTAACTCCTTAAAATTCTACTTAGGGCATCCACAATGGGGGTTCAATAGGAGTTTAATAGATGATGATTAGGATTGAATAGAGGTTGAATGGAGTGTGGGTGATGACATGGAGGAGGGTTGAATAGAAGAATTGTATGATCATTGAGTGGTTGAATGAAATTAATCTTTTCTTTTTAATTAAATTTCAAACAAAATATATATGTAATCATATTCTCTTATATTTTTATATTTTTCTAATTAAACCACAAATAAAATTAACCATATTTTTAGGTATTATATTATATAATAAATCAATTTTTAGGTGTCTTATTTTTTTTTAAATAAAGAATACAAATGTCATCTTTTTAGTTAATGTATATTTAGACTTCGTGTTTTTAATTAATGCATGTTTAGGTATTAAATGTTTTAGGCTTCATAATTTTTAATTAATGTATTTTTAAGTGTTGTATTTTTTAACTATTATATCTTTTATTTTTAAATTTATAATTATGTTTAAAAATATAATATTGAAAATGTGGAATTTCATTAAACTATGTTGGGTTCAATGGAGTGTGGGTGTTAAAGAGTAAAGTTGAATAAAAGGAGAAATATTGATGTGACAGTGATGTGACAATCCATTGAACTCTAAGAAGTTCAATGGACTGTGGATGTCTCTTAAGACCGCTGTCGTACACGATTTAAACAAATAAAAGTATAAGATAAACTGCTTTATTGCACTAACAGGTAGTACAGGTAAGCAGGGTCGAATCCTCAGGGGCACGTCCTAATGTTACACCTCTTTGCGTAAGGTGTGAACTGATTCTTGATGAATGCAATAAACATAAAAAAAGGGGGGTTTTGTTTTTGAAAATTAAACTAACAGAGATTGAAAATGACAAGAGAATGACTAAATTTAAAGTGATGAAAATTCAAATAAGAGAAAGCAATTCCAGTTTCGCGGTGACTCCCCTAATCATATAATTAACCTTCAACACGATAATTGACTATGCACTTGTTTAAACTGGTACTAAAGTTCATTAACAAGCTCTAATGACCTTTGTTACAAAAATTGTTTAATCAAAATAAGTTCTTTAAATTAAACCTAACTTTTTACTAAATTAATCAAACAAGCTCTTGATTAACGAAGAAAAGTTACATTAGACACAGTGTAATTCCCAGTAAAGTTCAATACCTCTCATAAGCTCGGAGGCGTTAGAACTTGTTTGATCAATTCATATCAGACTTAACCCTAATCTAAGAATTAATCTAATACTTGTCACTTTTTACTAATTAGTCTAGACAATTACAGATCTAAACAATTAGATGAGTAAAATGATTCACAAACAATTTAAGTGGCCAACAAAAACTGAAATCAAAATCAGACATTCAATTTAACACAGAATTGATCAAACTAAACAGTAATCATAGTAAAACATAGTGCTTAATGATTAATCATACGAAAAGGTTACGTCTTGCGAAACTGAAATCTGAGTTTTTAGCCGGACATGGCTAAAAACGGATTACAAACAGTGGAAATAGAATCTAAACGATAAATCTTACTAAACTACGAATAAAAATCGAATCGTCTCCTTTAGATCTGCGTTCTTCACTTGAAAACCTCTGAAAATCGCCTCTGAATCGCCAGGAATCGCAAAATTAGGGTTACTGGAAGAGTATCAGGCTGTATTTATACGTCTAGCTGTCAAAACACCGTACCTGCGATCGCAAGGGGCAAACCTGCGATCGCATGTATCACCCAAAAACGCGTCACGGGATTTTTTAATGAAGTACGTTGCTATTTCGACGCAAATTGACCAACCTGCGATCGCAAGTTTCTCTTTTTCTCAACTGATGAATTTTTTGGCTCGAAAAAACCTCGTAGGCAACCTGCGATCAAACCTGCGATCGCAAGGACATACCTGCGATCGCAAGGATAGAAGATACGATCGCAAGTTACTTCTTTTGGCTCTTTTGATCGTCGTTCCTCCATCCAAGCAGTTCTTGATCATTTCCCGGTATCCTTCCTTGGTCTAGACTCCAATTAAGCTCCTAAGCATCCACGAACGCATCCCGAACTTGCGCAATCATCCATGTGCTCCAAATGGTCCTGAAAAATCATAACAAACGTGAGCAGTACGGGCATTCTTCAAAATAATCATGAAACACGAAATACATAAGAATAATCGGGAATTAGTTAGCTTTTTATAATGAAATACGTAGGAAATTGTGCTAGAAGATGCATATAAAATGCATCTAACAAACCTCCCCAAGCTTACACCTTACTTGCCCTCAAGTAAGGAAACGATAACTTTGGAAACGGAATTGGGGCTAAAGGCAATAGCGGGACAACCTAGACAGACGTTAACTAAAAAAAATGAAAACCTAAATAATAAGAACTACCAAAGCTAAACATAAAACATGCATGCAAAGATAAAGAAAATGAACAATGAACTAAAATAGTATGCAAATGAAAAACGAACAATTTAGAATGAAACATGCTTCTTTTTTTATATCTTTTTTTCTTTTACGATCAGACTTTACATCGATACTGGGCTCCAATCACTAACATCAAAGCAACCATCCTGCTATCTTTCATGTATCACATACTCCCAAGGTAAGGAAGGCCACAATACGATGTAACACAATAATCCAACTCTAGTTTTATTTAAACTTTGCATCTTAATTAGCTTTATGAGCGAAAATAACATAGTCCATATCTCATGTCCTTAAGACTAGATGGCCAAGAATCAGAATCGACGCATCCTTAAGAACCCGCACGACCAAATCAGCTTTCGCCGAAGCAGCAAGGGCCAACCCCCGTAGGAGCCCGAGCTCTATGCTTTCACTTTTTCGAGAGCCACAAGTATCATATCACACAGTTCTTTCTTCGCCAGATGTAAATTTGGAACGGCTTCTAACTTGATTGAACTTTGATTTACACTTCGTTTTGAACTTGATTTCTTCAATCTTTTTTTTTTTTTTTTTTTGAAATTTCTTGAAGTTTCTTCAATTGAGCGCTTGAAATTCTTTGATTTGGGTACTAGATATAACGTTGTACCCTTTCTTCATTTTGACTGTGTGGATCTGATACTTAAGCTCTCTGTTACCGCGAGGGTAACGCGTGTCAACAAATAGGGCCATGTTCTGTGGGTTCAAAGTTGCCGATAAGGATTCTTTTTAAACATTAATAAGCAAATCATCCTAGAGCTGTTATTACCGCCCAAAAAACGTTTCAGTACGCTATTTTTTTTATTATCTAAGGCTGGGGTCTCGAATCACGGTGTCTTAGGTCCCCTGGTTATGACAGCTGATTCTACACTTCCAATGACAATCAAGTCGCTTCGGATTTTTTTCATTTTTAATTTTCAATATCCCACTTCATGGAGCTATCGTATGTAAAGATCGTCATCATCTCGTAAATTTTTTTTTTTGGAAAAACTAGGAATAAATAAAATGACAAATAAAAGAAACATAAATGAAAAATCTTTTTGGATTTTTTAAACTTTTCTAATTTTTTTGGATTTTTTTTAAGAAAAACAAAAATAAAAACTTTTTACAAAAAGATAGGAAATCCCCTCCCCAAGCTTAAAATTAAGCATTGTCCTCAAGGCTTAGGGAGGAGTGGAAGACGACTACTCGGACGGGGGAGCATAGCGACGGAAGAACTGGTCACGAAAATCGTCGCGCAGACCTAAGAGCTCGTCACGATAGTCGGTAGCTTGGGTGCTATACTGCTGATAGTCGAGGCGAAGACCAGTCATCGTCTGCTGAAGGGAAGCAATATCCCCACGGAGGTCAAGGTAGTGCTGGTAAGTGAAAGGAGAGTTGGGGTGAGGGTGAGATGGCTGAGTGGGTGGGGGCTGATCCTGAAAGTCAGTCTGCATAGGATCAGGCTGGGTAAAGGATATAGGTGTGGCGTCTGCGTAGTCTGGGTGCTGAGTGGATGAAGATGGTCGATCAGATTGTGGATGTTGTGCCCTACGTGGGCGAGGGGGTGATTGGATGTTCGAAGGGAGCACCCACACAGTCTCGCTAATGGGGTCAGCGAGAGCTATGACATCAGGTCCAGTGACCTTGAAATAAAGGGAACGACCCTGCATCCAAACATACCCACCTGGGGCAGGACGAAGCATGTGCATAACCCTAAGGGTCTGCAGGGTCAAACGGAAAGAATCACCCGCGAAAAAGGTGTACCCTGGAGGAGATGGCACCGCAAGGGCGCGGGCAATGACAGAAATCAAACCACCACAGCGAATTGCACCGCCGGTGCGAAGGGCTAAAACTCGATGGAACCGTCTGATGATAACATCACCAAAATGTGGGCGGTGCGACCCGGTGATCATGCACCACAAAAGAAAAAGCTCGGCTTTGCCGGATTTCGTAGTCTCAGTCTGTGCATAAATGATATTGCATATAATTTTCAATGCAATTTTGAGGACATGGTGCATAATACTGGTCTGTACGGATGAGGTTGAATCATAAGACTCCAAACCGGTAATGGAGTACCAAAACTCGCGTACGTCAAAAGGGGGGGGGGGGGGGGTGGGCTGGGATAAACTGGTGATAGGGGTATGGAAGAAAGTACATAACTGGTCGACGTAAATAGTGTGAGGGGTGCTAAAAACACGAAAAGCTATGTTTCCCTCATGATTTATCGCACTAAGCGTAGCTAAAAACTCTCGGGTCAGTAGAGGACAAGTGGCAAAATCCACAGATAACAGACGCTCCCAGCCAATATTGGCAAAAAGAGCGTGAACACCATCATAAATATGGAGTTCCCGCATGAGTGTGCGGCTAGGGGCCCAGGCCTGTGGCATAATCTCGCGGTCAAGGAGCCGCTGGTAACAGTCAAGTGCGGCCTGTGAACCTAAATCTACAGTGACATTGTCCACCTGGACTGTGTATGACGACTCTGGAGCGTCAACCTGTCTGCGTGAACGAGATGGTCGAGGGGGCATTTTTCAAGGTGAATTGGGACAAGGTAGGCACAATTTCCAGGTAAAAATAATATGAAAATAAGTATTTCTAACTACTCCCAAACGACCGCACAAATATATAACAAAAACAGAAATTCAGTTTCAGAACGAAAATACCTGACTGTGCGCTGAGCAGCAGTATATTTTTCGTGCCGAAATTTTTTTTGATTTTTGAAATTCCGTTCGGATGAATCTCTTCTGAATTGCGTCGTAAGCAAACGTTTCTACTTTTCGTGGCCTGCGGATAGCCAACAGAACGTAGATCTGAAAAAGAAACTCGCAAAAATTCAAATTTCAAAATGAACAAAATGAGATTTTTGGAGAATTTCAACCGTGAAAACATGATTTCGTTACCGTAGAGATGTTGTAGGAGTAAAATAGAAGAGATTGATACATTTTTTTCTTGATTTGGACGAAAAAACGAGCGATTTGGGTGTTTGTTGGTGAAAGAACCCGAAAATTAGAGGATTTTAGAGTGTTTTTGAAATGTGGTGGTAACAAATGAGGCCTGCGAGCACTATTTATAGCGAAATTCTAACCTGCGACCGCAAGGGGAGGACCTGCGATCGCAGGTTCTTCAAATATAGTCGTTGCACGTTTCCCGATGTTCGTAACGGTCAAGTGAGTGAAGGATAATTGATACCTGCAATCGCAAGGGCAGAACCTGCGATCGCAGGTTTTTGGAAAAGTGCTTCGATTATCTTTTTTTACCGTTAAAAAATGTCCAGTGAAAAAAATGGATACCTGCGATCGCAAGGACAGTACCTGCGATCGCAGGTTTGCTAAATAATGTCTGAATCGATTTAAAAAATGTGCAAAAGTGTTCCAGGCTCTAAAACTGATACATGCGATCGCAAGGGTAGAACCTGCGATCGCAGGTTTGCTATTCTCGTAAAAAAATAGTCCCAAAAAGTTCGATGACGTGCTGCGACCCTAATTTGCATAACCTGCGATCGCAAAGACTGGACTTGCGGTCGCAGGTTCCACCAAAACCTTATTTTTCAAGTTTTTACAAAATCTCTCTGTTCCTTTTTATTTTAAAAACACGATTCAATTAAAAAGAAGAATCCTAAGAAGCTAAAAACACACAAAAAATTTAAAACAAGTTGCAGAATTAAAATCAAAACAAATGCTCGGGTTGCCTCCCGGTAAGCTGCCCGTTTTTTTACTGTCGTTGGCTCGACATTGTTACTTGGTTCCCTTAGTTGCGGTAAGTCGGGACCTCGACTACCTCCACTTCTTCATTTGTGACTTGGAACCCTTCGTAGAATGGTTTGAGACGATGACCATTCACTTTAAAGGTTTTTCCTGTTTGTTCACTCTTAATTTCTATAGCACCATGATCAGACACGTTAGTAACAACAAAAGGCCCCACCCAACGAGACCTCAATTTACCAGAAATAAGTTTGAAACGAGAAGGGTATAAGAGTACCTTTTGACCAGTAGTAAATACCTTTCGCGAGATCATCTTATCGTGAAACGCTTTCGTCTTCTCCTTATAGATTGCCTCGTTCTCGTAAGCATCATTCCTGATTTCTTCTAACTCTTGAATATCCAATCTTCTTTTCTTACCAGCCTCATCCATGCTCATATTCAGATTCTTGACAGCCCAATATGCTCGATGCTCCAATTCAACCGGTAATCGACAAGGTTTGCCAAAAACTATTCGATATGGTGACATACCGATAAAAGTCTTGTATGCTGTCCGGTGAGCCCATAACGCATCGTCCAATCGAATACTCCAATCTTTCTTGACCGGATTGATGGTTTTCTCTATAATGCCCTTGATCTGTCTGTTTGAAGCTTCAGCATGTCCATTGGTTTGCGGGTGATATGTTGTGGATACCCGATGTGTGACACCATATTTCTTGAGGACAGCTTCGAGGGTGCGGTTGCAGAAATGCGTACCCCGATCACTAATAATGGCTTTTGGTGTCCCAAACCTAGCAAATATATTTGTCTTGACAAAATCAACCACAACCTTGGCATCGTCGGTTCGTGTAGCTTTTGCCTTGACCCATTTGGACACGTAATCCACAGCAAGTAGGATATACACAAAACCGAAAGAAGGCGGAAACGGACCCATGAAATCTATACCCCAAACGTCAAAGATTTCACATATTAAGATTGGAGTAAGTGGCATATGATTACGAGATGTCAAAGACCCAGTCATTTGACATCTTTCACAGGTTTTGCAAAATAGGAAAGAGTCACGAAAAATATGAGGCCAATAAAGACCGATGTCCAAGACCTTGCGTGCGGTTCGTTGCGGACCATAATGCCCTCCACAAGCTTCTGAATGGCAGAAATTCAGGATTGACTTGACTTCATCTTGAGGTACACATCTTCTAATCACCTGATCAGCATAGTGTTTCCATAGATACGGCTCGTCCCAAACATATCTTTTGGCCTCCTTCTTGATTTTATCTTTCTGGGCTCGGGTGAGATCTGAAGGGAGTTCTCTGTAGACCAAATAGTTCACAATATCAGCAAACCAAGGAGGGTTCTAAACAGCGAATAGATGCTCGTCAGGAAATGTTTCGCGGATCGGTGTCGGGTCTTCAGGTGGGGTGAGTCGGCTCAAGTGATCAGCTACCAAATTTTCTCTCCCACTTTTGTCCCTAATCTCTATATCAAATTCCTGTAGCAGCAAAATCCATCTAATCAACCTTGGCTTCGAGTCCTTTTTGGCAAGAAGGTAACGAATGGCCGCGTGATCCGAAAAGATTATGACTTTTGTGCCCAACAAATACTGTCTGAATTTTTCCAATGCAAAAACAATTGACAGCAACTCTTTTTCAGTGGCAGAGTAGTTTGCTTGGGCGCTGTCCAAAGTCTTTGATGCATAATACATAACGTGGGAGCCCGATCTTTTCTTTGTCCTAGAACAGCTCCAACAGTAGTGTTACTGGCATCACACATTATCTCGAATGGTAAACTCCAATCTGGGGGCTGAATGATGGGGGCAGAAGTAAGAAGATTTTTCAGCACATCAAAAGCTTTCTTGCAATCTTCATTGAAGTCGAACTCAGCATCTTTTTGCAATAACTGGCACATGGGAACTGATATCTTTGAAAAGTCTTTTATAAATCTCCTGTAAAACCCTACATGGCCAAGAAAGGAACGCACTTCCCGAACATTCTTCGGGTAGGGTAAGCTCTTTATAACATCTATTTTTGATTTATCGACTTCCAAACCTCTTTTTGAAACAATATGTCCTAGAATCAGACCTTGGTCAACCATAAAGTGACATTTTTCAAAATTTAAGACCAGGTCTGTTTCTATACATCTTTGTAAAATTTTTGTGAGGTTTTTCAAACAAATATCAAAGGAGTCTCCATAGATGGTAAAGTCATCCATGAAGACTTCTATGGTATTTTCGACATACTCAGAAAATATACTAACCATACACCTTTGAAAGATGGCAGGTGCATTGCAGAGTCCAAATGGCATACGCCTATACGCGAATGTCCCGAAAGGGCAGGTGAAGGTCGTTTTCTCCTGGTCTTCTGGAGCAACTGGAATCTGATGGAAACCTGAAAATCCATCTAAGCAGTAGTAGTGGGATTTTCCAGCAAGCCTCTCTAGCATCTGATCTATGAATGGAAGAGGAAAATGATCTTTCCGGGTGGTTGCGTTTAATTTTCTATAGTCAATACAAACGCGCCATCCGTTCTGAACCCGAGTTGGAACCAACTCTCCTTCTTTGTTCTCTACCACTGTCACTCCAGCCTTCTTAGGAACAACTTGAACTGGGCTGACCCACTTGCTGTCAGAAATTGGGTATATCATTCCAGCATCCAGTAACTTCATAACTTCTTTTTTAACCACCTCCATCATTGGTGGGTTCAATCTGCGTTGGGCTTCTCGCGATGGCTTATAATCTTCTTCCATCAAAATTTTGTGCATGCATAGAGATGGGCTGAGTCCTTTGATGTCTGCAATAGTCCACCCAATTGCGCTTTTATACTCCTTCAGAATTCTGATCAGCTCTAACTCTTCTTTTTCTGACAGCTTGTTGGATATGATAACTGGTAATGTTTCTTTTTCTCCAAGATATGCATATTTCAGATGTTCTGGAAGTGTCTTCAGCTCCAAGATGGGGTCTTGCACTACAGAAGGGAAAAGCTTGGAGTTAGAAATTGGTAATTTAAGAGTTTGGGGTACCATACCTCAACTTTCTCTGCTGGTCCATATGAGCTGCCATTTATTGAACTTCTCTATCAACCACATAATTTTCTGATATAACCCGAGCTGCATTAATAGACAAGTTTCTGTGGAGCACTAATGCTAGTGACTCACGGTTAGCAATCTCAAAATATTTTGCAGTTAGTGGTTCAATTACATCAATAAAATTAAGGGCTGAAACATCATCAGGATAACGCATGGCATCATAAATATTGAAGTTGATAACTTCACCATCAAATTCCATTGAAAGGGTACCATCATAAACATCTATTTTGGTTCTGGCAGTTTTTAAAAATGGTCTCCCCAAAAGAATGGAACCTGAGTTTGGTGAGTCGTCATCTCCCATATCCAAAACATAAAAATCGGCTGGGAATATGAGTTCATTTACTTGAACCAAAACGTCTTCCAGCACACCTTTTAGGTGCACCAGAGAACGATCAGCTAACTGAATGATAACTCCTGTTCTTTTTAAAGGCCCTACCCCGATAGTTTTAAAAAGTGAGTATGGCAAAACATTTATAGACGCTCCTAAGTTCAACATAGCTCGCGGAACTAAGAGGTTCCCCAACTTGCAAGGAACAGTAAATATTCCTGGATCCTCACACTTTGGGGGTAGCCTTTTTTGTAAAACAGCTGAAACATTCTCGCTTACTTTGACTGTTTCGTTGCCTTTTAATTTTCTTTTTGAAGTACACAACTCTTTTAAAAATTTAGCATATCGGGGTAGTTGTTTAATTGCATCTAGGAGGGGAATATTTACCTCAACCTTTCTGAAGAAATCCATAATCTCTTTATCTTCCTTTTCTTTTTTCGTGTTTTTCAGTCTTGAGGGAAAAGGAGGAGGGGTGATTTTCACTTCAGCTTCAGCAGGTCTATCCTTTTTCCGCACCTCTTCAGTTGCCTCAGATTCTTGCTCAACCACGATCTCTTCTTCCTCATCTTCTTTCTGATCTGGTCCTTTGTAGTTTTTACCATTTCTGAGGGTGACAGCACAAGCATTGTGCTTCGGGTTCTTCTTAGTCTGAGACAAGAATTTTCCTTGGGTTTGTGCTTCTAGTTTGCTCATGGAGTTCGCGAGTTGTGATACCTGCTGCTCCAGATTTTTGATATTGGACTTTGTTTCATTCTGGAAAGCTTGGGTACTGGTAGCAAGACTTTTAACTATGTCTTCCAAAGACATGCTGGAACTGCTAGCTTGTGACTGAACAGGTGGTTGCTGAAAATTGCTTTGGTGCTGATTCTGCTGAAAAGATTGCTGGAACCCAGGTGGAGCTTGCTATTGGTTTCTTTGCTGAAAGTTCTGTTGAGGTCTTGGCTGGAAATTGTTATTTTGAGGCCCTCCCCAAGCTTGGTTGTTGCGATGTTGATCAAATGGCCTTTGCTGAAATCCTCCCATAGCCTGCACAGCTTCCATATCTTCTTGAAGTAATGGGCACATATCAGTTGGGTGCCCGGTTTTGCAGCAAATCCCACAAGGTTTGACCTTTGGTTCAATACCTTTTTCTTTTGTCAACAAAAGTACAGCTTTAGTCAATTTTGAAATCTGGGATTCCAGGTGGGCGTTGCTCATCTCCTTAACTCCTCTTGGATGGTCTGGGTACCACTCTTCCTCAGTTGCTGAATGTTTTGATTCATTGGCCAATTTCTCTATTAATGCCCTAAACTCTGTTGGTGTCATGTCTGAAAGTGACCCTTCACTTGATGTATTTATAAGTCGCCTCTCCATAGGTATCAATCCTTCGCAGAAACACTGATACAACTGATAATCACTAATGTCATTTTGTGGGCATCGGACTAACAACTTCTTGAATCGCTCCCAATAAGTATGGAGAGCCTCTCTTTTGCCTTGCTTTATACTTAGAATCTCTCTACGTAGATTTGACACCTTCGCCTCAGGAAAATATTTTTCTAGAAAAAGTCTGGCGAGTTCGTTCCAGCTCGTTATTGAACCGGACGGGAGGTCATATAGCCATTCCTTTGCTGCATCTTGAACTGAGAAGGGGAATGGACTTAATTTGATCTGGTCTTCAGTAACCGTATGGGGCTTCATTCCAGAATAGACGACATGGAATTCCTTGATAAATTTGTGAGGATCTTCATTCTCAAGGCCTCGGAATGGGGGCAGCGAATGGATTAAACCGGATTTAAGCTCAAAGTTTTGAGCCTCTGGAAAGGTGATACACAAAGGTTACTGGGTAACCTCTTGTGTTGCCCATTCTCGTAGAGTCTTTTCAGCATCGTCTCCGTTGTCACTCATGGTGAATTCTGCTTCAGTTTCAGAAGAGTCTGTGAGTTCGGGTTTGTCTGAAGGGGGTGGGGAGTAGGTTTTAAACGGGCTGTTAATTGGTGAGGTAGGTGGTGCTTTTGGGAAAGGTTGAAATGAGGTTTCAGATTTGTTCCACAAGGGAGTGCCATATCCGGACAAAGAATTGCCAGATCACAGAACCTATTGGTATAGGTTGATATATTAGAACCAACCATTGTAAGAGCCCTAGGGTTGCAGACTTGTGGCTCTGTATCCGTACCACTTGACTCGCTGCCCTCAAAGGGTTCTTCGTCTGAGTCTGTGATCCAGCCTGCATTCTGTGGATTGTAGGGGTCTCCCGGTAAATTGGGTGCAGCCATAGGTTCTGTATTAGAAATAAGATTAGTAAAATACTCTCCATAGTATTTTAATCTTTGTATTCTGTTCTATAGTTCTTCTGAATATGTATGGTAAGTTTTATACATGTCTCAACACTACTATCACTCCCAAACACATGTTGGTCATATCTCAAATCAATATAGTTGATCAGGCTATATTAATTCCAGATATGATTACATAACTGCTCAGGTTTGACTATAGTGCTCAACATCCAAATACTTTTAAGTTCTTATGATTGTGATATTATACTTGTAAGTATGAGTGTGTTCTTATGACTGTGATACTGTACTTGTAGGTATGAATGTTAGTATATTTCTTATAAAAATACTTAAATCTTTAAAAGTATACTTGTAGTCAGAGCTCCTTGCCCCAATGTATTTATAGTTTGTATATCTTTTATTGATTGATATATTGAGTTCACTATAAACAATGCTCTGATACCAATCTGTCACACCCCCAAACCAGACGGCGGAAACATCTGGGGGTGGAGGACTTGAATTGTAGTATCACAACACATGCATCATAGTAATCAAAGTACAAACAACCATTGTATTTAAAAAGTATAAATATTTACATGTGTTCAATCATTGTATATTGAACCAAAATATAGTTATACAAAAGAAGATATGACTCAACAAAGCTCCATCTTCTCAAAAGCTCGGGGAGTACCTGTGTATTATTTCCCTGAGAATACAAGTAATTTGAAAAGAGAGTATCAACATAAAGTTGAGTGAGTGCATAAGTGTTTATGTTTGAAAGAGTATCTCTGTATCTTGTATATGTAAACTGTTTCAGAAAATCCTATATTTTCTGTTGTATATGAAAAATAGTTTTATTCCCATAAAACCGTTCTCTTTGTATCAATGTTTAGTATTTGTATTCCTTTATGAAAACTTGTAACTGAGAGTGTGCCTGGCTCCGCCAGATGTTATTGAAAACTATATTGAACCATTGTAATTTGTATTCTGAAAACTGGTACTTTGAAGGTGTACTTTCGTTTACTTGTTTATACACTAACGTATTGTTAATATCTTTTTAATGAGTTATTATAACCATACTATGACTGATGGCCTGAAACAAACGCTTTGTGGGCGTTTAAACTGGTGATAACAATTGCCACTCATCTAACTGTAGCTAGCAGCCTGAGTGCGGGGTTGTCAATCCCGATATAGATCTACACACACTTGTTTCGATCCCCGGCTGAAGATTTTGGTTATAATGTCAGGACTTTTCCTATGTTGTCTAAAGTGAATTAAACAACCTGAATAGAGTGTCTCATAAAAAGCATATAAACGTTACATGTATATTAGTTTTGAAAACCCAATCATTCTGAAATAATGATTGACAGTATGTTCTTGAATTAGTATTCCAAACATGTATTTGATAAGTGTAAACCTTGATTTGTTCTGTATCAAAACCCTAGTTTCTTGTAAGACTGTGTATTCTAGTATACTTGTATCACGAATAATTGTTCTATGTATAAATTATACCTATTATAATTTATATGTACTTTCTGAATATGTATTTAACCATGTTTGCATGTAATCCCTTGCTCAACATGTTACAAAGGTAGTTAAACTGATGAAATAACTATTATATTTATATACATATACAATTTTACATATAAGTAAAATTTAAACGACACTCGGACAAATAACCGGTACTTTAAGCCCACATCCAAACAAGGAAAAGGACCCAGAATGAGTTATCAGTCTTAACTCTTTTAAATCTCATATATATATATATATATATATATATATATATATATATATATATATATATATATATATAAATATGAATTTTGGGGAAAAATATAAGTTTATAAAAGAGTTTAATGTTTTGAGTATTTTTAATGATTTAATGTTGTTTTATCATGATTTGAAATCATGATTTTATAACACAAAGTTCTTGTGTTATGCTTGTATTCCCCCCCCCCCCTTAAAACAGTAGAAATTATGAAAATACGGGGGTATGTACTCACTTGATAGATGGTGAACCGGACAGAGTTTCGTTTCACGAAAAGGAGTTTATTTGTCGAGAAACCGGCTCAAATTGGGCAGAGTTTCGACAGGAGAGAGGTTACTTCTCGGGAATCTCGGGGCTTTGAGGCTTGCTTAAGGTCCGAGACTTGATACCGGGGCTTTAGGGGTTGTATGAGAGCTTATGGAAGTGAAAAGGGTGAATGTGTGTGAAATTTGGTGTGAAAAATGGGGTTTCTTCGGAAGCCCTCGCATGCTATATATAGTCCGAAGGTTCGGACCCAAGCCTATGCGAGGCTGACACGCGTCCGACAGGTGGCTTACTTCGGACCGAAGGCTCGCAGGGTGTTAGGCTCGGGATTGGACCAAACCTCGGTCCAATGGGAAGAGGCCACGTGCGAATGAGGGTGTCCGAGGGGTGTCTCCGGGGCATCTCATGCGAAGCTGTTCGCTTCTTAGTGGACCTCGGCTGCGGTCCAATCAGGAGGTGCCACGCATGGCTTCGGTCCACTCAGCAGCTGCCACGTGCGAGGTGACGTGTCACTTGCGAAATTGCCCGGTTTTTCTTATTTTTTCTTTATTTTTGTGCCAAAACTTGCGAAAATCATAACTTTCGCATACGAGCTCTGTTTTTGGCGTTCTTTATATGCACGCGTAGGTAAAATCATACTCTACGACTTTCGTTTAGAGTTTGTCGGCAAATTTTGATTTATTTTTTTATATTATTATTTTAAACAGACCGGGACGGGAATCCGTTAAAAATTCATAACTTATTCATACAACGTCCGTTTTTGTCTGTCTTTTTACCGTTGTACTACTACCGACGAGACCTTCAATTCTCGTTTAGGTTGTGTCGGCTAAAAATTGCTCGATCTTTATTTCGAGTTTTTAGTTGTACACTGCTATACTGAAACTTAGAAAAATCATATCTTCCTCATACGAAGTCAGATTTTTCCGTTCTTTTTATGAAAGTTCTCGGTTTAACATAAACTACAACTTTCATTTAGATTGTTAAGGCTAAAAAGCCTTTTATCGAAAATTCAGTTTTTACACTGAACAGTGTTTTGCCGGTTTTGTCGCGGATTTTCGATTGGTCATAACTTCTTCGTTATAACTCGGATTTTAGTGTTCTTTATGTTTTTGGAAAGCTTGTTACAATCTCTATCACTTGGTTCATCCCAATCGAGATTGTTAAATAATTTATTTTTTAGGGTCAATTATGTAAATATGCACATTATGCTAAAATTTCTCTTTATTATTATAAAAAGAACTACACATTGACCTATACTATTACATAGGTTTGAAATAACGATTTGTTACATTATCCCCCCGTTAGAGAGAACTTCGTCCCGAAATTAGTATTTCAGGTAGACTAAGGAAAAAGATGTGGATACTTCTGTTTCATTTGATCCTCCCGCTCCCAAGTGAATTCAGGTCCCCGTTTTGCATTCCAGCGAACCTTCACTATCGGGATACGGCTTTGTTTGGTTTTCTTAACTTCCCTGTCTAGAATCTCTACGGGTTCTTCCACAAAGTTGAGGCTCTCGTTTAACTCGATATCATCGAGTGGTATCACAAGAGTCTCATCAGAGAAACACTTTTTCAAGTTTGAAACGTGGAAGGTAGGATGAATGTTATTTAGTTCTTGGGGTAATCGAAGTTTGTAAGCTACAAGACCAATTCTAGCAAGAATTTCGAAGGGTCCTATGTACCTTGGACTCAATTTGTCACGCTTTCCAAAGCGTATCATGCCCTTCCAGGGTGAGACCTTTAACAAGACGCGGTCACCAACCTGGAATTCCAAGGGTTTTCTCCGTTTGTCAGCGTAGCTTTTCTGTCTGTCTCTGGAAGCTTTAAGTCGCTCCCGAATTTGTATGATTTTCTCGGTGGTTTCTCGAATGATTTCCGGACCAGTGAGAGCACTGTCAGGAGTTTGACCTCTAGCTAGCTGCGTGTCACCCACTTCAGCCCAGCATAGAGGGGATTTGCACTTGCGGCCATAGAGGGCTTCGAATGGAGCAGCCTTAATGCTAGTGTGATAACTGTTGTTATAAGAGAATTCAACAAGGGGTAAGTGAATATCCCATGCTTTTCCAAAGTCTATCACGCAAGCTCGCAACATGTCTTCTAGAGTTTGAATCGTCCTCTCACTTTGTCCGTCAGTTTGTGGATGGTAGGTTGTACTCATGTCCAGCCTAGTTCCCAAAGAGTTTTGTAAAGACTGCCAGAAACGAGAGGTGAATCTACTATCTCGGTCCGAAATAATAGATATTGGTACACCATACAATCTAACAATATCCTTGAGGTAAGTTCGGGTTAGTTTCTCCATCTTGTCGGTTTCTTTTATTGGCAAGAAGTGTGCGGATTTGGTTAATCTGTCGACGATTACCCAAATAGTATCATAACCACCCGAAGTCTTGGGTAATTTGGTTATGAAATCCATTGTAATCCGCTCCCACTTCCATTCAGGGATTTCAGGTTGTTGTAATAAACCTGAAGGTTTCTGGTACTCTACCTTGACCTTGGCACAAGTAAGGCACTTGCCCACAAAGGTAGCGATTCCGGCCTTCATGTTAGGCCACCAATATAGTTTCTTAAGGTCCAGATACATCTTGTCTGAACCTGGATGAATGAAGTATCGGGTTTTGTGTGATTCATTCATAACCACGTCTCTTTAACCACCGAACTTTGGTGTCCAGATCCGGTTCATGAAATAATAAACTCCATTATCCCTGACTTCGAAGTTTTTATCCATTCCTCTCAGGGTTTCACCTGCCACGTTTTCGGGTTTCAAGGCTTCTAGTTGAGCTTCTTTGATTTGTATGGACAGATGTGAATGGATTGTCATGGTCAACGACTTTACTCGGCGACCCGAGTATTCTTTTCTGCTAAGGGCATCAGCTACTACGTTTGCTTTACCAGGGTGATAAAGAATTTCACATTCGTAGTCGTTCAGTAGCTCCACCCACCGTCGTTGTCTCATGTTTAGCTATTTCTGATTGAAGATATGCTGGAGACTTTTATGGTCCATGAATACTGTGCATTTCGTGCCATATAGGTAATGTCTCCAGATCTTCAGAGCAAACACCACCGCTCCTAGCTCAAGGTCGTGTGTTGTGTAGTTGACTTCATGCGTCTTAAGTTGTCTGGAGGCGTAAGAGATAACCTTTCCTCTTTGCATAAGTACACACCCAAGCCCTTGATTTGAAGCATCACAGTACACTACAAAGTCCTCTGTCCCTTCGGGTAGGGACAATATCGGTGCACTGCACAAGGGTTGTTTGAGCGTTTGGAATGCGGTTTCTTGCTTCTCTCCCCAGTTATAGGTTACACCCTTTTGCGTCAGGGTGGTAAGAGGCTTAGCTATTCGGGAGAAATTTTGGATGAATCTGCGATAGTAGCCAGCGAGACCTAAGAATTTTCGGATTTCTGTAGGTGTTGTGGGTGCTGGCCAGTTTTCAATTGCTTTGATTTTGGAAGGGTCCACGTGTATTCCTTTTGAACTGACCACGTGACCTAGGAATTCAACCTTCCTAATCCAAAACTTGCATTTTGAAAACTTCGCATAAAGTTTTTCGGTCCTAAGGGTTTGTAATATTTGACGAAGATGTTGGCCATGTTCTTCTTTGCTTCTTGAATAGATAAGGATGTCGTCGATGAAGACTATGACGAATTTGTCCAGGAATGGACGACACACTCTGTTCATTAGATCCATGAACACTGCAGGTGCATTCGTCAATCCGAATGGCATCACTATAAACTCGTAATGACCATAACGAGTTCTAAACGTGGTCTTGGGAACGTCTTCCTCCAAAATCTGTAGTTGGTGATACCCAGATCTTAAGTCTATTTTTGAGAAGTAGTTCGCACCTTGAAGTTGGTCGAACAGATCGTCAATGCGAGGTAAAGGGTATCGGTTCTTGATGGTAAGTTTATTCAGCTCGCGTTAGTCTATGCACATGCGGAATGATCCATCCTTCTTCTTTACGAACAACACCGGTGCTCCCCAAGGTGAGAAGCTTGGCCTTATGAAACCTTTGTTAAGGAGTTCGTTAAGCTGGCTGGACAATTCTTGCATTTCAGAAGGTGCAAGACGATAGGGGGATTTGGCTACGGGGGTAGCTCCAGGGATTAAGTCGATTCGGAATTCGACTTGTCGTTCGGGAGGTACTCTTGGAAGATCATCGGGAGAAATATCGGGAAAGTTGCAGACCTTTGGAATGCTCGCTATCTTTCACTTCTTGCTTTTTGTCTACCACGTGAGCTAAGAAAGCACAGTACTCCTTGCGAAGATATTTATGTGCTTTGATGCAAGAAATGATCTAAAGATTTGTTCTGGGTTTGTCGCCATAGATAATAAGAGTTTCGTTAGTTGGCAAGTTCAAACGAACAGCTCTTTCATAACATAGGATGTCGACATGGTTGGGGCACAACCAATCCATACCTATTATGATGTCAAAACTTTTGATAGAGACCGGCATAAGGTCTATTGGGAAAGACAAGTCATTCAAGGTAAGGATACATCCTATGTATATATCGTTGGTGGATTCGGATTTCCCGTTAGCCATTTCTACTGTAAAAGTTTCGTTTAGTGGTTGGGTGTTTTGATTTAGTAGGTGTTTAAAATTATGGCTCACGAAGCTCCTCTCACACCACAATCAAATAGAATGCATGCATAAGTATTATTGAGAAGGAACGTACCTGTAACCACAACAGGGTCTGCCACTGCTTCTTCATGACCCAGGGCTAGTATTCTCCCAACTCCACCGGCATTTCCAGCTTTTGGGCAATCCTTCATGAAGTGCCCCACATCACCGCATTGGTAGCATGCTCGGCCTACTCCAGCGGCAGGTGCTTGGTTAAGTGGTTGGGGTGGCATTCTACAGAATCGGGCAGTATGCCCTTTCCTATTGCAGTTACGGCAGTGTATGTCTCGGCAATTTCCGTTGTGATGAAAATTGCACTTGTTGCATTTAGGGAGGATACCAGCATAGGGCTTAGCTAGTGCAAGGTTATTAGGGACAGCAGCAGGTATAGCAGTGGGTATGGTAGCAGGTATAGTAGTAGCATGGACTGCCACTACTTGTTGCTTCTTTGCAGGTTCCAGAGGAGATTTTCCCTTCCCCTTGTTCCAAACCCTCTTCTTGCTGTTGTTGTTGTTCTCCTTGGGTTGTTCTGGAGCAGAGACCACAGAGTTTTGACGGGCTCCGTGGTCGATAAGAGATTGTGCCAGTTCTTTGGCACTGTCAAAAGTAATAGGCTTTGAAGCTAAAACACTTGACTGAATTTGGGGCGACATACCCCAAATATATCTCTCAATCTTTTTGCTCTCAATAGGAACCATATCCGGACAAAGAATTGCCAGATCACAGAACCTATTGGTATAGGTTGATATATCAGAACCAACCATTGTAAGAGCCCATAGTTCTTGCTCCAGTTTCTGTATCTCCCCTCACGGGCAGTATTCCCGCATTAACATGGCTTTTAGGCTCTCCCAGCTGATGGAGTTAGCCACAACTAGAGTAAGTGACTTAATGTGGCTATTCCACCATGTTAGAGCCCTATCAGAAAAAATACAAGCAGCAAATTTAACTTTGCTACCCTCAGGACAGGAGCAAATTTCAAAGATTGCTTCCGTCTTTTCTATCCACTGCCTTAGTGCCATAACTCATCCAGTCCCATTAAAGGTCTTGGGTTTGGCATTAGAGAAATCCTTATAAGTGCATTCTCGCGAATGCCCATGACTTTCGCCATGGTTAGAAGGATGTGCACCGACTCCTGACCCACTAACACCAGGAGTATGAACGTGAGACATGGCAGCCGCTACAGCCGCCGTGACCGCCGCTTGAAACATAGCGGGGTCGAATTGAGGAGGTGGTGGTGGGGGTGGCGTCGGTGCTTCATTGGTGTTGATACGTCTTGGATTTCTACGAGGAGGCATCTCTTGCTATAAAAGTCAATAGATAAAAAGATAGTGAGATATCAAGAATGAATATGAATTTGTTATCTCTGAACTAAACACTTAATTCAACATGAATCTTACAAAGAATTGGAAATAGAAATCCACTGCAAGTACAACTTGCAACAGGATAATATGAAATTGAATGGTTATTTTTCAAAAAGTATGAATGTACATGTCAACTGTATTGGTATATTAAGTATATAAGGTCCATAAAACTTGACCTTAAAGCAGGATTATAATATACCCCAATACTGAGAAAGTGTCGACATCAAACCAACCTACCAGAAAAATAAAATTTCCGCGGTTGTATTGAAAGTATGAAAAATAACACTGGAACATTCCTGTGATCCAAAACTTTGTAATAAAATGATTATGAAAACTATAATAACTCTTGTTGAAGTAAAGTGCTTATTGTTTTATTGATCCTTGATTTGTACATAACGTAGAAAGTAGTATACATATTCGATATAGAAAGTAGAAAGTAGAAGTAGTGCGAACACTACTTGCGACGGTTTCTACGACGATTGCTAGCTTCCGCTTCGTCTTGCGCTTTCCAGCGCCTTTATTGGGCAGCTTGATGCTCCCTCAGTTCTCTGATCTCTGATTCAGCAGCACTAAGTTGCCTTTGAAGGGCTTTAGTATGGTGCTGGGTGTCATCTTGCATCTCGTCAAGACGAAGGATATCTGTAGTGTTTGCCTGCGCAACCGCATTCACCTCTAGGATCCGATTGATCGACATTCTTGATTGATCGAATTGCCGGGCTATCCGGTTTACTATAACTGGAAGAGCTCTGTCAGCAGTTCCTCCTCTAGATACGTTATAGAAACCTCGTGCCATTCCGTATGGAGGGCGTTGGCCGTCTTGTCGACTCCAATGGTTTATGTATTGGCCCCACTCAGGTATTGGTTCTGCGTCCTCTTGCCTCTGGGGACGCTTCCTAGGGTTGCATACTTGTGGCTCTGTATCCGTACCACTTGACTCGCTGTCCTCAAAGGGTTCTTCGTCTGAGTCTGTGATCCAGCCTGCATTCTGTGGATTGTAGGGGTCTCCCGGTAAATTGGGTGCAGCCATAGGTTCTGTATTAGAAATAAGATTAGTAAAATACTCTCCATAGTATTTTAATCTTTGTATTCTGTTCTATAGTTCTTCTGAATATGTATGGTAAGTTTTAGACATGTCTCAACACTACTATCACTCCCAAACACATGTTGATCATATCTCAAATCAATATAGTTGATCAGGCTATATTAATTCCAGATATGATTACATAACTGCTCAGGTTTGACTATAGTGCTCAACATCCAAATACTTTTAAGTTCTTATGATTGTGATATTGTACTTGTAAGTATGAGTGTGTTCTTATGACTGTGATACTGTACTTGTAGGTATGAATGTTAGTATATTTCTTATAAAAATACTTAAATCTTTAAAAGTATACTTGTAGTCAGAGCTCCTTGCCCCGATGTATTTATAGTTTGTATATCTTTTATTGATTGATATACTGAGTTCACTATAAACAATGCTCTGATACCAATCTGTCACACCCCCAAACCAGACGGCGGAAACATCTGGGGGTGGAGGACTTGAATTGTAGTATCACAACACATGCATCATAGTAATCAAAGTACAAACAACCATTGTATTTAAAAAGTATAAATATTTACATGTGTTCAATCATTGTATATTGAACCAAAATATAGTTATACAAAAGAAGATATGACTCAACAAAGCTCCATCTTCTCAAAAGCTCGGGGAGTACCTGTGTATTATTTCCCTGAGAATACAAGTAATTTGAAAAGAGAGTATCAACATAAAGTTGAGTGAGTGCATAAGTGTTTATGTTTGAAAGAGTATCTCTGTATCTTGTATATGTAAACTGTTTCAGAAAATCCTATATTTTCTGTTGTATATGAAAAATAGTTTTATTCCCATAAAACCGTTCTCTTTGTATCAATGTTTAGTATTTGTATTCCTTTATGAAAACTTGTAACTGAGAGTGTGCCTGGCTCCGCCAGATGTTATTGAAAACTATATTGAACCATTGTAATTTGTATTCTGAAAACTGGTACTTTGAAGGTGTACTTTCGTTTACTTGTTTATACACTAACGTATTGTTAATATCTTTTTAATGAGTTATTATAACCATACTATGACTGATGGCCTGAAACAAACGCTTTGTGGGCGTTTAAACTGGTGATAACAATTGCCACTCATCTAACTGTAGCTAGCAGCCTGAGTGCGGGGTTGTCAATCCCGATATAGATCTACACACACTTGTTTCGATCCCCGGCTGAAGATTTTGGTTATAATGTCAGGACTTTTCCTATGTTGTCTAAAGTGAATTAAACAACCTGAATAGAGTGTCTCATAAAAAGCATATAAACGTTACATGTATATTAGTTTTGAAAACCCAATCATTCTGAAATAATGATTGACAGTATGTTCTTGAATTAGTATTCCAAACATGTATTTGATAAGTGTAAACCTTGATTTGTTCTGTATCAAAACCCTAGTTTCTTGTAAGACTGTGTATTCTAGTATACTTGTATCACGAATAATTGTTCTATGTATAAATTATACCTATTATAATTTATATGTACTTTCTGAATATGTATTTAACCATGTTTGCATGTAATCCCTTGCTCAACATGTTATAAAGGTAGTTAAACTGATGAAATAACTATTATATTTATATACATATACAATTTTACATATAAGTAAAATTTAAACGACACTCGGACAAATAACCGGTACTTTAAGCCCACATCCAAACAAGGAAAAGGACCCAGAATGAGTTATCAGTCTTAACTCTTTTAAATCTCATATATATATATATATATATATATATATATATATATATACATATATATATATATATATATATATATATATATATATATAAATATGAATTTTGGGGAAAAATATAAGTTTATAAAAGAGTTTAATGTTTTGAGTATTTTTAATGATTTAATGTTGTTTTATCATGATTTGAAATCATGATTTTATAACACAAAGTTCTTGTGTTATGCTTGTATTCCCCCCCCCCCCCTTAAAACAGTAGAAATTATGAAAATACGGGGGTATGTACTCACTTGATAGATGGTGAACCGGACAGAGTTTCGTTTCACGAAAAGGAGTTTATTTGTCGAGAAACCGGCTCAAATTGGGCAGAGTTTCGACAGGAGAGAGGTTACTTCTCGGGAATCTCGGGGCTTTGAGGCTTGCTTAAGGTCCGAGACTTGATACCGGGGCTTTAGGGGTTGTATGAGAGCTTATGGAAGTGAAAAGGGTGAATGTGTGTGAAATTTGGTGTGAAAAATGGGGTTTCTTCGGAAGCCCTCGCATGCTATATATAGTCCGAAGGTTCGGACCCAAGCCTATGCGAGGCTGACACGCGTCCGACAGGTGGCTTACTTCGGACCGAAGGCTCGCAGGGTGTTAGGCTCGGGATTGGACCAAACCTCGGTCCAATGGGAAGAGGCCACGTGCGAATGAGGGTGTCCGAGGGGTGTCTCCGGGGCATCTCATGCGAAGCTGTTCGCTTCTTAGTGGACCTCGGCTGCGGTCCAATCAGGAGGTGCCACGCATGGCTTCGGTCCACTCAGCAGCTGCCACGTGCGAGGTGACGTGTCACTTGCGAAATTGCCCGGTTTTTCTTATTTTTTCTTTATTTTTGTGCCAAAACTTGCGAAAATCATAACTTTCGCATACGAGCTCTGTTTTTGGCGTTCTTTATATGCACGCGTAGGTAAAATCATACTCTACGACTTTCGTTTAGAGTTTGTCGGCAAATTTTGATTTATTTTTTTATATTATTATTTTAAACAGACCGGGACGGGAATCCGTTAAAAATTCATAACTTATTCATACAACGTCCGTTTTTGTCTGTCTTTTTACCGTTGTACTACTACCGACGAGACCTTCAATTCTCGTTTAGGTTGTGTCGGCTAAAAATTGCTCGATCTTTATTTCGAGTTTTTAGTTGTACACTGCTATACTGAAACTTAGAAAAATCATATCTTCCTCATACGAAGTCAGATTTTTCCGTTCTTTTTATGAAAGTTCTCGGTTTAACATAAACTACAACTTTCATTTAGATTGTTAAGGCTAAAAAGCCTTTTATCGAAAATTCAGTTTTTACACTGAACAGTGTTTTGCCGGTTTTGTCGCGGATTTTCGATTGGTCATAACTTCTTCGTTATAACTCGGATTTTAGTGTTCTTTATGTTTTTGGAAAGCTTGTTACAATCTCTATCACTTGGTTCATCCCAATCGAGATTGTTAAATAATTTATTTTTTAGGGTCAATTATGTAAATATGCACATTATGCTAAAATTTCTCTTTATTATTATAAAAAGAACTACACATTGACCTATACTATTATATATGTTTGAAATAACGATTTGTTACAGTACTAAAGTTCATTAACAAGCTCTAATGACCTTTGTTACAAAAATTGTTTAATCAAAATAAGTTCTTTAAATTAAACCTAACTTTTTACTAAATTAATCAAACAAGCTCTTGATTAACGAAGAAAAATTGCATTAGACACAGTGTAATTCCCAATAAAGTTCAATACCTCTCATAAGCTCGGAGGCGTTAGAACTTGTTTGATCAATTCATATCAGACTTAACCCTAATCTAAGAATTAATCTAATACTTGTCACTTTTTACTAATTAGTCTAGACAATTACGGATCTAAACAATTAGATGACTAGAATGATTCACAAACAATTTAAGTGACCAACAGAAACTGAAATCAAAATCAGACATTCAATTAACACAGAATTGATCAAACTAAACAGTAATCATAGTAAAACATAGTGCTTAATGATTAATCATACGAAAAGGTTACGTCTTGCGAAACTGAAATCTGAGTTTTTAGCCGGACATGGCTAAAAACGGATTACAAACAGTGGAAATAGAATCTAAACAATAAATCTTACTAAACTACGAATAAAAATCGAATCGTCTCCTTTAGATCTGCGTTCTTCACTTGAGAACCTCTGAAAATCGCCTCTGAATCGCCAGGAATCGCAAAATTAGGGTTACTGGAAGAGTATCAGGCTGTATTTATACGTCTAGCTGTCAAAACACCGTACCTGCGATCGCAAGGGGCATACCTGCGATCGCATGTATCTCCCAAAAACGCGTCACGGGATTTTTTAATGAAGTACGTTGCTATTTCGACGCAAATTGACCAACCTGCGATCGCAAGTTTCTCTTTTTCTCAACTGATGAATTTTTTGGCTCGACAAAACCTCGTAGGCAACCTGCGATCAAACCTGCGATCGCAAGGATAGAAGATACGATCGCAAGTTACTTCTTTTGGCTCTTTTGATCGTCGTTCCTCCATCCAAGCAGTTCTTGATCATTTCCCGGTATCCTTCCTTGGTCTAGACTCCAATTAAGCTCCTAAGCATCCACGAACGCATCCCGAACTTGCGCAATCATCCATGTGCTCCAAATGGTCCTGAAAAATCATAACAAACGTGAGCAGTACGGGCATTCTTCAAAATAATCATGAAACACGAAATACATAAGAATAATCGGGAATTAGTTAGCTTTTTATAATGAAATACGTAGGAAATTGTGCTAGAAGATGCATATAAAATGCATCTAACAATGCCCTTAGTACTATAATTAATGATTTTTTTTGTCTCAAAAATATAATATTTTTATTCAATAAGTACTCATATACGTTTATATTATTGGTAAATCTTAAAAATGTTATTTTAAACAAATAATTTATCATGCAACTAAATGCTATATGTTCGACGTATTTATTCAAAAATATAATAGTTACAGGTTACAATAGTAAAATGCAAAATTAGTAAAACTAATACAATTAAAGAACAAATGGATCAAAAAATTTGAAATTGTTTTCAAGGAGTTGCAACATATAAATCATTTATACACTCATACATCACTCATAGTTTAACATAAAAAATGCATACAAATTAATTATGCTACCACAACTTAAATCTTATCTGTTTCATCAAGACAAATCATCGAACACCTTATATTCATCCTATTATGTTGATCCATTTACAATAAAAAAATCATTTTTGTTTTTAAAACTTTCCTTTTTGAACTCTACCATCGAAGAATAGATCAAGAAGGGGCGGAGTTAGTGATGGTGGAACATATCTGATGCATTGGTGGAACACATCTGATTAGACGGTTGTGGAACATATAAAATACGATTGAGGTGGATTGAAATAATGATTTCAATGATTTAAATCATATCCTATGTGATTCAGATTGTTGTTTAATCATTGGAGTAATCAGTAAGGTGCTGTTTGTTTTTAAAAAAACCCTCTTCAAACCATTTTTTGCTGCGCGACGCAGCACACACGCAACACTTTCCCTCTCGCAACAGTTTGTTTTTTTGGAAGGCTTCAGACTATATGCGTGTGTGCTGCGTGACGCAGCACTTGACTTGTCTCTTCAAACCTCTTCAACTTTCATTTTTTCCAAGTATTTTTTTTAGAATTTTGGTATAACTTATTTTTTTAAACTTTTATTTATTTTTTTAAAAAACTTTTGATTTTTTAAACTTTTATTTACGGATTTGATACAATTTCTTTTTATAGTTTCCACAAAATTTTTTAATTTGATTTAAAAAAAAAACTTTGATTTTTTTAATTTTTTTACCGTTTCTGTTAATAATATTTTCAGTTTCAGTTGCATCTTTTTTAACGTGTGTAATTTTTTACAAATTTTGTAGACATCGTTTGCAATACTTTTTTTTATTATTTTCTTTTTTTATGTTTTTTAAAATTAGTTTTTTTTCTAGAATAAAATTTTTAGCTTCTTTTATATTTTTTTAAGTTTTTTTTAAATGTTTTATATTTTTGTTTTTTACATGTTTTTTTAGTAATCTTTCAATGTTTTAAGACTAGAATTATTAAAATTTCGGTGTTGAGAACTATTTTCAGTTTATAAAATTAGTTTATTTAAATTTCAGTTTACTGCAGCAGTCAGCAGATGTTAAAAAACAAACATACTTCTTATTATAGGCTGCATCCGTTTGTTCCACCTCTTCTGCTACAGAGGATTGCAGAGGTGGTCCGCAGACTTCATGAATTTTCTATTCGAAAAAACAAACAACACCTAAGTGAAGTACTTGATGTAATATCAATTAGATCAAGCTTGGAGGAACTTCATGGATGGAATCTTCAAATTCCATTCCATGGATTCCAATGTCTTAAGCTCCATGACTTAATTGGATGTTCATGAATGATAGATGAGGAGATTACGGATGGAATAACAGCTTAGATAAATCAATGTTGATGAATTGTTCATTTGGAATTATCAAGATCTTTGTTGGTATTATGATGTTCATATAAGCATTCCTAAAGCTTATATTACCTCTAAAGGTCTTAATGATTAAGTCATAAGAAGATAGGACTTAATTTAGTATATATAATGTTAATGACCCTAATTTGGTCCATTAAAACCCCTTGATGAAGTTTGGTGAGCATTTGAAGATACTAGTGCAATGCACATAACTTAAAAGAGAAAATTTTCACATTGGGGCATGTGGAATTCTAGTGCAATTCCACAAGTGGCATGTCCAACCCTTGTTAAGTGTACTTGACTTTATGAAAATCCTAGTATTCGACTTCCGATTGCTCCAAAATTCTTAGTATAAGCTAATATAAGAGAAACAAGTTTATAATGAAGTCAAAAGTGTTAAGAACCCTATAGGGATATTTTAGTCATTTTGTAACAAATATTTGTTAATGACAATAGGTAGTGTTTGATGGTTATACAAGCTTAAGAATAGAATAATAACTTTGATTCCATTGAAGTGAGTACTATCGAATACATGTTCCTTAAAAACAAAATGTTTTACAATGAGAAATTGTTTGAGATTACTTCAACTATTTTCTATGTGTTTCAATATGTGATCATCTATATGTGCATTCATGAAAATATTTTCATAAAAGAGTTTCATAAAAAGTAAAGAGTTAAAGAAAATTTAAGAGTATTTGCATTAATATATGTGCATTTATGTAAGAGTGGGAAAAGACTAGTGTATCCCTCCAAAGTCCATTGCAAATGAGAACTATAAAGAACAAAGAGTAGTATGGTATTCTATACATGCCCACTTGTACCTGAGGCTAGATACCTCAAGTATGGGACCAATGATTGATAGCACACCCATACCCATGTGAGAATAAAGAGAAATGAGGGGAGTTGTTGTTAGGTGTGTCAAACCCAACAAATAATAGGGGTACAATAGACTCTAAATACAGTGCTACAATGCACTAATAAGTGGTACAAGGCAAGTCAGGTCGATCCTCAGAGACACAGGACAAAAGTCTATACCTTTTTGCACAAGGTACTTTAGTCATATAAAAAATGTGGGTTTGTATGCAAAATTTGAAATAATATAAATAAAAATCTACTTTGAAAATATGCAGAAAACTAAACAGATTTGTAAACAATTTGTTGGAATGGTTCTAGTTCTAGTTCTCAATGTTGTCATTTAACTTGATTATGTCTTGATGTAATTCATGATTTCTATTCTAAGTTGGTACCGAAAGATATTAACACACTCTAATACCTCTCGCTTGCCAAATTATCTAACCAGAACACGCTCTTTGACTAGACCTAGCTTTACTAATTCAACCTAAACATGCTCTTATATTGTATTTGTAACACTCAGATTTTGGTATGTTCCTTTTAGTCATTGGGTTGTTGAGTTTTTTGCAAATGAAGTCCCTTCGTACGCTGGTCATACGTCTATGTACGCTTAGCGTACAAGTGCATGCGGAGTCGAGACCTTAGGCCACGTATGTTAGGCGTATGAAGCGTATGCGGGGCGTACATAACCATTCATTAAAACCCTAATTTTAGGGCATGAGCCCTTTTTAAGTTCACTTATGACCTTGAACCCTCACTCTTATCAGCCTCCACTGCCTTTGAACGTCCCTACAAACCCTAATACCCTTTGAGAGTGATCCTTGAGCTTGAAAGTGACTTTGGTGGCCTTTTTGGTGTGTTTGCAAGAAGAAGAAGTTGGTGAGCAAGCCTTGGACGTGGTTGAGCTTCAAGATCCTGACTCTACACCTTCTTAAGAGGATTTTAGAGGTAAAAAGATTCTACCTTGTAAATCCTTTTGATACTTAGAGTTAGGGTTTGTTCATAAGCTCATTTTTGGTCCATAGATTCTCTTTTGTGAGTTTGGGCAACTCCAGAAGCTTGTAATGCTAGATCTTAGTCCCTTTGGTGTGTTAGAGGCATAAAAAATGCTATCTTGATGGTTGTTATGGCACTATGCATGAATATGGATCCTTAAAGTGAGTCTTAATGGACAAAATGGGATGTCGGGGCTCCCATAAGGCATGAAAAGGCATAAAGTTGCCAACTTTATGCCCTAGGATCCCTTAACTGACCGAGATCTGGAAGTTGACGAAGTGACTGCATGGATTAAGCACTTAATGAATAAAAGTGCTTAGCAACTTAGTATGTTGGGCGTACTAAGATGTACACTGCACGTAATGCTTGAGGATCGAGTACGCTAAGCGTACTGATGTTACGCTGCGCGTACGTCCAGTAGGCTGTTGGTCAATTATTAGACTTGTGCGACTTTTGGGCCTTGGCCTGTTTAGAATAGGTGGGACCAATTTTCTATTATGGGCCTTGTGTGTCATGGTTAGGATTTTTGGGCCATGGAGTCCGTTATTGTGGTTGGGCCGAATATGGTTAGGCCCATTATGTGGAAGGCGAATGGGTCATATTTTAGGAATTTGGACTTAGGGTTTTGGCCCATGTTTTGACTCTGTGACCTAATTCTGATTAGGGTAATTTGTGTATATTCAGTGTGAGATTGTCGGATCGGTAGCCGAGCAGTTAGTATTTACCAGCAAACCGAGGTGAGTCTCCTCACTATATCAATGGGTCGAAGGCACCAATGACGACCCATTACTTGTCATGTGGATCGATAATTGTTTGTGTGGTTGCTTGTCTGAAAGACCTCGGGGGTAGCCCTTGGTACTTGTATGGAAGACCATGGGGGTAGCCCATGACACTTGGATATCAGACCATATGGGTAGACCATGACATTTCATGGAAAAAGACCATGGGGGTAGCCCATGACAATTGTTTGTATGTTATGTGGTATTTTGGGGAAACTCATTAAGCTTTTGCTTACAATTTGTATTGTGGTTTCAGGTACTTCCGGTACTAAAGGGAAGGGCCCGACTTGATGGTGCAGCATGCACTCTCCACTATTTTCCGCACTTACTGATGTTGTTACTCTGATAATTTGACATGTTTATTTTGTAATGGATTTTGGAAACAAATTATGGCTGTAATTCCTAATTGAAAATGAAAATTTCTATCTAGTTTTTAGGATGTTACAATATTGAAAAACTACATTAAGTTTTGTACAAGCTTGCCAACAATGTTCATTTCTTCTCATACGCTCGGAAGTGTGAAAACATGTGATATATGTTCTATAATAAGAAAACATATTGTTTGTTACCAATCATTAACTTTATAGAACGGTTAGGTGACCTAAAATTTAATTAACTACACAAGAATTCAATTCATATAAGTGACCAATCAAACGTAAATCAAATTCAAGGATTCTAGTTTAAAAAAGAACATAATCACTAAAATAGAATCATAAATCAAATGTCAAGCCATATGCTTCAAGTCAAGCAATCAACATGATTTGAACAAGAACAAAAATTAGGGTTTCTTACCCACACATGGCTAAGAACAAATCAAACAAAAAAAATGATGGAATTAAAATTGTGCTATGCTTACAAATGGAAATCAAAAGTGTTTGCAATGATTAGAGATCTTCAAAAGCTCCAAAAATTCTCCCAAATCCCCCCCCCCCCATTCGCTCTAGAAACTGTATCTCTCTGAAAAAGGTCGATTTCCTCCTATTTATCCCCACAATAACTGCCAAGTGCTTGCCATAAGGCCATGCGTTTTGACCATGTGTTTTGACCATGTCTTTTCAACATGACCGTGCTTTTTGCTAAAATTCCATTAAGTCTTTAAACTTGGCTCCGTCTTCGGTCTAGCTTCACCCCGAGTCATGTCGCTCAAATATATGATGAAAAGGACAAACATGACCCCTGTCAGTGTGACATGGACCGTGCTTCAAACGTGGTCCTTTGCTTTGATGAAATGCAACAACTCGGGTTGTGTCTTCAATTCCTCTTCCACAACACGACCGATCCATTTTCTCTTCATGCTCCAATGCTCCAAGCTCCATCATCTAAGCTCCATGCTATCTCCTTAAGCCTGCAAAATAAATCAAAAGATAGTGAAGTACCAGACATTCTGAATAAAACATGTAAGTGCCCAAATAGTTAACTAAATGCAAGAACTAAGATTTAAAATGCAATGAAAAATCAGGAATAGACGTGCAACCTAACAGTTGTGATGTAGTGTTCTTTGTGCTAACTATGTCATAGTCTCCATTGCTATTATGAAATAAGAACAAGTGAGTGGGATAAAAAGATGAATGGGGTTAAGTGTAGTTGCATGTTGCATTGTATACTTTCCATTTATGTTGTGTTTAAATGTTTATATATTTTGAATGTGTCAAAGAGAAAAGAGAGTAACGATATTTACGAGATGTAAATGACTTCACATAGTTTTAGAGTAAAGAGGAAAAAAAGATTTTATCAGAAGAATTAAAGATGTTCTATGGGTTTTCAAATGATTTTTGAGGAATTTATCATAGGTTATAGATTGAGCTAATCCTTAACTACAACATGATGAAGTCTTGATATTAGTCACTAGACATTCATAATATCTAACCAATTACTTTAACATGTATTTAGGTGTGAGTAATGATTGAGGCTTAGATGATTTATGGACATTTTGAAAGCCATGATATTTGTATTGGGATCTAATTTCCATAAAAGATGTTTATCACATTCTAAAAATACTTTAAATGGATTTAAAATATAAAATTATTTAAGTGGTGTTTCAGTGACTTAATTGAGAAAAACAAAATCATAAATTTTAAATTTTGTGTAGACTTAACATTTTTTTATGCAATTTGTCCAATAAAAAAGCTTTTTTTTTTTTTTTCAAGTTATTCTTGGTTGGTAATTTTGTTACATTTTTTCTTATACTATAATTTAGTATATTTTTAAGGTAAAAGGAGAAAAAATTCAAGCAACTTTCCGGTGTTCGGTTATCTATTTCATCTCCTGTATGATCCGTCCAGCTAGGTCTGAAGAAGCTGTTCGCCGATGAAGTGTCGATCTGTTGCTTGTGTATGGTCAGAGTCGCCACCGGTCCATAAAGTTACCGCCACCGCCGTACTTGACCGTCCGTCGACTCTCTACACCGGCGGATCCGATGGCACCATCTTCTGGTGGAATTTATCTTCAACTAATTCCGATCACGTAAGTTTAACCAATTGAAACTCAGTCATCCTCTTAACTTATAATCTGATCATGAATTTTAATTAGGTTTTGTTTAGTGCAGTGATTTTTCAGTGATTTTGTGTTGGATTTCTATTGTTTACATCTGGACTTGTTAGAATTTTGCTTATTGTTCCAACTAAGGGCATACTCCTCATTAATCTGTTAGGAGTTCCTTTCCGAATTGGAAAAGATCAGGAATACATCTAAATGCTACACTTTTTTCATAACTGGTTCTAGAATCCACTCTTCAATTCTGTTAAATCAAATGTAACACTTTCAGTAATGCAAACTTAACATTGATGTTTTGGATATTTCACTTGTTTTGCTACTGTAATCTGAATAGTTTATTCCAGCTCCATGCTTCCATCAGAACTAATGTTTACAAACAAACTCTTTATCAACAATTTTGACGATAGTTTTTATCCATTGATGTATGGAAGTTAATTATGACTATTTGAGAGTCCCTATTGCTAATTTTAAGTTCTGTACGTGTTTCTCATTCTGCCTAGGTCCCTATTGCTTAGTTTTAACACTCCAATTTTCAATTGCAACCCTCAATCACCAAAAGTTTTCTATTTCCTATAAGTAACAGGCATCCACTTGTCATGTTGATGAGTATTTCTATTGTCAGGACATTAAACCGGTTGCTATCTTATGTGGTCATACTGCACCAATTTCTGACATGGGTATCTGTTTCCCTGCATCGACTCTAGGAGATGAAAAGATAAGCGATCCAAGTAATGTGGCACCAAACTCTAGTTCAGTTAACTATGGTTCTCTAATAAGTGCGTGTACTGATGGTGTATTATCGGTTTGGGGCAGAGACAGTGGACATTGCAGCCGTAGAAGGAAAATGCCAGCTTGGGTTGGGAGTCCATACATGGTTCAAGCTTTACCTGAAAATAGGAGATATGTATGTGTTGCCTGTCATTTCATTGACTCTGTTAATTCATTAGACAACCATCAGTCACTTGATTATTCTACTGAATTAGGTGAACCTTCGACAAATATAGAACCACAATATAAGAAACCTTCAAGATGCACAGTTGTAATAATCGATTCATATACCCTAACAATAGTGCAAACCGTGTTTCGTGGTACTTTATCTATTGGGCCTTTCAAGTTCATGTCTATAGTGACACCTGTTGGTGATATGGAGAAGGAATCAGTGCTGATGGCTGACTCATTTGGTAACATGCAATGTGTATCACTACTAAAGGATACCACCCGGAGTGAGGATATTTCAGATGACTCACAAAAGAATTCTTCTCACATGGAAATGACCGATTTGCTTCAAGAGTCAAGTGAAGGGGAACTTCCAATTTCATTCGCTGCTTCTGGGCAGGTTTTAGCGATTCTGTATACAACCTATTGTATATTTAAGCTGGTGGATGGTAGCACTAAGGTTGGAGAGATTTCTCTTTTAGATGATCAACTTTGTCAGTATGATGTTGCAGGGTGTCTGTTTCTTGGAAACGGTTTCGTTCAGACAGTGGTAGATATGGAGGAAAACCATAACATGTATGTGGAAACTTTTGCAGTGTGGAACAACAAAGGCTATGTAGTTATGTTTACCATATCATATTCATATTCAGGGAAAGGTTTCAAATATGTGCCTCTATACACAATCCCTGTTGTTTCACATCCTCCTAATGTTGAGTTATCGTTCTCTTTTGTTCTAATGAATCAAAATCTTGTGCGAATTGAATCAATCTGTCTCCACACTGAAGAACCAGTGCATTGGAAACCCCATATAACGATATGGGCAAAAGGTGAAAACTTTAATCAAGAATGCAAATTGGTTGGGAAAGGAAGCTATTTTGATGAGTGGTTTGTGGGTTCAAAGAATGCAAATGGTCTTTTAAAAAGGGAGTTTGTGGTGACTTCTTCAATGGTTATTTCTGAAAATGACTCTTCCCCTTATGCGATAGTTTATGGATATGATAGTGGAGAAATAGAAGTTCTTCGGTTCAATATGTTCTCTGAAAAAGTGGAAGGAAGTCCACGTGAAGAGGTGGATTCATGTGCATGGAAGCAATATCTTTCAGGACACACAGGTGCTATACTATGTTTAGCTGCACATCAAATGGTGAATACCTCAAGAGGATTCAACTCCACCATTTTTTTAATCTCTGGAAGTATGGATTGCACAATACGTATATGGGATCTCAACTCCAGCAATCTTGTTGCAGTGATGCATCATCATGTACAACCTGTACGCCAGATAATCCTACCTCCTCCCCACACTGATCGTCCATGGAGTGATTGTTTTTTATCCATTGGAGAAGATTCATGTGTTGCTTTAGCTTCACTTGAGACTTTAACGGTGGAAAGAATGTTTCCAGGACACCCGTATATCCCTTCAAAAGTAGTATGGGATAGTACTAGAGGCTATCTTGCATGTTTCTCACTGAATCATTCAGCAACATCTGATGCATCTGATGTGCTCTACATTTGGGATATAAAGTCAGGTGCACGTGAGCGCGTTCTTCGTGGGAATGCTGCTCATTCAATGTTTGACCATTTTTGTACAAGTGGGAATAAGAATAACTTTTCTCTAAGTTCCATGGAGAGGAACACTTCTGCTTCCTCATTGCTTCTTCCAGTGATTGAAGATACACAAGTTTCGCAATCTCATCCAAATACTCCAGAGAAACGCGTTGCTTCAACAACAGATTTATCTCATGCCACTACAAGGATGATTCAACATGGGACCCACGGAAGCAACGGATATCCGATTACATGCTCTTGCCCTTTCCCAGGAATTGCAACATTGACTTTTGATATGACTTCATTGATGTCACTTAGGGCTGAATCTTCTGAAAATCAGAATGATGAACCTAAGATCCAGACACCCAAAAAGGGACTGGAAAGAATCAACAGCTCTCTGAGTACAGATGGAGATCAAGAAACCCATGTGGGTCCTACAGAATACACTGATTGGGCTCATTCAATAGAAGGATGTTTATTTCGGTTCAGCTTATCAGTTTTACATTTGTGGGATGTTGATCATGAGCTTGACAAGCTGTTAGTTTCTGAGATGAAGCTCAAGAAGCCCAAAAATTTCTTTGTAGCTTCTGGTTTGCTTGGGGACAGAGGGTCTCTCACATTGACATTTCCTGGTCCAAGTGCAACATTAGAGGTACAATTTCTCTTTGTTAACAATTGTAAGTTAAAATCATTGTTCACATCTAATACATTTATGTTAATGTTTCAGCTTTGGAGATCATCTTCAGAGTTCTGTGCAATGAGGTCTTTAACTATAGTGTCCCTTGCTCAACACATGATTAGTTTGTCTCATTCATGCTCCACTGCAAGCAGGTAAACCAACATTTTTCAATTAGTAATACAAAATGGTTAGAGAATAGAGATTAAAGTAATATGTAAAAGATAGTGAGATAATCACAAACTTTTTATTTGCAGTGCATTAGCTGCATTTTACACACGGAAATTCGCAGAGAAATTTCCCGACATTAAGCCACCTTTACTCCAGGTAATTAATTCATATGCATGTATGCAACAGAAACCCTAAACCTTATAGTGTTTGTTTGCATTGTTTTCTGATTCTTTTTCTTTTATGTGCAGCTTTTAATTAGCTTTTGGCAAGACAAAAGTGAACATGTCCGCATGGCAGCACGTTCATTGTTCCACTGTGCAGCTTCAAGGGCAATTCCATTTCCACTCCGGAATCACAATTCCAACGATGATAACGGAAAGGAGGATTCCGAGATGTTATCATGGCTAGAGTCATTTGAACGACAAGACTGGGTATCATGTGTAGGGGGGACAAGTCAAGATGCAATGACTTCTCACATTGTTGTTGCTGCTGCTTTAGTTGTTTGGTACCCAAGTCTTGTAAAGTCAACTCTTGCTAATCTGGTCATACATCCACTGTTAAAATTAGTTATGGCTATGAATGAAAAATATAGTTCTACAGCAGCTGAGATTCTGGCAGAAGGTATGGAGGGGATATGGAGTGTTTGCATGAATTCAGAAATACCTCGTTTAATTTCGGATATTTTCCTTCAAATCGAGCATGTGAGGGGCCAATCTGTTAAGCCAATGACAACAAATCTTGAGATCCGGGAATCTTTGGTTGGGATTCTTTTACCCAGTTTAGCAATGGCTGATGTCACATCTTTTTTACATGTGATTGAAAGACAAATTTGGTCTACTGCTTCTGATTCACCTGTTCATATTGTCTCCCTCATGACCCTCATCAGAGTTGCTCGTGGGTCCCCTAGAAATTTGGCTCCTTACCTTGATAAGGTTTGCAAGTTTTTCCTTTCTTAATTATTATATAAGGGCATGTTTGGTTTGCAAGTTTTTCCTTTTCCTATATCATGTTTAACAAATTAGCCAGGTTGCAGGTGGTGAATTTTATTCTACAGACAATGGACCCTGGCAACATGGCCATGCGTAGAAGTTGCTTACAAAATTCAATGGCAGCATTAAAAGAAGTTGTGCGTGTTTTTCCCATGGTAGCCCTTAATGACTCATCTACTCGGTTAGCTGTTGGGGATGCAATCGGAGATATTAACAAAGCTATCATCCGTGTGTACGAAATGCAAAGGTTCCACATCATGTTTTATTACAGCTGGTTATTTGATTATTTTGTTGCATAGATGACATTTTTTTTAATTTTTGTATAAATGTAGTATGACAAAAATAAAGATATTGGATGCTAGTGGACCTCCAGGGCTTCCAACCTTGCTTGGAGGAGCCTCTGAAACGACTGCAAATACTGCAATTTCTGTGTTGAGCTTTTCACCTGATGGAGAGGTACAACCATTCATCACAAACCTTTATATGTCATGTGTTATGCATAAAAGTTTTTCAATTAATTAATTTTTTTTTGAAATATATGGCAGGGGTTGATAGCTTTCTCTGAGCATGGTTTAATGATCAGATGGTGGTCATTGGGATCCATGTGGTGGGAAAAGCTTAGTAGGAATCTTGTTCCTGTTCAATGCACTAAACTGATATTTGTTCCTCCATGGGAGGGCTTCTCTCCTACTTCCACAAGATCTAGTGTAATGGCAAGTGTAATGGGTAACGGGAAGCACTTTTCACAGGTATTTTGTAATATATACCATGGATAATATCAATAGTTAAATATGGATTGTGACCTTTTTACCCTTCATTTGACAGGATAATTCAAAGGACTTGAGTGAAATGGACAGATTGAAAAACTTGCTTCATAATCTTGATCTCTCATACAGGCTAGAATGGGCCAGTGGAAGGCAAGTATTACTCAAGAGGCATGGACAGGAATTGGGAACTTTCCAATTATAACCTCAATGCTTTCTCCACAATACTTTTACCAAAATTGCTCTCGAGTCTGCATCTGCTCAATTTTTCGGTTAGATTACCTTGTCTAGATCTGATAAACGGGAAAGACATGTTTTAGACTCGCCTAAGGGTACTTTAGGTATTTCGCTATAGTTGCCACATCGTTAGTGCTTGTAAAGAACACAAAATGATTGATTTGGTTGCACAGTTTTGCTGCTTGTAGACTTGTAGTTTCGTAAGGAATTTTTGGAATTACAGTTATACCCTTATAGGATTTTGAAATTACAAATATATACCTTTGTGAGATTTCGTAACTAAGATGTTACATACACTTTTTATCATTGAGTTATCTATTTGGATCTTCTCATGGGGCTTGTTTAGTATGGAAATTTCTAAAGGGAAAAAGACCTAGAAGGGTAGCAAAATTTTAGAATTGTACAAAAAGTACCATTGTGTATACGAATTACCAACCAACTATACTTTTTGTACACGTATGACCATTAAACTTTACTTTTTGTTTAAAAAATATCATTACGTTATTTGTAATAGTAGGTCACCAGTATCATGCCATGTGGTTGTTGTCGTGGATTTTAATGTCTGATATGTATATATTACTATACCATTAAGCCTTTTTGTACGTATTTTACTATTATTGTATACATATTACATTAATCTTATATAATTTGTTAAAAAAATACACATTATTACATACATATAAAGTATTTTTACAAATAAGCTTAAAGTATTTCAATGCATAAATACATTTTTTTCATACATATAAAATATTTCTACAAAAAAATGTGTTTTTTTGTTTATAAATAAGACATTTCAATGTGTAGATACATATTTTTACATTTAAAAGCCATAGTCTCGTCATGTGATATACATTATTACATTCAAATATTCCTATTCTAATAAAAGAATAGTTTTATTCTCCTTTTGACATGTGTCACCATATTAGGCATTCATAATTAATACATATTTTATTTTTCTTTTGTCATGTGTCATCCTATTATATTTCCTAATTAATGCATGTCACTTGTCAACCTATTGATTATCCATTTCAAATTTCAAATTTTAAATTTTCAACTCAAATTACATTAAATTAATAACATTAGAATAAAAATTAAAATAAAGTTAATATAAATTATAAAATGATATAATTTTACATATTTATTTAAATCAATGATTATAATTTTATATAACTAAAAAAATCTCTTAATTAATAATTTATTTAAAATAACTGATTAATAATTTTGAGTTTTTTTACTATTAAAGTTTAATTAATTTTGTAACCATGGTTTCCACGAGTTATAAACTAGTGTATAAATAAACAAATGCTCAGTTATACAAACTATTATAGCTTTACTCTACATGATTAACTTCGGCTAAAATAATGGAATAATTGAGAATTTATGTATTCATATATTTACATGTAATAATGTATACTATATAACCACACTATAGTTTTCAAATGTCAAAATATATATTTATACATTGAAATGTCTATTTATACACAAAAAACACATACTTATTGTAAATATATTTTATATGTATGCAAAAATACGTATTTATATATTGAAATATTTTGAGTTTATTTGTAAAAAAACTATTTGTGTTTTATAATATTAACAACCATCTTGGTGGCTTATATGTTAAGGCTTAGCATCCTATAAGGTCAAGAGAGGTATTTGGTTCAAACATTGGTTTCAATTAAGTTTAAATCCATTGTTATGTAACAATATGTATTTTTTTGAACAAATTATATAAGATTAACGGTAAAATATATACAAAAACAGTTTAATTACATAATTTGTACATAATAAACAGTAAAATATACATCAACAACCACATGACATGCTATACGTCTTTATTATTACTGGTAACACAATGATATTTTTTGAACAAAATGTAAGTTTAATGATATACGTCTACCAAAGTTATACTTGTTTGCTAATACGTTTACACAAAAAGTTTAATAGTGTCTTTTGTGCGCTTCTGATACTTTGTTATCATTTTAAATCATTTTCTATTTCTGAATGATGATTTTCAAATTGTAAATGTTTTGGAAGTTTGAATTTGAAGGCTTATTACTTATGTTTGTGTTAACTTATCTATTTGCATAAATATATATGTACATGTTCGTTTATTTATCGTCCTAACAAACTGGAAGCCTGAAATAAACTTAGGAAACAGTCAAATCAGCCTTTTGGGTTTAAAACCACCAAAAGTATATCCGCATAGCTTGTTATTGTGATAATATAATTTTTTGATTCATATTTAACATGTTAATTATTTACAAAAGTTTCTAAGACAAATATGGCTCCCATTTAGAAAGTTTATTAAAAAAATTCAACATGAAAGAGCATCACCATAAATAGATGCTTTTAGAATAGAAGTTCAATCATAAATGGCTTGGCTTTAGCTTATAAGCTCGATACCTGCACCAGCACACACCTAATCCTACCTCTGAATAAAATCACTCCACAGCTCAAAAACACACCATATCACCTCTCACAATTCACAAGCAAAACCACAGAGTAGCCATGGCGACGACTTCATCGTGTTACACGTCTCCGTTCCACACCGGAGCCTTTTCGAAACAACAATCCATTCTACCTTCTTCCACCTCTCTCCTCACCTGCTCCACCAGACGCTCACCTATCTCTCTCAGGTCGATATCACGGCCGGTGGTAGTTGCGGCAGCCGCCAACGCCGTTGAAGCTGAGAAACCGGCCGTCGCGATAACTCCTTCGAAGATTCTCCCGTTCCGAGTCGGCCACGGGTTTGATCTTCATAGATTGGAACCTGGATACCCTCTCATCATCGGAGGCATTGATATTCCTCATGACAGAGGTTGCGAAGCGCACTCCGATGGTAAGTTGTATTGTTACTTTAATCTATGGCGATTATCTGATCCCAACTATGCCACTTGATTCAGTTCTTTCTTTTGGTTTTCTATTTGAAATTTTCTATGGACTTCATAATATACAATTACAATTCTCAAATTTATCTTAACTGTTTGTAATTATCTCTCCAAACCTTACTTTCTGAGCATATGAAACTTGTATGAGATAGAATTGATGGAACAGTCGCGAATTTCTGTGAAATTTGATGAATGTACCCATTTGAGTGGGGCAAAAAGTATGAAACATAATAGACTTGCAGCTGAGTTACCTAACTTAGAAATGGAAAGTGCAAAGATAAATTTGAAATGTTATATTAAGTGTTAACGATCATTAAACCGTATTATGCAAATCATTCTTCACATTTATTGAAAAAGAGTAGTTTTTTTTTTCTTCTTCTGATTGATTGTGGTGTTTTAGGTGATGTGCTGTTGCATTGCGTTGTTGATGCAATCTTGGGTGCTTTGGGTCTACCTGACATTGGACAGATCTTTCCAGACTCGGATCCTAAATGGAAAGGAGCAGCCTCATCCGTTTTCATCAAAGAAGCTGTAAATTTCTATCAAAATTTCAAACTTTATGATCAACTCTTTTAACTCATTGCATCTATCACTCAAACATATTCTACAATGTATCTGTTGCACCCCAAATCCTGACCTAAGAAATCAAGCTAGCATTAAAAGAACAACCAATTACTCTTTCCCTAAGGCTTCTGTTGAAAAGAAAATCTAGGACTCAACATAGTATTAAAAAGGGGTTGTTATAACTTATAATTACAGTATGGAATGTGAATTGATTTAAAATATGATATCAGGTGAGATTGATGGATGAGGCTGGTTATGAGCTAGGAAACTTAGATGCGACTTTGATACTTCAAAGACCAAAATTAAGCCCTCATAAAGAGGCAATTCGAGCCAATTTGTCTTTGCTTCTAGGTGCGGACCCTACTGTTGTGAACCTCAAAGCTAAAACACATGAGAAGGTAGACAGTCTTGGAGAAAATAGAAGTATTGCAGCTCATACTGTTGTGCTTTTAATGAAGAAGTAAGAAAAGAATAACCTCAATATACATATTTTGTGTCATTTAATCAAAGGTTTTTAATTTATGTATACAAAAGTAGTGAATCTAGCTTTCCTGTTTCTTTTATAATGCATATTTAATTCTCTGCACAAAGATATATACCAATGGATTCTGATTTCAATTTGCATATAATCAGTTTTTAGTATTAAGATGATATGATTCTGATTTGGATCATCTTATTTAAGGGTCAAATTATCAGTTTTGGATTTAGTTGCAGCATTGTCCTAATGAAAACAAAAATTACAGTATTACCTTTCTTTTTAACCTGGCATACAGAATTTTCAAACGAATCAAGCATTATACATACTACATGTGGAATTCATCCTAAGAAATGGATGTAACTGAATCAGAAATAAACTCCAATTACATTCTTCTTGCTCTGAAAATTGTCATTGTGATGCATCCAAAGCAACCAAATCATGGATAACACAACTGAATCAAACCACTGCTTTAGAATCCCTTTGAATACAGCAGTATCTGACCCACCAAGCAGATTTGTCAAATCCATACTTAACACATCATAAATTTTGATTGTAAATTGTGCTTGGTGTTTACAATTTTAAGAGCACAATATTAGCCTTAGTCAATAGGTATTATTACATTACTAATTTCTTTACTAAACGACAAAATTGTCTCATGTCATTGTTGGTCTTTAACTATTACAATTGAAAATTAAAAAGAAGTTAATATATACTTTTTATCAATTTGTACCAACCAAACTTGTTGGTAGCATGTATATCTAGTTCTGTATTGGTAGCAAATTTTGTACCAATTGTAGTTTCTATGGTACATAGTTTGAGTTCACTCCTAAGTCATACCCTATATAGATGCAGAAAAATCAATAACTCAAAGATCTACTTATGTTTGACAATGGCAAAATACTTTGATTTCTTATCTTTGTGATGAGTGATGACATGAGGATACCTTACGTGGTAGATATGCTAATATGAGTTAATTATTAATATATGGAAATTCTAATAGCAACTTCATTGGTGCAATAGCAGTAACAAAAATAGAGAAAATGACACATTTTAATCAACTCTGAAAATGTTACAAAATTAAGATTAATCATATTTAATATAAGTTCAAGACACATAACCATATTTCAAACTTGTAATCAATCCATATAGATCGATTGGAAAATAAATAGGCACTCAATGTATGGAATTAAATAGCCATAGAGATGCAAAAAAAAACAAAAAAAATCAATAAAACAACATCATTGTTTTCTTTCTCTTCTTCATGACACTATCAGCCCAAATCCTGATTTCAGTTTTGATTCAGAACTAGTGTTCAAATCCACGTTTTTTAGGTTCTGTTTAAGAATCCTCATGTTGTAGCGTCAATAATATAAGGTAGTTGTATCTCTATGTGATGTAGCGGTGGATATCAAGGGGTATCCAGCAGAAAGGGGAGGTGGGGTGTTGAACACTGAGGTTTAATGGATGAGGGTGATAGGGGAACGGATGCTTGTTGACCCTTTTCGAGGTTGTAGAGTTGTCGATGACACGAATAAGACGATCATGTATCCACCTCCAACCATTACTCTGGAAATCTCATAGCAACCATAATTGACTCCATGCAATTTCAATTATTCAAATTTGTTTTTTTTTCATCAAGAATTTATCAACCTCGAATAAAAGTTAGTCAACGGGACAAGACTAACAACCGATCCGGTCTGTTTGCCAAAATTTTGGCAATATTTTTGTATTGACATCTTATGAAACTCATAGGACAAAAATAACAATTATCGGTTGAGGGGTTTATCACTTTCTCAATCTCACATTGCTTTAACATATGAGTAATTAAATATGTCCTTGCATTTTCTTCCTATTTATCTTCCTAACTATGTGAAATTGTGACAAGTGTTGTATTTTAATAAAATTAATTATATTTTAGGGCACTTGTTATCATTTTAAATAGGTAGGAAGATAATTAAGAAGAAAAGTAGGACGATATTTGGTGTTTTTAAGAAAATAATTGTCGGAATTATAGATGTTAACTTTTAGAACTTATTTAGTAAATTAATACGACTCTAATTGTCATAATATAAATTTATATTATTTAACAAATGGGAATGCTATTTTATCTATTAATTTTTTTACTTAATTAGATTTTTTGAATTACTCAAACAACTAATATATCTATATAGGTATTACAATTTCGTATAACAAAAACACATAAAAACGTTATCTTCTACAATATATTTCAATCAAACCTGAATATCTAATTCTAATCCTTTGTACACATGTCAGTTTTGCCTTCTTTTCATTCAACCGAAAAACATGTAGAGCTGTAGATTTTGTTATTCAATTTTGTTTCTAACTCAAGAACTACAGTAAAATAATAATTCTTTTCTTTTTCTTTAAAAACTCGACAACACAATACAAATGTACGACAAATGTATATCAAAACACCAAATATGCATAAACGAAATAACATTTTCTTTTTAATAAATAACATGTTAAAACAATAAATCTACACATGAAGTTAAGAAAATTATTACTTTTTATTACACCTCAACTTATGTATAATTTCCGTTCTACACATGAAGCTAAGAAAATTATTACTTTTTATTTTACTCAACTTACGTATAATTTCCGTTGCAATGATTCATTACAGCCACCATGTTTAGGGCAAAAAGGGAAATTCACATATAAGCTTTAAATACAATGCAACCAAGAAGATGCTCTGCATGTTGTACCTTGTGCATTACATGTTGCACATCCTGACCTCTCTCAAGATAAATACTATGGCGTAATACACTCTGCCTTTTTCCCTACACATTAATAATAACAATAAGTTGAAAGTGGGATGCTATAATAAACATATATACTTTCTTAATAGAAATAAAACAATGAAAGATGAAAGATTAATTCTAACCTATAAAGAAGCTCTGGCAATCTCAAGGGCTTCCTCAACAGAAGCTGCATTTTGAAGTTTGACTTTGTCAATTGATGGTTGACCCCTTGCAAGTTTAGGAAGCAGTTGGAACTCCTACAATAACAATCATATAAAAAAAAAACATTTCACTGATTAAATCAATAAAATGATGAAAATATGTTGTGCTTTTTTATATTTCACCCTAATTTGAAAAAAAAAAAAAAACACATACCTCCGGAGATCCACTTTCAAGAAGAACACCCTTCAATTTACCTGTAAAGCACCAAAACCATATTAATCCTCACTCACTTCTCACTTCTCAATAATCACATATTGTTATTGTTGTAGTTAATATAAAGAGGGGAGAGAATATTACCAGAATCCAACCAAAATGTAGCAATTTTTGGATCAAAATTCCCAATTTGAATTGCCTCTCCAACTGTTCAACAAGGGTACAAAATTTAATCCGAAATTTCAATTCATAAACAAAGTTTACCTCAAAATAAATTTATCCCAAAGATTGTTACCATTATCTCCAAAAAATTGCCACCATACTTTTCTTGAACTTCCTTCATATTCAAAAACTCTCGAATAGAAATAAGGAAGATAATCATAATTGTGAGTTTGTGCAGTTAGTAAAGCTTTTACACAATGCTGTGCTGAACCACGCGCATGATCCACATGTTCTACACGTGAAATCCTATCATACATCTGTTTATTAAACCAAAAAAAAAAACCAAATATAATATTAATCCAAATGTCATCAATAATTAGCTAGTTTTTATTAAAAAAAAAAAAGTGTACTTTGAGTGGGAATGCTGCCACATCACCAATAGCGAATATTCCTGGTACATTGCTTCTGAACAGGCCATCAACCTGTAATTTATTGAAATTATTGATTAAATTTTTGTTTTTTTGACATTTAGAATTATTGATTACATGAGGCTAACCTCTATCCCACCAACAGTTGAATTTAAGGTAACAGCTTTTTCAAAGGGACCCACAGCAGGTTTTGCTCCAATACCAATAACAACCTGCAAAGTATGAAATAAGCAAAAGTTTTGCTTTGTACAAAAATGTAAATTCCTAAATTTATTTACTAAGTCTGCTTCAATGGTGGATCCATTTTCAAGTTTAACACCAGTCACATTTCCATCAGGACCTGATTCCAAGCTTTTTATAGATGCACCCTGAAAATCAAACATCATGTCAACAAAGATCAAGTCTCTTAATGTGTGTATGTGTGTGTGTGGGGTAGGGTGGAGAACCTTCATGAACTTGACACCATTCTGTTGGTAGAGTTCTTCATATTTCTGGGCTAGTGAAGGAGTAAACAGCCTTGGTAAAAGATGGTTTTCTGGAAATATAACCTGTTGTTGTACAACTGAGTTTTAATTTTATGTGTTATATTGAATATTGTTATTTAAAATAAAATAAATGATTGTGGAGTAAATTCTTACAGTTGTGTCAAGATTCCAGGCAACAGTAGCAGCTGCAACTTCCATGCCAATATAGCCACCACCAACGATAACTACTTTTTGTGCTTTCCCCTAAAAAAAATAATAAAATAATAATTATAGATATCCTTAATACAAGTTGGATATAGGATAAATTAAAAAACAAATACCAGTGATGATATTAATGAATCTGCATCAGCAACATCGCGTATATAGTGAACACCATGTAAGTTTCCCCCAATTTTCTCTGGAAATCTGAAGCAAAGGAGGATAAGTTTCAAGATTTTCCTTTCCCCTAACAAAAAATAAACAACAATCTTTTCTATTTTTATTTTTTTATTTTACCTAGATGCAGTGCACCCTGTGGCAACTATGAGGGCTCCATATTTGAGAATTTTTCCTGAATTTGTTGTCAATGTTTGATTCTTTGCATCAATTGTTGTCACTGGATCTTCATAAATCATCTGCATTTCACTTTGGTAGTTAAATATATTATACTTTTACATAAATCAAAGTAAAACAGACACAAAGGAACAGAAGTGAAATGATAATTTCTATTTAGTTGCATAAAGAAAAGAAGTCCAAATAAAAATACCTCTATCCCTTTCTCCTTATACCAATCAGGAGTTTGCCTCTCACCTCCTGAACCCACACAAGTATGAAAACCCTAGAAGAGTATCAATGGTGGGAAACAATAATAAGTAAACTACAAAAATAGCTGAATTTTTATAGATTGAGGAAACTGGCTTAGTAGCTTACAGGCAAACGAGCTGGCTTTTTGTCTAAAGGAAATAGATAACCTTTTGTTAGAGCAGGGCGCTCATATGGAGCATATGCCTGCAATTCATTGGTAGCATGTTAATCCCTAAACCCTAATCAATTAACAAATGAAAGAGAAGACCTCTTTGGAAACGATGCAGAGCTTTCCATCGGCCATTCCATGTTCCACAAAAGTCCTTGCTGCATATCCAGCAGCATTTCCACCTCCAACTATCACAAATCTGAAAGTAATCCAATATTCCGACCATAAACCCTTCAGTTGAATCTCAATCGATCAAAGTGTAACATAAGGAACAAACTAGCAACAGTAAAATCAGACTCACTCTCGATTCTCATTAGCAAAAGAGGATGATGCAGAAACGACGAAGTTTCTCCGGTGGAGGCTTCTCGTTCTCGAATAAACCACACCAGAGTGCTGACGATTGAGCGACTGAGACTGAGGACACCACAGTGAAATCCCGTGTTTGATCGACATTGAACTCGATATGGTCGCCATTGATCGTCTAACAGACGCAGCTACTCAAAATTAACGAATTTGAGGAAGAATTAGGGTTTATGATAAGGTATAGGAATTTGCTGTTGTCTATGTGCGGAAGATATAGGTCAAACCTGATCGCATTATGGAGATGATGAGCCTGGTATGATCTGTGTATAAACAAACATTAAACTAAAAAAATAGTATTTTATTGCCTCTTGGATAGATGGAAAGGACACTTGTAGTCCTCTGATACAGTTGAAGAGTCCTCTGATATAGTTGAAGGACACTCAAAAAGTTCTCTGCTTGTTGGAAGATTCTTAGTAACTTTGAAACTGCTCATAACCAATTTGCTTGTTTCATTCTTCCATAGTATGCATGTGGCGTCTTATATGACCATTTGAAAATTTATCTTATAAATCACCATTAAAATCTTGCTCACACTTGAAGCGAGTGTGAAACGAGTTTCCCACAATTTGATGCTTTCGTTTTGGACTTGATCTTTTGGTTTTGTTTCTTGCTTAAAAGTTGTAACCAGTAGAAGCAAAATCTAAGGAGAAACAAAATTGATTGAGAATGATGCATTCATGATATTAGGCTGGAGGTGGTGCATTTTGCCACACTCTTACCACACAAGGAGGAGTGGTATTCCATGGAAAGAAGAAAGAGAAAGAAGAGAGAGGATAAAATATTTTTTGAGCACTTTCCCTTCGCTTCTGACGAGTAGACGTTTCTCAAAAGCACATCTTCTTCCGCAAACATGAAAAAAGACAAAAGACATTTAACCACTTCCAAAACAAACAACACCGAAGAGTGACAGAGAGGGAGCGCTCCTGATTTTGGCCGCACACCCAAACAACACTCCCCAAACCGCATAGGGGGTGGTGTTCACTACGATTTCAAATGTCACATCAGCTGAAACCGCACTCCATTCTGTCTGGTCTTACCTAATGATGCCGAGCCTATAAAATCATCTCAATTTTTTTTATCATGGTTTGTCATATACAAGGACTGGTTATTAATTTTTGGAAAATCTGTAAAAAAAAAAATCTTTTTATTTTGGCTCTATTAACAAAAAAAATCAGTTTTTTATTTTTTATTATTATTATTATTATTTTAATTTAACCATTGAAACCGGTAACATTTGCAAAACAACCATTATAACCGGTTAGTACCGGTTAAATTGCAAAATAATAATAATAATAATAAATAAATAATCATGGATGACTTTTTCATTAATAAGTTAAAATTTAAAGACTTTTCTGAAGATTTTCTTTTTTATATATACTAAACTTATTTAAAGAAAACTTATAAATGTTTATTAAAAAACTCAAAATAAAGATAACTTTTTTTTGTATTAAAAAACACAATAATGATAATTTATATATCATTTTTGGATTTTTTTGTAATTCTCTTTAATAAATATCATTACTACAATCATAAAGATATAATCTATATCCTATATAACTTATGATGACTTTGTTGATTTGTCGCAAGAAGTGCATTTCTAGGCCATATGCCACTTCATTGTTGAATTTGTAGGTTTTGCGTGTAAAACATTTACCATAAAACTACAACTTAATGAAGATTCTTTCACAAATGAATGACACCTCTGGAAATAAAGGTTTATCAAAGACTGGTATTCTTAAATAGAGCTTCATTATACAAACTATGTGACATAGAAATGCACTTCTTACGACAAATCAATAAAAATCCGTTTTTATGTTCATTAATGCCTCATATTTGTCAAAATTTTCAGTTTAACCTTTTATCAGATTTTGCACCATCTTAGCCGGTCACCATCGTCATAAAAACCCTCATATTTACACATCACACAATCACCACCATCTTCACCACAAAACATTGGTAGCCTCCATCAGTACTATCTCTGACCCACATTTTGCATTCTTCATTTTCGACCCACCATCATCACCATCGTTCACCTATTGTTCTTTCTCTTCACAACATGATAAAAAGCCTAAAATAACAAAACTTACCTAAATATGAGGCATTAACGAAAGACAAATTTGGACTTAGGACATAACCACACATTTCATGTAAATATGAGGGCTTTTATGACAATAAATCTAATATAAGAGTTACAATAGTTATAAAAACACATGCTAAATACAATTAATATGACTTTTGTTGATTTGTCGTAAGGAGAGCATTTCTATGCCACATATATCATGAAGATCTATTTAAGAATTGTATTTAGATGATATCTTTATGATTGCAGTAATTATATTTATTAAAAAGAATCATAAAGAAATCCCAAAAATGATATTATTGTGTTTTTAGTAAGAAAAATATGAGTTTTTTTTAGTGAAAGGGATGTAGATGGTATCTTTATTTTATGTTTTTAATAAATAAATATAAGATTTCTTCAAATAAATTTAATATATATAAAAAAGAAAATATTCAGAAAAGTCTTTAAAATTTAACCTTATTAATGAAAAAATCATTTTTTTCTGGCAATTTAACCCTTAAAACTGACACTAACCGGTTACAAGGGTTGTTTTACAAGTGTTTACCGGTTTCAATGGTTAAATTGCAAAATAATAATAATAATAATAATAATAATAATAATAAATAAAATAAAATCAGGGATGCCTTTTTTTGTCAATAGAGCCAAAATATAGAGACTTTGTTTTTGTTTTGTTTTTTATAACTTTTTTAAACAATTAAATTTAAATAAAAACCTTAAATTTCATTAATTAAAATAAAAAATACATAACATTAAATTTAAACCTAAAATGTTAACAAAAAACATAACATGAAATAAAAAAACTAAAACTTAAAGAAAAAAACATACGCTTAAAAAAGAAAAAAAAAACTAAAGGTTATACATTTTCCTAATTTTGACTTTTACCACCAAAGTTAATTCATGTTTCTCCAAGATGTAGTGAGTTGTGTTTGCATTAAGAGTTTCATATCATCAACATTTTGTTTAATAAGTTCTTTTTTCGTAGAGAAATCTAAAAGTTTGTCTAATCTTGCATTTAGACCTTTGATCTCCTCACACATCACTTTCAACTCATCCAAATATCTATCACTTTCAACTAATTCAAATATATGGCTTTACCTTTCTCTTTGTGTTTCTCTGTGTCTCTTCCCATTAGGTGGAAAGGTGGTGTAATTTGAATGGCAACATCATTGTTAAAGTCAATTTTAACACGAATATTTCATGTAGTGTAGTCGAATTCTGATGTTTTTAAACGTTTTGACCTACAATCGACATGTTGTTCGAATGTTTTTGTAACATATTGTTTCAAGAAGTTTCTTATTTCGAGATTGTCGACAATAAATGGATCAAGCAAAAGCCTTGGGCTTCAAGGGAATGAGGTTTAGATCTTATTGGATGATGATAATGTTGGATAAGTGATTAAAGCCTTTGATTTGTGCTTGGAAGAAAAAAGGTAAAATGGGAAAAGTAATATTTTGGGCTTCTTGCATGGATTATGGTTTTAGTTCGACATGTATTTAGTCAAAAGTAATTAGATAGGGTTGTGAGGATCGTCAATACCTTTCCATTCATATAAAGAATGTCGAAAACAGAGTTGAAACGGAGAAGTTATGTCTATTTGAAGTTGGAGTGAAACTGGGTGAAAACCCGTTCTCACGGGGTGAGAAGTAATTCTCACGACATGAGAGTCCTCACGAGGTGAGAATATATTCTCACGACATGAGAATTGTGCAGCCTAAAGCCCACAAAATTTTTAGGGTTTTCAAGGTATTTAAAGGTAAGGATTCATGTTTTAGGGTATTTTCTTAGCCTCCATCATATCTAGAACCTCTTGGGAGAAACCCTAGCCTCCGTTTTCAAGATTTGAGCCTCCCTTCTCCTCTCTTATCCATTTTTTTAGAGTTTTTGGTGGTTTTAGAGCAATGTTTTCATGCAAGATTGATCCTTGAAGCTTGGCAATTGAAAATCTCAACTTTCATCCACCTTCTAGACATTTGTAAGTTATAAAGTTCCAAGCTTTATTGCATTTCATCTTTGGATCTAAGTGTATTTGGTGTTTTGGTCTACTTTAATGAGTTTTGAGTGAGAGTTGGGAATAAAGTTTGCAACTTTATTACTCTCCAAGGTCCCAAGAATATTGTATGTTTCAGATCTGGACTCTAATACCTTTTAATCAGTTTAGAATGTTTTCTTGGACCTCTTAGACTAGGAAAGTTATGATCTTTTGCCTTCCCTTATAGCCATGCAAGTTATCTTGGTCGTTTAGGCCATTTTGGTGTATTAAAGTTTAGATCTTGAATGATTGTGGCATTATTATGGATAAAGTTGGAAACTTTATCCATCTAAACATCATGTTGATCTATATATGAAGGTTGGAGACTAGGACTTAATGAATTAAGTTAAGAAAGATGCATTTTGGTTCCCTTTGAGACTTAAAGTCCACATCTTGGTGGTTTGGACCTTCTTAATAGATAGAGTTAGAAACTTTATCAGTTAAGACCTTGAAAAAGATCAGATATGAGCTTTGGAGCTCTTGAAATCAGAAGAAAATGGATTAAACTCGTTTGAGCTGTTCGGACCGGTCCCCACGATGTGGCCTTAGGCTGCCACGACGTGGCGATTGGGGAATCATCGACTATTTTGGAATTTAGTTCCCACGACGCGGACAAGGAAGGCCACGGCGTGGAGAGCTGTTGTTGGAAAGTTTGACCTTAGCTTTGACCATTGACTTTTGGTCAAACTTGGGTAGAATTGAATATTTGGTTAAGGATTTGTCTCAACTTGGTTTTAAGAAGCTTGGGTTGTGTAACATCCTGTTTCGAGAAATGTCTTATTTCGGGGTTGTGGTCAATAAATGGATCAAGTAAAGTCATTGGGCTTCAATGGAATGGGGTTTATACCTTATTGGATGATGATAATGTTGGATAAGTGATTGAAGCATTGGTTTGTGTCTTGGAGTCAAAGGGTAAAATGGAAAAAGTGATGTTTGAGATTTCTTTTATGAGTTAAGGATTTTAGTTTGATGTGTTTTAAGTAAAAAGTAATTAGATAGGGTTGTGGGGCTCATCAATACCTTTTCGTGCATATAAAGAACGCCGGAAACAGAGTTTAAATGAAGAAGTTATGATTGTTTGAAGTTTGAGTGAAATTAGGTGAAAACTCGTTCTCATGGGGTAAGAAATAATTCTCACGACATGAGAGTCCTCATGAGGTGAGAATATATTCTCACGACATGAGAACTATGCAGCCCAAAGCCCACAAAATTTTTAGGGTTTTCAAGATATTTAAAGGTAATGATCCATGTTTTAGGGTATTTTCTTGGCCTCCATCATATCTAGAACTTCCTGAGAGAAACCCTAGCCTCTATTTTCAAAATTTGAGCCTCCCCTCTCCCTCTCATCCATTTTGGAGTTTTTGGTGGTTTTGGAGTAATGTTTTCATGCAAGATTGATCCTTGAAGCTTGGAAATTGAAGATCTCAACTTTCACCTACCTTCTAGACCTTTGTAAGTTATAAAGTTCCAAACTTTATTGCATTTCATCTTTGGATCTAAGTGTATCTGGTGTTTTGGTCCATTTTAATGTGTTTTGAGTGAGAGTTCAGGATAAAGTTTGCAACTTTATTACTCTCTAAGGTCCCAAGAACATTGTATGTTTCATATTTGGACTCCAACACCTTTTGATCATTTTAGAATGTTTTCTTGGACCTCATGGACTAGGAAAGTTTTGATCTTTTTCCTTCCCTTTCAACCATGCAAGTTATTTTGGTCATTTAGGCCATTTTGGTGTATTAAAGTTTAGATCTTGAAAGCTTGAGACATTATTATGGATAAAGTTGGAAACTTTATCCATCTAAACATCATGTTGATTCAGATCTGAAGGTTGGAGACTTGGACTTAATGAATTAAATTGAGAAATATGCACTTTTGGGTCCCTTTGAGACTTAAAATGTAGATCTTGGTGGTTTGGACCTTCCTAATGGATAAAGTTGGAAACTTTATCCATTAAGACCTTGGAACGGATAATATTTGAGCTTTGGAGCTCTTGAAATCAAAAGAAAATAGATTAAGCTCATTTGAGCTATTCAGACTAGTCCCTACGGGGTGGCCTTAGGATGCCACAACATGGCGACTGGGATATTAGCGACTGTTTTGGCATTTTGTGCCCATGACATGGCCAAGGAAAGCTACAACGTGGAGGGATGTTGTTTGGCAATTTTGACTTTGACTTTGACCGTTGACTTTTTGACCAGTTTGACTTTTAGTCAAACTTGAGTAGAATTGAGCATTTGGCTAAGGATTGGTTTCGGTTTGGCTTTAGGAAGCTTGGGTTGGATGTTCTGTTGTTGAGGTAGATGTTGGGCTTCTGTTGAATAGTTCAGGTGAGTTCCTTCGCTATACTTGTGGGTCGAAGGTACCAATGTCGACCCACTGGATTATGTTTGTAGGATGATAGTTGTCTTTGTGACACTTACTGTTATGCCTGTATGTGCTTGTTGTCTTTGTGAATCTTGCTGATATGAATATATGCTTAGTTGTAGGGGTGAAATAGACCCGATACCGGTTGAAAGAGACCGAAGGGGGTGAAATAGACCCAATACCGGTTGAAGGAAGGGGTGAAATAGATCCAATACCAGTTGAAAGAGACCAAAGGGGGTGAAATAGACCTATTACCGGTTGAAAGAGAACGAAGGGGATGAAATAGACCCAATAACAGTTGAAAGAGACCGAAGGGGGTGAAATAGACCCAATACCGGTTGAAAGAGACCGAAGGGGGGTGAAATAGACCCAATATCGGTTGAAAGAGACCGAAGGGAGGTGAAATAGACCCAATTATGTTTTGACTTTTATGTATGAATGGTATGGGGTATTTTGGGGAACTCACTAAGCTTTGTGCTTACATTTTTATGTTTATGGCTTCAGGTACTTTTATTTTCAAATGAAGGGTCCGGCTTGATCGCACTGCATCCCATGAAGATTTATTCCGCACTAAATGTTTATGAATTACTCTGGTGGTTTGAGAATAATTTGAATCTGATCGTCCTTTGGAACAATGAATGAATGGTCTAACTTATTTAAAAATGAAATTTTTACTTAGAAATTTTGGGACGTTACAGGTTGGCTGTGTTATTGCTGAGGTAGCTATTGAGCTTCTGTTGAGTTGTTCAGATGAGTTTTCCTCACTATACTCGTGGGTCGAAGGCACCAATGCCGGCCACTAGATTATGTATCTTGGTATATAGGATGATGCTATGTTAGACTGGTAAATTTGTATGATTACATATATTCACTGCTTATATGTTGGATTGATAGATCTGTATGATTACCCGTACTTGCTGTTATATGTTTATTTGTTGCATATGTCGACATAGTGTGGGTGGGTTGAGGCTGTACTGCTTTGTGTTGTGGGCAACAAACCCGGGAAATCCAATCGGGAGATTGTGGGCTAGTGGCAATCCAATCGGGAGATTGTTGGCCAGAGTAGCAATCCAATTAGGAGATTGTGGGTCAGGGTAATCCAGTCGGGAGACTATGGAACCAACATGCAATATGTATATTTGTTTGGTTGTGTGTGGTACTTTGGGGGAAATTACTAAGCTTCATGCTTACAATCTAGTTTCATGGTTTCAGGTACACCAAATGATCGGGGCAAGGCAAAGGCGTGATCGTACATAACATCCTTAGATATTTTATTGATAGAGGATTTTGGGATACTCTGATTTATGGTTATGACTTTTGGCAATAATTTTTTGTAAGACTTATGGGTTATTAAATGGTTTTAAAAATATAATTTTTTTACTATGGTTTTTAGGACGTTACAAGTTGGTATCAGAGCCCTGGTTTGAGAGAATTCGATGAACACTTGTGTGATTCCAGAATCAAACTAAGGATCTGCAACATGTTTTCAAAATTGAACTCTAAAAGAACCGACAAAAAGGATATGATGTGCACAATCAGCGTGAGCCAAGGAAAGTGATTCCCCAAGACACCCACATTTGTTTGTGTGTTGATGATATGATATAATTTCATGCGAGTATGTAGGCTAAGGATCTTCTGGAATTGTATGATATAATTTCCTGAATTATGATGCATGATAGCCTAGGAGATTTCTTGTATGCTAGGTGGAATTGACATCATTACTGTAGTTGCTTAGTGTATACATCATAGTTGTACATAACTAAGATTTTATAGCATGAGAATGTTTGATTTAGCCTTATTTCCTGCTCATTGCCTGGTTGTGGGCTTAAGGTAGAATCAAGTATTCGAATGTCTATAAAATCCAACATTATGTATGATTAGTATGCACGGGCGGCTGCAGGGTTGGTGGAAGTTCCATGAGTGAGTACAGTCTATAGCAGGCCAACGTGATGAATGATTTGTTGGATTAGTGTCTAAGTCCATAACTATAATTGGTATATACTTGACCCGACCCGACATGGTCCATTTGGGTTGCATGGCATCATGCATTTGGATAGACTAAAATGAGAGAAATAACACTTAAGGTTTATTAATATATTATAAGTTCTAATATATTAATAAGATTATTTAATTAGTATTGATCAAGAATTAATCTAGAATTAATTAAGTGATCAAAAGAAGACTAATTAAATATATGGGTTGATTGTGTAAATCATCCATACTTATATTGTGGGCTAATGCTCCATGGATTATCAAGTTGGGCTAAAACCCATAGGATGCTCCATGGATGCTCCATGGTGTATTTGAACCCATGGATCCAAGGAAATGGAAAGCCATGACAATTAGGGTTTACCCTAATTGTGACTAACTATATAATGGTCTTATTATTGAAGAAATCGGTCACTAGAGGAACAAGTGAGGGCAAACCGATTCATGAAGTGTTCATTTCTCTCTCAAGTCATTCCAAGTGTTTATGATGTTGTGTGAACCATTTGAGGTGTCACACTTGGGGCACTATGCTCTTGAGCTCCATGGAATCAAGCACCAAACAAGAGGTATGTAATTCTACTAGAATTTATATTATGTGTACTTCATATTATGCTAGTTAGAACATGTTGGGTTTTGAGCATTCTAACACTCCTATGGTGTACATGCAACCCTAAATACCTTGGATCTATGTTTTCTCTATTATACATGAAAGGTCCAGTAAATGGTTTGGTCTAGGATTTCATTGTATTATGTTCAGTATGAGTCTGTAACACAGTTTGTGGGTTGTTTAAGTGTTTTTGTTCAGAAAGTGTGTTTACGACCGTAAACACGTTTACGACTGTAAACCGAGTTTACGGTCGTAAACCCTGTTTCCGGTCTTGTTCAGTATAAATAGTGGAGGTGTAGGTCATTGTGTGGTTGTTGATGCCATTGCGTTTACAGAGTGTTCCATCGAGTTGTACCTGACGTTTTTCTGAATATAAACGTGTGCAAGCTCGATTTCTTTTCTTCTTCCTCTTCTATTGTGATTGTTTGTTGCTTGATCATTGGTAAAGATTCTTTTCAGGACCTTACAATTGGTATCAGAGCAAAAACCGGTGTCAAAGCTTCATTCAATCGATTTTTGGGCTGTTTAAACTGATATTCTTATTGTTCGAGCCTGGTTTTAGTGTTTTAGTGGTTAAAGGAAGTGAATCAACTGCAAAAACGTGTTTTTGAAGGGTTTCTTGGAGTTTACTGCCAACCGTAAACCCTGTTTACGGTTGTAAACTCAAGATCTTGAAGAACCGTAATCTGTGAATTTTCAAAAACCGTAAACCAAGCTTCATTAACCGTAAACACATAAACCGTAAACGTACAAACCGTAAACTCATCAACCGTAAACATAGTTTACGGTAGTAAACTGCTCAACCGTAAACTCAGTTTACGGTCGTAATCATCATCAACCGTAAACACCTTTGTGATTTTAATTTGCTTCAATTTCAAATGGAATCTCAAAGTCAAACTCATTTTCACGAACTTGATACTGTCATGGGCACTACTACGCGCATTCCAAGATTGATGTCTGCAGATGGTTTCCCTGAGTGGAAGTATAGAATTGAAAAGTACATCAAAATGAAGGACTTTAAAGTCTGGAGAAGCATACTTAAAGGACCTGTCAGAATCACTATTACAGTTGGAGGACAGGTGATTGACAAGGCTGTTGAAAACTACACAGATGAGGAGTTTGAAAAAGTGGAAGAACAGGAAAGGGCTTTAGCCACTCTAACCATGGCATTATCTCCTGATATTGCTCAAGGTTTCCGAGAGTACACATCAGCTAAAGATTTGTGGGAAGCCCTAATTGAGGTATATGAGGGCAATGAAGATATAAAGGAGAATCGCCAGGACATGTTGAGACAAAAGTTCAACATGTTCAACTACATTCCCGGAGAGACTCTTGAGACACAGCTGCAACGGTTCACAACTCTCACCACTGACATAAATATATCTGGGATTTTATTAACCAAGTCAGAGATTAACAAGAAGCTTCTAAATGCTCTTCCTAGATCATGGGATATGAATGTTGCTGTGATTAAGAAGACCAAGGATCTAAACCGCCTTACTCTTGCTGAAATCATGGCAATCATCAAAGCTTGTGATATTGATGACAAGCAGAGAGAAATCAACCATGTGAACTCGTACTCTACTGCGAATCTTGGAATCTCATCCAACAATGCTCTCTCCTCAATCATGACTTCCTCAGGCCATGTGTTTGCTGCTCAACAACCTCATATTTAAACCTTTGCTGCTGCATCATCCAGTCCACAAAGTCAACCATTTGTCACTCCACAAGCTGTTCCCCATCCAAATGTACCAGTTGTAGCATCTTCCTCAAACACAAAGGACACTGATGAAAATCTGGCTCTAGCCACTGGGCATGTTAACTGCTACAATGCTTCCGTAGCTGGAGAGCTTCCACCTCAGCTGTCATTTGCTGATCTGGATCAGATTCATCAAGAAGACGTGGAGGAGATGGATATCACATGGCAGATTGCTATGGCTGTCTTTAGGGCCAAGCAGTTTGCTAAGAAGACAGGGAAGAGCAACTGGGGCATGAATGCTGACAAGAAGGTGGGATTCAACAAAGGCATGATGTGTTGTTTCAACTGCCACGAGCCGGGTCATTTTGCTTGTGAGTGTCCAAAGCCTGATCGTAGGATGAACAACAACAGGACGATGGTTGCAGTGGGAAACAACCGTGCAGGTGTTGCGGTCAATGGTGAGACTGCTATGGTCGCTCAGTCTTTTGACTGGGAGGACCAGATTCAGGCTTTAAATATCTCAGGGCCAGAAAATGCTCACCTGGCTCAGATTGATGATGCTTCCTTGAAGAATGATGGAGCTGATCCCGAAGCAGAAATTATGGAGCTGCAGTTTGCTCTAATGGTGTCTGCTACTTCCGAGCCCAGGAAAAGTGAGGTAAATCTACCGTCTTGTTCTCAGGCCTGTAATGAATATGTTAAACTTCTTCATGGTGAAATTAAATTATTACGTAGAGAAGTAGAGGACCTTAGATATGAGGTCTACCAACTTCGGAAAGGACAAAAGCCCCTTAAGGCCCAGTTAGAAACTAAGATAAAATATTTTAGAAGAATTCAGGTAGAATACAGTGAAAAGTGTGAGCTTTATGATTATATTAAAAGACAAAATGATGCGCTAATTACCGAGCTTGATACATTAAAAGGACAATTTGAAACTGCAAATTTTGATTTTAGAAAATTTGATGGATCAAGCGAGGTAGTTGCCAACATGATTGATCACTGCATGCAGTTCAGACGAAATCAGTCAAAGGGTTTAGGATTTGATAGTGTACCTCCTCCTTATAATCATACATATCAGTATCAACCCTTATCCAAGGATGAGATTGCCAATGAACCGTTTATGGTTTATGGCAAGCCATCTGGTTTCGTTTAAGGAGGATTTATTAATTTTGAAAGTACTGACATTTCTACTTCCCCTGCAGATCAACCATTAGATAAGGCAACGCATGAAGCTGGAGAATCTATTTCTGTTTCTGTTCCTAATTATGATATTTTTGTTTCAAATGAAAATGTTTATGTTTCTAATGTTCAGACTGATAATGTTTCGTGTGATGCCTCCACATCTGATACTGTTGAAGTTAATTTCTTTGATATGTTTGATGAATTGTTTGGTAATTCTGATGCTTGTGATTCTCATGAAAAACCATCAATTCCACAAGTCACACCATCTGAGGCACCCTCACTTATCTCACAACCTATTTCTCATGCATGTTCTTTTGAGAAGAGTAAGAGTGTCTGTCAAGAAAATAAATATGAGAAATGTAGTACAAGTTCAAACAATAAACATATTTGTTTTAATTGTGGTGTTGGTGGTCATATAGCTAGGAATTGTCAAAATAGGATATTTGTGAACTATATGTCACCAAGAGGAGAGAATGAATCTCGAGGAAGGTCTTTAATTAGAAAATCCTCAAGAACTCGTTCTCGAAATGATGATTGGAAAGATGATCGAAGCAGAAAAAGGACGGTTTTTCAAAAGAATAAAAGGGTTTTTACTAACAAATCTCCAAATAGTTTGCCAAAACCGAACAAGGCTCCACCAAGATCGGTTTCGTCAAAAAGCAATTCTGGGTCTTCCACTTCTGGTAGAACATCCAGAGGCTCAGTGCAAACTCATAAGAAACCTATTTCAAAACCACCTGAGAATGTTTTAAAACCTAAATATCATTGGATGCCCAAATCAATTTCCAATCCATCATTACCATCCTCTGAAGTGATTAGGAATGAGGATTCTAATTTGAAAACATTAAAGGATAAATCAGAGAAAGCGAAAAGGAAACCCAGGACAGTAATGACCTGGGTTCCCAAATCTAAATGATTCCTGTCACACCCCCAGCCATCGGCGGAAACACCGGGTAGTGTAACGTTATTCTTCGTATCACAGTTATATAACATACATTGAACAGTACTAAAGAAAATACATACCTTTATTGATAACTGAAAGTTACATAACTGTTTTTCTAGAACCTATTACATATTATCCGACTATGGCATACTTCTTAATGAACAGAAAGGTAATAGTAAAACTTCTTCTGTTCGAATACATACCAGCTTTTTCAAGTTCCTGAAAACACATGCATTTTAAAATATGTCAACATAAAGTTGGTGAGTCAAAAGGTTTTGACTCCATAAAATAATACATTTTCCACATTCAAAAGTATAGTTTTTGAAAGTATCATTTTGACTCTCCATCATTTAGTATGTACATTAGGTATAATAGTTTACTTATCAATTAAGTGTTATACCTAAACATTCCTTAATCCTAAGGTATAAGTAGGGGAAACTTATACTTAACATTACTACTTGTATACGACAAAGTATAATGTTTCTAACAATTTACTACCATGAGCCTGTAACCGCTGCTATGACATAATACCTATGATAGAACACACTCATGATTTACCATGAGAAACAAACACACTCATGATTTACCATGAGAAACAACACCGTACGCTTCATCGACGCCGGAACAATAACAAATAAAAGGATAGTTCATCACTTGTTTTTGGTTGACTGTAGCTAACAGTCACAAGTGGGGTGGTCAACCCGTATACTAATTATACACGACTTCCTCGCTCATACGGGATTAACGGTTACAGTTCAGAGGATTTCCACTAAGATCCCCAATCTTAGTTGATGAATACAATTACTCATGTAGACTTTGACGGCTTCCTATAGCTCTAACAACAAAAGCATCTTTATGTCTAAAACCCTAAGTTACTAGACTATGCTTTTAAACATTACTCCTAACTTCATAATAATTAGGCAGTATAACAGCTATATCTTGAAGTAAAACCAGGTTTTATCTTGACCTAAAACTAATAATAACAACATATAACGTTCCTAGTTTTATCTTGACATAAAACTATCAATAACAATACCAAGTTTTATCTTAACATAAAACTAACAATAACAACGTATAACATATCCAGTTTTATCTTGCCATAAAACTATTAATAGCAACATACTTTATAACTTAACATATAAATCTTCCGAATATAACTTCGGAACTATATCGCACACAACATATATATAGAATCTTAAATATAACTCAAGATCTACATTAGTAAATTAACATATTGATAAGTTGATAATAGTTGTATATATTCAAAATATTATATTTAGAACAACTATACCCCGGCTATTATAACTATATACTATCATATAGACATAATAATAACATATATATAATATCTAGCATGCGTTTTCCCCCGAAATATTAGAAAGTGGGGCCGTGAAACTCACCCTAGTAGCGTGATTTTATGTTATCTAAGCAAAAACGGTCAGCGTACGAGGTCGTCGGGACTCGGGATGCAAAATGGCCTCCAAAAACGAGATAGAGAGAAGAGTTTAGGTGTGAGAAGTGTTAAGGTCGAATTTGCTATTTATAGGCTGATTTTTGGCCATTCACGATGTGAACCAAGCATGCTCATGTCGTGAGCTCGATCCTGCTCACTTCGTAGACCCGCAATTTGGTCCCTAGCTTCGGATGGTTTCCCTTTGACTCCTCACGACCTGAATCAATCCTTGCTCACGTCGTGAACTTTTGGTTTATCACTTCGTAGACTTGCCATGTGCCTACTAGCTCCGAAATCTGGCCTTATGACTCCTCACCTCGTGAACATTTATGTTCACCTCATGAGTTCAGTCAGATTAGGGTTTCTGACAGCTGAATCTTTGAAAGGTCGTAACTTTCACATACGAACTCCATTTTTGACGTTCTTTATATCCACGCGTAGGTATTTATGAGTACTACAACTCTCTTTTAGACTTAAATAGCTAATTCTAAGTTTATTTTAAATTCCTCTTATTATAGAGATTTATAGTGTTCGGTTTATCATAACTTCTTCATGCGAAGTCAGATTCAAACATTCTCTATATTTTTGGGATCGTATGGACGTATACTTTGAGTTGTATTATAAAGAAGATTCATATTTGTATTAGAATTTATCATGAACTACATAACACTCTTACCACATTACTAGGTTAACATAATCACATTACATGATTGGCATAATCACATGTGATTGTCTATTGGCCTATTTTGACTAGTGTTACATTCTCCCCCCGTTAGAATAATTTCGTCCCGAAATTTATCTTATGGATGGGGTTTTGTTAAACAGTTGGGGGTATTTTTCTTTCATCTGATCTTCACGTTCCCAAGTAAATTCAGGTCCTCGCAAAGAGTTCCATCGAACTTTCACTATGGGAATAAGACTTTGCTTTAATCGTTTGACTTCTCGATCCATAATCTCAACAGGTTTTTCTACAAAGTTGAGTTTCATATTGACTTGTATCTCTTCGAGAGGTATAACAAGAGTGTCATCGGAAAGACATCTTTTGAGATTTGATACGTGAAAAACATCGTGCACATTACTTAGCTCTTGAGGCAACTTAAGTTAGTATGCGACGGAACCAATTCTTGCCAGAATTTCAAAAGGTCCTATATATCGTGGGTTTAGTTTGCCTCCTTTCCCGAATCGAATTACACCTTTCCAAGGAGAGACTTTCAACATTACTTTATCTCCAACTTGGAATTCTAAAGGCTTACGTCTTACGTCAGCATAGCTCTTTTGACGATCACGTGCAGCCTTTAATCGATCCTTAATTTGCACGATCTTTTCAGTTGTCTCGTGGATTATTTCTGGTCCAGTACGTAAGGTATCGCCTGTACGTTCTCTGGCCATCTGCGTATCTCCAACTTCTGCCCAACACACTGGGGAACGACATTTTCGTCCATAAAGAGCCTCAAATGGTGCAGCCTTGATGCTGGTGTGATGACTATTGTTGTAGGAAAACTCAATTAACGGTAAATGAGTATCCCACGCATTTCCAAAGTCTATTACACAGGCTCGGAGCATATCTTCTAAAGTCTGAATGGTTCTCTCACTCTGACCATCAGTCTGTGGATGGTAAGCGGTACTCATGTCTAGACGTGTTCCTAAGGATTTTTGTAGAGATTGCCAAAATCGTGAAGTGAATCTACTATCTCGGTCAGAAATAATAGAATTTGGAACTCCATGCAATCTGACAATTTCCTTAAGATAAACTCTAGTCAGCTTCTCCATCTTGTCGTTCTCCTTAATTGGTAAGAAATGGGCGGACTTAGTCAACCTATCGACTATCACCCAAATAGTGTCGGACCCACTAAGAGTTTTAGGTAACTTAGTGATGAAGTCCATTGATATCTGCTCCCATTTCCATTCAGGTATTTCCGGTTGTTGAAGTAAACCTGAAGGCTTTTGATGTTCTGCCTTTACTCTAGAACAAGTCAAACATTTGCTCACATAAGTAGCAATTTCAGCCTTCATGTTTGGCCACCAATAATGTACTTTTAAATCTAAGTACATTTTGTCAGAACCTGGATGCACGGAATATCTGGACTTGTGGGCTTCTTCTAAGACCAAGTCCCTGACTCCACCGAACCTAGGCGTCCAAGCTCGGTTCATAAAGTATTGTATTCCGTCATCTTTTCGTATAAGTTGCTTTTCCATTCCTCTCAAAGCTTCGTTCTTAATGTTTTCTTCTTTTAGAGCCTCAAGCTGAGCTTCTCTAATTTGTGCGGTAAAGTTAGAATGGATAGTTATAGTTAATGCTCGTACTCGTCGGGGTTTAATATATTCTTTCCGGCTCAAGGCATCTGCTACCACGTTTGCCTTTCCGGGATGATAACGAATCTCACATTCGTAATCATTCAACAATTCAACCCATCTTCTTTGTCTCATATTAAGATCTTTTTGGTCGAAGATGTGTTGGAGACTCTTGTGGTCGGTAAAAATAGTACACTTAGTACCGTATAAGTAATGTCTCCAAATTTTTAGTGCAAAAATTACAGCTCCCAATTCAAGATCATGGGTAGTGTAATTATTCTCATGAATCTTAAGTTGTCGTGATGCATAGGCGATAACTTTTCCTCTTTGCATCAACACACATCCCAATCCTTGATTTGACGCGTCGCAGTATACAACGAAATCTTCTGTTCCATCTGGAAGGGATAGGATTGGTGCACTACACAACATTTGCTTCAGTTTCTGAAAAGCAGCTTCTTGTTTGTCTTCCCAGTTGAACTTCGTATTCTTCTGGGTTAGTGCTGTAAGTGGCTTGGCTATTTTGGAGAAATTCTCTATGAATCTACGGTAATAGCCAGCAAGTCCTAGGAATTGACGCACCTCTGTTGGCGTCTTTGGTGCTTCCCAATTCCTGATTGCTTCAACTTTGGATGGGTCAACATGAATTCCTTCGTTGCTAACTACATGACCTAAAAATTGTACTTCTCTAATCCAAAACTCACATTTGGAGAATTTAGCGTACAACTTTTCTTTTCTTAGTAGTTCCAAGATTATTTGCAGGTGTTGACCATGTTCTTCCTTGGTTCGTGAATATATCAATATATCATCGATAAATACGATCACGAATTTATCCAAGTATGGTTTGCAAACACGATTCATGAGATCCATAAACACTGCTGGGGCATTGGTTAATCCAAAAGACATAACTAAGAACTCATAATGACCATAACGTGTTCTAAATGCTGTTTTTGGAATGTCATCTTCTTGTACTCTGAGTTGATGGTATCCTGATCTAAGATCTATCTTTGAGTAGTAGCTGGATCCTTGCAGTTGATCGAATAAATCATCAATTCTCGGAAGTGGATAACGATTCTTGATCGTTAGCTTGTTTAGCTCCCGATAATCAATACACATTCGAAAGGATCCGTCCTTCTTCTTGACAAACAAGATTGGTGCTCCCCAAGGTGAAAAACTTGGTCGGATAAAGCCTTTGTCAAGAAGTTCTTGTAGTTGGCTAGACAATTCTTGCATTTCAGATGGAGCCAACCGATAAGGAGATTTCGCTACTGGTGTTGCTCTTGGAATTAAATCGATTCGAAACTCGACTTGTCGGACGGGAGGTATTCCAGGTAGATCTTTAGGAAACACGTCAGGGAAATCACATACTTGAGGTATGTCCTTGATTTCTTTTGTCTTTCTCTTCCTATCTACAATGTGGGCTAAGAATGCGCTATATTTCTTATGTAGATATTTCTGGGTCTTAGTACAAGAGATGACTTTGAGGTTCTTCCCAGATTTATCACCATAGATAATCAGGGCTTCGCCGTTTGGTAAGGGTAGTCGTATGGCTTTCTCATGACATAGAATTTCGGCGCGGTGTGAAGATAACCAATCCATGCCAATTATGACATCAAAACTACCGATAGGCATTGGCATGAGGTTGACGTGAAAAAGGTAGTTATTAAGAGTTAACAGACAGTTTTCTAGGATTTCATGTGTTTTCTCAGTTTGACCGTTAGCGATTTCTACTTCATAGATTTCTTTTAATCTGCTAGACTTATGACTTAACAATTTTCTAAATGTTGGAGTTATAAAACTTCGATCTGCTCTAGAGTCGAAGAGTATAGAAGCATATAAATTATCTATAAGAAACGTACCAGATACGACCGAAGGGTCCTGGATAGCCTCTCTGCTTCCAATCACAAACGCCCTGCCACGTCCTATGCCTCCCTGACTCCTTAACTTTGGACATTCTTTCTTGATATGTCCAACCTCCCCACACTCGTAGCATTTTCTTCCTTCACCACGGCCTGTCCCATTATTGGTTTGTTGATCGACTGTTGCAGGTGTTGTGCTCCTGCAGTAACTAGGAGTATGCCCCTTTTTCTTGCACTTCATGCAGACAAAACAGTCACCTGGATGATGACGGTTGCACTGATTGCACCATGAAGATTTTGGTTGTGTAGGTACTGCTGTTGTGGCTGCATAATTAGTTACCACTTCTTGTCTTTTCTCAGATGATTGTTTGGGATTCTTCCTATTAAACTTGCGTTTGTTTGTTCTAGATTTGAGAGACTCAGCCTTTGAGACCACTTCTGTTCCTTGGATCTTTGTGAGGGTTAGCTGATGAGCTATCCTCTTGGTGCTGTCATAAGTCGTAGGCTTTGATGCGATCACCATGCCTTTAATTTGCGATGCTAAACCCCAGATATATCGGTCAATCTTTTTATATATTCAGGGGTTACAAGTGCTGGACACATTACAACAAGATCATTAAATCTAGCGGTATAAGCTTTTATCTCTGAACCCTTCATGGTTAGGGTCCACAGTTCGTGTTCCAGTTTACCATCATTTTTAGCTCCTCCCATTTCATGGAATTTGCAGTATCAATTCCCATGGTATTCACATGGTTGTTCCACCAGGTGAGTGCTGCATCAGCGAAAGTACATGCTGCAAATCGTACTTTACAATCATCTGGACAGAAGCTTATTTGAAAGACGGACTCTGTCTTTTCTAATTAACTACCCCTTCATTTCCATGAAAGCTTTTTGGCCTGCAATTCATAAAATCTTTGTAGGTACATGTTCTAGTGGTCCCTACATGGCCTTCATTTCTAACTCTATCTCTTGTGACATTAGATAGAGCCGCAACAATTCTTTGAGCTATGATTTCTTCAAGTTGTACTGTACTTATTGAGGGGTTTATTTATGGTGGTGGTTGCGGTTGTTGTTGTTGTGGTGCTGATGGTCGGTTAGGGTTTAGCCGATTACTCCTTCTAGGCATTTTGTTTTAGTTCCTATTATAAATAATAAGAATTTTATGAGTTTTGTTAATCATTTAATACACGAGTACTAAATGCTCCAGTTATTATTCACAGTGTAAAACGTAATAGACAACAAAATGATTACTGTAACATATGCTTCATATTATTACCAGTGGTTACATCAGTTTATTTAGGTTATAAGAGAAAAGTTTCTATAAACATTGCAAAATTTGCAAGGTTTTCTACATCCTTGCTATAAACTTTCCTCTTTTCGCCTTAACTAGTCTGATTTTCTCTATTTACATAACCACTAGTTGGAGCTTATCTACCAAAAACCTAAGTGATGACCTAGCACGTCAGTGACGTTAACCACTTGCTCTTCAAGTGCTTGAGTTCTCTGCTCAAGACTTCTCGTGCGTTCTTTATTTCTTGAGGGTTGATTGTAGAGCTCTAACTCTACAATCCTGGCATCGTGAGTAATCATGTCATTATAAGCAAAATTTATACGATGATGGACATCCATCACCGATTCCTGATCTCGTGTCCTTTGTCCTTCTAGCCTTCGCACTCTTCCAGAGAGATGAGTAGCCCTCCCTTCGACAATTTCCATTTTGTCTTCAATTTTGACACTTTTCTCAAACAATTGGGATAAAGTGTTATCTTCAGAAGAATGTGGGAGATGTGGTCGAGATGATTGACCAGTCTCATACATCTTGGCAGCTCTTTCTTCCGCCACCCACCTATCAACGGTTTGTGCGATCCGTGCAGGTTCATCTTGAACTCTATGACTTCCTGAAGATGTCGCCTTCTGACTCTTCTTAATCTTTGGCCATATCGGTATGGATTTACGTGCAGTGCGTTTCATTTTTACTCCTCCTGGAACTTTACGGTAAAGAGTGTTCAGTGGTGGTAAAGATGATGCCACCGATTCTGTCTCCTCCATGGATTCGCTTTCTTCCATTGGTTCACTCTCTTCCCATTCGTTGGAGGGTAAAGGTGCTCCATCGTCAGAAGGTATTGGATGAAAGGTGGTTGGATTTATAGGGTAGTAAGGATCGCCTACCATCATGGGGAATGAAATTTCCTCTTCTTCATCCGTATCCTCGATGATTATCCATTCTCGTGAATGTGCCATGTCGAATTCCTATACGTTTTGGATCACCAAGAGTTTTAGTCTATCAAATATTACTCCCAAATTAAATAGTTCATATGATCTGATCATAATAAAATGTAGTTGCGCACCTACACCTAGTTGTGATAGGATATATGCACATATAAACTTTAGTTGGAATATTTGATCTAAATCCTTGAGATAAAAAACATTCCGGGTATTAAGGTGTATTCTCATCGCGGGTCTGAGTCTTTACATATGACTCTATATTCTTATTTATTGTATTCATGCTTTAATTATTGTTTGTTACTTCAGGTCTATCTGATAAGGCTCCGGCCAGTCAGGACAGTCGAAAGGGCAGGATCATTTTAGCATATAGCCGTTCTGAAATCCAGCAACCCAAATCGACATGTCTATCCTTGTCACCGCTCCCGTAAGTAGTCCTTCAGTAGAATAATTAATAATACTTTTTATTTATAGGTTAAGGGATATACCTAAACCTAATAGAGTAAGCCCTAAACTATAGACGTGCTTTCCTAAGAAAGTACTAGTTCACTATAGTTAATAGCTCTGATACCAATTTCTGTCACACCCCCAGCCATCGGCGGAAACACCGGGTAGTGTAACGTTATTCTTCGTATCACAGTTATATAACATACATTGAACAGTACTAAAGAAAATACATACCTTTATTGATAACTGAAAGTTACATAACTGTTTTTCTAGAACCTATTACATATTATCCGACTATGGCATACTTCTTAATGAACATAAAGGTAATAGTAAAACTTCTTCTGTTCGAATACAGGACACACATTTTTCAAGTTCCTGAAAACACATGCATTTTAAAATACGTCAACATAAAGTTGGTGAGTCCACAGGTTTTGACTCCATAAAATAATACATTTTCCACATTCAAAAGTATAGTTTTTGAAAGTATCATTTTGACTCTCCATCATTTAGTATGTACATTAGGTATAATAGTTTACTTATCAATTAAGTGTTATACCTAAACATTCCTTAATCCTAAGGTATAAGTAGGGGAAACTTATACTTAACATTACTACTTGTATACGACAAAGTATAAGTAGGGGAAACTTATACTTAACATTACTACTTGTATACTAAACATTCCTTAATCCTAAGGTATAAGTCGGTGCCACAGCATTGCGTTTTGTTCGGAGACTTTTGAAAATAGGCAACTGACTTGTTCAGGGATGTTGCTGTTCATGTCAATAATGTAAGCATTCCCATCCCGCTTAGATTTTACGAGAATCCACTCTTCCGGGATGACAATGCCTGGCTTGAGAATCATGCATTCTTTATCGGTAAAATGGGTAGAATAGCCTTTGTCGCAAATTTGGGAAACACTCAACAAGCTGTGCTTTAACTCGGGAGCAAAGTTGACATTCTCAAAGCTTAGCACTCCATTTGTAACAGTTCCTCTTTGAGTGATCTTGCCACCATCTCCGCCCGCGAAGGAAACATAACCCCCATTAAAAGATTGAATGTCGCTCAATTGGGAGATGTCTCCAGTCATATGCCGGGAGCAGCCGCTGTCGACGTACCAAGGACGAACGACATTCCTCCGCAACTGTCCCTGCAAAATGAGCGGAATCATTTAGATTTGGGAACCCAGGTCATTACTGTCCTGGGTTTCCTTTTCGCTTTCTCTGATTTATCCTTTAATGTTTTCAAATTAGAATCCTCATTCCTAATCACTTCATAGGATGGTAATGATGGATTGGAAATTGATTTGGGCATCCAATGATATTTAGGTTTTAAAACATTCCCAGGTGGTTTTGAAATAGGTTTCTTATGAGTTTGCACTGAGCCTCTGGATGTTCTACCAGAAGTGGAAGACCCAGAATTGCTTTTTGACGAAACCGATCTTGGCGGAGCCTTGTTCGGTTTTGGCAAACTATTTGGAGATTTGTTAGTAAAAACCCTTTTATTCTTTTGAAAAACCGTCCTTTTTCTGCTTCGATCATCTTTCCAATCATCATTTCGAGAACGAGTTCTTGAGGATTTTCTAATTAAAGACCTTCCTCGAGATTCATTCTCTCCTCTTGGTGACATATAGCTCACAAAGATCCTATTTTGACAATTCCTAGCTATATGACCACCAACACCACAATTAAAACAAATCTGTTTATTATTTGAACTTGTACTATATTTCTCAGATTTATTTTCTTGACAGACACTCTTACTCTTCTCAGAAGAACATGCATGAGAAATAGGTTGTGAGATAAGTGAGGGTGCCTCAGATGGTGTGACTTGTGGAATTGATGGTTTTTCATGAGAATCACAAGCATCAGAATTACCAAATAGTTCATCAAACATATCAAAGAAATTAAATTCAACAGTATCAGATGTGGAAGCATCACACGAAACATTATCAGTCTGAACATTAGAAACATAAACATTTTCATTTGAAACAAAAATATCAGAATTAGGAACAGAAACAGAAACAGATTCTCCAGCTTCACGCGTTGCCTTATCTAATGGTTGATCTGCAGGGGAAGTAGAAATGTCAGTACTTTCAAAATTAATAAATCCTCCTGAAACGAAACCAGATGGCTTGCCATAAACCATAAACGGTTCATTGGCAATCTCATCCTTGGATAAGGGTTGATACTGATATGTATGATTATAAGGAGGAGGTACACTATCAAATCCTAAACCCTTTGACTGATTTCGTCTGAACTGCATGCAGTGATCAATCATGTTGGCAACTACCTCGCTTGATCCATCAAATTTTCTAAAATCAAAATTTGCAGTTTCAAATTGTCCTTTTAATGTATCAAGCTCGGTAATTAGCGCATCATTTTGTCTTTTAATATAATCATAAAGCTCACACTTTTCACTGTATTCTACCTGAATTCTTCTAAAATCTTTTATCTTAGTTTCTAACTGGGCCTTAAGGGGCTTTTGTCCTTTCCTAAGTTGGTAGCCCTCATATCTAAGGTCCTCTACTTCTCTACGTAATAATTTAATTTCACCATGAAGAAGTTTAACATATTCATTACAGGCCTGAGAACAAGACGGTAGATTTACCTCACTTTTCCTGGGCTCGGAAGTAGCAGACACCATTAGAGCAAACTGCAGCTCCATAATTTCTGCTTCGGGATCAGCTCCATCATTCTTCAAGGAAGCATCATCAATCTGAGCCAGGTGAGCATTTTCTGGCCCTGAGATATTTAAAGCCTGAATCTGGTCCTCCCAGTCAAAAGACTGAGCGACCATAACAGTCTCACCATTGACCGCAACACCTGCACGGTTGTTTCCCACTGCAACCATCGTCCTGTTGTTGTTCATCCTACGATCAGGCTTTGGACACTCACAAGCAAAATGACCCGGCTCGTGGCAGTTGAAACAACACATCATGCCTTTGTTGAATCCCACCTTCTTGTCAGCATTCATGCCCCAGTTGCTCTTCCCTGTCTTCTTAGCAAACTGCTTGGCCCTAAAGACAGCCATAGCAATCTGCCATGTGATATCCATCTCCTCCACGTCTTCTTGATGAATCTGATCCAGATCAGCAAATGACAGCTGAGGTGGAAGCTCTCCAGCTACGGAAGCATTGTAGCAGTTAACATGCCCAGTGGCTAGAGCCAGATTTTCATCAGTGTCCTTTGTGTTTGAGGAAGATGCTACAACTGGTACATTTGGATGGGGAACAGCTTGTGGAGTGACAAATGGTTGACTTTGTGGACTGGATGATGCAGCAGCAAAGGTTTGAATATGAGGTTGTTGAGCAGCAAACACATGGCCTGAGGAAGTCATGATTGAGGAGAGAGCATTGTTGGATGAGATTCCAAGATTCGCAGTAGAGTACGAGTTCACATGGTTGATTTCTCTCTGCTTGTCATCAATATCACAAGCTTTGATGATTTCCATGATTTCAGCAAGAGTAAGGCGGTTTAGATCCTTGGTCTTCTTAATCACAGCAACATTCATATCCCATGATCTAGGAAGAGCATTTAGAAGCTTCTTGTTAATCTTTGACTTGGTTAAGAAAATCCCAGATATATATATGTCAGTGGTGAGAGTTGTGAACCATTGCAGCTGTGTCTCAAGAGTCTCTCCGGGAATGTAGTTGAACATGTTGAACTTTTGTCTCAACATGTCCTGGCGACTCTCCTTCATATCTTCATTGCCCTCATATACCTCAATTAGGGCTTCCCACAAATCTTTAGCTGATGTGTACTCTCGGAAACCTTGAGCAATATCAGGAGATAATGCCATGGTTAGAGTGGCTAAAGCCGTTTCCTATTCTTCCACTTTTTCAAACTCCTCATCTGTGTAGTTTTCAACAGCCTTGTCAATCACCTGTCCTCCAACTGTAATAGTGATTCTAACAGGTTCTCTAAGTATGCTTCTCCAGACTTTAAAGTCCTTCATTTTGATGTACTTTTCAATTCTATACTTCCACTCAGGGAAACCATCTGCAGACATCAATCTTGGAATGCGCGTAGTAGTGCCCATGACAGTATCAAGTTCGTGAAAATGAGTTTGACTTTGAGATTCCATTTGAAATTGAAGCAAATTAAAATCACAAAGGTGTTTACGGTTGATGATGATTACGACCGTAAACTGAGTTTACGGTTGAAGGTTTACGACCGTAAACTATGTTTACGGTTGATGAGTTTACGGTTTGTACGTTTACGGTTTATGTGTTTACGGTTAATGAAGCTTGGTTTACGGTTTTTGAAGATTCATAGATTACGGTTCTTCAAGATCTTGAGTTTACAACCGTAAACAGGGTTTACGGTTGGCAGTAAACTCCAAGAAACCCTTCAAAAACACGTTTTTGCAGTTGATTCAGTTCCTTTCACTGGGCGAAATGACCATGTTTCTAGGGCTTCAGGTCAAACAAAATTCATCCGGAATCCTGCTACATCAAGCTAAGTATGTGGAGGATATTCTTGAGAAGTTCGGGTTTGAAGACGCAAAACCTGCATCGACACCAATGGCTGAAAGACCCCTGCTGAATCCAGATATTGATGGCGAATCCGTAGATCGGACACACTACAGATCGATGATCGGACCGCTGATGTATCTTACTGCAAGTCGTCCCGACATCATGTTTGCAGTTTGTCAATGCGCTCGCTATCAGGCTAATCCTAAACTCTCTCATCTTATTGCTGTCAAAAGGATTTTTCGGTATATCAAAGGCAGCCCAAAATTGGGTCTTTGGTATCCGAAGAATTCTAAATTTGATTTATACGCTTTTGCTGACAGTAATTATGGAGGCTGTGAGCTTGACAGGAAATCAACATCGGGAGGGTGCCAATTCCTTGGTGATAGGCTGGTGTCGTGGCAGTGCAAGAAACAACATACCGTCTCTACCTCAACAGCAGAAGCGGAATACGTTGCTGCATCTGCCTGCTGTTCTCAAGTTATCTGGATCCAACATCAGCTGTTGGATTACGGTTTGAATTATCTAGAAACCCTAATTCACTGTGATAATGAGGCCACAATTCAAATCACTAAAAATCCGGTCTAACATTCCAAAACCAAGCACATTGATATCACAATTCACTTTATCAGAGATTGTTATGAGCGCTCGCTCATTAGGCTAGAACAGGTTCCCACTGCCAATAATGTGGCGGATCTGTTCACCAAGCCTTTTAACAAAGCTCGATTCGATGTTCCTGTGGGATTTTTAAAAATGATTCGTTTTGAGGATTAAATTTTTTTGTTATTCATTAGGTTAGTTTAAATTTGCGCATTTTAGTGTTTTCATTCTCACCCATGCACAAATTTAGGGGGAGAAATAAACAAAAACCAAACAAAAAAAATTGAAAAATTAAAAAAATCCAAAAACATCTTGTTTCTGTTTTATTTCTTTTAGAAAACATTCAAAAATCAAAAAAAAAACATTAAAAATTCAGAAAAATAAAAAATATTGTCGCTTTCAGTTTTGCTTGTTGATATAGTACTGGGAAGTGATATTATCAAGTGATAACAGGCAATCTGAGTCTGCATAACGTACCCAAAGTTGAAGGGTCTATGCTCTGGGTTTGATGCGTTGGTAGGCACGAAAGATTCTAAATGGACATGACTAGGCAGAGTTGAACTTAAGGAATTCATAGACTTAACAAATCTTGACCTAGTTAGATCCGTTTAGCCTGACAATACGACGCTTGGATAGATTGAGCAGGGAGATATATATGGGAATCTACTGGTCATATTAAAGAACTCGTATCTGGAACTGTGGATTAACTTTTCCTCGATGTGCGGATTATGTCCTTAATCCCGGTATTGATGGGGTGACTGGTGAATTCCGATAAATTAGGTCTGTAGAAGGTTATATTCTTTCTTTCTATCTGTTAGTCATATGTTGCCTCCTCTGCGTGATCGAAAGACCCGACCTGGAATGTAGCATATGCAACTCTATCTCTCTGCATCTTCTATCTATGCAATTCTTTCTATCTGTTAGCCATATACTGTCTCCTTTGCGTGACTCACAATCCGACCTGGTACACAGTATATGCACCATTCTACTTCTCAATCCCTCTAAAAACTTCAGTTAGTCATATGTTTCACCCTCTGCGTGATTGGAAGAGATCCGACCTGGGTGTATAGCATATGCATTCTAAATCTATCTTCTCTCTTAATGATTGTCTGCTCACCCGATGTAAGGAGTATTCTGGAAGTCCTTGATTACTGGAGCATATCAGGAAGCGGGAACCATGTTCTAGTACAATTAACAATTGAACACTTACAGATTGTCTATAGATCTCGCTGTTCGATTTAGGTGGACAACAATATCCTTGGTCGTCGTCAGCTGAATGGTCCTTAAGAAATAGTATCTAGAAACTTAGGATTACTTTGTCTTATAACTAATAGTATGTCCTAATTTGTCACAATTTTTCGGGTTTAAGTGGACCACAATACCGGCGATCGACCAGACAAAGATGTGAAGATGAAAGGTACCGACAAGTGGATTAAGGCTGTCTAACAACTTTGATCCCAGTATCACAAGGAAAATTTTCAGTAAAATTTAAGATAAAATTTTGTCTGTGTTTATTCTTATTTTAATTTTATTTTATTTTTATAATCGTCAAAATTTAATTTTTAAATCCTTTAATTCTTAAATTTTAGAAATTAGTTTATTTTATTTTTAGTTTAATTTTAATTTTACTTTTATTTTAAATATCCTCAAAAGTTTTATTTTTAAAATTTTAATCGGGATTTTGACTGTGCATTATACTGTGTGGGAGACAGGTAATCTCGAAGGAAGTATAAAAGGTGGGGCTTACTACCGTAAACATTTTTTTCACCTCCCATTTCTCCCTTTTATAGCCGTAAGCTCTTTCTCTCTCTACTCTCTCTCCTCGAAATTTTTTTTGTGAGTTTTTGCGAAATCAACTAGTCCACTTCGAAGGTATGCTAAAACCGACTGGGGAAATGCTGTTTGTTCTTCGATTCGACTGAAACTGAAGGAGTAATCGGGGTTTAAGTGTTCGTCGGCGTTTACGGTTTGGGGAGGGTTTACGGTTTGGGGAGATTCAAGAACCGTAAACTCCTTTTGGCCTTACAACCGTAAACTCATTTAGGGCTTACGACCGTAAACTCCTCCGAGTTTACGACCGTAAACTCTGTTTACGGTCAGGTGACCATTGCTATGGGTTTACGGTCGTAAACCCAATTTGGACCGTAAACTCTGTTTGACCACTTTGAACCGTAAACTCAATGTTTGACCAATATTGACCGTAAACTCCAATTTTTGTGGTCAAAATAATTTTTAAGGCCAAATTAAAATTGTTTAATTAAGAAAACTTAAAGCTTTAAATTGTTTAAATACTTTGTTTTCTTACTTGGCCTGTTTTAGTGCAGATCAATGGCGAATCTTAAGTTTGCTGACATGCATAACCTGGCGATTGTGTTGGATGAACCTCCTGTTACTCATGGAGATTTTAGATTAATGATCTACAGATTAAGAGAATGCTGCCTGGCTTGTGCCATCACTGTGAATCCAGTTATTTATCAGAACATTGTCCGGGAGTTCTGGCAGACGGCCAAGATGTCAAAAGAAAATGGTGCGATTGCTGTTAAAGCTGTGGTTAAAGGATGCAAGATCATAATCACTGAGCAGTATATCAGAGAAACATTGCTGATCAATGATCAACCCGATTTTCCTACTGAAATTGGGATTGATGATGTTCAAAAGGTTCTCAAAAGGATGGGATATGAGGGCATCTACCCTCCCACGGTGAAGAAACTTCTGCCTCCCTATTGGAGATTTTTGGCGCATGTGTTCGTGAGCTGTATCTCGGGAAGGAGATCAGGAGCTGATGAAATCTCTCTCAGGAACACAGGGGCTATCGTTTCACTGGCTGCTGGCATCAAATTCAACTTCTCGAAATTCATTTTGGATGAGTTCTTGGTAAATATCAACGCTATAAGCCGGGAGACCAGAGATGCATTCTTGCTATATCCGAGATTTATTCAGACGTTCATCGACAACCAATTCCCAGAGATGATCAAAGATGGTGACAAGCTGGATATAAAGTCATTAGGCCCGCACACGATTGGTCTCATTAAGCAAAATCGAAAGGGCAAAGTCGTCTTCCAAGGCTTACATCCTCTCGTGAAATTCGGGAAATTTGCTGAAATAGATGAATCTTCCGAATCTCATGGAACGTCTGACAAGATGTATTCTGAGCCCACTTCCTCCGAGAGAGTTGTTTCTGAAGATGTCATCACAGTTTCAGATCATGATGAGGAAGAAACTCCAGCTGATAATGCTCAAGTAGCTGAGGAACACGAATTGACATCTGTTCAGGTACAAGGAGATTACAATGAGGGGTCTGAAACGGAGACTGATTTGTACGAAGGCCTCGACCTCACAGGATTTGATAACGATGAAATTCCTCTCAACTTCGGTAGCAATGAAGATTTCATGACCGGTGTAAACCTCAACACATTGCTTGAAAATATCGATGAAGTTGCTCATCCAGCAACGGAGATAAGGGAAAAAGAAGACGTTCTCGAAGCCACGCCTCCTCCTACCAATCCAACGGCGGAAATAGCAATTCCTATGGTGACAGTATCAGGGATTCCTCCCCTTGATGTTGTTTTACCTACTTCTGAGCCATTGGAAAGTGATCATACAACTACACAAGCCTCTCACCCTCCATGAAAAAGACAAAGACTTGACCCTAGACAGGGAATTCTTGATTCGAGTTCACTTCAAAGTTTTACAGCTCCACCAACAACAACTCCAGTTATCATCTCATCTGAACCTATCAGTGAAGGTCCTAGTACCTTCTATGAAGCTGGTGGATCTTCATTCCCCACAGATTTCTCTCCTCCCAGGCCAGAGCATGATGCTGCCTCGGTTAAGTTAGCCAGGTTTTTAGCCAGAGAACAACTCACAACACCTCCCTCACATGGCAAAGGAATTTCTATTGGGGGTGGCAGCTCAGGAGAAGAGAATCCTTCACTTCTTGGACTCCAGAAAGAGATCGATGCTCTGAATAAGAAAAATGTTGATTTAGATCAGAGAAATATTGAGCTGGATATCAAGGTCGCAGACCTTCAGACTGAGAATACAATGCTCAATATTTAAGTGGCCGAACTTATCGAAGACAAAGCTCTGAAGTCGAAGCAAATTACTGACCTTCAGACGCATTTCGGCCTGTTGACCGCCAGCTACTACGATCTTAAAAAGAAGCTGGAAGAAAACTTTGGCGACAAATTCAAGTCATCTGTTGACGAGCCAAAGATCTATCTTCCTGATCAAGATACTCCCATAGTTCCACAACCTACAAGGACGACCACCGTCGTTAATCGCTTTGAGAAAGAACCGGCTCAGGCTCCAAGTATAATGGCATTAAAACGCGCTAAATTGGCCAAGTCAGCTGAAAAGGGTCAACTTCTATTCAAAAGGAGCGCAGATCATAATGCCCCCTGGGATCAACAAAAGATCACCGTTACGGCTCTGGGCGAACATCGTTTCAGAGACGTTTATGGTGATAGGTCAGGAATCATCTCGTGGGGATTCCATGACACTATGAATATGTTTATGGTGAGAAGAAAGAGCGGCAATATTGAATTATACAAGGATGCTCACGATTTTCATTCCTTTACCAGGATTGATCTTACAGAGCTGTCTAAAGCTCCTTTCTCAAATCCATCAAACAATCCCAGGGCGACTCAGTTCAAATCATTTTTGGAAGATCAAGTAGCTAAGGGTTTCCCTTCAATGAAGACTGCAGAGTCTATTATCAAGATTTATCCTAGCGTCATTGATCCCAAAACAAGTCAGCCACTTCGATCAGTGATGTGGCCCGCTACTGCTCAAGTAAAGCAGGTTCCCGTTCTTCAAAATTATCCAGATGGATCTATCGCATCCATGCAATACTGGGTGTTTGATGAATCTGCTGCTGCTACTGTCATCAAGCTTAAAGACGATTGTATCCGCTTGTATGACAAGAGGGATTTGCTTCAATTTGGTAAGTGGGATATACATCAGCTCTCCATTCATCAGATCAAGGTGGCTGAAGACATTTTTGAGCCCGTTGCAAAGGAGTACACTTTGATGGTTGCTGAGATTATCGAGAAAGAGATGTGGAACGGAGCTATGGGAAAATCCGATGTGCTGGTGGTCGACAAAAGCTGAGTCCAGGTAGCACCAAACCAAGGGGGAGATTGAAGGGTCCAGTAAATGGTTTGGTCTAGGCTTTCATTGTATTATGTTCAGTATGAGTCTGTAACACAGTTTGTGGGTTGTTTAAGTGTTTTTGTTCAGAAAGTGTGTTTACGACCATAAACAGAGTTTACGGCCGTAAACACGTTTACGACCGTAAACCGAGTTTACGGTCGTAAACCCTGTTTTCGGTCTTGTTCAGTATAAATAGTGGAGGTGTAGGTCATTGTGTGGTTGTTGATGCCATTGCGTTTACAGAGTGTTCCATCGAGTTGTACTTGACGTTTTTCTGAATATAAACGTGTGCAAGCTCGATTTCTTTTCTTCTTCCTCTTTTATTGTGATTGTTTGTTGCTTGTCATTGGTAAAGATCCTTTTCAGGACCTTACAATACATGCAAATATCAATTTCCAAGGTATTTATCCTAACTAGCATATTATGAAGTACAAGTAATATAGAAACTAGTAGAAATACATACCTCTTTGTTGGTGCTTGATTCCATGGAGCTCATGAGCCTAGTGCCCCAAATGTGACACCTGAAATGGTTCACACAACATCATATGCACTTGGAATAACTTAGAGAGAAATCATCACTTCATGAAATCGGCTTGCCCTCCACACATAGACTTAGTGGCCAATTTTGACAAGAATGATATGCTTATATATTTGTTACAATTAGGGTAAACCCTAATTGTCATGGCTTTCCATTTCCTTGGATCCATGGGTTCAAATACACCATGGAGCATCCATGGAGCATCCTAATGGGTTTTAGCCCAACTTGAAAATCCATGGAGCATTAGCCCACTATATAAGTATGGATGATTTACACAATCAACCCATATATTTAATTAGTCTTCTTTTGATCACTTAATTAATTCTAGATTAATTCTTGATCAATACTAATTAAATAATCTTTATTAATATATTAGAACTTATAATATATTAATAAGCCTTAAGTGTTATTTCTCTCATTTTAGTCTATCCAAATGCATGATGCCATGCAACCCAAATGGACCATGCCGGGTCGGGTCAAGTATATACCAATTATAGTTATGGACTTAGACACTAATCCAACAGAACAATACCTTGGAAAATTGATATTTGCATGTATAATAGAGAAAACATAGATCCAAGGTATTTAGAGTTGCATGTACACCATACGAGTGTTAGAATGCTCAAAACCCAACAGTGGTATCAGAGCCTAGGCTTGTTTTCTTGTTATACTTGCTTATACTGCTTGAAAATCGAAGTTTTGTGCTGTCTGGACAGGGGACTCGACGAGTCCATCAAGGGACTCGACGAGTCCAAGACAAAATGCATCCAACTCGCCGAGTTGGTTCATGCACTCGATGAGTTGGACCCCCAAACAGCATATCTTCGAGTTTTGGTGCTGGAATTGGTCTAGAATCATTACTTTGACTGTTTTGGACTTATAAAACCTGTTTTTAATGTGGTAATGATTGTGTTAAACCAATTTCAATGCTATAATCGAAGTTTCAAGTTTATATATGTGTATGTAATTCTTGAAAATTATTGATTATGAATGTTCATGCTTATGTATTTTGGTAGATCATAGGAATTATGTGCAAATTGTTTGTTAGTATAATTCTTGATCTCAATGAAATTGTATGGAGTCCATAACTTGTCCTCAAATTATGGATTACCAAAAGTTTTTTTGTGTTTCCTTGATTTATGAGTTAGTTTAGAATAATGAAAAAAAATTGTGTTTTAGTTGTTTTTAATCCAAATTAATCTAGAGTTAGTTCACAAAATATGTTTTTGTAACTTGTCTTCAAGTTATATGAAAAGTCATATTTATGAATCTTAAAACTCATAAAAGTGTCATAGGTTACATAAAAGTGAAGAATCTTTTTCATTAAATAGTATTATGACTCCATAACTTGTCCTCAAGTTATGGATGTTAAAGAGTCACTTTTTTTAAAGATGTCATTAAAAGATAAGGAGTTACATAAAAATGAAGAGTCTCCATTTTAATGTACATTAAACTCATAAGTTATGAAATGAAAAGTCTTGAATAGTTTCAAAAACTTGCCCTCAAGTTTTGGAATTTGTAAAGTTACTCTTCATGTATACTTTAATTCCAAATTGAACCCTTAGAATTTTAAAAGCTAAAATTCAAACTTTATGGACTTCATTAAATTAATTAAAGTGTTTAATTAAAAGAGTTAATAATTCCATAAAGACATGGTTTAAGTTTAATTAAATTAAGAGTATAGTTTAATTACTAGATTAAACCACCAAGTATTTTAAATGTTTAAAATACACCCTTATACTATTATTATAATTTTAATTATATAGATATGTATAAGATAAAGTCAATCTTACCATTAGTAGGCCTCATTCACGAAGCCGGTCTATAAGGGGGGGGGGGGGGTATAAGGTTACTGCCTATAAAAAGGCAGTTTAATGGATGTCCACTCTCACCCACCGCTTCCTTGACTGGTGGAGGGTCGTTAGCCGAACGGGTACGAAAGGACTATAATTCTCCCTTCATTAAAAGTTTAATGAAAAATACTAAGTAACTAAACACTTATAAATTCCCAATCTTAGTTACTTAGGAAAATGTGAAATAGGTGCTAACCCATGAAATTACACTTTGTACCTTACCAAGTCGATTAGTGGAGCGTGTGTGGTTAACCGGCACGCTAATAAGGACTAGTAAGAGTGGCAAAGGGTAACTTGACCTTATTATAGATCGGTGGAGCTGTGTGGCTAACCGGCACATCGATTAGGTGATAAAGTTAAGGGTACCAAGTCAATTTGCATGGTTATTCACACCTTGTTTGTGATCCTCGGCATCCCAGTCACAAACTTGAGAGGGCTCAATCGAGATTCAAACATGCCATTGAAAGTTCAATGTATCTCAAAAGATCTAGGAGTTTCAAATCCAATTAAAACTTAATTATATTTCGTTTTTCATGGTGGGAATTGGTAGGTCGTCATTTACCTACCTTCAACTATTTTATAACTCGGATTACGGCATCCCTCTTCTAGTTATAAATAGGTTGTTGGATCCTAGCCTTAATATTTCATATTGGGTGTTATATTAAGGACTTTAAATCAACTAACTTGAATTTCTCCCTCATAGATGTCTCCTTCAGACAACTATGGTCTTCCCAAATCTTTAGGAACAAGCTATCCTAATGAAGATGATATCCCAAATGGCAATCAAGGTGAAAGATCAATCCCTTTGTTGTGCATTAGTGGGACTATAAATCATACTTCACTTCCCCCACCTCCTCCAATAAATCTCCCTATCCCACGAGTTTCAAGACTTGAATAGTTCTAAGTCACTCAATCCCTATTGGCAATTAAAGTCTATATGTGCTTACATATTAGAGATTAAGTCACATACTGACAAGCCGGGAGAGTCGGGTGTCGAAGTCTCGAGGTAGCTGGATGTTGACTTGGTTCTTCAGTCACTCCCTGATGACAGATCACGACATGACCCTTTAATGATCTTATCTATTTGCTTGGTGCTACTGGATCAGAAATGATTTGGAACACTGGTGAAGCAAATTTGATTAGAATATCGACTTCCCAAAACTTCACGGACATTGACAATGGTGACACTGGAAATCCAGAAAAACTTTCTCTTCCCAATAGAAAGGGATCGGTCATAGTCAACTCGGTTGACCAATTGGTAAAGAGAAAGGCTAAGTCTGAGATAGTCCCATGTACCATTCCCAAAGAGTCCATATGTGCCTATTGCCAAAGAAAAGGGGCATTGGTTGCGAAGCTGCCGAATTTACCTGAAACCTCATAAGGATGGTAAAGTCAAAAGTTTGACTCTACTTCAGGTAAAGTCCGTTATCTAACTCTATTAAGTCTCTTTTGGAGATTCTTAATACATGATGTAATGTAATTACATTTTGATGTTTTGAAGAATCAAAGGAAGCTTAAAGAAAAGGTGTGCTGATTCTGATCGCATGGTTCGATGACCAGAAATTTGAGCCACTGCATAAGAGTTATGAGATATTGCTTAGGAATAGATAACAACAAAGTTTTCATATGAATTTGCATTGTAAGGATAAGTTTTTCCGCAAATTTTAAAAATAAAACAAAAGTTTTGATTTTATTTATTTTAAGTATCCTTACAAAGGCATTTGTGAAAAATTGTTGTTTATATTTTTCCATTGATAAGCAATATTGGAAAAATGAATTTGATTCTTTCGTTTGTGGTAGTGTCATAATTTATCAAATAAGGAAAGATTCTCATCATCCAAGTTTCAGTTGGATAGAAACTTGGAATCATGCAAGTTGTATTGTGTGATGAATGAGATTTTTCATCTTTGATAAATTAAGACCGATTCGATGTTCACATTCGCATGTGAGTCAAGCGAAGGACTAAAGGATCAGGTATATTAGGTTGTGCACTAGTTAGGTCCACCACAAAGGTTGGTAATATTATTCGTTATGATTTACTAAAGTTTAGTAAATATGATTATGCTTACAAGTTTAAGTGTAATTCTGAAACATTGGAAAAGTTTCAATATGTGGCAGAATGAATAAGAAGAATCAAATAAGGTAGAAAGTTAAAAGTTTCTCCAATCTGAAGAGATGGGAGAGTACTTGTGTATCTTGTTTTATGATTATCTTAGTGATTATGGAACCATATCACAATTGATCCTCTAAGGACACCTTAGTGCATTTGTTGGCTAAGGAGAGGAATCGTGAATTGTGGAAATGGTTAAATCAAAAGATAAATCATACTTCATTCTAAAATAATATCTTAGAGTCATACTCCAAGATTGAGCCTTGAGTGACATAATCTTAAGAAAGGTTTAAAACACTTGTCAAATGTAGAGTAAAATGTTTTCTTACTCTTGTACATTTGAAATTGGTAAGTTGTGATAAAACAAAGACCAACTAAGGCCAATTATGTGAAGTGTTTGTAAAAGAATCCGCACTATCTCTTGAATATTGGGCAAGAGAGTCTTATATGTCAAGAGGACAGTGGGAGTCTTGAGATAGTTTCAAGAACTAATCAAGAGTATTGTTAATCACTAGCCCACGACTTGAGGTTTGTAACCTATCGTGTTGACATATTCTTATTTCTGTGTCTATTCCAGTTAAAAGTTGACTATGCTTATGAGTTCTATGAGTTCTCAATTGTTTGCATAACAACCTGGAAGCAATGGTAGGCCCTTGTGCTGTCGGGTGGCAAGAAATTAAGATTGAACAAGTTCAGTCCATATGTGATTGAATTTGCCACTAACCTTGTCTTGTGATTATGGTTATGACAAATTCACATGGATAGGAACACTTACACCATTAAATCTAAGTGTCATAAGGTTTCTCTCCGATTCATGAAAATGATGGTGAGGAAACTCTTTCACTAAGTAAATTTTAAGTAGATAGCAATTGTGAGAATGACAAAAGGTCTAAACATTATGATTATGGAATCACTCTTCATAATTGTTTAGACACACAAGTGATCTATCTAAGGAAAGGTGTATGATTTTGATAAAGTCTTATCAAAGCAATTGCGTATCAGAAATCTGAACTTTGGTAAGAAAGTCAATAAAGTATTGATTTCTAAAAGTCCAGTTGATCTCTGGATACATGTCAAAGCTAGTGGGAGCATAAGTGTTATGCTAGTAAGATAATAATAATTATGCTAGTGGGAGCATTATTATTATGTTAAGTGTTGCAAGTTAGCAATATTAATTATAGAAAAACAAAAGTTTCAATTCGCCTTGAAAAAATTGTTTTGCTATAATTAAGGGAGAGGATTTTATACTTCATTCCAATTCTACAAGCTTAGATTGAGATTTTAATCTACTTTAGTCAAGGATATATAAGAATGTTATGTTGGAATGGTTCAACATAAGGAAATTCTATATATGTTGCGTTCTCAAAATTTCGATTATGATTACGGCATACCTCTTCATAGTTCGAATTGTGAGAACATGGCAAATAAAATTTTTTATAGCATGAATCGTGTCCCATATGCTTCGGATATAGGACCGATTGCATGTGTTATAATATTCATCCATTCTAAATTTTCATAATGCTTAGGGCATTAAGAGGGGAAAAGGGATTAGAACCGGATATGACTAAAATGATTAAGCAAATTGTCGTGGAGAATCTGTGGTTTACCAAAGATTGGTTGCTCATGGACAATTAGAAGTATAGAGTAAGGACCATATTGACATATTTTGAAAAGAGGCAACTCTTGTTCAGAAGTGATGGTAAAAATGGTAATATGGAATTGTTTCCATAGGTGGAAGTTATTCTTTGAATCTGTGTAAGATTAAAGAACTTAATGCAAAGAAGGATGTTCAAAAGAATGTACTTTGAATTTGAGACTTCATTTCCATGGAATTGCTTTCCATTGGAATACCTTCCAAGTCTTTGTGACTTGTGTGCATATTCATTACAAGAGGATCATTTCATATAAGTTTAGAATCTAACAAGATTACGGTAAATGACAAGAATTTGGTGTTCTTACATTTATTGTAAAGGATTTGCGATTGTGAAATGAGCATCATTGAAATGCTGTCAATCGATCTGTTTCACAAAGAGAGGACCACATGTAAACATAGTGTGCATACTTGGAGTATGGCATATCTATTGTTTGGAAGAACATAGTGTGCATGCTTGGAGCATGGCATGACTATTGTTTCAATTCAAGTATTAAGTTGATTAATCGAAACATGAATAATGAGTAATCAATATGGTGCTTAGATAAAAGGTGTTTTTATTTACACTCAAAGTGTTGGGGCTATACAGGATTAGTATTATTTTTGTGTTTCACTTTGCATGTTTTGACTTCCAGAATAACTAGGTCATTCTTCCCGAATGACTAAGTTATTCAAACCATCCACAGTCGGTCATATGTTGGAAGTATATATATGAATCAAGACTGTCATGAATTTGGTTTGTATGATTTGTCTAATGTGCATTAGACATAGCAGTGGTTGCTACAACATTCATGAGTGCTCATAAGTTCTGAGTATTGGATTTAACCTACGCTCATTTGAATCACTTCATGGATTTTATCACGAGTGAATCATGAGACGATAATATCTTATATTCTTCAAACCTAGAGATATGAGTTGTTGACTACGAGTTGGTTATACATTGATTGCACGAAAACACATTGGTAACTCGATGTTATAAAACGTGCCTTTGTGTATGATTCGACAAGTAGTCAGTATAAGCATATGAGTCGAAGTTTATCCATTCCTTTTACTCTCAAAGGGATAAAAGCGATATCTGTGGGCCCCTCGATGATTTAGTGATGACAAAACGTAAGTGCTCGGCCGGGCCTGGACTGATTTGATTTGTTCAATTAGTCAGTCGTCATAAATCGGAAATTAGGAAACAACAAATGGACAGAGGAATGATTATAATCCATGTCTCAGTCCATATGATATCTAGAATGGAGGGATATATGATCACTTATCTAATGGACGCGTCATTGATTTGTTTAGAGTTCGGCAACAGCTTTTAAGAGCTACGATTGCTGGTCAGGTTATGAAGGCGTACTTGCAATAATAGTTATTAGACTTATCCAAGTGGGAGACTGTTGGATTAGTGTCTAAGTCCATAACTATAATTGGTATATACTTGACCCGACCCGGCATGGTCCATTTGGGTTGCATGGCATCATGCGTTTGGATAGACTAAAATGAGAGAAATAACACTTAAGGTTTATTAATATATTATAAGTTCTAATATATTAATAAGATTATTTAATTAGTATTGATCAAGAATTAATCTAGAATTAATTAAGTGATCAAAAGAAGACTAATTAAATATATGGGTTGATTGTGTAAATCATCCATACTTATATAGTGGGCTAATGCTTCATGGATTATCAAGTTGGGCTAAAACCCATAGGATGCTCCATGGATGCTCCATGGTGTATTTGAACCCATGGATCCAAGGAAATGGAAAGCCATGACAATTAGGGTTTACCCTAATTGTGACTAACTATATAATGGTCTTATTATTGAAGAAATCGGTCACTAGAGGAACAAGTGAGGGAAAACCGATTCATGAAGTGTTCATTTCTCTCTCAAGTTATTCCAAGTGTTTATGATGTTGTGTGAACCATTTGAGGTGTCACACTTGGGGCACTAGGCTCTTGAGCTCCATGGAATCAAGCACCAAACAAGAGGTATGTAATTCTACTAGAATTTATATTATGTGTACTTCATATTATGCTAGTTAGAACAATACCTTGGAAAATTGATATTTGCATGTATAATAGAGAAAACATAGATCCAAGGTATTTAGGGTTGCATGTACATCATAGGAGTGTTAGAATGCTCAAAACCCAACATGATTAGCCACTCTTGAGAGAGTAGATATAGGATGTATATGTATCCTAGATGCTTGGGCCTAGTGGTCAGGAATTACATGTGAGGATCTACCTGATTTTATGGTGTCTTAGTGCCAGTCAGTTTCACTACTCAAATGCTGCTTGCTTTGTGCTTTGTAGGATTCATATTGACGTGAGTTAACTATTAAATGAATATGTTAAGTTACATGCTTCAAAGGTTAAATAGTTTTAGAATGATTGATTCGGGCGTATTGCACAACTCTCGTCTAAGTCTAACCGTTGTAGGGTTGGGTATTTTAGTCGAAAGATTATTTAAGTTTTGTTGCATGTAATTGTATTCATGAAGTGGTTAGCAGAAATAAATAGGGGCTTTTCAGCAACTGATAGAAGGGTGTGGTGGGGATCCTAGGAGAGCCTATGAAGTGCTTTAGTGCGGGTGCTACGCTGTTTAGTGGGTATTGGGAGTATTATTATGAGTAGGTGACATAGAGGACTCAAGATGATTCTTGAGGAAAGTATGGATAGGTGTGGAAGGTAGTATTGGGCCCGTACTACTGGAAGTACATGATCCATAATCAAATCGAGGGAAGTCACGAGCATTATAAGGAGTTTGTTGAGGGTGGATAACATGGTTTGATACCATGATTCATGGCAGTGTTTCAGTATCTTTCGATCGTTTGGTTATGGTTATTTAGGATGAGGATGCGTCTGGTGATTGTTTGGGCCTTAGTGACCATGCAAGTATTGGGTTTGAATGGTGCAGAACTAGGTGAGTTAGTTATTTTTTAGGTCTCGAGGGCCTTGCTCGAGGTAGTGCCAGTTGAATCGCATGACTCAAGAAGGAAGCGATTATGATGATCGGCTCGACGATTGCAGCCGGAGGCTGATTAATTGGAAAATAGATTGGAATGTCACTATCTACGGCGGGGGTTATGTTCTTCCAGCTTTCCGTTTTCGGAGGAAAGAGAGAGAAAACATGTGATTTTAAGAGTTGGGATGTAGGCCCAACATGGGGCTAGATATTTGTGGTGTTTGACAACAAGTATGGCAGTGTGGGAATGCACAAGGGGATCCTTGTGGTATGGTTGCGTTGAGATGAGATCAAGGGTATGCTTTCTTTGAATATAGTCAGGTCAGGTGCTAGTTGATTGTTTTAGGTGATCAAGGAAGTGAATCGGGAATGAAAACTTTTGTTGTCTCTGATGTATCCCAACTATGAGAATGATGCCTCTTGTATTTATGAATGATTCTCACGATGAAATGTTGATTAGGGAATTGCAAATGAGGTGTGTGGTAGTTCATTTATTTCTAGATAGAGAATTGGTGTTATGAATGGATAGAATTATTGCTTGTGCATCTGCATGGGATTCTTGATGTTAGAGGCAGTTATGATTAGGGAGTTTCTGAGGTCTCCATTCGAGATTCGAAATCTCTTTGAGTTTGCTTGGTCTTTATCTGTAAGATCATCTTGTGTTGTGTTAAACATTCCAAGGGTCAAGGATGTTATGTATCTGGTTGAGCTGGTTTGAGTTTTGGCATGTTTGCAATGTCAATTGGTGGTAGTTCGAACCCTAAGTGGGGGAGAACTGGGTTTTCTGTTTGGAGGAATCACCAATCTGTTCGAGTTTATGGTTTCAGAAGAATGGGTCATAGGGATATAAGGTTCGAGTATGCGATACTTTGGTTCAAGATTTGGTCAAGAAGGGGGCGCAGAGCAAGTTGCTATAAGATATATGTTCTTAGGAATGCATGAGTTCTCTTCGCGGCAGGAAGTTGTGGGCAAGGAGCTCGTTGTAGACAGTGGTTACTATCGGGAATGCCAATGAATAGGTCAAGAGGCATTTGGGTCACTCAGGTTGAGTATGGGTTTTTGAGGGATTTGTCAGCTTGTTGTATAGATTGATATCCATAGTCTAGGTTGGGCAGTTGTTGATCGGTGAATCAGCTTTAGTGTGACACCCATATCCCAAGGTAATTCAATAATTTAAGCATTTAAGGTTGCCACGGAGTGGGGGAAGGCACCACGACATGACACTTCAAGAAAAATAGCAGGGCTCATTTAAGGCCACCACGGCATGGCAATATATGGCCATGCCGTGACAGTTGGCAAATGACAAACCCTATTTCCGGGTTTTGCTCCCTATTTAAAGGAATGAGGAGGCTAGGGTTTGCTTACCCTTAACCTCCATCATCCCCCTTTGAGATTTGAAAACCCTAATACTTTCCTCCTTTGTTTGAACCTTGTTCTGGTGATTTTTGAAGACATTGAAGAAAGGAAGAAGAAGAAGTGAGCTTAGAATCTACAAGCAAGCTATCATCCTTGTTGTAGCAACCTCTTGGACTCTTGTAAGTCCTCAAAATTGAACCTTTATACTTTATGTGACTAGATCTAGCTATTTTGTCTCTTAATCTTCTTGTTTCTTGATTATTGGGTGGTGAGATCACAATAAGTTTGCAACTTTATGAATCTCCATGCTATTTAGGGCATGTGGTGCCTTGGATCTAAAGTATTAGTGAGCTTTGATGCTATGCATGGATCTTTGGGTCAAAAACTCTCATTTTGACCTAATAAGGGTCCAAGACATGCATTGGACATGCATGTCTGGAAAGTAAGGGTTTTTATTGTTGGATTAGGTGTCTAAGCCATTAACTAAATTATTATAAACATAAATTATTGGCAAAATCCTTTTGGGTTTCCCTCAAAGCTAATAAAAACTGGAATGCTATTTAGAGAAAGAGATTGATTTATTAAGTTATTATATGATTAATAAATTAATTAGAAATCAAATAAATAATTTATTAATGTATTATGAGAATAATATATTAATTACAAATTGTAATGTTTAATTATAAATTAATCAAAAATTAATTGGAGTTAATTTGGGGATTAATTGGATTAATTGAAAGTAAAAGGACTTAAAGTATCAATGTCTAAAAGTTGAACATTGACTGATTCTAGAACCTCCCTAGGAGAGGGGACGGTTCTAGAGGGATCATGGGAGCTTTTCTAGGAGTTCTAGGAAGCTTAGGATTGCTTGGGGGAAAGAAAAGGGTTAGAGTTATCCAAAAGGAAACCTGCCTTTTATACACTTCCTTAAGACCTATAAATACCCCATGGCTTACGGTTTTCAGATTTCACTCTTATAAGAAACCGTTAGTGCCGAAAATTATACCTTTTATTCCTCTCTCTTCATTAGCCTCAACCTGCTAGGGTTTGGGTGTGAGCCATCAGAGGCACGAGATTTCTGGTGTTGGCTTTCTGAAGTTTTACAAAGAAAGATTACTAGTTTATTGTCAATAATAAACTCAAAGGTATGTTTGTTGGGTTATGAGCATTCTAACACTCCTAAGTGTACATGCAACCCTAAATACCTTGGATCTATGTTTTCTCTATTATACATACAATTATGAACATCCAAGGTATTATCCTAATCTAGCATACAAAATAATAAATATAACAAGATAGAATACATACCTCTTTGATGTAGAATGTCTTCATGAAGCTTGAGTGCCTAGTGCCCCAAGTGTGACACCTCAAATGGTTCACACAACACCAAATACACTTGGAATAACTTGAGAGAAACTTGAACACTCCTTGAAATCGTCTAGCCCTCACACTCACACATTAGTGCACGATTTCTTGAGCCATGGGATTCTTTTATATGGTGGCTATTAGGGTTACACCATGTAACTCATAACTTTACCCATTCCTTATGCTCCATGGATTTTAACCTCCATGGAGTATCCATGGGTCACCCCATGGACTTAGTCCAACATAAGGAATCTTGGATCACAAGCCCACATATATAAGAATGAATGATTTACACAATCAACCCATATATTTAATTAATCTCCTTTTGATCACTTAATTAATTCCAAATTAATTCTTGATCAATACTAATTAAATAACCTTATTAATATATTAGAACTTATAATATATTAACCAACCTTAAGTGTTATTTCTCTCATTATAGTCTATCCAAATGCATGATGCCATGCAACCCAAATGGACCATGCCGGGTCGGGTCAAGTCTTACCAATTATAGTTATGGACTTAGACATTAATCCAACAGTCTCCCACTTGGATAAGTCTAAAACTATTATTGCGTATGACTTCAGGAACCGATCAACAATCGTAGCTCTCAAAAGCTTCTGTCGAACTCTGACCTTGTCGATGAACTCTGACCTTTGTCAATGACTTGTCCATTAGATAAGGGATCATATATTCCTCCATTCTAGATATCATATGGACTGAGACATGGATTATCAATCATTCTCTCTGTCCATTTGTTGTTTCCCGATTTCCGATTCATGATGACTGACTGATTGAACAAATCAAATCAGTCCTGGCTTGGCCAAGCACTCACATGTATCATCTTTAAATCATCGAGGGGCCCACAGATATCGCTTTTATCCCGAAGGTAAAAGGAATGGATAAACTTCGACTCATATGGCTTGTTCTACTACTTGTTGAATCATACACAAAGGCATGTTTTATAACATCGAGTTACCAATGCGTTTTCGTGCAATCAATGTATAACCAACTCATAGTAACAACTCATATCTCTAGGTTTGAAGAATATAATATATTATCGTCTCATGATCACTCGTGATAAAATCCATGAAGTGATTCAAATGAGCGCGGGTTGAATCCAATACTCAGAACTTATGAGCACTCATGAGTGTTGTAGTACCACTTTGTCCACCAACTTGGACCTCTACAAACCAACCCATGACAGTCTTGATTCATATCTATTTCCAACATATGACCGACTGTGGATGGTTTGAATAACTTAATCATTCAGGAAGAGCGACTTAGTTATTCTAGAAGTCAAAACATGCAAAGTGAAACACAAGAATAAATGAATCAAATATGGTATCAAACCCTATGAATATAAATAAACACTTTTATTTATCACCATACTGATTACTCATTATTCATTGTTTCGGTTTTATCAACTTTATACTTGAATTTAAAACAATAGTTGTCCCATGCTCCAAGCATGTACACTATGTTTTCTAAACACTAGTCATGCCATACACCAAGTATGCATACTATGTTTGTCTATGATCTTTACTTTGTAAAATAGATCAATTGAACATCACTCCAATGATCCTCTTTTCACAGTCCCAAATCCTTACTGCCAATGCAAGAATTCCAAATTCATGCCATTTACTGAAATCTGTTAGATTCTAAACTTATATGCATTGATCCTCTTAATGATTATGCACAAAGTCAGAAAGACTTGACAACAGTCATTACAGAGCATTCCAAAGGAGATCAACTCCTTGGAAACATCCTTCTTTCATTAAGTTTCCTAATCTTACACAGATTGAATAATTTTTAACTTTGAAACATTTCCATATTCCATTTTGACTATCACTTCTGAACAAGAGTTGCCTCCTTACAGATTATGTCAATATGGTCCTTCCAGAATTAACATTATACTTCCAACTGTCCTTGAGCAACCAATCTTTGGTAAACCTTAGATTGTCCTCGACAATTGCTTAATCATTTTAGTCATATCCAATTCTAGACCTTTTCCCTTCATAATGCCCCAGGCATTTGGAAAATTTTAGAAGGGATGAATATAGCACATGTAATCGATCCTATATCAGAAGCATATGGGACACGATTCATGATGTCTCACATAAAGACTAAACCAGTCTTTTGTTATAATATTTCCATTTCAATTTGCCAAGTTCTCAAAATTCAGATTATGAAAAGGGATGCCGTAATCATAATCGAATTTTAGAACGCAAATAATGGACCCATATATAGAATTTCCTTATGTTGAGCCATTCCAACATGAAATTCATATATATATATCCTTGATTAAATACGATTAAAATCTCAATCTAAGCTTTTAGAATTGAAATGAAGTATAATTTTCTCTCCCTTAATTATAGCAAAACAACTTTTTCAACCCCTGCAACCTCACGAATTGAAACTTTTGTTTTCTATAATTAACATTGCTAACTTGCAACCTTTGTCATAATTATCATGCTCCCACTAACATGATGATTATTAGCATAACACTTATGCTCCTACTAGCTTTGATATGTACTCAGAAATCAGCTGACTTTCTTACCAAAGTTCAGATTTCTGATACTAGATTGTTTTGATAAAACTTTATCAAAATCATACACCTCTCTTAGATAGCTCACATGTGTGTCTAAACAATTTTAGAACTATGAAAAGGGATGCCGTAATCATAGTATCAATTGTTTAGACCTTTGCCACTTCTCACAAGTCCATGTTAGTGTGCCGGTAAACCACACACGCTCCACTAACGACTTTGAGAATGCAAATATCACAATTGCTATCTAGCTAAAATCTACTTAGTGATAGTGTTTCCTCACCATCATTTTCATGAATCGGAGAGAAACCTTATGACCCTTAGATTTTATGGTGTATGTGTTCTTATCCATGTGAATCGTCAAAACCATAGTCACAAGACAAGGATAATGACAAATCCAAACTCATATGGACTGAACTTATGCAATCTTAACTTCTTGTCACCTGGCAGTACAGGGCCTGCCATTGCTTCCAAGTTGTTATGCAACCAATTGGGAACTTTCAGAACTCCTATGCAAAGCCAACTTTAACTGGAATGGGCACAGAATATGTCAACACGATAGGTTATAAACCTCAAGTCGTGTGCTAGTGAAGGACTTTAGGTTTTATTCTTGATTAAGTCTTGAAACTTTCAAGAGCTTTAAGACTCCCACTGTCCTCTTGACATATAAGACTCCCTTGGTCAAATATTCAAGAGATAGTGCGGATTCTTTATCAAGACTAACACTTTACACAATTGGCCTAAGTTGGTCTCTGTTTTATCCAAAACATCACAACTTACCAATTTCAAATGTACAAGAGTAGATAACCTTTTACTCTTACATTTGACTAGTGTTAACAAACCCTCTTTAAGATATGTCACTCAAGTTACAATCTTGGAGTATGACTCTAAGAATTGTTTTGGAATGAAGTATGACTCATCTTTTTGATTTAACCATTTCAACAATTCATGACTCCTCTTCTTAGTCATAAGAATGCACTAAGATGACTTTAGAGGACCAATTGTGATATGGTATCTTAATCATTAAGATGATCATAAACATGATACTAAAGTACTCTCCCATCTTTTCAGATTTGAGAAACTTTTATCTTTCTGCCATACTTTGATTCTTCTTATTCGTTCTGTCTCACATTGAAACTTCTCCAATGCTACAGACTTATACTTAAACTTATAAGTATAACCATATTTACTGAACTTAAGTAAATCATGACGAATAGTCTTCTTGATCTTTTGTGGTGGACTTGACCAGTGCATAAGAATGTGTACTCGATCCCTTAGTCCTTTCCTTATTCACATAAGGAATTAGTCTTAATTTTCCAAGCTGAAAGTTCTCATTCATCATACTATACAACTTGCATGATTCCAAGTTTCGGTCCAATTGAACCTTGGGTGATGAGAATCTTTCCTTATTTGGTAATATTAGACACTACCACAACCGAAAGAATCAAATCCATTTTTCCAATATTGCTATCAATGGAATCTTATAAGCAACAACTTTTCACAAATGCCATTGTAAGGATACTTAAAATAAATAAAATCAAAACCTTTTTCTTTTATTTTAAAACTTTGCGGAAAAACTTATCCTTACAATCCATATGAAAACCTTGTTGTTATCTATTCCTAAGCAATATAAATATCATAACTCTTAAGTAATGGGACTATCTCAGACTTCGCCTCTCTCTTTACCATTGGGTCAACCGAGTTGACTATGGCCGATCCCTTTCTATTGGGAAGAGAGAGCTTTACTGGATATCCAATGTCATCATTGTCAATGTCCATAGCGTTTTAGGAAGTTGATCTTAGCAAATAGATAAGATCATTAAGGGTCTTGTCTTAGTCTATTTCATAGGATTCCCAAAAGAACTCACTATGTGACTTAGAAAGTAGTTGAGCCACCAACTTTCTCAAGACTTTGACACCCAACTCTCCCGGCTTGTCAATATGTGACTACATCTCCAAGATGTGATCACACCTAGACCTTGCCTTGCCAATAGGGCTTGAGTGACCTTAAACTTTTTAGGAACTTGTGGGTTAGGGAGAATAATTGGAGGAGGTGAAAGAAGTATGATATCCATGGGACATCATCTTCATTTAGGAAAGCTTGTTTCAAGAGATTTGGGAAGATCATAAATGTCTAGACCAGACATCTTTTTGGGAGATATTCAAGATAGTTGATTTAAAGTCCTTAATATGACACCCAATATGAAATATTAAGGCTAGGACCCAACAAACTATTTTATAACTTAGAAGAGGGATGCCGTAATCCAAGCTATAAAATATTTGAAGGTAGGTGAATGACGATTTACCAATTTCCACCATGAAAAACGAAATAATTTATTAGGTTTTAATTGGATTTGAACGTCCTAGATCTTTGAGATTCATTGAACTGTTCAAAGGCATGTTTCAATCTCGAGTGTGCCCTTTAGGTTTTGGTGACTGGGATGCCGAGGATCATAAAACAAGGTGTGAATAACCATGCAAATATACTTGGTACCCTTAATATTTACCCCTTAATCAATGTGCCGGTTAACCACACACGCTCCACCGATACTATGATAAATATTAAGTTACCCTTTGCCTACCTTGTTAAGTCCAGGTTAGTGTGCCGGTTAACCATACACGCTCCACTAACGACTTAAGCAAAGTGCAAAGTGTAATTTCATGGGTTAGCACCAAATTCACATTTTCCTAAGTAACTAAGATTGGGTATTAATAAGAGTTTAGTTACTTAGTATTTATCATTAATACTTTTAATGAAAGGAGAATTATAGTCCTTGTCCTACCCGTTCGGCTAACGACCCTCCACCAGTCAAGGAAGCGGTGGGTGAGAGTGGACACCCATTAAACTGCCATTTTATAGGCAGTAACCTTATACCCCCCTTATAGACCGGCTTCGTGAATGAGGCCTACTAACGGTAAGACTGACTTTACTCTTATACATATATATAAATATTATTAACTTATAATATTATAAAGTATAAGGGTTGAATTTTAACTTTTAAAATTCTAAGGGCTAACTTGGAATTAAAGTATTCATAAGTGAAAACTTTTCAAATTCCAAAACTTGAGGGCAAGTTTTGAAACTATTCAAAACTAATTAATTCCATAACTTATGAGTTTAAAGTAGTTTTAATTAAAAAAAAAAAAAACTCTTCAAGTTCCATAACTTGAGGACAAGTTATGGAAGACTTTAAACTAATTAATAAAAAAAATAACTTTTTTTTATTGTAACTTATGGAACTAATTAAGGTTACACTTTTTTTTTAATTTAATGAAGAGACTCTTGAACCTCCATAACTTGAGGACAAGTTATGGAGTCATAAAACCATTTAATTAGAACTAGACTCTTCATTTTGTAACCTTTGCCAACTTTTATGAGTTTTATGATTCTTAAATGTGACTTTTCATATAACTTGAGGACAAGTTACAAAAACACACTTTGGAATCAACTCTTAGATTAAAATGGATTGAAAACAACTATTTCACACAATTTTTCTATTAATCTAAGAACCTCATAAGAACAAGATAATTCAAATCATCAATCTTCAAGAAATTAGCATGAACATACAAACTAATACAAATCTTGAAATTATGACAATTATCTTAGAAATTGGATTAGCATGAACATTACCAAATCAAAAACAAGTTTACAAGTCCAAAAACATCTTAGGGTAATGTTCCTATTCCAATTCCAGCCAAAACAATCGAATATATGCATCCAACTCGATTTTTCAGCTACTTTTGCAAGTATAACAAGAAAACAAGCCTAGGCTCTGATACCACTGTTGGGTTATGAGCATTCTAACACTTCTAAGTGTACATGCAACCCTAAATACCTTGGATCTATGTTTTCTCTATAATACATACAATTATGAACATCCAAGGTATTATCCTAATCTAGCATACAAAATAATAAATATAACAAGATAGAATACATACCTCTTTGATGTAGAATGTCTTCATGAAGCTTGAGTGCCTAGTGCCCCAAGTGTGACACCTCAAATGGTTCACACAACACCAAATACACTTGGAATAACTTGAGAGAAACTTGAACACTCCTTGAAATCGTCTAGCCCTCACACTCACACATTAGTGCACGATTTCTTGAGCCATGGGATTCTTTTATATGGTGGCTATTAGGGTTACACCATGTAACTCATAACTTTACCCATTCCTTATGCTCCATGGATTTTAACCTCCATGGAGTATCTATGGGTCACCCCATGGACTTAGTCCAACATAAGGAATCTTGGATCACAAGCCCACATATATAAGAATGAATGATTTACACAATCAACCCATATATTTAATTAGTCTCCTTTTGATCACTTAATTAATTCCAAATTAATTCTTGATCAATACTAATTAAATAACCTTATTAATATATTAGAACTTATAATATATTCACCAACCTTAAGTGTTATTTCTCTCATTATAGTCTATCCAAATGCATGATGCCATGCAACCCAAATGGACCATGCCGGGTCGGGTCAAGTCTTACCAATTATAGTTATGGACTTAGACATTAATCCAACAATGTTTTCTATTATCCATTCTCCTAAATCAAAAATAACAATATACTTTATGGTTCTTAAATTCAAATTGTTGTTTGCATATCATAGTGAGAACATAGATCCCTTAGGGTGTATGCGAACTTGGGGTTTTAGGTTTTTCGCCAAAAATATGATTTTTGTTACCTATAAAACCAATCATTGGTATCAGAGTGATTCTTCTCTGTGATCTTGCACAAAATTGAATAAGATCAAAAACCCTTTTGATTTTTTTCGATTTGGGCAAGGGTTTTTTTAGAAACCCTAGCCTCCTTCATTTTCTAAATTGCAAGGGTTTTTGTAGGGTTTACTTGTTTTGATAATTATTAGTTTAAATGCCTTAAAATTGGATAGTTATTATTTGTTAAATCCCAAACCCTAATTTCAAAATCAGAGGGTATTGGATTAGGATTAAAATTTATTTGATTAATTGTTTAATGATAAATAAATTGTTTAATCCTTATCGGTTTAATTTAAATTGAATTAAATTTTATTAGTTTCGAATTTGTAATTAATCCTAGTATTTTTGAAAAAGTTTTAAAATACACCTTATATATAATATTAAAAATTGAATTACTATATGTATAAGACTAAGTCAGTCGGATCTCTAGTATGCCTCATTCACGAACCTGAACTATAAGGGGGGGGGGGGTGTATAAGGAAACTGTCTATAAAATGGTAGTTGAATGGGTGTCCACTCCCACCCACCGTTTCCTTGTTTTATGGAGGGTCGTTAGCAGAACGGATCTGATAGGATATTATGTTGAGTATTTGAGATATTGAAACTGATTTGACATATTTGGTTATTTAGGGAAGCCTTTTTAGGGTTAACCGTTTTATGATTCCCTACGGTGCCTTTATAGTAGAAGTTCTTAATTGAGCTCTTCTAAGGCATTGGTTTTATTTTAAGGCATAGATTTTATATTTATGGTATATATTTATTGTTCCCTATAAATAATCATTAGGTTAACTTTTGGTGTGAGCTTTATTTTCCTGATTAGGGTTTTTCTCTGTATGTTCATGAGATAATCAATATACACAAAAACCTTTATCAGATTACTTGCATATTATGGTGATTGATTCTGATTGTTCTTGATATTCCGCATTCGCCATCTCGGATTTATTCCTAACAAGTGGTATCAGAGCGGGTTCTTGTAGATCTCAACGATTTTTGCAAGAATCGATCTTGTTTATGGCGATATTTTATCATGAATCTCACATTTTTCTTCAATTTTTGTAAGTTTTCTGAAAAGAAAAAGTCTATACCTCGTTTTATTGCAAAGTCTTGTTCAGATCTGTTATCTTCTACTCATTGTTTCATTTGATTTGTCCTTGAATCGTGTTCTGGAAGAGTATTAGAAGAAATATTTCGTGTTTATTCGAATTTTTGTGTTCAGATCTACTTTATCTCTCCAAAAATCGTTTCAGATCTGTTTTCTCTCTCTAGAAACCATCTCAGATCTGTTTTCTCTCTCTAGAATTTTCATCAGATCTAGTTTCTCTCTCTCTCTCTTCAAGTTTTCTTTCTTGTTGAAGATTAAATGGCAGATTATAAGGTTTTAAAAGAAATTAAGAGACTAGGATTAAAAGTTACTGATCCAAAGTTTCGTCTTAAAGAAGGACATTTGTTTTGGGATGTTCCTGAACAATCTATGTTGAACAAATGCCATTGGAATGTATAATCTCTATGTTGATGAGAAGATTGGTGATTTCACACAAATTTCTAGTGGTGGATTTGAAAGTAATCATGTATAGGAAGATAAAGATTTGTTAAAACAATTTATCATTATCAAAGAATACTTACTTTTGAAGCACATACAACAGAAGTTAGAGAAAGAAAGAAAAGAAAAAGAAGGTGTTCTTGGTGTTATTAATAAAGTTCATGATGTTCTTCAAGTTTCTGAAGAAAAAGTGACTCCAGATGTTCTTGTTGAGGGAGAGTCAAGTGTTTCAAGTCTTTCGGAAGCTTCACAATCTGAATCTAGTTGTTCTGAAGAAGAATCTCAAAGTAAATCTTCGGAAATCGTGAAAGTGAAGGAGTTTTGTTCTATTGGAACAACTACAGATGATTTTTTGTGTGTTGATGATGTCTTTGAAGGATTGGTTCCTTACAAAAAGCCAATATTTAAAGATGTTTAGATTTATGAAACTCCTAAGGATTGTGTTCAAAAGTCTTCAAATGTTCAGATTCAGAAAGATGAAAAGGTTGTTCAGATCCGAAATTCGTTTCTGGAGCCTAAAAATAAGAAAAGGAAGAAGAAGAGGAAGAACAAAAGTAAAATAAAGAAAGTTTGGATGCCCAAGGTACAAATGCCCAATGCTTGTGAAAAAGTTGAAGTCAAGCATGTTCAAAGAAACTTCAATTCTCATTTTTCTTCAGATAAAATGGTTAGAAGTTAGAAGGAAAAGAAAAGAGAATTTGGTTGGTTCAATGAAGTATTTGGAAAATTTTGTTTTCCAACTAAAAGGCGGATATTATTTTCAGAAGATGATAGATTTTTTTCAAATAAGTGGGTGTGCAAAGAAGCCAACTTCTATCTTGAATCTTAAATGGGTACCAAAAGTTCCATAAAAGTTTTGCCCTTTATTAAAAAAAAAGACAAAATCTGTTGAAATCTTGTAAAGATTAAGTCAAAGATATGATAATGTGTTGAAGAAATCAAATTTATTGATTTTTTAAGTGTTGGAATTGACAAAAGGCTGAAAAGTTGATTGTTGGGTGAAAAGTGACATTTTCTGCAAAAAGGAAGCTCCTACCTGACACATTTCAGCAAAAAGGGCACAAGTCGTCAGTTCACAACATTCATGAGGGTCAGATTCGCTTTTATTGGAAAATAGGGGTTAGTTTTGCTGGTTCCGGTGTTTCGTTCTTTGAAGTCAGGAAAGATCCAAAAGCGAATCCTATACTCTCGCAACGAACATAACATCCAAAAGCGAAAGTCACAAATAAGAATTGAAGAAACGAAAGCGAATCTATTATACATAAGCGAACGTTCGCTTCACAAGTCATAAGAAACGAACTTCATCAAACCTCAAGCGAAACTCAAAATGAAGAAGCGAAAGTCAATGAAGCGAAAGTCTCAACTGGAAGCGAATGGAACCGAACGTTCGGTTGGGTTCGCTTATTGGGTGTGTAATCAACGAACGAAATTAAGATCCAGAAACGAAGTCACAAAAACCAAAGTCTAGAAGCGAAAGTATTGAAGCGAAGTTCGTCTCTCGCCTCAAGACACCAAAACGAAATTGAAATTTGAATGGGAGTTCAAATATTCATAGTTCAAAGGTTCGCCGTCCTAATTTGCATCTACAAGTTCGCGTCTTCTTATAATCGATTCAGAATCGGAAAAGCAAAAATCGAAATTGTTGTTTGGAATTTTGGCGATCATATCTTAATTGGAAATCGGTATTATTGCTATTGATTCGGGGTTCTGGCATTTCAACTTCTATGGATTGGAGTTGTTCGGTGATCTGAAACTCGCTTTCACGATCGTCCTTCGGAGGTCACTGAAACCAGAATTGATTTCAATCGCATCTGTTTCAAACGAAATTAGTTCTTACAATCAAATCTTGATGGGGTGATGGGCATTACATGGGTGCCTGATTACGTACCATTGCTATCGGAATTTGGTTTGAAGGACTTTGACTTTCGGAAGTCAAAGAAACGTCGTTCATTAGATTGAACGAGGAAGATGACTTATGTTTCTATTCTAGTCCCTGAATATTTGCAAACTTTACAGTTTAAGCCCCCTTTGGAAGATATTATTTCTTTTCAGCCTTCAAATGAAACAAATGGGATATATTTTCATCTTTAGCCCCCTGACTTTCAGAACTTTACAGAATTTACCCAAGATTATTAATTCTTTCAATTTCTTGGGATTTTACCACCTTTTACCCCTTCTCTCCAAAAGATTTTCACTTCTTATCCTTTTTCCTTGGTCTTATTCTTTTCAACCCCTTCTAAATAATTGCTTCTTATTCTATTCTTTTGTCTAAATTTAAAAATCAAAAAATACAAAATTATTTTTTTTTGTTATTTTTCCGGTTTTAATTTTTTTTTTTTGTGAATTTGGGATATTCTAAAGGGATTTATTTCATCAAATCTGACGGGTTTTGAAGATTGTTGGTAATTCTTCTTAACTTTCTGGATTCTCTCCATGACATTTGTTGAAGATTCAAGGGGGAGTTCGTTTTTGGAAGATTATTCTTATTTCTCTCGCTTTGAAGACCCCATGTGCTGATGAGTCTCACAATTTAGGGGGAGAAATGCCAAGAAGATCGGAAATCGTGATCTTCATCAGTTTCAACATCTAGGGGGAGATTGTTGAGTATTTGAGATAAAACTGATTTGGCATATTTGGTTATTTAGGGAATCCTTTTTAGGGTTAATCATTTTATGATTCCCTACGGTGCCTTTATAGTAGAAGTTCTTAATCGAGCTCTTCTAAGGCATTGGTTTTATTTTAAGGCATAGATTTTATATTTATGGTATATATTTATTGTTCCCTATAAATAATCATTAGGTTAACTTTTGGTGTGAGCTTTATTTTCCTGATTAGGGTTTTTCTCTGTACGTTCATGAGATAATCAATATACACAAAAACCTTTATCAGATTACTTGCATATTATGGTGATTGATTCTGATTGTTCTTGATATTCCGCATTCGTCATCTCGGATTTATTCCTAACAAGTGATATCAGAGCGGGTTCTTGTAATTTAGTTATAGATTTATCCAAGTGGGAGACTGTTGGATTAGGTGTCTAAGCCATTAAGAAAATTATTATAAACTTAAATTATTATCAAAGTCCTTTTGGGTTGCCCTCAAACCTAGTAAAAGACTGGAATGTTATTTGGAGAGAGAGATTGATTTATTAATTTATTATATGATTAATAAGTTAATTAGACTCAAAATAAATAATTTATTAATGTATTATGAGAACAACATATTAATTAGAAATTGTATTGTTTATTTATAAATTAATCAAAAAATAATTGGAGTTAATTACTAAAAGTGTTAATGTCCAAAAGTTGAACATTGACTGATTCTAGAACCTCCCTGGGAGAGGGGATGATTCTATAGGGGTCAAGGGAGATTTTCTAGGAGTTCTAGGATGCTTAGGATTGCTTGGGGGGGGGGGGGGGGGGAAGAAAAGGGTTAGAGTTATCCAAAAGGAAACATGCCTTTTATACACCTCCTTAAGCCCTATAAATACCCCATGGCTTAGGGATTTCAGATTTCACTCTTCTATGAAACCATTAGAGCCGAAAATTATACCTTCTACTCCTCTCTCTTCAATAGCCTCCAACTGCTAGGGTTTGGGTGTGAGCCATCAGAGGCACGAGATTTCTGGTGCTGGCTTTTCGAAGTTCTACAAATAATGATTACTACTTTATTTTCAATAATAAACTAAAAGGTATGTTTGCTATTATCCTTTCTCCTAAATCGAAAATAGCAATGTACCTTAGGGTTCTTGAATTCAAATTTTTGTTTGCATATCATAGTGAGAACATATATCCTTTAGGGTGTATGCGAACTTAGGGTTTTAGTTTTTCCGCCAAAAATATGATTTTTGTTACCTATAAAACACATAATTTATATGGTTATAAGATGCTAGAAACATTCCTAGAAGTGTGGATCTAGTAGTCTTCAAGAGAAAGTGTTTAACGGGTTAAGCCAAGTTATGTTTAGAACTAGAAGTAAGATCTCTATCTCTTGGAAGGTCTAAAGGGATAAAGTTGGAAAGTTTATCTGTTAGGTCAAACCTCAAGAACGATTTGATGATCATAATGTGGAATATAAGAACGAACACAATAATGAAGATGTGATTGATGAACAAAATATTTTATTTAAGAACATGAGGAAATTACACTATAAGAAAAGATTAAAGTAAATCTATTCTACCTAAGAAACCTCCTTATGATTGGCGGCTACATCTTGCCTCACTCTTAACCCTAATAATGAATAATGCATGACTATATATAAGGAATAAAACAAGTCTTGGGCTAATAACCTACACATCATCAAGGGGGACCATTGTCATAATCCATGGAATACTTTGAACCCTACATTCTCCCCCTCAAAGTATGGAATGGATGACAAGGCTTCAACTTCCAAAACAAGCATCTAGCAAATAAGAAAGGATCTCGTGATGAGGAATATCAAAAGCGATCCACGAATCTTGATTCTTCAATAGTCTTCAAAACAGGTTCTAGGATATAGAAATACGAAACCAAGCATTGAAGTAATGTTTTTAAACTTCATCTTCTAATGTAATCCCAAAGATTTTCAATAAAGTCAAACCCGCCATAAAAACCCATTTTAGAATTGAGAAACAAAATCACTTCTTATCTTTAAAGAAATCCCCCTCCAAGTCACACCGATCTTCAAATAAGATAATGATATAAGCCACCAAAAAATATCATGTAACAAACCAAATTTAAGATTTGTAACGTCACTTGATCGAGAAATCACTAAAAGTCAGATATATAGAAAAGCTTTAGAATAGTTCAATGAGAACTTTTCTGTAAAAGCTACTTCTCTGTAAAAGCTTTAGAAGAGTTCAATCGAGAACTTCTCTGTAAAAACTACCTTCATATTGCTACCACAAGCTTCATAAAAAATCTTCAAATTTGAAAAGTCACAATCCAATTTCGAATGACCATATCAAATTCTCCCCTTTTTATAATAAAAAACATGATTACAAAACCTTCAAATGGTCATGAGAATGATCTTGAATTGGATAAACAATTACTATGCTCCCCCACGACAAAATGGAATAAACATTGAAGTTTAAAATCCGAAATAGTTGAAAACATTTGACGTTATTGTGAAATACGACCTTCCGAACCGCCAAGACTTGTTGGAATCCATAATTTACTGTTCACAAAAAAAATATGTTCGTGAAAAATCCAAATTTGTTCATCAGCCCTTAAATTTGTAAACATTTCGGAATATTGGGCTGAAACTGTCACTTTGCTGAAAGTCAGGGGACTGAAATGGTAAAACTGCATCATCTTCCCCTTAATTTGTAACAAATTCGGAAATTAAACTAAAACTGCCATGTTGATGAAGTTACAGGGACCAAATGTGTAAATTGAAGACTTTTTCTCTATTTGTTCTGATTAAAATGAACAACAACGACAATGACTCGTAACGTGAAGACCGATTCCGAATCCAAACAAAATTCCGAATACCAAGTTAATTCCGATCAACACCAACTGTTCTAATCACAGATTCTATTCCGAACGTTTATGTGAGTTACGATTCCGAGCTCGGTCCTAATTCCGATTCCCAGTAGACAGTGACTCTGAAAATGGTTCTAAATCCGATTCACACCAGCCACCATCACAATTTCGAAACCAAATTCCTAGAACAGAGATTAGTTCTGATTCCGAATAAACTTTCCGATATACCACTTCTGAATGATATATTACGATTCAATGACTGACTTTGACCTCTTATCTCCTTATTTCCAATTTCAGTTCCAATAGCGAGACTATCTCGATCCAAAAAAAATCTAATCTGCGAGTCATCTTTTTCTAATTCCGACACCAACAATTTCAAATCAGCCTTTCGTTCCCATTCTTGCAATCAGTCTTGAAAAGAACTCAATTCCGAAATACAAACTCAAATAGATATCCAGATTCATGTTCAGAAAAATCATCATTAATCAACAAACATAATCGATTTTGAAACATGATAGATTAGATCAACTCAATTCTAACATAAAATCAATTAATAAAATCAAAATCGATTTTGAAGGAGCGACAATCACAAATTCGAGATGAGTCGATTGCAGTATGCGATTTTAAAGAAAAAGATATATGGGCCAAACAAATGAACAGTAAACGAAAACAAAGGGCTCAATGAATGTTATCGGCTGAATAAATATGGATAAAAAACAATTGGGCTAAATCAAGGGAACTAGATATGGGAAACAATAGAATAAACTTGGATTGAACCAACGACCAGATCCAATAAAAAAATACGAACAAAATACGAATCGGATAAAAAAACAATACCCAGATGAACAGTAGAATACACCATAAGTCTTCATGAACAGTAGCTTGAACAAGAATATTGATTCCAAAATGCCAAAACACCAAAAGTCTTCAATAACTTGTGTAGAAAATCATCAAATCAAGAACCGATACTTCAAAAATCAATTAGATCTTCAAAGACCCGTTCTAATACCACTTGTTAGGTCAAACCTCAAGAACGATTTGATGATCATAATGCGGAATATAAGAATGAACACAATAATGAAGATGTGATTGATGAACAAAATATTTTATTCAAGAACATGAGGAAATTACACTATAAGAAAAGATTAAAGTAAATCTATTCTACCTAAAAAACCTCATTATGATTGGCGACTACATGTTGCCTTACTCTTAACCCTAATAATGAATAATACATGACTATATATAGCGAATAAAACAAGTCTTGGGCCAATAACGTACACATCATCAAGGGGGCCCATTGTCATAATCCATGGAATACTTTGAACCCTACATTATCCACTTGGACCTTAGGATGGACCAGATCTGAGCTTTGGAGCTCTTAAAGTTAGAGAAAATGATTTAGTGGTTTAAGCTGTCCAGAGTAGTCCCCATGGCGTAGCCTAGGTTGCCACGGCGTGGCGACTGGGTCGAGACCCGTCCGTTTTTTTGGCTAGCCGCCATGGCGTGGCCAAGGATGGCTACAGTGTGGCAACTAGCTGGAGTTGTCTTTGACTTTAACTTTAACTTTGACCAAGTTTGACTTAGGGGCATTTTGGGTATTTTGAGCTGTATTTTGAGTTAGGTCACTGTTTGTTGTTTAGGTGACCTGTAGAGTTGGCATTTGGAGCAACGTTCTTTTCTGCTATCTTTTCAGACTATGAGGTGAGATCCTCACTGTACTTGTGGGTCGAAGGCACCAATGCCGACCCAATAGATTGTTATTATGGTTTACAATGTTGCTATGCTATAGTGATCTGTTAAGTTCTGTATGATTATCTATTTACTGTTATATATTTTATTTGTTACATATTTCGACATAGTGCGGTTTGGGTTGAAGCTTCACTTCTATGTGCGTAAGCCAATATACCAGTGCATTCCAGTCTGATGACTGATTGGACCGATGCGATCCGGTCCGATAACTGTGGGTCGAGGGTAATCCAACCCGATGGTTGTGGACCTGAGGGTAATCTAGTTCAATGATTGTGGACCCAACAAGCATATTTGTATTTGATCTGTTCGTGGTGTATTTTAGGGAGACTCACTAAACTTTGGCTTACAATTATGTGTTATGTTTCAGGTACTTCTGATGACCGAGATAAGGCGAAGGCTTGATCATGCACATCCTTCAGATTTATGAGATTTGTTCTTGGGATACTCTGATTTGTGAATTTGACATCATGGAATCTATGTTTTGTAAACATTTATGGTTTTGATTGGTTTTGGAAAAAATGAAAATTTTACCTTGATTTTTGGGATGTTACATTCATATTTTGCTAAGTTTAGTTTCACATGGGTTTTGTTTAGTAGTGTATTGGGTCATTGGATTAGTTGTCAATGCATTCTCGATCGTTGGTCGTTTCGTTCATCGTCAATAGATGAGGGTATTCGAAAGTTTCGTGCTTTATCAGTTGAAGTTCAATGGATGCGTCAACCTAGCGTCAAAATATGTACATTGTAGATTTTGGTTAATGGGTATGGGTACCCTTAATTGTTGTTTATGGAAGTATTGTTCATAGTAGGCTCAGGTTTGGCAGCTATTCTTGGTTATTGGGAGTTCGCACAACAGAGTGGTGTTGTTAGTTTTTTTAGGTGTGGCTTTGGATCTACGTAGAATCCAATTCTGACATGTTGTGTTGACAAGGTTGATATCTGGTTGATCCGACTAAGGTTTTAACAACATTTTTGGATAACTTTGGAAGTTTTATCGAGCTACTTACGTATTGGTGGGATCTGTTCAATTTCAATTGAGGCGTGGGATCTTGTATCAGGCATTCATGACGCTGTTTTTCCGTTAGCAGTTGAGGTTTGTCATTTGTAACTCCCTGTTTCGAATCGTTTCATAATTCGGGGTCGTGACCCGAGGACCAGTTATCATAAGGCTTTGGGCATGGGGGGGGGTAGAGATTTAGAACCCTTTCAATGAAGGTAATGTAGATTAGGTGATCCAAGAGTTCGGTTGGTGCTTTGGAGCCCAAGGTTATAACCGTAAAGTGATAGTTCGGGCCTTTTATGAATCTTGGATTTAAGTTTGGAAAGTGTTAAGGAAAAGGAGAGTTGATAGGGTTGCATAGCTTCTCATTATCTTTCCGTGGATATAAGGATCGTCGAAATCGGAGTTGAAACGAAGAAGTTACGACCGTTTGAGGTTTGAACGATTTTTGGGTTAGGCGCATACGCTGGGCGTATTAGGACATCTCTAGTACGCTGGGTGTAAATTTAGTATGCTAGGCGTAAGCGATCAGTGCCCAAACCTATTTTCTTGGTTTGAGCCTTATTTAAGCTCCTTAACTTCCCCAAACCCATTCCATTCTCAGCCTCCACCTCTCCAACACCCTCCCTTGAAACCCTAACCCTAGTTTGAGACTTGTGAGCAAAAAGAAGGTGTTTTTAAGTGATGTGGAGTGTTCTTGGTGCACCTTGGAGAAGAAGGAACTCAATGAAGAAGCGTTGGTTGCATTGGAGCTTGTAGATCCAGACCTTGTTCACATTGATCTTTCTTTTGGAGGTATAAAGTTTGAATCTTGATGATGAAATTGTTAGATCTTGCTAGTTTTGGGTGTTATGAGCTTTTGGTCACTTTAGTGCATAAATTTTAGATCTTGAAAGTTTGTGACCTTGTTATGGATAAAGTTGGAAACTTTATCCATCTAAACATCATATTGATTCAGATCTAAAAGCTTGAGACTTGGACTTAATGGATTAAGTTGGAAAAGATGCATTTTTGGTCCCTTTGAAACTTAAAGACTAGATCTTTGTTAGTTGGACCATTATAATGAATAAAGTTGGAAACTGTATCCATTATGGAGTTATTAGGAACTCTAAAAATATCATGTTGATGGGTTTTAATGAATCATGATTAAGTTGATGTTCATATTATAAGTTTAGATGGATAAAAACGGGTTTTGGGTCCCATTAAGACATGCAAAGGAATAAAGTTGGCAACTTTATGGATTAAGACCTTATTTAGAGGTTAGATCTGATTTTGGACGTTTTGGTCTTAAGCAATAAGTTCTTAATATGAAGTTTTGGTCATTGATGAGTATGTTGGGCGTACGTATGCGTACGCTCAGTGTAATGCAAGAAGTCCCCATCCTTGAGCTTTAGCGAGTTGTACCTTGTGCTTTAGTGGGCCGTACACGGGAAGTACGAGTTGGGTACGTAGGGTGTACTTGCGAGGTCTTCCTTTGGGACTTTTGGAGTTTGGGCCATGGGTTATTGGATTAGATACGAGAAGGGTAAAATGGTCTTTTACCCATTGGATGTATAGAATATGCATTGGACCTTGGATTTTAGGAAATGACCTTAGTTATTGATTAAGATATTTGATTATGTCCAGTGTGAGGTTTCTGGTGGCAGCAGCGCGTGTGTCTCGGTTTATGTTGGATTGAGGTGAGTCTCCTCATTGTGTTTGGCGGGTCGAAGGCACCAATGTCGGCCCATGATTTATTATGATTAGGATGCTAGTTGTTTGTCTGACTCTTGCATGTGTAGCATACCTGGCGGGTTCCGATGCTAGGTGGGGCCTGATGAGTGTACTGTATTCTATTTGTCTTAGTAATTCTTGCATGTGTTTTATGTGTCTGTATGAATGCCGGTCGGGGCCCGATGCTAGGCGGGACCCGTCTCATGTTATTGACAGATCTATTTCGAGCGGGGCTTGATGCCGGGCGGGGCCTAATGGTTGTTGGGCATGGCCCATTGTATGTTGATATGTATGGTATGTGGTATTTTGGGGAACTCACTAAGCTTTGTGCTTACGGTTTTATGTTTATGGTTTTAGGTACTTCCCATACAAAAGGGAAGGGCCCGACGTGACTGCACTGCATCCACCCATGTTTCCGCAACTTTATGATTTTGGGATTGTACTCTAATAACTATATTTACTCTGATATATTTTCAAATGATTGAAAAGGACAAATAGTGTTTATGGTTGAATTATAAATGAAAATTTTACCTTCAAATTTTTGGGATGTTACAAGTTGGTGTCAAAGCCGTGGTTTGAGGGATTCGGGCATACTCTTGGGTGTGTCTGAACTCAAACTGAGGGTTTGATAGATTTTTCATAAAATCAAAGTTTTAATTAAGGATTTTCTAATAAAAGAAAGGGATGTGGTGCGTGCAATTAGCCAAGCTCAAGTAAGTGATTCCCAAAATACCCATACATGCTTGTTATGTTATATATTATGAGAACTGCATGCTAGATTAGGGCTAAGGATCTGCTCACGATTTCATGCTAGGAGAGATGCCTTTATATGCTTGATTGTTTGAGTTTTTAGAATTGCATGCTAGTATGGATTTCATATAATTGGATGGATTGGCCGGTTATGTGATCCCTTGTAGCCTAAGAGGAATTGGATGTTATACTAGATTTGGAATCTTTCTTGGTAAGAAGTGAGCTTGAGATGTCCTCTGTGTGACTGTGGCTTGGAGTGTTACTGAAGGAATGCTGCTTGCTTTGTGCTTTGTGGGACTCTTGATGATGTGATTTAACTATTAAGTGAATATGTTAAGTCACATGTTGCATAGGTTAAATAATCTCAGAGTGACAGATTTGACCCTACTGCGCAGCTCTCGTTTGAGTCTAACCGTTGTAGGGATGAGTCTTTTATTCAAAGGATTATCTAAGCTTTGTTACATGTGATTGTATTCATGAAGTAGTTAACTGGCATTATTGGGAGTTCTTCAACAGCTGATGGCTGGGTGAGGCCGGGAACCTAGGAGAGCCTAGGATATGTTGTTGTGGATAGGTTGTGCTTCTTAGCGGGTATCTGGAGTATCAGTTTGAGAAGGTGACTTAGAGGATTTGAGATGATTCTTGAGGAAAGTATAGATATGTGTGGAAGGTAGTATTGGGCCCGTACTACTGAAAGCACAGGATCCATATTCGACTCGAGGATAGTCACGAAGAATCTAGGAAGCCGGTACGATGAGGATTATTTGGATATGTTTTGATCATGTGCATGATTGATTTTTCAAGAATGGTGATGGGCACGCATGGAGAAGGTTCAAGTTTTGGTGGGAGGTCTGCCAGGGTTTTGAATTCACGTTGGATTGTGGAGCTGGAAGGTGTATTCTGTACTAGTCCCTATCCCATAGGAGCCAAGGTTCGGTTTGCCTTGGATCTCTTACATCATGCGGCAAGGAGTTGTTGGGAATTGATTGCAAAATCTATTACGCTTAACGAGTTAGGGACTATGTCTTGGGAAGAGTGTGTGACCCAGTTTAGGGAGGAGGTTGCGCCAACTATCGTAGTGCAACCATTGAAAAGGGAGTTTGTGAGCATGTTAGGGTGAAAGCCCCTGAATGATGTGATTGCTGGCACCCATGAGCGGGAGATTGATTTTGTAGCACCTGGTTCTTGGTATGTATTTTTATTTAAGTATTTTTGCATTTTTGGCCTTGGACTCGGCGAGTTGAAGGACCAACTCGCCGAGTAAAAGCGGGATGAGGCGCGGGATTTAAGTGATGGACTCGTCCAGTCGGGTCCCAGACTCGACGAGTAGACTCTGACTGGACAAAAACCCTAATCCGAGGGTTTGCACCCTATTTAAACAATGTTATGTCGGCCACAACGTCCCTTATGCTCCCAGAACACCTCTCATTGAAACCCTAGCCGTTATTGAAGCAATCTAAGCCTTGTTGGTGGATTTTGGTGCTTGTGGTCTTAAGAAGGAAGGAGAAAGGCTTGAGGAAGCAAGTAAAGACCAAGGGAACCCGAGTTTGTGCACCTTCTACAGTTCATTGAAGGTAAAAAGCTGTAACCTTGCTCTTTCATTTGTTAGATCCCTTTTTGGGGAGATTTAGGGCTTTTATAAGACACTTTTGATGGCCAACCATGATTGCAAACATGGTTGGGGGTTAGAGCTTCGGAATCACGTCATTAAAGGAGTCACAAGGCAGTTGGGGACTGCTTTTGCACCCATGAAAGGCCCCATGCATCTTAAGAGCTTGTTTTATGTCTTTTTGAGCTCAAAGTCCCATGCAAGCACGTAAAGTTTGTAACTTTACGTGCTAGATCGATTATAGAAGCTTGGATCTATCTTTTGATCAAAGGTTGTACATCAGAATTCAAGGATTTAGAGTGTGGACATGACTAACTCGACGAGTCCGTTCTTGGACTCGACGAGTCCGAGGCTTTGAGCCTCATATCTGTTGAGAGTCAAAGGAACCCAGTTGAGTGTTAGAAGGGTTATAATCGGACAGGAAGAGTTACCTAATGTATTGGACGTGATTTTAGACCTGGAGTTCATGGGACTCGACGAGTCGGGTCGTGGATAAGGACGAGTAAAGGATGAGGGACTCGGCGAGTTGACGGCCCAACTCGGCGAGTCGGGTCAACTTGAAGTTGACTTTGACTAGACTTGGACTGACCCTGTTTAGGGTTGTACTGGCTGTGTGTTGACTTGAAGGTCGTCGTGTAGGGATCGAGGAGTCGAGGGGAGTCGACTTGTGCGCTGAGGATAATTCAAACACTGCACGACATCGAGGTGAGTTACCTTCCAGTAGGGGTGGGTCTAAGGCCACAATGTCGGCCACCAAAGAGGAGTATTTGTAAGATGATTGTCTTTGTGATAATTATCTTGGTTTGGTTATGTGCTTTGGTCACGAGTATTATCTGCATGATATGTTACGTGTATAGTAGGGATTAGGATCCCTGACAGCGGCCCTTAGGGCCGTGGGGTAGGTCAGTACCCAGATATGCCTGACTATATGATTGTACCTTGCTGTTGTATGCTAGTGGTAGGGGGTGGAATAGTCCCCAGTTACCGGTTGAAAGATACCGATGACGGTTAGCGGTTGAAAGATACCGATGACGGTTACCGGTTGAAAGATATCGATGATGGTTAGCGGTTGAAAGATACCGATGACGATTACCGGTTGAAAGATACCGATGTTGGTTACCGGTTGAAAGATACCGATGACGATTACCGGTTGAGAGATACCGATGATATTGTATGGTATGTGGTATGATGGAGGAACTTACTAAGCTTTGTGCTTACGGTTTCGGTTTTGGTTTCAGGTACCTCTTCGTCTAAGGGGAAGGAGCCGGCGGCGTAGCATCGCATCACACACACACATATGGTTTCTGCATGGAGTTTTCTGCGATTGTACTCTGATATGTTATTATTCTATGGCTTGGGTTTTCAGACATGATACATTGTTTTATGAGATGATGTGTTTTCGCAGTATTTTCTTATGAATGTTTTTATGTGTTGCTTAATTAAAAAGAAATTTTTGGACCTGAAAATTGGAATGTTACAAGTTGGTATCAGAGCCCTGGTTTGAGGGATTCGGACACACCCTCGGGGGTGTCTGGACTCAAACTGAGGGGCTAAAAGGTTTTTACAAGGAAAAATGGTTTTCTAAAATCTAAATGGAAGGATTTTAAGAAAGACGAAGTGTGTGATGCATGCGACCGGCCGGGCTCAAGTAAGTTTTCCCCAAGATACCCATACTTGATATGTTATGCTATATGGTTTTGATTCAGAAAACAGCATGCTAGAATAGGACTAAGGATCTAGGAGGATGCCTTGTGTGCCTGATATATGATTCTGAGAATTGCATGCTAGTTAGGGATAAGGATCTAGGAGGATGCCTTATATGCCTGTTGTATGAGCTGTATGCTAGGACTGTTTAGTCAGCAGTAGGATGGCCTGTGTAGGTTATGCCTGATTTGGTTACCCAATGCTCGAATGCTGCTTGCTTTGTGCTATGGGGGTTCTGGCCACCTTCAACTAGCTAAGGAACGGATATGTAACAGTATCCGCAAGTTAGTTAGGGGGAAGTGGTGGGGACTCCTAGTGCAGCTGATGGCGGAGGGTAGGTCGGAGAGTGCCCTAGGAAAACCTAGGATGAGGTCAGTGGAAAGGGGTATCGGTGAAAGGGACTTGGTGAAGTCGAAGCAGTCCTTGAGGAAAGCACGGATAGATGTGGAAGGTAGTATGGGCCCGTACTACTGGAAGTAGAGGATCCGTACTCGAATCAAGGAGGGCCTAGATGGAACCGGGAACCTTGGAAAGTGTGTTAGGCCTCTTGGAAGTATGTATGATCCTGACATTTATGCGTGTGTTTTCAGCATGGTGACCACACGACATGGAGCAGGAGGTTCCGGATCAGGATCAGGATCGGGCTCGGGTGCAGGATCCGAGCAGGTTGATGACGGGCTGCGCGAGTTCATCGCGTCTGAGATCACGAGAGGCATTCTTGAGTCGACCCCGGTCATTTTCGGGTCGATCAAGGAAGGGATTGTTGAGCTGATGGAGGACCGCCTCCGGGCATTCAGGAGTGATATGGCATCTAGCCAGACGAGTATGCGCACACTGTCCTTTAAGGACTTCCGAGGGAGCGGTGCGCCGGATTTCCATGGGGTGAAAGACCCCATTGCTGCTAGGAGATGGATCGCAGACATCGAGTCTGCGCAGCTGACCAACTTCTGCCCCGAGGGGTCGAAGGTGAGATATGCAGCAGGGTGTCTGAGAGACAGAGCTAGAGATTGGTGGGAGTCTGTTGGTGACTCATTGGGAGCCTCGGCTGTTGAGGCTATGACCTGGTCAGACTTTGTGACCAGATTCAAAGCAGAGTTTATGCCAGCTGTGGAGCTTCAGCAGCTGGCCAGAGATTTCTTGGACATGAGACAGACTACGGAGACTGTGGCGGAGATCACCGCCAAGTTCCGGGAAAGGGCATTGTTGGTGCCCCAGTATGCGGGTGATGAGGACATGAGGAGGACCCGCTACCATGATATGTTACGAGCTGACATCCGGGAGCATGTCAGTTTCTCAGCTTGCCCTACCCTGGATTCCATGATTGCCAGGGCTAGGGAGAGGGAGATTGATCTGGAGCACATCCGGAAAAGGAAGGCAGCAGAGGGGCTGATGACGGGGGCTTCGGGGAAGAAGCCCAAGGGATCCGATGGTAGGCCGAAAGGCCAGTCTGGGCGGGACTGCTGTGGGAAATGCGGTCGGTCACACGAGGGAGCTTGCCGCACTGGGCCGGGTTCAGGCTGCTATAAGTGCGGCAAGGTTGGGCATTTTGGCAGAGATTGTACTGCCCCTACTCCTGCGGTACAGATGACAGACCTGATTTGCTTCCATTGCAATCAGAGGGGCCATAAAAAGGCCAACTGCCCGAGATTGTCAGCAGCGTCAGCAGCGGCGCCAACAGTGGCGCCGGTCTCAGCGACAGCGCGGGTTGCAGATAGCCGGAAGGCCAAGACAGAGGCTCCAGTGGTGCGGAGCCGAGCATTTCAGTTGACAGCCGAGGAGGCACGCGCTGCACCTGATGTAGTGACGGGTATGGTTCCTTTCTTATGATTTTATGATATGGCGCTGTGATCTTGATATGTTATGTATGTGCACTGTTTAGGATCGTTCCATGTGAACGGTATCCCAGTTCAGGTATTGTTTGATTCGGGTGCCACGCGATCATTTGTCTCTCTTGCGCTTAGCAAGAAGTTTCCTGAGTCTTCGGGCATGCTGGATTGCCCTCTAGAGGTCGAGATTGCGGACGACCGGTCGGTATGAGCGTCGGAGGTTTACCGAGATTGCGTCCTACGACTGTTTGAAGAGCGTTATCTGGTAGATCTGGTTCCCATACCTTTGCGGGGGAACAAGGTTATTATCGGTATGGATTGGCTGAGCCCCAACGGGGCAGTGATTGACTGTACGCAGCAGTTGGTGAGGATCAGGACCCCAAGTGGGGGAGAGCTGGTAATTCAGGGCGAGAGGCCACTGCGAGGACCAGCTTTATGTTCAGCTGCGAGAGCTAGGCGTTACCTCCAGCAGGGTTGTGCAGGTTATGTCGCCTATGTTATGGATACCCGGGAGGCGGGTAGGGCGACGGTGGGCGATGTGCCCGTGGTGCGAGAGTTCGCGGACGTATTCCCCGAGGAGCTGCCTGGGATACCTCCAGAGCGACAGGTGGAGTTCAGGATCGACCTAGTCCCTGGTGCGGCTCCGATAGCCTAGGCACCGTATCGGTTGGCTCCTCCCGAGATGCAGGAGTTGTCTACACAGCTGCAGGAGCTGTTAGACAAGGGATTCATTAGACCGAGTAGTTCTCCCTGGGGAGCCCCGATTCTGTTCGTGAAGAAAAAGGACGGGTCGCATCGGATGTGTATAGACTATAGGGAGCTGAATAAGGTAACGGTGAAGAACCGTTACCCACTCCCGAGGATTGATGACCTCTTTGACCAGCTACAGGGAGCGTCTTGGTTCTCCAAGATTGATTTGCGTTCAGGGTATCATCAGATGAGGGTCAGAGAGGAGGATGTACAGAAGACGACGTTTCGGACGCGTTATGGCCACTATGAGTTCGTGGTGATGCCTTTCGGGCTCACCAACGCTCCTGCCGCATTCATGGATCTCATGAACCGCGTGTGTAGACCGATGTTAGACCGTTCTGTGATAGTGTTTATCGATGATATCTTGGTTTACTCCAAGACGCGAGAGCAGCATGAGGAGCATCTGCGAGAGGTTCTGGAGACTTTGAGGAGGGAGAGCTTGTATGCTAAGTTCTCCAAGTGCGATTTCTGGTTGCGCGAGGTGCAGTTTCTTGGGCACCTTGTCAACCAGAACGGGATTTCGGTAGATCCGGCCAAAGTGGAGGCCGTGATGAGATGGGAGGTTCCGAGGTCTCCATCTGAGATTCGGAGTTTCTTGGGATTAGCCGGCTACTATCGGAGATTCATCCAGGATTTCTCCAAGATAGCCTTACCCCTGACCAGGCTAACGAGGAAGGCCGTGGTCTTTCGTTGGGGGCCTGAGCAGCAGGCTGCATTCGAGACACTGAGACAGAGATTGTGCGAGGCGCCAATCTTAGCCCTGCCCGAGGGCATGGAGGATCTCGTCGTGTACTGTGATGCGTCCATCTCGGGCTTGGGCGCAGTATTGATGCAGAGAGGGCATGTTATTGCTTACGCTTCGAGGCAGCTGAAGCCTCACGAGGCAAACTACCCAACACACGATTTGGAGCTGGGGGCTGTTGTGTTCGCCCTCAAGATTTGGCGTCATTACCTCTATGGGGTTCGTTGTACGATTTACACGGACCACAAGAGCCTGAGGTATCTCATGGACCAGCCAAATCTGAACATGAGGTAGCGTCGGTGGCTTGATGTGGTAAAGGATTATGATTGTGAGATCCTCTACCACCCGGGGAAGGCCAATGTGGTGGCCGATGCGCTTAGCCGCAAGGCAGCGCCGATCAGGGATATCTGTCTGAGGATGACAGTGGTGACTCCGCTGTTGGAGCGGATTCGGGAGGCCCAACAGGAGGCCATGAAGGAGGAACATCGAAAGAGCGAGCGGATTGTGGGGCATGTTTCCTCCTTCGACTATGATAGCCGAGGGTTATTGACTCTTCACCATAAGGTGTGGGTCCCTTATCATGGAGGCGTGCGCCAGATCCTGATGGAAGAGGCACACAAATCCAGATTTTCTATCCATCCCGGAGCGACGAAGATGTATAGAGATCTTCGTCCCGATTATTGGTGGCCCTGCATGAAGCGGGACGTAGCATGGTACGTGGAGCGGTGGTTGACCTGCAGGAAGGTCAAGGCCGAGCACCCGAGGCCACACGGCAAGATGCAGCCGTTGGATATCCCGCTGTGGAAATGGGAGGATATTACGATGGATTTTATCACAAAGCTTCCCAGGACCGCACGAGGGGTGGATTCGATTTGGGTTATTGTCGATCGATTGACCAAGAGCGCTCATTTTATTCCGATTCCGGAGAGTATCTCGGCCGAGAAGTTGGCCGACATCTATATCCGGGAGGTGGTGTCGCGGCACGGGGTGCCAGTTTCAGTGATTTCCGACAGGGATGTACGCTTCACTTCCAGGTTTTGGAAGAAGTTTCATGACGAGCTGGGTACTCGTCTGCATTTCAGCACCGCTTTTCACCAGCAGACGGATGGTCAGAGCGAGCGGACCATCCAGACGCTAGAGGATATGCTGCGGGCATGTGTTTTAGACTTCGGAGGTAGCTAGGATACCTACCTTCCGTTGGCGGAGTTCTCGTATAATAATAGCTATCATGCGAGTATCGATCGACCTCCCTTCGAGATGTTGTACGGGAGGAAGTGCAGGACCCCGATATGCTGGGGCGAGGTTGGCCAGAGGGTCATGGGGAGCACCGATGTAGTGCTCAAGACGAACGAACGGATCCAGCAGGTCAGGAGCAGGCTTCAGACCGCTCAGAGTCGGCCGAAAAGTTATGCCAACAAGCGCCGATCGGACCTGGAGTTTCAGGTCGGGGATATGGTTCTCCTGAAGGTGTCGCCATGGAAGGGCGTCATCCGATTCAGGAAGCGGGGCAAGTTGGGTCCCAGGTATATTGGACCCTTCAGGGTTATAGCCCGGGTGAGCCAGGTGGCTTATAGGTTGGATCTGCCAGCCGAACTCAGTCAGATCCACAACACTTTCCACGTCTCTCAGCTACGGAAGTGCCTGGTGGACGACTCAGCAATAGTACCCTTAGAGGATATTCAGGTCGATGACAGCCTGAATTACATTGAGCGACCTGTAGCAATCCTTGACCGGAAGTCGAAGGATCTGAGGAACAAGAGGGTTGAGCTGGTAAAGGTGCAATGGCAGCACCGGAAGGGCTCGGAATGGACTTGGGAGCGGGTGGATGAGATGATGGAGCATTACCCAGAGCTGTTCCAGGATCGAACAGCAGACTTCGAGGACGAAGTCTAAAATAAGTGGGGGAGATTTGTAGCACCTGGTTCTTGGTATGTATTTTTATTTAAGTATTTTTACATTTTTGGCCTTGGACTCGGCGAGTTGAAGGACCAACTCGCCGAGTAAAAGCGGGATGAGGTGTGGGATTTAAGTGATGGACTCGTCGAGTCGGGTCCCGGACTCGACGAGTAGACTCTGACTGGACAAAAACCCTAATCCGAGGGTTTGCACCCTATTTAAACAATGTTATGTCGGCCACAACGTCCCTTATGCTCCCAGAACACCTCTCATTGAAACCCTAGCCGTTATTGAAGCAATCTAAGCCTTGTTGGTGGATTTTGGTGCTTGTGGTCTTAAGAAGGAAGGAGAAAGGCTTGAGGAAGCAAGTAAAGACCAAGGGAACCCGAGTTTGTGCACCTTCTACAGTTCATTGAAGGTAAAAAGCTGTAACCTTGCTCTTTCATTTGTTAGATCCCTTTTTGGGGAGATTTAGGGCTTTTATAAGCCACTTTTGATGGCCAACCATGATTGCAAACATGGTTGGGGGTTAGAGCTTCAGAATCACGTCATTAAAGGAGTCACAAGGTAGTTGGGGACTGCTTTTGCACCCATGAAAGTCCCCATGCATCTTAAGAGCTTGTTTTATGTCTTTTTGAGCTCAAAGTCCCATGCAAGCACGTAAAGTTTGTAACTTTACGTGCTAGATCGATTATAGAAGCTTGGATCTATCTTTTGATCAAAGGTTGTACATCAGAATTCAAGGATTTAGAGTGTGGACATGACTGACTCGACGAGTCTGTTCTTGGACTCGACGAGTCCGAGGCTTTGAGCCTCATATCTGTTGAGAGTCAAAAGGAACCCAGTTGAGTGTTAGAAGGGTTATAATCGGATAGGAAGAGTTACCCAATGTATTGGACGTGATTTTAGACCAGGAGTTCATGGGACTCGACGAGTGCTAGAACAGACTCGGCGAGTCCAAGGCAATATTCTTAAGGATGAAGATGAACTCGACGAGTTGTTCATCAACTCGGCGAGTCGAGGACAGAACTTGTTCATCAGATGAAGGTGAACTCGACGAGTCGGGTCGTGGATAAGGACGAGTAAAGGATGAGGGACTCGGCGAGTTGACGGCCCAACTCGGCGAGTCGGGTCAACTTGAAGTTGACTTTGACTAGACTTGGACTGACCCTGTTTAGGGTTGTACTGGCTGTGTGTTGACTTGAAGGTCGTCGTGTAGGGATCGAGGAGTCGAGGGGAGTCGACTTGTGCGCTGAGGATAATTCAAACACTGCACGACATCGAGGTGAGTTACCTTCCAGTAGGGGTGGGTCTAAGGCCACAATGCCGGCCCACCAAAGAGGAGTATTTGTAAGATGATTGTCTTTATGATAATTATCTTGGTTTGGTTATGTGCTTTGGTCACAAGTATTATCTGCATGATATGTTACGTGTATAGTAGGGATTAGGATCCCTGACAGCGGCCCTTAGGGCCGTGGGGTAGGTTAGTACCCGGATATGCCTGACTGTATGATTGTACCTTGCTGTTGTATGCTAGTGGTAGGGGTGGGATAGTCCCCAGTTACCGGTTGAAAGATACCGATGACGGTTACCGGTTGAAAGATACCGATGACGGTTACCGGTTGAAAGATACCGATGACGGTTACCGGTTGAAAGATACCGATGATGGTTACCGGTTGAAAGATACCGATGATGGTTACCGGTTGAAAGATACCGATGACGATTACCGGTTGAAAGATACCGATGTTGGTTACCGGTTAAAAGATACCGATGACGATTACCGGTTGAGAGATACCGATGATATTGTATGGTATGTGGTATGATGGGGGAACTCACTAAGCTTTGTGCTTACGGTTTCGGTTTTGGTTTCAGGCACCTCTTCGTCTAAGGGGAAGGAGCCGGCGGCGTAGCATCGCATCACACACACACATATGGTTTCCGCATGGAGTTTTCTGGGATTGTACTATGATATGTTATTATTCTATGGCTTGGGTTTTCAGACATGATACATTGTTTTATGAGATGATGTGTTTTCGCAGTATTTTCTTATGAATGTTTTTATGTGTTGCTTAATTAAAAAGAAATTTTTGGACATGAAAATTGGGATGTTACAGATTTGGAGCACCTCGGGAAGAGGAAGGTAGAGCAGGTTTAGACCACGAGGGTCCAGGTGAAGAGACCTAAGACTCAAGATCAGCGGGTGAGGGGTCAGCAGGGCCGAAGTCAGTGCAACACGTGTGGGAAGATGCACGGTGGGGTTTGTCGGTCTAGGGGTATGTGTTGTGACAAGTGTGGCAGGATTGATCATGTCAGCAGGGATTGTCCTCAGGGACGAGCTTGTTATGTTTTCACTGCAACCAAGTGGGCCACAAGAAGGCCGACTTTTCAGAGTTGATGAGAGGAGCAGTGATGGCACCAGCTCTAACCACTCTGAGGATTACTGATGGTTGCGAGGGCAGAGTGGAGGTTCCTGTTGTGAGGAGCTGTAACACCCCGATTTTCAGGTATTTTCAAATTCATTCATTGGTTTTAAATTATGTCATTTTGGTCCTTGGATTGAAAGGAAGTAGCCTAAGAAGCCCTAGTGGCAAAATGGTAATTTTAGGGCAGGTGGTGTACGCTAAGCGTACATGTGAGTACGCTAAGCATAGTACACTGGGCGTACATATATGTACGCTGGGCATACTTATGTCCGAGTGGAACCCTACTTTTTAGGGTTTGTGGGGTAGTTAAGCATCTTTATGGATCGTTTACCCTCGTCTTTTAAGCCTCCAAGCCCTTGAGTCGTTTTTGGCAAACCCTAACCCCGTAAGAGAGTGTTTTGAGCTAAAAATGTGTTCTTTGTGTGCTTAAGGAAGAAGGAGTTGCATCAAGGAGCTTAGAAGTTGAATAAAGCTTGTGGATCTTGGATCATCACCTTCTTAGGAATCTCTACAAGGTAAAAATTTCCCACCTTGATGCTTTGTTTGCTTGCATATCATTTTGGTGGCTTTATGATGTTCTTCTTGTCTCAAAAGTCCCATTTCTATGCATGTTTAGGTTTGGACGTTTTGGGCTGTCCTTTCAGACCTTAGGAAGGGTTCCATAAAAATGAGACCCCTTTAGCTAGTTTGGCTCCATGCTTCTTGTAGAAGGTCTTAATGGATTAAGACCTTGCATTAAGGACTTTTTGGACGTGGAAAGTCATAAAGTTGGGGACTTTATGACTCTAGTATGCCTGTAGACCTTGGATCTGAAGTGTGAGCTCAAGTTCTTAAGTCATTAAGCACTAAATGAAGAAGTTGGATCTGCGAGGGAAAGCGGGCACGCCCCGCGTACCCGGTCAGCCACCCCGATGGTGGTTTCTGCGAAGCCTTCTGTACGCTGCACGTACCTCCGGAGTACGCCCCACATACTCGCGTGGATCAGCCATTTTCGAGTTAACTTGGTTGGGTTGACCCATTTAGGTTGACTCGGTTGGGTTGACTCAAAGGGTTTATGGACTTTGATCAGTTGACTATGAGTTTGATCATGTTTGACCAAGTTTGACCAAGTTTGACTTTTGAGGGTATTTAAGGTATTGTTGGGATTTTGAAGGAATTGGTCACTTGGTGGTTGTAGGCATTTGATTGAGAGCTGAGATTCGGAGTCGGGCCTTATCAGGTCTGTTCAGCTTGTGAGGTGAGTTTTCCTCACTATACATTCGGGTCGAAGGCACCAAGGCTGGCCCATTGGTTTGATAACCTGATATTGATGATATATTGAGTATGGAATAAATTTGAATGCTAGAATTGATAGGCTAGTTTGGTAGATCTGTAGGACTACCTGTGATACTGTATGATTATCTGTGTGTGTTATTATCTGTTATATGTCGACATATTATGTGGGTTGGATTGAGTTTGTACTTCTCCGTGCTGTAGACAACAAACCCTGGAGCAAACCAGATATGAGCTGAGGGTCGGGGAGGGCATGCCAGACTCATACTGAGGGCTCATGAACATTACAGATATGAGCTGAGGGTCGGGAAGGGCATACCAGAATCATACTGAGGGCTTAGTAGTATTCAGTCCGAGGACTGATCAGGCCGGGGAGCAAGCCAGACATAAGCTGTGGGCTGAGGGAAATCCAAACCTATGTTGTGGGCTCAATGGTAATCTAGTTTGTTAGTTGTGGACCCATTGCATGTTGTTATTATATATGTGATATTTACTTGTGTATTGGTATTTTGAGGGAACTGATTAAGCTTTGGGCTTACAGTTTTGGATTATGTTTCAGGTACCTCAGAGGATCACGGGAAGGCGAAAGCGTGATCGTGCACCTCCTCGAGCTTTGTTTTTATGATTTTGGGAATACTCTGATATTGAACTTGTTTTTGGAAACTATTAGTGAACAATGATGATTTATGGGTGTTTTAAAAAGTTTAATTTTTTCATGAATTTTATGGATGTTACAAGTTGGTATCAGAGCCTTGGTTTGAGTGAATTGGAGAAACACTTGTGTGAATCCAGTCTCAAACTAAGAAAAAAGATTTTTAAAATGATTTTTCAAATGGTTTTCAAAATAATCAAGGTTGATGCGATGTGATCAGTCGGAGCCAGTAAGTAGACCGCAAAATACCACACAGTTATTTGATATTGTGATATGTTAGAACAACATGCTAGTGATAGGCTAGGGATCTTGTGACAACCATCAAAATTCGAGTTAGTTCTAGATTTGAATAAACTTAGTTGCACATATAGGCAAAACACATACTAGACTTACTAACTAGAAGCTAAGTTATAACCTACTAGAAACTTGGAAACAAGTAGGATCGAAGGATAGTGTACTTAGATTTCACATTGGTATGTGAATTCTACAACTACTTAACTGTAGAGACTATCCATATTCGGGTCATTCCTTGACTTGAACACCATTTCATGAATCATATACACCCATCTTGCACTTGACCTAGTAGTAGAAGTTAGGTCAAAGTCTCATAGAAACTTAAGTCAAAGTTGAAAACTAAGACTAGTATATTTGATTCTGCAATTTCGCGTGAATCTCGAAACCACTACATAGAATGCCAATAAACCGATAAAATAAGTTACAAACATTATTTATAACTATAAAAGAGTTATAATACCATAAAATAATTTGAAGTCTCAAAAATTCAATTCACTTTGATATCCAAAGATTTATTAAACTCCAAAAACCCTAAAAACCCTAAAACCTATATTTTATAAAGTTTAACATCAAGAATTATATAAAAATAGTTATGAAACCTATAATATTATCTTAAAATAACCAAGTTGGGAAATATAGTCAAGGAAATCATAGTTTAATGTACCAACGTCTATCCTTATTTTATAAGTGGAAAATCAAGGATTTTATAAAACAAGATAAAGCTTAAGCATATTTTATAAAAACTTTAGAAATTTATAAAAACAAATTGGGGGAAATGATTTGAATGGGGTTTATGAGAGAGAAATCCTCTCTCCTCCTCCCAAAAATCGGACTCATCCCCCCAATACACCATTTTCCCATGTCATTAACCAATTTCACTCATTCACTCTACATCTCTTTCTCTCTCACACCCCCTCACTTCATTTTCTCTCTATTCTCTCTTCCTCTCTCCATCAACCACGAAATTCTCCAGAAAATGGGTCATAGAACACACCTTGAACTCTAAATCTTAATCATCTTGAGGTGTTCTTAAAGGTAAACCCGAAAATCATTCATCTTTCTTCTCTTTTCCTTCAAGTTTTACTTGTTTTTCATGGATTTTCTCCATCTTCTACTCCATTCTATTGTAAAATCATGAACACTTGCACCTACTCACGGTTTTGATGATGATGGTGGTAGGATTTCACCCAAAAACAACATGCATGTTGTAAATGGTGAAATCCAAGGACCTAAACCTAAGTCAAAATTAAGGAAATGCAATTTTCTACATGTTTTGGTGGAAAAACACCACATGCACCCTATGTTTTCTATCAAAAACGATTTTTGAACATTTCAAACTCATGAATGGTCTTCAAACCAACATGCATGTGATGATCTTCAAGCTTAGATGCTTGATGATCAAAGTTTGTTGTTAAAAGCTTTCAAATATGTTCATGAAGGATTTATTTCCAAATAAATATCTAAAACTCTTTTTCTGACCAAATCCGATTTTTTCCAGATTCCCATCAACAAAATAAGACGATCTGTAAATTTCTAGAAAATAATTCATTTTTCTCGAGTTATTATAATTAATGCAAGAAAATAGGACAATAAATCATATAAAATACTTTCAGAGGTCTATAAATCCTAGATAAATTCGTGGATGACCCCTATGGTAAGTAATCACCTCTCATTAAGTTTCATCGATTTTTGTTACTGTTTAGTACGATTTTTAATTTTCTTTTTGTTTAGTCACAATAAATCATAAAACCACTTTAGAGAATGTGACATTGATAGCTAACAATTTTCGCAGCTTTTACCAGAGGTGTAAGACTCAGAAAAATATTTTCATAATTTTTCATAATGCATTCCTATTTTTCCCCGATTTTTGTATTTATAATGACCTAAAAACAGAAAAAAATAGTTCTGCTCATCCAAAATTCATGAAAATTTACCAGAACACCTTGTAGTACATTAGGATGCTACATAACATTTTTGATGATTTTTCTCTTCTTTATGCTATTTTTCTTCTATTTTCCCAAGATTAAATACACTTAAACCCATTTTTTATTAGAATAAATGCACAAAAATCATAAAATTGGGTTAAACAGTTTAGAAATCCATTTTTATATTTTTCCCAACTTAAGAATGTTTAATAACAGTAATACAAAGAGTTTGGGGATTTTTGGAAACTGTTTTCTATTTATCTCAATTTTTATTAGAATAAATGCAAAAAAATCATAAAATTTGGTTAAACAGTCTAGAAACCCATTTTTATATTTTTCCTAGCTTACGTATGTGTAATGGCAGTATTATAAAAAGTTTGGGGAATTTTCTTAGCTCATTGATATTTTTCATGAATTTTTATCAATTTAGAGAATTAAATATAAGAAAAATGGTTATTCATATCTATAATCCATGAAAATTTATCTGGAATTCTTTTAATCTAGTTAGAACCAAAATCTGAAGTTTGGTCATTTTTATTAACTGTATAGTATTTTTCATGATTTTATGGTTATTCAAGAAACTAAAATGGTGAAAAATAGTTAGACAAATAAAAAATTCAAGAAAATTTATCGTGAGGTCTTTGACTTCAATTAAAACTGAAATGCAAAGTTTGGGAAATTTTAGAACTTAATTGATTTAGTTTTTGAATATCTAACCATTGGAACGCCTCTTAAAATGTTAGATATTAGCATTTCAATAATGAGAATTTTCCACTTAAATTGTTATATAACAATTGATTCATTGAAATTTAATTTTCACAGAAAAATATTTGTAACTTATCAATATTAAATTTTGACACATTATTGGCATAATTCGATTGTAGTAGTAAGTATACTAGTATTAGATTTCAATTAGAGACTCATTAGTGTGTAACATCGTTGTAGGAAAACGATAGTGGTACGAGTGGAGCGTAGATCAAGACATCATTTGCATCATCTCAATGCATAGTGAGTATTCACGACTCCCCTATTTTCGGTTTTTAAATGTTTTGGGGTGGAAAAGCATGTCCTAAACTATTTATGTTCGTTGTATTTATTTTGACTCGTCTGAAACTTGGTTGCTATACTTTGCATATTGTGAGGATTCACGACTCCCCTATTTTCGGTTTTTAAATATTTTGGGGTGGAAAAGCATGTCCTAAACTATTTATGTTCGTTGTATTTATTTTGACTCGTATGAAACTTGGTTGCTATACTTTGCATATTGTGAGTATTCACGACTCCCCTATTTTCGGTTTCTAAATGTTTTGGGGTGGAAAAGCATGTCCTAAACTATTTATGTTCGTTGTATTTATTTTGACTCGTATGAAACTTGGTTGCTATACTTTGCATATTGTGAGTATTCACGACTCCCCTATTTTCGGTTTTTAAATGTTTTGGGGTGGAAAAGCATGTCCTAAACTATTTATGTTCGTTGTATTTATTTTGACTCGTATGAAACTTGGTTGCTATACTTTGCATATTGTGAGTATTCACGCACTCCCTTATTTTCGGTTTTTATGTTTTGGGGTGGAAAAGCATGTCCGAAAAACTATTTATTGTTCGTTGTATTTAAATTGATTCGTATAAAACTCGATTGCTATATTTTGCTATAATTTGCTATATTCTGCTATGTATGTCTATGCAACACGAAACATGAGGCCTTATCGTCTTAAGTCCCTTCCCTTATACTTTAATCCAACCATTAACTCTTTGAGCCAATGGTCATTATGGATAGCGCTATTAGGAATTGACAACTCCTCACTCGCCCGATTGCTGGAGTGCATGATACCATATAATCTATGGAACGATAAACATAGATCTTGATAGGGCATCAGTCATAGGCTTGGTTGGGAACTCATTGTTTGCTCATACACATACAAACTTGTTACTTATTATAGCAATAAACTTGTTATTTATTATGGCAACAAACTCGTTTATTAATTATAGCAATGAACTTTGTTTCACATTATAGCAATGAATTTTATTTCTCATGATGACAACGAACTTTGTTTATATAAACTTATTTACTTATTTTAGCAATATACTTTTATCTATGGAAACTTATATCAAAATTTTGATTTCGATTCATGAAACCAATATTATTTTTAAATTGTGAACTCACCAACTATTTTATAGTTGACGCTCGTTTTACATGCTTTTTCAGGATTCATCAAGTAAGTGGCACTTAGGGACACATCACTTTTAGGAGCATTCGCATGTGTTGTATTTCAATTTACATTGTAATTTCTTTTAAAAGTTGTTCAAACCCATTGTAAATTTGTAATGATTTTTAATACTATGGTTGGTGTTGTCTTTTAACTTTTCCTATGAAACCCTTTACACTGCCACGCCTCGTGTTTCCGCTTTAGCGGGGTGTGACAGATCTTCAGGATTTTGCATGATAGAATTGTCTGGTTATATGATGCATGATAGCCTAGGGTTCTTCTCTAATGAATTTGACATCATTGCTGTAGTTGCTTTGTGTATGCATCATGGTCATGCATAACTAAGATTTTTTAGCCTGAGAATGTTTGGTCTAACCTTATTTCCCATTCTTGTTTGATGAAGGGATTAGGGTAGGATCAAATATTCGACTGTGTATAGGGTCTAGACTTATGTATGACTAGTATACACGAGTGATGCAGGGTTGGTGGAAGTTACATGGATGAGTTGTGCGGGGTCAGCCGGCCAGTTTCGAGATGTTAGCCTTTCATCTAGGGAGTGAGGATTGAGTGTATGGTTTTTCTAGCGATTATTTTTAGGGTGTTGTGATGATGCTCTGAGACAAATACGATTAGGTGTGGAAGGTAGTATGGTCCCGTACTACTGAAAGCACAGGACCTGTACATGTAGCAAGGAAGTCACAACCCCTAGGGCTTTGTTGGGATTTGGTTCCCCGTTGTGATATGTGTGTTATCTGAAATCTTCCCGGTTTATTTCGGTATGGTGACTACGCATCGAGTTGAGGTAGGGCCCGGTTCGGTATCAGGAGCTGGTCGTCAGGGTGAGTTAGCTATGTTGGATGACAAGATCAGGGAGATCCTACAAGAGGAGGTTGTTGCTCATTTCCGAGCTCAATTGCCAGAGATGTTTGGGTCTTTCAAGACCGCCATGGTTGAGTACTTCCATGAGCGCTATGATGCTTTGTCTGAGACTGCTGCTGCTGCAGCCACCGCAACCGTTGTTGCTGTGGGGGTTGGATCGGGTCGGGTTTTTTAGTATCGGGACTTCAACAATACGAAGCCCCCGACTTTCAAAGGGGTGCAGGACCCGATCATCGCCATGAGGTGGCTATCTGATGTGGAGGGGTGTTTCTTCACTTGTTCTTGTTGGGTTTTAGGTACTATAACACTCCTATGGTACACATACAACCCTAATAGCTTTGGATCTAAGTTTTCTCTAGTTATACATTCATCAAAATTTTCCAAATCATGAAGCCTACAACTTGCATACAATTTGACATATGAATCATAAAAGTAGGTTAGAAGATTACCGCTTTGTTGTAGCATGTAGGAATTGGTCTTTCAAGAGCCTAGCACCTCAAGTGTGATGCCTCAAATGTCTTATAACAAACCAAGAACAAGTGGAGGACTTTGAGAGAGTGGTTGGAGACTCAAAATCGGCCAGATCTTCTAAGAACACTTAGTGCACGATTTTGGCTTTAGAGGAATACATATATAGTGTACAATTCCAAGAGTCATAAGCAAACCCTAATTCTTACACTTAGGCTTATGATCCATAATTCATATGGACTAATATTTCATGGACTTTCACTAGGCTTGGCCAAGCGCTTAGGGTTGTCATCACTAAATCATCGAGGGCCCCATATATATTGCTTTTATCCCTCTTACGGTAAAAGGAACGGATAAAATTCGACTCATGTGCTTGCTCTATTTACTTATCAAATCACACACAACAATATGTTTTATAACACCAAGTTACTGGTGCGTTTACATATGTCAATGTGCAACCGACTTGTAAACTACAACTCACATGCCTTGGTTTCAAGAATATAAGATATTATCGTCTCATGATCACTCGTGATAAAATACATGAAGTGATTCAAATGAGCGTGGGTTTAGTCCAATTCTCAAATCTTATTACAGGAGTACTCATGAATACTGCAACAAACTTGTGCTATGTCTAAACACCTTTACACAATCTACAGACCCATTCATGACAGTCTAGCTTCAATACATACTTTCAAAGTGTGATCGACTGTTGATAGTTTGAATCATCTAGTTATTCGGGAAGTCAAAACATGCAAAGTGAAACACAAGAATAACCGAATCCAATATGGTCTCAAAACTTTTGAATATAAATAAAATACCTTTTATTTAATCACCATATTGATTACACATTATTCATTGTATAATGTTTCGATTTATCAACTTTATACTTGAATTAAAACAATAGTTATCCCATGCTCCAAGCATGCACACTATGTTTACCTATGGTCCTTCCTTTGTGAATTAGATCAATTAAATACAACTTCAATGAAACTCATTTCATAACTCCAAATCTTTATCGCAAGTGTAAGAATGCCAAATTCTTGCCACTATTAGAATGTGTCAGATTCCAAACTATTATTCAATGATTCCTTTCGTAATGTCGAGGTACAGAAGCCACAGAGACTTTGCCAACGATATTACAAAGTATTCCTTTGGAGATTGTTAACAAAACAATTCCAAGGAAGCGAATTATCAAATTCAAATTACATTCCTTTGAACATCCTTCTTGCATAAAAGTTTCTAACCTACACATAGATTCTTAATATCCAACTCCCAAGATGGAAACGTTTCCATATTTTCCATATGACAACTCATTATTAATAGAATCTTGTCTATTCATAATAATGTCAATATGGTCCATCAATTACAATACTTCCAATTGCCCACATGCAACCAATCTTTGGTGAACCTTAGATTGTTCTCAGCAATTGTTTACTCATATCCGGTTCTGGTCCATTTTCCTTCTTAATGCCCTAGGCATTTGGAAAATTCAAAACACATAAATATTATAGCATATGCAATCGATACTATACCCGAAGCATATGGGATTGATTCATAATGTCTTACATAAAGACATGATACTTTACCATTCTCTTGCTATGATATTTCCATATATAGAATTTCCTTATGTTGAACTATTCCAACATAACATTCATATATATCCTTGACTAATTTGATTAAAATCTCACAATCCAAGCTTTTAGATTTGAAATGAAGTATGAGTTCCTCTCCGTTAAGTATAGCAAAACAACTTTTCAAACTCTGCAACTTTGCGAATTGAAACTTTTGTTTTCTATAATTAACATTGCTAAATTGCAACACTTACCATAATGATTATGATCCCACTAGCATAACAATTATTTCTTTAATAAAATAACACTTATGCTCCCACTAGCTTTGACATGTACTCAGAAATAAGCTGGACTTCTAGAAATCAATACTTGTTGATTTTCTTACCAAAGTTCAGATTTCTGATACAAGATGCTTCGATAAGACTTTATCTAGGCTTCTCAAACTCATACACTTTTCCTTAGATAGCTCACATGTGTGTCTAACCAATTTTAGAACTTACAGTAATAAGTATAAAATGTTTAGATCTTTTGCCATTTCTCATAATTCGAATTATGAAGAGGGATGCCATAATCATAATCGAATTTGAGAATGCAAATATCACAAATGCTATCTCCTTAAAATCTACTTAGTGAAAATGTTTCCTCACAATCATTTTCATGAAGCGGAGAGAAACCTTTTATCACTTAGATTAATGGTGTATGTGTTCCTATCCATGTGAATCTGTCATTTCCAACCATTATCATAAGACAAGGTCTATGACAAATTCAAACTCATATGGACTGAACTTGTTCAATCTTAATTTCTTGCCACTTGGTAGCACAAGGTCCTACCATGTCTTCCAAGTTGTTGAGCAGCTCACCCATGCTGATCAATGAACTTTCACTGATCAAGATGCTTTGCCTTATCCAAACAGATGAGAACTCATAGAACTCACATGCATAGTCAAATTTAACTGGAATGGGCACAAAAACAATAATATGTCAACATGATAGGTTACAAACCTTAAGTCGTGTGCTAGCGATAAACAATAGGTTTTATTCTTGATTAGTTCTTGAAACTATTCAAGATCTTTAAGACTCCCACTGATCTCTTGACATATAATATTCTCTTGTCAAGAAACACTCATTGACAAACAAATATTCAAGAGTTAGTGTCGGTTCTTATCAAGAAAAACACTTCACACAATTGGTCTTAGTTGGTCTCTGTCTTATCCAAGACATCACAACTTACCAATTTCAAATGTGCTATAAACCTACTTAAGATGTGTCACTCAAGTCATAATCTTGGAGCATGACTTTAAGACTTGGTTTTGGAACGAAGTATGATTCACCTTACTTGATTTAACCATTTCAACAATTCACGATTCCTCTTCTTAGCCATACAAGTGCACTAAGGTGTCCTTAGAGGATCAATTGTGATATGGTTCCATAATCATTAAGATGATCATAAAACATGATACTAAAGTATTCTCCTTTCCTTTCAGATTAGAGAAACTTTTAATCTTTCTGCCTGTTTGATTCCTTTTATTCGTTCTGCTATACATTGAAACTTTTTCAATGATTCAGAATCACACTTAATCTTGTAAGCTTAACCATATTTACCAAAATTTTAGTAAATCATAACGAATAGTCTTATTGTTCTTTGTGGTCGACCTGACCAGTGCAAAATGATGTGTACTAGATTCCTCAGTCCTTCACTTGACTCACATATACATGTGAACAAGGAATCAATCTTAATTTCCAAAAGGCGAAGGTTCTCATTCATCACACAATACAAGTCGCATGATTCTAAGTTTCTGTCCAATTGAAACTTGGGTGATGAGAATCTTTCCTTATTTGGTAAATTTTGACACTACCACAAATGAAAGAATCAAATCCATTTTCCAATATTGCTAACAATATATAATCACCAATTTTCATAAATGCCATTGCAAGGAAATATAAAACAAGATAAAATCAAAATTTTATTTATTTATAAAACACGGAAAAACTTTTCCTTACAACGCAATTACAAATGAAAACTATGTTATTACATATTCCTAAGCAATCTATCATAACTCCTAAGCAATAGCTCAAAAATCTGATCATCGAGCCATGCGATCGAAATCCATTTATTCGCGATCAGACTCAGCATACTCTTCCTTTAATCTTCCTTTCTTTTCTTCGATCCTACAAAACATCAAAATGTAATCTTATCACATCATGTATTAAGAATCTCCAAATAGGAACTTAGTAGAGTTAGATAGTGGATTTACCTGAAGTAGAACCATACAATTCGATTTTACCGTCTCTTATATTTCTCAGGTAATCAGGTAAGCTTCGTTTCTAATGTCCCTTCAAATGGCAGTAGAAACAAGTGGACTCTTTGGCATTTGCACATGGAACTATCACAGAATTGGCTTTTCTCTTATGATCAAAACTTTTGACCATGGCCAATTCCTTTCCTTTAGGAGAAGGAATCATTTCTGGGATATCCATGTCATTGCCAATGTCCATGGTAGCTTGGGAGTAGATCTTCCAATCAAATTTGCTTGAATAGTGCGCCAAATCATTGCTGATTCAACAACAATTAGCAAATAGGTAAGATCGATAAGGGTCACATCGTGATCTGTCATATAGTAGTCTTTAACAAACTGACTATACGACTCGGGAAGTGACTGAAGAACCCAGTTAGAAGCCAACTTCCTTGGGAAGACGACACCCAACATTCCTAGCTTGTCAATGTGTAACTTGATGTCCAAGACATGTGCACACACATACATTCCATCTTCATGTTTGCTTGCCAATAGGGCTTGAGTGACCTTGAACTTTTCAAGTCGACGAACATGTGGGCCAGGGAGAATTATTGGAGGAGGTGTAGGAAGTGAAGTATGATTTCTGGGAACATCATCTTCATGAGGAAACCTTTTTCCAAAAGATTCGGGAAGACCATAGTTGTTAGTAATAGACATCTACAAGGGAGAAATTCAAGTTTAGTTGATTTAAGTCCTTAATATAACACCCAAAATGAAATATTAAGGCTAGGACCCAACACAATATTTTACAATGCGAAGAGGGATGCCGTAATCCAATTGCAAAATATTTGAAGGTAGGTAAATGACGATTTACCAATTTCCACCATGAAAAACGAAAATGAATTTTAGGTTTTAAATGAATTGAAATTCCTAGATTCTTTGAGATTCGTTGAACTTTTCAATGGCATGTTTAAATCTTGATTATGCCCTTCAAGTTTGTGACTGGGATGCCGAGGATCACAAACAAGGTTTGAATAAGCATGCAAATTAGCTTGGTACTCTCGATGCTACATATCACCTAATCAATGTGCCGATTAACCACACACGCTCCATTGATCAATGATTAACACCAAGCTATCCTTTGCCACCCTTGCTAGTCCCAAATTAGTATGCCGGTTAACCACACACGCTCCACTAACGACTTAGCAAGGTGCAAAGTACAATTTCATGGGTTAGCACCAAATTCACATTTTTCCTAAAGTAACTAAGATTGGGAATTTATAAAATTTTAGTTACTTTATATTTCATTATACTTTTAATGAGGATTTAAATGTCCTGTCAAACCTGTTCGGCTAACGACCCTCCACTAGTCAAGAGTGCGGTGGGTAAGAGTGTATACCCAATGGCGGTCATTTTATAGGCCGCTTCCTTAAACACCCCTAATAGACCAGCTTCGTGAATGAGGCCTACTAATGGTAAGACTTACTTTTAACTTATACATATATAATATATGAAGATGAGACTTTTCAAGTTCCATAACTTATGGAGTTCTTCAAAAACTTTTGAGTTGCAAATTTGATGACAAATATTGTAACTCCTTAAAAAAAACTTTTCGAATTCCAAAACTTAAAACCAATTTTTGTAACTCCTTAAAAACATTTAGATCAAATTATAAACTTATAAAATAACCATTTTTATCTTTTACCAATTTGATCATAATACAATTCTTGTAATAAGATAATTTCAAATAAAAAATTACAAATAATTAGCTTTATCTTATAAACTAGTAATTATCTTAAAATTTGACAATTTATCATTTAACTGGATGAGAATAATCACTACCATATCAGAAAAACAGATTTTATGATACAAAACAGTTTGTGGTAATGATTCTAATCCAATTGAGGCCAAAAACACCGAAAAACTGCCAACAGATGATCCAACTCGACGAGTCGGATAATGGACTCTACGAGTTCATTACTTATGAGCATGGACTCGACGAGTTCATGTATGGACTCGTCAAGTCCTCCTGTCAGAGTGTAGTTTTTCGACTTTTCCAACTTTGAACAATTAGCTATGCATCTATATAAGAGAAAACTACCCATGGCTCTGATACCACTGTTGGGTTTTAGGTACTATAACACTCCTATGGTGCACATACAACCCTAATAGCGTTGGATCTAAGTTTTCTCTAGTTATACATGCAAATTTTTTTTCCAAAGCATGAAGCCTACAACTAGAATACAATTAGGCATATGAATCATAAAAGTAGGGTAGAAGATTACCTCTTTGTTGTAGCTTGTAGGAATTGGTCTTTCAAGAGCCTAACACCTCAAGTTTCATGCCTCAAATGTATTTTAAAAATCCAAGAACAAGAGGAGGACTTTGAGAGAGTGGTTGGAGACTTAAAATCGGCTAGAGCTTCTAAGAACACTTCGTGCACGATTTTGGCTTTAGAGGAATACATATATAATGTAGAATTCCAAGAGTCACAAGTAAATCCTAATTATTACAGTTAGGCTTATGATCCATAATTCATATGGACTAATATTTCATGGACTTTCATATATGCTTAGTCCATCATGGATTAATAGCCCAAACCATATGTATCACTGATTTACACAATTAGTCCCCATTAATTTAATTAGTCTCTTTTGATCACTAAATTAATTCCAAATTAATTCTTGATCAATACTAATTAAATAATATGATTTCTCAATTAATATATTATACTTATAATATATTAATAAATCACAAATAACCTTTTTCTCAAATATCCGTCCTATCAAATTGTTCCAGAGTGTTACAACCCAAATGGACCATGCTGTATCGGGTCAAGTACATACCAATTATAGTTATGGGCTTAGACACATACTCCAACAGTTCTTGCCCATTGTAACACCCGTAAAATTCAAGCCAATTTAAACTTTTAAAAACATTGCAAATCCGTTAACTATCACAAAACTTGTTTTCAAAATGTATCATATCAGAGTATCCCACAAACAAAGTCTTAAAAAGTGAGGAGTTGTACGATCACGCCTTTGCCTTGCCACGATCTCCTGATGTACCTGAAACAATAAACTGAAATTGTAAGCCCGAAAGCTTAGTGAGTTACCCCCAAAATACCGATACATATACAGTCCACATAACCATGTCAGCAATATCATAACATAAAAAACTGAACAACATGTAACGGGTCCACAACTTTACAGACTGGATTACCCCTGGTCCCACAGCGTGAGTCTGGATTGCCTTCCGGGCCCACAACTCACATCTGGATTGCCATCGATCCCACAGTACGGGTCTCCCTTAGCCCGTATCTGGAATGCTTCACCTACTAGATTACCACTGGGCCCACAGTGCGAGTCTGGATTGCCTTCCGGGCCCACAACTCACATCTGGATTGCTATCGAGCCCACAGTACGAGTCTCCCTCAGCTCGTATCTGGAATGCTCCTAGGGTTTGTTGGTTACCGCACAGAGCAGTACAACCTTAACCCATCCCACATAACATATAAATCATATAACATAACTACTGAGCATGCAATAATCATATAACATTACAGGTACTCCTACAGATCTACCTAACTTGCATAACCACTTAGCATGCAACACTAACTCATAATCAACATAACCACTGCTAGGATAACATATCCAATGGGGCGACCTTGGTGCCTTAGACCCCTTAGTATAGTGAGGATAACTCACCTCACAACTGTCGTCTGAAACTAGAAAGCTCAACTCCCGGATCACCACCACAAACTCCACCACCTATATCCGACATATCACAAAGTTCATAGGTTTCCAAGATACTTCCAGAAGTCTAATAGTCAACCCTTGCCCAAAGTACAAGTCAACTTTCAAAGTCAACAGTCCATGTTGACCTCAACTCGTCGAGTACCCTTAGCTACTCGCCGAGTTCCTAGCGTGACTTGCCAACTCGCCGAGTCACTCGAGTGGCTCGTCGAGTTCCTAGTGTCAGTGGCCGTAACCCCTTGGCCAACCCACTGAGTTTTTCCCTTTTCAACTAGCCGAGTCACTCGAGTGGACCCAATTTCCCCCTCTTCCTGAAGCGGATCACACCCTTCCAGGGTGAGACCTTCAGGAGAACCATATCACCCACCTGAAATTCTAACTCATATCGACGTCTGTTGGCGTAACTCTTCTGCCGACTCTGAGCGGTCTACAAACGCTGCCTAATCTACTAAATCTTCTCAGTAGTCTGCAAGACTACTTCCGTCCGCCCCATCACCCTGTGTCCCACCTCAACCCAACAAACCGGGGTGCGACATCTCCGTCCATACAACAGCTTGAAAGCGGGGCGCCAATGCTGGAATGATAGCTGTTGTTGTAGGTGAACTTCGCAAGCGGTAGGTGGGAATCCCAACTCCCACCGAAGTCAATGACGCACACCCTCAACATATCCTTGAGGGTCTGAATGGTCCGCTCGCTCTGACCGTCAGTTTGCAGATGGAATGTTGTGCTAAAGTGAAACCGCGTGCCCAGTTCCTCGTGGAACTTCTGTCAGAAACGGGAGGTAAACCTAACATCTCGGTCGGAGACAATGGAGACGGGAACCCCATGGCGAGACACGATCTCGCGAACGTACATGTCGGACAACTTCTCGGCTGACGAACTCTCCCGAATAGCCAAGAAATGGGTGCTCTTGGTCAATCGATCCACAATGACCTATATATCATCAAATCCCTTCGCCGTCCTCGGCACCTTGGTAATGAAATTCATCGTGATTTGTTCCCATTTCCACATGGGAATCTCTAGAGGCTGCAACTTACCATGCGGCCTCTGATGTTCGGCCTTGACCATCCTGCAGGTCAAGCACCTCTCGACATACCAAGCGATTTCTCGCTTCATACATGGACACCAGTAACTCAAACTCATGTATTTGTACATCTTGGTGGCCCCAATGTGAATGGAGAAATGAGACTTATGAGCCTCCTCCATGACTGTCTGTCTGACCCCACCAGACATCGGAACCCATAACCAAGCGCATCGGGTCAATAATCCTCGGCTATCCTGCACAAACCGGGTATTCTCACCCTTGATCCTCTCCAGCTTCCAATTCTCCGGTCGCATGCCCTCAACCTGGGCCTCTCTAATTAAACTAACAAGCGGAGAATCCACAACTATCCTCATACATCTCGCTGCGGTGGAAGACCCAGCTGACTTGCGGCTCAAGGCATCCGCAACCACATTCGCTTTACCAGGGTGGTAAAGGATCTCGCAATCGTAGTCCTTGACTACATCCAGCCACCTACGCTGTCTCATGTTCAGGTTCGGCTGATCCATGATATGTCTCAAGCTCTTATAATCTGTGTAAATGGTACAACGGACCCCTTATAGGTAATGTCTCCATATCTTACGAGCAAATACCACTGCTCCCAGCTCCAAATCGTGCGTAGGGTATCTCGTCTCATGCGGATTCAGCTGCCGCGATGCATAAGCTATCACTCGTCCTTTCTGCATGAGGACCGCCCCCAAACCTGTGATGGATGCATCACAGAACACCATAAAATCCTCAACTCCCTCCGGGAGTGTCAAGAACGGGGCTTCGCATAACCGCTGTCGAAGGGTCTCAAATGCCTTCTGCTGCTCAGGGCCCCACCGGAAATCCACCCCCTTCCTCATCAGACGAGTGAGGGGTACTGAAATCTTGGAGAAATCCTAAATGAATCTCCGGTAGTACCTCACTAATCCCAAAAAGCTCCTGATGTCCGAGGGAGATTTCAGAACCTCCCACTGCATGACCGCCTTGATTTTGGCCGGATCGACCAAAATCCCCTCCTGGTTAACGAGGTGTCCAAGGAACTGGACTTCTAGTAACCAAAACTCGCACTTCGAGAACTTGGCATAGAGCTGTTCTCGCCTCAAGACTCCCAATAACTCCCGTAGATGCTCCTCATGCTGCTCTCGGGTCTTGGAATACACCAAGATATCATCTATGAACACAATGACCGAACGATCGAGCATCGGTCTGCAGACCCGATTCATCAGATCCATAAATACTGCTGGCGTATTGGTGAGCCCAAACGGCATCACCACGAACTCGTAGTGTCCATAACGCATCCGAAACGCGGTCTTCTCCACGTCCTCCTCCCTCACTCTAACCTGATGATACCCGGATCTCAAATCGATATTGGAAAACCAAGATGCGCCCTGCAACTGATCGAAGAGATCATCTATCCTCAGAAGTGGATAACAGTTCTTCACCGTTAACTTGTTCAACTCCCGGTAGTCGATGCACATCCGGTGCGAATGGTCCTTCTTCCGGACAAAGAGAATCGGTGCTCCCCATGGAGAACTGCTAGGTCGGATGAACTGCTTGCCCAACAGTTCCTGCAGCTGTGATGACAGCTCCTGCATCTCGGGTGGTGCCAATCGGTACGACGCCTTGGTGATAGGGGCCGCACCATGCACCAGGTCAATCCGAAACTCGACCTGCCTCTCTGGAGGTATTCCTGGCAACTCCTCCAGAAACACATCTACAAACTCCCTGACCAACGGGACATCGGAAACCAAAATCTGATCCCTGGCTCGCGTATCCAATACATATGCTAGGTAACTCGCACCCCCGTGCTGAATATACTGCCGAGCCCTGGCAGCTGAACAAAATCCTGATCCTGCTCTGGTGCCCTCCCCATATACAATCAACTCTCCCCCACTTGGGGTTCGAACCACTACCCGTTGACCCTCGCAATCAATCATGGCACCGAAGTGACTGAGCCAGTCCATCCCTACAATCACGCATACATCCCCCATGGGGATCAGAATCAAGTCTATCGGAAATGGTACCCCGAAGATCTCCATCTCACACGCTCGGTATATCGAAGAAGCAGAAAACCCGTGTTCGTTGGTGATAGAAATTCGCAACGGACACTCTAGCTCGCCTACTGGCACTCTGAACTCCATACTAAATGTCTGAGATACAAAAGACCGACTCGCCCCCGAGTCAAATAAAACCAACGCAGGTAAGGAGTTCACTAGAAACGTACCTAATCATAGGTATAACAGATAAGCATACATCAGATATAGTAAATGAGATAAAGGACAAAAACATACCAGCAACCATATCCGATGCTGCGTTGGCCTCCTCGGCCGTAAGCTTAAAGGCACACCCCTGAGCCTTCGGGGGCTCCGCCCTACCCTGCCTCCCATCGGTAATCCTCAATTTAGCCGGTGCGGGAGCCTACGCCGGCTTAGCAGCAAGTAACGGACAGTTGGCCTTAACGTGGCCAACCTGATCGCAGTGATAACATAACCTCATACCCTGCATTGGGACTGCCTGGCGACAGTCCTTCACGTAATGCCTCTCCTTACCACACCTGTGGCACCCACTACCAACTCGACACACACCAGAATGACCCTCGCCACACTTCCCACAAGTGCGGCTCTGCTGACCCCTGGTCCTAGTATCAGCGGTCTTAGACAGCTTCGGCGCTGACTGAGACTGTGCCGGGGCCTGCCGCTGCTCTCTCAACTGCAACTCAATCTCCAACTCACGCCGTCTAGGGGCCTCCTGCAACTCCATAAAAGTATCACATCGCTGGGTAGACACAAAATGACGGATATCCGTCTTGAGCATGCTCAGATAACGGGTCATCTGGGCCTGCTCGGAAGCAAACTTCGGGCAAAACATCTCCCTCTCAGTGAACATACGGGTGATCTCCGTCACCGACTCCCCATCCTGTCTCAGATTCAGAAACTCCTGTGCCAAACGTTCCCGCTCGACCCGCGGAATGTAATGGGCGCGGAACATGTCCCTGAACTGCTCCCAAGTAACAGCAGCTCTCTGATCATCAGTGTACGACCCAGTCACAAGTCTCCACCAGTCCTTGGCCCCGGACCTTAGCAGGTTCAGAGCACACCTGACCTTCTGGTCAGTAGGACACGAGTAGGTAAAGAAACACCCCTCCACATCTGAGATCCACCTTATAGCCTTGATGGGATCCTGCGTCCCATCAAAAGTAGGGGGCTTCGTGTTATCGAAGTCCCTGTACTGAAAGCCCCTACTAGCTCCTCCCCCTGCCACGTATACAGCTGATGCAACTGCTGCGGCAGCTGTCTCTGCAAGGGCTGCGTAGCGCTCATCAAAGTAATCAACCATGGCGGTCTTAATCGACCCGAACATCTCCGGTAGCTGTGCCCGAAACGCAGTAGGAACCTCATCATGCAGGATCTCTCGAATCCTGACATCCAACTCCTCTGTACCTACCTGCACCACCGGCTCAGGTGCTGTTGGCTCCTCCTGGCCTCTGTCTCTTGATCCTGATCCCGAACCGGATCCAGCCACAAAGCATCTCGTCATCACCAATCTGAAACATACCACAAGATATCAGATAATCCACATAAATAACTGGGAGCCAACTCCCGACTAACCCTAGGGGTTGTGACTTCCTTGGTACGCGTATGGGTCCTGTGCTTTCAGTAGTACGGGCCCATACTACCTTCCACACGTACCCATATTTGTCTCAAGTATCACCACAACGCCCTAACTGAATACACAACATGGCGAGCACTCAATCCTCACTCCTATAGGAATGCTAAATATCTGATAACTGGCCTCCCGGCCTCACACAACCCACCCATCCATGAAACTTCCACCAACCCTGCAGCACTAGTGTATGCTAGCCATACATAACGCTGGACCCTATAGACTTTCGAATATCCAACCCTACCCTAAGCTCCCAATCAAACAAGAACAGAACATAAGGCCAAATCAAACATTCTCAGGCTATAAGATCTTAATTAGGTACAACCGTGATGCATACACTAAGAACTACAGTAATGGTGTCAATTTCATATAAGGAACACCCTAGGCTATCAAGCATCATATAATCAGGCAATTCTATCATGCAATTCCTGAAGATCCCTAGCCTAGTACTAGCATGCTGTTCTAACATATCACAGTATCAAATAACCGTATGGTATTTTAGGGCCGACTATCTGGCTCCGGCTCATCGTACACCCTGCATCCTCCTTTGCTTATTTTGAAAACCATTTAGAAAATCATTTTGAAAATCTTTCCTTGATTTGAGACTGGATTCACATAAATGTTCCTCCAATTCACTTAAACCAAGGCTCTGATACCAACTTGTAACACCCGTAAAATTCAAGCCAATTTAAACTTTTAAAAACATTGCAAATCCATTAACTATTACAAAACTTGTTTTCAAAATGTATCATATCAGAGTATCCCAGAAACAAAGTAATAAAAAGTGAGGAGATGTACGATCACGCCTTTGCCTTGCCACGATCTCTAGATGTACCTGAAAAATAAACTGAAACTGTAAGCCCGAAAGCTTAGTGAGTTACCCCCAAAATACCGATACACATACAGTCCACATAACCATGTCAGCAATATCATATCATAACAAACTGAACAACATGTAACGGGTCCACAGCTTTACAGACTGGATTACAACTGGTCCCGCAGCATGAGTCTGGATTGCCTTTCGGGCCCACAGCTCACATCTGGATTGCCATCGAGCCCACAATACGAGTCTTCCTTAGCCCGTATCTTGAATGCTTCACCTACTAGATTAGCACTGGGCCCACAGTGTGAGTCTGGATTGCCTTCCGGGCCCACAGCTCACATCTGGATTGCTATCGAGCCCACAGTACGAGTCTCCCTCAGCTCTTATCTGGAATGCTCCTAGGGTTTTTTGGTTACCGCACGGAGCAGTACAACCTCAACCCATCCCACATAACATATAAATCATATAACATAACTACCGAGCATGCAATAATCATATAACATCACAGGTAGTCCTACCGATCTACCTAACTGGCATAACCACTTAGCATGCAATACTAACTCATAATCAACATAACCACTGCTAGGATAACATATCCTATGGGCCGGCCTTGGTGCCTTAGACCCCTTAGTATAGTGAGGATAAATCACCTCGTAACTGTCGTCTGAAACTAGAAAGCTCAACTCCCGGATCACTACCACAAACTCCACCACCTATATCCGACATATCACAAAGTTCATAGGTTTCGAAGATACTTCCAGAAGTCCAATAGAAAACCCTTGCCCAAAGTACAAATCAACTTTCAAGGTCAATAGTCCATGTTGACCTCAACTCATCGAGTACCCTTAGCTACTCGTCGAGTTCCTGGCATGACTTGGCAACTCGCCGAGTCACTCGAGTGGCTCGTCGAGTTCCTAGTGTTAGTGGCCGTAACCCCTTGGCCAAACCGCCGAGTTTTTCTCTTTTCAACTCGCCGAGTTCATATGTGTCCGAAGGTTGGGAAAACCCTAACCGACTTGCCGAGTCATTCGACTGACTTGCCGAGTCCAAGGCAATCTTCATCGGACTCGCCAAGTTGTTCATCCAACTCGCCGAGTACAGGACCATCTTCATGTGGCTCATCGAGTTGACTATGCAACTCGCCAAGTCTCTTCAGACCTTCATCCATACAGGTACTTTTTAAGCCATGCAGCGGCTCGATATTGCAGATCCAAGCTTCTAAGGCATGTTTATCACGTAAAGTTGCAAACTTTATGTGCATGCAAGGCCCTAGAGACTCTAAATGACCAATCTAAGCTTCTAATGGAGCTTTACACCTTAGGAGAGTCTCATTCTTGCAAAAATCTGGAAACTTTATGGACTTAGAGACCCAAGAGAGTTTAGATCTGAGGTTGCAACCTCAGATCTTAGCTCAAACATAAGAAAGGCTTCCTAATAAGTTAGAAAAGCCCTAGAATCCACCTAAAACAATCTAGAATGAAAAGGGAGGTTAGGATAACAGCTCAATACTTTCCCAAAGGATGCTCACTGAAGTAGATCTTGATTCCCACGAGTTCCTTGCTTCAATCCCCTTGTTTTCCCCAAGCTCTTCTCCCCAAGAATCCTCTTCCAAAGCTTAAAATACAATGGAGAACACACACACATGTATTAGGGTTTTGCTGAGCTCTCAAGGTACTGTAAAGAGGCTGAATGAGGTTTATGATTCTTTAAATATGGTGCAAAACCCCGGGATTTAGGATTTCATCTGCCAGCTCCTACTCGTCGAGTCCCTTCTTGGACTCGGCGAGTAGGTCACGAAATACGTGGACCAACCCGCTGCTACTCGATGAGTAGGGAAACCAAGTCGCCGAGTAGACCTTGAAATCAAAGAAATTCTTATTTAAATCGATACCTGAGAATCGGGGCATTACACCCAGATGACCAGAAGGTCAGTTACGCTCTGAACCTTCTGAGGTTCGGAGCAAAGGATTGGTGAGGCTTGCTACGAGTTCATATTGTGCTGAGTAGAGAGCTACTATGTCTTGGGAGCAGTTCTCTGAGATCTTTCACTCCTGATATATGTCACTGGTGGAGCGTGAGAGGTTGGCCTAGGAGTACCTGGAGTTGAGGCAGGGTTCTGAGTCGGTGAGGTAGATCACCAAGATGTTCATGGAGAGGGCGATGTTTTGTCTTGAGTTTGCTGCATTTGAGCAGGCTCAGATGACCCGTTACTTGAGCATGCTCAAGACGGAGATCAGAAAATTTGTTTCCACCCAATTCTATGGTTCCTTGATGGATTTCAGGAGGCCACTAGGCGGCGTGAGATTGATATGGAGCTTCAAACTAGGGAGTAGAGGCCGGCCCCCATGTAGTCGCAGCCAGCGCCAAAGTAGTTCAAAGCCGCTGATGTTAAATCTAGGGGCCGGTAGGGCCGTACTTGTGGGAAGTGCGGCAATGTGTATGAGGGTGCTTGTCAATCATCTTCTGGATGCCACAATTGTGGCCGGCAGGGCCAAATGGCGAGAGATTTCCGCCATCAGGCCCCAACACTCAGTTCAAGGATTTGTTATCATTGCGACCGGGTTGGTCATGTGAAGGCCAACTGCACATCACTTGCTACTAGGGCGGCGCATGCTTTAGCGCCGGCTACTTTGAGGATCACTGATGGGAGTCAGGGCAGGGTGGAGCCCCCGAGGGCTCGAGGTCACGCTTTTCAGTTCACTGCCGTGGAGGACAGAGTAGCTCCAGATGTTTTGACTGGTATGTTTCCATTCGTTAATTTTGTTGATTATGTTTTATTTTATGCTTTTCTATGTACCTCTGTTAGGTACGTTCCTAGTGAACTCTTTGCCTACTTTAGTGTTGTTTGACTCGGGTGCGTGTCAGTCTTTTGTGTCTCGATCATTCAGTAGGGAGTTTGATATGCCCATTGGGGAGTTAGAGTGTCCGTTGCGAGTTTCTATCGCTAACGAACATGAGGTTTATACATCATTAATATATCAGGGTTGTATTTTGGAGATCTTTGGGGTGCCTTATCCGATCGATTTGATCCTTATACCCATGGGGGATGTTTGTGTGATTGTGGGTATGGATTGGCTGAGCCGTTTTGGTGTGATGATTGATTGTGAGGGCCAGCGTGTGGTGGTTCGAACCCCAAGTGGGGGTGAACTGGTTATCTATGGAGAGGGCACCAGGATGGGTTATGGGTTTTGTTCTACAGCCAGAGCTTGACAATATATTCAGCATGGGTGTGCAGGTTTTTTGGCTTATGTGGTGGATACGCGTGTTGGGGATTAGGTTTCAGTTGCAGAGGTCCCAGTTGTCAGCGAATTCGCCGATGTGTTGTCGGAGGATTTGACCGTAGTGCCTCCCGAGAGGCAGGTCGAGTTTAGGATTGACCTTGTGCCAGGTGCGGCCCCTATTGCCAAGGCACCGTACTGCTTGGCACCGCCTGAGATGTAGGAGTTGTCATCTCAGCTGCAGGAGCGGCTAGGCAAGCAATTCATCCGACCGAGCAATTCTCTATGGGGAGAGCTGATTTTGTTTGTTAAGAAGAAGGATGGTTCACACCGGATGTGCATTGATTACCGGGAATTGAACAACTTAACGGTGAAGAACTGTTATCCCCTTCTGCGGATAGATGACCTCTTTGGTCAGTTGCAGGGTGCATCTTGGTTCTCTAAGATAGATATGAGGTCTGGGTATCATCAAGTAAAAGTGAGAGAGGAGAACTCAGAGAAGACCGCGTTCCGAACTCGTTATGGGCATTACGAGTTCGTAGTGATGCCATTTGGGCTCACCAGTATGTTGCATAAGGTCTCTAAGTCCATAACTATATTTGAGATGTACTTGACCCAACCCGACATGGTCCATTTGGGTTGCACTTCACCCGAACGATTAATATGGATAATCTCTTGAGAATAGTATAAGTTATGATTTATTAATATATTATAAGTTCTAATATATTAATATGAAATCCTATTATTTTATTAGTATTGATCTAAAATTAATTTAGATTTAATTTGGTGATCAAAAGTGTAACTAATTAAATATGGACTCTTGTATTTATATAGTATGGGCTAATGCTTATTTAGAATGGGCTAGGCTTGCATGGTAAGTCCATGGATAGTCCATGGAGCTTTAACCCATGGATCTCATGGAAATGAAAGGACATGGGTATTAGGGTTTACATGGATGTAACCCTAATCCACCACACTATATAAAGGAGTCCTTGGCACTTGAAATTGCACTAGTTTTGTGTGAGAACTAAGTGTGGCCGATTTCACTAAGTGTTCTACTATTCTTTCAAGTTTCCAAGGTTTGTAGTGATTTGTGACTTCCATTTGAGGCATCGACATTATTGGTGCTAGGCTCTCAAACTCCAAGCAATCAACCACTACTAAAATGTATGTAACTCTACTAGCTTATTATGTTTCAAAGTTCCCCATGTCATGCTAGTTAGGTTAAGAACCTTGGAAAAACAAATTTGCATGTATCTTAGTAAAACATAGATCCAAGGTTTCTAGGGTTGCATGTACACCTTAGGAGTGTTAGAATGTTCAAAACTCATCAGTGGTATCAGAGACTAGGCTTGTTTTCTTGATACTTGATGCAAATTGTTGAAAAAAGTCGAAAAATATGCATTCTGCTGAAGGAACTCGCCGAGTCCATGGGGGGACTCGACGAGTCCATGGGTAAAATCATCCTACTCGTCGAGTAGGTTTTTACACTCGACGAGTAGAATGCCCAGATGCAGTTTTTTCGAGTTTTGCTGCTGGAAATGGACTAGAAACATTACCCTAAACTGTTTTGGTCTTATAAAACTTGTTTTAGACGGTGTAATGGTTGTGCTAATCCATTTACAATAGCTATTATCAAAATTTCAAGTCTTATATGTGTTTTTTATGATTCTTGAAATTGTTGATATGAATATTCGTACACTTATGAGTTTAGAAGATCATAGGAATTATTTGCAACTTGCTTGTTAGTTTAATTCTTGATCATTATGTGTTTTAATGGAATCCATAATTTGTCCTCAAGTTATGGATTACCAAAAGTCATTCTTTTAAAGTCCATTAATAAACACATATGTTACATAAAATGAAAAGCCTCTCATTTTAATAAACCATTAACTCATAAGTTATGAAAGATGAAAAGTTTTGAAAGTTACAAAACTTGCCCTCAAGTTTTGGAACATGTAAAGTCTCACACATTTTAGTAAACTTTAGTTCCAACCCCTAGAATTTTAAAAGTTAAAATTCAACCCTTATACTTTATACTATTATAAGTTAATAATATATATATATATATATATATATATATATATATATATATATATATATATATATATATATATATATAAGAACAAGTCGTTTTACCGTTAGTAGGCCTCATTCACGAAGCCAGTCTATAAGGGGGGTATAAGGTTGTTGCCTATAAAATGGTTGCTTAATGGGTGTCCACTCTCACCCACCGCTTCCTTGACTGGTGGAGGGTCGTTAGCCGAATGGGTAGGACAATGAATTTAATCCTGATTAAAAGTATGATGATTATAAAATAACTAAATGTTTTATAAATTCCCAATCTTAGCTACTTTAGGAAAATGTGAATAAGGTGCTAACCCATGAAATTAAACTTTGCACTTTGCTTAAGTCGTTAGTGGAGCGTGTGTGGTTAACCGGCACACTAACCTGGACTTAACAAGGTAGGAAAAGGGTGGCTTAAGGTTTATCATAGGTCGGTGGAGTGCGTGTGGTTAACCGACACATCGATTGAGTGATAAAACATTAAGAGTACCAAGTAATTTGCATGGTTACTTCACACCTTGTTTTGTGATCCTCGACATCCCAGTCACAAAACTTGAAGGGCACACTCGAGATTGAAACATGCCATTGAAAAGTTCAATGAATCTCAAAGAATCTAGGAGTTTCAAAACCAATTAAAACCTAATAATTTATTTCGTTTTTCATGGTGGAAATTGGTGAATCGTCATTCACCTACCTTTAAATATTTTATAGCTTGGATTACGGCATCCCTCTTCTAAGTTATAAAATATTGTGTTGGGTCCTAGCCTTAATATTACATTTGGGTGTCTTATTAAGGACTATCTTTATATCTAATCTAAACTTGTCTTTCTTCTTTTCAGATATCTTCCAACAATGCTACTTCTGGCTCAAACCCTACCAGCTCCTTCTCTCTCATGAACCTTTGTGGGAGAGTCATCTTCGATGGATCCAACTTTTTGGATTCGATCAGGAATATCAGGATGGTCACTCGTTATGAGGAGAAGGAATATGTCCTTGACAAGGAGCTTAAGGAACTTGGTGAGTCGTCTGCTACTCCTGAGGAAATCGCTGAATACCAGGCACATGAGAGAGATGCCACCAAAGTGGCATGTATCATGTTGGCCACAATGACAACTGAGCTCCAAAACTCCTATGAGGACTATTACCCTTTTGAGATGCACCAGGACTTGATAGACCGCTACCATCAGAGTGCTTATCAAGAGCGGTATGAAATCATCTCCTCCATTATAACAAACCGGATGAAGGATGGTTAACCCATCACGGGCCACATGCAGAAAATGAAAAGGTATGTGGACCCTTTGCTGAAACTGAATGTGAACTTCCCAGAGGAGTTGGCAATTGATATCATTTTGCACTCCTTACCTTCATGTCATGATCAATTCCGAATGACATACCACATGAACAAGGAGGAAGTTACACTCAGCAAGCTTCAAGGACTCTTGAAGACCGCGGAAAGTGGTCTTAAAGGTAAATCGATTGTTACTTCTACTCCTACTCCTACCAACGCCCCTTTCTTGGCAATCGGGCAAGGCAAAGGAAAGAAGAGGAAGAGCCCTTCGAATGACACCAATGTAAAGTCCCTTGATGCCTCCTCTTCAAGTGGAACCAAGAAAGGTTTTTCCTTCTGCTAACCCTAAGGAGGCTGAATGCTTCTATTGCCATGAAAAGTCGCACTGGAAGCGAAACTACCCAATGTACTTGCAAGATGTTAAGGATGGGAAAATGAAACCCAACCATGCAGGTATTTACACTATATTGTCTAATAACTCACCCTATTCTAATTCTTGGGTCCTTGATACAGGTTGTGGTATTCACATATGTTGTGATTTGTGGGGACTAAGAAGAAGTGAGAATATGGAGCATGGGAAGATAAACTTGATCATGCGGAATAGGAAATTTACACCTGTCACCAAGATTGGAGTTTATTCTTTGTTGCTAAGTAGTGGGTTAACATTAGATTTGAATAAATGTTGTTACTCGCCTGAAATGGCAAGAAATATTATTTCCTTTCATGGTTTGTACAAACAAGGTTTTACCTTTTCGTTTGATAATGAATGTGGTGGTATTAATGCTTTCTTTAATAATGTTCTTTATTTTAAAGAATTACCTTGTGATGGTGTGTATGAAACTGTGTCGGTTGTAGATAACCTAGGAAATAATGTGTTATGTATCGATTCTTCCTCTAGCTTGGATAAAGCATCATTATGGAATTGTCGTCTTGGGCACGTAAGCAAGAAACGCATAGGCCAACTCCGAAAGGATGGAGTCTTGGAGTCATTTGACTTAAAGTCGGATGATAGTTGTGAATCCTTTTTGCTTGAGAAAATGACAAAGTCAGCCTTCACTGGTACTTGTGCTTGGCGTGAAGGTTTGTTGGATCTTGTACACACAGATGTGTGTAAACCCTTCAGGACCGCCACAAGGGATGCTAATCGCTTCTATGTGACTTTTACTGATGATTTTAGTAGATATGGATATGTCTACTTAATCAAGCATAAGTCAGAAACCTTTGAAAAGTTCAAGGAGTTTAAGCAGGAAGTGGAGAATCAGTTGGGCAGGAACATTAAGATGCTTCGATCCGATCGAGGTGGTGAGTATCTTAGTACAGAGTTCCTTGACTATACTAAGGAATGTGGGATTGTCTCACAATTGACACATCCCAGGACACCACAGTTGAATGGTGTGGCTGAGAGGCGTAATCGAACCTTGTTGGATATGGTTCGTTCCATGATGAGTCGAGCTTTGCTACCAATATCATTCTGGGGGTATGCCTTAGAGACTGCTGCCCATATCCTTAATCTAGTCCCTACCAAAAAGGTGGCCAAAACACCTCACGAGATGTGTACTGGAAAAGTTCCCAATCTATACCACATCAAGATTTGGGGTTGCGAGGCTTTCGTGAGGCGTGGGACTCACGATAAGCTCGAACCTCGAAGTGAGAGGCGTATTTTCATCGGCTACCCACAGAGATCCTTTGGTTACCTCTTCTATAGACCCTGTGATAATGTGGTCTTTGTAGCAAGGAGAGGAGTCTTTCGAGAGAGAGAGTTCATAAGCTAAGGAAACAGTGGGAGGCAAATTGACCTTGAATAAATTCAAGAGTCAAGTGGTGAAGGAACCTCAAACCCTAGCAATCAACCTGAGGAGGAAACTCCTGTTGATCCAATAGATGAGTCTGTACCTCTGAGGCGTTCCACAAGAGTTAGGAATGCACCCGAGCATTACTATGGTTTCCATATTACTGCGGAATGTGATACACTTATCAGTGATACCACACTAGTAAGTATGGATGAACCTAACAGCTACACGGAAGCCATGGTAGGCCCTGAGGCTGCTAAATGGAAAGAGGCTATGGACAGCGAGATACAGTCCATGTATGACAATCAAAATTGGAACTTGGTTGACATTGTACCAGGTCGTAAGACAGTCGGGTGCAAATGGATCTTCAAGAAGAAGAACGACATGGATGGTAATGTACACACTTATAAGGTGCGACTGGTTGCAAAGGGCTTTTCTCAAACTCCGGGAGTTGATTATGATGAGAACTTTTCACTAGTAGCTAAGATTAAGTCTATTACGGTTATGCTAGCCATTGCTGCATTTCATGACTATGAAATATGGAAAATGGATGTCAAAACCGCTTTCCTTAATGGAAAGTTGGCTGATGATGTCTACATGAGTTAGCCAGAGGGTTTTGTCAGCGCATAATACCCTAATAGAGTGTATAAGCTTGAGAAATCCATCTATGGATTGAAACAAGCACCTCGCAGATGGAATCTTTGTTTCGATGAGAAAGTCAAAGAGTTTAGCTTTTCGAGGAGCAAAGATGAGTCATGTGTATATGTCAAGGATAGTGGGAGTATAGTTAGCTTTTTGGTACTGTATGTGGATGACATACTACTCATAGGAAATGACATCCCAACTCTGCAGGAAGTGAAGTCCTGGCTTGGGAAGTGTTTCGCTATAAAGGACCTTGGAGAAGCTTCCTATATCCTAGGGATATGGATTTTGAGAGACAAGAGTAAAAGACTAATTGGACTTAGTCAGAGCACCTATGTGGATAAAGTGTTGAAAAGGTTCAACATGCAGAACTCCAAGAAAGGTGAGTTACCTATCCAGAGTAACGCCACACTGAGTAAGACTCAGAGCCCGAGTACAGAGGTTGAGATAGCAGAGATGAGTCGAGTTCCGTATGCTTCCACTGTAGGCTCGATCATGTATGCTATGACTTGTACTCGCCCTGATGTGGCCTTTGCATTGAGCATGGTCAGCAGATATCAGGGGAATCCTGGCAAGGATCACTGGACTGCGGTAAAGAACATTCTCAAGTACCTGCGGAAGGCTAAGGACTGGGTCCTTACCCTCGGTGGGAGTGATGACTTGAGAGTGGTAGGGTATAGTGATGCTAGCTTTCAGACTGATAGGGATAATTTCCTCTCTCAGTCAGGCTGGGTCTTTACCTTAAACGGAGGAGCAATTTCTTGGAAAAGTTCCAAGAAGGAGACAGTGGCTGATTCAACTTGCGAATCAGAGTATATAGTGGCAAGCGAGGCAACAAAGGAGGCTATATGGCTAAAGAACTTCATTGGAAACCTTGGAGTTGTACGAGCTATAAAGGAGCCTATGGATATTTTTTGTGACGACAATAGTGCGGTTGCCTTAGCCAAGGAACCAAGGGATCACGGAAGATCCAGACACATCGACAGGAAATACCATTTCATCAGACATCGAATAGAAGAATGACTCCTCGTGGCAAAGAGGGTATCATCGGATGAGAACCCAGCAGATCCCCTCATGAAGGGACTGAGTATGGTTAAGCATCTCCAGCATGCGAGGCGCATAGGGCTGAATGATGATATTAGTTTTAGTAGTTAGATAGTTTTTTGAAATTTGTAAAGTGTAATTGACATTTGATGATGAATAAAAGTTGTTGTTTATTTATGAGTAAAGTGTTGCTATCTTTTGTCAATCGTTTACTATCATTTCATTTTGCATGTTTTGACTTCCAGAATAATTATGTGATGGTATATCATATTATTCAAACTCTCCACAGTCTGTCATATGTTGGAAGTAGATATGAATCAAGACTTTCATGAGTTGGCTTGTGGATGTCTAAGATGTTGGACATAGCAAGAGTTGCTACAACACTCATGAGTGCTCATAAGTTATGAGTATTGGATTCAACCCACGCTCACTTGTATCACTTCAAGGAATTTATCTCGAGTGATCGTGAGACGGTGATATCATATAAGTCTTCAAACATAGAGATATGAGTTGTTGACTATGAGTTGGTTATACATTGATTGTATGAAAACGCATTGGTAACTCGATGTTATAAAACGTGCCTTTGTGTATTATTCAACAAGTAGTAGAACAAGCATATGAGTAGAAATTTATCTGTTCCTTCTTGGATTAGAAGCGATATCTGGGCCCCTCGATGATTTTGTGTTGACCCATGTACCGGGCCCGGTCATAACTAAGTTGATGTGTTCAATTAAGTTCTATGCCAAACAAATCAGAAATCGGGAAACAAACTGCTGGACAATAAGTAAGACATTGTTCCATGTATTTGTCCGGATGATATCTAGAACAGAGGATTATATGATCCCTTATCTAAAATGGCGCTTCATAGTTCATCAGAGTTATAAGAGCTACGATTGCTGGTCGGTTCCTGAAGTCATAATTACAACTATAGTTATTAGACTTATCCAAGTGGGAGACTGTTGGATAAGGTGTCTAAGTCCATAACTATATTTGAGATGTACTTGGCCCGACCCGACATGGTCCATTTGGGTTGCATTTCACCCGAACAGTTAATATGGATAATCTCTTGAGAATAGTATAAGTTATGATTTATGAATATATTATAAGTTCTAATATATTAATATGAAATCATATTATTTAATTAGTATTGATCTAGAATTAATTTGGTGATCAAAAGTGTAACTAATTAAATATGGACTCTTGTATTTATATAGTATGGGCTAATGCTTATTTAGAATGGGCTAGGCTTGCATGGTAAGTCCATGGATAGTCCATGGAGCTTTAACCCATGGATCTCATGGAAATGAAAGGACATGGGTATTAGGGTTTAGATGGATGTAACCCTAATCCACCACACTATATAAAGGAGTCATTGGCACTTGAAATTGCACTAGTTTTGTGTGAGAACTAAGTGTGGCCGATTTCACTAAGTGTTCTACTGTTCTGTCAAGTTTCCAAGGTTTGTGGTGATTTTTGACTTCCATTTGAGGCATCCACATTATTGGTGCTAGGCTCTCAAACTCCAAGCAATCAACCACTACTAAAAGGTATGTAACTCTACTAGATTATTATGTTTCAAAGTTCCCCAATCCATGCTAGTTAGGTTAAGAACCTTGGAAAAACACATTTGCATGTATCTTAGTAAAACATAGATCCAAGGTTTCTAGGGTTGCATGTACACCTTAGGAGTGTTAGAATGCTCAAAACCCATCACAATGCACCTGTAGTATTCATGGATTGAGTCAGGTTTGCAGGCCGATGCTCGATCATTTGGTTATCGTGTTCATTGATGATATTTTGGTATATTCCAAGACCAAAGGGCAGCATGAGGATCATCTTCGTGAGCTTCTGGGGGTTTGAGGTGAGAACGACTTTATGCTAAGTTCTCGAAGTGCAAGTTTTGGTTATGTGAGGTTCAGTTGCTTGGACACCTAGTTAACCAGGACGGGATATTGGTTGATCCGACCAAGATTGAGGCAGTGATGCAGTGGTAGGTTCCGAAATCTCCCTTGGATATTAGGAGTTTCTTGGGTTTGACAGGGTACTATCAGAGATTCATTCATGATTTCTCCAAGATTGCAGTACCCCTTACTCATATGACGCGGAAGGGGGTGGATTTCTGGTGGGGCTCTGATCAACAGTCAACATTTGAGACCCTTTGACAGAGATTATGAAAGGCCCCAGTTTTGACCCTCCTAGAGGGAATTGAGGAGTTCGTAGTGTTAAGTGATGCTTCCATCTTTGGTTTAGGGGCGGTCTTCATGCAGAGAGGACATGTGATAGCATATGCTTCGCGGTAGCTGAAGCCGCACGAGACGAGATATACCACACATGATCTGGAGTTGGGGTAGTGGTCTTTGCCCTCAAGATTTGGAGGCACTATCTTTATGGGGTCCGTTGTACTATCTACACAGATCACAAGAGTTTGAGGCAATTATGGATCAGCCGAACCTGAACATGAGGAAGCACAGGTGGCTGTACGTAGTCAAGGATTATGACTGCGATATCCTTTACCATTTGGGTAAATCGAATGTGGTGGCGAATGCTTTGAGCCGCAAATCGGTTGGGTCTTCAGATGGGATATCGTGTATGAGGATATCAGTGGATTCTCTACTTTTGGGATTGATTAGGGAGGCTCAGGACGAGGGTGTTCGGGAAGAGAACTGCAAGACAGAGAGGATCAGGGGTGAGATCGCCAGATTTGTTCCGGATAGTCATGGATTATTGACTCGTTATGTTCGGTTATGGGTTCCTATGTCTGTTGGGGCCAGACAAATTGTGTTGGAGGAGGCTCATAATTATCTTTTTTCTATCCATCCGGGGGCCACCAAGATGTATCGGGATCTGAGATTGAGTTATTGGTGGTCGTTTATGAAGAGGGAGATTGCATGGTATGTGGAGAGGTGCTTGACCTGCATGATGGTCAAGGCTAAGCATCAGAGGCTGCATGGCAAGCTGCAGCTTCTGGAGGTTCCCATGTGGAATTAGGAGCAAATTTTGATGGATTTCGATTCTATTTGGCCGTCGTGGATCGATTGGCCAAGAGTGCCCACTTCCTGGCGATTCGGGAGAGTTCTTCAGTCGAGAAGTTGGCCGATGTGTATATTCACGAGATCGTTGCTCGCCATGGATTTCTGGTCTCCATTGTTTCAGACCGTGATGTTCGGTCTCCATTGTTGGCAAAAGTTCCATGAGGAACTGGGCACAAGGTTGCACTTCATCACAACTTATTATCTGCAGACCGACGGCCAGAGAGAGCGGACGATACAGACCCTTAAGGATATGTTGTGGGACTATATCATCAGTTTTGGTGGGAGTTGGGACTCCTACCTACCTCTTGCGAAGTTCTCCTACAACAACAATTTTCACTCCAGCATTGGTGCTCCACCTTTTGAGCTCTTGTATGGGCGGAGATGTTGCACCCTAATTTTCTGGGGCGAGGTTGGTCACAGGGTGATGGGGCGGACTGATGTGGTCCAGCACATCAGGCAGAGATTGCAGACTGCTCAGATTTGGTAGAAGAGCTATGTCGACTGGCGCCAATCCGAGTTGGAGTTTCAGGTCGGCGACATGGTGTTATTGAAAGTCTCACCTTGGAAAGGTGTGATTCGCTTCAGGAAGAGGGGGGGAATTAAGTCCCCGATATATTGGGCCATTTTGAGTTATTTCCAGGGTCGGCAAGGTTTCTTATAGATTGGATCTTCCTGAGGAGCTTCGTCAGATTCACAACACTTTGCATGTTTCGCAGCTGCGAAAGTGCGTATTGGATGAGGATGCTATGGTTTCCTTGGATGATATTCAGGTTGATGAGCGCCTGAACTATGTTGAGATGCCGGTAGCTATTCTGGAAAGGAAGGTAAAGGTTCTACGTAGCAAGGAAGTACCTTTCGAAAAGGTACGATGGCAGCATCGTAGGAGCTCCGAGTGGACCTGGGAGTCGGAGGCTGAGATGCGGGAGCATTATCCGGATTTGTTCACGACAACAAAATTCGAGGACGAAGTTTAGTTCAATTTGGGGAGAGCTGTAACACACCGGTTTTCAGGTATTATGAAATTCATTCCTTGGTTTTAAATTATGTCATTTTGGTCCTTGGATTGGAAGGAAGTAACACTAAGAAGCCATAATGGTAAAATGGTAATTTTGGGGCAGGTGGTGTACGCTAAGTGTACATGTGAGTACCTTAAGAGTACTAGGGTGCGCCCTAGTACGCTGGGCGTACACATATGTGTTGGATTTGGTGTCTAAGCCCATAACTATAATTGGGACCCGATTGTAGCATGGTCCCTTTGGGTTGCCTTCATTAGTGCAATTTGATAGGATGGACTTTTGAGAATAAGGTTATTTATGAGTTATTAATATATTACAAGTATAATATATTAATATGAAACAATATTATTTAATTAGTATTGATCAGTAATTATTTTGGAATTAATTTAGTGATCAAAAGAGACTATTAAATATATGGCGATTGATTGTGTAAATCAATGATTTTAATAGTGTGGGCTAATGATCCATGGTTATTTAGGATGGGCTAAACCAATGAGATAATCCATGGATAGTCCATGGAGGTTAACCCATGGAGCCTAAGTATATGAAAGGTCATTAGGGATTACAAAGTGTAACCTCTAGCATTTGTCACACTATAAATAGAGTCCCCTAGAGCCAAAATCGGTTGCCCCATCATTCCAAGAGAGTGATACACGATTTTGAGCTTGCTAACCTATTCTCTCAAGCCTCCTCTTGCATATGGTGTTTGTGAACCATTAGAGGCATCACACTTGAGGTGCTCAAGCTTTCAAAGGTCAAGAGCTACAAGTCCTACTAAGAGGTAAGTTATCTAACTAGTTATATTGTTCAATTGTTCAATTGTATGCTATTTAGGGACAATGCTTTGGAAAAATGATAATGCATGTGTAATTAGAGAAAACATAGATCCAAAGCATTTAGGGTTGCATGTGCACCATAGGAGTATTATAATGCTCAAAACCCAACAGTGGTATCAGATCCTAGGATTGTTTTTTGTTTTTCTTGATGCTTGTTAGTTTTCCAAGTTGAAAAAATCGAATTTTTTGCATCCGACTGATGGACTCGCCGAGTCCACTGGCTGACTCGACGAGTCCACTTAGAAACAGACCAACTCGATGAGTTGAATTCATGTACTCGCCGAGTTGGTGCTCCTGTGTGCAGAATTTCGAGTTTTTGGTCAGAAATAGATTAGGATCATTACCCCAAACTGTTTTTTGAACCATGAAATCTGTTTTTTGATATGGTAGTGATCATGCTTATCCAATTAAAAGATAATTGTCATAATTTCAAGATTTGTATTAGTTTATATGATTAGGCTAATTTCTTGAAGATTGTTGATATGAATTATCTTGTTCTTATGAGTTTAAGTAGATCATGGATGAATTATTTGATTATTGTGTTAATTAAAATAATGATCTAAATGCCTTTAATGGACTCCATAACTTGTCCTCAAGTTATGGAAAAATGAAAAGTCTCATACATTAAAATGACATTAAATTCATAAGTTATGGAAATGAAAGGACAATTGTCAAATATTAAGATAATAGGTTAATTATTTGTATTATTTGATATGAATTGCCTTGCTATATGAGTTAGATTAGATCAACATAATATTACATGATAATTTTCCTTGTTAGAATTAATCTAAATGTTCTTTAATGAGTTCCATAACTTTTCCTCAAATTATGGAACATGAAAAGTCTTATCATAAATGTTTTAATGAGCTCCATAACTTGTCCTCAAGTTATGGAAAATCAAAAGTCTTTTCATAAAACCAATATTAAACTCATAAGTTACAGAAATGAAGAGTTTTGACAAGTTTCAAAACATTCCCTCAAGTTTTGGAATTTGTAAAGTCTCACTAATGAAACTTTAATTCCAAACCCTAGAGTTTTAAAAGTTAAAATTCAACCCTTATACTTTATAATATTATAAGTTTAATATATATATATATATATATATATATATATATATATATATATATATATAAGACAAGGCAGTCTTACCGTTAGTAGGCCTCATTCACGAAGCCGATCTATACGGGGGGGGGGGGGGGGTATAAGGTTACTGCCTATAAAATGGCAGTTTAATGGGTGTCCATTCTCACCCACCGCTTCCTTGACTGGTGGAGGGTCGTTAGCCGAACAAGTAGGATAGGATATTAATTCTCCCTTATTGAAAGTATAATGATAAATATAAAGTAACAAAACTATTATTAAAATTCCCAATCTTAGTTACTTTAGGAAAATGTGAAATGGTGCTAATCCATGAAATTACACTTTGCACCTTGTTAAGTCGTTAGTGGAACATGTGTGGTTAACCGAAACACTAATCTGGGACTAACAATGTGTGGCAAAGGGTAGCTTGATGTTAATCATAGATCAATGGAGCGTGTGTGGTTAACCGACACATTGATTATGTGATTTGTAACATTGAGTGTACTAAGCTAATTTACGTGGTTATTCACACCTTGTTTGTGATCCTCGACATCCCAGTGACAAACTTGAAGGGCACAATCGAGATTTAAACATGCCATTGAAAAGTTCAATGAATCTCAAAGGATCTAGGAATTTTAATTCAATTAAAACTTAATAATCTATTTCGTTTTTCATGGTGGAAATTGGTAAATCGTCATTTACCTACCTTCAAATATTTTACAATTGGATTACGGCATCCCTCTTCGCAATTGTAAAATATTGTGTTGGGTCCTATCCTTAATATTTCGTTTTGGGTGTTATATTAAGGATTTAAATCAACTAACTTGAATTTCTCCCTTATAGATGTATAGGTCAGGCAACTATGGTCTTCCCGAATCTGTTGGAAAAGGCTTTCCACATGAAGATGATATTCAACAATATCACACTTCACTTCCTCCACCTCCTCCAATTATTCTCCCTAACTCACAAGTTCAAAGACTTGAAAAGTTCAAGGTCACTCAAGCCCTATTGGCTAACAAACACCAAGATGGAAGGTCTATGTGTGCACATGTATTGGAGATGAAGTCACACATTGACATGATGGGAATGTTAGGAGTCGTTGTGTCGAGGAAGTTGGCTGTTGACTTGGTTCTTCAGTGATTTCTCGAGTCGTATAGTCAGTTTGTTAAAGATTACTATATGACAGACCGCGACGTGACCCTTATTGATCTTACCTATTTACTAATTGCTGCTGAATCTGCAATGATTTGGTGCACTGGTAATGCAAATGTGATTGAAATATCTGCTTCCCAAACTTCCATAGACATTGACAAAGGAAATATTGGAAGTCCAGAAAATATTTCTCTTTCCGAGAGAAAGGGAAAGGCTAAGTCTGAGATTGTCCTGTGTACCATTCCTAAAGAGTCCAGTTGTTTCTATTGCCAAGAGAAGGGACATTGGTTGCGAAGCTGCCGTATCTACTTGAAGGACCATAAGGATGGTAAAGTCAAAAAGTTTGACTCTGCTTCAGGTAAGTCCACTATCTAACTCTATTAAGTTCATATTTGGAGATTCTTAATACATGATGTGCCAGGGTCGCATTTTGATGTTTTGTAGGATCAAAGAAAAGAAAGGAAGCTTAAAAGAAGAGTGAGCTGAATCTGATCGTGAAAAGATCGATTTTGATCGCCTGATTCGATGATCGGTTTTTTGAGCTGCTTAAGAGTTGCGATAGATTACTTAGAAATTTGTAATAACATAGTTTTCATATGTAATTGCATTATAAGGAAAAGTTTTTCCGCATTTTATAAATAAATAAAAAGTTTGATTTTATGTTATCTTATATCTCCTTACAATGGCATTTGTGGAAAATTGATGTTTGTATTTTTAGCAATATGGATTTGATTCTTTTGTTTGTGGTAGTGTCTAAATTTACCAAATAAGGAAAGATTCTCATCACCCAAGTTTTAGTTGGATAGAAACTTGGAATCATGCAACTTGTATTGTATGATGAATGAAAACCTTCATCTTTGGGAAATTAAGACTAATTCCTTGTTCACATGTATATGTGAGTCAAGTGAAGGACTAGGGGATCGGGTACACTTGGTTGTGCGCTGATCAGGTCCACCATAAAGAACAATAAGACTATTCGTCATGATTTACTAAAGCTAGTAAATATGGTTATGCTTACAATATTAAGTATAATTCTGAGTCATTGAAAAGTCTCAATGTATAGCAGAACGAATAACAAGAATCAAAGTCGGCAGAAAAATAAAGGTTTCTCCAATCTGAAAAGATGGGAGAGTACTTGAGTATCATGTTTAATGATTATGAAAACCATATCACAATTTGATCCTCTAAGGACACCTTAGTGCATTTGTTTGGCTAAGAAGAGGAATCGGGAATTGTTGTATATTGAGTGACATATTAGCAAATGTAGAGTAAAATGTTTTCTACTCCTGTACATTTGAAACTGGTAATCTTTGATGTTTTGGATAAAACAAAGACCAACTAAGACCAATTGTGTGAAGTGTTTGTCTTGATAAGAAACCGCACTAACTCTTGAATATTTGTTTGTCAAGTAATGTTTCTTGACAAAGAGAATCTTATATGTCAAGAGGTCAGTGGGAGTCTTAACGGTATTGAAAAGTTTCAAGAACTAATCAAGAATAAACCTATTCTTAACCACTAGCACACGACTTGAGGTTTGTAACCTATCGTGTTAACATATTCTTGTTTACGTGGCCATTTCAGTTGGTTGACTATGCATGTGAGTTCTATGAGTTCTCAATTGTTTGCATAACAACTTGGAAGACAAGGTAGGCCATTGTGCTACCGAGTGGCAAGGAATTAATATTAGATAGGTTCAGTCCATATGATTTTGGATTTGTCACTAACCTTGTCTTATGATTATGGTTATGTCAATTTCACATGGATAGGAACACATACACCATAAAATCTAAGTGTCATAAGGTTTCTCTCCAATTTATGAAAATAATTACGAGGAAACACTTTCACTAAGTAGATTTTAAGGAGATAGCATTTGTGATATTTGCATTCTCAAATTCGATTATGATTACGACATCCCTCTTCATAGTTCGAATTGTGAGAAATGACAAAAGGTCTAAACATTGAGAACTTATTGTTGTAAGTTCTGAAATAGTTTAGACACAAATGTGAGCTATCTAAGGAAAGGTGTATGACTTTGAGAAGCCTAGATAAAGGCTTATCGAAGCATCTCGTATCAGAAATCTGAACTTTTGTAAGAAAGTCAATAAGTATTGATTTCTAGAAGTCGAGCTGATTTTGGATACATGTCAAAGCTAGTGGGAGCATAAGTGTTATGCCAGTAAGATAATAATTATTATGCTAGTGGGAGCATAATTATTATGGTAAGTGTTGCAAGTTAGAAATATTAATTATAGAAAACAAAGTTTCAATTCGCAAAGTTGCAGGGTTGAAAAGTTGTTTTTCTATATTTAAGAGAGAGGAACTTATACTTCATTTTTCTATACTTCATTTTTCAATTCTGAAAGCTTAGATGAGATTTTAATCAAATTTAGTCAAGGATTTATATGAATACCATGTTGAAATGCTTCAACATTGGAAATTCTATATATGGAAATATTATAGCAAAAGACTGGTCAAGTATCATGTCTTTATGTAAGAGATTATGAATCGTATCCCATATGCTTCGGGTATAGGATTGATTGCATATGCTATAATATTCACCTGTTCTAATTTTCCAAATGCCTAGGGCATTAAGAGGGAAAAAGGACTAGAACTAGATATGATTAAAGTTATTAAACAATTGCTAAGAACAATCCAAGGTTCGCCAAAGATTGGTTGCTTATGGATAGTTGGAAGTATAGTAATGAATGGACCATATTGGTATAATTCTGAATAGATAGGATTCTGTTAAAAATGGATAGTCATATGGGAATTATGGAAAAGTTTCCATAATGGGAGTTAGATATCAAGAATCTATGAGAAAGTTAGAAACTTTTATGCAAGAAGGGTGTTCAAAGGAACGTGCTTTGAATTTGAGACTTCATCTGCATGTAATTGTCTTGTAACAATCTCCAAAGGAATACATTGTACTACCGTTGGTCAAGTCTCTGTGACTTTTGGTACCTAGACATTACAAAAGGAATCTTTTCATAATAGTTTAGAACTAACACATTCTAATAGTGGCAAGAATTTGGTATTCTTACACTTAAAGATTTGGAATTGTGAAATGAGTTTAATTGGAAATCAAATTGATTTATTTCACAAAGTAAGGACCATAGGTAAACATAGTGTGCATGCTTGGAGCATTGGATAAATATTGTTTTAATTCAAGTATTAAGTTGATTAATCGAAACATTATACAATGAATAATGAGTAATTAATATGGTGATTGAATAAATGGTGTTTTATTTATGCTCAAACGTTTTGGGGCCATATAGGACTAGTATTATTCTTGTGTTTCACTTTGCATGTTTTGACTTCCAGAATAATAAGATTTATTAAAACTATCCACAGTCGATCATACGTTGGAAGTAAGTATGAAAGAAGACTGTCATGAGTTGGCCTGTAGATTGTCTAAGGCGCTAGACATAGCAAAAGTGTGCTACACCATTCATGAGTGCTCCTGAAATAAGATTTGAGTATTGGATTAACCCACACTCACCTGAATCACTTCATGGAATTTATCACGAGTGATTGTGAGACGATAATATCATATAATCTTCAAACTAAGATATATGAGTTGTTGACTACGAGTTGGTTGTGCATTGATGATACGAAAACGCATTAGTAACTTGATGTTATAAAACATATCGTTGTGCATGATTTAATGAGTAGTTAGTACAAGCATATAATGTCAGAGTTTATCTGTTCCTTTTATCCTAAGAGGATTAAAAGCGATATCTTGGGCCCCTCGATGATTTTGCTTTGACTATGTGTCGGGCCCGGTCAGAACTAAATTGATGTGTTCAGTTAAGTTATATGTCAAACAAATCGGAAATCGGGAAACAAACTGCTGGACAATAAGTATGACATTGTTCCATGCAATTGTCCGGCGGATATCTTGAGAACAGAGGAATATATGATCCCTTATCTAAAGGACGAGTCACTGACTAGGTAAGAGTTCGACAACGGCTTTTGAAAGTTTACGATTGCTAATTCGGATCCTAAAGTTGCATTCGCAGTTATAGTTATTAGACTTATCCAAGTGGGAGACTGTTAGATTTGGTGTCTAAGCCCATAACTATAACTGGGATGTACTTGACCCAATTGTAGCATGGTCCTTTTGGGCTGCCTTCATCAGTGCAATTTGATAGGATGGACTTTCGAGAATAAGGTTATTTATGATTTATTAATATATTACAACTATAATATATTAATATGAAATCATATTATTTAATTAGTATTGATCAAGAATTAATTTGGAATTAATTTAGTGATCAAAAGAGACTAATTAAATATATGGGTATTGATTGTGTAAATCAATGATTCTAATAGTGTGGGCTAATGATCCCTGGTTATTTAGGATGGGTTAAACCAATGAGATAATCCATGGATAGTCCATGGAGGTTAACCAATGGAGCCTAAGTATATGAAAGGTCATTAGGGTTTACAAAGTGTAACCTCTAGCATTTGTCACACTATAAATAGAGTCCCCTAGAGCCAAAATCGATTGCCCCATCATTCCAAGAGAGTGATACACGATTTTTAGCACCTATTCTCTCAAGCCTCCTCTTGCATATGGTGTTTGTGAACCATTAGAGGCATCACACTTGAGGTGCTCAAGCTTTCAAAGGTCAAGAACTACAAGTCCTACTAAGAGGTAAGTTATCTAACTAGTTATATTGTTTAATTGTTCAATTGTATGCTAGTTAGGGACAATGCTTTGGAAAAATGATAATGCATGTATAATTAGAGAAAACATAGATCCAAAGCATTTAGGGTTGCATGTGCACCATAGGAGTATTATAGTGCTCAAAACCCAAGAATATGTACACTAGTCGTACTGATGTCCGAGTGAAACCTTAATTTTTAGGGTTTATGGAGTATTTAAGCATCTTTATGGATCATTTACCCTCATATTTTCAACCTCCAAGCCCTTGAGTCATTTTTGGAAAACCCTAACCCCATAAGAGAGTGTTTTGAGCTAAAAGTGTGTTCTTTGTGTGCTTAAGGAAGAAGGAGTTGCATTAAGGAGCTTAGAAGTTGAAGCAAGCTTGTGGATCGTGGATCATCACCTTATTGGGAAGCTCCAGAAGGTAAAAAGTTCCCACCTTGATGCTTTGTTTGCTTGGATCTCATTTTGGTAGCTTTTTGATGTTCTTCTTGTCGCAAAAGTTCCATTTCTATGCATGTTCGGTTTTGGACGTTTTGGGTGGTCCTTTCAGACCCTAGGAAGGGTTTTAAGCCATAAAAATGACGCCCCTTTAGCTAGTTTGGCTCCATGCTTCTTGTAGAAGGTCTTAATGGATTAAGACCTTGCATTAAGGACTTTTTGGACATGGAAAGTCATAAAGTTAGGGACTTTATGACTCTAGTATACCTCTAGACCTTGGATCTGAAGTGTGAGCTCAAGTGCTTAAGCCATTAAGCACTTAATGAAGAAGTTGGATCTACGAGGGTACACCCTGCGTAGATTGGTGTACGCCCCACGTACCCGGTCAGCCACCCCGATGGTGGTTTCTGCAAAGCCTTCTGTATGATGCACGTACCACCGGAGTATGCCCCACGTACTCGCATGGATCAACTGAGTTAACTCGGTTGGGTTGACTCGGGTGGGTTTATGGACTTTGACCAGTTGACTCTGAGTTTGACCATGTTTGACCAAGTTTGACTTTTGAGGGTATTTTGGGTATTGTTGGGATTTTGATGGAATTGGTCACTTGGTGGTTGTAGGCATTTGAGTGAGTGCTGAGATTCGGAGTCGGACCTTATCAGTTCTGTTCAGCTTGTGACGTAAGTTTTACTCACTATACATTCGGGTCGAAGGCACCAAGGCCGACCCATTGATTTGATAACCTGATATTGATGATATGCTGAGTATGGAATAGATTTGCATGCTAGAATTGATATGCTAGTTTTGTAGATCTGTAGGACTACCTATGATACTGTAGGATTATCTATGTATGTTATTATCCGTTATATGTCGACATATTGTGTGGGTAGGGTTGAGGTTGTACTGCTCAGTGTTGTAGACAACAAACCCTGGAGCAAACCATATATGAGATGAGGTTTGGGGAGGGCATGCCAGACTCATACTGAGGGATCATGAGCATTCTAGATACGAGATGAGGGCCGAGAAGGGCATGCCAGACTCGCACTGAGGGTTTAGTAGTATTCAGTCTGAGGACTGATCAGGTCAGGGAGAAATCCAGACATAAGCTGTGGATTGAGGGCAATCCAGATTTATGTTGTGGACTCAGGGGTAATCCAGTCTGTTAGCTATGGACCCATTGCATGCTATTATTATATATGTGCTATTTACTTGTGTATTGGTATTTTGGGGGAACTCCCTAAGCTTTGGGCTTACAGTTTTGGATTATGTTTCAGGTACCTTAGAGGATCGCGGGAAGGCGAATGCGTGATCGTGCACCTCATCGAGCTTTATTTTTATGATTTTGGGAATACTGTGATATTGAACCTGTTTTTGGAAACTATTTGTAAACAATGATGATTTATGGGTGTTTTAAAAAGTTTAAATTTTTCATGAACTTTATGGATGTTATAGGAGTCGAGCATTGCAGTCACACAGTGAGGGGATTTGAGTTCCATCAGTTGACGTCATAGGTATGTGATGTATTCACTTCCTTAATGCTCTTATTAATCGTGTTTATGATTGTATGATTTTATGTGAGATGCTATATGTGGTTTATCTAAGTCTCCACCAAGAAATTAGAGCTCTCTTCATGATGGTCTAGACATTTTATCTTGAGAATATTCATATGCCATTTTGCATACCAAGGACTGTGTTTAGGGGATTTCGGGTGAGACATTTTTGGATTTTGATGTGGGAGGCATCAGCCATCATCAGAACAAGCTTAAAGTGAGAAAATATCAGAAGTCGATCTGATCTTTGGTGGTATAAGCAAGAATTCAAGGAATCCGCAAGGTGGGCATGCCGGGTTTGAATGCAGGATATCTAAAGGTTCTTCATAGTTTCAAGGCGATGAGGAATGGGTTGATCGTGGGTATAAGTGTCACAACCCGAAATTTCTGTCCTGTAAAGTCAAACACAACAACCAAAGGTCAAATTTATAGGTTTTTAAGCCTAGTATAAGTCAGGGTTGTGTGTTAGGAAGTGAACCACTAAGGAAATGAGTTAGGAGTATTGCATTCGGGCCATAAATCTCATCAAGTGAGGTTCACGGCTGCAAACCATATTCATGGCCGTGAACCCTCCTTAGGCTGTGAACTCACCCTATATATATATATATATATATATATATATATATATATATATATATATATATATATATATATATATATATATATATATATATATATATATATATATATATATGTTTGGGTCATTTATCCTTCATTTCTTCTTTCTTGGCCGTGAACCACCCCATTCTCTCTCAAGTATCATACTCCAGAACACCCTTTTCTTCCCTTAAACACTCCTTTTCTTTTGCATCTCTTTGGTATACTACGAAAGGCCTTTAAACACTCACCAATCAACAAGATCTCCAAGTATTCTTCGCATCTTTTGGACCGTGAACCCTTCATAAGGGCCGAGAACCCTTCAAACCTTCATAAGTGCCGTGAACCCTTCAAACCTTCAAGGGCCGTGAACCCTTCATAAGGGCCGTGAACACATCAAGCCCAGCCGTGAACTCCCTTTCAGCCTCCTAACTTGCTTCTAACACTCCTTTGGAGAGTTATTCTTGCTTCCTAGGTTGTTTCCTAGACAACTTTGTAGATATATTCACTAATTTCATGCATATATGTATCATAATATGCTATTTAGGACTCGTTTGTGCTCCGGGACTTTGTTCGTGAGTATAACATCCTTATTCCAGTCTTCAATCGAATCACTTACATAAGGTGATTTCATACCCCTATAATGTACATTTTTAAATGATTTTAAATGCTTTTTAAGGGGGGGGGGGATACTAGTAAAACACAATAAATCTTGTGTTTATAAATGTAATTTTACTTATTTCGTTATCTTGCCATCAAAATGAATGAGAACATGAAACTTGTTAAAACATGGAAACAAACTTATAAACTATGATAAATATAGTTTATGGAACAAATGGATCTTTTTACAAAACTATCAGTTGTTTATATAAAGGTTTTCGCATTATTACTTGTAAAGTCGTTAATCTAGTTTGTGAGACGCGTCTTCGATGCTTAGTTAAGTACCAGTAGAAGTCCACCTTTATAAACCAGAGTCTCCTGGATGGAGAGCGTGAGTTTGTGTATAGATCTATATGGGATCGAATATCCCTCACCTCTACTGTTAGCTACAGTTGGACCGGCAGGTCTGCGGGTGAGAAACGTCATAAGCGATATCGACGTCCGATTCTCTTCATATCAATCAATATGGTCATATAACTCACAAGGAGAAATAAAGATATATTTACGTAGTAATATACTTTTCCTAAACTTTCACAAGGGATATTAACTGTATGATACTCAGTATATACAATAAGGTTAGATAAAACTGAAGTCCGGTAGACAATGGAATGTGCGACTTCCGCCTTACTTCCTGTTCCTTGTTTGGTTGTGGGCTTAGGGCAGATTCACCCATTCAACTGTCTGTTCGATCTTGGTTATATACAACTCGTATGTATTAAGTGATCATAGGAGGGTGTATCACCAGTCGGTTTTAATTACACTTGTACTTTTCGATCAACAAAACTAGATATCGGTTTTATAGAAAATAGATATCATTGAAGTAAGTATATTAATTACACTTGTACTTTTCGATCATGGAACAATTAAGACTACCAGTCGGTTTTATAGAAAATATAGGATTTTCTATGGTAAACATCGTTATTTTAAGGTAAACAGTTTTCGATAGAACTTTCTGAAATCAATAACATTTATTACTGAAATCATTGTTTCACAATAGAGTTAGTGAAACTAGAAACTTATTTATAAAAGGGTTTAATACTTCTTATTAAACTAGTATAACATAAATGACCTTAAATGGTTAATTCTATAATTCCTTAGTTTATACATTAGAGTTATATATAATTAATATATACGATAGGAATTGGAATATGTGACTTCCGCCTTACTTCATGTTCCTTGTTTGGTTGTGGGCTCAGGGCAGATTCATACATTTAACTGTCTGTTCGATATTAGATTATATATAACTAGTATAAAATAAGTAATTATAGAAGAAACTATTGTGGTTACCATTTTATTAAAGGAAATATATGATTTTCTTAAGGAATATTTTCATCAAATAATAAAGAACTATTAAAGTTAACTCCGTAAGCACCTGGTGAATACGTCAGGGTTATATACAATGAGGATCTAACAAACAATGGAATGTGTGACTTCCGCCTCATTTCCCGTTCCTTGTTTGTTTGTGGGCTTAGGGCAAATTCACACAATCGATCGTCTGTTTGATCTATATTGTATATAACTTGTATTCATGAAGTACTCATAGAAGGAATTGTAAGAGTCATTTTTACTTATTATTCATCACATCAGAAAATATAGGATTTTATGGAGGAACAGGCGAACTTTTCTAAAGAACTTAGAGTATACTTTTTATAGAAAAAATACTTATGAACTCACCATCTTAAATGCTGATCCATACTTTCAAAAAAACTTGTATTCTCAGGAAACCTATAGACAGGTTCACGCACAGGGATTCAGAAGATGGAGCATAGTAGCTTCATGTCTTTGTTTTGTTATTTACTTTTGGAGTCAATAATTTGTGAATCAAATGCAATGTAAACACTTTAATATTTATACAATGGTTGTGGTTGCTTGTTTTACTATTCTACATTTTTTGTGATACTGAGCATGACGTCCTCCGCCCTCGAACGTTTCCGCCATTCCGGTTTGGGGGTGTGACAATAAGGTCAGTAGTCATCAAGTTTATGGGAATATTAAAACTCGAGCTGGTGAAAATTTGTCGCGATTTATAGGTATAAAGGATTGTTTAGAACGCAAGTGTCGGATGGGTATCTATTAAATTCATGTCTTCTGGATGCAAGGGTGGTACTCGCATCAGGGGATTTAAGGAAAGGATCTGGTAGAAACTGGTAGTCCCCACTTAGGACAACAAAGTCAGAAGTCAGGAGCACTTGTATCGCTCAGGAGGGATGTCAACTGATTGTTGATAGACTTTGAATCGATTACTACTGTTGGTAGGGAAAGAGCCGAAGTGCACCATTACTCCAGGGTGTGAGTGACAAATTAATTGCACATGTTTGTTCGGATGTTTGGATTGTCGAAAGGATTTAAATGGACATTGATAGAAATATATAGAGTGCATTGATTTTTTCGTTAAGTGGGTAGTTAGTTTGGTAATCCGTCTGTTCTGGTCAAGGGTTATAGTTCTTTTTCATGAGCTGAAGTGACTTAGGGATTTCGAGTTGTATCATGGGAAGTACTTGGGATTATTGTGCTCGTTGAGATTTTAGGAGGTGTACATCTGGTTTTGGAATGTGTGTGATCACTAAAGATTGGTTAGTAATGGAATGCTAGTTCTTGTTAGCTTAGGTTGTTGACAATTTGAATTATAAGGTTGTGAGATGGATTGGGAATCCATAAACTTTGTGGATTGGAAGAGCGTAGTTGAATCCAAGTGGGGGAGAGTCGTTTGGTCTAAGGGTTGCACAAGAATGGATATCTAGGTTTCATTACGCATTAGTAGTGACGCATGGTGGGTATGTGGGCAGGAACAGGTTAAGGGTTGTGTTAGGGCCTCTCTACCTGTTCTTGTCTGATTAAGGCTTCGGGGTTCGAAGCATAACCTAAACACCTGGTTGGGGTATAATCGGATGCGGGTTCGACTCAAGATGATTACGGTTGGTATAGTAGATGGACGGTAAGGCCATTGGTGGGACCATGACAGTATGGAAGTGTTGTAAGACTGCGGGGTAGCCATAGCATACACAAGGATGATAGGCTGTCGGGGAAGTGCTGTAAGTCTGCGATGTAGTCGTAGCATTCACCAGAATGAGGTAGGCCATTGTAGGAGTAGTCGTTAGACTAAAAGTGGATCAGCGTATGCCTGTGTCAAGGCGGACAATATTGTCGTAGGATTACTCTTTGTTTGGAATGAGGATCGTTAGATCCGAGGCGAGGCTAGGCCTGTATAACACTCGATTGGGTGAGACCCGTAGGTGATGCCCGTTCGTTTGTTCAGATTGGGTGAGACGCGTGGGCGAGGCCTGTTCATTTGTGCAGATTGGATGAGACCTGTGGGCGAGACCCGTTTGGTTGTGATAGAGTGGGTGAGACCCGGTGGAGATTGGATTGAGCAAGGTATTGGATCACGTTTAGGTTGGGATGAATCTATGGTCAATTGGTAACTGTGTGGTTGTTAGGCTGGGGTAGCCTTTATTAGTTAGACTCTTAGTCGGAGCCTTATGGCGGGACCAGCTGTGAGACTGCCAGTCTCCACGGTGGATTGGGGATTTTATATCTCGGTTTAGTGGAAGGTCGTCGTGGAATCGGAAGATTTTAGATAGAATGCAAGTGTAAATATTTGGATTTCGGGATGCAAGTTATGTTCCCAGTTAACACAAGGGGTTGAGACTCGCGTTGGGAGCTACCTTTGTGTATATGAAAGATCTTTTCAACATCAAGGTATGGTTATGATTCTGTCTGCCAAAAGTGTCGTCTAGATGATTTCGGACCGAAATGATTTCTTTCAGTTCAGATTGCAGAGATAGGTCATATTTATAGTATTATAGAATGTCGGGAAGTCGGATAAGGTATTGGATTCTTGGATCTGAACTGAGTGGTGATGACTGTCCTTCATTGGTTAAGGTTAGTGGGAGCAGGCATTCATTCGTCGTAAGTATGCGAGTTATGCTAAGAATAGGTTCGATATTGGAAGGTCACCGTACGATGGGGTCGACTTTCATCAGGGATCTGGAAGAGTTGGTCGGATCTTCTAATTGCCTAGAGAGTAGCAAGGAGTGATTTCAAGGATGAAATCTAATTTAAGTGGGAGAGAGTTGTAACACCCTGTTTGGAATCGTTTCATAATTCGAGGCCGTGAACCGATGACCAGTTATCATAAGGCTTTGGGACTTGAGGGAAAGAGAGATTTATACCCCTTTGGATGTGGGTAATGTAGATTAGGTGATTCGAGAGTTCGGTTGGTGCTTTGGACCCAATGGTATAACCGTAAAGTGATATTTCCAGCCTTTTATGAATTTTGGATTTAATTTCAGAATGTTTTAAGTCAAAGGAGAGTTGATAGGGCGGTGGAGATTCTCATTACCTTTCCGTGGATATAAGGATTTTCAAAATCGGAGTTGAAAGGAAGAAGTTACGACCGTTTGAAGTTTGGACAATTTTTGGGTTAGGCACATACGCTGATCATACGGGGAGTACGCTGGGCGTACTAGGGCATCCCTAGTACGCTGGGCATAAATTGAGTACGTTGGGTGTACGCGATTAGTGCCCAAACCCTATTTTGTGGTTTGAGCCCTATTTAAGCTCCTTAACTTCCCCAAACCCATTCCATTCTCAGCCTCCACCTCTCCAACACCCTCACTTGAAACCGTAACCCTAGTTTGAGCCTTGTGAGCAAAAAGAAGGTGTTTTTAAGTGCTTTGGAGTGTTTTTGGTGCAGTTTGGAGAATAAGGAACTCAATGAAGAAGATTTGGTTGCATTGGAGCTTCTAGATCTAGACCTATTTCACCTTGATCTTTCTCCTGGAGTTATAAAGTTTGAATCTTAATGATGAAATTGTTAGATCTAGCTTGTTTTGGGTGTTATGAGCTTTTGGCCACTTTAGTACATAAAGTTTAGATCTTTAAAGTTTGTGACCTTGTTATGGATAAAGTTGGAAACTTTATCCATTTTAACATCATATTGATTCAAATATAAAAGCTTGAGACTTGGATATAATGGATTAAGTTGGAAAAGATGCATATTTGGTCACTTTGAGACTTAAAGGCTAGATCTTGGTTGGTTGGACCATTCTAATGGATAAAGTTGGAAACTTTATCCATTATGGAGTTATTAGGAACCATAAAAATATCATCTTGATGGGTTTTGATGAATCATGCTTAAGTTGATGTTCATATTATTAGTTTAGATGGATAAAAAAGGGTTTTGGGTCCCATTCAGACATGCAAAGGAATAAAGTTGGCAACTTTATGGATTAAGACCTTATTTAGAGGTTAGATATGAGTTTAGACATTTTGGTCTTAAGCATTAAGTTCTTAATATGAAGTTTTGGTCATCTGATGAGTACGCTGGGCGTACGTATGCGTACTCTCAGCGTTATGCAATAAGTCCTCGTCCTTGAGCTTTAGCGAGTTGTAACTTGTGCTTCAAGGGGCAGTACACGGGGCATACGCAGGGCGTACTTGCGAGGTCTTCTTTTGGGCCTTGGATCTTTTGGAGTTTGGTCCATGGGTTATTGGATAAGATATGAGAAGGGTAAAATGTTCTTTTACCCATTGGAAGTATAGAATATAGATTGAACCTTGGATTTTGGGAAACGACCTTAATTATTGATTAAGATATTTGATTATGTCCAGTGTGAGGTTTCCGGTGGCAGCAACGCGTGTGTCTCGGTTTATCTTAGATTAAGGTGAGTCTCCTCACTGTGTTTGGCGAGTCGAAGGCACCAATGCCAACCCATGATTTATTAGGATTAGGATGCTAGTTGTTTGTGTGAATCTTGCATGTGTAGTATGTTATATGTATACCGGACGGGGTCCGATGCCAGACGGGGCCTGATGACTGTACTGTATACTATTTGTCTTAGTGATTCTTGCATGTGTTTTATGTTTCTGTATGAATGTCGGGCGGGGCCTGATGTTAGGCGGCGCCTGATAAATGTAATGAGGTGGGGCCCATTTCATGTTATTGACAGATCTGTTCCGAATGGGGCTCGATGCCGGGTGGGGACCGATGGTTGTTGGGCATGACCCACTGTATGTTGATATTTATGGTATGTGGTATTTTAGGGAACTCACTAAGCTTTGTGCTTACGGTTTTATGTTTATGGTTTCAGGTACTTCCGGTACAAAAAGGGAAGGGCCCAACGTGACTGCACTACATCCACCCATGTTTTCGCAACTTATGATCATTCAAATGATTGAAAAGGCCAAATAGTATTTATGGTTGAATTATAAATGAAAATTTTACCTTAAAATTGTTGGGATGCTACATCATTTCGGTTAGATCTATTGGTACCTCACCCTTTGGGTAAAGTTACGAGGAAGAAGGAATGCAATAGATCTAGATTTGGTTATGTGTTTCCCTTGGAGGTGTATATTGTGGTATTTCATTAAATATGATCATAAGGGGGAGGTGTATGTGGACTGGGTAAGATAGCATGAGAACACTTGGTTTGAATTATTGACATGGTACTTATTTGGTTTATAACCTTTGAATTGGAACAAGAGTACAACCACCTATCCTATTCTCTGGTTGTATGCGGCCATGTTTTCATCTGATTTTGAGTTGGTAGCAGCCTGTACTGTGAAAGGAATTATGCGTTATAGAGGTGTATGGCTCGCGATGTGTTTAGTTAGTGTTTGGGAGGAATGTTGATTGGGTTCCTGCAAGTAAAGGGTTGATAATTGAGTATCTTTAGGCCCCTATGGTGCTGCTCGTGAGTCTTTAGGCCAATGTTGGGTATCGGTTCTGAAATCTCGAGTCATAAAGTTCGTTGTAAATGTCTCGAGTGATTTCTTAGGTGGATGTACACCTGAATTTATGAGGGATTTGGATGAAACGTGGGATTCTTTGATTTACCATTATTATGCTTGTGGGAGCAACGGGTTGGTGATGACTTGGAAGGAAGTGAAGTGTATATTTAAGGTTTTTGGGCATAATTTCTGAATTTGGGATTGGATGGCATTCATGATCGGGATATTTTGAGTACTCTTTTTGCATGATTTGGTGGTGTTCCTAGTCCGGGAACTAGGGGTAAGTATGACGTATGGATGATCATTAGTCTTAGGGTATGGTTTATGAAGCTTAGACTGATGGGTTCATGGTTGTGGGGAGTATATTGATGGAGTTAGTTTGTGTTTGTAGTTTTGAGAGTTCCCGGTTTGAGTGGTTTTCACTGGAAGTTGGGTTTTTCAATTACGGAGAGAAAGATAGTGGCTACGGTTGAGTATCTTCAAGTTATTGGTTTGTTTGTTAGCAGTTGTAGGTTTTTGTGTAGTCTATAGAGTTCTCTTTATAAGATTCCTTGATTTCTAAGTGGTTAACGGAAGGTTATGGAATGTGTTGGCATTATTTTCAAAGATCCTAACCAAGACAAATTTCGAGGATGAAATCCAGTTTAAGTGGGGGACAGTTGTAACATCCTGTTTTGAAAAGTTTCTTATTTTGGGATTGTGGACAATAAATGGATCAATCAAAAGCCTTGGGCTTCAAGGGAATGGGGTTTGGACCATATTGGATGATGATAATGTTGGATAAGTTATTAAATCCTTCGATTTGTGCTTGGAAGAAAAATGGTAAAATGGGAAAAGTAATATTTTGGGCTTCTTGCATGGATTATGGATTTATTTCGACATGTATTAAGTCAAAAATAATTTCTAAGGTTGTGGGGATTGTCAATACCTTTCCGTGCATATAAAGAACGCCAAAAACAGAGTTGACACGAAGAAGTTATGACTGTTTGAGGTTGGAGTGCAATTGGGTGAAAACCCGTTTCACGGGGTGAGAAGTAATTCTCACGATGTGAGAGTCCTCATGAAGTGAGAATATATTCTCACGACATGAGAATTGTGCAACCCAAAGCCCATAAATTTTTAGGGTTTTAATTGCATTTAAAGGTAAAGATTCATGTTTTAGGGTATTTTCTTAGCCTCCATCATATCTAGAATCTCTTAGGAGAAACCCTAGCCTTCGTTTTCAGGATTTGAGCCTCCCCTCTCCTTTCTCATCCATTTTTCATAGTTTTTCGTGATTTTGGAGCAATGTTTTCATGCAATATTGATCCTTGAAGCTTGGCAATTGAAGATCTCAACTTTCATCCACCTTCTAGACCTTTGTAAGTTATAAAGTTCCAAGCTTTATTGCATTTCATCTTTGGATCTAAGTGTATTTGGTGTTTTGGTCCATTTTAATGAGTTTTGAGTGAGTTGGGAATAAAGTTTGCAACTTTATTACTCTCCAAGGTCCCAAGAAAATTGTATGTTTCAGATCTAGACTCCAACACCTTTTGATCAGTTTAGAATGTTTTCTTGGACCTCTTGGACTACGAAAATTATGATCTTTTGCATTCCCTTGTAGCCATGCAAGTTATCTTGATCCTTTAGTCCATTTTAGAGTAATAAAGTTTAGATCTTGAATGATTGTGGTATTATTATAGATAAAGTTGGAAACGTTATCCATCTAAACATCATGTTGATCTAGATCTAAAGGTTGGAGATTTAGACTTAATGGATTATGTTAATAAAGATGCATTTTGGGTCCCATTGGGACTTAAAGTCCACATCTTAGTGGTTTGGACCTTCCTAATGGATAAACTTAGAAACTTTATCCATTAGAACCTTGGGAAGGATCAGATCTGAGCTTTGGAGCTCTTGAAATCGGAAGAAAATGGATTAAGCTCGTTTGAGATGTTCAGACCAGTCCCCACGACGTGGCAACTGGGTAATCATCGACTATTTTGACATTTGGTGCCCACGACGTGGCAAAGAAAGGCCACGACGTGGAGAGCTGTTGGCAATTTTGACCTTAGCTTTGACCATTGGCTTTTTGACCAATTTGACATTTGGTCAAACTTGGGTAGATTTGAATATTTTGTTAAGGATTTGTCTCAACTTTTTTTAGGAAGCTTGGGTTAGCTATGCTACCATGGATGATGTGCATCACACTCTACATGGCATACCACGATTGAAACTATGCACTCTCCCAATGACTTAATTTAATGCCATTGTAGTAGGTCATTCATATATATATATATATATATATATATATATATATATATATATATATATAACATGTCTCCAAGACACTAATCCATGCATTGACAAACCATTGACCAGGGATTAAAATTGCCAACCCCTCAAACGGTTATGGCCAAGGTCTGAAGCAGAAAAAATTTACTATTTCTATCTCCTTCCACGTTTAATTTATATATATATATATATATATATATATATATATATATTAAACGTGGAAGGAGTTAGAAATAGTAAATTTTTTCTGCTTCAGACCTTGGCCATAACAGTTTGAGGGGTTGGCAATTTTAGTCCCTGGTCAATGGCTGGTCAATGCATCGATTAGTGTCTTGGAGACATGTTATGTTACTCTATCACCGCAACCTCCACCAATCCTTTTCCTACAAATATCACCGGTTGGCAATTTTAGTCGATAATCTCAATTCCTTTTGGATTTCCTCCTCATTACTCTCACTTTGGAGGATTCCTTTTTCTGGAATCGATGAAGCTAATCAACTTTTTTTTTTGGAAACGAGATGAAGCATATCAATTTCTTTTTCATGGGTGGTTCCTGTGTAGTAAGTCTTTTTATTTTTATGAATCATGAACCACACTGATTCATTTTCTGGAATCGATGAGTATAAAATCTTCACGACCACCGTGTTAGCCATCTGTGACAATCAGGTTTTACTTTAGAACCACAATTCCTTGAATATCCGTCTTCCTCATCCTTTGACAATTAGGGTTAAATCCAGAGATAGAGGGCATAAATCGAACCTACGGGGGGTTTCGCTTCCTGTGATGTCCCAAAAATCCATGGAAAAATTTTCATTTTTAAAACATTAATCCGTATAACATTTTGTTCCCAAAAACATTCAAGATGAAAAATAATATTTAAACATCAGAGTAAAAGTCATAAACAACTAATGCGGAATAACTCTGGGGGATGCTGTGTAGACACGCGGGGACCTTCCCTTTTGAATTGGATATACCTGAAACCATAACCATAAACTGTAAGCACAAAGCTTAGTGAGTTACCCAAAATATCACATACCATACATATCATTGGGCCTAGCCCGCACATTGGGTCCAACCCATAATAATGGTCCTAGCCCGCACATTAGACCCAACCCATAATAATAGGCCTAGCCCTTCAAAATCAATTGGCCCAACCCAATAGACAATTAGGTCTAAGCCTTCATTCAATGAGCCTAGCCCAACATACAATGACCCTAACCCTCTCATGCAATTGGGCCCAACCCTACATGTATGTTTATGTGCCCAACCCAACATACCATGCAAGAGTCACAAAGACAGCTAGCATTCTACATAACACATTCCAATGGGCCGAAATTGGTCCCTTTGACCCATGAGTATAGTGAGGACACTCACCTCAATCCGATGTGAAAAAAACACTCACTCGAGCTACTGCTACCCCGACTTCTCACAATGAACATATCCAAGATAAATCCTAATCAATAATTAGGGTAATAACCCACTACCAAGAGTCCAATTCTTCTTCTATCATACTAAGGGTAAAAGACCATTTTATCCTTCCCATACTTGACCCAACAATTCCTGGCCCAAAACCCAAATGTCCCAAAAGTGAATCTAGTGAGTACGCCCCACGTACGACGTGTTGAATCCCAAAACTTCATTCTAAGCTCTTAATGCCTTTAGATAAAATGTCTAACTTCCAGATCTGATTCAAAGGGACGTCTTAAGTCATAAAGTTCATGACTTTATGACTTAGCATGGATTAATGGTGTCCAAACCAAATCCCTATATCCATATATTCACCAAAAAGCCACTAACTCATGCATGGAAGAGACATACCCATGAAGATTCAATTTTTATGACTTAATGATCTCATAAATGGCTAGAAATGAGGCTCAAAGGTTCTCGAGTAACTTCTACTCACAAGATCCAAGTGTAACAACCCGTAATTTCAAATCAATTGAAGTTGAAACTTATTCGAATAAAAGCCTAAGCTACAATCGTATGCAAGTAAATCCATATCATAGCATTAATACCATAGGAACTTGAATACCTTAAGAACATGTTTATTTAAGTTATTTTATATACATACCTTGTAAATCATATTTATTTACAAGTTATGAACACTTATATTGAAACTATATATTTCTAACTCAATATGATAAGTTTAAAGAGTTAACAAAGACGGATGGATTGAAACCTAAGCTAAATTAGAGTAGTATAAATGAACATAAGTTAAAATATCAAGGGTTTAAAACATAAATAACCCTCATAAATGAGTTTTCACCCAATGTAATCAATTCAATATAGGGGTTACGGAATTGGAATTAATTCAATATGAAGTTTACGGATTGTAAATGACACCAAAAAGGGTGTTCACCTTTGCATAAAACCAAAAACCCCTCCATGAATTAACCTAGGTACCAAAACACCCCTTCTAGAATATCCCTTGACCGTTAACCCTCCTTTCCCTTGACCATGAACACAATAAGAATTGAAAAAGCAACCGTAAACCCTCTTCCTTAGCTTTAAGGTCTGTAAACCCCTTCACCATTTAATATTTCTAGATCCGTAAACACTTCATTATTTTGGAGTTTAGTACCGTAAACTCTTCAATTCTTATCCCATTTAACTTCCCAATGAGATTAAATCCGTAAACATTACATTCACCGCTTAATGAGTTCCTTCATATTTAAGTTACTTCCATATTTAAAGAGCAAATGAATTAATTTACACATTCAAAAAACGTAAACACCTTCATTTTCTCTCAAATTTGCAAAGCTTATTCATTTCATATGCTCTCAAATATCAAAGTATTCACCCAGTAAACCTTCAAACTTCGTAAGAAAACTTAAGTCATTTCCCAGGAAATTCTTCACTGTAAGTAAGTATTAATTCATATTACTTAGTGTTTATGAAACACTTGTGTTATAAAGATCATATTATTCACACACTATTGTGTGTTTAAAATCATTAGGATTACAACATCTTTTCCCGTAATCTAGCTCGAAGTCACCAATTTCATCCCGATATCTAGTCAAAAACACGCACACAAGGTGAGTTCATACCCCTGCGTTTTTACTATGTTTCACTGTTTTAGGGGGGAATACAAGTCTAACACAAGAATATTGTGTTTACAAATAAATGATTTTTAAATATTTTTAAAATGACTTTAAATGTTTTATAAACTCTTTTAATTTATATTTTGCCAAAATTATATATATATATATATATATATATATATATATATATATATATATAATGTATTTATTTGTATAAATAAGATTTAAAGGGCTTAGGACTGATAGTTCGCTTTATTTCCCTTTTCCTTGTTTGGATGTGGGCTCAGGGTAGAATTATTTGTCCGAATGTCGTTTCAATTTTAATTATATATATATATATATATATATGTGTGTGTGTGTGTACATATATATATATATATATATATATATATATATATATATATATATATATATATATATGAATATAAAAGTTAATTCAATCAGATTCATATTCCCTTTGTAACATGTCGAGCAAAGGGTATACTTTCATGAATATTACATATCAAGTAGAAAAGACATAAATTATAATAGGTATAATTTATGAAATTCTCAAACTATTTTCACGAACTAGTTATACAAAGTTTAACAGATTACTCTTGTACAAATACTTTACAGTCAAGAATACTAGAGAAATATCATACTATCAGTTTATCATTTGTTTAATAATGACTTTTTATCATTTGTTATATATACGTAATCGTCAATATGCTTTTTGTGAGACAATGTTTAGTTGCTTATTCATTTAGGCAATATAGTTAAAGTCCTGATATTATAACCAGAATCTCCAGACAGAGAGCGAGACAAATGTGTATAGATCTATACGGGATTGACAATCCCGCACTCAGACTGTTAGATATAGTTGGGCAGGCATGCCTATGAGTGACAAATGTCGTTAACAGTTCTGACGTCTACAAAGCGTCTTATTGGGCCAACTAGTCATAGTATGGTTATAATAACTCACCAAAAAGATATGAACAAATACGATGAATGTATAATTAATTAAACCAAAGAGTACGAATACATAGTACTAGTTTTACAATAATATAATTTACAATATTACATTAAAATTTACAATTACAGCTGGTGGAGCCCGACATACTCACTTTTACAGGATTTTCAAATATTACAATTACAAAACTTATAAAATATAAACAATACAGAAAACATCCTTTTATAGTTTTATTGAATTAAAGCTATGTTATACTACTTTATAGTTTTATTGAACTGAAACTAAGTTACATTATTTTATAGTACAACAATACTCACACATACCAGTTTTATGGGATTAAAACTACTTTTCAGTTATATTAGAAATTGTTGGATTTTCTGGAAACAAATACGATTGTTTACACGCCGATGTGATTAGTTAGTGGATACATTGGGTTATATACAATGAAGATCCGATAGACAGTGGAATGTGTGACTTCCGCCTCGTTTCCTGTTCCTTGTTTGGTTGTGGACTTAGGGCAGATCCACCCATTCGACTGTCCATCCGATCTGAATTATATATAACTTGTATAAACTAAGTAATCATATAAGGAACTTGTATGGTTATTACTTAATAAGAAAATATAGGATTTTATGGAGAAACACACAAACATATTTCAAGGAACAAAGAATTACTTTCTAAAACAAAATACTTATGAACTTACCAACTTAAATGTTGATACTCTCTTTTTCAAAACACTTGTATTCTCAGGGAACCAGTAGACAGGTACAACCCAGGATTTTGAGAAGACGGAGCAGTATAGAGTCATGTCTTCTAGCTTTTGCTATATAACTTTTGATGTCATATATACAATGACTTGAATACTTATGTAAAACTTATACTTTATTAATGCAATGGTTGTTGTACTTTCATTACTATGATACATGTGTTGTGATACTTAACATGAAGTCAACCTCCCCCAGACGTTTCCGCCGTTCCGGTTTGGGGGTGTGACACCAATCCATGGGACCAAAACATGATCATAACCTAACCCAAAACTAGATCTACACTAAAGAGCCATAAAGTTTGAAGCTTTATACCTCCGGAAGCTTACAAAGGTGCTAAAAGTCATGGATATCCAAGCTTTAGCCACAAAAATCCACAAGGATGAGCTTCTCCTACTTCCACAAAGCACCAAGAACACTTTGAAGGTCCAAAAACATGCTCACATGACAAGGGTTTCGAAATTAGGGCTGGGGAGGATGGATGCTGGAAATAAGGTCAAACCTTAAGGGAGATAATGAGGTTATATAAGGTCCAAACCCTAAAATTTAGGTTTAAGTTTCACGTGAGTACGCCCTGCGTACCATATGTACGTCGGGCGTACTCAAAGGATGATCGCACTTTTAACAAGAAGTACGCCCAAGGTACATGCCCAATTTACAGACTAACACCCCATTCCTTCCTAACTTCCAATGGTCATAACTTCTGTGTCCTAACTTCGTTTTTGGAATTCTTTATATGATCGGAAAGGTAAAGAGAAGACCTGCAATCCCATATAATCTTCCTTGACTTAAAACCTTCCGAACTAGGATCCTTAATTCATGAAAAGGTCTGAAGCCTCACTTTACAATTATACCCTTGGGCTCCAAAACATAAACCAAAACCCTGGATAAAATAACCTATATAAACCACACCAAATTGGGTCTAAAACCCAAAACCTTGAAGTCCAGGGCCATATCTTGACCCCTTCAATGCATATAATTTCCGAAATAGGAAGCTTCTCAAAACCGGTTGTTACAACTCTACCCCACTTAAACTGGATTTCGTCCTCGAAATCACTCCTTACTACCTTCCAGGCACCCAGACTATCCAACCCATTCTTCCCGAACCCAGCTTTGGGCTAAAGTCGACTCACACTTACGACGACCTTCCAATGCTACAATTGAAACCCAAACTCAGCAGGACTCACACGTCTTGATGGAGAACAAATCATGATCTATTGACGTTAAATAAGGAAGAATAACCATCACTTATTGTAACATTCGTAAAATTCTTGAAAATTTTAAGCTTTTTAAACCATCACAAAACCATCATTTACTACAATTTGTTTTAAAAACAAGTTTCACATCAGAGAAATCCCAAAATCGTAAAAGAAAACATGAGGAGGTGCACGATCACGCCATCGCCTTGCCACAATCCCCTGAGGTACCTGAAACAAAATCAAAAACTGTAAGCCCACAGTTTAGTGAGTTCCCCCAAAATACCGATACATAACAAATAGCAAAAATATGATAACAACATGTAGAGGGTCCACAGCTTAACAAACTGGATTACCCCTGAGCCCACAACATAAGTCTGGCTTGCCCTCGGCCCACAGCTTATGTCCGGCTTGCTCCCCGGCCTGATCAGTCCTTGGACTGAACACCGCTAAGCCCCCAATACGAGTTTGGCATGCCCTTTCTGGCCCTCATCCCATATCTAGAATGGTCATGAGTCCTCAGTATGAGTCTGGCATGCCCTCCCTGGCCCTCAACTCATATCTGGCATACTCCAGGGTTTGTTGGCTACAACAAGGAGCAGTACAACCTCAACCCAACCTATACAATATGTCGACATATAACATATAATATCATATACAGATAAACAGACAGTATCACAGGTAGTCCTACAGATCTACCAGACTAGCATATCAAATATAGCATGCATATCTATTCCATACTCAGCATATCCACAAATATCTGGTTATGAAACCAATGGGCCGACCTTGGTGCCTTCGACCCGAAAGTACAATGAGGAAAACTCACGTCACAAGTAGTTGGACTGATAATATCTAACTCCAAATATCAGCTCCCGACTCAAATTCCCACAACCACCATGTGACCAATTCCATTAAAACCCCAAAATACCCAAAATGCCCTCAAAGGTCAGTTTGGTCAACCATGGTCAAAGTCAAAGTCAAAGATCAAGGTCAACTGTCCATGTTGACCCAACTTTCGAGTGCACCCACAAACTCGTTGAGTTCCCACGGTACTCAGAAGGTCAGGAAAACCCTAGCCAACTCGTCGCGTTTTCCCAGCTTAACACATTCAGTCCTTTTTATCGAATATAATGCTTCAAGATGTAGATCTGATACTCTGGGGCTGGAAAACCATGTAAAGTTGCCAACTTTATGGTCATGCATGCCAAAAGAAGCTCAAAAACTCATGAAAGGCTTAATAAAGAACTTAATGCATGAATGAGGCCTAGAACCTAATAAAGCTTGCAACTTTAAGCCAAACGAGGCCACAAAATGGTCAGAACTAAGGCGATAACCCATGAAATGCTCAACCCCTTGAACAATCCAACAATGAGCCAAAAATCCCAATAAACTTTCAAGGAAGAGATCTAAGAAATAAGGAAGCAAGTTGTCGACTTTATACCTCAAAATGACTGCAACAAATGAGGAGGTTCTGGATCTATAACATTCCTTTCAATCTACACAACTCAAACTTCAAGCTCCTTCAAAAGAACACCAAAAATCGACTCTTAAAGCTCACACACTCAACTTTGGAAGACGATGCACGAAAAATAGGGTTTCTGGACAGAGGAGGCTGGTAAGGAGGCCAGCCAAAGGACTTAAGGCCTTTATATAGGGTGCAACACCCTAAAATTTGGGTTGCATATTCAACTGCCAACTCGCCGAGTTGAGGCACCTCAACTCGTTGAGTTGGTCCATTAATATCCGCGGCCAATGTCACCTCAACACGCCGAGTTTAGGCCTTCCAACTCGCCAAATTGGTCCAAGAAAATGTGCTAAAAGAATCAAATTTCATACCTGAGGATTGGGATGTTACAACTCTCCCCTACTTGGACTAGGCTTCATCCTCGAAGCCTGCTGCTGAGAACAAATTCGGATAATGCTCCTGCATCTCAGCCTCCGGCTCCCACATCCACTCAAAGCCCTTTCGGTGCTGCCATCGTACCTTTACCAAAGGTATTTGCTTGTTACGCAAAATATTCACCTTCCTCTCCAGAATAGCTACTGTCCTCTCGACATAGTTTTGGCGCCCATCAACCTGAATATCTTCCAATGATACCACTGCATCCTCGTCAAATACGCACTTTCACACCTGCGAAACATGGAAAGTGTTATGAATCTGACTGAACTCCTCCGGAAGGTCCAATCTATAAGCAACCTTTTCAACCCTGGAAACAATCCGGAATGGTCTGATATATCGGGGGCCCAATTTTCCCCCTCTTCCTGAAGCGAAACACACCTTTCCAAGGTGAGACCTTCAACAACACCATGTCACTGACCTCAAACTCCAACTCAGATCGACGCCGGTCGACATAACTCTTCTGCCGACTCTGAGCAGTTTGCAATCTCTGCCTGATCTGCTGAATCATCTGTGTAGTCAGTGGAACCACCTCAGTCCGACCCATGACCCTGTGACCAACCTCGCCCCAACAGACTGGGGTGCGACATCTCCGCCCATACAAAAGCTCAAAAGGCGAAGCACAAATGCTGGAGTGAAAACTGTTGTTGTAGGAGAACTCTGCAAGAGGTAGGTAGGAGTCCCAACTCCCACCAAAATCAATAACGCATGCTCGCAGCATATCCTTTAGTGTCTGAATGGTCCACTCACTCTGGCCGTCGTTCTGCGGGTGATAAGTCGTGCTGAAGTGTAGCCTCGTGCCCAGTTCATCATGGAACTTCTGCCAAAATCGGGAGGTGAACCGAACATCACGGTCTGAAACAATAGAGACTGAAACTCCATGGCGAGCAACGATCTCGTGAATATACATATCGGCCAACTTCTCGGCCGAAGAGCCCTCCCGAATTGCCAGAAAGTGGGCACTCTTGGTCAATCGATCCACGATGATCCAATAGCATTAAAACCCTTCGTCGTCTTCGGAAACTTGGTGATGAAGTCCATCGAAATCTGCTCCCATTTCCACATGGGAACCTCCAGATGTTGCAGCTTGCCATGCGGCCTCTGAAGCTCGTCCTTGACCATCCTATAGGTCAAGCACCTCTCGACGTGCCAGGCGATCTCCCTTTTCATGCACGACCACCATGAACTCAACCTCAGATCCCGATACATCTTGGTGGCCCCCGGATGGATAGAAAAATGAGACTTATGAGCTTCCTCCAACACAATATGTCTGAACCCACCAGACATAGGAACCTATACCCGACCGCAACTGGTCAACAAACCACGATTGTCCGACATAAATCTGGTGATCTCGCCCCTGATCCTCTCAACCCTCCAATTTTCTTCCCGCACCCCCTCGGACTGATCCCCCCTAATCATCCCCATAAGTGGAGAATCCGCACATATCCTCATACATGACACCGAAACAGAAGATCCAGCCGACTTGCGGCTCAGGGCATCCGCCACCACATTCGCTTTACCCAGATGGTAAAGGATCTCGTAGTCATAATCCTTGACTACGTCCAGCCACCTGCGTTGCCTCACGTTTCGGTTCGGATGATCCATAATATGCCTCAAACTCTTGTGATCCATGCAGATGGTACAACGGACCCCATAAAGGTAATTCCTCCAAATCTTGAGGGCGAAAACCACCACCCCCAACTCAAGATCATGCGTGCGATATCTCGTCTCATGTGGCGTCAGCTGACGCGAAGCATAAGCTATCACTCGCCCTCTTTACATGAGAACTGCCCCTAAACCGGTGATGGACGCATCACAGAAGACCATCAAATCCTCGATTCCCTCAGGGAGGGTCAAAACTTAGGCCTCGCAAAGTCTCTGCCGAAGGGTCTCAAATGTTGACTGCTGCTCAGGGCCCCACCGAAAATCTACCCCCTTCCTCGTCAGACAAATGAGGGGTACTGCAATCTTGGAGAAATCATCAATAAATATCCGTTAGTACCTTGCCAAACCCAGGAAACTCCTGATATCCGAGGGAGATTTCGGAACCTCCCACTGCATCACCGCCTCGATTTTAGCCGGATCGACCAAAATCCCATCCTGGTTAACGAGGTGTCCAAGGAACTGAACCTCTCGCAACCAAAACTCGCATTTCGAGAACTTAGCATAAAGCCGTTCTCGCCTCTAAACTTCCAGAAGCTTACGAAGATGCTCCTCATGCTGCTCTCTGGTCTTGGAATACACCAAAATATTGTCAATAAACACGGTGACCGAACGATCGAGCATCGTCCTGCATACCCGATTCATCAAATCCATGAATACCGCAGGCGCATTGGTGAGCCTGAATGGCATCACCACAAACTCGTAATTCCCATAACGAGTTTGAAATGCGGTCTTCTCCACGTCCTCCTCCCTTACCCTGACCTGATGGTACGCAGACCTCAGATCAATCTTGGAGAACGAAGATGCTCCCTGCAACTGATCAAAGAGATCATCAATCCGCAGAAGGGGATAACGGTTCTTTACCCTTAGCTTGTTCCACTCCCGATAATCGATGCACATCCAGTGTGAACCATCCTTCTTCTTTACAAATAGAATTGGTGCTCCCCACGGAGAACTGCTCGGACTGGATGAAATGCTTTTCTACCAGCTCCTGCAGCTGAGATGATAGCTCCTGCATCTCAGGCGGTGCCAATCGGTACGACACCCTAACAATCGGGGCCACACCTGGCACGAGGTCAATCCTGAACTCGACCTGCCTCACAGGAGGCACACCGAGTAACTCCTCCGGGAATACATATGCAAGCTCCCTAACCACCGGAACCTCTGATACTAAAACCTAATCCCCAACCCGTGTATCCAGCACGTAAGCCAAATAACCTGCACACCCGTGCTGAATATATTGCCGAGGTCTGGCTGCCGAACAAAAACCTGAACCCATCCTAGTGCCCTCTCCATAAATAACCAGTTCTCATCCACTTGGGTTTCGAACTACCACGTGCTGACCCTCGCAGTCGATCATGGCACTGAAACAACTCAACCAATCCATACCCACTATCACGCAGACATCCCCCATAGGAATAGGAATCAAATCGACCGGGAAGGATACTCCGAAGATCTCCAGAACGCAACCCTGATAAACTAAAGAAGTATAAACCCCGTGTTCGTTGGCGATATAAACTCGTAACAAACACTCCAACTCCCCTATGGGAAAATAAAACTCCCTACTAAAAGACCGAGAAACAAAGGACCGACTCGCACCCGAGTCAAACAATACAAGAGTTGGCAAGGAATTCACTAAAAACGTACCTAACAGAGGTACAAACATATGAGCATAAAACAAACATAATCAATAAGATGAGGAATAGAAACATACCGGTAACGACATCTGGTGCTACCCTGGCCTCCTCGGTAGTAAGATGGAAAGCGCAACCTCGTGCCCTCGGGGGCTCCACCCTTCCTTAAATTCCGTCAGTGATACTCAAAGTAGCCGGCGCGAGAGCCTGCGCCGGCCTGGCAGCGAGCGATGGACAGTTGGCCTTCACATGGCCAACCTGGTCGGAATGATAACAAATCCTGGAACTGAGTGTTGGAGCCTGGCGGCGGAAATCCCTCGCCATGTGGCCCGGCCGGCCACAACTCTGGCACCCAGACGATGATCGACAAGCACCCTTGTACGCCTTGCTGCACTTCCCGCAAGCGCGACCCTTTCAGCCCCCAGATCTGACATCAGCGGTCTTAAACTGCTTTGGCGCAGGCTGTGACTACGCAGGCGTCTGCCTCTGCTCTCTCGACTGTAGATCAATCTAAATCTCACGCCGCATGGCGTCCTCATGCATCTCCAACAATGAACTGTAGCGCTGTGTAGAAACAAAATGCATGATCTCCGTCTTGAGCATGATCAAGTAACGGGTCATCTGAGCCTACTCAGATGCAGCAAACTCATGGCAGAACATAGCCCTCTCCGTGAACATCTTGGTAATCTCCGTCACCGACTCAGAACCCTGTCTCAAATCCAGATACTCATGCGCTAACCTCTCCCGCTCCACCAGCGGAACATATCGGGAGTGGAACATCTCAGAAGACTACTCCTAAGTCACATTATCCCTTTTCTCAACAGACAAAGAACTAGTAGCGAGGCTCCACCAATCCTTCGCTCCGGACCTGAGAAGGTTCAGAGCGCACCTGACCTTCTGGTCACCAGGGCATGAGCAAGTGAAGAAACATCCCTCCACATGAGATAGCCACCTCATGGCTATGATCGGGTCCTGAACTCCATTGAAATTCAGGGGCTTCGTATTATCGAAGTCTCGATACTGAAAGACGCGCCCTGTCCCAACACCTGCAGCTGCCACGATTGCGTAGGCTGCAGCAGCAGCCGTCTCAGCAATGGCTGCATAACGATCATCAAAGAACTCCATCATCACGGTCTTAATAGACCCGGACATCTCCGGAATCTGACCCCGAACAATAGCAACCACCTCCTCGTGAATGATCTCCCTGACACGGTCCTTTGACAATACTGGCTCACCCTGTCTGCCAGCTCCTAATCCCAACCCAGATCCGATCTCAACTCATCTAATAGTCACCATACTGAAAATACACCAGGAAGATATCAGATAATCCACATATCATAGCGGGGAACCAACTTCCAACGAAGCCCTAGGGGTTGTGACTTCCTTGCTTTGCATACAGGTCCTGTTCTTTCAGTAGTACGGGCCCATACTACCTTCCACACCTACCCATATTTGTCTCAAGGATCATCACAACGCCCCAACAATACTCAAAAGGATAGACAAACACTTAATCCTCACTCCCTAGAGGAAAGGCTAAACATCGTACGACTGGCCGACTGGCCCCACACGACTCATCCATGAAACTTCCACCAACCCTGCAGCACTCGTGTATGCTAGCAATACATAACACTGGACCCTATAGACATTCGAATATTTGATCCTACCCTAAGCCCTTCATCAAACAAGAACAGGAAATAAGGCCAAACCAAACATTCTCAAGCTATAAGATCTTAGTTATATATAACCATGATGCATACACTAAGAAACTACAATAATGATGTCAATTCCATAAAATAAAGGTCCTAGGCTATCATGCATCATATAATCAGACAATTCTATCATGCAATTCCTGAAGATCCCTAGCCTATCAGTAGCATGTTTTTCTAACATCTCACAATATCAAATAACAGAATGGTACACATCGCATCCTCCTTGGGTATTTTGAAAACCATTTGAAAATCATTTTGAAAATCTTTTCCTTAGTTTGAGACTGGATTCACACGAGTGTTCCTCCAATTCACTAAAACCAAGGCTATGATACCAACTTGTAACATTCGTAAAAATCTTGAAAATTTTAAACTTTTTAAACCACCATAAAAACATCATTTATTACAATTTGTTTTAAAAATAAGTTTCACATCAGAGAAATCCCAAAATTGTAAAACAAACACATGAGGAGGTGCATGATCACGCCATTGCCTTGCCGCGATCCCCTGAAGTACCTGAAACAAAATCCAAAACTATAAGCCCAAAGTTTAGCGAGTTCCCCCAAAATACCGATACATAACAAATAACACAAATATACTAACAACATGTAACGGGTCCACAACTTAACATATTGTATTACCCCTGCACCCATGATATAAGTCTGGCTTGCCCTCGTCCCACAGCTTATGTCCGGCTTGCTCCCCGGCCTGATCAGTCCTTGGACTGAGCACTACTAAGCCCTCAGTACGAGTCTTGCAGGCCCTTTCCGGCCCTTAGCCTGTATCTGGAATGCTCATGAGTCCTCAGTATGATTCTGACATGCCCTCCCTGGCCCACAGCTCATATCTGGCATACTCTAGGGTTTGTTGGCTACAACACGGAGCAGTACAACCTCAACCAACCTATACAATATGTCGACATATAACCCATAATATCATATACAGATAAACAAACAGTATCACAGGTAGTCCTACATACACTACTAGAAAAATACCCTATAATGACACGCATTGCGTGTCATAAAAGGGTACAGATGACACGCAAATGCGTGTTAAGGAAGGCAATGTCATAAAGGAAGACGACACACATTTGCGTGTCGTAACCTTACGATGTGCATTTACGACACACAATGTGTTTCATTAAAGCCCCTGTTAAGGAAGGCAATGACATAAATGAAGATGACACACATTTTTGCGTATCGTAATTTTAAATGTTTTAAAACAATATTTTTTTATAGATTTACTAATTTTCAAATCAAAATTTCATTTAATGTCTCATAATAGAAAATAAAATATCATATACAAAAAATACAATTCATTGCACAAAGTTTAATGTCATTCAAATAATCGTTCCATTAATAGACAAATGTAATACATCAAATGTGAAATAGGTGAAAGTCATCAACAAATAATAGTCGAACTACAATGCTTGTGATTTTTGGATCTTGATTTGTGACATGAATCTTCTCCTTCGCCTCCTCTTCTTGACCAGGATATGATCTTGCACTCCCGCGAACAAGTTCTTTAATCACTGTTGTAAGTTGTTTATCTTTCACTAGGGATTCCACTGTCATATGAACACCTGACATTTTTTTAATTTATAGAAAAAAATTAGAATATGATTTAGTAATGTTGAGAAAAAAGAAATCAGATTCCACTTATGGTGTAGATAATATTTATACTTTTCCTCTACAAAAAAATATGTGCCCATCTATATATGGGTTTTTAAAAATTTGTGAAACTTGCCATTAACATTATTTCTAATTCTTGTTAATTAATTCTTAAATAACTTTGTGATATGGGTTTTTATAACTTTTTGAACATTGGTTAACATGATAAGATGTTGAACTTCTTTGACCAAAAAGAAATGAGGTATGTAATTAAAGGTAAAAAGAACTTACATAAAGAAAATTCTCAAACCAAGGACCTTCAGCTTCCAAAATATTCCGAGCCAAAACAAAAATGAGAAAGGATGCAATATGGAACCTCTCCACTGAATCTGCAACTAAATTATCCACAAAGGCTTAAAGAATGAATATATTAAGTTTGAAAAAAAAAACTATTTTAAGAAAAAAAGAGTTCCCCTAAATTAGGACCTGATATGTTGCCATAGTTTTGGATATAAATCATCCATGACTATAAAAATAGTATTTCCCATGAGGTACAGGCACATGTAAGGAAGGCGAAGAAACAAGAAAGTACAACGATAAGCTTTCAAATAACAATAAGCCAACTGGAGGGGGGAAAGGAAAATGAATTACCAAAATATATGAGACTATGTATGTTATCCTTATTGAAACATGTAAAAACACTGCTCTTTATCTTTGAAAAATTATTTGAGACCAACAAAGCAAACAACGCATTGTTGCGTGCAACTATACAGGTCGACATGGTGATTGCCTGGGCTAATAGGATGAAAGAATGAACGAGTACAGAATGCGTTAAAGCAACAACAACTACCTATGTATCTTTATTAACAAAAAAGTTCATAAATCAAAAAAGGATATTTGACGACATCACAACTAAAGCTTCATCAGAGATGAATCTCCAAAGCCAGTATCTCATGTTTTCTGGTGAGCAATTTGCAAAACCATCAGCAGTATTGAATAGTGTTTGGAACACATCTCCACCAAAATTTGGCATAATTTATCAAATATCTGTCGGAAATCACAAAATTTAGGCTATAATATATTTTCTGAGGCCAATAAATATGGCTATAATCTATTTTCTGAATATCCAAGGAGCACAACGACATAAAGTATCCAAAGTATCATCAAATTTCTCAAATTACGTGTGCAAGAAAAAGGAAGAAAGTAAGAAAGCAGAAGATTCACATCAAAGTACAATCAAAACTACTTGGTTCTAGTGTAATGATATATTTATAAATCCAAAACAAACATCATTCAATTGGATATGTAGAACTTAATTTTAGATCGAGAGAACAAAGAGTAGCGAACATATGTCATAAGTACCAAATATAGACCGATAATTACCTGATGGAAAACCGAAAAGATAAAGGAAGATGAGACGATTACAGAAGCGAAGATGAAGGAATTAAGGTTGTAAAAAGAAAAATGAAGTCGGAGGTTCACCATTAAAATTGATTTGAACAACAAGAACTAGGGTTTTGGTTCGATTTGATTTTGAGAGAAATGGGATAATAAATGCAAGAAAAGTCGACATGTACAATCCATTTTGAGGCGTTGGAAGCAGGAGGAGGTAGGGTTTCATCAATTTCGACTGTGGTGGGTGATGGAATAGATGGTGGCAACGGTGTTGCAACACGTGTCGACAAAAATGGCGGAGAGTGAGAGATGGAATGAAGTAAGAACCCTAAATTGCCCAAAGAATGGTTTTCTAATTTCTAGGATTTTGTAATCATGGTAGAAGGGAGGTGGAGTGGGAGTCACCGCTGGAGCAGGTGGTTATAGATTAAGCATACGTCTTCTTCGCCTTCCTCTTTATCTCCTGTAAGAAAGACAGAAAGTCCACACACCAATGATGGTTCATAATCAACTTCACCTGGGTGAAAATACTTCGGTAGGGAAAGGAAAAGGGGCTTCTCGACTGGTGGAAACAAGGGAGTGGAGAAGAAACGTCGGGTTTTTAATTTTTTTTGAGATTTCATTTCCCCTTTAACTATTAAAGCATCGATAACGCGCGTTTCATGAAAATTTTATAAAGCGACACTCTTCTACGACACACATTTTATTATAGTGTCCTCCGTGTTTGTAATTTTTTTTGTTGGACACTACTTTTAGGGCACGCACAAATGCGTGTCCTCTATCCTTCAGATTTAGGAAAACTAACATTATTTTTACGATACGCAAAAAATGCGTATCGTAAATCAGTGTGTGTCGATGTTTGCGTGTCATTAAAGGGCTATTTTCTAGTAGTGAGATCTACCAGACTAGCATATCAAATGTAGCATGCATATCTATTCCATACTCAACATATCCACAAATATCTGGTTATCAAACTAATGGGCCGTCCTTGGTGCCTTCGACCCAAAAGTAGAGTGAGGAAAACTCACCTCACAAGTAGCTGGACTGATAAGATCTAACTCCGAATCTTAGCTCCTGATTCAAATGCCTACAACCACCATGTGACCAATTCCATTAAAACCCCGAAATACCCAAAATGCCCTCAAAGGTCAGCTTGGTTAACAATGGTCAAAGTCAAAGTCAAAGGTCAAGGTCAACAGTCCATGTTGACCCAACTCGTCGAGTGCACCCACAAACTTGTCGAGTTCCCACGGTACTCAAAAGGTCGGGAAAACCCTAGCCAAATCGCCGAGTTTTCCCATCTTAACACATTCAGTCCTTTTTATCGAATCTGATGCTTTAAGATGTAGATCTGATACTTTGGGGCTAGAAAACCACGTAAAGTTGCCAACTTTACGTTCATGCATGCCAAAAGAAGCTCTAAAACTCATGAAAAGGGTTAATAAAGAACTTAATGCATGAATGAGGCCTAGAACCTAATAAAGCTTGCAACTTTAAACCAAATGAGGCCAAAAAATGGCCAGATATAAGGTGACATCCCGTGAAATGCTCAAACCCATAAATAATCCAACATGGGCCAAAAATCCCAATAAACTTTCAAGGAAGAGATCTAAGAAATAAGGAAGCAAGGTGTCGACTTTATACCTCAAAATAACTGCAACAAATGAGGAGGTTCTGGATCTATAGCCTTCCTTTCAATCTAGACACCTCAAACTTCAAGCTCCTTCAAAATAACACAAAAAATCAACTCTTCAAGCTCACACAATCAACTTTGGAAGATGATGCACGAAAATTAGGGTTTCTGTACAGAGGAGGCTGGTTAGGAGGCCAGCCACGGGACAAGCCTTTATATAGGGTGCAACACCTTAAAATTAGGGTTTCATATTCAGCTGCCAACTCGCCGAGTTGAGGCACCTCAATTCCCCGAGTTGGTCCATTAATATCCGCGGCCAACGTCACCTCAACACGCCGAGTTGAGGCCTTCCAACTCGCCGAGTGGGTCCAAGAAAATGTTCTAAAAGAATCAAATTTCATACATGAGGATTGGGATGTTACACTTATTCATTCAACACTTACTCAGTTAAGACTTCGACCCTTTGTTACTAAATAACCTTATTATATAATTTTATGTGGTTTAAGAAACATATCTTTTATAGATGATAATCTGTTGAAGTTATCTTATTCAAATGGTACTTATCTTTGTTTTATTATTGTTTATATTTTTAAAACATTTCCTAGTTTCTCTAGGTTTGTTATTTTTCCAGTATATATACTTTTGTTTATACCTCCGAGTTTAATGAATGAGAATATCGATTTCAACCTCATGTCAAATTTGTCATGGTATCAGAGCAAATTTGGGAGTCATAATCAAGCTCGATGACAAGAGCCGGAGAGAAGGGTAGTTCTTCGAGTGGGGAGAAAGTGGCGATTGATATTTCATCACCATATTTCCTCATGATGGTTGATCATACTGGCTAGAACTTTGTTGGAGAAAGCTTGCTTCACGATGGAAACTATAGCGATTGGCAATGCGAGATGACAAATGCATTGCTAACAAAGAATAAGAGCGATTTTGTCGATGGAAGCCTGCTTATGCCTAATAAAGATTAAGAAGATCTGATGAATTGGAAAAGATGTAACGCCATGGTGAGAGGCTGGAAAATCAGTGAAATGAAAAAAGAGATTAAAGGTAGTGTTAAATATGCCATAACAACACGTGATATATGGTTGGACCTTGCAGAAAGATTTGGCAAAGAAAACGCACCACGGGCATATGAACTTAGAAGAAATGTTACAACCATTCAACCGGATGATATGACAGTTTCTGCTTATTACACAAAACTTAGAGGTATTTGGGATGAAATTCAGTCGATAATTCCCTCACCTAGCTGGACATGTGACGGATGCTCCTGTGATGTAATAAAGGATTTTGCCAAAATATATGAAAAGGAAAGGTTATACGATTTTTTGATGGGATTGAATGAAGAATACAGTATCGTCATAACCCAAATATCGAGCTCCAATACCTTACCTAACATAGGGGTTGCGTACCACTTGGTTGGTCAAGATGAACAACAAAGGAAAATTGAAATGGCCCGTTCCTCTAGGAATGACATACCAGCTTTCCAATTTTCTGGAAAATCCAACATGAAAGTTCTTACAAAAATGAGCCCTCAATCATCTAATAACAAGAATAAAAACGAATATCTTTGTTGTACTCATTGCCAAAAATCCATACAAGTGATAGAAGGTTGCTTTGAGCTAATTGGCTACCCGGATTGGTGGACGCCCAAAGGAACCAAAACTCAAAACAACAAGACCAATCCCCCACCACGAGCTACTGCAACTATCGCTGAAGATCTATAACTGCCCAACATAACGAAAGAGGATTACAACAAGATGCTCAAGATGTTGCGCGCCACTCAAGTCAGCGATAATACATGTGCCACTACAAAGATGACCGATAAAGACTTCTAACCTAGTAGAACCTTGGATTATAGACTCGAGAGCCAGCGATCATGTCACTCATCATGAGGATTGGCTGAAAAACATAAAAAAAACTATGGCTATACCTCTGTAACTATTCCAAATGGGGAATTCGTTGCAGTTAAGAAAGTAGGGAATTTTCACCTATCATATGGAATTAAATTGGAAGACGTGTTGGGTGTGCCGGGATTTAAATGTAATCTATTGTCTGTGAGCGAAATCATGAAAGACTTGAATTGTTTTTTGACCTTTTTTCCTGGATAAATGTTATGTTCAGGACTTACCCTCGAGGAACCTGATTGGGATGGATAGAGAGAGAGTGAGAGAGAGAGAGAGAGACAGTCTATAATACTAAGAGCCACTGTAGTCTAAAGAGGTGGCTATGGATGTATAGAGAAAGCATGAAGTTTGGCATAAGAGGATGGGACATGCCTCTGATGTTGTTTTTTAAGAAAATAAAACAAATAGGAAGTATAGACTCTAGTAATCAATTTTGTGATTCTTGTATTCGTGCAAAACAGAGTAGATTACCCTTTCCCATTAGCTTTGCAAAAACTACTAGTTGTTTTGATTTAATACATGTTAACATTTGGGGTCGTTATCATCATGCTTCTCTAAGTTGTGCATATTACTTCTTATCTATTGTCAATGATTATAGTCGTGGTGTCTGGGTATACCTCATGAAAAACAAGTCTGATGCCTCACATTTTTTAACCATATTTTACAACATGGTCGAAACACTATTTGAAAAACATGTTAAAAGGATACGAATGGATAATGGGTTTGAATTCCAATCTCGATTTATGCTAGAATTTTATAAAGATCATGGAATTCTTCTCGAAACGTATTGCCTATACACGCCTCAACATAATAAGATTGTCGAGAGAAAACACCGACACCTATTGGAAGCTACTAGAGCAGTTAGATTTCAGGCTTCGCTCCCAATAGAAATTTGGTGTGAATGTGTGCAAACGGTTGCATACATCATAAACAAATTATCGACTCTGGTGTTAGAAAACAAAACTCCTCAGGAAATCCTATTGGGGAAGAAGCCAACATATGATCATTGTAGAGTGTTTGCTGTTTGGCATATGCTCACGACAAATTTGGTAAAAATGATAGGTTTGGTGAAAGAGGGAGAGCATGCATTTTCCTTGGATACCCTATAGGGAAAAAAGGTTACAAGTTATATGATTTAAAGACTCTTAAAATTCACACCACTCGTGATGTTACCTTCGTTGAGAACGTCATTCTTTTTGATGAAAAATATAAAGGATACAAAAATGTTGACAATAACTCTTTTGCTGAGTCCATAAACAATGCTGATAACTTCATCAAAAATAGCAATGTTTGAATCAGTTATAGGAACTGTTGAAGATGAACCAAGAAAAGAAGTTGAAAATAGAAACGATGAAAGTGATAATCATGTTGAGAAAACAGTAAACAATTCTACTGAAGAGTCCACTTCGCGACATCAGGAGACCAACAAGGACGTGCCCATTCAAACCCCTCGACAAAGCACTCGTTCCAGATCTAAGCCAAAGCATCTTGACGGGTTTGTTATCGCTTTACCACCTTCCATTTGTACTTTGACGTCTTCTGTCAACTCAGGAACCTCTAAGCCGTATCCTATATCACAATAGGTGAATTACAAGAAAATTTCCAAGTCCCACAGTGATTTTCTTGCTGCCATTACTTCTACTATTGAACCAAAGAGTTTCTCTCAAGCCTCTAAAGATCCAAATTGGCAAGAAGCAATGAAAAGGGAAATTCGTGCGTTAGAGTCTAATGTTACTTGGATTTTGACTAAACTACCCCAAGGAAAGAAAGCTGTTGAGTCAAATTGGGTTTATAAAATTAAGTTTAAGCCAAATGGAGAAGTAGAGAGATATAAAGCAAATCTCGTTGTGAAAGGGTATACAAATATTGAAGATGTAGATTTTCACGAGCCATTTGCTCCGGTTACAAAACTCGTTACTGTTAGATGTGCTCTTGTTGTGGCTACCAAAAATCAGTGGGAAGTTCATCAGCTCGATGTGAATAATGCCTTTTTACATGGCGACTTACTGAAAGACCCTAACTTTCGTACTAAAGACATTGTCACTCCAAAACATGCTACATGCATATTCATAAAAACAATATTTTACATTGATAAAGTGATTACAAACTACTGGATACAAACTGACTATTACAAAGTGTTATATATTACACAACTACCCAGGTTACTATACTTTTATACATATATGATCCCTAAATACAAAAGTAATATTATAACTATTCTAAACCTTCCAACAGTATACGACTATACTGTTTACTTATCTCCTTCAATTGTTAAAAACTGAGAGGGGTAAGCGGTGACGCTTAGTGAGTTCAATAATAGATACAATATAACGTTATGCCATATATATATACTTTAATATGGCAGAAGAAAAGGGGTACAAGGAACAACAAAAGAATATATGAATCATGCGACAAGCTTTCCATATCAATCATTAAGACATAACAATTTTAATACTTGATATACATCAATAACGCTTCGGCCCAAATGGCACAGAAGACATACAATTTCTGATTAAACATTTTGGTAGATTTCAAGCTTTCAGTCCTGTCTAACCTTCTGCCAAAGCCATAGAATAGAAGTCATTCTCTTACGAGACATGCTCTACATGGCCAGAGGCTACATACCAATACCACTGTGAATCTAAGTCCTTTCACTGATCACATGGCCAAAGGTACAACTTTGCTATCAAAATAACAGAAAGAATAACACAAGATGGTAACACGGAAAAGCACATAACACATATAACATATAACATACAATTGTTCCTATATATTGAACTCACCGTGAATTAACCAAATAATGATATGACGATTCAGGCAGCGTTCGTTTCTATATATGACTTTCTTTGAGGAAACCGAGGATTTTAGTTAAAATCTGGACTTTACGCGGGCAAAGTTTCGACTGGAAAGATGATTTTCTTGGGAACTTCGGGGCGTCGGGACTTGCTTCGGGTTTTAGGGATGATACCGGGACTTTAGGGGGTTAAAAGTAGCTTGGAAGAGAGTAAAAAGTGAGAGAGAGTGAGAAATTGTAACCAAAAACCGGAGGGTTTCGATTCCTATTTATAGGCTGAATTTCGAGATTCACGACGTGAACCATGCTTGTTCACGTCGTGAGGTTTGATCCCGGTCATCCCCTATGCTTGCCATTTATCTTCTACGCTCGAAACGTGTCATTCACTGAGTTCACGTCGTGAACACTGTGTTCACGTTGTGAATGCAGTCAAGTCTCGAAGTTTGTGCTCCAAACTTCACAAAATTCATATCTTTCGCATACGAACTCCGTTTTTGACGTTCATTATATCCACGCGTAGGTGAGATTATGCTCTATAACTTTCATTTAGACTCTGTCGGCTAATTTTGACTTCATTTTAAATATTATATTTTTAACGGGCCGGGACAGGAAAAGTCTGTTAAAAATTCATAACTTCTTCATCCGACGTCCGTTTTCGTCTGTCTTTTTACCGTTGTACTACTATTGACGAGACCTTCGATTCTCGTTTAGGTTGCGTCGGCTAAAAATCACTCGATCTTTATTTCGAGTTTTTAACTGTCTACTGCTATTCCGAAATTTAGAAAAATCATAACTTCCTCATACGAAGTCAGATTTGGACGTTCTTTTTATGAAAATTCTCGGTTTAACGAATACTACGACTTTCGTTTAGATCACCAAGACTAAAAATTAGTTTATCAAAAACTCACTTTTTACGTCATTCAGTGTTGTGCAGGTTTTGTCGAGGATCTTCGTTTGGTTATAACTTCGTCGTTATTACTCGGATTTCGATGAGGTTTTCGCCTAAATGTTTCTAACGAGATTCTTTACAACTTTCAGTAATAAAATTTTACTTATTTCAAATTTTATATTTTCGTTAAATTTCATTATTAGATTGGAATCTCATAAGACTTCCAATATTTTCCGAGTGATTCTAAACATAGTTTTACTTCATTTCTAGTAAAAACTATATGTTAGAACTCAATGCTCAAATTCATGTAATATTTCATTATATTTTTCACTTTTAAAAATACATAACACGATAACTGAACGTGTATGTTACAAATACCTCCTCATTTTGAGGATTTCGTCCCCGAAATCACATCGATATAAATAACTGGGGATATTTCGATCCTATCTCATTCTTATTTTCCCAATTATAATTTGGGCCTCGATGGTGTTTCCACTTGACGTGTACCAACTTCAAGACATATGCACAAAGCATACCTTCTACCGTTTGGATTGTTCTCTCCGTCTGACCATCTCCTTCTTCAATTCTCTGACTGAAATTTCGTCACTATACGAGACATGACTCTCTGAACCAATCAATTCACTTCGCAGATCTATATTAATCGGACTCAATTCTTTACGACCATTAAGTTCTGAACGAAAATCATCTTCTTAGTCATCACCGAAACGAATGTAATGACATACTCGAACAAAAACGGAATCAATTTCTAGCTTCTTGGTAACCTTGTGACTTTCCCTGATCCAAGTGTGAGTCATGTGCTTCCAGTAGTATAGGCCTCTACTACTATTCACACCTACTCATACTCGTCCCAAGTATTGTCTCGCTATTCCCAAGTCACCATTCAAAAGTTTTCACAAAACAACTTTTCACGCCTGAGTATGTTTAAACAAGTACATAGAAAAATTTCTCCTAGACTCAACTAGGGATTTCACGTTTCTATCAAACATATCTTGGATTTCTTAAATTCATTTTCTAGAATTCTTTTATGCATAAGCTCGATCTAGAATATCCTAATATTTTTCCTAAGTCGAAAGGAATTTCACTTCCAAACCAAGGTCGGCAACAGACCTTAAACTTTCTCAAGTAATAGCAATATAAGTAAGGAACCTAAGGCATGCTATATTCATTTATCATTTAGCACATCTACCCTAATAAATAAGAATGATTTTGCCACATGTCTTATTCTCCTTCATCTCGACACTTGTCATTTTCTAGATTTTTTGAATTATTTAATATCCACTTGTCATTTTTATAATTTTTTTCTTTTTTATTCAAATTCCACCTAGTAAATGCCAACTCATATTAATTAATTTTATTAATAGATTAATTAATGCACATAATAACTTTCTATTTGTGAATTCATTTTTCCATTAATATATTAATTAACGTATATGTATATTAATATAGATAGTACATTCCATTTGTAAATTCATATTAATAAATTTTATTAGTATAGATTAATTAAGACCAAATTACATGAATGATCCATGTAGTTACCAAAGGTTATAAACTCAGTCGTTACTTATTTTTTTTATGAACATGTTCCTTATGGTTCCCAAAACTTACGTGAATGGTCTTTTTTGCTCACACAATTACTTTTGGTCCTTCTAATAAACCTGTGTAATACACGGGTCTCACACCTAGTATTAGAATATAAGGCATATCTCCTCTAATATTCTAGTGCTTGTCCATTTAGGTATTCAACCTAAAGTATACTAGATACACATCGTATCATCGTCCCTTAACAATCTATGTTAAATCTAGAAATTCTCAAAATTCCTAGTTCACTTAAACTAATTCTCTGAAATTTTTTAAAGTAACTTAATATTTTAGAATACTAGGGTTTACCACTACCCAATACCCGACTTAAGTCTTTCCTATGGTTTGTATCCATATACTCATAATGAATCTGTTCATATATTGAACTTCCAACTGTTTAAGTCTAAATACCAATCCGTGGTATTTAGTTCACTTAAACTATTGCTCTGATACCATGATTGAAAGACCCTAACTTTCGTACTAAAGACATTGTCACTCCAAAACATGCTACATGCATATTCATAAAAACAATATTTTACATTGATAAACTGATTACAAACTATTGGATACAAACCGACTATTACAAAGTGTTACATATTACACAACTACCCAGGTTACTATACTTTTATACATACATGATCCCTAAATACAAAAGTAATATTATAACCATTCTAAACCTTCCAACAGTATACGACCATATTGTTTACTTATCTCCTGCAATTGTTAAACACTGAGAGGGGTAAGCGGTGACGCTTAGTGAGTTCAATAATAGATACAATATAACGTTATGCCATATATATACTTTAATATGGCAGAAACAAAGGGGTACAAGGAACAACAAAGGCATATATGAATCATGCAACAAGCTTTCCATATCAATCAATAAGACATAACAATTTCAATACTTGATATACACCAATAACGCTTCGGCCCAAATGGCACAGAAGACATACAATTTCTGATTAAACATTTTGGTAGATTTCAGGCTTTCAGCCCTGTCTAACCTTCTGCCAATGTCATAGAATAGAAGTCATTCTCTTAAGAGACATGCTCTACATGGCCAGAGGCTACATACCAATACCACTGTGAATCGAAGTCCTTTCACTGATCACATGGCCAAAGGTACAGCTTTGCTATCAAAATAGCAGAAACAATAACACAAGATGATAACACAGAAAAGCACATAGCGCATATAACACATAACATACAACTGTTCCTATATATTGAACTCACCGTGAATTAACCGAATAATGATATGACGATTCAGGCAGCACTTCGTTTCTATATATGACTTTCTTTGACGAAACCAAGGATTTTAGTTAAAATCCGGACTTTACGCGGGCAGAGTTTCGACTGGAAAGATGATTTTCTTGGGAACTTCGGGGCGTCGGGACTTGCTTCGGGTTTTAGGGATGATACCGGGACTTTATGGGGTTAAAATTAGCTTGGAAGAGAGTAAAAAGTGAGAGAGAGAGTGAGAAATTGTAACCGAAAACCGGAGGGCTTCGATTCCTGTTTATAGGCTGAAAATTCGACTCTCACGTCGTGAACCATGTATGTTCACGTCGTGACTTTTGATCCCGGTCATCCCCTAGGCTTGCCATGTGTCTTCTAGGCTCAAAATGTGTCGTTCATTGAGTTCACGTCGTGAACAATGTGTTCACGTCGTGAATGCAGTCAGGTCTCGAAGTTTGTGCTCCGAACTTCAAAAATTTATATCTTTCGCATACGAACTCCTTTTTTGACGTTCTTTATATCCACACATAGGTGAATGCATACGTCGTGAATGCAGTCAGGTCTCTATAACTTTTATTTAGACTCCGTCGGCTAATTTTGACTTCATTTTTAATATTATATTTTTAACGGGCCTGGACAGGAAAAGTTCGTTAAAAATTCATAACTTCTTCATCCGACGTCCGTTTTCGTGTGTCTTTTTACCGTTGTACTACTATTGATGAGACCTTCGATTCTCGTTTAGGTTGCGTTGGCTAAAAATCACTCGATATTTATTTCGAGTTTTAACTGTCTACCGCTATTCCGAAACTTAGAAAAATCATAACTTCTTAATACGAAGACAGATTTGGACGTTCTTGTTATGAAAATTCTCGGTTTAACGAATACTACGACTTTCATTGTGATCACCAAGGCTAAAAAATAGTTTATCAAAAACTCAGTTTTTACGTCATTCGGTGTCGTGCCGGTTTTGTCGCGGATCTTCTTTTGGTTATTACTTCGTCGTTATAACTTGGATTTTGTTGAGGTTTTCGCCTAAATGTTTCTAACGAGATTCTTTACAACTTTCAATAATAAAATTTTACTTATTTCAAATTTTATATTTTCGTTAAATTTCAATATTAGATTGGAATCTCATAAGACTTCCAATATGTTCTGAGTGATTCTAAACATAGTTTTACTTTACTTCTAGTAAAAACTATCTGTTAGAACTCAATGCTCAAATTCATATAATATTTCATTATATTTTTCACTTTTAAAAATACATAACACGATAACTGAACGTCTATGTTATACTTACAAGAAGAGGTTTACATGAAAATTCCTCAAGGATTCATTAAAACAGAAGAAAATCGTGTTTGTAAGATTCAAAAGTGTATTTATGGCTTGAAGCAAGCTTCTAGAAACGGGTACCAGAAGTTCACTAGTGCTCTTCGTAGTGATCACTTTCAATAATCGAAAGCATATAATTTTATGTTCATTTTCAGAACAAAGACAACACATGTTGTTTCTCTCATTTATGTTGATGATGTTCTCCTTATGGGAAACGATGCTTATAAAATCAAAGAGGTTAAAGACAACTTACAAAGACGATTTAGTATCAAAGACTTGGGCCCACTTAAATACTTTTTTGGGTATCGAAGTTGCTAGATCCCCACAAGGTTTTGTGATCAGTCAAAGGAAATACACTCTAGACATTCTTGAAGATTGTCATGTTCTAGATTGTCATCCTAGTGCTTTTCCTATGGAACAAAATCTTAAATTGGAAAAGGAAGATGCAGTCCAGAAGTGGATGCTTCGAAATACAGAAGGCTTGTTGGAAGACTTCTTTATCTCACGGTGACCCGTCCTGACATATCTTTTAATGTCAATCAGTTAAGTCAATTCTTGAGTAAACCAAGACAAACCCATATAGATGCAGCTTTCAGAGTTCATCGCTATTTAAAGGCCACTCTAGGATAAGGTTTATTTTTACCAACTAACGTTGGTCTGGATTTAATGGCTTATTGTGATGCTAGTTGGCTTAGTTGTCAGTCTATGCGAAGATCTTGCAGATGTTGCTTTATAACCATTAGTGGGTCTCCTATCTCTTGGAGAACGAAGAAACAGAGTGTTGTTGCTTGATCTTCTGCAGAGGCCGAACATCAAGCTATGACAACACTGTTTGTGAGGTATTATGGCTTCGGTGGTTACTTTGTGACCTAGGTGCTGTTCAAAAAGGAGCTACCCCGTTGATGTGTGATAATGAGGCAGCTCGCCATATTGCAACTAACCTGTCTATCATGAGTACACAAAGCATGTTGAAATGGACTGCTATTTCATTTGAGAGCGAGTGTCCAGTGGAGAGATACAAACATTTTCCATTCAGTCTGAACATCAACCTTCCGACATATTTACTAAAGCTCTTGGAGCAGAACGTTTCAAGTATCTTCGTGGCAAGTTAGGTGTTCGTGATCTTCAGTTTCCAACTTGAGAGGAAGTATTGAAGTTATCTTATTCAACAAGTACTTATCTTAGTTTTATTATAGTTTATCTTTTTAAAACGTTTCCTAGTTTCTCTAGGTTTGTTATTTTTCCAGTATATATACTTTGTTTTATATCTCCGGGTTTAATGAATGAGAATATCGATTTCAACCTCCTGTCAAATTTGTCATAATCACACTTTTGTTTTTATAATATGTATGATATTTCTCTGAAGAAATCAAATTAAAGTAGCTTATAGAATAAAATTAAGATAAAACAATTAATTAATAAATAGCTAAAATAACAAGCAATTAGTACTGCATAATTGCATAACAATAATAAATATTTTATTTCATAGTAGTGCACACATTTATTACAAATTATTTTCTTGATATTCAAATAATTATAATACACAGAAAATGTAATTAAATATTAACAAATACCAGGCACACCCTTCACAACCCTAAACCTCTTCAGTCACTCCAAGTAAAGCAAGAAAATTCCAAACTTGCCCTTCTCAATGTTAGCCCTACAGGAATTTCGCCATTTTAGATAGACATTAATTTCTGAGGAAAACGCCCTAATGCATCGGAAAATGACATCATTATTCACCCGGTTTTGATTTCATGCTCCAACGGATACGAATTATATATTTTGATCATCATCTTTTCATCTTTATAATATATAAAATAGTTATATTTAAGACTATAATGATCATCACTTATCTCCAAACAAGTAGCCAAGTGATGAATCTCCACCAGGAACTGAGTTGACCTTTGTCGATGGTCGGCCCTGTAATCATATCATCATAGGAAATGGTCAATGTTCCATAAAAGGTTAAGAAAATTTGATTAAAAGAGAGTGAATATATAAAGAGACTTACAGTCACCAAAAACTCTTTTGATTTATTACCATCTCCATGATATATATATTTCTTGGGAGAGGTGGAGTCACCTTTCTTGGTAATAGGAGTTAAGGCTTTTTCCGGTGACTTCTGATCAGTATCATCAGTGCCATATGGCGGCATACAAACTGGTGGTGGTGATACTTTAGATTGATCGTATTGTTGTTTCCCTAAGTCATCGGACCCAAACAGGTACCCTAAAGAACTTTGCCCTCCACCAGAACTACTCCTTTTGTTCATCGTCGATACCTAACCCTAGAAATCAGGAAATCTCTCTCTCTCTCTCTCTCTCTCTCTCTATGTATATATATATATATATATATATATATATATATATATATATATATATATATATATATATATATATATATATATATAACCTAATTATATATACATAAAGTATATATGAGAGACACCCACCTTTCTGTAAAATGATGTTTGTCATGATTTTAATCAATTATTAATTTGATTTTATTAAAACAACGGATGTGTAAGTGTGTAACAGTACACATTTCTTTAGTCCCATTTTTGTGTTTGCTTATGCCGTGGTGGGGATGATTTGGTTGGTTCGTTTTTTTTTTTTTTTTGGTTGGTTGGTTGCTTATGCCGTAGTGGTGAACAATGTAAGATGTAATTTTCTTGTGAATTGATATCGTCCATTAAAACGTAATAAATACAAGATTTGAAAGGAGTTTATGGGTTATATAAAGTGGGTCCAGACGGGCTTTGATGTGTTTGATTATCGTAGCGTTAAGGCGTTCATAATTTTGAAAACAAACTAACAGAAAAAATTATTGACGATTAATTCCCCGGTCCTAATAAACATTGATTCTTATTATTATTAATATTATCAAATTTTGTCTAAAAAACAAAATTCATCATTCATGATCATAAAAACTTTGTTCATTGAGAGGTTCTTTATAGCCAATTATTATTTGTTTTTTATTTATTGAACATTCAATATTATTGTAACATATTTTTTTTATCATTTAATGTAAATGCTTAATGTCACTCTAGTCCAACTAACGGTCCATATTTATTTTAAAACGTTTAGGCCACCTCATTTTATGAAGTTTGACATGTCATTCTGGAGGTGTCGTATTTAAAAAGCACTTTCTGGTTAATGACTAACATTTCTCTCGTTTCTCCTTCTTACTAGAAACCCTTTTCTGCCTATCCTTGTTTGGTTTTGTCGACAAAGGCTTTGTACATGAAGCTCGATGTTCATTTTTAAGGTATATTTTCGAGATACCATTTTCTAATGTACACGGATGGCATACATCACTTGTTTAAAGATATCGATTTTGCGGGGATGGACAAGAAAGTTATGAATTTTAGGAAAAATATACTGACAAGAGATGTCTGAAGGTGTATTATTGTTTAAGAGAATATTGTTTTCCAATAGGTTTGAAGGTAATAGAAACAAATCTTGACCACATTGACTTCATTAATGTTGGTTACAATTGTGGGTGTGCACTGGATATGTACATAGATCATCGTGGGGCTAATATGAAATAGTGGCTACATGAAGGTAAAACAAAAGTATGTATCCTTGAGAACCACCACTTAAATGTTAGAGATGCGCAAGAAGATACGGGTCAGATTTCGGATTTGGCAGAAGATGTGGTTGAAGACTTGGATTTTGAGAGTGACCATAATGATGTCACTCTTATGAACAAGACTAGGAATGATTCTTTCCTCAGTAAACTTTGGAGTAAGGAGAATCCAATCTTAGGAAAAGTACCTGAGGATGGCTTGATGTTGTGATGGCTGAGAATGATCCAAAAATTGATGTGATGACAACCTTCAATGAAGATATTCACTAGAAAAAATAGAAGCCTATTCTAGGTATGGGGTTTGAAAGTCCCAAACAGATTAAACATACGATTTACAATTATACAGTTGCTAATGGGTATCAATTATGTTATAAAAAATGATAGTATGAGATTATTGGTGAAATTTTATTTTGGACAGTGTAGTTTTAGGATTTAGGATTCATAGACGATGATGAGCATTCTTTCCAAATTAAAGCTATAATTAGTGATCATAATTATGCTAGAAAATTGAAGTTATGATCATTTGTTAACTATGTTTGGATTGGTAGCCATTTCATACTTGAATTCTTACACAAACAGAAGATGAGTATTTGGCAACTTCACGAGTATGTGAAAAAGAAATTTGGAATGGAGGTTAGTATGAGACATAGGATTGCAAAGAAACGTGTACTTTATATCATTTAGGCTACACTTGTAGAGCACTATTCCAAAATCTGGTCATATGGTGAGGAACTTAGAAGATCAAATCCATAATCAACTATTAAACTAGATGTGAATTCTCTGCCTGAAGGGAAAAATGTTTTTAGCAAATTTTAGATATGTTTTGATGGATTAAAGAAAGGTTAGAGGGAAGGTTGTAGGTGATTCATAAACCTTAATGGCTTCTTCTTAAATGGGATGTGTAACACCTATAAAAATCACAAGAAATTTAAACTTTTTAAAACTAACCAATTTCACAAATTGTTTACAATCATAGTTTTCAAAACATTTTCAACATCAGAGTCTCCCAAAATCATAAGTCAAAAAACATGAGGATGTGTACAGTCACGCCTTCGCCTTCCCGCAGTCATCTGAAGTACCTGAAACATAACCCAAAACTGTAAGCCAACGCTTACTAAGATCCCCCAAAGTACCAACACATAAACAAATAACAAATACAATAACAACATGTCGGGCCCAATCAACCATCGGGTTGGAATACCCCATGCCCATCAACCATTGGGTTGGAATGCCAATACACTATGGGTCAAGTCAACCATCGGGTTGGAATACCCCAGGCCCATCAACCATCGGGTTGGAATGTCAATCTACAACAGGTCCTATCATCATCGGGGTGGAATACCCTTGGGCCCATTCAACCTCGGGTTGGTATACCCCCGTCCTGTTGGCTTACACACAAAGCAGTAAAGCCTTAGCCACCGACGAAATATGTGCACATATAACAGATAATCATATAACAGTCTACAAACAGTCAGACTGATCTACAAATCACTAAGCATAGTATCATCCTATATACCAGGATACCAATCTAACAGATCACTACATCACAATATCATACATAATAGGATATCAGATCCAAAGGGCCGGCCTTGGTGCCTTCGAATCGCAAGTACAATGAGGAAAACTCACCTCACAAACTGGACAAATGCTGATAAGGTCTAGACTCCGAATCTCAGCTCTCTAACCGACACTTATTCCCACCAAATGACCGATTTCCATCAAAATCCCAAAATACCCAAAATACCCTCAAGGTCAAACTTGGTCAATTTCAAACTGGTCAAACCAACTAGGTCAACCGAGTCAACCTAGCCGAGTCAATCCAACCGAGTCAACTCAACCGAATGAACTCAGGGTGCGTATGCGGGGGGGGGGGGGTACTCCGAAAGTACGCTGGGCGTACACGCAGCCTCACATGTTGACCACCACCGGGGTGGTTGACTTCGTACGCAGGGCATACTCCGAGTACGCGGGACGTACCCTCGGAAGTCCAAAAATCCATTAAGAGCTTAATGGATAAAGCTCTTACTTCCATAATTCATATCCATGGCTAAAATACTCTTAGGAGTCATAAAGTCTCCAACTCTATGACTTAGCATGTCCAATAAGTGCTTAACTCAAGGTCTTATTCCATTAAGACCTTCTAAATGATGCATGAAGCAAAACTAACCATTAGAACCCATTTTTATGACTTAAGACCCCTCCTAGGGTCTGAAAGAATAGCTTAATGGTCAAGAACATGTCATGTTCTGTCACACCCCCAAACCAAGGATGGCGGAAACGTCCGGGGGTGGAGGACTTCATGTATAGTATCATAACAACAATTGTAATAGTAATCCAAGCAAACCCAACCAACATATATATAATTGAAAAAGTTACATCATTGTATGAATTACATGTTTACGAATCAATTACATTATGTTGACAAAATATGAAATAGTAGACGCCTTAGCGTCCCATCCTCAAATGCACTTGGTTACCTGTTTAATGATTTCCTGAGAATACAAGTTGTTTGAAAAAGTGTCAACACAAGGGTTGGTGAGTTCATAAGCTTTTGTTTGGTATTATTAAAAGCCTTTCGTTTGCAAAAGTAGTATTTGTGTTAGAAAATCCAATATTTTCCTTAATGTGTAAATGTAGTCTTAAAACCCAAAGACCGAAATGTACAAGTAATTTGTCATATTTATAGTAAAACAATGCAAGTTTAAATCGACATAAACTCGTTAAATTTTAATGAAGTTCCCGTAAATTCCAATGTTTATTAATACTTTATGTGAGTTTATTATAACCATACTATGACCAAGGTTGCCTAAAACGACGTTCTTCAGGCGTCGGAAATGTTATGACATTTGTCACCCCAGACCTATCGGTCTAACTGTTGCATGCAGTTTAGGTGTGGGTTTGTCAAACCCAATATAGATCTATACACAACTATCACGCTCTCCCTCAAGGAGACTCTGGTTACAATACAAGACTTAATGGTAATTTGAAGTAAATGTCTCACAAAGTCATTAACGGAATTACGTGTTATGAAAACTTGGTACCGTATGGCCGTACCTTGCTTAATGAAAATATCCTTTGTATAAATGTACCCTTTTTAAATGTATGTGTTATGTAATGTATCATAAACTATACCTATTATAGTTTATCAACCAAGGGTAGTACGTAGTAATGTATGCAAACTATATTCAAAATAGTTTATTAAATGTTTGAATGTATCGGTTGTACTTTGATTATAATCACTTGTTATTCTTTATATTTTATATGTCCAAATCCATTTGTAAATTGATGTGTGTCTAAATATTAAGATAAAATGTCATATATTGCAATAACATATAATCACATAAAGATATACACCTTGCTCAACATGTTACAAGGTGAAATGAAATTGACAGCAACTTTTCGTTGAATACAGTTTCTGTTACTGTTCTTAGAAAATTTATAGAAAAATCATCAAAGCTCTAAATCCAAATCCGCAAATTCTGGGAGTTTGGAATATGAGTCTAGTTTGTTCGTAAATTTTATCATGATTTTTAGCGATCTCTAACAGAGGTGAAAATGTTCATAATCACAGACTGGTCCGGGTTTGCCTCTGAAATGACAGGCAGTTTTGTAAAAATCACCATAAATTGTAGACAAATCATATGGAGGTGTGCAAGTAGCCATTTTAAAGCTAAGAGTTTGAACTACTTGCACCTGGAACAGTTTTGAAAACTAAAATACTTAAGTTGACCAAAACAGTCCGTGATCGAAGTTCATCTTTTCTGATGTAATCTGATAGAAAAAGTTTAATTGTGTTCTTGATGATTTTACTTGTATTCCCCCCTTAAAACTTAAGAAAAACATGTAAATGTAGGGGTATGAACTCACCCTATGTGGTTTCAGTAGATGAAAGTAAGAGAGAGGAAGTGTTCAACCCAAGAACACTAAGAAGATGTCTTGATGATTCGAGAATCTAACATCGAATAAGATGGAATTTGTGTAAGATATCAATGATTTGAGTAGAATGGAGTGTAATAATTATATGAATGATGAAGATACTTACTAATTGAAGAAAGAAATCCCTGGAGAAAGCCTTGAAGTTCTTGAAGTTGAGAGAAAAGATGAGAGAATTTTGGAGAGTGTTCTTTGGTTGCTAAGTGTAGAATGAAAGAAGTTAATGAGAATGAGGAGAGATGACCAATTCTCCAGCTCTTAGAACGTGGGAAGAGCTGAAGATTGGGTGTAAAGGTCCACTAAGGTGACAAGGGGTAGTGGGAAAGAGTGGCTAATCATAGAGTGAGGTGGTGGTGGTTTGCTTTTGCCATAAATTAAGGAAAAGCAAATATTCCCTCAATAATTAGTTCAACCACTAATTCTTTTAATATATTTTTATAAAAACCCTGGAGATTTATATATTTTGGGGCCTTAGTTTATAAAATAAAGTTTTGGGTGAAAATCCCACGTTAAAATAATGAAAAACGGAGTTAAAACGAAGTCGTAGTCGAAAAACCGGTAAAAAGGGACCGTCTGCGAGACCTCTCGGATGGGGGCCGAGACTTCGGACCCTCGCATGCGAGGCTGCTGTCTGATGGCTTCGGATTCGGTCTCCTGAGAGGCTTCAGCTTCGGTCCTGATGAGAGGCTTCGGATCCGAGGCCTCGGATGAGAGGTTTCGGTCCTGAAGTTTCCGTTTTGGGTCCTTAAGGCTATTTTACCCGTTTTTACCCCGTTTCAAGTGGTTTTTGACCCGGTTAAGGGGCGGGATGACCCGAATGATTCCAAAAAGTTATGGGAACTTTTAAGAGAGATTTGGGAGAGATTTCAAATAGAAAGAGATAGAGTGAAAACGATTTAGAGAGGTTTCGTTTGTGATTAATTTGAGTGTCCGGCTTCATAACGCAAGGTTCGTAAACCCCGTTAAACCGTGTTTTAGTGTCGTACACACTCCCGATGAGTGTGCAATAATGTTTTATCGTTTTGGTTCGTTGTTTAGTACTGTTAAGGCTAAGGAAAATCAAACACATGAACTTTCCAAATGATGATTTCTCATTAAAATAGCGAATTGTATAGTGATTACATAACGTAAACCCTAACATACAAGGGTTATTGGAGTTGACCGGTTTGACTTGTTGACTTTGTTTGACTTTGACTTGACCGAAATTTGACGGTTGTCACATCATCCCCCCGTTAGAAGGAATTTCGTCCCGAAATTTTCATTTTGACTGGGATTTCAAGAGTTTGGGAAGAGATGTGGATACTTTTGTTTCATCTGATCCTCGCGTTCCCAGGTGAATTCGGGTCCTCGTTTAGCGTTCCAGCGGACCTTCACAATGGGAATACGACTTTGCTTTGTTCTTTTGATCTCTCGATCCATGATTTCTACCGGTTCTTCCACGAAGTGGAGACTCTCGTTGATTTCAATTTCGTCAAGAGGTATCACGAGGGTCTCGTCGGATAGATTTTGTCAATCATATTCTCGGGGTAAAAAAAAATAAAGTTTTATTAGTTACCTATAGCGACGACTTGTCGTCACCACAGGTTTAATCTATTACGATGACTTGTTGTCACCACAGGTTTAATCTATTACGATGACTTGTTGTCGCTATAGGTTTTTAACAAGAGCCAACGACATACCTATAGCGACACACAAGTCATAATTTGCATGTGTGAAGACTTGGAGTACTTTCTAACTGGTTCATGTGTGAAGACTTGGAGTACTTTCTAACTGGTTCATGTGTGAAGACTTGGAGTACTTTCTAATGAAAACTGTGCTACTGTGGAAATTGGAAACTGGTACGTAGCTTCAAAGTCAAGAATATGCAGTAGGCATGTGATGCATTAAATGCATGAGGCACACAAGTCATAATTTGCAGCAACATATCCGTATATGTGTGTGAATTGAAGAAGAAGGTTACGGCTTAAAGAATATATATATATTCATTTTCTCTTCATTTGTTAGATACACAATAACCATAACATCATAGACTATATATATTCCATTTCATTTGTAATTTTCACTAGTTTATATTCCGCGAGTGTTACCGAAATCATTTATCAATTTTTCAGAAGTGCTTAACTTGTTTTGTTGCATTCCCAACAATTTGCTATTAATTACTTCTCCCACTTTACTTATATAAATCATCACATTCTTACCGCGACTTTTAACTTCTCCCTCACAAATGGATCCACCTGCAGATCATCAAAACCCCATAGATGACCTCGATTGGTTTCAGTACTTTGATCATCAAGATCTTTTCAGGTATATATAAACGTCACTCATTACACCATCTTACGCACAGAAAAGTGATTTTGTCGACATTGATCAAAACATGGTTTGGATTTGTAGTGATCAAAAAGAGTCTTTCATCGTGTTGGATTTGATTATCTTGAGTTTTTTTTGGATTTTTGCAGTGGTGACATGCTCAACCATCATGATTATGAGTTGTCGGAAAAATTGCATGAAGTGCTCGATCAGAACGTTTCCACAGTACTTAACAAAGATCAAAACATCATTTCTAGAAATGAGTTTCACGATCTTGATCCCCTTGAAGATATAAGCTTATGGGATTGTTGGGAGGATGGTAATTTACCATTGGTTAGTTTCAGTGAAGACTGTAAATCCGGTGGTGAGGCTACATGTAGTTCTAGTGCTGCCACCCCTGATCACGGTGGCCGGAAGGTGGCAAAGAGATTGAGACCATTGGAGTTTGAAGAGATAGAGAAGTACTTTGAGATGCCGATAATCATAGCAGCAAAGGAACTAGGGATAAGTTTAACAGTGTTGAAGAAAAGATGCAGAGAGCTAAACATAAACAGATGGCCTCATAGAAAACTAAAGAGCCTTCAATCCCTCATTGAAAATGCCAAGGTAAATTATGATAATAACCTTCTATACATTACTCATGCACTTGGTAACCAAAGTAGTTTTGGTATTTTCTAAAATTTTAATTGTTAGTTTCTTTATAACTAAACATAGGTCCTAGGCATATGCCACATCAAATCAATTGATTTACTACGATTTCCCGATTTATATTTATATAAACTTAACTCATTGTAAATTTTGTGAACTCACATGAAAAATATATTGCATCTACCTTTTAAAAAAAAAATTAGGAGTTGGGATTAAAGGAGGAGATAGAGACGTTAGAAGGGCACAAGAAGATGATGGAGAAATTGCCAGGTATGGAATTGACAGAAAGAACAAAGAAGCTTAGGCAAGCTTGCTTCAAAGCTATTTATAAGAAGAGAGGACATAACAATCCTTAGCCATTTTGTTATAATTAGTGGATTTTAATCTACATTGTATGTGTTTTTCTCTTGATAGTTTGATACCCTTTTTAGTTTCATTTTATGTATTTGTCTATTGATTTTTAATGCAAAAAATTTTGTATAATTTGGGTATTATAGTTTGTATTAGCCATATTCTAGATTGCCGACACGACTACGCCGACGACTCTATACCAGAGGTCTATATAAATAGACTTATGAATTTAGTAGGAATAACTTGATTATAATCTTGTGATTTGTTCCGTGTCTGATCCACCCCTAAGATTCACTTGACATGCCCCCAGTTATGTGTAATTAAAATTTTATTAGACTGTTGATCCTAATGAGTCTACCCTAAGTCCACAACCAAACAAGGAACAGGTCCTAAGGCGGACTCACCATTTCTAGGTCAATCATTCCTTAATTACACATAACTTCGAGGTACACCTAAAGAATCTTAGAGTTACCAGTTGTAAATTGTTTGTAATACCAAGTAGTGAGATTCAATGAAATAAAATGCATGCCTATTTCATTGATAAACCTTTTAGTAAATATCCTTACCATTTATATACACATGTATAATTTCGCACTTTAGTGAACTATTCTTGGTGTTTCTGTTAACGTCTTGGAGACGAAGTTATGGTAGTGGGTAGAAGTAGGTTTTGTACGGGCGTTAAAATTTACACATCATGTTGCTCGTGCGAGAATAGGGGTAGAAGAGATAATTAATAGACGCCTAATCCTATAATTACTTATAGGGGTGATCCTTATTAATTACGTCTATAATCACGTAGTGCATATCAGTTATACATAATTTGAGATAGAATAGACTTTCGAATAAATGACTCTACTCTAAGTCCACAACCAAACAAGGAACAGGAAGTAGAGCAATAGTCATAGATTCTGAGTCTATAATATCTTTAATTATGTATAACCTTGGCGTATGCACTCAGTTATCATAGGCCTACTAATAGAGGTCTTTAGTTTTCACATAAGTTGGTTATAGTATCACCAAATACTCCTATAGTATTTTTAGGTGTTTAGATTCGATTCTTAAAGTATTCCCTGTAGGGTGTAGTTAGGTTGTTAGATTTGTTGCCCATTATGACTATCCCCCAGTATATGCAAGTCACTCCTCGGACAGATATAGTTGATCAGGCTATATCCTTCCCAGACTTGATTTACATATACCAAGGCATACCCATAATGTACAACTCCTCTTCTTTTACTTTATGTTCTTCTAGTTATGACACTATGTGAGCATGTATGCATGTATTTATACTTTTAATAAGAAACCATTCATTTTCTAAAAGTATATTTATTTGAAAAATGCACAAATCAGAGACTATTAGTCCCAATTGTGTTTATAGTTTGTATATCTTATGTGGTTTGATATACTTAATTCACTATAAACTGTGCTCTGATACCAATCTGTCACACCCCCAAACCAAGGATGGCGGAAACGTCCGGGGGTGGAGGACTTCATGTATAGTATCATAACAACAATTGTAATAGTAATTCAAGCAAACCCAACCAACATATATATAATTGAAAAAGTTACATCATTGTATGAATTACATGTTTACGAATCAATTACATTATGTTGACAAAATATGAAATAGTAGACGCCTTAGCGTCCCATCCTCAAATGCACTTGGTTACATGTTTAATGATTTCCTGAGAATACAAGTTGTTTGAAAAAGTGTCAACACAAGGGTTGGTGAGTTCATAAGCTTTTGTTTGGTATTATTAAAAGCCTTTCGTTTGTAAAAGTAGTATTTGTTTTAGAAAATCCAATATTTTCCTTAATGTGTAAATGTAGTCTTAAAACCCAAAGACCGAAATGTTCAAGTAATTTGTCATATTTATAGTAAAACAATGCAAGTTTAAATCGACATAAACTCGTTAAATTTTAATGAAGTTCCCGTAAATTCCAATGTTTATTAATACTTTATGTGAGTTTATTATAACCATACTAGGACCAAGGTTGCCTAAAACGACGTTCTTCAGGCGTCGGAAATGTTATGACATTTGTCACCCCAGACCTATCGGTCTAACTGTTGCATGCAGTTTAGGTGTGGGTTTGTCAAACCCAATATAGATCTATACACAACTATCACGCTCTCCCTCAAGGAGACTCTGGTTACAATACAGGACTTAATGATAATTTGAAGTAAATGTCTCACAAAGTCATTAACGGAATTACGTGTTATGAAAACTTGGTACCGTATGGCCGTACCTTGCTTAATGAAAATATCCTTTGTATAAATGTACCCTTTTTAAATGTATGTGTTATGTAATGTATCATAAACTATACCTATTATAGTTTATCAACCAATGGTAGTACGTAGTAATGTATGCAAACTATATTCAAAATAGTTTATTAAATGTTTGAATGTATCGGTTGTACTTTGATTATAATCACTTGTTATTCTTTATATTTTATATGTCCAAATCCATTTGTAAACTGATGTGTGTCTAAATATTAAGATAAAATGTCATATATTGCAATAACATATAATCACATAAAGATATACACCTTGCTCAACATGTTACAAGGTGAAATGAAATTGACAGCAACTTTTCGTTGAATACAGTTTCTGTTACTGTTCTTAGAAAATTTATAAAAAAATCATCAAAGCTCTAAATCCAAATCCACAAATTCTAAGAGTTTGGAATATGAGTCTAGTTTGTTCGTAAATTTTATCATGATTTTTAGTGATCTCTAACAGAGGTGAAAATGTTCATAATCACAGACTGGTCCGGGTTTGCCTCTGAAATGACAGGCAGTTTTGTAAAAATCACCATAAATTGTAGAAAAATCATATGGAGGTGTGCAAGTAGCCATTTTAAAGTTAAGAGTTTGAACTACTTGCACCTGGAACAGTTTTGAAAACTAAAATATTTAAGTTGACCAAAACAGTCTGTGATCGAAGTTCATCTTTTCTGATGTAATCTGATAGAAAAAGTTTAATTGTGTTCTTGATGATTTTACTTGTATTCCCCCCTTAAAACTTAAGAAAAACATGTAAATGTAGGGGTATGAACTCATCCTATGTGGTTTCAGTAGATGAAAGTAAGAGAGAGGAAGTGTTCAACCCAAGAACACTAAGAAGATGTCTTGATGATTCGAGAATCTAACACCGAATAAGATGGAATTTGTGTAAGATATCAATGATTTGAGTAGAATGGAGTGTAATAATTATATGAATTATGAAGATACTTACTAATTGAAGAAAGAAATCCCTGGAGAAAGCCTTGAAGTTCTTGAAGTTGAGAGAAAAGATGAGAGAATTTTGGAGAGTGTTCTTTGGTTGCTAAGTGTAGAATGAAAGAAGTTAATGAGAATGAGGAGAGATGACCAATTCTCCAGCTCTTAGAACGTGGGAAGAGCTGGAGATTGGGTGTAAAGGTCCACTAAGGTGACAAGGGGTAGTGGGAAAGAGTGGCTAATCATAGAGTGAGGTGGTGGTGGTTTGCTTTTGCCATAAATTAAGGAAAAGCAAATATTCCCTCAATAATTAGTTCAACCACTAATTCTTTTAATATATTTTTATAAAAACCCTGGAGATTTATATATTTTGGGGCCTTAGTTTATAAAATAAAGTTTTGGGTGAAAATCCCACGTTAAAATAATGAAAAACGGAGTTAAAACGAAGTCGTAGTCGAAAAACCGGTAAAAAGGGGCCGTCTGCGAGACCTTTCGGATGGGGGCCGAGACTTCGGACCCTCGCATGCGAGGCTGCTGTCTGATGGCTTCGGATTCGGTCTCCTGAGAGGCTTCAGCTTCGGTCCTGATGAGAGGCTTCGGATCCGAGGCCTCGGATGAGAGGCTTCGGTCCTGAAGTTTCCGTTTTGGGTCCTTAAGGCTATTTTACCCGTTTTTACCCCGTTTCAAGTGGTTTTTGACCCGGTTAAGGGTCGGGATGACCCGAATGATTCCAAAAAGTTATGGCAACTTTTAAGAGAGATTTGGGAGAGATTTCAAATAGAAAGAGATAGAGTGAAAACGATTTAGAGAGGTTTCGTTTGTGATTAATTTGAGTGTCCGGCTTCATAACGCAAGGTTCGTAAACCCCGTTAAACCGTGTTTTAGTGTCGTACACACTCCCGATGAGTGTGCAATAATGTTTTATCGTTTTGGTTCGTTGTTTAGTACTGTTAAGGCTAAGGAAAATCAAACACATGAACTTTCCAAATGATGATTTCTCATTAAAATAGCGAATTGTATAGTGATTACATAACGTAAACCCTAACATACAAGGGTTATTGGAGTTGACCGGTTTGACTTGTTGACTTTGTTTGACTTTGACTTGACCGAAATTTGACGGTTGTCACATGTTCAAGATCTAACATTTTGGGACCAAAAACTCCATAAAGATATCCAAATCTAGATCTATATACTAGAGGGATCAAGTTTCAAGCTTTATACCTTAGAAAGGTTGCAAATTATGTAGAAACTCCAGATCCAAAATGCTTCACACTTCCAAGATGAGCTTGGCTTCCTTCCTTCTTCTTTTAAGCACAAAACACACACACTCTTAGGCTTGAAATAGCTTCTCAAGGTGATCTAGGGTTGCAAAAAGTCTAAAAAGGGATGGAGGCTGATGAGGTGAGGGGAAATAAAGCCATAAAGGGTGTTTAAATATGAGCTAAAGCCTAAAAAGTAGGGTTTCCAAGTCTGGAAAGTATGCCCAGTGTATAGCATGCGCGCCCTAGTACGCTCAGCGTACACATGTACGCATGACGTACTCCCCCAATGCCAAATTATGAAAATGCCACTAGGGCTCCTTTTGCACACTTTCTTGAACTTAGGGACCAATATGCAACATAATTAAATTATAGGGTTGAAATTAGAAGTACCTTATCATCGAGATGTTACAAGATGTGTAGTCCAAAGTTGCTAAGTACTATAGTTAGGGATGCTAATGATCAAATATATCAAATTACATGAGTTGTGGTGTGTTTGGAAAATAAAGACAATTAGAAATAGTTTTTAGAGACTCTTGTAGAGGATTTGAATTTGGAAGATGGATCAAAATTCACACTGATATTAGATGTCCATAAGGTGGGACATAATTGTTTTTAGTCAATAAATCATGTATCATGACAATTAACTTTATATTTGATCTTTTTAGGGTCTACTTGAAGCGGTGAAGGATGTTTTGCCACTTACAAAACATAGGTAGTGTGCAATGCACATACATGTAAATTTTAGTAAAAAATATCTCTGGTGCTCACCATGAAAACCTGTTTTGTAGGGCATACTAGTCATCCACTAAACCCCTCTTCAATGTTGCAGTGAATGAGATATATACGCTAAACTGTGTTGCTTATAGCCACCTAATGGAGAGGGGCCCAAAGACTTGGTGCAAGGAAATTTTCAAATTTAAAAGAGATTATGATGTTGTAGAGAATTATGCTTCTAAGAGCTTCAATAATGTCACTACGAATGTTAGGAAGAAACCTATCATAACCATGTTAGAGGAAATCAGTTTATATGTTTTGGGCAGGATGTTTCACTTGAACATCAAATGAATTACATGGGTTCCATATGAACCATGTCTAGAAAATAGATTTAAACTGAATGAGTTGAAGAGAAAACTTGAATGGTATTCCATATGCTTCTGTAATTAGATCCATCATGTACGTCATGTTATATATAAGATCAGATATGCCATATGTTGTAAGTATGACTAGTAGGTATGAAAAAAATCCAAGAGAATGTCATTAGACTTCTGTAAGGAACATTCAAAAGTGCTTAAGAGGAACCAAAAAATGTACCTCGTCTATAGGAGTTTAAAAGATCTTAGTGTAAAGTGTTACACTGATGCTAGCTTCTAAACGGACCGAGATGATTCTCAATCACAATTAGGGTATGTCTTCATTAAAAATAGAGGTATTGTTTTATGGAAGAGTTCCAAGCAAAGTGTAGTTTCACATTCCACTATAGAGTCAAAATACATTAACTGCACAAGAAGCTGCTTTGATGAAGAAATTCATTGAAGATCTAGGGGTTGTACCTTCCATTCAGGATCCCCTAGAAATCTTTTGTGATGAGGAGGGTGCCATTATGCAAGATAAGGAATCCAGGTCACATCAAAAAACCATAAACATTCTCCAGAGGTTTAAATTCATTCAAAATGAAGTTAACAAAGGAAATATTAGTATTCGTAAATTTCACATCGATCAATATTTGGCAGACCTATTCACGGACCCCCATCCACAAGCTAAGAATTATAATCACACTAGATGAATAGGACTTCATTATTCTACTTATTGAATTTGATTTGAATTTAGTATTTTTTTTATTGGAACAATGTAAGAAACAACTATCTTATTGACTTAGATATATATGATATGATCTTTTTGTTAATACTTTTTATGTTCTATATTAGCATGTTTAATCCTTACATAATCTAGTTATTCTAAAATGTCCGTAGTCGGTCATAATTATGGGAACAACCATGAAATAAGACTAATAGGAGTTGGATTGGTTTACTTTCATAGGATGAAATTGGAAAAGTGTTGAAACCAAGTTAATATGTGCATGTTAGAGAAGAAATATTGGACTTGACCAGCTTGAAGATTGTTTTGGTCAAAAATCGACAAAGTAGATATTAACCAAATTGCATCAGAGGCTGTGGTGTTGTAGGTGAAGTGATTAACGAAAATAGAACAAGATTGAACAAGTGATTTACAAGGAAAGCCCTTGATCTTTGCTAGGATCTCCGACATAAAACCTTGAGAGGTGATAATGATCACCTGCCTTGTATAATCTTATTAATTTGAACATAAATTAAAGAGATGAGCTTGACAATACGATTACAAATGATAAAGTGAGTCTATATGAGTAAGGTGTCAGAGAATTGTCCCCGTTGTGTGTGTTTTATAGGTGTATTTATAGTCTAGATTAAGTAACTAAATTTCCGATATTTTCGGGATCCTGCTGAACTGGTATTTAAAACGTGCTTTGACTTGGTATTTCTGGGTCTTAAGTCTGGTTGGACTGATTCTTCGTTGTGAATGAGTCCTATGTTGACCATTTGTGCACATGTGACAAATAAACAAGAAATATAGTCGTTAAACTTGTTAGGGAATAATAATGGCATTATTCAGGATCCTGATGTATGTTCAGGATCTTAAGACTCCTTTAAGATCCGGGATCCTGGATAGGTTTAAGGATCCTTAGATATCTATTAGATCCGGGATCCTGGATATGATTGAGGATCTTGGCCCTAACAATTGACCCCAAATTGTAGCTGCAAAATATTTGAATTGATTTCAAGTATTTAAAGTGTATAATTTAATTAATTGGAAATAAAGGATTCGAAATTCAAATTCTAACGTATAGAGTTGTATCCATTAAAAAAATATTATTATATTGTCAAATCACTTTTCTCTCTTTGGTTTGAAGGTAGATTTCTTTCTACTTTCTTCTGTTAGGGTGCAAAGTCACTCTTGGATGTAGTGTTTTAGGCTTACCCTCTTGTATGTGTAAATAGGTTGAGTCTTTCCTATAAAGAGGAAGTGAGTGACTCCCATTATGTAAGGAACCAATTTGGAGTGTTAGACTAGAGAGAGAAATTGTGTACAAACCCATTTGTATATCCTTTCTAGATCTAATATGAGCTTAAAAAGATTTATTTACTCTTTGTGTTCTTGATTTTACATGATGATTTACTAGATCTTTCTAATTCCGCACATGCCATCATAATCAACACCACTACAATTGGTATCAGAGCGGGTCTTCAAGATCAAGGTGATTTTTGAAGAACGATTCTTGGTTTGGCAACATTTGTCGCAATTTGAACAATTTTGGTGAGTCTCTCTCTATGATCTCTCTTAATTTCATTGATTCGTGCTTTACGTTCTTAATTTGTGATCATTTGACTCATTGGATCAAATTTTTTTTTTGAAAAACCCATTCGTTGTGATCCAATAATTTTTTTTTCTTTGATTAAAGCCCGATCCAATCCTATTTGTTTGTTCTAATTGATTTTCAAATTACAAGTGTTCGTTTGAATTGAGTTTTAAGATCAAAATTCAGATCTAATATCTTGAATCGTTACTGATTCTTATGATCCGATTTTCAAGCCCAAAATCAATATTCGTATACTGTTCATGAAAAACTTTTGAGCCCATACGTTTTTTTTCTTTGTGATCTGATTCCATTACTTGAGCCCAAGATTGATTAAATCATTTAGATACTCTCACTATGTTCATTCTTCATCTTACGCATAGCAGATTTGTACTCTCATTATCGTTCCTATATTCCAAATTCATCGATCATTTTGAATAATTGATTAATGCTTGTTTTGATTAGTAAAATAGCATTCTTAATCGATTTCATGTTATATGTTCGATCTTCAAATCGATTTTGTTCTAATCATTGTCTGGAAGTCGACAACTGAGTCTTTGAGTTTGAAGAAATTGATCAAGAAATCTCAAAGTCTTGTCAAGAACATGTTTAGATCAGGTCTTTGAACACTTTTTGATCTGAAATTTGGTGTTGGATACTTCGATTTTGTGTTTAGTGATCTTTGACTTTAAAAAGTCAAACTGTGAAATATTCAAATCCGATTTTCTGGAGTTGATTCATTAAATTGGAGGTTGAAATCAGTTGATACAAGTTGAACAGAGGATATGAATATTGAAATCATACTTGATTTGGTGTTTAATTTTGAAAATCTCAACTCAGATGTCGATGTCGACTTGGAAAGACATTGGGTTTCACAGTCGATGAATTGGAGTCGTTTTTTTAAAGTGTTGGTTCGTCATCGACAAGAACAAATATGGAGTCGGATTCTTTTGATTTCGAAAATTTGATGGTTGATTTTGGATTGAAGAATTTTGGAAGAATCACTTGATTTGGGTTTGGAGTTTGAATATACGAAGGGTATTTGAAATTTAGACGAAGGGTTTGGTTAATTGTTTTCAAAGACTGTGATTGGTGATTTTGATTCTAAGGGGTATAAGGGAGTTTGAACGAAGGATTTTGATCGTTGATTTACGAAGTGTTCAAGTATGGTTGATGATTTGGTTTGTGTATCAAACGCGAAGGCAAGATAATTGAAGAATTTGATTATGGAATCGATTTCAAAGGTTTTGATAATTTTGGGGTTGATTGATTCGAAGGGTACTTGCGTTGGGTTTGGGAAGAAATATAAGGAACGAAGAACTGTAAGTGTTGATGATTTGGGTTGATCTCTGAAAAACAAAGGATGGCAATTTTGGTTTTGGTTTCAATCAAACGAACGAAGCCTTGGTTATTTGATCAATGAATTGGAGAAGAACTGTGTTAAAGAACGAAGGGTCAATGTTTGTTTACAGTCGATTTGTGATTAGGTTTTTGGTGCTGTGGATTCATACGAAGGGTTGATGATTGAACGAACGAAGAATGGTTACTATTCATTACTGTTCATATATAAGTCTTCGTATGCTGAGAATTTTTTTGTTTGATTGGGGAAGATGGAGTTTCATACGAAGAGGAGAGAGAAAGCAAAAGTTTCGTACGTTTTGAGTTTTGACTGTCTTCGTATGTTTCATCAAAAAGCTTCGTATGTTTCATCAAAAAGCTTCGTTTGAATTGAAAAAGCAAATGTTTCAAAAACAGCCCCTGAACCTTCGAATATTTGGCACTTTGAAAATTAAATGAAGTTTCGTATGTTTGACACTTTTCACCCAAATTCAAAAATTTTTGGAGCTTCGTATCTTTGGGACTAGTCTTCGTATGTTTGGAACACAAATGGCAGAATTTTCGAAAATAGTCCCTGAGGCTTCGAATGTTTGGCGGTTCATACCCAAATTCGAAAAAGGATTGTTTTTGCTGAAAATTGAAGAAAATGCATTTTAAGCTCCTGCAGTTTGTGTAAATTGACGCTTTCTACCCAGCTTTGGAGAAGGGGGAGAGTTTTGCATATTTTGTTGTTTTGGGCGCACCGGGTCACTGCAGAATTTTGAAATTGACAATTTCTACCCATTTTTGAGAAATTTTGTCAAAGGCGATCCGTGAACGAACCTAAAAATTGAATATTTTTTGGGTTTTCCGGATTAAAAGCACAAAGTTTATGCCACATGTTAAGGGGGAGTTTTGACACGAAAAATTCCGAATAGAGCACGTTCTTTTTCCTTGTGGGTTTTATAATCATTTTTTGATTATAAAAAGGGGGAGAATGATGGATATTCGAAGCTTATCGGGTTTGTCGAATATTCATTTGCGGATTTGAAGACCGGTGTTACTTCGAGGGGGAGTTTAGTCTTGATCGTGCTAGCTCGTTGGAGATTGAAGCCGGACATCCAATCCTAACTTTGAGGGGGAGAATGTTAGGGTGCAAAGTCACTCTTGGATGTAGTATTTTAGGCTTACCCTCTTGTATGTGTAAATAGGTTGAGTCTTTCCTATAAATAGGAAGTGAGTGACTCCCATTATGTAAGGAACCAATTTGGAGTGTTAGACTAGAGAGAGAAATTGTGTACAAACCCATTTGTATATCCTTTATAGATCTAATATGAGCGTAAAAAGATTTATTTACTCTTTGTGTTCTTGATTTTACATGATGATTTACTAGATCTTTCTAATTTCGCACATGCCATCATAATCAACACCACTACATCTCCTTATTTTTCCTATTTGTTGATTATGGGTAAAGAGGCACTCCATTCTCGCTCGAGCATCCTTGATTTTCCGACGAGGACTTCATCAATCATAGGATCATGCGTTGTTAAGAGACTAGTTCTTTTGGCGATGAAGACATTGAGTCCTTGAAGTCAATCGGGGCTTTTCCTTCCGATGTTATTTTTAAGCCTTTTGTTGCTAAGACCCAACCCGACTTCATCTCTCCTACTTAGGTTTGGTCCCATCTAAACTACACTCATAATCTGGAGGATCATGCTTTAGGTTGATCGATTGAAAAAATCTAAGGATCTGGACATGAGATTTAGCTAAGTTGGCCTATGTGTGTGATCTCCAAACTTTTGGGTCTTGTCGTTTCCTGCTCAGAGTCAAAACAAGTAAATCACATCTTATTTTGAAATCAAAACAAAACGAAGGTTCTTGGAAAGAGAAATATTTCTTTGTGAAACGTGAATCCATCCCGCCAGTGATCTCCTTCCAAGAAATCGGGTTAGAAAAGGTAGGATTTTATTTTATTTCGTTGATGATTTGAAATTCACACTTTCTTGTTTTATTTGTTTTGATGCAAATTTCAAGCTCGAGGATCTCGTCCCTACTGCTGAAGATACCGCAGAGAGCATTGGGAGTTTCCTTGCTTCGCTTGAGACTGAAAGATCCTTTAGGTTCGAACAATCCAACTTTTAAGAGAGTAGATCTGGTATTGCCCCCATGTCGAAAAGTAAAAATCCTTTATTTGTCTATTTTTATTCTTCATGAAGGATCCTAAACTTATTGAGTCCCTTTGTTATGTTTAGGATCCGAGGCTACACACTCTAGTGCTTGGTTCACCCTTCTTGATATTGACTCCGCCATGTCCGATGGCCAACTTGTGGTGAAGAAGGAGAAAACCTTATATTCTCCTCCTCCAGAGAGAACCTTGATAAATCTGACCGTCAATACTCCAGGATCCCGAAAGAGGAAGTCGGCTGAGAGCCTTGGAGCGGACGAGGTGTTGAGGAAGCTGCTCTCTTTCTGACAATCTGTAAGGATCTTTATGCCTTTTTTTGTTTGATTTCAATCCTCTTACCGTGGTCCTTTATAGGTCGATGATCATGTTTTCTGATCCACTGAAGATCTAAAGGTTAAGCTTGACCAGATAGAGCATGCCTTGAATGAGTAAAAAAGGGATCAACTAGGAGCTTTTGAAGAGGGTAGAGAAACTGAGTAATGAGAGAGTCGAGAAAGAGCAAGAGATTATAGAGAATGCAGGATCCTGGAATATGGCCGTTTGGCGTGAAACCTTGGCTAAGTTGACTGAAAAGCTTGTAAATGTTGGTCAGGATCCTGAAGAGAATAAAAGAAGAAAAAGATAGAGTATATCCCAGCTGGGGGTGATCAAACATTGAATTAAGTTTGATAAATTTTAAAAACAAATTTAATTTTTTTTTTCAGTAAAACAATATTTTCTTTTTTAGGATAGGAGGGTAATCCCTTTTAATACTGATGCTTTGGTTTATCTGTTTTCTTGCGTGGTTGATTTGGTTGTAAAAATAGGGTTAAAATAGGTTTTTCTAAGGGTTCTCAAATGACCAGGATCCTAATGAGTTTAGAATTTACAAAAACTTTTTAGGATCCTAAAGATCCGAGATAAAAAATTACTTGATCAAGATCTTGTAATAGTCAGGATCTCGAGGTTATAGAAGAGGTATGTTTTTGTTTGAAAAGTAGGAAAACCATTAGAAGAAGAGTATATATATATATATATATATATATATATATATATATATATATATATATATATATATATATATATATATAGTATTAGGAACAACTTCGGTTGTAGTAAGCATAGAAGATAAATATAGATAAAACCTGGAGAGTGCTTTAGGTTTAGTTTTGATCTTCTAAAGACTTTCGACTTAGGATAAGTTTTGCATTGTAAGTCTTTCAGCTCCATGTGATTTTGAAGCTTGTATCATGAGGATTATTGCTTAGGATTTCATCATGGAAGATCCTTGTTTGGCTTTTACTTAGTGAACTGGGGAGGATTCCGTATTAGAAATCAATTGGAGATAACTCCAACTTGGTAAATAACTGAGAAAACTCTTGTTTGTAACATGGTAATGCTACAAGTCTTTCACATTTTCGAGGGAGTGTCCCAATCTTAGTAAATTATTGGGAAAAATCCCAAACCGTATGATAACACGAAAATGTTATAAACCTTAGGTATTTTATGGCGAAAATCCCAACATAAGATAACGCATTAGTGTCATAAACTTTAGAAAAAATCCATACATAGGTTTTGATGGGGAAAATCCCAACTTAAGAAATACTAGGGAAAATCCCAACTTAAGAAATACTGGGGATATCTCAACATAAGAAATATTAGGGAAGATCCCAACTTAGGTAAGATTAGGAAAGATCCCACATAGGTAATACTGGGGAAGATCCCAACTTAAATAATATCAGGAAATATCCCACATAGGTAATAACTGGGGAAGATCCCAACTTTAGATAATAACTGGGGATAAACCCAACTTCAGATAAAAACTGGGGATAAACCCATTTCGTAAGATAACATGATAATGTTATAAACTTTAGAAATTTACTTTAGGATCTGAACATATGTTTTTTATAATAAAACAAGTATAAAAGAATCTATTAAGAACTAATTTTGGTAAATCTAAGTGCTTTAAAACTTCTATAAAGATATAAATTTAAATAGTAAATGACTCTGAAGTGATTAAAGTTTATAAATCAGCAATTGGTTTAGGATCCTGAAAAGTTTAAGATCCTTAATTTTACTTAAAAATTTTCAAAGTTAAGACCAAGGAAAAATGGAACCTGATTGTCTTCGAGTTTTTCCTTAAGCTTCATAAGTTATTCAATCTTAGAATTTACTGAGGATTAATGTCAACTTAGGAAAGAACTTAGGATTACTGTTGACTTCTGATGATAAGATTCTTACTGATGAGGTCCTTACCGATGAGGATCCTTAATGATGAGGATCCTTAAGGATGAGGATCATAAGATCATATGGGGGAATTCCCTTCTTAGGATAACTTGTTTAGGTTATAAACCTTAACAAATTCTTGGGTAACACCATAACTTCAATTGATAACATGTTAATGTTATATACTAGGGATGGTCCCAACTTGTGACATATTTCATGGGAAAGATCCCAATTATGAACATGATAATGTTATGATTCGTGTGTATTTTCTGGGGAAAAGTTCCAACGTGTGATAACATGAAGATGTTATAAACCTTATGTAATTTTTGGGGTAAGATCCCAATTTTAGATAACATGAAAATGTTATAAACCTTAAGGATCTTAACTTATGTTCAAAGATAAGAGGGTTGCCAAGCTACTACATCGTGGAATGATCCCCTTATTCGTATCCCATAGTTAGATATCGTGCGTTCAAGTGAGGTTTATAAACCTTAGTTCGTGTGAAAGAGGTAATTAGCTCTTTAAACCTTAGAGGGGATTAAGTACCCTTAAGCGTAGGAGAGATGATCAGTCTCTAGCTTGTGTATATGATAGATTAAAGATTATACCGTTGATATAATGGAATTGTCCAAGTGTTAAGATGTTAAGATCTTGGTGTGTCAAGATCCTTATGTTTCAGGAGATCTTCAACCTTGAGGATCCTTATGTTTCAGGATCATTGCTTATGGAGATCCTTAGCTATTAAGATCTTTACGTTGTTCTGCATAGCAAACGTTGGCTAGGGGTGGGCATTAGTCTATCTAACGCTCCTCCGATGCTTAAGTTAGTAATGTTCTTAGAATAAAAATAAACAAAGAAAATAAATGAGGGTAAGGAGTAGGCATATACCACGACTCGATTGTGATGAATTGTGACTAAATTGACTTACATAAAGTACGCTTCAAGGTGTATAACATTTCAAGATCTTGGCAAGATGCTTCTATCTGGGGTAGCTAGCCAATATGTCCTCATTCATGCTTCCGAATCAATGAGATAGGCATCACACTTCTAAGCATATAGGAAGGAATCTTTCTTCATGGTTGGGTAATAGTATCATGTTCTTAACATTTTAGAACACAAGGATCTACCCCCAGTGTGGTTTCCACAGTCCCATTCATGTATGTCTTTTAGAACTTCCATGGCTTCTTGATCTTAGATATGGACATGTTATGGATTTCTAGTATAATACTCCATGGATCATTAAAGAACATGAGATCCTCATCTTGAACGCTTTATCATTTTTTCTTCTTTTGGGATTGTACCCTTCTAGAGATACTCTGTGATGGGTTATGTTTAGGATCTCAAATATCTCCAAGGATCCTGATTGTTTGGATCGGGATCCTGAAGATCGTGATCCTGGTAAGAGGGTAGAGGAAGACTTTAAGTTGGCTAATGCATCTGCCTTTATGTTATCTTCTCTAGGAACTTGATTCAAACCAAAAGCTTCAAATTCATAGGATAATTTTTGAAGAATTTGAAGGTATAATGCTAATCTTTCGCCTTTAACTGCATAGAATCCATGAAAGTGGTTAGTTATTAATAACGAATCAACATATACTTGAAAATCCTTGATCTGAAGATCCTTGGACAGTTGTAGCCTCATGATCATTACTTCATACTTTGCTTCATATTAGTTTCATGGAATTCACAACTAACTGCCTGGGGTAGGATGTCCCCATGTGGCAATTTTAGTATGATCCCAAGGCCTTCTATTCTAAAGTTGGATGCTCCATCTGTATAGAGTATCCACTCCCCCATGTTTTTTTGGAAGTCGTTGGATTTCTAACTCTACCTCAGATTGTAGATCATTACTGAAATCAGCCAAAAAATCTTCTAAAGCCTGTGACTTTATTGAGGCTCATATTTGATGGCATATGTGATGAGCTTCACTGACCACTTAGTCATTCCGTTGGACATTTATGCTTTCAGGATCTAAGAGACTTTTACTTATATAGTAAACAGGTTGTTATTCGCCATCAAGATCTTTGGCCAGAACAACACTTATAACATCTAAAGATACTGAAATATGTAGGAGGAATGTTTTCCTATTCGAAGATCGTTGGACAGGGCTCGCTTCTATTCCCCTATTGGTGACCATGTATCCGAGGAACTTACCTGACCTCATTCCAAAGTGGAACTTGGAAGGGTTCAGGTTCATGTTATATTCGTCTAGTATGTTGAAGGCGTCTTCAAGATCCTTGAGCTGATCTTCATCTCTTTTGGATTTGACCACCATGTCATCGGTGTAGACTTCCATGGTGTCCCCCAGTTTGTCCTTGAACATCTGATTTGATAATCTCGAGTATGTTGCACTTGCATTTTTAAGACCAAATGGCATAACAATGTAACAATATATACCTATGGAGGTTATGGAGGCAGTATCATATTGATCAGATGGTTTTATTTGAATTTGTTGGAACCCTGCTAAGGCATCCATGAATGTTAGTAATTTGTGGCCTGCCGTGGCATCTATCATAGAATCATTCTTCTTCTGCACTACGACGACATTGGCCAGCCACCTTGGGAACTTGACTTCCTTGATTTTCCCTGTCATGTCTTTGTATTCCCATGCCAAGGTTTCACTTTTAGGTCTTTTTTGATGTCTTCTGGTATTGAGGATCCTATGAGTACTTTGGTGTTAGGATCCTCAAGGTCTAGGGGCACTTCTTTTATATCTTGCTCACTCGCTTCTGGTACATCTTGTGCCCCCTGCTTTAATTGCTATTCTTGCCTCGGTAACGAGGAATACTTCATTGAGGTCTTGTAGCATTCCTTGGATTCTTGTTGATCACCTGTGATCTTCACTAACCCCCAAGGAGTGGGCATCTTTACACATTGGTGGTATTGATTTCATGTCATGGATCTATGGACTACCTAATATAACACTGTAGGAAGACAAAGCATTAGTAACAGAAAAGTGTTGCATAGAGTTTACCCCTTCGATGTAGATAGGTAGTTTGATTTCTCCAATTGTATGCTTTGTTTCACCGCTGAATGCCATTAATACTGAGGATCTCGGATTCTGGGATGTTCATCTTGGTCAGAGCATCTAAGAGTATGATGTTCACCGAGGATCCTTCTTCCACCAGGATCCTTCTATTACCAATGTCTTCTTCTGGGGTCTTTTCTTCTTTCTCTTAGCGTATGAAGGAAGGGATCCTAGTTTTTATAGGATCTTCGCATGATCCTGCTCTTTTTCCTTCGATATTTCTTTTCGTCTTCCTAGGATGTCTTTGATATGTCCTTTTGTTAGGAGATAGCTAATGTCCTTTATGAGGTCTATGCAATCCTGAGTGATGTGGCGGAAATATTCATGGTAAGCTCACCATTTAGAATTGTCTCTCCAGCCATTCGATTTCCCGCCTTTCCTTGGCCACCTTGCTTTCTCACCAAGATACTTCATGGCAAATATTAGACCTGAAACATTCGTAGTAAAACAATAGTCAGTGATCCTGGGGAATTCATCTTCCTCTCCTTCATCCTCAAGGGTATGACCAGGTTTGGAATATGGTTTCGACTTATAGGATCTTTGGGCCGAATAATCTGCCTTCCTATTAGGATTGTCATATGAATTCAAAGATTCGGTCCTCCTTGGGATCTTCTTATATTCTTCTAGTCTGATGAAACTCGATGTTCTACTTCTGACTTCGTCCGATTTCCTGCATGGGGTCATTATGAGATCCTTATAAAATGGAGGATCCTTCATTAAACCCATCTTGAAGGATTCCACGCTAGTGGCCATGTCGATATTAGGAATATTTAGCACTTCCTTGCCAAACCTGCTTACAAAATCCCTAAGGGATTTCTTAGGATCCTGGACTACTCGATAAAGGTCACTAGTGATCTTTTCAAACTTATTTCTACAAGAAAATTGATTGTTAAAAAGATTAAGTAAATGGGAAAATGGAGTGATAGAGTAAGGAGTAACATTAAGAAGCCATTTTAAGGCTGATCCTGTGAGGGTCAAACCAAAACTTTTGCACATGCAAGCTTCCTTCAAGTGTGAGGGAATGGGGATGATTTCCTTTCTTTCCATGTATTGTGCCACATGTTCCTCATGATCCTTAGTTCTATCGTGAGGTTTCATGCTCTTGTATAGGTTGGACCACTCCAGGCACACTTAAGATCATCTGCCTTAACAGTTAAAGTTTCTTGGCTATGACGTGGCTCATTCCTATATCAAGGTCCATAGAGTTAGTATTAAAAGTATTATTATTCACAAAGTAACCAGGATCCTTGTTATTAGGAGTGATGAAGATTTCGTCGGGATCCTAGATCACATGGGCTTGTTTGTTTGGAGTTACATCCCAAGTGGGAGCAGGTGTTGGTGTTGAGGATCCTATCTTCCAGCGGTCTCCTGAGGATCCTATCTCCCAGCGGTGTCCTGAGGATCCTAACACCCAACGGTTTCCTGAGGATCCTAACACCCAACAGTTTCCTGACGATCCTACATTGTCAAAGTTCAGAATCTTGGGTTGCAAGATCGAGGGTTCTGCTCCTTGGGGTTTATGGATCTCCGCCCTCATTCTTTCCATCTACTCGAGTACAATCTTGTTTTTCTCCCATTGTTGGTTTAGTTTTTGCTTTACCATTTTCACCATGGAGAAGAGTTCGCTGTTACGTAACAGGAGGATCCTAGAATCTCAGGGATCCCGGATTCACATTGCTGATGATCGGAAAGGTGTACTTTTTAGAGGTATCCATAGTTTTCCTCTAACTGGGAGGTCCTTTTGGAGATGGTGGAAGATTTTTTTAAGGAAATGGGAGGAATAGAGGAAGAATATAAAGTTGGTTGTGTAGACATAATTTTCGAGAATTAAGAACACCACGACCCTACGGTGGACGCCAAATTGTTTTGGTCAAAAATCGACAAAGTAGATATTAACCAAATTGCATGAGAGGTTGTGGTGTTGTAGGTGAAGTGATTAACAAAAATAGAACAAGATTGCACAAGTGATTTACAAGGAAAGCCCTTGATCCTTGCTATAATCTCCGACATAAAACCTTGGAAGGTGATAATGATCACCTGCCTTATCCGACCCCCAAATCACAACGGCGGAAACGTTCGGGGGGCGTAAACCAAAATATGTTGTTAATACCACATGTGAGTTATTATAACCATGATATCGACTAGTTGGCCTGTGACGATGTTCTTCAGGCATCAGAATCTTATGACATTTATCACCCAGACATGTCGGTCTAACTGTAGCTAACATTTTAGGTGCGGGATTGTCAGTCCCGTATAGATCTATACACAAGTGTCACACTCTCCCTCCAGGAGACTCTGGTTATATTACAAGACTTTTGTTGGTATTAGATAAGTACTTGAAGACGTGTCTTACAAATTTATTCATCAACAGGTTTACATCAAAATGAAAAGAAAATCCTTTTCTTTTAAATGTATGTATTACCCTTCCATAGCGTAAAAATAATTATATTTTTATATAACAATTTATTTGTCCCAAAAGGGTTAAATAGCGTGAATATTCCACAAAATATACCTATTATAGTTTGTAAATGTATGTTCCGTCGAAATGAAAACCTTTGCGTTTTAGCAACTTTGTATGTAAGAGTTTATAATTTTGTCTGTAACTTTATTTTCACGTAAAATGCATATAGAATATAAGAAAACATAAATTAACGGTTTGTATTTTAACACAAGTTTTCTTGTGTTTTACTTGTATTCTCTCACCCCCCCGGCTCTAAAACATAGAAAAATCTTAGAAAATGTGGGGGTATGAACTCACCTTATCTGTATATGCGGTTTGATAACGAAGTGACGGTGACGATCTTCAAGTTACGAACACTCGAAAATGATTGAATCATAAGAGTTTTAACACAAACTAATGTGTGAATAAGATGAACTTAACATAAAAAGATTTGCATAAACACTAGATTATAAGGAACTTACAATGATCTTTAAGAACAACCTTGAAGGAAAAAGCTCCAGGGGATATTTAATTGATGAGTTTGGAGAGGAAAATAAGGCTTAATGTTGAGTTTGGAGAGGAAAATAAGGCTTAATGTTGACTATATATATATATTTGCTTACACAAATGATGCTTCTTTGTCTATACATGATTCATTGCAACAAGGTTAAGATGTGGTTTCATTTATACATAATACATCTTTAGACTTTGCTTGACTCTAACTTTGCCAGTTGTCACATCATCCCCCCGTTAGAGGGAATTTCGTCCCGAAATTAACATTCAGAGTGGGACTTCAAGGGTTGGGGAAAAGATGTGGGTACTTCTGTTTCATTTGATCTTCTCGTTCCCAGGTGAATTCAGGTCCTCGCTTGGCATTCCACCGGACCTTTCACTATTGGTATGCGACTTTGTTTCGTCCTTTTGATCTCCCTATCCATGATTTCCACAGGTTCTTCTACGAAGTGTAGGCTCTCATTTATCTCGATTTCGTCGAGTGGGATTACAAGAGTTTCGTCGGACAGACATTTCTTTAGATTGGACACGTGGAAGGTGGGGTGTATGTTACTAAGTTCTTGTGGTAGTCGAAGTTGATAAGCTACCAGACCAATCCTTGCGAGGATCTCAAATGGTCCGATATATCTTGGATTCAGTTTCCCATGCTTTCCAAAATGTATCATTCCCTTCCAGGGTGAGGCCTTTAACAGAACGCGGTCACCAACCTGGAATTCCAAGGGTTTGCGTCGCTGATCTGCATAGCTCTTTTGTCGATCTCGAGATGCCTTCAGTCTTTCTCGAATTTGAATGATCTTCTCTGTTGTCCACTTTATGATATCAGGTCTGGTGAGAGTTCTGTCAGGAACTTGCCCCTTTTCTAGTTGCATGTCACTCACTTCAGCCCATCACAGAGGTGATCTGCACTTGCGGCCATAGAGGGCTTCGAATGGAGCAACTCCGATGCTAGTGTGATAGCTATTGTTTTATGAGAATTCGACGAGTGGTAAGTGGGAATCCCAAGCTTTACCAAAGTCTATTACGCAAGCTCTCAACATATCCTCCAATGTTTGGATAGTTCTGTAAGTCCCAATCTAATAGATCCAGATCAGTGATCAATTGAAATGCAAGTTCGAACAAAGTATAGAATGAGTAGAAGAAGAATTAATCCAAGCATGCACACATCTATATCACATAAATGTCAGGTACACCTCGGGAAACACACAGTTACATCATCTAACACTGACACAGACACATACTATTTATATCACCCCCAGCAGCACACAAGTGCACAACCACACACGCGTGTGTGGCCGCACACGGGGTGTACGGCCGCACACACGAGTCCGGCCGTACACAGACATACACAAGTTACACACACACCATAGACAACCCTAAGACCCAAACAAAATCATTACAAGATAAATGCCTAGCACAAACCACTAAATCGTAGCCTATCAATCTCCCCCTTGGTTTGTGGCTAGCACGGTCTTCAAGTAGTTGGTTTCTCGAACAGCCTCAGGTCAGATTTTCCCATGGATCCCATCCAAAGTTTATCCTTTATGATCGTGGCAAGCATTCCAGTGAATTCTTTTGCAGCAGCTTCCATGACCTCCCTTCTACAAATGATCTGATGGCGGGCTAGGGTATGAATGTCTCTCTCTCTGAATCTCAGAAGATCCTTAGCACTTATGAGCCTCAGAACGGTTTTGCTATTTTTGAACTTTATTGCAGCAGTTGCTGTTTCATCATCATAGGCCCAAAATTCCATATCGTTAAGATGCCATCACGGAAGTGTTGTGGAATAGGAATCTCCTTGACTTGATTTGTCGCAGGCCACAACATGATCTTCATTGGTTGGTTAGTTTCAGGATCAAGAATATCCTTGTCCTTTCTAACCAACGCTTTTGCAGTCTTCATTGTTGGGAAGTTATCCCTGACCTGTCTGTCCAAGAACTGCTTGAAATTGGTAGCGCTAGGATCTTTAGAAGGATTGTGGAATGGAGCTCTTGAGAGCTCAGAGAGATCGACCTTCGTCAAGGAGTTAAAATCATGGATGTTTTTGTAGTATTCTGAGTTACCAGAATTCCTTTTAACCACCCATAATTTAGACTCAGGATCATAACCCCACATCTTGATCCCGGTACGATCACCATATTGATCACTAAATTTTCTCTTTTTAAGGTCAGTCACTATAAGATTAGGTTCATCTGCTCTACGATTCTCATTTGAGCTTTTTAAGAAAAGCAGGCCTTCCTTTTGCTCAGCAGTGACAGCTCTTTGGCCTTGTTTGATCGTTATCCGAGGAATGACATTCACAGGCTCCTTTTCAAATCGATCAACGATTCTTGTTTTTCTAAGAGGAGGTTGGTCAAAAGAAGCTTCGTTTTCGGAAGGCTGGTCGGAAGCAGTGGCAGGGTCTTCTATTCCATGAGGCTGCTGAAACAGATATTGGAACTTATCACCAAAGGCTTCAAATAACTTGTTCTTCAAACCGAAGTAGAAGGCAGTTATTGATCCAAGATTGGTTTGCAGATCAGTAATCTGTTTTGTCTTTAAAGCATTTTCTGATTGAAGCTCAGCGACAAAGTTACCGTGTTGTTCAAGCATGATGTCCTTTTCAATGTTCTGTTGTTTCAGAATACCAATTTCTTCTTGAAGTTTAGACATCAAAGTCTTATCATCCCCTGAGCGACCTTTCTCAAAAGATATTCCCTTTCCACGGGAGGAAGATTCTGGGCTACGTTGAGACAAGTGCTTAGCTAGTCTGATAGAACCCTCATCTAGCAAAGGCCTTGTGGGGGAGTATTCTGGAACAGCAGATGGTCCGCCTGTCTCAAGCACGGTACTTGGACCTTCTTCAGTTTGTAGTGGTGGTGTAGTAACAGTTGTGGTGGTGACTGTAGCTGCAACTGGTGGTGTTTGGCTTTGAATAGACACTCCCTGCCTCGAATTTTGACGCCTTCTTTTTACAGGGGACAGAGAGGTCTATGCCTGTGTCGGGTTACTTGAAGATGGCATTGATGTAGGAATAACAGAATCAAAGGGAGGAATCCTTGATGCTGCACCCTGTTGGCTTGAAGTTTCTTCCATTGAGATAGATAAAGGAGGCATAGTTTCAAGAGTCTCCTTCGCAGCCCTAGTCTCAGTTGCAGATTGAACAACTTCATCGACTTTATCAAAGAACCTGTCAGTGAAATCCAGACATGTGTCAAATTCACCTTCTTTTTCAAATTCGAATGTGAGGGGAAGATCTACATTGTCGAGGCCTGAGAAATCCATATCATGAAGAAACTCATCATTTCCATCATTTTCTCCATTATCTCCCTCTTGATCAAAATTACTCTCAACATCCACATTATGTAGCTGTTCATGCTCCTCTGCAACCATCGCCACAGGAGAGATAAGACCTTCCTCGGTTTCATGTTCAGAAGGAGAGATAACTACATCATCGGTTTCCGTAGGACAAGAAAGGTTATTGGATTCAGACTGATCACTCTCTTCAGCAAATATTCCAAATCTGATCAATGGATATTTTCCTTCATAATTAAGCTTTCCCGATCGGTTTTGTTTCATTAATCCAAAAGCACTTGAGCCAACAGACTTGATGTCCAGGGTCTCTCCTCCTCTTTCAATCTCAGGATGCATGACATTTAAGATTAGCTGAATAAATCTTGGATACATAACAAACTTGTCCCTTTTGTTTCCTTCAACATTCAAAATCATCACATGCAAGATGAATTTTGAAAAGTTGAAGTCTACTCCAGAGGCCAAGGCAGCAATAGCACCAGTGTTGACTAAGGATATTTCATTTGCACCTGATGTTCGACCTGAGATGCAGCTCACAAATGCATGGGCCAAATATTTCCAACACGGCGGCGACAACTTCTTGTGAGTGGGTGGAAAAGTTCCTTCATAACCCATTTGATCTAGAACTCCATGTATCTGGTCAAGTTCAATTTCTTTTGGAAATTCACGCTTATCACCAATCTGCAGAGCTTCTTGAATGATATCTTCAGAAACCAACACTTTCTTTCCTTGTATAGAAGCTTCAAGATACTTTGCTCGCTGATTATCCTTCTTTGCAGACGCGTTGTTCCAGAAGTCTTTAATCAATCGTTGGTAAATGACCGGACATGTGGTGAAAGCAGTCAGCAAGCAACATTTTCTTAATCCATTGACTATAAATTGAAATTCTGAGTGAGCCGCTGGAGGATCATCAAGGAAAATGGCCAAGTTGTGAACCTTTGCGAATTCAAGCCCTGACATGCTGAACAAACAAATTTTTTTTTTATCAATGATCATCTAGTATATCCCATTAATAAGCTATATTAAACATTTACAGGCTTAATCTCAAAGTTTAAAGGGCAAATTGGAGTGTACAGCCGCACACCAAAGTTCAACCGTACACGAGGAGTACGACCGTACACGGAGGGTGCGACCGTACACGGAGTGTGCGACCGTACACGGAGTGTGCGGTCAAACACGCGTGTGCGGCCCGACCGTACACATCCTGACATCCAATTTTCCTTCAATTCGACATTGATTTACAGCTGATTAAGCCTTAGAACATCATTTCGAGAGTCGATTAGGTGATACCTACACGAATGAGTGGTTAATTTCAAGAAAGATAGAGTTTTGAAATTTGAGAGAGAGAGAAAACTGCTTTGGGTGTGCGGTCGATTTTAAGAAGTGGGGAATAAAGGAAGCTTTGACCGCATACCCCTTTAAATACCCTTCCTCATTCTCGAAAAAAAAACGCTATTTACCAAACACTCCAATCCACTCTCTCTTTATTTTAAAAATAATATTTTTAAGGACTAAAATAAAATAAAATAAAAAAAGAGTAAACTTAAAAAATAAAACAAAACTAAATAAAATAAAACCAATTCCTAAAACTAGAAAAATAAAATAAAATAAAATAAAAATAAAAAATAAAAATAAAAATTTGTGATACAGGGATCAAAGTTGTTGTACAATCATAATTCATTTATCGATACCTTTTGTCTTCATGTTTACGTTTGGTCGATTTCCGGTATTGTGGTCCACTTAAACACGGAAGTTTTTGATAGATTTTTGTATTTACTGCAAGTGACAAGTCATTGGATCTAATAAAATTAGATAATATTCTTAGAGACTATCCAACTGACGACAACCAAGGGTATTGTTGTCCACCTAAATTGAGCAGTGAGATCTACAGACAACCTATAAGTGTTCAATTTTAATTGTATAAGAACGTGTTTCCCGCTTTCTGATATACTCTAGTAATCAAGGACTTCCAGAATACTCCTTACATCGGGTGAGCAGACAACTATTGAGAAAGAAGTCAGATTTAGAATGCATATGTTGTACACTCAGGTCGGATCTCTTCCAATCACGCAGAGAGTGAAACATATGACTAACCAGAGATTAAAGGGATTGAGAGGTAGAAGATTGCATATGCTGTGTACCAGGTCGGATTGTTAATCACACAAAGGAGACATCATATGACTAAAAGATAGAACGAATAGCATAGAGGAAGATGCAGAGAGACAGAGTTGCATATGTTACAGTCCAGGTCAGATCTTTCAATCACACAGAGGAAGTAACATATGACTGACAGTAAGAAAGAAAGAAAATAATTTTCTACAGACCTAATTTATCGGAATTCCCCAGTCACCCCGTCAATACCGGAATTAAGGACAAGGTCCGCACATCGAGGAAAAGTCAATCCACAGTTCTAAATACAGATCATTTAGTGTATCCGCAGATTCCCATGTATATCTCTCTGCTCAACCTACCCAAGAGTTGTATTGTCAAACTGAATAGAACTATCTAGGTCAAGATTTGTCAAGTCTCTAAACTTCTTAAATTCATCTGATCCTAGTCAAGTCCATTTTGAAAAACTTTCATGTCTACCAGCACATCGAACACAGATCAAAGACAATTCGACTTTGGTACCTTACATAGATTCAGATTGTCTGTTATCACATGATTATTTCACTTCCCTCACATCTCCTACAAACAAGAACTACCAGCAACCTAATTTTTGTTTTTCTGATTTTTTATGTTTTTGGATTTTCTGATTTTTTAAATTTTTGTTTGGTTTTTGATTATTTATCCCCCTAAATTTGTGCATGGGTGAGAATGAAAAAAAAATTGCGCAAATTTAAACTATCCTAAAACAAAAATTAGTCCTCAAAACGTATCATTTTCAAAAAGGTCACAAGCACATCGAATCGAGCTTTGTTAAACGGCTTTGTGAACAGATCCGCCACATTGTTTGCAGTGGGAACCTGTTCCAGCCGAATGAGCGAACGCTCATAACAATCTCTGATGAAATGAATTTTGATATCAATGTGCTTGGTTTTCGAGTGCTGGACGGGATTTTTAGCAATTTGAATCGCAGCCTCATTATCACATTAAATTGGGGTTTCTAGATAATTCAAACCGTAATCCAACAGCTGATGTTGAATCCAGATAACTTGAGAGCAACAAGCAGATGCAGCAACGTATTCCTCTTCTGCTGTTGAGGTTGAGACGGTATGTTGTTTCTTGCACTGTCAAGACACCAGCCTATCGCCAAGGAATTGGCACCCTCCTGATGTAGATTTCCTGTCAAGCTCACAGCCTCCATAATTACTGTCAGCAAAAGCATATAAATCAAATTCGGAATTCTTCGGATACCAAAGACCCAATTTTGGGCTGCCTTTGATATACCGAAAAATCCTTTTGACAGCAATAAGATGTGAAAGTTTAGGATTAGCCTGATAACGTGCACATTGACACACTGCAAACATGATGTCTGGACGGCTTGCAGTGAGATACATCAATGATCCGATTATCGATCTATAGTGTGTCTGATCTACGGACTCGCCATCAGTATCTGGATTCAGAAGAGGTCTTTCGGCCATCGGCGTTGAGGCAGGTTTTGCGTCTTGAAACCCGAACTTCTCAAGAATATCCTCCACATACTTAGCTTGATGGAACAGGATTCCGGTTGAATTTTGTTTGACCTGAAGCCCCAGAAACATGGTCATTTCTCCCAATGAACTCATCTCAAACCTCTTTTTCATCACGCCTTCAAACTCTTTGCATAGTTATGGACTGGTAGACCCGAAGATAATGTCGTCAACGTAGATCTGGACTAGAATCTGATCATTACCAACATGCTTGATGAATAAAGTTTGATCGATAGTGCCACGAGAGTATCCATGCTCGAGCAAGTGCTTTGTGAGAGTCCCATACCACGCTCGAGGAGCTTGATGTAACCCATACAACGCCTTGTCCAACGTGTAGACATGATTAGGAAGCTTGGAGTTAACGAACGCAGGGGGCTGATCAACGTAGATCTCTTCCTTCACCTTGCCATACAAGAAGGCTGTCTTGACATCCATTTGGTAGAACGTGAAGTTCATGTAGGAAGCATATGTAAGGAAGATATGAATAGCCTCCAAGCGAGCCACAGGTGCATAAACCTTAGTATAATCAAGACCATCGACCTGTCGAAACCCGCGAACCACCAATCTTGCTTTATTGCGCACTATAACACCATAATCATCCTGCTTGTTTCGATAGACCCAGCGTGTGTCAAGAGACTTTTTGCCTTTTGGTAACTCAACCAATTTCCAAACCCCGAGCTTTTCAAATTGATTTAACTCTTCATGCATAGCATCTACCCAGCTGGGCTCATTCAAAGCCATTTCAACATTCTTGGGCTCTATTTGAGAGATAAAGCAAGAATAGAGACATGTATTGACATCTCCACTCTGACTTCTGGTTTTAACTCCATCACCCAGCTGACCAATGATGTTTTCGATCGGATGATCGCGTTGAATTCTTGAAGGTATGTCTTGGGTGATATCATTGAGTGAAACGGGAAGAGTGTGAATGTTGAAACCTCCATAATTTGCTGATTGATCCGCATTAGATGAATCTGCTACAAACTCATTAGCAATTTCTTCAGGAAAGAGTAGTTCCATAAAAGTTGGAGTGACAGCGGAAGCATCTCTAGACATGAACTCTCTTTCAACAGGAGTAAGAGGTGTAGCATCAGTATCAGGATTACCATTTCGAACTGGAGACTCTGAACTATCAAGTCGAACAGATGACTCCCCCTCAGGTGGAGCAGAGGACTCCCCCTCAAGCGGTACCGTTGGAGGTCTGTAAACAACTTCTTCGTCTTCGTCTTCAGAAACAATCTTCGAACCAGAGGAGGATCCACATGAACCATCTGAAGACACATTTAAGGATTTGAAAAGCGATGTGTAATCAAATGGCCAGTCAGGACCCACTCGAGTATCCGTCTCATTCTCCTCCAACCAACGCACGTCAAAGGATTCTACAATCTGTTTCGTCTTCTTATTGTAAACCCTATACGCGGTGCGTGCAACATATCCTACGAAATAACAATCATCGGCTTTGGCATTGAATTTAGGGTTGGACTCCAGGTGAAGAAGGGTGCAAGGGCAGCCAAATACACAGAAATGACTGACTGAAGGCTTGTGACCATAAAGAATCTCGTACGGTGTCTTCATCTGAGCTTTGTTGATTAAAACACGATTCTGCACGTAGCAAGAAGTGTTAATCGCCTCAGCCCAAAAGAAAACAGGTAATTTAGAATCACATAGCATCGTCCTTGCATCGTCTTTTAAAGTTCTATTTCTCCTTTCAGCAACACCGTTTTGTTGAGGCGTGTGAGCAGAGCTGTATTGACGCACGATTCCCTTTTCTGCGCAAAAATGATCAAGAGTTCCATTGTCAGTACCGAGCACCTTCACTTGGTTGTTGGTTTGGTTCTCAATCATCACAATGAACTTCTTTATCAGATCAGCAACCCCAACATTGTTGGATAAGAAGAAGACCCACGTAAAACGAGGGAAATCATCGATCACAACTAGACAGTACGAACTTATATTGATGCGCAGGACGTTGACCGGACCAAATAAGTCCATATGCAATAATTGGAGCACCTGACTGATTGAGTTAACATGTTTTGGTAGGTGTGGTTTTCTATGATGCTTTCCTTGGGCACATGACACACACTTCTCAAACGTAATAAAGTCTCTGACAGGCAAGCCTCGGACCATCTCATTCTTAGCAAGGCGATTTAGGTTCTTAGCGTTAGCATGACCGAGTCTTCGGTGCCACAACATTGCGTTTTGTTCGGAGACCTTCGAAAAGAGGCAAGTGACTTGTTCAGGTATGTTACTGTTCATATCAATAATGTAAGCATTCCCATCCCTCTTAGATTTTACAAGAATCCACTCTTCCGGGATGACAATGCCTGGCTTGAGAATCATGCATTCCTTGTCAGTGAAATGTGTAGAATATCCTTTGTCACAGATTTGGGAAACACTCAACAGGCTGTGCTTTAATTCGGGAACAAAGTTGACATTCTCGAAACTTAGCACTCCATTTGTAACGGTTCCTGTCTGAGTAATCTTGCCACCTTCTTCGCCCGCGAAGGAAACATACCCCCCATTAAAAGATTGAATGTCACTCAATTAGGAGATGTCTCCAGTCATATGCCGTGAGCAGCCGCTGTCGACGTACCAAGGACGGACGACATTCCTCCGCAACTGTCCCTGCAAAATGAGCGGGATCATTTAGATTTGGGAACCCAGGTCATCACTGTCCTGGGTTGCCTTTTCACTTTCTCTGATTTATCTTTTAAAGTTTTCAATTTTGAATCCTCATTTCTAATCATTTCAGAGGATGATGATGATTGATTGGAAATTAATTTGGGCATCCAATGATATTTAGGTTTTCTAACAGTCTCAGGTGGTTTTGAAATATGTTTCTTACTAGTTTGTGCTGAGCCTATGGATGGTCTACCAGAAGTGGTTGTAGATCCAGAGCTGCTCTTTGACGAAACCGATCTTGGCGGATTGTTCGGTTTTGGCAAACTGTTTGGGACTTTGTTATTAAAAACCTTTTTATTCTTTTGAAAAACAACCCTTTTTCTGCTTCGATCATCCTTCCAATCATCATCTCGAGAGCGAGTTCTTGAGGACTTTCTAATTAAAGATCTTCCTCTAGATTCGTTCTCTCCTCTTGGCGACATATAGTTTACAAACATCCTATTTTGAAAATTCCTAGCTATATGTCCACCAATACCACAATTAAAACAAATCTGTTTATTATTACTGGAACTGGTACTACATTTCTCAGATTTATTTTCTTGACTGACACTCTTACTCTTCTCACAAGAACATGTATGAGAAACAGGTTATGAGATAAGTGAGGGTGCATCAGATAGTGTGACTTGTGGAATTGGTGTGTTTTCATTAGAAGCACAAACATCAGGATTATCAAACAATTCATCAAACATTTCAAAGAAATTAAATTCAACAGGAGCAGATGTGGAAGCATCACAAAAAAACATTGTCGTTTTTAATATCAGAAGCAAAAGATTTTTCATTTGAAATAAAAACATCAGGATCAGACTCAGAAACAGATCCTTCAACTTCTTGCTTTGCCTTATCTAAAGATTGATCTGCAGGGGAAGTAGAAACGTTAGTACTTTCAACATTAATAAATCCTCCTGAAACGAAACCAGATGGCTTGCCATAAACCATGAATGGTTCGTTGGCAATCTCATCTTTAGAGAAGGGTTGATACTGATATGTGTGATTAAAAGGAGGAGGTACACTATCGTATCCTAAACCCTTTTGCTAGTTTCGTGTGAACTGCATGCAATGGTCAATCATGTTGGCAACTACCTTGCTTTATCCATCAAATTTTCTAAAATCAAAATTTGCAGTTTCAAATTGTCTCTTTAATGTATCAAGCTCAGTAGTTAACTCATCATTCAGTCTTTTGATATAATCATAATTTTCACATTTTTCACTGTATTCTTGCTGAATTCTTTTAAAGTCCTTTGTTTTTGTTTCTAACTGGGCTTTTAAGGGTTTTTTTTTTCCTTTTCTAAGTTGATAGCCCTCATATCTAAGATCCTCTACTTCTCTACGTAATAATGCTATTTCGTCATGAAGGATTTTAACATAATCATTACATGCCTGAGAACAAGTAGGTAGACTTACCTCGCGTTTCTTGGGCTCAGAAGTAGAAGATACCATTAGCGCAAACTGCAGCTCCATCATTTCTGCTTCAGGGTCAGCTGCATCATTCTTCAGGGGAGCATTCTCACTGATTTGAGCTAGGTGAGCATTTTCAGGTTTTGAGATGTTCAGAGCCTGAATCTGGTCCTCCCAGTCAAATGACTGAGCAACCATAGCAGTCTCACTGCTAGCCACAACACCTCTACGATTGTTTCCCACTACAACCATCGTCCTTTCATTGTTCATCCTTCGGTCTGGCTTTGGGCACTCACGAGCAAAATGACCTGGCTCGTGGCAGTTGAAACATCGCAGCTTTCCCTTATTGAACCCGACCTTCTTATCAGCATTCATTCCCCAGTTATTTTCCCTGTCTTCTTGGCAAACTGCTTCGCCCTGAACACTGCCATAGCAATTTGCCATGTGATATCCATCTCTTCCACATCTTCTGGATGAATCTGATCTAGATCAGCAAATGACAACTGAGGTGGAAGCTCTCCAGCTACAAAGTCATTATAACAGTTAACAAGTCTTGTAGCTAGAGCAAGGTTTTCATCACTTTCCTTTGTGTTTGAGGAAGAGGCAACAACTGGCACATTGGATGAGGAAACAGCTTGTAGAGTGACGAATGGCTGGCTTTGAGGGTGAGGCATGGATGACGCAGTAGTGAAGGTTTGAATTTGAGGTTGTTGAACAGCAAATCCTTGACTTGGAGAAGAGATGATTGATGAAAGAGCATTGTTAGAGGAAATTCCGAGATTTGCAGTCGAATACGAATTCACATGGTTAATCTCTCGCTGTTTATCATCAATATCACAAGCTTTGATGATCGCCATTGTCTCAGCAAGAGTAAGACGATTCAAATCCTTGGTCTTCTTAATCACAGCCACATTCATGTCCCATGACTTTGGGAGAGCATTCAGTAGCTTCTTGTTTATCTCGGATTTGGTCAAGAAGATTCCAGATATGTTCATATCAGTAGTGAAAGTTGAGAATCGCTGCAACTGTGCCTCCAGGGTTTCTCCGGGAATCTAGTTGAACATGTTGAATTTCTGTCGCAACATATCCTGACGGCTTTCTTTCATGTCTTCATTTCCTTCATACACCTCAATCAGGGCTTCCCACAAATCCTTAGCTGAAGTATACTCTCTGAAACCTTGAGCTATATCAGGAGATAAAGCCATGGTCAGAGTGGCCAAAGCCCTTTCCTGTTCTTCAACTTTCTCAAAATCATCGTCTGTGTAGTTCTCAACAGCTTTGTTAATCACTTGTCCTCCAACTGTCATAGTAATTTTGACAAGTCCTTTGATGATGCTTCTCCAGACTTTGAAGTCTTTCATTTTAATGTATTTCTCAATCCGGTATTTCCATTCAGGAAAACCATCTACAGACAGCAGTCTTGGAATACGTGTGGTTGTGCCCATGACAGTATCCAGTTTATGAAGATGTGTTTGACTTTGAGAATCCATTTTGGCTTTTTCTAGAGGGAATAACTCAACAAGAAGACTAAAATTAAAAGTTTGTCAACCAAGAAAGATGCAGCCGTACACGCCAGCCGGACACGCCAACCGTACACGCCAACCGTACGCGTCAACCGCACACGTCAACCGCACACGTCAACCGCACACGTCAACCGTACACGCCAACCGTACTCTTGACAGCACACCTAACCGCACACTCAACCGCACACGTGACCTCACACCTTCAACCGTACTCCTTCAAGAGCCTAACCGCACACCTTCAAAGGCTTTAACCGCACACCTTCAAAGGCCAACCGCACACCTTCAAAGTTTAGATTTTTGAACGAAATTTGATTTCAAACTATTGAAAACGAGGATCAGTAGCGATTTCTTAACCAATGAAATGTGAATAAGCCTAAAAAATGATGAACTTCTTCAACCGTACACTCTATCAGCCTTTGAATTGACACTGAATCAGGCTCTGATACCAATTGTAAGTCCCAATCTAATAGATCTAGATCAGTGATCAATTGAAATGCAAGTTCGAAAAAAGTATAGAATGAGTAGAAGAAGAATTAATCCAAGCATGCACACATCTATGTCACATAAATGTCAGGTACACCTCGGGAAACACACAGTTACATCATCTAACACTGACACAGACACATACTATTTATATCACCCCTAGCAGCACACGAGTGCACAACCACACACGCGTGTGCGGCCGCACACGGGGTGTACGGCCGCACACACGAGTCCGGCCGTACACAGACATATACAAGTTACACACACACCATAGACAACCCTAAGACCCAAACAAGATCATTACAAGATAAATGCCTAGCACAAACCACTAAATCATAGCCTATCAAGTTCTTTCACTCTGCCCGTCAGTTTGTGGGTGATAGGCTGTACTCATGTCCAACCTAGTTCCCAGGGATTTTTGTAGTGACTGCCAGAACCATGAGGTAAATCTACTATCCTTGTCGGAGATAATGGATATTGGCACTCCATGCAGTCGCACGATCTCTTTAATGTATGTTCTGGTCAGTTTCTCCATCTTGTTCGTCTCTTTCATTGGTAGGAAGTGTGCGGATTTTGTTAACCTGTCAACGATCACCCAAATGGTGCCAAGTCCACCCGTTGTCTTGGGTAACTTGGTTATGAAGTCCATGGTTATTCGTTCCCACTTCCACTCAGTTATTTCTGGTTGTTGCAGCAAACCCTAGGGCTTTTGGCATTCTACCTTGACCTTGGCGCAAGTCAAGCATTTGCCCACATAGGTAGCAATTTCTGCCTTCATGTTTGGCCTCCAATAAAGTTTCTTGAGGTCCAGGTACATCTTGTATGAACCGAGATGAACGGAGTATCGAGTCTTGTGAGCCTCGTTCATGACAAAATCTCTGAATCCACCAAACTTCGTTGTCCAGATCCGATTCATGAGATAACGAACTCCGTCACCCTTAACTTCTAGATTTTTATCGATTCCTCTTAAAGATTCCCCTGTGACATTTTCAGGTTTCAAGGCTTCCCGCTGAGCCTCTTTGATCTATATGGATAGGTGTGAATGGATAGTTATGGTTAATGATTTTACTATGCGGCCCGAGTATTCCTTTCGGCTCAGGGCATCTACTACTACATTGGCCTTGCCCCGAATAATAACGAATCTCACATTCGTAATCATTCAGTAGCTCTAACCATCATCTTTGTCTCATGTTGAGCTTTTTTTGGTTGAGGATGTGCTGGAGACTTTTATGGTCTGTGAAGATTGTGCACTTCGTACGATAAAGGCTCCAGATCTTCAGGGCAAATACTACTGCTCCTAGTTCGAGGTCATGTGTGGTGTAGTTGACCTCGTGAGTCTTTAATTGTGTTGAGGCTTAAGCAATGACCTTTCCTCGTTGCATAAGTACACAACCTAGTCCTTGTTTGGACGCATCGCAGTAGACCACAAAATCTTCTTTCCCTTCTGGAAGAGAGAGGATCGGTGCATTGCCTAGGGCTTGCTTTAGCTTTTGGAAAATAGCTTTTTGCTTCTCCCCCCAGTTGAAGGTTACACCTTTCTGGGTCAAGGTGGTGAGGGGTTTAGCGATCTTGGAAAAGTTTTGTATGAACCTTCGGTAGTAGCCAACGAGGCCTAAGAATTGACGGATTTCTGTTGGTGTTCTTGGTGCTGCCCAGCTTTCAATTGCCTTGATCCTGGAGGGATCCACTGATGGGTTTGAGACAAAAGAACATCCTATGTGCTCATGCAAACCCTAGTGATTGGATCTAGGCTTCTCTATTGTACATGCTATTCATCCAAGACTTTCTAACCCTAGATCTAGGTTACATAATTCGAAATTGACATGATAAATCAGATCTAGATGATTACCTCTTGTTGATTTGTTGATTCTTCTTGTCTTGGAGCTTAGAGTCACAAATGTCACTCCTCTAATGGATCACAAACACCATAGAAGAAAGAAGATGATTTGGAGAGAGGTTGAAGGCTATCAATATTGGCTATGATCTCCTTAGGGTTCAAGTGGCCGAAAATTGCAAGCCATAGGGTCCTATTTATACTGGAGCAGCTAGGGTTTCAGTCTAAACCCTAATGAACAGTTTAAGCCATAAGCAATCCAAGGAGGCTTCTAGAATAAGGTCCTATGGCCGAAATTATGGATGAACTCCTCGTAATTTCGTCCATGCTTATTCCAAGAGGCTCCTCAGCCCAATACTCAACTATCACACATTTGACAGTTTAAGTCCCTAATATTAAATTAATGTCTTTTAGCCACAGAATTAATTTCTTAATTAATTCTTGTCTAATGTTAATTTAATCATATGATATCTCTATTAATATATTATTAATATAATATATTAATAAACCACATTAATCTCTCTATTCATAAATCACCTTGTCAAGTTGCTTTGGTGAAGGCAACCCAAAAGGACCATGCACAACCGGGTCAAGTACTTATCAAATATAGTTATGGGATTAGACACTAATCCAACAGTCTCCCACTTGGATAAGTCTAGTAACTATAAATGCAAATACAATCCGATTAGCAATCGTAGCTCTCATAGACGCGGTCAAAATATGATCTCATCAATAACCTGTCCTTTATATAAGGGATCATATAATCCTCTATTCTAGATATCGTGTGGACAAATACATGGAATATAGTCATACTTATTGTCCAGCAGTTTGTTTCTCGATCTCTGATTCATTTGACATAGAACTTAATTGAACACATCAATTCAGTCCTGACCGGGCCCGACACATAAGTCAAATCAAATCATCGAGGGGCCCTGATATCGCTTTTGTCCTCTTAGGATAACAGGAACAGATAAACTTTGACTTATATGCATTTACCATTCACTAATCAAATCATACACAACAATGCGTTTTATAACATCAAGTTACTGATGCGTTTGCGCATTATCAATGCACAACCAACTAGCAAACAATAAACCATATATCTAGGTTTTAAGACCATATGATATTATCATCTTGCGATCACTCGTGACAAATTCCATGAAGTGATTCCAACAAGCGTGGGTTTATTCCAATGCCCAAATCTTATTTATAAGCACTCATGAACGTTGTAGCAAACCTTTCCTATGTCTAATACACTTTAGAAAATCTATACACCAATTCATGACAGTCTTCATTCATACATACTTCCAACATATGAACGACTGTGGACCGTTCGAATAATTTTATTATTCAGGAAGTCAAAACATTCAAAATGAAACAATAGGTAAACAATTAACATAAGACAGTACTATTACTAATAAATAATACTCTTTTATTTAATCATCAAATGTTAATTACAATTTATCTATTACACGTTTCTAAAACTATCTAATCTAAACTAATATCGTCCTTCAGCCCAATACTCCTAGCGTGCTGCAAGTGCTTAATCCTACTCAGTCCCTTCGTAAGGGGATCCGATGGGTTATCCTCTGACGATACCCTTTTCACTACGAGGAGTCCCTCTTCCACCCGATGTCGAATAAAGTGATATTTCCTGTCGATATGTCGAGATCAGCCATGATCCCTCAGTTCGTTTGTCAAGGCAACCGCTCCTTCATTATCACAGAAAATTTCCATAGGCTCTTGTATGGTTAGTACAACTCCAAGGTCTCCAATGAAGTTCTTCAACCATATTGCCTCCTTTGACGCTTCGCTCACTGCAATGTACTCTGATTCACACGTTGAATCAGGTACGGTCTCCTGCTTGGAACTTTTCCAGGTTACTGCTCCTCCATTAAGGGTAAATACCCACCGCGACTGCGAACGGTAGTTGTCTCTGTCGGTCTGAAAACTGGCGTCATTGTACCCTCACACCTTTAAGTAATCACTCCCACCGAGGACTAGAAACCATTCCTTGGTCCTCCGAAGGTACTTAAAAATATTCTTGACTGCGGTCCAATGCGCTTTGCCAGGATTCCCCTGATATCTGTTGACCATGCTCAAAGCGAAGGCCACATCAGGGCGAGTACAAGTCATAGCATACATGATCGAGCAACCTGCGGAAGCGTAAGGTACTCGACTCATCTCTTCTATCTCGACTTCAGTACTTGGACTTTGAGTTTTACTCAACCTGGCATTACTTTGGATCGGTAACTCCCCTTTCTTGGAATTCTCCATACTAAAACGTTTTAGTACCTTGTCCAAGTAAGTATTCTAACTAAGTCCTATTAGTCTTTTACTCCTGTTTCTCACTATCCTTATTCCCAAAATATAGGCAGCCTCTCTGAGGTCCTTCATAGCAAAGCACTTCCCAAGCCAGGAGTTTATTTCCTGCAGCGTCGGGATGTCGTTTCGTATGAGTAGTATGTCATCGACATACAACACGAGGAAGCTAACTATACTCCTACTGGCTTTGACATATACACATGATTCATCCTCGCTTCGCAGAAAACCAAACTCTTTGAATTTCTCATCGAAACAAAGATTCCATCTGCGAGAAGCTTGTTTTAGTCCATAAATGGACTTCTCAAGCTTAGACACTCTATTAGGATGCTTTGCATCGACAAAACCCTCTGGCTGACTCATGTAAACATTCTCAGGCAACTTCCCATTTAGGAAAGCGGTTTTGACATCCATCTGCCATATTTCATAGTCATGAAATGCAGCAATGGCTAGCATCACGCTAATAGACTTTATTTTCGCAACCGGTGAGAAGGTCTCATCATAGTCAACTCCGGCAGTTTGAGTAAAGCCCTTCGCAACCAATCGTGCCTTATAAGTGTGTACATTCCCATCCATGTCGGTCTTCTTCTTGAAGATCCATTTGCACCCGCCGTCTTACGACCTGGTACATTGTCAACCAAATTCCAAACTTATTTGTCATACACGGACTGAATCTCACTGTCTATAGACTTTTTCCATTTCGCAGACTCCGGGCCTGCCATGGCTTCCTTATAGCTGCTAGGTTCATCCAAATTTATTAGTGTACTATCACTAATATACGTATCCCTTTCTGTTGTAATATGAAAACCATATAACTGGGGTTGAAACCTAACTCTTTCGGAACGTCTTAGAGGTAATGGCCCGTCAATTGGTTCAACCGGAGTTTCTTCCTCGGGTTGAATGCCAGCATTGAAGGTTCCTTCATCACTCAACTCTTGAATCTCTTCAAGATCGATTTGCCTCCCACTGTCCCCTTTACTTATGAGTTCTCGTTCTCAGAAAACCCCTCTCCTTACAACGAAGACAACATTGTCACTCGGTCTATATAAGAGATATCCGAAGGACTTTTGCGGGTAGCCGATGAAAATACATCGCTCACTATGAGGTTCGAGCTTGTAGCGAGTCTCTCGTCTTATGAAAGCCTCGCAACTCCAAACCTTGACATGTGCCAACGAGGGAGCTTTCCCTGTCCACATCTCGTGAGGTGTTTTGGCAACCTTATTTGTAGGGACTAAGTTAAAGATATGGGCGACAGTCTCTAAGTCATACCCCCAGAATGAGATCAGTAGCGAAGCACGACTCATCATGGAACGAACCATGTCTAGCAAGGTTCGATTACGCCTCTCAGCCACACCGTTCAACTACGGTATCCTAGAAGGCGTCAATTGCGAAACGATTCCGCATTCCTTGATATAGTCGTGGAATTCAAGACTTAGGTACTCTCCACCTCGATCAGATCGAAGCATCTTGATTTTCCTGCCTAATTGATTCTCCACTTCTTTTCTGAATTCTTTAAACTTTTCAAAGGTTTATGACTTGTGCTTGATTAAGTAGACATACCCATATCTGCTATAATCATCGGTGAAAGTCACATAGAAGCGGTTCGCATCCCTTGTGGTGGATCTAAAGGGCCCACACACATCGGTGTGTATGAGATCAAATAAACCCTCACCCCTCTCACAAGTACCATTGAAGGGTGACTTGGTCATCTTTCCAAGTAAACAAGACTCGCACACGTCATCGTCCCTAAGGTTGAATGACTCCAACACTCCATCCTTTTGGAGTTAGGCTATGCGTTTCTTGTTGACATGTCCAAGACGACAATGCCACAAACATGCTTTATATAAACCATTGGAAGAATCGATACACAACACATCATTTCCTATATTATCTATAATCATTACAGTTTCATATATTCCATTACAAGGTAATGCTTCAAAATAGAAAACACCATTAAGATAAGCATAAATAGAACCCTTTTCATTATCAAATGAATATCTAAATCCTTGTCTATATAAACCATGAAAAGAAATGATGTTTCTTTCCATATCTGGCTAATAGCAACAGTTATTTAAATCTAATCCTAATCCATTACTAAGCATCAAAGAGTCAACTCCAATCTTGGTCATAGGCGACGATCTTCTGTTCCCCATGATCAAGTTTATCTTCCCATGCTCCACATCCCTATTTCTTCTTAGTCCCTGCAAATCAGAACAAATGTGAAAACCACATCCTGTATCAAGAACCCAATAAATAGCATGCGATGAATCATTAGATTTAATAGTGTAAATACTTGCGAATGATGGCTTGATCTTCCCATCCTTGATAGCTTGCAGATATTCTAGGCAACTTCTCTTCCAATGCCCTATCTTGTGGCAGTGGTGGCACTCTTCCTCCTTAGGGTTAGAGTTGGGTTTAGCAGAACCAACAATGGTTCCACTAGAAGAGGTACCATTTTTTGGGACTTTCCTTTTTGGTTGCCCTTTGAGGGAGCCTTCCTCTTCTTACCCTTCCCTTGTCCTATTGCCAATACAGGGGCAACAGCGGGAGTAGGAGTCGATGCAACAGACTTATCTTTGATATTGCTCTCAGCAGTCCTTAGCAAGCCTTGAAGCTTGCTCAAAGTGACCTCTTCCTTATTCATGTGATAGGTCATGCGGAACTGGTTGTAGCAGGGAGGAAGTGAGTGAAGGATGATATCAATTGCCAGCTCCTCATTGAAGTGGACATTCAACTTTTGCAGGCGGTCGACGTACCTTTGCATCTTTTGAAGATGAGCAGTGACAGACTCTTCGTCTCTCATCTTGGTCGTGATCATCGAAGTGATGATCTCGTTCCTCTCCTGCCTCACACTTTGATGGTACCTATCCATCAAGTGTTGATGCATCTCATAGGGATAGAATTCCTCATATGACTTTTAGAGTTCTGCGGTCATGGTAGCGAGCATGATGCAGTGTACTTTCGTAGCATCATGCTCATGAGTTTCGTACGCAGTAATTTCCTCGGGAGTAGCAGTTTCGAGGTTTATCTCCTTCAGCTCCTTGTCAAGGACATACTCCTTGTCCTCGTAGCGGGTAACCATCCTAATGTTGTGGATCCAATCGTTGAAATTGTTTCGTCGAAGATTACCTTCCCACACAAGTTCACGAGTGAGAATGAGCCTGAAGAGTTTGAGGTTGAAGCGTTGTTGTTAACGTTCGACATCTGAAATAGAAAAGGACAAAGTTTGATTAGAAATGAATCCCTAATTAAACACCCAAATGAGAAATTAGGGCTAGGATCCAACAACATTATTTACAAATTAGAAGAGGGATGTCGTAATCTAACATGCAAATAATTTGAAGGTAAGTGCATGACGATTAACTAATTCTCCACCATGAAAAACGAAAAATAGATTAAGTTTTAAATGTATTGAAAATTCCTAGATCCTTTGAGATTCATTGAACTTTTCAATGGCATGTTTAAATCTCGATATGCCCCCCTAGTTTGTGACTGGGATGCCGAGGATCACAAAGAGGTGTGAATAACCATGTAACGCCCCGATTCCAGGTATGGATTTAAATAAAAGGTTATTTGGTTTTAAGTCCTACTCGGCGAGTTGGTTGCCCTACTCGTCGAGTAGCAGCGGGCTTGATACGCGTGTTTAGTGACCTACTCGCCGAGTCCACTAAGGGACTCGACGAGTAGGAGCTGGCAGTTGAAACCCTAAATCCTGGGGTTTTGCACCCTATTTAAGGAATGATAAGCCTCCTTTGGCCTCCTTGCAGTCCATTGAGAGTCCAGAAGAACCCTATTTTGAGTGTGTGTGTGTTCTTTGGAAGTTTGAGCTTGGAGGAAGATCTTTGGTGAGGGAATCTCTTGGGAAGCAAGCTAGTTGAAGCAAGAGTTTGTGGGTTACAAGTTCTGCATCAGAAAGGGGCTCTATTGAAGGTATTAAATCGTTTTCCCTTGGCTCATTCTCTTCTTACCCCCCCCCTTTTGTACATAAGTTTAGAAAAGGAATCTTGTGTTTAAGCCAAGATCTGAAGTTGTAACTTCAGATCTGGACTCCCCTTGGCTTCTGGATTCATAAAGCCATCCGTTTTGTATAGTATGAGCCTTATCTCAAGGATGTGACTTCATTGCAAGCTTAGTTGTGCCATTTTAGGGTCTTAAAGCCTTGCATGCACGTAAAGTTTGCAACTTTACGTGATAAGCATGCCTAAGGAGGTTGGATCTGCAATTTGGGGCCTTGGCATGGCTTAGAAACTGTCTACATGGTTAAAGGACTGAAGAGACTCGGCGAGTCGCATAGTTGACTCGGCGATTCATATGAAGATAGGAATTGAACTCGACGAGTTGGATGAACAACTCGGTGAGTCCGATGAAGATCGCCGTAGACTCGACGAGTTGGATGAACAACTCGGCGAGTCGGATGAGTTTTCCCCAAGTTTTGAATGTGTGTGTGTGTCCGTCATGTGCAAGAAGGAAACTCGACGGGTGGCCTTGGAGTTTAGTCGAGAATCGGAGAAACTCGACGAGTCACCTCGATGACTCGGTGAGTGGGATAGTGCTTCAAGGAACTCGACGAGTAGCCGAGGGTACTCGGCGAGTAAGGTCAACATGGACTGTTGACCTTGACTGAAGACTTTGACTTTGACCAGGGGTTGACTAGTGGGTTATAGAGTACCTTATAAGGTTAAGGACTTACGAGTATATTGTGCTATGGTATTAGGTGGTGGAGCCTGTGTCAAGTGATTCAAGAGTTGGGTTTTATCTATCGAGTCGACATCTGCGAGGTGAGTTATTCTCACTATATCGATAAGGGTCTAGGGCACCAAGGCCGGCCCTCTTTAGTTGTTATCGTGATGGTATGCTACATGTGGATATGATCTGTTAGATCGGAATCATGATAGACATTATGTTATGCTCTCATGATCCGTAGGGATTATTATGTTAGTGACCTGCTAGGCCAGTGCTATAGTTACGAGTGATTGCTATGTTTGGTGATCAGTAAGATAGATATGTTTGATAGCAGTATATGCCAGTATATGTTAGTATTGCGCACATGATTATTTGCTTGTTGCTCGGGTTGAGGCGGTCCTGCTCTGTGCTGAAGGCCAACACACCCTAGGAGCGGTCCGGGGAGACTGTAGGCCTACGTGGCGGTCCAGTCATGACGAAGGCTCGATATAGATTCAGTTGGACTGTAGGCCCGGTAGGGCGGTCCAGTCAGGCCGATGGCCCAGTATGCATGTGGATTGATTGATTATTATGGATATGGTATTATCAGTGTGGTATTGGTATTTTGGGGGTAGCTCACTAAGCCCTCGGGCTTACAGTTTTCAGTTTATTGTTTCAGGTACTTCAGGAGTTCATGGCAAGGCGAAGGCGTGACCGTACCGCTCCTCATCCTTATGATCTGTTTTGGGACACTCTGATGGAAAATGATTTGAAAATGTTTGTAAACAAATACTATTTGGTTTTTATTATGGATTGAAAAGTTTAAATTTGGCAAAAAATTTATGGATGTTACAAACCATGCAAATTTACATGGTGCCCCTAATGTTACAGTCACCTATTCGACGTGCCGGTTAACCACGCACGCTCCATCGAACTATGACAAACATCGAGTCACCCTTTTCCACCTTTACTTAGAATCCAATTAGTGTGCCGGTTAACCACACACGCTCCACTAACGTCTTAGCAAGGGTACAAAGTGTAATTTAATGGAATTGCATCTATTTCACTTTTGCCTAAAGTAACTAAGATTGGGAATTTTTGAAAACATTTAGTTACTTTTATAAATCATTATACTTATTAATGAGGAAAGGATTTGCCCTATCCTACCCGTTCGGCTAATGACCCTCCACCAATCAAGGAAGCGGTGGGTGAGAGTGGAAACCCATTAAACGGCCATTTTATAGGCCATAACCTTATACCCCCCTTATAGACCGACTTCGTGAATGAGGCCTACTAGTGGTAAGACTAGCATTTTAAGTTATATATATATATATATATATATATATATATATATATATATATATATATATATATATATATATATATATATATATATATATATTAATCTTATAACATTATAAAGTATAAGGTTGGCTTTTAAACTTGTAAAATTCTAGGGTTTGAAATTTAATTAGTTCAAATTAAACTTTTAATTATAAAATTTAAATTTCAAAACATGAGGACATGTTTTGAACTTTTCAAAACATAAAGGATCAAATAGCAAATAATTTAAATTAAACAATTAATTTAATGATTATCTAAATTTGACCTAATGATCTTTTTTTATAAGATAATTCAACAATTAATTTAAATAGTCAAATATTATCAAATAAGGAATTTATTATTCAAAAAATTGGTAATTATCTTTTGTTTTGGTAAGGATAATCATATAACAGCATTAAAATTCGGATTTTAATTGTCAAAAACGATTTAGGAAATTATCTTTAAGCAAAACAACAAGAAATCCTGAAAATCCCTCTGTTTGACACTCAGACTCGCCGAGTTCGCCAGGCAGATGACCCAAAAAATCGATTTTCAAGCAAGAATGAAATACAAAGCATCAAATACAATAGAAGCCAATCAAGGTTCTGATACCACTGATGGGTTTGAGCCAAAAGAACATCCTATGTGCTCATGCAAAACCTAATGCTTGGATTTAGGCTTCTCTATTGTACATGCTATTCATCCAAGACTTTCTAACCCTAGATCTAGGTTACATAATTCGAAATTGACATGATAAATCAGATCTAGATGATTACCTCTTGTTGATTGCTTGATTCTTCTTGTCTTGGAGCTTAGAGTCACAAATGTCACTCCTCTAATGGATCACAAACACCACAGAAGCAAGAAGGTGATTTGGAGAGAGGTTGGAGGCTATAAATTTCAGCTATGATCTCCTTAGGGTTCAAGTGGCCGAAAATTGCAAGCCATAGGGTCCTATTTATACTGGAGCACCTAGGGTTTCAGTCTAAACCCTAATGGTCAGCTTAAGCCTTAAGCAATCCAAGGAGGCTTCTAGAATAAGGCCTTATGGCCGAAATTATGGATGAACTCCTCCTAATTTCGTCCATGCTTATTCCAAGAGGCTCCTCAGCCTAATACTCAACTATCACACATTTGACAATTTAAGTCCCTGATATTAAATTAATGTCTTTTAGCGACAAAATTAATTTCTTAATTAATTCTTGTCTAATATTAATTTAATCATATGATTTCTCTATTAATATATTATTCATATAATATATTAGTAAACCACATTAATCTCTCTATTCATAATTCACCTTGTCAAGTTGCTTTGGTGAAGGCAACCCAAAAGGACCATGCACAACCGGGTCAAGTACTTATCAAATATAGTTATGGGCTTAGACACTAATCCAACATCCACATGTATTCCTTCCTTGCTGACCACGTGACCAAGGAAGTCCACTTTCCATATCCAGAACTCATATTTAGAGAACTTCGCATACAACTTCTCCGTCCTTAATGTCTCTAAGACTTGCCGAAGGTGCTGACTATGCTCTTCTTCACTTCGCGAATAGACCAGGATGTTGTCAATGAATACCATTACGAACCTGTCTAAGTAAGACCGGCATATGCGGTTCATTAGGTCCATGAAAACCGCGGGTGCATTTGTTAACCCGAAGGGGATTACTACAAACTCGTAGTGACCATAGCGAGTCATGAATGCAGTTTTTGGAACATCTTCCTCTGGAATCATAGTTGGTGGTACCCAGATCTCAGGTCGATCTTTGAGAAGTAACTTGATCCTTGCAATTGGTCGAATAGATCGTCAATTCGTGGTAGGGGATATCTGTTCTTGATGGTGAGTTTATTTAGTTCCCGGTAGCCGATACATATTCGGAATGATCCATCCTTCTTCTTTACAAACAGGACAGGTGCTCCCCAAGGCAGGAAGCTTGGTCTAAAGAATCCGTTGCTTAGAAGTTCATTCAGATGGCTGGACAACTCCTGCATTTCTGCTGGTGCTAGACGGTATGGGGATTTGGCTACGGGGGTGGCTCCAAGAATTAGGTCGATTCGGAATTCGACTTGTCGTGCAAGTGGTACTCCTGGAAGGTCTTCTAGGTATACATCAGGAAAGTTACAGACTTCGGGAATATATTTGACGTCTTTCACCTCTTGTTTCTTATCCACCACGTGAGTTAGGAAGGCGTGGTATTCCTTGCATAGATATTTTTGAGCCTTGACGCAAGAGATGATTTGTAGCTATGCGCCAGGTTTGTCGCTATAAATGATGAGGGTTTCGTTACTTGGTAGATTAAGGCGAACGACCTTTTCGTAACACATGATATTAGCGCGGTAAAGACTTAACCAATCCATGCCAATAATGATATCAAAGCTTCCTATTGTGATTGGCATTAGATCGGTGTGGAAGGAGTGTTTGTTTAGAGTTAGAGTGCATCCTATGTAGATATCCTTAGTGCTTTCAGTTTTACCGTTTCCCATTTCTACTGTGAACAATTCGTTGAGTGATTGTGCTTTTGATTGAGTATGTGTTTAAATTTTTGGCTTGCGAAACTCCTCTTCCCTCCACTATCGAAAAGAATGCATGCATATGAGTTATTGATGAGAAGCGTACCGGTAACCACCGTGGGGTCTTCTGTTGGATTAGGTGTCTAAGACCATAACTATAATCGGTATGTACTTGACCCGATAGTAGCATGGTCCATTTGGGTTGCCTTCACCATAACAATTTGATAGGATGTATATTTGAGAAAAAGGTTATTTGTGATTTATTAATATATTATAAGAATAATATATTAATTGAGAAATCATATTATTTAATTAGTATTGATCACGAATTAATTTGGAATTAATTTAGTGATCAAAAGAGACTGATTAAATTAACGGGGACTGTTTAAGTAAATCAGTAATATTTATAGTTTTGGGCTAATGATCCATATTGGTTAGGGATGGATGAAATCTATGTGAGGTTCCATGAAGATTTCGTCCAAAGGGCCTATCATATGGGTTCTTGGATTGCTTAAGGCCTAAGCATGTGAATTAGGGTTTCCTAGTTAAAACCCTAAGGATCCTACACTATAAATAGAACCCCTAGCACTCCCAAAATCGTTCGATGCTTCCAAGAAGAAACCCTAGCCGATTTTTTGGTGCCTCCTAGCCCCTCTCTCATAATCCTCCATTGCTCTTGGTGTTTGTGACTTATTATAGGTATCACATTTGAGGTACTAAGCTCTTGAAAGCAAAGATCTACAAGATGCAACAAATAGGTATTCATCTAAATTGTTTTTATGTATTCAATTTCGAAAATTGCATGCTAGAACTAGGGTTTATGCTTTGGATGATTATTTGCATGTATAACTTGAGAAAACATAGATCCAAAGCATTAGGGTTGTATGTGCACCATAGGATTGTTATAGTACTTAAAACCCATCAGTGGTATCAGAGCTTAGGGTGTTTTCTGTTATATTGATGCATTGGTTAACTGTTCAAAGCTGAAGCAAATCGAAGTATGCTCTCTGCTTGATGAACTTGATGAGTCCATAATGGGACTCGACGAGTTGGGGCAACTCGACGAGTCCATTGCCTGACTCGACGAGTTGGCTCGTCTGTTGGCAGATTTTTCGGGAATTTGACCAAAATTGGATTAGGATCATTACCATAAACTATTTTGACTGATAAAATTCGATTTTTCTGATCAGGTAATGATTATTCTCATCAAACTGAAAGATAATTGTCAATTTTAAGATAATTACTTGATTATATGATAAATTAATTATTTGTAGAATTTGATTTAAAGTATCTTGTCATATGATATTAGATTAGGTCAAATTTTGTGATAAAGATAAATTATATGGTTAATTTAATTGTTTTCAAATTTGATCTAAGAGTTTTGAAAAGTTTCAAAATTTGCCCTCAAGTTTTGGAATTTAAAATTTGATTAAAAAGTTTTTGATTTTGAAATGTGTAAACTCTAAACCCTAGAGTTTTAAAAGTTTAAAATTCAACCCTTATACTATTATAATATTAATAACTTAATACTTATACGTATAAGACGAGTCAGTCTTACCGTTAGCAGGCCTCATTTACGAAGCTGGTCTATAAGGGGGTATAAGGAAATTGCTTATAAAATGGAAATTGAATGGGTGTCCACTCTCACCCACCGCTTCCTTGACTAGTGGAGGGTCGTTATCCGAATGGGTAGGATAGGACATTAATTTTCATTAATAAGTATAATGATAATTATAAAAGTAACTAAATGCTTTTCATAAATTCCCAATCTTAGTTACTTTAAGAAAAATGTGAAAATGGTGTTATTCCATGAAATTGCACTTTGCACCTTGCCAAGTCGTTAGTGGAGCGTGTGTGGCTAACCAGCACACTAATTTGGACTAACAAGGGTGGCGAAGGGTAGCTCGAGAATTATCATAGATCAATGGAGCGTGTGTAGCTAACCAGCACGTTGATTAGGTGATACATGACATCGAGAGTACCACATACATTTGCATGGTTATTCACACCTTGTTTGTGATCCTGGGTATCCCAGTCACAAACTTGAAGGGCATAATCGAGATTTAAACATGCCATTGAAATGTTCAATGAATCTCAAAGAACTAGGAATTTCATAAAACTTATTTCTTTCAAACTTTGTGTTTGGTGGTGAAATCTGTAAATCATCATTTACCTCCCTTCAAATAATTTGTAATTGGATTACGACATCCATTTTCTGAATTGTGAATTATTGTGTTTGGGTCCTAGCCTTAATATTTCATTTGGGTGTTCTATTAAGGAATTTCTATCTAATAAAACTTATTCTTCTTTTTCAGATGTCTACTTCAAACAACACTTCAAACTCAAATGCTTCTGGCTCTTTCTCCCTCATGAACTTATGTGGGAGGGTCATTTTCGATGGGTCTAATTTCAACGACTGGATTCGAAACATTCGCATGGCCATTCGATACGAGGAAAAGGAACATGTCCTCGACAAAAAGCTAAAGTAGATTAATGAAGAAACTGCTACTGCTGAGGAACTGGCTGAGTATAGGGCTCATGAGAAGGACGCGACAAAGGTTTCGTGCATCATGCTAGCCACTATGACTTCTGAGCTTCAGAAGTCCTACGAGGACTTCTGGCCTTACGAGGTGCACCGAGACTTGATGGAAAGGTACCATCAAAGTCCTCGACAAGAAAGGTACGAGATCATTGCCTCCATGATAACAAAAAAATGAAGCATGGAGAGCCCATCACGACCCACTTGCAAAAGATGCAAAGATATGTGGATCGCTTGCTGAAGTTGAATGTTAACTTTGATGAAGAGGCTATTGATATTATCCTACACCCTTTGCCTCCTTGTTATGATCAGTTCAGAATGACTTATCATATGAATAAGGAGGAAGTCACTCTAAGCAAGCTTCAAGGCCTACTGAGAACTGCTGAAAATAGTTTAAAAGACAACTCTGTTGTACCCACTCCTACTGCTGCTGCCCCAATCCTGTCAATTGGACATTAGGAAAGGGAAGAAAAGGAAAGCTCCTTCAAAGAATCACAAGGGAAAGTCTCATGATGGATCCTCTTCTAGTGGGTCCAAAGGTGGTTCTGCTACTCCCTCATCCAATCCAAAGGAAGGAAAGTGCTTCCATTGTCATGAAAAAGGGCATTGGAAACGAAACTGCCCTAAATACTTGCAGGACATTAAGGATGGGAAGATAAAACCCACCTTCACATGTGTTACACTATTTAATCTAAAAACTCCTCGCGTGCTAGTTCTTGGGTCCTTGATACAGGATGTGTTTTCACATTTGTTCTGATTTTGCAGTGTATAAGAAGAAGTAGGAATGTGGAGCATGGGAAGATGAACCTGATCATGGGAAATAGGAAATTGTCGCATGTCACCAAGATTGGAGTTTATTCTTTAGTGCTCAGTAGTGGGTTAGAGTTATAATTGAATAATTGTTGCTACTCGTCAGAGATGACGAAGAATATTATTTCCTTTCATGTCTTGTATAGACAAGGTTTTAGATTTTCGTTTAATAATGAAATTGGTTCTATAAATGCTTTTTATAATGGTACTCTTTATTTTGAAGCATTACCTTGTAATGGAGTGTATGAAACTATGATGGTTGTTGATAACTTAGGAAATGATGTGTTGCATATTGATTCATCTGATGGTTTAGACAAAGCATGCTCGTGGCATTGTCGTCTTGGACATGTCAACAAGAAGCGCATAGACCAACTCCAAAAGGATGCAGTGTTGGAGTCTTTTGACCTTAGGTCTGATGACACATGCGAGTCTTATTTGCTTGGAAAGATGACCAAGTCACCTTTCACTGGTTCTTGTGAAAGAGGTGAGGGTTTGTTGGATCTCATACATACAGATGTGTGTGGACCTTTCAGATCCACCACAAGGTAAGCGAATCGCTTCTACGTGACTTTTACTGATGATTATAGCAGATATGGATATATCTACTTAATCAAGCATAAGTCATAAACTTTTGAAAAGTTCAAAGAGTTTAAACAAGAAGTGGGGAATCAATTAGGCCGGAAGATAAAGATGCTCAGATCTGATAGAGGCTGTGAGTATCTTAGTATCGAGTTCCACGAGTATCTTAAGGAATGTGGAATTGTTTCACAATTGATGCCACCTAGGATGGTGTTGCTGGGAGATTCAATCGAACCTTGTTGGACATGGTTTGTTCCATGATGAGTCGAGCTTCGTTACCTATCTCATTATGGGGGTATGCCTTAATCTAGTCCCAACTAAGAAGGTTTCCAAAACACCTCACGAGATGTGGACAATGAAGGTTCCCTCGTTACCACACATCAAGGTTTGGGGTTGCGAGGCTTTAGTAAGACGAAAGACTTACGACAAGCTCAAACCTCGTAGTGAGCGTTGTATTTTCATCGGCTACCCACATAAATCATTTGGATATTTGTTCTATAGACCTAGTGAGAATGTGGTTTTCGTAGCACGAAGGGGTGTCTTTCGTGAAAGAGAACTCATATGCCAAGAGGATAGTCGGAGGCAAATTGACCTTGAAGAGTTTCAAGAGTCAAGCGATGAAGGAACCTCTAGCACTAGCACTCAACCTGAGGATGAGACTCTTGTTGAACCAGTTGACGAGTCCTTACCTCTGAGACGTTCCAGTAGAGCTAGTGTTCCACCTGTGTTGTATGGTTTTCATATAAAAAGTGAAGGTGATACGTTTATCAGTGATAGCACACTAGTAAATTTGGATGAACCTAACAACTACAAGGAAGCCATGGCGGGCCAAGAGTCTACGAAGTGGAAGGAGGCAACGGACAACGAGATTCAGTCCATGTATGACAATCAGGTTTGGAACTTGGTTGACAATGTACCAGGTCGTAAGACGGTCGGGTGCAAGTGGATCTTCAAGAAGAAGACCAACATGGATTGGAAAGTACACAAATATAAGGCGCGATTGATTGCGAAGGGCTTTACTCAAACTCTTGGAGTTGACTATGATGATACCTTCTCACCAGCAGCAAAATTCAAGTCTATAAGGCTTATGCTAGCCATTGTTGCGTTTCATGATTATGAAATATGGCAGATGGATGTCAAAACCGCTTTCCTTAATGGGAAGTTGGCTAAGGATGTTTACATGAGTCATCCAGAGGGTTTTGAAGATGCGAAGTACCCTAATAGAGTGTGTAAGCTTGAGAAATCCATTTATGGATTAAAGCAAGTGTCTCGCAGATGGAATCTTTGTTTCGATGAGAAAGTCAAAGAGTTTGGTTTTTCGAGAAGTGAAGATGAGTCCTGCGTATATGTCAAAGCTAGTGGGAGTATAATTAGCTTTCTCGTGTTGTATATGGATGACATACTTCTTATAGGAAACGATGTTCCAACCTTGCAGGAGGTTAAATCCTGGCTTGGGAAATGTTTCGCTATGAAGGACCTCGGAGAAGCTGCTTACATTCTAGGGATAAGGATATTGAGAAATAAGAGTAAAAGACTAATAGGACCTAGTCAAAGTACCTACTTGGACAACGTGTTGAAAATTTTCAACATGGAGAATTCCAAGGAAGGAGAACTGCCTATCAAGAGAAATACCAAACTGAGTAGGACTCAAAGTACGAGCACCGAAACCGAAATAGCAGAAATGAGTCGAGTACCATATGCTTCCGCCATTGGCTCGATCATGTATGCTATGACTTGTACTTGCCCTGATGTGGCTTTCTCTTTGAGCATGGTTAGTCGATATCAAGGGAATCCTAGTAGAGCTCATTAGATAGTAGTAAAGAACATTCTTAAGTACCTACGAAGGAGTAAGGACTGGGTCCTTACCCTCAGTGGGAGTGATGACTTGAGAGTGACAGGGTATAGTGACGCTAGTTTTCAGAGCGACAGATATATTTTCCGCTCTTATTCGGGCTGGGTATTTACCCTGAATGGAGGAGCAGTAACATTGAAGAGTCCAAGCAGAAGATTGTAGCTAATTCAACGTGTGAATCAGAGTACATAGCATCAAGCGAAGCTTCAAAAGATGCAATATGGCTAAAGAACTTCATTGGAGACCTTGGAGTTGTACTAGCTATAAAGGAGCCTATGGAGATTTTCTGTGATAACGAGGGTGCGGTCACCTTAACCAAAGAACCAAGGGATCATGGCATATGTAGGCACATCGACAGAAAATATCACTTCATAAGACATCGAGTAGAAGAGGGACTCCTCGTAGTGAAGAGGGTATCATCAGAGGATAACCCAGCAGATCCCCTTACGAAGGGACTAAGTAGGGTTAAGCATTTGCAGCATGCTAGGAGTATTCGCCTAAGGGACGATATTAGTTTTAGTGATTAGATAGACAGTTAGAAACTTGTAATAAATAAATGTAATTTCCATTTGATGATTAAGTAATAAGAGTTTTATTTATAAGTAAAGTTTACTGTCTTTTGTCAATTGTTTATTTTGTGTTTAACTTTTGTATTTTTTGACTTCCAGAATAATAAGATTATTCGAACTGTCCACAGTCAATCATACTTTGGAAGTAGGTTATGAGGTTATACTGTCATGAATTGGCTTGTAGATTGTCTAAGGTGCTTAGACATAGCAAAGTTTTCTACAACGTTCTTGAGTGCTCATGAAATAAGATTTGAGTATTGGATTAAACCCACGCTCACATGAATCACTTCATGGAATTTATCACGAGTGATTGTGAGACGATAATATCGTATAATCTTCAAACCAAGATATATGAGTTGTTAATTATGAGTTGGTTGTGCATTGATAGTACGAAACCACATCAATAACTTGATGTTATAAAACGTATTGTTGTGTATAATTTAACAAGTAATTAGTACAAGCATATAAGTCAAAGTTTATATGTTCCTTTTATCCTAAGAGGATTAAAAGTGATATCTTGGGCCCCTCGATGATTTTGTTTTGACTTATGTGTCGGGCCTGGTCAGGACTCAATTGATGTGTTCAATTAAGTTCTATGTCAAACAAATCAGAAATCAAGAAACAAACAGTTGGACAATGAGTATGACTTTATTCCATCTCTTTGTCCACACAATATCTTGAAGAATAGAGGATTATATGATCCCATATCTAAAGGACGCGTCAGAGTTTGACAGCGGCTTTTGAGAGCTACGATTGCTAATCGGATTTTGAAGTTGCATTAGCAATTATAGTTATTAGACTTATCCAAGTGGGAGACTGTTGGATCAGGTGTCTAAGCCCAAAACTATAATTGGTACGTACTTGACCCGATAGTAGCATGGTCATTTTGGGTTGCCTTCACCATAGCAATTCGATAGGATGGATATTTGAGAAAGAGGTTATTTGTGATTTATTAATATATTATAAGAATAATATATTAATTCAGAAATCATATTATTTAATTAGTATTGATTTGGCATTAATTTGGAATTAATTTAGTGATCAAAAGAGACTGATTAAATTAACGGGGACTGATTAAGTAAATAAGTAATACTTATAGTTTTGGGCTAATGATCCATATTGGTTAGGGATGGACGAAATCTATGTGAGGGTCCATGAATATTTCGTCCAAAGGGCCTATCATATGGGTTATTGGATTGCTTAAGGCCTAACCATGTGAATTAGGGTTTCCTAGTTAAAACCCTAAGGATCCTACACTATATAGAGAACCCCTAGCACTCCCAAAATCGGCCAATGCTTCCAAGAAGAAACCCTAGCCGATTTTTTGGTGCCTCCTAGCCTCTCTCTCTCTCTCTCTCTCATAATCCTCCATTGCTCTTGTTGTTTGTGACTTATTATAGGTATCACATTTGAGGTACTAAGCTCTTGCAAGCAAAGATCTACAAGCTGCAACAAAGAGGTATTCATCTAACTTTGTTTTATGTATTCAATTTCGAAAATTGCATGCTAGAACTAGGGTTTATGCTTTGGATGATTATTTGCATGTATAACTTGAGAAAACCTAGATCCAAAGCATTAGGGTTGTATGTGCACCATAGGATTGTTATAGTGCTCAAAACCCATCATCTTCAACTGCTTCTTCGTGCCTTATGGCCAAAACTCTTCTGACATCGCCATTATTAGTGTTTTTTTGCCTTTGGGCACTCTCATTTGAAATGCCCGGTCTCCCCACAGCCATAGCAGGCTCGGCTTACCCTGGCATTGGCGGTCTGGGTGATTTGTTGGATTGGTGCCTTACAGAAACGGGTTGTATGCCCCTTTTTGTTGCATTTGTTGTAGTGCATTTCCTGACAAGCTCCTGTGTGGTGAAAGTTGCAGTTGTTGCATTTGGGTAGGTTCTCGGCATATTGTCTCAATGGTGTTGGGGCGGCAGGGGTAGTGGCAGCGTGAACAATAACAATTTGTTGTTTCTTGGCAGGGTCCTATGCTGGTTGGTTCTTCTTTTTCTTCCAGAACTTTATTTTATTGTCGCCTCCTTTTGTTTGCTCGGGGACAGGGGCCATGATGCCATGGTGGACTCCATGATCGATGAGTCTCTGGGCCAAACGTTTGGCACTGTCAAAAGTAATCGGGTTTGATGCTAATACATTCCCTTGAATCTGGGGGGATTGTCCCCAGATGTATCTCTCTACCTTCTTACTCTCCGGGGTGACCATCCTGGGACACAATACCGCTAGATCACTGAATCTGGCAGTATAGGTTGCGATGTCTGAGCCTGCCATTTTAAGGTTCCACAGCTCCTGTTTCAGATTTTGCACTTCCCCCCTTGGGCAATACTCTTCCAGCATTAAAATCTTCAAGTCCTCCCAACTCATCGAATTAGCCATTGGGAGAGTTAATGACTTGATATGGTTGTTCCACCAGGTAAGGGCCCTGTCAGAGCAAGTGCAAGCTGTAAATTTGACTTTGCTTGTTTAGAGGCACGTAAAAATTTCAAAGACTGATTCAGTTTTCTCGAACCATTACATTAGAGCGATGACACCTCCGCTTCCATTGAAGGATATGGGCTTGCCATTAGTGAAGTATTTTTAGGAACATTCCCTTGTGAGTCCCTGACTGTCTCCCTGGTTAGAATTTGCAGTACCATTTCCTGCCCCACTGGTACCATTGGTGCTGATTTGTGACATGGCGGCTGCCACATCGGCTGTTACAGTTGCCTGAAAAACGGTAGGGTCGAATGGTGGAGGTGGTGACGGTGGTTGTGGTACTGCGTTGGTGTTGTTGAAATGCCAATTAGATTTGCGCGGTGGCATTCTTCTGTCATAATGTTAAAGACGAAATGATGGTAAGTCTTTAGTAGTCGTTATAAGTCGGATGTCGTTGAACTAGATTTTATCAGTTCTATATGTATTGTGTTCCGACTTTAAAGTATTTGCAAGCAATTCATAATAGAGTCTATGTAAAATAAACTTATGAATTTTAATAGTGATGCCTCGAATGAAAATCTGTGACTTGATCCATACCAGGTCCTTCTAAAATCACTTGGTGTATACATGTCATATATAATTAAGATTGAATAGACCATCGAATAAGTGGTTCTACCCTAAGCCCACAACCAAACAAGGAACAGGACTTAAAGCGGAGTCACCAATCCTAAGTCTGTAGGATCTTAATTATATATGACTCTGGCGTATACATTAAGAAATCATAGATTTACCATGAGAATCAAATTTGTAAAAAAAAGGTTATGAAATTAGTGGTAACACTACCAATGAAATAAAATGCATGCCAATTTCATTGATATAATTTAGTACATAGTGTTCGGAAAATTTGACCTTGATGCAGGTCTACATTACATCAATGTAAGGGAAAATTTTGACAGCATCACGAACCCCCGAATAGTGTTGTCACTTAATCGCAGGGTCGAATCTATATGTAGAAAAGAGTAGCACCAACGCCTACTCATAAACCTAGTCTATATGAAAATGTGAGTAGTGTATGCACTACTCGCGGCTAGTGTTGCTCTGAGGGCCATGAAATGAAGATATGAAAGTCTGCATTGCCCTATTCTCCGCTATGGCTTCTGTCACTTGACGTTCTGCTTCTATCACCCATCCTTCTAATGCGACTTGATGTTCCCGAAACTCTCTAACCTCAGCTCGAGCTGCGGTCACTTCCTCCTGAAGAGCCTCGGTGTGGTTCCTGGTCTGATCATGGTCTTCATCCAGGCGACGAAGTCGAACTGCGGTGATCTCAGTGGTGGCACCAACTTCCATGAGGTGGTTGACAGATGCCCTTGCTTGTTCACCATGGCGAGCGATGAGACAAAATATGACAGGGAGAGCCCTGTCTGCTGAGCCCCTTTTGTCGAGATTATAAAAGCCTTGTTCCATACCGTAGGGAGGGAGCTGGCCCTGTTCCTGGCTCTATCTCTTCAAATCTACCGCCAATCGAGGCGTCGGGCCCTGAAAGTTCTGTCTGGGAGCGGGGACAGGAGGTGGATTGTAGACCTTTGGTTCCGAGTCGGTGTCTTCCTGATCCGCCTCCTCGTCTTCTTCCTCTTCTGAATCGTCTTTGGGGTCTTCCTCTATCATTTCCTCAGGATCCTATTCGGGATCCTCTACGATCCAACCCACATTTCCCTGGTTAGGAAATAGGGGTCTCCGGGTATGTGAAATCCTACCATTGCGTATGTGCGAGAATAGGGATATGAGAAATATATGAAAAACTTAAGTGTATAATTCTGTAATATTTTTTAGTGATAATAAAGTTTTAATATAAATATTTTTAATAAAATTGTAGACCATAACGGGTCCTCCTATAATTACTTAGTGTATACACGCTGTATATAATCATGATCGAATAGACCGTCGGATAAGTAGCTCCACTCTAATCCCACAACAAAACAAGGAACATGATTTAGATCTGAATCACAAATCCTAAGTCTATAGAATCTTAATTATATATAACGTTAACATATACACTTTGCAATTATAGATCTCTTAGTAAGGGTCTTTAGTTTTTATGTGAAGGATTTGATTTATTCTCATGAGAAGGTTCCTTACGATTACTAGTTTTAATAAATATCGAGGCCTAAACGTTGTTGTTACGGTTCTTATAGTATCATAAAATACTCTTATAGTATTTTAAACTTTTATGTTTGGTTCTAGAGTTTCTTGGTATGAGGGGTTGGCAAGTTTTAGACTTGTTGCTCATTACGACCATTCCTCGGCATACGTTGGTCACATCTCGGATAAATATAGTTGATCAGACTATATTCATCCCCGATCTGATTACATACCCCGAAGCCTACTCGTAGTGTTCGACTTATCTCAATACTTTTTGTTTTGTTACTGTTACAACACTGAACTAGTGAGTATGATTGTACTTATACTTTTTATAAAAATATCATAATATTTTAAAGTATACTTGTACGAAAATGTTATGTCAGAGAGTTTTAGTCCCATTGTATTTATAGTTTGTATATCTTACGTGGTTTGACATACTTAGTTGACTATAAACAATGCTCTGATACCAATCTGTCACACCCCCAAACCAGAATAGCGGAAACGTTCGGGGGCGTATGACGTCATGTACAATATCATAACAGTTGAGTAATAGTAAAGAAAGCAAACACAACCATCATAAATATAATTTAAAAGGTTACATTGTTGCACGAGTTACATGTTTCCAAATAAATTACAGTATGATGACAAAATGAGTTTTTAACTGACGCCTTAGCGTCCCGTCCTCAAAAGCTGGTGGTTACCTGTTTTATTCGTTCCCTGAGAATACAATTTGTTTTGAAAAAGTGTCAACAATTAAGTTGGTGAGTTCATAAGAATTTGTATGAGTAACTGTAAACCTTTCCGTGTAAAGTAATCGTGTTTATTTCCAGAAAATCCGATATTTTCCATAAAATGAGTTGTAAGCCGTTTGTTCGTGAAATGATAGTGTTTGTTCCAGAAAATCCAATATTTTCTATAAAATGAATTGTAGTCTTAAATGCTCCAAGACCGAAAAGTATAAGTATTTTCCATACTTAAAATAGTGTATGTAGTTTTATATGTATATAAAACAATTTAAGCGTTTGTTAGCCCCGTAAACAAAAATATGTTGTTAATACCCCATGTCAGTTATTATAACCATGCTATCGACTACTTGGCCTGTGACGACGTTCTTCAGGCGTCGTAATGTTATGATCTTTATCACCCCAGACCTGCCGGTCTAACTGTAGCTAATAGTTTAGGTGCAAGATTGTCAGTCCCGTATAGATCTATACACAAGTGTCACACTCTCCCTCCTGCAGATTCTGGTTATAATACATGACTTTTGTTGGTACTTAGATAAGTACTTAAAGATGTGTCACACAAATTTATTCATTAACAGGTTTACGTCAAAATGAAATGAAAATCCTTTTCTTGTAAATGTATGTATTACCCTTTCGTAGCGTAAAAATAATTATATTTTTATATAATTATTTATTTGTCCCAAAAGGGTAAAATAGCGTGAATATTCCACAAACTATACCTATTATAGTTTGTAAATGTATGTTCCGTCGAAATGGAAACCTTTGTGTTTTAGCAACTTTGTATGTAAAAGTTTATAATTTTGGTAGTAACGCTATTGTCACGTAAAATGCATATAGAATATAAGAAAACATAAATTAACGGTTTGTATTTTAACACAAGTTTTCTTGTGTTTGACTTGTATTCCACCCCCCCCCCCCCCTAAAACATAGAAAAATCTTGGAAAATGTGGGGGTATGAACTCACCTTATCTGTATATGCGGTTTGATAACGAAGTGACGGTGACGATGTTCAAGTTACGAACACTCGAAAATGATTGAATCCTAAGAGTTTTAACACATACTAATGTGTGAATAAGATGAACTTAACATAAAAAGATTTGCATAAACACTAGATTATGAGGAACTTAAAATGATCTTTAAGAACAACCTAAAAGGAAAAAGCTCCAGGGGATGTTTAATTGATGTGTTTGGAGAGGAAAATAAGGCTTGATCTTTGAGAGAGAATGGAAGTGAAGTTGTTAACATTGAAGTGTTTGAGAATGCTCCTTAATTGGTGGTTTATATATATGGGATAAAAGGGATAAGATGTGTAAGAGAAGTGACACTTACGTTGGTAAGTGTAGTATATCGCTTTGGGAAATGAATCAACCAATCATATTGCATAAAATATGTAAATCCTATGGGGTTTTCGGCCTAATTAAGAGTGATTTCGGTCAAGGCATGACCGAAATCACTTGCATACCACTTTAAAATGTTTATTTCGGTCCTAGCTTCAGCTAAGGAGGAGATTTCGGTCTAAGTATGATCCAATAATGAGATTTTGGCCTTAATTGGCCTTAAACAAGGTGTTTTCGGTTTTGGCTAAACCCCATGAAGGTGATTTCGGTCATATGTTACAAAAGCTCAAAGGTATAGGGCCTAAAAGTCGAAAACCCTCCTTACAAAGTATAATTCATGCTTTAAGGCTTTATTATTTGACTTTTGTTGACTCCTTTATTCCTTGATAACTTGTTGACCTTATTTGACTTTCAATGGTTCATTCCAACTTGGTTTTAAGTATATATATATATATATATATATATATATATATATATATATATATATATTTGCTTACACAAATGATGCTTCTTTGTCTATAGATGATTCATTGCAACAAGGTTAAGATGTGGTTTCATTTATACATAATACATCTTTAGACTTTGCTTGACTCTAACTTTGCCCTTTGTCACATGCCTTGTATGATCTTATTGATTTGAACATAAATTACAGAGATGAGCTTGATAATACGATTACAAATAATAAAGTGAGTCTACACGAGTAAGGTGTCATAGAATTGTACCCGTTTTTTGTGTTTTACAGGTGTATTTGTGATATCCCCATTTTCACGGCTAGAAAAGACCGATTTTGTTTATGCTTTATAAAAATCAGAGTACTTCTTTTAATAAAAATGTTGTGGAATTTGTTCCCAGAAAAACATGATAAATGTGTTATCAAAGCATTTCCGAAGAAATGTATTTTTATTCATTTTAAAACCTTGGGATGTCATCGTGAATACAGGAACATAAGCATAAACAGAACTTACTTTCATTTACACTAGTGATCTACATCTCTTTTAATCTCTCAGTGTAAAGTAGCTTCGTATCGACACCTGTGATACAAATAAGCTGGAGTGGGTCAGGTTGGGAAACCTGGTGAGTACATAGGGTTTTCAACCCACAATAATATAACTATATTATATTTAATCATCAAACAACTAACCCAATTACCATCCCCATTATCTTCCTTATTCTTAAGGATCTACCCTAAGAATCAGCTATTCCTCGTTCATTCATTCTTAAGCATCATCTTAAGGAATCGGCACGAAGTCCATCGTTGCCATAGTTTACACAACAGGCACTAAGTCTGCATAGTCGCCAGGGTTTATACAACAGGCACTAAGTCCGCATAGTCGCCAGGGTTTAGGCACTAAGTCTATATAGTCGTCAGGGTTTATACAACATGCACTAAGTCCGCATAGTCGCAAGGGTTTAGTCACTAAGTCTGCATAGTCGCCAGGGTTTATACAACAGACACTAAGTCCGCATAGTCGCCAGGGTTTTGGCACCAAGTCTGCATGATCGCCAAGGTTTAGGCACCAAGTCTGCATGATCACCAGGGTTTAGAGTACACCGGGTGAACACATCGTTCACAACACCTACAGGTTGCGATCCTGCTAGTGTTCCACTGGACTGTCTAGAATAGTCCGTGGTTGTCATCCATACTCTGCTAGATGATGGGGACATCATTTGGGAAAAAGGCTTCTCACATCGTCCACCTCTCACCCTTACCTCATGGTCTATATCACCTCTCAACTCATCATCCAACTCATATTTCATCTACCCATGTTTTACCAAACATATTATGTAGATATAAAATACATATACAGTTTAAATCATTTAAAACATGTATAAAATCGTTCATCCATCATAGATAGCAAGTATACAGATAATATGCACACATAGCACGTAATTTATATAAAATACTTCATATCTATGTGTAAGATGAAAGTAAATATGCACTCACCTGATAAGGTGGTGACTCGGTAATCGGACAACGCTTCGTTACTCTTAAAACAATTTTCCTTTGACAAAACCTAGTATCATTACCACTAGAGTTTAGTTTAATATTCACCGAGACTAATTAATAGTCTAGCTATTATTACTATTATATAAGTGTTAAACAATACTCCTCACCCACTATGTACAGACAGGGGCCAGACATGGAACACCGGAGGGCAGGATCATTTTGGCATATAGCACTTCTGAATCCAGCAACCCAAGCGGCCCTCCAAACCAGATTCCCCGTACCGCGAGTGGTTAAAAAGATATTATAACAACACTTATATAACCCATAATAATAGCCCAAATAATTATTATAAGGTCTTAATAACATTAATATATTTAAATAAAAGCTATATTAAATATAGTATAAGCATAGCTCACTTACATCGGGTTTTTATTAAAAACCGGGCTTCGCTGGAGCAGCGTTTCTGAGCCGAAAGCTTTTCTTCTCGGAGCCGTTGGGCGCTCCGTGGCTTCCTTTTTGTGCTAGGGAGGTTCCCTAGACTTGGTAAGGGGTTTAGGGAGGCTAGAGAGAAGTTAGAGAGAGAAAGAAAGGCTTATGGTGTGAAGAAAATATGAAGAGTTCACCCTTTATTTATAGGGATTTTATAGTAAAGTAGCCCCTAAGTTTCGTCCGTATCATCCGTGTACGAGCTCCATTTTATACGTTCTTTATATTTACACGTTCGTATTTACGAGTACTACAACTTTCATTTAGACCCCGTCGGCTAATTCTTCTTCTATCTCAGATTTACAAAAATTGTATCATATTTATCGCGCACGAAGAGTAGCGACTAAGCTTCGTCCATATATTTCGCATATGAGCTCTGTTTCCGACGTTATTTATATCCATTCATTGGTATTTACGAGTACTACAACTTTCATTTAGACCCCGTTGGCTAATTCTCATTCTATCTCGGATTTACAAAACTGTATCGAATTCGTCGCGCTCGAAAAGTAGAGACTAAGCTTTGTCCATAACGTTCGCATACGAGCTTCGTTTTTGAAGTTATTTATATCCACGCGTAGGTAAAAGTAAAATCTACAACTGTCCTTTTTACTCTGTCGGCTAATTCTCGACCGATCTTAAATTTAACAGTAGGAGGTGATTACACTATTAAATGTCCGCGTAAAATTCATAACTTCTACATACGGACTCCGTTTTCGTCTGTATTTTTATCGTTGAGTTCCTATTAATAAGATATTCAATGCTCATTTAGGTTGCGTAGGCCAAAAACCGCTCGATCTAAAATTCGAGTTTCGGGCCATGCACTCCTATGCCAAATCTTAGAAAATTCATAACTTCCTCATACGAAGTCAGATTTGGGCGTTCTTTTTATGGATGTTCTCGGTTTAACATTTACTATGACTTTCGTTTAGATCACTAAGGCTAAAAGTCGCTCTATAGTAAATTCACTATTTGCGTCTCCCGGTGCCGTGCCGGTTTTGCAGAAAAACTTCGACGGGCCATAACTTCTTCGTTATAACTCGGATTTCGGCATTCTTTATATGTACGGAACTCTTGAGACATATTCTAGATCTTGGTTAAGATTATTTATTCTAAATAATCTTTTGTCGAAAAGTTGTTTTCGACCCCTATTATCTCTAAATTGACTAGCCCGGGTCTACGGGCGTTACAGTATTTATAATCTAGATTAAGTAACTAAATGTCGGATATTTCTGAGATCCTGTTGAACTGGTATTTAAAACGTGCTTTGACTTGGTATTTCTGGGTCTTAAGCCTGGTTGGACTGATTCTTCAATGTGAATGAGTCTTATATTGACCATTTTTGCACATGTGACAAATAAACAAGAAATATAGTCGTTAAACTTGTTAGGGAATAATAATGGCGTTATTCAGGGTCCTGATGTATGTTCGGGATCCTAAGAATCCTTTAAGATCTGGGATCCTAGATAGGTTTAAGGATCCTTAGATATCTTTTAGATCCGGGATCCTGGATAGGATTGAGGGTCTTGGCCCTAACAAAGATCATTTCATGGATAGTTATCACGGGTGATTCTTGAACAAAGGTAGTATATTGTCTCCTTCTACTTGAGATGTTTATTATAAACTTAATTGTAGGGAGTGTTGTGATTTTATATGATTAAAATCTTTGACTTGGAGATTATAAAGGCCATCATTGTGTATAGTATGAACCACACAAGAGATGTATACAACCGAGATGGGATTTATTCATCTTATTTATAAGAGTGAGACATCTAAGGTGCCTTATTGAATGTTGAACACCAAATGAAGATGATTATGATCCATGTCTCATGTTCAAGATGATGGCTGTAATAAAGGGATAACTTGTACATCACATTCTACATTAACTGAAGCTATAAGTTTTCTTGAATGGGATGATAATGAATGGAACTTCTTCGTATATCATTGGGGGCAATGAAATGTTACCGGACATTCACCAATGTTTATATCAATTTGTAATAAGCCTTGTGTAAGGTAGAGATTCTGTTTGAATTAGTGCCCACGGTCACAACAATTTTGTAATGTTATTATTTTTGGTAAGGCCTTTTTGCGTTACACGCAAGAAAAGATTAAAGCAATAATTGACAATAGATAGATATTTAGGATTTAGTTTGTTAATTTATTAGTTATTAAGAAATTAATATAAACTAGTAAATCCTTAAGGATTTAAAGTGAATAAGGGTGACCGTAGAGAGATATTTAGGATTTAGTTTGTTAATTTATTAGTTATTAATGAATTAATAGAGATATATTTAGGATAGCTACTTAGAGACCAAGCAAATAATTTAAGGAAACCTTAATCACACCCCTATATATAAGGGTGTATGTTTGTATTTTAAATGTGCTATAAGAACCCCGAAATTCGTCTAATATCTTATTCTCTCTATATCCCCATATTTGCTCGGGGTCGCAACGCGATCTTCCATAGAATCTGTAAAATGTTTAGGGTTAGTGTTCAAAATCACAGGGATGTCAAGGATGGTTGATGATATTCTTCTTGGGTGCGACTACGAAGGAGGAGTTCTGGTTTGGATTCTTTTCATCCCCTCTCCATCAAGATCATGAAAGATTTCAAATGCTTCAAGGATATGAATTCTAATCTTTCTATAGTTGTTTTATGTTACATCAGATTTGGTTGAACTTAGATCCTGTCTTGAGTTATGGAATTTGTTTTTTTATTGTTTTCAATGTGTCTTTGTGGATCTTATTTGTATGTCTATAACCCAACAGTGGTATTAGACCCAATTGTTTACATCTTTTGCACTTTTTGTTTTCCAATTTCATTTGTTTCAACTTGTTTTCATGATGTGGATTGATTAGACCAAGCCATTGTATTTTAAAAGTTATTAGTTAACTATTCTAAACATTAAAAATCAAATTATGATTTTTGATGTAGAAAATGTTTTTGTCTAGTGATCACGAAAGGTCGCCTATATGTTCGCGGCGTATCGAGGGATAAATCCATGTAACCCTAATCGTTGGTCACAGAACAAACGTTCATGGATCAGGACACTTTTCACATGGTGCAATGACTCAAAAACTAATTGTGAAAACACAAATATTTGTTATCATGCAGTTTGTTAGTTTTAATTCGTTTAATTCTAATTATTTTAAAGATAAAATTAAAACAATTTTGTTTAGATGATTTCTTGCAAGTGATATCATAGAAACAGTTGTATGTTAACTTGCTTTCAACTTTATGGTTATTTATTTAATTTAAAAATTGTAATCCAAGTTCAAAATAATGGTTTGTTTTGAACTGTATGGATATGATAGACCAAGCCTCAACTTGTCCTATGTGTTGTTTGAATTGTTCTTTTTGGTCTTTGTGGCCTTCATATCATTTATTTTCTATATATGTAATTGATGTGTTTTATAGGTTACAAAATCTATGTACTTACGGAGTTTCTCTTAACACTTAACGTTGCATGCAACAAGAGGATCTATGTATTTACATCTAATAGCAACATAGTATGAAACTTAAGGAACCCTATAATCGATATTCATAAGTTAAGATTACATGCCTTTGAATTTTTATTGTTAACAATTCTTTGAATCCTTCTTGATCTTGGAAAGCTAGAAACCCTAAAATGAAGAGGGGAGAGAGAGAGAGAGAGAGAGAGAGAGAGAGAGAGGAAGTAGAGGGAAATTTTGGCTCTATGTCCGTTGGAGGAGTATGAACGAAATTTAGGCTTCTTAAGGTCCTATTTATAGTGTGGGTAACTTTCAAACAAAGCCATATTTGGATTGATTAAATAATATATAAAATCCCAGTTCAAATCCTTTCCTTATATGCAACCATGAGACTTCCAGAGACCCTAGTGTTACGGGTAGGATCCTCAACTCATATTCAGGATCCTTGATATTTCTGAAGCCTCAAGATCCTTAAACATATCCCAAGATCCTGATTATTATCACTAATATTTCTAACACTTATAACAGCTACATTCTTCATTATTTTCGTCACGTGTGCTGAATTGGTCCACACAAGACTCATTCTCAACGGAGAGTAATCTTGACCAGGCGAAAGACCCGGAATACCAGGTCAAATAACGTTCGTATGCTGATTATGGAGGATCCCAGAATTATCAGACTTCTTGTTACTTACACTAGACTATAAATAACACATGTATCTAGCATACTACATACACGATGAGCTCTAGCATTGCACATGTACACTTATTACCTTCAATATTTTTGTAATCTCAGATTTAAATCAATAAAACACATCAAGGCAAGTGATCATTATCACCTCACACAATTTTATATCGGAGATCCTATAAAGGATCAAGGGCTTTGCTTGTAACTCACTTGTCTCATTTTGATCATTATTTTACACTTACATTTCACTAACACCACAACCTCTCATACAATTTGGTCGAATTACACTTGATCAATTTTCGACCAAAACAATTTGGTGCCCACCGTGGGGTCGTGTTATTCATAATCGTTCAAGAATCATCTCTACCCAACCGACCTTATCCTCTTCCTCAATTCCTCCCATTTCCTCTAAAATTCTTCCTGCACCCACAGGCGAAGCTCCCAAGAAAACCTTTAAGGCACCAAAGAAAAACACTTCTCCGGTTGCTACCCAAGGATTTCAGGATCCTCCTGTACTGATTTCTAATAATGAAATCTTTGCTATGATGATGAGATTAGAATGACAAGTCACTCAGCAGTAGGAGGACAACAGTACGATACTCAAGAAAATGGAGAGAATAAGGGCAGAAATCCATATGCCTCAAGAAGCAATACCTCGATTTTGCAGCCCAAGATCCTAAACTTTGACAATAAGGAATCCTCAGCAAACCACCACGATATAGGATCCTCGACATCGGCCTTTGCTCCCAATTGGGGCGTAACTCCAAAAGAGAAAGCCCGTACGACCTAGGATCCTGGCGAGACCTTCATCACTCCTAATAACAAGGATCTCGGTAACTTCGACAATAATAATACCTTTACTACTAACTCTATGGATGTTGATGTAGGACTGAACTCGATCATGGCCAAAGAACTTCAATGCTATAAAAAATGATCTCAAGTATACCCGGAGTAATCCAGCCTATACAGGAAGTCTCCCCAACAAGCCACTGGATTTTGATATTCTCTCCTCCAATCGTTGGCACTGAGATCCCAAAATGCTTCCAAACTCCCAACATGAAGCCTTATGACGGGACCACGGATCCTAAAGAACATGTGGGATAATACAGGGAAAGAATGGAGATCATACCCACTCCCACACACTTGAAGGAAGCTTGCATATGCAACGGTTTTGGTTCAACCCTCATAGGATCAACCTTGAAATGGCTACTAAATGTTCCTACTTACTCTATTACTTCGTTTGCACATTTAGTTAATATATTTAACAACCAGTTTTCTTGAAGCGGAACATTCGAGAAGATCACTAGTGATCTCTATCGAGTGGTTCAGGATCCTAAGGAATCCCTCGGGAATTTTGTGAACAAGTTTGGCAAGGAAGCTTTGAGTATCCCCAACATTGACATGGCAACTGATATGGAAGCCTTCAAAATGGGACTAAAGAAAGAGTTTCCTTTATATGAAGACCTTGTAATGACTCCATGCAAAAGAATGCATGAAGTAAGGAGCAGAGCGCTAAGGTTTATAAGGCTTGAAAAAGACAATGAGATCCAAAAGAGGAGCAACCCACCAAGCTCATATGAGAATCCTAATAGGAAGGTTGAATCCTCGACCCAGATATCCTATAAATCTAAACCTTATTCCAGACCCGATCTTCATAGGGTTGATGCCCTTGAAGATGAAGGAGAGGAAGAAGAATTTACTAAGATCACTGACTATTATTTTTCTGTGGATGTTTCAGGTCTAATATTTTCCATGCAAGATCTTGGTGACAAAGCGAGATGGCCAAGAAAGGGGAAAAGTCCACCACCTGGAATGATAAGTCTAAATGGTGCGCATACCACAAGGACTTTGGTCATATTACTGGAGATTGCATAGCCCTACGAAAGGAAATTAGTTACCTACTTAGAAAGGGATACCTCAAGGAGATCCTTAACAGAAGAAAATAAAGATCCAAAGAAAAGGATCAGGATCCTCATAAGACCCTAGAAAAACCAAGATCCCCTCATGCGGATGCTAAGGTAATCAATGTAATCTCTGGTGGATCTGCCACTTGTGGCACCTCTTACTCTGCAGAAAAAATAGATGCTAAAGTGTCAAAGATGGAGAAATAAGAAAGGCCACATAATAACACACTGATCATAGACGAGAAGGAGATCGCCTTCGACGAAATAGATAGAACAAACGTTCAGGATCCTCATCACGATGGATTGGTGATCACTCTTTACATCACCAACCATTTTGTTAGAAGGATCCTTTTTGATGGAGGATCCTCAGTCAACATCATACTACTGGAAGCTTTAAAAAGGATGAACATCCCCAAAGCCAAAATAGTCAAAATACTCTCAGTGCTGATCGGATTCAGTGGCGAAACAAAACATACAGTCGGCAAAATAAAGCTACCTATTTACATAGAGGGGGTAAACTCTATGCAACGCTTTTGTGTAATTGATACATTAGCCTCCTATAATTTTATACTAGGTAGACCATGGATCCACGATATGAAGGCTTTCCCCTCGCAATACCATCAATGTGTCAAAATGCTCACTCCTTAGGGGACAGTAAAAATCACAGGTGATCAATAAGAATCGAAGGAGTGATACATGACTTCGATGAAATATTCAACAGTGCCACAATAAGGATAACAATTAAATCAGGGGGCACGGGGTGTAGTGGAAACAAGAGAGCAGGATATAAAGGAATTGCCCTTGAACATCAAGGATCCTGATGCTAAAGTCATTATAGGATCCTCGATGCGAGAACAAATCGAGAAAAAAACTAATAAAGTTACTGAAAGATAGAAGCAAAACATTCGCCTGGAAGCATGAGGATATGATAGGTATACAAAATAATATTATAACTCATAAACTTAACATTGATCCTTCTTTTAGACCAGTTCACCAAAAGGGATGAAAGTTTGCACCCGAAAGAAACCAGATTATCCAAGAAGAAGTAGAAAAGCTCCTTAAAATAGGGAAGATCAAGGAAGTCATGTTCATAATATGGCTTGCCAATGGTCGTCGTGCAGAAGAAGAACGGAAAGTAGAGAGTATGTGTGGACTATACGGATCTGAATAAGGCTGGTCCTAAGGATCCTTTCCCCTACCTCACATAGCCTCCATGATAGATGCTACGACTAACCATGAACTGCTAACGTGTATGGATGTATTAATAGGGTTCCAATAAATCCAAATGGAACCATCTGACCAAGAGGATACCACATTCATTATCCCAACAGGTATATACTACTATACTGTTAGGCGCTTTGGTCTTAAAAATGTAGGTGCAATATACCAAATGTTAGTCAATCGGATGTTCAAGGACAAAGTGGGGGACACCATGGAAGTCTACATCGATGACATGGTGGTAAAATCAAGGAAAGCTAAGGATCACCTTAAGGATCTTGAAGATGCCTTCGACATACTTGACGAATATAACATGACACTGAACCCTTCCAAATACCATTTTGGAATGAGGTCAGGCAAGTTCCTTGGATACTAGGTGACTAGAAGAGGAATAGAAGCAAGTCTGGAGCAAATAAAATCCATCATCGATTTAAGATCCCCATCCTCGACGAAGGAAATTCAGATACTAACAGGAAGAGTAGCAGCACTTAACAGGTTTATCTCAAGATCGTCAGAAAGGTGCAATCCTTTCTATGATATCTTGAAGAAGAATAAAATATTTGAGTGGACTAAAGAGCATGAAGATGCTTTTTAGGAACTTAAAAATTATTTAAGTTCTGCACCCTTGCTAGTGAAACCACTAGATGGCGAACCACTCCTCCTATACCTTTCATTATCCTCTAACGTTGTAAGTGCGGTTTTAGCCAAGAGTCTCAATGGGGGTCAACATCCTATATACTATGTAAGTAAAAGTCTCCTACATCCTAAGACCAAGTATTCCCATATTGAAAAACTTATACTTGCATTAGTAATTGCTTACACAAAATTAAGACACTATTTTGAGACACACACTATACATGTGAGGACTAATTACCTCATCAGGAATGTTATGCGAAAACAAGAGATGTTAGGCAGGATGGCAAAGTGCTCTGTGAAGCTAAGCATATATGACATCAAGTATAAACCAAGATCAACAATAAAGTCACAAGCACTAGCAGACTTTGTGGTTGATTTCAGTGATGATCTATAATCGGAAGTAGAGTTAGAAGTCAAGGAACTCCAAAAAGAATAAAGCATGGGAAGATGGACACTCTTCACTGATGGATCCTCAAACTTCAGAGGAACAGGCCTAGGTATCATACTAGAATCACCACAGGGGGACATCATACCCCAGGCAGTCATCTGTGAAATCGATGCAATCAAAAACGAAATTGAATACGAAGCATTAATCATGGGATTACAGTTGGCCAAGGATCTTCAAAGTAAGGATCTTCTGGTATTCATTGACTCCTTATTATTAACTAATCATTTTGATTGATCATATGTAGTAAAAGGCGAAAGGATAGCACTATACCTCTAAATCCTTAAAAATTTGGCCTTTGAATTTGAAGCTTTAAGCCTAAGCCAAGTTCCCTGAGAAGAAAATGTTGAGGCAAATACACTAGCCAACCTAGGATCTTCCCTTAGGATTCCGCCAGAAATCAGGATCCCTATAACCTATATACTGATCCCAGCGATAAAGATCTCTCCAACAAACCAGATGAACCCAATCACCATGAAAGAACAACCAATTTGGCAATAATCGAGGATCCTGACCCTCAACCACTTCCTCGGGATCCTAACCGTCATGATCCTACCATTCAGGATCCTCCGCAACACTCCCGATCTTGGATCCAGCCCATTGTGGAATATCTCCAAAATAGCACAATCCCAAGAGAAGAAAAAAGTGAGAGAGCATTCTAGATGAGGGTCTCACGATTTGCGATGATCCAAGGAAGACTATACAAGAAATCCATGGCATGTCCATACCTTAGATTCTTAGAAGATCACAAAGCTGCAAAAGTCTTAAAAGATATACATGAATGAGATTATGGCAACCACATTGGTGGCGGATCCTTATGCTCCAAAGCATTGGGGACCGAATACTACTAGCCAATGATGAAAAAAGATGCCTTCTTGCATGCCCAAAAATGTGATGTTTGCCAAAAACATTGCAACGTCCTACATCAACCAGAAAAACCGTTACATACTACTGTTTCCCCTTATCCATTCATGAAATGGAAAATGGATATGGTTGGCAAGTTACCAAAGGCCCCTGGGGGAAAGGTATTCATGTTAGTGATGACGAATTACTTCTCGAAATGGATAGAGGCCGAAGCCTTTGTTCAAGTACGAGACAAGGAACTGGTCTCATTTATCAAATGAAATATCCTGACCAGATTTGGGATCCTTGTTGAGATCATATGCGATAATGTAACCCAGTTCATAAGAAAAAGGACTAGAGACTTTTGTACGAATTGGGGGATTAAAATGATAATGTCCAATCCTATTCACCCTCAAGCTAATGGTCAAGCTGAATCCAACAATAAGATCACAGTCAACAATCTAAAAAGAGGTTAGATGAGAAGAAAGGAAGATGAGCAGACGAATTTCCTCTCGCCCTATGGGCAGATAGGACCACTTCAAACGCAGCCACTGACCAAACTCCATACTCCTTGGTATTTGGAACAAAAGTTGTGATCCCTACCGAAGTAGTAACCCCAAAAGTAGGATATCAATTGTAGGATCAAGAGTATAATGATAGGATCCTAGCCCAGGATCTTGACACTATCAATGAACTCAGGGATCTTACCAAGATCCGCATTGTTGCTCATCAACAAAGGATCACTAAAGCATATAAAGAAAACATCAGAGTCAGAAGGTTCCAGGTAGGTGACTTGGTACTTAGGAAAACATTCAAAAATACCAAGGATCCCAGTGCAAGAAAGTTAGCACCTAAGTGGGAAGGATTGTATCTCATTGATTAACTAGTAGGAAAGAGGGCATATTGGCTACCTACCCTTGAGGGTAACGTCCTGCAAAGATCCTGGAATGTCGTCCATCTCAAATCATACTTCATGTAAGTTATGCTGATCATTTCCAAACAAACTTAAGGCACACTCTCTCTACCCTCTACTTTTATCTGATCCTTTTTTTTTCTTTCGAGAGCCAATACTAAATTAAGAATCGGAGGGGTGTTAGCCGAGCTAACACCCACCCCAAGCTAACGTTTGTTGTGTGTAGGGTATCAAGGATCCTAACGCATAAGGATCCTAGCGTCTAAGGATCCTGACACATAGGGATCGTAACATTCAAGGATCCTAACATTTAGGGACCCCGATATATACGTAATTTTATGATTTTGAGGATTGCAATATGTCATTACCCAAGTAACCACGGATAGATATTGATCACCTCTCGTACGATTAAGGGTACTTAATCCCCTCCAAATTTTAAAGAGTTAATTACCTCTTTTGGATGAGTTAAGGTTTGTACACCTCACTTGGATGCACGAAATGTTACTATGGGATATGAATAACGGGATCATTTCATGCTTTAGTGACTTGGCAACCCTCTTATTTCTGAACATATGTTAAGATCCTAACGTTTAAACATAAGGTTTATAACACTTACGTGTTATCCTAAGATAAGTTCTTCCCCAGTGATTTCATAAGGTTAATAACACTTATGTGTTATCCTAAATTGGGATCTTCCCTAGTGATTTCATAAGAATAATAATGCTTATGTGTTATCCTAAGTTTGGATTTTCCCCAGTAATTTACTAAAGTTTATAACACTGACGTGTTATCCTAAATTGGGACTTTCCCCAGTTACTTTTTAAAAATAATGTGTTATCTTGGAATTCTCCTCAAAAGTTTGTTGAACATAATTGTCTCTTCAAAAGATGGGATTTTCCCAAGAAGCATCTAAGGCTTGTAGCATTATTATGTTATAAGCAGGGATCCTCCCCAGTTGCATTTGAAGTTGGGACTATTCCCAGTTAATTCTTAAAGAAATTGCTCCTCGATTTTCTAACTAAAAGCTAAACAAGGATCTTCTATGATGAAATCCTAAAGTAAGTATCCTTTCATATCATACTAAAGGGGCCACGAGTTAAGATTTCTCCTAAAATCAGAAGGTTACAAAAGCCAAAAATCCCCAGGTTTTATCTATCATTAATGTTATTTTTCCTATGCAATGATGAGGAGTTTATTCTCCTGATGATCTTAACTACTTTAAGATCATAGAATAATTATTCCAGACCTTAAGGATCCTGATTGCATTTTTAGCAGAGAAATTAATCATTGCAGGTCGTTGACGATCCCAATAATTTGAAGATCCTCTGAAATCTTACAATCATATCAAGTAAATTAACCATGCGAACAAAAAAATTTAAAACAACCATAGATAAAAGAGAAGAGTTATACATTAATTCCATAAAAATTAAAATTTTCTTGTACAAAGTCGTGTTAAATATTTTTGTCTAACAAGCCTAGACCATGGCTTGGTCATCATCGCCTGAGGTCTTCTCCTCATTCGCCTTTGGCTGTTGCCCCTCAGGATCCTCACTGGTCTTGACAGGTTCGCCCTTTAATTCAGCAAGGGCTACGCACCACCCAACCAGGTTCCAGGATCCTGCGTTAGCCACATCTTAATCTAATTTGATCTTGGCTTCCCAAATAACCATGACGGTGCTAGCTTTCACTTCGGCGATCACCTTCACCATTTCTACATCATGATCCTTCTCTTTCTTAGCCTTTTCCTTACTCAGGAGTTCCACCCGTCTCAGGAGATCCTTGTTAGTCGCCTTTCACACTTTTTCCTGGTTCCTTAAATCTTGTTCAACCTTTTCATCCCGGATCCTCGAGTCTGTGGAAACACGATTAAAGACCTGGAACAAGAGCAACATCAGAAAAAGTGAAAGGCAAAGCGTAAGAAACAAAAGTAACACTAACACCTACAACTTGAGAAAAGGAATCTAGCCTCTGAAGTGCACCCTCAACTCCACGGTTTTCCAAGATCAAGCTCGTAGCTTCAGAAGTTTTCCTCTTCCGGGATCCCATGGTCTTCATGGTCAAATCAATGTGGGCCTTTTTTAAGGCAAGGGAAGAACTAGTATTTCTTTCTTCACAAATATCTAGCCACTTGACATAGCCGTATCAAGATCAGAAAGGGAGAAATGAGCACTAGCATGTGTGGCTTTGAATCATGGAAAAACCAAAGAAGTATTTAAAATTTCTTGAAGACCAATGATGAAAGTACTCAAGGATCCTTACCATTTTCCATAGGGATGATAGCAGTTGAGAGTTTTTGATGACTGGAAGGATCGAGCTAGAATGTCCTGTTAATCTCAGGTAGAGCAAGGAAGTTTCTGATCCTATCCTCAGTGTCTTTAGCGCGGGGAACTAATTCGTCAAACTTGAAAGTTGCAAAAAAATAAACAAAATAAGAATTTTGAATATTGGGATCCTCGATGTAAAATAAGAAACCCTACCCTTTTTAAACCAGGATTGAGGTAAAAGATTTCCACCAGGAATCGAGTCACGATTTACGAAAATGTATCTTCCTTTCCAAGTACCGTCGTTATGCTTGGTATTTAGTACAAGAGGTGATCCCTCTATTTTAACTTTCAATAGGAAGCGGGAATTACCAAAGGTAGAAAGGTCATAAACATAAGATAATTCGTTTAGACCAATGTTGAGACCCATGGATCAGTTCAGATTATAAATCCAATAAAGGATCCTCCAAACCACTGGCATGGCTTGGATATATGAATTCTTGGTGATTTAAAAAATTCAGAAATGATTCAAAAAAAGGGATAAGTAAGGCCTAAAGTAAAGGGATACTCAGGAAAAAAAACCCATACAGAGGAAATAAATTCAGGTCGGATCCTAACATTGAAAGGTTAGAAAATGGTACTAGCGGGAAAGGTTGCAATCGAACTCAAAGCTTCGATACTATCATCATAGAAGGTACAAGCTTCCTCGTAGGAAAGGAGTTTCTGATCTATGAAATCAACATCAGGTATAGCTATGATGTTTGCACGAGAATGAGCTCCTTTTTTGACCATTTTTAGAAAAAGAAAACTAGGAAGGAGAAAATAAACAAATATAATACCTTCGACGATATTCGGTGGACTTCCGGAAAAAGAGATAAAGAGTGAAATGAAATTAAAAGGATGTATACTCTATTTATACAAGAATAAAGAAAATGTAGAAGGATGATTTGACCCATTTCAACGGCTAGAAATCTATCTGTTGAAATTTAAACTACCCTATCCGTTAGAACTGTTTACTTTGCTATTTGCATAAAATTATACCTCCAAATATTTAAAACCAAACGTTTATGTTTTGCATGTATAATTTAGGGTAATTGTTATGGGCCAGATCCTAAACTCATATTCAAGATCCTTGATATTTATGAAGCCTCATGATCCTTAAACATATCCGAGGATCCTGATTATTATCAATACTATTTCTAACACTTATAACGACTATATTCTTTTTTATTTTCCCCACATGTGCATAACTGGTCCACAGAAGACTCATTCTCAATGGAGAGTCATCTTGACCAGGCGAAAGATCCGGGATACCAAGTCAAATAACGTTTATATGTTGATTCCGGAGGATCCCGGAATTATCGGACTTCTTATTACTTACACTAGATTATAAATAACACATGTATCTAGCACACTACATACATGATGAGCTCTAGCATTGCACTTATACTCTTATTACCTTCATCATCTTTGTAATATCATATTTAAATCAATAAAACACATCCATGCAGGTGATCGTTATCACCTCCCAAGGTTTTATGTCGGAGATCCTATAAAGGATCAAGGGCTTTCCTTGTAACTCAGTTGTCTCATTTTGATCATTATTTTACACTTACATTGCACTAAAACCATAGCGTCTCATAAAATTTGGTCGAATTACACTTGATCAAATTTTGACCAAAACACCTAAAAACCTTAAAAAGTCATCCACACGTATATGGGTTCTGGAATTTTCCTTCCTTGCTCTATTATGAACAATTACAATTCTACCCATTGACCTTTAATTATCTCCAAATTAACACCAAATTAATACTAATCTCCTCAAGAATTGACGGTCGTTGGTAAGCATAAAACAATACACTAAAATAACTACTAATTTATGCCCTAAAACTGTAAATTTTTGCATTAAGTATAGTTGGGGACTATAGATAAACCAATTATATAGAATATGTTCTTTTGACTATGTGGGTAAAAAGAACTTCCAAAACAGAGACCGTATGATGAAGTTACACTCTTTTTAAGTTATGTAACCACTATTTCACTGATTTCGCCTGGAAACGAACACTAGATTGCTTCGTTTGAGATAGCTACGAACATCATAAATTATTTTGAGCACGTTTATGAACTCATAATTAGGTCTAATATTTGATTTAATCATTACAATAGTTTTAACTCAAAGCGAAATCAGATTCGCATAAACTGTAGTGAATTAATAATCGAGTATGAAACAAATCAGAGTAAATCAAATGTAATTTGAACACGAGAAGTAAATATAATCTGGTTTCATCTCTATTACTTCCGATGAACACGAGTTATGATAGTAAAAAGGGTGAACTCTTACAATCACTCTCTGACTCTTACTATCTACTCAATGCTCAGCTCCTATTTATAGGAAACAGGAAGTACAAAAAATACTAAGGCTTAGCCGTTAAGCTTCATACAAAAGACACCTTAGTAAGTACATAACAAAACATACGAAGAGAACAAAACATACGAAGAGTACAATTAAACAGACTTCGACTAATTACAACATATTTCGACCCCACAAAAACCTATCGAAACATACCCTATTAATCGCGAAATTTTAAACGCCATTTCACGGAGTTCCGTATATCAAAAATAAATTATATTTAAAATTTTGAAACCATCACATCCGGGAATATCTAAAATAACTTTCATAATATTTTTATGAGGTCGGATGAGGGAACAAGAACTAAGGGAATGGGTGACGATTTCACCACTAAATCATGAAATACATTGCTCTACTTGTAATATCTTAGAAATTTAAGTAAAATCCTTCAAAACATCTATAGGAAATCTCTCAAAATCAGATTTTGTATATTAAAATAATTTCATTTGTGCATAAAATATTTCTAATATCACAAGAGTACATGTGCATGTGTGTGTAAATTAAATTTCCAAGAAATCTAACTTAAACCTTCAAAATATCTTCCTAAATCTATATACTATATACAATCTTCAAAGCACCACCCTATATCTATTATTATCTATTATGATATGATTTTAGATACACAAATATCACAAATATCTTATAAAATCTCATCCATATCTTTTTTTCTCTATCTCTCGTTATTCCCCCCTCCCCCATTATCGATTTCTCTATATCTCCCATATATTCAATATCTAATTGTGCACATGCACACAATGTTTTCAAAGATCAAGAAGTGTCAAAAATATCTATACAAAATCATACAATATCAGGTGTATATACTCATAAAATCATGTTGATCATAATCATCCCTCACTCTTCAACTCTCTCAACCTTAAACTCTTTCTTTCTCTCGATCTAGACCAACAGGTGAACCAAGGCTGCCACCACCCATTCCAGCATCCTCTTCCCATCTTTCTTCGACAAATAGCATACCCAAACACCCCCTATCTATTACTTGTTGCTTCTTCCTTCCTCGATCACCAAAAAAACCCCCGAAGAGGTCGTTCTTCCAAGAAAGAAGGCAACCAGAGTCAGCGACTACCACTCCTTCTCGCTACTGTTTGGAGCCCCTTTTCTGCCACCATTTTCTACCATAAAGAACCAAAAACAACCCCTTATCACCCATTGCTCATCCCCTCTCGCTATTTTTTCCCAAAATAGCCTCCCGAAGAGACTGTTTCATTCGAAAAAGAAGCAACCGGAAGACCGGCTGCTACCTCCCTATCTGTGATCACTCCCGAGCGTTCCAAGCACTTCTTAACACTCTTTGAACCTTCAAGTGATGCTAGGTCAGTTGTTTCCTCTTTTTCATCTTCTTTTTATCACAAAACATCCCAAAAACAGGTCCAAAATCATCAAACACGAACCACCATAACCGGTAACGTGTTTACCCTTATATATCAAAAGAACTTAAAAGGAAATGTTATGTGTGATCGTTAAAATGTTTTCTTTGTGTATGTACATGTTTAAATTGCTTTATTTTTCTCACATTTTACTTCTATAATTTTATAGGTGTAGATTGTTAAGGTTATCTTTGGATTCACTTAATTCGAAATCTAGTTTACTCGAAATGCAACCGTTATACAACACAATTTGGATAGGAAAGCTTTTGTAGATTTACACTTAAGGTTTATTAAGCTTTAAAACCAAAAGTTTACCAACATAAACAATTGGGAATTGTAACTAAAACTTGGGATTGTTGTGGAAGTTTCTCATTTATCAAACTAAAAACACCAACTTAGTGAAGCCCTCTGTAATAACCGTTAATCCAATGTGAGAGAATGAACTGTGTATAGATCTATACGGGTTGACACCCCCATCTATGGTTGCTAGCTACAACCAACTTCTTTTTCATATCTTACTCTTTTATCACGACGTCGATGAAGCGTAGTTAGGGCAACAAACACCAAACCTATTTTCACTGTGCTTCACGAAGGCGGGTTCAAGTCAAATATCTCGGTTATTGTTCCATAAAATCCCGAATACAAAAATACTAATACAGACTAAGAAAATGTTGCATGTAGTATAAGACTTCACATGTAGAATGTTAAACAAATTGTTAGTGTTTATTTATATAAAATAAACACTTGATATTCCACTTGATGAAAATATGTTGGCTTTTACTTATTCATTATAATTAAATTAACATGAATACTTGTATCACATTACAATTATGAGTTTCACATAAATTATATTAGTAATATTTTTGGTTATATACTTGCAAAAACTTTTCCTTCCAAACATTCTACGTTTTATAAAAGTTACTTTTTTATAAAACTCACTATAGCTCGGCTATAATTCCAAATTGCCTGGAATTCACTTAAAAAATAATAATACAAGTTAGAATAGAACATTATGTAGTATAAGGATTTACTATTAGATCACGATTAAGTGTAGTGTTTTATTTAAATAAAATAAACATTTAAGATTATACAACACAAAATAATGTTGACTTGAACTTATATTTTATAAGTGAATAAACATTCAATGAATTCTTGGGATTATATCCTTAAAGCATTTATGCTTTTGTTGTATTCTTAAGCATCTCTGCTTCTACAGTTATCAACATCTCAGTCAAATCAGTTAGGGTCACATTGAGATCCCTTATATGAAAGTTTTCTAACAAACTTTTCATATGATTTAGGAAGCGAGATAAAAAAAATCAATGGCTTGCTCCTTCGGGAATACGACACACATTATTCCCAGTTTGTTAATGTACAACTTCATTTTCAAAACATGTGCACACAAAATTTCCATCTTTGTGTTTGCATGCAAATAAGACTTGAGTAGTTTCATATCTTTCGACTCGAGGAAAAAGTGGCGTTGGGAGAGTCATAGGAGGAGGTGGTGGAAGAGTTGAAGAGAGACGATGTCCAATTTTAGCATTTCCTAAGGAAGGGAAGATATTTTAACCTTGGCTTGAAAGTGGAAGACCATCTCCAGAAGATTGAGGAAAACCATTCCATAAGAACGAGGATGACCATCATTATCTTGATTTGAAATCTAAAATTAGGAGAAGAGAGTATTCAAGTTAGTTGATTTTAATCCTTAATTATTAACGCATAAATTAAAGAGTAAATTACACGAATGGTCCCTATGGTTTGGGGTAATTTGCGCGTTTGGTCCCTAGCTTATTTTTTTAACTCGGAAGGTCCTTACTGTTTGTTTTTGTAACGCGCTTGGTCCCTACTATTTGTTTTTGTTACGCGTTTGGTCTATGTCTTACCTAAAAAGACTATTATTTAAATAGAGAAAAATGGTGGGGTAGATAAGGTAAGGTGAGGAGGGTGGGGTTGGGGGTGTGTTTATTTAAATAAATTAAAAAATCAAGAGCAAAATAGTCTTTTTAGGTAAGACAGGGACCAAGCACGTAACAAAAACAAATACTCGGGACCTTCCGAGTTAAAAAATAAGTTAGGGACCGAACGTGCAAATTACCCTAAACCATAGGGACCATTCGTGTAATTTACTCTAAATTAAATTAAGACTAGGACCCATGACAGCGGACCATAGGTCAATACCAGACGGAGACGCCTCGGAGCCAGCACAGGAGACTGGATGAGAGCAAAACCACGCCAGTCGGGAAACTACGTCCTCGATAGTAGTGTTCCTGGAAAGTCCTCGTCCAGGCGTTCGGCGGGAAAATCTCTTAGTAACATAACAGTGTCATCCGACAACCTTAGTGGTGCACGCACCACCAATGCATTGTCCAGTCCAATCACATTTCTGAGCATAGAGAAGAGGATATCCCATCTAATGGTTGGATTTGGCCCAAATCAAGGATGACACCTTTCTCCCCTGAGAGAGGAAAGCATTCCCCTCACCAACTATATCAGCCCATTGATCATCTCCTTAACACTAAGTTCTTAGATCCTACTCTCTGGAGATATCCTTTCACCATAACCATACTAACTTTATCGTCGAAGCATTTTCCCGGGATATCCTCTCTGAGTTTGGCTGATGTTCCCTCTCTTGTGTGCCAGGACTCGATTGCCTAGTGAAGACTCGACTGAGAAGAAGAACTTCACTTCGCATCATTGGATCCATCTCATGTTATGACAACCAGAAAACAAACCAACATGGTGAAGGTTTGTATCGATCGGATACACTTCAAGTGTAAACAACAAAAGCAAATTAACTAAGCAAATAAAAAATAAAAAGTAAAGAGCCCAAGGAATTCACCAAATTGTCTTTACCAAGAAAGGGGTTGTTTTCACCAAGAAAACGGATTGTCACAAAGATTGTCACCAAGACAATTACATTAGGGTTTCACCGTAATATTGAATATATACTAATTTATACAAGTATATCTTTTAATTGAAGGGATTGTATCTAATCTATACTAATAACCGATCTTCATAACAAAGATATCGGATATGCTATCTATTATATTCTTATATGTATCATTATGTAACATCCTGATTCTAGATCATCCGTGATTTAAGATTCGTGGTCTGCAACCCGAGCATGAGGAAGCCTCAGGGCAGTGACAAGTTGCTAGAAGCGTAGGGCTTCTTGTCGCCTTTTCCGTGGATATGAGGTTCATGGGAAACAGAAGTATAACGAGGAAGCTATGATAGTTTGAAGTTTTGGCAGGATAAGTCTCTTATTTGAGAAAAGTGGCAGCTGAGTACGCTGGGCGTACGTGTGTGTACGCTTAGCGTACTCATGTGCGTGACTTTTAAGCGGAGCCACCTAGTACGCTGGGCATACTAGGAATGGAAGGAAAACCCTATTTGAGAGGAGTGTCCCTATATAAAGAATGAGATTACTTCGTTCCTGGCTACCATCCTCAGTCAATAAACCCTCTCAAACCTTAATCCTCGTTCTTGAGCTTGTGTGTGACCATTGTGAGCTTATAACTGTTCTTGTGGGATTTTTGGAGTGAAGAAGGAGCATGGAAGAGAATAGAGTTGGATTATAGGCTTTGGATCTGAGCTTTTCAGTGGTTAGAGCATCATTTGAAGGTATAAAGCTCAAAGCTTTCCCATCCTTTTGTTTTGTGCATGATATGGTCCATTTTAGGGTTTTTGGTCCCAAAGCTTTAGGCTTTTTGAGTTGTTGCACTCCAAAGCTTAATATATGTCCTCTTAAGTGTTTCTAGTGGAGAGGATCCATAAAAATGAGGTCTTGAACGTGAGAATCAACCCAAGAATGAGATATGAGCAATTTGAGTTAACAGAATGAGAGTTTTGAGTTTTTGTGACCTTATCAGCCATGCAAACGCTTAAAGTCACTGACTTTATGGACGAAGAGCTATTAGGGAGTCCAGATCTGAGAAATGAGCTAAGGTCTTAACGAGTTAGGACCAAGAGAATGGACTAAGCAAAGCTGGGCATACGCCCAACGTAATTCCAGTACGCCCCATGTACTGGGTTGGTGTCCCCGATTAGATTCGTTCATGCTAGTGTATGCTGAGCGTACAACCCCACTGTGAGCTTTTTGGGCTGAATTTATTAATGGGCCTTAAGGGTTGGGCCTAAATGTTTGGGCTTGTGTATTAGAGACTTTGAGCAGAGAAATATTATATTATGCCTTGGGCCTTGTGTTGAGCTGGTCACTTGGACTAGGGATTTGGGCCTCAGGAGAGCCCATTCATTATTGGGCCTTGGTGGGTCCATTGGGTTTTAGGTTATTAATGGGCTGGTTAGTGGACTACCTTTAGACCTAATGAGTGAGAGTTTGGACTTAGTTCCTAATTAGGATAATTATGGGTTTGGCATAGAGTTAGTGGCCGGTGCGTGGAAGCAGTGTTTATAGGGGCTGTTCATCATCCGAGGTGAGTCTTCTCACTATACATACCTTGAGTGGTAATTTGTGTGACCGGAGGGTCTTATGTGCTTATATTGAGTATTGTGATATCCTGCATTATGTCTATTTGATTTATGTTGTGTATTATTCTGAGCTTACTGAGTTAGGACTGGAGGGTCCACCCGAGTTGTGGGACCGGAGAGTCCCACTGAGACACATTGACCGGAGGGTCTTATTAAGTTATAGCCTCGAGTGGCTAATGAGCTGGGTGTGGTATTTTGAAGAACTCACTAAGCTTCATGCTTACCGTGTTATGTGATATGTGATTCAGGTTTGTCTCAGGATCGCGGGAGGCGCCGGCTTGATTGTACACACCAGAGAAAGAGTTATGTTTTGAGGATCCCGGAGTCTTAATTAAACAATTATGGAGTTGTGATTTGTAAATGAAATAAATGAGATTTTTGTGAAATGTGTTATGAGAATTATGTGATTTAAATGAAAATTTTGTTTGAAAATTTACGGTGTTACAAGTTGGTATCAGAGCCTTGGTTTGAGGGATTCGGATGCACCTCCGGGTGTGTTTGGTCTCAAACTGAGGATTTGAGAAAAAATTTCAAAAGAGATAAATTTTTCTAAAATGAGAAAGAGTTTAAGGGAAAACGAGTTGGAGCCGTGTGTACAATCAGCCAAATCCTGAATGGTGATTTCCTAAAATACCCTTACTTTTGTGTTATGAGATATTTATGAGATAGTTTATGATATATTATGCATGCTATAGGGTAGGCTAGGTATTTCATATTTTAGGACTAGAGTGGGCTGATTTGCGAGTTTTAATGGAGCATACCTGGAGAGGGAAATCGAGTTAGTTTTGAGAAATTTTCATTGGTGAGATGCCAGTTGGAGTCGCAAGACACAGGGATGAGTAGATAGGAGACTTTATGGAGAATTGCAGCCTGAGTTGAGCAATCGGCCGATAGTTGACATGTCACTTTCTGTGACAAGAGTTGCGTTGTTCCCGTTTCCTGGTAGAAGCAAAACGAGATGTTGAGCTTCCAGTTTTGAGAGTTGGAGGTAAACCCCGTGGGGTAGCATAGGGTTGCAATCTTTTCACCAGAGTATTTGGGCAGTATGTTTGCTACAAGGTATTCCTTATACCACGAGAAAGATATTAGTGGAGATTGAGATGAGGACAAAGAGATGCCTTAGTCGAGTCAGGCATGCTTTTAGCAGCGGTTTCAAGTGATCAAGAGGAGTATGCTGGGGCTGTGGCCCTCGTTGTCTACGTTGTGTATCAACTGTGAGAGTGAGGTCTCTTGCTTCCATGATAATTTCTGCGATGGGAGGCTAGTCGAGGAATCAGAAACGAGATGCGTGATAGTGCATTATTTCCGGATTGAGAGTCATGACTAATTCGGAACCGTTGGGGTATTCGGCAGGGTGTCGGTCTGAGGCTTTGAGATGACTAGAGGCAGTCACGTTGGGGGAATTCTGAGGATTTCATTTGAGATTCGGGGTATTTGGGGTTGCTCGGTCTCTATTGGGAGGACCATCGAGTGTTACGAAGTACGTTCTAAAGGACAAGTGCGATGTACCTAGTGAAACAGTCTTTGGAGTAGATTGTTGGTATGCCAAGTGGTGATGGTTCGAACCCTGAGTGGAGGAGAACTGGGTATGTTATTAAGAGGATCAGAGATTTTTTCGAGTGCGGTTAGAGAACTAGTCATGGAGATCTGCGGTAGGGACACATGAGACTTGGATTATTGATGGATGAGGCAAGGGGAAGAGCGAGATACTGCATGTGGTATGTGTTCGGGGGAGAATGAGGTTTCAGATTACTGTCAGTGTGTTATCAGTCATTGACGATTCCTCCGTATTTCTAGTTGTGAGTTGGAGTATTTAGGGGATTGCAAGTTATGCGAGTGGAAGATCGGTGGTCGAGGAAAGATGTTATGAGATTCTGATAGGGTGTATTGCGGTATCTGAGTATGCTGTCGTGAGTAGAAGATCCGCGAATGAGAGAAGACATCGTGAGGTTCTGTGATGGTGTACCGGGGTATCTGAGTATGACGCCCTAAACTTTTGGGATTATTTGAGACTTGAGTTTGTGAGATGGCAAGTGGAGTACCGAGTGGCTATTGTTCCAGTAGGAACCCTTTAGCTAATTGCCATCAAACGGGATTATCCGAGAATGTAAATCGCAGCAAGAGAAAGTGATTGCCACGACGGTTGTCGTCAGGAGCAGTGATGCTTAACATGCATGGGTGAGTGTACCTATCTACGTTGGACCATGGAGTATTTGATAGTGGACTCAATGTGGTAATGACTTGAGGATGAGAATAGTGGGTGATAAGAGAATAAACGGATCCGGGTGGGAGTAATCACTTACGACTGTCAGGAGAGACCGTGGGGAGAGCCCAGGGAGAGTAAGAGAGAGTATCGTGTGACTGCGGAGAGCTACAACATACGTGAGATAGAGGGAGAGAGTATCGTGTGACTGCGGAGAGCCGTAGCATACGTGATTCAGATAGAGAGAGAGAGAGTATCGCGTAACTGCGGATAGCCGTAGCATACGTGAGTTAGAGAGAGAGAGTATCGCGTGACTGCAGAGAGTTGTAGGATACGTGCGAGAGTATAGTGTGACTGCGGAGAGCCGTGGCATACATGCGAGAGTATAGTGTGGCTACGGAGAGCCGTAGCGTACGTGCGAGAGTATAGTGTGATTGCGGAGATCCGTAGCATACGTGAGTCAAAGAGAGAGAGTATCGTGTGACTCTGGAGAGCCGTAGCATACCTGAGTCAGGGAGAGTAGTGTAAGACTGCGGGGAGCCGTAGCATTAATGAGCCAGTGAGAAAGATATATATATATATATATATATATATATATATATATATATATATAGAGAGAGAGAGATAGAGAATATCGCAAGACTGGGGTGGGGGCCGTAGCATTCGCGAGGCAATGAGAGAGTGCCATAGAACTACGCGGAGCCGTACCACTTGTTAGTCAGTGAGAGAAAGTGTTGTATAACTGCGGGGAGCCGCAGTCTTATTAGTCAGGTATGACGCAGAGCGACTCCTAGGAAGGGGTAACCTTACCAGAAGAGTCTGTGAGAACCTGGGGGCCGAACCAAGGGCGAGACTGGGGTCTCGACAGTGGTCAAATACCGTTGTGTTTTGGCTTAAAGTGGGGTTCTCGTGAATCGGACGGATCGAGGCGTAATGCATGCGTATAATCTTGGAACATGGGTCATGAGTTGAGTGCTAGATTGGGACGAGTGGTTCCAATTCTGTGTCGGACCAGACTCTGGTGGGTGAGTTTGGTTCTATCTGTGTGGAGGATGAGCAGTTTGAGATTTCGAGTGGATCTCATTCTGAGAGGGATGTGTTTCCGTATGATGTTTTAGACTTGAGTGAGCTAGTTCGTTGGTTTGGGAAGGACCACGAGACACACAGAACTAGTAAGTAGTAGACGACAGAGTTCGGAAGTGAGGCAACTTCACAAGGAGATTGTAGTGTTTGCTTGAGGTAAGGCGAACTTCGTGACTTCGCGTGTCACATGGAGGATTGAGATAGATAGTGTGAAAGGGAGTTATAAAGAATAACTGGTTGGGCGAGCAATGATTATCCTTGGAAATCCAACTGTCGGTCGGGAGTTGACCTGGTGTTCAGTGTCGGAAGGAATAATTGATGGGAGCTGGGGCTTATGATTAAGGATGTTACAGAATCATCTCGAGCTGACTGGACCGCTTCCTTGTGCCTGAGGACAGAGTTTTGAGGATTATTCCTTCAAAAGAGTTATGATAGTTGTTCAGGCGGTGGGTCCTTAGTGGGATATGACCTTTCCGTTCCTTTTGAGTTACGATCGGGATCGATTAGAGAATCAGAATTGGTAAGTGTTCTTAGAGTCTGTTATTCGATGAGCGATTAACATGATGATATTTTACGAGGGTGGCCTCGCAGGAGGACAGGACACTAGAGTTTTCAAGTTATGGAGAGAGAGAACGAGTACCACAGCAGCAGATAAGTCTGTCCTTTCTCGGGATTAGGATTTCCTGTTGGGTTCAGGTGTCTTCGGAGGAGATTGTTGTAGGATATGAGGTCCTTTCGGTGGTGCTTCTCAGGTTATATGGTTCAATCTATGTGTTTATAAGGAGTGATTTCGGGGGCGGAATCTATTTCAAGTGGGGGAGAATTGTAACATCCTGATTCCAGACCATCCGTGATTTAAGGTTCGTGGTATGCAACCGAAGCATGAGGAAGCCTCGGGGCAGTGACGAGTTGCTAGAAGTGTAGGGCTTCTTTTCGCCTTTCCGTGGATATGAGGTTCATGGGAAACGGAAGTATAACTAGGAAGCTATGATAGTTTGAAGTTTTGGTAGGATAAGTCCCGTATTTGAGAAAGGAGGCAACTAAGTACGTTGGGCGTACGTGTGTGTACGCTTAGCGTACTCATGTGCGTGACTTTTAAGCGGAGCCACCTAGTACACTGGGTGTACCAGAGGGTATGTTGGGAGGAGTGTCCCTATATAAATAATGAGATGGCCTTATTCCTGGCCACCATCCTCAGTCAATAAACCCTCTCAAACCCTAATCATCGTTCTTGAGCTTGTGTGTGACCATTTTGAGCTTATAAGTGTTCTTGTGGGATTTTTGGAGTGAAGAAGGAGCATGGAAGAGAATAGAGTTGGATTCCAAGCTTTGGATCTGAGCTTTTCTGTGGTTAGAGCATCATTTGAAGGTATAAAGCTCAAAGCTTTCCCACCCTTTTGTTTTGTGCATGCTATGGTCCATTTTAGGGTTTTTGGTCCCAAAGCTTGAGGCTTTTTGAGTTGTTGCACTCCAAAGTTTAATATATGTCCTCTTAAGTGTTTCTAGTGGAGAGGATCCATAAAAATGAGGTCTTGAATGTGAGAATCAACCCATGCATGAGATATGAGCAATTTGAGTTAAGAGAATGAGAGTTTTGAGTGTTTGTGACCATAACAGCCATGCAAAGGCTTAAAGTCACTGACTTTATGGAGGAAGAGCTATTAGGGAGTCCAGATCTGAGAAATGAGCTAAGGTCTTTACGCATTAAGACCAAGAGAATGGACTAAGCAAAACTGGGCGTACGCCCAACATAATTCCAGTATGCCCCCACGTACTCAGTTGGTGTCCTCGATTAGATTCGTGCATGCTAGTGTACGCTGAGCGTACCAAGGGAGGTACGCCCCGCGTAACCCCACTGTGATCTTTTTGGGCTGAATTTATTAATGGGTCTTAAGGGTTGTGCCTGGATGTTTGGGCTTGTGTATTAGAGACTTTGAGCAGAGAAATATTTTATTATGCCTTGGGCCTTGTGTTGGGCTGGTCACTTGGACTTGGGAGTTGGGCCTCGGGAGAGCCCATTTATTATTGGGCCTTGGTGGGTCAAATGGGTTTTAGGTTATTAATGGACTGGTTAGTGGACTACCTTTAGACCTAATGAGTGAGAGTTTGGACTTAGTTCCTAATTGGGATAGTTGTGGGTTTGGCACAGAGTTAGTGGCCGGTGCGTGGCAGCAACGTTTATAGGGGTTGTTCATCATCTGAGGTGAGTCTTCTCACTATACATACCTTGAGTGGAAATTTGTGTGACCGGAGGGTCTTATGTGCTTATATTGAGTATTGTGTTATCCTGCATTATGTCTATGTGATTTATGATGTGTATTATTGTGAGCTTACTTCGTTACGACCGGAGGGTCCACCCGCGTTGTGGGACCGGAGGGTCCTACTGAGACACATTGATCGGAGGGTCTTATTGAGTTATAGCCTCGAGTGGATAATGACCTGGATGTGGTATTTTGGGGAACTTACTAAGCTTCGTGCTTACCGTGTTATGTGATATGTGTTTCAGGTTTTTCTAAGGATAGCGGGAAGGCACCAACTTGATTGTACACACCAGAGAAAGAGTTATGTTTTGAGGATCTTGGAGTCTTAATTAAACAATTATGGAGTTGCAATTTGTAAATTAAATAAATGAGATTTTTGTGAAATGTGTTATGAGAGTTATGAGATTTAAATGAAAATTTTGTTTGAAAATTTACGGTGTTACACATTACCTAATATACAAAAGTTAAACAAGATAATATGGCTACACCCTGACACTGATAGACTTGTGACGCTGGCGCTGATGGTGTTGTAGACATTGATCCTTATAGTTAGCATGTAGAGTGTTTTCATTCATCAGATCATAAGTTGTGACCTTACAATCTCCCCTATCTAATGATGTCAAAACTAATCTTCAATAAATTATTTAGTTCATGATCCCCCTAAGATTATGAATTGCAGCGAACGGATAGATGATGAGCCAAGAGTGTTGATATAAAAAATCAGCTAGGCTCCCCCTTATATTTTCTGAGGCCCCTCCTTATATTTTGCTTGTCTTCAAATCAATAACACTTTGTAGTTCTTCTCGTTTAGCAAGATTCTCCCCCTTTTTGACATCTGCAGTAAATATGATAAATGTAACAGAGTTGCAGCTTGTAATCTAGTAAGTTTGTGATGTCTGCTGATAGTATAGGTTGGAACTACCATTCACTGACATAGTATTGCGAGATCTCATCAGTGCGTGGTTTCTTATAATGACTCATTAATCACTTTTATTAGAAGAAAAGGTGCAAGAGTGGTATGATGCATTTGATAAGCTGTGATGTTTTAGATTAACCATCGGCACAGATTTTTCAAGCTCTCATCAGCGTATGGTTCATTACACTGAATCATTAGGCTTTAAAGAAGAAAGTAAGGAGAGAATGGATGTTTCAGTCATGCTGAGGTAGAATCAGCGTGAATCATCAACATTGATAACCCATCAACAAGAAATGAATTAATCCTTGCATTATAAAGTTAGTTACAGTCTAGAATCAAAAATTAACCATCAATTCAATATGGTACCATATCATACCTGAGACTAGGAGGTCAATGACATGAATAACCCGTTCTCATTTAAGGACCATACATGTAACTCTTACACTGGTGAATATGCAATCAAGGTAAGCCAGTGGGTTATGCTTAATGTTTCAACAGAACATGAGACTTGATGCATACGGCAAGCATGCTTCCAGGGACAGAGTTAGGTATGGTAGTTAACTAAGAATAATCACCCAATCCTTTCTATCAATTTTTTATATTTGGACCAGGCAATCTCACTTAGAATGTTTATACTATACTAGACAATCAACGTGAGGGGGTGACTCAATGTTCTGAGCAGATGGTCTTGCTGATGAGATACTTAGAGAGATTTAGGTACATACAACAACATGCTTCTAGGGACGATGATTTGACAATAGTTACATACTTGGCTCTTGAAATCCCACGGTCAAATAGTACAAAATAATAATATACTAACAAAAGAGTTAGTCAAACAAGGAAATATTCTAAAAGCGATATTTTTGCAGCGTTTTTAGAAGATTTGAGTAGCCTTTTCAGAAAAATCATAAAAGCATACAATATTTTAAGATGAAATTTCAAAAGAAAAAACTTTTGAAATAAATACTCATTAATTAATTTCCTTTCTTTGCGAAATCTTATCTTCAAATTTGGATATAAAGAAAACATAATTAAGAACAAAACGCATATACAATACAATTCGCTACAAACCAAGAACGATGAAGCCATTTATCGTTGAGATGTTGCAGATGGATTTCGAGCTTCATGTTCATCAAGATCAAAAGAGGATCAAAAATAGTCTTTGTAACCAAAGAGTTAACTAACTCAAATCTATGAAACCATCGTGTTGACAAGATCAACATGAGGGAATGTAAGGTTTTATCAGATTATGAGTCAGTAGATGAAAACAAGACTCATTGTGTTTAAGGTTGATGCTTGCATCCATAACAGTGAGTGGAGGAAAAAGAGGGCATTATCAAGAAGAAGAGGACATGATGTCACTCTTTTTCTCAACACCAAGAGCATTCAGAACATTCTAGATGACTCCAACTCTTGTAAACTCTGGAGGAAGGAGATGAAGACAAATCGAAGATAGTACTGAAAGATAGATGATATAGAGAAAAGAAAATACTTGTAAAAATTAGAATAAAAAATTAAGCAACTATGTAAAGTTCTAAAGACATAATAAAAGCAACACTTGTTCTTCTGTTTTTGAGAAAGCAAAAAGAAGCAAGGTTAACTCAAACAATTAAGTCATTGAGAGCATGCCAAGATTTGCAATTAATTTGTTCATAGTATTTTCGTCCAATGCCTTGGTGAAAATGTCAGCCAACTGATCAGTGGATGGAATGTAGAACAACTCCACTTGTGAAAATGTCTCTGATGAAATGATGACGGATATCAATGTGCTTAGTTTTGGAAAGCTGCACTAGAATCTGAATCATCTAAATGGCACTGGTGTTCTCACAGAAAATGGGAGTCTTTGAGAAGTTTAGACCATAATCTAAGAGCTGATTTTGAATCCATAAAATTTGTGCGGAACACCTTTTAGCGGCTACGTATTCAGCTTCAGCAGTAGAGCAAGCCACTGATGTCTGCTTCTTGTTGGACCAGCTCACCAATCTATCTCCAAGTGTTTGAGCTCCTCCTGATGTACTTTTACGGTAAATGCCACATCCACCATGATCGGAATCAGTGTATCCCACCAACTTGAAATCAGAATCAAGGGGATATCATAACCCAAGATTGGGTGTATGCTTTAAGTAGCCAAAAAATCCTTTTTACAGCCAGAAGATGAAATTCCTTAGGATTGGCTTGATAACGAGCACACAATATATCAGCAAACAAAATTTCAGGGAGACTGGCATTAAGATCTAGTAGAGATCCTATCCTTCCTCAATACATAGTTGAATTCACCTTAACGCCATTTAGATCAGCGCTAATGGACGTTGATGCAACATCAGAGTCTTTTCCGGATTGCAATCAGAGAAACCACACTTCTTTAGCATGTCTTCAATATATTTAGCTTGACAAACAAAAATTTCATCAGTTAGTTATTTAACCTGCAATCCTAAAGAGAAAGTTAGTTCACCCATCATGCTCATCTCAAACTTCATGGCCATGATCTCAGCGAATTCTAAACTTAGTTTCTCATCAGTGGATCCGAAGATTATATCATCACCATACACGTAAGCAATAATGATGTGAGATCCTGAGTGTTTGACGAACAAAGTGTTGTCAGTATTTCCTCTTTTGCATCCACTCGTAAGAAGATAGCTTTCCAATATGTCATACCATGCTCTAGGTGCCTGCTTTAAGCTATAGACAGCTTTATCAAGACGATATATATGGTTGGGAAACTCTTCATTTTCAAACCCTAGAGGTTGCTTTAGAAAAACTTCTTCTTGAAGATCTCCATGTAAGAAAGCAGTCTTAAAAACCATTTAATACGCCTTGAAGTTCTTGAATGAAGCAAAGGCAAGAAACATACAAATTGTTTTAAGTATAGCAACAGGAGCAAATGTTTCATAATAATCTAATCTGTCAAGTTGACAAAAACCTTGAGCCACAAGTCTTGATTTGTTTCTTATGACGATACCATCTTCATCCATCTTATTTATGAATACCCAACGAGTGCCAATGATGGTTTTTCCTTGATGTTTTAGAACAAGAGTCCACACACAGTGGCGTTCAAACTCATTCAGCTCATCATGCATAGCCTTGATCCAGTCACCTTCTTTCATAGCATCAGTGACAATATTTGGTTCAATCATTGAGACAAAATTCACAAACATGTCGAAGTTGATGCTGACTCTACTACGAGTAATAATCCAAGAATTTACATCTCCAACGATTTGAGATTCAGGATGATCTGAAAGAATTCTATGATTAGAACTTTCATTCGTATTAATTTGAGCATAATTTTCTTGATTTGATGGTTCAGCTTCTTCAAAGATGGCATGCTGATCTTTAGAGACAAATTGCAAGCTGAAAATTTGATCAACATTGGGAACAACATGCTCAGTGTCATTTGGTAAGAAATCAGGAACAGGGTCTGAAGGACTGTAAGTAAGTCATTCAAAATTGAAGAGGGATGATTAACCCGATCATGAATGAATGGCTCTTCATCAAAAGTGATATGAATTCTTTCCTCAATAGTTTTCCATGAAAGATTGAATACCCTGAAAGCCTTGGATACACTGGAATAACCTAGAAACACCCCTTCATAAGATTTAGCTTCAAATTTTGAGCGCTAATCTCTTTGATTCAGGATGTAACAAACACACCCAAATACATGAAAATAAGATATGTCTAGTTTCCTTCCCTTAAGTAGCTCATAGACAAGTTTCCCATAACACTTAACAATGATTGGCCTATTTTGGGTATAACACGCTATGTCGACAGCTTCAGCCCAAAAATACAAAGGAAGACCAGCTTCAACAACCATAGTTCTTCCAGCTTTAATGAGTTTTTTGTTCCTTCTTTCAAGAATTCCATCTTGTTGAGGGGTTCTAACAGCACAGAAATTCTAGGAAATTCTTCAGTTTTATCAAGTCTTATAGGGAGGAGTTTCTAAACTGAGTTCCATGATCACTATGTAATTTCCTAACTTTGTGATCATATAGAACTTACCATTAATTAATGAGAGAAATGATTTCATCAGCAGCATTACTCTTCTTTCTTAAAAAGACTACCCAGGTAAATATTGCAAATTCGTCCACAGTAACAAGAGTATATTTCTTCGCAGCTCTTTACTTTATTAGAACCAGTCCAAAGAGATCCATGTGGATAAGGTGAAGAGGTTTGATGATGGAAGAGCAAGACTTTTGCTTGAATGTAGACTTGTTTTTCTTTCCCTTTTCACAAGCTAAGCAAAGCTTTTCTCTAACAAATTGCATCTTAGCATTCCTCTTACAATTCGATTCCCTGAAGTCTTTGATATGTTCTTGAAATTCAAATAAGATAACCTCTTGTGCCACAACCAATTTAGATGAGACTGGGCACGAGAGAAGATGGTGTTGAATACCATTCGCTCTGTCGATTCGCAGTTGGAACAGTGACATTCTTTTAATCAACAACTTTTCCTTCTTTATTGTTAAAATGAACTTCATAATCAGCATCATACAGTTGGCTGATTGAGATGAGATTGTGTTGAATGCCATTCACTTAGGAGACATTCTTGAATACAATAGAGTTGCATTTGATGGTTCCATATCCCTTTGTAGCTCCCTTTCCATTATCTCTATGTATAACAGTAGGACCATCATTCTTTATGAAATCTTCCAAAAGAGACTTGAATCCTGTTAGATGTCATGAGCAGCCGCTATCTAGATACCAAATATGTTCTTTACACTGAAACTAAAATATATAGTTAATATACACTGACCCATATTGCGATGGGTCACTTAATAAAAGATATTATAAACAATCATCAGGGAGATAGTTCAAAGAGTTTCTCTTTTTGATCCACTTATCATTACGAGTAATGTCGTTTTCCGTGCGGGTGAAGTTCTTTTCAAAATTACACTCGTTGACTTTGTGAGAAGCGTCACCACATCTATAACAAACTTTGATTCCATAATTCTTTCCTTTAACATTTGATTTTGATTTCTTTTCACCTGCTGAATTCGAAGAACTTTGATTATTTGATTTAAGATTTCTTGCTTTATCTTTGGAACAAGGAGTGTTCTCGATGGCATGCTCAGATGATACCGTGTTATGAGGCTCATGATATATTGAAGAGTCATCTGAAATGGAAGACTTTGATTGATCTTCAGGTTCAGAGTTGCTAACAGAGCACTGAGGAAACATACTAAGAATTTCGTTTACCGACTGAACTTCACCATTACATATAGGAAATTTTAGCAAAATCTTAGTGGATGGAAGAACATACTCACGATGAGGAGGTTGATGAGAAGGATCAAGAGCAAATAATTTAGAAGCACATATGGTATTACCATTAGAATCGGTGGAGCAATGAGTGTCAATTAAACTTTGATTTATAAAATGACAACTCACAAATATATTTTTAAAATCTTGTTCTAAACAATCAGCATTATAGAAGGTTAGTTTAGTCGCAACACTTTTTATTTAGGAAATAACACCTTCTATATTGCATCCAAGAATTTTTTTCACACTTATCTGGAATCTAAGGATTAATAATTCTTGTGACATTATTGATGGGTTTTGAGCATTCTAACACTCCTATGGTGTACATGCAACCCTAAATACCTTGGATCTATGTTTTCTCTATTATACATGCAAAATTGAACTTTCCAAGGTATTACCCTAACTAGCATACAATCTTTGATACTTGGGTAATATAAACAAGTTAGAAGACATACCTTTTATGTAGCTTGATTCCATGGAGCTTAAGAGCCTAGTGCCTCAAGTGTGACACCTCAAATGGTTCACACAACATCACCAACATCTTGGAATAACTTGAGAGAAAAGGTTCCTATGCTCAAATCAGCTAGCCCTCATGTGTACACATACTAGTGCCAATTTCTTGAGCCATGGGGTCCTTATATATTGTGGCTATTAGGGTTACACCATGTAACTCATGTCTTTCCATATTCTTCATGCTCCATGGGTTAAAACCTCCATGGAGTATCCATGGGTTACTCCATGGGTTTAGCCCAACATGAAGAACTATGGATCATAAGCCCACATATATAAGAATGAATGATTTACACAATTAATCCCCATATATTTAATTAGTCTCCTTTTGATCACAAAATTAATTCCAAATTAATTCTTGATCAATACTAATTAAATAATATGATTTCATATTAATATATTAGAACTTTTAATATATTAACAAATCATAAATATCCTTTTCTCACAAAAGTCTATCCAAATTGTTTCGATGCCATGCAACCCAAATGGACCATGCCAATCGGGTCAAGTACATACCAATTATAGTTATGGACTTAGACACTAATCCAACAGTCTCCGACTTGGATAAGTCTAAAACTATTATTACATATGACTTCAAAACCTGACTAGCAATCGTAGCTCTTAAAAGCTGTTGTCGAACTCTGAACAAATCAATGACGCGTCCATTAGATAAGGGATCATATATTCCTCCATTATAGATATCATATGGACTGAGACATGGATTATAATCATTCTCTATATCCATTTGTTTTTTCCTGATTTCCGATTTATGACGAACGACTAATTGAACAAATCAAATTAGTCTAGGCTTGGCCAAGCACTTCGAGGTGTCATCACTAAATCATCGAGGGGCCCACAAATATCGCTTTTATCCTTTCAAAGGTAAAAGGAATGGATAAACTTCGACTCATATGCTTGTTCCACTACTTGTTGAATCATACACAAAGCAACGTTTTGTAACATCGAGTTACCAATGCATTTTCATACAATCAATGTATAACCAACTCATAGGCAACAACTCATATCTCTAGGTTTGAAGAATATAAAATATTATCGTCTCATGATCACTCGTGATAAAATCCATGAAGTGAGTCAAATGAGCGTGGGTTCAATCCAATACTCAGAACTTATGAGCACTCATGAATGTTGCAGCAACTCTTGATATGTCCCATACCTTGGACATCTAAAATCCAGCTTCATGACAGTCTTGATTCATATCTACTTCTAACATATGACCGACTGTGGATGGTTTGAATAACTTAGCCATTCAGGAAGAATGACCTAGTTGTTCTGGAAGTCAAAACATGCAAAGTGAAACACAAGATTAATCGAATCCAATATGGTCTCAGAACTTATGAATATAAATAGAACACCTTTAATTTATCACCATATTGATTACACATTATTCATTGCATACTTTTTCAAATTATCAACTTTATACTTTAATTAAAACAATAGTTTTCCCATGCTCCAAGCATGTACACTATGTTTTCTAAGCACTAGTCATGCCATACACCAAGTACGCACACTATGTTTTTCCAAACATTAGTTATGCTATACACCAAGTATTCACACTAAGTTTGTCTATGATCTTTACTTTGTGAAATAGATCGATTGAACATAATTCCAATGATTCTCATTTCACAATCCCAAATCCTTACTGCAAATGCAAGAATTCCAAATTCCTGCCATTTACCGAAATCTGTTACATTTTAAACTTATATGCATTGATCCTCTTGTAATGATTATGCACAAAGTCACAAAGACTTGTCAACAAACATTACAGAGTATTCCAACAGAGATCACTCCATGGAAACGAAGTCTCAAATTCAAAGTACATTGCTTTGAACATCCTTCATGCATTAAGTTTCCTAATCTTACACAGATTTAATGAATAACTTCCACCTATGGGAATATTTCCATATTCTCATTTTGACTATCACTTCTGAACAAGAGTTGCCTCTCTTCAGAATATGTCTATATGGTCCTCTCCAAAAATTTACACCATACTTCCAACTGTCCCTGAGAAACCAATCTTCGGTAAACCTTAGATTGTTCTCGGCAATTGCTTAATCAAATTAGTCATATCTAGTTCTAGTACTTTTTCCCTCTTAATGCTCTAGGCATTTGGAAAAATTTAGAATAGATGAATATTATAGCACATGCAATCGATCCTATATCCGAAGCATATGGGACACAATTCATGATGTCTCACATAAATACATGATACTAGACCAGTCTTTTGCTATAATACTTCTATTTCTATTTTCCATGTTCTCATAATTCAGATTATGAAAAGGGATGCCGTAATCATAATCGAATTTTAGAACTCAAATAATGTTCCCATATATAGAATTTCCTTATGTTGAACCATTCCAACATAACATTCATATATATACTTGACTAAATTTGATTAAAATCTCACGATCTAAGTTTTTAGATTTGAAATGAAATGAAGTACAATGTCCTCTCCCTTAATTATAGCAAAACAACTTTTCCCAATTGAACCTTTTGTTTTCTATAATTAACATTGCTAACTTGCAAAACTTAATATAATTATCATGCTCCCACTAACATGAAAATTATTAGCATAACACTTGTGCTCCCACTAGCTTTGACATGTACTCAAAAATCAGCTGGACTTCTAGAAATCAATACTTTATTGACTTTCGTACCAAAGTTCAGATTTCTGATACGAGATGCTTTGATAGAACTTTATCAAAATCATACACATGTCCTTAGATAGCACACATGTGTGTCTAAACAATTTCAAAACTTTGAAAAGGGATGCCGTAATCACAGTCTCAATTGTTTATACCTTTTTCATTACTCACAAGTTCATGTTAGTGTGCCGGTTAACTACACACGCTCCACTAACGACTTTGATAATGCAAATATCATAATTGCTATCTACTTAAAATCTACATAGTGAAAGCGTTTCCTCACCATCATTTTCATGAGTCGGATAGAAACCTTATGACACTTAGATTTTATGGTATATGTGTTCATATCCATGTGAATTTGTCAAAACCATAATCACAAGACAAGGTTAGTGACAAATCCTAACTCAAATGGATTGAACTTGTGCAGTCTAAACTTTTTGCCACCTAGCAGCACAAGGGCCTGCAATTGCTTCCAAGTTGTTATGCAACCAATTGAGAACTCTCAGAACTCATATGCAAAGACAACTTCAACTGGAATGGGCACAGAAATCGGAATATGTCAACACGAAAGGTTATAAACCTCAAGTCGTGTGCTAGTGATAAACTACAGGTTTTATTCTTAATTAGATCTTGAAATACTTTCAGGATCTTTAAGACTCCCACTGTCCTCTTGACATATAAGACTCTCTTGCCAACACCCAATCCTTGACAAACAAATATTCAAGAGATACTGCGGATTCTTATCAAGACAAACACTTCACACAATTGGCCTTAGTTGGTCTTTTTTTATCCAAAACATCACAACTTACCTATTTCAAATGTACAAGAGTAGAACACATTTTACTTTTACATTTGACAAATGTTAATAAACCTTCTTTAAGATGTGTCACTTAAGTTACAATCTTGGAGTATGACTCTAAGACTTGTTTTGGAACGAAGTATGTATCACCTTCTTGATTTAACCATTTTGTGATATGGTTTCACAATCATTAAGATGATCATAAAACATGATACTAAAGTACTCTCCCATCTTTTCAGATTTGAGAAACTTTTATCTTTCTGCCAAATTTGATTATTCTTATTCGTTCTGCCATACATCGAAACTTTTCCAATGCTTCAGAATTATACTTAAACTTGTAAGTATAACCATTTTTACTAAACTTTAGTAAATCATGACAAATAGTCTTGTCGATCTTTTGTGGTGGACTTGACCAGTGCACAAGAATGTGTACTCGATCTCTTAGTCCTTCACTTGACTCGCATATACATGTGAACAAGGAATTAGTCTTAATTTTCCAAAGATGAAAATCCTCATTCATCATACAATACAAGTTGCATGATTCCAAGTTTCTATCCAACTGAAAATTGGTTGATGAGAATCTTTCCTTATTTGGTAAATTATGACACTACCACAAACGACAGAATCAAATCCATTTACTAATGTTGCTATCAATGGAATCATATAAACAACAATTTTCCACAAATGCCATTGTAAGGATACTTAAAATAAATAAAATCAAAAATTTTCTTTTATTTTAAAACTTGCGGAAAAACTTAGCCTTACAATGCAAATGAATATGAAAACTATGTTATAATCTATTCCTAAGCAATCTATCACAACTCTTAAGCAGCAGCTCAAAAGTTCTGATCACCGAACCATGCGATCGAAATCCATCTTCGCGATCAGAATCATCTTACTCTTCTTTAAGCTTCCTCTCTTTTCTTTGATTCTTAAAACTTCAACATGTGACCCAGTCACATCATGTAATATGAATCTCCAAATATGAACTTAAGATAGTTGACTTACCTGACGTAGAGTCAAAATTTTTGACTTGACCTTCTCTAAGATCTTTCAGGTAGTTAGCGCAGCTTCGCAACCAATGCCCCTTCCTTTGGCAATAGAAACATATGGACCCTTTGGTAATGGGACTATCTCAGACTTAGCCTTTCTCTTTACCATTTGGTCAATCGAGTTGACTATGGCCGATCCCTTTCCATTGGGAAGAGAAAGCTTTTCTGGATTTTCAATGTTACCATTTTCAATGTCCATGGAAGTTTGGGAAGTTGATCTTCTAATCAAATTTGCTTTACCAGTGCTCCAAATCATTGCTGATTCAGCAGCACCTAGCAACTAGATAAGATCATTAAGGGTCATGTCATAGTTTGTTACATAGTAGTCCTTAAAGAACTCACTATGTGACTTAGGAAGTGATTGAACATCCAACTTACTCAAGACTTTGACACCCAACTCTCCCGGCTTGTCAATATGTGATTTTATCTCCAAGATGTGAGCACACATACACTTTGCTTGCCAATAGGGCTTAAGTGACCTTGAACTATTCAAGAACTTGTGGTTAGGGAGAATAATTGGAGGAGGTGGAGGGAGTGAAGAATGATTTCCGGGACATCATCTTCATTAGGAAATCTTGTTCCAAGAGTTTTGGGAAGATCATAGTTGTCTGAACCAGACATCTACAATGGGAGATATTCAAGTTAGTTGATTTAAGTCCTTAATATAACACCCAATATGAAATATTAGGGCTGGGACCCAACACAATATTTTATAACTTGAAAGAGGGATGTCGTAATCCAAGCTATAAAATATTTGAAGGTAGGCGAATGACGATTCACCAATTTCCACCATGAAAAACGCAATAGAAATATGAGGTTTTAATTGGATTTGAAACTCCTAGATCTTTTGAGATTCATTGAACTTTTCAATGGCATGTTTCAATCTCGATTGTGCCCTCTCATATTTTGTGACTGGGATGCCGAGGATCACAAAACAATGTGTGAATAAACATGCAAATATACTTGGTACCCTTAATATTTACCACTCAATCGTTGTGTCGGTTACCCACACGCGCTCCACCGATACTATGATAAACATTAACTTACCCTTTGCCTGCCTTGTTAAATCCAGGATAGTGTGCCGGTTAACCACACACGCTCAACTAACGACTTAAGCAAAGTGCAAAGTGTAATTTCATGGGTTAGCACCAAATTCACATTTTCCTAAGTAACTAAGATTCGGAATTTATAAAAGGTTTAGTTACTTAGTATTTATCATTAATACTATTAATGAAGGGAGAATTATAGTCCTTGTCCTACCCGTTCGGCTAACGACCCTCCACCAGTCAAGGAAGCGGTGGGTGAGAGTGGACACTCATTAAACTGCCATTTTATAGGCAGTAACCTTATACCCCCCTTATAGACCGACTTCGTGAATGAGGCCTACTAATGGTAAGGCTGACTTTGTTCTTATAAATATATATATTTTTAACTTATAATACTATAAAGTATAAGAGTTGAATTTTAACTTTTAAAATTCTAAGGGTTTAACTTGGAATTAAAGTATTCATGAGGGGAAACTTTACAAATTCCAAAACTTGAGGACAAGTTTTGAACTATTCAAAAACTTTTAAAATCCATAACTTATGTGTTTAAAGTAGTTTTAATGAAAAACTCTTCAAGTTCCATAATTTGAGGACAAGTTATGGAAGACTTTAAAACATTTAAAAATGAGACTCTCTATTTTTCATAACTTATGGAAATCTTGTGAGTTTTAATAATCATAAATGTGACTTTTCATATAACTTGAGGACAAGTTACAAAAACACATATTATGAACAACTTTTAGATTAATTTGGACTGAAAACATATTATCACATAACTTTTCTGTTAATCTAAATCAACTCATAAGAACAACATAATTCACATCAAACACTTTTCATGTAATTAGCCTAACCATTAAAATAATACAAAACATGAATCTATTGACAATTATCTATGAAATTGGATTAGAATGAACATTACCACATCAAAAAACAGGTTTACAAGTTCAAAAACACCTTAGGGTAATGTTCCTAGTCCAATTCCAGCTAAAAACTCGAAAATCTGCCAACTGGAAGCCAAACTCGTCGAGTTCGTTACAAGAACTCGTCGAGTTCATTACATAACAGATGAACTCGTCGAGTTTATAGCCATGACTCGTTGAGTTTTCAGTCTGGGCAGATTCTCAGCTTTGAAAAATAAGTTTGCATCCAGTATAAAAGAAAACAAGCCTAGGCTCTAATACCACTGATGGGTTTTGAGCATTCTAACACTCCTATGGTGTACATGCAACCCTAAATACCTTGGATCTATGTTTTCTCTATTATACATGCAAACTTGAACTTTCCAAGGTATTACCCTAACTAGCATACAATCTTTGATACTTGGGTAATATAAACAAGTTAGAAGACATACCTTTTATGTAGCTTGATTCCATGGAGCTTAAGAGCCTAGTGCCTCAAGTGTGACACCTCAAATGGTTCGCACAACATCACCAACATCTTGGAATAACTTGATAGAAAAGGTTCCTATGCTCAAATCAGCTAGCCCTCATGTGTACACACACTAGTGCCAATTTCTTGAGCCATGGGGTCCTTATATATTGTGGCTATTAGGGTTACACCATGTAACTCATGTCTTTCCATATTCTTCATGCTCCATGCGTTAAAACCTCCATGGAGTATCCATGGGTTACTCCATGGGTTTAGCCCAACATGAAGAACTATGGATCATAAGCCCACATATATAAGAATGAATGATTTACACAATCAATCCCCATATATTTAATTAGTCTCCTTTTAATCACAAAATTAATTCCAAATTAATTCTTGATCAATACTAATTAAATAATATGATTTCATATTAATATATTAGAACTTTTAATATATTAACAAATCATAAATATCCTTTTCTCACAAAAGTCTATCCAAATTGTTCTGATGCCATGCAACACAAATGGACCATGCCAATCTGGTCAAGTACATACCAATTATAGTTATTGACTTAGACACCAATCCAACAATTATAGTGCGAAGAAGCCCAATTTTTTAAACTAAATTGAATGCGTCTAGCATGATCAACAACTTTTTCCTTTTCAGAGTGAAGAAAATTATTGGTCATCGTGATACAAGTATTTTCCCTTTTTAATAGAGAAAGAGATTTTTCAAAGAATGAGAGTTTTTCTTTGAGATTTTTTAACTTAAAACTGAGAAAATATTTTTCTTTGTTTAAAACATACAAATCAAAGCATAAGTGATCAAATTGTGTCATCTTTTTCGATGTTTTCAATAGAAGAATGGTTAACAAGATTTTTTACTTGATACGATGAGGTAGCGTCCCATTTTGACTTAAGTTCTGTAGCAGCTTGAAAAGGATCAGCTTCAAGATTCCCAATGTTATCATTTGATGTGTCAGTGTGAGATTCAACGATCTAGACCATGAGACACTTACCTTCATTATCTGAGGAGTTTTCCTTTTCAAAAGCAGAGGATAGTGTGATCATCATCTCTTGAGCAGTTGAGCAGTTTTGAACCAAAAGACAGACAAAAAAGGGAGTGAGTTTCCTGTTGTTACATTAAGTGACCCTCAAAACTAATCTGCAATCTTAATTTTGTCTACCGAAATCAGTCTTCCCACCGTAATAATGTTTGTCTACCACAGTTGAAGATCTTGTATTGGACTGCAACCTCTCTACCACAGTGAAGACATTTTGTTACATCAGCTGACTTAGCGTATTAGCATTGCATTGTCTAGTGAACCTTGCATGGTCACTTAGAGTCAGTAGTTTATTATAGTTTATTCAAGATGTAACTTTATGGAACTCTATAAATAGAGTCCCCTTCTTCATGAATTAATACACATCTCTTTATCACTTCTTCTTATCTTATATCTTATCGATCTTTTTGAACTTTCACTCTGAAATACTAAGATCGCTTTTCTCATATCACTATCTTATTATCTTCGAAGATCCTCTTCACTTTAAACTGATCACACATACTAACTTGAGTTTGATTGCAAACCTCATTATGAATCAATTTGGTGTATACTTGATATAACTTGTTGTCATTTACATTTCCTTTATTTTTCAGCACTTTATAATTCCGCAACTAACTATCTAACAAACCTAACCTATTATTGTTGAGCTTTCATGATCCTTTGAGAGTAAATTATTCCGCAACCATTATCTTGTAATAACGTTTGTTCAAGTGTTTCTCCCAAAGTTTTTCTCTCAACATTTCCAATAGAAACTCTCGCCTTTACATCAAGATTCAGCACCCTTTCTTTTTCCTTGTTATATGTCGGTGTAGATTTCCGTTTTAGTTTACTATTAGATGCATCATCATTGGATGATTGATGTAACGGAGATAGGAACTTTGTTGATGATGTCGATCATGTCAAATTCCATGAACTAGAGACCATCCATGGCCTTTTATATCCATCAAGAGAAGTCGTGTTCATCAAACGGAGGGATATTGTTGCAAGCAGTCGATTTCAGATTGAAAAGGTCGACATACTTACTTGAGTGTATCACAAACCTGCTCTGATACCAATTGAAGGTTTGTATCGATTTGATACACTTCAAGTATAATAAACAAAATAAAATTAACTAAGCAAATAAATAACATAAAGTAAAGAAAACAAGGAATTCACCAAATTGTCTTTCACCAAGAAATGGGTTGTTTTGACCAAGAAAATGGATTGTCACAAATATGGTCACCAAGACGATTACATTAGGGTTTCTCCCTAATGTTGAATATATAATAATCTATAAAAGTATATCCCTTAATTGAAGGGATTCTATCTAATCTATACTAAGAACCGATCTTCATAACAAAGATATCAAATCTGCTATCTAATCTATTCTTATCGGTATCATTACCTAATATACAAAAGTTACACAAGATAATATGGCTACACGCTAACGTTGATAGACTTGTGACGCTGGCATTGATGGTGATGTAGACGTTGATGCTGACACTGACAATTAGCATGTAGAGTGTTTTGATTCATCAAACCATAAGGTGTGACCTTACACATGGTGACCGGTAAAAATGGTGATAGAGGAAATGACACCAGGTCCTTCCGACTCCCAAAGTTCGATCTGACCCGTGGCATCATTAACACTAGAAATTGCCACTAATACACACTCAAATACACAACCTACAACAGTACCGCCACACCCATTTACGCTGGCCAATGTACAATGGTTGTCGCTACTCATACCACTGGTGAACACCCAACCTTTTCAACTCGCAAGTCCACAAAATGGAACACAAATGCAAACAGTTTTCCTAACGATCACCCAAATCAGAACAATCACCTTCTATCAGCTTCACCCATTTCACCCCGACAGCCTTGCAACAACCCTCAGCCCCACTGCAAGACCAATGGTGATTCAACCAACATCATTTGCGGTAGGTCAACCACCAATATCAATCCTAACAGTCAGCGGCATGTTCTCACAAATAAATTTCAACCAGCAAACGCCATTCTACACACAAACACAGACAAAAACATTCCCTGGGTGACACAGTAACATTCCTCTTTACCAAAATTCTTTCCCAGCAAGTACATTTACTACCTTTCCACAAAACAAAGTGTTCTCCTAACAACCCATTTACAATATAACACAAGAAAGCACACTAACACCCTTAGCAAACACAAACACCTCTCTTTTTGTCCCAAAACTACTTAACTATGACATCCCAAGCATAGAACTCTTACCTCACTTGAAAGTATATCACAGTACCTCCTTCCCTAATAGCTACATCGATACCTACAAGTGGCATATGAGATCACTCAAACTTGATGAACGATTCTGGTGCACACGTTTCCCCACCATGCTCGATGGGAACACAGGAGCATGGTTAAAAAGCCTTGCACCAAACAACATCCATACTTTTTCCCAATTAAAATAATTGTTTCTCACCAACTTCATGCAACTCCGGAAGTACCGAGGACATGTACAAGAAATTTTAAGATGCAAACAAAAGGAGGGAGAAAGCATCAGTGACTACTTCAAAAGGTTCAATGAGGCAACGCTGAACATGCGACATCCCAAAATTCACGGTCATTTTAAAAATTTTATTTATGCTTATTTAAAAATAAGAGTATTCTTTTTAAAGAATAATATTGCGGAATTTGTTCCCACAAAACATGATAAGTATATTATCAAATCATTTCCGAAGAAATGTATTTTGTTTCTATTAAAACTTTAGGATGTCATCATCAATACGGAAACATAACCATAAACAGCCCTTACATTCATTTACACTAGTGATCTACATCTCCTTTAATCTCTCAGTGTAATGTAGCTTCGTATCGACACCTGTGATACAAATAAATGATGGGTTTTGGGTAAAACAAATAAACTAGAAAACAATTCCTAAGTTCACATGCAACCTACTTTGGATCTATGTTTTAACTATTGAACATATAACTTTGAATTGCAAAACAAAAACCCTAAGGAGAGAGGCTATTTTCGAAAATAACTAATTAGGGTTTAAGAGTTACATACCTTTCAATTGTTATAGCAAACAATTGACAATCCTCTTGATCTTGATCTTCTTGGAAGCTTAGCACCACAAATGTAATGCCTCTAATGGAATCACACCCAAGAGCTAGCAAGAAGGAAACTAATAAGGAGAGAGGGTAGGGTATGCAAAAATCGGCCTAGGGTTTCTTCCAAGGTAGGAGTGGCCGATTTTAGGAGCTGGGAGGCTCCTTATATAGTTGAGGGATCTAGGGTTTAGGGAAAACCCTAATACTCCTTTGCTTGGGGCCTAAGCTAATCCAAAGGCCTTATCCAAAGCCCCTTGGACGAAATCCTTAGGGTTTCCCCTATAAATTTCATCCACCTCCTTCCAAGGAGGTTCTGGAGCCTTCCACTCAACTATCTGATAATTGCAAACTAGTCTCTGCACTTTATAATTAATACTTTTAACCCCAAAATTAATTCTAATTAATTTCTGGCTAACTATTAATTAAACATAATGATTTCTAATTAATATATTAATCTTTTAACATATTAATAAATCATTTATATTAATTTATTAATCTTATAAATTAATATCTCTCCTTTCATAATTTCCTTGTCCAGTTGCTAGGTTGAAGGCAACCCAAAAGGACTGTGCTGCTATCAATTCAAATACATACTAATTATAGTTATGGGCTTAGACACCTAATCCAACAGTCTCCCACTTGGATAAGTCTGTAACTATAATTGCTAGTATGCCTTCTAAATTTGACCAGCAAATTGTAGCTTCCAAAAGCTGCTGCTGAACTCTGACCCAGTCAGTTACGTGTCCTTAGATAAGTGATCATATAATCCTTCATTCTGCAAGATATCCCCAGACATAAGACATGGAACGAAATCAACCTCTTTGTCCAGAATCTATGTGTCCCGATTTCTGATTTGTGATGATGTAGGACTTCTAATTGAACACATCAATTTAGTCCTGGCTGGGCCCAACACATAAGTCAACACCAAATCATCGAGGGGCCCACAGATATCGTTTTTCCGGTTAGGGCAAAAGGAACGAATAAACATTGACTCATATGCTTGTATCTTTTACTCATCAAATTATACATGACAATACGTTTTATAACACCAAGTTACTGATGCGTTTTCGTATCACCAATGTATAACCGACTTGTAAATTACAACTCATATTTCTCCGCTTCAAGATTATAAGATATTATCGTCTCAGTATTACTCGTGATGAATTACATGAAGTAATACTCTGAGCGAGGGTTTATCCAATACTCAAATCTCTATTTCTAAGTACTCATGAACATTGCAGCAATTCTATTGCTATGTCCAACTCCCTTAGACAATTTGCAATCCAATTCATTACAGTCTTAATTCACTACTTACTTCCAAAAGTACGAGCGACTGTGGAGTTTGAATAATCTTATTATTCGGGAAGTAAAACATGCAAAAATGAAACACAATAATAAACAATTGACAAAAGGCAGTAAACAAACTCATAAATAATACTTTATTATTTAATCACCAAAAGTCAATTACATTTACTTTGTTACAAGTTTCAGAATAAAACTAATCTAACTACTAAAACTAATATCATCTTTCAGTCCTATGCTCCGAGCATGCTGAATATGCTTAGCCCTACTCAGACCCTTTGTAAGGGGGTCTGCTGGGTTATCTTCAGATGACACCCTCTTTACTACAAGATGGCCTTCTTCTACTCTATGTCTGATAAAATGGTACTTTCTGTCGATATGTCTGGTTTTACCACGATCTCTCGGTTCCTTTGTTAAGGCAACCGCTCCCTCATTATCGCAGAACAGTTCCATAGGCTCCTGGATGGTTGGAACAACTCCGAGATCTCCAATGAAGTTCCTTAACCAAGCTGCTTCTTTCGACGCTTCACTCGCTGCTATGTACTCTGATTCACAAGTAGAATCAACCACCGTATCTTGCTTGGAACTTTTCCAAGTAACCGCTCCTCCATTCAGTAAAAATACCCAGCCAGATTGAGAATGGAAGTTATCTCTATCCGTTTGAAAACTGGCATCACTGTAACCATCTACTCTCAAAGTATCATTGCCACCAAGCACAAGGACCCAGTCCTTTGTCCTTCGCAAATACTTGAGTATATTCTTAACCGCTATCCAATGAGCTCTACCCGGGTTTCCCTGATAGCGACTGACCATGCTCAAGGCAAATGCCACATCAGGGCGAGTACATGTCATAGCGTACATGATCGATCCAACAGCGAAAGCATAAGGTACACGACTCATGTCTGCTATTTCCTCATCTGTACTCGGGCATTGAGTCTTACTCAATTTGGTATTGCTCTGGATAGGTAGGTCTCCCTTTTTGGAATTTTCCATACTAAACCTCTTTAGTACCTTATCCAAGTATGTGCTCTGACTAAGTCCAATTAGTCTCTTCTTTCTATCTCTCAATATTCTAATCCCAAGAATATAGGCAGCTTCTCCAAGGTCTTTCATGGCAAAACACTTTCCAAGCCAAGACTTAACATCTTTCAAGGTTGGAACGTCGTTACCGATGAGTAATATGTCATCGACATATAACACCAGAAAAGTTACTATACTCCCACTAGCCTTGATATACACACAAAACTCATCTTCACTTCTAGAGAAACCAAACTCTTTGACTTTCTCATGGAAGCAAAGATTCCAGCTGCGAGATGCTTGTTTCAATCCATAAATGGATTTCTCAAGCTTGCACACTCTATTGGGAAACTTTGCATCAACAAAACCCTCTGGCTGATTCATGTAAACATCCTCAGCCAACTTCCCGTTAAGGAAAGCAGTCTTGACATCCATCTGCCAGATTTCATAGTCATGAAAGGCAGCTATGGCGAGCAATATCCTAATAGATTTAATCTTAGCTACGGGCGATAAGGTCTCATCATAGTCAACCCCTAGGGTTTGAGTGAAACCTTTCGCAACCAGTCGAGCCTTGAATGTGTGCACATTTCCATCCATGTCTGTCTTCTTCTTGAAGATCCATTTGCACCCAACTGTCTTACGACCTGGTGCACTATCAACAAAATTCCAAACTTAGTTGTCATACATGGACTTAATCCCGCTGTCCATTGCCTCTTTCCACTTGGAAGCCTCTAGGCCTGCCATTGCTTAATTATAAGTGACTGGTTCATCTAAATTTACCAGTGTCCTGTCACTGATGAATGTGTCACCATCTGAAGTAATATGAAAACCATACAACTCAGGTGGCACACTCACCCTAGTGGATCTTCGAAGAGGTAATGAGTTATCAACATGAACTGTTTCCTCTGGTTCAACAGGAACTGTTTCCTCTGGTTGAGTCCTAGTTTCATCTAAGGTTCCTTCATTGGCTAACTCTTGAACTCTTCAAGGTCAATGGTGCTCCCACTGTCCTCTTTGAATATGTGCTCTCTTTCTAGAAAGACTCCTCTTCTTGCTACAAAGACCACGTTTTCACTAGGTCTGTAGAACAAATATCCAAAAGACTATTTTGGGTAACCAATGAAAACACATTTCTCACTTCTAGCTGCTAGCTTTTTGTGAGTCTCCCCTCTTACGAAAGCTTCACAACCCCAGACTTTAATATGTGCTAACGAGGGAACTTTCCCCGTCCACATTTCGTGAGGTGTTTTGGCAACCTTCTTTGTAGGGACGAGATTGAGGATGTGGGCGGCTGTCTCTAAGGCATACCCCCAGAAGTGAATAGGAAGCGAAGCACGACTCATCATAGAACAAACCATGTCTAACAAGGTTTGATTACGCCTCTCAGCTACACCATTTAACTGTGGTGTCCTAGGAGGAGTTAATTGTGAGACTATCCCACATTCTTTTAGATAGTCGTTGAACTCGATACTAAGATACTCCCCGCCTCTATCGGATCTAAGTACCTTTATCTTCCTGCCCAATTGATTTTCGACCTCATGCTTGAACTCTTTGAACTTTTCAAAGGTTTCTGACTTATGTTTTATTAAGTAGATATAGCCATATCTGCTATAATAATCAGTGAAAGTCACATAGAATCGATTAGCATCCCTTGTAGTTGATCTGAAGGGCCCACACACATCTGTGTGTATGAGATCCAACAGACCTTCACCTCTTTCACAAGACCCTGTGAATGGTGATTTTGTCATCTTTCCCAAAAGACAATATTCACACATATCATCTGATTTTAGGTCAAATGATTCCAACACTCCATCCTTTTGGAGTTGGGCTATGCGTTTCTTGTTAATGTGTCCAAGACGACAATGCCACAAGCATGCCTTGTCTACACTATTAGACAAGTCAATATTAAATACACTATTTCCTAAGCTATCAACACAAGTCACTGTTTCATACACACCATCACAAGGCAAAGCTTCAAATACAAAAACACCATTCTTATAAACAGAAATTGAACCATTCAAATCATTAAAAGAATATTTAAAACCTTGTCTGAACAATGCATGAAATGAAATAATGTTTCTCGTCATCTCAGACAAATAGCAACAATTTAATAAATCTAATCTAACATCATTACTAAGCAAAAGTTGATAAACTCCGATCTTTGTCACCGGTGAAGACTTCTTGTTTCCCATGATCAAGTTTATCCTTCCTCGCTCTATCTCCTCACTTTCTTTGAGCCCCTGTAAATCAGAACATATGTGAAAACCACATCCTGTATCAAGGACCCATGAACGAGAAGATAATGAGTTATTAGAAGAAATAGTGTAAATACCTGCTGAAGATGGCTTCACTTTGCCATCTTTGATATCCTGCAGATATTTTGGGCAGCTTCTCTTCCAGTGCCATTTGTCATTGCAATAAAAGCAATCTGCATCTTTTGGATCAGAAACATGGGGAATGGTAGCATTGGGCTTAACCTTTGGGCCATTACTAGATGACCCAGCTTGAGCCTTGTTCTTCCAGTTTTGCTTAGGAGGACCTTTCCTCTTTTTCCCCTTTCCCTGTTCAATAGCCAAGACAGGGGCACTTGCAGGAGTGGAGGCTATACTTTTACCCTTCATACCTACTTCAGCTGTCTGCAACAAGTTGTGCAATTGGGCCAGAGTCTGCTCAGTGTTGTTCATATGGTAAGTTAGGATAAACTGACCATAACAATCAGGCAATGAGTTCAAGACCATATCAATGGCCAATTCCTCATCGAATTGAATGTTGAGCTTGACCAAACGGTCTATGTAGCGTTGCATTCTTTGCACATGACTAACAACCGAATCCCCTTCCTTCATCTTGCAAGCCATGAGTGACTTGACTACCTCAAACTTTTCTTGACGAGCTCGCTTATGGTATTTCTCCATAAGGTCCGTGTTCATCTCAAAGGGCCAGTAGTCCTCATAGTACCTCTGCAGTTCTGGGGACATGGTTGCGACCATGATGCATGCCACTTCGGTGGCATCGTCATAGTGCTTCTTTTAGGCAGCATATTCTTCAGGAGTAGCTTTAGATTCATCAATTTCTTTGATCTCTCTTTCAAGGACATATTCTTTGTCCTCAAAAAGAAGAGCCATCTTGATGTTGCGCATCCAATCGTTATAGTTAGAGCCATCCATAACGACATTGGAGCAAATGTTGAGCAAAGAGAAGTTGTGGTTGGAGGATGATGAAGCAGAAGTGTTTCCAGGAGTAGACATCTGAAAAGAAAGAAAGTTTTAGTTAGATTTCAAGATACCTCAATATAATAACCCAAAGATACAATATTAAGGTTAGGATCCAACTATGAAGATTCACAACTTAGAAATGGGATGCCGAGATCCAACTGTAAATTTCATAAAGGTAGGTGAATGACGATTCACCAATTCCACCATTAGACGAAATAAACAAAGTGAAATTCCTAATTCTTTTGAGATACATTGAAGCTATTCAATGACATGTTTTAATCTCAGATTATGCTCTTCTATTTGTGACTGGAATGCCGAGGATCACAAACAAGATGTGAATAACCATGCAAATGTGCTTGGTAACCTCATTGTCTTTATCATTAACTATTGATGTGCTGGTAAACCACACACGCTCCATCAAAATGACAATTATGAGATACCCATTACTACTCTTTATTAGTGCCTTTTAGTGTGCTGGTTAACCACACACGCTCCACTAACGACCAATAAAGCATAATGTGCAATTTCATGGATTAGCATACTTTTCACATTTTTCCTAAAGTAACTAGAGTTGGGATTTCTGAAAAACAATGTTCTAGTACTTTCTTTAATAACATTATACTTTTAATGAGATGTAGTTGTCCTATCAAACCCGTTCTGCTAACGACCCTCCACTAATCAAGGAAGCGGTGGGTGAGAGTGGACACCCATTCAACTACCATTTTATAGGCAGTTTCCTTATACCCCCGTTATAGACTAGCTTCGTGAATGAGGCATACTAGCGATTTGACTGACCACATTCTTATACATATATAATATTAAACTTTTAATTATAATACATATATAAGGTGTGTTTTAAACTTTTTAAAACTTTGAGGTTTATATGTAACTTTCGAAAATTAAGCCATTAATTTTAAATTTAAAATAAACCAAATAACTAGATTTAATATTTATCTATTAATTAACTTTTAATTAATTTATTAAATCTTGTAAGGATTATCTAATTAAATTAAACAATTAATTTAATCCTAATCCATATCCCTTCTAGATTTCGAAAATATGGGGATAGGATAATTTCCTTATTTTTCTCAATTATCCAATAAGGCAACTATTATCCAAAACAAAGAAACCATAAAAGGGAGTAGCATATTTCGAAATTTTAAGGGAGGAGGCAAGGGTTTCCAAAACCCTAACCCTAATTTCGATTAGGGTTCATGGAGGCTAGGGTTTTTCGAAAACCCTTTGAACCAAAACCCTAAAATCGAAAATTTTGGCCTTTAGGGTTTAATGGCTATAAACCCTAATTTGCAATTCAACTATTATAGCAATTCAATTTAAAACAAATAATGGCTCTGATACCACTGATGGGTTTTGGGTAAAACAAATAAACTAGAAAACAATTCCTAAGTTCACATGCAACCTACTTTGGATCTATGTTTTAACTATTGAACATATAACTTTGAATTGCAACAGAAGAACCCTAAGGAGAGAGGCTATTTTCGAAAATAACTAATTAGGGTTTAAGAGTTACATACCTTTCAATTGTTATAGCAAACAATTGACAATCCTCTTGATCTTGATCTTCTTGGAAGCTTAGCACCACAAATGTAATGCCTCTAATGGAATCACACCCAAGAGCTAGCAAGAAGGAAACTTATAATGAGAGAGGGTAGGGTATGAAAAAATCGGCCTAGGGTTTCTTCCAAGGTAGGAGTGGCCGATTTTAGGAGCTGGGAGGCTCCTTATATAGTTGAGGGATCTAGGGTTTAGGGAAAACCCTAATACTCCTTTGCTTGGGGCCTAAGCTAATCAAAAGGCCTTATACAAAGCCCCTTGGACGAAATCCTTAGGGTTTCCCCTATAGATTTCGTCCACCTCCTTCCAAGGAGGTTCTGGAGCCTTCCACTCAACTATCTGATAATTGCAAACTAGTCCCTGCACCTTATAATTAATTCTTTTAACCCCAAAATCAATTCTGATTAATTTCTGGCTAACAATTAATTAAACATAATGATTTCTAATTAATATATTAATCCAATAACATATTAATAAATCATTTATATATATATTAATTTATTAATCTTATAAATTAATATCTCTCCTTTCATAATTTCCTTGTCCAGTTGCTAGGTTGAGGGCAACCCAAAAGGACTGTGCAGCTATCAATTCAAGTACATACCAATTATAGTTATGGGCTTAGACACCTAATCCAACAGTCTCCCACTTGGATAAGTCTGTAACTATAATTGCTAGTATGCCTTCTAAATTTGACCAGCAAATTGTAGCTTCCAAAAGCTGCTGCTGAACTCTGACCCAGTCAGTTACGTGTCCTAAGATAAGTGATCATATAATCCTTCGTTCTGCAAGATATCCCCAGACATAAGACATGGAACGAAATCAACCTCTTTGTCCAGAATCTATGTTTCCCGATTTCTGATTTGTGATGATGTAGGACTTCTAATTGAACACATCAATTTAGTCCTGGCTGGGCCCAACACATAAGTCAACACCAAATCATCGAGGGGCCCATAGATATCGCTTTTCCGGTTAGGGCAAAAGAAACGAATAAACGTTGAGTCATATGCTTGTATCTTTTACTCATCAAATTATACATGACAATACGTTTTATAACACCAAGTTACTGATGCGTTTTCGTATCACCAATGTATAACCGACTTGTAAATTACAACTCATATTTCTCCGCTTCAAGATTATAAGATATTATCGTCTCAGTATTACTCGTGATGAATTACATGAAGTAATACTCTGAGCGAGGGTTTATCCAATACTCAAATCTCTATTTCTAAGTACTCATGAACATTGCAGCAATTCTATTGCTATGTCCAACTCCCTTAGACAATCTTCAATGCAATTCATGACAGTCTTAATTCATTACTTACTTCCAAAAGTACGAGCGACTGTGGAGTTTGAATAATCTTATTATTCAGGAAGTAAAACATGCAAAAATGAAACACAATAATAAACAATTGACAAAAGGCAGTAAACAAACTCATAAATAATACTTTATTATTTAATCACCAAAAGTCAATTACATTTACTTTGTTACAAGTTTCAGAATAAAACTAATCTAACTACTAAAACTAATATCATCTTTCAGTCCTATGCTCCGAGCATGCTGAATATGCTTAGCCCTACTCAGACCCTTTGTAAGGGGGTCTGCTGGGTTATCTTCAGATGACACCCTCTTTACTACAAGATGGCCTTCTTCTACTCTATGTCTGATAAAATGGTACTTTCTGTCGATATGTCTGGTTTTACCACGATCTCTCGGTTCCTTCGTTAAGGCAACCGCTCCCTCATTATCGCAGAACAGTTCCATAGGCTCCTGGATGGTTGGAACAACTCCGAGATCTCCGATGAAGTTCCTTAACCAAGCTGCTTCTTTCGACGCTTCACTCACTGCTATGTACTCTGATTCACAAGTAGAATCAGCCACCGTATCTTGCTTGGGACTTTTCCAAGTAACCGCTCCTGCATTCAGTAAAAATACCCAGCCAGATTGAGAACGGAAGTTATCTCTATCCGTTTGAAAACTGGCATCACTGTAACCATCTACTCTCAAAGTATCATTGCCACCAAGCACAAGGACCCAGTCCTTTGTCCTTCGCAAATACTTGAGTGTATTCTTAACCGCTATCCAATGAGCTCTACCCGGGTTTCCCTGATAGCGACTGACCATGCTCAAGGCAAATGCCACATCAGGGCGAGTACATGTCATAGCGTACATGATCGATCCAACAGCGGAAGCATAAGGTACACGACTCATGTCTGCTATTTCCTCATCTGTACTCGGGCATTGAGTCTTACTCAATTTGGTATTGCTCTGGATAGGTAGGTCTCCCTTCTTGGAATTTTCCATACTAAACCTCTTTAGTACCTTATCCAAGTATGTGCTCTGACTAAGTCCAATTAGTCTCTTCTTTTTATCTTTCAATATTCTAATCCCAAGAATATAGGCAGCTTCTCCAAGGTCTTTCATGGCAAAACACTTTCCAAGCCAAGACTTAACATCTTTCAAGGTTGGAACGTCGTTACCGATGAGTAATATGTCATCGACATATAACACCAGAAAAGTTACTATACTCCCACTAGCCTTGATATACACACAAAACTCATCTTCACTTCTAGAGAAACCAAACTCTTTGACTTTCTCATGGAAGCAAAGATTCCAGCTGCGAGATGCTTGTTACAATCCATAAATGGATTTCTCAAGCTTGCACACTCTATTGGGAAACTTTGCATCAACAAAACCCTCTGGCTGATTCATGTAAACATCCTCAACCAACTTCCCGTTAAGGAAAGCAGTCTTGACATCCATCTGCCAGATTTCATAGTCATGAAAGGTAGCTATGGCGAGCAATATCCTAATAGATTTAATCTTAGCTACTGGCGAGAAGGTCTCATCATAGTCAACCCCTGGGGTTTGAGTGAAACCTTTCGCAACCAGTCGAGCCTTGAATATGTGCACATTTCCATCCATGTCTGTCTTCTTCTTGAAGATCCATTTGCACCCAACTGTCTTACGACCTGGTGCACTATCAACCAAATTCCAAACTTGGTTGTCATACATGGACTTAATCTCGCTGTCCATTGCCTCTTTCCACTTGGAAGCCTCTGGGCCTGCCATTGCTTCCTTATAAGTGACTGGTTCATCTAAATTTACCAGTGTCCTGCACTGATGAATGTGTCACCATCTGAAGTAATATGAAAACCATACAACTCAGGTGGCACACTCACTCTAGTGGATCTTCGAAGAGGTAATGAGTTATCAACTGGTTCAACAGGAACTGTTTCCTCTGGTTGAGTGCTAGTGTCATCTAAGGTTCCTTCATCGGCTAACTCTTGAATCTCTTCAAGGTCAATGGTGCTCCCACTGTCCTCTTTGAATATGAGCTCTCTTTCTAGAAAGACTCCTCTTCTTGCTACAAAGACCACGTTTTCACTAGGTTTGTAGAACAAATATCCAAAAGACTGTTTTGGGTAACCAATGAAAACACATTTCTCACTTCTAGCTGCTAGCTTGTCATGAGTCTCCCGTCTTACGAAAGCTTCACAACCCCAGACTTTAATATGTGCTAACGAGGGAACTTTCCCCGTCCACATTTCGTGAGGTGTTTTGGCAACCTTCTTTGTAGGGATACGATTGAGGATGTGGGCGGCTGTCTCTAAGGCATACCCCTAGAAGTGAATAGGAAGCGAAACACGACTCATCATAGAACGAACCATGTCTAACAAGGTTCGATTACGCCTCTCAGCTACACCATTTAACTGTGGTGTCCTAGGAGGAGTTAATTGTGAGACTATCCCACATTCTTTCAGATAGTCGTTGAACTCAATACTAAGATACTTCCCGCCTCTATCGGATCTAAGTACCTTTGTCTTCCTGCCCAATTGATTTTCGACCTCATGCTTGAACTCTTTGAACTTTTCAAAGGTTTCTGACTTATGTTTGATTAAGTAGATATGGCCATATCTGCTATAATCATCAGTGAAAGTCACATAGAATCGATTAGCATCCCTTGTAGTTGATCTGAAGGGCCCACACACATCTGTGTGTATGAGATCCAACAGACCTTCACCTCTTTCACAAGACCCTGTGAATGGTGATTTTGTCATCTTTCCCAAAAGACAAGATTCACACATATCATCTGATTTTAGGTCAAATGATTCCAACACTCCATCCTTTTGGAGTTGGGCTATGCGTTTCTTGTTAATGTGTCCAAGACGACAATGCCACAAGCATGCCTTGTCTACACTATTAGACAAGTCAATATTAAATACACTATTTCCTAAGCTATCAACACAAGTCACTGATTCATACACACCATCACAAGGCAAAGCTTCAAATACAAAAACACCGTTCTTATAAACAGAAATTGAACCATTCAAATCATTAAAAGAATATTTAAAACCTTGTCTGAACAATGCATGAAATGAAATAATGTTTCTCGTCATCTCAGACGAATAGCAACAATTTAATAAATCTAATCTAACATCATTACTAAGTAAAAGTTGATAAACTCCAATCTTTGTCACTAGTGAAGACTTCTTGTTTCCCATGATCAAGTTTATCCTTCCTCGCTCTATCTCCTCACTTTCTTTGAGCCCCTGTAAATCAGAACAGATGTGAAAACCACATCCTGTATCAAGGACCCATGAACGAGAAGATAATGAGTTATTAGAAGAAATTGTGTAAATACTTGTTGAATATGGCTTCACTTTGCCATCTTTGATATCCTACAGATATTTTGGGCAGCTTCTCTTCCAGTGCCCTTTGTCATTGCAATAAAAGGAATCTGCATCTTTTGGATTAGAAACATGGGGAATGGTAGCATTGGGCTTAGCCTTTGGGCCATTACTAGATGACCCAACTTGAGCCTTGTTCTTCCAGTTTTGCTTAGGAGGACCTTTCCTCTTTTTCCCCTTTCCCTGTCCAATAGCCAAGACAGGGGCACTTGCTGGAGTGGAGGCTATACTTTTACCCTTCATCCCTACTTCAGCTGTCTGCAACAAGTTGTGCAATTGGGCCAGAGTCTGCTCAGTGTTGTTCAAATGGTAAGTTAGGATAAACTGACCATAACAATCAGGAAATGAGTTCAAGACCATATCAATGGCCAATTCCTCATCGAATTGAATGTTGAGCTTATGGTATTTCTCCATAATGTCCTTGTTCATCTCAAAGGGCCAGTAGTCCTCATAGTACCTCTGCAGTTCTGGGGACATGGTTGCGACCATGATGCATGCCACTTTGGTGGCATCGTCATAGTGCTTCTTATAGGCAGCATATTCTTCAGGAGTAGCTTTAGATTCATCAATTTTTTTGAGCTCTCTTTCAAGGACATATTCTTTGTCCTCAAAACGAAGAGCCATCTTGATGTTGCGCATCCAATCGTTATAGTTAGAGCCATCCACGACTTTGGAGCAAATGTTGAGGAAAGAGAAGTTGTAGTGTTTCCAGGAGTAGACATCTGAAAAGAAAGAAAGTTTTAGTTAGTTTTCAAGATACCTCAATATAATAACCCAAAGATACAATATTAAGGTTAGGATCCAACTATGAAGATTCACAACTTAGAAATGGGATGCCGAGATCCAAGTGTAAATTTCATAAAGGTAGGTGAATGACGATTCACCAATTCCACCATTAGACGAAATAAACAAAGTGAAATTCCTAATTCTTTTGAGATACATTGAAACTATTCAATGACATGTTTTAATTTCAGATTATGCTCTTCTATTTGTGACTGGGATGCCGAGGATCACAAACAAGATGTGAATAACCATGCAAATGTGCTTGGTAACCTCATTGTCTTTATCATTAACTATTGATGTGCTGGTAAACCACACACGCTCCATCAAAATGAAAATTATGAGATACCCATTACTACTCTTTATTAGTGCCTTTTAGTGTGCTGGTTAACCACACACGCTCCACTAACGACCAATAAAGCATAATGTGCAATTTCATGGATTAGCATACTTTTCACATTTTTCCTAAAGTAACTAGAGTTGGGATTTCTGAAAAACAATGTTCTAGTACTTTCTTTAATAATATTATACTTTTAATGAGATGTAGTTGTCCTATCAAACCCGTTCTGCTAACGACCCTCCACTAATCAAGGAAGCGGTGGGTGAGAGTGGACACCCATTCAACTACCATTTTATAGGCAGTTTCCTTATACCCCCCTTATAGACTAGCTTCGTGAATGAGACATACTAGCGATTTGACTGACCATATTCTTATAAATATATAATATTAAACTTTTAATTATAATACATATATAAGGTGTGTTTTAAACTTTTTAAAACTTTGAGGTTTATATGTAAATTTCGAAAATTAAGCCATTAATTTTAAATTTAAAATAAACCAAATAACTAGATTTAATATTTATCTATTAATTAACTTTTAATTAATTTATTAAATCTTGTAAGGATTATCTAATTAAATTAAACAATTAATTTAATCCTAATCCATACCCCTTCAAGATTTCGAAAATATGGGGATAGGATAATTTCCTTATTTTTCTCAATTATCCAATAAGGCAACTATTATCCAAAACAAAGAAACCCTAAAAGGGAGTAGCATATTTAAAAATTTTAAGGGAGGAGGGAAGGGTTTCCAAAACCCTAACCCTAATTTCGATTAGGGTTCATGGAGGCTAGGGTTTTTCGAAAACCCTTTGAACCAAAATCCTAAAATCGAAAATTTTGGCCTTTAGGGTTTAATGGCTATAAACCCTAATTTGCAATTCAACTATTATAGCAATTCAATTCAAAACAAACAACGGCTCTGATACCACTGATGGGTTTTGGGTAAAACAAATAAACTAGAAAACAATTCCTAAGTTCACATGCAACCTACTTTGGATCTATGTTTTAACTATTGAACATATAACTTTGAATTGCAAAACAAGAGCCCTAAGGAGAGAGGCTATTTTCGAAATAACTAATTAGGGTTTAAGAGTTACATACCTTTCAATTGTTATAGCAAACATTTGACAATCCTCTTGATCTTGATCTTCTTGGAAGCTTAGCACCACAAATGTAATGCCTCTAATGGAATCACACCCAAGAGCTAGCAAGAAGGAAACTTATAAGGAGAGAGGGTAGGGTATGAAAAAATCGGCCTAGGGTTTCTTCCAAGGTAGGAGTGGCCGATTTTAGGAGCTGGGAGGCTCCTTATATAGTTGAGGGATCTAGGGTTTAGGGAAAACCCTAATACTCCTTTGCTTGGGGCCTAAGCTAATCCAAAGGCCTTATCCAAAGCCCCTTGGACGAAATCCTTAGGGTTTCCCCTATACATTTCGTTCACCTCCTTCCAAGGAGGTTCTGGAGCCTTCCACTCAACTATCTGATAATTGCAAACTAGTCCCTGCACTTTATAATTAATACTTTTAACCCCAAAATTAATTATGGTTAATTTTTGGCTAACTATTAATTAAAAATAATGATTTCTAGTTAATATATTAATCTTTTAACATATTAATAAATCATTTATATTAATTTATTAATCTTATAAATTAATATCTCTCCTTTCATAATTTCCTTGTCCAGTTGCTAGGTTGAGGGCAACCCAAAAGGACTGTGCTGATATCAATTCAAGTACATACTAATTATAGTTATGGGCTTAGACACCTAATCCAATAATAAACTGAGTGGGTCAGGTTGGGAAACCTGGTGAGTACATAGGGGTTTTAACCCACAATAATAAAGTTATTATGTTTCATCATCAAAAAATTAACCCAATTACCCATCCCCATTATCTTCTTTATTCTTAAGGATCTACCCTAAGAATCATCTATCATTCACTCATTCATTCGTAAGGATTGTCCTAAGGAATAGGCACAGAGTTCATCGTTGCCAATGGCACAGCTGCCAGTGTTATCTTATTAGGTACACCTGCCAATATTATCATTTAGGCGCAGCTGCCATGATTATGATGTTCTCTATTATGCACAGGTGGTGATATTATACTTTAGGCGCAACTGCCAGGATTATGATGTTATCTATTAGGTGCAACTGTCAATATTATCATTTAGGCGCAGCTGCCAGGATTATGATGTTCTCTATTAGGTGCAACTGTCGATACTATCCTTTAGGCGCAGCTGCTAGGATGTTTAGAGTACATTGTAGTTCAAAAACATCTACAGGTTCTGGCGCAACTGCCAATGTTCATCTATAGGGCATTAAGTCAATAGCTGCCAATGTTCATCTATATCAGCTTTCATCTCTCATCATTCATCTACCCATGTTTTACCCAACATATTTGTAGAAATAAAATACATATACAGTTTAAATCATTTAAAACATGTATAAATTGTTCATCCAACATAGATATCAAGAACACAGATAATATGCACACATAGCACGTAATTTATATTAAATATTTCATATCTATGTGTATGATGAAAGTAACTATGCACTCACTTTTTAAAGTGACGATTCCAACTTGGACAACGCTTCGCTTCTCAATAATATAATTTCCTTCGACGAAACCTACTATTATTACCACTAGATTTTAGTCTAATATTTATCGCGACTATTTACGAGCGATATTGTTTTATAAGTGTTAAACAGTACTTTCAACCACTATGTACAGACAGGGGCCAGACATGAAACACGGAAGGGAATGACCATTTTGGCATTATAGCACTTTTGAAATCCAACAACATTATGTGGCCCTTCAAACCAGATTCCCCGTACCGCCCGTAGTTAAAAGATATTATAATAACACTTTATTTATTATATTTTATAATATATATATGTATATATATATATATATATATATATATATATATATATATATATATATATATATATATATATATATATATATATATATATATATATTGTTTATAAGTTCATAATAACAATAATAAATTTAAACCTAAGCTATACTTAAAGTAGGGTAAGCATAACTCACTTACCGGGAGGTTTGGCTAAGAACCTGGCTCTACGGGGGTAGTACTTCCGAGCCGAAAGCTCTTTTTCTCGGAGCCTTATGGTGCTCCGGGGCTTTCCTATTGCACTTAAAAATTACTAGGGCTTTGGGAGGGTTTTATAGAGAGGTTAGAGAGAGAGAAATAGAGAATGGTTATGGTGTGAAGAATGAAGGAAACCCTCGCACCCTTTATATAGGGGTCAGTCCTCGGTTACGTTGGGCGTTCCCTCGCAGGTACGTTGGGCGTTCCTCGGTGCGCAGGGCGTACAAGCATACATTGCGCATAGGAGGGGCATGTGTCAACTTTCGGATGGGGTGACGTGGATGATCCAGAGCCAAGATTTTTTAGAACACGGGAGGTAGGGCTTCTTTGTGCGGGGCGTACACCTATACGTTCGCAACAGCCCATCCCGACTTCTAAATTTTGTAACTTTCGCATACGAGCTCCGTTTTCAACATTCTTTATATCCACGCGTAGGTGGAGACCTACTCTACAACTTTCGTTTAGACTCCGTTGGCTAATTTTGAAATTAATTTTAAAGTTACATGTTAACAGGCCTGGACAGGTAAAGTCCATTAAAAATTCATAACATTGTCATCTGACGTCCGTTTTCATCTGTCTTTTTATTGTTGAGCTGCTATTAACGAGATCTTCGATTCTTATTTAGATTGTGTCGGCTAAAAATCGGTCGATCTAAGATTCGAATTCCGGACTGCATATTGTTATGTCAAATCTTAGAAAAATCATAACTTCCTCATACGACGTCATATTTGGGCGTTCGTTTTATGCACTCTCTCGGTTTAACGTATAATATGACTTTTGTTTAGATTGCTAAGGCTAAAAAGTAATTTATCAAAAATTCACTTTTTACGTTACGCGGTGCCGTGCCAGTGTGGCCGTAAAACTTCGACGGGTCATAACTTCTTCGTTATAACTCGGATTTCAGCATTCTTTATATGTACGGAACCCTTGTGACATATAATTTAACTTGGTCATCATTATTTATTCTAAATAATCTTCTATAAAAAAGTAATTTTTGACGCTTATTGTCTCTAAATTGACTAGCCCGAATCTGCGGGCGTTACAAAACATACCTGGCCAGGACGAGAAGCTAGTAGGAGGAGATTTCACGTATGGGCCGTTACCAGGACCACTGTCATGGAAGTTCTTGCAAAAGAACCCTACTACCAGACAAGAATTAAAAGAAAGGGTAGAACGATACATGAGGCATGAGGAAGGCATAGGAAGTAATGAAGCCTACATGCGTGCAACAATAGCAAATTTTGAGAGAAAAAATTGAACAAACGTTAGTACAAGATAATAAGTTGCGGAATAAGTTAATCTCGAGGATCTAGTTAGCTCAACAATAATCAGTTAAGAGAGTTAGAAGTTAGATGCAGAAATGTAAAGGAAATATAAATGACAACAAGTTATATCAAGTAAACACCACGTTGATTCATAACAAGGTTTGAATTCAAACACAAGTTAGTAAATGTGATCAACTTAAGATGAAGAGGGACTCGGTATATCAGCTAAGATAATAGAGATAGAGATGAACGATCTTTGTATTTCAACAATAGTTCTAAAAGTCGGTAATGGTACAAGAAGAGTGATGCTCTATTTATAGAGTCCCGAAAAGTTACATTGAGAAATAAACAAATACTAAACTACTGACTATAGTGACCATGAAAGCTTTACTGGATAATACAAGGTAAACACGCTAATTCAGTAAAGTAACATAGAAGTCTTCATGCATCATTCATCTCTAGGGTAGGTCTTCAGGTCTTCGGTTCACAAAATATAAGATCAATCTCCGGTAGTTATTTTCTCTATGGTATCATCAACAATCCAGGTCTGCAGTTCCTTAGCTAAAGACGGTCACATTTTGTTTCAACAATTTCCCCTAAAGTGACCTCTTAGCTATTTTCTTCACTTGTTCAACTTAAGGAACCAAATTATAATCCACAAAAACTTTCTTACTTCAAACAACCACTGGATTCTTCGTGATATCTCGAAATTGACTTCATCTGTAGTGCTTCGATCTTTGCACTAAAGTCATAGTGATATCCAGTTGCTTCTTGGCCAGTCGATGGATTACGTTTACCGGAATAAAGTACTTGGGACCATCTTGAGCTTTCTTGAACACAACCCCTAGCTCAAGATAAATTGTTGCACCAAGTGATATGCCTTGGAATCCTTCTGGGAAGTTTGGCACAGGCTCAAAGTCAAGGACTGGATGTATTTCAGCATCAATCTTTCCAAAGTCGCATACCAATGCCTTGAGGAATTCACAAGCTCTTTCACAAGTAACCTTCATCTTTGGATATTTTCAGCCTTAAGCTGAAACACCCTAGCTATCAAGAATATTTCTTCTGGGTTCATGCATACGAAATCCGCTTGAGTCTGATGTATTCATCTCCTCTTTTGGTCAAGGTGTATTGGTAAAATTTTGTTTTCGTGAATTTTCTCACTTTATAGTTTTTTACCCCGTCTGGTCTATCATTAGACCAGATTTTCTCAAATTCAGAACCATGCTTAGCATGAAAGAGGTTCAAGCGTTCAAACTCCGTGGGGAGTCTTTGATCATCCAAAAGGCTGAGATCAAACAGTTGGAAGACTAGAAAAAACTTGGACTTTGGGGAGATGGGTATATCCCAGTAACCATCTGATGGTGGTTCAGCATAAGTGATGATTGGTCGATAATCATCATCAAGTAGTCTGCGGGTAGGATTTACCCAGGAGTTGATTAACGAATCATCCATCATCGTGTCGAATCCATGAGCTCTCTAAATGTTTTCTGCATACTTGGCAGCGCTCCAGTCATGTTTCTTTTGAGCAGTGGTCGAGAGTCGTTAGAATGGTCAGAAGACATTTCTGGTGCTAAGTTTTTGAAATGAGGAGGAGTTTGTTGTGGAGAGTCTTGAGAGCTTGACTTTTGTGGAGTCTTTGATGAAGACCGAGGAGTTGGATTCTTTGGATAAGACCATGGAGTTGGTTCCTTGTTGAACTCTACGGTAGGACGTTGATCCCGTGGAGGAGTTTGAGACTGATGAACTGAGGGAGTCTTGGATTTTGAAGGTTCTTGATCTCTTCTTGGATTGCTTTCACTTCCCCCTTTTGAGGAAACAGGCTCCTACTGCTCCTCAAACCATTGTTTCAACCCTTCAATTTTCTGAAACGTCTCATTGAACTGGGTTTTCATTTGTTCACGGACTTGTTGGTTGTTTGGGATCTCCTTGTTGAAGAGAAGTTGATAAATATCCTTGGTAAGGTGGAGGATTTGATCAACACTCTGGTTGGTCATGAGTGATCTTCTTAACCTATTGATGGTGTTTTGGAGAACTACAAGTCCTGCTTCATATGCGGTGTGGGATTCTTCAACAAGCTACTTGGAGTGACTTTCTTGTTGTTCAAGAGTTTGTTTGAAATCATTTTTCAGTCCAGTTACCTCCTTGATGAGTTTTTCAGCTATGGACAAGATCTCCTTGTGATCTACGGTTCTTTGATTATGAAGATCCTTGATTCCCATTTCAATTCTGAGAAGGACTCTTTGAGCATTCATCCGTTCTCTTGTCTCTAGAACTTCAACATGATCAGCAAGCGACTGCGGTGTAGGAGTTTCAGTATTCTGTGGTGCTTGAGTGAATATCGCAGCCAATATTTGATCAACTTTGGCTTGGGGGCTGAGCAATTCTTTCCTTGAAACTGATATCTTTTTCTTCTTCTTTTGCTTTGGATTTGAGGTGGAGTTTTGAGATCCACTCGATTATTCATCATCAAATCACCATTATGAAATCGTCTGAGGGAAGGGGATGTTGAATATCCTCATAGTTGTCATCATCAAGTCCAAACATGGGAGCTGAACTTAATTCAATTGTTGTTCCGTCGTCATTTGAATCATGATCTTCATCATTGGGAGGAGGTTTGGAAGTGCCAACAATAACAGTTGCCTCCATGGTAGACATCCATTGTTGAATGGAAAGAATGTCGTGAACCGTTATGGAAGTGGCCCGATATTTTTCCACAAGTTGAATGGCTTCCTCCTTATGTTGTTATTGTTGCACCTGTTGAGCCTTTCGTGCCTACAGGTCCCTTTTAAATGCTTCGAAGCTTCCTTGTTCTCCTTGACCTAAAGCCAAGTGTGGCCTCTGCACTGTTCTGGAAAGGGCTGAGAAAGAAATGCCATGCGGAGCAACATGTGTATCTAGTTTTTGTGTGACTTGAAGGAAAATGGATCGCAACTCCTGAGGTTCAAATACGTGCAACTGTGATGTCCTGGAGACCTTAGGGCGACTCGTAACAATTGGATCCACTTGGGTTCCAATTGGGGGTCTGTCTCTATCATGTGATGAAAGATATACACTTTCTGTATCTAAGTGGTGAGTTTGGGTTTTTGAGGTCTGCGGTGACTCGAACGGCTATAGGAGTCTATTGAGAGACTTTGGTATGTGTCGTGTTTCGCATTTGGCTAGAACTTAGGTTTAGCTTCAGTTTCTTTCTTCTAAACACGTCTTGGGATTCTGAAGTCTCATCTTAGTGTTTATCAAGAAGATTAATAGGTATGTCATGAACCAGAGCAGTAGAAGTAGGCTCTGCGGTTTTAGCTTTTCTTTTCTTTGAGAGAACAACTCCCTTTTTGCAATGTTCTTTGGTGTTTTCCTTTTGACAGAAAGAGATTTAACTCTTTTGGGTTTTGGTTGAGGATCTTGGTCTGCGCTAGTCTGTTGGTCCTGTGCTGCGATGAGCTGACTGGGTCTTGGCGGGGAAGAGTGATATGGGACAATATTACTTGTAGCCATTATATGGTCAGCCACCTATATGGTAGTGAGTCTAATGGACTCAAGAATGTACATAGGCAAACGCCTAATGGGTCCAAAAATGGTTTGATCTTTGGAAGCAGTATACTTTTTGAGATCGCTGGCTGAGAACAGGTTGGTGTTGTTGCCCATGCTAACTTTAGCTTCTTTGTGAAGATCGAATAGATACGGTAACTAGAACCTTGCAAATGTGAGTTCTGTCATCCCTTCTCTTGGTGCATCCTTGGAGATGTATTGCAAGAAGTCGTCCCAAATGATTTACCCGAAATTGACTGTGTTTCCAGTGAAAATACTCCAAATTATTTCCAGTAGCTTGATCCCCATGTTGTCTGTCCCTCCTATTTTGCATGAGAGACACCTGATCACGAAATGGCAAACAAACTGCCAAATATGAGGCGATTGATTTTTCTTGAATTCGCCAACGCCTTTGAGCTTCTTCTGATATCCCATTTGATATAGAGTAGTGAACACATCTATTGGGCTTGGAGAACAGAATTTTATCGATAAAGGAACCCAAAGGTTGATTGCAGAAAGGAACTTTTCCTTGGTGAGAACCACCAAGGAATCATCAACGAGATTCATATGAACTTCTTGAGGATTGTTTCTAGGTCTGAATGTTGAGAAAGCACATTTGAAAAGAACCGCCATTGGAACTGCTTTAGTAAATGCGTCGAATGCATCAAAAAAGGGGTGAGTTAGAAGGAACCTGATCATTAGTTTAATGGCTTCGTTGTATGACATATGATCTTCAAAGATTCCTCTGTAATTGTTGGGAGCAATAGAAGGAGAGAAGTCTTTGATTGTGGATTCGGACCTCTTTGTACGAGCTGAGCCTGAAGCTTTTGATTGCTTCTTTAAGATGTCTGACTTCACCATTGTTGCAGAAAAAAGGTTTGAAGAAGTTGCAGAAAGCTTTTTAGCAAGAAGGTGAAGAAGATGAAGGTGTTCGTCGAGAGAGTTTAGATAGCATAAAAGCTATCTTAGGAAGAATTGGGGGTTTTTATACCTCCGGATTTCAAAAGTTATTGATATCACTTTAATTACAGTTGTTAAAGCCAAAAACCCTTGGGTTTTTACCATTATCAGTTGAAATCAAATAAACGAAAAAGAAAAGTTTTATTTCGGAAAAGGTGGAACATTAAATGCATTGTACACCCATAATCGCATGTCGGGTAAACGTGGGGTGTGACATGATTTCATCCGTTGTAAAAATGGGGAAGTGGAACGAATAAGACCCCAAACGGCCGTGTTACATGAATGGATGAGAAAAAGATTTCTTCAAAAGATTGCGTTTATGGAAAATCGATTTATTTGTTTTTTATCCGAAAATAGGCCTGAGTGAGGAAAGTCATTTGAAAAAGATTGAAATATCATGTGCGAAAAAACGAATGTTTTGAGGAATGATTTTTATTAAAGTCCATTAAGTAGCACATAATATCATTTAAGGGGTTTTATGAAGTGATGACTGCAGGGTCATTTATTTGTATCTGCGGTAGCAGTGAATGCGTCTGCGGTAGCTGACAGATAAACTAGATCATGAAGATTAGAAATAAAAGAAATAAGGTGACCTGCAAAGTATATAGAACATACGTGAATTCAGTGTACAATACGTAATGAAGGGAAAATACGTAGTATATACTTCCTTAGTTATTCTAGAAATAGACTGCAGTGGATGAAGTGTTTCAAGAGTTTGTTTTCAAAAGAAAAGAAGCAATTCATTCACAACCGAAGACCTAGAGGTGTCTGCGGTGCCTATCCTTTCAAGAAAAACTATGGGTTAGGGTTCATCATCCCTAACATTTCCAAAAATCCATTTAACTTTGTGGAGTCGAGTGCCTTGATGAAAACGTCAGCTATTTCTTCATGGGTTGGTACAAAAATAGGTTCGATGTTACCTTTGAGGATGTGATTTTTGGTGAAATGGTACCGGAGTTCTATGTGTTTCGTCTTCGAGTGATGAATATGATTATGAGAAATTGTTGAGTCTAATTGTGTTGCGTCTTGGGCTTATGTTTTGTATCCGGATTGGGCCTGTCCATCCGTGATTATCTAGTAGGGTTATACTATAAATATGCATGCATGGATGCGTTAGGAGATTAACGTTGTTGATTATTACTTTTATTGTTTTTGTAACCCTAAACACCTCTACAGTCGAAGTTCTTAATCGAGCTCTTCTGAGGTGTTGAAGTTTTAATCATACGACACATTCAAAGCCATTCTCGTGTTCATGATTACTTTGTCTGCATAGAATCTAACGATCCTAATTGAACTTTGTTCTAACAATTGGTATCAGAGCAGGAGACTGTGTGATCAATACACATTCATTCTGTATTCAGAATTCTTTAGGGTTTCCGCTTTTATCGTATAAATAGAAGCCGTCTTCTTCATATCGACGGCAACTCTGTTTCAGATAAAACCCTAATCTCAGGTTTACAGGTTTGATTCTAGCAACTCACCATGTCTCACGAAGATTCGCAAACAAATCCCATCAACATCTCAAACAGCATTGGATCTACAACCAGGATACCCATTCTCTACACTCAAGACTATGAAGTATGGGTGCATCACTTTGAAGACTACGTGGTTGGATCTGAAGATAATGGCTATCTCATCTGGGAAGCTATCACACTTGGGCCGTTTGTTCATTCAGGAACGAACACGATAGTTAAGTCCCAAAAGGAATATAACAAGCTGGTGGCGGATGTAGAGAAGATGCCACAGGATGAGAAAGACAAGTTGCTGTCTAACGTGAAGGGCATGAGAATGATCAGATTCGCCTTGCAATCTGACACTTTTTGGTTGGTTGGTTCATGCACGACGGCCAAAGAAATCTGGGATAGGTTGAAAGAACTTTATTCGACTGATGAAGATTTGGAACACTCCATTCAAACCTTGCTGCTGTCAGAATTTGGAGTTTTCGAACAGAAACCAGAAGAAAAACTCATACAAACTTTCGATCGGTTCAATCATCTCCTAAGTAAGATGATCAAGCATGGAATAGAAAGAAAGTTGATCGAGTAGAAGGTGACCTTTATGAACGGTCTGAGACCAGAATGGATGGCTGTGGTTTCAACCATGAAAGCGCATGAACAGTTTAAATCCTACTCACTAGCGAAACTTGTGGGAATACTTAAGTCCCATAAGAGTGTTGTATCCAAAGAAGCAAAGGTAGTTTCTGGTGTGGGATCGCTAGCCCTTGTCTCAAAAGGAAAAAGCATTGCAGAAGAAGAAGAAGAGTCTGATATGTCTGAGTGTGATCTTACAAGCGAAGAGTATGCTATGATGGTCACCAATCCAAAGAAGTTTGCTCGAAGAAAATTTCCTGTCAACAAGAACCGAAACTAGCAAGGAAGTTACAGTTCTGAGAAGGTGAAGGATGAAGCGAAAATCTCTTCTCAAAAGGATGAAGACAAGAAGGAGAGCAAGCTTGCATGAGACTCTGGGTTCGACTGCAATTACTGTCACGGCAAGAACCACTTTGCCAAAGATTGCATGCTAAGGAAAATGGCTGAGAAAAGAGATGGTGAAGATGATGAGGCGTACTATATGCACAAGTTGGAAGAGATCAAGAAAAAGAAGGCGACTAATAGTTCTATGAATGCCTTAATTGTGCAGGAGAATGCAGATAAAGATGAGTTCGGTGGCGTTGAAGTTTGGTCAACCGATTCTGAAGATGAAGAGGTGAGAAAGCCCACTCATGGAAAGGCTTATGTGGCAAAGGAAGTAGGTTCGGCTGGAAGGTGTTTAATTGTCACAACTAGTTCATCAACCGAAAGTGCAAGTGAGGAACCGAACCTGACTGAGGACAAGTGTTTTGCAGCCAAGCCTGTGAGTGAGAAGATCAACGACTGCGATCGGCTGATCAAAAAAGTATAATCCATCCTTGAATCACTTAAAGTTCCAACAAAAGATTATGAAGAAGTTTTAAAAGAATTAAAATTTAAATTTTCTAACTTAAGTGGTAGTCTCATGCAAACTCGCTTAGCGAATTCTAACCTAACTGTCCAACTCAGCAGGGTATCTTCAAAAAGTAAGGAGAGAAGGATGTGGATTGAGCTGAAGGAGGCGGAATTAAATAGAGCTAGGGATGAAAGTATTTATTTGCAAAGAGACAACTTAAAGTTTTTAAAACAAAGGAATGTTTTTTGTTTAATTGCTAAGCATCTATACTCTAATATTGCTCAATTGCATTTAAGTTGTGAGATAGGAAAGAAAATTCATAAGATGATTTTACCCTTCCTTGAATTTAGGGAGGATGAGGTCATAGCAGAATGTGAATCAGTAGTATCATTAGAAGAGACATCCATGTCTTACAAAATTGGACTGGACAAGATAGAAACCTTCATTGATTCTAAGGAACACAAATGCATGCTCAAAAATATTTTAGATGTAAATGATAGGTTAAAAATTAAGTCAGACACTATTCAATCTTTTGACTTGTCTAATGCTAAATTAACTTCAGAAAATAAAATGAACTTAGAAAAAACGTCTGAATTTGATGAGAAAAGTGAGATGAGTGAAATCTCAGTAGAAGACGAAGTTGATTGCTCTGAGTTCATGAAGAGTGAAACCGAGAATGAGAAACCCCTCATATCAGAAAATTCGGTTGAGTTCGCTCGCTTGTCAAAAGACAAGACACAGATTCTCAAGGAAAAAGCTATGGTCTATCAAAAAGTTCAAACTGTGCCGAATCAGGTATATGCAGTTACAGGGGTCACTGCTAAACAAACGGCAGAATTAAAAGTCTTGGTCGACAAAGACAATGCTGATGGATGCGACGATTACTTCTGGTCTGCCCCTATTGACAATGCATACGAAACCGTAGGCTTATCTGAGCAGACTTCATGGAGGGTTAAAGGAAGATATGTTGCTGAACCCATCAACAAACCCTCAAGTTTCGACAAACCAAGCACAAGTGGAACTAAAGAAATCCCTGAAGAACCGATGACAGAACCAACTGTTCCAACAAATACAACCGAAAGTCAAAAGGAAAAGCCAAAGGCTAGCTTCAATATCCACAAATCACAGAAGGAGTTAGCTGAACAGAAGCGCTTAAGAAATCAAAGATACGCAAAGAATCTGAATGAAAGAAAACGTCACTAGGAATCTCAAAATCCCAACTACGTACTTCCTAAGAAAGAATCAACGAATAAAGGAAAGGAAAAACTGAAAGGAAAAGAAAACTTCAGCCCAAATTCCTACTATTCCAAATCTCAGAACCGAACATCTACTTTCGGTTCCCAAACTAGCGTACCGAACCGAAAGACAAGTTTCGGTCCCCACATGGGCTCTCAGAACCGAAAGTCAAGTTTCGGTCCCAAGTCTAGTTTCGATCCTTCTAACTCCCATAGCAAAACAAATTCAGTGAAGGACATCAAAGGAAAGGGAAAGCTCAAATCAAAATCTGAGTTCCAAAATAAGAAAAAGTCAGCTAACCCACGAATTCAAAAGAAAATTCCTAAACCATCTTACAACACACCAACTTATACACCAAAATTTAAACAAGATAAAACTAAAATCAAGGTGTATACCACTAAAAGAAAAAATCAAACCACTCTAGTAAAAAGAACATATTTGGTTGATATTTCCACTGTAATTCCTTTTTCTGTGAAAAACTCACCAGGACCCAAGAAACTTTGGGTCCCTAAATCTGCTTGAATTTGCAGGAAATGAGTGACGAGCAGTTCGATGATGAATGGTATATAGACAGTGGCTGCTCGCGTCACATGACAGGAAGAAAGGACGAACTGAGGGAGTTTCGGTCCCTAAAAGATGGTGGGTGTGTAAAGTATGGAAATAACTCCTATGGAACAATCAAGGGATATGGTATGATAACCAATGGAGATTTCTCGATTCGAAAAGTGGCGTATGTGGAAGGAATGCAGCATAACCTCATCAGTGTGTCACAATTAGTTGTGGGAACAGGCCTGAAAGTATCATTTGATGATGAGGGCTCTAAAATAATTGAAAGGCAATCGAAAAAGGTTCTGCTAAAGTCTGAACGCAAGGGAGAGATGTATCCTTTAAATCTCAACCCAATACGAGGAAAACCAGCAATATGTCTGCTGTCAAAGGCGAACACTGATGAAAGCTGGTTATGGCATCGACGTCTATCACACCTGAACTTCAAAGACATTAATAAGTTGGTTCTTGGTGATCACGTTCGAGGACTCCCTCTTCTCAACTTTGACAAGGAACATCTGTGTGCAGCGTGTGAGATGGGCAAACAAAGCAGAAAGAGCCACCCTACACGAATCAATACAAAGATAGTTGAAGCTCTTGAACTATTGCACATTGACTTATGTGGACCTTCGGCTATCGAGAGCATCGGTGGGAGTAAGTACATTCTTGTTATTGTAGATGATTTTTCGCGCTTTCTTTCTTAAGCAGAAATCAGATGCAACTCCCAAGTTAAAGACATTTATCAAGCAAGTGGAAGTGCAGTTGAGAAAGACGGTGAGGAATATCAGAAGTGACAACGGTCTGGAATTCAAGAATAACAATTTTGAGGACTTTCTGGCTGACAAGGGGATAACTCACAATTTTTCGGCCCCTTATACACCACAACAGAATGGGATTGTTGAAAGACGAAACCGTTCTTTATGTGAGGCAGCCAGAACCATGCTCAGTTTCGCTTCACTTCCGTTATACTTCTGGGCTGATGCAGTTGCAACCACGTGCTATACTCAGAATCGGTCCTTGCTCAACAAAAGATTTTCAATCACTCCATATGAGATCTTAAACAATCGAAAGACAAATGTCAAATTTTTCCACATATCTGGTTCAAGGTGCTTTATTTTCAATTCTAAAGAGAACCAAAATAAGTTTGACGTCAAAGTCGATGAGGGAATCTTTCTGGGTTATTCGCTAACATCAAAAGCATCCAGAGTGTTGAACAAACGCTCCAAACGAATTGAAGAAACATATTATGTAACCTTTGACGATCATTACATGAAGAAAGTTCAAAGGAGCGAAAGTGATTTAGGGGAAATTTTTCCTGCATCAGGACAAGTCTCGGTTCCCATATCCAACTTGTTCGAGGAGTACATTCGGTTATTTGATGAACCATAGAAACCAGTACACTCAGAAGCGAAAGCGGCAGATAACAAAATCGATAATCTCAAAAAGATCATAGATGAAGCTGCCAAAGAAATACAAAATGAACCTCCTAAACCGACAGGTGGTCAACCCTCCACTGACTCTCCAAACAAAGGCTCATCGTTCAAGGGGGAGAGTTCATCTGCACCAAAGACAACCAAAGCATCTTTCGAGGGGGAGAATCCAATTCCGTCCCCAACTCATAAAGGTCCAGGCGAGGGGGAACATACTGCTCCGAACCCACCCAATAGTAGTTCAATCGAGGGGGAGAATCCAACTCCCACAGAGGATGCAAACTCTGATGCTGCCACAGATCACACTTCGCCAGTCGAGGGGGAGAAAGAGAATGCAACTGACGAAGGCGAGGGTGATCAATCAGAATTTGAAGAGGAAGTGAATGCTGAATTGGATCCAGCATATGACCCAAATTATCCTCCATTAGTGAAATGGACCAAGGACCATCCCAAAGCTCAAATTATTGGTGAATCATCGGAGAAAGTTCTCACTCGTTCATAGTTGAAAGCGAAACAAACTGCATTATTCTCTAAAGTTGAATTATGTATGTTTAATTCGTTTATCTCCAAGGTCGAGCTAAAAACAGTTAATGTTGCACTTGATCATTCTGATTGGGTTCAAGCAATGCAAGATGAGCTCCATGAGTTTGAACGCAACCGAGTTTGGAGGCTGATTCCCACACCAAAGGATGCTTCAGTGGTCGGCTTAAAATGGGTCTTCAGAAATAAATTAGATAAGGAGGGGAATGTCATTCGCAACAAGGCTCGGTTGGTGGTGAAAGGATATTGCCAAGAGGAAGGGATAGATTATGAGGAAACCTTCGCTCCAGTAGCTAGGTTGGAATCAGTTAGAATCTTCTTGGCATATGCTGCTCATAAAAACTTCGAAGTTTTCCAAATGGATGTCAAATACGCTTTCTTGAATGGAGACCTAGAAGAAACAGTGTATGTCGAGCAACCTCCCGGGTTCGTGAATGAGAAATTCCCTGATCATTGCTATGTGTTGGATAAAGTGGTATATGGTTTGAAGCAAGCACCAAGAGCCTGGTATGAAACTTTAACTCGCTTTTCGAAAATGTCGAAATTTAAGCAAGGTTCGGTTGACCCAACCTTCTTCCGAAAGAAGTTGATGGAGACTAAGTTTGAAATGAGCGCAATGGGTTCGATTAATTTTTTCCTTGGTTTGAACATTAGACAGGGACCAGAAGGTATCTTTATCAACCAGGAGTAGTACACAAAGACCCTGCTAACAAAATTTGGCATGAAAGGAGACTCAAAAGTGAAGGTTCCTATGGCTTTTGGCACTAAGTTAACACCCTCTCTGGAAAAACCTGCTGTTGACATAACACTATATCGACAAATGATAGGGTCCCTCATGTATCTAACAGCTAGTAGACCGGACATTATGTTTTCTGTTTGTTATTGTGCCAGGTTTCAAGCTAATCCAAGAGAACCTCACATGGTGGCGGTGAAAAATATTTTCCGTTACCTGAAACGAACCTCATCTCTCGGTCTCTGGTATCCTGCTAGATCTGGATTCTTCATTCAAGCCTTTTCTGATGCTGATCTTGGACGATGTGGTCTGGACCGAAAGAGCACTACAGGTGGATGCCAATTTCTTGACGAAAAACTGGTTAGCTGGCAGTCCAAGAAACAAACCTGTGTGTCACTGTTGAGTCCATTTGTGTTGCATCTTGGACTTTAAGTTTTGTATCCGGATTGGGCCTGTCCATCCGTGATTATCTAGATTAGTTCCGTGATTATCTAGATTAGTTAATAGGGTTTTACTATAAATATGCATGCATGTATGCGTATTAAAGAGTCGATCGTTACGTTTATTATTGTAACCCTAAACACCTCTACAGTCGAAGTTCTTCATCGAGCTCTTTTGAGGTGTTGAAGTGTTAATCATACGACATATTCAGTGCCATTCTTGTGTTCTTTGTTACATTCTTAATCATTAGCTTGCATAGAATCATACGATCCTAAGAGAACTTAGTTCTAACAATTGGTATCAGAGCAGGAGACTGTGTGATCAATACACATTCCTTCTGTATTCAGAATACTTTAGGGTTTCCGTTTTGATCGTACAAATAGAAGTCGTCTTCTTCATATCGACGGCTACTCTGTTTTAGATAAAACCCTAATCTCTAGTTTACAGGTTTGATTCTAGCCGCCCACCATGTCTCACAAAGATTCACAAACGAACCCAATCAACATCTCAAACAGCATTGGATCCACGACCAGAATACCCATTCTTTACACTCAAGACTACGAAGTATGGGCTCATCACTTCGAAGACTACGTGGTTGGATCTGAAGATAATGGCTATCTTATCTGGGAAGCAATCACACTTGGGCCATTTGTTCATTCAGCAACAAACACAACTGTCAAGTCCCAAAAGGACTATAACAAGCTGGTGACGGATATAGAGAAGATGCCACAGGATGAGAAAGATAAGCTGCTATGTAATGTGAAGGCTATGAGGATGATCAGATTCGCCTTGCAATCTGACACCTTTCGGTTGGTTGGTTCATGCACAACGGCCAAAGAAATCTGGGATAGGTTGAAAGAACTCTATTCGACTGATGAAGATTTGGAACACTCCATTCAAACTCTGCTGCTGTCAGAATTTGGAGTCTTTGAACAGAAACCTGAAGAGAAGCTCATACAGACTTTTGATGGGTTCAATCATCTTCTGAGTAAGATGGTTAAGCATGGTATAGAGAGGAAGTTAATTGAGCAGAAAGTAACTTTTATGAACGGGCTGAGACCAGAATGGATGGCTGTTGTATCAACTGTGAAAGCATATGAACAGTTCAAATGCTACTCTCTGGCGAAACTGGTGGGAATACTCAAGTCCCATGAAAGTGTGGTAACCAAAGAAGCGAAAGTTGTTTCTGGTATGGCATCTCTGGCTCTTGTCTCAAAAGGCAAAAGTATCCCAGAAGATGAAGAAGAGACTGATATGTCTGAGTGTGATCTGACTAGCGAGGAATATGCTTTGATGATATCCAATCCAAAGAAGTTTGCAAGAAGAAAATTCCCTGTCAACAAGAACCGAAACTGGTAGGGAAGTTACAGCTCTGAGAAGGTGAAAGATGAAGCAAAGAACTCCTCTCAAAAGGATGATGAAAAGAAGGAGAGTAAGCTTGCAGGAAACTCTGGATACGACTGCAATTACTATCACGGCAAGAACCATTTTGCCAAAGATTGCATGTTAAGAAAAATGGCTGAGAAGAGAGAGGGTGAAGATGATGAGGCGTACTATATGCGCAAGTTAGAAGAAGTCAAGAAGAAGAAGGCGACTAACAGCTCAATGAATGCCTTGATTGTACAGGAGAATGCTGGGGAAGATGAGTTCGGTGGCGTAGAAGTGTGGTCAACCGACTCTGAAGATGAAGAGGTTAGAAGGCCCACTCATGGAAAGGCTTTTGTGGCAAAAGAAGAAGGTTCGGCTGGAAGGTGTTTAATTGTCACTGCTGGGCCATCAACCGAAAGTGCAGATAAGGAACCGAACCTGACCGAGAACAAGTGTTTTGCAGCCAAACCAGTGAGTGAGAAGATCAACGACTGCGATCGGCTGATCAAAAAGGTACAATCTATTCTTGAATCTCTTAAAATTCCAAAAACAGATTATGAAGAAGAATTAAATAAATTAAACTTTAAATTTTCTAACCTAAGTAGCAGCCTCATGCAAACTCGCTTAGCGAATTCTAACCTAACTGACCAACTCAGCAGGGTGTCTTCAAAAGGTGAGGAAAGAAGAATGTGGATTGAGCTGAAGGAAGCAGAGTTAGTTAGAGCTAGGGACGAAAGTATTTATTTGCAAAGAGACAATTTAAAGTTTTTAAAACAAAGAAATATTTTTTGTTTAATAGCTAAGCGTTTATATACTAATATTGCTCAATTACATTTAAGTAGTGAAACTAGAAAGAAAATTCATAAAATGATATTTCCCTTTCTTGAATTTAAGAAAGATGAGATCATAGCAGAATGTGAATCAGAAGTGTCCTCTAAAGAGACATCCATGTCTTATAGGGTTGGTCTGGACAAGATAGAATCCTTCATTGATTCTAAGGAACACAAAAGTATGCTAAAAGATATCTTAGATGAAAATGATAGGCTAAAAATTAAATCTGAAACTATTCAAACATTTGATCGTTCAAACGCCAAACTTGTCGATGAAAATAAAATAGACTTAGGTAATACGTCTGAATTTGACGAGGAAAGCGAGATGAGTGTAATCTCAGTAGAGGACGAAGTTGACTGCTCTGAGTTTATGAGGAATGAAACCGAGAATGAAAAACCATTAATATCAGAAAACTCGGTTGAATTCGCTCGTCTGTCAAAAGTCAGAAACAGAAACTCAAGGAAAAGGCCATGGTCTATCAAAAGGTTCAGACTGTGCCAAATCAGGTATACGCAGTTACAGGTGTCACTCCAAAGCAAACTGCAGAGTTAAGGATCTTGGTTGATAAAGACATTGCTGAACCCATCAATACACCCTCCAATTTCGATAAACCAAGCACAAGTGGAACCAAAGAAATCCCTGAGGAACCAATGGAAGAACCGAAAGCTCCAATCAAAACAATGGAAGAACCAAAAGTTCTACTCAAGAGGGTTGAAGAACCGAAAGTTCTAACCAAGAAAGGTGCAGAATCAAAAATGTCTGACAAGACAACCGAAACTCAAAAGGAGAAGCCAAAGGCCAGCTTCAATATCCACAAATCTCAGAGGGAGCATGCTGAGCAGAAACGCTTGAGAAATCAAAGATATGCTAAGAATCTAAATGAACGAAAAAGGCACTGGAATTCTCAAAACTCCAACTATGAGCCTCCCAAGAAAGGATCAATGGAAAAAGGAAAGAAGAAATTAAAGGAAAATTTCAGTCCAAACTCCTACTATTCCAAGTCCTGTTTTGGTCCTAAACCCAGATTCGGTCCTAAACCAAGTTTCGGTCATAAACCTAGTTTCGGTCCCTCCAAGTCCCAAAGCAAAACAAATTCTTTGAAGGACATGAAAGGAAAGGGAAAGCTAGTACCAAACTCTGAGTTTGGTAATAAGAAATCATCAGCTAACCCTAGAAGTCAAAAGAAAAATCATAAACCATCTAACAACACACCAACCAATGCACCGAACATTAAAGAAGATAAACCTAAAATCAAGGTGTATACAATTAAAAGAAAAGATCAAACCACTTTAGTAAAAAGAACATATTTGGTTGATATTTCTGTTGTAATTCCTTTTTCTGTGAAAGATCACCAGGACCCAAGAAACTTTGGGTTCCTTAATCCGCTTGAATCTGCAGGTAATCAGTGACGAGCAGTTCGATGATGAATGGTACATAGATAGTGGCTGCTCGCATCACATGACAGGGAGGAAGGAAGAGCTAAGGGAGTTTCGGTCCCTGAAAGATGGTGGGTGTGTAAAGTATGGAAACAATTCCTATGGAACAATCAAAGGGTATGGCATGATAACCAATGGCGAATTCTCAATTAGGAAAGTAGCGTATGTAGAAGGATTGCAACACAATCTCATCAGCGTGTCACAATTAGTTGTGGGCACAGGTTTCAAGGTATCATTTGATGATGAGGGGTCTGAGATAATTGAAAAACAATCCAAGAAGGTTCTGCTGAAATCTGAACACAAGGGAGAAATGTACCCTCTGAATCTAAACCCAATTTGAGGTACACCAGCTATTTGTCTGTTGTCAAAGGCAAATACCGATGAAAGCTGGTTATGGCATCGACGCCTCTCGCATCTAAACTTCAAAGACATCAACAAATTGGTGCTTGGTGATCACGTTCGAGGCCTTCCGCTTCTCAAATTCGATAAAGAGCATTTATGTGCTGCATATGAAATGGGCAAACAGAGTAGAAAGAGCCACCCCACACGCATAAATACGAAGATAGTTGAAGCTCTTGAACTATTGCACATTGACTTGTGTGGACCTTCGGCTATTGAGAGCATTGGTGGTAGTAAGTACATTCTAGTTATTGTAGATGATTTTTCACGCTTCACTTGGGTTTTCTTTCTTAAGGAGAAATCAGATGCAACTCCCAAGTTGAAGACATTCATCAAGCAAGTGGAAGTATAGCTAAGGAAGACGGCGAGGAACATCAGAAGTGACAATGGTCTGGAATTCAAGAACAAGGATTTTGAGGACTTTCTGGCTGATAAGGGGATAACTCACAATTTTTCGGCCCCTTATACACCACAGCAGAACGGGATTGTTGAAAGACGAAACCGTTCGTTATGCGTGGCAGCCAGAACCTTGCTTAGTTTCGCTTCCCTACCATTATACTTCTGGGTTGATGCAATTGCCACTGCCTGTTACACTCAGAATCGGTCCTTGCTCAATAAGAGATTCTCATTAACTCCATATGAGATCTTAAACAATAGGAAACCGAATGTTAAATTTTTCCACATTTTCGGTTCAAGATGCTTTATTTTCAATTCAAAGGAGAACCGAAACAAGTTCGATGTCAAAGCCGATGAAGGAATATTTCTGGGTTATTCTCTGTCATCAAAAGCATACACAGTGCTGAATAAAAGCTCCAAAAGGATTGAAGAGACTTATTATGTCACCTTTGATGATAATTATATGAAGAAGATTCAGAGGACTGAAAGTGACCTAGGTGACATATTCCCAGAATCTGGCCAAGTCTCGGTTCTAATATCCAACTTGTTCGAGGAATACATTCAGCTATTTGATGAACCGGGGAAAGCAATTCACTCCGAGGCGAAAGCAGCAAATAACAAAATCGATAATCTCAAAAAGGTCATAGACGAAGCTGCTAAAGAGATGGAAAGTGACCCTAAGGGTGCTACGTCATCGACTGACTCTCCAAACAATAATTCAATGTTCAAGGGGGAGAGCTCGACAGCACCAAAGACAACCCAAGTCTCGGTTGAGGGGGAGAATCCAATTCCCTCCCCAACACATAAAGGTCCGGGTGAAGGGGAAAGTACAGATCCAAAATCAACAAGTAGTAGTTCAATTGAGGGGGAGAAATCAACTTCCACAGGAAATACAAACTCTGATGCTGCCTCAGGTTACACTTCGCCAGTCGAGGGGGAGAAAGAAGATACAACTGTCGAAGGTGATGACGATCAATCAGAATTTGAAGTAGAAGTGGAGGCTGAACTGAATCCAGCATATGATCCAACCTATCCACCATTAGCAAAATGGACCAAAGACCATCCCAAAGCACAGATCATTGGTGAAACTTCTAAGAAAGTTCTTACTCGTTCTCAACTGAAAGCGAAACAAACTGCATTATTCTCAAAAGTTGAATTTTTCATGTTTAATTCGTTTATTTCAAAGGTTGAACCGAAAACCGTAAATGCTGCACTTGATCATTCCAATTGGGTCCAGGCAATGCAGGATGAGCTTCATGAGTTCGAACGCAACCGAGTTTGGAGGCTGATTCCCACCCCAAAGGATGCATCTGTGGTTGGCTTGAAATGGGTCTTCAGAAACAAGTTAGATAAATAGGGGAATGTCATTCGCAACAAGGCTCGGTTGGTGGTGAAAGGCTATTGTCAAGAGGAAGGGATAGATTATGAGGAAACCTTCGCTCCAGTAGCTAGGTTGGAATCAGTCAGAATCTTTTTGGCATATGCTGCTCATAAAAACTTCGAAGTTTTCCAAATGGACGTCAAATGCGCTTTCTTGAATGGAGAATTAGACGAAACAGTCTATGTTGAGCAACCACCGGGTTTTGTGAACGAAAAATACCCTAATCATTGCTATGTGATGGATAAAGTTGTCTATGGATTAAAGCAAGCACCGAGGGCCTGGTATGAAAAACTAACTCGCTTCTTGAAAATGTCAAAATTTAAACAAGGTTCGGTTGACCCAACCTTCTTTCGTAAGAAGGAAGGCGAACATCTAATGATTGTTCAGATTTATGTTGATGATATCATCTTCGGCTCCACGAATCATAGCTTAACAGCTGAATTCAGGAAGTTGATGGAGACTAAATTTGAAATGAGCGCAATGGGTCCAATTAATTTTTTCCTTGGTTTGAATATTAGACAGGGACCAGAAGGCATATTTATCAACCAGGAGGCCTATACAAAGAACTTACTGACGAAATTCGGAATGCAGGGTGATTCAAAAGTGAAGGTTCCTATGGCATTTGGCACTAAGTTAACTCCATCTCTGGAAAAACCTGCTGTGGACATAACACTATATCGTCAAATGATAGGGTCCCTTATGTATCTAATAGCTAGTAGACCAGATATTATGTTTTATGTTTGTTATTGTGCCAGGTTTCAAGCCAATCCAAGAGAACCTCACATGGTGGCAGTTAAGAACATTTTTCGTTATCTGAGGCGAACCTCATCTCTCGGTCTCTGGTATCCTACTAGATCTGGATTCTCCATTCAAGCCTTTTCTGATGCTGATCTAGGAGGATGTGGACTGGACAGAAAGAGCACTACTGGTGGATGCCAATTTCTTGACGGGAAACTTGTTAGCTGGCAGTCCAAAAAGCAAACTTGTGTTTCACTATCCACAGCCGAAGCTGAGTATATTGCTGCAGCATCTTGCACTTCTTAAGTGGTATGGATTCAAAGTCAACTGAGAGACTATGGGCTAAGTATGAAGAAGATACCTCTCTATTGTGACTCAGAAAGTGCAATAAGGATTTGTCACAATCCAGTGCAACACTCAAAAACTAAGCACATTGCACTTAGATATCATTTCATCAAGGATCATGTAGAAGATGGGAACGTGGCAGTACACTTTGTTCGATCTACTGATCAACTGCCTGACATCTTCACTAAAGCCTTACCTGAAGCTACCTTTAACAAAATTTTACAAGGCTTGGGCATGATGGAAGGAGAGTCAGTACCGAATCCTCAAATCTCTCACTAAAAATTAGACAAGCGAAATGGAGCGAACGCTCGGTCTATTTCGGCTCCGTAATTTTCGGGAACCGAAATGAACCGATCGCTCGGTCTATTTCGGCTCTAGAATTTTAAGGAACCAAAATGAACCGATCATTCGGTCTATTTCGCTTCACTCATTTAAGATAAGGTTTCGGTTGTATATCTTGTACACTCTTTTCTCTCGTATTTTATCTTTCTGTTTTTTATTCTTTTTCAGAAAATTTCAAAAATCCAAAAATATTTTATCTTTCTGTTTTTATTCCTTTTCAGAAAATTCTAAAAAAAAATTCAAAAATATTTTCTTTGTTTGTTTCGTTTGTCTGTTTGGTTGGTATGTGTGGTGTGTTTCTTATTTTTATTAGGTGACAAGAGTACCAATAGAACAAAATGTGAATCTAAGGCAGGTATATCTAATTTCAGTACAAACTAGTTAAGGGTCCCTAGAAGCATGTTGCTGCATGTTGACCAAAGCCTCTACAACTTTGAGCAGACCTTAATGATTCGATCTATACCTATCGTTTCTTCCCAATTAGGCCATTAACTGCAACTCAGTCTAGAGGTACCTTACTCTTCTTATATGAGTTAAGAGTTTCTCTGCTTTGTCACGTCTATATAGCAGAAGGTACTTTCGGTTCTATAGCCACCTCCCTTATATTCTCCATCTCCTTTCAATTCACCATTGTAACCCTTGAGACTCTCGGTCCTTACCACTGAGGTTTATGGTTACACAACATCTGTGTTTGTGATCTTAGATATGTATACCACGTACTGAGTGAAACCGAATATCCAACACCAATAATGAATTGACGGTGAATTAATTATTCAAGAACTTACTGGTTATCTAATGAAATCTCTTTTTATTTTTGCGTTGTCTTTTATGAAATTGTCTACTACCAAGGCGTTTCTTCCCAAAGAGATCCAGTTTATTTTTTTGAGATTTCTGCTACCTCTTTAGTCACTATATAATATATCCAACCTACCTGTTCAACAGACCACATCGGTCTCACAGGTACTTCTTCCAACGTTCGGTTTTATGTTAAGACTCGAAGTTCGGTTGAAGATAAGCTACCCTAAGCCTAATCTATAAAAGAAGCCTTTCAATGTTTATTAACAAACAGTTGATCGTATCATTCGGGAAACCACACAAGCACTTCAAGTCTCTCTTGACTTTGAAGGAAGCGATTCTTGCCCGAAATCCTCTGCTTTCTGTCTGGTAATGAGACATCACTCACATCCCATACACATTTGCTTTATTTCTTTATCTTTGTCACACTAATGCACGAAAATTTTCAGTTTTCCCACATTCTGGTTACTGATTGGTTTGAATTTTGTTCTATCTATTGGAGCCAAACAGGGGGTTATCATGGAATTTCAAACGATTGCTTGAAGATAGCAAAGCTTATGGTGGTGTGGTTCTTAAAGCTTTTTTAGAAACTGCCATCGACCAATACACAAATGCCATTGAGAAATCTACTAAGGCAGTTGATGCGTCCACCTCTTCCTGTAAAAAGGCAACAACAGAGGTTACTGAGGTTGTTCACACAACTCAGATCTTTCTTGACTCTTTGAAAGCTCATGCTGACACCAATGCAGCAAAGGTACAATCCTCTGTGGACTCCTATGCTAAGTCCCTTCAAGAAGAAAGCACTAAGTTTGAAGATCTACGCTCATCGCTCCAAACCGAGACCACTTCTTTTTTACAATCAGTGGATTCTCGTTTTGATGCTCTTCATGCTAATCTGGCAACCGAAAGTGCCTTGAAGGAGGATATGGCCAAACACAAAGCCACCATTGAAGTCCAGAAGGTGCAGCTAGCCCATGCTGAGAAAGAAATCTCTTTATTGAAGACACAACGGGCTGTGTATAAGAGTTGTGCAGGTGAGGTGAAGGACATGTTGACAAATTTGCTTGGTGCTCATGATCCTATTCTTACTCTTACAATTTGCAATCATCTCACATCCAAACTCCTTCCTGCCCTTGGAATACTGCATGAAATGAAGGGTGTTTCGGAGGGATTCGTACCTCCAAAACAAGGGGAGAAAGTAGTGCTCGTGTTGTTCAACCGAGAGTCATTGTGAAAACAGAAGGTGCTCAACCGAAAGTAACAACCGAACTGAAGGATAATGTAGCTTCAGGTTCTGGTTCACGAGCAAAGCCAAAGGAGACCATTGATAAAAGTGATAGTGATGTAGAAGAAACCATTGCTGAAGCTCTCCAACGAAAGAAAAGAGACAGAGAGCTGGATGAAACTCTGAAAATTGCTAAAGAAGCAGAGGAGAGGGAAAGGAGAAACAAAGAAGAAGAAGATGCCTTGAACTGCAAGAAGGCTTTGTTTCCCTTGTGGATAAAAGAGACACTTATCATTCAGGCGATTGAGTTTCCTTCTGTCTATTGGTTGGAACCGGTTGCTTCGTTTGATTGTGATAACTCCAAGGACTCGCAGTTCGACATGCCGATTACCAGAAAAGCTTTCACGTTTCATTGCTTTGATGTGACTACTGAGGTTCCTTTTCCCCATCCTAAGGTTGACCGAGAGTTGATAGACTTCTACTTGAAGTATGGGCAACCGCAGTACCTGACTTGGAGCGCACAGAAGATCATTACAGTCAAGGTACTCAAACCCTCACCTTCTGGGAGATTTTTTAACGTTAATTTCAAGATCACTCGTGGTTCAGCGAACACGGTGTCAACTATCTCTCTAGCAGATCTTCCTAATCTCAATCCCCATGACTGGATTTTGCTGTTCAACATTCTGCTCACTAATCCTAAGGAATATGAGCCTATTTTAGAACATCTGAAGAGAATGTTGGCCTCCTACATCCATGAAGTTGCTACTATGGATCAGGAGATAGCAAGAGTTATGAACAAGAAGCCGACTGTCAAGCCTACACCGAAACCAGGGGATGTGAACAAGATGAAAATGGGACAGATAGATTCAACGAATCTTACTGTTATGTTCACGAAAGGTGAAGCTCACAGGTTTTTGTTTGCTCTGGTTGATAAGCATCTATTTTCAACAGACTGCTTGGAGAATATCATCAACATCATTCATAGATGTAAGCAGAATTCAGAGGCTGATAAGAAGAATTTTACAGACATGCTTCGGTGGTATATTACGTTTCGTTACCATCTTTTAGCCTTTATACCGAAGGTGTTTAGAACTGTGAAGAAGGCTTCTGTTATTAAACAGGATTGAGGTCTCGGTTCCAAAGACGCAAAGGGGGAGATTGTTGAGTCCATTTGTGTTGCGTCTTGGACCTTAAGTTTTGTATCCGGATTGGGCCTGTCCATCCGTGATTATCTAGATTAGTTCTGTGATTATCTAGATTAGTTAATAGGGTTTTACTATAAATATGCATGCATGTATGCGTATTAAAGATTCGATCATTACGTTTATTATTGTAACCCTAAACACCTCTACAGTCGAAGTTCTTCATCGAGCTCTTCTGAGGTGTTGAAGTGTTAATCATACGACATATTCAGTGCCATTCTTGTGTTCTTTATTACATTCTTAATCATTAGCTTGCGTAGAATCATACGATCCTAAGAGAACTTAGTTCTAACAGTCACTTTCAACAGCCGAAGCTGAGTATATAGCAGCAGCATCTTGTACCTCTCAAGTCATATGGATTCAAAGTCAACTAAGAGATTATGGGCTGAGTATGAAGAAGATTCCTCTCTATTGTGACTCAGAAAGTGCAATAAGGATTTGTCACAATCCTGTGCAACACTCTAAGACCAAGCATATTGCACTTAGATATCATTTTATCAAGGACCACGTAGAAGATAGGAACGTGGAAGTACATTTCGTTCGGTCCTCTGATCAACTTGCTGACATCTTCACTAAAGCCTTGCCTGAAGCGAGTTTCAATAAAATTTTACAAGGCCTAGGAATGATGGAAGCAGAGTCTGTACCGAATCCTCAAATCTCTCACTAAAAATTAAACAAGCGAAATGGAGCGAATGCTCGGTCTATTTCGGCTCCATAATTTTCGAGAATCGAAATGAACCGACCGCTCGTCTATTTCGGCTCTGGAATTTTAAGGAACCGAAATGAACCGACCGCTCGGTCTATTTCGGCTCCATAATTTTCGAGAACCGAAATGAACCGAACGCTCGGTCTATTTCGGCTCTGGAATTTTAAGGAACCGAAATGAACCGAACGCTCGGTCTATTTCGCTTCATTCTTTTAAGATAAGGTTTCGGTTGTACACTTTGTTCACTTCAAAAAACCCAAAAATATTTTCTTTTTCTGTTTTTATTATTTTTCAGAAAACTTCAAAAATCCGAAAATATTTTCTTTTTCTGTTTTAATTATTTTTCAGAAAACTTCAAAAATCCAAAAATATTTTCTTTTTCTGTTTTTATTATTTTTCAGAAAACTTCAAAAGTCCAAAAATATTTTCTTTTTCCGTTTTTATTATTTTTCAGAAAATCTCAAAACTTAAAAAAAAAAATTTGTGGTGTGTTTGTTTGTTTTGTTCTTTTAATTTGGTCACAAGTGCACCAGTACAACAGAATTTGGAGCTAAGGCAGGTATAATGATTTCCATAACAACTAGTTAAGGGTCCCTAGAAGCATGCTGCTGCATGTTGACAAACGCCTCTACGACTTGGAGCAAGGCCTTAATGATTCGATCTCTACCTATCGTTTCTTCCCAATCAGGCTATTAAAATCAACTCAGTCTAGAGCTACCTTACTCTTCTCATATGAGTTAAGAGTTTTTCTGCTTAGTCACGTTTTTGTAGCAGAAGGTACTTTCGGTTCTTTAGCCACCCTCCTTACATTCTCCATCAACTTTCGGTTCATCACTGTAACCCTTGAGACTCTCAGTCTTTACCACTGAGGTTTATGGTTGCACAAAATCTGTGTTTGTGATCTTAGATACGTATACCACGTTCTGAGTGAAACCCACAATCCAACACCCACGACGAATTGACGGTGAATTGTAATATTCAAGATCTTACTGGTTACCTAATGAAATCTCATTTTTAGTTTTAAGTGATCTTTTATGAATTTGTCTAACACCAAGGCTTTTCTTCCCATAAAGATCCAGTTTATTTTTGCTTTTGAGATTTCTATAACTTCTTTAGTCACTATAAAATATATCCTACCTACTTGTTCAACAGACCACATCGGTCTCACAAGTACTTCTTCCAATGTTTTGTCTTATGTTAAGAATCGATGTTCGGTTGAAGATAATCCTCCTTAAGCTTATGACTTAAAAATAAGCCTTTCAATGTTTCTCTACAAACATTTGATCGTTATTTCTCGGGAACCCACACAAGCACTTCAGGTCTCTCTTGACTTTGAAGGAAGCGATTCTTGCCCGGAATCACCTGCTTTCTGTCTTATGATAGACATCACTCACATCTAATACACATTTTTCTTTATTTCTTTATCTTTTGTCACTCTATTGCACGAAATTTTTTATTTTCCAACATTCTGGTTGCTGTTAGTTTGATTTTTGTTTATCTTTTGGCGAGACAGGGGTATTCTAAATCTTGGAGCGAAACTGAATTTCAAACGTCGATTGAGGATAAGAATTTGGGCGCGTGAATTTGAACGGTCTCTATACCCACGCGTGTTGACGTATACCTGGGAGTAACCAACCTGTCACATCGCGCTTTTTCAGGCGGCGTTTTAGTGATCGTGTCATTATCATGATGATTTTTCTCTCTCCTAGCAACGGTATAAAAAGCGTTTCTAATCTTATTTGTCTTATATCAGCAACAAATTCTCTCAAATTACAAGGCAAGTTGAAACTGTTCATCTTCTTTCTTCGATCGACAATGGCGACTTCTTCATCAGTTCACTATCAAACTGCTTCGTCCACATTGCTTTCGATCCAGCCAAATCAGAACATGATTATTGAACTCAATCCGTTTCTGTACGATTCGTATATGCTGCAGGTGGTTGAGTGTTTGAAGTATTCTCCACAGGTTCTAGCCCTAACACATGTAGAAGCCGTTCCGATGTCACTTTTATCACAGGTTTACTCTATTGCTACTTATGACAAGAACAAGGAACGAATCTACTTCCAAATCCACTCTCATAAGACTTCAATTTCAAAAGGGAGATTTTGTTCCCTATTGCACCTGGCTGTGGATTCATCTGTTATTTCACCAGACTTCATCACCACTACTCAACTCTTCTCTATGCTTTACGAAATGGGATACACTGATGTGCTTACCATAATCACGAAGGTTAAGAAGTCCTGCTTACCGTCCCCATGGAATGGAATGCTCACTCTTCTCATCAAGAGTTTGGTGGAGAGAAGTGCTGGATCTGATGGCACCAGCAAGGGTTTTCTGACCCTTCTATATGGTCTTTACAATAGTCTCAATCTTGATTATGGGACGATTATCTGGTCTCAAGTGGTGCAAAGCCTCAACACTTCAACGAGGCATTCTGAAATCTCGTGTGCCCGATTCTGGACTCTCATTACACGTAGGGCAATTAATTCTTTGGAAATTCCAGTGATGAAGGATGTCCTAGTTGCGTCTATTGCTACGTTTCACACCAAGAAAATCATCATTTCTGATCCTCAGAAGTTCCCTCACATTGGCTCTATCCTAGAGACAATGTACCGGTGTGTCACAACTGCGAGTAAAGTAATGGCGGATTATCGCAAGCTTCCTCCAACGGCACCGAGAGTCCTATCTCCTGAACAGCAGGATGCCCTAGATGTTGTGGACAAGCCTAGTAACCGAGGGAAGCGGACTACTACCAAGAAAGATCCCACAGAGCATGATAAGTCGAAGACTGCTAAGTCCAAAAAGTGAAAATCTGACAAAGGGGATTCTTCTAAACCGAAAAAGGTTAAAAAGATGGTGAGAAGATCCAAGAGTCCTACTCCTCCCAGTTCAGAACATGATGAGGAAGATGAAGAAGAAGAAATTCATCATGACTCACCGAGAGGTAACACGCCTCCCCATTCTCCTACTCCAACCGAATCTCCTCATAACAAAACTCCAACACCTCCTCCATCACCGAAACAGACAGTTTCAGTTTCGGTTGCTCCTATTCCCCCACCTCCCACATCTCAAACAACAACTTCTTTTCCACCACCACCAGTTTCTTATGTTCCTATTTCTACAAATCCCTTACCCCCTCCTATAATTTCCCAATCCACTACCACTACTATTCCTGAACCGACAGTAAGAGTCAACGTATCTGATACGGGGGCGACTACTGAACCAGAACCTCCAGTTACCTCTAAACCCCTTTCACCCTCACCTTCAACCGACTCCGGTGCCACTCTCGGTGGTGCTAATGATGAGTATGATTCTACATACTTCAGTCCCTATAGGCTTCCTACTGATGAGGATGATGATGCTCCTATCACCAGCCAACACTTGCAGCGCATTCATGAGAAATTAGATAAATTACTTAATGACAGCAAGTCCTATAGTGGTGTTGTGCTTAAAGCCTTTTTGGACACTGCTCTTGAACAATACACTGATGCCATTGAAAAATCCACCAAAGCTGTTAATGAGTCCACCTCCTCTTGCCAAAAGGCCACCACTGATATTAATGAAATTGTTCATAGTACTCAGATCTTTCTTGAATCACTTAAAGGGCATGCTGATACGAATGCAGCAAAGGTGAATGCTTATGTGGAATCTTTCTCCAAGTCTCTTCAAGAGAACACTTCACTTATCAGTTCGGTGAATTCTCGACTTGCATTTATTCACGCTGGTTTGGCAACAGAAAGTGCTTTGAAGGAAGAACTTGCTCGACAAGCATCCTCGATTGAAGTTCAGAAGGTTCAGCTAGCTCAAGCTGAAAAAGAAATTGCTTTGTTGAAGACAGAGAGAGCTGTTTTTCGCAGCTGTGCATGGGATGTGAAGGATATGCTCACCAACATTATTGGTGCTCATGATCCTATCCTCACTTTGACCATTAGGAATCATCTCACTACCAAACTTCTTCCTGCCCTTGCATTGTTACACGAGATGAAGGGTGTTTCGGAGAAATTCGTTGCTCCAAAACAAGGGGGAGAGAGTGCTCATCAACCGAAGGTTAAAACTGAAACCGATTCTGCTCAACCGAAGGTCAAAGTTACAACCGAACTGAAGGATAATGTAGCTTCAGGTTCTGGTTCACAAGCCAAGAAAAAGGAGATTGATGATGATAGCGATGATGAATATGGGGGAACTATTGTTGAGGCTCTTAAGCGAAAGAAGAGGGATAAAGAGCTTGATGAAACCTTGAAGGTTGCAAGGGAAGCAGAGGAGAGGGAAAGGAGAAACAAGGAAGAAGAAGAAGTCTTGAACTGCAAGAAGGCCTTGTTTCCCTTATGGACAAAAGAGGCACTTATCAATCAAGCTATAGAGTTTCCAAGTGTTTATTGGTTGGAACCTGTTGCTTCGTTTGATTGTGATAATTCTAAGGACTCGCAGTTCGACATGCCGATAACACGAAATGCATTCACGTTTCACTGCTTTGATTCAACTGCTGAGGTTCCTTTTCCACATCCAAAGGTTGACCGAGAGCTTATTGATTTCTATCTGAAGTATGGACAACCTCAGTACTTGACATGGAGCACACAAAAGATAATCACTGTCAAGGTACTGAAACCTACGTCTGCTGGGAGGTTTGTAAATGTCAATTTTAAAATCACTCGAGGGTCTTCAAACTCGGTGTCGATTATTTCCCTGGCAGACCTTCCTAATCTAAATCCTCATGACTGGATTCTTTTGTTTAATATTCTGCTCACAAATCCGAGGGAATATGAGCCGATATTGGAGCACTTGAAGAGGATGTTGGCTTCATACATCCGTGAGGTTGCAGCTATGGATCAAGAGATAGCGAAAGTGATGAAAAAGAAACCGACCATCAAGCCAACACCGAAACCAGGTGATGTGAATAAGATGAAGATGGGGCAAATAGATTCAACAAATCTTACTGTGATGTTTACAAAAGGCGAAGCTCACAGATTTTTATTTGCTTCTGTTGATAAACATTTGTTTTCAACTGACTGCTTGGAGCACATCATCAACATTATTCATCGGTGTCAGCAGAACTCGGAAGCAGACAAAAAGAACTTCACGGACATGCTTCGGTGGTACATAACGTTCCATCATCATTTGCTGGCTATCATTACGAAGGTGTTCAAAACAATAAAGAAGTCTTCTGCAGCTCAGCCGAAGTGAGCTTTCTGTCCCATTGACGCAAAGGGGGAGATTGTTGAGTCTAATTGTGTTGCGTCTTGGGCTTATGTTTTGTATCCGGATTGGGCCTGTCCATCCGTGATTATCTAGTAGGGTTATAATATAAATATGCATGCATGTATGTGTTAGGAGATTAACGTTGTTGATTATTACGTTTATTGTTTTTGTAACCCTAAACACCTCTACAGTCGAAGTTCTTAATCGAGCTCTTCTGAGGTGTTGAAGTTTTAATCATACGACACATTCAAAGCCATTCTCGTGTTCATGATTACTTTGTCTGCATAGAATCTAACGATCCTAATTGAACTTTGTTCTAACAGAAATCGTTATTGCACTCTCTGAATCACAATAGATGGACACCCGCAGCATCCTGTACCCGTAGTGCAAGAGTTGAGTCTTCATCGAAAGGACCTTGGAACGACAATTGGCTGCGACCACATATTCTGCCTCTGCGGTAGACAATGAAACACAATTTTGCTTCCTTGAAGACCATCTAACTAATCTGCCACCCAAGAACTGACACCCACCCGAAGTGCTTTTTTCGATTAAGTCTGCACCCGGCATGATCTGCGTCTGTAAATGCTTGAAGACTAAAGTTGTTACCCGCAGGGTACCAAATACCCATGGCTTTACTCCCTTTTAGATACTTGAAGATCTGCTTGATTGCAGTGAAGTGAGATATTTTGGGATCAGCCTGATACCGAGCACACAAACCCGTTGCAAATACAATGTCTGGTCGACTGGCATTGAGGTACATCAGTGACCCAATCATTCCTAGGTAGGTCTTGTGATCAACTAACTCTCCGGTATGGGCAGCTGCGATTTTTTATCCAAAGTCCATAGGGACCTTTGCCAAAGAACAATTCTCCATTGAATACTTCTTCAACAATTCAGTGGTGTATTTATCTTGATGAATGAATATCCCTTGAGGGACCTATTTAACTTGAAGACCAAGAAAAAAGTTAGTCTCTTTATTCATGCTCATTTGAAACTTGCTTGTCATGAGCTTTGCAAATTCATCCACCATACCCTGATCTGTTGAACCGAAGATGATATCATCCACATAGATTTAAACAAGCATAAAATGGTTGTAATTTGCTCGTCTAAATAAAGTGGGATCAATCACACCTCTTTTGTATCCTGAGGTGACAATAAACTCAGAGAGAGTCTCATACCACCCTCTCGGTGCTTGCTTTAGACCGTATACCGCCTTCTCCAGCTTGTAGCAGTGATTTGGGAATTCTAAGTTTTCAAAGCCTGGAGGTTGTTGAAGATATACTTCCTCTTTCAGTTCTCCATTCAGAAAGGCACTTTTCACATCCATCTAATGGACCTTGACGTTTTTGTGAGCAGCATACGCTAAGAAGATACGTATGGCTTCCATTCTTGCTACAAGGGCATATGTTTCGTCGTAGTCAACACCCTCGAGTTGACTATACCCCTTGGCGACGAATCGAGCTTTGTTTCTTACCACTGTACCGGATTCATCTAGCTTGTTCTTATACACCCATCTTGTACCGACAATTGTGTGGCCTTTTGGTGTCGGTACCAATTTTCAAAATTTATTTCTTTCAAACTCAGCAAGTTCCTCTTGTATTACAATGATCCAATCGGGATCCATAAGCGCTTCTTTTGTTGTTATGGGCTCGGCCGAAGACATGATAATGACAATGGTTATTTAAATCATTAGAGGATCAAGTTTGAATACCCGAGGATGGGTTGCCGGTGATTTGACCCGGTGGATGATCTCTTGTCCAAACATGTAGCCATGATTGTTGATGGTCATCGCCTACGGTTGAGGAAGTGTCCTCTACGTCATAAGACTCTGCGGTTGGAGAGGGCAGTTCCCCCTCGATTTGAGATCAACCCGCAGATGTGTCTTGGACTATAGGAATTTGTTCTGCAGCTGTTAAAGGAGGTTCCACCTGAATTGAAGGTGGAAGTTCCCCCTGAACCGATGACGTCGGTTCCCTCCTGGACTGATGAGTGATTAATAACCCTTGGATCCGTTCTAGTATCAATTTTCTTAACTTCTTCATCCCCAGAGTCTTCAGAAACATTTGATTGGTTAGTTACTATGCGGATAAGTGTCGGAGCAGCATCATCTAGTATTGGGACCTCGATGGTTGTCACTTCCAATGGAGTTGAACTTTCCCCCTCAACCGGGAAGGTTGAAGTATTGAGTGACAGATCTTCAGACGGGGTTGGTCCAGATAGTTCAGTGTTTTGTTGTTGGGCTACCAGAGACACCAAAATTTCTGAAAGATGAACTGTCTCTGGCAGATGAAAAATATCATCATTGTTGACTTCAACTATGTTCAACGGACCCGAAGAGACTGGGATATCACTTTCCAAGATGAACTTTGTTTCATTTGAAGGAGCAGTGCTGCAGACATAATAGTCATCAAATTTGATGTCAAAGCTTTCGACTATTAGTCTTGTACGCCTTATGAGAACCCTGTAAGCCACTTTGTTGGTTTTGTAACCCAGAAAAATGTCTTCATCTGACTTTGGTGCAAACTTGTTAAGATGATCCTTGTTGTTGATCACAAAATACCTGCACCCAAAAATATGAAAGAATCAGACATTGGGTTTGTGGTTGTTGAGGCCTTTCATAGGAAGTCTTGTTTAGGTGTTTACATATGATGCTTTGATTCTGAACAAAGCATGCAGTTGCCACTGCTTCTGCCCAGAAGTAGAGAGGAAGTTGGGCAAAATTAAGCATCGATATAGCTGCTTCGACCAATGTTCTATTTCTTCGCTCCACTACTCCATTTTGTTGTGATGTGTAGGGTGCCGAGAAGTTGTGACTGATGCCCTTTGAAACTTAAAAGTTATTTAAGAGTTGATTAGTGAATTCAGTCCCGTTGTCACTTCTTATCCTTCTGACTGGTAGCTTGATTTGGAGCTCTATTTCTTTTATGAAGTTGATCATGGTCTGTGGTGTGTCTGATTTGAGTCTCAAAAAGAAGACCCAAGTTAAGCAAATAAAGTCATCAACTATGACCAGAATATATTTCTTATGGTGAAGGTTGGCTACTGTTGATGGACCGCTGAGATCAATGTGAAGTAGCTCTAAAGGTTCAACGATTGAAGAATAAACAATCAGAGGATGACTACCCTTTGTTTGTTTTCCACACTCACAGGCTAGGCATAACGTATCATTGTTGGACTTCAATATTGGTAGTCCACCTACTAACTCTTTGGTTACTATGTTGTTAATGTATCTGAAGTTGAGATGAGCAACTTTGCGGTGCCACAAACAACTCACTTCAGACACTGCCTTTGACAGAAAACACAACTGCGGTTTGCCAATGATCAAAGAGACATCTAATGGATACATTGTCCCTTCAGCTTTAGATTTGATCAGGCAAGTGTTCTTTTCATTTGACATTATGTAGCAATATTCACTATCAAATTCAACCCGATGACCAACTTTGCATAATTGACCCACACTGATCAAATTCTGCTTAAGACCCTTTACGTAAGCAACTCTTTGAATTGAAAAGCTTACCGTAGTTAATACTCCATAACCCTTGATGATTTCATTTGCGTTGTTCCCAAAAGTGACGTGTCCACCATTACAGATTGGCCTGAAATCGCGAAGGTATTCCAACCTTCAAGTCATGTGTAAGGAGAACACATTATCGATTAACCATTCTTCTTCTTATTCCTCCTTTCACATTGCCTACAAAATCATAGGGTTAGTGTGGGCACCAAACAAGTTTGGAGCCCTAGGTAACGTGTGACACTTTCTTAAAAATGCATGCACATGAGACTTTGAGACTGTTTTCTTTTCATATTTTAATCCTAGTCCAGAATGTTTTGTCCTTTTGGAGTGTTTCATGTTGGGATTGGATGTGACTCGTGTAGTGAATAAAAACCAAACGTAAGATTCTTCTCATTTAACCAGAAACCATATTTTGTCAAAGGTCTGGAAGGTGTAGGTTCTTTCTTGTGTCTGGTCCTTGAGTGGTGTTTTGCTGGATTATTCTTGGGACTTGAAAAAGATTTTTCACGTGACCTAGACTTAGGTTTTGACTTGGTGACTAACTGATGTGATTTGGAGTTGGCAAAATACCTTTGAAATTTGGATCTGTTAAGGTATTTTGTGAAAATGACTTGACCTCTTTTTGATGTTTTGCAGAGGTGTTTTGAAAAGGTTTTGTTACTGATCGTTCCTTTTTGCATGATCCATCAACTGCAGTATTTTTTGACATTTTTTTGCAGAGACGGATTTTTCAAAATTCTTTTTCTTTGAAAATTTAACTTGGTTTTTGAAAATTTTGTTCTTGTAATCATCTTCCCGCTTTTCACGTCGGGATCTGATATCCTTTTGTAAAGCCAATTTTGCTTGAACTTTTCGTGAGACCACATCAGCGACATTTAATTGAGGTTTTTTCAAATTTTGAGGTAAAATTCGAGGACTTGAGTCATCAGAACTAGAAAGTTCATGACTTTGGGAACATTGGCCAAATTCAAAATTATTAATTGGCAATTCATGCAAGATTGGCTGAAGAGTGCTTGTGCATTTGACTGGGGTCTGCGGTATAGAAGATTGGACTACCACAGAGTAAGTCAGAGATGTCTTTTGAATGGGACATGTCTTGGAAGACAAGGATGGAAGTTTGTGACTAATTCAGGTCCTTCCAAGACAATTTCTTCATCAACAACTGAACTTGATTAAGAGCCTGGATAGATTGTGCCAATAGTGGGTATGAATTCCTTTGAATTACCCGAGGATTCAGGAAGAATTTCCTCAATGACAAAATTGTTGTTGAGTTCATGAAGTCTACCGAAGTGACATTGGATGTCTTCGGGATACCTCTTATTATTGAACGGATATTGAAAAGGTTTATTCGGTGGGACATAGGGACGTTCAACATTGAATCGGGGAGAAGAGGTCTCATCGGTTGAGTACCCATTGGACCATCCATAATTATACGTATTGTATACTGTCCCATTGTTAACAAGATTCTCAATAGCTACACTTTCATTAAAGATTTTTTCAATTAAAAGATTTAAACGTACAATTTCTTTTCAAGCAAGATACCGTTGATTCAAAGCAATATCTAATTGAGTTTCACTTAACATCCTAGCATCTTTTTCTAACAATAAGTCCTTTTCTAACATGCCAAACTTAAGCCTTTTATCTTCTAGTCTTCCTTTCACATGATAAAGCTCTTGGTACGATATGTTCTTTTCGTCTAGGGCCTTGTTATAGTCTGAAAGGACGGCATCACAAGTGTCATTAAGTCTTTCTAAGTATGGTTCACAATCATGCATGTTGTAATCATTACAATGGATCATAAATTTTACCTGCTCGACGATGCTGAGGGTGCCATCTTTAGCCATGTAACAGTAATTCCTCTACAGATTCATCGATCCGTCCTCTTCGTTGGTTACCACCATGCAAATCTTCCCTTTCTTCTTGTTATTGTCAATCTCTTCATCTTCATCTCCCGAGGACCACACTTGATGATCCCTCCTTACTTGAGCAACATAAGCTCTTGCCTTTTCTTTTTCCTCCATTTCCTGGGCCATTCTAAGGTAAAATGCCTTGTCCTTTACCACGTTTGCTTTGCAGTCTTTGGCAAAGTGCTTTTCCTTATGAAACTTATGGCAGACAATAACTCCATATTTATCTTCGGGAGTGGTACCGAAGTCTGAAGGCTTGTTGTTATGCGGTAGCACTTTAGTGTGATGTGCATTCTGTGGCTGAGATGGGTGGTAAGGGTTTCTGGGATATCTTGAGTGGTAATTTTGTGGATTGAAGTTGAGATTAAAGGGCGGTTTGGTAAACTGTTGGTTTTTACGAAAGGATGGTGGTGGAAGCCTGTTTAATTGTTGGCTGACCAAGGCAATAGCATTTTGAAACTCTTCTTCATCATCTAGTTCAGCATCAGCTTCATACGGCTGTAGTGAGCAGTCATATGAGTGTTGATATGATGACTCTGCGATGTATGGGTACTGAGGTGTTTTGACTTGTGAAGTTTGAGCCATCAGGGCGAGTGGTCCACCCAGTTCTGCACAATCCTTTAGCACGGTTGATTCTTGTGCTTGAAGTTCTCCATATAGCTTGAACAAAGATAGAGTATGAATCTTTTTGTCCCCCTAGACAATCATCTTCGTAGTAGACCAGTGTCTTCCCTAACCATTCATGAATTGCAGGTTTGTTTCATGATTACTACAAACTGTACCATCATTTCATAGCTTTGTGATGATGAGATTGAACCATTTGAATGAATCGTCAAGACTTTCACCGGGAATAGATTTAAAGTTGTTAAACTCATTCAGATCTGTGGTGAGTTTTTTGTCCTGAGCTTGTTCAGACACTTGGTAAAATTGTTTGAACACATCCCGGATCTCCTTGGCAGACCTGCAGTTGATGATAATGTCAAAATTATCTGGAGCAACACCACATGAGATTTCATAAAATGTTATGGCATCTTTCTCCATTTTGTCAAGATCATCATTTATTGGTCGATTCATGGTTTCCTGAGCTCCACCTAGTCGTGCCTGAGCACCATCTGCTTGAACGGGAGTGAGAACAGGGAGATGGGGTCCTTCTTCCACAGACCTCCATACATCTCTACTGAGCCTCTTAAGATACCTTTCCATTCTTTGAGACCAATGGTGGTATTTATTTGCAACTAGTATTGTAGCTCTGTTCGAACCTCCAACACTGTTGGAAACGTTTATGAAAAATCTTGTGCCATATTTCCTTTGTTTTTTTTAAGAATGAGCTTCAGTTGTATAGAAGGCTTTCTAGATTTAGAGTTTTCTTTAGAAAGCAACCACTTTGGCTCTGATACCAATTGTTGAGAGAAAAACTTGAACAAACATTAGTACAAGATAATAAGTTGCAGAATAAGTTAATCTTGAGGATCTAGTTAGCTCAACAATAATAAGTTAAGAGAGTTAGAAGTTAGATGCGGAAACGTAAAGGAAATATAAATGACCACAAGTTATATCAAGTAAACACCAAGTTGATTCAAAACAATGTTTGCATTCAAACACAAGTTAGTAAATGTGATCAACTTAAGATGAAGAGGGACTCGGTTTATCAGTTACGATAATAGAGATAGATATGAATGATCTTTGTATTTCAACAATAGTTATGAAAGTCTGTAATGGTACAAGAAGAGGGATGCTCTATTTATAGAGTCCCGAAAAGTTACATTGAAAAATAAACAAATACTAAACTACTGACTACACTGACCATGAAAGGTTCACTGGATAATACAAGGTAAACAGGTTAAGTTAGTAAAGTAACATAGAAGTCTTCATGCATAATTCGTCTCTACGGTAGGTCTTCAGGTATTCGGTTCACAAAAGATAAGATCAATCTCCGGTAGTCATTTTCTCTACGGTATAATCAGCAATCCAAGTCTGCAGTTCCTTAGCTAAAGAGGGTCACTTTTTGTTTCAACAGCAAACCACCGCCAAAGAAAAACATGCCATTTCTCCCAAAGGTCCCACAGACACATCAACATCAATACGCACAAACCAAGTCGAAATTTCCAACCATATGCACACGATGAAGGGCGATAAAAAAACCTGACTTCCTAGCAATAACCTATAAGCAAAAAAACTCGGCGGTCGAGCACACACTAGTTTCCAAACAAAAACAAGTATTATAAATACCACATAATGCAGGGGGACAATACCACACATTTGCCAGTCTTGAAGAAAGAAATAAAATAGTGAATCATGAAAGGAAAGCTTTCAGAGATCACCAAAAAATCAGACCCAACATCGACACTCCAAAACTATAAAAAGTGTAAACGGAGGTGCAAAACGACAAAGGGAAAACACCATATATCCTATCCATCCAGGCACCACAGCGCCATAAAAAAGGAGCGACTACACAAAAAGAGAAAATGCAAAAGATAGCGACAAGCAACCTACTCTTCTCCCAAGAAGACCTTATACCACCAAGATGGGAGGGAGACAACCCGCTGATAATCCAAGCTAACATGAGAAGAACAACAGTGCACAGAGTATACATTGACAATGGTAGCGCAACAGAAATCATGTTTGAGCATTGCTTCCAGCAACTCCCCTACAGCTGGAAGGAAGGATTCAAACCTACTGCAGGAAGGTTGACATGCTTCATACGTCATAGCGTCTGAGCACTTGGTACCCTTCACTTCCCACTCACACTCAAAGACGTCTGACACGACAAGAAGAAAATAAACATCCTTGAGTTCATGGTTGTAACAGCACCATCAGAGAAAAACATTCTACTAGGACATACAACGATACTGCAATATGGAGCGATCGTATCAACCATTAACGAACTAATGAAATTCCCAAAAAAATGAAGGAATAACCACGGTTATTGCAGAAGTACCCAAGAGACTAGAATGCAACCAGATTCTCAAACCAGAAGAGATCACTAGGACGCAAAAGCGCCCAAGAGAAGAAGAACCCAAAGAAAAAGAAGTAATCCACGAGAAGTTTCTAGGACAGACAATTCACATAGGGAAAACACTAGAGGAAGAAACAAAGGATAAACTTATATCATTGTTAAAAAAAAGTACAATCACATCTTCTCCTGGTAACTAACCGATATGGTGGGCGTTTGCAAAGACATCGCCGAACACAACCTCAACATTACACCAGAAAGCACAACGATAAAATAAAAAAGGAGGGACAACGAGAGAACGTAACAAATCAATCAACCATGAAAGGGAAAACATCACTACGGCTGGCATCCTCCACGAAGTAGTGTTCCCCTCCTGTATAGCCAACCCCGTCATGGTAAAAAAGCATGAAGGCTCCTGGAGAATGTGCATCGATTACACCAACCTCAACAAGGCATGACCAAAAGCCTGCTGTCCTCTACAAGAGATATACCAGAAAATGGAATCACTGGAAGGCTTTAAGTGGAATTACTTCATAGATGCATACAAAGGCTAACACCATATCTTAATGAAAAAAGAAGACAAAGAAAAAATAGCATTTTACATAGACCATGGCACTTTTTACTACATGAAGATGCCTTTCGGGCTCAATAACGTAGGAGCCACGTACCAGCAGCATGTCGACAATATCTTCCGGAACCAGATAAGAAGAAACATAGAGGTCTAAGTTGACAGCATGGTCATTAAAAGCAGACAGGATGAAGCCCTACTCAAAGACACAGAGGAGACGTTCGAGACCCAAGAAACAACACAAATGAATTTGAACCCGATGAAGGGCACCTTCGGAGCCGAGGAAGGCCAATTCCTAGGATACTATGTCACCCAACAGGGCATACAACCTCTATAGGAGAAAATCAAGCATGTGGTAGACATCATAAATCCATCTAACGTGAAGGAGATGCAAGGACTCAATGACAAACTAGTAGCGCTAGGAAGGTTCATCGCAAAATTTGCCGAGAAGGAACTCCTGCTTTTCAAGACACTGAATGGATGTATCGAAAAGAACAACTTCTGATGGACAGAAGAAGTAGAAAAGGCTCTACATGAACTAAAAATGTGCCTCCGGCAGCTCCCAAATTTAGCCTGTCCACTACCGGGCGAGACACTTACAATCTACCTTGCTGCAGCGCTAGAACTAATCAACGCAGTCCTAGCAGTCGAAAGAACCACCTGATAGTTACCTATTTACTTCGTAAGCAGAGCCCTAAATGTAACGCCCGCAGATTCAGGCTAGTCAATTTAGAGACAATGAGCGTCAAAAATGACTTTTTGATAGAAGATTATTTAGAAGGATTAATCTTAATCAAGTTATATTATATGTCACAAGGGTTCCGTACATATAAATAACGCCGAAATCCGAGTTATAACGAAGAAGTTATGACCCGTCGAAGTTTTACGGCAAAACCGGCACGACACCGGGAATCGTAAAAAGTGAATTTACGATAAAATAATTTCTAGCCTTAGTAATCTAAACGAATCGTAGTATATGTTAAACCGAGAGTGTGCATAAAAAGAACGTCCAAATCTGACTTCGTATGAGGAAGTTATGATTTTTCTAAGATTTAGCGTAGTAGTGCACAGCCCGAAATTCGAATTTTAGATAGGTCGATTTTTAGCCAAAATAATCTAAAAGAGAAATGAAGATATCGTTAATAGGAGTTAAACGATAAAAAGATAGTCGAAAACGGAGCTCGTATTCGAAAGATATCGACGAAGCTTAGTCTCTACTCTTCAAACGCGGCAAATTCGATGCGGTTTTGTAAATCTGAGATAGAATGAGAATTAGCCGACGTGGTCTAAATGAAATTTGTAGTACTCATAAATACCAAAACGTGGATATAAATAACGTCAAAAACGGAGCTCGTATGCGAAAGATATGGACGAAGCTTAATCTCTACTTTTCGAGCGCGGCGAATTCGAATACAGTTTTGTAAATCTGAGATAGAATAAGAATTAGCCGACGAGGTCAAAATGAAAGTTGTAGTACTCGTAAATACCAACGCGTTGATATAAAGAACGTAGAAAACGGAGCTCGTACGCGGAAGATACGGACGAAACTTAGGGCCTACTCTACGAGAAAATCCCTATAAATAAGATATGAACTCTTCATATTTTCTTCACACCATAAGCCTTTCTTTCTCTCTCTAACTTCTCTCTAGAATCCCTAAACACCCCTAAAGCCTAGGAAACTTCCCTAGTGCTAGAAGAAAGCCCCGGAGCGCTCGACGGCTCTGAAAAGAAAAGCTTTCGGCTCGGAAACGCTGCTCCAGCGAAGCCCGGTTTTTAATAAAAACCCGCTGTAAGTGAGCTACGCCTATACTATATTTAATATAGATTTTATTTAAATATAGTAATGTTATTAGGACCTTATAATAATTATTTGGGCTATTATTATGGATTACATAAGTGTCGTTATAATATCTTTTTAACCACTCGCGGTACGGGGAATCCGGTTTGGAGGGCCGCTTGGGTTGCTGGTTTCAGAAGTGCTATATGCCAAAATGATCCTGCCCTCCGGTGTTTCATGTCTGGCCCCTGTATGTACATAGTGGGTGAAGTGTATTGTTTAACACTTATATAATAGTAATAATAGCTAGACTATTAATTAGTCTCGTTGAACATTAGACTAAACTCTAGTGGTAATGATACTAGGTTTTGTCAAAGGAATTGTTTTAAGATTGACGAAGTGTTGTCCGAGTGCAGAATCACCACCTTAAAAGGTGAGTGCATAGTTACTTTCATCTTACACATAGATATGAATTATTTAATATAAATTACATGCTATGTGTGCATATTGTCTGTATACTTACCGTCTATGTTGGGTGAAAGATTTTTATACATATTTTAAATGATTTAAACTATATATGTATTTTATATCTATAAAATGTGTTTGGTAAAACATGGGTAGATGAAATAGTTGCTGTGGGACAAAAACAAAATGATGAGAGGTGATATAGACCATGAGATAAGGGTGAGAGGTAAACCATGAGAGAAGCCTTTTAACCATGTGTTGGCCTCGTCATTCAGCAGAGTATGGATGACAACCACAGACTATTCTAGACAGTCCAGTGGACACTAGCAGGCTCGCAACCTGTAGGTGTTTTGAACTGTGTATTCACCAACTGTACTCTAAAAACCCATTGACATGTATTGCGAGTGGATTCTCAAAAACGACACTGTCGATAAACGAGAAAAAAACCCATTGACATGTATTTCGAGTGGATTCTCGGAAACGATATCGTCGATAAACGAGATAACCCTGGCAGCTATGGATTTAGTGCCTGATGAGCAAACCCTAGAAACTATGGATTTAGTGCCTGTTGAGTAAATCCTGGCAACAATGGATTTCGTGCCTATTCCTTAGGACAATCCTTAGGAAAGAATGAACGAGGAATAGCTAATTCTTAGGGTAAATCCTTAAGAGTAAAGAAGATAATGGGGATGGGTAATTGGGTTAATTGTTTGATGATTAAACATAATAATTATATTATTGTGGGTCGAAAACCCTATGTACTAACCAGGTTTCCCAACCTGACCCACTCCAGCTTATTTCTATCACAGGTATCGATATGAAGCTACTTTACACTGAGAGATTTAAAAGAGATGTAGATCACTAGTGTAAATGAATGTAAGTTCTGTTTATGCTTATGTTTCTATATTGACGATGACATCCCAAATGTTTTGAAAATGAATAAAAATACATTTCTTCGGAAATGCTTTGATAACGTATTTATCATGTTTTTCAAGGAACAAATTCCGCAATATTTTTATTAAAAGAGGTACTCTGATTTTTTTTATAAAGCATAAACAAAATCGGTCTTTTCTGGCCGATAAAAATGGGGATGTCACAGTTGGTATCAGAGCATTAGTTTAAGCGAACTAGGAATAAGGATTTATTTCTAGACTTAAACTTAGAATGTTAAGCGATGATCATGAGGAGTGTGTCTAATATATTTTAGGAAGTGAACCTGAATAGACACGAGCACTAGCTCAATTAGGGAAGATGCCTAAATTGCTTTTATGTGCTAAATGATTTGTGATGCTTTATGATGCTATTGTTTGATCGGATTTATGGTCTGTTATCGACCGGATCTGGAAACTTTGTGTGTTCAGATTTCGAAACATTTAATTACGATATTAGAACTGGCATGTAATTTTTCGAAGTAATAAGGAGGAATACGTGTCTAAAACTTCCTCTATCTATATTCTCGTCTCGATAGACCAAACGACTGCTTTGGTGTGTAGAACATCATGGTGAAGACTCATAGTGAATTGAGTAAATGGAGGAAATGAGAAGGCTTACGATATTGAATGGTACCTATCGGAAGATATCGTAAGAGTGATATCTTGCCTTTAGAACGCGTCTAAGAAATAATACGTCTAGTATGGGAGAAGTACACTTTCGATTAGCAGAAAGAAATATTTTTGGTATAATCCATGAAGTTATCCCATCGTCTGACATTTCCATCACCAACCGAGTTGAAGCAGAATTGATGATTGAAGATACGCATGGAAGAAGTCCTAGTAGAGTCTAGGGAAAATTATATGATTGTTTGGATACATTTGTATGTGTTAAAAATTGTTTTTGTGATAATGACTTGGAGAACTGCGAGACAATACTTGGGACGAGTATGAGTAGGTGTGAAAGGTGGTAGAGGCCTATACTACCGGAAGCACAGGACTCACACTTGGATCAGGGAAAGTCACAAGGTTACCAAGAAGCTAGTAGTTGATTCCGTATTATTCATGTATGTCATTACCATTATGTCGGTAATAACTAAGAAGATGATTGTTATTCCGACCCTAGTGGTCATATCAAATTGAGTCCGACTCCGATGAGTATGTTAAGTGGTTCAGAGAACCAAGTTCGATGTAGCACCTGACTTAAGCCGGAAGAATTAATCAAGGCGATCAATAGAGGTATCGCGACGGTTGCTTGTAGCTAGAAATGCTACCTTTTAACATGGGATTAGAATATGAAGGAAAGTATAGTCTGTTCTAGAAGAGTCTAAGAGACCTGAGTCTAAGCGTTGCAACATACCATGATAGGTCATTAGAATATGACACATCGTTCCATTGTAGTAATAAAAAAAACTTATCTTAAGTTCGTATCCAGTGAAGATCGAGATTGTGACTTGAAGGTCATAATTTGGAGTCTAACGTGAGATAGGGAGCAAGTGCAAGATCGAGCACCGCCTGCAGTCGAGAAGTCCAAGAATTAGATACTGATTCGAAGGAATATAGAAGTTATGATTATTACATAGGATGAAGATATAACGTATGGAGTCATTATACAAGCCCTGTTTTGTTGATGATTCCGGGAGGTAATCATCCTAAGGGGGAGATAATTGTAACGCCCGCAGATTCGGGCTACTCAATTTAGAGACAATGAGCGTCAAAAATGACTTTTGATGGAAGATTATTTAGAAGGATTAATCTTAACCAAGTTATATTATATGTCACAAGGGTTCCGTACATATAAATAACGCCGAAATCCGAGTTATAACGAAGAAGTTATGACTCGTCGAAGTTTTACGGCAAAACCGGCACGACACCGGGAATCGTAAAAAGTGAATTTATGATAAAATACTTTCTATCCTTAGTAATCTAAAAGAAATTCTTAGTATATGTTAAACCGAGAGTGTGCATAAAAAGAACGTCCAAATCTGACTTCGTATGAGGAAGTTACGATTTTTCTAAGATTTAGCATAGTAGTGCACTGCCCGAAATTCGAATTTTAGATCGGTCAATTTTTAGCCAAAATAATCTAAAAGAGAAATGAAGATATCGTTAATAGGAGTTAAACGATAAAAAGACAGTCGAAAAGGGAGCTCGTATGCGAATGATATGGACGAAGCTTAGTCTCTACTCTTCAAGCGCGACGAATTCGATGCAGTTTTGTAAATCTGAGATAGAATGAGAATTAGCTGACGTGGTCTAAATGAATTTTGTAGTACTCATAAATACCAACACGTGGATATAAATAACATCAAAAACGGAGCTCGTATGCGAAAGATATGGACGAAGCTTAATCTCTACTTTTCGAGCGCAGCGAATTCGAATACAGTTTTGTAAATCTGAGATAGAATAAGAATTAGCCGACGAGGTCAAAATGAAAGTTGTAGTACTCGTAAATTCCAACGCGTGGATATAAAGAACGTAGAAAACGGAGCTCGTACGCGGAAGATACGGACGAAACTTAGGGCCTACTCTACGAGAAAATCCCTATAAATAAGATATGAACTCTTCATATTTTCTTCACACCATAAGCCTTTCTTTCTCTCTCTAACTTCTCTCTAGAATCCCTAAACCCCCCTAAAGCCTAGGAAACTTCCCTAGCGCTAGAAGAAAGCCCCTGAGCGCTCGACGGCTCTGAAAAGAAAAGCTTTCGGCTCGGAAACGCTGCTCCAACAAATCCCGGTTTTTAATAAAAGCCTGCTGTAAGTGAGCTACGCCTATACTATATTTAATATAGCTTTTATTTAAATATAGTAATGTTATTATGACCTTATAATAATTATTTGTGCTATTATTATGGGTTATATAAGTGTCGTTATAATATCTTTTTAACCACTCGCGGTACGGGGAATCCGGTTTGGAGGGCCGCTTGGGTTGCTGGATTCAGAAGTGCTATATGCCAAAATGATCCTGCCCTCCGGTGTTTCATGCCTGGCCCCTGTCTGTACATAGTGGGTGAAGTGTATTGTTTAACGCTTAAATAATAGTAATAATAGCTAGACTATCAATTAGTCTCGTTGAACATTAGACTAAACTCTAGTCGTAATGATACTAGGTTTCGTTAAAGGAATTGTTTTAAGATTGACGAAGTGTTGTCCGAGTGCAGAATCACCACCTTAAAAGGTGAGTGCATAGTTACTTTCATCTTACACATAGATATGAATTATTTAATATAAATTACATGCTATGTGTGCATATTGTCTGTATAGTTACCGTCTATGCTGGGTGAAAGATTTTTATACATGTTTTAAATGATTTAAACTGTATATGTATTTTATATCTACAAAATGTGTTTGGTAAAACATGGGTAGAAGAAATAGTTGATGTGGGACAAAAACAAAATGATGAGAGGTGATATAGACCACGAGATAAGGGTTAGAGGTAAACCATGAGAGACGCCTTTTACCCATGTGTTGGCCTCGTCATTCTGCAGAGTATGGATGACAACCACAGACTATTCTAGACAGTCCAGTGGACACTAGCAGGCTCACAACCTGTAGGTGTTTTGAACTGTGTATTCACCAGCTGTACTCTAAAAACCCATTGACATGTATTGCAAGTGGATTATCGAAAACGATACTTTCGATAAACGAGATAAAAACCCATTGACATGTATTGCGAGTGGATTCTCGGAAACGATACCGTCGATAAACGAGATAAACCTGGCAGCTATGGATTTAGTGTCTGATGAGAAAACCCTGACAACTATGGATTTAGTGCATGTTTAGTAAATCCTGGCAACGATGGATTTCGTGCCTATTCCTTAGGACAATCCTTAGGAAAGGATGAACGAGGAATAGCTAATTCTTAGGGTAAATCCTTAAAAGTAAAGAAGATAATGGGGATGGGTAATTAGGTTAATTGTTTGATGATTAAACATAATAATTGTATTATTGTGGGTTGAAAACCCTATGTACTCACCAGGTTTCCCAACCTGACCCACTCCAGCTTATTTCTATCACAGGTATCGATATGAAGCTACTTTACAATGAGAGATTTAAAATAGATGTAGATGACTAGTGTAAATGAATGTAAGTTCTGTTTATGCTTATGTTTCTATATTGACGATGACATCCCAAATGTTTTGAAAATGAATAAAAATACATTTCTTCGGAAATGCTTTGATAACGTATTTATCATGTTTTTCTGGGAACAAATTCCGCAACATTTTTATTAAAAGAGGTACTCTGATTTTTTTATAAAGCATAAACAAAATTGGTCTTTTCCGGCCGATAAAAATGGGGATGTCACACTAAAAGGGTCGGAACATAATTACCCAATGCTAGAAAAGCTTATACTAGTACTTATATATGCAGCTAGAAGGCTCCCATGATACTTCCAAGTGCACCACATAGAAGTATTGACAGACTAGTCGATTCTGCAGATATTGTAGAAACCCGAGAAGTCGGGACGCCTGGCCAAATGGGAAATCGACCTAAGGGAACATGACATTGAATACAAACAATAGATCAGCATCAGGGCAAAAGCACTAGCTGATTTCTTGGTAGAAATACCAGAAAGGGACGATTGCATCGCACAAGGAAACACAACTAGACCACCAAAACACTCACCAAGATGGACTCTACACACGGACGCATCTTCCAACAAAGAAGGCTCGGGGTCAAGATTAATACTAAAGAGTCCAGAAGGAGAGGAAATTGCATATGCATTAACGTTTGATTTCACTACATCAAACAATGGGGCCAAGTATGAATCATTACTAGTCAGGATGAGATTAGTCGATGAAGTTGGCACAAGACATGTGAAAGAATTCAGTGCTTCTTTACTAGTCACAAATCAAATCCATGGTATCTACGAAGTTAAAGATACACGGATAAAGCAATATGTCAACACAGTACGAAAGATAGCAACCAACTTCGAAACCTTCGAGGTATCCAGGTTCCAAGGTCGGAAAACAGGCTGGCGGACGAACTTAGTAAACTGGCATCCACAACATTTGACCTTTTGTCAAAGGAATTCCTTGTCGAAATCCTACCCTCCCGAAGCATAGACGCAGGGGAAGTGGCAGAGATGAGAAGAACAACCGAACTGCATGACACCATACTACGATTTCATCGAACATGGGGTACTACCATAAGACCACCACGACGCCAAAAAAACCGTATACAAGTGGCCCAATTTGCCATATTTTTGGAAGTCCGTTACAGAAGAAGATACATGGAACCATGGCTCAAATCCATCACATGACGAGAAGGGAAAAACCTATAAAAGGAATTGCACGCGGGAGAAATAGGCGCATACGAAGGAGCCAGAGCACTGACGGGAAAAGTACTATGCATGGGCATATAATGGATAGAAATACACCATGAGGCTACTGAAACCACGCACAAATGCAAATCATGCCAGATGTATGGCCCCATACAACACCTGTCAATAACCACACTAAGCAACACTTCTTCCCCATGGGTATTTCACCAGTGGGAATAGACATTGTTGGACGATTCCCAAAGGCTCCATGGCGCGTAAAACTCCTGGTCATCACAATTGATTATTTCAAAAATAGGATCGAATTAGGTCCATTAGCCTCAGTCACCATAAGAAACATGATTAAATTCATATTGAAAAACATTATCACCAGTTTCAGTACACTACGAGTCCTAATCAGTGATAATGGGTTGCAATTCGCAAAAAACCCTTTCAAGGACTGGTGCAAAAAGCAGAACATCAAACAAAATTTCACATCCATAGCACACCCACAAGCCAATGGGAAAACAAAAGTATCCAACCGAACAATTATTGCGGGCCTCAAAAAATATTATGGAAGAAAAACGTTGATGGGTAGAAGAGCTCCCCATGGTGCTACGGTCTTACCAAACTATAATGTGAACAAGCACCAATGAAACCCCCTTATGTGTGGTGTATGGCACGCAGACGGTACTTTCCATGGAAATCCTGAAGGAATCACTCCGTACATCCAACTTTGATGAGGGCCAAAACGCCGAAGACCACCGCCATAATCTCAACATGATCGATGGAAAACCCTAAATAGCAGCCCTCTGTCAGGCCTATTACAAAGTTTCCATGGACAAATACTATGATAAAAGGACTTATGGTAGGGTAAACACAATAGGGGATTGGAACTGATAAAGAACGAAGCCAACATACAAGAACCAGGAGGGAAGCTAGGCGAGTCGTGGGAAGGACCATATTGGGTCACTGATGTACTCCGGAAAGGTGAATACATCCTAGAAACCCCAAAAGAAATGCCAATCCAAAGAACCTGGCACGCTCAGAACCTTGGATGTTTTTTACTACTAAGTTGTGACAACCCGATATTTCAAGTCAATATAATGACCTAAAGTCAAGTATGGTAATCTATTTTGATATAATAAATATAGCGTCAAAAATGAAATGTTCAAAAGTCTCAATTGGGCTGCATAAAATGATAGATATCGTGTCAGGGTTTTCAGAAATATAAAGAACACTCAAATCCGAGTTATAACGAAGAAGTTATGACCAATCAAAAATCCGCGTCAAAACCGGTAAACACTCTTAAGCGTAAAACAGGAAATTTCAATAAAATACCTTTTAGCCTTACGTATCTAAATGAAAGTAGTAGATATCACTAAAACATAAGCGTACATAAAAAGAACGTCAAAATCTGATTTCGTATGTGGAAGTTATGATTTTTCTAAGTTTCGGATATAGCAGTAGACAGCTAAAAACTCGAAATAGAGATCGAGCGACTTTTGGCCGAAACAATCTAAATGAGAATCGAAGATCTCGACAATAGTAGTACAACGGTAAAAAGACAGACGAAAACGGACATCGGATGAAGAAGTTATGGATTTTTTATAGAGTTTTCCTATCCCGACCTACTAAAAATAAATATAATAAAGTTTAAATTAAAAATTAGCCGACGAAGTCTAAACGAGAGATGTAGAGCATAATCTCCCCTTCGCGTCGATATAAAGAACGTTGAAAACAGAGTTCGTATGCGAAAGTTATGAGTTTCTGAAGTTCGGGGCGCGAACCCCAACACTGTGTCAGAGTTCACGACGTGAAAAAAGAGGTTCACGACGTGAACTCAGTGCTGACGCCTTCTGGAGCCTGACAGACGCAAGTTGCGATGACGCACCAGATGACTACTGAACTCACAATGTTAATATGTGAAATTCACGACGTGAGTCCCGAAAATGACCCTATAAATAGAAAACGAAGGTCTCGGGTTTAGGCTGCTCATTTCTCTTCTTCTGGCCACTTTTACTCTGCGTTTAGCATCCCGAGACTACCCCGACGCCCCAGTTACGTGTCCAGATCCCGACGAAGGCTCGAAGTCCCGAAGTTCCCGAGAAAAATATTATTTCCAGTCGAAGTGCTGCCCGCGTGAGGCTCGTTTCTTCACCAGAAACCCGCGGTTACGTCAAGAAAGATCATTCCTAGAAACGACACGCTGCCCGATCCACCACTTATCAAGTGAGTTCATACCCCTACGTTTTTCCGAGTTTTTCATGTTTTCAGGGGGGAATACAAGCAAAAGCACAAGTAATCTTGGGCTTAAAGTATATTATTTTGTTTAAGATAATTATATTTTCAATATACTTTGAACATGGAAAATAGTTTTTACCAAATGGGTTAAGAAATCAACTCGCAGAAACGGTTTTCAAAACTAAGACAATGAACTTATGAATCATGAAGTAAAAGATATCATTTTATAAAAGGATTCATGTTAATTACAAAAACGGTTTTCAGCATTATTACTTGTAAATTTGTTAGTCTAAGTTGGAGACACGTCCTTGGTAACACTCACCACCGAAACAGAGTGTAGGACTAACACATATGACCAGAATCTCTTGTAGGGAGAGTGTGATTGTTGTGTATAGATCTATACGGGACTGACTATCCCGCACCTCGCTGCTAGCTACACTGGGACCGGCAGGTCTACGGGTAACAAAGTCATAAAGGATACTGGCCCCGATACGTGCCATATCAAGTTAATGTATGGTTATAAAACTCACAACATAGATAACAACTATTTACTTACGTAATAATGGATCGAGTAAACTAACCTCAGAGTAATAACCAATTGATTACTTGAGAATATTGATAATACCTACAGGATTTAGTTCACCATATTTTTATTAGTGTAATGAGGCTAATATATCTCACTGGGCGTAACCAGGTTTTTTTTTTAAAAGAAAACTACGTTTAACGATATAAGTATGGTAAATATTTGTATACTTCATTTTAGAACGGATAACCAACAAACTACTTTTAGGGAAAATATAGGATTTTCCCAGGATAACACAGTATTTTCATAAACGGATGGTTTAACATTGAACTAATGGATATTCATATTCATTCCATGACTCCTTGGATTGTACGTTTCTGTATGAATCTGGAAGTCATGGAAGGAATGGGTTTCAAACATGCTTTTATTAAGAAAATATGGGATTTTCTTGAGGAACACTTTTCAAAAGGATCAAAGAACATTTTCCACCAAAACTAAATGCTTATGAACTCACCAGCTTTATGCTGATACTCTTTCAAAACTGCTTGTATTCTCAGGGATTCAGTAATACAGGTAAATCTCCAGCTTTTGGAAAAGGGACGCTAAGACGTTAGTCTTAAAACTTATTAAATCATCATATTGTAATTTATTTTGAGACATGTATTATATTCAACAATGTAACTTTTAAATTATATTTATGATGGTTGTGTTTACTTTCTTTACAAATATTCAACTGTTATGATACTACATGAAGTCATCGGCCCCCAAATGTTTCTGCCATCCTGGTTTGGGGGTGTGACAAATTGGTATCAGAGCATTGTTTATAGTGAACTAAGTATATCGAACCACATAAGATATACAAACTATAGATGCAAAGGGACTAAAATCCTCTGACAAAACGTTTTCACAAACTATACTTTTAATAAATTAAAATGATAGTTTTATAAAAGTGTAAGTACATGTATGCATCGGTCTAGTATCATAGTCAAAACTATACGAAAGTATTAAGACAAGTTGAACACTACGATTAGGCCTCGGAGTATGTAATCAGATCGAGAATAAATATAGCCTGATCAACTATATTTATCCTGGATGTGACCAACGTATGTCGAGGAATGGTCGTAGTGAGTAACAAGTCAAAAACTTACCAAAGAAAATACTAGAATCAAACTTACGAATTTAAAATACTATAGGAGTATTTCATAGTACTATAAAAACCATAATAATCGTGCGAACCTCGATATTTAGTTAGAACTAGGAATCGTCAAATAAATAGAATCTTATTCAAAAAAAAAAAAACTAAAAACCTTCACTGGCAGGTCTATAATTGCAAAGTGCATACTTTAAAGTTACACATGATTGGAATTTTATAGGCTTAGGATTTATGATTTCGCTTTAGGCCCTTTTCCTTGTTTGGATGTGGACTTAAGTTGAAGCTACTTATCTAACGGCCTATTCAGTCTTGATTGTATGTGATTTGTATACACTAGGTAATTATAGGAGGACCCGGTGTAGGTCTTATCACAAAAATTACCTTCTTACCCGTAAGTTATATTTATATTTCTCTTATCCCTATTCTCGCTTAGATAAAATGGCTGGATTCCATCCTCCTAGAGATCCGTACTATCCTAATCAATAGAATGCTGGTTGGCTCGGCGCTGAACCAAAAGATGAGCCGTAATTTCCCCTAGACGATGATTTTTCTAAAGACAACGGTTCCGGATCAGAAGCTTATAATCCACCTCCAGTTGCTCAGAACCCTAACCCTCGTCAAAACTTTCAAGGACCCACACCCCTGTGGGCAGCAAACTTGAACAGATGGAGTCACGAGCAAGGTCAACCCTTACCCTACAACGGAGACCGAAGCTTCTACAATCTGAGCGAGGGAGGCTCAGCAGACAGAATCCTACCTATTCTGGTTCGCAGGGTTGCTCGTAATGAGGAATAAGGAAGGACAGCCATCAACCGGGTCATGGAGGTTGATGCCGATGCAGGAGTCAATATAGTTCGCATTCGCCATCTAGAGACTGCTCATAGAAGAACCCTGAACCAGAATATGACCCTGCAGAGAGAACTAACTACAACCCAATCTGAAGTTAGGGAACTTCGAGGGCATCAGGCAACGTTTGAAAGACGCATGTTGGACATAGAGCGTTGTCTGGCAGAATCAAGGACTCATTCGGGCGATTCTCGCCGCAAGTAGAGTCTACTCTATTCTCTCTTTTGGATATAAATTAGGTCTATGTATAGACTCTAGTATTAATTTCATGCTTATGTTAAGACCTTGAACTTTCAGTCGGTTAGGTCTATGTACTGTCAAAATTTTCTCGATTCTGGTGTAATGTGAGTCCTACTCCAAGGTCAATTTTTCCCAAACTTATCACATCTTTGCTACCAATGACATCGGCGAACGTCTAATCTCCTAGGGAAATCTTTGTCCAAATACTTTCATCCTTCTATTGTTAGAACTCTACCAAAATCACACTCTTATTTAATGGTTAAACTATGGTGATTGAGTTCACGGATCACTTTCATTATTCTCACTCTTGAAATTCTTATCATTATCTCCATCTTCACACACTTAGTTGATAGACGATGCATCTGAAATTAACACCGCCTGTACTCGCAACCAAGAGGAAACTATAGAAACCACAATCTGCCATTACCTTGTTAAAAACACCGAGGAAAAGTTCGCATGAACCCCCGGGATTCAAACTCTTCATTATGAAGTAATGGAGATCGGTGTAAGAATCGGAAGTAAGACGACACAGAAAGTCAATATACCTACGAAGGAGAAGGACACCCTATAAATATCAGGAGAGAACAAATCATTATCACCCAGAATAGAACGGAGGAGGACCACGTGTGTTACGTACGAAGTGTTTGAGTGCCTTTTCGTCACAATAATAACTAATAAATAATGCAACCTAGTGAGTTAATGAATACATTACTCACATTAGATTTCAAACTTATCGTCTTTTCCTGTATTGGCTAATAACAATAATTCGGATCACGAAACCTCAATCAAGGGTGATTACTTCTCAAATTCATAAGTCAATTTATTGTAGACTCTATTATGAATTACTTTCAAATCTTTTCGAAAACTGAATCATAGTATCCACCAACCAAAGATAACTTCGTTCGGATGACACTCGTCTGATAACCATTCTAGAAACTTCATTCTACTCTTTTACCAAGACTGCATCATAGGGATGTAGATCGAACCATCGAGAACAGTATAACAAAATGAAAAACTTACATTCGCATGAATGATCGGAATACATCTAGAGCCAACCATAATCGCTCACAAACTCATTTTCTTATCATATAACAGAATCATGCCTCCGAAGAAACGTAACCAAACCGCTGGCAAGGCACCAACTCTTCAGATAGATTTGGCTACTTTTCAAGATGCGGTCACAGCTGCCGTAGCAGCTGTCATGACTCACCTAAATGCTAACAACACAAATGTTAGTGGAAATGTTATTGACGACCCCAATGACGGTGATAACCAAGTACAACAACGAGTGCCTGTTTGTAAAGACATTCCGAACCTCAAACCTACTATTCTGAAACGAAAGTTCGAGAACAAGAAAGGGAGTTGTTCAACTCAAGGAGCTATAGAAGGGCAACAAGCTGGGGCAGTCAATACCCCCATCAGCCATGTTATCCCAACACCAACCACACCGTACTTAGGAAACCTCCCACACTGTAGCAAGTGCAACTACCATCATCATGGGGTCTGCCGAGTACTGCATTGCAATAGATGCAACATAAAGGGGCACACCGCCCGTTTCTGTAGGACTCCGGTCAAATTCATCACTTCAACTACCAACGTTGGAACAAGTCCAATATGTCATCTTTGTGGTGAGAAAGGACATTACAAGAGGGACTGTCCAACAGAGAAGAACGACGGGGGAGCAGGAGGAAATTTGACCCCAGAGAATGGGGAAACATAAAAAAACCCTATTATAGTTTTGTACGCTTCCAAACCCCAATAATTTATAATTACTTTTTCATTCGAAACAAATCACAGCATTCATATAAAACTAAGAACCCTATCAGGTAAGCTATGATGGCTTAGTGTAAACATTAGGGACATTTATAATTAAGATTTATAGATTTAAAGTGAGTGATCCCGCCTCATTTCCTGTTCCTTGTTTGGTTGTGGATTTTGGGCAGGGTTGCTTAGTCAACTGTCTTACCAATCTTAATTATACGTGACTTGTGTACACCAAGCGATGATAGAGAGACCTAGTAGGAATCATCCCATGAAAGTTCATAGTTCAAAATTATCAGAACCCTCGTATTAGTAGTATCCGCCAATTTTGAATTAAAAAGGGGATTCGTAGCAAAATAACAGAATAAAACTGAAGGCGCTGAAAACTTATGTACATAGAATTGTTCATTATCCTAGTAATCATCTCTTCCATAATAACTTAATATCTACTTCGTTGAGAAGTTCCGACATCCTCATCCGACATGGTTTGGCTCGATCCTTACCATGCAATTTTTTTAAGCCGTGTAAAAGAACTCTTTCCTTAATCAGCTGAAATTCTTCCAATCCATAACGCAAACCCTTATATCGCCTATCACTTCAAAACATCAGAAGTACCCATGCGAGGGGTACCACACCTTCTAGCCTGCTAAGTAGATAGAAAGCTTGAAACAAAAAGCACCAAAGAAGTCTTAAAAGTCAGTAACCACCCGTAACATACCCAAGAGATCTCCGAGAAAGGCCACTTGTACTGCAGGTCAAGTTCAAGAATAGAGTATAAGAACTCATTATGTTAATCTATCACTGCTAGGTGTATATGCAAGAGTGGCATATAATTTAGACTCAACAAGATTTGGGATGTGTGATTCCGCCCTACTTCCTGTTCCCTGTCTGGTTGTGGACTTGGGGCAAAGCCACCCAACCGAAAGTTTTGTCGATTTAAATTATATGCAACTCGTATACACGAGGTGAGGATGGATGAGCCAAGGATGAGTCTTATCATGAACTTCGGAGCAAAAGCTCGCATGCTTACTATAACAACCAGAGATACCTGGGTGGGAGTGGCAGCAGATTGCAATGGGCTTAAAAATCAAGTTACCAAGGCAACAGGTGGACTTGATGCCACTTTGGGTGATCGTCGACAGGTTAACCAAATCCGCACACTTCCTACCAACAAAGGAAACAGACAAGCTGGAGAAACTGACTAGAACATACATCAGGGAGATTGTGCGATTGCATGGTGTACCAATATCCATTATCCCAGACATGGATACTAGATTCACCTCGCGGTTCTAGAAGTCACTACAAAAATCTCTAGGAACGAGACTAGACAAGAGTACCGCCTACCACCCACACACTGACGGACATAGTGAGAGGACCATTCAAACCTTGGAAAATATGCTAAGTGCTTGTGTGATCGATCATGGTAAGGCATGGGATACCCCTTTACCATTGGTTGAGTTCTCGTACAATAATAGCCATCACACTAGCATCAAGGTTGCTCCATTCGAATCCCTCTATGGCCGCAAGTGCAGATCACTTCTGTACTGGGCTGAAGTGGGTAGCACGCAACTAGCTAGAGGACAAGTACCTAACAGCACTCTCACTGGCCTGGAAATCATAAAGGAAACTATCGAGAAGGTTGTCCACATCCGAGAACGATTAAAGGCTTTAGGAGACAGACAAAAGAGTTATGCGGACAAAAAGACGGAAACCCTTGGAATTTAAGGTTGGGGATCGAGTACTATTCAAAGTCTCACCCTGGAAGGGGTTAATACGTTTTGGAAAACGTGGGAAACTAAATCCAAGGTATATCGGACCATTCGAGATCCTTTCCAGGATTGGCCTGGTAGCATACAAACTTCAATTACCACAGGAGCTCAATAACGTACACCCTACCTTTCATGTGTCAAACTTAAAGAAGTGCTTGTCCGATGAGACCCTCGTCATCCCTCTGGATGAAATTGAAATCAACGAGAGTCTCCACTTCGTTGAAGAGCCAGTAGAAATCATGGATAGGGAAATTAAAAGAACAAAACAAAGTCGCATACCCATTGTGAAGGTCCGCTGGAATGCCAAGCGAGGACCTGAATACACTTGGAAGCGCAACGATCATATGAAACAAAAACACCCGCATCTCTTCCCTAGTCCATAAATGCCTATCTTAGAATTAATTTCGGGACGAAATTCCCTCTAACGGGGGGATGATGTGACAACCCGATATTTCAAGTCAATATAATGACCTAAAGTCAAGTATGGTAATCTATTTTGATATAATAAATATAGCGTCAAAAATGAAATGTTCAAAAGTCTGAATTGGGCTGCATAAAATGATAGATACCGTGTCAGGGTTTTGAGAAATATAAAGAACACTCAAATCCGAGTTATAACGAAGAAGTTATGACCAATCAAAAATCCGCGTCAAATCCGGTAAAACACTGTTAAGCGTAAAACACAAAATTTCAATAAAATACCTTTTAGCCTTACATATCTAAATGAAAGTAGTAGATATCACTAAAACATAAGCGTACATAAAAAGAACGTCAAAATCTGATTTCGTATGAGGAAGTTATGATTTTTCTAAGTTTCGGATATAGCAGTAGACAGCTAAAAACTCGAAATAGAGATCGAGCGACTTTTGGCCGAAACAATCTAAACGAGAATCGAAGATCTCGACAATAGTAGTACAACGGTAAAAAGACAGACGAAAACGGACATCGGATGAAGAAGTTATGGATTTTTGACGGAGTTTTCCTGTCCCGACCTACTAAAAATAAATATAATAAAATTTAAAGTCAAAATTAGCCGACGAAGTCTAAATGAGAGTTGTAGAGCATAATGTCGCCTTCGCGTCGATATAAAGAACGTCGAAAACGGAGTTCGTATGCGAAAGTTATGAATTTCTGAAGTTCGGGGCGCGAACCCCAACACTGTGTCAGAGTTCACGACGTGAAAAAAGAGGTTCACGACGTGAACTCAGTGCTGACGCCTTCTGGAGCCTGACAGACGCAAGTTGCGATGACGCACCTGATGACTACTGAACTCACGATGTGAATATGTGAAATTCACGACGTGAGTCCCGAAAATGACCCTATAAATAGAAAACGAAGGTCTCGGGTTTAGGCTGCTCATTTCTCTTCATCTGGCCACTTTTACTCTGCGTTTAGCATCCCGAGACTACCCCGACGCCCCAGTTATGCGTCCAGATCCCGATGAAGGCTCGAAGTCCCGATGTTCCCGAGAAAAACATTCTTTCCAGTCGAAGTGCTGCCCGCGTGAGGCTCGTTTCTTCACCAGAAACCCGCGGTTACGTCAAGAAAGATCATTCCTAGAAACGACACGCTGCCCGATCCACCACTTATCAAGTGAGTTCATACCCCTACGTTTTTCCGAGTTTTTCATGTTTTCAGGGGGGGGGAATACAAGCAAAAGCACAAGTAATCTTGGGCTTAAAGTATATTATTTTTTTTTAAGACAATTATATTTTCAATATACTTTGAACATGGAAAATAGTTTTTACCAAATGGGTTAAGAAATCAACTCGCAGAAACGGTTTTCAAAACTAAGACAATGAACTTATGAATCATGAAGTAAAAGATATCATTTTATAAAAGGATTCATGTTAATTACAAAAACGGTTTTCAGCATTATTACTTGTAAATTTGTTAGTCTAAGTTGGAGACACGTCCTTGGTAACACTCACCACCGAAACAGAGTGTAGGACTAACACATATGACCAGAATCTCTTGTAGGGAGAGTGTGATTGTTGTGTATAGATCTATACGGGACTGACTATCCCGCACCTCGCTGCTAGCTACAGTGGGACCGGCAGGTCTACGGGTAACAAAGTCATAAAGGATACTGGCCCCGATACGTGCCATATCAAGTTAATGTATGGTTATAAAACTCACAACATAGATAACAACTATTTACTTACGTAATAATGGATCAAGTAAACTAACCTCGGAGTAATAACCAATTGATTACTTGAGAATATTGATAATACCTACAGGATTTAGTTCACCATATTTTTATTAGTGTAATGAGGCTAATATATCTCACTGGGCGTAACTAGGTTTTTTTTTTTAAAGAAAACTACGTTTAACGATATAAGTATGGTAAATATTTGTATACTTCATTTTAGAACGGATAACCAACAAACTACTTTTAGGGAAAATATAGGATTTTCCCAGGATAACACAGTATTTTCATAAACGGATGGTTTAACATTGAACTAATGGATATTCATATTCATTCCATGACTCCTTGGATTGTACGTTTCTGTATGAATCTGGAAGTCATGGAAGGAATGGGTTTCAAACATGCTTTTATTAAGAAAATATGGGATTTTCTTGAGGAACACTTTTCAAAAGGATCAAAGAACATTTTCCACCAAAACTAAATGCTTATGAACTCACCAGCTTTATGCTGATACTCTTTCAAAACTGCTTGTATTCTCAGGGATTCAGTAATACAGGTAAATCTCCAGCTTTTGGAAAAGGGACGCTAAGACGTTAGTCTTAAAACTTATTAAATCATCATATTGTAATTTATTTTGAGACATGTATTGTATTCAACAATGTAACTTTTAAATTATATTTATGATGGTTGTGTTTACTTTCTTTACAAATATTCAACTGTTATGATACTACATGAAGTCATCGGCCCCCAAATGTTTCTGCCATCCTGGTTTGGGGGTGTGACAAATTGGTATCAGAGCATTGTTTATAGTGAACTAAGTATATCGAACCACATAAGATATACAAACTATAGATGCAAAGGGACTAAAATCCTCTGACAAAACGTTTTCACAAACTATACTTTTAATAAATTAAAATGATAGTTTTATAAAAGTGTAAGTACATGTATGCATCGGTCTAGTATCATAGTCAAAACTATACGAAAGTATTAAGACAAGTTGAACACTACGATTAGGCCTCGGAGTATGTAATCAGATCGAGAATAAATATAGCCTGATCAACTATATTTATCCTGGATGTGACCAACGTATGTCGAGGAATGGTCGTAGTGAGTAACAAGTCAAAAACTTACCAAAGAAAATACTAGAATCAAACTTACGAATTTAAAATACTATAGGAGTATTTCATAGTACTATAAAAACCATAATAATCGTGCGAACCTCGATATTTAGTTAGAACTAGGAATCGTCAAATAAATAGAATCTTATTCAAAAAAAAAAAAACTAAAAACCTTCACTGGCAGGTCTATAATTGCAAAGTGCATACTTTAAAGTTACACATGATTGGAATTTTATAGGCTTAGGATTTATGATTTCGCTTTAGGCCCTTTTCCTTGTTTGGATGTGGACTTAAGTTGAAGCTACTTATCTAACGGCCTATTCAGTCTTGATTGTATGTGATTTGTATACACTAGGTAATTATAGGAGGACCCGGTGTAGGTCTTATCACAAAAATTACCTTCTTACCCGTAAGTTATATTTATATTTCTCTTATCCCTATTCTCGCTTAGATAAAATGGCTGGATTCCATCCTCCTAGAGATCCGTACTATCCTAATCAATAGAATGCTGGTTGGCTCGGCGCTGAACCAAAAGATGAGCCGTAATTTCCCCTAGACGATGATTTTTCTAAAGAAAACGGTTCCGGATCAGAAGCTTATAATCCACCTCCAGTTGCTCAGAACCCTAACCCTCGTCAAATCTTTCAAGGACCCACACCCCTGTGGGCAGCAAACTTGAACAGATGGAGTCACGAGCAAGGTCAACCCTTACCCTACAACGGAGACCGAAGCTTCTACAATCTGAGCGAGGGAGGCTCAGCAGACAGAATCCTACCTATTCTGGTTCGCAGGGTTGCTCGTAATGAGGAATAAGGAAGGACAGCCATCAACCGGGTCATGGAGGTTGATGCCGATGCAGGAGTCAATATAGTTCGCATTCGCCATCTGGAGACTGCTCATAGAAGAACCCTGAACCAGAATATGACCCTGCAGAGAGAACTAACTACAACCCAATATGAAGTTAGGGAACTTCGAGGGCATCAGGCAACGTTTGAAAGACGCATGTTGGACATAGAGCGTTGTCTGGCAGAATCAAGGACTCATTCGGGCGATTCTCGCCGCAAGTAGAGTCTACTCTATTCTCTCTTTTGGATATAAATTAGGTCTATGTATAGACTCTAGTATTAATTTCATGCTTATGTTAAGACCTTGAACTTTCAGTCGGTTAGGTCTATGTACTGTCAAAATTTTCTCGATTCTGGTGTAATGTGAGTCCTACTCCAAGGTCAATTTTTCCCAAACTTATCACATCTTTGCTACCAATGACATCGGCGAACGTCTAATCTCCTAGGGAAATCTTTGTCCAAATACTTTCATCCTTCTATTGTTAGAACTCTACCAAAATCACACTCTTATTTAATGGTTAAACTATGGTGATTGAGTTCACGGATCACTTTCATTATTCTCACTCTTGAAATTCTTATCATTATCTCCATCTTCACACACTTAGTTGATAGACGATGCATCTGAAATTAACACCGCCTGTACTCGCAACCAAGAGGAAACTATAGAAACCACAATCTGCCATTACCTTGTTAAAAACACCGAGGAAACGTTCGCATGAACCCCCGGGATTCAAACTCTTCATTATGAAGTAATGGAGATCGGTGTAAGAATCGGAAGTAAGACGACACAGAAATTCAATATACCTACGAAGGAGAAGGACACCCTATAAATATCAGGAGAGAACAAATCATTATCACCCAGAATAGAACGGAGGAGGACCACGCGTGTTACGCACGAAGTGTTTGAGTGCCTTTTCGTCACAATAATAACTAATAAATAATGCAACCTAGTGAGTTAATGAATACATTACTCACATTAGATTTCAAACTTATCGTCTTTTCCTGTATTGGCTAATAACAATAATTCGGATCACGAAACCTCAATCAAGGGTGATTACTTCTCAAATTCATAAGTCAATTTATTGTAGACTCTATTATGAATTACTTTCAAATCTTTTTGAAAACTGAATCATAGTATCCACCAACCAAAGATAACTTCGTTCGGATGACACTCGTCTGATAACCATTCTAGAAACTTCATTCTACTCTTTTACCAAGACTGCATCATAGGGATGTAGATCGAACCATCGAGAACAGTATAACAAAATGAAAAACTTACATTCGCATGAATGATCGGAATACATCTAGAGCCAACCATAATCGCTCACAAACTCATTTTCTTATCATATAACAGAATCATGCCTCCGAAGAAACGTAACCAAACCGCTGGCAAGGCACCAACTCTTCAGATAGATTTGGCTACTTTTCAAGATGCGGTCACAGCTGCCGTAGCAGCTGTCATGACTCACCTAAATGCTAACAACACAAATGTTAGTGGAAATGTTATTGACGACCCCAATGACGGTGATAACCAAGTACAACAACGAGTGCCTGTTTGTAAAGACATTCCGAACCTCAAACCTACTATTCTGAAACGAAAGTTCGAGAACAAGAAAGGGAGTTGTTCAACTCAAGGAGCTATAGAAGGGCAACAAGCTGGGGCAGTCAATACCCCCATCAGCCATGTTATCCCAACACCAACCACACCGTACTTAGGAAACCTCCCACACTGTAGCAAGTGCAACTACCATCATCATGGGGTCTGCCGAGTACTGCATTGCAATAGATGCAACATAAAGGGGCACACCGCCCGTTTCTGTAGGACTCCGGTCAAATTCATCACTTCAACTACCAACGTTGGAACAAGTCCAATATGTCATCTTTGTGGTGAGAAAGGACATTACAAGAGGGACTGTCCAACAGAGAAGAACGACGGGGGAGCAGGAGGAAATTTGACCCCAGAGAATGGGGAAACATAAAAAAACCCTATTATAGTTTTGTACGCTTCCAAACCCCAATAATTTATAATTACTTTTTCATTCGAAACAAATCACAGCATTCATATAAAACTAAGAACCCTATCAGGTAAGCTATGATGGCTTAGTGTAAACATTAGGGACATTTATAATTAAGATTTGTAGATTTAAAGTGAGTGATCCCACCTCATTTCCTGTTCCTTGTTTGGTTGTGGATTTTGGGCAGGGTTGCTTAGTCAACTGTCTTACCAATCTTAATTATACGTGACTTGTGTACACCAAGCGATGATAAAGAGACCTAGTAGGAATCATCCCATGAAAGTTCATAGTTCAAAATTATCAGAACCCTCGTATTAGTAGTATCCGCCAATTTTGAATGAAAAAGGGGATTCGTAGCAAAATAACAGAATAAAACTGAAGGCGCTGAAAACTTATGTACATAGAATTGTTCATTATCCTAGTAATCATCTCTTCCATAATAACTTAATATCTACTTCGTTGAGAAGTTCCGACATCCTCATCCGACATGGTTTGGCTCGATCCTTACCATGCAATTCTTTTAAGCCGTGTAAAAGAACTCTTTCCTTAATCAGCTGAAATTCTTCCAATCCATAACGCAAACCCTTATATCGCCTATCACTTCAAAACATCAGAAGTACCCATGCGAGGGGTACCACACCTTCTAGCCTGCTAAGTAGATAGAAAGCTTGAAACAAAAAGCACCAAAGAAGTCTCAAAAGTCAGTAACCACCCGTAACATACCCAAGAGATCTCCGAGGAAGGCCACTTGTACTGCAGGTCAAGTTCAAGAATAGAGTATAAGAACTCATTATGTTAATCTATCACTGCTAGGTGTATATGCAAGAGTGGCATATAATTTAGACTCAACAAGATTTGGGATGTGTGATTCCGCCCTACTTCCTGTTCCCTGTCTGGTTGTGGACTTGGGGCAAAGCCACCCAACCGAAAGTTTTGTCGATTTAAATTATATGCAACTCGTATACACGAGGTGAGGATGGATGAGCCAAGGATGAGTCTTATCATGAACTTCGGAGCAAAAGCTCGCATGCTTACTATAACAACCAGAGATACCTGGGTGGGAGTGGCAGCAGATTGCAATGGGCTTAAAAATCAAGTTACCAAGGCAACAGGTGGACTTGATGCCACTTTGGGTGATCGTCGACAGGTTAACCAAATCCGCACACTTCCTACCAACAAAGGAAACAGACAAGCTGGAGAAACTGACTAGAACATACATCAGGGAGATTGTGCGACTGCATGGTGTACCAATATCCATTATCCCAGACATGGATACTAGATTCACCTCGCGGTTCTGGAAGTCACTACAAAAATCTCTAGGAAAGAGACTAGACAAGAGTACCGCCTACCACCCACACACTGACGGACATAGTGAGAGGACCATTCAAACCTTGGAAAATATGCTAAGTGCTTGTGTGATCGATCATGGTAAGGCATGGGATACCCCTTTACCATTGGTTGAGTTCTCGTACAATAATAGCCATCACACTAGCATCAAGGTTGCTCCATTCGAATCCCTCTATGGCCGCAAGTGCAGATCACTTCTGTACTGGGCTGAAGTGGGTAACACGCAACTAGCTAGAGGACAAGTACCTAACAGCACTCTCACTGGCCTGGAAATCATAAAGGAAACTATCGAGAAGGTTGTCCACATCCGAGAACGATTAAAGGCTTTAGGAGACAGACAAAAGAGTTATGCGGACAAAAAGACGGAAACCCTTGGAATTTAAGGTTGGGGATCGAGTACTATTCAAAGTCTCTCCCTGGAAGGGGTTAATACGTTTTGGAAAACGTGGGAAACTAAATCCAAGGTATATCGGACCATTCGAGATCCTTTCCAGGATTGGCCTGGTAGCATACAAACTTCAATTACCACAGGAGCTCAATAACGTACACCCTACCTTTCATGTGTCAAACTTAAAGAAGTGCTTGTCCGATGAGACCCTCGTCATCCCTCTGGATGAAATTGAAATCAACGAGAGTCTCCACTTCGTTAAAGAGCCAGTAGAAATCATGGATAGGGAAATTAAAAGAACAAAACAAAGTCGCATACCCATTGTGAAGGTCCGCTGGAATGCCAAGCGAGGACCTGAATACACTTGGAAGCGCAAAGATCATATGAAACAAAAACACCCGCATCTCTTCCCTAGTCCATAAATGCCTATCTTAGAATTAATTTCGGGACGAAATTCCCTCTAACGGGGGGATGATGTGACAACCCGATATTTCAAGTCAATATAATGACCTAAAGTCAAGTATGGTAATCTATTTTGATATAATAAATATAGCGTCAAAAATGAAATGTTCAAAAGTCTGAATTGGGCTGCATAAAATGATAGATACCGTGTCAGGGTTTTCAGAAATATAAAGAACACTCAAATCCGAGTTATAACGAAGAAGTTATGACCAATCAAAAATCTGCGTCAAAACCGGTAAAACACTGTTAAGCGTAAAACACAAAATTTCAATAAAATACCTTTTAGCCTTACATATCTAAATGAAAGTAGTAGATATCACTAAAACATAAGCGTACATAAAAAGAACGTCAAAATCTGATTTCGTATGAGGAAGTTATGATTTTTCTAAGTTTCGGATATAGCAGTAGACAGCTAAAAACTCGAAATAGAGATCGAGCGACTTTTGGCCGAAACAATCTAAACGAGAATCGAAGATCTCGACAATAGTAGTACAACGGTAAAAAGACAGACGAAAACGGACATCGGATGAAGAAGTTATGGATTTTTGACGGAGTTTTCCTGTCCCGACCTACTAAAAATAAATATAATAAAATTTAAAGTCAAAATTAGCCGACAAAGTCTAAATGAGAGTTGTAGAGCATAATGTCGCCTTCGCGTCGACATAAAGAACGTCGAAAACGGAGTTCGTATGCGAAAGTTATGAATTTCTGAAGTTCGGGGCGCGAACCCCAACACTGTGTCAGAGTTCACGACGTGAAAAAAGAGGTTCACGACGTGAACTCAGTGCTGACGCCTTCTGGAGCCTGACAGACGCAAGTTGCGATGACGCACCTGATGACTACTGAACTCACGATGTGAATATGTGAAATTCACGACGTGAGTCCCGAAAATGACCCTATAAATAGAAAACGAAGGTCTCGGGTTTAGGCTGCTCATTTCTCTTCATCTGGCCACTTTTACTCTGCGTTTAGCATCCCGAGACTACCCCGACGCCCCAGTTATGCGTCCAGATCCCGATGAAGGCTCGAAGTCCCGATGTTCCCGAGAAAAACATTCTTTCCAGTCGAAGTGTTGCCCGCGTGAGGCTCGTTTCTTCACCAGAAACCCGCGGTTACATCAAGAAAGATCATTCCTAGAAACGACACGCTGCCCGATCCACCACTTATCAAGTGAGTTCATACCCCTACGTTTTTCCGAGTTTTTCATGTTTTCAGGGGGGGGGGGGGGAATACAAGCAAAAGCACAAGTAATCTTGGGCTTAAAGTATATTATTTTTTTTTAAGATAATTATATTTTCAATATACTTTGAACATGGAAAATAGTTTTTACCAAATGGGTTAAGAAATCAACTCGCAGAAACGGTTTTCAAAACTAAGACAATGAACTTATGAATCATGAAGTAAAAGATATCATTTTATAAAAGGATTCATGTTAATTACAAAAACGGTTTTCAGCATTATTACTTGTAAATTTGTTAGTCTAAGATGGAGACACGTCCTTGGTAACACTCACCACCGAAACAGAGTGTAGGACTAACACATATGACCAGAATCTCTTGTGGGGAGAGCGTGACTGTTGTGTATAGATCTATACGGGACTGACTATCCCGCACCTCGCTGCTAGCTACAGTAGGACCGGCAGGTCTACGGGTGACAAAGTCATAAAGGATACTGGCCCCGATACGTGCCATATCAAGTTAATGTATGGTTATAAAACTCACAACGTAGATAACAACTATTTACTTACGTAATAATGGATCGAGTAAACTAACCTCAGAGTAATAACCAATTGATTACTAGAGAATATTGATAATACCTACAGTATTTTGTTCACCATATTTTTATTAGTGTAATGAGGCTAATATATCTCACTGGGCGTAACCAGGTTTTTTTTAAAGAAAACTACGTTTAACGATATAAATATGGTAAATATTTGTATACTTCATTTTAGAACGGATAACCAACAAACTACTTTTAGGGAAAATATAGGATTTTCCCAGGATAACACAGTATTTTCATAAACGGATGGTTTAACATTGAACTAATGGATATTCATATTCATTCCATGACTCCTTGGATTGTACGTTTCTGTATGAATCTGGAAGTCATGGAAGGAATGGGTTTCAAACATGCTTTTATTAAGAAAATATGGGATTTTCTTGAGGAACACTTTTCAAAAGGATCAAAGAACATTTTCCACCAAAACTAAATGCTTATGAACTCACCAGCTTTATGCTGATACTCTTTCAAAACTGCTTGTATTCTCAGGGATTCAGTAATACAGGTAAATCTTCAGCTTTTGGAAAAGGGACGCTAAGACGTCCGTCTTAAAACTTATTAAATCATCATATTGTAATTTAATTTGAGACATGTATTGTATTCAACAATGTAACTTTTAAATTATATTTATGATGGTTGTGTTTACTTTCTTTACAAATATTCAACTGTTATGATAGTACATGAAATCATCGGCCCCCAAATGTTTCTGCCATCCTGGTTTGGGGGTGTGACATAAGTTTCCCAGCATAACCAACTATCACGAAAATCTAGCAATCTACTGATTTCCTCTATTTTTTTACTTTTCCAAAAAGAAAGTATCAAGTCATAATGTATCCAATGGTTGGACCGCTCATCTAACCAAGGAGACTTTTCTAGAAACAATAATGCAACGCAAGCCCAAGATAGTGGTTAAAAGCCTATATCAGTCTAATATACATAGTCGGGTGCTAGAAACACTACAGGTTACGCGACCCCTGGTCCTAACCTACGAAAGCATGTGAACACCCTGACTAGAAATAATATCGTTTATGCTTCCCTTGGTCCTACCCTGCGAAAGCATGGTAACCTCATGACTAGAATTAGTATCGGTTATGCGACCCCCAGTTCTAACCTAGGAAAGCATGGCAATGCCATGACAAGAATCAATATGGGTTACGCGACCTTAGGTCCTAACATAAGAAATGAGCATAGGGGCTCCTAGCCCCACAACTGGAGTTGCTCTTAACCAAACATCTTGGTCTCGAACCATGACAAAATATGGAAAACTTGGATTCGTCAAACAAAAAGACCAAGACTGGAATTAGTACCCCACTAAAACAGTGAATCTCAACACACGCAACGATTCAACAACAATAAAGGAAATATACCAAACAGCGTAACATCATACAAACATACAAAGGCAAAAGGAAGTAAGAAACAAAGAGTAGTTCCATCCAAATGACCCAACCGGTCTACACGCCAACATAGCAAAAGGAAAGAAATTTTCCAAATAGCTAAACCAACCCACAAAACATAAGTTCTAAACAACAACACATTTCACTCACTGGGACGAATAAAGTGCTTCAATTCGTCCAGGTTCAATTGCCCAAGATGGAACAAAGATGCAAAAATTTTTGTAGAAAACAGCTCCACAACATGGTTCATGTCATGCGCATAGTCAATCTCCAAATCCTCATCCTCTAGCTTAACTTTCCCAGCCATCAATGACTCACGATAATCCTGCTTCCCCTCCTAACGACTAGCGGCCAAACAAGTATCTTGATAATGATTCACCCCAGGGCTGAATTCCCTACTATCCAAAACTTTGTCAACGACACCAACAACATCTTCGATCATCAAACATTGACAATCTTGCTCAACCTGTTCCAACGTTGTAGTTTTTGCTGACACAATGCGAATTTGCTCCACAACATCTCTCTCCGTACTCTTCAACTGAATCGATAAACCCTAATTCTCCTGTTTCAACTTCTCCAGCTCCCTCTTAGCAGCAACATTCTCCGCATCCAATGAAGCCAACCGCTTCTCCAAGTTCTCTTTCTCAACAAGAACCATTCCAACAGGTGCGCTTCAAACAAACATACATGAGCGCGACACTCACCTTCAGCTACATGCAACCTTCTATTTTCACTAACATAATTTTGGAGCTCTTGGCGAAGCTGCGACCACTCAACATCTACCTTGAAAAACTCTTGAAGACGTCTAGTCGTGTCTGCCAAAACACATGAACTTTGTTTAGCAACGAAACGTAAAGGGCCAATAAAATCCGCCAGAGAATAACTTGCCATCTCATCCAAAGTGCCAGGAGGGAAAACGTAACACACATACTCTTTAGGAACCGAAAAAATGACAATCTGGCATTCTCACCCAAAGTCTACTGCGGCACGAACCGATTCCTGAAACTTCAATCACCAGCCGAAATAGATGCACTGGTAGCCCTAAAAAAAGAAACCCCCTTCACTTCCAATACCACTATCACTATGACCCCCAACCACCACAACGAAAAGATTCTTACTGCAATCACAATCATCACCAGAAACCATCTTCTCAGAATTAGACAACACTCCCTCTGACAAACCACCACCTTGTTGACCACCCTCCAAAATGACATTCTCACCAATAACCATTGGATCATCTAAAAAATCAATAACAACATCCTCACCACTACCACAACATTTAGAACTACCATCGTTCGAAGAAAACCATCGGTATGGCCGCAAACAACGAACAACTACCAATGGCTCCACCTCCTTCCAACATTCTCCCACATACGTTTTCTGTTATTCGTAGCATCCATCACTCCTTCTTTGCTATCCTCAATAAATTCAGCAAATGCACCAACGAACCCAGAGTTACCACCACAGGAGACTTCATGAAGAACCATCACCAAAACATTCATACTCGATGACCCACCGGCAAGACGCTCAGCCTCTTGAACAACAACAGATTTGAAAGTAAAATCTTTAGTCCGGAAGTAAAAGCTGATGGGTTTGAGCCAAAAGAACATCCTATGTGCTCATGCAAACCCTAATGCTTGGATCTAAGCTTCTCTATTGTACATGCTATTCATCCAAGACTTTCTAACCCTAGATCTAGGTTACATAATTCGAAATTGACATGATAAATCAGATCTAGATGATTACCTCTTGTTGATTGCTTGATTCTTCTTGTCTTAGAGCTTAGAGTCACAAATGTCACTCCTCTAATGGATCACAAACACCACAGAAGCAAGAAGATGATTTGGAGAGAGGTTGGAGGCTATCAATTTCGGTTATGATCTCCTTAGGGTTTAAGTGGCCAAAAATTGCAAGCCATAGGGTCCTATTTATACTGGAGCAGCTAGGGTTTCAGTCTAAACCCTAATGGACAGCTTAAGCCTTAAGCAATCCAAGGAGGCTTCTAGAATAAGGCCTTATGGGCGAAATTATGGATGAAATCCTCCTAATTTCGTCCATGCTTATTCCAAGAGGCTCCTCAGCCCAATACTCAACTATCACACATTTGACAGTTTAAGTCCCTGATATTAAATTAATGTCTTTTAGCCACATAATTAATTTCTTAATTAATTCTTGTCTAATATTAAATTTAATCATATGATTTCTCTATTAATATATTATTCATATAATATATTAATAAACCACATTAATCTCTCTATTCATACATCACCTTGTCAAGTTGCTTTGGTGAAGGCAACTGAAAAGGACCATGCACAACCGGGTCAAGTACTTATCAAATATAGTTATGGGCTTAGACACTAATCCTATAGTCTCCCACTTGGATAAGTCTAGTAACTATAAATGTAAATACAAACCGATTAGCAATTGTAGCTCTCAGATATGCTGTCAAACTCTGATCTCATCAATAACCTGTCCTTTAGATAAGGGGTCGTATAATCCTCTGTTCTAGATATCTTGTGGACAAATACATGGAACATAGTCATACTTATTGTCCAGCAGTTTGTTTCTCGATCTCTGATTTATTTGTCATAGAACTTAATTGAACACATCAATTCAGTCCTGACCGGGCCCGACACATAAGTCAAATCAAATCATCGAGGGGCCCTGATATCGCTTTTGTCCTCTTAGGATAAAAGGAATAGATAAACTTCGACTTATATGCATTTACCATTCACTAATCAAATCATACACAACAATGTGTTTTATAACATCAAGTTACTGATGCGTTTGTGCATTATCAATGCACAACCAACTAGCAAACAATAAACCATATATCTAGGTTTTAAGACCATATGATATTATCGTCTTGCGATCACTCGTGACAAATTCCATGAAGTGATTCCAGCAAGCGTGGGTTTATCCCAATGCCCAAATCTTATTTATAAGCACTCATGAACGTTGTAGCAAATCTTTGCTATGTCTAATACACTTTAGACAATCTACACACCAATTCATGATAGTCTTCATTCATACCTACTTCCAACATATGAACGACTGTGGACCGTTTGAATAATTTTATTATTCAGGAAGTCAAAATATGCAAAATGAAACAATAGGTAAACAATTAACATAAGACAGTAACATTCCTACTCAATAATACTCTTTTATTTAATCATCGAATGTTAATTACAATTTATCTATTACACATTTCTAAAACTATCTAATCTAAACTAATATCGTCCTTCAGGCCAATACTCCTAGCGTGCTGCAAGTGCTTAACCCTACTCAGTCCCTTCGTAAGGGGATCTGCTGGGTTATCCTATGACGATACCCTCTTCACTACAAAGAGTCCTTCTTCCACCCGATGTTGAATAAAGTGATATTTCCTGTCGATATGTCAAGATCTGCCATGATCCCTCGGTTCCTTTGTCAAGGCAACTGCTCCTTCATTATCACAGAAAATTTCCATAGGCTCTTATATGGTTGGTACAACTCCAAGGTCTCCAATGAAGTTCTTCAACAATATTGCCTCCTTTGACGCTTCGCTCGCTGCAATGTGCTCTGATTCGCATGTTCAATCAGCTACGGTCTCCTGCTTGGAACTTTTACAAGTTACTGCTCCTCCATTAAGGGTAAAGACCCACCCCGACTGCGAACGGTAGTTGCCCCTATCGGTCTGAAAACTGGCATCACTATACCCTCGCACCTTTAAGTCATCACTCTCAACGAGGACTAAAAACCATTCCATGGTCCTCCGAAGGTACTTAAGAATATTCTTGACTGCGGTCCAATGCGCTTTGCCAGGATTCCCCGGATATCTGCTGACCATGCTCAAAGCGAAGGACACATCAGGGCGAGTACAAGTCATAGCATACATGATCGAGCCAACTGCGGAGGCGTAAGGTACTCGGCTCATCTCTGCTATCTCGACTTCGGTACCCGGACTTTGAGTTTCACTCAACCTGGCATTACTTTGGATCGGTAACTCCCCTTTCTTGGATCTCTCCATACTAAAACATTCTAGTACCTTGTCCAAGTAAGTATTCTGACTAAGTCCTATTAGTCTTTTACTCCTGTTTCTCACTATCCTTATTCCCAAAATATAGGCAGCCTCTCCGAGGTCCTTCATAGCGAAGCACTTCCCAAACCAGGACTTTACTTCCTGCAGCGTCGGGATGTCATTTCCTATGAGTTGTATGACATCGACATACAACACGAGGAAGCTAACTATACTCCCACTAGCTTTGACATATACACATGTTTAATTTGAACTAATTAAATTTCAAACCCTAGAATTTTACAAGTTTAAAATTCAACCTTATACTTTATAATATTAAAAATTAATATATATATATATATATATATATATATATATATATATATATATATATTAATCTTATAAGATTATAAAGTATAAGGTTGAATTTTAAACTTGTAAAATTCTAGGGTTTGAAATTTAATTAGTTCAAATTAAACTTTTAATTATAAAATTTAAATTTCAAAACTTGAGCATAAGTTTTGAACTTTTCAAAACATAAAGGATCAAATAGCAAATAATTTAAATTAAACAATTAATTTAATGATTATCTAAATTTGACCTACTCATCTTTATTTATAAGATAATTCAACAATTAATTTAAATAATCAAATATTATCAAATAAGGAATTTATTATTCAAACAATTGGTAATTATCTTTTGTTTTGGTAAGGATAATCATATAACAGCATTAAAATTCGGATCCTAATTGTCAAAAACGATTTAGGCAATTATCCTTAAGCAAAACAACAAGAAATCCTGAAAATCCCTCTGTCTGACGCTCCGACTCGCCGAGTCCCCTTAAGGACTCGTCGAGTTCATCCTACTCGCCGAGTCCACATTGGGACTCGCCGAGTTCGCCAGGCAGATGACCCAAAAAATCGATTTTCAAGCAAGAATGAAAGGCAAAGCATCAAATACAATAGAAACCAATCAAGGCTCTGATACCACTGATGGGTTTGAGCCAAAAGAACATCCTATGTGCTCAGGCAAACCCTAATGTTTGGATCTAGGCTTCTCTATTGTACATGCTATTCATCCAAGACTTTCTAACCCTAGATCTAGGTTACATAATTCGAAATTGACATGATAAATCAGATCTAGATGAATACCTCTTGTTTATTGCTTGATTCTTCTTGTCTTGGAGCTTAGTGTCACAAATGTCACTCCTCTAATGGATCACAAACACCATAGAAGCAAGAAGATGATTTGGAGAGAGGTTGGAGGCTATCAATTTCAGCTATGATCTCCTTAGGGTTCAAGTGGCCAAAATTGCAAGCCATAGGGTCCTATTTATACTAGAGCAGCTAGGGTTTCAGTCTAAACCCTAATGGACAGCTTAAGCCTTAAGCAATCCAAGGAGGCTTCTAGAATAAGGCCTTATGGCCGAAATTATGGATGAACTCCTCCTAATTTCGTCCATGCTAATTCGAAGAGGCTCCTCAGCCCAATACTCAACTATCACACATATGACAGTTTAAGTCCCTGATATTAATTTAATGTCTTTTAGCCACAAAATTAATTTCTTAATTAATTCTTGTCTAATATTAATTTAATCATATGATTTCTCTGTTAATATATTATTCATATAATATATTAATAAACCACATTAATATCTCTATTCATAAATCACCTTGTCAAGTTGCTTTGGTGAAGGCAACCCAAAAGGACCATGCACAACCGGGTCAAGTACTTATCAAATATAGTTATGGGCTTAGACACTAATCCAACAAAAGGAAGGAAGGAACCTATCCACCAGAGGTACCTCCCGGAACTTAAGGGTCCCATACCACTTCTTAGCTAACATATCCATGAACCGCACATGTTTCTCTACACCTACAGCACCATAATGCATACCAGGAATATTTCAAAGGGAGGGGAAGAGAAGAAGAGATAGATAAGGAAGAAGCAAGGAACAAGAACGTACCTTTAGTGATAACAAAGAATTAATTCATCTTTCCGTGCAACCACAATGAAGTACTCATCCTTGCCCCAGCTAACACATACTCTGGAAAATCATCTTCAATGACTTCAAAGCCCCTCAGAACCCTAGCAACGCTCTCTTTCTCTGGAAATAACTATATCGCAATATCAAATGAAGACTTAATACGACAGAACATTCGACCAACCCTCTCTCCATCGACCCAAATCCAGTGGTTCTGCCAATTCTTAGGAGAACCCTTCCGATCGGTCACAAGAATCTGACTATACTTCCTCTCACAAAAAGTATAGTTGTTCCAAAAGATGAAGCAGAAAGATGGAAGAAATGAGGAAACACCAAATATCAAGCACAACACCATTACATCGGCATAGCATTTCAAAAACGATAACTTTGTTCACGCCGTTTGGGACAAGTTGGTCAAGTGGATCTTATGGTAGTCCAATAGTTCCATAAGAAAATCAGAAGACGACAGGTGATAACCGGCATCAAAGTGTTTGAGATAGATTTAAAACTTATCAGGAGGGGGACGGGTGATAACAGAGACTTTCGATGGAATCAAAACCCCATCATGAAGCTGAAACCAATAGTAATTCTGAAAACCCTCCCATTGTGAGACCGTAGGCAAAATACTTGCACAAGACTCCATGAAGAACTTTTGAAGAAGCGGAACGACAAACAAATGAAACAAGAAGAGAAAGGTAGAAAATATTAAATGATGAAGATTGCAAACGAATATATAAGATCTAGAAAAATGGGCAAGGAAACCCTAATAATGGGTAACTGAAACTGACGTCACCCGCAGATAGCGGTCACATCCAAGGAAACTAATAAATGGATACTCAGTCATCAAATGTGTAACACCCATGTTTCTAGGCTAGGCATTAATGATGATGTAATAGTCTAAGTTAACCTTTGTAACTCGTCTTGATATAATAAAGATGTATTATTTGAGTATTATGTGTTTTGTGCTTAATTGTGTGATTTAAATGAATTAAGGATAAAAATAAGCATCAAAATGAAATTTTAGATAAACCCAATATTGATACATGAAGGCGTAGTGGTCGTGACAAGGTTTCTGAATATATAAAGAATGCCGAAATCCGAGTTATAACGAAGGAGTTATGACCTGTCGAAGTTTCGCGACAGAACCGACATGACGCCAAATGACGTAAAATATGAATTTAAGATAGAGCGATATTAAGCCTTAGTGATCTAAACGAAAGTTGTATAGTTCGTTAAACCGAGAGTGTGCATGAAAAGAATGTCTAAATCTGACTTCGTATCAAGAAGTTATGATTTTTCGAAGTTTCGACTTAGCAGTATACAGCCCGAAGTTCGATTTTGAGATCGAGTGATTTCTAGCCGAAACAATTTAAACGAGAATCGAATATCTCGTCAATAGTAGTCCAACAGTAAAAAGATAGACAAAAACGGACGTCGGATGAAGAAGTTATGATTTTATAACGGAGTTTTCCTGTCCCAGCCTACTAAAAATAATATAATAAAAATATAATAAAAATAAAGTCAAAATTAGCCAATGGAGTCTAAATGAGAGTTGTAGAGCATAATCTCACCTACACGTCGATATAAAGAACGTTGAAAACGGAGCTCGTATGCGAAAGTTATAAATTTCTGAAGTTCGGGGCGCGAACCCCAAAGCTGTGTCAGGGTTCACGACGTGAACTCAGTGATTTGACCTTTCAGAGTCTGCCAGACGCAACTTGTGATGACGCATGCAGTGACGATCAAGCCCACGACGTAGGAGTACTATTCACGACGTGAATTTCATGAAAACAGCCCTATAAATAGAGTTGAAGGGGCAGCCGGCCAAGGTTGCTAATTCACTCATCTATCTCCCGTATTACATCGTTTTACGTGCAATTTATACCCCCGAAGCCCCGGTATCATTACCGAGACCCGAAGCAAGTCCCAAAGCCCCGAGGATCCCGAGAAGTAAAGTTTCTGAGCCGAAACTCTGCCCGCGAGAAGCTCGATTTTCAAGAAAGCATCCGGGTTTCACCGAAGAATACTACTCTTAGAGCTGTAGTGCTGTCCGATCATCTTCTGATCAAGTGAGTGTATATTCATTTTCTTCTAACACATAGATATGAAGTATTCTTTTTAAAATATGTGCTATGTGTTTATATATTATTTGTTTATTTGAACTAGTTGTTGAATGGATGTTTTGTACAGGTTTTAAGCTGTATATAAATGTATATATTTTATCTACTAATATGTTGGGTAGAACATGGGTAGACAGTTGGTGTGTGATGAAATAAAATGATGAGTGGCCTCGATGTTTTTGTTGATCTAGTCATCTAGCGGAGTATGGATGACAACCACGGACTCTTTCTAGACAGTCCAGTGGAACGCTAGCAGGCTCATAACTTGTAGGTGTTGTGAACGATGTGTTCACCGGTGTACTCTATCCCCTCATGGTTACCTTTAGGACATCTATTGTTGAGGAAACCCCTTTGCAGTAATGTCCATCCCGATGAAAATCCTAGATTAGGTCCCTGGTAATAGATGTTGTTTTATGGATGTAAAGTGAGGATAACGAGAATGGGTAATCGTGTTATTTTTGGTTGGTGGAATTAAATATAATTATTTATTGTGGGTTGAAAACCCTATATGCTCACCAGGCCCCCAAGCCTGACCCACTCAATTTTATTTGCATTACAGGTAGTGGCACGAGAGCATAAGATGGATGAATCATCAAGTTATTTTGTTTATAGGCCAGTAGTTGCATGTAACTGTTGTAAGGTCTATTTTGTGTTGTTTATGCTTTTGGTCTGTATCGGAACATGACATTCTGAGGTTTTGTTATATAATGAAAAATACATTTCTTTATGAAATTCTTTGATAAATTCTTATCATATTTTTTTTGGGAACAAATTTCGCAACTCTTTTAATCAAAGGATTACTCTGATTTTATTTAAAAGCATAAATTAAATCGGTCTTTTCTAGCTGTGATTTTGGGGATGTCACAAAACGACAGTTGTACAAACTAGTCAACCCATCATGACAAAGAAAGCCAATGTCATGATGGCTAATACTAGGGAGACTTGATAGCGGACCATAGTTCCACACCAGACGGAGATGCCTTAGAGCCAACACAGGAGACTGGACATGACCAATCTCATGTCAGCCGGGAAACTACGTCTGCAAGAGTAGTCTTCCTGGAAAGTCCTCATCTTGGCGTCTAGTAGGAAAATCTCCTAATGATATAACAATGTCAGCCGACAACCTTGGTGGTGCACGCACCACCAGTGCCTTGTCCAATCACATTCCAGAGCAGAGAGCAGAGGATATCCCCTCCAATGATCGGCTCTGACTCGAATCAGGGTTGACACTTTTGTCGCCTAAGAGAGGAAAGCATTCCCCTCACCAACTATATATGCCCATTGATCATCTATTTAACATTAGGTTCTCAGATCCTACTCTCCATAGATATCCTTTCACCATAACCATACTAAATTGACCGTCAGAGTGTTCTCTCAGGATCTCCTCCCAGAGTACGGCTGACATTCTCTTTCTTGTGTTCTAGGACTCGATTTCCATAGGTAAGGCTTTTACCAATTTCAATCTTATAAAACTCCTAGATCATTTGAGATTCATTGAATCATATCAATGACATGTTTAATCTCAGATTACATGTAACGCTCGTGTTTCTAGCCTAGGCATTAATATTGATGTGATAGTCTAGGTTAACCTTTGTAACTCATTTTGAAGAAATGAAAAGGAATTATGTGAATATTATGTGTTTTATGTGTTTTATGCTTAATTACTAGGAGTTAATTAATTAAGAATAAAAATGAGCGTCGAAAATAAATATTAGATAAAGCCGATATCTACTAAGAAAGTTGTAGTGGTCGTGACAAGGATTACGGATATATAAAGAATACCAAAATCCGAGTTATAACGAAGAAGTTATGACCTGTCGAAGTTTCACGACAAAACCGACACGGTGCCGAATGTCATAAAAAGTGAGTTTTTTGACAAACTACTTATTAGCCTTAGTGATCTAAACGAAAGTCGTAGTGTTCGTTAAACCGAGAGTATGTATAAAAACAACGCCCAAATCTGACTTCGTATGAGGAAGTTATGATTTTTCGAAGCTTCAGCTTAGCAGTAGACAGCTAAAAAAATCGAATTTTAGATTGAGTGATTTTCAGCCGACACGACCTAAACGAGAATCGAAGGTCTCGTCAATAGTAGCACAACGGTAAAAAGACAGACGAAAACGGACGTCGGATGAAGAAGTTATGAATTTTTAACGGATTTCCTGTCCCGGTCTGTTAAAAATAATAATATAAAAATTAAAGTCAAAATTAGCCGACGAAGTCTAAACGAAAGTTGTAGAGCGTAATTTTACCTACGCGTGCATATAAAGAACGTCAAAAACGGAGCTCGTATGCGAAAGTTATGGATTTTAGAAGTTTTGGCGCGAAAATCGAGAAAAATTGCCAAAACCGAGGAATTTCGCATAGGTGGACTTCGGCCACCTCACCCTCGCTTAGAATGTGCCACGTGTCCGAAACCGCTGAGTCATCCGAAGCGGTCCACTGAAAATCCGATGCGTGCCCCTGTCCTCGTGTCCGAGCCTTCGCATGATGCCACGGACCCCCCCCCCCCCTCCTCGGACCCGGACTTCGGTCCACTTAGAAGATGACAACGAGCCCCTCGCATGCGCAGCCCACGTGCGAGCCACCTGCTAGTCTTCGGATCTGCTGACGCGTGGAGGCTTCTCAGCCCTTGGATCAGCAGCCTCGGCCCCTATAAATAGGAGGGTGCGAGACCTCCCGGTGATATTTTGAAAACTTGTCACTTTTAGCCGCTAAACTCATATTTCTTTCATTCTAACATCCCCCAAAGCCCCGGTGTCGATTATAAGCCCCGGAATACGCCACAAAGAGCCCGAGAAGCCCGGAAAATTTATCTTTTCGGTTTAGAAGTCCGACCTTTGTAGAGCCCGGTTTCTCAATAAAACTCCCGGTTTTATTAGAAACAATCGTTTTAGGAAACGAATTGCTGCCCGATTATCATCAAATCATGTGAGTGTGTAGTTACTTTCACTTGACACATAGATATGAAGTATTTACCTTAAAATACGTGCTATGTGTAAATATATTAATTGTTTATTTGAGGTGACTGTTGAATAAATGTTTTATACAAGTTTAAACTGTATATATATTTTATCTACAAATATGTTGGGTAGAACATGGGTAGACGAAATAGTCGATGGGTGTTAAAATGATGAGAGGCCTCGATGTTGTTGTTGTTGTTGTTGTCGTCTAGCGGAGTACAGATGACGATCACGGACCTTTCTAGACAGTCCAGTGGTACACTAGCAAGTTCGCAACTTGTAGGTGTTGATGAACTATATGTTCATTGGCGTACTCCAATCCCCCTCATGGTTGCCTTTAGGACATGTATGGCTGAGGAGTCCCCTTAGCAGTAGTGTCCATCCCGATGATATTCCTTAGGCTAGGTCCCTTGTGTTAGGTGTTTAGGGACGTAAAGTGAGGACAACGGGAATGGGTAATCAGGGTTATTGTTGATTGGTGAACTTAATAAGTTATTATTATTGTGGGTTGAAAACCCTATATGCTCACCAGGCTCCCAAGCCTGACTCACTCAGCTTTTTATGTTACATGTAGTGGACCCCAAGCATAATCGGAGGACGATGAGAGATTTTGGATTATAGGCCAGTAGTTGTAAATAACTGTTGTAAGGCTTATAATGTCTTGTTTATGCTTTTGATCTGTATCGGAACATGACATCCCGAGGTTTTGATATGAAATGAAACTATACATTTCTTAAAGAAAGGTTTTGATAAACTTTTATCATGTTTTGTTTTGGGGACCAATTCCGCAACATCTTTTAAAAAGATTTCTCTGGTTTTATTTTAAAAAGCATAAATTAAATCGGTCTTTTTTGGCCGAAAAATTAGGGGATGTCACATTACACTCTCACTTTTGTGATTGGGATGCTGAGGATCACAAACAAGATGTATATAACCATGAAAACCGCTTGACAACCTTGAGTTCATTTATCATCTCACATTGATGTTTCGGTTAACCACACACGCTCCATCAACAATAATAATTTTTGAGTTGTCCCATCATTTCAACTTTATAGTCCCATATTAGTTTGTCTATTAACCACACACGCTCCACTAACGACTCATAAACGATGTGAGTCTTCATGGATTAGCATACTTTTTCACATTTTTTCCTAAAGTAACTAGAGTATGATTTTTAAACGAAGGTTCTAGTACTTTATTGATTATAGTTTTAATCTTATTATGTCATATCGAACCCATTCGGCTAACGACCCTCCACCACACAGGAGAGCGGTGGGTGAAAATGATACTCATTCAACGGTCATTTTATAGGTCGTTTTCTTATACACTCTTTATAGCATGGCTTCGTGAATGACGCTTACTAGTGATTCGACTTACTTTATCGTATACATATAGTGATTAACGTTTAATATAATATATATATATATATATATATATATATATATATATATATATATATATATATATATATATATATATATATATATAAACTTCTCAAAATACAAGGTTTAAATATTAATTATCTAAATTAAATCTTTAATTAATTATGAATTTAAACCTATCACGGATTTTTTATTATCTTTTAATTAATCTTATTATTAAATTAAATATTAGAGCCATTCAGAAAATATTAATTACTCTTATAATTAATCATTATCTTAACTAAGATTATATCCTAATATTTAGGATTTTTAATTTAATCATCTAAGACAAGCAAAATCAGATTTTTGGAAAAAATAAAACAGATAATTACCAAATAAAACCACACAAGTCATATTAGGCAGAAAATCCCGAAAATATGTATATGAGCTGAGTTCACATCGTGACAGATGCACTGTCACGTCGTGAAGACAGTTTTTGCGAAAAAAAAATTGTTCGATTCAACAAATGTGCTTTCAATGTTAGACACATCAAGTAGTTCTGAGACCACTGATGGGTTTATTAGGTTACAACAATACGCACAATGCAGAAAAACACTTAATAATTAAGAAGGGCACATGCAACCAAAAAGGATCTATGTCTTACAATTTGAAGGCAACATACTTTGAATAACAAAATCTAACAAGAACGCTAGCAGTTTCAAAATTAAGAAATCAGGGTTACATACCTCAAACTTGTTATAGAAAACAAGTTACTTCAATCCTTCCTGTGAAGAGTTTGGAAAGCTAGCACCAAAAGGATGATGCCTCTAATGGCTCACACCCAAACCTTAGAACTAGAAGACATTGTAGAGATTGGAAAATAGGTATATTTTCGTTCACCACCTTTAGGGAATTGAGAACCACGAATTTAAGGTCCCAAGGGGTCATCTTTATAGCTGGGGATCACAAGGATTAAACATGATTTGAATAATAAAATATTCAGATGTTATCTATTCAAAGTTATCCTTATCAGCTTCAGGAGACTTCCATAAACCCTAACCCCCCCCCCACCCCCCCCCCCCCCACACTGTTCACCCTATAGAACCCTCTAGAATTTCCTTTCCTTGCTCAACTATCAACAATTACAATTCACCCCTTTCACCATTAATTAATCCCAAATTAATTCCAGATTAATTCTGATTAATAATTAACTAACTCTAATTAACGTCATATTAATTTATTAATCATATAAATTTATAAATCAATTATTTTAATAATTATATCGTATTAATTTATTAATCACACACAATAAAATAACAACTCAATTGTCTATTTCCAATTAATTAATATATTAATCATATAATATATTAACAAATCATTTCCTCATAATTTTCAATTAGTTTATTAATCATATAATAATCTAATAAATCATCATCTCTCTACAAATGTCATTCTAATCAAGTTCTAGTTATGAGGGCAACCTAAAAAGGACTTTAATTCCAATTACAAGAATATACCAATTTAGTTATGAGCTTACACACCTTAATCCAACAGTTAGATCATTCAAGTTATCTAATTGTAAAATTCGTAATTGTTTTGTGAACTGGATTATGTAACAAGCACTAAACTGATTTACATTGAATGAATTTAGTGTAAATATTATTCATACGCTCTTACACTTCCGAACTTATGAGGAATATTGGGTATTGTTGGGAACATTCACATTAAACACTTGACCTTGAAGATGTAAGTGTTAGTGGATATTCAAGAGGACAACAAACATGGATGGGAACTAACACATAGTCAAACCAAGATAGGGTGGGAAGAATATGTAAGCTTATGAAGTTCATTTATGAACAAAAACAGGCATCTCACAAGATGGAATCGTTGTTTTAATGAAAAAATTCAAGTAATTTGAATTCTGAGAAATGAAGGTGGACCATAAGGTATGTCGGAGCCTGTAGGAGCAATTAGGATCTTTGTTTTTCAATGAGAAAGTTCAAGGAGTTTGAATTTCGAGAAACGAAGATAAGTCATATATGTAAATGCTAGTGTGAATATTGTTGTCACTCTTGTAATGTATTTGGATAATATACAACTCATAGGAAACAATCTTCTAACGTAGCAAATGTAAAAGCTTGACTCTGTTTGAGAATTTGTTTTGCTTGAATTACATGGGAGAAATAGCACACTAACCTAATGTAATGATATATGGAGATAGATATGGGTAATTCATTAAGTTAAGCCAAAGTACATGAAATATCAAAGAAACTCAAAATAGTTCGTAATGTATGGTCTAACTTTGAGCATCACTAATGTCCTAGCATTGAGCTACAAGAAATGAGTCATGTCCCACGTGCTTCTAATTATGGGATCGATCATGTGTGCCATGACATATATCAGATATGATGACTTGTAGCCTCGAGCATGACAGGTCATATCAGATCAATTTGGCAAGAATCAATGAATCAAAATCAAGTACGTTCTTAAGTGTCCTAGGAGGACAAAGGATATGATATTAGTATAGAAGAGATCAATGTAAATGTTACACTGGTACTAAGTTCCAAACTAATAACTATGACTTCCTTTGCAATAGGAATTCATGTTTTTTACTGAATGGTGAAGTATTACCTTGGAAAAGTACCAAGTAATACACCATAGTGAATTTGAGAATAAACTTAGAGTATATTGCAACTAGTTAGAATGCAAAGGAAACTATGTGACTAAAAGAGATTCATCAGTGACATCATTGTTGAAATTCAATCATTGATCGTCCTTTTGAAGGTTCTTGTGATTGTAAGGGTGAACTTACCTCGTGTATCGATCCCAAAGTCATGCAAGCTCACATAGTCTATACTTAGTAAGCACCATCACATTTGATAGTTGTTCGAATGTGAAGACATCATAGTCAATAGAATCATATCGAAAGAAAAATATTGTCGATCCATTCTCTAAGTCAATATCATTGACCAAGTCTGATAGTACGACTTTGTCATGAGGCATTTGATTTGTAAATGATTTGACTTGAGCATATGTGGAATAGTTTGTTTTAAATTTTATAACTTAAGCAGTATAAGACTTTATCATTTGAAGATTATTATGTAGAGATCCAAATATATGATGGAGATTAGTCATTTCATTAGTTGATCACTATGTTCTCCTTTTTCATGTTTTTAACCCACTTCTTGGGTTTTATTTTATTCAAAACTCCATAGTCGTTCATACTATTGGGAGTGAGTATAATAATTAAGACTTTTATGAGCTTAGTGGATTGCCCATACAAATTGGACATACATTGGAGATTGCATTAATACTCATGAATAATTCAAATTACTTCATGGATTATATCAGAGTAATTCTAACATGATAACATCTTTTATTATTAAAATGGAGATACATTGATTTCTTTACATACAAGTTGGTTGTCCTTTGGTCTTGCTCTAACGCTATCTGTAACCAGTGGTTATAACGAGTAAATCCATGTGTGATTTGACGAGTAGAAAAAAACTATGTATTCAAAGTTTATTTGTTTGTTTTTGACTTATTGGGAAAAGCGGTATCTATGGGCCCCTCGGTGATTTGACGATGACACTCATGTGATGGGCCTAGCCCGGATTAAATTAATGTGTTCAATTAGCAGTCTGATTTGATCATCATAAATCATAAATTGAGAAACAAAATGTTGAACTGTAAGTTTGATTCATAATCCTTGACTCAGTTCATAATGATATATTTTACAAACATATGAATATTTGATCACTTATCTAAGGTTTGATACTTGATTTGATTAGAGTTTGGCAGATGTTGTGGAATTCCCGCTTTGTTGACTATTCAAAGATTATTCGACCAATAGTAGTTGATGACTTGTGCAAGTGGGAGACTATTGGAAATGGGTCTCCAATGTCATAACTAATTGGTACAACTTTGGGAATAATAACAAAGTCCTTTTAAGATTTCCCTAAAGAGCTAAAATAGCTAGAAAAAGATTTAAGAGAGTGAGATAAATAGTTTATTAATTTATCATAGCCTGATAAATTAATTAGAAACTAGTTAAATATAATTTAGAGTTAGTTTGAATTTATTTGGAATTAATTTGAATTAATTAAATTAATCAGAAAATTATTTAAAGGTATATGGACTAAATACTATTTGTCCAATAGTTGAGCAACTGGAATGTTTTGGAACCCTAGAAGGGTTCGACGAATTTAAGGGATAAATCCCTTTAGGATTTCCGTCCATAGCTACTGATAAGGTAGGGATTTGGATTAGGATTAAATTTGACTATTTAATTAATTCAAATTTTCTTTCTCTACAAGTTTACTTAGATATAAATAGACCCTCTTGGCCTTCATTAATCTCGTCCCTATTACCCTTGTATTAAGATATTTCGAATTTTACAAGCATATTCTCCTCTCTCTTAATTTAATGGTGTTTAGTATTTTGGGTGTAATTCTTTAGAGGCATTCTACTTTGGGTGTTAGATCTTCCAAGAACATCAACAAATTTGGTATCTACAAGGATTGAAGAAGAAAATTTCATTTTGCATAAAGGTTAGTAATCCTATCTCTCTTTGTAGTATTATTTAATAGTTTTGAAAATAGGTTGATATAAATAGTAAAACCTAGATCCTAGGTTGCATGTACTCTTAGGGTTATTTTAATTGCTTTCGTCGCCAAATATTTGTGTATAGATGCATAGAAAACCTATAAGATAAATCTAAGCGGCTTACTGGATTGAGCCATAGTACATACTATGTTGAGGAAATTCAAGATGCAAAACTCTAAAGAGTTTGTACATATAAATCATGGTATGACATTGAACAATACTCGGTGTCTTTTCTTTAGTAATGAGATAAAGAAAATGATTAGACTAATGTATGCTTTAGATGTGGGATCGATCGAGTATGCCATGACACGTACTAGGTCTGACATCTCGTATGCCTTGAGCTTGACGATTCAATATCAGATCAATTCTTGGAGAATCATATAATCAAAATCAATAACATTATTAAGTATCCTATGAGGACAAGAGATATGTTCATGTAAGTATAAAAGAGATCAATGTAAGGGGTACACTGATGCTAGTTTCATACTAGTAAAGACAATTTCGTTAACAGTCGAAATTTTTGCTCTTACTGAATGGTGAACTAGTGACTTAAAGGAGTACCAAATAAGAAACCATAGTAGACTTAAAAACAAAGGTATATTATATTGCAACTAGCGAGACTATAAATAAGGATAAGTGGCTAAAATGTTTCATCAATGGTCTTAGTGTTTTTCAATCATTGATAGTCTTGTTGAAATCATTTTGTGACTATGAAGGTGAAGTCATCTTCACCAAGGATCCCAAAATCACACAAGTGCACATGGAATATACACAGTAAATACCATCACATTTGGTAGTTAGTCACATGTGAAGACATGATAGTCAGTAAAGTCATATCATACGAGATTCTTATCGATCCATTCACTAAGTCATTGTCATTGACCAAGTATGATTACCATACAAGGTTAAAAGGCATTAGATTTTCAAATAAGTTGGCTTGAGTGCAAACAATATACTTTTTTCATTTTTTACTTAAGAAATATAAATCTTTATTTGATTTGGCGATTATTAAGTGGAGATCTTAATATATGTTGGAGAGAAGTCATTTCATTAGTTTATTATTGTGTTCCTTTTTACATGTTTTGACCAACTTATAGAGTATTAATTTACTCAAACCTCCACATATGATCATACTTTTATAAGTAAGTAGTGATTTAAGATTGTCATGGAGTATTGGTAGATTGTCCATGGTGATGAACATAGCATGGAGATGTCACTAATACTCATGCATACTTAAATAGAGATTTGAAGTACTTGAGTAACCCTCACTTAGAGATTCCTTCATGGATGATATCACAAGTAATTGTAAGATGATAATATCTCATATTTTTCAAAAAGAGTTACATGAGACATTTTTATTTGAATCAGCTATGTCCTGGTTTTCTCCATGTTATCCATACCTAGAAGCCATAAACTAAATGTCCAAATAGAACATGAGGAAGAAACAGATTCTATGTAGTTAAAGTTTATTTGGACCTTCTACTTTAATAGGGGATGTTGATCTCCTTGGGTCCCTTGATTATTTGGTGTTGTCATCAAATGTATGGTCGTGCTTAAATTGAATTGATAATGGATCAATAGTGCAGTCTGTTGTAGTTGACAAAAGTCTCTACCGGGAAACATAATCTTGAACGTTTGATATTGAAATCTTTCCACTTCTCACATTCACATGGATATCAGAGAGTAAAGGAATATTTGATTACTTATATAAGGTTTGTTTCACAGCTTGGAGTTATGAGTGCGAAATTGTCCATTGGATGGTTCACTCCTTGTTATAATAGGGAATATTAGACCATACTATTGTTGGTGACTTAGTCAAGTGGGATATTGTAGGAATTAGTGCCCACGGTCAAAAAAAAGTTGGTAATATTACTATTTATAGTAAGGTCATTTTGGGTTACACGCTAGAAAAGATTTAAGAAACAATTGACAAAAGAGAGATATTTAGGATTTAGTTTGTTAATTTATTAGTTATAAAAAAATTAGTAGAAACTAGTAAACTCTTAATGGTTTGAAGTGAAAGATAGTTTCTTAGTGACCAAAATACCACTTTAAGGGAACCCTAATCACACCCCTATATATTGAGGTGTATAATTAGGTTTTAGATCTACTAGAATCAACCCAAAATTCATCCAATCTCTTAGTATACTCATGAATCTGCTCGGGGTCACGACTTAATCTGTCGTAGAATCCCTAAATCGTTTAGGGTTAGTATTTAATTTGTTCACATGCAATGATATGTCAAGGATGGTTGCAGCTCTTCTTCTAGGGTGCGGCTATAAAATAATAGTTATGGTTTGGACTTTTTACATCCTCTCTCCATCAATATCATGGAAGATTTTAAAGGCTTCAAGGGTATGAATTCTAATCTTTCTATGGTTGTTTTATGTTGCATCAAATTAGTTGAGCTTTGATCCCTCTTTAGTAATGGGATTTGTTTGTTTTATTGCTTCCGTTCTGCCATAATGGCTCTTGTTTGTATGCCCATAACCCAATATATTGTTGGTTATATATGCTTAGAGATCATTATAAAATGACATTGCCAATAATATATTATCTTATAGGGTCACACCAATAGCAAATATACAACAATTGGATATTTATAAGAATTTGATTCTTGATAAATATTAACTCTTGAAAATTTATCATTAAATTTTATTATTTTGTAAAAGTAATAATATTTCAATATTTATATACGTATCTTAGATTAAATATCATAGGGCATGACTTTTAAAATGTGTTTACATCTTCTATATGATGACTGGAGTAGTTATTTACAGGTTTACTTATATGATGACTAGAGAATTTATTTACGTGTTTACTTATTGCAGACAAAACATGAAGCTTTTTATGCATTCAAACTGCAAAAGGACAAGGTACAAAATCGACATGAGAAACACATAAATATTCTTTGCTCGGATATAGGCATAGAAACTTCAATAGAGAGTTTGACACCTTATGAAAAGATAATGGAATAAAACATGAAAAAAATTAAATTTTTACTTCCCAACAAAATGGTTTGACTAAAACAAAAAAACCGAATGCTTAGTCAAGATGGTCAACTGCATGTTGAACCAATCGAGTTTACTAAACAATCTGTAGGTGAACCACTATTGATTGCCTTTATACATAATATAATCATTAGTTATGTGATTCATACAAGTTCTTATGAGCTAAGTAAAGCAACACAACCTAACCCAAACTATCTGAGAGTGTGGGGTGTGTTTCTTATTATCGGACACTTGATCCTAAGCAATCCAAATTGTTAGCTTGTGCTAAGAGGAGAGTATTTATTGGATATACCCAAAACAACAATGCTTATTGATTATTTGATGACGAATTAGGTTTCATAGAATCCAGAGATGTTGAATTTGTAGATGATAAGTTTTCAAGAGATGGTGAAAACTCAAACCACAATCAAATCCAGAGATACCCATTTTTAGTGAGGTAACTGCTACTTCTGTATCGAAAATTACAACAACTGCAGAACCTCCACCAGAGGCTTCTACTTTTGAATCCCATCAGGAGGAGAATAGAACCTCAGGCATCCCTGGTAACACATCTAATGTGGGTCCAAATGTCAATATTGGTATTGATTTGTCTCAATCCAATGTATATGCACTAGAATTTACGTCAACTCCACCTATTCCTGATAATGTTGATGAAGAAATCCTTACGAAAGAAGATTTTAATTCTATTAATGATTTTGTTGCAACTGATTTTACATTTCATGTGGAAAGTGATAATGATGATGATGCTTCGATGACAAAAGGTTATTTTCACAAACCGAACAAAAAGTTAGATGAGATTCTTTCTTAGTCTTCTACTTTCATGACTACGAACTGTGAAGAACTTATCTCTTCTCATCAAGAAACAATTCAGAAGCTTGTTCAAGCTAATGCTAACAATCTTTCACAACACAAGAAACTTGTTGAAGATTCTTATCAACTGATTAAGGAAGCTATTTTGCAAGTCTCCAAGATTCTCTCTGAAATTAATGATATTGCATCAAAGCAAGAGACTTTCATGAATTAATTTCAAACATCCTTTGACAAAAATCCTTCTGAAATGAACAAGGTGATTCTTCGTTTTCGTGCCTCGTTGTAGAATGAAAAATATGCCTTTTCTGCTTTTTGCTTTGGATTACAGAAGGATAATGTTGATCATCACACTTATGTTTCCAACTCTATTCTCACTTTACAGAAAATTCTTGCTCATGAGAACAAAATAATGGATGCTTTGGCTAACTCAACTACAATATCAAGGTTCTAAGGGAACAATTAAAGAATGATACTCTTCATCTTGGCAAAACAAACAAATAGCTCTTGTTAATGAAAGGGAAAATTTTCAGATCAACCAGCGGTTAGTCAAAATTGTTGAAACCAAATATGCTCCTTATGCAGATTACATTTCACAACTCATGGTTGCAAAGCTGAAGCCTATTCTCTCAAAGTTGAATGATATTTCGAATGTTACGAGTAGCAGGGCTACTTCACAACAAGGGGAGAAGAGGCGTGTTTCCAGAAGTCAACATCAACAATCCTTATCAAGTTGGTCCAATGGAAAAGGATAATGAAAAAAAATCATTTGGAGAAGAGAACTTTGGAAGAAAAACTGAAGGATTTGAAAGAAAAGAAAACTGACCAAAAGGGTAATATAGCTTTTGGTTCAGGGAAAGGAAATGTGAAGATTGTGTCTGAAAAGGAAGATGAATTGAATCCAAAATTAACTAAGGACCAACAAGTTGAACAAGCGAAATCTAATGTGTTACTGGATGAACTCAATGCTGAAAAAGAAAAATGTTGAAACAATTCTTGCAAACAAAAAAGCATTGTTTCCTCCTTGGTCACTTGAAAGAATTGAAGATAAAGCTATCAACAGTTCAAAATTTTATTGGTTTGGTCCTCAAACCTCGTTATCTGTTGAAAATGATTTGGAATGTCAATTGGAATTGCCTATCACTGCGAAAGCCTTTCGGTTTCATTGTTTTGAAACATTAAAAAGGTGTCTATGGGGAACACAACAATCAACAGAAAATTGTTCAACTTCTACGTGAAGCATTCTAAACCCCAATATGAATCTTGGAATGTAAAGAAGATTGTTGGTCTAAAGGTTTTACAAACATTCACTTCAAAGTTGTTCGTGGTCATAATCAACAAGTTGATGACTTTTCTCTGGCTGGTCTTCTAATGAAGAATATGTTTGATTGGATCTCAATTATCAACATTATTTCAAACGAAACTCTTTAAGATGAACCAATTTTTTCGCATAAGAAGAGATTGATTAAGGCGTATATCATTGAAATCTCAAAGATGGGTGTAGAGATTTCATCTGTTTTGAACAAGAGGCCTATCATTAAACCTATGGATCCTCCTAAAATCTTAATTCTATGAAGACTAGATTTATTGGAAAAGAAAACTGGGGAGTGGTGTTTAAAGTGGAAGAAAATGAAGTTCCGAAGAAGTGCATGTTTTATTCGAGAGATAAGCACTTGTATTCGTCTGTGGCTTTAAACCAGATTTTGGCAAATGCAGAGAGGTTCAAGAGTAATTCTTCTAATAATGTGAGATACATTTATGATATGATCAAGTGGTGGATCGGAGTTCGTTCTATTTTGTTAAGACAATGCCAAAGTTGTTTGATGCTATAAAGAAACCGGAAGTAAAGACAACTGCTGCAAATTAACACAAAAGGGGAGATTGTAGAGTTTGTTGTTTGTGTTGTGTTTGTTGGATTAATGTCTAAGTCCATAACTATAATTGGTAAGACTTGACCCGACCCGGCATGGTCCATTTGGGTTGCATGGCATCATGCATTTGGATAGACTATAATGAGAGAAATAACACTTAAGGTTGGTTAATATATTATAAGTTCTAATATATTAATAAGGTTATTTAATTAGTATTGACCAAGAATTAATTTGGAATTAATTAAGTGATCAAAAGGAGACTAATTAAATATATGGGTTGATTGTGTAAATCATTCATTCTTATATGTGGGCTTGTGATCCAAGATTCCTTACGTTGGACTAAGTCCATGGGGTGACCCATGGATACTCCATGGAGGTTAAAATCCATGGAGCATAAGGAATGGGTAAAGTTATGAGTTACATGGTGTAACCCTAATAGCCACCATATAAAAGAATCCCATGGCTCAAGAAATCGTGCACTAATGTGTGAATATGAGGGCTAGACGATTTCAAGGAGTGTTCCATTTCTCTCAAGTCATTCCATGTGCATTTGGTGTTGTGTGAACCATTTGAGGCGTCACACTTGGGACACTAAGCACTCAAGCTTCATGGAGACAAGCTACATCAAACAAAGGTATGTATTCTATCCATTTGATTACCCAAGTATCAAGTATTGTATGCTAGATAGGGTAATACCTTGGAAAGTTCATAATTGCATGTATAATAGAGAAAACATAGATCCAAGGTATTTAGGGTTGCATGTACACTTAGGAGTGTTAGAATGCTCAAAACCCATCAGTGGTATCAGAGACAGGTTTTGTTTTCTTGTTATACTTGCAAAATTAGCTGAAAAATCGAATTGTATTAGTTTAAAAGTTATGCTAATTACTTGAAAAAAATTTGATGTGAATTATCTTTGTTCATATGAGTTTATTAGATTAATAGAAAAGTTAATTGATTATGTGTTTTCAAAACATTTTAATCTAAGAGTTGATTCTAAAATGTGTTTTTGTAACTTGTCCTCAAGTTATATGAAAAGTCACATTTAAGTTTCATAAAACTCATAAAAAGTTGGCAATGGTTACAAAAATGAAGAGTCTTGTCCTCATTAAATGGTTTTATGACTCCATAACTTGTCCTCAAGTTATGGAGGTTCAAGAGTCACTTCATTAAATGATAAAATGTGTAACCTTAATTAGTTCCATAAGTTACAAAAATAAAGAAAAGTTACATTCTTTTATTAGTTTAAAGTCTTCCATAACTTGTCCTCAAGTTATGGAACTTGAAGAGTTTTTTTAATTAAAACTACTTTAAACACATAAGTTATGGAATTAATTAGTTTTGAATATTTTCAAAACTTGCCCTCAATTTTTTGGAATTTGTAAAGTTTTCCCCATGAATACTTTAATTCCAAGTTAGCCCTTAGAATTTTAAAAGTTAAAATTCAACCCTTATACTTTATAGTATTATAAGTTAATAATAAATATATGTATAAGAGCAAGTCAGTCTTACCGTTAGTAGGCCTCATTCACGAAGCTGGTCTATAAGGGGGGTATAAGGTTACTGCCTATAAAATGGCAGTTTAATGGGTGTCCACTCTCACCCACCGCTTCCTTGACTGGTGGAGGGTCGTTAGCCGAACGGGTAGGACAAGGACTATAATTCTCCCTTCATTAAAAGTATTAATGATAAATACTAAGTAACTAAACACTTATAAATTCCCAATCTTAGTTACTTAGGAAAATGTGAATAAGGTGCTAATCCATGAAATTACACTTTGCACTTTGTTTAAACCGTTAGTGGAGCGTGTGTGGTTAACCGGCACACTAACCTGGATTTAACAAAGTAGGCAAAGGGTAACTTAATATTTATCATAGTATCGGTGGAGCTCGTGTGGTTAACCGGCACATCGATTGAGGGGTAAATATTAAGGGTACCAAGTATATTTGCATGGTTACTTCACACCTTGTTTTGTGATCCTCGGCATCCCAGTCACAAAACCTGAACGGCACACTCGAGATTGAAACATGCCATTGAAAAGTTCAATGAATCTCAAAAGATCTAGGAGTTTCAAATCCAATTAAAAACCTAATTATATTATTTCGTTTTTCATGGTAGAAATTGGTAAATCGTCATTTACCTACCTTCAACTATTTTATAACTCGGATTACGGCATCCCTCTTCCAGTTATAAATAGGTTGTTGGATCCTAGCCTTAATATTTCATATTGGGTGTTATATTAAGGACTTTAGATCAACTATCTTGAATATCTCCCAAAAGATGTCTAGTTCAGACATCTATGATCTTCCCAAATCTCTTGGAACTTTACTTCCTCCACCTCCTCCAATTATTCTCCCTAACCCACAAGTTCAAGGTCACTCAAGCCCTAATGGCAAGCAAGGTCTATGTGTGATCACATCTTAGAGATGAAGTCACATATTGACAAGCTGGGAGAGTTGGGTGTCAAAGTCTTGAGAAAGTTGGATGTTCAATCACTTTCTAAGTCACATAGTGAGTTCATTTGGAACTACTATGAAACAGACTATGACATGAACCTTAATGATCATATCTATTTGCTTGGTGCTGCTGAATCAGCAATGATTTGGAACGATAGTAAAGCAAATTTGATTAGAAGATCAACTTCCCAAAAACTTTATGGACAGTGACAATGGTGACACTGGAAATCCAGAAAAAGCATTCTCTTCCCAATGGAAAGGGATTGGTCATAGTCAACCCGGTTGACCAAATGGTAAAGAGAAAGGCTAAGTCTGAGATAGTCCCATTACCAAAGGGTCCATATGTTTATTTTGCCAAAGGAAGGGGCGTCGATTGCAAAGCTGCCAAATTTACCTAAGGATGTTAAAGTCAATAAGTTTGACTCTACATCAGGTAGAGCCCATTATCTAACTCTGTTAAGTTCTATTCTGAGATCCTCATTACATGATGTGACTGGGTCACATGTTGATGTGTTAAGAATCAAAGAATAGAGAGAAATCTTAAAGGAAGTATATGCTGATTCTGATCGCGAAGGTGGATTTCGATCGCATCAGAATTTTGAGCAGTTGCTTAAGAAGTTATGATATATTGCTAAGGAATAGATAACAACAATTTTCCATGTGGATTGTAAGGATAAGTTTTTCCACAAAGTTTTAAAATAAAAGAAAATTGTTTAATTTTATTTATTTGAAGTATCCTTACAATGGAATTTGTGGAAAATTGTTGCTTATATGATTCCACTGACAACAATATTGGAAAATGGATTTGATTCTTTCATTTGTGGTAATGTCTAAATTTACCAAATCAGGAAAGTTCCTCATCACCCAAGTTTCAATTGGACCGAAACTTGGAATCATGCAAGTTGAATAGTATGATGAATGAGAACTTTCAAGCATTGGAAAATCAAGACTAATTACTTGTTCACATGGATGTGTGAGTCAAGTGAAGGACTAAAGGGATCGAGTACACATTCTTGTGCACTGGTCATGTCCACCACAAAGCTCGTTAAGACTATTTGATTTACTAAAGTTTAGTAAATATGGTTATACTTACAAGTTTAAGTATAATTCTGAAACATTGGAAAAGTCTCAATGTATGGCAGAACGAATGGGAAGAATCAAATTAGGCAGAAAGAAAAAAATTTCTCAAATCTGAAAAGATGGGAGAGTACTTTAGTATCATGTTTGTGATCGTCTTAATGATTTATAAATCATATCACAATTAGTCCTCTAAAGGTCATCTTAGTGCATTCTTATGACTAAGAAGAGGAGTCATGAATTGTTGAAATGGTTAGATCAGGAAGATGAGTCATACTTCGTTCCAAAACAATTCTTAGAGTCATACTCCAAGATTGTAACTTGAGTGACATATCTTAAAGAAAGGTTTAAAACACTTGTCAAATGTAAGAGTAAAAGTGTCCTACTCTTGTACATTTGAAATTGGTAAGTTGTGATAAAACAAAGACCAACTAAGGCCAATTGTATGAAGTGTTTGTCTTGATAAAGAATCCGCACTATCTCTTGAATATTTGGCAAGATAGTCTTATATGTCAAGAGGATAGTGGGAGTCTTAAAGATCCTAAAAAGAATTTCAAGAACTAATCAAGAATAAAACCTGAGGTTCTTCACTAGCACACGACTTGAGGTTTATAACCTATCGTGTTGACATATTCTGTGCCCATTCCAGTTAAAGTTGGCTTTGCATAGGAGTTCTGAAAGTTCTCAATTGGTTGCATAACAACTTGGAAGCAATGGCAGGCCATGTACTGCAGGTGGCAAGAAGTTAAGATTGCATAAGTTCAGTCCATATGAGTTTGGATTTGTCATTATCCTTGTCTTCTGACTATGGTTTTGACGATTCACATGGATAAGAACACATACACCATAAAATCTAAGGGTCATAAGGTTTCTCTCCGATTCATGAAAATGATGGTGAGGAAACACTTCCACCAAGTAGATTTGAAGCAGATGGCAAAAGGTCTAAACAATTGAGACTATGATTACGGCATCCCTTTTCATAGTTCTGAAATTGTTTAGACACACATGCATGCTATCTAAGGAAAGGTGTATGATTTTGATGAAGTTTTATCAAAGCATATCGTATCAGAAATCTGAACTTTGGTAAGGAACTCAATAAAGTATTGATTTCTAAAAGTCCAGCTGATTTCTGAGTACATGTCAAAGCTAGTGGGAGCATAAGTGTTATGCTAATAATCATCATGTTAGTGGGAGCATGATAATTATTGTTAGTGTTGCAAGTTAGCAATGTTAATTATAGAAAACAAAAGTTTCAATTCGTGAGGCTGCAGGGATTGAAAAAGTTGTTTTGCTATAATTAAGGGAGAGGATATACTTCATTTCAGTTCTAAAGGCTTAGATTGAGACCTTAATCATCTTTAGTCAAGAATATATATATGAATTTCATGATTGGATTGGTTCAACTTAAGGAAATTCTATATATTGCGTTCTCAAAATTCGATTATGATTACGGCATCCCTCTTCATAGTCAAATTTTGAAAACATGGCAAATAAAAATATTGTAGCAAAAGACTGGTCTAGAATCATGTCTTTATGTGAGACATCATGAATCGTGTACCATTTGCTTTGGGTACAGGATCGATTGCATGTGCTATAATATTCGTCATTTCTAAATTTTTCCAAATGCCCAGAGGCATTAAGAAGGGAAAAGCTCTAGAATTGGATATGACTAAAATGATTAAGCAATTGTCGAGGACAATCTGAGGTTTACCAAAGATTGGTTGCTCAGGGACAGTTGGAAGTATAGTGCTAATTTTGGAAGGACCATATTGATATATTCTGAAAAGAGGCATCTCTTATTCAGAAGTGATAGTCAAAATGAGAATACGGAGTTGTCTCCATAGGTGGAAGTTATCTGTGTAAGATTAGAAAACTTAATGCAAGAAGCATGTCCAAAGCAATGTACTTTGAATTTGAGACTTAGTTTCCATGGAGTTGATCTCCATTGGAATACCTTATAATGACTGTTGACAAGTCTTTGTGACTTTGTACATATTCATTACAGGAGGGTCAGTGCATATAAGTTTAAAATCTAAACAGATTTCGATAAATGATAGGAATTTGAAATTCTCACATTTTTCGATAAGGATTTGGGAGTGTGAAATTAGAATCATTGAAATCATGTTCAATTGGTTTATTTTACAAAGTAAGGATCATAGACAAACATAAAGTGCATACTTGGTGTATGGCAAAGCTATTGTTTAAGAAAAACATAGTGTACATGCTTGGAGCATGGGACAACTAGTGTTTTTAATTCAAGTATAAAGTTGATAAAACCGAAACAATGAATAATGAGTAATCGGTATGGTGATAAATAAAAGTGTTTATTTATATTCACAGGGTTTGATACCATATTTGATTCATTTATTCTTGTGTTTCACTTTGCATGTTTTGACTTCCAGAATAACTAAGTCGCTCTTCCTGAATGATTAAGTTATTCAAACCATCCACAGTCGGTCATATGTTGGAAGTAGATATGAATCAAGACTGTCATGGGTTGGTTTGTAGAGGTCCAAGTTGGTGGACAAAGTGGTGCTACAACACTCATGAGTGCTCATAAGTTCTGAGTATTGGATTCAACCCACGCTCATTTGAATCACTTCATGGATTTTATCACGAGTGATCATGAGACGATAATATCTTATATTCTTCAAACCTAGAGATATGATTTGTTACTATGAGTTGGTTATACATTGATTGCACGAAAACGCATTGGTAACTCGATGTTATAAAACGTTCCTTTGTGTATGATTCAACAAGTAGTAGAACAAGCCATATGAGTCGAAGTTTATCCATTCCTTTTACCTTTGGGATAAAAGCGATATCTGTGGGCCCCTCGATGATTTAAAGATGATACATGTGAGTGCTTGGCCAAGCCAGGACTGATTTGATTTGTTCAATCAGTCAGTCATCATGAATCGGAAATCGGGAAACAACAAATGGACAGAGAGAATGATTGATAATCCATGTCTCAGTCCATATGATATCTAGAATGGAGGAATATATGATCCCTTATCTAATGTACAAGACATTGACAAAGGTCAGAGATCATCGGCAAGGTCAGAGTTCGACGGAAGCTTTTGAGAGCTACGATTGCCAGTCGGTTCTTGAAGTCATACGCAAGAATAGTTTTAGACTTATCCAAGTGGGAGACTGTTGGATTAATGTCTAAGTCCATAACTATAATTGGTAAGACTTGACCCGACCCGGCATGGTCCATTTGGGTTGCATGGCATCATGCATTTGGATAGACTATAATGAGAGAAATAACACTTAAGGTTGGTTAATATATTATAAGTTCTAATATATTAATAAGGTAGTTTAATTAGTATTGACCAAGAATTAATTTGGAATTAATTAAGTGGTCAAAAGGAGACTAATTAATATATGGATTGATTGTGTAAATCATTCATTCTTATATATGTGGGCTTGTGATCCAAGATTCCTTACGTTGGACTAAGTCCATGGGGTGACCCATGGATACTCCATGGAGGTTAAAATCCATGGAGCATAAGGAATGGGTAAAGTTATGAGTTACATGGTGTAACCCTAATAGCCAGCATATAAAAGAATCTCATGGCTCAAGAAATCGTGCACTAATGTGTGAATATGAGGGCTAGACGATTTCAAGGAGTGTTCCATTTCTCTCAAGTCATTCCATGTGCATTTGGTGTTGTGTGAACCATTTGAGGTGTCACACTTGGGGCACTAAGCACTCAAGCTTCATGGAGACAAGCTACATCAAACAAAGGTATGTATTCTATCCATTTGATTACCCAAGTATCAAGTATTGTATGCTAGATAGGGTAATACCTTGGAAAGTTCATAATTGCATGTATAATAGAGAAAACATAGATCCAAGGTATTTAGGGTTGCATGTACACTTAGGAGTGTTAGAATGCTCAAAACCCATCAGTGTTAATTTGTAATGGATTTGTTTGTATTTGATAATGTCTTTACTTAGGATACTTGAAAAGGACAAGTACTCTTGAGTTTCCATACTCGTAATCTCTTGGAATACTAGTAGTTTATTCCAATTCTATTTGGATCGATCACATCAGTGATTTAAAATCTACAAGTAGTTGGATTTATGCATTAGCTGGTGGTGTTATTTCTTAGGCAAGAAAGAAATAGACATTTATAGCTCACTTGGTGATAGATGTTGAACTTATTGCCTCAGAAACAACATGAAAAGAGACGTAGTTGATTAGATATCTACTCTTAGATATTTGTATGTTGGATATTTCACTTTCATATGTTCCTATGTATTGTGACAGTGAGGCCACACTGTCTAAAGTATACATAAAGTATACATTATGGTACCATCAAAGTTTTTTATGTCATGACAAGCAGGAACTTGGCAGATCCACTTACCAAACCTCTAACGAGAGATTTGGTTATAACGTCAATGAGCTTCATTGGTCTATAACCATAATAGCATAGTTTAGTGATGGAAATCCAACTTGAAGTTAGTAATCTTAATCCTTATGTTTAAAGGTAACAAAAAAATCACAAACGATATAAGATACTATCAATAATGATAGATCCATGTGGGGTAAGATAGTATGTCGTTGTTGAGAACGAAGTTGATATGAAAACTTTTAACAAAGTTTTAGAGATGTATAAGGAATGGAAATCTTGTAAATCTTTGCCTATATGATCTCAAGATGGTGCTACCTCAAATGAAGAAAGGTGGTTTATCTTCTAGAATGTCATGAAAAAGGTTAATATTACATGGTTCTATTTGTGCTCAGTGAGAATCGGTAGGTGATGTGTGGGGTAAACCGGAGAGGTCACAACGTTATTGGGTTAAATCCATATGATATCATTAGATCAGTACCCTCATGTTTATTCACATTAAACTTCGGTTTAATCTTCGTGACACCCAGGTGACGTCACCAGTCTAAGTGAAATGAATCTTTCCAACTTGGTGGATATTGTTGGAAATTTTGTGGTTAGTTGCACGTAGGCAAGTTTCTATTATCATATATTGGTGAGTGGAGGAACATAAATTGTGTTTAAAACATTTTTTTCTTCTTAAGCACTGAAAGGCTTTAGTAAAGAACAAGAGATGTGTCAAGCCCACACACACACTGATCCAAGCCAAGGGCACGAGTCTTGAGGTTCGTGAAATGACATGATTTATGCGTATTATACACTTCGCATGCCACATCGGTCAATGTGAGATTAGATCGGTTTGGATCAACTCGATCGGCGTGTTGAGCAACGTTGACTTCTTGGATAAGCAGGCAGAATTTTCTAGAAACCTCTGAAAACCTAATAAACTTTAGCTTTGAATTCATCAGCTAATGGTGCCAACTCATTCGATTTATCCACCATTCAAATTTGAATTCTAATTGCCATCTGAAAGGTTATAAAAGGTCAAATGTCGTCATCAGGTCCATTTTTTAGGGCAGGGGGTGGTTCAATTTTTTCGTGTTACTATAAATAGGATCTCTTAGGTCTCATTCATTACACACTTCAAATCGAAACCTTCCCAATTCTCTTCTCTCTCCTTTTTACTACGCAACTTTCTTCTTGCTTTCTCAGTATTTGTTTTGAGTTTATCACTTCTTCCATACTTATTAGAAAGAACAATAATCTACATTAAATTTTGAGGTTTTAGTTTGAAGCTTACAGCCTAAAAAGTGTAAAAACATTTAAGGGCATGAGTCATTTTGTGCAGTTTCAACAATCAAAGATCATTGAGCATCATACTGGTTTTAATTTATGTCTCGTCTGTTAATTCGTCTGACAATGAGACCGTCCTTCTTCTATCTTTTTTTATAATCAGAATCGCAAATCATCAGACTGGTTTTTGAACAAAACTTGGTAAACAAATAATAATATTTGGGTTTTATTATATGCGATGCATTGATATATAATTCTCAATGTTATTTTTGGTTTGAATGTGTTGGATATTATAACGATTCGATGTTAGTTTTTAACAATCGTAGAATTGGCTATTATCTTGTTTCAGACACAAAATATCATACTTACATAAACACATGTTATATACACAAATAGTTGTGAGACTCATGTATTATATGGATTATTTTTTTTTAAAAAAAAATTAAATATAAAGGTCTAAATATTTAAGAACTTTAAATTGATAAGAAAATAAGAAAAATAATGAATTATTAAAATTGAAATGTTTTTTTATCTTTTAAATTTAAACAAATAATTTAAATGAATAAACAATAAAAACTAATGAGCTTCAATTTTGGAATTTTGAAATTAGAAAATAAGTCTATTAATGAAATTGATATCCATTTATTACTATAGTTATTGTAATTATTATATTAATATTATATGGAATTTAATAAAATAAAAAAAAACTCATAAAATGACATATGGAAAAAAAATTAATTCAAAATAACCACAAAATGACATTTGGCAAATTGAATGAGAGTTTGATATGCGACAAAAAATCTTCATTTATTAGAGTAGATATTGACGAGTAAGAAGAGTTAGAAAATTTTATATCTATATCTAGAAGTTGTTTATGTGCATAAAAAACTTAATTTCTTATTGATTAAATTTATAAAGGACCTAACAAAAATGATGACATTTGAAAATGTCCGATTTATGCAAAAACATTCATGGGTGGGTTACATCAAGGGACGTTACCTTTGGGGAACAAAAAGAGTAATGGTGTTTAATCAAAGAAAAGGTACGCCTTTAATTATTAATAATTGATTTAGAAACAAACTATATGGAAATTCATATCAGTTGCGTCTAACAAACTAATTTGTTTAATATTCCATTTGGGTTTCCTCAATTTGTTAAGAATTTATCAACATAATCATATAATCTAAATACTATCATGTGGTAGAATCCTACATTTGAGTTTTTTTTTATGATAAACTATAAGTTATTAGACAAGGAACAAAGGTTTCGATTGTGACCGGGTCGTTATAAAGACGGTCGCACCCATATGATTGTAAAGTTTTTGATTAAAAAAATGTTTTTTTATAAAAGTATTTACAAAACATGTATACTTTTAAAAATATCTACCAAACACAGAGAATTGTAAGTAAACTCAAACAAATAATGCCCTAACTACCCATAGCCCAGAACAACCTCCATCTCCATAAACCCTAGACGTCAGCCTCTCTAGCTACACCAGACGACTCCATCTCCAACCATACTAGTGTATCTACATTTCTATTCACCAAGCGAATTTCGATGTTCCCTGTGATCAAATTGTAACACTTATTTTTGTTAACATGTATTACTGTGTAAGAATGGGCACAAGTTAGTGGAAAAAAGTTATAGTTCACTTTGAGAGAAATTTGTGGATATAAAGTTCGTCAAACGGAGTTAGTATGAGAAAATTATGGTCGTTTGAAGTTGAGATAAAAGTATGTTGCTATTTTGAGAAAGTCAACGAAAGTCAAAGTCAAACGGTCAATGGCGGTTTTTTGCGGCGCGCCTTAGTTATCACCCAGCGCAGAGATAAATGAGTCGATGGGACATGTGGCGAACATACATAACACGTGGCAACATCTAAGACATGCATCCATTTTTCGGAGAAACATGTGGTCAAGGCTCGACGGCTAGAGTAGTATAAATATTTTTTTGTTTCTGTCATGTTGGGAATTTTTGGCACACGCGATCAGGAGAGAGGCTCTGGAGGCGTTTTCGAAGGCGTATTACCGTAGAATTGTACTAGTATACGGGGATAGGAGGGTTATGCTACAAGTCGAATCAATGTATTTTTATCGCGTTATTACGTAATTATGTTTACGTAGTATTTTTTAGTGGGTTTTTAGACCCCGAGTTTGTTGCAGGATTTCATAATATGGTGCTATTGTGAACTTAGTGATTAGTTAAATATTAATCTAGCCGGTAGGGGTTATATACCCTAGTTTATCGAGATTTGTCGATTGGGCTAACGACTTATGGGGTTAAGTCGCTAGGTAACTGTATTTGGAAATTTGAGTAGTTTCATGACAAATAGTTACCGATTCTAGTTAGTGATCAAGTAATTGATCATTGTGGTGGTATATGGTGACATTAGACAAATTCTAATGAACTTGATATATTTCCCAAATAGGTCTGGCAAGTGATGAATTGGAGAATAGCCGCAAAGCTGGAGGCTAGAATTATAGTTTGTCTTCACTAACTAACCAGGTAGGTAACCATACTTCTTTTCTACGTATATTTTATCTAGATGTATGTTATTATTGTGTTGTGTTAATATCGTGATAAATACAATAGTATGATTATTGGGTTAGAACATGTAAGGTTGAGAATAGTTATGAATTGTGGTGAACTGATATGATTGAAAATTATAGCAGGTTATTGCTATGTGAAATAATGAGTTGGTTGAGCTACATTATAAATAAACCATATGTATTGAATAGTTATTCTAGTGTTATTGGTTATGAATATTGGAATGTTGGCGAAGCCATTTATGGCTACGAGTAACGGAGACTTTTATATAGTGGAATATTATGTTAGAATGTACATAGCTAGTTTGGTTAATGACATTGTATGTCTAATGCATGGTAGGATGATGGTGTACAGTTAATGTACAAATATGTTCTAGACTAATGTAGTCTTGTTAGCCATAAGGCGGTATGATAAGGTTATATACCTTGATGGATTTATAGAAAGACCGGTAATATACAATGATTTTGTAGCTCTGAAATTTATGGTAGTCTGTATCGTCCTCTCGCTCTGTCCGTGTGTCTGAGGGTGGAAAGCGGTGCTGCAGTGGAGACGAATACCCATCTCCTCGTGAAACCGCTTCCAAACTCTGGAAGTGAAACGGACATCTCGGTCTGACACCACCGAGATAGGCACTCCATGACGTGTCATTATCTCCCGCACGTATATCTCGGCCAGCTTCTCAGCCGATATGCTCTCCTGGATCGGGATAAAATGGGCGCTCTTGGTCAACCGATCCACGATGACCCATATCGAATCTACTCCACGTGTGGTCCTGGGAATCTTGGTAATGAAATCCAGGGTGATATCCTCCCATTTCCACACGGGAATGTCTAGCGGCTGCATCTTGCCGTGTGGTCTCTGGTGCTCAGCCTTGACCTTCCTGGGGGTCAAGCACCGCTCCACGTACCAAGCGACGTCCCGCTTCATGCAAGACCACCAGTAATCAGGGCAAAGATCCCGGTACATCTTCGTCGCCCCAAGATGGATGGAAAGCCTCGACTTATGGGCCTCGTCCATCAGAACCTGTCGTACTCCGCCCCAGTACAGAACCCAGACCCTCCCATGTAGGGTCAGCAACCCTCGGCTGTCATAATCAAACGAGGCCACCCGACCTACGATCCTCTCACACTTTTGGCGCTCTTCCTTCAGACCCTCAACATGCGCCTCTCTAATCTGCTCTAGCAGTGAAGTAATCGCTATCATCCTCAAACATACATCTCTAATCGGAGCCACCACCGCCTTGCGGATCAGGGCGTCGGCCACCATATTGGCCTTGCTCGGGTGGTAAAGGATCTCACAGTCATAATCTTTCACCACATCTAACCACCAACGCTGCCTCATGTTCAGATTCAGCTGATCCATGAGGTACCTCAAACTCTTGTGGTCCATGTAAATGGTACAACGGACTCTGTAGAGGTAATGCCGCCAAATCTTGAGGGCGAAAACCACAGCCACCAGCTCTAAATCATGCGTCAGATAGTTAGCCTCGTGAGGCTTCAGCTGCCTCGACGCGTAAGCTATCACATGACCCCTCTGTATCAAAACTGCACCCATGCACGCAATCGACACGTCACAATAAACTACGAAGTCATCAACTCCCTTGGGCAGAGTCAAAATCCGTGCCTCGCATAACTGCTATCTCTGAGTCTCGAAGGCTGCATGCTGCTCAGGCCCCCAGCGGAATGTCACCGACTTCTTGGTCAGTCGGGTCAAAGGAACAGCAATCTTGGAGAAATTCTGGATGAATCTCTTGTAATAACCTGCTAGACCAAGAAAACTCTGAATCTCAGTTGGAGACCTCGGAACCTCCCACTGCATCACGACCTCTATCTTGGCCGGATCGACCAGAATACTTTTCTGGTTGACAAGGTGCCCTAGAAACTGCACCTCGCGCAACCAGAACTCACACTTGGAAAACTTTGCAAAAAGTCTCTCCCTCCTCGGTGTCTCCAACACCTCCCACAGGCGCTCCTCATGCTGCCCTTGAGTCTTGGAATAGACCAAGATATCATCAATGAAAACAATCACAGACCGATCCAGCATCGGTCTGTACACTCGGTTCATGAGGTCCATGAACGCGGCTGGAGAATTAGTGAGCCCAAACGGCATCACCATGAAATCATAGTGCCCATAGCGAGTCCTAAAAGCTGTCTTCTGGACATCCTCGTCCCTGACTCGCATCTGGTGATAACCTGATCGCAGATCAATCTTGGAAAACCAAGATGCACCCTGTAGCTGGTCAAACAAATCATCAATCCTCGGGAGCGGGTAACGGTTCTTCGCCATTACCTTATTCATCTCCCGGTAGTCTATGCACATCCAATGCGAACCATCCTTTTTCTTCACAAAAAGGATCAGTGCCCCCCATCGTGAACTACTCGGTCTGATAAATCCCTTGTCTAGCAGCTCTTGCAGCTGCATAGATAACTCATGCATCTCGGGTGGAGCCAACCGATATGGTGCCTTGGCTATCGAAGCCGCACCAGGGACTAATTCGATCCTGAACTCAACCTGTCTCTCCGGAGGTATCCCAGGCAAATCCTACGGAAATATATCTGAGTACTCTCGCACGATCGGTACATCATCCATTGTCGCCTTACCCCTATCCCGGGTATCCATCACATAAGCTACATATCCTCCGCAACCATGTTGAAGGTAACGCCTTGCCCTCGCTACTGAACATAAAACTGGCCCACGCTATGGCCTCTCGCCCTGAATCACTAACCCTCCGCCACTAGGAGTCTGAACCCTCACTAGTTGCGGCTCGCGGTCGATCACTGCCCCATTGGGGCTCAGCCAATCCATACCCACTATCACCTTATTCCCTCGCATGGGAATAGGAACCAGATCCACTGAAAACTGCTCATCGAATAACTATAGTGTACAACCTCTGTGAACCCTCGCAACCCTAATGATCCTGTCATCTGCTATCTCCACATCAAGAGGGCAATCCAGCTCCCCCGAAGCTCCTACGAATCGCTTGCTAAGTGCGAGCGACACAAAAGATTGGGTTGCACCCGAATCAAATAGTACCAAGGCTGATATACCGTTCACTAAGAACAATCTTATAACAAAGACATAAACATAAGCAATAATCATAACAAATAAAGAGATAAGGAGAGAATACATACCCATCACAACATCAGGAGTCGCACGTGCCTCCTCATAAGTAAGCTGAAAAGCCCTGCTCCTCGCTGTATGTGCCTCTGCCCGGCCCTAACAGCCATATGTAATCCTCAACGTGGCAGGAGCGGGTGCCGCCGCCTGTCCTGCTGCCACCAGATTCGGACACTGGGCCTTCTTGTGGCCCCTCTGATTGCACTGGAAGCAAATCAGATTTGAAATTGTTGTGGTGGTGGTGGTAGCTGTACAATCTCTACTCATATGACCAGTTCGGTCGCACTTGAAGCAGCCCGAACTCCCCGCCCTGCACGCCCCCTCGTGCATCTTGCCGTACTTGCCACATCGGCTGCGGCCCTACTGGCTCGTCGATCTGTGATCTAATACCTTGGGCTTTTTGCCTGAACTGCCTATCTGAACCCCATATGGTTTCCTCTTCCTCTCCATCTCCAAATCCAACTCCCTCTCTCAAGCCCTAGCAATCATGTCCTCCAGCGTCTTGCAGCTGGAGCGGCTCACAAACTGGCGGATATCACTCCGCAACATCTCATGATATTGGGTCTTCTTAATCTCCTCATCTGCCACGTACTGCGGAACAAGAAGGGCCCTCTCCCTAAATTTGGTGGTGATCTCCGCCACAGTCTCTGTCGTCTGCTGAAGATCCTGGAACTCCCTCGCTAGCTGTTGCACCTCAATCACAGGTGCAAACTCGGCCTTGAACCTGGCCGAGAAATCACTCCAGGTCATAGCATCTGGAAGTGTATCATCCCCAATGGCTCGTCCGACCTCCTCCCACCAATCACGTACCCTGTCCTTCAGAAGACAGGATGCAAGTCGGACCTTGTCCCCCTCAGGACATCTGCTCGTACGGAATGTGTTGGCAACATCAGCCAACCATCTGCTGCTAGCAATGGGGTCCCGAGCCCCATGATAGTTGGGAGCTCCACAAGCCTTGAACCCCCGGAAAGTCAGTGTGACATCCCCAAATTTCTCGGCCAGAAAAGACCGATTTTGTTTATGATTTATAAAAATCAGAGTACCCTTTTAATAAAAATATTGTGGAATTTGTTTCCAGAAAAACATGATAAATATATTATCAAATCATTTCCGAAGAAATGTATTTTATTCATTTAAACCATTGGGATGTCATCGTCAATACAGAAACATAAGCATAAACAGAACTTACATTCATTTACACTAGTGATCTACATCTCTTTTAATCTCTCGGTGTAAAGTAGCTTCGTATCGATACCTGTGACACAAACAAACTGAGTGGGTCGGGCTTGGGAGCCTGGTGAGCATATAGGGTTTTCAACCCACACTAAATAAATTTATTATGCTTAAACATCAAACAATCAACCTAATTACCCAACCCCATTATCTTATTTTCTTAAGGATTTACCCTAAGAATCATCTATCACTCATTCCTAAGGATTCATCCTAAGGAATAGGCACGAAGTCACATCGTCGCCAGGGTTTATACAACAGGCACTAAATCCATAGCTGCCAAGGTAACCAAAGGAATAGGCAGGAAGTCACATCGTCGCCAGGGTTTATACAATAGGCACTAAGTCCATAGCTGTCAGGGTTTATACAACATGTGCTAAGTCCATAGCTCTCATTTATCGACAGTATTATTCACGGGAATCCACCTGCAATACATGTCAATGGGTTTTAGAGTACAATTGATGAACATATAGTTCACACACTTACAGGTTGCGAGCCTGCTAGTGTTCCACAGACAATCTAGAATAGTCCATGGTTGTCATTCATACTCTGTTGAACTACGGGGGCCAATGTTTGGGTAAGTGCTTCTCTCATATTTTACCACTCACCCTCATCTCATGACCTATATGACCGATCATCTCATTTATCCAACTCATCTTTCATCACATACCAACTATTTCAGCTACCTATGTTTTACCCAACATTTTTGTAGATATAAAATACATATACAGATTAAATTATTTAAAAACATGTATAAATCATTCCTTCAACATCCATCTCAAATAAACAAACAATATATATTCACATAGCACGTATTTTATATAAAATACTTCATATCTATGTGTAAGATGAAAGTGACTATACACTCACTTGATAAGACGATGATTGGACAACACCTCGTCACTTAAAACAATCGTTTCCGATAAAACCGGGATGTTTTCCCAAAAACCGGGCCTTACGAGGGTTGAGCTTCTTAACAGAAAAGATAAATTTTTCCGGGTCTTCGGGCACTTTGGAACGTATTTCAGGTGTTTGGTATGATCCCGGGGCTTCGGGGGAAGTTGAAATGAAAGAAATATTGATTTTTGGGTGAAAATGGGCAAGTTTCTAAAATATATCCGGGAGGGTTCGCACCCTCCCTTTTATAGGCGAAGCTCGGATCCGGAGGGAAGAAGGAAGAAGCCATGCGTCGGATGCGAGACCGAGACAGGTGGCAGATGCGAGGCGAGGCAGGTGGCGGACACGCGTTGGTCTCGGACTGGAGTGCGCCTTCGGGTGCGAGGGGTTGCGACATGCGTCTGACTCTGGTTGGACCTCCAATTCGTATGACTCATCATACCAGATACGAGTCGTACACAGGGCAGCTCGCATGCGAGGCGACGTGGCCGAACCTGAGCCATGCGAAATTCCTCGGTTTTAGCATTTTTCTCGAATTTTGTGTCCTAAAATTCTAAAATCCATAACTTTCGCATACGGGCTCCGCTTTTGACGTTCTTTATATGCACGCGTAGGCGGGAATATACTCTACAACTTTCGTTTACATCCCGTCGGCTAATTTTGAATTTATTTTTAATATTTTTATTTTTAACAGACCGGGACAGGAAAATTCGTTAAAAATTCATAACTTCTTCATCCGATGTCCGTTTTCGTCTGTCTGTTTACCGTTGTACTACTATTGACGAGACCTTCGATTCTCGTTTAGGTTGTGTCGGCTAAAAATCACTCGATCTAAAATTCGAGTTTTTAGTTGTCTACTGCTAAGCTGAAACTTAGAAAAATCATAACTTCCTCATACGAAGTCAGATTTGGACGTTCTTTTTATGAAAATTCTCGGTTTAACAAATACTACGACTTTCATTTATATCACCAAGGCTAAAAAGTAGTTTATCAAAAACTCACTTTTTACGTCATTCAGCGTCGTGCCAGTTTTGTCGCGGAACTTCGACAGGTCATAACTTCTTCGTTATAACTCAGATTTCGGTATTCTTTATATCTTCGGAATCCTTATTTCAACCACTACAACTTTCTTCATAGATATCGGCTTTATCTAAAATTTATTTTTGACGCTTATTTTTACCCTTAATTCATTAAATTATAATAATTTAGCATAAAACACATAATAATCAAATAATACATCTTATTATTTCAAAACAAGTTACAAAGGTTGACCTAGACTATTACATCATCATTAGTGCCTAGCCTAGAGACATGGGCGTTACAATTCTCTCCCCCTTAGGATGATTCCGTCCCCAGAATTACACATCAGCAAACAATTGCGGATAGCGACTCATCATGTCACTCTCCGTTTCCCAGATGAGATTTGGCTCATTCGTATGTTTCCATCACACAAGCACTAAATCGACCATCTTGTGTCGTAACTTCTTAGTCTTACGATCAACAATTGCCTCCGGTTCTTCAATTAACCTCTTGCGTTCATCCAATCTTAATTCAGAAATTGGAATGATGTCGGGTACATCTCCCGTGAACTTCCTCAAATAACACACATGGAAGGTGTTATGAATACCATCTAGTTCTTCTGGTAATTCTAGCTTGTAAGCTTGGTTCCCAATCCTCTGAAGAACTTTAAACGGTCTACTAAACCTTGGACTCAACTTTCCCCTTTTACCAAATATTATAAGTCCCTTCCACGGCGAGACTTAAGTAAAACCGAATCACCAACTTCAAATGATATCGGTTGTCTTTTCTTGTCATCATAGCTCTTTTGACGATCTTGAGCTGCTAACATCCTTTCCCTAATCACTTTCAACGTTTCAGCAGTCTGATGGACTATTTCAGGTCCCATAAACTACTTTTCCCCAACTTCCAACCAACACGACGGCGTTCGACACTTTTCTCCATACGAAGCTTGGTAAGGTTCCATCTTGATGCTTGAGTGGAAACTATTATTGTAGGAAAATTCTAGCAGAGGTAAATGTTCATCCCAGTTACCTTGGAATTCCATGGTACATGCTCTCAGCATATCCTCCAATGTTTGAATCGTTCGTTCGCTCTGACCATCGGTTTGCGGATGGTAAGTTGTACTTAGACATAACTTTGTACCCAATTCCTCTTGTAGAATTTTCCAAAACCTCGACGTGAAATGACTATCACGATCTGATACAATCGTTAAAGCAACAACGTGAAGTCTCATAAATTCCTTCATGTAAGCATTTGCAAGCTTATCCATAGACCATCTCTCATTGGCTGCTATGAAGTGTGCACTCTTACTGAACCGATCTACGACCACCCAAATCATATCGTGACCGTTCTTCGTCATGGGCAGTTTAGTCACAAAATCCATGGTGACGTCTTCCCATATACCGATGGGTATAGGTAAAGGTTCTAAACTTCCATACGGTTTCTGATGTTGTGCCTTAACTCTCGCACATGTCACACACTCGGCCACATACTTTGCAACATCGAGCTTCATCGTCGGCCACCAGTAGTAGGGTTTCAAATCCCTATACATTTTTTGTGCTGTCGGGATGAATCGAGTACATGGTCTTGTGAACTTCTTCCACCAGAAGATCTCTTATTCCTCTGGGTTAGAACACAAACCAACCCAGCTCCAGATGCGTCACTACAGACAACGAAGTCTTCAACTTCGTTTTCGGAAACACTAACAAGACATGGCTTGTATAATGACTTCATACGTTATCTCTTCATCCTAGGTAATAGTCGTAACTATTATGTTTCCTTCGAATGAGTATCTAGTTTTGGAATTATTATATGCAGGAGGTGTTCGATCTTGCACCCGCTCCCCATCCCATGTTTGAACTTTCAAGTCACAATCTCGATCTTTATTGGAGACTCTTCTTTCTTTTTAACAAACTTAAGATAAGTTCTTTCCTTCGATTACCATAGTATACTGATGGGTCATGTTCTAATGACCTCTCATCATATTATGTACTGCTTAGACTCAAGTCCTTTAGAGTCGAGTTTTTGAACATAATATATCTTCCTTCATTTTCCAATGTGATTACATTCTAACATGTAGTACTTCTAGCTACAAGCCTCTTACTTTAATAATGATTGGGATACTTTAATCTTCCCATTTGAGTGAGATACTACATCGGACTTGGTTCTCTGAACCACATGACTAACTCATCTTGGTCGGACTTGATTCGATATAACTTCTTGGGTCGGAATAACAATCATCTTTCTCAGTCATTACCGAAACGATGGTAATGACAGACTAGAACAAAACGGAATCAATTACTAGCTCCTTGGTAACCTCGTGACTTTCCCTGATCCAAGTACGAGTCTTGTGCTTCCGGTAGTATAGGCCTCTACTACCATTCACACCTACTCATACTCGTCCCAAGTATTGTCTCGCAGTTCTCCAAGTCACTATACAAGGATTTCTAATAGTCATTCAATACATCAGATAACAAAACCGGGGTTTATATTATTTCTTGAAACGATTACACAGAGGTTCAAGTTTACCCTATACTATGCCTCTAATAGGCTACACCACATGTTACTATTTACATTGCTACTTCATAACTTTTCTTTGGGTATCAAGTCTTTACTTCTAATTCCTAGCGTTGTTATTTGCTTCGTTGAGGACCATGTGGATTGCCCTTAGCCTTGGTAGTTTATCTGGCCTTGCTGCCTCGCTTTTCTTTAGGCAGTCTCTGGCAATATGTCCTTATTTCCTACATCCATAACACACCCTCTTGGGAAACGTACACTCATCGGCGTAATGCCCAGTTTCTCCACACTTGAAACAATTCACCTTCCTGCCATAATTTCCAGAGTGTTTATTTTTGCACTTCCCACACCATTTTCCTTTACCTCCTCTTTTGCCAGGCTTTGAGAACATGTTGCTCTTGTTGGACCTTAAAGACCCCTCAAATTTCCTCTTCTTGCCAACTTCAACCTTGTTGGTGGTCCTGTCGTTGATCATTTCTTCAATAGACTTAGCAACCCAGATAGTTGCCTCAAGAGCAGATGCCTGACGTACTGGCACAATAAGTTCGTCCTTACTTTGTTGAAGTAAATGTTTTGTCTCTTCTATCTGTTGATCCAACATCGTCCGCACCATTGCCTGTACCCCTGCCATAGTGATTGGCTCGGTCTGCGGGTTATTGTTTCCCAATCCACTTTATGTGCTTGCCATTTCGATCTATACACCAAATTAGGCGAATTTAGATCTCTATTACGATAGACATTTAAATTCTCCTTATCACTCCGAAACGTTTACATGCTAGTTCTAATATCGTAGTCATACGTTTAGAATCCTGAACACATAAGGTTTCCAGATCCGGTCGGCAACAGACCATAGATCCGAACAAATAATGACATATATGGCTAACATATAGCATTTAGCACATAAAAGCATTTTAGACATCTTTCCTAAAATATACTAGTGCTCGTGTCTAAAATATGGTAGACACTCATCTCACGATCATCACTTAGCATTCTAAGTTTAAGTTTAGAAATCCTACCAATTCCTAGTTCGCTTAAACTAATGCTCTGATACCAACTGTGACATCCCCAAATTTCTCAGCCAGAAAAGACCGATTTTGTTTATGCTTTATAAAAATCAGAGTACCCTTTTAATAAAAATGTTGCGGAATTTGTTCCCAGAAAAACATGATAAATATATTATCAAATCATTTCTGAAGAAATGTATTTTATTCATTTAAACCATTGGGATGGCATCGTCAATACAGAAACATAAGCATAAACAGAATTTACATTCATTTACACTAGTGATCTACATCTCTTTTAATCTCTCGGTGTAAAGTAGCTTCGTATCGATACCTGTGACACAAACAAACTGAGTGGGTCGGGCTTGGGAGCCTGGTGAGCATATAGGGTTTTCAACCCACACTAAATAAATTTATTATGCTTAAACATCAAACAATCAACCTAATTACCCAACCCCATTATCTTATTTTCTTAAGGATTTACCCTAAGAATCATCTATCACTCATTCCTAAGGATTCATCCTAAGGAATAGGCACGAAGTCACATCGTCGCCAGGGTTTATACAACAGGCACTAAATCCATAGCTGCCAAGGTAACCAAAGGAATAGGCAGGAAGTCACATCGTCGCCAGGGTTTATACAATAGGCACTAAGTCCATAGCTGTCAGGGTTTATACAACATGTGCTAAGTCCATAGCTCTCATTTATCGACAGTATTATTCACGGGAATCCACCTGCAATACATGTCAATGGGTTTTAGAGTACAATTGATGAACATATAGTTCACACACTTACAGGTTGCGAGCCTGCTAGTGTTCCACAGACAATCTAGAATAGTCCATGGTTGTCATTCATACTTTGTTGAACTACGGGGGCCAATGTTTGGGTAAGTGCTTCTCTCATATTTTACCACTCACCCTCATCTCATGATCTATATCACCTATCATCTTATCTATCCAACTCATCTTTCATCACATACCAACTATTTCAGTTACCCATGTTTTACTTAACATTTTTGTAGATATAAAATACATATACAGATTAAATTATTTAAAAACCTGTATAAATCATTCCTTCAACATCCATCTCAAATAAACAAACAATATATATTCACATAGCACGTATTTTATATAAAATAGTTCATATCTATGTGTAAGATGAAAGTGACTATACACTCACTTGATAAGACGACGATTGGACAGCACCTCGTCTCTTAAAACAATCGTTTCTGATACAACCGGGATGTTTTCCCAAAAACCGGCCCCTGCGAGGGTTGAGCTTCAGAACCGAAAAGATAAATTTTTCCGGGTTTTCGGGAACTTCGGACTGTATTTCAGGTGTTAGGTATGATCCCGGTGATGGGTTTAGGTACAACAAATAAACTAGAAAACAATTCCTAAGTTCACATGCAACCTACTTTGGATCTATGTTTTAACTATTGAACATACAACTTTGAATTGCAAAACTAGAACCCTAGAGGAGAGAGGCTAATTTCGAAATTAACAAACTAGGGTTTAGGGTTTACATACCTTTCAATTGTTATAGCAAACAATTGATATTCCCTTGATCTTGATCTTGATCTTCTTGGAAGCTTTAGCACCACAAGTGTAATGCCTCTAATGGAATCACACCCAATGACTAGCAAGAAGGAAAGTAGAAGAGAGAGGGGAGAGGGAGTATGCAAAATCTCGGCCTTAGGGTTTCTTCAAAAGAAAGAGTGACCAAAAACATGAGCCAGGAGGCTCCTTATATAGCTGAGGGATCTAGGGTTTAAGGGAAACCCTAGTTATCCTTTGCTTAGGGCCTAAGCAAACCCAAGGGCCTTATCCAAGCCCCTATGGACGAAATTATTAGGGTTTCCCCTAAAGATTTCGTCCACCCTCTTCCAAGGGGGTTCTAGAGCCTTCCACTCAACTATTAGATAATTGCAAACTAGTCCCTGCACCTTATAATTAATTCTTTTAACCCCAAAATCAATTCTGATTAATTTCTGGCTAACAATTAATTAAACATAATGATTTCTAATTAATATATTAATCCAATAACATATTAATAAATCATTTATATATATATTAATTTATTAATCTTATAAATTAATATCTCTCCTTTCATAATTTCCTTGTCCAGTTGCTAGGTTGAGGGCAACCCAAAAGGACTGTGCTGCTATCAATTCAAGTACATACCAATTATAGTTATGGGCTTAGACACCTAATCCAACAGTCTCCCACTTGGATAAGTCTGTAACTATAATTGCTAGTATGCCTTCTAAATTTGACCAGCAAATTGTAGCTTCCAAAAGCTGCTGCCGAACTATGTCCCAGTCAGTTACGTGTCCTAAGATAAGTGATCATATAATCCTTCGTTCTGTTTGATATCCCCAGACAAAAGACATGGAATGTAATCAATCTGTTTGTCCAGAATCTATGTTTCCCGATTCCTGATTTGTGATGATGTAGGACTTCTAATCGAACACATCAATTTAGTCCTGGCTGGGCCCAGCACATAAGTCAACACCAAATCATCGAGGGGCCCACAGATATCGCTTTTCCTGTTAGGGCAAAAGGAACGAATAAACGTTGACTCATATGCTTGTATCTTTTACTCATCAAATTATGCATGACAATACGTTTTATAACACCAAGTTACTGATGCGTTTTCGTATCACCAATGCAAAACCGACTTGTAAATTACAACTCATATATCTTCGTTTCAAGATTATAAGATATTATCGTCTCAGTATTACTCGTGATGAATTCCATGAAGTAATACTCTGAGCGAGGGTTTATCCAATACTCAAATCTCAATTTCTGAGTACTCATGAACGTTGCAGCAATTCTATTGCCATGTCTATCTTTAGACAATCTGCAATCCAATTCATGACAGTCTTAATTCACTACTTACTTCCAAGAGTACGAGCGACTGTGGAGTTTGAATAATCTCATTATTCAGGAAGTAAAACATGCAAAATATGAAACACAATAATAAACAATTGACAAAAGGTAGTAGCCAAACTTATAAATAATACTTTATTATTTAATCACCAAAAGTCAATTACATTTACTTTGTTACAAGTTTCAAAAACTAATCTAACTACTAAAACTAATATCATCTTTCAGTCCTATGCTCCGAGCATGCTGAATATGCTTAGCCCTACTCAGACCCTTTGTGAGGGGATCTGCTGGGTTATCTTCAGATGACACCCTCTTTACTATAAGATGGCCTTCTTCAACTCTATGTCTAATGAAATGGTACTTTCTGTCGATATGTCTGGTCTTACCATGATCTCTCGGTTCCTTTGTCAAGGCAACCGCTCCTTCATTATCGCAGAACAGTTCCATAGGCTCCTGGATGGTTGGAACAACTCTGAGATCCCCGATGAAGTTCCTCAACCAAGCTGCTTCTTTCGACGCTTCACTTCCTGCAATGTACTCTGATTCACAAGTAGAATCAGCCACCGTATTTTGCTTGGAACTCTTCCAAGTAACTGCTCCTCCATTCAGTAAAAATACCCAACCCGACTGAGAACGGAAGTTATCTCTATCCGTCTGAAAGCTGGCATCACTGTAACCATCTACTCTCAAAGTATCACTGCCACCAAGCACAAGAACCCAGTCCTTTGTCCTTCGCAAATACTTGAGTATATTCTTAACTGCTATCCAATGAGCTCTACCTGGGTTTCCCTGATAGCGACTGACCATGCTCAAAGCAAATGCCACATCAGGGCGAGTACATGTCATAGCGTACATGATCGATCCGACAGCGGAAGCATAAGGTACACGACTCATGTCATCTATTTCAACATCTGTACTCGGGCATTGAGTCTTACTCAATTTGGTATTGCTCTGGATAGGTAGCTCTCCCTTCTTGGAATTTTCCATACTAAACCTCTTTAGTACCTTATCCAAGTATGTGCTCTGCTAAGTCCAATTAATCTCTTCTTTCTATCTCTCAATATTCTAATCCCAAGAATATAGGCAGCTTCTCCAAGGTCTTTCATGGCAAAACACTTTCCAAGCCAAGACTTAACTTCTTTCAAGGTTGGAACGTCGTTACCAATGAGTAATATGTCATCGACATACAACACCAGAAAAGTTACTATACTCCCACTAGCCTTGATATACACACAGAACTCATCTTCACTTCTAGAGAAACCAAACTCTTTGACTTTCTCATGGAAGCAAAGATTCCAACTGCGAGATGCTTGTTTCAATCCATAAATGGATTTCTCAAGCTTGCACACTCTATTGGGGAACTTTGCATCAACAAAACCCTCTGGCTGACTCATGTAAACATCTTCAGCCAACTTCCCATTAAGGAAAGCAGTTTTGACATCCATCTGCCAGATTTCATAATCATGAAAGGCAGCTATGGCGAGCAATATCCTAATAGATTTAATCTTAGCTACTGGTGAGAAGGTCTCATCATAGTCAACCCCTGGGGTTTGAGTGAAACCTTTTGCAACCAGTCAAGCCTTGAATGTGTGCACATTTCCATCCATGTCTGTCTTCTTCTTGAAGATCCATTTGTACCCAACTGTCTTACGACCTGGTGCACTATCAACCAAATTCCAAACTTGGTTGTCATACATGGACTTAATCTCGCTGTCCATTGCCTCTTTCCACTTGGAAGCCTCTGGGCCTGCCATTGCTTCCTTATAAGTGACTGGTTCATCTAAGTTTACCAGTGTTCTGTCACTTATGAATGTGTCACCATCTGAAGTAATATGAAAACCATACAACTCAGGTGGCACACTCACCCTAGTGGATCTTCTAAGAGGTAATGAGTTATCGATTGGTTCAACAGGAACTGTTTCCTCTGGTTGAGTGCTAGTATCATCTAAGGTTCCTTCATTGGCTGACTCTTGAATTTCTTCAAGGTCAATAGTGCTCCCACTGTCCTCTTTGAATATGAGCTCTCTTTCAAGAAAGACTCCTCTTCGTGCTACAAAGACCACGTTCTCACTAGGCCTGTAGAACAAATATCCAAAAGACTGCTTTGGGTAACCAATGAAAACACATTTCTCACTTCTAGCTGCTAGCTTGTCGTGAGTCTCTCGTCTTACGAAAGCTTCACAACCCCAGACTTTAATATGTGCTAACGAGGAAACTTTCCCTGTCCACATTTCGTGAGGTGTTTTGGCAACCTTCTTTGTAGGGACAAGATTGAGGATGTGGGCGGCTGTCTCTAAGGCATACCCCCAGAAGTGAATGGGAAGCGAAGCCCGACTCATCATAGAATGAACCATGTCTAACAAGGTTCGATTACGCCTCTCAGCTACACCATTTAACTGTGGTGTCCTAGGAGGAGTCAATTGTGAGACTATCCCACATTCTTTCAGATAGTCGTTAAACTCGATACTAAGATACTCCCCGCCTCTATCGGATCTAAGTATCTTTATCTTTCTGCCCAATTGATTTTCGACTTCATGCTTAAACTCTTTGAACTTTTCAAAAGTTTCTGACTTATGCTTGATCAAGTAGATATATCCATATCTGCTATAATCGTCAGTGAAAGTCACATAGAATCGATTAGCATCTCTTGTAGTTGATCTGAAGGGCCCACACACATCCGTGTGTATGAGATCCAACAGACCTTCACCTCTTTCACAAGACCCTGTGAATGGTGATTTTGTCATCTTTCCCAAAAGACAAGATTCACACATATCATTTGATTTTAGGTCAAATGATTCCAACACTCCATCCTTTTGGAGTTGGGCTATGCGTTTCTTGTTAATGTGTCCAAGACGACAATGCCACAAGTATGCCTTGTCTACACTATTAGACAAGTCAATATTAAGTACACTATTTCCTAGGCTATCAACACAAGTTACTGTTTCATACACACCATTACAAGGCAAAGCTTCAAACATAAAAACACCATTCTTATAAACAGAAATTGAACCATTCAAATCATTAAAAGAATATGTAAAACCTTGTCTGAACAATGCATGAAATGAAATAATGTTTCTCGTCTTCTCAGACGAATAGCAACAATTTATTAAATCTAATCTAACATCATTACTAAGCAGAAGCTGATAAACTCCGATCTTGGTTACTGGTGAAGACTTTCTGTTTCCCATGATCAGGTTTATCCTTCCTCGCTCTATCTCCTCACTTTCCTTTAGACCCTGCAAATCAGAACAGATATGAAAATCACATCCTGTATCAAGGACCCATGAACGAGAAGATAATGAGTTATTAGCAGAAATAGTGTAAATACTTGTCGAAGGTGGCTTCACTTTGCCATCCTTGATATCTTGCAGATATTGTGGGCAAGATCTCTTCCAATGCCCCTTTTGGTTGCAGTAAAAGCAAACTGCCTCTTTTGGATCAGAAACATGGGGAGTGGAACCATTGGGCTTAGCCTTTGGGCCATTACTAGATGTCCCAGCTTGAGCCTTGCTCTTCCAGTTTTGCTTGGGAGGACCTTTCCTCTTTTTCCCCTTTCCCTGTCCAATAGCCAAAACAGGGGCACTCGTAGGTGTGGAGGGTATACTTTTACCCTTCATCCCTGCCTCAGCTGTCTGCAACAAGTTGTGCAATTGGGCCAAGGTCTGCTCAGTATTGTTCAAATGGTAAGTTAGAATAAACTGACCATAACATTCAGGAAGTGAGTTCAAGACCATGTCAATGGCCAATTCCTCATCAAAGTGAATATTGAGCTTGACCAAACGCTCTATGTAGCGTTGCATTCTTTGCACATGTGACACAACCGACTCCCCATCTTTCATCTTGCAAGCCATGAGTGACTTGACTACTTCGAACTTTTCTTGACGAGCTCGCTTATGGTACTTTTCCATAAGGTCCTTGTTCATCTCGAAAGGCCAGTAGTCCTCATAGTACCTCTGCAGTTCTGGGGACATAGTTGCCACCATGATGCATGCCACTTTGGTAGCATCATCGTAATGTTTCTTGTAGGCAGCAAGATCTTCAGGAGTAGCTTCATTCTCATCAAGCTCTTTGAGCTCCTTTTCAAGAACATATTCTTTGTTCTCGAAACGAAGAGCCATCTTGATGTTGCGCATCCAATCGTTATATTTTGAGCCATCCATAACGACTTTGGAGCAGATATTGAGCAAAGAGAAGTTCTGGTTGGAGGAGGATGAAGCAGAAGTGTTTCCAGGAGTAGACATCTGAAAAGAAAGAAAGTTTTAGTTAGATTTCAAGATACCTTAATAGAATAACCCAAAGATATAATATCAAGGTTAGGATCCAACTATGAAGATTCACAACTTAGAAATGGGATGCCGAGATCCAAGTGCAAATTTCATAAAGGTAGGTGAATGACGATTCACCAATTCCACCATTAGACGAAACAAACGAAGTGAAATTCCTAATTCTTTTGAGATACATTGAAACTATTCAATGGCATGTTTTAATCTCAGATTATGCTCTTCTATTTGTGACTGGGATGCCGAGGATCACAAACAAGATGTGAATAACCATGCAAATGTGCTTGGTAACCTCATTGTCTTTATCATTAACTATTGATGTGCTGGTAAGCCACACACGCTCCATCAAAATGACAATTATGAGATACCCATTACTACTCTTTATTAGTGCCTTTTAGTGTGCTGGTTAACCACACACGCTCCACTAACGACCAATAAAGCATAATGTGCAATTTCATGGATTAGCATACTTTTCACATTTTTCCTAAAGTAACTAGAGTTGGGATTTTGAAAATAATGTTCTAGTACTTTTAATATCATTATACTTTTAATGAGAAGTAGTTGTCCTATCAAATCCATTCTGCTAACGACCCTCCACTAATCAAGGAAGCGGTGGGTGAGAGTGGACACCCATTCAACTACCATTTTATAGGCAGTTTCCTTATACCCCCCTTATAGATTAGCTTCGTGAATGAGGCATACTAGCGATTTGACTGACCATGTTCTTATACATATATAATATTAAACTTTTAATTATAATATATATATAAGGTGTGTTTTAAAACATTTTAAAACTTCAAGGGTTTATAAATTTCGAAATTTAAGCTATTAAATTTAAATTTAAATAAACCAATTAACTAGATTTAATATTTATCTTTTAATTAACTATTAATCAAATTATTAAATCTTGTAAGGATTATCTAATTAAATTAATCCATTAATTTAATCCTAATCCTTATCCCTCTAAATTTCGAAAAATAGGGTAAGGATAATTATCTAATTAATCTAATTAAGCAACAATTATCCAAAACAAGAAACCCTAAAACTTCTAAGCAAATTTCGAAATTTACAAGGGAGGAGGCTAGGGTTTTCAAAACCCTAACCCTAATTTCGATTAGGGTTCTTTGGAGGCTAGGGTTTTCGAAAAAACCCTTTGATCCAAAACCCTAGAAATCGAAAATTTTGGCCTTTAGGGTTTAATAGCTATAAACCCTAATTTGCAATTCAACAATTGTAGCAATTCAATTTAAAACAACAATGGCTCTGATACCACTGATGGGTTTAGGTACAACAAATAAACTAGAAAACAATTCCTAAGTTCACATGCAACCTACTTTGGATCTATGTTTTAACTATTGAACATACAACTTTGAATTGCAAAACTAGAACCCTAGAGGAGAGAGGCTAATTTCGAAATTAACAAACTAGGGTTTAGGGTTTACATACCTTTCAATTGTTATAGCAAACAATTGATATTCCCTTGATCTTGATCTTGATCTTCTTGGAAGCTTTAGCACCACAAGTGTAATGCCTCTAATGGAATCACACCCAATGACTAGCAAGAAGGAAAGTAGAAGAGAGAGGGGAGAGGGAGTATGCAAAATCTCGGCCTTAGGGTTTCTTCAAAAGAAAGAGTGACCAAAAACATGAACCAGAAGGCTCCTTATATAGCTGAGGGATCTAGGGTTTAAGGGAAACCCTAGTTATCCTTTGCTTAGGGCCTAAGCAAACCCAAGGGCCTTATCCAAGCCCCTATGGACGAAATTATTAGGGTTTCCCCTAAAGATTTCGTCCACCCTCTTCCAAGGGGGTTCTAGAGCCTTCCACTCAACTATTAGATAATTGCAAACTAGTCCCTGCACCTTATAATTAATTCTTTTAACCCCAAAATCAATTCTGATTAATTTCTGGCTAACAATTAATTAAACATAATGATTTCTAATTAATATATTAATCCAATAACATATTAATAAATCATTTATATATTTATTAATTTATTAATCTTATAAATTAATATCTCTCCTTTCATAATTTCCTTGTCCAGTTGCTAGGTTGAGGGCAACCCAAAAGGACTGTGCTGCTATCAATTCAAGTACATACCAATTATAGTTATGGGCTTAGACACCTAATCCAACACCCGGGGCTTCGAGGGAAGTTGAAATGAAAGAAATATTTATTTTGGGGTGAAAATGAGCAATTTTCTAAAATATATCCGGGAGGGTTCGCACCCTCCCTTTTATAGGCGAAACTCGGATCCAGAGGGAAGAAGGAAGAAGCCACACGTCGGATGCGAGACCGAGACAGGTGGCAGATGCGAGGCGAGGCAGGTGGCAGACACGCGTCGGTCTCGGACTGGACCGCACCTTCGGGTGCGAGGGGTTGCGACACGCGTCTGACTCCGGTTGGACCTCCGCTTCGGATGACTCATCAGACCGGACACGAGTCGGACACGGGCCAGCTCGCATGCGAGGGGACGTGGCTGAACCTGAGCCATGCAAAATTCCTCGGTTTTAGCATTTTTCTCGAATTTTGTGTCCCAAACTTCTAAAATCCATAACTTTCGCATACGGGATCCGCTTTTGACATTCTTTATATGCACGCGTAGGCGGGAATATACTCTACAACTTTCGTTTAGACTACGTCGGCTAATTTTAACATTATTTTTAATATTATTATTTTTAACAGACCGGGACAGGAAAATCCCTTAAAAATTCATAACTTCTTCATCCGATGTCTGTTTTCGTCTGTCTTTTTACCGTTGTACTACTATTGACGAGACCTTCAATTCTCGTTTAGGTTATGTCGGCTAAAAATCACTCGATCTAAAATTCGAGTTTTTAGCTGTCTACTGTTAAGCTGAAACTTAGAAAAATCATAACTTCCTCATACGAAGTCAGATTTGGACGTTCTTTTTATGAAAATTCTCGGTTTAACAAATACTACAACTTTAATTTATATCACCAAGGCTAAAAAGTAGTTTATCAAAAACTCACTTTTTACGTCATTCAGCGTCGTGTCGGTTTTGTCGCGGAACATCGACAGGTCATAACTTCTTCGTTATAACTCGGATTTCGGTATTCTTTGTATCTTCGGAATCCTTATTTCAACCACTACAAATTTCTTCATAGATATTGGCTTTATCTAAAATTTATTTTCGACGCTTAATTTTACCCTTAATTCATTAAGTTATAATAATTAAGCATAAAACACATAATAATCAAATAATACATCTTATTATTTCAAAACAATTACAAAGGTTGACCTAGACTATTACATCATCATTAGTGCCTAGCCTAGAAACGTGGGCGTTACAGTCAGTGTGCGCGACCCTATCATGGCCGCCACCTCAGTGCGGAAAGCGCTCAGCTTCTCATCTAGAAGCTCCAAAATACCCTCCTTGACCGAACCAAAGATCACAGGAGTCTGCTCTAAAATGTTGCTCGTGATCTCAGACGAAATAAACTCCTTCGTCTGCTCATCCATCTGCTCGGTTCCAGAGCCCGAGCCTGATCCCTCACCAGTGCCTGAAGTGCCAATCGGCTTAGTGCGTAGCATTACCATACTGCAAATACACCATAATAAACATCAGTATACTCATCATATCTCGTGGGATCTAACATACTACAAGTTTCCTGGATTCATCTCATCCTCTCTTGATTCGAGTACGGATCATCCGCTTTCAGTAGTACGGGCCCATACTATCTTCCACATCTATCCGTACTTTCCTCAAAAACTGCCTCGACTCCACCAAGTCCCTTCTACTACTACTGTTGATCTCATGCTAAACTAATCCTAGGCTTGCCCTAGGGTAATCACCAACCCACTCTCCACTATCAGCTGCATAAGAAGTCCCTGCTATCTCCCCCTAACTAGCTCATGAATACTATTACATATCACTAAGACTAGATAATTCTTTGAATGAGAGGTCCTACCCTAAAACGGTTGGACTCAAACAAGAGTTGCGCAATAGAGCTAGACCTAACCTTCTGAAATTAATTAATCCTCGCAATATGTAACTTAAAATATTCATTTACTAATTAGTAAAAGATAACTAGAACTCCTAAAAGCACAAAGCAAGCAACATTCGAGCATCGAGTAAACATAATCAAGCATATCTCATTCAGGCCATCACTGACTAATCTGTACTAACATGCGGTTCATAAAGTTGAGATACATATAACAAGCACATAAGGCATCCTTCCTAGATCCTTAGTCCTAAACTAGCATGCAATTCTCATAAGCTGATACACATATAATAGGCACATAAGGCATCCTTCCTAGATCCTTAGTCCTAAACTAGCATGCGGTTCTCATAAACATATCATAACATAAACTTGTATGGGTAATTTGGGAGTACTTACTTGAGCTTGGCTGATTGCATGTACCACACCCTTTTTCTCTTTTCAAAGTTCTTTTCTCTTTTCAAAATTCTTTTTGTAAAAATGATTTTCTTTTGAAAATTTTCATACCATGTCCTTAGTTTGAGTTCAGACACACCCGAGAGTGTGCCCGAATCCCTCAAACCAAGGCTCTGATACCAACTTGAAACATCCCAAAAATATAGACCAAAAATTTTCATTTTAAATCAATTATAAAAACCATCAATATTATCCATCACATAAAAATCATAGTCATGTGTCTCAAAAACATCAACATATCTGTCATAGTATCAAAATCATATATCATAAATCAGAGTGAATCCTCCCAGGCTGAAAACAATGGTGTGTGCCATGTAGTCATCCCGAGCTCTTCTCCTTGATAGCGAAAGTACCTGAAACCAAAACTGAAAACTATAAGAACGAAGCTTAGTGAGTGTCCCTAACTATCACATACCATACACATAAACATATCTTGGGCTCGGCCGCTGCTACATCGAGTCAAGATCAGCATCGGGCCCAGCCCAACATTGAACCCTATTCGGCATCGGGCCCCGCTCGGCATCGAGCCTCACCCAGAATCGAGCAAATCTCGGATTACATAAGAGTATAAACAACAATACACAGAAACCTAAGCACATAACATTAAAACTTAAACGTTCCTCGGGCCCCGCCCGACATCGGACCGTAATCCGGTAACATACTAACATTCCTCGGGACCGCCCTGGCATCGAACCGAAGTCCGGAAACATACAATACAAACACATGCAAGAATCACAAAGACATCAAGCATACAAGCATTCCTCGGGACCGCCTTGGCATCGGATCGAAATCCGGAAAAGCATATAAACCTACATCGGGCCCCGCCCGGCATCAGACCATAGTCCAGAACTACTACTAACTAAACGGGCCGACCTTGGTGCTTTAGACCCGTTCCTACTAGAGGAAACTCACCTCGAATGCTAGCTGTGAAATCTCATGTGAGGAATCCCTGACGACTGCTCCAATGACTCCCCGGCTATCAACTTCACAATAACACTTAATCAGAATCAGATAATCCTTCTTAGGGTAAAATGACCATTTTACCCCTAGTCAAAGTCAACATCCTGGTCAAGGTCAAAGTCAAGGTCAATTCCCAGTCAACCAAACTCGTCGAGTTATCTCCTAACTCGACGAGTTCCTGTACTACTCAGACTCGTGGTCAACCGAGTCAACTCGTCAAGTCCCTTCCCAGACTCGTCAAGTTCTACTTGTCGTAAAATCAGGACAACCCAGCTTCAACTCGTCAAGTCCCATACTGGACTCACCGAGTTCCCTTGTATGTTTGGGCTATCTTAATGGATTAAGCCCCTACACTTCAGATCCAAGCTTCATACTTCACATAAACCCTAAAAATGTCCTTTTAAGGGTAAAGTTTCTGACTTTACCCTTTAATACCCCTTCTTAAAGGGTTTAGCTCAAACCCTAATTCCTTGGGACCTAGAACTTGGTCCTTAAGCCATCCATTCACCAAACTAAGGCTTACAACTTCAGATCTAATCTCCTAACACTACTTGGACATGTAAAGTTCCAACCTTTCTCCACATGCATGGCCTTTGGGGCTAAAAGAAGCCAATATAACACTCTATGGCTTGCATGGGGGCTCCAATGGCATAAAGTTTGCACCTTTATGTCATAACAACCCCTCTAGGTCCTAGATCTGGAAGATTATCCACTTTGGTCGTCCATTCTCCAAAGATTATCATTCTTGGGCCAAAATCTTCATAAAATGGAAAGGAAGAGATCTAATGAACTAGAGGTCAAGATAGAAACTTGATTACCAGAAAATGTAGCCAAAGAAGTGTAGTTTCTGGATCTACTCTCTTCCTCTTGAGCCTTCTAACTCCTTCTTCTTCTCCGAGATTTAAGAACACAAAAGATTGCTTACAAATGGCTCAGACACTCACAAGATGCTCTAGGGTTTCGTGGATTAGGGTTTGGGACAAGGAGTCTGTAAATGAGGCCAAGGGGTGGGGATTAAGATGCTTAAATAGGGTGCAAAACCCCGAAATTAGGGTTTCATTTTGGCCGATCTACTCGTCGAGTCGAGGGCTCTTGACTCGTCGAGTATATAACTTAAACCCCGCGCATAATCTGCCTTCTACTCGACGAGTTAGGGCCACCAACTTGTCGAGACCCTCTCTTAAAATGAATAAGTACATAAGTTAAATGCATACCAGGAACCAGACGTTACAATATCTTTCCCAAGCCTCATATAAGGACTCGCCATCGTCTTGTTGAAAATTAGCAATCTCTTTGTTGAGTTTTTCTATCTTTCCCAAGCCTCATATAAGGACCTCTTCTTCTGATTCACTTTCTGTTCCTGGCTCGTATCCGGTTCCTTTCTTGTTTGGAGTTCTTTTAAAGCTTTAAAACTTGTCGAATTGGAATGTACTACTCGATTCGTCAACCTTTTTATCCTTCTTCTTATGGAATGCGGATTCTGGATCTTGAAGTGGTGGTATAATTAGAAGTTGTGATACCCTAGTCATAAATCACTGAAACAAAACAAACAAAAACGTAAAAATGAACTAAAAAGAAAAATAAATAAAAACTGAAAAAGCAGAACTCACGTCGTGAGAACTGTAAAAATAGAAAAAAAAAATTAATGCAGAAAATTAACTTTTTTTGGTTCTTACACCACAAAAAGGATCGATTAACCTAAAGCAATTAAATTAACAACTGAAATCGTTGTTCCCCGGAAACGGCGCCAAAAACTTGATGTGTGCATAAATATACCTATCAACTTTTAAATTTATAAACCTAACTAACTTCTCTACAAATGCACTTGTAGGCAATGTACCTAGTCAGTTTACAGTATAGTAAAGTAAGTTGGGTATCGAACACAAGGAACGAAATTTGGCTTATAAAATAACTACTAAAAATTAATCTAAAACCAATAACTAAAAAGGGGTTTTATCAGATCTTGCAAGTTCAAATTAAATTCAATTAACTAAAAACTAAGCAAACACTTAACTAAGAACGATTGTTATCAAGATTATGAAGAGATTTATGTTTAGCTTTGAATCCCCATTTTTCTTATGGTTAGTTTTTAAACATGGATTAATTCAGTTGGTTACCAATATAAGTATAATTAACATTCTTGATCCGATCTTCTAATATTTTCACCATTTCATGAAGTACTATATAATGATCATACACAAGTAAACACAAAATTGATTGTTTAAGATAATTGGGCTATGTGAGAAATATATAAGATTATTATATATGATCAAGACAAATAACTATGATCAAATTATGTTCTTAACACATATAAAGTTATTATCTTTATTACCTAATCTAAGATTTGGCAAATCCTAGTTCTATCAATTTAATGATCATAAACTACTAGGTAATCAAGTTTATGCAATCAAAATGGTCATTCAACTACACATAACTTGAAACAAAGCAATAACGATTAGAACTTTCACATGCTAGGTATGATAAATCAAACACAAGCTAAACCAACTTCATAAAATCTACGAAAAGCAACAAACTAACACATAGTATTAGGGTTCATCTACACTAAACGAAAGTCTAATGATTTAGCTACTCATGGCAGAGAATAAACACATAAATACATAAGAATTCAAGCTAGACATGTTCAATGTAATGCAAACCGAATGTGTAATGCGAATTCTTGCTATGAATCTTCAAATCTCTAATCTCTAATTGAATTCTCCTTCCAAGGGTTGTTTTTCGCACTTCTTTGGCTCTAAAATCGACTTAGAACTCCAAAATATTTTTATAATCCCCCTCTTTTCGATCTAGTAAACGATATAAGTAGTTTCCCTAAAAACACTCTTCACGTCGTGAGTTATAGGGTCTCACGACGTGAGATCAGTAGATATCCTTCTTCAACAAGGAAACTTGCTCTTCACGTAGTAATATTCTGGAACAATCATTCCCACGACGTGAATGGTCATGGATCAGGTCGTGAGCTTCTAATTTACGTGCATAGTGATATTTTTCCATGCATCACACCATGGTACTCTGAAGCCACATCGTGGAAACTGTATGTTCATGATTTTTCTTCCTTTTAAGCTCCATTAAGCTCCCAGCTTCAGCTCCAGACCTTCCAGGTTGTAGCTTTTGTCGTTTTGGGTCCTTTTTCTTCAAGAGTGTCCTTTTCAACTGCAAAATGTAATTTAACTTAATAAGTATCAAATATATATGCATTTAACCAAAACATAGCTTAACATGTATTAAAATAATGCCTAAATATAAGTATAAATATGGCAATATCAGTAGTATATGTAGTATTGATTACCACTAAGGAGAGATAAATTAGAATTAATAGTAGCTTGCTTGGCTATAAGTCTATTATGAATAATAGATGGAAAACTTGGTGTCAGTTATGTCGTACTTGTGTATTGAATGATTGGAAGTCATATGAGGATTATATGGTTGAGAATAAGAGGATATATTTATTTGTGTAACTAATTTATATCTTGTTGATATGGATACTCACTAATCTTGTTGTAGCTTACCGTTTTGTTGTGTGTGTCTTCCAGTTCAGGTAAATTTAATAGCATGAAGTGGAGTCAGTAGCACCCGGCTTGGATTCTTACATAAGGTTATTGTAAGATCCTCTTGATAACTACTTGTACAGATTTGCAATACGAATGCACACCAAAATTATTATGATTCGTGTAATCCAAATGAAAATTTTTGGTTGTACTTTGTATTAAACAGTCAGGTGCTACAAGATCAAATAGACATCGTCGATCGCTGACCTCTACGCCGTCAAACGCCTCTCCACCCTCCATTGTTGTACCTCCAACATTCCTGATTTAAGCTTCTATTGTTTCAAAATTTCTTGATTTCAGCTTCTTAGGTTCAATTGTTTCATGATTTCAAGTTTCCCGATATCAGCCTCTAAGATTCCATATATGATTGTAAATTCCTTGTTTCCATGTTTCTTGATTTCATTTATTGTAAATTTCATGTTTCCTATAACGTATAATTTCATGTTTCCATGTTTCTTGATTTCTGGTGAATCTAAGGTTCCTGATTTCATTATAAATTCCACGTTTCCTTCTATCCTTGTAAATACTCAGGTTCCTGATTTTATGTTTCTTAATTTCCCATTTCTCTATATTGGGTTTTATAATTAAAGGTAATAAATAGTTTTAATTTTATAATGATAGATGAAATATGTAATGTCATATCATACATGATTCAAAATGAGGATTTCTACAAAATCACTCAAGTTATTGTTGTGAGGAGTACAATAATGAGTGACAATGAAGTTGATGTAAATGATTTGTCAAAAGAAGATGGAATTGGAAAAGAAGATGAAGAAGAATCTTTTGAGAACTTTCAAGTGCCTTTAACTTATACTTGTATAGAGGAAACAAATATGACTAGTGACAACAGTTGGATTGGGTCATAATTAGTGAGCAAGAATGATTTTACACGGGAGCAGGGAAAAGACTCTTTCAAGGATAAAGAAGTACATATTAGAGATATCAAGCTCCATCACATTAGGATACATAAACAATACAGTTTTTGTTCGTCGAGACACGTCCAACTCTATGGACCTCCAAATATTTCTAAAGACCATTCAAACCTTGATGCAATTTAGATCACTCAGAAACTAGAAACCTTATAAAAGAGTAACCTTCAATTAGCATTCCTACTTTGATAGTCGAGGTAGTTGATAAATTAGGCTATATTCCTTCATACAAAAGGTTTGGGCCGAAAAATAGAAGGTAATTGAACATGTGTTTGACAATTGGGAAGAATCTTATGCTGCTTTACCAAAATTTCTAGGCACGCTTCAAAAGTTCAATCTGAGAAGTATAGTTGAGTGGTGTATTTCAAGATCAACCAATACGGAACATATAGAATTTAGAGGTGTTTTTTTTGGCTTTTGCTTGTTCTATCAAGGGGTTTGTGCATCGTCTACCGGTGATTACCATTGATGGCACAAATTTGTATGGTAAGTACAAAGGACGATGATGATTGCTATGATAGTCAACGAGCATGGATCTCCATGGTTAAAGCCATGTAGTTTTCATAAGTATTGTTACAACTCGCATTTGTGAAATTTTATACAATTTTTACATAGTTACTATTTACAATTCACATTATTTTGTTTAGTTTATAGGTATTGTTTATGACATTTCTATCATCAACTTTTATAACAAGGTTAGTAATCCAGTGTTGAAAGTTTTAGCTTATCGTGTCGTGAGTCAAAACCATGTTCGAAAATTCAACTCCACCGTGAAAGATTCAAATAATTGTTTGATGGTTTTTGTAAGAAACGATCGTTGGTTTAGATTCAAAAAGTTATTGGTTATAATGAAATGAGACATAATAAAATGGTAAAAAATGGTTTGTAAAAGAATTTGGTAAATAGGAGTAATAGAAAAAAGTTTAAAAAAAAGTTACAAATTATGTTAAAAACTGTAAAAATCGTTTAAGCAAAACTAAAACTTTTAGAAAAATATAAAAAATTTAGACTATATATTTACTAAATATTATATACGTCAAAATCTCTATGACTGGGTTGGAAGGAAACTTAAGGGGAACAAAAATAGCAATATATTAGTCAAAAACTTTATTAATGTTTGCATGTTATTAGCAGCTAGAACTTTTCCTGTATTAAAAAACTAGTTTATAATCCGTGATAACCACGGTTATAAAATTAATAAAACTTTTATAATAAAAATTTATAATTATTAATCAATTATTTTAAATAAGTCATTTTAAATAAATTATTAATTAAGAGACATATCAAAATTTTAAAGTTATTATAACTTCAAATTTGACATATAATTAGAAAATGTAAATTTGAATTAAGAAATGAATTACCTAATATATCTACATGACACATCTTCTTAATAAATGAAGGTTTTTTTTGCCACATATCAATCTCTCATTAGTTTTGACACTTGTCATTTTGTAGTATTTTTGAAGTAAATATTATTCACTTGTCAATTTTTGATTTATTTCAATTTTTAAAATTAAAGGCATACTTATATATGTAAAGTATTAAATATCATATATATGATATTAAATTACAATAAATACGTTTCTTTCTTTCTTATTTTAAAGTTGTACATTAAAAAATATTTTCTGTTTACATTTTAATTTTTTTTTAAATCAATCCGTGTAATACACTGGTCTCACACCTAGTGACATAATATTAATGAGAAGTTATATTAAAGTGACACTTGGCAAAAGAAGATTAAAACTGTTCATTTATTAGAATAGGGATAACTAAATTTGACCAATCACGCCGAAATAAATTGTTTTTCTTTTATCAAATCAGTATCGTATTCATAAAATTGGCTATTCATCATAAAATTATATTGTACTCCGCAATTATTTTTGACACTCACTAATCTTAACTCTTAAGGCTTAATTAAAGTAAGGTAGCTTTATTGAAGTTGCAGTGAGTTGACTTTTAATTTGTTGAAGGGAAGAAAATAAATATCCTTCTACCTTTTGTTCCTATTTATTTAAGATGATGACAAGTATATAAATTTAACATCTCAATTAAATTTAAATTAATTTGAATGATACATGTCACCACCTAAAATAGATGGGAAATAGTAAGAACAAAAAGTAGAAGAATATTTAATTAATGATGTGTGTTTGACGACTTTAAGATTATTTAACTGCTTACTGGGTAAGAGTACAATTAGTTAATTAACCTATCGAGTTAGATTTTATTTAAATTATTGTTGTAATTTTATGGAAGACAAATGTTCATGGTTTACAGTGAACAACTACAACACACAACTAAACGAAAAAAAATACGAAACCGAATCGAATTCATCAATTAAAAGTTTGAAATGATTAATAAAATCAACCACACAAAAGCATAAGGATTCAAAGTGATCCCACTATTGGTGGCATTGTGTAAAAATTAAAAAGTTGGAGAGGATGAGGAGATTGTATTGATAGAAGAACCGAAAACCCATAACAATGATGTGCTACGGCAACAAGAATAAAAAAAAGGCACAACCTAGTACCTAATTTATCGCTGAAAGTAACTTGAAGATCTCTTTAGTTGCTCTATATATTTTTCATCGAAATCCTAAAGGTAGTATCTGATAATTGTAGAAAATCATAAGAAAAAACTAAGAAACCATATGAAAACAAGCCTGACAAATAGAGATGCAAATTTGACCCACAGATTTGGGTACCCGCGGGTATCCGATCCTAATGGGACGATTATTCCCTGTCTTAACGGGTAACGGGGTGGGGATGGGTATGACACTATCCATCCTGTCAAATACCTTTTATATATATATATATATATATATATATATATATATATATATATATATATATATATATATATAATATTAAAAATTGTCGGCCCATTAAATTCTAAGTATTAGTTATCGTTTCCAAAATTTTCACATAGTTACACATACATTGCACGTTCAGACCATCTATTATACTCACTACTAACAATTATAGTGGTGGATGTCGCATCTTTACTACTAAACCATGGGATACCTATCACTACCACACCATTCCACTTCATTTTTTTAATTAAATTTATTTCAAATATATATAAAAATGCAAATACAATAAAAACATATTTTTTAAACTATTTTTTTATTCAATTTAAAAACATAATTTTGAAAAAGAAACTAAAGAAACTAAAATAAAATAGAAAAAAACATAAAAATGCAAACACAAACAACTTAAACTAGGTTCTAAACCCCATTTTTTTAATTGTTCCATTTTGGGGAATCTTTAAATTTTAGTCAAGCTTTGAGGTGTGTAAATGGTCTGTGGTTTATGTCTTCATATTGATGCATAGTCATAGCAACCGGAACGATATCGTCTTCATGTATGTTATTTATTACAAAGTTATAAACTTCGTCGAACTCTCGACATTTTACCCTCATATCGTGAAACTTCAAACATATTGCATCAAAATTACGACTTCGACAACCCATTAAATCATGGAAAACGTTTCCAACTTTTACCCAAAAATCACTAGATGTTCGACTATTTGGGTCTTTCGAAACTGACACCCATGTTAGTGTTAAGTTCTCTTATTCCTCTTCTGACCAATTCATCCTTTTGGGAGCCATTGTTTTTTAAAGATCAAGCAACACAAGTATGTAATTGTAAATAAAAGGAGAGAAGAATTGTGTAAAATATAAGGAATTGTGTTGTGGTATTTATAAGAAAGTAAAATTATTAAAAAAAAAAAGTTATTGAGTAAATGCCCAAAGTAGTTGTTAGACATTGACCAATTTTGATTGACATTTTAATCCATGGTGTCGACCACAATAGGTCACGGGCACGACGAACCACGAAGGTCCGGGCTAATGTGCACCTAGACTACAGAACCCTCTGTGGTATACATACCGGATGACCTTAGACTCTTCATATCTTTAGTAAATAAACCCTAAATTTACTATTATATTTATTCCTCTAAGTTTAAATTTCATCACAGTTTTGTCTTTTTAGTTTTCTCGTCAACAACTCAACATCAGAGGCTTCGCAACCTTCAAGCAATCAAACTTTCAACTCCTCAAGATTTAAGTCGCAAGAAACTCTATTTTTCTTGATTCAAGTCTCAAGAATCAAGCAACCAAGCCTTTAACTTCATTTTTCTTTCTTCGACTCTTTTTCTGCTCTCGATTACCATGTTCTTGTTTTCATCTAATGCTCTAGCTTCAACTTTTATTTTCGATTGTGTTGAAATGATCGAATATTTTTGGCTATTAAATTTCTTTTTTTTATGAATTGTGACATGTTCTGATTTTTATGTCATATGTATTTATTGTTTGTTTCATATAACATAAAAATGCAAGCACAAACAATTTAAACTAGTTTCTAAACCCCATTTTTTTAGTTGTTCCATTTTGGGGAATCCTTAAATTTTAGCAAAGTTTTGAGGTGTGTAAACGGTCTGTGGTTTATGTCTTCATATTGATGCATGGTCATAGCAACCAGATCGATATCGTCTTCATGTACGTTGTTTATTACAAAGTTATAAACTTCGTCGAACTCTCGACATTTTACCCTCATATCGTGAAACTTCAAACATATTGCATCAAAATTACGACTTCGACAACCCATTAAATCATGGAAAACGTTTCCAACTTTTACCCAAAAATCACTAGATGTTCGACTATTTGGGTCTTTCGAAACTGACACCCATGTTAGTGTTAAGTTCTCTTATTCCTCTTCTGACCAATTCATCCTTTTGGGAGCCATTGTTTTTTAAAGATCAAGCAACACAAGTATGTAATTGTAAATAAAAGGAGAGAAGAATTGTGTAAAATATAAGGAATTGTGTTGTGGTATTTATAAGAAAGTAAAATTATTAAAAAAAAAGTTATTGAGTAAATGCCCAAAGTAGTTGTTAGACATTGACCAATTTTGATTGACATTTTAATCCATGGTGTCGACCACAATAGGTCACGGGCACGACGAACCACGAAGGTCCGGGCTAATGTGCACCTAGACTACAGAACCCTCTGTGGTATACATACCGGATGACCTTAGACTCTTCATATCTTTAGTAAATAAACCCTAAATTTACTATTATATTTATTCCTCCAAGTTTAAATTTCATCACAGTTTTGTCTTTTTAGTTTTCTCGTCAACAACTCAACATCAGAGGCTTCGCAACCTTCAAGCAATCAAACTTTCAACTCCTCAAGATTTAAGTCGCAAGAAACTCTATTTTTCTTGATTCAAGTCTCAAGAATCAAGCAACCAAGCCTTTAACTTCATTTTTCTTTCTTCGACTCTTTTTCTGCTCTCGATTACCATGTTCTTGTTTTCATCTAATGCTCTAGCTTCAACTTTTATTTTCGATTGTGTTGAAATGATCGAATATTTTTGGCTATTAAATTTCTTTTTTTTATGAATTGTGACATGTTCTGATTTTTATGTCATATGTATTTATTGTTTGTTTCATATAACATAAAAATGCAAGCACAAACAATTTAAACTAGTTTCTAAACCCCATTTTTTTAGTTGTTCCATTTTGGGGAATCCTTAAATTTTAGCAAAGTTTTGAGGTGTGTAAACGGTCTGTGGTTTATGTCTTCATATTGATGCATGGTCATAGCAACCAGATCGATATCGTCTTCATGTACGTTGTTTATTACAAAGTTATAAACTTCGTCGAACTCTCGACATTTTACCCTCATATCGTGAAAAATTCAAACATATTGCATCAAGATTACGACTTCGACAACCCATTAAATCATGGAAAACCTGTCCAACTTTTACCCAAAAATCTCTAGATGTTCGACTATATGTGTCTTTCGAAACCGACACCCATGTTAGTGTTAAGTTCTCTTCTTCCTCTTCTGAAATTTCATCCTTTTGGGAGCCATTATTTTTTAAAGATCAAGCAACACAAGTATGTGATTGTGAATAAAAGGAGAGAAGAATTGTGTAAAATATAAGGAATTGTGTTGTGGTATTTATAATAAAGTTTGTAGGTAAAAATTAAAAGAAAATAGATATTGAGTAAATGCCCAAAGTAGTCGTTAGACATGGACCAATTTTGATTGGCTTCTTAACTCGTGGTGTCGACCACGATAGGCCACGAGCACGACGAACCACGAAGGTCCGGGCTAATGTGCACCTAGACTACAGAACCCTTTGTGGTATACATACCGGAAGGCCTTACACTCTTCATATCTTTAGTAAATAAACCCTAAGTTTACTATTATATTTATTCCTCCAAGTTTAAATTTCATCACAGATTTGTCTTTTCAGTTTTCTCGTCAACAACTCAACATCAGAGGCTTCGCAACCTTCAAGCAATCAAACTTTCAACTCCTCAAGATTTAAGTCGCAAGAAACTCTCTTTTTCTTGATTCAAGTCTTAAGAATCAAGCAACCAAGCCTTTAACTTCATTTTTCTTTCTTCGACTCTTTTTCTGCTCTCGATTACCATGTTCTTGTTTTCATGTAATGCTCTAGCTTCAACTTTTATTTTCGATTGTGTTGAAATGATCGAATGTTTTTGGCTATTAAATTTCTTTTTTTTTATGAATTGTGACATGTTCTGATTTTTATGCCATACGTATTTATTGTTTGTTTCATATAAATGACTGATGGCTAAGTGGTTATCGAATGTATGTATCACTTGTATAATCGGATGTCTGAATAGCTGAATTTATATTGATTTTTACTTCTGATTGGTGGAATGTATCGTTTGCTTTGACTTTTTTGTGAATTGTGATATCTCGTTTTTATATCATTTGTATGTATGTATAATTTGTATCAGTCAAATGTTGTAATGTTATCAGATGTCTTCTTTTTTTTGGTTAAATTGTGATATCATCTAATTTACAAATTTAAAAATGTTTATTTATTTTTTTTCTAATTAGGTGTCCGTCGGGTTCTTCGTACCCAGTGGGGATGTTTTTACCTGCACCCATCGTGTAACGTCCCAAAAATAAGACCCAAAAATTTCATTTTTGATTTAATAAAAACATTAATCCAAACATTATCATACAACCCCAAAAATATCAAAGTATGTCACTACATCAAAACATATTAGAGTAAATCTCGAAATGCGGAAAAAGGTGGTGTATGTGCTCTGCAATCATCTCGGGCTCTTCCCTTTCGATCCGGAAGTACCTGAAATATAAACTGAAAACCGTAAGCCCAAAGCTTATTGAGTTCCCCAAATTACCACATACCATACATAAATAAACACATATTGGGCCCCCTCCCCACATCGGGCCTCGCCCGACATCGAGTTCCACTCGGTCTCAGGCCCCACCCGACATCGAGCCTCGCTCGGATTACAGATCTATCATTCAATAGGCCCCACCTGACATCGGGCCCCGCCCGATACACATAATAACATTTAAACATATAATCATGCCAACACATGCAATAACCACAAACCAATAGCATACAATACAATCATCGGGTCTAGTGTAACGCCAGTGTTTCTAGGCTAGGCATTAATGATGGTGTAATAATCTAGGATAACCTTTGTAAACCATTATGAAATAATAAAAATGTATTATTTTGAGTGTTATGTGTTTTATGCTTATTTTGTGACTTAAATGAATTAAGAACAAGAATAAGCGTAATAATAATATATTAGATAAGCCCGATATCTATACATGAAGTTGTAGTGGTCGTTACGAGGGTTCCGAAAATATAAAGAATGCCGAAATCCGAGTTATAACGAAGAAGTTATGACCCGTCGAAGTTTCGCGACAGATCCGGTACGACACTGTGTGACGTAAATAGTGAATTTACGATAGAGTGATATTTAACCTTAGTGATCTAAACGAAACTCGTAGAATACGTTAAACCGAGAGTGTGCATAAAAAGAACGTCCAAATCTGACTTCGTATGAGGAAGTTATGATTTTTCTAAGTTTCAGCTTAGCGGTATGCAGCCCAAAGTTCGAATATGAGATCGAGTGATTTCTAGCTGAAACAATCTAAATGAGAATTGAAGATCTCGTCGATAGTAATGCAACGGTAAAAAGACAGACGAAAACGGACATCAGATAAATGAGTTATGAATTTCTAACGGAGTTTTCGTGTCCCGGCCTGCTAAAAATAATATACTAAAAATAAATTCAAAATTAGACGACGGAGTCTAAACGAGAGTTGTAGAGCATAATCTCACCTACGCGTGGATATAAAGAACGTCGAAAACGGAACTCGTATGCGAAAGATATGAATTTCTAAAGTTCGGGGCACGAACCCCAACCCTATGTCAGGGTTCACGACGTGAACAGAGGGTTCAAGACGTGAACTCAGTGATTTGACCTTTCAGAGCCTGACAGAGTCACATCGCGACTACGCACCTGATGACGTCCAAGGTCACGACGTGAACAAGTGGTTCACGACGTGAATTCTGAATTTTCAGCCCTATAAATAAAAAGCGAGGCCAGCCGTTTAGGGTTGCCAATTTCTTTCCTCTCACTCCATATTACCTCGATTTGCGTGCAAGTTATACCCCCGAAGCCCCGGTATCATCCCGAGACCCGAAGCGAGTCTCGAAGCTCCGTAGATCCCGAGAAGAAAAGAGTTTCGAGCCGAAGCTCTGCCCGCGAGAAGCCCAGTGTGTGAAGAGATCAAAGTTTCACCGAAGAATTACTGCTTTAAGAGCCGTAGTGCTGTCCGAGCATCGTCTTATCAAGTGAGTGGATAGTCTCTTTCATATACACGGTTTTAATACAAGTATTGATGAATGTATTAAATATATGATATGAGTAAGTATGTAGTTGCTTTCTACAATACACATATATGAATTATACTCTATGAGATACGTGCTATGTGATTATATACTATTTGTTATGTGATATGAGTATTGAATGAATATGTTATACAGGTTTTTAAGCTGTATATAAACAAGTATATTTTATCTACAAATATGTTGGGTAGAACATGGGTAGATAGTGATGTGTGATGAAATAAAAATGATGAGAGGCCTCGATGTTGTTGTTGATCTAGTCATCTAGCGGAGTATGGATGACGACCACAGACTCTTTCTAGATTGTCCAGTGGAATGCTGGCAGGTTCATAACCTGTAGGTGTTGTGAACTATGTGTTCACCGGTGTACTCTATCCCCCTCATGGTTGCCTTTAGGACATCTATTGTCGAGGAAACCCCTTTGCAGTAATGTCCATCCCGATGAAAAATCCTAGACTAAGTCCCTTGTGATAGTTGTTGTTTTAGGGACGTAAAGTGAGGACAACGGGAATGGGTAATCGGATTATTGTTGGTTGGTGAAATTAAATATTATTATTTATTGTGGGTTGAAAACCCTATATGCTCACCAGGCTCCCAATCCTGACCCACTCAGTTTCTTTATATTACAGGTAGTGGCACGAGAGCATAAGTTGGAGAACTTGTGAAGATGTTTTTGTTTATAGACCAGTAGTTGTATATAACTGTGTAAGGTCTATGTTTTATTGTTTATGCTTTTGTGTCTGTATCGGAACATGACATCCCGAGTTTTGATATATAATGAAAATACATTTCTTTAAGAAATGCTTTGATAAACCTTATTTTATCATGTATTGTTTTGGGGACAAATTCCGCAACTCTTTTAATCAAAGGATTACTCTGAAATTATTTTAAAAGCATAAATGAAATCGGTCTTTTCTGGCCGTGACTTTGGGGATGTCACACCTAGCCCGACATCGATCCTCGCTCGATATACATACCAACACATAACACATGCAAGAGTCACGCAGACATCTAGCATCCTATCATAATAATCATGGGTCGACATTGGTGCCTTCGACCCGCTAAATACAGTGAGGAAACTCACCTCACACTGTTGAATCTCACAGATAAATCTCTGGCTGCTGGCCCGCTAAAAACCCCACACTATCAATCACAAGGTATCATCTAATTAATAATTGGATCCCGACTCACACTAAGAGTCCAAACTAGGGTAAAATACCTTTTTACCCTTTACCCAACTTGGCCCAAGGCAATGGCCTAATCCAATTGTCCAAAAGCCCAATTTCCAAAATAATCACCCAAAGCCCAAATATGAAAATTGGGCCCAAATCCCTTTCATGGGCCATCAACCAAAAGAGTCCACTAAAATATCAACAACCTAATAATAGAATTCTGATGGCCCAACAACGCCCAAGACTACTAAGGTCCAACATGGGCCCATTTCCGAGAAGCCTATCGCTGAGTATGCAGGGCGTACTCGCTTTAGGGCTTGTACGCGCACCATATCTGCTTGTACACCCAACGTACTCCACCAAATTGGCCAAGTTTCACTATTCAGCTCTTAATCGACTAAGACTTCAACCCAAACTGATATCTGACTTCCTTAATGAGAGTCTTAGAGCTCAAAAGAGCTTAACAAATGACTTAACACATGCATGAGTCCATAAACACCTCCAAGCTTGGATTTTTATGGACAAAGGGACCAAAAGGATCCTAGATCTACCATAAATCACTTCTAGAGTGAAGCAAGAGGCTCAACAATCAAACCATGGACTCGAAAAGCACAAAATGCCACCAAACTAGATCTAACATCATGGATTAGCAAGATGGCAGCTTTTTACCTCACAAGGAAAGAAAATAAAGAACAAATCTCAGATCTTCAAGCTCCAAGCACAACTGTAAATGGTTCACTTCTTCTTCTCCTTCACAAAGCACCAAAAATCACACTTTAAGGCTCAAACTCTCAAGATCTCACTTAGGGTTCGATTTTTTGGACAAGATGGGATGGAGGCTGTATACACATGACCTAGTGAGGCTATCACAAGGTTTAAATAGGGTGCAACACCCTAAAATTAGGGTTTCACTTAATCACACGTACGTCATGCGTACACTATTGTAAGGCCCCATTCCTGGTACGGATTTGATCTATTAAAATATTCACTTTTTAAGAGCTACTCGATGAGTTGGTAGCCCTAACTCGTCGAGCAGATGCCAGCTTGGTCGCGGGGTTTAAATGGTCTACTCGACGAGTCGAAGCCTGGACTCGACGCGTAGGTCCATCAGGAGGAAACCCTAATCTTCAGGGTTTGCACCCTATTTAAACATCATATCTGGCCTCCACCCCAACCTCTATCACCTCCAAACCCTAATATCGAAACCATAATCCACCTTGAGTGATTTTGAGCTAGTTCTTACCATTTTGAGTGTTATTGTGCCTTTTGAAGCTTGTGGAAAAAGAAGAAGATAGAAGGTTCAAAGGGGAAGAAGTAGATCCAGGAGCTAAACTCCATTTACTGCATTTTCTGGTAATCAAGTTCCAAACTTGATCCTTCTTCTCTTAGATCTATTTGTTTACATTTTATGAAGGAATTGGTTCAAGAACCTTAGCCCTTGGGATTGGGACGTCCCAAGTGATGTATATCTCAGATCTGGGGTCTAGGAAGGGTTCCATGGCATAAAGGTGCAAACTTTATGACCATGAAGACCCCATGCAAGTTTATATGCAAGAACATGGCCTTTTTGGCCCTAAAAGACCATGCATGGGAGGAAAGCTCGAGACTTTACTGTTGGATTTGGTGTCCAAGCCCATAACTATATCTGGTATGTACTTGACCCGATAGTAGCATGGTCCTTTTGGGTTGCCTTCACCAGTGCAATTTGATAGGATGGACTTTTAAGAATAAGGCCATTGATGATTTATTAATATAGTATAAGTATAATATATTAATTGAGAAATCATATTATTTAAATAGTATTGGTCAAAATTAATTTAGTGGTCAAAAGAGACTAATTAAATATAAGGGGTTGATTATGTAAATCAATCATTCTTATAGTGTGGGCCAATGATTCATTAGGGTGGGCCACATGTTCTTGTTGACCTTTCTGCTTAACGATTTCCTGAAAATACAAGTTATTTTGAAAATGTCAACATATATAATGTTGGTGAGTTCATAAGCATGTTTTAATGAAAAGCTTTATATTATTCTTAAAACACCAGAAAATCCGATATTTTTTGTAATATGGTTTGAAAGTGATGTATCAAAATCAAGTATTAATGCATGTGTCTATTCTGTTTTTGGAATGTATATAAAAATGTAATCCGGAAAAAAAAATCATGTATTTTCTGTTGTAAGTAGAAGGTATTGTTTAACTGTATGTTTCCCCAGAAATTCGATATTTTCTGTTTATAAAAGTGTCGTGGTCTCAAAACCCTAAGACCGATTATCAGTGTATGTATGTTTTCGTATCGACAAGATTTTATATGTATTTCGTAAAATTATGATGGAGAGAATCTCTATGTGAGCCGTTTTAACCATACTTGATTATGACGAATTCGCCTGTCGTGGCGTTTTCAGGCGTCGGCTTATTTAAGGTAAGGTTTGTCACCCTAGACTGGCCTAGTATAACTGTAGCGAACAGCTCAGGTGTGGGGTGTCACCCCGTATGGATCTATACACAAACTCTCGCTATCCCTCCAGGAAACTGTGGTTATAACTACAGGCTACGATTGTACACTCGAGAGGTATCAACCGACATGTCTCACTAGATCCTTAACTGAGTTTACGTGAATATTGTATTATGTTATGTATAATGTTGTCGTGTACGTTTTATGATTGAAAAGTCCAATGAGTATGTATGTGAATGTACGAGGCCCAACAGACATGTAAAAGGACAATTAGGGCCTACTAAACATGTGAGTTGTTTCAAGGCCCAATAAGCATGTAAATGGACCACTAAGGCCCAATAAACATGTAATGTATAGTCCATGCCCAATAAGTATGTAAATGGACCACTAAGACCCAATAAACATGTAATGTAAGTATTAAGCCCAATAATCATGTAACCGATGTATTTAGTTAGTTTGTTATTACATTGTTTGTTTTAGCTCGATTGTTTTCCAAAATGACATAAAAAGACCACTTTTTGTAATGATGATATTTTTAGCCCATTAAGCCGAAAAGTTACAATTTAGGCACATTTTTTTATAAAATTGTCTCTATAGGTCCCTTAAGACCAAAAGTTTACATTTATGGGCTTATTTCAATTAAAATGACATTTTTAGCCCACTTTTGTTAAAAATAACATTTTCGGCCCAATATCATGAAAAGTGACATCTTCGACCCAAATATATAAAAACTGACATTTTTGGCCCAATTTAATAAAATTGGTAATTACAGCCCTTTTTAACCGAAAAGCAACATCTTTGGCTCAAATTTGTTCAAAATGACAATTTAACCCACAAAAGCCATAATTTTTCCAAATTGGCCCATAAAAACCGTGAAGGCCCAATTTAACCCCATTTTGTGAGAAATTTACTCTTTTGGCCCTTTTAAAATAATGGTCCCTTTACAAGATTTTGTTTAGTTTTTTTTCAATGTACTTATCATATTTAACACTTTCATCGTTATGGTAAGTTGTACAAGTGTTTTAGTTTACAAATATTGTCAAGATTTGATAGAGTTTTCGAGATTTATGAAGTTTCTTCACATAATCACAACATATAACTTAGAAAAACACACATAAACATGCACAAATACATAGATCTATCACATAAGCAACTTGTATCCTCCCCCAAAACATAGTAAAACCGAAAACAAGGGGGTATAAACTCACTTTGGGGTTTGGATTCGGTTTTGATGAAGAGATGAGAGGAAATGTGTTGTTTTCGGCCTAGTCTACCCCATTGATGAGCTCTTCGAGTTCTAAGAGCTTCATGGTGCATAGATCACGGTTTGAAGAGCAAATGAGTAACAAGTTTTAACAAAATCATGAAGTTAAACTTCTTGAGTAAGAGTAGCTTACCAAAATGGATGAATTCTTGATGAAGTTCTCTTGAAACACACACACAAACTCACGAAATTTTGAGGAGGAAAAGGGAGTTCTTGAGAGGATATTTGAGAGAGTTTGAAAGAAAAGTGAAGGTGGTGAGGGGTGGGTTCGGCCGAAGATTAAGAAGAAGAGAGGGAGGGGTTAACTAGGTTATTACATGTAGGGTTAACACATGCTTAGATACATGATGTGCAATGGCTTGGTTATCCTCTAAACAACAATGAGGTGTCACCATTTAACTCCATGAAATTTCCTTTTTTTTTATAGTTGGGCCGAGAATAATGGAGAAGAGAAGAAAGGAGAAGTAGTTTGGGCCTTATAGGCTTGACTTCGATACTATGAGGCCCAAATGGATGGTTCTCGGCCCATTGGGCCCTTATGAAACCAATTTTGGCCCATCATGGCCCATTAGAAATAAAATGAACCATTCTAGGCCCAATATGGCCCAAAAGACTAGATCTTAATGAAGGTGGGTCCAATTAGAGCCCAAATAGAGTTCATTGGCCCAACATAACCAAATTGAAGGTTTACTGACCCATTAGGCCCAGTAAGAAGATCATGGCTCATTTTGAGATTGAATTGAAACATTAGGGTTACGAACCAATGTTGAATGTATATCATGCATTGAATTTGGTTTTTGGAATGAACATCATTTATTGCGAAGCTTAAAGTTGCAGAATACATCAAAAGTTGATTACATGTAGACAGAATTTCCTAGCCGAGAGTACTAGTTGTGACATCATCACCTCGTTAGAGGGAATATCGTCCCGAAATTATTTTGGAAGGTAGGATTATGAATGAGAGAATAAGTGAGGGTACTTCTGCTTCATTTGGTCTTCGCGTTCCCATGTGAATTCCGGTCCACGCTTGGTGTTCCATCGAACCTTCACAATCGGAATACGACTCTGTTTTGTACGCCTCACTTCTCTGTCCATAATCTCGACCGGTTCTTCGATGAACAAGAGATTCTCATTTATTTCGATCTCTTCTAAAGGAATGACAATAGTTTCATCTGATAAGCAATTCTTTAAATTCGAGACGTGGAACACGGGGTGTACATTGCTGAGCTCCGCAGGTAGCTGCAGCATATAAGCCATTGGACCAATTCGGGCAAGAATTTCGAATGGCCCAATATATCGTGGGTTTAGTTTTCCCCGTTTCCCAAAACAGAACATCCCTTTCCAAGGAGAGACCTTTAACAACACCCGATCTCCGACTTGCAACTCTAGAGGTTTTCATCGTTTGTCAGCGTAACTCTTTTGCCGGTCACGCCACGCTTGGAGTCGGGCTCTGATTTGGATTATCTTTTCTGTGGTTTATCGAATGATTTATGGCCCTGTGAGAGTGTTGTCTGGTGATTGTCCTTTTGCTAGTTGGGTATCACCCACCTCAGCCCAGCATAGAGGCGATCTGCATTTGCGACCATATAAAGACTCAAAAGGAGCAACCTTGATGCTCGTGTGATAACTGTTGTTGTATGAGAATTCAACCAAAGGCAAGTGGGTATCCCATGACTTGCCGAAATCAATCACACAAGCTCGGAGCATGTCTTCGAGCATTTGGACGGTTTGTTCGCTTTGGCCATCAGTTTGAGGGTGGTAAGCAGTGCTCACGTCTTGTTGTGTTCCCATTTCCTTCTGAAGTGACTACCAAAATTGTGAGGTAAATCTACTATCTCGATCCGAGATGATAGACATTGGCACCCCATGAACTCGTACGATCTCTTTGATGTAGATTCGTGTCAACCTTTCCATATTGTAAGATTATTTTATTGGCAGGAAATGAGCGGATTTAGTTAACCTATCGACGATTACCCAGATAGCATCCAATCCGTCTGTCGTCTTAGGTAATTTGGTCACGAAGTCCATAGTAATCCTTTCCCATTTCCACTCGAGTATTACTGGCTGCTGTAATAGTCCCGAGGGCTTTTGGTACTCCACTTTCACCTTGGCGCAAGTGAGACACTTGCCCACGTAAGTGGCGATCTATGCCTTCATATTTGGCCACCAATATTGTTGCTTAATGTCCAGATACATTTTATCCGAACCCGGATGGACGGAATATCGCGTCTTGTGGGCTTCGTTCATAATCTTTTCTCTGAATCCCCCAAGTTTAGGGACCCAGATTCTATTCATGAAATAATAAGCTCCGTCCTCTTTGGCTTCAAATTTTTTTATCCATCCCACGCAGAGTTTATTTGCGACGTTCTCCGGTTTCAATGCATCTGTTTGGGCTCCTTTGATTTGCGAGGTTAGGTGGGATTGGATGGTTATTGATAAGGTTTTTACCCGGCGACCTGAGTATTCTTTCCTGCTCAGGGCATCGGCTACCACGTTAGCCTTGCCTGGGTGGTACTTTATCTCGCACTCGTAATCATTTAGCAGCTCAACCCATCTACGCTGCCTCATGTTTAACTCCTTTTGGTTTAAAATGTGCTGGAGGCTTTATGATCGGTGAAGATGGTGCACTTTTTACCGTAGAGGTAGTGCCTCCAAATCTTTAGGGTGAAGACCACAGCTCCCAGCCCGAGATCATGAGTGGTGTAAGTTACTTCATGCGTCTTTAATTTCCTGGATGCGTAAGCTATCACCTTTCCATGCTGCATAAGGACACAACCTAACCCTTGATTCAAAGCATCGTAGTAGACTGCGAAGTCTTCGGTTCCCTCCGGTAAGGATAGAATTGGTGCACTACAGAGGGCTTTCTTCAAGGTTTGGAAGGCAGTTTCTTACTTCTTCGTCCAGTTGAAAGACACACCTTTTTGTGTCAATGTGGTAAGGGGTTTGGCTATCTTGGAAAAATTCTGGATAAACCTTCGGTAGTAGCCCGCGAGACACAAGAATTGACGGATTTCTGTTGGTGTTTTTTGAATCGCCCAGCCTTCAATGGCTTTGATCTTGGAAGGATTTACGTGAATCCCTTACTTGATGACTACATGACCCAAAAAGTTTACACTGCGGAGCTAGAACTCGCATTCGGAGAGCTTCGCATACAATCTTTCAGCTCTTAGGGTTTCCAAGATTTGACGGAGGCGTTGACCATGCTCTTCTTTTCTTCGAGAGTAGATAAGAATATCGTCGATGAAGACAATCACGAATTTATCAAGGAATGGGTGGCAGACTCGATTCATGAGGTCCATAAATGCAGCGGGGGCATTTGTTAGACCGAAGGGCATCACGACAAATTCGTAATGACCGTATCGAGTTCGAAAGGCAGTTTTTGGAATGTCCTCTTCCTGAACTCGGAGTTGATGATAACCGGATCTCAGATCTATTTTTGAGAAATAACTAGCTCCTTGAAGCTGGTCAAATAGATCGTCAATCCGAGGAAGTGGGTATCGGTTTTTGACAGTGAGCTTGTTTAATTCTCTATAGTCGATGCACATTCTGAAGGATCTGTCCTTTTTCTTGACAAACAAGACCAGAGCTCCCTAGGGTGAGAAGCTTGGTCGGATGAATCCTTTGCTCAACAGCTCGCTTAGTTGGCTGGATAACTCCTGCATTTCGGCGGGAGCTAACCTGTAGGGTGATTTGGCAATTGATGTGGCTCCTGGTATTAGGTCGATTCGGAATTCGACCTGTCTTTCTGGGGATATTCCCGGAAGATCTTCTGGAAATACATCCGGGAAGTCACTTGCCACTGGAATGTCTTGAATGTTTACTTCTTGTTTGGGCTTATCCACAACATGAGCGAGAAATGCGTAATTCTTCTTGTGTAGGCACTTTTGTGCCTTGATGCACGAGATAAGGCGAAGATTGGCGTCAGGTTTATCACCATAGATTATTAGGGTTTCATGATCGGGGAGTTGAAGGCGAACGGCCTTCTCGCGACACATAATATCGGCATGATGGGGGCTTAACCAATCCATGCCGATTATCACATCAAAACTCCTAATATTTACTAGCATCAAATCTATTTGAAAAGAGTGATTGTTTAGTGTTAATATGCACCCTACATAGACATCTTTGGTTGTTTCAGTTTTCCCATTATCCATTTCCACCGTGAAGGCTTCGTTGAGCTTCTGGGGTTGTTGATTTAGTAAGTGTTTGAATTTATTACTAACGAAACTTCGCTCCACCCCACTATCGAATAAGATGCATGCGTATGTGTTGTTAAGTAGGAACGTACCAATAACAACCGTTGGGTCTTGAATTGCTCCACCTTGACCCAATTCCAATATCCTTCCTGATGTTCCTGCCCCCTGGTTTTTGGCTTTCGGGAAATCGCGCTTGAAATGACCGGTCCCTCCACACCCATAGCAGGTGTAACTGGCCCCAGCATTGTTGTTGTTGTTACTGTTGTTGCGATTGTTGTTGTTGTTGTGGTTTGACTGTTGGTTCTGTTGAGGCTGAGTTCTACAGTACCTTGCAGTGTGACCCTTTCGGTTGCAACTAGTGCAATGCATCTCCCTGCATTCTCCGTGATGGTGGAAATTGCATTTGCTGCACTTGGGTAGGGTCCCTAAGTATTGTTTGGGAGCATTTGGTGTGGATGAGGTTGGAGCATGTGGTGTTGTGGTAGCTTGAGTAGCAGCATGGACAGCCACTGTTTGTTGCTTCTTTGATGACTCTAAGTTTTGTCTCCCCTTTCGCTTGTTTTTCTTACCCTTCTTGTTATCACCTTCCTTTTTAACTTCTGCTTCCCCTTCTTTGGCACCCTTTTGTTGCCATGGTCGTATAGTTTCTTGGCTATTCTTTTTGCACTGTCATATGTGGTCGGGTTTGCTGTTATCACATTCCCTTGGATTGGCGCGGTCAATCCCCAAATAAATCTTTCAATCTTTTTCCCTTCAGATGTGATCATTCCTGGACACAAGAGAGACAGCTCACTAAACCTTGATCTGTAAGCATCGATTTCAGAGTTTTGAACTGTGAGGTTCCACAACTCTTGGTCCATTTTTTGGATTTCTCCCCTTGGACAGTACTCGGCCAACAACATTTCCTTAAGCTCCTGCCATGGCATAGCGTTCGCCACCAAGAGTGTCATGGCCTCCACGTGACCATTCCACCAAGAGAAGGCTTGATCGGCGAATGTGCAGGCCGCAAACTTGACCTTGCACTCCTCCGGACATCTGAAGATCTCAAACACTGATTCCACCTTTTCTATCCATCTTTTCAGGGTTATTACGCCTCCCGTCCCGTTGAAGGTTTGAGGCTTGGCGTTTGTAAAGTCTTTGTAGGTACAGGTTCTTGTGGGTCCGTGATTTATTCCCTGATTTGTGCTTCCGGTTCCCTGCCTGTTACCTCCACTGTTGTTTCTGTTGTGAATCTGTACCAGTGCTGCAATGACCGCAGCTGACACTGCTGCTCGGAATGCGGCTGAGTTTATTTCTGGTGGCGTCGGTGCCGTGTTGTTTCTGTGGTTTGGTCTTTGAGGCATCTTTCTGTCATGGAACGGAAAGATGTTGAGTATCCAATGTATTTAGTTTCACGATTTCTTGGTTATAGCACGGTGTCAGTGATTTGGTTGTGTATAAGTGAGTGAATGCATATAATCAACATGTAGTAAAAGTAATAGAACACATAGCAGATAATAACATCATGATAAAATATATAGCCGTTTTCATTAATGATAATCTTTTGAGTACATGAAAATTTTCCTACATAAGGCATACAATACACGTAGTGGAATAAAATTCGACAGAGTAACAAATCCATGAGTTGTGTAGTCACTTAATCATGTAGTCGATATACATAAGGTAGTGCATAAGTAAAATCATGGCGATAGTAAGTGAACGGATACTATTTGCGACGAGATGGGTCTAGCGGCGAAATCACATGCCAAAATGTCATGCTACAAGATCAGCCATCTCGGTCATCTCCCTGATGACTTCATCCCTCTCGTGCTCTGCCTGTACAGCTCGGGCCTCTATTGCTAATAGTTGTTGACGAAGGGTGGCAAACTCCTCCTCTAAGGAGCGAGTCCTATCGATGGGATCCCGTGGTGCTGCGGAGTGATCCTGTACTATCTCTGAAGTAGGAGGCTCACTGGGGACTTCATTAGCATCCCCATTCTCCTCCATGATCTCATCGGATTCTCCAAACTTGTAGTCCGTCTCCATGTACTCCTCGGGCCCAACACTGGGGCTGCCTCCTGACCCATCAAGGGGTCTTGCTCGATCATTTTGTGGGCCACTAGGTCCTGATAGAAAAGGACGCCCTGATGTGCCTCGTCCATGGCGACTGCGCGAGAAACTGGGTGTGAGAAGTGTGTAGAGGGAGTATGTGCAAATAAGTTTTCCAAAATACTCTTATAGTATTTTAATTATTTAAGTTTAAGTTCCTTAGAAGTTTTGGATACGAGGTAAGCTTCTAGATCCATTTCCTGCCATGATTACTCCCAAACACATGTTGGTCATATTTTGAATAAATATAGTTGATCAGGCTATACTTATCCCAAATATGACTACATAGCTGTCCGGGTTTAATCACGGTGTTCAATTTCCTCCAGAGACTTTTAGTGTTATAGTTTTAATGTATACCTAGGTATCATTTTATTCAGAGTGTTTTAGTCCCATTGTATTTATAGTTGCATATCAAGTATGATTAGATATGCCAGTTCACTATAAACAATGCTCTGATATCAATCTGTCACACCCCCGAACCAGACGGCGGAAACGTCCGGGGGCTTGGGTGACTTCATCTTGTAATATCATCACAATGTATATAACTGAAACAAGACAACATCATCATCATACTTATCAAAATACAACCAACATTGTTTACATCAAGTATAGTATCATAAATTACATGCCAAAATATCCAATGTATGATGGTAACAAAATACGACAAATTCCACATGTTCTTGTTGACCTTGCTGCTTAACGATTTCCTGAGAATATAAGTTATTTTGAAAATGTCAACATATATAATGTTGGTAAGTTCATAAGCATGTTTGAATGAAAAGCTTTGTATTATTCGTAAAACACCAGAAAATCCGATATTTTCTGTAATATGGTTTGAAAGTGATGTATCAAAATCAAGTATTAATGCATGTGTGTATTCTGTTTTTGGAATGTATATAAAAATGTAATCCGGAAAAAAAAATCCTGTATTTTCTGTTGTAAGTTGAAGGTATTGTTTAACTGTATGTTTCCCCAGAAAATCCGATATTTTCTGTTTATAAAAGTGTCGTGGTCTCAAAACCCTAAGACCGATTATCAGTGTATGTATGTTTTCGTATCGACAACATTTTATATGTATTCCGTAAAACTATGATTGAGAGAATCTCTATGTGAGCCATTTTAACCATACTTGATTATGATGAATTCGCCTGTCGTTGTGTTTTCAAGTGCCAGCTTGTTTAAGATAAGGTTTGTCACCCTAGATTGGCCTAGTCTAACTGTAGCGAACAGCTCAGGTGTGGGGTGTCACCCCGTATAGATCTATACACAAACTCTCGCTCTCCCTCCAGAAGACTCTGGTTATAACTACAAGCTACGATTGTACACTCGAGAGGTGTCAACCGACATGTCTCACTAGATCCTTAACTGAGTTTACGTGAATATTGTATTATGTTATGTATAATGTTTCCATGTATGTTTTATGACTGAAACGTCCAACGAGTATGTATGTGAATGTACGAGGCCCAACAGACATGTAAAAGGACAACTAGGGCCTACTAAACATGTGAGTTATTTCCAGGCCCAATAAGCATGTAAATGGACCACTAAGGCCCAATAAACATGTAATGTATAGTCCATGCCCAATAAGCATGTAAATGGACCACTATGGCCCAATAAACATGTAATGTAAGTATTAGGCCCAATAATCATGTAACCGATGTATTTAGTTAGTTTGTTATTACATTGTTTGTTTTAGCTCGATTGTTTTCCAAAATGACATAAAAAACCCATTTTTTGTAATGATGACATTTTTGGCCCATTAAGCCGAAAAGTTATAATTTAGGCACATTTTTGATAAAATTGACACTTTACATTTATGGGCTTATTTCAAATAAAATGAAATTTTTAGCCCACTTTTGTTAAAAATAACATTTTCGGCCCAATATCATGAAAAGTGACATCTTCGACCCAATTATATAAAAATTGACATTTGTGGCCCAATTTAATAAAATTGGCAATTTCAGCGCTTTTTAACTGAAAAGCAACATCTTTGGCTCAAATTTGTTTAAAATGACAATTTAACCCATAAAAGTCATAATTTTTCCAATTTGGCCCATAAAAACCGTGAAGGCCCAATTTAAGCCCATTTTGTGAGAAATTTACTCTTTTGGCCCTTTTAAAACTATGAATATCATAAAGACCCATTTTTTTTATATAAAAATGACTCTTTGGTCCTTGAAAAACCGTAAGTTTCATAAAAGCTTCATCTATTTGTTTATTTGTCAAAAATGGTCCCTTTACAATATTGTGTTTAGTTTTTTTTCAACATACTTAACATGTTTAACACTTTCATCTTTATGGTAAGTTGTATAAGTGTTTTAGTTTACAAATATTGTCAAGATTTGATAGAGTTTTCGAGATTTATGAAGTTTCTTCACATAATCACAACATATAACTTAGAAAAACACACATAAACATGCACACATACATAGATCTATCACATAAGCAACTTGTATCCTCCCCCAAAACATAGTAAAACCGAAAACAAGGGGTATAAACTCACTTTGGGGTTTGGATTCGGTTTTGATGAAGAGATGAGAGGAAATGATGTTGTTTTCGGCCTAGTCTACCACCTTGATGAGTTCTTCTAGTTCTAAGAGCTTCATGGTGCATAGATCACGGTTTGAAGAGCAAATAAGTAACAAGTTTTAACAAAATGGATGAATTCTTGATGAAGTTCTCTTGAAGCACACACACACACACACACAAACTCACGAAATTTTGAGGAGGAAAGGAGAGTTCTTGAGAGGATATTTGAGAGAGTTTGAAAGAAAAGTGAAGGTGGTGAGGGGTGGGTTCGCCCGAAGATTAAGAAGAAGAGAGGGAGGGATTAACTAGGTTATTACATGTAGGGTTAACACATGCTTAGATACATGATGTGCAATGGCTTGGTTATCCTCTAAAAAACAATGAGGTGTCACCATTTAACTCCATGCAATTTTTTTATAGTTGGGTCGAGAATAAGGGAGAAGAGAAGAAAGGAGAAGTAGTTTGGGCCTTACATGCTTGACTTCGATACTATGAGGCCGAAATGGATGGTTATCGGCCCATTGGGCTCTTATGAAACCAATTATGGCCCATCATGGCCCATTATAAATAAAATGAACCATTCTAGGCCCAATATGGCCCAAAAGACTAGATCTTAATGAAGGTGGGTCCCATTAGATCCCAAATAGAGTTCCTTGGCCCAACATAACCAAATTGAAGGTTTACTGACCCATTAGGACCAGTAAGAAGATCATGGCTCATTTTGAGATTGAATTGAAACATTAGGGTTACGACCCAATGTTCCAAAGCATCTAGGGTTGCATGTGCACCATAGGAGTGTTATAGTGCTTAAAACCCAATAGTGGTATCAGAGACTAGGATTGTTTTCTGTTATATTTGATGCTCACTTGTTTTCAAAGATGGAAAATCGAGTTTTCTGCATTCTGACAGATGAACTCACCGAGTCCATTTGCAGAATTGACGAGTCTACTCATTAAACCATCAACTCGGCGAGTCCATATCATGCACTCGACGAGTTGGTGCCTCTGTGTGCAGAACTTCAAGCTTTTGGCCAGAAATGGATAGAGTCATTACCACAAACTGTTTTGTAGTCATAAAACTTGTATTTTCTGAATTGGTAATGATAGTCTTCATCCATTTAAAAGGAAATTGTCAAATATTTAGATAATAAAGTAATTATTTGTAGTATTTGATATGAATTGTCTTTCTATGAGTTAGTTTAGATCAATAGGAAATTGTATGATAATTGTTATTAATCATAACTGATCTAAGAGTGATCTTGATATGAGTTTTGTAACTTGTCCTCAAGTTACATGAAAGGTATCATTCATGAACTTTAAAACTCATAAATATTCATAAGTTATGAATATGAAAAGTCTTGAAAAGTTTCAAAACTTTCCCTCAAGTTTTGGAATTTGTATAGTCACACTAATGAGACATTTAATTCCAACCCCTAGAGTTTTAAAAGTTAAAATTCAACCATTATACTATTATAATATTAAATGTTAATACATATATATATATATATATATATATATATATATATATATATATATATAAGAAAAGTCAGTCATACCGTTAGTAGGCCTCATTCACGAAGCCGGTCTATAAGGGGGTTATAAGGTTACTGCCTATAAAATGGTAGTTTAATGGGTGTCTATTCTTACCCACCGCTTCCTTGACTGGTGGAGGGTCGTTAGCCGAACGGGTAGGATAGGACATTAATCCTCGTTAAAAGTATAATGAAATTATAAAGTAACTAAACTTTTATTAAATTTCCCAATCTTAGTTACTTTAGGAAAAATGTGAAAAAAAGGTGTTAATCCATGAAATTACACTTTGCACTTTATTAAGTTGTTAGTGGAGCGTGTGTGGTTAACCGACACACTAATTTGGGACTAATAAGAGTGGAAAAGGGTAGCTTAATGTTAATCATAGATCAATGGAGCGCATGTGGTTAACCGGCACATTGATTAGGTGATTTGTAACATTAAGAGTACCAAGTATATTTGCATGGTTATTCGCACCTAGTTTGTGATCCTCGGCATCCCAGTCACAAACTTGTAGGACACAATCGAGATTTAAACATGCCATTGAAAGTTCAATGAATCTCAAAAGAATCTAGGAGTTTCAAATCCAATTAAAACCTAATAAGCAATTTCGTTTTTCTTGGTGGAAATTGGTAAATCGTCATTTACCTACCTTCAAATATTTTACAATTGGATTACGGCATCCCTCTTCGTAATTGTAGAATATTGTGTTGGGTCCTAGCCTTAATATTTCATTTTGGGTGTTATATTAAGGATTCTCATCTAATCTAAACTTTGTTCCTTTTCTTTTACATATGTCTATCCCAAACAATGCTTTAGGCTCCAACCCTTTAGACTCTTTCTCCCTAATGAACTTAGTAGGGAGAACTATCTTCAATGGGTCCAATTTTAATGATTGGATCAGAAACATTCGCATGACCCTTCTATATGAGGAAAAAGACTATGTCCTAGACAAAGAGCAGAAGGAAATTGATGAACAATATGCTACTGCCGAGCAAATTGAGGAATACCGGGTTCATGAGAGGGACGCGAGAAAGGTGTAGTGTATTATGATAGATACCATGACTTCTGAGCTACAAAAGTCCTATGAGGAATTTTGGCCCTATGAAATGCACCAAGATTTGATGGATAGATACCATCAAAGTGCTCGGCGGGAAAGGTATGAGATCATAGCCTCTATGATCACCACTAAAATGAAGGATGAAGAGTCCATCACGGGCCACTTGCAGAAAATGCAGAGATATGTGGACCACTTGCTAAAACTGAATGTCAACTTTGATGAAGAATTGGCTATTGATATTATTCTTCATTCTCTACCTCCTTGTTATGATCAGTTTCGTATGACTTATCATATGAACAAGGAGGAGGTCACTCTTAGCAAGCTTTAAGGCCTCCTCAGAACTACTGAAAGTAACTTGAAAGGTAAATCTGTTGTTACCACTCCTACTCCTACTGGTACTGCCCCTGTCCTGGCAATTGGACATGGTAAGGGTAAGAAGAGAAAGGCCCCTCCAAAGGGAAAGTCCCAGGATGGATCTTCTTCTAATGGAACCAAAGTTGGTTCTGTCACACCCTCTGCCAATCCAAAAGAAGCAAAGTGCTTCCATTGCCATGAAAATGGGCACTGGAAGCGAAGCTGCCCCAAGTACTTGCAAGATATTAAGGATGGGAAAATAAAACCCTCCTTTGCAGGTATTTACACTATTCATTCTAAAAATACATCACATGCTAATTCTTGGGTCCTTGATCCAGGTTGTGGATTTCACATTTGTTCTGATTTGCAGGGACTAAAAAGAAGTAGGGATGTGGAGCACGGGAAGATAAACTTAATCATGGGAAATAGGAAAGTGTCGCCTGTAACCAAGATTGGAGTTTATTCTTTATTGATTAGTAATGGTTTAAATTTAGATTTGAATAATTGTTGTTTCCCGGCCGATATGGCGAGAAATATTATTTCCTTTCACAGTTTGTATAAACAAGGTTTTACCTTTACCTTTAATAAAGATAATGGTGGTATTTATGTTTATTATGATGGTAATTTTTATTTTGAAGCATTACCTTGCAATGGTATATATGAAACTGTGATGGTTGTAGATAACTTATGAAATAATGTGTTACATATTGATTCATCCAATGATTTGGATAAGGAATGCTTGTGGCATTGTCGTCTTGGACATGTCAAGAAGAAGCGCATAGGCCAACTCCAAAAGGCTGGAGTCTTGGAGTCATTCGACTTGAAATCAGATGACACTTGCGAATCTTGTTTACTTGGAAAGATGACCAAGTCACCCTTCACTGGTACCTGTGAAAGGGGTGAGGGTTTGTTGGATCTCATACACACTGATGTGTGTGTACCCTTTAGATCGGCCACAAGGGATGCTAACCGCTTCTATGTGACTTTTACTGATGATTATAGTAGATATGAGTATATTTACTTAATCAAGCATAAGTCAGAAACCTTTGAAAATTTCAAAGAGTTTAAGCAAGAAGTGGAGAATCAATTGGACAGGAATATAAAGATGTTGCAATCTGATCGTGGAGGAGAGTATCTTAGTATCGAGTTCCTTTACTATCTTAAGGAATGTGGAACTGTTTCACAAATGACACCTCTTAGGACACCACAGCTGGATGGTGTGGCTGAGAGGCGCAATCGAACCTTGTTGAACATGGTTCGTTCTATGATGAGTCGAGCTTCATTACCTATCTCATTTTGGGGGTATGCCTTAGAGACTGCCGCCCATATCCTTAATTTAGTCCCTACTAAGAAGTTTGTCAAAACACCTCACGAGATGTGGACAGGGAAGGTTCCCACGTTGGATCACATCAAAGTTTGGGGTTGTGAGGCTTTCGTGAGATGCAAAACTCACAACAAACTCGAACCTCAGAGTGAGCGATGTATTTTCATCGGCTACCCACAGAAATCCTTTGTATATCTCTTCTATAGACCGAGTGACAATGTTATTTTCGTCACGAGAAGAGGGGTCTTTCGTGAGAGAGAACTCATATGCCAAGGGGACAGTGGGAGGAAAATTGACCTTGAAGAGATTCAAGAGTCAAGCGGTAAAGGAACCTCAGATACTAGTGGTCAACCCGAGGAGGAAACTCCTGTTGAACCAATTGACGAAACCGTACCTCTGAGACGTTCCAGTAGGGTTAGTGGTCCACCTGTGTTGTATGGTTTTCATATAACAGCTGAAGGTGATACATTTATCAGTGGTAGTACATTGATAAATATGGATGAACCTAAAACCTACAAGGAAGCCATGGCAGGCCCCAAGTCTGCAAAATTGAAGGAGGCTATGGACAACGAGATTCAGTCAATGTATGACCATCAAGTTTGGAACTTGGTTGAAAATGCACCGGGTCGAAAGACAGTCGGGTGCAAATGGATCTTCAAGAAGAAGACCGACATGGATGGGAAAATACATACATATAAGGAGCGACTAGTTGCGAAGGGCTTTACTCAAACTCAGGGAGTTGACTATGATGAGACCTTCTCACTAGTGGCGAAGATTAAATCTATAAGGGTTATGTTAGCCATAGCTGCATTTCATAACTATGAAATATGGCAGATGGATGTAAAAACCGCTTTCCTTAATGGAAAGTTGGCTGAAGATGTTTTTATGAGTCATCCAGAGGGTTTTGTCAATGAAAAGTACCCTAAGAGAGTGTGTAAGCTTGAGAGATCCATTTATGGATTGAAACAAGCGTCTCGTAGTTGGAATCTTTGTTTCGATGAGAAAGTAAAAGAGTTTGGATTTTCGAGAAGCGAGGATGAGTCATGTGTGTATGTCAAGGCTAGTGGGAGCATAGTTAGCTTTCTCCTATTGTATGTGGATGACATACTTCTCATAGGAAATGACATCCCAACCTTGCAGGAGGTTAAGTCCTGGCTTGGAAAGTTTTTCGCTATGAAGGACCTTGGAGAAGCTGCCTATATCCTAGGGATAAGGATTTTGAGAGACAGGAGTAAGAGACTAATAGGACTTAGTCAAAGTACCTACTTGGACAAGGTGCTGAAGCGTTTCAGCATGGAGAACTCCAAGAAAGGTGACTTACCTATCCAAAGCAATACCAAACTGAGTAAGACTCAGAGTCCGAGTACAGAGGCTGAAATAGCAGAGATGAGCCGAGTACCATATGATTCCGCAATTGGCTCAATCATGTATGATATGACTTGTAGTCGCCCTGATGTGGCTTTTGCTTTGAGCATGGTCAGCAGATATCAAGGGAATCCTGGTAGATCTCACTGGACTGTAGTTAAGAACATTCTTAAGTACCTGCGGAGGACTATGATCGGATCCTTACCCTCAGTGGGAGTGATGACTTGAGAGTACTAGGGTATTGTGACGTCATGTTTCAGACCGACAATGATAATATGCGCTCTCAGTCAGGCTGGGTGTTTACCCTAAATGGAGGAGCAATAACTTGGAAAAGTTCCAAGCAGGAGACTGTGGTTGATTCAACGTATGAATCAGAGTACATTGCAGCGAGCGAAGCATCGAAAGAGGCGATATGGTTGAAGAACTTCATCGGAGACCTTGGAGTTATGCCATCCATAAAGGAGCCCATAGAAGTTTTCTGCGATAATGAAGGGGCGGTTGCTTTAACCAAGGAGCCGAGAGATCATGGCAGATCAAGGCATATCGACAGAAAGTACCACTTCATAAGATATCAGGTAGAAGAAGGACACCTCGTGGTGAAGAGGATATCGTCACAGGACAACCCAGCAGATCCCCTTACAAAGGGACTGAGTAGGGTTAAGCACTTGCAGCACGCAAGGGGCATTGGGCTAAAGGACGATATTAGTTTTAGTGATTAGATACATTAGAAAATTGTAATAGCTAAATTGTAATTGACATTTTGATGATTGAATAAAAGGTGTTTTTTATTTATAAGTAAAGTTATTGTCTTGTGTCAATTATTTACTATTGTTTCACTTTTACATGTTTTGACTTCCAGAATAATAAGATTATTCGAACTATCCACAGTCAATCATACTTTGGAAGTAGGTATGAGGCTAGACTGTCATGAGTTGGCTTGTAGATGTCTAAGGTGTTAGACATAGCAAAAGTCTGCTACACCATTTATGAGTGCTTGTGAAATAAGATTTGAGCATTGGATCAACCCGCACTCACAAATCACTTCATGGAATTTATCACGAGTGATTGTGAGATGATAATATTATATAATCTTCAAACCAAGATATAAGAGTTGTTGACTACGAATTGGTTGTGCATTGACGATACGAAAATGCATCAGTAACTTGATGTTATAAAACGTATCGTTGTGCATGATTTGACGAGTAGTTAGTACAAGCATATAATGTCGAAGTTTATCTGTTCCTTTTACCTTAAAAGGATTAAAAGCGATATATGGGCCCCTCGATGAAACTAATAGCAGGACAATAAGTATGACTATGTTCCATGTATTTGTCCGCTGATATCTTGAAGAACAGAGGAATTTATGATCACTTATCTAAGGACAGTCTATGACTGGGTCAGAGTTCGACAACGACTTTTGGAAGCTACAATTGCTAATCGGATCTTGAAGTTACATTGGCAGTTATAGTTATTAGAATTATCCAAGTGGGAGAGTGTTGGATTTGGTGTCTAAGCCCATAACAATATATGGTATGTACTTGACCCGATAATAGCATGGTCCTTTTAGGTTGCCTTCACCAGTGCAATTTGATAGGATGAACTTTTGAGAATAAGGTTATTGATGATTTATTAATATATTATAAGTATAATATATTAATTGAGAAATCATATTATTTAATTAGTATTGGTCAAGAATTAATTTGGAATTAATTTAGTGGTCAAAAGAGACTAATTAAATATAAGGGGTTGATTATGTAAATCAATCATTCTTATAGTGTGGGCCAATGATTCATTAGGGTGGGCTAAATGGTTCATGGATAGTCCATGGAGCCTAAGGAATGTGGAAGGTCATGGTGCATTAAGGTTACATGGATGAAACCCTAGAGTTTGAAACACTATAAAAAGAACCCCTTAGTGTTATTTTCGGCTACCCTATCATACTTGTGTGTGAGAGCCGATTTTTGTGTGAGTAAACCTATTCTCTAAAAGCCTCCTTTACACTTAGTGTTTGTAACACATTAGAGGCATTACATTTGAGGTGCTCAAGCTTCCAAGGCCAAGAACTACACAAAAGGTAAGCTATCTAACTAGTTGTTATATTCAATTGTATACTGGTTAAGTTGTATGCTTTGGAAATTTGAAAAATACATGTATAATTAGAGAAAACATAGTTCCAAAGCATCTAGGGTTACATGTGCACCATAGGAGTGTTATAGTGCTTAAAACCTAACATTTACGTGTCCCACAGATGATAAGAGCCTAGATCTAGTATATTGTGCTTTGGTTTATGGTATTATGGCTTGTGGACCAAGTATTATGTCTTAAAGAAGTTAGGGTTTGGGTTAAACCCATTAGGAGGGACTAAGGACGGGTAAAGATAGAAACTTTACCCTTAAGAGTGTATTTCCAGTATGTAGAAGGAGTTTGGAACATAGATCTGAATGGTAGAATCTTAATCCATTGAGATGGCTAAATCAGACAGGGGAACTCGCCGAGTCCAGGGAAGGATTCGACGAGTTGAAGCGGGTTGTCCCAATTATTATGACAGCAAGAACTCGGAGAGTCTGTTAAGGGACTCGACGAGTTGACTCAGTTGACCACGAGTTTAAGCATTCAGGGACTCGACGAGTTTGGAGATAACTCGACGAGTTGGGTTGACTGGGAGTTAACATTGACTTTACCTTTGACTTTGACAAGGGGTAAAATGGTCATTTTACCCTAAGAGAGGATTAGCAGATTCTGATTAAGTGTTATTATGGAATTGATAGCCGGACAGTCGCCGAAGCAGCAGACAGGGATTTCTCACTCGAGTTTTCAGCAGTCAGTCTTGCGAGGTGAGTTTCCTTTAGTAGGAACGGGTCTACGACACCAAGGTCGGCCCGTATATGTAATATGTTAGTAGCTGAGTGTGGGCGGGGCCCGAATCTCATAGTAGCTTAGAGTGGGCAGGGCCCGATGCTTATAGTATTATTTGAGTATAGATATGTGTTTGTTTGGTAGATATACTTGTTGTCTGTGTGATACTTGTATGCATGTTAGTAGCAGAGTGTGGGCGGGGCCCGAATGTCCTAGACAGCGGAGTGTGGGCAGGGCCCGAATCTCCTAGACAGCGGAGTGTGGGCAGGGCCCAAATCTCCTAGACAACGGAGTGTGGGCAGGGCCCAAATCTCCATGAGAGTGGGCAGGGCCCGTATCTCCTAGTTGCATGATATTTGTATGGTATGTGGTAGTTTGGGGAACTCACTAAGCTTCGTGCTTACAGTTTTCAGTTTTGGTTTCAGGTACTTCCACTAGCAAGGGGAAGGGCTCGAGATGATCGCATGACACACACCACAACTTTAGCCTAGGATGTTTAGACTCTGATATTTTCAGATGATTTTGTTACAATATTTGACACAATGTTTTGAGATACACGATTTATGGTTTTCTTTATGATGATGGATGACTTATGGTTTTATTATAGATGATTTTAAAAAGAAATTTTTGGTCTGTATTTTTGGGATGTTACAACTATATACGCCCAGCATACGCGAACTAAAGGCGCGATCAACCCGGGCTAGTACGCTAAGCGTACCACCCTGTACTCCCCGCGTACTAGCTCAAGGACTAAAATGCAAAACTTTTAAATGAGGAGGTTAAATACGAAACTTACAAAATCCAAGTGTTACACATAAGGGATTAGACAGGGCGGGGCGGGGATAGGTGTGGGGATCAGAGTTCGGGTGCGAGGACGGGTATTGCAGTCTCCGCCAATATCTTCCCCCGTTTGCATCTCTACCGACAGAGTGCTCGGATGTGGTATTTACCATAATGGTAATGCGAGTTGCTCAGTGGCCGGAGCGGACAGATGTAGTCGGTAGAAATCAATCTAAGGGGCATAGGGCCATTTCAGCGTGACGATATGGATATGCCAAAATGGTATGTCACTCGACTTAATATGGATGAACATGAATCGGTTTGTGTCAGTTTTTTGGCTACAAACGAACCCACACCATAGAAAGTCAGTTTTTCAGTTTAAAACTCATATAGGTTAGGTTTTTCAGTTTGGATTTATGGGTTTTTGGGTTCATGTTTTTTTGGTTTTTCGGGTGTTTGGATTGAAACCCAATGAAAGTACGCTGTTATAAATGGTATCATATCCAATTTAATATACTATAATAACTACTAAATCTTTCTAGTGATAATATTTGAAGTATTTTCATTTTCTTAGCCATAAAATATGTGTAATAAATATAAATAATATTTAAAATACAATAAATACTAAATAATATATATGATGGGTCATTTTTTGGTCGATTTGTAACCCCATCGGTTGATTCGGTTTTACTAGTGTGGTTTAATACATAACCAAACTTAACTGATAATATCGGTTTTTGATAATAGTTCAAACCGACTATGTTAGTTTTGTCGATTTTGGGTTTTTGGGTTTTGTTGATTTTTCGGTTCTATTTTTACTCATCCCTACTCGACTAGATGATGAAGTAACGAAAATCATATTTTTCAGCACACTACCTTGATTGGTCACTCCAAAGGTTAATCTCCAACAAATTTGACTTTAAGCTCCAAATCAAAATTGCTTTCAACAAGATTGAAAAAAATATGACACAAATACAATTTTGCATGATTATTATTTTAGATTAAACACAGTATCGGATCCTTATAAACGTATAATTTTATATTTCTAGCCCAAGAAAAAACTATATATATATATATATATATATGGTAAAAAATAAATTTGGTACGAAGGTAAGAAGTTTTTTATCGACATATTTTTTGTCGAACAAAATAAATGAATGACTAGATTAATCAAAAATTACATAATTCACAAAAAAAAATCCGAAAAAACATCTCGATGATTTAATTTTACGATAATTTTGTTGATATCCACTAACAATGTCATAAAATTGAATTTTTTATTGATTTACTTAAAAATGAATAATGAATGTATTTTTTCTTGTGAATCGTCTTACTTTTAAATCATTTAATGATTCATTTTGTGTGTTTGCTAAAAAAAATATGTATATAAAAAATTATCACCTTCCTAAATTTTCCTTCTTATTTTTTATTGAAAGACATGGTTAGTGGTTAGAAGTTAGTATAAGAAAATCGTCAACGTCTGAATTAGAACTCGAGACCACAAATTTAAGAGGCAAATCCCCTATCAAGTGGGCTAGTCCCACATTGACAATTTTATTTATTATTTAATCTTGGTTATATATATATATATATATATATATATATATATATATATATATATATATATATATAAGAAAAAGTGAATATATGTGTAGTATTGTAATAAATTCTAATATTAATATTAATGTATGGTTATTCACATATTTATTTGTAGTAATTTTTAATTAAAATATTAATGTATGATTGTTTATATATTTATTGTTGAATAATGATATAAGACAATATATATCAGATTCATAACAGAATAATAACATAAAAGTAATGTCTTCAAATCTTCATTTTATTTAGTATCTTCTTTTGAACCTATATATATATATATATATATATATATATATATATATATATATATATATATATATATATATATATATATATATATATATATATATATATAAGAGGGGAGGGGTGGCTTCAATTGGAGAATGGTTTTCAAGGGTCGAGGCTTAGGTCAATTTTTTGGTTTTTAGTTGTGTAAATGTATAAATCATTTTAGAATTTTAATAATAAGACAATTTAGAACAAAAAAAAAACATTCATCATTTAACTGAAAAGCATTAGCAAATAGGTGAAAGAGAGACAGTATGTTAGAGTGCAAAGTCACGCTTGGATGTGACTTACCCTTATTGATGTGTAAATGAGTTGTCTTTCCTATAAATAGGAAGTGAATGACACTCATATTTAGAATGATCATTTTGGAGTGTTAGACTAGAGAGAGAAATTTGTACATACCCATTTATATATCCTTTCTAGATCTAATATGAGCTTACACAGATTTATTTACTCCTTGTGTTCTTGAGTTTACATGATGATTCATTAGATCTTTTCTAATTCCGCACATGCCATCATAATCAACACCACTACAATTGGTATCAGAGCGGGTGTTCTTGATTGGATCAAGAATTGATCCTTGATGGCTATCTTGATTTGGTGATTCTTCGTGTTCTTATTGATCTTCATGATTAGAGAGTGTTGTGTGTTCTAGAAGTCGAATTTTTCCTTGATTTGATCCATAATTCAACTTTCTCTCTCTAGAATACTTGTTTGTACCACTTTCTCTCTCTAGAAAACCCATTCAAAATCACTTTCTCTCTCTAGAAATCTTCAAGTTTTTCTGATCATGGTGAATTTGCCGTACAATTCTTGGATTGTGATCGTTGAATATATCAAATACAAAGTCAATAAAGATCAATATTATGGGTTGGTGTTAAACAATTTGATTAAATGGGGAACTATGGTTTCTTATGGAGGATTGAAGGATGATCATGGAAGCTTGATATTTCAACCACTTTGTGAGATTAAATGGTTGGCTGAAATTACATGGTCCATATCAACACGTAGTTGTGATAAAAATGGAGAAGAAAAATATTTGTTCAATAAGAAATATGTTTCTCTTATTGAAGACCCAAATGATCTTCGTGCTCTTAAGTTTGTTGAAGTTCAAGACAATGGAGTTCAATGTGATGTTCCTGAAGTTCATGATAAGAAGATTCAAGTTGATTCTCATGATGAAAAAGTTTTTTGCTCGATTGGAGTTCAAACCGATGATATTTTGTGTTCTTGTGATTCGTTTGAAGGAATGATTCCTTCTCGGAAGCCGGTGATTCAAGAAATTCACAAATATCAAACTCCAAAAGATTTGATTCAAACTCAAGAAGTTGTGGAAAGTGGGTTTGTTCATGGAGTCAAGTCTTCAAGATGCAAAAAGATGAGAAAGAAAAAGAAGAAGAAGATCAATCGTAAAAACAAGCGGGTTTACTCACAAAAATCGTCAAATGTTGTGAAGCCGAAATCCGTGAAACAAATTTGGGTTCCAAAGCAACAATCTCCAAAGGTTTCATTGAATTTGAACTCAAAACCCAAATGTGTTGGTGGTTCTTTTGAAGATGTTCTTGGATCATTGAAGAACACGAAGAACACGAAGAACGAGTTGTACATCACACATAGTGGGTGGTACAATGTTCAAATTGGAGATTTTCTCATTCCAACTGATGAACCAAAGAATCGAGTAACGAATTAATCATAGTATGAATTCAAGTAAGAGTGCGAGATTTGAACACGGAATGTAAATATGATCTGTTATGCTCTATTACGCTTTCGAATTCTTTACAGAGTGCAAAAGACAAGTCTGTCAAAGTTCTTATCTAACTCTAGTAAATAACCCTATTTATAGGGAACTGAAAGCGTACAAAAAATATACTAAGGCATAGACACTAAAGCTTCAAATATAAGTGCCCTAGTAAAATACATTACAAAATACTCGAAGAGTCCAAAACATACTTCGACTAATTACAACAATTCGACCCTTACAATCTCCCCCTTTGTAATCATAGTCGAAGTCTTCAATTTGTAAGAAGCATGATAGAATACAGCAACACTCTTCGAATCTCCGTGTACCAGGAGATAATCTTCTTCAGCTCTTTCTTGTCACCTTCATTATTCTTCTTGCAATGATTCATACGAAAAATTAAGTTCATATACTGTGACGTTGAATACCTCTCCACTTCACTTACTTGGAATAGAAACCATTTAGACTTTCCAGCTTTGTATTTTCCTGCGAAGACCAAACCAAAAGGCTTCAGACAAATTTCACCATCAGCATACTTCTTCAAATCCGCCTGAGTCTTCGTAGGAGCCATCGGTGCTTTTATTTCCATTCCCTTGGCAGTAGCTAACTCCACATCTGTTAGTGCCAAGCACTCATAATAATTTTCGATAAAAATCTTGATGTGAGCAACTCCAAGCTTGAATTCATCCGGTTCAGTGTTTTGAAGGAATGAAAATGATTTGTCTTTTAAGAGCAAAGCAACTTGTATGAGATCATACAAGTTCATCAAAGGAAAATCAACAATCGTAAATTCGCAAATCTTTCCATTTGCCCTGGCAACCACATACTTAACATTCTGGACTGTGTTTTCGAAAATCACATCCTTCTTCATACTGATTACTTTCTTGATTTTAATCAATGACCATACTTCTGTTGGATTAGGTGTCTAAGCCCATAACTATAATTGGTATGTACTTGAATTGATAGCAGCACAGTCCTTTTGGGTTGCTCTCAACCTAGCAACTAGACAAGGAAATTATGAAAGGAGAGATATTAATTTAAGATTAATAAATTAATATAAATGATTTATTAATATGTTAATGGATTAATATATTAATTAGAAATCATTATGTTTAATTAATTGTTAGCCAGAAATTAATCAGAATTGATTTTGGGGTTAAAAGAATTAATTATAAGGTACAGGGACTAGTTTGCAATTATCTAATAGTTGAGTGGAAGGCTCTAGAACCCCCTTGGAAGAGGGTGGACGAAATCTTTAGGGGAAACCCTAATAATTTCGTCCATAGGGGCTTGGATAAGGCCCTTGGGTTTGCTTAGGCCCTAAGCAAAGGATAACTAGGGTTTCCCTTAAACCCTAGATCCCTCAGCTATATAAGGAGCCTCCTGGTTCATGTTTTTGGTCACTCCTTCTTTTGAAGAAACCCTAAGGCCGAGATTTTGCATACTCCCTCTCCCCTCTCTCTTCTACTTTCCTTCTTGCTAGTTTGGGTGTGATTCCATTAGAGGCATTACACTTGTGGTGCTAAAGCTTCCAAGAAGATCAAGATCAAGATCAAGGGAATATCAATTGTTTGCTATAACAATTGAAAGGTATGTAAACCCTAAACCCTAGTTTGTTAATTTCGAAATTAGCCTCTCTCCTCTAGGGTTCTTGTTGTGCAATTCAAAGTTGTATGTTCAATAGTTAAAACATAGATCCAAAGTAGGTTGCATGTGAACTTAGGAATTGTTTTCTAGTTTATTTGTTGTACCTAAAACCCGTCAGTGGTATCAGAGCCATTGTTGTTTTAAATTGAATTCCTACAATTGTTGAATTGCAAATTAGGGTTTATAGCTATTAAAACCTAAAGGCCAAATTTTCGATTTCTAGGGTTTTGGATCAAAGGGTTTTTTTTCGAAAACCCTAGCCTCCAAAGAACCCTAATCGAAATTAGGGTTAGGGTTTTGAAAACCCTAGCCTCATCCCTTGTAAATTTCGAAATTTGCTATAAGTTTTAGGGTTTCTTGTTTTGGATAATTGTTACTTAATTAGATTAATTGGATAATTATCCTTACCCTAATTTTCGAAATTTAGAGGGATAAGGATTAGGATTAAATTAATTGATTAATTTAATTAGATAATCCTTACAAGATTTAATAATTTGATTAATAGTTAATTAAAAGATAAATATTAAATCTAGTTAATTGGTTTATTTAAATTTAAATTTAATAGTTTGAATTTCGAAATTTATATAAACCCTTGAAGTTTTAAAATGTTTTAAAACACACCCTATATATGTATTATGATTAAAGGTTTAATATTATATGTATAAGAATATGGTCAGTCAAATCGCTAGTATGCCTCATTCACGAAGCTAATCTATAAGGGGGGCATAAGGAAAGTGCCTATAAAATGGTAGTTGAATGGGTGTCCACTCTCACCCACCGCTTCCTTGATTAGTGGAGGGTCGTTAGCAGAACGGATTTGATAGGACAACTACTTCTCATTAAAAGTATAATGATATTAAAAGTACTAGAACATTATTTTCAAAAATCCCAACTCTAGTTACTTTAGGAAAAATGTGAAAAGTATGATAATCCATGAAATTGCACATTATGTTTTATTGGTTGTTAGTGGAGCGTGTGTGGTTAACCAACACACTAAAAGGCACTAATAAAGAGTAGTAATGGGTATCTCATAATTGTCATTTTGATGGAGCGTGTGTGGTTTACCAGCACATCAATAGTTAATGATAAAGACAATGAGGTTACCAAGCACATTTGCATGGTTATTCACATCTTGTTTGTGATCCTCGGCATCCCAGTCACAAATAGAAGAGCATAATCTGAGATTAAAACATGCCATTGAATAGTTTCAATGTATCTCAAAAGAATTAGGAATTTCACTTCGTTTGTTTCGTCTAATGGTGGAATTGGTGAATCGTCATTCACCTACCTTTATGAAATTTGCACTTGGATCTCGGCATCCCATTTCTGAGTTGTGAATCTTCATAGTTGGATCCTAACCTTGATATTATATCTTTGGGTTATTTTATTAAGGTATCTTGAAATCTAACTAAAACTTTCTTTTTTTTTTCAGATGTCTACTCCTGGAAACACTTCTGCTTCGTCCTCCTCCAACCAAAACTTCTCTTTGCTCAATATCTGCTCCAAAGTCGTTATGGATGGCTCAAACTATAACGATTGGATGCGCAACATCAAGATGACTCTTCGTTTCGAGAACAAAGAATATGTTCTTGAAAAGGAGCTCAAAGAGCTTGATGAGAATGAAGCTACTCCTGAAGATCTTGCTGCCTACAAGAAACATTACGATGATGCTACCAAAGTGGCATGCATCATGGTGGCAACTATGTCCCCAGAACTGCAGAGGTACTATGAGGACTACTGGCCTTTCGAGATGAACAAGGACCTTATGGAAAAGTACCATAAGCGAGCTCGTCAAGAAAAGTTTGAAGTAGTCAAGTCACTCATGGCTTGCAAGATGAAAGATGGGGAGTCAGGTGTGTCACATGTGCAAAGAATGCAACGCTACATAGAGCGTTTGGTCAAGCTCAATATTCACTTTGATGAGGAATTGGCCATTGACATGGTCTTGAACTCACTTCCTGAATGTTATGGTCAGTTTATTCTAACTTACCATTTGAACAATACTGAGCAGACCTTGGCCCAATTGCACAACTTGTTGCAGACAGCTGAGGCAGGGATGAAGGGTAAAAGTATACCCTCCACACCTACGAGTGCCCCTGTTTTGGCTATTGGACAGGGAAAGGGGAAAAAGAGGAAAGGTCCTCCCAAGCAAAACTGGAAGAGTAAGCCTCAAGCTGGGTCATCTAGTAATGGCCCAAAGGCTAAGCCCAATGGTTCCACTCCCCATGTTTCTGATCTAAAAGAGGCAGTTTGCTTTTACTGCAACCAAAAGGGGCATTAGAAGAGATCTTGCCCACAATATCTGCAAGATATCAAGGATGGCAAAGTGAAGCCATCTTCGGCGGGTATTTACACTATTTCTGCTAATAACTCATTATCTTCTCGTTCATAGGTCCTTGATACAGGATGTGGTTTTCATATCTGTTCTGATTTGCAGGGTCTAAAGGAAAGTGAGGAGATAGAGCGAGGAAGGATAAACCTGATCATGGGAAACAGAAAGTTTTCACCAGTAACCAAGATCGGAGTTTATCAGCTTCTGCTTAGTAATGATGTTAGATTAGATTTAATAAATTGTTGCTATTCGTCTGAGATGACGAGAAACATTATTTCATTTCATGCATTGTTCAGACAAGGTTTTACATATTCTTTTAATGATTTGAATGGTTCAATTTCTGTTTATAAGAATGGTGTTTTTATGTTTGAAGCTTTGCCTTGTAATGGTGTGTATGAAACAGTGACTTGTGTTGATAGCCTAGGAAATAGTGTACTTAATATTGACTTGTCTAATAGTGCAGACAAGGCATGCTTGTGGCATTGTCGTCTTGGACACATTAACAAGAAACGCATAGCCCAACTCCAAAAGGATGGAGTGTTGGAATCATTTGACCTAAAGTCAGATGATATGTGTGAATCTTGTCTTTTGGGAAAGATGACAAAATCACCATTCACAGGGTCTTGTGAAAGAGGTGAAGGTCTGTTGGATCTCATACACACAGATGTGTGTGGGCCATTCAGATCAACTACAAGAGATGCTAATCGATTCTATGTGACTTTCACTGACGATTATAGCAGATATGGATATATCTACTTGATCAAGCATACGTCAGAAACTTTTGAAAAGTTCAAAGAGTTTAAGCATGAAGTCGAAAATCAATTGGGCAGAAAGATAAAGATACTTAGATCCGATAGAGGCGGGGAGTATCTTAGTATCGAGTTTAACGACTATCTGAAAGAATGTGGGATAGTCTCACAATTGACTCCTCCTAGGACACCACAGTTAAATGGTGTAGCTGAGAGGCGTAATCGAACCTTGTTAGACATGGTTCGTTCTATGATGAGTCGGGCTTCGCTTCCCATTCACTTCTGGGGGTATGCCTTAGAGACAGCCGCCCACATCCTCAATCTTGTCCCTACAAAGAAGGTTGCCAAAACACCTCACGAAATGTGGACAGGGAAAGTTCCCTCGTTAGCACACATTAAAGTCTGGGGTTGTGAAGCTTTCGTAAGACGAGAGACTCACGACAAGCTAGCAGCTAGAAGTGAGAAATGTGTTTTCATTGGTTACCCAAAGCAGTCTTTTGGATATTTGTTCTACAGGCCTAGTGAGAACGTGGTCTTTGTAGCACGAAGAGGAGTCTTTCTTGAAAGAGAGCTCATATTCAAAGAGGACAGTGGGAGCACTATTGACCTTGAATAAATTCAAGAGTCAGCCAATGAAGGAACCTTAGATGACACTAGCACTCAACCAGAGGAAACAGTTCCTGTTGAACCAATCGATAACTCATTACCTCTTAGAAGATCCACTAGGGTGAGTGTGCCACCTGAGTTGTATGGTTTTCATATTACTTCAGATGGTAACACATTCATAAGTGACAGAACACTGGTAAACTTAGATGAACCAGTCACTTATAAGGAAGCAATGGCAGGCCCAGAGGCTTCCAAGTGGAAAGAGGCAATGGACAGCGAGATTAAGTCCATGTATGACAACCAAGTTTGGAATTTGGTTGATAGTGCACCAGGTCGTAAGACAGTTGGGTGCAAATGGATCTTCAAGAAGAAGACAGACATGGATGGAAATGTGCACACATTCAAGGCTCGACTGGTTGCAAAAGGTTTCACTCAAACCCCAGGGGTTGACTATGATGAGACCTTCTCACCAGTAGCTAAGATTAAATCTATTAGGATATTGCTCGCCATAGCTGCCTTTCATGATTATGAAATCTGGCAGATGGATGTCAACACTGCTTTCCTTAATGGGAAGTTGGCTGAAGATGTTTACATGAGTCAGCCAGAGGGTTTTGTTGATGCAAAGTTCCCCAATAGAGTGTGCAAGCTTGAGAAATCCATTTATGGATTGAAACAAGCATCTCGCAGTTGGAATCTTTGCTTCCATGAGAAAGTCAAAGAGTTTGGTTTCTCTAGAAGTGAAGATGAGTTCTGTGTGTATATCAAGGCTAGTGGGAGTATAGTAACTTTTCTGGTGTTGTATGTCGATGACATATTACTCATTGGTAACGACGTTCCAACCTTGAAAGAAGTTAAGTCTTGGCTTGGAAAGTGTTTTGCCATGAAAGACCTTGGAGAAGCTGCCTATATTCTTGGGATTAGAATATTGAGAGATAGAAAGAAGAGACTAATTGGACTTAGTCAGAGCACATACTTGGATAAGGTACTAAAGAGGTTTAGTATGGAAAATTCCAAGAAGGGAGAGCTACCTATCCAGAGCAATACCAAATTGAGTAAGACTCAATGCCCGAGTACAGATGTTGAAATAGATGACATGAGTCGTGTACCTTATGCTTCCGCTGTCGGATCGATCATGTACGCTATGACATGTACTCGCCCTGATGTGGCATTTGCTTTGAGCATGGTCAGTCGCTATCAGGGAAACCCAGGTAGAGCTCATTGGATAGCAGTTAAGAATATACTCAAGTATTTGCGAAGGACAAAGGACTGGGTTCTTGTGCTTGGTGGCAGTGATACTTTGAGAGTAGATGGTTACAGTGATGCCAGCTTTCAGACGGATAGAGATAACTTCCGTTCTCAGTCGGGCTGGGTATTTTTACTGAATGGAGGAGCAGTTACTTAGAAGAGTTCCAAGCAAAATACGGTGGCTGATTCTACTTGTGAATCAGAGTACATTGCAGCAAGTGAAGCGTCGAAAGAAGCAGCTTGGTTGAGGAACTTCATCGGGGATCTCGGAGTTGTTCCAACCATCCAGGAGCCTATGGAACTGTTCTGCGATAATGAAGGAGCGGTTGCCTTGACAAAGGAACCGAGAGATCATGGTAAGACCAGACATATCGACAGAAAGTACCATTTCATTAGACATAGAGTTGAAGAAGGCCATCTTAGAGTAAAGAGGGTGTCATCTGAAGATAACCCAGCAGATCCCCTCACAAAGGGTCTGAGTAGGGCTAAGCATATTCAGCATGCTCGGAGCATAGGACTGAAAGATGATATTAGTTTTAGTAGTTAGATTAGTTTTTGAAACTTGTAACAAAGTAAATGTAATTGACTTTTGGTGATTAAATAATAAAGTATTATTTATAAGTTTGGCTACTACCTTTTGTCAATTGTTTATTATTGTGTTTCATATTTTGCATGTTTTACTTCCTGAATAATGAGATTATTCAAACGCCACAGTCGCTCGTACTCTTGGAAGTAAGTAGTGAATTAAGACTGTCATGAATTGGATTGCAGATTGTCTAAGGATAGACATGGCAATAGAATTGCTGCAACGTTCATGAGTACTCAGAAATTGAGATTTGAGTATTGGATAAACCCTCGCTCAGAGTATTACTTCATGGAATTCATCACGAGTAATACTGAGACGATAATATCTTATAATCTTGAAACGAAGATATATGAGTTGTAATTTACAAGTCGGTTGTGCATTGGTGATACGAAAACGCATCAGTAACTTGATGTTATAAAACGTATTGTCATGCATAATTGATTGAGTAAAAGATACAAGCATATGAGTCAACGTTTATTCGTTCCTTTTGCCCTAACAGGAAAAGCGATATCTGTGGGCCCCTCGATGATTTGGTGTTGACTTATGTGCTGGGCCCAGCCAGGACTAAATTGATGTGTTCGATTAGAAGTCCTACATCATCACAAATCAGGAATCGGGAAACATAGATTCTGGACAAACAGATTGATTACATTCCATGTCTTTTGTCTGGGGATATCAAGCAGAACGAAGGGTTATATGATCACTTATCTTAGGACACGTAACTGACTGGGTCAGAGTTCGGTAGCAGCTTTTTGGAAGCTACAATTTGCTGGTCAAATTTAGAAGGCATACTAGCAATTATAGTTACAGACTTATCCAAGTGGGAGACTGTTGGATTAGGTGTCTAAGCCCATAACTATAATTGGTATGTACTTGAATTGATAGCAGCACAGTCCTTTTGGGTTGCCCTCAACCTAGCAACTAGACAAGGAAATTATGAAAGGAGAGATATTAATTTAAGATTAATAAATTAATATAAATGATTTATTAATATGTTAATGGATTAATATATTAATTAGAAATCATTATGTTTAATTAATTGTTAGCCAGAAATTAATCAGAATTGATTTTGGGGTTAAAAGAATTAATTATAAGGTACAGGGACTAGTTTGCAATTATCTAATAGTTGAGTGGAAGGCTCTAGAACCCCCTTGGAAGAGGGTGGACGAAATCTTTAGGGGAAACCCTAATAATTTCGTCCATAGGGGCTTGGATAAGGCCCTTGGGTTTGCTTAGGCCCTAAGCAAAGGATAACTAGGGTTTCCCTTAAACCCTAGATCCCTCAGCTATATAAGGAGCCTCCTGGTTCATGTTTTTGGTCACTCCTTCTTTTGAAGAAACCCTAAGGCCGAGATTTTGCATACTCCCTCTCCCCTCTCTCTTTTACTTTCCTTCTTGCTAGTTTGGGTGTGATTCCATTAGAGGCATTACACTTGTGGTGCTAAAGCTTCCAAGAAGATCAAGATCAAGATCAAGGGAATATCAATTGTTTGCTATAACAATTGAAAGGTATGTAAACCCTAAACCCTAGTTTGTTAATTTCGAAATTAGCCTCTCTCCTCTAGGGTTCTTATTTTGCAATTCAAAGTTGTATGTTCAATAGTTAAAACATAGATCCAAAGTAGGTTGCATGTGAACTTAGGAATTGTTTTCTAGTTTATTTGTTGTACCTAAAATCCATCAACTTCCTCATGGGCTTTTCCAAGAACAGCATGAAAACGAATTTTCATGTGTGAAGCTTCATCTTTATTTTTAAAATTCCCTTCTGCTTTGAACTGAGGCATGATAAACATCATTTCGTTTATAGGGAAATCTAGCTGGCTTGCATCAGTGTTTGTGACCAAATAGCTTTGCTTTGGTTTCTTTTCGAATGTATACATGTGATTGAACGCAACCTTGGCCTCGATTGTTTCGTAATTATAATGTTTGGCTGGATCACCTTTATCCATTCCCTTCGGATCACTAGCTCGTTGAGTCATAATACTTTGGATAATCCTTAGTTTTTCAATTTCAGCTTCTGCTTCAGCTTTCTTTTCTTCTTTCGATTTTTCCACAAGAATTGATTTCCCTTTATCTTTCATGGCTGGATTATCAATTGTTTCTTTTGGATTCGAACCACTCCCACCAGTCTCCGAAGATTTACAAATCACAATTCCTTTCGAAATTGGTCTTGCAATTGGTATTATTGTTACGACTGTTGAAGTCATCTGTTTAGCAGAAACAATTATTGGTTTTGTTGTAGGGATTTTCGAAGTAAAAACTTTTCCCACAACTTTCGCATCCTCACCACTAGCCTTCGACTCAGTAGTTTTTCTTTCTCCCCCTTGCACCCCTGTGAAAACAGGCAGGGCATTTGTTGTTGGAAGAAGGCTTGATATGCGAAAGAGAGGAGCAAGTTGTTTGTTGAGAATGGCTTCAAATTGTACAAACTTATGAGATAAGAATTCAGGAGTAATCAATGAAGAAGACATTGGCCTATCATAAATCTCCTTTAACTCCTTGAGCAACTTAAGCACCTCCTCAAAGCTTGCATTTTCGAATGTTGAAATTTGAGTAATTTGAGGACTCAAATTTTCATACAACTTAACAAACCTAATGACTGCATCACAAATGATATCAACTTTTTGATGCAATGATGCATAGTCATGTTGAACTGTTGCTATTTCTCTTTTCATATCTTCACGAAGTTCGTGAATTTGCAAGTTTACATCCTCTCGAACTTTCTTCACATCTTGAATAAAAAGAACGTGTCTTTCCTTTGCAACATTCTTCAACTCTCTCAGATCACCAGTAAATTTCGAATTTTGAGAATTGATCCGAAGTTCATTGTTTTGATCATTATGATCAATCTTCTCCAAGACTCGAGATTCAGAATCTTTAAGCATCCCCGATACTTGACTGATGATTCTGGATTTAAACACCTTCAGCAATGAATCAACTTCAAGACTTGAAACAGACGAACCAACCCCTAGATCTGCTTGGGAGTGAATGACAGAATTCAACTTTTGATTTAAAATCTTGAACTGCTTCATGGTCATCAGCATGTGATGTGGAAACTGCTCTTCTTCTTCCTGAAACTCCAAACCTTCAAACATTCCGCCAAACCCCTCATTATCAGTCTCTGTCTCCATGCCAACAGTTTCTTCAACAGGTGAAGTTGGTTTGGGTGGCTCAGTAGATTGATAAGGAAAAATAGAAGTAAAGGGTTGATCAAGAATGTGTTCGAATGTTGGGGAATCTGTTGTTGAAGTAGGAAGAACAGAAGTAGATGGACCTGTAGCTTCATTCTTTGAACCTCCTTCACCCATATTGACATGTGCATCCGTATCAGATACGTGTGCAGGGATGCCTGAAGTTCGAACCTCCACAGGAACTGATTTGGCAATCGAAACTTCGGGTGGTATGATGACTGTCTTCTCAGGAGTAGAACTTTCTGTGATAAGAGTAAACTCTGGAGTTTCTGGAATTCTTTCACCTTCTTCTTCGGTTGACTCAGTAGAAATCACAAGTTTGCGAGTCTTCTTCTTCTTCTTCTTCGACAAACGTTTTGCCATATCTTCAGCCCTTCGTTTCTTTGACACAGGAGAAACAGGTGCTGGCACTTCCCTAATTAAAACGCCTTGATGACTTATTTGAGGCTTTCGAATAATTTGTTGTGTGGGAGACTTGCGTTTATGAGAAGACTTCATTTTAATTCTTCGAAACATTCCAGTCTTCGAAGGAATGATAACATTTTCTTGTGTTTCCTCAAGAATGGACTTAACCACTTGAGTCTCAGCAACAGATACTTCAACAGTTTTAGACTTATTCTTGGGAGATTTCGAAGATTTTGACTCAGTTTCATTCTTCTTCGTCTTCTTGGATTTCGTATCTTCTCTATCCAATAGTATGCCAGTTTCAATTATTGTATCGATGGTCTGCAAATATGCCACCAAGACAGAGTTCGAAGGATCAACTCTTTTAAGCATTGCATCGGGAATACGAGCCACTGATGGAAAAATATCAGCATTGTCTGTAACATCCTTCGGATAGTTGTATGGTTGAAAACTGCTCTTTCTTCATCATCGGGTACTAAAATACCTTCCTTATTGTAGAAATGTTGCAAGATCAAGCTCCAATATCTTGCACACGAAATGCCATGAATAGCATTCGTATGTTCTACTTCCTTTTGAAATTCCTTCCATAATTGAGTAGAATAGTCCACTTGAATATCATAATATATGCCAGCAACCATGGCATAAACTTCCATCCTTCCTTTATCAAGACCAGCGGATCGCCCAGTCAAACATCTTAGAAAAATTCCAAATAAGAAATTCCAGATTCGTGGAAGTCCAGATTTCTTAAAATCACTAATCTTGGACAATGGTGGCTGATATCCCATCTCATTGAACATGTGAACGATTTGTGGAAAAGTACATGAAACATATGGAGGCGAATTCGGAATATCAAGAATTTGACAGAATAGTTTCTTGGTTAGCCTGGCCTTTTTATCGTTCACCAGATGAAACGTAATCGTATCAGATGCTTTGTTGTATGTTGCAGTCGATCCTGCTTGAGAAAGCCAGGACAATGGAACAGAGAAAGAGTTGATCATTGCTTTAGCCAAAACCGAGTTCTTCAAAGCAACTATGAGCATCTTTAATTCTTCCGGATACTGAGAAACTTCACCCTCCAAGTAGTAGTTTGTTGCTTGAATCTTCATTAATGGTAATGAAGAGGCATCTTCAGTTGTATGAGAATCAACATGAGCAGAAGTCGCCATTGTTAGGGTTTGAAGAAGATGATGAATAGAGAATTTTGGGAAATTTGCTTTTTGATCGCGTAAACAGACAATGAACCCTTGAACCCCCTTTTATATGTAACCCTGAAATTTGAATTTGAAGCGGGATGTGTATTTAATGAAATCCGACGTGGCACCTTGAAAGTCGGACCATTACTGCTGAAAAGTAGCCATGCGTCAAAAAGTAGTTGTCACATCATCTTGAAAACCAGACAGAATACCATACGTCATTTAAAAACAGCCTGTTTTGTGATCACCAATAGTATTGTAACCGTCAGAACCCTTCGAATGGAAGCAAGGCTCTTTCACTTTTGGGATGAAAAGCGAAGTCATACGCCAGAAGTTCGAAATCATCATCCTGAGTTGGTATTACTCAGAACCTCAAGGATTTCGTGAGTGCTGTGTTCCAAAGAAAAGAGACGTGAAACAAATATAAGAAAAATATGGTATAGTGTGATGTCAAATTATTGACACAAAAGCAAATTCAATCCCGGGCAACGATTACTTCATTAATCATTAAGAGAAATGATCAATAGCTTGTGTGGGTTCCCGTGAATTACAATCGAATACTTGTTGATAAGTATCGAAGGGCTTCTTTTATAATGCTTCGTGGGTAGTTCAAAAAATTTCGTTACATGTCAACCTAAACATAAGGTGAGTAATTGTAACAAAAATTACTTGTTTGACCAGTGTAGTCAGTGACAAGTTGGCTTTGAAAATTTTTGAAATGACTAGGACATTCGAATGAAACTCACACGGAACTCATATTCAAGAAAAAATTTATATGTTGGATCTTGTTGGGTAACAAACATCGTGGGTTTCGAATGTTTGATCAAGACCACTCATGCGAAATGAATATGATTTGGAGTTTCGAATCTTGGAACAGAAACAAAAGTTTCGTGAAAATCTGGAACTTAGTTCCCCGTCAATTCCTTAAAAGTTAATGAAAATTGGGTTTCACTTTCATCACGGTCTCATGATGTCAGATCATAAACACAGAGTTTTGATATATCTAAATCTCGATGGGTTTGATCAGAGACCTCTCGGACATATATCTTCGTGTGTGATCGTGTAAGAACTTTACGGATGAAAAAGATTGATTTAAGACACGAAAAGTACCTCTGTTATGTTTGGACCAAACAGTAAACTCTTAACTCATTTTGAGAAGAGTAAGGTAGCTCAGAGACTAATGTGAATATAAGCCTGATTGGGAAGAAATTTTCGTATGAATAATTTCATTAAGGCTTTCGTACACACACATTGAGTCATGGAGGCTTTGGTCAACATGCAGCAGCATGCTTCTAGGGACAACCTAACTAGTTCGAATGATGAAAAATTTATCAATTCATACGAAAAATGTACCTTACCCTAGTACTGCAATCGTAATTCCTTCTGAATCTGCATGATAATCTACAACAACATACTAAAAAGAAATTAGAATCAAAATATTTTTGTTGTTTTGATTTTTCGAAAATAAAGACAAATCAAACGAAAATCTTTTTGTATTTTTGAATTTTCGAAAATAAAATGACAAAAATAATCGAAAATATTTTTGTATTTTTAAATTTTCGAAAATAAAATGACAAAAATAAAAGAAAATCTTTTTGGATTTTTGATTTTTCGAAAATAAACAGTACTTGTTGTAAAGATGCGAAATTTTATCATCCCCTTATAAGTAACAAATGTACGAATTCGAAGAGGTCGAAGCGTTGACTATGAACAGTAACAACTGAATCAACCCTTAAAATAAGTAACAAATGTGCGAATTCGAAGGGGTCGAAGCGTTGACTATGAATAGTAATATCTGAATGCTGAATGACTTTGCCTTGTCTTTTATTAAGCACCTCTGATTCATTCCTTATCGTGCATTATTCTTCTTTTTCGCATGGAACAGAATTTCCATCGATCATTCCAAGTCCCTCTATAATTCTTACAAATGATTTTTCATCTAAAGGTTTTGTGAAAATATCAGCTAACTGATCAGTTGTTTTCACGAAATGTACTTCAATATTCCCATCCTCCACGTGATCCTTGATAAAATGATAACGAAGAGCTATATGTTTAGTCTTCGAATGCTGCACAGGATTATGACAAATTCTTATCGCACTTTGAGAATCACAATATAATGGAATCTTTTCCATATTTATTGCATAATCATGCAATTGACTTTGGATCCATATTATTTGTGAAGTGCAAGCAGCAGCAACCACATATTCTGCTTCAGCTGTTGAGATTGATACGCATGTTTGCTTTTTCGACTGCCAGCTCACCAATTTGCCATCGAGAAATTGACATCCACCACTTGTGCTTTTTCGATCAAGATTACAACCACCCAAGTATGCATCCGAATATGCTTGGACAAAGAACCCAGTGTTCGAAGGATACCACAATCCTAACGAAATTGTTCCTTTGAGATAACGAAATATATTCTTCACAGCAGTGAGATGTGGTTCTCATGGATTTGACTGATACCTTGCATAATTACACACAGAAAACATGATATCAGGTCTACTTGCAGTAAGATAAAGTAATGAACCAATCATGCTTCTGTAAAGAGTTAAGTCAACTGCAGGTTTATCTAACGAAGGTGTTAATTTTATGCCAATTGCCATTGGAACTCGTAACTTCGTGCTATTCATCAATCCAAACTTTTCCAGCAGATCCTTCATATATTTTTCTTGATTGATAAAGATTCCTTCTCTATCTTGACGAATATTCAAACCAAGAAAATTATTGATTTTTCCCATCATCCTCATTTCGAACTTACTCTTCATCAAATCTTCGAATTCTCTAGACAAAGCAGGGTCAGTTGAGACAAAAATAATATCATCAACATAAATTTGAACAAGCATTATATGATTCCCCACTTTCTTTCGAAATAATGTGGGATCAACTGATCCTTGTTTAAATTTAGATTGTTTCAAGAATGAAGTAAGAGTTGCATACCATGCTCGTGGTGCTTGTTTCAAACTATAAATTGCCTTATCTAAAATATAAACATGACTTGGAAATCTTCGTTAATAAAACCTGGGGGTTGTTCCACATATACTGTTTCTTCAAGCTCTCCATTTAGAAATGCACACTTCACGTCCATTTGATAAACATCAAAGTCCTTGTGAGCTGCATAAGCCAGAAATATACGAACCGCCTCGAGTCTTGCGACAGGGGAAAAAGTTTCTTCATAGTCGATTCCTTCTTGTTGTGAATATCCTTTGACAACAAGTCTGGCTTTGTTTCGAACAATATTTCCATCTTTGTCGGTTTTATTTTTGTAAATCCATTTTAACCCGACAATCGAAACATTTTCAGGTTTAGGAATTAATCTCCAAACCTTGTTTCATTCGAATTCAGACAATTCAGATTGCATTGCAACAACCCAATCTGAGTGTTCCATTGCAATCTTAACTGTTTTTGGTTCAATTTTAGAGATGAAAACATTGAACATGCAAAATTCTTGATGAGTATTCAATACCTCATTCTTTGCACGAATTTGAGCTCTTGTTAAGACTCCCTCTTGTGGATTCCCAATTACTTGATCATTCGGATGATCTTTTATCCATTTTTCCATTGGTGGATATGCTGGATCAAATTCCAAAGGTGCATCTTCGTATATATCATCGTGTTCTGAGCCTACAATCGAACAAGCATCATCAAAGTCATTATTATTTTCAATATTTTCTGAATGCTCCCCCTCAACATTATGTTCCTCCTCAACATCATCATTCATCCTTTCTTTCTCCCCCTCGAAAGAATGCATGCTGTTATCTAATGTATTCGAATCCAAGTGCTCCCCCTCCACTGGATTGTTTTGCATACTTTCGCTTTTCTTTTGACAATTTGATGTTAAAGCATCATTAAGCTTTGTTAGTTCAGATATATGATTATCACTTGCATTTATTTCAGCATCAACAGCATGATCTGAAATTCCAAAAATTAAATCATAATCAATATCTAATGGTTATGAGGATTCATATTCATCTTGTATGTTTTTCAGAATTAGATGATTTTCAAACTGAGTTGTTGTTTGTTTAATGTAGTAATCATCAAATGTAAGATTAAAAGTTTCTTCAACTTTTCGTGTTCTTTTATTCAACACACGATATGCGACTGAATTATGCGAATATCCCAAGAAAATCCCTTCTTCTGCTTTAGCTTGAAATTTTGTAAGATGATCCTTGAGATTCATAATGAAGCATCTGCATCCGAAAACATGGAAAATTTGACATTAGGTTTTTGATTGTTGAGAATTTCATATGGTGTAATGTTAAAACGACGATGAATGAACGATCTGTTTTGAGTGAAACATGCAGTTGATACAGCTTCAGCCCAAAGGTATTGTGGAAGATTCGCATATGCCAACATAGTCCTTGCCGCTTCGCATAGAGACCTATTTCTTCGTTCAACAACACCGTTTTGTTGTGGTGTGTATGGAGATGAAAAATTATGCGAAATTCCTTTGTCCACCAAAAACGAATCAAGAACATTGTTCTTAAATTCAGTTCCATGATCACTCTTAATGTTTCGAACAATTTTCTTCAATGTTGTCTCCATATTTTTGATAAAATCGATCATGATTTGTGCAACTTCGGATTTAAGCCTGAGAAAATAAACCCATGTAAATCTAGAAAAATCATCAACAATAACTAAAATATACCGTTTCTTGTTGAGAGTTGAAACAGTCGAAGGTCCACACAAATCAATATGTAAAAGCTCCAGTGGTGCAACAATTTTCGAATCTATTGTAATTGGATGACCTTGTTTATGTTGCTTGCCAACTTCACAAGCTGCACATAAAGAATCATTGTCAAATTTAAGTACAGGTAAACCTCTTACCAGATCTTGTACCAAAGTTTATTGATGTTTCGAAAATTGAGATGAGAAAGTCTTCGATGCCAAAGCCAACTTAGGTCTGATGTTGCCTTCGAAAGAAGACATATAGCACGTTTCCCTACTATCGGATTGATGTCCAAAGTGAACATGTCACCCTTCCTTTTGGTTTTCAGTAAAACTTCTTTTGTGTTGACATTCGAAATAACACTCCCTTCTTCGTTAAAAAGAACTTGATTGCCAGTGCCCACAACAAGTTGAGAAACACTTATCAAGTTATGTTGAAGACCTTCAACATATGCAACACGATTCACTGTGAATTGTCCATTCGTGATCTTTCCATATCCTTTGACTTGGCATTTTTAATTGTTCCCAAACTTCACTACTCCAGCATTTTTGAGACTTCGAAAATCTCGTAAATTCTCCTTCTTCCCAGTCATGTGACGAGAGCAACCACTATCGATGTACCATTTGTTATCATATTACTCGTCACATAGTACCTACATTCAATTGAAAAATTTAGGTACCCAAGGCTTTTTGGGTCCTTGGAAATTAGATTTCAATTTCGAATGCAATGAAGAACTTTTAACCCAATCACAAACTTTGGTTTTGAGACTATCAATTAAGTTTACTTCTTCATTAAAAGGAACCGAAACATAAGTTTTTGATGATTTCGAATGTTCACTGACATTACCCTTCGAATTCTGAGTTTGTGAATAAACATTCTTTGCTTTTATTACTGGTTTCCAAGCTTTGACTGAAATGTTCGAATCCTTAGAAGATGAACTGCCATTTGATGAAGTATTCACATATTTTTCATATGCATCGTGAATTTGCTCCTTTGAATTTTGATTTGACTGATACATCTTTCCTTTGCCTTCAAGCAAATGATCAATGTTTTTCCTTGAAGTCATTCCTTTTTCCCGTGAAGTTTTCATTGTTTCTTTCTTCGTATGATTAGGAAAATTTGGCTTTTGAGGAATAAAATCAACTTTTGGATTTGATAAAAATGATTGAGCGTGTGATGAATCAACAGTTGATTTAAAATGTTCACGTTGAAAGAATTGTTGATTTGATTTAGATTTATTTGAAAATGCTCTTGATTTATTAGTAGCTTGAACTTTCGAAAACCTTGTGTGTTTATTCACTTAAGAGCTTGAATGATTTGTATGAGATGATTGTTGAGGTTTTGTTGAAAAAGAGGAGTTTTTAGCGTTGAAAACACTTTTGGTTGATTGTGATTCAGACATCTTTTGAGACTCAACATGTTGCCAAAATATTTTCTTTCTTGCTTGTCTTTTTGAATTGTTGTGTTCCTTCGAAAATTTTTCAATTTGATCTTTAAATTCCTTAGAATGGAGTTTGACAACCTTTTCATTTTCCTTTTCAACTTGATTTGAAAACACTTTTTCTATTTTTGATTTTTCAACCCATTGTCTTTTTGGTTTTTGACGTTGGAATTCATACGAATTCTTAGTTAAGTTGTTTTCAACAGTGCTTTGATTTGAGAAAAAACCTTCTTCAGTTGTTTTTGAATTATCGTCCTCAATTAACTTCTTAAATTCTGTTTTTATATTCTCAACATTTCCAGTAGTTACGAAAACTTGATTTGGAAAAATGACATCATCTGTACATTTGAAATTCGGATAAACCACTGTATTTGTTTCAAGATAGTGTTCTCCTTTTTCATTCATAACTTTTTCGAACTTTTGTGTATCACCATACACTTGATCAACCACTATTCGAGGAGTTTCTTCTTCTTTTGTAAATTTCTTTTCCTTCGAAATTTTCTCTTCATCTTCATTATCACTATCATCAATTTGGCTGTCTTTGAGATCCACGAAGTTCATATCACAAACTTTCGAAGTTGAGGGTATATCAGTTTCATTTTCAACCATCAAATCCTTAACTTTTTCTTTCCCTTTAGATGTTAAAGCAACATTAACAACAGACAACTGAGAACAATCAACATCTTCTAGTTCACTAATTTCACTAATATTGTCAGAATTATCTTCAATATCAGCAAAATTAGATTGAGAATCAGATGTTGAATTCTCAGTCTTTTTCAAAATTTGAATTTGTTCAGATTTAGTCAAAGTATCATTCACGATGTTAACTAATTCTTTCGCATCAAGACATTCATCAATTTTGACAATTCCATATTTATATCTATCATCAGGAACTTTGTCAAAATCAGCTATTATCTGCTCACAATCATACGAAATATTATCTACCTTAGCTCTTTCGAATGCTAGAAAAGGTAGTAATTTTCTATGTTGCTCTTTACTTATGTCACTTGAATGATGTAAATCAATTAATTTGCTAGTAATTTTCTATGTTGCTCTTTTCGCAGAATTACAGTAAATGTTTCTTTGTGCTAGTAAAAGTTTAACTTCACTCGTTAAAGAATCTCTATCACACATAATGTTTGTTATTTGTAATTCCATACATTCAATTTTGCTTATTTTCGAATCTAATCTCTTTTTGGTCTCTAACAACTCCATGGACAATTTGTTGGCCTCATTACTAGCAGACACAACAATTGAATCAAAATAAGTAACCGTCTCATCAAAAGATATTAGTTCAGAATCATAAGCATGAGTAGGAATATTAAAAGATTCGAGAATTTTACGTACCTTTGTAGTCATTGGAGATTTTTCAGTAGCTTTGGATTCGAAGCATCGTCCCCTCACTTCGAATTCCTCATTCTCTGAGTTTTCCTCCATTTTCGCATACAATGCTCCATGTGTCGGATTTCACATTTCTTCAACATCTGATCCAGATGACCAGATTTGATATGTTCCTTCTTCATCCTCATGCTCACCCTTTGCAACCAATGATAAAATCTTGGCTTTAGCACGAACCACCTCAAGCTTCTCTGCATAGTATGCCTCATCCTTGACTTTATTCTTCCTCTCATCCTTCTTTCGAAGCATACAGTCATTTGCAAGATGATTCGCACCGTTGCAATAATGACAATCTATTCCAGCATCACCTTTCAGCTTCTTCTCACCCTTTTCTTCAGCTATCTTCGAATCTTGCTTCTCAACTTTCTTTTTCTCCTCAACAACATTTTTACTCCCAGAACTTCCTTTCATCTCAGCAAGCTTAGTCTTCGAATTGAACGACTTTTTGAAAAATTTCTTGATACGATTATTCGAGTAAAATGCTATTGCTTCATCATCCGAATTCATGATGAATCCTTCTTCTTCCTCAGAATCACCATTCTCAGCTTCTTTCTCCGAAATCTTTGACACAAGAGCTAATGGACCTCCCAAATTCAACTTCGATTCCTCAGCAATTTCATTAACTTCAACTTCGTGTGTTTTCAACTGATTGTACAAATCATTGAGAGTTGATGTATCAAAACTTTGCTGATTCTTCACCATCAAACTCACACTTCTCCATTCTTTTCGAAGCCCCATTACAAAGATGAGATTGAATTCCATTGAAGTCCTGGTAATTCCATAGCGATTGCATCGATAGATTAACTCATTCAGACGATCATAGTAAACTTCAATTGTTTCTCCTTCCTTTTGTTTGAAGTCTTTCAGCTCAACCAAACACTGTTTAACTGAATTGATTTTTGTCTTCTCACTTCCTTGAAATTTATCTTTCAGATTGTTCCAGATTTCCTTTGCAGTTGTACATCTCCTAATGTAATTGTACACAACTGGAGGTAAAGCACCTCGCAATTCCCTTATACACCTTTTCTCCAATTTCTTCAGACGATCACCTTGATTATCAACATCAGAACTTGTGGAAGAAGATCCGATTGGTTGAACATTCACTGGAACATTGATACTTCCAGTGATACATGTCCATAATTCTTCATCAAGACCATTCAGATAATCCTGCATCCGATCAGCCCACTGATCATAGTATTCAGGGATTAGCATTGGGATTTTGGTTGATGAACCTAGCAGATGAGAAAACGAGGTCATCGAATTGAGATTGAAACTCGCCATTGTTGTACGGAAGAAGATTTTGAGAAGTTTGAAAAGATTTGAGAATTTGAAAACAAACTAGATGAATCAAATCAAATTGATGAGAATAACACTCGATTCAACAATTCAAATGCAGAATCGAATCACAGACTAAGATCTAGACAAATTTTCACTTTCAAAAAGTGCGGAAACTTTTGAATCAAAAATTGATTCAAAAACTTTTTGAACAGCGTGAAAATCAGATCAGAGATATGATTCCTGCACTGATACCAATTGATGAACCAAAGAATCGAGTAACGAGTTAATCAGAGTATGAATTCAAGTAAGAGTGCGAGATTTGAACACGGAATGTAAATATGATCTGTAATGCTCTATTACGCTTTCGAATTCTTTACAGAGTGCAAAAGACAAGTCTGTCAAAGTTCTTATCTAACTCTAGTAAATAACCCTATTTATAGGGAACTGAAAGCGTATAAAAAATATACTAAGGCATAGACACTAAAGCTTTGAATATAAGTGCCCTAGTAAAATACATTACAAAATATTCGAAGAGTCCAAAACATACTTCGACTAATTACAACAATTCGACCCTTACACCAACAAAAGAACCAAGATCTTCTAAATTTGATTCGTTCTTTGAAAATGGATCTCGATTCGTCAAAAAGGTATCACAAATTCTCAAATGGATTCCAAAACGTCCATGATTTCGATTCATATTTTGCGTTTTTCATTTTTGATCGACTTGCCTCGTTGGATCTAATCCGTATCAACCCCATCATTGATCCATTTATTTTTGTTTAGATCAAAATTCCAAAAATCAAAACCAATTCTTAAATTTCTTTTATTATTCATCAAATCAAAATGAAAATCTAATTCTATTTTTTTTTCACTGTTCATCAGTAATTGCTTTCGAAGCCCAGTCCAGCATTTAATTGATTTGATACTGATTTTGCCCAAAAAGTTCGACTGCTACAGTTCATAAATTAATTCCATCTGATTTTGACTTTTGGAGTCAAAATTATCTCTCGAAATTCCAGATCAAATTAATCGATCATTTGTCACTCTCATTATATGAACTCTTAATATCGCATCGTTCATTCATCCGATTTCTTTTAATTTTTTTATGTTCTTGATAATCGACTCCATTAATATCGATTTTGATAGTTCCATTCATCTTGTGTCTGAATCGGATATTTGAAATCAAAAGTTTAAGAAATCGAATCTGGAATCAAAGGTTATTTCTTGTAATTTTGAATCGAGTGGATTGATATTTGCTATTGATATCGATTTTGGACTCCGAATTTGACTTTGAAATTGGAATTTCGATTGCATCTTCTGAGAAGATAGTTTGATTTTCGATTGAGAATCAAAGCAGTCGACTGTAAATTTCTTGGCGTTGAACATACCTTGCTTAGTGTCGAAATCAGTTCTGACTGGTATTTCAATTGGTATTAATCAAAACTCGATTTGTGGTTCATAGTCAAAATGGGATAGGTGTTGTTAATTATTTCTGGAATCGAGGTGTACAATCAATGGTTTAAGGTCGATGGTTGTAATCTGATTTCGAAGTTTGATATGAAGTGTTGAGTATCAAAGTTGTTGATTTTGGATTTGGAATTGACAATTGATGTTCAAAGGGTATGCTTGGAAACGAAATCGATTTTGTGTTGGTTTATAAATAAGAAGACCTGGATTTGATATCGATTGACGTACAGGGAAGAAGGATAGATACTGTGATAGTTGATTTTTGATTGATGTCAATTTTGGGATCGATAGTTGAAGTGTGAATCGTAGATGGTCAAGTAGCGAAACGATGGTTTCACAATTGGAATGTTGGAGTCGATATATCAAAGTCGATGGAAAAAGCTTGCTAACGAAGGTTTGGTTATTAATTTCTAAAGCTTGATAACGAAGGTTTTGACAAACAAAGATTTTTAGACATTCGTTATCTGGAACGAATTAGAGAAAGAAACACAAGTTTCGAAATTGGTCCTTAAAGTTTCGTAAACTTTGTCAGTTTATACACATTTCAAAATTTGGGGTAATTTTCGACAGTTTGGAAGAAATAAGGCAGAAGTTTCGAAATGAGCCCCTGAAGTTTCGAAAAGTTGGCAGCAAATACACAACTTCGAAATTGGGCTAATTATCTGAGAAATTGAAGAATGTTCATTTCTAGTCCCTATAGTTTGTGCGAATTAACGTTTTCTACCCAGTTTCGCAAATGGGAGAGAATTTCGCATATTTGGTTGTTTGTGGCGCAACGGGTCCCTGCAGAATTCAGAAAGTGATAGTTTTTACCCGGATTTTGAAAAATCCTGCAACTTTCACCTAAAAAGTAAAAAAATTTCACAAATTGGAAATTTTTTGAGGCTTTTTCGTGACTATTTTTCCATGAATGTTTTTTGGTGATTCATTTTTGGTACACATCAAGGGGGAGTATTGTGAAGTTCATTCCTCGAGCGCTTCTCACCCTTAATGGGTTTTATAAACATTTTTTTTATTATAAAAAGGGGGAGAATGATGGGTATTCGAAGCGACTTTTTCGGGTATTCATTTGCGGATTTGAAGACCGGTGTTACTTCGAGGGAGAGTTTGGTCTTGATCGCGCGAGCTCGTTGGATATTGAAGCCGAGCATCCAATCCTAACTTTGAGGGAGAGAATGTTAGGGTGCAAAGTCACGCTTGGATGTGGCTTACCGTTATTGATGTGTAAATGAGTTGTCTTTCCTATAAATAGGAAGTGAGTGACACTCATATTTAGAATGATCATTTTGGAGTGTTAGACTAGAGAGAGAAATTTGTACAGACCCATTTGTATATCCTTTCTAGATCTAATATGAGCTTACAAAGATTTATTTACTCCTTGTGTTCTTGAGTTTACATGATGATTCATTAGATCTTTTCTAATTCCGCACATGCCATCATAATCAACACCACTACAATTGGTATCAGAGCGGGTGTTCTTGATTGGATCAAGAATTGATCCATGATGGCTATCTTGATTTGGTGATTCTTCATGTTCTTATTGATCTTCATGATTAGAGAGTGTTGTGTGTTCTAGAAGTCGAATTTTTCCTTGATTTGATCCATAATTTGACTTTCTCTCTCTAGAATACTTGTTTGTACCACTTTCTCTCTCTAGAAAACCCATTCAAAATCACTTTCTCTCTCTAGAAATCTTCAAGTTTTTGTGATCATGGTGAATTTTCCGTACAATTCTTGGATTGTGATCGTTGAATATATCAAATACAAAGTCAATAAAGATCAATATTATGGGTTGGTGTTAAACAATTTGATTAAATGGGGAACTATGTTTTCTTATGGAGGATTGAAGGATGATCATGGAAGCTTGATATTTCAACCACTTTGTGAGATTAAATGGTTGGCTTAAATTACATGGTCCATATCAACACGTAGTTGTGATAAAAATGGAGAAGAAAAATATTTGTTCAATAAGAAATATGTTTCTCTTATTGAAGACCCAAATGATCTTCGTGCTCTTAAGTTTGTTGAAGTTCAAGACAATGGAGTTCAATGTGATGTTCTTGAAGTTCATGATAAGAAGATTCAAGTTGATTCTCATGATGAAAAAGTTTTTTGCTCGATTGGAGTTCAAACCGATGATATTTTGTGTTCTTGTGATTCGTTTGAAGGAATGATTCCTTATCGGAAGCCGGTGATTCAAGAAATTCACAAATATCAAACTCCAAAAGATTTGATTCAAACTCAAGAAGTTGTGGAAAGTGGGTTTGTTCATGGAGTCAAGTCTTCAAGATGCAAAAAGATGAGAAAGAAAAAGAATAAGAAGATCAATCGTAAAACAAGCGGGTTTACTCACAAAAATTGTCAAATGTTGTGAAGCCGAAATCCGTGAAACAAATTTGGGTTCCAAAGCAACAATCTCCAAAGGTTGCATTGAATTTGAACTCAAAACCCAAATGTGTTGGTGGTTCTTTTGAAGATGTTGTTGGATCATTGAAGAACACGAAGAACACGAAGAACGAGTTGTACATCACACATAGTGGGTGGTACAATGTTCAAATTGGAGATTTTCTCATTCCAACAAAAGAACCAAGATCTTCTAAATTTGATTCGTTCATTGAAAATGGATCTCGATTCGTCAAAAAGGTATCACAAATTCTCAAATGGATTCCAAAATGTCCATGATTTCGATTCATATTTTGCATTTTTCATTTTTGATCGATTTGCCTCGTTGGATCTAATCCGTATCAACCCCATCATTGATCCATTTATTTTTGTTTAGATCAAAATTCCAAAAATCAAAACCAATTCTTAAATTTCTTTTATTATTCATCAAATCAAAATGAAAATCTAATTCTATTTTTTTTCACTGTTCATCAGTAATTGCTTTCGAAGCCCAGTCCAGCATTTAATTCATTTGATACTGATTTTGCCCAAAAAGTTCGACTGCTACAGTTCATAAATTCATTCCATCTGATTTTGACTTTTGGAGTCAAAATTATCTCTCGAAATTCTAGATCAAATTAATCGATCATTTGTCACTCTCATTATATGAACTCTTAATATCGCATCGTTCATTCATCCGATTTCTTTTAATTTTTTTATGTTCTTGATAATCGACTCCATTAATATCGATTTTGATAGTTCCGTTCATCTTGTGTCTGAATCGGATATTTGAAATCAAAAGTTTAAGAAATCGAATCTGGAATCAAAGGTTATTTCTTGTAATTTCGAATCGAGTGGATTGATATTTGCTATTGATATCGATTTTGGACTCCGAATTTGACTTTGAAATTGGAATTTCGATTGCATCTTCTGAGAAGATAGTTTGATTTTTGATTGAGAATCAAAGCAGTCGACTGTAAATTTCTTGGCGTTGAACATACCTTGCTTAGTGTCGAAATCAGTTCTGACTGGTATTTCAATTGGTATTAATCAAAACTCGATTTGTGGTTCATAGTCAAAATGGGATAGGTGTTGTTAATTATTTCTGGAATCGAGGTGTACAATCAATGGTTTAAGGTCGATGGTTGTAATCTGATTTCGAAGTTTGATATGAAGTGTTGAGTATCAAAGTTGTTGATTTTGGATTTGGAATTGACAATTGATGTTCAAAGGGTATGCTTGGAAACGAAATCGATTTTGTGTTGGTTTATAAATAAGAAGACCTGGATTTGATATCGATTGACGTACAGGGAAGAAGGATAGATACTGTGATAGTTGATTTTTGATTGATGTCAATTTTGGGATCGATAGTTGAAGTGTGAATCGTAGATGGTCAAGTAGCGAAACGATGGTTTCACAATTGGAATGTTGGAGTCGATATATCAAAGTCGATGGAACAAGCTTGCTAACGAAGGTTTGGTTATTAATTTCTAAAGCTTGATAACGAAGGTTTTGACAAACGAAGATTTTTAGACATTCGTTATCTGGAACGAATTGGAGAAAGAAACACAAGTTTCGAAATTGGTCCTTAAAGTTTCGTAAACTTTGTCAGTTTATACACATTTCAAAATTTGGGGTAATTTTCGACAGTTTGGAAGAAATAAGGCAGAAGTTTCAAAATGAGCCCCTGAAGTTTCGAAAAGTTGGCAGCAAATACACAACTTCGAAATTGGGCTAATTATCTGAGAAATTGAAGAATGTTCATTTCTAGTCCCTATAGTTTGTGCGAATTAACGTTTTCTACCCAGTTTCGCAAATGGGAGAGAATTTCGCATATTTGGCTGTTTGTGGCGCAACGGGTCCCTGCAGAATTCAGAAAGTGATAGTTTTTACCCGGATTTTGGAAAATCCTTCAACTTTCACCTAAAAAGTAAAAAAATTTCACAAATTGGAAATTTTTTGAGGCTTTTTCGTGACTATTTTTCCATGCAAGTTTTTTGGTGATTCATTTTTGGTACACATCAAGGGGGAGTATTGTGAAGTTCATTCCTCGAGCGCTTCTCACCCTTAATGGGTTTTATAAACATTTTTTTATTATAAAAAGGGGGAGAATGATGGGTATTCAAAGCGACTTTTTCGGGTATTCATTTGCGGATTTGAAGACCGGTGTTACTTCGAGGGAGAGTTTGGTCTTGATCGCGTGAGCTCGTTGGATATTGAAGCCGAGCATCCAATCCTAACTTTGAGGGAGAGAATGTTAGGGTGCAAAGTCACACTTGGATGTGGCTTACCGTTATTGATGTGTAAATGAGTTGTCTTTCCTATAAATAGGAAGTGAGTGACACTCATATTTAGAATGATCATTTTGGAGTGTTAGACTAGAGAGAGAAATTTGTACAGACCCATTTGTATATCCTTTCTAGATCTAATATGAGCTTACAAAGATTTATTTACTCCTTGTGTTCTTGAGTTTACATGATGATTCACTAGATCTTTTCTAATTTCGCACATGCCATCATAATCAACACCACTACACAGTGAAGCATCCTACTTACATTTCTTTCCACATTACGGTTTCGAAACCATTAATAGAGACCCTGGAAAATGTTGCTTTTCCAAATATTTACAATCTTTGCATCTTTAGAGAAATAGCAATGTACTTGTGGATTAAGACATTCAAGTGTGTTGGTCAAAGAGAAATAACAATGTACTTGTGAACTAAGCTTGGAGATCTTGCATTGATCACTTAATACAAGTCAATTAATGACTAACAATTAAGCGAGAGTATTACCTTTTTGAATACTTGTACCGGCCAATCATAGAGGGCTTGCAATATGGTCAAAGAAATTGGAATATCGATATTCAAAATTCATTAAATTTTGGTTGGTAGAAAATGAAACGGAATGGAACGAAATCTTGAACTCCAATTCAATTGGAATCCACAGACAAATGTAGGATGCTATAATAAAGGAATCCAGGAAAGTATGATGTTATATCCTTATTTGTATTTACAAAACATGAAATATCATCTTACTGTCATTAATTCATTTATTACAACATCGGTCTACACACTCTGTTCATGACATCCATGAACGCTGATGGGGCATTGGTGAGCCCAAATGGCATCACCACAAACTCATAGTGCTCGTACCGAGTCCTGAAAGTTGTCTTCGGTATATCCTCATCCCGAATCCTTATCAGATGGTATCCCGACCGAAGATCAATCTTGGAAAACCAAGACGCACCATGCAACTGATCGAACAAATCATCTATCCTTGGTAACGGATAACAGTTCTTCACCGTTAGTTTGTTCAGCTCTCGATAATCAATACACATCCTGTGTGACCCGTCCTTATTTTTCACGAACAGGATCGGTGCTCCCCACGCGGAATTGCTCGGACGGATAAACCATTGGTCTAGCAGCTTCTGAAGCTACGTAGATAACTCCTGCATCTGAGGCGGTGCTAGCCGGTACGGTGCCTTCGCTATCGGAGCGACGCCCGACACTAAATCAATGCAAAACTCCACTTGCCTCTCCGTAGGAACTCCCGATAACTCCTCGGGAAAGACATCCTGAAACTCCTGTACAACCGGCACACTGCCCACATCTGTCGTGGTATCAAACCTCGTATCCGAGATATATGCCAGAAATCCCGTACAAACCTGCTGCAGAAATCTCCTAGCTCTCACAGCTGAAAAGAGGATTGGCCCCTACGAGGCCCTCTCACCAGGAATAACCAGTTCTCCCCCACTTGGGGTTCGAACCCTCACCAACTGGCGCTCACAATCGATCATGGCCCCATTGGCCCCCAACCAGTCCATCCCAGCAGTCACTTTCAGCCCTCGCAATGGTATCGGGACTAGATCAACACGAAACCTCTCCCCAAGCACATTCAGGACATAGTCCCGATACACCCTCGCAGCACTCACAGTGCGGTGATCCGCCATCTCCACCTCGAGTGGGGAATCCAAAGTTCCCGACGCATCCCGAAACTTCTTGCTAAGCGCAAGAGACACAAACGATCGGGTAGCTCCCGAATCGAATAAAATGTGAGCCGACATACCATTGACCAAAAAGGTCCCTACACATAAGCACAGTATACACATAAGAAATGAAATAAATCTTGAGCAGGAAAGAATAAACTGATGGGTTTGAGCCATAAGAACTTTCCTATGTGCACATGTAAATCCTAATGCTTGGATCTAGGTTTCTCTAATTGAACATGCAATGTTTCCAAGGCTTACAATGCTAGATCTAGGGATAACAATTGAATCATAATACATGAAATCAGATGTAACGCCCTGATTCCCAGGTATTGTTTAAATAAGAATTTATTTGTTTTCAAGGCCTACTCGACGAGTTGGTTGCCCTACTCGTCGAGTAGCAACGAGTTTGGATCGCGTGTTTAGTGAACTACTCGCCGAGTCCATAAAGGGACTCGACGAGTAGGATCTGGCAGAGGAATCCCTAAATCCCGGGGTTTTGCACCCTATTTAAAGGAACCTCAGCCTCCTTTGGCCTCTTTACAGTCTTTGAGAGCTCAGTGAAACCCTAATTCGTGTCGTACTCTTCTTGGTGTGATTTAAGCCTTGGAAAGAAGGTTGGCTAGGAGGGAAAAGCTTGAAGAGCAAAGGAGTTGAAGCAAGGAAGGTGTGGGAAGCAGAACTTACCCCAGCTAACATCTTCTGGAGGTCTCAAGTTGCAATCTTTACTTCCCTTTCCTTCTAGATCTCTTTTCTTTTGGCTGAGTTTTAGGGTTTTATGGATTTTGAGTTGATATGGTGAGCTATGGGCTAGATCTGAAGTTGTAACTTCAGATCTGGACCCTCCCTAAATACTAGAATCATAAAGTTTCGGGTTTGGGGGTAATGGAGGCCCTCCTTGTGCATGAAACCCCATTAAGAGCTTAGAATTGCCATTAAGAGCCTTTTTAGTCATGTATACACGTAAAGTTTGCAACTTTACGTGAAAAACATGCTCTAGAAGCTTGGATCTGTAATTTGGAGCCATTGCATGGCTTAAATAAGTCTGTATGGCTTAAGGACTGAAGGAACTCGGCGAGTGACAAGGCTGACTCGGCGAGTCGTATGAAGATGGCCTTGAGGTCGACGAGTTGGATGAGCAACTCGGCGAGTCCGATGAAGATTGCCATAGACTCGGCGAGTTGTATGAACAACTCGGCGAGTCGGATGAGTTTTCTCCAGGACGTGTATGCGTGTGTGTCCGTCGTGTTGCAAAAGGGAAACTCGACGGGTGGCCTTTGAGTTTGATCGAGAATCTAAGGAACTCGACGAGTCACCTCGATGACTCGACGAGTTGGAAAGTGCTTCAAGGAACTCGGCGAGTAGCTGAGGGTACTCAGCGAGTTAAGGTCAACATGGACTGTTGACCTTGACTGAAGACTTTGACTTTGACCAGGGGTTGACTAGTGGGTTATGGAGTACCTTATAAGGTTAAGGACTTATGAGTATATTGTGCTATGGTAATAGGTGGTGGAGCCTGTGTCAAGTGATTCGAGAGTTGGGATTTATCTACCGAGTCGACATCTGCGAGGTGAGTTATCCTCACTATATCGATAGGGTCTAAGGCACCAAGGCCGGCCCTTTTTTTTAGTTGTTATCGTGATGGTATGCTACATGTGGATATGATCTGTTAGATTGGAATCAGGATAGACAGTATGTTATGCTCTTATGATCCGTAGGGATTAATATGTCAGTGACCTGCTAGGTCAGTGCTATAGTTATGAGTGATTGTTATGTTTGGTGATCAGTGAGATAGATATGTTTGATGATTGTATATGCCAGTATATATTAGTTATGCGCACATGATTAATTGCTTGCTGCTTGGGTTGAGGCGGTCCTGCTCTGTGCTGAAGGCCAACACACCCTATGAGCGGTCCGGGGAGACTGTAGGCCCACGTGGCGGTCCAGTCATGCCTAAGGCTCGGTATAGATTCAATTGGACTATAGGCCCGGTAGGGCGGTCCAGTCAGGCCGATGGCCCAGTATGCGTGTTGATTGATTGATTATTATGGATATGGTATTATCAGTGTGGTATTGGTATTTTGGGGGTAGCTCACTAAGCCCTCGGGCTTACAGTTTTCAGTTTATTGTTTCAGGTACTTCAGGAGTTCATGGCAAGGCGAAGGCGTGACCGTACCGCTCCTCATCCTTATGATCTGGCTTTTGGGACACTCTGATTGAATAATGAATTGAAAACACTTTTGTAAACAAATACTATTTGGTTTTATTTATGCTTGAAAAGTTTAAAATTGGCGTAAAATTTATGGATGTTACAAGTTGGTATCAGAGCCTTGGTTTGAGTGAATTGGAGGAACACTCGTGTGAATCCAGTCTCAAATCAAGGAGGTTTTCGGAAAGTAAAAATTTTAAAATGGTTTCAAAATAAAGGATGGAGGATGCAGAGGGTACGATCAGTCGGAGCCTGTAAGTAAACCCCAAAATACCATACAGTTATTTGATATTTTGATATGTTAGAACAACATGTTAGTGTTAGGCTAGGGATCTTCAGGAATCGCATGATAGGCTTGCATGATTATATGATACCCATTAGCCTAGGGTTTCTTGTATGTGGAATTGACATCATAAATGTAGATGTTTAGTGTATGCATCACGGCTATGCATAATAAAGACCTCATAGCCTGAGAATGTTGATTCGGCCTTCGGGTAGGATGGGACATTCGAAAGTCTATTGGGTCCAGCGTTATGTGCAGTTAGCATACACTAGCGCTGCAGGGGATGATGAAAGTTTCATGGATGTGTGAGTTGTGAGAAGCGGTAAGACCAGTTGCGAGATAGTTGATATTCCTCTAGGGATGAGGGTTGAGCGCATTTTATGTTGATGCTAGTGTTAGGTTGTTATGGTGATACTTGAGACAAATATGGGTAGGTGTGGAAGGTAGTATGGGCCCGTAGTACTGAAAGCACATGACCCATATGCGTAGCAAGGAAGTCACAACCCCTAGGGTTTGTGGGTTTTGGTCTCCCGATATTATGTTATTTATCTGCTGATTGAGTATATCTTTCAGTATGGTGGTGACGAGACGTTTTGCTGCTGGGCCCGGATCAGGATCAGGGTCCGGATCAGGGTCAGGGTCGGGAGACGGAGGGTCGGAGGTGCCGGTAGCACCTGAGCCCGTGGTACAGATAGGGACCAAGGAGTTGGATGCCAGGATCCGGGAGATTATGCACCACGAGATTGTAGCAGCGTTCCGAGCATAACTGCCAGAGATGTTTGGGTCGATTAAGACCACGATGGTCGAGTACTTTGATGAGCGATATGCAGCTCTAGAAGAGACAGCTGCCGCTGCAGCCACTTCGGCTGTAACTGCGGCAGGGGTTGGAGGAGGAGCCAACAGGGCTTTCCAGTACCGGGACTTCGATAATACGAAGCCCCCGATATTTGATGGTACACAGGATGTGATCAGAGCTATGAGGTGGTTATCAGACGTGGAGGGATGTTTCTTCACGTGTTCATGTCCTGCTGACCAGAAGGTCAGGTGTGCCCTGAACCTGCTGAGGCTTGGGGAAAAGGACTGGTGGAGATTGACGACAGGGTCGTACACGGATGATCAGCGAGCTGTTGTTACTTGGGAGCAGTTCCGGGATATGTTTCGCACCCGCTACGTTCCACGTGTTGAGTGGGAGCGGCTTGCTCAAGAGTTTTTGACATTAAGACAGGATGGGGAGTCAGTGATGGAGATTACCCGTATGTTCACGGAGAGGGCTATGTTTTGCCCGGATTTTGCTTCAGAGCAGTCTCAGATGACTCGTTATCTGAGTATGCTCAAGACTGATATTCGACAGTTTGTGTCTACACATCGATGTGATACCCTCCTGGATCTTCAGGAAGCCGCGAGGCGGCGTGAGTTGGAGATAGAGCTGCAGTTGAAGGAGCAGCGTCAGGCACCGACACAGTCTCAGCCGGCGCCTAAGCGGTCTAAGACCGCTGATACTCGGATTGGGAGTCAGCAGAGCCGCACTTGTGGAAAGTGTGGTAGGGGTCATTCGGGGGTTTGTCGAGCAAGAGGTGGATGCCACAAATGTGGCAAGGATGGGCACTATGCCAGGGACTGCCGTCAGTCCGCCCCTCCAGCGGATATGAGGATTTGTACCATTGTCATCAGGTTGGTCATGTGAAGACCAACTGTCCGCAGAGGATTGGAGATGGGAGGCCAGTCAAGGTGGAGCCTCCGAAGGCTCAGGGTCGCGCCTTCCAGCTCACGGCCGAGGAGGCCAAGGCAGCACCGGATGTGGTTGCTGGTACGTTTCTATTCTCTGTCTCAGTTATTGTATTTGTGTTATGCTTGTTGGTTGTACCTGTGATTAGGTACGTTTTTAGTGAATTCTTTTCATGCTTTGGTTTTATTTGACTCGGGGGCGAGTCGGTCGTGATGGGTTTTCAGCATTCTAACACTCCTAGGTGTACATGCAACCCTAGAAACCTTGGATCTATGTTTGACTAAGATACATGCAAATAATTATTTTTCCAAGGTTCTTATCCTAACTAGCATGGCATGGGGTACTTGAATCAAATAAAACTAGTAGAATTACTTACCTTGTAGTAGTAGTTGATTTCTTGGAGTTTGAGAGGCTAGCACCAATAATGTGGATGCCTCAAATGGAAGTCACAAATCACCACAAACTTGGAAACTTGAGAGAATAGTCACAAACTTCTTGAAATCGGCCCTCTTAGTTTACACACATCAACTCATGTGATTTCAAGAACCAAAGCCTCCTTTATATAGTGTGGTGGATTAGGGTTACATTCATGTAAACCCTAATACCCATGTCTTTTCATTTCCATGAGATCCATGGGTTAAAGCTCCATGGAGTATCCATGGACTTTCCATGCAAGCCTAGCCCATTCCAAATAAGCATTAGCCCACGCTATATAAATACAAGAGCCCATATTTAATTAGTCATACTTTTGATCTCTAAATTAATTCTAGATTAATTATAGATCAATACTAATTAAATAATATGATTTTATATTAATATATTAGTGCAACCCAAATGGACCATGCCGGGTCGGGTCAAGTACATACCAAATATAGTTATGGACTTAGACACTATATCCAACAGTCTCCCACTTGGATAAGTCTAATAACCATAGTTGTAAGTATGACTTCAGGAACCGGTCAGCAATCGTAGCTCTTTAAACTCTGTTGAACTATGAAGCTCCATTTTAGATAAGTGATCATATAATCCTCTGTTCTAGATATCAGCCGGACAAATACATGGAAAATGGTCTTGCTTATTGTCCAGCATTTGTTTCCTGATTTCCGAATTGTTTGACATAGAACTTAACTGAACACATCAATTTAGTTCTGACCGGGCCTGGTACATAGGTCAAAACAAAATCATCGAGGGGCCCAGACATCGCTTCTAATCCTAGAAGGAACAGATAAACTTCGACTCATATGTTTGCTCTACTACTTGTTGAATTACACACAAAAGCACGGTTTATAACATCGAGTTACCAATGCGTTTTCGTGCAATCAATGCATAACCAACTCATAGGCAACAAATCATATCTCTAGCTTTGAAGACTTATATGATATTACCGTCTCACGATCACTCGAGATAAATTCCATGAAGTGATACAAGTGAGCATGGGTTGAATCCAATACTCAGAACTTATGAGCACTCATGAGTGTTGTAGCCCCGCTTTGTCTAACATCTTAGACCTCTACAAGCCAACCCATGACAGTCTTGATTCATATCTACTTCCAACATATGACCGACTGTGGAGAGTTTGAATAATATGATATAAACCATAACATAATTATTCTGGAAGTCAAAACATGCAAAAAGAAATAATAGTGAACGATTGACAAGAGATAGCAACACTTTACTCATAAATAACAGCTTTTATTTATCATCAAATGTCAATTACATTTTACAAATTTCAAGATTATCTAACTACTAAAACTAATATCATCCTTCAGCCCTATGCTCCGAGCATGCTGGAGATGCTTAGCCCGAGTCAGTCCCTTCGTGAGGGGATCTGCTGGGTTCTCATCCGATGATACCCTCTTTGCCACGAGGATTCCTTCTTCTATTCGATGTCTAATGAAGTGATATTTTCTGTCAATGTGTCGGGATCTCCCATGATCTCTTGGTTCGTTGGCTAAGGCAACCGCACTATTGCTGTCACAGAAAATCTCCATTGGCTCCTTTATAGCTGGTACAACTCCAAGGTCTCCGATGAAGTTCTTTAGCCATATAGCCTCCTTTGCTGCCTCGCTTGCAGCTATATACTCTGATTCACAAGTGGAATCAGCCACTGTCTCCTGCTTGGAACTTTTCTAAGTAATTGCCCCTCCGTTTAGAGTAAAGACCCAGCCCGACTGAGAGCGGAAATTATCCCTGTCAGTCTGAAAGCTAGCATCACTGTACCCTACAACTCTCAAGTCCTCACTGCCACCGAGGGTAAGGACCCAGTCCTTAGTCCTCCGTAGGTACTTGAGGATATTCTTTGCCGTAGTCCAGTGTGCCTTGCCAGGGTTCCCCTGATACCTTCTAACCATGCTCAAAGCAAAGGCTACATCAGGTCGAGTACACGTCATAGCATACATGATCGATCCTACAGCAGAAGCATAAGGTATTCGACTCATTTATGCTATCTCAGCCTCAGTACTAGGGCTTTGTGTCTTACTCAATCTGGCGTTACTCTGGATGGGTAACTCTCATTTCTTAGAGTTATGCATGTTGAACCTTTTCAACACTTTGTCCACATAGGTGCTTTGACTAAGTCCAATTAATCTTTTACTCCTGTTTCTCAAAATCCTTATCCCTAGGATATAGGCAGCTTCTCCAAGGTCCTTCATAGCGAAACACTTCCCAAGCCAGGACTTTACTTCCTGCAGGGTTGGGATGTCATTTCCTATGAGTAGTATGTCATCCACATACAGTACCAAAAAGCTGACTATACTCCCACTAGCCTTGATATAGACACAAGATTCATCTTCACTCCTTGAAAAGCCAAATTATTTGACTTTCTCATCAAAGCAAAGATTCCATCTGCGAGGTGCCTGTTTTAATCCATAAATGGATTTCTCGAGCTTACACACTTTACTAGGGTACTCTGTACTGACAAAACCCTCTGGCTGAACCATGTAAACATCTTCAGCCAACTTTCCATTAAGGAAAGCGGTTTTGACATCCATTTGCCATATTTCATAATCATGAAATGCAGCAATGGCTAACAGAACCCTAATAGACTTAATCTTGGCCACTGGTGAAAAGGTCTCATCATAATCAACTCCCGGAGTTTGAGAATAACCCTTTGCAACCAGTCGTGCCTTATAAGTGTGTACATTACCATCCATGTCGGTCTTCTTCTTGAAGATCCATTTGCACCCAACTATCTTACGATCAGGTACATTGTCAACCAAGTTCCAAACTTGATTGTCATACATGGACTGTATCTCGCTATCCATAGCCTCTTTCCATTTAGCAGCCTCAGGGCCTGCCATGGCTTCCGTGTAGCTGTTAGGCTCATCCAGATTTACCAGTGTGTTATCACTGATAAGTGTCTCACCTTCTGCAGTAATATGAAAACCATAATAATGCTCAGGTGCATTCCTAACTCTGGTGGAACGCCTCAGAGGTATAGATTCTTCAGTCGGCTTAACAGTTTTCTCCTTAGGTTGAGGGCTAGGGTTTGAGGTTCCTTCACCACTTGACTCTTGAATTTCCTCAAGGTCAATTTGCCTCCCACTGTCTCCTTGGCTCATGAATTCTCTCTCTCGAAAGAATCCTCTTCTTGCTACAAAGACCACATTATCACTGGGTCTGTAGAAGATGTAACCAAAGGATTTCTGTGGGTAGCCGATGAAAATACACCTTTCGCTTCGGGGTTCGAGCTTATCGTGAGTATCGCGTCTCACGAAAGCCTCGCAACCCCAAATCTTGATGTGCTCTAGATTGCGAACTTTTCCAGTCCACACCTCGTGAGGTGTTTTGGCAACCTTCTTTGTAGGGACTAGATTAAGGATATGGGCGGCAGTCTCTAAGGCATACCCCCAAAATGAGATTGGTAGCGAAGCTCGACTCATCATGGAACGAACCATGTCCAACAAGGTCCGATTGCGCCTCTCAGCTACACCATTCAACTGTGGTGTCCTAGGAGGTGTCAATTGTGAGACAATCCCACATTCCTTAAGATAGTCAAGGAACTCAGTACTAAGATACTCACCACCACGATCGGATCGAAGCATCTTAATGTTCCTGCCCAACTGATTCTCCACTTCTTGCTTAAACTCTTTGAATTTCTCAAAGGTTTCTGACTTATGCTTGACTGGGTAGACATATCCATATCTACTAAAATCATCAGTAAAAGTCACATAGAACCGATTAGCATCTCTTGTGGCGGTTCTGAAGGGTCCACACACATCTGTGTGTATGAGGTCCAACAAACCTTCACCCCTAGCACAAGTGCCAGTAAAAGGTGACTTTGTCATTTTACCAAGCAAACAAGATTCACAACTATCATCTGACTTTAGGTCAAATGACTCCAAGACTCCATCCTTTTGGAGTTGGCCTATGCGTTTCTTGCTTACATGTCCAAGACGACAATGCCATAAGGATGCTTTATCTAAGCTAGTGGAAGACTTAATACACAATACATTATTTCCTAGATTATCTACAACAGATACAGTTTCATACACGCCATCACAAGGTAATGCTTTAAAATAAAGAACATTATTAAAGAAAGCATCAATACTACCATTATTATTATCAAAATAAAAGGTAAAACCTTGTTTATACAATGCATGAAAGGAAATAACATTTCTTGCCATTTCTGGCGAATAATAAGATTTATTCAAATCTAATGTAAACCCACTATTTAGCACTAAGGAATAAACTCCTATCTTGGTGACAGGTGAAGCTTTCCTGTTTCCCATGATCAAGTTTATCTTTCCCTGCTCCACATTCTCACTTCTTTTTAGTCCCTGCAAATCACAACATATGTGAATACCACAACCTGTATCAAGGACCCAAGACTTAGAATGAGGTGAGTTATTAGACAATATAGTGTATATACCTGCATGCTTGGGTTTTACTTTCCCATCCTTCAAATCTTGCTGGTACTTTGGGCAGTTTCGCTTCCAGTGTGACTTTTCATGGCAATAGAAGCATTCAGCCTCATTAGGGTTAGCAGAAGGAGTGACAAAACCTTTCTTGGTTTTGCTTGAAGAGGAGCCTTCAAGGGTCTTACCCTTGGTACCCTTAGAAGGGTTCTTTCTCTTCTTCCCTTTGCCATGCCTGATTTCCAAGACATTGGCCGCAGTTGGAGTAGGAGTAGGAGTAGTAACAACCGACTTACCCTTTAGACCACTTTCGGCGGTCTTCAAGAGTCCTTGAAGTTTGCTGAGGGTGACTTCTTCCTTGTTCATGTGATATGTCATGCGGAATTGATCATAACACGATGGCAAGGAGTGCAAAATGATGTCTATTGCTAACTCCTCAGGGAAGTTCACATTCAGCTTCAGTAAACGATCCACATACCTTTGCATTTTCTGTATGTGGCCCGTGATAGGTTCACCATCCTTCATTCGGGTTGTTATCATGGAGGAGATTATTTCATATCGCTCTTGACGAGCACTTTGATGGTAGCGGTCCATCAAGTCCTGGTGCATCTCAAAAGGATAATAGTCCTCATAGGACTTTTGGAGCTCGGCTGTCATGGTGGCCATCATGATGCATCCCACTTTTGTAGCATCTCTTTCATGTACCTCATATTCAGCAAGCTCTTCAGGAGTAGCAGTTGGCTCGGGTACCTTCAGCTCCTTGTCGAGAACATATTCTTTGTTCTCATACCGAGTGACCATCCTGATGTTTTTGATCCAATCTGTAAAGTTGGACCCATCAAAGATGACTCTCCCACAAAGATTCATGAGAGAGAAGGAGCTAGTAGGGTTTGAGCCAGAAGCATTGTTATTGGAAGACATCTTGAAAAGAAGAGGGAATAGATTAGATTAGATATAGATATAGTCCTTAACAAAACACTCAAATGTAATATTAAGGCTAGGACCCAACATAATATTTTATAACTTAGAAGAGGGATGCCGTAATCTAAGCTATAAGATATTTGAAGGTAGGTGAATGACGATTCACCAATTTCCACCATGAAAAACGAAATATTTAATTAGGTTTTAATTGGTTTAGAAACTCCTAGATTCTTTGAGATTCATTGAACTTTCTTCAATGGCATGTTTCAATCTCGAGTGTGCCCTTCAAGTTTTGTGACTGGGATACCGAGGATCACAAAACAAGGTGTGAAGTAACCATGCAAATTATTTGGTACCCTTAATGTATTACCCCTCAATCGATGTGCCGGTTAACCACACACGCTCCATCGATACTATGATAAACATTAAGTCACTCTTTACCTACCTTGTTAAGTTCAAGTTAGTGTGCCGGTTAACCACACACGCTCCACTAACGACTTAAACAAAGTGTAAAGTGTAATTTCCTGGATTAGCACCTTATTCATATTTTCCTAAAATAACTAAGATTGGGAATTCAATAAAGTTTAGTTACTTTAGTATTATCATTATACTTTTAATGAGAATTTATAAGTCCTTGTCCTACCCGTTCGGCTAACGACCCTCCACCGATCAAGGAAGTGGTGGGTGAGAGTGGACACCCATTAAGTTGCCATTTTATAGGCAATAACCTTATACCCCCTTATAGACCGGCTTCGTGAATGAGGCGTACTAGCGGTAAGACGACTTGATCTTATACATATATAAATATTATTAAACTTATAATATTATAAAGTATAAGGGTTGAATTTTAACTTTTAAAATTCTAGGGGTTGGAACTAAAGTTTTTAATATGACTTTACATGTTCCAAAACTTGAGGGCAAGTTTTGTAAACTTTCAAAACTTTTCATTTCTCATAACTTATGAGTTAATGGTTATTAAAAATGAAGACTCTTCATTTTTTGTAACCTATGTGTTCATTTAATGGTTATTTATAAATGTGACTTTTGGTTATCCATAACTTAAGAACTAGTTATGGACTCCATTAAAACACATAAAGATCAAGAATTAATCTAATCAATTATTAGCACATAATTTCTATGATCTTCTAAACTCATATGTTTATGAATGTTCATATCAAAAATTTCAAGAATCGTAAGCACATATACAAAACTTGAAATTTTGATACGAGCTTTTGAACACAACTTCGATTTTCAAGTTTTTTTTTTTTTTTTTGCATCAAGTATCAAATAAACAAACCAGGCTCTGATACCACTGATGGGTTTTCAGCATTCTAACACTCCTATGGTGTACATGCAACCCTAGAAACCTTGGATCTATGTTTGACTAAGATACATGCAAATAATTATTTTTCCAAGGTTCTTATCCTAACTAGCATGGCATGGGGTACTTGAATCAAATAAAACTAGTAGAATTACTTACCTTGTAGTAGTAGTTGATTGCTTGGAGTTTGAGAGCCTAGCACCAATAATGTGGATGCCTCAAATGGAAGTCACAAATCACCACAAACTTGGAAACTTGAGAGAATAGTCACAAACTTCTTGAAATCGGCCCTCTTAGTTTACACACATCAACTCATGTGATTTCAAGAACCAAAGCCAACTTTATATTGTGTGGTGGATTAGGGTTACATTCATGTAAACCCTAATACCCATGTCTTTTCATTTCCATGAGATCCATGGGTTAAAGCTCCATGGAGTATCCCTGGACTTTCCATGCAAGCCTAGCCCATTCCAAATAAGCATTAGCCCACACTATATAAATACAAGAGCCCATATTTAATTAGTCATACTTTTGATCTCTAAATTAATTCTAGATTAATTATAGATCAATACTAATTAAATAATATGATTTTATATTAATATATTAGGACTTATAATATATTAATAAATCATAACTTATACTATTCTCAAACGATTATCCATAAATTGTTCGGGTGAAGTGCAACCCAAATGGACCATGCCGGGTCGGGTCAAGTACATACCAAATATAGTTATGGACTTAGACACTATATCCAACAGGTCGTTCGTATCTCAGACTTTCAGTAGAGGGTTTAGTGTGCCGGTAGATGAGCTTGAGTGTCCGTTGCGAGTTTCGATCGCCAACGAGCACGGGGTTTCTGCTTCTTCGGTCTACCGGGGATGCGAGTTGGAGATTTTCGGGGTGCCCTTCCCGATAGATTTGATTCCTATTCCCATGGGGGAAGTGTGCGTGATCGTAGGGATGGATTGGCTCAGTCGATTTGGCGCCATGATCGACTGTGAGGGACAGCGAGTGGTAGTTCGAACCCCAAGTGGGGGAGAACTGGTGGTATATGGCGAGGGCACCAGGATGGGATCAGAGTTTTGTTCGGCGGCCAGGGCTCGACAGTATATTCAGCACGGGTGTGCCGGTTATTTAGCGTATGTGGTAGATACGCGGGTTAGGGATCAGCCCTCGGTTTCGGAGGTCCCAGTAGTTAGAGAGTTTGCTGACGTGTTTCCGGAGGAGTTACTAGGAGTGCCTCCGGAGAGGCAGGTTGAGTTTAGGATTGATCTAGTGCCGGGTGCGGCCCCTATCGCTAAGGCGCCGTACCGACTGGCACCGCCAGAGATGCAGGAGTTGTCATCTCAGTTGCAGGAGCTGCTGGGTAAGCAGTTTATTCGTCCGAGTAGTTCCCCATGAGGAGCACCGATCCTTTTCGTCAGGAAGAAGGACGGTTCGCACAGGATGTGCATTGACTATAGGGAGTTGAATAAGTTAATGGTGAAGAACCGTTATCCACTCCCGAGGATAGATGATCTTTTCGATCAACTGCAGGGTGCATCTTGGTTTTCCAAGATCGATTTGAGGTCCAGATATCACCAGGTCAGGGTGAGGGAGGAAAACGTGGAGAAGACCGTGTTTCGGACTCGTTATGGTCATTACGAGTTCGTGGTGATGCCGTTTGGGCTCTCCAACGCGCCGGTAGTGTTCATGGATTTGATGAACCGGGTCTGCAGACCGATGCTCGATCGCTCGGTCATTGTGTTCATAGACGATATATTGGTGTATTCCAAGACACGAGAGCAGCACGAGGAGCACCTCAGGGAGCTGTTGGAGGTTCTGCGACGAGAACGACGGTATGCCAAGTTCTTGAAGTGTGAGTTTTGGTTACGAGAGGTCCAGTTCCTCGGGCATCTCGTTAACCAGGAGGGGATTTTGGTCGACCCAGCCAAAGTCGAGGCCGTTATGCAGTGGGAGATTCTGAAATCTCCCTCCGACATCAGGAGTTTCTTGGGATTAGCAGGGTACTACCAGAGATTTATTCGAGATTTTTCCAAGGTTGCAGTACCCCTCACTCGTCTAACGAGGAAGGGGGTGGATTTCTGGTGGGGCCCTGAGCAGCAGAGGGCGTTTGAAACCCTCCGGTGATGTTTGTGTGAGGCGCCAGTGTTGACGCTCCCCGAGGGAGTCGAGGATTTTGTGGTATTTTGTGATGCATCCATCACAGGTCTGGGGGCGGTCCTCATGTAGAGGGGACGGGTGATAGCCTATGCATTACGGCAGCTGAAGCCGCATGAGACGAGATACCCTACGCACGATCTTGAGTTAGGAGCGGTGGTTTTCGCTCTCAAGATTTGGAGGCATTATCTATACGGGGTCCGATGTACTATATACACGGATCACAAGAGTTTGAGGCACATTATGGATCAGCCGAACCTGAATATGAGGCAGCGCAGGTGGCTGGATGTAGTCAAGGACTATGATTGTGAGATTCTTTACCATCCTGGTAAAGCGAATGTGGTTGTGGACGCTTTGAGCCGCAAGTCAGCTGGGTCTTCTACCCCGGCAAGGTGTATGAGGATAGCGGTGGATTCCCCGCTTGTGAGCTTGATTAGGGATGCTCAGGTCGAGGGCATAAGACTAGAGAACTGGAAGATGGAGCGGATTAAGGGCGAGAACACCCGGTTTGTTCAGGATAGCCGCAGATTATTGACCCGACACGGTCGGGTTTGGGTTTCGATGACCGGAGGGATCCGGCAGACAGTGATGGAGGAGGCTCATAAGTCTCACTTTTCTATACACCCGGGGGCCACCAAGATGTACCGGGATTTGAGTTTAAGCTACTGGTGGCCGTGCATAAAGCGAGAAATCGTTGGGTATGTTGAGAGGTGCTTGACCTGTAGGATGGTCAAGGCCGAGCATCAGAGGCCGCATGGCAAGCTACAGCCTCTGGAGATTCCCATGTGGAAATGGGAGCAGATCACATTGGATTTCATTACAAAGTTGCCAAGGACGGCGAGGGGGTTTGATGCTATATGGGTCATCGTGGATCGGTTGACCAAGAGTGCCCATTTCTTGGCCATACGGGAGAGTTCGTCGGCTGAGAAATTGGCCGACATGTATGTCAGCGAGATTGTCTGTCGCCATGGGGTTCCAGTTTCTATCGTTTCCGATAGGGATGCCCGGTTTACTTCCCGTTTTTGGCAGAAGTTCCATGAGGAACTGGGTACGCGACTGTATTTTAGTACATATTTCCATCCGCAGACAGATGGGCAGAGTGAGCGGACCATCCAAACCCTCGAGGATATGTTGAGGGCGTGCGTTGTTGACTTTGGTGGGAGTTGGGATTCCCACCTACCGCTTGCAGAGTTCGCCTACAACAACATCTATCATTCCAGTATTGGCGCCCCACCTTTCGAGTTGTTGTGTGGTCGGAAGTGTAGAACCCCAGTCTGCTGGGGTGAGATTGGGCACAGGGTAATGGGGCGGACAGAGGTAGTTCTGCAGACTACCGAAAAGATACAGCAGGTTAGACAGCGTTTGCAGACCGCTCAGAGTCGGCAGAAGAGTTATGCCAACAGACGCCGATCTAAGTTGGAATTTCAGGTGGGTGACATGGTACTTCTGAAAGTCTCACCCTGGAAAGGTGTGATCCGTTTCAGGAAGAGGGGAAAATTGGGCCCCCGTTTCATTGGGCCGTTCAGGATCATTGCCAGGGTTGGCAAGGTGGCTTATAGGTTGGAGCTCCCGGAGGAGCTTAGTCGGATCCATAGCACGTTCCATGTTTTGCAATTGCGGAAGTGTATTATGGACCAGGAGTCACTGGTCTCACTGGATGATATTCAGGTCGATTAGCGCCTGAACTATGTGGAGAGGCCTGTGGCCATCTTGGAAAAGAAGAAGAAGATTTTGCGGAACAAAGAGATACCTTTGGTAAAAGTGCAGTGGGAGCATCGGAGAGGATCCGAGTGGACGTGGGAACCGGAGGCGGAAATGCGGGAGCATTACCCGACATTGTTTAGTCCAGCGGACTTCGAGGGCGAAGTCTAGTTCAAGTGGGGGATAATTGTAACGCCCCGATTCCCAGGTATTGTTTAAATAAGAATTTATTTGTTTTCAAGGCCTACTCGACGAGTTGGTTGCCCTACTCGTCGAGTAGCAACGGGTTTGGATCGCGTGTTTAGTGAACTACTCGCCGAGTCCATAAAGGGACTCGACGAGTAGGATCTGGTAGAGGAAACCCTAAATCCCGGGGTTTTGCACCCTATTTAAAGGAACCTCAGCCTCCTTTGGCCTCTTTACAGTCTTTGAGAGCTCAGTGAAACCCTAATTCGTGTCGTACTCTTCTTGGTGTGATTTAAGCCTTGGAAAAGAGGTTGGCTAGGAGGGAAAAGCTTGAAGAGCAAAGGAGTTGAAGCAAGGAAGGTGTGGGAAGCAGAACTTACCCCAGCTAGCATCTTCTGGAGGTATCAAGTTGCAATCTTTACTTCCCTTTCCTTCTAGATCTCTTTTCTTTTGGTTGAGTTTTAGGGTTTTATGGATTTTGAGTTGATATGGTGAGCTATGGGCTAGATCTGAAGTTGTAACTTCAGATCTGGACCCTCCCTAAATACTAGAATCATAAAGTTTCGGGTTTGGGGGTGATGGAGGCCCTCCTTGTGCATGAAACCCCATTAAGAGCTTAGAATTGCCATTAAGAGCCTTTTTAGTCATACATACACGTAAATTTTGCAACTTTACGTGAAAAGCATGCTCTAGAAGCTTGGATCTATAATTTGGAGTTATTGCATGGCTTAAATAAGTCTGTATGGCCTAAGGACGGAAGGAACTCGGCGAGTCACAAGGTTGACTCGGCGAGTCGTATGAAGATGGCCTTGAGCTCGACGAGTTGGATGAGCAACTCGGCGAGTCCGATGAAGATTGCCATAGACTCGGCGAGTTGTATGAACAACTCAGCGAGTCGGATGAGTTTTCTCCAGGACATGTATGCATGTGTATCCGTCGTGTTGCAAGAGGGAAACCTGACGGGTCGCCTTAGAGTTTGATCGAGAATCGGAGGAACTCGACGAGTCACCTCGATGACTCGGCGAGTTGGGAAGTGCTTCAAGAAACTCGGCGAGTAGCCGAGGGTACTCGGCGAGTTAAGGTCAACATGGACTGTTGACCTTGACTGAGGACTTTGACTTTGACCAGGGGTTGACTAGTGGGTTATGGAGTACCTTATAAGGTTAAGGACTTATGAGTATATTGTGCTATGGTAATAGGTGGTGGAGCCTGTTTCAAGTGATTCGAGAGTTGGGATTTATCTACCGAGTCGACATCTGCGAGGTGAGTTATCCTCACTATATCGATAGGGTCTAAGGCACCAAGGTCGGCCCATTTTTTTAGTTGTTATCGTGATGGTATGCTACATGTGGATATGATCTGTTAGATCGGAATCAGGATAGACAATATGTTATGCTCTTATGATCCGTAGGGATTAATATGTCAGTGACCTGCTAGGTCAGTGCTATAGTTATGAGTGATTGCTATGTTTGGTGAATTTCCCAAATTAATCACCCAAATGAAAAATTAGGGCTAGGAACCAACAACATTATTCACAAATTAGACGAGGGATGCCGTAATCTAATAAGTAAATAATTTGAAGGCAAGTGAATGTCGATTCACTAATTCTCCACCATGAAAAACGAAAAAGAAATTAGGTTTTAAATGTATTGAAAACTCCTAGATCTTTTGAGATACATTGAACTTTTCAATGGCATGTTTAAATCTCGATATGCCCCTCTCGTTGGTGACTGGGATGCCGAGGATCACAAAGTGGGTGTGAATAACCATGCAAATGTAAATGGTGCCCTCATTGTTACAGTTACCTATTCGATGTGCTGGTTAACCACACACGCTCCATCGAACTATGACAAACAATGAGTCACCTTTTGCTACCTTTGCTTAGAACCCAATTAATGTGCCGGTTAACCACACGCGCTCCATTAATGTCTTAGCAAGGGTACAAAGTGTAATTTCATGGGATTGCATCAATTCACTTTTTCCTAAAGTAACTAAGATTGGGAATTTTTGTAAAAACATTTAGTTACTTTATATAGATTCATTATACTTTTAATGAGGAAAGATTTGCCCGATCCTACCCGTTCGGCTAACGACCGTCCACCAATCAAGGAAGCGGTGGGTGAGAATGGACACCCATTAAACGGCCATTTTATAGGCCATAACCTTATACCCCCCCCCCCTTATAGATTGGCTTCGTGAATGAGGCCTACTAATGGTAAGACTAGCATTTAAGTTATAAATATATATATTAATCTTATAATATTGTAAGTATAGGGTTGAATTTTAAACTTGTAAAATTCTAAGGTTTGAAATTTAAATTATTCAAATTAAACTTTTAATCACAAATCTTAAATTTCAAAACTTGAGGGCAAGTTTTGAACTTTTCAAAACATAAAGGATCAAATAGCAAATAATATAACTGACGCTTGAACTCGCCGAGTTGGTGCTACTCGTCGAGTCCATAATGGGACTCGCTGAGTTCATCAGTCAGGGGCACAAAAAACGATTTTTCATGTAAAAAGCAATCAACCAAAGCATCAATTCAATAGAAATCAATCAAGGCTCTAATACCACTGATGGGTTTGAGCCATAAGAACTTTCCTATGTGCACATGCAAACCCTAATGCTTGGATATAGGTTTCTCTAATTGAACATGCAATGTTTCCAAGGCTTACAATGCTAGATCTAGGGATAACAATTGAATCATAATACATGAAATCAGATCTAGAAGAATACCTTAAGTTGCTTGCTTGAATCTTCTTGTTCTTGGAGGTTAGAGTCACAATTGTCACTCCTCTAATGGCTTGCAAACACCAACTAGCAAGAGGATGATTTGGAGAGAGGAGAAAGGTGAGAAAATCGGTTCTAGGGTTACCAATGCAACAAGGTGGCCGATTTCCCTCACCCATAGGGTCTATTTATACTATGAGCTAGTAGGGTTACATCCTTAACCCTAATTGAATAACTTAGGCCCTAAGTAATCCAAGGATCCTTCTAGATATGAGGCTTGGACGAATTTAAGATATCATAACCCTAAAATTCGGCCACCCTAATGTCCATAAGGATTCATAGCCCAAAAACACAACTATCACACATTTGACAGTTTAATCCCCTTTATTCAATTAACCTCTTTTAGTCACCAAATTAATTCCTAATTAATTTATGACTAATATTAATTAAATAATATTATTATTCCTTTAACATATTATTCTTGTAACATATTAATATAATAATACTCTTCTCTCTATATAAATCAACCTGTCAAGTTGCTATGGTGAAGGACACCCAAAAGGACCATGCACAACCGGGTCAAGTACTTACCAAATATAGTTACAGGCTTAGACACTAATCCAACATAAACACGTACCAACCACAACGTCTGGTGCTGCCCGAGCCTCCTCGGTAGTCAACTGAAATGCGCGGCTCTTCACCGCTGGAGCATCCGCCTTAACAGGGCAGCCATCAGTAATCCTCATTGTGGTAGGCGCAGGTGCCGCCACTGCTCCTCCCCCTCCCGGCAACTTCGGATAATCGACCTTTTTTATGGACAGACTTGTTGCAGTGGAAACAAATCAGGCCTTTGTTGGGGCAATCCCTGTTCAAGTGACCCGGCTGGCCACATGTGTAACACCCTGAACCCACTATCCGACAAGCCCCACTGTGCGGTTTACCGCACTTGGCACACCGGCCACGACCCTGCTGGGCCTACTGGAAGAATATGAGGTCTTAGGCTTTTTAGCCTGACCTACTGCTGTCTGTGCCTGCTCTGGCTTTCACTTGGTGCGCAAGTCCAACTCCATCTCCCGCTCACGGGCCTTCTCCACCATCTCATTCAGGGTTTTACACCCTGTAAAGCTCACAAACTCCCTGATATCATCCCTCAACATGGAATGATATCTCGTCCGCCTCATATCCTCGTCTGTAGCATACTGTGGGATCAACAATACTCGTTCTCGAAACTTGGCGGAGATCTCCGCCACAGTCTTGATGGTTTGCTGGAGGTCATGAAACTCCCTCACAAGCCGTTTGATGTATATATAAATGCACTAGTTTTAGTCCTACTTTTATGATATAGTTTAGACACACAAAGGTAGTGGACATGTCAATTGGTGGTATAGTTGAATAAGCAAGGTATCGAACACAGGGAACAGTAATTAAACTAATAACTAGAATTAACTAAAACAAGTAATAAAAGTAAGGGTTTTCTCTAGTTTTTCAAGACTAGAAATTTACACAACCAACTAAATTCAATGATAAGAAGAATTATGTTTATGTTCGATTCATTTACCCCTATGGTTGATTTTATGGCAAGTGCAATGGATTAATTATTATTGGCTACCGATTTAAGTGATTAGGTTCACATTCACTATTACCAATCCTTAAAAAACAGATTAATTGAAGCAGTGATCAAGTGATTAAACTAATGAATTTCCTAGTTAATTTGTTCGGGTTAAATAAGACTTGTATTTAGCTAATCAAATTACTAATTCAATTAACTTCTTGTTGATGGTTTATCACACAAGCTCACACATTAATTTACCCATTTTCTAGTTAATCCTAGTTTCACATTCGCTATTCCTAGGCACATAACAATGTTTTCACACAAATCATATGAGGTAAGCAATTAAGAGATGTTAATGCAGCTTAATTACTTGTTAATTAACAGAAAATAGTTGTGGTTAATGCATAAGGTTCCTTAACAAGCTTAATATAACATAATTCACCAAATAACAATTAATCCAACCATAAATCAATCCATAGTTGTAAATTTATCTACCCTAAACAGAAGATGAAAAGTTTAGCTCATAATCACAGCAGATAGTAGCTCACAAACAATGTCTAATAACTCAAACATGGTTCAAATAAAAGATAAAGTAAAGAGTATACTAAACTTGCCTTTAATTTCCTTAAAATTGAAGTATAGGGTTGTCTTCACGAATTCAAAAGCTCTAGCAGCACCTTAATCGCAGAGTAATCCCCAAGGGTCCAGAGAGAGGTTTTAATTCGACAATTTGGCTTTTATTTATAGTCTTCAGAAAACAGGGGCTACTCGCCGAGTAGATAACCGACTCGCCGAGTCCCCTTTAGGAATCCGTATACGGCAAGGACTTTGTATTTTGCTTCTCGAACATTCGTGGGAACTCGTCGAGTAGTCGATGAAACTCGCCGAGTCCTTTAGGATTTTGACTCTTTTCTTCTTTTTTTCTTCTTTCTTCAATTCTCGAGTTTCCGATCGCATTTCCTGCTTCCTTTTGCTTCCGAGCTCATCTTTTAGACTGAAAATACAATTTAAACATAATTAAGTACCTTTTGTCCATAAATTGCAATAAATTAGATAGAAAATAATAAAATTTTAATCGAAATATATAGCTAACTATGCACATATCAAAATACGCCACACTTGACTTTTGCTTGCCCCCAAGCAAAGCTGAATTTTAATCATACTAGCATCACATAAAACAATCCTAGTCCAACCCAACCATTATGCCAAGACCACAACGCATGCATTGGTGTCTAAAATTTTTCCTAAGGACCCCCCTCAATTCTAAATACTAACAATCCTCATAAACACTCGCCCACTTCTTTTGAACACTGCTCATTTTATGCATCCCTCCGAATCCATCCGCAGAAAACTTCCTAACCTCAAGTCATTTTTGGTTGAGCAACCCAAGCATACATAATCTAGAAAATTACAACTTTTTGATACCACTTTGGATCTCTTTAGAATTCTTCATTTCTTTAAATTTACCACCTTGTTGTTTGATTTTTGGTATCTTCAACTTTTTGAATTTTGATCTTTTGATCTTCACTTTGATTGCTCCAAAATTCTTAAAAAATTTCTTGTAATTCTCTCTCTCTTTTTTTTTTAACATGTATCTCACTTTTTTTTCACTCAATACCTACATGCTTAAGCAGGGGCGCTCAAGTTCATCCTTTATTGGTTAAAGATATTAATTTTCCTGGATACATTTCAAGTACACGATGCTAAACATATTGCATCCCTCAAACCAAGCGAGGTTGTGTTTTTGTCCCATGATTTCACTAGAATAAAGGAGGCCACAAATGCACTAGAATGTAATAGGCTCAACTAAACATTTGGGTCTTCAAAGAATCATTAAACATAATACTAGCGTGAAATCCTAATTGCTTTACCAAAATTTTCTAAATTAATCCTAGTAATTTTAATGCAAAAATTTGAAAATTATACCTAAATTAGGATTCTAATGTAACTAATATGATCAACCCCCTACCCCACACTTAATTTATGCAATGCCCTCATTGCATATTATGCATGATAAAGAAAATGACAAAGTAAATAGGGAATTGGAACAAACTCCCCTGGGATAGCAGTGGCGAGGTCGATATTTCTCTATTTTAAGCTCCATCTTCGATTGACTTTATACATGGGAACAACTCATCCATGCCTTGGGAGTCATATCTCGTGTGGGACAACTCCAAATATGCAGGAAAATAGTCTCGAAAAAAAATATGCCCGGAAAATGATCTTCAAAATAAATAACCAATGCCCATATCAAATGTCATCAAATCATACTTGAAAGTGAACGAATGAGAAACTTCGTCGAGTAGGTATGTAGACTCTCTGAGTTGTAGTGCAATTGGAATAAAAGTCGCAGTTTTTCACTTGGACTCGTCCAGTCCATAAAGTACAATCGGCGAGTAGATCGCTGAGTGGAAAAAAATGTGAATTCTGCCCAGGTCCAATTCTGAGGTATGTGGGTGATGTTAGACTAATATTTTCCCTCATTTTGCTCCAGAAAATAATCACTCAGTCCTTCTTCTCTCGGTCGGACTCATAATACGACTCAAACTTCGTTTTCTCTCTCTCGCTTAGACTCGATTTCCCACTTGGTTAGTTTTGACTCTAGACTCTTGCATGCATCCTAAGCTTCAAACTGAAAACACAACCACAAGTGATAGATAACAATAAAACTTCCTACTTAAACCTAATTACTATAAGTTCAAGAACCAACGAAAACACACAAAAACAAATAAAAGTAGTCTTTAAACAACCAAGCAAATAAAAACCACAAGATACTCAATCTTCATCTCCATCTTCTTCTCCTCCAACTCCGCTACCTCCAGCTTGATTCCTCCTTTGATTCACCCTCTCTTCCCAACTTTGGACATAAGGATATTCGGGTCCGGGTCTTGGCGCAATATTCATTTGTTCAAACAAGTAAACAAATGACCCATAGTGGTAATTCATGCTCCGTCCAAGATCATCCTGGTACCTTCTCATCTTCGTATTGTACCAGTCCATAGGTAGCTCGTCATCCACCGGAATGACTGGTGGGTCTTCGCGGACATGTTCCCTTTGTTGTCTTACCCATCTTCCTCGCTTCTCGGGTACCAAAACCTCATCCACATATGGAATACCAATATGCCCCCCACCATAGTCCTCAATGATTTGTGCCCTCCTAAATAGTGTAATGCTAAAAGGAGGGGTAGGAACCATTGTCAAAACGTTTCTGGCCCCTTGGTCCAAGAACCCATATGTCCTAGCCAACTTAGTCACAAACATCCCACCATTAATTTTGGAAGTGGTCCTCTCTTTAACTGCCGTTTCTGCCAAGTATTTTGCCAAACAATAAGGCAAATTGCAAAAAACATCGGGAGTAATGATGCTCCATATGTAGAAAATGTCGAGGGTCGGGACTTTGTCACCGTCCTTCCAAATATTGATGGTTCTTGCGATAAGACGGTGGATCAAATGATGTATAGGAGAACGGATCATTCCCTCTTGAGCAGAGGAAGGAATGTGAACCCGGTTGGCGATAGCGTTCCACCAAGTAGCAGCAACCACTTCCTCGGGCAGGTCTTTGTGGCAATGTCCAAGGAAGGACTCGAAATCTTCAGACATGACCACATTGTTGTCATAAATCCCTATCCTCCATGCAAGCTCAGCTATGCTGCACTGGCGGAACTCCCCTCCAAGACAAAAAGTTATGATACTTGTATCATAATAATCACTACCACCTCAGAAGGAGATGGTAGAGAAAAATTCCCAGCACAATTCCTGAGAGACCGGTTCTTGAATTCTAAACAGCCAGTTCCACCCATCACAATGGATTGTCACCCCATTATGTTCAAAGGTCTTGACCAAGTATGAGGTTAGTTCCTCCTCCAGTCCCGCCTGGCCAATCCATTGCGAATCTATCCCATTAGGCACATAGATCTCCTTTCTCTTAAGTGTCTCCAGCATGTTCTTAGCACGGGCTAATGAGGACTTTGAAGTAATTTTTGGGAAGTTTAACCATGGGATGTCCCCATGACCACTTCCTCTGGAACTTTGACCTCACCTTGACATTTCTCTACAAAACATCACAAAATAGAACACATCAAAATACCACAGAACATCAAAATTCGAAAAATATATGTTAACTGCATCATGGACTCGCCGAGTACAAGAACAGACTCGGCGAGTCGCATGAACTATGCAAGTCGCCATTCTGTATCGGACAAAATTATCCATCCAAAGCCATAAATTTGTCCAGGGGTTTATCTAGGCATTTCTATTAAGCATTAATCCACATAAAATTTCGTCCTTAGCAACCTAATTTGACCAAAATCGAAACCTTAGAAATCCAAGTCAAGTTCAAAAATGGCATTTCCACAATTTAGGGTCATGAGTCTTCCAACAATGGAAACTTTAACTAGATTATAAGTGAAAAATGTTACCTTTTGGGTGAGATTGGAAGAAATCACACGAAATTGGAGATGAGAGCTTGAGAGAGAACTTGCTCGTCGAGCGGCTGGTGGCTGCACTTGTGAATGTGTTTTACCAATTAGGGTGAAAACCCTAATTTACAGAATGTAAAAATGATTTTTATTTTTTTTCGGGTTAATACGTGTACTCGCCGAGTAGGGGTACCTACTCGTCGAGTAGATACGCGAATCTGCAAAATATCGCGATTTTCCAAATGGACTCGACGAGTTTTTCATTCTGTTTGAAATTTTTTTTTTGTTTGTTTGAGTTCTTTAAATTTTATGCTACCATATGATGAGTACAAAAAGACAAAGGAGGAAAAGTATAAGCAAAAAGGAAGAGGTTTTTATCAAAAGGAGGAACCGGTGCTAGAAAAGAAATCAGATTTGGAAGATATGTTTACAAGATTCGTAGCCGCGTCCGAGAAAAGGCATAACGATACCGATGCTGCAATAAAATATCAACAAAACATGTTGAGAGAATACCAAATTATGATGAAATATCAACAAGCTCTGTTTAGGAATCAGCAAGCATCCATTCTCAACATAGAAAAGCAGCTAGGCCAACTTGCACAACAAGTGAACGAGAGAAGACCGGGTGGACTTCCTAGTAATACCGAAAGCAACCCAAAAGGCACACATATAAACAACGTTACAACTAGGAGTGGGAAGATTATAAATCCTCTGGCCCCTATTCAGAAAGAAGATCCTAAACTGGTGCAAGAGGAAGAAGCAGAAACTGAAAAATCCCAACTTCCCGATCTGACTCGCCGAGTCGTCGATATGTACTCGACGAGTCCCCCACCTGAACAGAAAAACAAAACTCCTATAAAGCCATATCAGCCTCCACTGCCATTCCCAGCTCGAGCCAGACAAGAAAAGCATGATGTTGATTACGAAAAGTTCCTGGAACACATAAAGGCCCTTCAAATTAATATGCCATTCATCGAAGCAGTTGCACAAATGCCAAAATATGCCAAATTCCTAAAGGAGTTGTTAACTAATAGAAAGAAGATGGAAGGTGAAGAAAGTGGTCTTAAATGAAAATTGTTCAGCTTCCATGTTGAACAAATTACCTAAGAAAAAGGGTGATCCAGAAAGCTTAACCTTACCTTGTCAATTCGAAAACCTACCTACTATTTACGCATTGGATGATTCGGGGGCAAGTGTAAATCTCATGTCGTACTTATTCTTCAAGAAATTGGATCTTCCGGAGCCAAGGCAAATTCTATTGGTAAAAGTTGATAAGTTTGTATTCCCTGCGGATTTCATTGTACTAGACATGGAAGCAGATCCTCAAGTTCCGATCATACTTGGAAGACCTTTCCTCAACACCGCGAGTGCTATAGTTGACATGCGAGATTCTAAACTTACTCTCCGGGGAGGAGACGAATCAGTTACATTTGGAGTAGATCAAGCTATGAAGCATGCAAGGAATAGTGATGACACGTCATTCTCGGTTGATATGTTGGAAGAGTTAATGGAGGAATGGAAAGAAGACGAGCCAAACAATTCCACCGACACCTTTGAAGAAGAATTTGATGCTGAAAGAGACCTGATGGAGATAGAGAGACTGCTCGAGGAAGCTGAATATAATGATCTAATCAGGAATGCAGAAAGCCCGACTAGCCGAGTAGCATCCACGAACTTGACGAGTCCATTCGAAAAAACCCAATCAGTCGCGAATTTAGTCCAAGACTCGACGAGTCCCCTAAGAAAGAAGAAAAAAATAAGAAAATAGTCAAAATCCTGAAGGACTCGACGAGTTGCATCGACTACTCGATGAGTTCCCACGAATGTTCGCAAAGCAAAATACAAAGTCCTTGCCGTATGCGCATTCCTAAAGGGGACTCGGCGAGTCGGTTATCTACTCGGCGAGCAGCCCCTGTTTTCTGAAGACTATAAATAGAAGTCAAATTGTCGAATTAAAACCTCTCTCTGGAACCCTTAGGGATTACTCTGCGATTAAGGTGCTGCTGGAGCTTTGGAATTCGTGAAGACAACCCTATACTTCAATTTTAAGGAGATTAAAGGCAAATTTAGTATACTCTTTACTTTATCTTTTATTTGAACCATGTTTGAGTTATTAGACATTGTTTGTGAGCTACTATCTGCTGTGATTATGAGCTAAACTTTTCATCTTCTGTTTAGGGTAGATAAATTTACAACTATGGATTGATTTATGGTTGGATTAATTGTTATTTGGTGAATTATGTTTTATTAAGCTTGTTAAGGAACCTTATGCATTAACCACAACTATTTTCTGTTAATTAGCAAGTAATTAAGCTGCATGAACATCTCTTAATTGCTTACCTCATATGATTTTTGTGAAAACATTGTTATGTGCCTAGGAATAGCGAATGTGAAACTAGGATTAACTAGAAAATGGGTAAATTAATGTGTGAGCTTGTGTGATAAACCATCAACAAGAAGTTAACTGAATTAGTAATTTGATTAGCTAATTACAAGTCTTATTTAACCCGAACAAATTAACTAGGAAATTCATTAGTTTAATCACTTGATCACTGCTTAAATTAATCTGTTTTCTAAGGATTGGTAATAGCGAATGTGATCCTAATCACTTAAATCGGTAGCCAATAATAATTAATCCATTGCATATGCCATAAAATCAACCATAGGGGAAAATGAATCTACCCTAAACATAAGATGAAAAGTTTAGCTCATAATCACAGCAGATAGTAGCTCACAAATAATGTCTAATAACTCAAACATGGTTCAAATAAATGATAAAGTAAAGAGTATACTAAATTTGCCTTTAATCTCCTCAAAATTGAAGTATAGGGTTGTCTTCACGAATTCCAAATCTCCAGTAGCACCTTAATCGCAGAGTAATCCCCGACAACGGCGCCAAAAACTTGATGTGTATATAAATGCACTAGTTTTAGTCCTACTTTTAAGATATAATTTAGACACACAAAGACAGTGGACCTGTCATTTGGTGGCATAGTTGAATAAGCATGGTATCGAACACAAGGAACGGTAATGAAACTAATAACTAGAATTAACTAAAACAAGTAATAAAAGTAAGGGTTTTCTCTAGTTTTGCAATACTAGAAACTTACACAACTAACTAATATGCTAATTAAATAACTAACAACTAAAGCAGGTAAAGACCAACTAAATTCAATGATAAGAAGACTTCTGTTTAGGTTCGATTCATTTACCCATACGGTTGATTTTATGGCAAGTGCAATGGATTAATTGTTATTGGCTACCGATTTAAGTGATTAGGTTCACATTCGCTATTAGCAATCCTTAGAAAACAGGTTAATGTAAGTAGTGATCAAGTGATTAAACTAATGAATCTCCTAGTTAATTTGTTCAGGTTAAATAAGACTTATAATTAGCTAATCAAATTACTAATTCAATTAACTTCTTGTTGATGGTTTATCACACAAGCTCACACATTAATTACCCATTTTCTAGTTAATTCTAGTTTCACATTCGTTATTCCTAGGCACATAACAATGTTTTCACACAAATCATATGAGGTAAGAAATTAAGAGATGTTTATGCAGCTTAATTACTTGCTAATTAACAGAAAATAGTTGTGGTTAATGCATAAGGTTCCTTAACAATCTTAATAAAACATAAATCACCAAATAACAATTAATCCAACCATAAATCAATCCATAGTTGTAAATTTATCTACCCTAAACAGAAGATGAAAAGTTTAGCTCATAATCACAGCAGATAGTAGCTCACAAACAATGTCTAATAACTCAAACATGGTTCAAATAAAAGATAAAGTAAAGAGTATACTAAATTTGCCTTTAATCTCCTTAAAATTGAAGTATAGGGTTGTCTTCACGAATTCCAAAGCTCCAGCAGCACCTTAATCGCAGAGTAATCCCCAAGGGTTCTAGAGAGAGGTTTTAATTCGACAATGTGGCTTCTAATTATAGTCTTCAGAAAACAGGGGCTACTCGCCAAGTAGATAACCGACTCGCCGAGTCCCCTTTAGGAATCCATACGGCAAGGACTTTGTATTTTGCTTCGCGAACATTCGTGGTAACTCGTCGAGTAGTCGATGTAACTCGTCGAGTCCTTCAGGATTTTGACTCTTTTCGTCTTTTTTTATTCTTTCTTCAATTCTCGAGTTTCCGATCGCATTTCATGCTTCCTTTTGCTTCCAAGCTCATCTTTTAGACTAAAAATACAATTTAAACATAATTAAGTACCTTTTGTCCATAAATTGCAATAAATTAGCTAGAAAATAATAAAATTCTAATAGAAATATATAGCTAACTATGCACATATCACCGTTGCATCTCAATAGGTGGTGCAAACTCCAAATCAAATCGTTGAACAAACTCGGCCCATGTCCTCTTAGCCATACCGGCGGCTCCGACCTGACTAGTCAACTCTCCCCACCAGTCTCGGGCTCTGTCTCTCAGCATACATGAAGCAAAACCCACATTTTCTACATCAGGGAAAGAACTCGTGCGTTGGGTGTTCTCTATGTCCGCTACCTAGCATCGACTAGAAAAGGGGTCCCTGGCCCCGAAAAACTTCGGCGCCCCGCATGCCTTAAACTCCCGGAACGAGGGAGTTCGGGCCCGATCTGGCCCGCAACAATCTCGACTCTGAATGACCTTATCCTCTCCTCTATAATGTCTATCATACCCTCCTTGACCATCCCAAAGATCACTGGGGTAGCGTTAAGGATGCCCCTCGTCACCTCGACTGCAATGAGCTCGTGCAACCTCTCATTAACAGGCTCAGTACTGCTGCCCGATTTGGATCCATATCCCGATCCTGATCCCCCTTCTCCCAATCGTGTCACCACCATGCTGAACTGAAATGTTATAAATCATAATGATCAGGATATCCATATAGGGGATCTTCCCACACTGGTCCTCCTCAGAGCTTTCAGATCTAACATTGGTTCGGGTACAGGTCATGTGCTTTCAGTAGTATGGGCCCAATACTACCATCCACACCTACCTGTACTTTACCCAAGGCTCTACCTAATAACTCTAATTCGTCCCAAAATAAATCATATCCCACAGACTACCGCATATCTCAAATCCTAGGCTATCCTAAGATTTGCTCTACCCACATCAATCAGACCGATCATAACAGGTTGCCTTTATGCATGCAAATTATACACAGAAAAGGATCAAATATACTTTCGAATAAGAGATTCTACTGTGACATCCCCAAAATCACGGCCAGAAAAGACCGGTTTCATTTATGCTTTTAAATAAAATCAGAGTAATCCTTTGATTAAAAGAGTTGCAGAATTTGTTCCCAAAACAAAATATGATAAGAATTTATCAAAGCATTTCATAAAGAAATGTATTTTTCATTATATAACAAAATCTCGGGATGTCATGTTCCGATACAGACCAAAAGCATAAACAATACAAAATAGACCTTGCAACAATTACATATAACAACAGGTCTATAATCCAAAAATATCTTGACAATGTCATCCAACTTATGCCCTTGCGCCACTACCTGTAATACAAAGAAACTGAGTGGGTCAGGCTTGGGAGCATGGTGAGCATATAGGGTTTTCAACCCACAATAAATAATTATATTTAATTTCACCAACCAACAATAACCCGATTACCCATTCCCGTTATCCTCACTTTATGTCCCTAAAACAACAACTATTACAAGGGACCTAATCTAGGATTTTCATCGGGACGGACATTACTGCAAAGGGGCTTCCTTAGCAATAGATGTCCTAAAGGCAACCATGAGGGGGATGGAGTACACCGGTGAACACATCGTTCACAACACCTACAGGTTATGAGCCTGCTAATGTTCCACTGGACAGTCTAGAATGAGTCAGTGGTTGTCATCCATACTCCGCTAGATGACTAGATCAACAACGACATCGAGGTCTCTTATCTTTTTATTTCTTCACACACCAACTGTCTACCCATTTTCTACCCAACATATTAGTAGACAAAATATATACATTTATATACAGCTTAAAACCTATACAAAGCGTCTATTCAACAACTAGTTCAAATAAACAAATAATATGTAAACACATAGCACGTATTTTATAAAGAATACTTCATATCTATGTGTTAGAAGAAAGCGAATATACACTCACATGATAAGAAAATGATCGGATAGCACCTCGGCTCTTAAAATAAACTTTTCCGATAGAACCAGGATGTTTTTCTTGAAAACCGGGCTTCTCGCGGGCAGAGTTTCGGCTCGGAAACTTCACTTCTCGGGATCTTCGGGCTTCGGAACTTGCTTCGGGAGTCGGGAATAATATCGGGGCTTCGGGGGTATGACTAGCACGTAAAACGAGGAAAAATGGAGTGAAAAGAAAGAAATTTGGCAACCATGGACGGCTGGCCTCGCATCTTATTTATAGGGGAGGCTGGCCTTGCGAACGCAGCGCGTTCACCGAACGCTGGGCGTTCCTTCGGAGTACGCAACGCACAGGAGCGGGGGCGAGGGTCTTATCCGATGCCAGCTGAGTCAGCGACGACGTGGCCAATCCGAGGCCAAGCTTCCGAACGCGGGGCGTTCCTCATCCGAACGCGGGGCGTTCCCTCTTCAGGGTGCGTGCCTCGAACTTCTGAAAATCATAACTCTCGCATACGATCTCCGTTTTCAACGTTCTTTATATCCACGCGTAGGTGAGATTATTTTGTACAACTCTCATTTAGACTCCGTCGGCTAATTTTGACTTTATTTTTATTATATTATTTTTAGTAGGCCGGGACAGGAAAACTCCGTTATAAATCCATAACTTCTTCATCCGACGTCCGTTTTCGTCTGTCTTTTTACCGTTGGACTACTATCGACGAGATCTTCGATTCTCGTTTAGATTTTTTTGGCTAGAAATCACTCGATCTCAAAATCGAACTTCGGGCTGCATACTGCTAAGCTGAAACTTAGAAAAGTCATAACTTCCTCATACGAAGTCAGATTTAGACGTTCTTTTTATGCACGCTCTCGGTTTAACGTAATCTATAACTTTCGTTTAGATCACTAAGGATAGATATTGCTCTATCTTAAATTCATATTTTACGTCCTTCAGCGCCGTGCCGGTTCCGTCGCGAAACTTCGACTGGTCATAACTTCTTCGTTATAACTCGGATTTCAGCATTCTTTATATATTCGAAAACCTTGCCACGACCACTACAACTTCCTTCATAGATATCGAGGTTATCTAATATTTTATTTTTACGCTTATTTTTATTCTTAATTCAATTAAGCCACATAATTAAGCATAAAACACATAATACTCAAATAACACATTCTTATTATTTCAAAATGAGTTACAAAGGTTAACCTAGACTATTACAACAACATTAATGCCTAGCCCAGAAACACGGGCGTTACAACTCTCCCCACCTTAGAATGATTCCGTCCCCAGAATCACACATCAACAAACACATGCGGATAGCGACTCATCATGTCACTCTCCGTCTCCCAGGTGAGATTTGGCCCATTCTCATGTTTCTAACGGACAAGCACTAATTCGACCATCTTACGTCGTAACTTCTTAGTCGTTCGGTCAACGATTGCCTCCGGTTCTTCAATTAACCTTTTGTTCTCATCAATTCTCAACTCCGAAAGTGGAATCATGTCGGGAACTTCTCCCGTGAACTTCCTCAAATAACACACATGAAAAGTGTTATGAATTCCACTCAGTTCTTCTGGTAGTTCGAGCTTGTATGCTTGATTCCCAATCCTCTGAAGAAATTTGAATGGTCCAATAAACCTTGGACTTAATTTTTCCCCTTTTTCCAAATCTTATAAGTCCCTTCCACGACGAGACTTTAAGCAAAACCGAATCTCCAACTTCAAAAGTCATTGGTCTCCACTTGTTGTCAGCATAGCTCTTTTGACGGTCTTGAGCTGCTAACATTCTCTCCTTAATTATTTTCAACTTTTCAGCAGTTTGATGGACTATCTCCGGTCCCATGAACTGCTTTTCCCCAGCCTCAAGCCAACAAGACGGCGTACGACGCTTTTGTCCGTACAAAGCTTGATAATGTGCCATCTTTATGCTCGAGTGGAAACTATTATTGTAGGAAAATTCTACCAAAGGTAAATGTTCATCCCAGTTACCTTGGAATTCCAAGGTACATGCTCTCAGTATATCTTCAAGTGTTTGTATCGTTCTTTCGCTCTGACCATCAGTCTGTGGATGGTAAGCTATACTCAAACACAACTTGGTACCCAATTCCTCTTGTAGACTTTTCCAAAACCTTGAGGTGAAACGGCTGTCACGATCTGATACAATCGTGTCGTGACCATTCTTTGTTCTGGGCAGTTTAGTGACAAAATCCATAGTGATGTCTTCCCACTTACCCATAGGCACAGGTAAAGGTTCCAAACTCCCATATGGTTTTTGATGTTGTGCCTTGACCCTCGCACAGGTCACACACTCCGCCACATACTTCGCAATGTCGAGCTTCATCGTCGGCCACCAGTAATAGGGTTTCAGGTCCCTATACATTTTAGTGCTGCCATGATGAATTGAGTACATGGTTTTGTGAGCTTCTTCCATCAGGAGATCTCTTATTCTTCCTGACTTAGGTACCCAAATACGATCTTGGAATACCTTCAGTCCATGACCGTTTGTACCGAACACTAATGTTTTGCCCAAACGTTCCTCCTTTCGGTCATTCTTTTCAGAAGCTTCTTCTTGAGTCTTCTTTATACTCTCCACAATTGTTGAGACAACTTCTATTCTCAACGCTCTTGGCCTTTTTCTTTCAAGATTGACTTTCCGACTGAGAGCATCAGCAACAACATTGGCTTTACCAGGGTGGTAAAGTATCTCGCAGTCGTAGTCTTTAAGTAATTCTAGCCAGCGTCTTTGCCTCATATTCAATTCTTTCTGATTAAAGAGATATTGGAGACTCTTATGATCAGTGAAAAGTTTGCACTTCGAGCCATAGAGGTAATGCCTCCATATTTTCAGAGCAAATACTACCGCTGCCAACTACAAATCATGAGTGGGGTAGTTCTTTTCATGCTCTTTCAGCTGTCGAGACGCATATGCTATCACCTTTTCTCTTTGAGTCAACACACAACCCAATCCAACACTGGACGCATCGCTATAGACAGCGAAGTCTTTAACTCCATCGGGTAGAGAAAGAATCAGTGCTTCACATAGCTTCTTCTTTAGCAACTCGAATGCTTCTTGGTGTTTATCACTCCAAGCATAAGTAGCTCCTTTGTGAGTCAAAGCTGTTAATGGAGTAGCGATCGAAGAAAAGCCTTGGATAAACCTTCGGTTAATCCGGCTAATCCCAAAAAGCTTCGGACCTCCGTGGGACTTTTTGGTTGTTCCCACTTCATCACAGCTTCGATCTTTGCTGGATCAACCATTATTCCTTCTTGGTTGACCACGTGACCCAAGAATTGGACTTCTCGGATCCAAAAATCACATTTGGAGAACTTAGCATAGAGCTTCTCCTTCTTCAAGACTTCCAACACTTCTCGCAAGTGTCTGCCATGCTCCTCTTGGCTTTTCGAATAAATCAGAATGTCATCTATGAACACTATCACAGATTTATCAAGGAACGGATTACAAACTCTGTTTATTAAATCCATGAATGTTGCTGGAGCATTGGTTAGTCCAAACGACATAACCAAAAACTCGTAGTGTCCATATCGCGTTCTGAATGCAGTCTTCTCGATATCCTGCTCTCTCACCTTCAGCTGATGATATCCTGACCTTAGGTCGATCTTTGAACAATAACTTGAACCTTGTAGTTGATCGAACATGTCATCAATCCTTGGCAACGGATATTTATTCTTTATCGTTGCCTTGTTCAGCTCTTTGTAATCGATGCACATTCTCATACTCCCGTCCTTTTTCTTTACAAATAACACTGGGGCTCCCCAGGGTGATGAACTAGGTCTAATGAAGCCTTTGTCCAATAACTCCTGAAGTTGTGTCATAAGCTCTTTCATCTCGGTTGGTGCTAATCGGTAAGGTGCTTTTGCTATTAGTGTGGTTCCTGGTAACAAGTCTATTCTGAACTCCACTTGTCTATCAGGCGGTAATCCGGGAAGATCTTCGAGAAATACTTTCGGATACTCACACACGACAGGAATGCTCTTCATCTCCTTTTTCTCCTTCTTTGCGTCAATCACGAATGCCAAATATGATGTACATCCTTTGGCCAAACACTTTCTGGATTTCATTAGAGAAATGATACCAGAATTTACCCTGTGTTTGTCCCCGTACACCATAAATGACTCCTTTCCTGGCGGGTTTACTGTTACTATCTTCTTTCGGCACAATATTTCGGCATCATTGGCGCTAAGCCAATCCATTCCCAGCACGATGTCGAAACCATTTAGCTCAATAGGCAACAATTCCTCGTGGAACTTATTCCCATTCAGGTCGATTAAGATGTTTTTCATACGATGGCTAACAGGTACAAACTTGCCACTAGCAACTTCGACTAATAAAGCATTATCTAGTCTATCGACAGGCAAAGCTAGTTTTCTACCAAATTCATGCGAAATAAAGGAGTAGTTGGCTCCAGAATCAAATAAAATTTGGGCAGGCAATTTGTTTACGAGAAAGGTACCTGAAGCGACATCGGCTTCTTCTTTAGCAGCTTCCAGTGTCATCTGGAAGGCTCTCGCCTTCGACTTTGGTGGAATGTTGGGTTTTTCTGCCTCCTTCTTTTTCGGACAATCCCTCGAGATGTGCCCCTCCTCACCACAACCATAGCAAACTTTCTTGGTAAGGGTGCATTCGTTGGCATAGTGCCCTGACTTTCCACATTTGAAGCATGTGACTTCCCCATCACATTTCCCATGATGCTTCTTCTTGCATTTGTTGCACCACTTCGCTTCGCCTCTTCCTCCTCTCGAACTAGACTTCGAGAATTTCTTTTTCTTGTTGGACCCTGAAGGCCCATCAGACTTCCTCTTCTCACCAACCTCTGATCTCTCCAGACCCTTCTCCCTAATCTGAGTCTCAACATTCTTAGCAACCCAGATGGCGGCTTTCAATGTGGTTGCTTGCTTAACCATTGGAACATAGTCTGTTGGTAGTCCGCGGGCAAACTTATTGACCTTTGAGAGTTCTGTTGGAACTAGGTATGGGATAAGCTTCATCTTTTCTGTGAAACTTGCAGCGTATTCGGTAACGCTCATTTTTCCCTTTTTCATATTCTGAAACTCATTATTGATTTCCAGAAGGTCCTGCTCGGAGCAGTATTGCAGTTTCAGTTGTTCCACAAAGTCTTCCCAAGACATTTTGCTCGCTTCTCCCTTGGGCATAGAGTCAGCTAACAGCTTCCACCAACTCAACACGCCAGATTTCAACAAAGGGATCGCAAGAGCGGTCTTCTGCCTGTTGCTGCATTCGCAACTTTCAAACATTGTCTCCATTTCGGAGATCCAATCCATAACTTGCACCGACGTCGGGCTTCCGGATAGACACGGTGGCTTAGATGCCATAAAATCCTTGTATTTACATCCTCTTCCATCATTTCCTCCATCACGATGATTTTGTCTAACAATTGGTGGGTTGGCTAACCAATGGTACCACTGAAGTTTCCACCTTCCGAAGGCCCTCCATTCACTTCGGGCTCTTCAACTTGGATTGAAAGTTCTTCACGATTTCGTTGAAGCAGATGTCTAGTTTCTTCCATCTGACGATCCAACATCGTCTGAATCATCAATTGTACACCAGCCATTGTTATTGGCTCGGGTGTTGCTGCTACAACGGGTATTTGCTCGATTACAGGTGGTTGGTTTCTGTTTTCGTTTGCGTTTCCAGTGCCACTTCTTGTTTTTGCCATCGTTGATCTATACACCGAACAAGGTGAATTTATATCCTCCTTCACGATAGATAAATATCCAAATCACTCTGAAACGTTTACATGCTAGCTCTAATATCGTCGACGCACGCTTAGAATCCTAAACACATAAGGTTTCCAGATCCGTTCGGCAACAGACCATAGATCCGAACAAAAAATATCATATATAGCAAACATATAGCATTTAGCACATAAAAGCATTTTAGGCATCTTTCCTAAAATAAACTAGTGCTCATGTCTTAAATATAACAGACACTCATCTCTCAACCTTCACTTAGCATTCTAAGTTTAAGTCTAGAAATCCTAAAAATTCCTAGTTCGCTTAAACTAATGCTCTGATACCAACTGTGAAATCCCCAAAATCACGGCCATAAAAGACCGGTTTCATTTATGCTTTTAAATAAAATCAGAGTAATCCTTTGATTAAAAGAGTTGCGGAATTTGTTCCCAAAACAAAATATGATAAGAATTTATCAAAGAATTTCATAAAGAAATGTATTTTTCATTATATAACAAAATCTCGGGATGTCATGTTCCGATACAGACCAAAAGCATAAACAATACAAAATAGACCTTGCAACAATTACATATAACAACAGGTCTATAATCCAAAAATATCTTGACAATGTCATCCAACTTATGCCCTTGCGCCACTACCTGTAATACAAAGAAACTGAGTGGGTCAGGCTTGGGAGCCTGGTGAGCATATAGGGTTTTCAACCCACAATAAATAATTATATTTAATTTCACCAACCAACAATAACCCGATTACCCATTCCCGTTATCCTCACTTTATGTCCCTAAAACAACAACTATTACAAGGGACCTAATCTAGGATTTTCATCGAGACGGACATTACTGCAAAGGGGCTTCCTTAGCAATAGATGTCCTAAATGCAACCATGAGGGGGATGGAGTACACCGGTGAACACATCGTTCACAACACCTACAGGTTATGAGCATGCTAGTGTTCCACTGGAGTACGCAGCGCGTTCACCGAACGTTGGGCGTTCTTTCGGAGTACGCAGCGCGCAGGAGCGGGGACGAGGGTCTTATCCGATGCCAGCTGAGTCAGTGACGACATGGCCAATCTGAGGCCAAGCTTCCGAACGCGGGGCGTTCCCTCTTCGGGGTGTGTGCCTTGAACTTCTGAAAATCATAACTCTCGCATACGATCTCCGTTTTCGACGTTCTTTATATCCACGCGTAGGTGAGATTATGCTCTACAACTCTCATTTAGACTCCGTTGGCTAAATTTGACTTTATTTTTATTATATTATTTTTAGTAGGCCGGGACAGGAAAACTCCGTTATAAATCCATAACTTCTTCATCCGACGTCCGTTTTCGTCTGTCTTTTTACCGTTGGACTACTATCGACGAGATCTTCGATTCTCGTTTAGATTGTTTTGGCTAGAAATCACTCGATCTCAAAATCGAACTTCGGGCTGCATACTGCTAAGCTGAAACTTAGAAAATTCATAACTTCCTCATACGAAGTCAGATTTAGACGTTCTTTTTATGAACGCTCTCGGTTTAACGTAATCTACAACTTCCGTTTAGATCACAAAGGCTAGATATCGCTCTATCTTAAATTCATATTTTACGTCCTTCAGCGTCGTGTCGGTTCCGTCGCGAAACTTCGACAGGTCATAACTTCTTCATTATAACTCATATTTCAGCATTCTTTATATATTCGAAAACCTTGCCACGACCACTACAACTTCCTTCATACATATCGAGGTTATCTAATATTTTATTTTTACGCTTATTTTTATTCTTAATTCAATTAAGCCACATAATTAAGCATAAAACACATAATACTCAAATAACACATTCTTATTATTTCAAAATGAGTTACAAAGGTTAACCTAGACTATTACAACAACATTAATGCCTAGTCCAGAAACACGGGCGTTACATCTACCCTGGGACCATAACTAGATAAGGAACAGGAAATAAGGCCAAATCACTCATTCTAAGGCTATAAGATCCTAACCGTATACAAATTTAAAAGCATACACATAGCAAAATCCATACTATTATCATATCCCGAATATCAGTATAACATGGCTAACATATTGGGGAACTACTTACTTGGCTCGGACGATCATGCGCGTTGCACTCTCCTCTTTTCCATTCTTTAAAAGTTTTAACTTTTATTTTATTTTTTAAAACAATTTTACCATTTCCTTAGTTTGAGTCCCTGCACACCCGAGAGTGTGCCTGAATCCCTCAAACCAAGGCTCTGATACCAACTTGTAACGACCCAAATTTTTAAAAGGAAATTTTCATTTTTGATTAACCAAAAGACTTTCCACAAACCCTAAAATCCCAAATACAATTGTTTTCAAATTTCATATCAAATACAATTTTATTTCAAATCATCAGAGTGTCCCATAAAAACGTCTGAGAGAGAGTGCACGCCACGCCATCAAGCCTTGCCCTTGCCCTTGGGCTCAGATGTACCTGCAACAAATCCACAAACTGTAAGCTAATGCTTGGTGAGTTCCCCAGAGCATACCCCACACACAATCCACATAACACATATCATATTAGCTATAAAAGCTACATATATCACATAAGCCATGCATACAACATATAAGGATGCCATGGGCTCCCCCACATGGTCTTATACCAAAGTGTCATGGACTCCCCCATGGTCTTTAACTGACAAGCCATGGGCTCCCCCACATGGTCTTTCATCCGACTGTCATGGGCTCCCCCCATGGTCTTTAACTAACAAGTCATGGGCTCTCCCACATGGTCTTCTCCAAGTGTCATGGGCTCCCCCCATGGTCTTCCCTGCAAGTATCACATAATCACTAGCACACCACTTAGCATATAGTTAACTATCATACCACATATCTCTACTATAGCTAGTGTACCGCATACTACAAACTGGGCCGGCCTTGGTGCCTTAGACCCATTCGTATGGTGAGGAGACTCACCTCTCGAATGTTGATGTAACGACCCAAAAATCAAGGGTAAAAATTTTATTTTTAATATAGCTAACACATTGATACCATTTATTTCAAACACCTCAATTCATCACTAAGTAAAACATTTATCAGAGTTCATCCCAAAATCATTCATTGCGGAATTCATAGGTGTGTGCACTGCGATCAATCTGTGCCCTTCATTTCCAAATTGAAGATACCTGAAACCAAAACTGTAAACCGTAAGCACGAAGCTTAGTGAGTCCCCAAGAGCATACCCCACACACAATCCACATGACACATATCGTATTAGCTGTAAAAAGTTATCTCTACCGTTATCACATATCAATCAGCTATAAAAGCTACTCTACCACATATCACACATCAATCAGCTATAAAAGCTACTCTACCACATATCACATATCAAATAGCTATAAAATCTCTCTCTACCATTAGCACATATCAATTAGCTATAAAAGCTACTTCTGCCACATATCGCATATCAAATAACTATAAAAGCTATCTCTTCCATTGGCGCATATCAATTAGCTATACAAGCTATCTCTACTGTTAGCCACAAAGGCTATCTCTACCATTAGCCACAGGGCTATCTCTACCATCAGCCATAAAGGCTATCTCTACCATTAGCCACAAGGCTATCTCTACCATCAGCCATAAAGGTTGTCTCTACCTTTAGCCAGAAGGCTATCTCTACCGCATATCATGCATACATACATATCACACACCTCTACATAGCAATTATACCAACTATCATAAAATGGGTCGGCCTTGGTGCCTTAGACCCATTGGTATGGTGGGAAGACTCACCTCTCGACTGCTGAACTGATAAGCTGAAATCAGACATATCCCACATGCTACTCCTTCTCAACTGTCCATAATCATCAGGTGATTAGCTTAACACAATCCCATAAATACTCTCAGGTCAACTCTGGTCAAAGTCTATGTCTGTCGTCAAGGTCAACAGTCCATATTGACCTTGACTCGTCGAGTGCAATTAGCCACTCGTCGGGTTCCTTGCTTAACTCGCTGACTCGTCGAGTCACCAAGGGACTCGTCGAGTTCCTTGGTGTTTACAGCCGTAAACCACCAACCGTACACCTTTGACTGTAAACCCTTGGCCATACACCCTTGGCCGTAAACAAGAAAACCCTCTCGACTCGCCGAGTCACTTGCACAACTCGTCGAGTCCCCCAAAGTTCATCATGATTACGGTCCTTTCCAGTGGGAACCAAAGCTCCAAATCACAAATCCAACCACTTATAGTGTAGTTACCATGTAAAGTTGCAAAATTTACGTGTTATGCAAAGCATCCGAGGCTAAAAACACTTAATAAAAGCTTGACAAGGGACTTAGAGCATGAAGGGGGCCAAGACTTGATAAAGTTAGCAACTTTAAGTCCCCAGAGGCCCTGAGATGTCCAGATCTAAGGCCATATGCTCATATCAAGCTCAAATCCAAGAATGATCCCAACCCATGCTAATAATGGCCATAAACTTCCATAGAAGGAAATCTAAGCAATGAAAAGCCAAGGTTTCGACTTTATACCTCAAAGTAGCTGCAACACTATAGGAAATCCAGGATCTACTGCCTTTCATTCAATACAACCCCTTCAAGCTTCAAGTTCCTTCCAAAAGAGAACCAAGAATCACTCTCCAAGCTCACACACACACACACACACACACACACTTAAAGAGAGGGAGGGCACGAACTAGGGTTTCTCTAGACAAAGTAGGAAATAAAGGAGGTTGTAATTGAGACATAAGCCCTTTAAATAGGGTATCAATCCCTAAAATTTATGGTTTCCTCTACAGCGCCTACTCGCCGAGTTGGGGCCTTCTGACTCGTCGATTAGGGTCGAAATCCTGCGATCCTTTAAATGACTCTACTCGTCGAGTTGGAGCTCCCAACTCGCCGAGTCTCGGCACCAAGACTCTAAAAACCTGCATCCATTAAGAAATTCCTGGAACATGTGTTACAAGTCTCCCCCACTTGAACTAGACTTCGTCCTCGAAGTCTGCCGTCGTAAAGTCTGGGTAATGCTCTTGCATCTCCTCTTCCGGATCCCAAGTCCATTTAGAGCCCCTTCGGTGCTGCCATTGCACCTTTACCAATCTTATTTCCTCATTCTGACGACCCTTGGTCTTCCTATCAGGAATCGTAACCGACTTCTCGATATAGCTCAGGCTCTCACCCACCTGAATGTCATCCAACGAAACGACTGCAGACTCGACCATGACACCCGTCCGGAGCTAAGACATGTGGAAGGTGTTGTGAGTCTGGCTAAGCTCCTCTGGCAGGTCCAAGCGATATGCCACATTGCCCACCCGGGATGAGATCCTGAACGGCCTGAAAACCGAGGCCCCATCCTGCCTCTCTTCCAAAACCTGATAAACCCTTTCAAGGGAGACACCTTCGGTAATGCGAAATCCAAGAATGAACGAATTACTTTCAACCTGATCACATCTGCTTCATCTGAAATCTGAAGTTTCGAGATGGTCTGTCTCCCTGCAAGACTGCCCACATCGACTCATCATCGAACTGGTTCCACGAGAAAACCAGTCTAAACAGAATACTTCCCACTCGCAATAACAAGCAATTAACTACAGCTAACGAATAACAAGCAATTCACACACAGACCCCAAACCAATGACGTCGCTCCTACTCCTCTTGCTGCCACATGGATGTTTTCCAGAAGAACAATTGGGGACCTCCCTGGCCCCAACCTGTCTACCAACTGTCCGGAATACCGTACACCTACCCGATTGTTGAGCCAAACCACACTCAGCAGTCCCCTGCGACCTCTGAAGGATACCTCGTCTCACCATAACTGCCCTATCTCCTTCCATCCGATCGTGATAGGCTGAAAACCTGTCGCCACTGAATCCGATGCAACAAGGTGAGTACTACTATAATAGTTGTAGTCTTATATCATATCCGGTCTCCTTCGACCTACCGTTTCCTGATTCTGACATGTCATGGCTCTATAACAAGTAGAGCCACCCGAGACACATCCCAGTGACTTAAACCACCATCAAACCAACCCGTTCACCAACCTGGAATTCTGCCCTCGATGCCCTTGTCATATAGATGCCCCACATCCCATCTCGCTGAAACGAGATCCTGCACGAATTCTGATTTGGGTTCCTATCCAAATCCAAATTGTTGCTCCTATCTAGAGATCCTCGAATCGGTATTTGCATAAAGCACCACGACCTCCCGCCATCCTTTACTTGACCGGTTAATAAATACTCTTAGCCGATTCCCTGAGACTTCCAGTCTTGCACCCGGTCCAACCACCAGGTTCCTATGAGATCCCAAAACAGGGCTACCCAGCCGCGGCCCTACATACACATGCACCACTCGACCACAAGATCGTACATCACAAGGTCCAACCCTTAGCTCAGCAGTCTCTACCGGTTCCAACCTGAACTCCCATACAGGTTCGAGCTTGCCCCCGGATAACTGATCGATCAACCATCTCGGGTCCTGATCCCAACTAATTTGTGGCTCTCCCACAACCCTGCGAACTAGACTACCCTAGTCCAAATCACCTGAAAGAATCCATGAATGCTACGTCACCCCTGCAGTCTTACAACACTCTCTACCGCTAGTGAATGCTACGTCTCCCCCATAGTCTTACAACACTCTCTACCGCTAGTGAATGCTACGACTCCCCCGTAGTCTTACAACACTATACCCTAACTAACCATTAGTGAATGCTACGACTCAACCCCCCCCCCCCCCCCCCGTGTAGTCTTACATCACTTTCACCCCATCTGAACATTAGTGAATGCTACGGTTCGCCCGTAGTCTTACAACACCTTCACCCTAGCTTCTGACCCGGATACCTGGGCCGTTCTCCCCCACTTAGATTCAACTAAGTCTGTTCTGCACACCAAAATTGCAGGATTCCCAATCCTCATTACGTTCCAACGCTCACCTTGCTGACGACCGGTGCTTACCAAAGCTAGAACACCATGAATAACTCTTCCCAAACAACACGACTCTCGAAAACCAGCTAACACTTCTTGAATCCCAACAATTCCAGTGACTCTAGCTGCCCAAACTGATATCACACTCAGATCTCGAAAGTCCAAATGTCAGATGCTCCAATCAAAACTTCAGCATCAACTCTCTCTTCCTTTGACAACCCCGAAAGCCTTTCCAAACATAATAGCTAAGGTTACTGGAACCTAGACATGATTCCCTCGTACCGACCCTTGAACCAAACCCGACCATTCACAAAATGATAATCAACACTGGACAATTCGCGATATACAAGAAGACGACCCCGTACTATTCCACCCAAAATCATGGCATGCAGATGGCATTTAACTCTTCTTGAAGGTACATATAACTCAACCACAACCAGAGATAACAATCAACGATACGCCTACTCACGCTGGTTAGGAGGCAAAATGGTATATACCTCGCACCCTTGCCTGTCGAAATTCCGATCTCTCCTGTCCGATCCTGCAAGGTGGGGCCCCTCTCTGCTGGGCTCCGGCTCTACCCTCTCATCTATTGGTGATCCTAAAAATAGCTGGAGCGGATACACTCACCGCTCCTCTCTGATCGTCAGGTAGTCGACCTCCTTGTCACCCACCTGCCCACAATGAAAACATGATGGTCTTGCCCCCTATGGGCAGTCCCTGCTGACGTGGCCAAAGCTGCTACACCCGTAGCAATCCAGATCACCAAACAAATTCCGACAACGACTCGGAGCACTAACGGCGTATGCGGGACCCGCTCCGTGAGATCTGTCCGTCTGAAGATTCCTCAAAATTCCTTGGCATTCTGACTAACATCTGACAACCCTTGCTAACCCATAAAATAGCAGAGAACCGAACCGAGATCCAACTTATCACCATTCAAAAGCAATGCAAATTCCCGATATACACCGGGAATGGCCGAAAATAGCATATCCGCAAACATCTGGAGGAATCCTGACCACCTCCTCCTGAGTTACCCCTGACCATCCTGAGAACATGATGTAATACTTTATTCTGATCCTAATGACAATCCAACCCTTGGAGCGAAACTCCATCGTGCAGTTTCTGCAAGCGCTGCACCGAATCCGGCCCCACTGGCCTCTCAAAAGTTGATCAAGGCTTCTGGATCTCTTTCCGAGATCCTCCACTAACTTCACATGGCCTGAACCTCTCTGCTCGAGGTACTCCTAATCAATCTTCCACCCTCGGGCCCTGGAATCCATATCATCCGAGGTCTCGCACCCTGACACACTTACTGGCTCAATTGCCACGACTACACTGCAATAACTGGAGCAATATCTGCTCTAAACCGGGCTACAAGCTATCCCTGAAACTTGGTCTCCAATCCCGAATGTGCACTAGATCGCACAATCCTTGCCGCCTGATCTTAGGCGAACTCAAAATCCTGATAGTCCTTCCGCTATCTGGCTCACTACCGGAGCTAGGAACAAGCCCTGGTCCTTCTCCTTGCGTACTCATCCACATTCTGCACAACATCTATCCCCATGGTTCAATCATAATCAAAATTTCTCTTTCCCAGGCTTCTTAGATTCTCCAAGACTCTCACTGATTCAAGTATGGATCCTGTGCTTTCAGTAGTACGGGCCCATACTACCTTCCACACCTATCTATACTTTCCTCTGCAATCCTCCCGAATCCTCTAAGCCACCTACCCCATTGATGCACCGAATATCCGCTAAACCCAACACAATATCCACCGAAGCACCTACTAGGCTTCCAACCTCACTGAACCGCCCCACTATCTCACTGGAGCAGAACCTAGGCTTTCCTAGGTTCCCAATCTCACCCTGCCATCAGCTGCTGAGGAACTCCACATGATGCCAACCATCTACCTCCTGGATATCGTCATATCCACTTAGTGGCTGACTCCCATCACTCAAGAGTTCCACAAAGCACGAAGCAAGCAGCATTCGTGCAGAGACACTCCGATCCAAGGAACTGCCATAGAACATTCCGCCCACATATCGCAACCCACGCTATCCACATCCATCCATCCTCACTGTCGGCTGCCTTATGCGTGCAAATTATACACAGAACATGATCTAATAGTCTGTCGAATAATAGACTCTACCCTAGGACCACAACCAGACGAGGAACAGGAAATAAGGCCAAATCAATTATTCTAAGGCTATAAGATCCTAACCGTATACAATTTTAAAAGCATACACATACCAGTTACTACTACCAATAATCATTCTCATTCTAGCATGGAATCAAATATTCCCAAGGCTACAAGCATCACATATCAGGCTAATCTATTGCTGACTACTCAGCACTAGCATGCAAGTCTACCAACTCATACAACATATACAGACATCTCCCCTAGCCCGAACTAGCATGAGATTCTCAGATTCGTAAATCAGATCATAACAGATAACAAATGTTGGTATTCTGGGGAAACTTACTTGAGCTCAGCCGATTGCATGCACCACACCCTTTCTTGTCTTAGAAATTCTTTACTTAAAACATTTTTCTTTTGAAGACTTTACAGATCCTCAGTTTGAGTTCAGACTCACCCGAAAGTATGTCCGAATCCCTCAAACCAAGGCTCTGATACCAACTTGTAACGACCCAAAAATCAAGGGTAAAAATTTTATTTTTAATATAGCTAACACATTGATACCATTTATTTCAAACACCTCAATTCATCATTAAGTAAAACATTTATCAGAGTTCATCCCAAAATCATTCATTGCGGAATTCATAGGTGTGTGTGCACTGCGATCAATCTGAGCCCTTCATTTCCAAATCGAAGATACCTAAAACCAAAATTGTAAACCGTAAGCACGAAGCTTAGTGAGTCCCCCAGAGCATACCCCACACACAATCCACATGACACATATCGTATTAGCTGTAAAAAGCTATCTCTACCGTTATCACATATCAATCAGCTATAAAAGCTACTCTACCACATATCACATATCAATCAGCTATAAAAGCTACTCTACCACATATCACATATCAAATAGCTATAAAAGCTCTCTCTACCATTAGCACATCTCAATTAGCTATAAAAGCTGCTTCTGCCACATATCACATATCAAATAACTATAAAAGCTATCTCTACCATTGGTACATATCAATTAGCTATACAATCTATCTCTACTGTTAGACACAAAGGCTATCTCTACCATTAGCCACAAGGCTATCTCTACCATCAGCCATAAAGGCTATCTCTACCATTAGCCACAAGGCTATCTCTACCATCAGCCATAAAGGTTGTCTCTACCATTAGCCAGAAGGCTATCTATACCGCATATCATGCATACATACATATCACACACCTCTACATAGCAATTATACCAACTATCATAAAATGGGTCGGCCTTGGTGCCTTAGACCCATTGGTATGGTGAGAAGACTCACCTCTCGACTGCTGAACTGATAAGCTGAAATTAGACATATCCCACATGCTACTCCTTCTCAATTGTCCATAATCATCAGGTGATTAGCTTAACACAATCCCATAAATACTCTCAGGTCAACTCTGGTCAAAGTCTATGTCTGTCGTCAAGGTCAACAGTCCATATTGACCTTGACTCGTCGAGTGCAATTAGCCACTCGTCGAGTTCCTTGCTTAACTCGCCGACTCGCCGAGTCACCGAGGGACTCGTCGAGTTCCTTGGTGTTTACGGCCGTAAACCACCAACCGTACACCTTTGACCATAAACCCTTGGCCGTACATCCTTAGCCATAAACAAGAAAACCTTCTCGACTCGCCAAGTCACTTGCACGACTCGTCGAGTCCCCCAAAGTTCGTCATGATTACGGTCCTTTCCAGTGGGAACCAAAGCTCCAAATCACAGATCCAACCACTAATAGTGTAGTTACCACGTAAAGTTGCAAACTTTACGTGTTATGCAAAGAATCCAAGGCTAAAAACACTTAATAAAAGCTTGACAAGGAACTTAGAGCATGAAGGGGGCCAAGACTTGATAAAGTTAGCAACTTTAAGTCCCCAGAGGCCGTGAGATATCCAGATCTAAGACCATATGCTCATATCAAGCTCAAATCCAAGAATGATCCCAAACCATGCTAATAATGGCCATAAACTTCCATATAAGGAAATCTAATCAATGAAAAGCCAAGGTTTCGACTTTATACCTCAAAGTAGCTGCAACACTGTAGGAAATCCCGGATCTACTACCTTCCATTCAATACAAACCCTTCAAGCTTCAAGTTCCTTCCAAAAGAGCACCAAGAATCACTCTCCAAGCTCACACACACACACACACTTAAAGAGAGGGAGGGCACGAACTTGGGTTTCTTTGGACAAAGGGGGAAATAAGGGAGGCTGCAATTGAGACATAAGCCCTTTAAATAGGGTATCAATCCCTAAAATTTATGGTTTCCTCTACAGCGCCTACTCGCCGATTCGGGGCCTTCCGACTCATCGAGTAGGGTCGAAATCCCGCGATCCTTTAAATGACTCTGCTCGTCGAGTTGGAGCTCCCAACTAGCCGAGTCCCGACACCAAGACTCTAAAAACTTGCATCCATTAAGAAATTCCTGGAACAGGTGTTACAGTTGAACTGACAAGCTAAGATCAGATGAATCCCACGTACTGCTCCAACTCAACTGCCTATAATCATCATGTGATTAACTTGTCACAATCCCGAAATACCATAAATACCCTCAAAGTCAACCCTGGTCAAAGTCAAGGTCAACAGTCCATGTTGACCTCAACTCGTCGAGAGCATCTAGCAACTCGTCGAGTTAACTGAATAACTCGTCAACTCGCCGAGTTACCTATGTAACTCATCGAGTTCCTCCCGAGTCCATTCCACTGAATCCCAAGTCAACTCACCGAGTCACCTAAGTGACTCGTTGAGTTCATCAAATGTCCAGAAGACCAAAAGTTCATGCAGGCCAACACTCCAATCCTTCACTGCACTCATTTAGAATCTCGAAAATGGGTAAACCCTACCTGACTCGTCGAGTTAACTAAGGGACTCGACAAGTTCCTTCGGTTCCTTTTGTGTTCAACCCTTTTCAGTGGGATCTCAGATCCCAAACTTTAGATCCAACCTCCCCTAGTGCAGTTACCACGTAAATTTTCAAACTTTACGTGCATGCAAGGCCTCACAAGGCTAAAACATCAAAACTAATCTCCCTACAAGGTTTTAGTGCATGGAAAGGGTCTAAGTTGGATAAAGTGGGCAACTTTATGTCATTGGGGACCTAGAGAGGTCCAGATCTGGAACCATATCCTTGTGATAAGTCCAAATCCGAGTATGACCCCATTTTGCACCAAAAGTGGCCATTTACTTCAAAGAAAAGGGATCTAAGCAAATAAATATCAAGGTAATGACTTTATACTTTAAGATGGTTGCCAATACATAGTAGATGTGGATCTACTGCTTCTCTCCTTGCTCCTTCTTCTTCAAGCTCCAAAATCCTTCACAACCACACCGAAATTGCTCACAAAAGTTCTCTCTCTCTCACTCAAGAAGGTGCAAGGTTCAACTAGGGTTTTCTCTGGCTAATGACGTGGTAAGGGAGGCCACAAGAGGCGGATTATGTTCTTTAAATAGGGTGCAAACCTTAAAATTAGGGTTTTCCTTTACAGCACCTACTCGTCGAGTCGGGGCCTTCCGACTCGTCGAGTAGGTTTAAAATCCGCATCCTCAGACGATCTCTACTCGACGAGTTGGAGCTCCCCAACTCGCCGAGTCCCAATACAAAACCCTAAAATTTGTAAAATTAAATAATACCTAGAACAGGTGTTACAAGACAATAATACATTTTTAATTTAACACCATAACAGAAGATAGAGGATGGTATATGACAAGTGTTAACGTGCTAACATAACACACAACACTACAAACCTGTTGAAATATTATTAAAGATGGTTTGACATCCTAAAAAATAACACACCATCATTAACATTTCAAAATAGAAACTAATATATAAAAGAAAAAGCAATGTAGATATTACTTGCTTATTGGGTTTCTATTGAAAATACATTTACCTTTTCTTTACACGGTTTTTATTTCGCGCTAATAAAACATGTGGGAAAGAAGGACGAAGATACATATGAGATCGTAGGAACGCATATGTGGGAGAAGAAAATGGTCACTCTACTATTATATCTTATATAGGGGAAAATGAGTGTAGCAATTAGGGGGATTTCAACCGCAAGATAACCAAAACGTGGGATGACGGTTCTAGGAAGTTGATATCGAAGATGGGCGAAGAAGGAGGAACGTGGGTGTTTTGGAGTTTGGAGAAACCGTAATTTTTTTTGTAGAAAGGGACTTAAGGCGTTCGGATTTAAATATGGAGCAAATATAGGGGTGTCAATTGTTGACACAAAACGAAAAAAATACGCGACACGAAACAAAATTGGGACGAAATTGAAATTTGAATTCATGTTTGTGTCGTGTTCGTGTCAAGTGTAGAAAAAACGATGTCATGCCGTGTTCGTGTTCAAAATTTGGCACGAAATTGACACGATTTAACATTTATTTGTCATGTTTGTCATGTTATGTATTATTAAGTATTATTTTAATAAACTAATTGTTATTTTATGTCATATTTGTCATTTCGTGTCGTGTTTGTTGTTTTTTAATTGGTTTGTTTTCATGTTAGTTAAAAAATCACGAAATTGTGTCGTGTCGTGTTCGTGTTACATAAAACTTTGTCGTGTCATATCGTTTCAAAAAAAAGATAAAACGAATGCCCGATTTGCTACCCCTAAGTAGATCCAAGGGCTGAAAATGAAGAAGCGACTAGCTACTATTCTTCATTAGTAAATATATAATTAAACAATTTGGTTTATCTAATAGTGAATAAAATACACCAACCTACACTTGATAATGGGTTTCGATCATAAATTTACACCGTAATAACTACTAAATACCTGAATATTCAGATTTTTTAAAACTTTCAAATTTAAGAGCATATTCAATGGTAAACCTTTAATATGACTTAATATTTTTTCCAACTCATTATTTTATTAACTTTGACCTCCAAATAAGAGTGTGTTTGGGATTGCTTTTCAAAACAGCTTATTGACTTATTGACTTTTCAAAAAGTCGAGAACTCAAAATAATAAAAAGTGTTCGGGCTATTGCATAAGTGAATTTCAAAATGGTTTTTTGACATGTTTTAAAAATGAGTTTTCGAAAAGTAAACGAATCCTGACTTTTAAGTGTTTCTGGCTTTTTAAATAGAAAATTAACATACTACCCTTGATGAAATATCTCACTCTTTTTTGACATCTTTTTGGCCTTATGTTCATAAAAATCTTAACTCCATTTAGGCCTTATGTTCATAAAAATGCAAACTTTATGGATGATAGTGGTCCATGCAAGCATTAAGATCTTTATTAAGCTCCTTTTTGAGCTTTGAGTCCCATTAAGCCATGCATGTGTGTAAAGTTGCCAACTTTACGTGATAAGTCACCCTTAGGAACCAGATCCGAGAGTTTGGCAAAAGGTCTTAATTGTTTATGTGCTTAATGAAGAGTACAAGTGGTCAGGGGAGTACGTTGGGCGTACGAGCTGAGTACACCCCGCATACTCAGCGGATGGGCTTTTGGGCTAGGCAATTCTTGGTTTTGGGCTATAGTTTGGATTTTTAAGTTTGGGCCTTGTTAGGCCATTAGACTTTTATTTTGAGACATTGACTATTATGTTGGGCTTCCTTGGATTTAGGCCCATGACGGGTTTTGGGCCCAATTTGGAAGATTGTGCCATAAGTGGGCTTTGGGTTGCCATTTAGGATTTGGGCCTTTTGAGTAGTTGAGTTGGGCCTTGGCTTTGGGTCAAGTTATAAAAAGGGTAAAATGGTCTTTTTCCCTAGTTATGGGCTAAGTAGCATAGATTCTTAGTTATGGGTTGAGATCCAATTGATAATTGATGTTATGTTGAAGATGATAGCGCATGGATTTTCCGAACCAGCAGACAAAGATTCATTTGAGTATTCAGCAACTAGAGGTGAGTTCCCTCACTGTGTTTAGCAGGTCGAAGGCACCAATGGTGGCCCATGGTTGTTATGTTAGTATGCTAGATGTCCGCGTGACTCTTATATGTGGTTTGTGCTTGTATGCTTACCGGGCGGGGCCCGATGACTATCATGTATGCTATTTATCTTTGTGATTATTGCTTGTTTTATATGATTGTATGTTTATATGTTTATATGAATAACGGGCAGGGCCCGATGCCAGGCGGGGCCTGATGACTGACAAATATGTTTACCGAGCAGGGCTCGATGTCGGGTGGGGCCCAATGATAGGCGTTGCCCATTATGTGTTTATTATGTATGGTATGTGGTATTTTAGGGAACTCATTAAGCTTTATGCTTACTGTTTTCAGTTTATGTTTCAGGTACTTTTGGTTCGAAAGGGAAGAGCCTGGGATGATTGCAGTGCACACACCACCTCATTCTGCCTTTTATGATTACTCTGATGTTTTATGATGTAGTTGATACACTTTGTTCCACCATGGTTTTATGATGGTGTTTTGGATGATAGTTTTATTAATTTAAAAATGAAAAATTTTGGTGTAAATTTAGGGACGTTACAAGTTGGTATCAGAGCCTTGGTTTGAGGGATTCGGACGTACTCTCGGGTATGATGAACTCAAACTGAGGGTTTTGTAGAATTTTTCAAAAAGATATGTTTTTATAAAAAGGGTTTCTAATAAAAGAGAAGGGTGTGGTGCATGCAATCGACCGAGCTTAAGTAAGTTTTTCCAAAATACCCATACATGTTTTATGATATGCTTTGATTTATGAATCTGTGAATCGCATGCTAATTAGGGCTAAGGATCTGTTCAGGATTTTCATGATAGAATGATAGTAGAGATGCCTTTATGTGCCTACTGTATGAGCTTGTAGACTTGCATGCTAGTACTGATCAGTCAGTGATAGGATTGCTTGATTAGGTTATGCTTGATTACGAGTACTCAGTGCTCCAATGTTGCTTGCTTTGTGCTTTTTATGAGTTCTCACTAACTTCAGCTAACTAGTAATCGAATATGCTAAGTTACATATTACGAAAACTAAATAATGTTAGAAGGTTAGGTTTTAACTCTATCGTGCAGCTCTTGTTTGATTCCAATCGTTGTAGTGTGAGACCTTTCATTCGAAGAGTTATCTAGTGTCAGTGATATGCGATTGTACTCATGAGCTAGTTAGAGGTGCTGGTAGGAGTTCCTTCTACAACTGATGGCGGAGAGTGGTGTGGTGATTACCCTAGGAAAACCTAGGAAGAGTTTTAGTGCCGGGAGCTTTGTATTATTGAGGAGTGTATATGTGGATAAGGAGTAGCTTGGAGGATTCAAAGCGATCCTTGAGGAAAGTACGGATAGATGTGGAAGGTAGTATGGGCTCGTACTACTGAAAGTAGAGGATCCGTACTAGAGTCAAGGAGAACTGCGATGAAAGACAAAGGTCATACTTGCTTCTGTCTTCTGAAAGACAAAGCTCGAGACTGGTGGGAGGAGGTTAAGTGCTCCATTGGTGATGAGCTTGTTGATTCGATGACATGGGATGATTTTGTGACTAGATTCCGAGCTGATTTCACACCAGTGATTAAGGTGCAACAGTTGGCGAGGGAATTTGAGGACCTTCGCCAGACTATTGAGACGGTGGTTGAGATCATCGTGATGTTCCGTGAGATGGCACTGTTGGTTTTGCAGTATGTAGTGGACAAGGAGATGAAGAAGGCGAGATACCATGAGATGTTGAGGAGTGATATTCGACAGTTTGTGAGCCGATCCAATTGCATGACACTGGAGGACATGATTGCGAGAGCCAGAGAGAGGGATATTGATTTTGAGATGGAGAGGAAGAGGAAGACAGATCAGGATCAGGTTTCAGGGGGTCCGGGCAAGAGGCCCAATGTATTTGATTCCAGGTCGAGAGGCCAACAGGTTCGGATCCGCTGTGGCATGTGCGGCAAGACCCACGATGGGGTGTAGGGTGGATGGTTATGGCTGCTTCAATTGTGGCCGGACGAGCCATATTAGCAGGTATTGTACTGCTACTACTACCACCACCACACCAGTTCTGATCTGATTTACTTCCATTTCAATCAAATGGGCCACAAGAAGGCCCATTGTCTTAGTTTGGCAGCAGCGGGACTAGTGGTAGCACCCGCTCTAACGACGTTGAGGATCACTGATGGCCGCCAGGGCAAGGCGGATGCGCCTGTGGTGAAGAGCAGGGCTTTTCAGCTGACGGTCGAGGAGGCTCACGCAGCACCTACTATGGTGACGGGTATGTATCTTCTCCTTATCTCTTTATTTATATTGGATTTATTGCTTAGATTTATGTTTTTTATTTTTAGGATCGTTCCTCGTGAACGGTATTTCTTCCTTGGTATTGTCTGATTTAGGGGTTACCCGATCTTTTTATCGCTTGCGCTTAGCAAGAGGTTTGCTGGAGCTCCGTGGGAGCTGGATTGTCCTTTAGACGTTGAGATTGCAGATGATCGATCTGTCCGGGTATCGAAGGTTCATCAAGGTTGTGTTTTTCAGATGTTCAGTGAGCAATATCCAATTGATTTGGTTTCCATTCCTTTGCACGAGAACAAGTTTATCGTAGGGGTGTACTAGTTGAGCCCCAATGGGGTAGTGATCGATTGTGAGCATTAGTTGATGCGTCTCCGGACCCCAAGTGGGGGAGAGTTGGTGGTTCATAAAGAGAGAGAGATCAGTGTGGGCCGATTCTATATTCAGCGGCTAGGTTCAGACACTATCTTCATCAGGATTATTCCAGATTTGTCGCGTATGTTATGGATACCCGGGATAAGGGTAAGGCGACCGTGGATGATGTGTCGATTGTACGGGAGTACCCGAATGTGTTTGCGGAGGATTTTCATGGAGTGCCTCCGGAGAGGCAGGTGGAGTTAAGGATTGAACTGGTACCTAGTGCGGCTCCGATAGCCAAGGCACCATATCGGTTAGCTCCTCCATAGATGCAGGAGTTGTCTACACAGCTACAGGAGTTGTTAGACAAGGGGTTCATTCGACCGGGCCGTTCGCCATGGGGAGCACTGATATTGTTTGTGAAGAAGAAGGATGGGTCTCATCGGATGTGTATAGATTACCGGGAGTTGAATAAGCTAACGGTGAAGAATCGTTATCTACTCCCGAGGATTGATGATTTGTTTAACCAGCTTCAGGGTGCATCTTGGTTTTCCAAGATTGATATGTGTTCGGGTTACCATCATATGAGGTTCAGAGAGGAGGATGTTTAGAAGACGGCCTTCCGGACTCGTTATGGTCATTACGATTTCGTGGTGATGCCGTTCGGGCTCACCAATGCTCCATTCGTGTTCATGGACCTCATGAATCGCGTATGCAGGCTGATGCTAGATCGGTCTGTGATTGTATTCATTGATGACATCCTGGTCTATTCCAAGACCTAGGAGTTGCATGAGGAGCACTTAGGAGAGGTTTTGGAGACTCTGAGGATCGAGATACTTTTTGCGAATTTCTCCAAGTGTGAGTTCTAGTTGTGCGAGGTGCAGTTTCTGGGGCACCTTGTCAACCAGAACGCTATTCTGGTCGATCCGGCCAAGGTCGAGGCCGTGATGAGGTGGGAGGTGTTGAGGTCTCCATCTGAGATTCGGAGTTTCCTTGGTTTGGCAAGTTACTATCGGAGATTCATTTAGGATATTGTCACACCCCAAACCTGAATGGCAGAAACATTCGGGGGCGGATGACGTCATGTACAGTTTCATAATAATTGAATAGTAAAGAAAGTACACACCACCATAACATATATTTGAAAAGTTAACATGATTGTATCTATTACATGTTTAAAAGTCAAATACAGTATGATGATTTCAAAAGTTGATACTAATGCCAGAGCGTTAATCCCCAAAAGTAGTTGCTAACCTGGTTTAGCGATTTCCTGAGAATACAAGTTATTTCAAAGAAAAAGTGTCAACATTTAAATTGGTGAGCTCATAAGTAGTTATTTGAGTAAATGCATGCCATTCGAAATTCTGCGTCTGTTTTCCAGAAAATCCAATATTTTCTTATAAAATGAGTTATGAATCGATGTTGTATAAAATGAATGTATTGAACCAGGAAAAACCTATATTTTCCGAAAAGTGAGGAGCAGTCTCAAATGCCCAAGACTGTGACTTGTAAGTAAATATGCCATACTTAAGATAATGATGTATAGTTTTATTAGTAAACAAGGCTATAAGAAGTTTGTAATTTCACGTAAAAATAACTGTAATATTACTTTTCCCGCAAAAACATAATACCATAATAATTGTCTATCCTGTGAGTTTTCATAACCGTACAATGATGGATTTGCCTGCGGCGACGTTCTTCAGGCGTCGAAGCGTTATGATATTTGTCACCCCGCGGACTGTAGCTAACAGTCAGGGCGTGGGATCATCAGTCCCGTATAGATCTATACACACATATCACGTTCTCACAACAGAGACTCTGGTTATAAAATAGGGCTTTCTAGTGGTACCTTGACAGGTATAGTGAAGACGAATGACTCACATATTCTCAATTAAGTCACGTATTTTGAAATATATATGAATGATTTCTGAAATGATTATCCTTTCTATAGTGTTTACAAAGTCATAATAATGAGTTGTATTTTCTTGTATAAACATAATGTTATAGTTGAAATGGTTACCCTTGGTATGATGTAGTATGCAGATATATAAATAAAACATATTTCTATTTATAAAATATATTGTATCCCATGAGGGTAAAGTTGTGATGTGTGATGTTTTGCATGTTAACGACTTCATATGATAGTTATAACAATACTAAGATAAGTATAGCAAAAGATTGATGTTTTTCACACGAGTTTAACCGTGTGTTTACTTGTATTCACCCCCCCCCCCTGAAAGTGTTTAAAAGCATTTAAAAGTATTTGAAAGTGTAGTGATAGGGGTATGAACTCACTTGGTAGAAGTGACGGGTTGATTAAAATGATGCTTTACTCGGACAGCACTTCGATCGGAAAGAAGTCGATTTCTCGGAAATCTCGGGGCTTCGAACTTCCTTCAGAGCTTGGATATGAAACCGGGGTGTCGGGGTAGTCTCGAGAGGGTAAGAGTATGAAAATAGAGGATAAAGGATGTGAATTAGCAACCAAAACCCGGAGCCTTCGCACCCTTTTTATAGTGCTGGACACAACCTCGAACGCGGGGCGTTCCTGCGAAGAACGTTGGGCGTTTCAGAGCGCAGGGCGCTTCCTAGTACGCAGCGCGTTTCGGAGCCCTCGTGTGTCACTACTTACGAACTTCGGACTTGATGTGTGATGGGACTGGCTCCGGGGTATGAACGTGGGGCGTTCCCTAGGAACGCAGGGCGTTCCCTTCGGACCAGCTTCGAAGTTTGTGCCCCGATCTTTAAAATTTTGTAACTTTCACGTACGAGCTCCGTTTTTGATGTTCTATATATCCACGCGTAGGTGAGAATATACTCTACAACTCTCATTTAGACTTCGTCGGCTAATTTTGAGTTTATTTTTAATATTATATTTTTAACAGGCCGGGACTGGAAAAGTCCGTTAAAAATCCATAACTTCTTCATCTGACGTCCGTTTTCGTCTGTCTTTTTACCGTTGTACTACTATTGACGAGATATCCGATTCTCGTTTAGGTCGTGTCGGCTAAAAATCGCTCGATCTCTATTTCGAGTTTTTAGCTGTCTACCGCTATATCTGAAACTTCGAGAAAGCATAACTTCTTCATACGAAGTTAGATTTGGACATTCTTTTTATGTATGTTTACGGTTTAATGATATCTACAACTTTCATTTAGATACCTAAGGCTAAAAAGTATGTTATTGAAATTTCGTGTTTTAGGCTGAACAGTGTTTTGCCGGTTTTGTTACGGATTTTCGATTGGTCATAACTTCTTCGTTATAACTCGGATTTTAGTGTTCTTTATATTTTTGAAAACCTTGATACGATATCTACCACTTTGTAAATTCATTTTTGAACATTTCATTTTTGACGTTATTCCTATTATATTAAGATAGGTTATAATACTTGACTTTGGATCGTTACATTGACTTGAAATATCGGGTTGTTACATCATCCCCTCGTTAGAGGGAATTTCGTCCTGAAATTATTTACAAAGTAAGTGTTTATGGACTAGGGAAGAGATGCGGGTACTTTTGTTGCATCTGATCTTCTCGCTCCCAAGTGAATTCAGGTCCCCGCTTAGCATTCCAACGAACCTTCACTATTGGTATGCGACTTTACTTTGTTCGTTTGATTTCCCTATCCATGATTTTGACGGGTTCTTCCACAAAGTTAAGATTTTCGTTCAATTCTATTTCCTCGAGGGGAATTACAATGGTTTCATCAGATAGACACTTCTTTAGATTAGACACGTGAAACACAGGATGTACGTTGTTAAGTTCGAGTGGTAGTTGGAGTCTATAAGCTACTGGACCAATCCTTGTAGTAACTTCGAAGGGTCAAATGTACCTTGGATTTAGTTTCCCACACTTCCCAAAGCGTATCATGCCCTTCTAGGGTGAGACCTTCAGTAGGACGCGGTCACCAACCTGAAATTCCAAGGGTTTTCGTCTCTTGTCGGCGTAGCTCTTTTGTCTATCTCTTGAGGCTTTCAGTCGTTCAAGGATTTGGACGATCTTTTCAGTCATCTCTCTAATGATTTCCAGACCAGTGAGAGTGCTATTAGGGACTAGGCCTCTCGCCAACTGCGTGTCACCCACTTCCGCCCAGCACAGAGGTGATCTGCACTTGCCGCCGTAGAGGGCTTCAAAAGGAGCAGTCTTGATGCTAGTGTGATAACTGTTGTTATACGAGAATTCAACTAACGGTAAGTGGATGTCCCATGCTTTACCGAAGTATATTACACAAGCCCGTAACATGTCTTCTAGGGTTTGGATAGTTCTCTCACTTTGTCCGTCAGTTTGTGGGTGATAGGTTGTACTCATATCTAGCCTAGTTCCCAAGGCTTTATGCAGTGATTGCGAGAATCATGATGTGAATCTGCTATCTCTGTCCGAGATAATAGATATCGGCACTCCGTGAAGTCGCACGATTTCCCAGATGTAAGTCCTTGTCAGTCTTTCCATCTTATCGGTCTCCTTGATTGGCAAGAAGTGGGCAGACTTGGTTGACCTGTCGACGATCACCCATATGGTAATGTGACCACCTTGCATCTAAGGTAGTTTGGTTATGAAATCCATGGCAATCTACTCCGACTTCCACTCAGGTATTCCGGGCTGCTGGAGTAGACCTGAGGGTTTTTGGTGTTCTACATTGATCTTGGCACAAGTTAAGCACTTGCCAACATAGGTAGAAATCTCTGCTTTCATGTTTGGCCACCAATAGAGTTGTTTGAGATCCAGATACATCTTATCTGAACCTGGGTGTACGGAGTATCGAGTCTTGTGAGCTTCATTCATGACCACCTCTCTGAATCCACCAAATTTCGGTGTCCAGATTTGATTCATGAGATGACGAACTCCGTCACTCTTGATTTCCAGATTCTTGTCCATTCCTCTAAGTGCTTCACCTGTCATGTTTTCTGATTTCAAGGCTTCTAGTTTGGCTTCCTTGATTTGCGTTGACAGGTGTGAATGGATTATCATGGTTAGCGCTTTCACTCTTCGACCAGAGTACTCCTTTTGACTTAGGGCATCCGCCACCACATTGGCTTTACCCGGATGATATCGAATTTCATATTCGTATCGTTGAGTAGTTCGACCCAACGTCGTTGTCTCATATTTAGGTCCTTCTGGTTGAATATGTGTTGAAGGCTCTTGTGGTCCGTGAAGATGGTGCACTTTGTTCCGTATATGTAGTGCCTCCAAATATTCAGGGCGAACACTACTGCACCAAGCTCTAGGTCATGAGTGGTGTAGTTGACCTCGTGTGTTTTTAGTTGTCGTGAGGCGTAAGAAATAACTTTTCCTCGTTGCATCAGCACACAACCCAGCCCTTGATTGGACGCATCGCAGTATACTACGAAGTCTTCTGTCCCTTCTGGGAGAGACAAAATGGGTGCGATGCATAGGGCTTGCTTCAGGGTTTGAAATGCAGCATCCTGTTTTTCTCCCCAATTGAAAAGTACTCCCTTTTGCGTCAGGGAGGTAAGGGGTTTTGCGATGATGGAGAAATTTTGTATGAATCTGCGGTAATAGCCAGCAAGTCCTAGGAATTGGCGAATTTCGGTTGGCGTCTTTGGTGCTGACCAATTTTTGATCGCCTTGATTTTGGAAGGGTCCACGTGAATTCCCTCTTTGCTGAGCACGTGACCTAGGAAGTCCACTTTCCTAATCCAAAATTCGCACTTCGAGAACTTTGCGTAAAGGTTCTCTGCTCGTAGTGTTTCCAAGACTTCTCTCAGGTGCTGACCATGTTCTTCTTTACTCCTTGAATAAATGAGTATGTCATCTATGAATACGATCACAAATTTGTCCAAGAACGAACGACATACCCAATTCATTAAGTCCAAAAACACGGCGGGTGCATTGGTTAGTCCGAAAGGCATCACTACAAATTCGTAGTGACCGTATCTTGTTCGGAAAGCCGTCTTAGGAATATCACTTTCCAGGACTCGTAGTTGGTGATATCCCGATCTCAGATCGATCTTCGAAAAGTAATTTGCCCCTTGAAGTTGATCAAATAGATCGTCTATTCGTGGAAGGGGGTATCGGTTCTTAATGGTGAGGTTGTTTAGCTCTCGGTAGTCGATCCACATTCTGAACGATCCGTCTTTATTCTTCACGAACAATACTGGTGCTCCCCAAGGTGAGAAGCTTGGTCTGATGAATCCTTTGTTGAGTAGTTCGTTCAGTTGACTGGATAATTCTTGCATCTCTGCTGGGGCTAAACGATATGGTGCTTTGGCTACAGGGGTGGCTCCAGGAATTAAGTCGATTCTAAATTCGACTTGTCTTGCAGGAGGTACTTCTGGAAGATCTTCAGGGAAGATGTCGGGAAAATCACAAACGTCAGGCGCGCTCTTGATGTCTTCTACTCCTCGCTTTACATCTACAACGTGTGCCAAGAACGCATGACATTCCTTGCGTAAATATTTTTGAGCTTTGACGCAAGAGATGATACGAAGATGTGTACTGGGTTTATCACCATAAATAACGAGGGTTTCGCCATTTGGCAGATTAAGGCGAACGGCCTTTTCGTAACATAAAATGTCCGCACGATGAGAACTTAGGCAATCCATGCCTATGATAACGTTGAAACTTTTTATTGAAACTGGCATAAGGTTGATTGGAAAAGAATTATTGTTTAGCTTGAGGGTACAGTTTAAGTATATTTCTTTAGCGACTTCTGTCTTTCCGTTAGCCATTTCTACTATGAATGTTTCACTTAATGACTGGGGTGTTTGTTTAAGTAGATTTTTAAAATTGTGGCTCACGAAACTCCTCTCCGCTCCACTATCAAATAGAATGCATGCATAAGAGTTATCGAGGAGAAACGTACCCGTAACCACCGTGGGATCGGCAATGGCTTCCTCTTGGCCCATTGCGAAAACTCTGCCCCCTCCACCAGCATTCCTATTGTTTGCTTTCGGACAGTCCCTTCGGAAGTCCCCCGTTGCTCCACACTCGTAACAAGTACGGCCTACTCCGACATTTGTGGCTGGAGCGGCCTGTTGGGTCGGTTCCTTGCAGAAACAGACATTGTGTCCCTTCCTGTTGCACCTAGTGCAATGCATTTCACGGCACGTGATGATGGAAGTTGCATCTATTTCACTTTGGTAGGTTGTCGATGTACAGCTTTGTTGGTGTTGGGGTGGTCGGGACAGTAACAGCGTGAGCTGTCACTATTTGTTGTTTCTTAGGGTTTTCCTATGTGGTTTGCCCCTTTCTCTTGTTCTAGGGTTTCCTTCGATCCTCTACCTCCTTCGGTGACGTAGAAGTAGCGATAATAGTACCCTTTTTAACACCATGATCAATTAATTGTTGAGCCAAGCACTTCACGCTGTCAAACGTGATTGGGTTAGAAGCCAGGACATGCCCCTGGATCTGGGGTAATAGTCCCCAAATGTACCTCTTCATCTTCTTCGGTTCCGGGTTTACCATTCCTGGGCACAAGGCTGACAAATCACTGAACCTGGTCGTGTAAGTGGCTAGGTCTGATCCAGTCATCCTTAGGTTCCACAGCTCCTGCTCTAACTTTTGGATTTCGCCCCTCGGGCAGTATTCTTCCAGCATTAGGATTTTGAGATCTTCCGAACTCATAGCATTAGCAATTGGGAGATATAGGGCTTTCACATGGCCCTTCCACTAGGTGAGGGCTCGATCGGAGAAAGTGCAAGCAGCGAACTTGACTTTGCTTGTTTCTGGGCATGCACAGATTTCGAAGACCGTTTCGGTCTTCTCGTACCATTGCATAAGTGCAATGACTCCTCCTACCCCGTTGAATGTCTTTGGCTTTGCATTTGAAAATTCTTTGTATGTGCATTCCCTGGTATGACCATGGCCAGTGCCACGATTCAAGTGGTTGGTACTGCTTCCTGCTCTGGCAGTGCCGTTAGAGTTTATTTGAGTAAGAGCAGCTGCTACTGATGCAGTGATAGCAGCTTGTACCATGACGGGATCATATTGTGGAGGTGGTGGCGGTGGTGTTAGTGTTGCATTGTTAACGCGTCTGCCAGATCTGCGAGGAGGCATCTTGCTGCCAAAGAATTAACAATGAAAGACAATAAGTCTTTGATGATTGAAAGTCAAGTGTTAAAAAAGTTTAACTATTTTAGATTCTTTATGTATTAAAATTTGACTTAACAGTGATTTGCGTTCGGTTCATAGTAGTAGTTTATGTAATAATAGATAAACTTATGAATTTGAGTGATATCCAAGGAATTAACACACAAAGCAAATACTTTAATAGATATCCATAGCGTGAATACATCGTAATGTTGGGAAATTTTGACCTTATCTACCGGTCTACAGTATCGAAAGTTAATAAAGTAAAACATTTAGCCGTGGTCCTAGTCTATAACAAAATTTGGAGTTGTGCAAGCATTACTTGCGACGCATACTGCGCTTGAGCTAGACTCTGCTTCTGAGTGTTTGGCACCCATTAGTCGCCTCTCAAGGATGACTTGTAGCTCCCTCATTTCTCTTATTTCAGCGAGGGTTGCATCCATTTGGCCCTGGAGTGTCCCGGTGTGGATTCGGGTCTCATCATGTAGTTCGTCTAGGCGACATATATCTGCAGTGTTACCTTGTGCTGTTGCATTGACTTCTCGAATCCGGGTCATCGAGATCCTTGACTGGTCAATTTGGTTAGCTATTTTATCCACGATGACAGGGAGTGCCCTGTCAGCTGAACCTCCATTGCTAACGTCGTAGAAGTCTCGGCACATCCCGTATGGAGGGCGCACTCCTTGTTGTCGGCTCCATTGGTGAATGAGGTTTCCGCACATGGGGGTTGGTCCTTGAAAAGCTCTCCTGATTGCAGGAGGTCGGACGACTGGTGGGGGATTGTACACTTCGGGCTCTGTATCGGTCCCCTCTGACTCTTCTTCTTCTTCTTCCATGGGTTCCTCTTCTTCTTCCTCTTCATCCACTATTTCCTCGGGATCCTCTTCTGGATCATCTTCCACCCAGCCTCCGTTACCTTGGTTCGGGTAGTAGGGGTCCCCTGGTAAGTGAAATTCGGCCATTGCGTCTGTACGAGAACAGGGATATGAGAATTGTCTAAATACTAAAGCGTGTAAATTTGAACATGTAGGTTAAGCTATTGTATTTACAAAATACTCCTATAGTATTCTAAATGTTATGTTTGGTTCTACAGTTTATAAGTTTGGTAAGTTTTAGACTTGTTGCCCACTACAGCTATTCCCTGGCATACGTTAGTCGGCTCTCGGATAAATATAGTTGATCAGACTATATTTATCCCAGTCCTGATTACATATTCCAAGGCATACCTGTAGTGCACAACTCATCTATAACACTTCTATATTGTTTTCCTTATGATATTGTTATTGTTATGTAATGTATGCATGTATACTTTTAATAAAACTATATTTTTAAAAGTATGTCTCTTAATCAGAGTGTTTTTGCCCAGTTGTGTTTATAGTTGTATATAAAAAATGGTTTTGATATACTTAGTTCACTATAAACAATGCTCTGATACCAATCTGTCACACCCCCAAACCTGAATGGCGGAAACATTCGGGGGCGGAGGACGTCATGTACAGTATCATAACAATTGAATAGTAAAGAAAGTACACACCACCATAACATATATTTGAAAAGTTTACATGATTGTATCTATTACATGTTTAAAAGTCAAATACAGTATGATGATTTCAAAAGTTGATACTAACGCCAGACCGTTAATCCCTAAAAGTAGTTGCTAACCTGGTTTAGCGATTTCCTGAGAATACAAGTTATTTCAAAGAAAAATTGTCAACATTTAAGTTGGTGAGCTCATAAGTAGTTATTTGAGTAAATGCATGCCATTCAAAAGTTTGCGTCTGTTTTCCAGAAAATCCGATATTTTCTTATAAAATGAGTTATGAATCGATGTTGTATAAAATGAATGTATTGAACCAGGAAAACCCTATAATTTCCTAAAAGTGAGGAGCAGTCTCAAATGCCCAAGACTGTGACTTGTAAGTAAATATGTCATATTTAAGATAATGACGTATAGTTTTATTAGTAAACAAGACTATAAGAAGTTTGTAATTTCACGTAAAAATAACTGTAATATCACTTTTCCCGCAAAAACATAATACCATAATAATTGTCTATCCTGTGAGTTTTCATAACCGTACTATGATGGATTTGCCTGCGGTGATGTTCTTCAGGCGTCGAAGCGTTATGATATTTGTCACCCCGCGGACTGTAGCTAACAGTCAGGGCGTGGGATCATCAGTCCCGTATAGATCTATACACACTTATCACGTTCTCACAACAGAGACTCTGGTTATAAAATAGGGCTTTCTAGTGGTACCTTGACAGGTATAGTGAAGACGAATGACTCACATATTCTCAATTAAGTCACGTATTTTGAAATATATATGAATGATTTCTGAAATGATTATCCTTTCTATAGTGTTTACAAAGTCATAATAATGAGTTGTATTTTCTTGTATAAACATAATGTTATAGTTGAAATGGTTACCCTTGGTATGATGTAGTATGCAGATATATAAATAAAACATATTTCTATTTATAAAATATATTGTATCCCATGAGGGTAAAGTTGTGATGTGTGATGTTTTGCATGTTAACGACTTCATATGATAGTTATAACAATACTAAGATAAGTATAGCAAAAGATTGATGTTTTTCACACGAGTTTAACCGTGTGTTTACTTGTATTCACCCCCCCCCCCCCCTGAAAGTGTTTAAAAGCATTTAAAAGTATTTGAAAGTGTAGTGATAGGGGTATGAACTCACTTGGTAGAAGTGACGGGTTGATGAAAATGATGCTATACTCGGACAGCACTTCGATCGGAAAGAAGTCGATTGCTCGGAAATCTCGGGGCTTCGAACTTCCTTCAGAGCTTGGATATGAAATCGGGGAGTCGGGGTAGTCTCGAGAGGGTAGGAGTGTGAAAATAGAGGAGAAAGGATGTGAATTCGAAACCAAAACCCGGAGCCTTCGCACCCTTTTTATAGTGCTGGACACAGCCTCGAACGCGGGCCGTTCCTGCGAAGAACGCTGGGCGTTCCGGAGCGCAGGGCGCTTCCTAGTACGCAGCGCGTTTCGGAGCCCTCGTGCGTCACTGATTACGAATTTCGGATTTGATGTGTGATAGGACTGGCTCTGGGGTACGAACGCGAGGCGTTCCCTAGGAACGCAGGGCGTTCCCTTTGGACCAGCCTCGAAGTTTGTGCCCCGATCTTTAAAAATTTGTAACTTTCGCGTACGAGCTCCGTTTTTGACGTTCTATATATCCACGCGTAGGTGAGAATATACTCTACAACTCTCATTTAGACTTCGTCGGCTAATTTTGATTTTACTTTTAATATTATATTTTTAACAGGCCGGGACTGGAAAAGTCCGTTAAAAATCCATAACTTCTTCATCCGACGTCCGTTTTCGTCTGTCTTTTTACTGTTGTACTACTATGGACGAGATCTTCGATTCTCGTTTAGGTCGTGTCGGCTAAAAATCGCTCGATCTCTATTTCGAGTTTTTAGCTGTCTACCGCTATATCCGAAACTTCAAAAAATCATAACTTCTTCATACGAAGTCAGATTTGGACTTTCTTTTTATGTATGTTTACGGTTTAATGATATCTACAACTTTCATTTAGATACCTAAGGCTAAAAAGTATTTTATTGAAATTTCGTGTTTTACGCTGAACAGTGTTTTGCCAGTTTTGTTATGGATTTTCGATTGGTCATAACTTCTTCGTTATAACTCGGATTTTAGTGTTCTTTATATTTTGAAAAACCTTGATACGATATCTACCACTTAGTACATTCACATTGAGATTTTTGAACATTTCATTTTTGACGTTATTCCTATTATATTAAGATAGGTTACAATACTTGACTTTGGATCGTTACATTGACTTAAAATATCGGGTTGTTACAGATATCTCCAAGATAGTGGTTCCTCTGACTCGGTTGATGAAGAATACCGTCACTTTTTGCTGGGGGCCTGAGCAACAGGCAGCTTTTGAGACCTTAAGGTAGAGGTTGTTTGAGGCACTGATTTTGACCCTGTCGGAGGGTGTTGAGGATTTTGTGGTTTATTGTGATGCATTGATCACGGGTTTGGGTGTAGTTCTGATGCAGAGGGGTCACGTGATCGCTTACGCTTCGAGGCAACTGAATCCTCATGAGGCGAATTATCTGACGCATGATTTAGAGTCGGGGGCTTTGGTTTTCACCCTCAAGATTTAGCGACATTATCTCTATGGGTTCTGTTGTACCATTTACACGGATCACAAGAGTCTGAGGTATCTGATGGATCAGCCGAATCTGAATATGAGGTAACGCCGGTGGTTGGATGTGGTGAAGGATTATGATTGTGAGATCCTTCACCATCCGGGGAAGGGCAATGTGGTGGCCAATGCTCTTAGCCACAAGACGTTCGCGACTCCGGTCAGGGATATTTGTTTGAGGATGACCGTGATTACTCCACTTTTGGAGTGGATTCGTGAGACTCGGATCGAGGCTATGAAGGAAGAACATAGGGAAGACTGAGCGCATAGTAGGCTAGGTGGATTCCTTTGATTATGATAGTCGAGGTTTATTGACTCTTCATTGGAGAGTATGGGCTTCGTATTGGGGTGGTGTATGTCAGGTTCTGATGGAGGAAGCGCACAAATCGAGGTTCTCCATCCATATCGGGGCGACGAAGATGTATAGATATTTTTGTCCTGATTATTGGTGGTCCTGCATGAAGCAGGATGTAGCTTGGTATGTGGAGAGGTGCTTGACTTGCAGGAAAGTCAAGGCCGAGTATCAGTGACCTCACGGCAAGATGCAACCGTTGGATATTCCCGTTTGGAAATGGGAGGAGATTACCATGGATTTCATTACAAAGTTTCCTCAGACTGCGCACGGAGTGGATTCGATTTGGGTCATCGTGGATCGATTGACCAAGAGCGCGCATTTTATCCCGATTCAGGAGAGTATCTCTATGGAGAAGTTGGCTAAGGTATACATCAGGGTGGTCGTAGAACGACATGGGGTGCCGGTTTTGGTGGTTTCAGACAGGGACGTCCAGTTCACTTTCAGATTTTGGAAGAGATTCCATGATGAGTTGGGTACTCGTCTCCATTTCAGTACGACTTTCCATCCGCAAATTGACGGTCAGGGCAAGCAGACTATTCAGACCCTGGAGGATATGCTTCGGGCGTGTGTTTTGGAATTCGGTGGAAGTTGGGATACGTATCTTCCGTTGGCAGAATTTTCGTATAACAAAAACTATCACGCCAGCATCCATCGACCTCCTTTTGAGATGCTCTATGGAAGGAAATGCAGGACTCCTATTTGTTGGGGTGAGGTCGGTCAGCGAGTTATGGGAGTACCAAAATGGTACTCAAGACTACTGAGTTGATACAGCAGGTTCGGAGTAGGCTCCAGACAGCTCAAAGTCGACAAACGATCTATACTAACAAGCACCGATTAGATCTAGAGTTCCAATTTGGGGACATGGTTCTCCTAAAGGTGTCCCCTTGGAAAGGTGTCATCCAATTCAAGAAGATGGGAAAATAAGGCCCCAGGTACATCGGTACTTTCAGGGTTTTGGCCCGGGTGCGCCGGGTTGCTTATCGCTTGGATCTTCCCGAGGAGCTTAGTCGGATCCATAGCACATTCCACGTCTCTCAGTTGTGGAAGTGTTTGGTGGATGATTCTGTGGCAGTTCCATTGGAGGATATACAAGTGGATTATCACCTGAATTATATCGAGAGACTGGTGACGATTCTTGACCGGAAGACGAAAACCTTGAGGAACAAAGTTGTTGAGTTGGTGAAAGTCCAATGGCAGCATCTCAAGGGTTTAGAATGGACGTGGGAGCCGAAGGACGAGATGAGGGAGCACTACCCAGAGTTATTTAAGGAATCGAACTTCGAGAACGAAGTCTGGTTCAAGTGGGGAAGAATTGTAACATTTAATTTTTGGTAAGTTCCCTTTTAGCCCCTTTAATGAAAATTGTTAAGATTTTGGTCCCTGGCTAGTACGCGGGGTATACTTTATGAGTATGTTTAGCATACTATCCCATTCCTGATCACGGGTTTCATCCACGTATGCGGGGCGTACGTGGAGTACGAATGGCGTACGTAGTGCAGGGGAAAACCCTAAATTTTAGGGTTTGCACCTTATTTAATGGATGCTAGATCTTAACTCCATTTAGGCCCTATGTTCATAAAAAATGCAAACTTTATGGAGGATATTGGTCCATTCAAGCATTAAGATCTTTATTAAGCTCCTTTTGAGCTTTGAGTCCCATTAAGCCATGCATGAGTGTAAAGTTGCCAACTTTACATGATAAGTCACCCTTAGGAACCAGATCTGAGAGTTTGGCAAAAGGTCTTAATTGTTTAAGTGCCTAATAAAGAGGACAATTGGTCAGGGGAGTATGTTGGGCGTATGAGCTGAGTACGCCCCGCATACTCAGTAGATGGGCTTTTGGGCTCGGTAATTCTCAGTTTCGGGACATAGTTTGGGTTTTTAAGTTTGGGCCTTGTTGGGCCATTAGGCTTCTGTTTTGGGATATTGACTAGTATGTTGGGCTTCCTTGGATTTAGACCCACGATGGGTTTTGGGCCCAATTTGGAAGATTGGGCCATAATTGGGCTTTGGGTTGCCATTTAGGATTTGGGCCTTTTTAGTAGTTGAGTTGGGCCTTGGCTTTGGGCCAAGTTATAAAAAGGGTAAAATGGTCTTTTACCCTGGTTATGGGCTAAGTAGCATAGATTCTTGGTTATGGGTTGAGATCCAATTGATAATTGGATGTTATTTTGATGATGATAGCATAGGGATTTTCTGAACCAACAGACAAAGATTCATTTGAGTGTTCAGCAGCTAGAGGTGAGTTTCCTCACTTTGTTTAGCGGGTCGAAGGCACCAATGTCGGCCCATGTTTGTTATGTTAGTATGCTATATGTATGCGTGACTCTTGCATGTGGTATGTGCTTGTATGCTTACTGAGCGAGGACCGATGAATATCATGTATGATATTTATCTTTGTGATTATTTCATGTGTTATATGATTGTATGTTTCTATGTTTATATGTATACCGGGTGGGGCCCGATGCCAGGCGGGGCCTGATGAATGAAAATTTAACGAGCGGGGCTCGATGACAGGCGGGGCCTATTATGTGTTTATTATGTATGGTATATGGTATTTTGGGGAACTCATTAAGCTTTGTGCTTACGGTTTTCAGTTTATGTTTCAGGTACTTCTGGTTCAAGAGGGAAGAGCCCGGGATTATTGCAATGTACACACCACCTCATTCCACATTTTATGATTACTCTAATGTTTTATGATGTAGTTGATACACTTTGTTCCACCATGGCTTTATGATGATGTTTTGGATGATAGTTTTATTAATTTAAAAACGAAAATTTTTTGTCTAAATTTTAGGACGTTACAATCGAACACATGTAACGGTATTTAGATAATAAAATAACTACTAAAAATTAATTAAAAAAACAATAACTAAAAATAGGGTTTTATCTGATTTTGCAAGTTCAGATTAATTTAACATTAAATTAACTAAAAACTAAGCAAACACTTATCTAAGAACGATTGTTATCAAGATTATGAAGACACTTCCATTTAGCTTTGAATCCCCCTTTTTCCTATGGTTAGTTTCTAATCATGGATTAATTTAGTTGGTTACCAATATTAATATTATTAGCAATCTTGATCTGATCTCCTAATATTTTCACTAATTCGTGAACTACTATGTAATGATCATACACAAGTAAACATATAATTGATTATTTAAGATAATTGGGCTATGTGATCAAGACAAATAACCATACACAATTATGATTAAATTACGTTCTTAACACATATAAAGTTATTAGCTGTATTACCTAATATAAGATTTGGCAAATCCTAGCTCTAGCAATTTAATGATCGTAAACTACTAGGTAATCAAGTTCACGCAATCAAAATGGTCATTCAACTACACTTAACTTGAATCAAAGAAATAAAGATTAGAACTTTAAGATGCTAGGTCTGATAAATCAAACACAAGCTAAACCAACTTTATAAAATCCATTAAAAGTAAGAAACTAACACATAGTATTAGGGTTCATCTACACTAAACGAAAGCCTAATCAATTAGCTACTCATACTAGAAAATAAGCACAAAAACACAAAAGAATTCAAGCTAGACATGTTCAATCTAATGCAAACTGAATGTCTAATTGTAACATCCGGATCCTGAGGTAATTCAAATTTCAATATTTTAAGAATTTGGTTTGCCACGACATGGGGAAGGGCACCACGGCGTGGTGCTTCAAGAATTATCGCGATATCATTTAAGGCCGCCACAGCGTTGCAACGGTTTAATGGGAAACCCTAATATTCGGGGCTTGTGCCCTATTTAAGGGAATGTGATGGCTACGGTTGCTCACCCTCAGCCTCCATCACACTCTCTCATCCTCCAAGCAAAGCCTAACCTCAATTTTTGCTCTTTAAGCTTTTTGTGTTGATTTTTGGGGAAGAAGAAGAAGAAAAAAAAAGGTGTCTTCTAGACTTGGATTTAGCAAGCAACTCTTCTCATCATCTTGTTGTGCATCTGCTGGACTCTTGTAAGTCCCAAAGTTCCAAGCTTTTTGGTTTATTATGCATAGATCTAAGTTTCTATGCCTTATTCTTCATTTTGGGACATACTGGAGTGTTGGGATTTCATAAAGTTGCCAACTTTATGAATCCCCAGAGTCCCTTTGTGGTTAGGAGTGTTGGATCTAGAGTTTTATAGAGTTTTGAACTCTTGCATGAGATCTTGGCCCCTTTTTACTCTATTCTAGTCTAATAAGAGTCCAAGACATGCATTAGACATGCATGTCTAGAAAGTATGGATTTTTATGTGATTATAAGGTGTTAGATTCGTTCTGGAATAGGGATCTAGTAAAACTTCAAGGAAACGTGCTTAATGGGTTAAGCCAATTCATGTTTTTGCCCCATTTAGACCTAGAAGTGAGATCTTTATCTCTTGGAGGGTCTAAAGAGATAAAGTTGGAAACTTTATCCACTTGGACCTTAAAAAGGACCATATCTGAGTTTGGAGCCCTTGAAGTTGGAAAGAAAAGTGACTTAATGGTTTAAGCTGCCCAGACAAGTCTTCACAGTGTGGCTCATGTTGCCACGACATGGCGACTGGGTCGAGGCCCGTTTTTTTTTTGTCGTTTAGTGGCCACGACGTGGCAACTTACTGTAGTTGACTTTGACTTTGACTTTTGACCGTTGACTTTGACCAAGTTTGACCTAAGGGAATTTTGGGTATTTTGAGCAGTAGTTTGAGTCTAGGTCACTGTTTTCTCTATAGGTGACCCATAGAGTCAGCGGTTGGAGCTATGATATGTTCATCTATTTCGTCAGACTGTGAGGTAAGTTTTCTTCACTATACTTGTGGGTTGAAGACACCAATGCTGACCCAATAGATTTGTGTATTCTGGTTTGGATTATTGTTATGTTATGGTGATCTGTTTAGATCTACACGATTATCTGGTTGTTATGTTTTTTATCTGTTATATATGTCGACATAGTTGGTGGGGTTAAGATTGTATTGCTTTGTGTTGTTAGTCAACAAACCTGGGCAATCCAACCGGAAGGTTGTGGGCTAGGGGTAATTCAACCAAGACCCGATATGTATTAGGCAATCCAACCGAAAGGTTGTGGGCTAGGGTAATCCAACCGGAAGGTTGTGGGCCAGGGGTAATCCGACCGGAAGGTTGTGGGCTAGGGGTAATCCAATTTGTTCTGTTGTGTGCCCAGTATGTGTTTGGTATATGTTATGTTGTGTGGTATTTGGGGAAATCACTAAGCTTTGGCTTACGGTTTAAGTTTTATTTTTTAGGTACTTCATATGATCGGGGAAAAGCAAAGGTGTGATCATGCACATCCTTCTAATTTATGACATTTGATTTTGGGATACTCTGCTATGTGAGTATATCTTTGGAAATAATGTTTTGTAAACAATTATGGCTTTTGGTTGGATTTAAAAAAAAAAAATTTATCTATATTTTTGGGATGTTACAGTAATGCGAATTCTTGCTACGAATCTTCAAAACTCTAATCTCCAATCGATCTCTCCTTCCAAAGGTTGTTTTTCACACTCCCTGGCTCTGAAATCGACTTAGAACTATATGTATCCAATCCTTCTCTTGTCGATCTAGTAAACGATATAAATAGTTTTCCTAAAAACACTCCTTACGTCGTGAACTATAGGTTCTCACGACGTGAGATCAATGGATATCCTTCTTCAACAAGGAAACTTGCTCTTCGCGTAGTAATCTTCTGGAAAAATCATTTTCACGACGTGAATGGTCATGGCTCATGTCATGAGCTTCTAGTTTACGTGCATAGTCGAGATTTTTCCATGCGCCATGTCGTGGTACTCTAAAGTCACATCGTGGGAAGTGTATATTCATGTTTTTTCTTCCTTTTAAGGTCCATTAAGCTCCTAGCTTCAGCTCCAGTCCTTCCAGGTTCCAGCTTTTGTCGTTTTTGGTCCTTTTTCTTCAAGAATATCGTTTTCGGCTGCGAAATGTAATTTAACTTAATAAGTATCAAATATATTTGCATTTAACCAAAATATAGCCTAAAATGTATTAAAATAATGCCTAAATATATGTATAAATATGACAATATCACACCCCCTTAAACGACATCTCCATGGTTAGGCTCTTTAAATAGTTTTATTTTGTATGAATTTAACTTATTGGTTCTCATTTATCTAAAAAGTTTCATAAAACATCTTCGTTTAGTTAGTCGTTTAAGCACATAATATTTTAATGAAATATTTTAAATTAAAATTATCATTTGATATTAAAATATAAATATTTCATAAATAAAAACTTATGATAAAAATAAGTAACTAGTTAAAGAAATAACAAATATTTAAAAACAAAAATATAATTAAAGAAGTATAATAGATATTTAAAATATTATAATATATTAACCATATATATATATATATATATATATATATATATATATATATATATATATATATATAATAGCTGTTTACCCGCGCCAAGCGCTGGGTGTGAATAATTTATTCATAAATTAGTTTGTAGGGACGATTAGTTCTTTGGCGCAAATAGTTTACTACATATAAACAGTTATCAATAATAGTCATACTAACAAAATTGAAATCAATAAGAAATAAAAATAAAAAGTTGGGATTCTTTATAAATGTACATGGAAACATGATTGATTGTGCATTATTAATTGTGCAACACTTCTTTATACACCACATTTGTTGAAACAATTTTTTTAGATGAAATATACATTATGATAAAGTAATACTCACTGTTGCACATATGAAACATATTTTTTTGTACATTTACATCAGTTTGTGTTACATCATTAGGCCTATTTTTTCTCTACAATCATCATGCCAAATTGTTCAAACGTGAAAATAATAATATGTAAATGTACATTGTTGATTACAAACCCAATTAAATATTGTTTTTTTTTCAGTATAATTATGATTTATGTTGTTTTTTGTCACAACAGACGGGTAACGGATAAATCAATGGTTATGTGGAGTTCATTAATTGGTCTAGGCGATCGACTGAGGTCAAGCGACTAACTCTCATACCCCAAAACCGGAACGACGGAAACGTTCTGGGGTGGAGGACGTCATGTTTAGTATCACAACCATTGTATAATAGCAATCATAGTAACACAACCATTACAGTGAATACATATATGAAAAATGTTTACATCTACTTAAAACTTGTTTGGATTACATCAAAAATGTATGAAAAATAATAAGACATGATTCTTGTTGCTCCAACTTCTCAAAAATTCAGGAGGTACCTGTCTACTGCTTTCCTGAGAATACAAGCAGTTTTGAAAGAGTATCAGCATAAAGCTGGTGAATTCATAAGCGATATTTTGAAATGAAAGCTTGTTGATGACTTTGTAAAAATGTTTGCATATTTCCAAGAAAATCCAATATTTTCTTTAGTGAAAGCGGTGTTATCAGTTTTGTGCAAAACTATGAATATTTGTTACTGAAAACTGTTGTGGCAGGTGAAAACACTAATTTGTATGACTAGCTAAAGCTAATCATAATATGTATGTATTCTGTATCGAAATCATTGTATAATCGGTTCCGTTTGAAAACCCTGCCTATCACCAGTATGCGTAGTATGTTTTATTACTTAAAATAAAAACCATGTAATGAAATCCCTGGAATCCTCCTGTTGTAGTGTGTTGTAGTTCTATTAGTAAAAATAAAACTATTGAAGCATGAACACCCGTAAACCAAAGTAATTTATGCATATTGTGAGTCGTAGAACCATGCTTGATATGACCTAGTGACCTTTTCAACGTTCTTCCGGCGTTGGTTAAATGACATTTGTCACCCCAGGCATGTCTTCCTAACTGTAGCTAGCAGTTCAGGTGTGGGATTGTCAATCTCGAATAGATCTATTCACAAATCTCACGTTCTCCCTCAAGGAGACTCTGGTTATACTATGATAGGATTTAGCCTTGTACACCTAAGGGTACAGTTTTGAAGTAGTGCCTCACAATGTTGTACAATCTAGTTTACATGTACTTCTGTAGTGTTATACTGTAGTGAAATTCGTATGTATACTGTATGTGGTGACAATTATACTTAGATAATTATGAAATGCCATGCTCATGTAGTGAGGTATACCATAAACTAAATTTGCCATAGTTTATAAGCTTAGTAGTGAAAAAACTCTGGACTTGTAAGAGTTACGTTTAGAAAATCCCAAACTATACCTATTATAGTTTGTACGTATAGTGTAGTTGATGTGAATATTGAATCTGAAAAACTATGCAATTTTGGTTGTAAGTTGAAAGTGTCCCTTATGCTCAACATGGTACAAAGGGGATAAGATATGAGAATTGCATGAGCTTTATACTTGTTAAAACCCTTTGTATAAGTTCACAAAAGCATTTTTGTGTGGCTTGTATTCCCCCCTGAAAACGTTTTAAAAACCAATAAAAGCGTAGGGGTATGAACTCACCTTGAGTGAGTGGTTTGCACGAAAGACCGGTATTGGATGTTGAGGGTCAAGTGAAGCTTTGAATACAATTGGATCCTAATTATCATGTAATAACACATATATGATTTAAATTAGGGTAATTCACGACTAGAGATGATAGAAAACCACCCTACGGACTTGGAAACACTTGGAAAGAGTGCTAAAATCACATATGATTGAGTGAGGGAGGTGTACGGCCACCCTAGGGGTGTGTACGGCCATGGGTGTGCGGCCCATGAGGTGTACGGCCGTACACTCATGATGGAATGTGTCTTTGAGGTGTTTTCCAAGGTTTATACTGGCATCCATGAAGTGCTCAAGGTTCATGCTTAGTTGTAGTGAAAGTTTGAGGTCAATAAGTATCATGGAAGTGGATTTGCGGTCTCATTGAGGTGTGTGCGGCCGTACATGGGGTGTGCGGCCGTACACTCCTCATGTTTGAGTCCAAGATGTCTACTTTAAGGTGCAACAAGGCTTGGGTCATGTCCAACTAGAAGATGGGGGGCCAAACTCTCACTTTGGAGAGTCTTTTAGGAGTGTACGGCCCACCTTATGAGGGTGTACGGCCGTACTCTCTTCAAAACATGGAGAACATGACGAATCTTGTAGAATCAAGGCGTAGATAGAGTGGTCTTTCAAGCATAACAAGTTAGAGGATGGATTACTTGATGGGTTTTAGGTAAAAAAAATAAACTAGAAAAACAATTCCTAAGTTCACATGCAACCTACTTTGGATCTATGTTTTAACTATTGAACATATAACTTTGAATTGCAAAACAAGAACCCTAGAGGAGAGAGGCTATTTTCGAAAATAACTAATTAGGGTTTAAGAGTTACATACCTTTCAATTGTTATAGCAAACAATTGTTAATCCTCTTGAACTTGATCTTCTTGGAAGCCTAGCACCACAAATGTAATGCCTCTAATGGAGTCACACCCAAAAGCTAGCAAGAAGGAAACTAGAAGGAGAGAGGGTAGGGTATGCAAAATTCAGCCCTAGGGTTTCACAAGGGAAGGAGTGACCGAATTTAGGAGTTGGGATGCTCCTTATATAGCTGAGGGATCTAGGGTTTAGGGAAAACCCTAATGTTCCTTTGCTTGGGGCCTAAGCTAATCCAAAGGCCTTATCCAAGCCCCCTTGGACAAAATCATTAGGGTTTCCCCTATAGATTTCGTCCACCCCCTTCCAAGGAGGTTCTGGTACCTTCCACTCAACTATTAGATAATTTCAAACTAGTCCCTGCACTTTATAATTAATACAATTAACCCCAAAATTAATTCTAATTAATTTATGGCTAACTAATAATTAAACATTATGATTTCTAATTCATATATTAATCTTTTAACATATTAATAAATCATTTATATTAATTTATTAATCTTATAATAAACCAATATCTCTCCCTTCATAATTTCCTTGTCTAGTTGCTAGGTTTGAGGGCAACCTAAAAGGACTGTGCTGATATCAATTCAAGTACATACCAATTATAGTTATGGGCTTAGACACCTAATCCAACAGTCTCCCACTTGGATAAGTCTATAACTATAATTGCTAGTATGACTTCTAAACTTGACCAGCAAATTGTAGCTTCCAAAAGATGTTGCTGAACTCTGACCCAGTCAGTTACGTGTCCTTAGATAAGTGATCATATAATCCTTCATTCTGCAACATATCCCCAGACATAAGACATGGAATGTAATCAATCTCTTTGTCCAGAATCTATGTTTCCCGATTTCTGATTTGTGATGATGTAGGACTTTCTAATTGAACACATCAATTTAATCCTGGCTGGGCCCAGCACATAAGTCAACACCAAATCATCGAGGGGCCCACAGATATCGCTTTTCCGGTTAGGGCAAAAGGAACGAATAAACGTTGACTCATATGCTTGTATCTTTTACTCATCAAATTATACATGACAATACGTTTTATAACACTAAGTTACTGATGTGTTTTCGTATCACCAATGTATAATTGACTTTGTAAATTACAACTCATATATCTTCGTTTCAAGATTATAAGATATTATCGTCTCAGTATTACTCGTGATGAATTCCATGAAGTGATACTCTGAGCGAGTGTTTATCCAATACTCAAATCTCAATTTCTGAGTACTCATGAATCATTGCAGCAATTCTATTGCTATGTCTATACTTAGACAATCTGCAATCCAATTCACGACAGTCTTAATTCACTACTTACTTCCAAAAGTACGAGCGACTGTGGAGTTTGAATAATCTTATTATTCGGGAAGTAAAACATGCAAAAATGAAACACAATAATAAACAATTGACAAAAGGCAGTAAACAAACTCATAAATAATACTTTATTATTTAATCACCAAAAGTCAATTACATTTACTTTGTTACAAGTTTCAGAATAAAACTAATCTAACTACTAAAACTAATATCATCTTTCAGTCCTATGCTTTCAAGCATGTTGAATATGCTTAGCCCTACTCAGACCCTTTGTGAGGGGTTCTGCTGGATTATCTTCAGATGACACCCTCTTTACTACAAGATGGCCTTCTTCTACTCTATGTCTGATAAAATGGTACTTTCTGTCGATATGTCTGGTTTTACCATGATCTCTTGGTTCCTTTGTCAAGGCAACCTCTCCTTCATTATCGCAGAACAGTTCCATAGGCTCCTGGATGGTAGGAACAACTCTGAGATCCCCGATGAAGTTCCTTAACCAAGCTGCTTCCTTAGACGCTTCACTCGCCGCTATGTACTCTGATTCACAAGTAGAATCAGCCACCGTATCTTGCTTGGAACTTTTCCAAGTAACCACTCCTCCATTCAGTAGAAATACCCATCCAGATTGAGAACGGAAGTTATCTCTATCCGTCTGAAAGCTGGCATCACTGTAACCATCTACTCTCAAAGTATCATTGCCACCAAGTACAAGGACCCAGTCCTTCGTCCTTCGCAAATACTTGAGTATGTTCTTTACTGCTATCCAATGAGCTCTACCAGGGTTTTCCTGATAGCGACTGACCATGCTCAAACCAAAGGCCACGTCAGGGCGAGTACATGTCATAGCGTACATTATCGATCCGACAACGGAAGCATAAGGTACACGACTCATGTCAGCTATTTCCTCATCTGTACTCGGGCATTGAGTCTTACTCAATTTGGTATTGCTTTGGATAGGTAGCTCTCCCTTCTTGGAATTTTCCATACTAAACCTCTTTAGTACCTTATCCAAGTATGTACTTTGACTGAGTCCAATCAGTCTCTTCTTTCTATCTCTCAATATTCTAATCCCAAGAATATAGGCAGCTTCTCCAAGGTCTTTCATGGCAAAACACTTTCCAAGCCAAGACTTAACATCTTTCAAGGTTGGAACGTCGTTACCAATGAGTAATATGTCATCGACATATAACACCAGAAAAGTTACTATACTCCCACTAGCCTTGATATACACACAAAACTCATCTTCACTTCTAGAGAAACCAAACTCTTTGATTTTCTCATGGAAGCAAAGATTCCAGCTGCGAGATGCCTGTTTCAATCCATAAATGGATTTCTCAAGCTTGCACACTCTATTGGGAAACTTTGTTGGATAAGGTGTCTAAGTCCATAACTATTTCTGGTATGTACTTGACCCGACCCGGTATGGTCCATTTGGGTTGCATGGCACCATGCAATTGGATAAACTAAAATGAGAGAAATAACACTTATGGTTTATTAATATATTATAAGTTCTAATATATTAATAATATTATTTAATTAGTTTGATCAAGAATTAATTTAGAATTAATTAAGTGATCAAAAGATAACTAATTAAATATATGGGTAGATTATGTAAATCTTCCATATCTTATATAGTGGGCTAAGAGGCTCCATGGATTATCAAGTTGGGTTCCACCCATAGGATGCTCCATGGGAGTTACAAACCCATGGGTCATGGAAATGAAGAGTCATGACACATTAGGGTTTACATGGTGTAACCCTAGATGTGTCAACACTATATAAGAAACCCATTCTCCACCAAAATAGGCTACACATAAGAAACAAGAGGGCTACAGCCGATTTTGCAAGTGTAAGATTCTCTCAAAGTTTACTCCTTTGCATTTGGTGTTGTGTGAAGCATTTGAGGCATCACACTTGGGGTGCTAGGCTCACAAGGTTTCAAGGATCATAATCAACAACAAGGTAAGTTATTCTATCTTTCATTCAAGTTAAAAATGTTCCCCATGTATGCTAGATAGGAATATAACCTTGGAATTCAACTTTGCATGATTATTAGACAAACATAGATCCAAGGTTATTAGGGTTGCATGTACACTTAGGAAGTGTTAGAATGCTCAAAACTCATCAGTGGTATCAGAGCCTAGGTTTGTTTGTTGTTTTTTTTTTTTTTTTTGTGCAAACAGCTTGAAAAAAAATCGTTTTTCTGTTTTCTGCTCGTATGAAAGTTTGCACATTTGTTGCTGGAAATGGACTAGAAACATTACCCTAAACTATTTTGATGTTTTAAAGCTTGTTTTAGATGGTGTAATGTTTATGCTAATCCATTCACAATGGCAATTATTAAAATTACAAGTTTTTTTAAGTGTAATTTTTTTATTCTTGAAAGTGTTCATATTCATGTTCTTGAACTTATGAAGATTAGATGATCATAGGAATTGTTTGTAACCTTCATGGTAGTTTAATTCATGATCATAATGTGTTTTAATGGAGTCCATAACTTGTCCTCAAGTTATGGAAAACCAAAAGTCTCACTTTTATTAAAGCCATTAAAAGAACACAAGAGTTATAAAAATAAAGAGTCTTCATTTTTATTACTCAATTAATTCATAAGTTATAAGAAATGAAAAGTTTTGGAAGTTTACAAAACTTGCCCTCAAGTTTTGGAACATGTAAAGTATTGATTAAAACTTTAGTTCCAACCCTTAGAATTTTAAAAGTTAAAATTCAACCCTTATACTTTATAATATTATAAGTTACTAATATATATATATATATATATATATATATATGTATAACGTCAAGTCGTCTTACCGCTAGTACGCCTCATTCACGAAGCCGGTCTATAAGGGGGTATAAGGTTGTTGCCTATAAAATGGCAACTTAATGGGTGTCCACTCTCACCCACCGCTTCCTTGATCGGTGGAGGGTCGTTAGCCGAACGGGTAGGACAAGGACTTATAAATTCTCATTAAAAGTATGATGAATATTATAAAGTAACTAAATGCTTTTATTAAATTCCCAATCTTAGTTACTTTAGGAAAATGTGAATAAGTTGCTAATCCATGAAATTACACTTTACACTTTGTTTAAGTCGTTAGTGGAGCTCGTGTGGTTAACCGGCACACTAACTTGGACTTAACAAGGTAGTTAAAGGGTGACTTAAAGTTTATTATAGGTCGGTGGAGCTCGTGTGGTTAACCGGCACATCGATTGAGTAATAAACATTGAGCGTACCAAGTGATTTGCATGGTTACTTCACACCTCATTTTGTGATCCTCGGTATCCCAGTCACAAAACTTGGAGGGCACACTCGAGATTGAAACATGCCTTTGAAAAGTTCATTGAATCTCAAAAGAATCTAGGAATTTCTAAGAACCAATTAAAAACCTAATATTTATATTTCGTTTTTCATGGTGGAAATTGGTGAATTGTCATTCACCTACCTTTCAAATATGTTATAGCTTGGATTACGGCATACCTCTTCTAAGTTATAATATATTGTGATTGGATCCTAGCCTTAATATTACATTTGGGTGTTTTATTAAGGACTCTCTTAATATCTAAACTAATCTTGTTCTCTTCTTTCAGATGTCTTCAAACAATGCTGCTTCTGGCTCTAATCCTAATGGCTCCTTTACCCTTATGAACTTGTGTGGGAAAGTCACTTTTGATGGATCCAACTTCAATGAATGGATCAGAAACATCAGGATGATTACCCGCTACGAGGACAAAGAATATGTCCTTGACAAGGAGCTTAAGGAGATTGATGAGACCACTGCAACTCCCCAGGAGATCGCTGACTTCCGGGCACATGAAAGGGATGCTACAAAAGTGGCATGCATCATGTTGGCCACCATGACAGCGGAACTCCAAAAGTCCTATGAGGACTTCTACCCTTTTGAAATGCACCAAGATCTGATGGAAAGATACCATCAAAGTGCACGACAAGAGAGGTATGAAATCGTATGCTCTATCATAACAACCATGATGAAGGACGGGGAATCCGTCACGAGCCACATGCAGAAAATGCAAAGGTATGTGGATCGGTTGCTGAAGCTTAATGTGAACTTCCCTGAGGAGCTTGCAATAGATATCATTTTGCACTCATTACCATCGTGTTATGATCAATTCCGCATGACATATCACATGAATAAGGAAGAGGTCACACTCAGCAAACTTCAGGGACTCCTCAAGACCGCACAAACAGGTCTTAAGGGTAAGTCGGTTGTTAACACTCCTACTCCAAACTCTGCCCCGGTTTTGGCAATCGGGAAAGGTAGAGGGAAGAAGAGGAAGAGCTCTTCAAAGGGTACCAAGGCTAGGACCCTTGATGGCTCTTCTTCAAGTGGAACCAAGAAAGGTTTTGTCACTCCTTCTTCTGACCCTAAAGAGGCTGAATGCTTCTATTGCCATGAAAAGTCACATTGGAAGCGGAACTGCCCAAAGTACCAGCAAGATGTGAAGGATGGGAAAGTTAAACCCAACCATGCAGGTATTTACACTATCTTATCTAATAACTCACCCCATTCTAACTCTTGGGTCCTTGATACCGGTTGTGGTATTCATATCTGTTCTGATTTGCAGGGACTAAGAAGAAGTGAGAATGTGGAGCATGGAAGAATAAACTTAATCATGGGGAATAGGAAAGCTTTACCTGTCACCAAGATTGGAGTTTATACTTTATCGCTAAGTAGTGGGTTTAGTTTAGATTTGAATAAATGTTGTTATTCGCCAGAAATGGCAAGAAATATTATTTCCTTTCATGCATTGTATAAACAAGGTTTCACCTTTTCATTTGATAATGAAGTTGGTTCGATTAATGTTTTCTTTAATAATGTTCTTTATTTTAAAGCATTACCTTGTGATGGTGTGTATGAAACTGTATCTGTGGTTGATAACTTAGGAAATAATGTATTGTGTATTGATTCTGTTAATGATAATAACTTGGATAAAGCATCATTATGGCATTGTTGTCTTGGACATATAAGCAAGAAACGCATAGGCCAACTCCAAAAGGATGGAGTATTGGAGTCATTTGACCTAAAGTCAGATGATAGTTGCGAATCATGCTTACTTGGAAAAATGACAAAGTCACCCTTCACAGGTTCTTGTGAGAGGGGTGAAGGTTTGTTGGATCTTATACACACACGGATGTGTGTGGGCCCTTCAAACATGCCACAAGGGATGCTAATCGTTATTATTTGACTTTTACTGATGATTACAGTAGATATGGATATGTCTACTTAATCAAGCATAAGTCAGAGACTTTTGAGAGGTTTAAAGAGTTTAAACAGGAAGTCGAGAATCAATTGGGCAGGAACATTAAGATGCTTCGATCCGATCGAGGTGGTGAGTATCTTAGTTCAGAGTTCCTCGACTATCTTAGGGAATGTGGGATTGTCTCACAATTGACACCTCCCAGGACACCGCAGTTGAATGGTGTAGCTGAGAGGCGTAATCGAACCTTGTTGGATATGGTTCGTTCCATGATGAGTCGAGCTTCGCTACCAATCTCATTTTGGGGGTATGCCTTAGAGACTGCCGCCCATATCCTTAATCTAGTTCCCACAAAGAAAGTTGTCAAAACTCCTCATGAGATGTGGACTGGTAAAGTACCCAAACTAGACCACATTAAGATTTGGGGTTGCGAGGCTTTCGTGAGACGCGAGACTCATGATAAGCTCGAACCTCGAAGTGAGAGGTGTATTTTCATCGGCTACCCACAGAAATCCTTTGGTTACCTCTTCTACAGACCTAGTGAGAATGTGGTCTTTGTAGCTAGGAGGGCTTTCTTTCGAGAGAGAGAGTTCATAAGCCAAGGAGACAGTGGGAGGCAAGTTGACCTTGAATAAATTCAAGAGTCAAGTGGTGAAGGAACTTCAAACCCTAGCACTCAACTTGAGGAGGAAACTTCTGTTGAGCCAATTGACAAGTCTGTACCTCTGAGGCGTTCCATAAGGGTTAGGAATGCACCTGAGCATTACTATGGATTCCATATAACTGCGGAAGGTGATACACTTATCAGTGATGAGACACTGATAGGTCTGGATGAACCTAACAGTTACGCGGAAGCCATGGCAGGCCCTGAGTCAGCCAAGTGGAAAGAGGCAATGGACAACGAGATACAGTCCATATATGACAATCAATTTTGGAACTTGGTTGAGAATGTACCAGGTCGTAAGACTATAGGGTGCAAATGGATCTTCAAGAAGAAGACCGACATGGATGGTAATGTACACACTTATAAGGCACGACTGGTTGCAAAGGGTTTCTCACAAACTCCGGGAGTTGATTATGATGAGACCTTTTCTCCAATGGCCAAGATTAAGTCTATTAGGGTTCTGTTAGCCATAGCTGCATTTCATGACTATGAAATATGGCAAATGGATGTCAAAACCGCTTTCCTTAATGGAAAGTTGGCTGAGGATGTTTACATGAGTCAGCCAGAGGGTTTTGTCAATACAGAGTACCCTAATAAAGTATGTAAGCTTGGGAAATCTATTTATGGGTTAAAGCAAGCACCTCGCAGATGGAATCTTTGCTTTGATGAGAAAGTCAAAGAATTTGGCTTTTCTAGGAGTGAAGATGAATCTTGTGTATATGTCAAGGCTAGTGGGAGTATAGTTAGCTTTTTGGTATTGTATGTGGATGACATACTACTCATAGGAAATGACATCCCAACTCTGCAGGAAGTTAAGTCCTGGCTTGGGAAGTGTTTCTCTATGAAGGACCTAGGAGAAGCTGCCTATATTCTAGGGATAAGGATCTTGAGAGACCGGAGTAAAAGACTAATTGGACTTAGTCAGAGTACTTACTTGGATAAGGTGTTGAAGAGATTTGGCATGCAGGACTCCAAGAAAGGAGAGTTACCCATCCAGAGTAATGCCAGATTGAGTAAGACACAAAGCCCTAGTATTGAGGCTGAGATAGCAGAAATGAGTCGAATACCTTATGCTTCGGCTGTAGGATCGATCATGTATGCTATGACGTGTACTCGACCTGATGTAGCCTTTGCTTTGAGCATGGTTAGCAGGTATCAGGGGAACCCTGGCAAGGCACACTGGACTGCGGTAAAGAATATCCTCAAGTACCTACGGAGGACTAAGGACTGGGTCCTTACCCTCGGTGGGAGTGAAGACTTGAGAGTTGTAGGGTATAGTGATGCTAGCTTTCAGACTGATAGGGATAATTTCCGCTCTCAGTCAGGCTGGGTCTTTACCTTAAATGGAGGAGCAATTTCTTGGAAGAGTTCCAAGCAAGAGACAGTGGCTGATTCAACTTGCGAATCAGAGTATATAGCAGCTAGCGAGGCAGCAAAGGAGGCGATATGGCTGAAGAACTTCATTGGAGACCTTGGAGTTGTACCAGCTATTAAAGAGCCAATGGAAATTTTCTGTGATAGTGAAAGTGCAGTTGCCTTAGCCAAGGAACCAAGGGATCACGGGAGATCCAGACACATCGACAGAAAATACCATTTCATCAGACATCGAATAGAAGAAGGACTCCTCGTGGCAAAGAGGGTATCATCGGATGAGAATCCAGCAGATCCCCTCACGAAAGGACTGACTCGGGTTAAGTATCTCCAGCATGCTCAGAGCATAGGGCTGAAGGATGATATTAGATTTAGTAGTTAGATAACCTTGAAATTTGTAAAGTGTAATTGACATTAGATGATGAATAAAAGGTGTTTTATTTATGAGTAAAGTGTTGCTATCTCTTGTCGATCGTTTACTATATTTCTTTTGCATGTTTTGACTTCCAGAATAATTATGTTTGGTATATCATATGATTCGAACCTCCACAGTCGGTCATATGTCGGAAGTAGGTATGAATCAAGACTGTCATGATTGGTTGCAGAGGTCTAAGTTGTTGGACATGGCTACAACACTCATGAGTACTCATAAGTTCTGAGCATTGGACTCAACCCACGCTCACTGGAATCACTTCATGGAATTTATCTCGAGTGATCGTGAGACGGTAATATCATATAAGTCTTCAAACCTAGATATATGATTTGTTACTTATGAGTTGGTTATGCATTGATTGTACGAAAACGCATTGGTAACTCGATGTTATAAAACGTGCTCTTGTGTATAATTCAATGAGTAGTAGAACAAACATATGAGTCGAAGTTTATCTGTTCCTTCTTGGATTAGAAGCTGATATCTGGGCCCCTCGATGATTTTGTTTTGACCTATGTACCGGGCCCGGTCAGAACTAAGTTGATGTGTTCAATTGAGTTCTATGTCAAACAAATCGGAAATCGGGAAACAAACTGCTGGACACAAAGTAAGACATTGTTCCATGTATTTGTCCGGCTGATATCTAGAACAGAGGATTATATGATCACTTATCTTAAATGGCGTATCATCATCTTCTCAGTTCCGAGAGACCTTGAAAGAGCTATGATTGCCGATCGGTTCCTGAAGTATTGCAGTTATAGTTATTAGACTTATCCAAGTGGGAGACTGTTGGATATGGTGTCTAAGTCCATAACTATTTCTGGTATGTACTTGACCCGACCCGGCATGGTCCATTTGGGTTGCATGGCACCATGCAATTGGATAAACTAAAATGAGAGAAATAACACTTATGGTTTATTAATATATTATAAGTTCTAATATATTAATAATATTATTTAATTAGTTTGATCAAGAATTAATTTAGAATTAATTAAGTGATCAAAAGATAACTAATTAAATATATGGGTAGATTATGTAAATCTTCCATATCTTATATAGTGGGCTAAGAGGCTCCATGGATTATCAAGTTGGGTTCCACCCATAGGATGCTCCATGGATGCTCCATGGGAGTTACAAACCCATGGGTCATGGAAATGAAGAGTCATGACACATTAGGGTTTACATGGTGTAAACCCTAGATGTGTCAACACTATATAAGAAACCCATTCTCCACCAAAATAGGCTACACATAAGAAACAAGAGGGCTAGAGCCGATTTTGCAAGTGTAAGATTCTCTCAAAGTTTACTCCTTTGCATTTGGTGTTGTGTGAAGCATTTGAGGCATCACATTTGGGGTGCTAGGCTCACAAGGTTTCAAGGATCATAATCAACAACAAGGTAAGTTATTATATCTTTCATTCAAGTTAAAAATGTTCCCCATGTATGCTAGATAGGAATATAACCTTGGACTTCAACTTTGCATGATTATTAGACAAACATAGATCCAAGGTTATTAGGGTTGCATGTACATTTAGGAAGTGTTAGAATGCTCAAAACTCATCAAACTTTGCATCAACAAAACCCTCTGGCTGATTCATGTAAACATCCTCAACCAACTTCCCGTTAAGGAAAGCAGTCTTGACATCCATCTGCCAGATTTCATATTCATGAAAGGCAGCTATGGCGAGCAATATCCTAATAGTTGTAATCTTAGCTACTGGAGAGAAGGTCTCATCATAGTCAACCCTTGGGGTTTGAGTGAAACCTTTTGCAACCAGTCGAGCCTTGAATGTGTGCACATTTCCATCCATGTCTGTCTTCTTCTTGAAGATCCATTTGCACCCAACTGTCTTACGACCTGGTCCACTATCAACCAAATTCCAAACTTGGTTGTCATACATGGACTTAATCTCGTTGTCTATTGCCTCTTTCCACTTGGAAGCCTCTGGGCCTGCCATTGCTTCCTTGTAAGTAACTGGTTCATCTAAATTTACCAGTGTCCTGTCATTGATGAATGTGTCATCATCTGAAGTGATATGAAAACCATACAACTCAGGTGACACACTCACCCTAGTGGATCTTCGAAGAAGTAATGAGTTATCAACTGGTTCAATAGGAACTATTTCCTCTGGTTGAGTGCTTGTGTCATCTAAGGTTCCTTCATTGGCTAACTCTTGAATTTCTTCAAGGTCAATGATGCTCCCACTGTCCTATTTGAATATGAGCTCTCTTTCTACAAATACTCCTCTTCGTGCTACAAAGACCACGTTTTCACTAGGTCTGTAGAACAAATATCCAAAAGACTGTTTTGGGTAACCAATGAAAACACATTTCTCACTTCTAGCTACTAGCTTGTCGTGAGTCTCTCGTCTTACAAAAGCTTTACAGCCCCAGACTTTAATATGTGCTAAGGAGGGAACATTCCCGGTCCACATTTCGTGAGGTGTTTTGGCAACCTTCTTTGTAGGGACAAGATTGAGGATGTGGGTGGCTGTCTCTAAGGCATACCCCCAGAAGTGAATAGGAAGCGAAGCACGACTCATCATAGAAATGTAATTTAATTAAATGTAAACCAAAACTTTATGGAATTATTAACTCTCTTTTAATTATACACTTTAATTAATTAATAAAACCATAAGGGTGTAATTTGAACTTTTTCAAAAAACGAGAGGGTTTTTAGAATTTAACATTTCAAAATTAAACTTTTAATCAACTTTTAAATTCCAAAACTTGAGGGCAAGTTTTGAAACATTTCAAAACATTAGGGTTTAACTATTTAAATTTCAAAAAAAAAAATTTAAGTTCAAATTTAAACTATAAAACTTAAAGGGAGTAATTTGAAACTATTCAAACTTTGTCAAGAACATTCTAGATCAACAATTCAAATAAGGCAATTATATAATTTTTACCTAGTCTAATTTCTTGCAAGATAATACACCAAATAATTCAAATAATTAAATTTAATCATATAAGGAAGTAATTATTCAATTAATATGAAATTATCTTTTATTTTGGCAAAGATAATCACCCAATGTCATAAAAATCCGATTTCTATCAATAAAAAACATTTTGGTAACTATCCCACAGCAAAAATAGGCAAGAAACCCGAAAAATCCTCCATCTGACCCTTTGACTCGTCGAGTCAGGCTTGGACTCGTCGAGTTCACTATGGACTCGGCGAGTCACCTAGTTGACTCGGCGAGTCAAGTCGAAAAACCTCAAAAAAATTGATTTTCAGCCAAAATCCGATCAAATAAGCATCAAATTCACTAACAAACATCCCTAGGCTCTGATACCACTGATGGGTTTTGAGCAATACATCAATCCTATGGTGTACATGCAAACCCTAATAGCTTTGGATCTAGTTTGTCTAATGAACATGTAACTGAATTTCCAAAGTTATGAACCCTAGATCTATCATATAAGAACTGAAATAAGGGTTTAGTAATTACCTTTGATTGTTATATACCAATAACAATCAATCCCTGCTTTGATTGGCTTCAGAAAGCTTAGTGCCTCAAGTGTTGCACCTCTAATGGAGTCACAAACACCACTAAGCAATTGGATGAAGGAGAGAAGAGAGGGGAGGCACCAAAAACGGCTGGAAACCCTAAAGGAACACTTAGCCACGTTTTTGGGGCATAGGGGTCCTTTATATACATGTAGGCTATTAGGGTTTGCAACTAGGAAACCCTAATCTGACTGCTTAGGCCCTAAGCAGCCCATGGACTCCTTTAACATATCCCTTGGACGAATTTCTTATGGGCTTCCCATAGAATTCGTCCAACCTATATATTATTAGGTGATCCATAGCCCAATTGTAATTATCTTATAATTACAACTCCAGTCCCCTAAGTTTAATTGATCTCTTTTAGTCACAAAATTAATTCTTAATTAATTCTTGACTAATATTAATTAAACAATATGATTTCTCCTTTAATATGTTATTCTTATAATATATTAATAAATCATAATTAAACCTTTCTCTCCTTAATTCATCCTACATATTGCTATGGTGAAGGCAACCCAAAAGGACCATGCTCATAATCGGGTCAAGTACATACCAAAATAGTTATGGACTTAGACACTAATCCAACAATCTCCCACTTGGATAAGTCTAATAACTATTTTGCATAACTTCAAAACCTGATCAGCAATCGTAGCTTTCAAAAGCCGTTGTCAACTCTGATCTTATCAGATACGCGTGTCCTTTAGATAAGGGATCATATATTCCTCCATTCTACAAGATATCGTATAGACATGAGAGATGGATTTAAATCATTCTCTCTGTCTATGTATTGTTTCCCAACATCTGATTTATGACGACTGACAACAGACTACAATTGAACACATCAACTTAGTCCCGACTTGGCTAAGCGCTTAGGTGTCATCACTAAATCATCGAGGGGCCCACAGATATCGCTTTTATCCCACTTTGGGTAAAAGGAATGGATAAACTTCGACTCAAATGATTGCTTGCACCTACTAATCGAATCACACACAACAATAACTTTTATAACACCAAGTTACTTGTGCGTTTACTTATCATCAATGTGCAACCGACCAGCAAATAACAACTCACACGTCTCTGTTTCAAGAATATACAATGTTATCGTCTCACTAATCACTCGTGATAAATCCATGAAGTGATTCAAGTGAGCGTGGGTTTAATCCAATACTTTAATCTTATTAAAGCACTCATGAACTCTGCAGCAAACTTGTGCTATGTCTAAATACTTTAGACAATCTACAGACAGATTCATGACAGTCTTGCTTCATACCTACTTCCAACGTATGACCGACTGTGGAGGTTTGAATAACCCAGTTATTCTGGAAGTTAAAACATGCAAAGTGAAACACAACGATAGTACTCAATCCTATATGGCCCCAAACTCTTGAGTATAAATAAAACATCTTTTATTTAGTCACCATATTGATTACTCATTATTCATTGTTTAATGTTTCGGAAAATCAACTTTATTACTCGAATTATAACCACAATTGTCCCATGCTCCAAGCATGCACACTTTGGTTTCCTATGGTCCCTACTTTGTAAAAATAGATCAATTGAAAAACTTTTTCAATGAAACTCATTTCACAATCCCCAATCCTTATCACTAGCGTAAGAATACCAAATTCTTGCCACTTTTAGAGTATTTCAGATTCTAACATTTTATGCAACGATCCTTTCGTAAAGTCATAGCACAAAAGTCACCAAGACTTGGCCAATGAAATCACAAAGTACTCTATCAGAAATTGTCACAAAACAATTCTATAGATGTGATGTCTCTCACTCAAAGTACATTCCTTCGAACATCCTTTTGCATAAAAGTTTCTAATCTACATAGATTCTTAATTTCCAACTCCCATTTATGGAAACATTTCCATATTTTGCTATATGACAACTCATTCTAAATAGAATCTTATCTATTTATAATAATGTCAATATAGTCCATCCAATACTATACTTTCAACTACTCATAAGTGACCAATCATTGGCAAACCTTAGATCATCCTTTGATAGTTGTTTAATTATTTTAGTCAAATCCAGTTCTAGTCCCTTTTCCCTCTTAATGCCCTAGGCATTTGGAAAATTTTAGAATGGTCAAATATTATAGCATATGCAATCGATCCTATACCCGAAGCGTATTGGACACGATGCATAATGTCTCACATAAAGACGTGATACGTTATCATCCTTCTGCCATAATATTTTATGTGCCATGTTCCCACAATTTGAACTATGAAGAGGGATGTCGTAATCATAATCGAATTTTAAGAATGCACTATATATCCTTGACTAAATTTATTAACATTTCTCGATCTATGCTTTAGAATTTTGAAACGAAGTATAATATTCTCTCCCTTAATTATAGCAAAACAACTTTTCAACCTTTGCAACTTTGCAAAGTGAATTTTTGTTTTCTATAATTAATATTGCTAACTTGCAATACTTACCATAATAATCATGCTCCCACTAACATGATGATTATTTTCTTACCAGCATAACACTTATGCTCCCACTAGCTTTGACATGTATTCAGAAAGCAACTGAACCTCCAGAAAACAATGCTTATTGAATTCCTTAAGTTCATATTTCTAATACCTAATGCTTTGATAAGCCTTTATCTAAGCTTTTTAAGCTCATACATCTTTGCCTTAGATAGCTCACATGTGTGTCTAAACAATTCAGAATTTATGTTATTAAGTCCCAATTGCTCAGACCAATTGCCAAATCTCACAATACGAACTATGAAAAGGGATGTCGTAATCATAATTGAATTTGAGAATACAATTTTTCACAATTGCTATCTTCTAAAAATCTCTCTTAGTGAAAGCATTTCTTCACAATCATTTTCATGAAGGAGGGAAACCTTATGACACTTAGATTTTATGATGTATGTGTTCATATACATGTGAATTTGCCACAACCATAATCTTAAGACAAGGTTCGCGACAAATCCAAACTCATATGGACTGAACTCGTTCAATACTCGATTCCTTGCCTCATGGTAGTACGAATGCCCACCATGTCTTCCAAGCAACTCACCCTTACATATCAATGTACTTTCCATTGATCAAGGTGCTTTGTCTTTATGCATTCAAATGAGAACTCATAGAACTCACATACATATTTAGCTTAATTGGAATGGCACAGAAACAAAATAATGTTAACACAATAGGTTATAAACCTCAAGTCGTGCGCTAGTGATGATTAACTAGGTTTACTCTTGATTTGTTCTTGAAACTTTTCAAGACCATTAAGACTCCCACTAACTCCTTGACATATATGATTCTCTTGTTAAGAAACATTTCTTGACAAACAAATATTCAAGAGTTAGTGTAGCCTTTTGTCAAGTTTAACACTTCACACAATTGGTCCTGGTTGGTCTTTGTCTTATCCAAGACATCACAACTTACCAATTTCAAATGTGCAAGAATAAGAAAACTTTTCCAAATTCCACATTTGACGAGTGTTATAAACCTACTTAAGACTTGTCACTCAAGTCACAATCTTGGAGTATGACTCTTAAGACTTGATATTGGGACGAAGTATGATTGACTTATTGATTTAACTATTTCCATAATTCTCGATTCCTCTTTTTAGACATACAAATGCACTAAGACTCACTTAGAGGACCAATTGAGAAATAGTTCTTAATCATTAAGACTTATCATAAAACACAATAAAATGTACTCTCCCTTCTTCTTAGAATGAAGAAACTTTTATCTTTCTGCCTACTCGATTCTTCTTCTTCGTTCTGCTATTAATTGAAACTCTTTTAATCAACTCAGAATTATACTTAATCTTATAAGTATAACCATATTTACTAAACTTTAGTAAATCATGACGAATATCTTTATCACTCTTGTGGTGGACTTGATCAATGCACAACCTAGTGTACTCGATCTCCTAGTCCTTCTCTTGACACTTTGCCAAAGAATTAGTCTAATTTCCAAATATGAAGTTTCTCATTCATCACGCAACCAAGTTGTATGATTCCAAGTTTCTGTCCAATTGAAACTTGGGCGATGAGAAACTCTTCTTATTTGGTAAACTTTTGACATTACCACAAATAGCAAAAACTAAGAATCATATCCAATTCAACATTGATAAATTTAGAAATACACAAACATCCATTTTCACACATGCCATTATAAGGATAAATAAATAAAATTCAAAATTTATTTTATTGCGGAAAAAAAATTGTCCTTACAATGCAATTCAACTGAAAAACTATGCTATTACATATTTCTTATCAATCTATCCTAACTCTAGAGTAGCAGCTCAAAAATCTGATCTTTGAATCCATGCGATCGAAATCCATTTCTTCATGATCAGATTCATCACGCTTCTTCCTTAAGCTTCCTCTCTTTTCTTCGATCCTGCAAAACTTCAAAATGTAATCTTATCACATCACATATTAAGAATCAAAGAATATGAACTTATAGAGTTAGTTAATGGATTTTACCTGAAGTAGAGCCATACGTCTTGATTCTCCCATCTCTTAGATCTCTCAGGTAAACAGGGCAGCTTCGTCTCCAATGCCCCTTCTCTTGGCAATAGAAGCAAATGGACTCTTTTGGAATGGCACAAGGAACTATCTCAGAATTTACCTTTTCTGGATTTCCAGTGTCACCATTTTCAATGTCCATTGAAGTTTGGGAGTTCGATTTATCAGACAAATTTTCTTGATCAGCACGCCAAATCATTGCTGATTCAGCAGCTATAAGCAAATAGGTCAAATCAATGAGGGTCACGTCATGGTCCATCATATAGTACTCTCTAACGAACTCACTATATGATTCAGGAAGCGACTGAAGAACCCAGTCAACAGCCAACTCACCTGAAATCTCGACACCCAACATCTTTAACCTGTCAATGTGTGACTTTATCTCCAAGACGTGTGCACACACAGGTTTCCCATCTTCGTGTTTACTTGCTAATAGGGCTTGAGTGAGCTTGAATTTTTCAAGCCTTTGAACTTGTGGGTTAGGGAGAATAATTGGAGGAGGTGGAGGAAGTGAATCATGACTCTCATTTCCTTGATCGTATCGTGGAACATCATCTTCATTTGGAAAGCTTGTTCCAAGGGACTTGGGAAGACCATTGTAAGATTTAGACATCTACAAAACGGGAGAAAATTCAAGTTAGTTGATAAGAATCCTTGATGTAACACCCAAATGAAACATCAAGGCTAGGATCCAACACAATACTCTACAACCTAGAAGAGGGATGTCATAATCCAGTTGCAGAATATTTGAAGGTAGGTAAATGACGATTTACCAATTTCCACCATGAAAAACGAAAAAGAAAAATTTAAGTTTTAAATGAATTGAAACTCCTAGATCTTTTGAGATTCATTGAACTTTTCAATGGCATGTTTAATCTCGATTATGCCCTTCAAATTTGCAACTGGGATGCCGAGGATCACAAACAAGGTGTGAATAACCATACGAATCTACGTGATGCACTCAATGATACTATCACCTAATCAATGTGCCGGTTAACCACACACGCTCCATTGATCTATGATAAACATCGAGCCACCCTTCGCCACCAATGTCAATCCCAAATTAGTGTGCCGGTTAACCACGCACGCTCCACTAACGTTTGACAAGGGTACGAAGTGTAATTCCATGGATTAGCATACAATTTCACATTTTGCCTAAAGTAACTAGAATTTGGGAATTTGTAAAAGCATGTAGTTACTTTGTACTTCATTATACTTATAATGGAAGGTTTTGTCCTATCCTACCCGTTCGGCTAACGACCCTCCACTAGTCAAGAGTGCGGTGGGTAAGAGTGGATACCCATTCAATCGCCATTTTATAGGCAATTTCCTTAAACACCCCTTATAGACCAGCTTCGTAAATGAGACCTACTAACGGTAAGACTGACTTTTTACTCATACATATATAATATTAGACTTTTAATGTTACATATAGTATAAGGGTGTATTTTATACTTTTAAAATACCAGGTGGTCTAATTTAATAAATTATACTTTTAATTTAGTTAAATGTAAACCAAAACTTTATGGAATTATTAACTCTCTTTTAATTATACACTTTAATTAATTAATAAAACCATAAGGGTGTAATTTGAACTTTTTCAAAAAACGAGAGGGTTTTTAGAATTTAACATTTCAAAATTAAACTTTTAATCAACTTTTAAATTCCAAAACTTGAGGGCAAGTTTTGAAACATTTCAAAACATTAGGGTTTAACTATTTAAATTTCAAAAACAAAACTTTTAAGTTCAAATTTAAACTATAAAACTTAAAGGGAGTAATTTGAAACTATTCAAACTTTGTCAAGAACATTCTAGATCAACAATTCAAATAAGGCAATTATATAATTTTTACCTAGTCTAATTTCTTGCAAGATAATACACCAAATAATTCAAATAATTAAATTTAATCATATAAGGAAGTAATTATTCAATTAATATAAAATTATCTTTTATTTTGGCAAAGATAATCACCCAATGTCATAAAAATCCGATTTCTATCAATAAAAAACATTTTGGTAATTATCCCACAGCAAAAATAGGCAAGAAACCCGAAAAATCCTCCATCTGACCCTTTGACTCATCGAGTCAGGCTTGGACTCGTCGAGTTCACTATGGACTCGGCGAGTCACCCAGTTGACTCGGCGAGTCAAGTCGAAAAACCTCAAAAAAATTGATTTTCAGCCAAAATCCGATCAAATAAGCATCAAATTCACTAACAAACATCCCTAGGCTCTGATACCACTGATGGGTTTTGAGCAATACATAAATCCTTATGGTGTACATGCAAACCCTAATAGCTTTGGATCTAGTTTGTCTAATGAACATGTAATTGAATTTCCAAAGTTATGAACCCTAGATCTATCATATAAGAACTGAAATAAGGGTTTAGTAATTACCTTTGATTGTTATATAGCAATAACAATCAATCCTTGCTTTGATTGGCTTCAGAAAGCTTAGTGCCTCAAGTGTTGCACCTCTAATGGAGTCACAAACACCACTAATCAATTTGATGAAGGAGAGAAGAGAGGGGAGGCACCAAAAACGGCTGGAAACCCTAAAGGAACACTTAGCCACGTTTTTGGGGCATAGGGGTCCTTTATATACATGTAGGCTATTAGGGTTTGCAACTAGGAAACCCTAATCTGACTGCTTAGGCCCTAAGCAGCCCATGGACTCCTTTAACATATCCCTTGGACGAATTCCTTATGGGCTTCCCATAGAATTCGTCCAACCTATATATTATTAGGTGATCCATAGCCCAATTGTAATTATCTTATAATTACAACTCCAGTCCCCTAAGTTTAATTGATCTCTTTTAGTCACAAAATTAATTCTTAATTAATTCTTGGCTAATATTAATTAAACAATATGATTTCTCCTTTAATATATTATTCTTATAATATATTAATAAATCATAATTAAACCTTTCTCTCCTTAATTCATCCTACATATTGCTATGGTGAAGGCAACCCAAAAGGACCATGCTCATAATCGGGTCAAGTACATACAAAAATAGTTATGGACTTAGACACTAATCCAACAAATCTAACATCATTACTAAGCAAAAGTTGATAAACTCTGATCTTGGTTACTGGTGAAGACTTTCTGTTTCCCATGATCAATTTTATCCTCCCTCGCTCCACCTCCTCACTTTCTTTTAGCCCCTGCAAATCAGAACAGATGTGAAAACCACATCCTTTATCAAGGACCCATGAACGAGAAGATAATGAGTTATTAGAAGAAATAGTGTAAATACCAGCTGAAGATGGCTTCACTTTGCCATCTTTGATGTCTTGCAATTATTTTGGGCAGCTTCTCTTCCAGTGCCCTTTGTCATTGCAATAAAAGCAATCAGCATCCTTTGGATCAGAAACATGGGGAATGGTAGCATTGGGCTTAGCCTTTGGGCCATTTGTAGATGACCCAGCTTGAGCCTTGCTCTTCCAATTTTGCTTAGGAGGACCTTTCCTCTTTTTCCCCTTTCCCTATCCAATAGCCAAGACAGGGGCAATTGCAGGAGTGGAGGCTATACTTTTACCCTTCATCCCTGCTTCAGCTGTCTGCAACAAGTTGTGCAATTGGGCCAGTGTCTGCTCAGTGTTGTTCAAATGGTAAGTTAGGATAAACTGACCATAACAATCGGGTAATGAGTTCAAGACCATGTCAATGGCCAATTCCTCATCAAAGTGAATGTTGAGCTTGACCAAACGCTCTATGTAGCGTTACATTCTTTGCACATGAGATACAACCGATTCCCATTCTTTCATCTTGCAAGCCATGAGTGACTTGACTACTTCAAACTTTTCTTAACGAGCTCGCTTATGGTACTTTTCCATAAGGTCCTTGTTCATCTCAAAGGGACAGTATTACTCATAGTACCTCTGCAGTTCTGGGGACATGGTTGCGACCATGATGCATGCCACTTTGGTAGCATCATCATAGTGTTTCTTGTAGGCAGCATATTCTTCAGGAGTAGCTTTAGACTCATCAAGCTCTTTGAGCTCCTTTTCAAGGACATATTATTTTTCCTCAAATCGAAGCGCCATCTTGATGTTACACATCCAATCATTATAGTTAGAGCCATCCATAACGACTTTGGAGCAAATGTTAAGCAAAGAGAAGTTGTGGTTGGAGGATGATGAAGCAGAAGTGTTTCTAGGAGTAGACATCTGAAAAGAAAGAAAGTTTTAGTTAGATTTCAAGATATCTCAATATAATAACCCAAAGATACAATATCAAGGTTAGGATCCAACTATGAAGATTCACAACTTAGAAATGGGATGCCGAGATCCAAGTGTAAATTTCATAAAGGTAGGTGAATGACGATTCACCAATTCCACCATTAGACGAAACAAACGAAGTGAAATTCCTAATTCCTTTTGAGATACATTGAAACTATTCAATGGCATGTTTTAATCTCGGATTATGCTCTTCTATTTGTGACTGGGATGCCGAGGATCACAAACAATATGTGAATAACCATGCAAATGTGCTTGGTAACCTCATTGTCCTTATCATTAACTATTGATGTGCCGGTGAATCACACACGCTCCACCAAAATGACAATTATGAGATACCCATTACTACTCTTTATTAATTCCTATTAGTGTGCCGGTAATCCACACATGCTCCACTAACGACCAATAAAGCATAATGTGCAATTTCATGGATTAGCATACTTTTCACATTTTTCCTAAAGTAACTAGAGTTGGGATTTTTGTAAAATAATGTTCTAGTACTTTCTTTAATAACATTATACTTTTAATGAGATGTAGTTGTCCTATAAAACCCGTTCTGCTAACGACCCTCCACTAATCAAGGAAGCAGTGGGTGAGAGTGGACACCCATTCAACTACCATTTTATAGGCAGTTTCCTTATACCCCCCTTATATACTAGCTTCGTGAATGAGGCATACTAGCGATTTGACTGACCATATTCTTATACATATATAATATTTAACATTTAATTATAATACATATATAAGGTGTGTTTTAAACTTTTTAAAACTTTAAGGTTTATATATAAATTTCGAAAATTAAGCCATTAATTTTAAATTTAAAAATAAACCAAATAACTAGATTTAATATTTATCTATTAATTAACTTTTAATTAATTTATTAAATCTTGTAAGGATTATCTAATTAAATTAAACAATTAATTTAATCCTAATCCATATCCCTTCTAGATTTCGAAAATATGGGGATAGGATAATTTCCTTATTATTCTCAATTATCCAATAAGGCAACAATTATCCAAAAAACAAGAAACCCTAAATTACCATGTAAATTTCGAAAATCAAGGGAGGAGGCTAGGGTTTTTCAAAACCCTAACCCTAATTTCGATTACGGTTCATGGAGGCTAGGGTTTTTTCGAAAACCCTTTGATCCAAAACCCTAAAAATCGAAAATTTTGGTCTTTAGGGTTTAATAGCTATAAACCCTAATTTGCAATTCAACTATTATAGCAATTCAATTTAAAACAAACAATGACTCTGATACCACTGATGGGTTTTAGGTAAAACAAATAAACTAGAAAAACAATTCCTAAGTTCACATGCAACCTACTTTGGATCTATGTTTTAACTATTGAACATATAACTTTGAATTGCAAAACAAGAACCCTAGAGGAGAGAGGCTATTTTAAAAAATAACTAATTAGGGTTTAAGAGTTACATACCTTTCAGTTGTTATAACAAACAATTGTTAATCCTCTTGAACTTGATCTTCTTGGAAGCCTAGCACCACAAATGTAATGCCTCTAATGGAGTCACACCCAAAAGCTAGCAAGAAGGAAACTAGAAGGAGAGAGGGTAGGGTATGCAAAATTCGGCCCTAGGGTTTCACAAGGGAAGGAGTGACTGAATTTAGGAGTTGGGAGGCTCCTTATATAGCTGAGGGATCTACGGTTTAGGGAAAACCCTAATGTTCCTTTGCTTAGGGCCTAAGCTAATCCAAAGGCCTTATCCAAGCCCCCTTGGACGAAATCATTAGGGTTTCCCTATAGATTTCGTCCACCCCCTTCCAAGGAGGTTCTGGAACCTTCCACTCAACTATTAGATAATTGCAAACTAGTCCCTACACTTTATAATTAATACAATTAACCCCAAAATTAATTCTAATTAATTTCTGGCTAACTATTAATTAAACATTATGATTTCTAATTAATATATTAATCTTTTAACATATTAATAAATCATTTATATTAATTTATTAATCTTATAATAAACCAATATCTCTCCCTTCATAATTTCCTTGTCCAGTTGCTAGGTTTGAGGGCAACCCAAAAGGACTGTGCTGCTATCAATTCAAGTAGATACCAATTATAGTTATGGGCTTAGACACCTAATCCAACATTACTCACGTACTTGAAGCTTTGGAGGGTTCACGGTTGAAGAACTTGAGAGAAAGAAGTAGGTGTGCGGCCAAGGAGAGAAAGGAATGAAGAAAGGATGTCTACCCCTATATATAAGGGTGTGTGTGTGGCCAATAGGGGGTGTACGGTCGTATACCCATGTGTGCGGCTGCACACTCCTCCTAAGGGAGTGTATGGCCCGGTTTGCTACTTTGCGACATTGATAACTCATCCTTAGCCTCAACCTTGGTTGCACTCAAGTTTAGAACACTCAACGAACCCTTGAACAGTGCTAGAAGTTAACAGAAACGAGTTCAACATTGATGGAATTGACTAGATGTACATGATAGAAGTTATGGGTTGTCACATCAATGTGGGTTGTACCTGATCCCACATCGGGTTGGAAGGAGAACGAAACATTTCCTTATAAGGGGTGTGGATACCTTCCTTGTTACAACGCGTTTTAAAGCCGTGAGGGCAGCAAATCCCATAAGAACTCTGCAGTTAAGCGTGCTCAGGCGGGAGTAGTACCGGGATGGGTGACCCCCTGGGAAGTCCTCGTGCTGAGTGGCCCAAAGCGGACAATATTGTGATACGTGCAAGAGAGGGTGCTACAAATGGTATCAGAGCTGGGGCACGGGTCGATGTTTTCGACGGGGACGTCGAACCCTATAATGGGGGGTGAAGGTGGGTTGTACCTGATCCCACATCGGCTTGGAAGGAGAACGAAACATTTCCTTATAAGGGGTGTGGATACCTTCCTTGTCACAACGCGTTTTAAAGTCGTGAGGGCAGCAAATCTCATAAGAACTCTGTAGTTAAGCGTGCTCAAGCGGGAGTAGTACCGGGATGGGTGACCCCCTTGGAAGTCCTCGTGCTGAGTGGCCCAAAGCGGACAATATTGTGATACGTGCAAGAGGGGGTGCTACAAATGGTATCAGAGCTGGGGCACGGGTCGATGTTTTCGACGGGGACGTCGAACCCTATAATGGGGGGTGAAGGTGGGTTGTACCTGATCCCACATCGGCTTGGAAGGAGAATGAAACATTTCCTTATAAGGGGTGTGGATACCTTCCTTGTCACAACGCGTTTTAAAGCCATGAGGGCAGCAGATCTCATAAGAACTCTGCAGTTAAGCGTGCTCAGGCGGGAGTAGTACCGGGATGGGTGACCCCCTGGGAAGTCCTCGTGCTGAGTGGCCCAAAGCGGATAATATTGTGATACGTGCAAGAAGGGGTGCTACACTAACCGACATATAGACGGAGATCTTTAGTTTTATTTATTAAAAATTTATTCAAATATTTATATATTCTAAGAAAATAAATATATGAAATTTTGAGATTTTGGATGTAATATTTAAAATTTTGAAATCTTTTAAAATTTTAAAATCGAAAATGTAGACTGTGAAATAAGGGTTGCTAGTTTAACCGAAGAGTACTACCGTGAAAAAAGATTTGTACATAGTTTCTTTCAATTAGGCAATAAAAATAGAAAATTAAAGTAAGATGCTATAATAAACAATTTCGTATAGTTTCATATTTGCCAATAATTATTTTTCGGAAACCTGTCATATTACAAATAACAACATCAAAACATTATTTACGATGAACGTTGTTGTTTTGAGTAAAAAATAATTTGATGTTGGTGTTTTATGTTTAAAATAAAAATACACTATGGAAAGTGATTAACTTCATTATTTGATACACTTAATATGGAAAGTGATTAACTTCGGTCAGTGACAAATACAATGCTTGACACACTTGATTTGGGAAATAACCCTAATAATATAAGCAAAGTTTACAATAAACCTACAAATAATATGGGTTATAATTCAATTTATTGGTTCGTATGGAAACAAAAGTTCCTAATTTGTTAAAGACCTTACTAAGCACCCACCACAACATGTTGGTTTCAACTTTTGGACCTAATGCATAAGAGTTGTCATTCATTTCTCTAATAGCACACAATTGGCAGGCATCTGCATTAACTTTAAGACCAAAACATAAGAATAAATAAAGTAACAATAAATGAAATAAGAATAAACAAAAGTATGATGCTAGAATAACAAATCAATGAAAGTTTCTATTTACAACACTATCATACTAGGTGACTGGAAACTAAAAAAAATACATTGAGAGGAAATCATTTGTAAGAGAAATTCAAAAGGAGAAGAAATGTGGGGCTTAACAGAGGGCTGAACCGGTGCGATTCTAAACCCTTATCTTTGTACCTCTAACCTGCTGTATTCCCAGACCCATCTACAGCTGACCTTCACCTTCACCTACACATTCATCCAGTTTGTTTGATCATCTGAGCTTGGAAAACGATGTCGGCATTCATGGTCGAATCTTCCCAAAAAGTTAAAGATGTCACCAAAAACACAAATATCAATTAATCAACCTAAGATACTTTATTTTATTATTTTAAACATCATTATAGTTTTTTGCCATAAAACGCTTAAAATGTAGTACTTTCAAGTTATTACATTTCTCCTCAATGAAGCATGGTGAAGTAAAAATCCTACTGATATGCTATTCTAGAATGTTTTTCAAGTACAATTCTTAAAATTATACCATTTACATCCCAATGAAGTAAAATACAAATTGTTATGGAAGTGGCATCATCGAATTAAGGGTCAGGTCTAAAATCTCCATTAAATATGTAGAATAGGGGTAACATACCCTTCAGTTAGTCTCGTATTGCAAATTATTCTAAAAATTAAAAATAACTTCTATATCTAAAGCACGGTAACATACTCATAACATCATACATACTTATAAAGCTAACATTTTTTCTTGAATCTCATGCATTTGAAACCCCCTTTTTTAACTAATGCAACTCAAAAGTTTTCTTAATTATGATTTAACATTTAAAAGTTTTATAACTTATATTATGTTTAATTAGCATTTAGTGAAAAGTTTATTATAAAAAAACCGATATTTTGGGAAAACATGCATACAAATCATATACAAGTTTCAGAAACAAAACAAACTTAAAGGTTTTTGTGTTTGGTTGAGGTCTTATGACCACTTCTGGAGATATGCTATTATATTAGAGCTTTTAATTTGTAAGTTTGTTATACTAATTCGTTTTTATATTTTCTTCGTGTTTGGATTATTGTAATACAGTCGTTGTATATTGTGGTTTAATCGTTAATATATTGATCATATGTTATATAGGATGATGTCGAAAATATTTAATTAAATATTTTAAATATGTTTTTTTTGTTTTGTAATTGTACCGTTTCAAAAAGATAATTAATTAAAACTCATACATATGTTATATTTTCCATCTCTTTCTCTCTCTCTCTCTCTCTCTCTCTCTCTATATATATATATATATATATATATATATATATATATATATATATATATATATATATATATATATATATATATATATATATTATAATAGAGGTCAAAACACTTCAACCAAAATTCATTTAAAATCTAATATTTCAAATGTTTTTTAATAATGATTGTAAAAATTTCAACATGTGTTACTTAATTGATTGATTAATAAAAATATTAATGTTTTGAAACTCCTAACTCTTAAACTTATATTATTTAATTTGTTAGTTAACTAAAATATTTTTCCTACATAAAGATAACATTTTTATGTTTGGTTACTCATATTTGTTTATGTAATTAGAAAACAAAGTGTACATAGAATAACTACTTCAATTTCACATATGAATCGATACCACTAGAGAGGTATATTGTCTTTAACTGGTGGTAGGAGATCCACATACCCTTTTTAATTATTTATATATATGCTTAGTAATATCTATTTTATATTCCTATTCACCTTAATTTTTTAGGTACCAGTTAAGGAAGATGATTCTCGGCGCACCAACATAAAGTCAAACGTACGCCTTACAAAATATGTAATTAAAATTAAATATCATATTTACTAATCGACTTATTTTAAAACTATTGATGATATTTATGTATAATGATATATTTTGTATGACTTCATTTTTAATTTCAATGTTTAATATTTGAAAGTTCATATATGAAACATTGGATGTTTTGGTGTAATATAAATAGTGTAATACAAAGTTTACTAGTTCAATATTGTTTATTAATAGCTCATTCAAAACAATTTATTTTTTATTTTATCCAAAAAATATTATCGGACATAAGAAAAGTAGATTATATTAATGGTATACAAAAACTTATAATATATATTGGATATTATAAAAATAAAAGTAAAGTTTATAAGGTATGAACTATATTAGATAGTATCAAAATATAAGTTGATGGATTTTGATGTTATTTGATAATTCGGTTAATGCCCACAACATGACTAAAAACGTAAATTTCAACATATTTCTATTTTTTTCTCATAATTATTTTAACCACTAAAATGCATTCTTGCGCAACGCGCGAGGTTACGCCTAGTTTGTTATAGAATCAGACAATTCACTCTTATCGAAGAGTAACGACCTAACAAAAAGTGTATATATGTCAAGACTCATCAATCAATATCGTGTAGCTTAGGAAAATAGGATCATACAGTTCTTGATCAATTGCTTTTGCTGATACAATTTTGAACCTGCAAATTACATGATTTATGTTATACTTGGATCTTTTTAAAAAAAATCAGAAATATAACAAAGATTTGGCGGTTCCCTAATGCTCATGGAAATCTTACCTTAATATGCATATGATTTCAAAAAAAAAAAAAAAAAACAACACCAACAACAACAACGAAATAACCAAATATGGGTTGGAGGCGGTAGTAACGGTGGTATTTAGGGTGTTTAGAGTGAGGATGAAGGAGGAGGATGGTGAAGAAGGTGATGGATTTCAGGACCCTCAGGTCTTGGGTGGTGATGGCGATGGACATAGTGATTAACAGGGTGTAGATCATAGCGGTGGTTGCGGTAGTCTTTGACAGTGGCAGTGAGTGGTGGTAGTGGAGGCTGAGTTTTGGGGAGTGTGTTTTAGGGTTTCTTGAAGACGGGTGGTTGAGAGAGGGTGAGAGATAGATAGAGTGGAAATGATTTATAATGTGTACATGGTATTAGATCGATTCAACTGGATATGAGGGAATACTTAACTCTGACTCATTCAAAATCTTATATCTTATTTGAGTTTTTCATAATTGTTAACCAGATAAGATTCAGTATTTTGGTAATGCATAAAATGATTGTTAATAGCGGAATAATGGTTGTACTTCTTAAAATTCAGCATTTGACTAAATTTGCATAATAAGTAGTAAAGATATATATTCAGTATATATACTATTAAGTAGTCGGATATACTAAAAAATATACACTGAAATGATATTAACTTATGATAAATTCATATTCATAACAAATAATAGAAAATTATAAAATAAATCTCTATTGATATTGATGCTTTAATAAGCCCAAATTTATTGCCCAACAATTTCATTTGATCTTTTAGATTAGATTTACGGCCCATAAAGCCCATTTTCAGGTGTGAAAAAATATAACGTGGGAAACTTTAGAAGTCTCTCGAGTACTCCATCGCTCTCGGAAGACACCATTGATCTCTCTCGATTATCTTCTCCTGCTGGACCACGCTTCATCTCGAAACACCGGCGCACGATCACAGGTTAAGGAAATTAATCTTTTCATGTTTATTTCTTCCAAAAACTTTAATCATGCGATGTCAAATTATGATCTGTAGGTTTTAACAGTTACTGTTCAAAGTATTTACTCGAAAATAGCACACGTTTACTGTATGTTATATACTCTTATCATTCTGTTAATAAGCGAAAAAAGATGTCTTCTCTATCATTCTATCTATTTCTTCGATAAATTTCGAATTTTTACTTCAATTGTCATGTAATAATTAGTGCTCAATTCTGTGATTATACTTGAAATTCAGAGTAAGTTTAATCTATATTATGTGCGTTTCATCTGTTTGTAGGTGAACGAAGAGGCTTTCTCTATCTATTTCTTCGATAAAGTTTGAATTAGTCAATTTCGAATTTTGATCTGCCATCGTGACTTGATAAATGATAATTAGTGTTTGATTACGTTATTATAATCCAAATTCACTGTATGTTTGATTTGATTTATAAGCTTATCATTCTGTTAGTAGGGTAACAAACAGGTCTTTCTATGTCTATTTCTTCTATGAAGTTTAAACTATGCCAAATTGAAAAAATGATCTGCCTATTATGTGATTATACTCACTATATGAGAGATAACATGATGCAGATTACTTGAAAGAAACAAGGAAAAGGAAAGAACAATCCGTATGCGTGGAATAACTGCATTATTGCGAGGAAACAGTAAATTGAATAGAATCTACCCTGTTAAAGCATCATGGGGTAATACTTATACCAATAACTTAATTCAGTTTGTTAAACTTTTTGTCTGAAACTAAGAAAATAATTTGCATTTTCCAGTTGCCACTGTAACACCAAAGAAGGTAAAGGATGATGTTTTTGAGAAGAAAGAAGAGATGAAAAAGGAGGAAGTTGATCCAATTGTTACTTTCAGTAAGCCTCCACCTATGCCACCTGTTCTTGGACCACTTGTTCTCTTCTCGCTTTGGGAAACATGGTCAGCTCCAGACGACAAGTGACGACTGAAATTAAGGTGTCGTGTTTCTTTTCTTGCAAAATATCGAATGATGCTAACACTTAAAGTCTTGATCACTATAAACTATGTTGTAAATCTTTTGTATTAATAGAAGTATGACTTTTTGTCACTTGACCACTTGTTCTCTTCTTGCTATGTAAGCCCAATAACTTTCTTTCCTTTTGGCAATGTTACTGAATCTTTGTGAATAGCCCAATAACGAAAAAGATTTCTAAACACAATAAAACTAAGAGACAAAAATTCCATTAATCGATGGTATAAATTATAAAATCGAATTTGTAAATTTGCATGTATAGAATCAATTTTTGAATCAAAATTCAGATGCAAATTAATTAGTACGTAGATTCGAAGTAGCTAAAACAATTTGTTTCTTTAAATCGTCACTAGTTTAATGCGTTGTACATTAAAAAAAAAAAGTAATGTCGTCTTCACGCACGCATAGTAGAGCAGAAAAAGCTATTTCAGAAACCAATTCTTCTTCAAATAACCACTAGTGAACTACAACATTCATTAATATATTAGAGAACTAATAATATTATCTTATTCAGCATACATGAGATTTGATTTATCGAAACATAAAATTAGATTAAAAAGGAATGAATTATGACTAACTGAATGATTTATTTGCAACATCTAGTTCAACAAAGTTAAATATAAAAAAGATCAAAGTAAATCAAAATATTAAAAGAGGCATAATGTTTTTAGAAACTTAGAGTTACATAAACAATTATTTGGCGTCCGAAACTAGAGATAAGAGAGAAGGAGAGAGAAAAGTTGGAATATGATATGAAGGCCAACAAACAACTTATAAAAAGTGGGATTCGTCTAGGCAGATGGTAGAGTCGTAGAGATAACAAAGAAACATATTTGAGAAAAATGTTGTTTGTTTTACAAATCATATAAAAAAATCATTTTGACATTTTTTCCAAAAGATAAAAAATTAGCTTTTGATTTTGGAAGACGTTTTCTAAGTTTTAATCCTATGTGATATTTCTTTTCCACTACCAATATCACCATCACCATTGACATCACCGCCACCGTTGCCGCCACCACCACCTCCGTCACCCCCACTTTCCCTACCTTCGTTATCACCACATCTGCCACCAACAACACCAACACCACTATCGTTGCCAACACCAACATCATTGGTTTTTTTTATGAAGACTTAAAAAACAAACAATTTTTTTTATGAATACTAAAAACATGGAAAAAAAAACTCAACATTTTATTCCACATAAATAGAAAAATTACCAAAGACCTTTTACCTTTACAATTCCGATGAAAGTGTGTTGGAGACTAATTTTCATGTGAATTGTTATTGTTCAAGAAGTAACTATTTATTCCTAGATTTTTGTATTAAAACATTTTAATGAGTTGTAAGATGTACGTATTTGTTTCGACTTTGTGATATATAAGAGCAACTTTCATTAATATGTATGCATGTCACTTTTATATTTTTATTTGCTATGTACATGTGACTTTTATTCAGGTATGTGTGTTATTATCACTAAAACAAAATAACAAAAGTTAGAGAAATAAAAAGTAATAATTTTTTATCTCTTCTTTGATTCTCCTTTATGTTAAAGATTAGTTTTCCATATACTAACAATTATCAAAACAAAAGACAGAAAAAACATTATTGCTTTTTAAGGCTTATGTAGTCTTCCAGATTAGATGTATGAGTAGTCATATCCTTTTGCTCGTGTCTATGGCATGATACACATGAATACTTTATTAACTGATTTCGTTTTTTTACAATCTCTTTAGCACAAAGAACTTGAAATTATTTTACAAAAATACTGAATACGGGAGAAATGGAAAAAGTAATTTTCAAACAAGCTTTAGAATTTCCAAACATATGACTTTTTCGATAGTGTTCATGTTTTTCTAGCAGAAATTTTCTCAAACATTTTATTTTCGAAAAAATAGTTGAAAGAATTTTTACACTTCAATGACAATTTTATTTTTACATTTCATATACAGAAAAAACTAAACCGATTATTTGTTTTCTTGCAAAAAAAACTGGTCACGCCTGGTGTGGGACATCTATAATTGCACCAGGTACCACAGATATGTACCCCAACCCGCTGAACCAGGTCCCTCCCACTGCTAGGCCCCCACAAAAATAAATTATTTGCTTTTTAATCAACAGAAAAAGCACTTTTTTCTGATAATTATGAATTATTTTTTCAAAATATTTCAGAGTAAAACCATTATTCATTTAGACTGTAACTTACATATTTTCTTAACTTAAAATAACATTAATAACTTGTTATTGTTGTTTATCAAATTCTGTAAATTAATTTTTTACCATTTGCGAAAACTAAATAAAAACATAAATATAAGAGGGTTGTCAACGAAAATAACGTCATTAACTACTATTAAGATGTTATAAATGTCAACCAGAATGAAGTTATTGATTTCCCGCCTAGTGCCTTGCTAGGTTGGACGGTTTTTATTATATGCATTTGCTGTTTAAAAAAAAAAAAAAAAAAAAAAAAAAAAAAAAAAAAACTAGGATTACCAATAAAAAAAAACTTTAACTTGTTTAATTTAATGTTGTACGTTCTAGCATAAACGAACGTATTTTGTAGGTCTAGATCGTATTTAACAAAATGTTTAGTTAAAATACCAAATGGAAACTCGCTTTTTTAACCAAATGAGGTTTTTTTTTTAGATAATGAGACAAACGAGAATATTGAAAGCTTTGACAAATTGTTGGGTTTACAGGAGTGGAGGGACTAACCGAATGAGGATATCCGTGACATACTCCTCAAACAGTAAATCCTGACTTTTCTACTTTTAGCAAAATTCAAGCATAATAGTTTTCATTTTGGATTATCTTAATTTTTTCTAGGGATTTTAGGCACATATAAGAAGCATTACTTAATGACAAATATTACTATAATTAAATGTAAAATACATTAATTATAAGGAATATTACAATAATTAAATGTGAAATGCATTAATAATTACCATAATAAATGTATTTTGAATTTAATTATGGTAATATTTTTCATAATTAATATTTCTTATATGTGCCCTTAGGGCACATATTAGAAAATCCATTTTTTCTATAATATTACTGTTTAATATTTATACTAAGAGTGTTCTAACTTAATAGTATACTAGTGAATAGAGAAATTAAATATTTTTCTATTTTTCTTCTTATTTATATTTTTATCCATATGAAATAATAACAAATGTCTTAAAATATTACTATTTGTTATTATAAATTAAGAGAGTTTTAACTTGTATACTAGTGAATAAAGAAATAAAATATTTTTCTACTTTTCTTCTTACTTATATTCTTATACATATAAAATGATAATAAGTGTCTTCAAATATTATCAAAAAATTTGACACTTGTCATCATTTTATATGCGTAAAAGAAGAAATCGGAAAAAAAGATAGGATGATATTTAATTTCTCTTACTAATATTTAATGCACATACATTGAAATGTAACGCGTCGGGGGAGCTTATGTGGCAATGGGCCACGCCATTAGTTATCCACCATTTTTTTTATATTTTTATACTTTTTTTATTTAGTGTATATCATTAAACAAAATTATGTGTCACCCATTCAACCCATCTCTCTATCTCTCTCACATACATGACTATACTCCAGAAATGTTCAAAATCAATTTTTGGAAAAACAAGTTTTGCAAATCGGAACCTAAGTCTGACAATCAGATCAAGGCATTAACATCGACGTTGAGTGGAATCAGGTTCTGGCTTACACCTTTGACGTAGAGCATGCCAGAGTTGAATCATCCCTATGGCTATCGAATCAAAGTTGAAATCGATGCGTATAAGGGTTTCTATGAAGGGCAACATTGTTTTGTTAGAGAAGGGAGAAGAGAGAAAGATGTCTTCGCTCATGTAGGTAACGACGTTGGCGTACTTCTTTCATGTTGGTGAGGGGAAAGATGTTTTCATTCGTGTACCACCGATTAAAAGAAAGAATAGACAAAAGGAAATAGGGAAGTGGTGTTGGTCTGACTCCTACTGAAAGTCTCGTTCATGAGAAAGTGAAGAATGTTAGGATTATGTGGGTGGGGCCTACTCTACTCAATGTTATTAAAAATATAAAACATAAAAAATGGTAAAAGGAAAAAAAAATCTCATTGTAGTACAATCAACTATTATCATTTATCCGATTTGGTCGCTAAATTATTTTTTTACGTAATAGGTCATTAAACTTCCTCGACACGTCACACTTCCATGTAGGCTCGATAACTTGCTATCCATTAAAAATTAATGGAAGTGATTTAATTGACAGGTAACTTCTAAGTTTAATGACCTATTACGCAAAAAAAAAAAAAAAAAAAAAAAAAGTTTAGTGACCAAATCGGGTAAATGGCAATAGTTGATTGTGCTACAATGACATTTTTCCTTCTAAAATGGTACAAGAAGAGAAAGTTGAACCTTTACAACCTAGGACGTGGAAGATGCTTCTCAAATACTGTTGGGATGCAAACAACACTCTAATGGCACACTACATCAACGAAGATTCGGTTTACGTGGAACACTTGTTCCGGCGTCAATTTTAAATGGCGAAATATTGATTTCTCCGTATAGTAGGTGATGTTACTAACACTTTCTGATTTTATCAGACAACGTTTGGATGAAAGAGGTGCACATGGATTTTCGGGAATACAGAAATGTGCAGTTGTAGTTCACCAATTAGCCTACGGTTCCGTTTCTAATTCATGGGACGAATATTTTCAAATGTCTGAGCGGGTATCAAGGGAAATCTTGGAAGATTTTTGAAGATGTGTTGTCACTATTTACGGTCCAAGGTATTTGCATAAGCCTACTTTTACTGGCGTTCAATCATTATATGTTCATCATGCAAATGTTCTTTCATGGGATGCTTGGATGTTTGGATTGCCTTTATCGGGCATGGGGTAATTGTCTTAATGCATGGCAAGGGAAATTTACACAGGGTGATAAGTGTCACCCAACGGTTATACTTGAAGTTTTTGCACAACAAGATCTTTGGATTTGGCATTCATTTTTTGGTCCTCCCGGCTCAAACAACGATATAAATGGTTTTGTTGGCTTTTTATTCAAAAATTAGTTTCAAATACATAAGATTTAACAACAGAAGACTTAGAAATGTTGAATAACATAAAAAAGTTTATACCCACTGTAACACCTCAAATTTTAGACCAAAATTTTCACTTTTAAAACTTCCAAAAACATAGTTCACAACCAAATCTCAAGTAAGTCATTCCAAAACAACAAGTGTCATAATTATCAGAGTACATAAAATATCATGTCCCACTAGTAAATTCCCAGTGTGTGTGTACAATCAGACATTCGCCTTCCCGCGGTCCTGTGAAGTACCTGCCACATATTAATCACCAACTGTAAGCACAAAGCTTAGTGATTTCCCCAAGATACCACATATAACTCAACATAAATAAACAGTTATGGGTTATCTATAACCCTGGGACTATCAGCAGTCCCGTTGAGCTAACAACATGCTCGGGAGGTTATCTGCAACCCCCGGTTGGCTAATAGCAGCCCCAACTAAATGATTATCACATCAGCACATAACATAGCATACATAACATAACATAACAGCATGACCCAGCTGGTCATAATATTACAATTATCCTACCACACAGGTGAGTAAGTGAGGAGACTCACCTGATACTGATGACACGAAAACCTAGCACCCGAACTGCCGGATCTAGACTCCGCCTATTCAACCAAATAAATTACCCTTAATCAATAATTAAGGCCCATTACCACCCCATGAGTCCAAGTCCACAACTAAGACCACTAAGGGAAAAAATGACCATTTTGCCCCTCCCTAGGTCCAAACCCTAAAATTTGACCTAAAAGTCAAAATCAACAAAAGTCAACCGAAGTTAACACCCAACGAGTATGTTGGGCGTACTGTTGGCTATGCATGTGACGGGGGATTTCATACCCATGTTGCGCGTAGCTGGGAGTACGTACGACGTACTCCTCGGGCTCCCATTTCTAACTTCTTTTGTTCTTAATCCCTTAAGACAAACACTCCAACTATAGATCTGAGCTAATCAAGGTCTCTTAGTCCATAAAGTCGTGGGCTTTAAGCCTTTGCATGGCTAGGAGAGGCTATAACAACATTTCATCCATTCCAAGGTACTTTACTTATATATGGATTCAAAGGAAGGATCACGCAACCTTTTTTATTGATCTAGAATCCCAGAAATGCACAAAAGGACAGCCTAAACTCTATGAAGAGTCTTAACTCGAAAAGATCCAAACTTTGGGTACTTAAGCTCAAAAACCTAAGACTAGAAAGATCTTGAAGAACAATAGCCAAGGTATAAACTTTATACCTGAAAATGATGCACAATGATGGGTGGTTTATGGATCTCTAAGTTGGATGGCACCTTCTTCTTCTTCTTCTAACTTCCTTCTTTAACTACAAGAGCCAAGAATCACTTTAAGCTTGTAAAATCACACCCACAAGCACACACTCGAGATTTAGGGTTTAGGAAAGGTTGGAGGCTGATAAAGGTGGCTAGAAATAAGGCCATCGTGTTCCTTAAATAGGGACATTAGAATTATTAGGGTTTGTAAACTGAGCCTAGTATGACCAGCGTACCAAGGGGTACGCCCAGCGTACTAGGTGGCCTCCGCGATCCTGCTTAATGCATGAGTATGTTGCGCGTACTCATGCGTACGCCCCGCATACTGACTCGCCACCTTTCACAAATTAAGGACTAACTTTGACACATTAAAGAAAGATTAAGGAAAGATAATTTATACCTCATTTCGGGATGTTACAATTCTCCCCCACTAGAATCAGACTTCACCCTTGAAGTCATTCTTCGGAAACATCTCAGGATACTGCTCACGCATCTCGGACTCTGGTTCCCATGTCCACTACGAACCTCTACGGTGCTGCCATTGAACTTTGACCAAGTTCACGATCTTATTCCTAAAGGTTTTTACTTTACGCTCCAAGATAGCTATATGCTTCTCCATGTAGTTCAGGCGATCATCAACCTGAATATCCGCCAAGGGAACCACACTCGCCTCATCGACAATACACCGGTAAGCCACCTTGCCCATACGAGCCAACACTCGAAAAGGACCAATGAATCTGGGGCCCAGCTTGCCCCGCTTCCTGAAACGGATAACACCCTTCCAGGGTGACACCTTCAGGAGTACAAATGTTGTAACGCCCCGTTCCTGGTACGCATTTAATCTATTAAAATATTCATTTTGTAAGAGCTACTTGACGAGTTGGTAGCCCTAGCTCGTCGAGTAGATGCTAGTTTGGACGCGGGGTTTAAGTGGTCTACTCGACGAGTCGAATCCTAGACTCGACGAGTAGGTCCATCAGGAGCAAATCCTAATCTTCAGGGTTTGCACCCTATTTAAACATCATATCTGGCTTCCACCCCAGCCTCTATCACCTCCGAACCTTAATCCATCTTGAGTGATTTTGAGCTAGTTCTTGCCATTTTGAGTGTTATTGTGCCTTTTGAATCTTGTGGAAGAAGAAGAAGATAGAAGGCTCAAGGGGGCAGAAGTAGATCCAGGAGCTACACTTCGTTTACTGCATTTTCTGGCAATCAAGTCCCTAACTTGATCCTTTTTCTCTTAGATCTATTTGTTTACATTTTATGAAGGAATTGGTTCAAGAACCTTAGCCCTTCGGATTGGGACGTCCCAAGTGATGTATATCTGAGATCTGGGGTCTAGGAAGGGTTCCATGGCATAAAGGTGCAAACTTTATGACCATGGAGACCCCATGCAAGTTTATATGCAAGAACATGGCCTTTTTAGCCCTAAAAGACCATGCATGAGAGGAAAACTCGGGACTTTACGTGTCCCACAGATGATAAGAGCCTAGATCTAGTATATTGTGCTTTGGTTTATGGTTTTATGGCTTGTGGACCAAGTATTATGTCTTAAGGAAGTTAGGCTTTGGGTTAAACCCATTAGGAAGGACTAAGGACGGGTAAAGTTGGAAACTTTACTCTTAAGAATGTATTTCCAGTATGTAGAAGGAGTTTGGAACATAGATCTGAATGGTAGGAGCTTAATCCATTGAGATGGCTCAATCAGACAGGGGAACTCGCCGAGTCCAGGGAAGGACTCGGCGAGTTGAAGCGGGTTGTCCCGATTATTATGACAGCAAGAACTCGACAAGTTTGTTAAGGGACTCGACGATTTGACTCAGTTGACCACGAGTTTAAGCATTCAAGGACTCGCCGAGTTGGGAGATAACTCGACGAGCTGGGTTGAATGGGAGTTGACCTTGACTTTGACCAGGGGTAAAATGGTCATTTGACCCTAATAGAGGATTAGCATATTCTGATTAAGTGTTATTATGGAATTGATATCCGGAGAGTCGCTGGAGCAGCAGATAGGGATTCCTCACTCGAGTTTTCAGCAGTCATTCTTGCGAGGTGAGTTTCCTTCAGTAGGAATAGGTTTACGGCACCAAGGTCGACCCGTATATGTGATATGTTAGTAGCTGAGTGTGGGCGGGGCCCGAATCTCGTAGCAGCCTAGAGTGGGCGGGGCCCGATTCTCATAGTATTATTTGAGTATAGATATGTGATTGTTTGGTAGATATACTTGTTGTCTGTGTGATACTTGTATGCATGTTAGTAGCAGAGTGTGGGTGGGGCCCGTATTTCCTAGACAGCGGAGTGTGGGTGGGGCCTAAATCTCCTCGACAGCGGAGTGTGGGCGGGTTCCTAATCTCCTATACAGCGGAGTGTGGGTGGGGCCCGAATCTCCTTAACAACGGAGTGTGGGCGGGGCCCGAATCTCCTAGACAACGGAGTGTGGGCGGGGCCCGAATCTCCATGAGAGTGGGTGGGGCCTGTATCTCCTAGTTGCATGATATTTGTATGATATGTGGTAGTTTGGGGAACTCACTAAGCCTCGTGCTTACAGTTTTCAGTTTTGGTTTCAGGTACTTCCACTAGCAAGGGGAAGGGCTCGGGATGATCGCATGGCACACACCACAGCTTCAGCCTGGGATGTTTAGACTCTGATATTTTCATATGATTTTGATACAGTATTTTGACACGATGTTTTGAGATACACGATTTATGGTTTTCTTTATGATGATGGATGACTTATGGTTTTATTATAAATGATTTTAAAAAGAAATTTTTGGTCTGTATTTTTGGGATGTTTCAAGTTGGTATCAGAGCCTTGGTTTGAGGGATTCAGGAACGCTCTCGGGTGTGTTTAAACTCAAACTAAGGAATTGGTATGAAATTTTCAAAAGAAAAACATTTTTATAAAAAGAACTTTGAGAAAAAGAAAAGAATTTTGAAAAGATAAAAGAACTTAGAAAAAGAAAAAAAGGGTGTGGTGCATGCAATCAGCCGAGATCAAGTAAGTACTCCCAAATTACCCATACAAGTTTATGTTATGATATGATTATCATCTTTATGAGAACAACATGCTAGATTAGGACTAAGGATCTAGGAAGGATGCCTTATGTGCCTATTATATGTGTATCAGCTTTATGAGAATTGCATGCTAGTTTAGGACTAAGGATCTAGGAAGGATGCCTTATGTGCCTGTTATATGTATCTCAGCTCTATGAACTGCATGCTAGTACAAATTAGTCAGTATGATAGCCTGATTAGTATATGCTTGATTATGTGTACTCAATGCTCGAATGCTGCTTGCTTTGTGCTTTTAGGAGTTCTAGCTATCTTTTACTAACTAGTAAACGAATATGTTAAGTTACATATTGCAAGGACTAAATAATTTCAGAAGGTTAGGTCTAGCCCTATTTCACAGCTCTTGTTTGAGTCCAGCCGTTGTAGGGTAGGATCTCTCATTCGAAGAATTATCTAATCTGAGTGATATGTAAGAGTATTCGCGAGCTAATTAGGGAAAGAAAGCAGGGACTTCGTATGCAGCTGATGGCGGAGAGTGAGATGGTGATTACCCTAGGGCAAGCCTAGGATGAGTTTAGCATAAGATCAACAGTAGTAATAGAAGGGACTTGGTGGGGTCGAGGCAGTTCTTGAGGAAAGTACGGATAGATGTGGAAGGTAGTATGGGCCCGTACTACTGAAAGCAGATGATCAGTACTCGAATCAAGGAAGGCTGATATGAATCCAAGAAACTTGTAGTATGTTAGATCCCTCGAGATTTGATGAGTATAGTGATGTTTGTTATGGTGTATTTTCAGTATGGTGGTTCTACGCCCTAGGCCGACTGGCACTTCAGGTGAGGGATCAGGTTCGGGCTCTGGATCCGAGCAGATGGATGAGCAGACAAGGGAGTTTATTTCGTCTGAGGTTACACGCAACATTCTAGAGCAGACTCTTGTGATCTTTGGATCGGTCAAGGAGGGTATTTTAGAGCTTCTGGATGAGAAGTTGAGCGCTTTTCGCACTGAGATAGTGGCCATGATGGGGTCGCGCACACTAACTTTCATGGAGTTCAGAGCATGTGGAGCTCCCGACTATCATGGGGCTCGGGACCCCATTGCTAGCAGCAGGTGGTTGGTTGATGTCGCCAACGCATTCTACACCAGTAGATGTCCCGAGGGGGACAAGGTTAGGCTTGCGTCCTGTCTTTTGAAGGACAGGGCACGTGACTGGTGGGAGGAGGTTGGGAGAGCTATTGGTGATGATACAGTGTTGGATGTGATGACCTGGGGTGATTTCACGACCAGATTCAGGGCCGAGTTCGCACCTGTTATTGAGGTGCATCAGCTTGCTAGGGAGTTCTAGGATCTCCGACAGACGACTGAGACAGTGGCGGAGATTACCGCTAAGTTTAGGGAGAGGGCCCTTCTCGTTCTACAGTACGTGGCGGACGAGGAGATGAAAAAGGCCCGATACCATGAGATGCTGAGGAGTGATATCAGACAGTTTGTGAGCCGGTTCAGCTGCAAGACGTTGGAGGATATGATAGAGAGGGCTCGTGAGAGGGAGATTGATTTGAAGATGGAGAGGAAGAGGAAGCCAGAGGCAGTGTCTGGCACAGAGGGATCGGGCAAAAAGCCCAAGGTAGATTCCCGAGGGAAGGGCCGAGGCCGCTGTGGCAAGTGCGACAGGGGGCATGAGGGGCCGTCTAGGGCGGGTAGTTCGGGCTGCTTCAAGTGCGGCTGAACTGGACATATGAGCAGGGATTGTACTGCTACTACCACCACCACTACAGCTTCTGATCTGATTTTCTTTCATTGCAATCAGAGGGGACACAAGAAGTCCCAGTGTCCGAGTCTAGCATCAGCAGGACAGGTGGTGGCACCCGCTCCTACCACTTTGAGGATTACAAACGACCATTAGGGCCGGGCAGAGGCACCAGCAGCGAAGAGCATAGCCTTCCAGTTGACAGCAGAGGAGGCACGTGCAGCCCTTGATGTGGTTACGGGTATGTATCTTCTCCATTATATCTTTATTATTTCTGATTATTACTCATGTTTGTGTGTTTGCCTATAGGATCGTTCTTAGTGAACGGAATGTCAGCTATGGTACTGTTTGATTTGGGGGCTACCCGATCTTTTGTGTCGCTCGCACTTAGCAAGCGATTTAGTAGAGCTCCGGAGGAGCTGGATTGCCCACTTGATGTAGAGATAGCCGATGATAGGACCGTCAGGGTTGCGAGGATTCATAGAGGATGCACGCTACAGTTATTTGATCAGCAGTTTTCAGTAGATCTGGTTCCTATTCCCCTGTGTGGGAATAAGGTTATAGTGGGTATGGATTGGTTGAGCTCCAATGGGGAAGTGATTGACTGTGAGCAGCAACTAGTGAGGGTTCGTACTCCTAGTGGGGGAGAGCTAGTGATTCAGGGAGAGAGGCCACAGCGCGGACCGGTTTTATGTTCAGCAGCGAGGGCGAGGTACCACCTTCAGCAGGGTTGCACAGGATACGTCGTCTATGTCATGGATACCCGGGATAAGGGTAAAGAGACAGTTGATGATGTACAGGTAGTGCGAGAGTACCCGGACATATTCCCGGAGGATTTACCTGGGGTACCTCCGGAGAGACAGGTTGAGTTTAGGATTGACCTAATGCCTGGTGCAGCTCCGATAGCCAAGGCACCATATCGGTTGGCTCCTCCCGAGATGCAGGAGTTGTCTACGCAGCTGCAAGAGCTGCTAGACAAGGGTTTCATCAGGCCGAGCAGTTCACCATGGGGAGCCCCCATCCTGATTATGAAGAAGAAGGACGGGTCACATCGTATGTTCATAGACTACCGAGAGCTGAACAAGGTAACTGTGAAGAACCGTTACCCACTTCCGAGGATAGATGATTTGTTTGACCAGCTTCAGGGAGCATCTTGGTTCTCCAAGATTGATCTATAGTCAGGATATCACCAGATGCGAGTCAGGGATGATGATGTGCAGAAGACAGCTTTTAGGACTCGCTATGGTCATTATGAGTTTGTGGTGATGTCGTTTGGGCTTACCAATGCTCCATCCGCGTTCATGGACCTCATGAACCGCGTGTGCAAACCGATGCTGGATCGGTCTGTAATAGTTTTAATTGATGACATCTTGGTTTACTCCAAGACTCTGGAGCAGCATGAGAAGCACCTGAGGGAGGTGCTGGAGACACTGAATAGTGAGAGACTTTATGCGAAGTTCTCCAAGTGTGAGTTCTGGTTGCGCGAGGTACAGTTCCTTGGGCATTTTGTCAACCAAAAGGGTATTCTGGTCCATCCGGCCAAGACAGAGGTTGTGATGCAGTGGGAGATTCCGAGGTCTCCAACTGAGATTCAGAGTTTCCTGGGTCTGGCAGGGTATTACAGGAGATTTATTCATGATTTCTCCAAGATTGCAGTTCCGTTGACCCGACTGACCAAGAAGTCAGTAGTTTTTCATTGGGGACCTGAGCAGCTGACAGCCTTTGAGAGGCTCAGGCAACAATTGTGCGAGGCTCCGATTCTCACTCTGCCAGAGGGTGTAGATGACTTCGTAGTTTACTGTGATGCTTCGATCACAAGCATGGGAGCAGTATTGATGCAGCGGGGTCATGTGATAGCTTATGCCTCGAGACATCTGAAGCCTCACGAGGCTAACTATCCGACGCACGATTTAGAGTTGGGGGATGTGGTGTTCGCCCTCAAGATTTGGCGGCAATACCTCTATAGGATCCGTTGTACCATTTACACGGATCACAAGAGTTTGAGATACCTCATGGATCAGCCGAATCTGAACATGAGGCAGCGTCGGTGGTTAGATGTGGTTAAGGATTACGATTGTGAGATCCTTTACCATCCGGGCAAGGCCGACGTAGTGGTCGAAGCCCTGAGCCACAAGGCGGTAGCGGCTCCGATCTGAGATGTCTGTCTGATGATGACAGTGATTACTCCACTATTGGAGCAGATTAGAGAGGCGCAGGTTGAGGGCCTAAAGGAGGAGCGTCAGAAGTGCGAGAGGATTGTGGGCCGGGTGTCCTTGTTTGATTATGACAGCCGAGGGTTGTTGACCCTGCATGGGAGAGTCTGGGTTCCGTACTAGGGCGGAGTACGGCAGGTTCTGATGGATGAGGCCCATATGTCGAGGTTCTCCCTCCATCCCGGGGCGACGAAGATGTATAGAGATCTTCAACCCGGTTACTGGTGGCCCTGCATGAAGCGGGATGTATCTTGGTACATAGAGGGATGCCTGACCGGCAGGAAGGTCAAGGCAGAGCACCAGAGGCCTCATGGCAAGATGCAGCCGTTAGACATCCCTGTGTGGAAGTGGGAGGACATTACTATGGATTTCATCACTAAGCTCCCCAGGACCGCACGTGGGGTTGGTGCGATTTGGGTCATCGTGGATCGGTTGACCAAGAGCGCCCACTTCATACCGATCCAGGAGAGCATCTCGGCTGAGAAGTTAGCCGAGATTTATGTTCGAGAGGTAGTGGCACATCATGGAGTGCCTGTCTCGGTGGTGTCAGACCGAGATGTCCATTTTACTTCCAGATTTTGGAAGCGGTTTCATGACGAGATGGGTACTCATCTCCACTTCAGCACCGCTTTCCACCCCTAGACGGACGGACAGAGGGAGAGAATGATTCAGACTCTCCAGGACATACTTCGTGCATGTGTTTTGTATTTCGGTGGCAGTTGGGATGCGTATATTCCGCTAGCGTAATTTTCGTATAACAACAGTTACTACGCCAGTATAGACCGGCCTCCCTTGAGATGCTCTACGGGAGGAAGTGTAAGACCCCAATCTGTTGGGGTGAGGTCGTTTAGAGGGTCATGGGGAGTACGGAGGTAGTACTCAAGACCACCGAGCAGATCCAGCAGGTTCGGAGCAGGCTCCAGACCGCTCAGAGTCGGCAGAAGAGTTACGCCGACAAGCGGCGTTCAGACTTGGAGTTTCGGGAGGGCGACGTGGTTCTCCTGAAGGTGTTACCCTGGAAGGGTGTCATACGATTTCGGAAGGGGGGCAAGCTAGGCCGCAGATATATCGACCCCTTCTGAGTCATAGCCCGGGTGGGCAAGGTATCATACAAACTGGATCTTCCCGCCGACCTCAGTCAGATCCACAACACTTTCCATGTTTCCCAGTTACGGAAGTGCTTGGTGGATGATTCAACAGTGGTACCCCTTGAGGACATTCAGGTTGATGACAACCTAAACTACATTGAGACACCAGTGGCGATTCTAGATCGCAAGACGAAGGAGCTAAGGAACAAGCGGATTGAGTAAGTGAAGGTGTAGGGGCAGCACCGTAAGGGTTCAGAGTGGACATGGGAGCCCGAGGAGTAGGTGAGAGAGCACTACCCAGAGTTGTTTTCAGATGCAGCAGACTTCGAGGATGAAGTCAAAAACAAGTGGGGAGAATTGTAACCCCCCGTTCCTGGTACGCATTTAATCTATTAAAATATTCATTTTGTAAGAGCTACTCGATGAGTTGGTAGCCCTAACTCGTCGAGTAGATGCTAGTTTGGGTGTGGGGTTTAAGTGGTCTACCCGACGAGTCAAAGCCTGGACTCGACGAGTAGGTCTATCAGGAGCAAACCCTACTCTTCAGGGTTTGCACCCTATTTAAACATCCTATTTGGCCTCCACCCCAGCCTCTATCACCTCCAAACCCTAATCTCGAAACCTTAATCCACCTTGAGTGATTTTGAGCTAGTTCTTGCCATTTTGAGTGTTATTGTGCCTTTTGAAGCTTGTGGAAGAAGAAGAAGATAGAAGCCTCAAGGTGTCACACCCCGATCCTTGTCGGAATCGATCGAGGCGTGATATATTGTTCAAAGTCTCATGACAACTATGTTATAATATGATTAGATTCAATTAAGTACTAAGTATGCAAACAAGATACACAACATACAAATACAAATCCAAATACGAACAACATTTATTACATCAAATTTAAATAGTCTTGTGGATTTCTAAGGCACAACCTATTTTTCATCAACTTCATTCTTCAAATCTGCATCATGGGTAAAAACAGGTCAACTACGAGAGTTGGTGAGTAATCTAATTTTAGTAGAGAAAATTGTGAAGTTGAAACCTTTATAATTAGAAATTTGTTTTCTTTTGAAGTCGGTAAACAATTGTATTTGAGATAACGGTTTATAAATCAAAAATTGATTAACAAATGATAACAACAACAATAAGTCCTCACCCTATATATACATATGTATATATATATAAATATATATAGGATGGAGCATCTAATCATCATACACACTCAACCACGTGCAATCAATCACCTTAGCGTCCCAAGGCGGGGTGGTCAACCCAATAGCGCTATTATTGTCCATAACGTACCTCAAGAATACGGGCATAGTCATGGAGATTAGACTAAAAATGGTAATGCACTACAAGTACATGTAGCGTAAACAAACAGTAGTTATACAATTAATGACTCACGTATAAATGTCCCAACAATGTCTCAATTGTGATAAAACAATAAAATGAAGTTGGAACATATTAGAACCACATGATACACCCCAAAAGTATTGAAAATTATAAAATATGGGGTAGATTACTCACATTAGTCCCAAAACGAAATGTGTGTGTCGTACGATAGACGGTTCGGGTCAAAATGGCGTAGAACCTAATATAATTAATAGTTTTGGTTTAGGAACTGCTAAACGAGAATAGAGTACTAATACAAATAATTAGACACATATTCTTATATTAGATGAATTAACAATAATTCATTTTGATTATAATATTAAGGTATTCATTTGTTAAATGAATTTTAAATTGAATTAATTACTTTGCATAATTAATTTATATTTTCAATTTAGGCCAGATTTTAATAATTTCTTATTAAAATAATAATTTGCCCAATTATAATTATTTACAGATTTTAACAATTATTTATATGAAATAATCATTAAAATGCATTTTTACATGCTTAAATACTTAGGAAAATGGTTTTAAATAGTACACAGTATTGAAAAATTATGAAATTATTAGGAAATCATTATTCCATACAATATTAATTACTGTAAAATTTTTATATTTTTCTGAACTGTTTTAGTATTTATTTAATACTTTAATGATTAAACAACAACAAAATTCGGGAAAAATAATAAATGATTCCCAAAAATTCTGTAAAATTAACCATAGTTTTATAACATGATATAGAACCCAGTGTATAAGTTTCGGATATTTGTGACTATGGGAATTATTTTTTATATATTTCATTATTAATTAATCAATAAAATCATAAATAATAGTAAACAGTAATATAAATGCATGAAACTTCATAAATTATGTTTAATCAATATATTGGTCATCCCAGAATTTTCTCAGAATTTATAGAATGCAAAAAGTATTTTATATGAATTATTGCCCTACTTTATTGCAATAATTATAGTAATTCAATAAAAATAAGTTATTTTCTGAAAATTTCCAGAACTTCTTATTTTATTGATGGGATTCTGAGAAAAATCAGGTTTATGCATAAAATGAGTTTTAGATATTTTGGTGGATTTAATTTGTTTCTTGTATGAATATGAAACTTTTAACAACATACCTTGATGAATGCTTCAAGAGGGATGAAGATTTGAGTATAATAGATTGTTCTTGGCTGGAATATGAGTATTTCTTGGATGAATTTCGAGATTGAGAGTGAGAGAAAGAATAGAGAAGGTTTAAGTGGTGAAGAGAATAATGTGTTGGGAGAAAAAAGGAAAGGAAAGTGGATGAGAGGTGTGAGTGGGAGACCATGGGAATAATCTTTTTGCTTTTGGTGGTCTTCATAATTTCCCACTAACACAAGCATCTTTTACATAATTAATATAAGAGTTTTATAAAATTTAATGTAAAGTTTATAAAAATAGAGTTTTATAAAATTTAATGTAAAGTTTATAAAAATGGAGTTTTATAAAAGATGAGTTATTATTTGATTATAACAATCTACTTTGATTTGAAGTTTAATTATAGCATTCAAGTTTGATTCTTTTAAATTTAATTAGAGCATTATACTTTGATTTGATTTTAATATGGTATCATAATTTAATTTGATTATAGTTATAACGTTGTACTATACTATGTTGCTATTAACGTCAATTTATATCGTAGTATATGAGTTTCGATCCTATTAGCGTCAAGTAATCTTGAGTAGGGTTTGAATGAGATTGCGAGAGGTTTCGTTTGTGATCTTTTTGAGTGTCCGGCTTCGCAACGCAAGGTCCATAGACCCCGTTAAGCCATGATTTAGTGTCCTACACAATCCCGATGATTGGGCAATAGTGTTTTATCGCTTTGGTTCGTTGTTTAGCACTGTTAAGGCTAAGGAATATCAAACACATGAACTTTCCAAATGATGTTTTCTCATTAAAATAGCGAATTGTACAGTGATTACATAACGTAAACCCTAACATACAAGGGTTGATGGAGTTGACCGGTTTAACTTGTTGACTTTGTTTGACTTTGACTTGACCGAAATTTGATGGTTGTCACATCATCCCCCCGTTAGAGGGAATTTCGTCCCGAAATTTGCATTTTGACTGGGACTTCAAGAGTTTGGAAAAAGATGTGGAAAACGTTTTGTAGTACAAGAAATTGATTATGGTGAGGAACAACCCTCCTGATGTCACATGACGACCTTGGAAATTTCTTATTGTAACTTGAACTGAGTCAATTTAAAAGGAGTTTATTGTTTTGGGATGATAGAGTATTCTATGTGTGCTTTTATACTCCCTGTTTTATCCTTGGTATTACCACTATGAATATTTTATAACGTAGTTAGCGAGTTCCATCATTACGAATGTTTCAACAAATTTTGACGAAATTTGCATTATAAGTCCTACAAGTTCTTTTATAGTCGATTGACGTAAACTAGTCGTATATCATTAAGATTGCAAGGGCATTTTGGATGGGTGACCCCGCCTTAAGCCCACAACCAAACAAGGAACAGGGAATGAGGCGGAATCACACATTCTAAGTCCATAGAATCTTAATGATATATGACCATAATGTTTACACTAGCCCTCATAGATTCCAGGGGAGTAGTATTATTGGGCTAGAAGTAGGAATTGTAGTTCAAAATAAAATAGTTATAAGCCTGCTATCTTCAAACTTGGGCTTTGGCCCCTCCCGATTCCTAATCAGAATAGTCCAATACTCCCAATTCTCCAAGCGACCAAGCGGTATCAAGAAATCAAAATCGATTCATCCCCATTTTCCCAATTCGCTGCCTATCTCGCCTGCTGTTCGTTTGTCGCTGTCTCGCCAAGTCAGTCGCCTGGTCTCACTCTCACCAATCGCCATCGCCAAGTGCCCAAGTCCCCATTCACACTTCACAGAAATCAGGTATGTAATCCCGAGACCCAAATCCTGTTCAGATGTTCTTTCTTTTCTGATTGTAAGATTGTTGATTGTTGGTGTTGGCGTATTGCACTGCTGCTGCTGTTTTCTGTCAATATGTTGCCTATTTATGCGTTACTACTGTCTTACTGAGTTTCCTTTTAATTTGGCTGTCATTTGCGATTTGGCGATTTGCCAATTTGATTTATAAGTTATGAACTTATAGATATGGTTATTGATTTGGTTATGCTTAACAGCTTGTCAGCTTCAAACAAAACTGAAAAGTGACAACAAAGATTGATTTGGTTATTGTTAAATGAGTTATTGGTTATTGTTCTAATTTTGAATTTGATTTTGTTTTGATTGGATCAATTGTTCCTTCATTTTGATTTTTCTAGATATAATCATGGGAAAGATGAAAATATTGAAAGAGAAATTGTTGTCTGCTTACTAATATATCATTCATAATATGTTTTTAAAGACATTAAAGGTTGTCGGGGTGAGTTGTAATTCTTTTTCTAGGTGTTTTTGGTGTTTATTTGTTGAAAACAATCTGTTTTTTTTATGTTAATTTCGGTTTATAATATTTTCGCCCCCCCCCCCCCCCAAGTTAATTGTTCAAGCTCCGCCACTGATAGATTTACTAGTAAAAACCCTGAGTTTTTTTTTACATAGATGATAAGACTTATTTGGGTTTTGCCGTGTTCTCAAGATTCATGGTTTATATACTTGAATCGATGCTAGTTTTAGTAATAAAAAGAAATTTAGAATTTAAACGTCGAGTTTAGAAGCTTGTACTGATATTTAAGGGGTTAAAAAATAAAGTTTTATTAGTTACCTACAGCGACACACAAGTCATAATTTGCATGTGTGAAGACTTGGAGTACTTTCTAATTGGTTCGTGTGTGAAGACTTGGAGTACTTTCTAACTGGTTCATGTGTGAAGACTTGGAGTACTTTCTAATGAAAAGTGTGCTACTGGGGAAATTTGAAACTGGTACGTAGCTTCAAAGTCAAGAATATGCAGTAGGCATGTGATGTATTAAATGCATGAGGCACATAAGTCATAATTTGCGGCAACATATACATATATGTGTGTGAATTGAAGAAGAAGGTTACAGTTCAAAGACCATATATATTCATTTCCTCTTTATTTGTTATTAATTACTTCTCCCACTTCACTTATATAAATCATCACATTCTTACCGCAACTTTTAACTTCTCCCTCACAAATGGATCCACCTGCAGATCATCAAAACCCCATAGATGACCTTGATTGGTTTCAGTACTTTGATCATCAAGATCTTTTCAGGTATATATATAAACGTCACTCATTACCCCATCTTTCGCACAGAAAAGTGATTTTGTCTATATTGATCAAAACATGGTTTGGATTTGTAGTGATCAAAAAGAGTCTTTCATCGTGTTGGATTTGATTATCTTGAGTTTTTTTTTTTTTTTTTTTTTTTGGATTTTTGCAGTGGTGACATGCTCGACCATCATGATTACGAGTTGTCGGAAAAATTGCATGAAGTGCTCGATCAGAACGTTTCCACAGTACTTAACAAAGATCAAAACATCATTTCTAGAAATGAGTTTCACGATTTGGATCCCCTTAAAGACATAAGCTTATGGGATTGTTAGGAGGATGGTAATTTACCATTGGTTAGTTTCAGTGAAGACTGTAAATCCGGTGATGAGGCTACAGGTAGTTCTAGTGCTGCCACCACTGATCACGGTGGCCGGAAGGTGGCAAATAGATTGAGACCATTGGAGTTTGAAGAGATAGCGAAGTACTTTGAGATGCCGATAATCATGGCAGCAAAGGAACTAGGGATAGGGTTAACATTGTTGAAGAAAAGATGCAGAGAGCTAAACATAAACAGATGGCCTCATAGAAAACTTAAGAGCCTTCAATCCCTCATTCAAAATGCCAAGGTAAACTACGATAATAACCTTCTATACATTACTCATGCATGTATGCATGCACTTGGTAACCAAAGTAGTTTTGGTATTTTCTAAAATTTTAATTATTAGTTTCTTTATAACATAAACATAGGCCCTAGGCATATGCCACATCGAATCAATTGTTTTACTACGATTTCTGATTTATATTTACATAAACTTAACTCATTGTAAATTTTATGAACTCACACGAAAAATATATTGCATCTACCTAAAAAAACTAGGAGTTGGGATTAAAGGAGGAGGTAGAGACGTTAGCAGGGCACAAGAAGATGATGGAGAAATTGCCAGGTATGGAATTGACAGAAAGAACAAAGAAGCTTAGGCAAGCTTGCTTCAAAGCTATTTATAAGAAGAGAGGACTTAACAATCCTTAGTCCTTACCTTTTCTTTTAGCCATTTTGTTATAATTAGTGGATTTTAATCTACATTGTATGTGTTTTTCTCTTGATAGATTGATACCCTTTTTAGTTTCATTGTGTTTGTCTATTGATTTTTAATGCAGAAAATTTTGTATAATTTGGGTATTATAGTTTGTATTATGTATTTAGCTATATTCTAGATTGCCGACACGACTACGCTGACGACTCTATACCAGAGGTCTATATAAATAGACTTATGAATTTAGTAGGAATAACTTGATTATAATCTTGTGATTTGTTCCATGTCTGATCCACTCCTAAGATTCACTCGACATGCCCCCAGTTATGTGTAATTAAAATTTTATTAGACTGTTGATCCTAATGAGTCTACCCTAAGTCCACAACCAAACAAGGAACATGTCAACTATGAGAAACACGCATATGGACTTGTGAGTTATTTGTAAATTGATTAGGGAAATAAAGTTTTTTTTTAGACATTGTTGGGTAAAATAATTGTAAAACACTTGTTGGGCCATTGTTAGGAGTGTTGGGCACCTTTTGGGCTTTCCATGGTTACTAAATGTGAAACATGTAGCACTTGCGTGGGCCCCCACAAAACTAAGTTTTCACATTTCTTTCCCACTTCTAGGCCCATTAGGGAACTTAATAGTCCAATGAGTTGGCCATTTTGGAGTGTATCCTTTCGGATACGTTTGATAAGGTCGGGTATTTTGATGGCTCAAAAGTAATGTGAATGACGCGCTTTGGCCTATAGGTTTGGGAACTCTCGCCTTTGGTCCCCAGATAAGCAAACTGGTCCCTCGGTTGATTGGGATGTATACGAATGCTTACCTAGTCAGGACTTTCGGGCTACCGGCACCTCCCCCTTCCAGTTACTACGCGTCAATTACTATGATCCTACCCGACTAGAGTGGATGACTTTGAATTTCCTATGAGCTCTAAGGAATATATATGTATATACATTTTTTTAAACCACTTGAATATGTGTGATTTTTAGAGAAAGAGGAGAATATTCACCAGTATATGCACACATATAAGTGTCAGGAGTAATACCTATGCACTTAAGGGAGCAATTAACACACAAAGGTATTCCTAGGATTTTCTAAGTGTGAATTGCATGCAGTTGTGTGTGCATTTTATAAACTAGCATACGAGAGGACCCTAGAGGCTATAGACTAGGTCAAGGCAATTAACCTAATTCCCTATAGTCAAGGGCTCTGATACCAATCTGTCACACCCCGATCCTTGTCGGAATCGATCGAGGCGTGATATATTGTTCAAAGTCTCATGACAACTATGTTATAATATGATTAGATTCAATTACGTACTAAGTATGCAAACAAGATACACAACATACAAATACAAATCCAAATACGAACAACATTTATTACATCAAATTTAAATAGTCTTGTGGATTTCTAAGGCACAACCTATTTTTCATCAACTTCATTCTTCAAATCTGCATCATGGGTAAAAACAGGTCAACTACGAGAGTTGGTGAGTAATCTAATTTTAGTAGAGAAAATTGTGAAGTTGAAACCTTTATAATTGGAAATTTGTTTTCTTTTGAAGTCGGCAAACAATTGTATTTGAGATAACGGTTTATAAATCAAAAGTTGATTAACAAATGATAACAACAACAATAACTCCTCACCCTATATATACATATGTATATATATATATAAATATATATAGGATGGAGCATCTAATCATCATACACACTCAACCACGTGCAATCAATCACCTTAGCGTCCCAAGGCGGGGTGGTCAACCCAATAGCGCTATTATTGTCCATAACGTACCTCAAGAATACGGGCATAGTCATGGAGATTAGACTAAAAATGGTAATGCACTACAAGTACATGTAGCGTAAACAAACAGTAGTTATACAATTAATGACTCACGTATAAATGTCCCAACAATGTCTCAATTGTGATAAAACAATAAAATGAAGTTGGAACATATTAGAACCACATGATACACCCCAAAAGTATTGAAAATTATAAAATATGGGGTAGATTACTCACATTAGTCCCAAAACGAAATGCGTGTGTCGTACGATAGACGGTTCGGGTTAAAATGGCGTAGAACCTAATATAATTAATAGTTTTGGTTTAGGAACTGCTAAACGAGAATAGAGTACTAATACAAATAATTAGACACATATTATTATATTAGATGAATTAACAATAATTCATTTTGATTATAATATTAAGGTATTCATTTGTTAAATAAATTTTAAATTGAATTAATTACTTTGCATAATTAATTTATATTTTCAATTTAGGCCAGATTTTAATAATTTCTTATTAAAATAATAATTTGCCCAATTATAATTATTTACAGATTTTAACAATTATTTATATGAAATAATCATTAAAATGCATTTTTACATGCTTAAATACTTAGGAAAATGGTTTTAAATAGTACACAGTATTGAAAAATTATGAAATTATTAGGAAATCATTATTCCATACAATATTAATTACTGTAAAATTTTTATATTTTTCTGAACTGTTTTAGTATTTATTTAATACTTTAATGATTAAACAACAACAAAATTCGGGAAAAATAATAAATGATTCCCAAAAATTCTGTAAAATTAACCATAGTTTTATAACATGATATAGAACCCAGTGTATAAGTTTCGGATATTTGTGACTATGGGAATTATTTTTTATATATTTCATTATTAATTAATCAATAAAATCATAAATAATAGTAAACAGTAATATAAATGCATGAAACTTCATAAATTATGTTTAATCAATATATTGGTCATCCCAGAATTTTCTCAGAATTTATAGAATGCAAAAAGTATTTTATATGAATTATTGCCCTACTTTATTGCAATAATTATAGTAATTCAATAAAAATAAGTTATTTTCTGAAAATTTCCAGAACTTCTTATTTTATTGATGGGATTCTGAGAAAAATCAGGTTTATGCATAAAATGAGTTTTAGATATTTTGGTGGATTTAATTTGTTTCTTGTATGAATATGAAACTTTTAACAACATACCTTGATGAATGCTTCAAGAGGGATGAAGATTTGAGTATAATAGATTGTTCTTGGCTGGAATATGAGTATTTCTTGGATGAATTTCGAGATTGAGAGTGAGAGAAAGAATAGAGAAGGTTTAAGTGGTGAAGAGAATAATGTGTTGGGAGAAAAAAGGAAAGGAAAGTGGATGAGAGGTGTGAGTGGGAGACCATGGGAATAATCTTTTTGCTTTTGGTGGTCTTCATAATTTCCCACTAACACAAGCATCTTTTACATAATTAATATAAGAGTTTTATAAAATTTAATGTAAAGTTTATAAAAATAGAGTTTTATAAAATTTAATGTAAAGTTTATAAAAATGGAGTTTTATAAAAGATGAGTTATTATTTGATTATAACAATCTACTTTGATTTGAAGTTTAATTATAGCATTCAAGTTTGATTCTTTTAAATTTAATTAGAGCATTATACTTTGATTTGATTTTAATATGGTATCATAATTTAATTTGATTATAGTTATAACGTTGTACTATACTATGTTGCTATTAACGTCAATTTATATCGTAGTATATGAGTTTCGATCCTATTAGCGTCAAGTAATCTTGAGTAGGGTTTGAATGAGATTGCGAGAGGTTTCGTTTGTGATCTTTTTGAGTGTCCGGCTTCGCAACGCAAGGTCCATAGACCCCGTTAAGCCATGATTTAGTGTCCTACACAATCCCGATGATTGGGCAATAGTGTTTTATCGCTTTGGTTCGTTGTTTAGCACTGTTAAGGCTAAGGAATATCAAACACATGAACTTTCCAAATGATGTTTTCTCATTAAAATAGCGAATTGTACAGTGATTACATAACGTAAACCCTAACATACAAGGGTTGATGGAGTTGACCGGTTTAACTTGTTGACTTTGTTTGACTTTGACTTGACCGAAATTTGATGGTTGTCACATCATCCCCCCGTTAGAGGGAATTTCGTCCCGAAATTTGCATTTTGACTGGGACTTCAAGAGTTTGGAAAAAGATGTGGAAAACGTTTTGTAGTACAAGAAATTGATTATGGTGAGGAACAACCCTCCTGATGTCACATGACGACCTTGGAAATTTCTTATTGTAACTTGAACTGAGTCAATTTAAAAGGAGTTTATTGTTTTGGGATGATAGAGTATTCTATGTGTGCTTTTATACTCCCTGTTTTATCCTTGGTATTACCACTATGAATATTTTATAACGTAGTTAGCGAGTTCCATCATTACGAATGTTTCAACAAATTTTGACGAAATTTGCATTATAAGTCCTACAAGTTCTTTTATAGTCGATTGACGTAAACTAGTCGTATATCATTAAGATTGCAAGGGCATTTTGGATGGGTGACCCCGCCTTAAGCCCACAACCAAACAAGGAACAGGGAATGAGGCGGAATCACACATTCTAAGTCCATAGAATCTTAATGATATATGACCATAATGTTTACACTAGCCCTCATAGATTCCAGGGGAGTAGTATTATTGGGCTAGAAGTAGGAATTGTAGTTCAAAATAAAATAGTTATAAGCCTGCTATCTTCAAACTTGGGCTTTGGCCCCTCCCGATTCCTAATCAGAATAGTCCAATACTCCCAATTCTCCAAGCGACCAAGCGGTATCAAGAAATCAAAATCGATTCATCCCCATTTTCCCAATTCGCTGCCTATCTCGCCTGCTGTTCGTTTGTCGCTGTCTCGCCAAGTCAGTCGCCTGGTCTCACTCTCACCAATCGCCATCGCCAAGTGCCCAAGTCCCCATTCACACTTCACAGAAATCAGGTATGTAATCCCGAGACCCAAATCCTGTTCAGATGTTCTTTCTTTTCTGATTGTAAGATTGTTGATTGTTGGTGTTGGCGTATTGCACTGCTGCTGCTGTTTTCTGTCAATATGTTGCCTATTTATGCGTTACTACTGTCTTACTGAGTTTCCTTTTAATTTGGCTGTCATTTGCGATTTGGCGATTTGCCAATTTGATTTATAAGTTATGAACTTATAGATATGGTTATTGATTTGGTTATGCTTAACAGCTTGTCAGCTTCAAACAAAACTGAAAAGTGACAACAAAGATTGATTTGGTTATTGTTAAATGAGTTATTGGTTATTGTTCTAATTTTGAATTTGATTTTGTTTTGATTGGATCAATTGTTCCTTCATTTTGATTTTTCTAGATATAATCATGGGAAAGATGAAAATATTGAAAGAGAAATTGTTGTCTGCTTACTAATATATCATTCATAATATGTTTTTAAAGACATTAAAGGTTGTCGGGGTGAGTTGTAATTCTTTTTCTAGGTGTTTTTGGTGTTTATTTGTTGAAAACAATCTGTTTTTTTTATGTTAATTTCGGTTTATAATATTTTCGCCCCCCCCCCCCCCCCCCAAGTTAATTGTTCAAGCTCCGCCACTGATAGATTTACTAGTAAAAACCCTGAGTTTTTTTTTACATAGATGATAAGACTTATTTGGGTTTTGCCGTGTTCTCAAGATTCATGGTTTATATACTTGAATCGATGCTAGTTTTAGTAATAAAAAGAAATTTAGAATTTAAACGTCGAGTTTAGAAGCTTGTACTGATATTTAAGGGGTTAAAAAATAAAGTTTTATTAGTTACCTACAGCGACACACAAGTCATAATTTGCATGTGTGAAGACTTGGAGTACTTTCTAATTGGTTCGTGTGTGAAGACTTGGAGTACTTTCTAACTGGTTCATGTGTGAAGACTTGGAGTACTTTCTAATGAAAAGTGTGCTACTGGGGAAATTTGAAACTGGTACGTAGCTTCAAAGTCAAGAATATGCAGTAGGCATGTGATGTATTAAATGCATGAGGCACATAAGTCATAATTTGCGGCAACATATACATATATGTGTGTGAATTGAAGAAGAAGGTTACAGTTCAAAGACCATATATATTCATTTCCTCTTTATTTGTTATTAATTACTTCTCCCACTTCACTTATATAAATCATCACATTCTTACCGCAACTTTTAACTTCTCCCTCACAAATGGATCCACCTGCAGATCATCAAAACCCCATAGATGACCTTGATTGGTTTCAGTACTTTGATCATCAAGATCTTTTCAGGTATATATATAAACGTCACTCATTACCCCATCTTTCGCACAGAAAAGTGATTTTGTCTATATTGATCAAAACATGGTTTGGATTTGTAGTGATCAAAAAGAGTCTTTCATCGTGTTGGATTTGATTATCTTGAGTTTTTTTTTTTTTTTTTTTTTTTTTTGGATTTTTGCAGTGGTGACATGCTCGACCATCATGATTACGAGTTGTCGGAAAAATTGCATGAAGTGCTCGATCAGAACGTTTCCACAGTACTTAACAAAGATCAAAACATCATTTCTAGAAATGAGTTTCACGATTTGGATCCCCTTAAAGACATAAGCTTATGGGATTGTTAGGAGGATGGTAATTTACCATTGGTTAGTTTCAGTGAAGACTGTAAATCCGGTGATGAGGCTACAGGTAGTTCTAGTGCTGCCACCACTGATCACGGTGGCCGGAAGGTGGCAAATAGATTGAGACCATTGGAGTTTGAAGAGATAGCGAAGTACTTTGAGATGCCGATAATCATGGCAGCAAAGGAACTAGGGATAGGGTTAACATTGTTGAAGAAAAGATGCAGAGAGCTAAACATAAACAGATGGCCTCATAGAAAACTTAAGACCCTTCAATCCCTCATTCAAAATGCCAAGGTAAACTACGATAATAACCTTCTATACATTACTCATGCATGTATGCATGCACTTGGTAACCAAAGTAGTTTTGGTATTTTCTAAAATTTTAATTATTAGTTTCTTTATAACATAAACATAGGCCCTAGGCATATGCCACATCGAATCAATTGTTTTACTACGATTTCTGATTTATATTTACATAAACTTAACTCATTGTAAATTTTATGAACTCACACGAAAAATATATTGCATCTACCTAAAAAAACTAGGAGTTGGGATTAAAGGAGGAGGTAGAGACGTTAGCAGGGCACAAGAAGATGATGGAGAAATTGCCAGGTATGGAATTGACAGAAAGAACAAAGAAGCTTAGGCAAGCTTGCTTCAAAGCTATTTATAAGAAGAGAGGACTTAACAATCCTTAGTCCTTACCTTTTCTTTTAGCCATTTTGTTATAATTAGTGGATTTTAATCTACATTGTATGTGTTTTTCTCTTGATAGATTGATACCCTTTTTAGTTTCATTGTGTTTGTCTATTGATTTTTAATGCAGAAAATTTTGTATAATTTGGGTATTATAGTTTGTATTATGTATTTAGCTATATTCTAGATTGCCGACACGACTACGCTGACGACTCTATACCAGAGGTCTATATAAATAGACTTATGAATTTAGTAGGAATAACTTGATTATAATCTTGTGATTTGTTCCATGTCTGATCCACTCCTAAGATTCACTCGACATGCCCCCAGTTATGTGTAATTAAAATTTTATTAGACTGTTGATCCTAATGAGTCTACCCTAAGTCCACAACCAAACAAGGAACATGTCAACTATGAGAAACACACATATGGACTTGTGAGTTATTTGTAAATTGATTAGGGAAATAAAGTTTTTTTTAGACATTGTTGGGTAAAATAATTGTAAAACACTTGTTGGGCCATTGTTAGGAGTGTTGGGCACCTTTTGGGCTTTCCATGGTTACTAAATGTGAAACATGTAGCACTTGCATGGGCCCCCACAAAACTAAGTTTTCACATTTCTTTCCCACTTCTAGGCCCATTAGGGAACTTAATAGTCCAATGAGTTGGCCATTTTGGAGTGTATCCTTTCGGATACGTTTGATAAGGTCGGGTATTTTGATGGCTCAAAAGTAATGTGAATGACGCGCTTTGGCCTATAGGTTTGGGAACTCTCGCCTTTGGTCCCCAGATAAGCAAACTGGTCCCTCGGTTGATTGGGATGTATACGAATGCTTACCTAGTCAGGACTTTCGGGCTACCGGCACCTCCCCCTTCCAGTTACTACGCGTCAATTACTATGATCCTACCCGACTAGAGTGGATGACTTTGAATTTCCCATGAGCTCTAAGGAATATATATGTATATACATTTTTTTAAACCACTTGAATATGTGTGATTTTTAGAGAAAGAGGAGAATATTCACCAGTGTATGCACACATATAAGTGTCAGGAGTAATACCTATGCACTTAAGGGAGCAATTAACACACAAAGGTATTCCTAGGATTTTCTAAGTGTGAATTGCATGCAGTTGTGTGTGCATTTTATAAACTAGCATACGAGAGGACCCTAGAGGCTATAGACTAGGTCAAGGCAATTAACCTAATTCCCTATAGTCAAGGGCTCTGATACCAATCTGTCACACCCCGATCCTTGTCGGAATCGATCGAGGCGTGATATATTGTTCAAAGTCTCATGACAACTATGTTATAATATGATTAGATTCAATTAAGTACTAAGTATGCAAACAAGATACATAACATACAAATACAAATCCAAATACGAACAACATTTATTACATCAAATTTAAATAGTCTTGTGGATTTCTAAGGCACAACCTATTTTTCATCAACTTCATTCTTCAAATCTGCATCATGGGTAAAAACAGGTCAACTACGAGAGTTGGTGAGTAATCTAATTTTAGTAGAGAAAATTGTGAAGTTGAAACCTTTATAATTGGAAATTTGTTTTCTTTTGAAGTCGGCAAACAATTGTATTTGAGATAACGGTTTATAAATCAAAAATTGATTAACAAATGATAACAACAACAATAAGTCCTCACCCTATATATACATATGTATATATATATATATAAATATATATAGGATGGAGCATCTAATCATCATACACACTTAACCACGTGCAATCAATCACCTTAGCGTCCCAAGGCGGGGTGGTCAACCCAATAGCGCTATTATTGTCCATAACGTACCTCAAGAATACGGGCATAGTCATGGAGATTAGACTAAAAATGGTAATGCACTACAAGTACATGTAGCGTAAACAAACAGTAGTTATACAATTAATGACTCACATATAAATGTCCCAACAATGTCTCAATTGTGATAAAACAATAAAATGAAGTTGGAACATATTAGAACCACATGATACACCCCAAAAGTATTGAAAATTATAAAATATGGGGTAGATTACTCACATTAGTCCCAAAACGAAATGCGTGTGTCGTACGATAGACGGTTCGGGTCAAAATGACGTAGAACCTAATATAATTAATAGTTTTGGTTTAGGAACTGCTAAACGAGAATAGAGTACTAATACAAATAATTAGACACATATTCTTATATTAGATGAATTAACAATAATTCATTTTGATTATAATATTAAGGTATTCATTTGTTAAATGAATTTTAAATTGAATTAATTACTTTGCATAATTAATTTATATTTTCAATTTAGGCCAGATTTTAATAATTTCTTATTAAAATAATAATTTGCCCAATTATAATTATTTACAGATTTTAACAATTATTTATATGAAATAATCATTAAAATGCATTTTTACATGCTTAAATACTTAGGAAAATGGTTTTAAATAGTACACAGTATTGAAAAATTATGAAATTATTAGGAAATCATTATTCCATACAATATTAATTACTGTACAATATACTAGATCTAGGCTCTTATCACCTGAGCTACATTGAGACACCAGTGGCGATTCTAGATCGCAAGACGAAGGAGCTAAGGAACAAGTGGATTGAGTAAGTGAAGGTGTAGGGGCAGCACCGTAAGGGTTCAGATTGGACATGGGAGCCCGAGGAGTAGGTGAGAGAGCACTACCCAGAGTTGTTTTCAGATGCAGCAGACTTCGAGGATGAAGTCAAAAACAAGTGGGGAGAATTGTAACCCCCCGTTCCTGGTACGCATTTAATCTATTAAAATATTCATTTTGTAAGAGCTACTCGATGAGTTGGTAGCCCTAACTCGTCGAGTAGATGCTAGTTTGGGTGCGGGGTTTAAGTGGTCTACCCGACTAGTCAAAGCCTGGACTCGACGAGTAGGTCCATCAGGAGCAAACCCTACTCTTCAGGGTTTGCACCCTATTTAAACATCCTATTTGGCCTCCACCCCAGCCTCTATCACCTCCAAACCCTAATCTCGAAACCCTAATCCACCTTGAGTGATTTTAAGCTAGTTCTTGCCATTTTGAGTGTTATTGTGCCTTTTGAAGCTTGTGGAAGAAGAAGAAGATAGAAGGCTCAAGGGGGCAGAAGTAGATCCAGGAGCTACACTTCATTTACTGTATTTTCTGGGAATCAAGTCCCTAACTTGATCCTTTTTCTCTTAGATCTATTTGTTTACATTTTATGAAGGAATTGGTTCAAGAACCTTAGCCCTTCGGATTGGGACGTCCCAAGTGATGTATATCTCAGATTTGGGGTCTAGGAAGGGTTCCATGGCATAAAGGTGCAAACTTTATGACCATGGAGACCCCATGCAAGTTTATATGCTAGAACATGGCCTTTTTAGCCCTAAAAGACCATACATGAGAGGAAAACTCGGGACTTTACGTGTCCCACAGATGATAAGAGCCTAGATCTAGTATATTGTGCTTTGGTTTATGGTTTTATGGCTTGTGGACCAAGTATTATGTCTTAAAGAAGTTAGGGTTTGGGTTAAACCCATTAGGAAGGACTAAGGACGGGTAAAGTTGGAAACTTTACCCTTAAGAATGTATTTCCAGTATGTAGAAGGAGTTTGGAACATAGATCTGAATGGTAGGAGATTAATCCATTGAGATGGCTCAATCAAACATGGGAACTCGCCGAGTCCAGGGAAGGACTCGACGAGTTGAAGCGGGCTGTCCCGATTATTATGGCAGCAAGAACTCGACAAGTCTGTTAAGGGACTCGACGAGTTGTCTCAGTTGACCATGAGGTTAAGCATTCAGGGACTCGCCGAGTTGGGAGATAACTCGACGAGTTGGGTTGACTGGGAGTTGACCTTGACTTTGACTTTGACTTTGACCAGGGGTAAAATGGTCATTTTACCCTAAGAGAGGATTAGCAGATTCTGATTAAGTGTTATTATGGAATTGATAGTCGGAGAGTCGTCAGAGTAGCAGATAGGGATTCCTCACTCGAGTTTTCAGCAGTCATTCTTACGAGGTGAGTTTCCTTCAGTAGGAACGGGTCTACGGCACCAAGGCCGACCCGTATATGTGATATGTTAGTAGCTGAGTGTGGGCGGGGCCCGAATCTCGTAGCAGCCTAGAGTGGGCGGGGCACGATTCTCATAGTATTATTTGACTATAAATATGTAATTGTTTGGTAGATATACTTGTTGTCTGTGTGATACTTGTATGCATGTTAGTAGCGGAGTGTGGGCGGGGCCCGAATCTCCTAGACAGTGGAGTGTGGGCAGGGCCCGAATCTCCTAGACAACGGAGTGTGGGCGGGGCCCGAATCTCCTATACAGCGGAGTGTGGGCGGGACCCGAATATCCTTAACAGCGGTGTGTGGGCGGGGCCCGAATCTCCTAGACAGCAGAGTGTGGGTGGGTCCCGAATCTCCATGAGAGTGGGCGGGGCCCGTATATTCTAGTTGCGTGATATTTGTATGGTATGTGGTAGTTTGGGGAACTCACTAAGCTTCGTGCTTACAATTTTCAGTTTTGGTTTCAGGTACTTCCACTAGCAATGGGAAGGGCTCGGGATGATCGCATGGCACACACCACAGCTTCAGCCTGGGATGTTTAGACTCTGATATTTTCATATGATTTTGATACAGTATTTTGACACGATGTTTTGAGATACGCGATTTATGGTTTTCTTTATGATGATGGATGACTTATGGTTTTATTATAAATGATTTTAAAAAGAAATTTTTGGTCTCTATTTTTGGGATGTTTCGAATTCCCCACCTGAAACTCTAGCTTTGAGCGCCTCCGATCCGCATAACTCTTTTGACGGCGCTGCGCAGCCAAAAGTCATTGCCGAACTTGATGTATGACCTCTATCGTCTTGAGCACGAGTTTCATGCTCCCTATGACCCTCTGTCCCACTTCGCCCCAACAAATAGGAGTTCGGCACCTCCGACCATAAAGGAGCTCGAACGAGGGCATACCGATACTTGCATGATGGTTGTTATTATACAAGAACTCAGCCAAAGAAAGGTAGGAGTCCCAACTCCCACCAAAATCAATAACGCACGCGTGCATCATATCCTCGAGTGTCTAAATGTAATATCCATAAAATTCATGAAAATTTAAAACTTTTTCAGACATTCAAAAACCATTATTAATTTCAAAATGTTTTGAAAATAGTTTCATATCATAGTATCCCAAAAATCAAAATCATAAAATGCGAGGAGGTGCACGATCAAGCCTTCACCTTCCCGCGATCATCCGAAGTACCTGAAACAAAATCCAAAACTGTAAGCCTGAAGCTTAGTGAGTTCCCCCAAAATACCAATGTCATACAAACCATAACCATATCATAACAAACAACATGCATATAGAGTCTCCAATATGACTGGACCGCTCTCACCGAGCCTTCAGTGTAACATCTCGGAATCAGGTATATCTAATTGGTCCTTCTTCTTTCCTCAGGTTGTCATATTTAGCCCATGGAAAAGGTTATGTGGAAATTGAGTACGCTGGGCGTACTGAAGAGTACGCTGCGCGTACTCATGAGCGTATTCTTGACGCGGAGCCTACCCAGTACGTTGGGCGTACCATAGGGTACGTTGGGCGTACTAGATTCAGATTCAAACCCTAATTGTGGGGGTGAGCCCTATATAAGGAACGTTATGGCCTCACTTTTAGCCACCATTTCCAGAGAGCAAAACCCTAAGTGGCCCTAACCCTCGTTCTAGAGCTAGTGTGAGTGTGGTTGAGCTTGGAAGTGTTCTTGTGTGCTTTTGAAGAGAGGGAGGTGCCATTGAAAGAGCTAGAGTTGGAGGGCAAGCTTTGGATCTGAACTTTTTGAGGTTGGAGCATCAGTTGGAGGTAAAAAGCTCAAAGCTTTCTCAACCTTTTTGATTTGAGCTTTATGGACCATTTCTAGGGTTTTTGTCCCAAATGTGGAGACTTTATGAGTAAAGGAGCTCCATAAGACCTTGATCTGTCCATATTCAGTGTATAAAGAGTTATAGATCCATAAAAATCCAATCTTGGACGTTAAGAGTGAGCCATGCATGAGATAAGAGCTCTTTAGTGAAGGAAGTGGTGTGTTTTGGAAGTTGATGACCATTACAGCCATGCAAAGGCGTAAAGTGTTCGACTTTATGGATTAGGAGGCTGTAGGGGGTCCAGATCTGTATTTTAAGCCAAGGTCTTAACTGATTAAGACCATAAGTGAGATAATAGTGAAACTGGGACATACGATGAGCGTAAATCCCAGTACACGGGGCGTAGGGCTCAATCAGCCCGATATCAGTATAGCGGTCGAGTACGCCCAGCGTAGGATTCTGGTACGCGTCGCGTACTCCTTAGGGTTGACTTATGTTGACTTTTAGGGTTTAGTCAACAAATGGACTTTTGGACCATTGGAGGGGTAGAATGGTCTTTTACCCTTCTGAGAGAGTATAGGAAGGGATTAGTCTAGCCTTTGAGAGCTTTTATTAAGTAGAGATATTTTCTGTATGTGATTAGGCGGAGGCTAGATCATTGTTTCGAGTTCGAGATCATTCGAGTTACCCGAGGTGAGTCTTCTCACTATACTTTACCTAGAGTGGTAATTAGATTTGTATGACAGAGTACCTTGTATGCCATTTATATATGATGGGATACACTGCATTATTTCTGTGTGATTTATGCTATGTGTGTTTCAGAGTTTACAGAGTTAGGACCAGAGGGTCCACAGAGTTAGGACCAGAGGGTCCATAGAGTTATAGCCTCGAGTGACTAATATGTGTTGTATGTGGTATTTTGGGGAACTCACTAAGCTTCGTGCTTACCGTGTTATGTGTCATGTGTTTCAGGTTTCTCAGGATCGCGGGACGGCACCGGCTTGATTGTACACACCAGAGAAGGAAATATGTGTTCGAGGATCCTGGATTATCAATTAATTAAACATGGAGTGCGTTTTGTAAATTAAACAAATGAGATTTTATGAAATGTGCTATGAAGATTATATGATTTAAAATGAATTTTTTTTTTGAAAATTTACGTCGTTACAAGTTGGTATCAGAGCCTTGGTTTGAGGGATTCGAATGCACCTTCGGGTAAATCTGGACTCAAACTGAGGATTTGAGAAAAATTTTCAAGAAAATGATTTTTCTAAAGCAAACAAGAGTTTTTAAGAGAAGACGAGAAAGAGCAGTGTGTACAATCAGCCAGAGCCCGAACGGTGATTTCCCAAAATACCCTTACTTTTGTATTATGAGATATTTATGAGATATGTTATGAGATATTACGCATGCTAGAGATAGGCTAGGTATTTCATATTTTAGGACTAGAGTGGCCTGATTTGTGATGCCTTAGCCTAGGAATTGTTGTTATCTGTGATGTGCTTTCGAGTATGTGTTGAGTAAGAGTATCCAGCAGGAATCCTTTTAGAGAGAGATTTGAGTAGAGGAGTAATCTAGGAGGGATACCTAGATGAGCATTTTTGGAGTCTACCGAGAGGGTAGTCGGATGCCCGCGTGGGGTGAAGTTGCTTGAGTTCGGTGATATCCTACGAGTATGAGGAGAGCAAGTTGGATAATAGCCTAGAGGGGTTTTTACGTGTTAGTAGAGATTATTCGATGCCCGAATGCTGCTTGCTTCGTGCTTTGTGGAACTCTCGATGATCGGAGTCAGCTACCAAGTGAATATGACGATATTCAGGAGGTAGAGGGGCTGCATCATTAGGAGCTCTTCAGCAGCTGATGGCGTAGAAGTGTGAGGACCTAGGAAGAGCCTAGGGGGTGATCATGGTCAGATGAGTGCGCTGACAGAATAGAGCATTTCACTGGGGAGCGAGTACGCGTGACGGGATTGGTGATTGAGAAGGTTGAGCAGCTACTTAGGAGCTCTGGGATGGTCCGTGTAGAAAGTATGGGTAGATGTGGCAGGTAGTATGGGCCCGTACTACTGAAAGCAGAGTACCCATACTCGATGCAGGGAGTATTCCGGAGGTTCTAAGTAGCATATTGAGAAGTGATGTCATGGTTCGAGTACCATGCTTTGTAGCATATTGAGAAGTGATGTCATGGTTCGAGTACCATGCTTTGTAGCAGATTGAGAAGTGAGGTCATGGTTCGAGTACCATGATTCGTAGCGGATTGAGAAAAGAGAACATGGTTCGGGTACCATGATTCGTAGCATATTAAGAGGAGATAACATGGTTCGGGTACCATGATTCATAGCATATCAAGAGGTGGTCACATGGTTTGAGTACCATGACACGTGGCGGTTAGTGCTTCTGGTTTTACCAGTTATTCCGCGGTGATTGTCTAGACTGAGATCAGATGTGAAAGAGTATGGGGCCAGAGGGCCATGATGAACGAGTTTTAGTGGAGCATCCCTTAAGAGGGAAATCGATTTAGCTCCGAGGGATTGTTGGTGAGATGCCAGTTGGAATCGCAAAACTCAGGGATGAATAGAGATGGTGCGTTATGGGAGAATACGGTCTGAAATTGAGCAATCGGCCGATAGTGGAGATGTCACTTTCTGCGACCGGTGGTTTGCTATTTCCGTATCCTGTGAGAAGCAGCAAAGATATGGAGGCTTTTGATTTCTGAGCTTGAGAGTAAACCCCGTGGGGTAGCATTGATGGCGATCTTCCACCAGAGAATTTGGGCAGTATGTCTGCCGCGAGGTAATGATATAGCATGAGCAGGTTGTCAGCGGGGACTGAGATAGTCAACGAAAAGGATACACACTATTTGAGTATAGTAGGGCATGCATTAGCTGCAGCGTAGAACGATCAAGAGGAGTATATCGGGGTGATGGCTCTTATTGTCTATGATGAGTATCGAGTATGGTAATGAGATCTCCGCTCTTATTATAATTCACGTGATGGAACGTTGGTTGAGGAGTCGAGGATGAGGAGTATGAAATTTCATTATTTCCAGACCAAGAGTCAGGCTTACTTTTGGGCAGTTGAGATGTCCGGTAATGGGATGGTATGAGATTCTGAATGACCAGAGGCAGTCGTGATGAGAAGTTTCTAAAGATTTCATCTGAGATTCGGGGTATTTGGAGTTGCTTGATCTCTACCGGGGAGATCGTCGAGCGTTGCATAGCACATTGCAAGGGTAGGTGCGATTTTACTGGTGGAAACAGTCTGTGGGATAGATGGTTAGTGCGCTAATTGGCGATGGTTCAAACCCTAAGTGGGGGGAGAACCAGATGTTTATTTTGAGGGGATCCGAGATTTGTTCAATTGCGGTTAGAGAACTGGATATAGAGACCTGCAGTACGGGTTCATGAGACCAGGGTTATTGGTGGTCGAGGCGAGGTGTCGAGCGAGATAATGCAGGTGGTACGAGTTTGAGAAAGGAGGAGAGTCTCCATGGCAAGTGGACGTTGGTCGGAGACCTTGTGGTGGTCAGAAAGCCTCAAGTTACAATGGAGAATTCGAAGGGGGTTGGCTCGTAAGGTTAGTTCGGTGGTTGAGAATTTCTGGCGCAACGTATGGGCTGGTATATGCAGTTGGGAAGGGCACAAGTTGTTTAGGAAACCAACTTCCGGGGAGGATGATCTGAATTTCGGATCATCTTAAGTTTTGAGTTAGGAGATGGCAAGTGGTGTAGCAAGTATCTATGGTTCCGGTGGGAGCCCTTCGGCTAATTGATATCAAGCGAGATTATTGAGAATGTGATTTTCCGCGAGAAAAGGAGTTTATTTATGGTGGTTGCTGTTAAGAGTAGTGATGCTTATTTGGATAAGTATGAGCACCTATCCATGTTGGTCCGTGGAGCATGAGTTGGTGGACGCAGTGGGAGGTTAATGTGATGCTACGGGGAGCCGTAGTACTCACTAGTTAGTGGGAGGTTGTTGTGATGATACGTGGAGCCGTAGTACTCACTAGTCAGTGGGAGGTTGTTGTGATGCTACGAGGAGCCGTAGTACTCACTAGTCAGTGGGAGGTTGTTGTGATGCTACAGGGAGCCGTAGTACTCACTAGTCAGCGGGAGGTGGTTGTGATGCTGCGGGGAGCCGTAGTACTCACTAGTCAATGGGAGGTTGTTGTGATGCTACGGGGAGCCGTAGTACTCACTAGTCAGTGGGAGGTTGTTGTGATGCTACGGGGAGCCGTAGTACTCACTAGTCAGTGGGAGGTTGTTGTGATGCTACGGGAAGCCGTAGTACTGACTAGTCAGAGGGAGGTTATTGTGATGCTGTGGGGAGCCGTAGTACTCACTAGTCAGTGGGAGGTTGTTGTGATGCTACGGGGAGCCGTAGTACTCACCAGTCAGCGAGAGGGTGTTGTGATGAAGTACTCTCTGGTCAGAGAGCGACGCGGAAGGGTTTCAGGCTTGGGTAACCCTAATATTTGAGTTTTTGGAAGCCTGTGGTCGAACCAGGGGAGAGACTGGGGTCTCCGTATTTGTCGGGAATCGTTATACTATGAATTGAGTTGTGGTTGTCGCAGCCCAAGGGAATTGGAGAAGTGGTATACGCACGTGTTGCGGGTCATGAGTCATGAGTTGAGTGCTTCATTACGTCGAGTGGTTCCAACTCTGGGTCAGACCAGACTCTTGAGTTTGAGCTTGGCTCTGGTGGTGCGTGGGTAGGCGAGATGAGATTCTGTACTCTGAGGTGGGTTCCATATTGAGGGGTATTGTTTATCATCTGATGCCTTAGACCTGTGTAGGTCAGTACTCGGGTACGGGAGGTACCGCGAGATGCTTGGAACTATGAGCAGTGAACGATAGAGGTCGGGGTTGAGACGACCTTCAGTTGGGAGTGTAGCATTCGTTTTGGGTAAGGCGAACTTCGTAACTTGTGTGTCACAATGGGCCGAGGTAGTTATTGTGAGAAGGAAACCATTGAGACGGTTGGGATAATGCAATGAACCTTAGAGGTTCAACGGTTGGGTCAAGTTCAGACCTGGTGCACAGTGTTAAAAAGGGGTATGAGAACTGGAGCTGAGGCTTATGATTATTTTTATGTCTGAGGACACTTCTGAGCGAGCATGATTATTCTCTTGTGTCTGAGGGCAGAGTGTTGAGACTTCACTGCCCGGATGGGTTAAGATAGCAGTTCAGTGGATGAGCCCTGGTGGGATGTGAACCCTTCCGTTTTTGGGGCGTGATCCGGATCATTTAGCATGTTTGGTATGAGTGAGCAGTAGCCGATTGTTGGATTGTGTCTTGTGGGAATCAGAGGAGCAGTAAGTTATCAGGGTTTGATATTCGAGGAGCGAACATCATGGTGATCTCTTGAGTGGGCGGTCTGGTGGCGGGCCAGGCCACTAGAGTTTCCAGGTTTTGGGAAGGTCAAAAAGGGGTATATTAGAGGTTGAGGGGTTAGTTTTCTTCCGGGATGGGGAATCCCTGTTTGGGTTCAGGAGTCTTTGGAGAAATGATTTGTGTGGTATGAGAACCTTTCAGTGGTGCTTCTCGGGTTATGGAGTGTGATCTACGTGTGATTGAGGAGCATGACTTCGAGGGCGAAGTCTAATTCTAGTGGGGGAGAATTGTAACATCCCGGAATCAGGTATATCTAATTGGTTCTTCTTCTTTCCTCAGGTTGTCATATTTAGCCCATGGAAAAGGTTATGTGGAAATTGAGTACGTTGGGCGTACTGAAGAGTACGTTGCGCGTACTCATGAGCGTATTCTTGATGCGGAGCCTACCCAGTACACTGGGCGTACTAGGTTCAGATTGAAACCCTAATTGTGGGGGTGAGCCCTATATAAGGAACATTATGGCCTCACTTTTAGCCACCATTTCCAGAGAGCAAAACCCTAAGTGGCCCTAACCCTTGTTCTAGAGCTAGTGTGAGTGTGGTTGAGCTTAAAAGTGTTCTTGTGTGCTTTTGAAGAGAGGGAGGTGCCATTGAAGGAGCTAGAGTTGGAGGGCAAGCTTTGGATCTGAACTTTCTGAGGTTGGAGCATCATTTGGAGGTAAAAAGCTCAAAGCTTTCTCAACCTTTTTGATTTGAGCTTTATGGACCATTTCTAGGGTTTTTGTCCCAAAGGTGGAGACTTTATGAGTAAAGGAGCTCCATAAGACCTTGATATGTCCATATTCAGTGTATAAAGAGTTATAGATCCATAAAAATGCAATCTTGGACGTTAGGAGTGAGCCATGCATGAGATAAGAGCTCTTTAGTGAAGGAAGTGGTGTGTTTTGGAAGTTGATGACCATTACAGCCATGCAAAGGCGTAAAGTCTTCGACTTTATGGATTAGGAGGCTGTAGGGGGTCCAGATCTGTATTTTGAGCCAAGGTCTTAACTGATTAAGACCATAAGTGAGATAATAGTGAAACTGGGACGTACGCTGAGCGTAAATCCCAGTATGCGGGGCGTAGGGCTCAATCAGCCCGATATCAGTATAGCGGTCGAGTACGCCCAGCGTAGGAGTCTGGTACACGCCTCGTACTCCTTAGGGTTGACTTATGTTGACTTTTAGGGTTTAGTCAACAAATGGACTTTTGGACCATTGGAGGGGTAGAATGGTCTTTTACCCTTCTAAGAGAGTATAGGAAGGGATTAGTCTAGCCTTTGAGAGCTTTTATTAAGTAGAGATATTTTATGTATGTGATTAGGCGGAGGCTAGATCATTGTTTCGAGTTCGAGATCATTCGAGTTACCCGAGGTGAGTCTTCTCACTATACTTTACCTAGAGTGGTAATTAGAGTTGTGTGACAGAGTACCTTGTATGTCATTTATATATGATGGGATACACTGCATTATTTCTATGTGATTTATGCTATGTGTGTTTCAGAGTTTACAGAGTTAGGACCGGAAGGTCCACAGAGTTAGGACCAGAGGGTCCACAGAGTTAGGACCAGAGGGTCCATAGAGTTAGGACCAGAGGGTCCACAAAGTTATAGCCTCGAGTGGCTAATATGTGATGTATGTGGTATTTTGGGAAACTTACTAAGCTTCGTGCTTACCGTGTTATGTGTCATGTGTTTCAGGTTTCTCAGGATCGCGGGACGGCACCGGCTTGATTGTACACACCAGAGAAGGAAATATGTGTTCGAGGATCCTGGATTATCAATTAATTAAACATGGAGTGCGTTTTGTAAATTAAACAAATGAGATTTTATGAAATGTGCTATGAAGATTATATGATTTAAAATGAAAATTTTTTTTTGAAAATTTACGTCGTTACATTCAGTCTGTCTGGACCACTCTCAGAACCTTCAGCATGTCTGGTCCGCCCTATCGGGCCATCAGCCTGTCTGGACCATTCTCCGGGCCTTCGGCCTGACCGGTATGCCCCATTGGGACTGCAGTCTATTCGGTCCGCCTTGGGTATGTTGGCCTACAACACAAAGCAGGTCCGCCTCAACCCACCCCAAGCATACAATCAACACATATATAATAATGCTAGCATGAGTCAAACCCATCTAACTGATCACTAATCATAACATCATCCTATATACCAGGATACCAACCTAACATGTCACTAAACATAGCATCATCCTATATACCAGGATACCGACCTAACATGTCACTAAACATATCATCATGCGATAACCAGGATAACAATCCAAAAGAAGGGTCGGCATTGGTGCCTTCGACCCTGTTGATATAGTGAGAAGAACTCACCTCACAATGTCGAACTAAACTGAACTGATAAAGGTCAAACTCGCGAAACACGACTCCAAACTCAAACACTTACAACCACCATTGATCCAATTCCATAAATTCCCAAATTACCAAAATACCCTCAGAAGTCAAACTGGGTCAACCCTTGGTCAAAGTCAAAGTCAACGGTCAAGGTCAACAGTCCATGTTGACCCAACTCGTCAAGTGCAGCTTACAGACTCGTCGAGTACCTGCAGAACTCAGAAATTCGCGATAACCCGAGTCAACTCGCCGAGTTACCAAGTAACTCGTCGAGTCCATGCAACATCTAGAAGATTGGGGAAAACCCTAACTAAGTCGTCGAGTTATCTGACTAACTTGTCGAGTTCACTCAGAATCCAGAAGGCGGGTAAACCCTTTCCAACTCGTCGAGTTGGCTATGCAACTCATCGAGTTACTTCAGCCCTTTTTCCATTCAGACACTTTTAAGCAAAACCAAGCCTCCAAACTATATATCTAGCATCCTAGGGTGTAGTTACCATGTAAAGTTTCTAACTTTACGTGCATGCAAGGCCTCAAGAGGTTAAAACACCCAAAACTAGCCTTACGAAGAGGTTTAGGGCATGGAGAAAGGCCAAAGCTTGCTAAAGTTGAGAACTTTATGTCCATGAGGGCCTAGGGGACCAGATCAGAACTCCTCACTTCAAAACGTGCTCAATACCGGAAATGCCTCAAGAATAAGCTAAAAATGACCCTTAACTCTTGAATGAAAAGATATAACAAGAAAATGATCAATGTAATGACTTTTTACCTTCAAATAAATGCCAAAACGAAGTAGATACTGGATCTACGAGCTCCTTCTCGTTCCAAGCTTCTCAATCTTCAAGTCTCTTTAAGGAATGCACCAAAAACACACTTTTAGCCTCACACACTCAAAATAGGAGGTTATCTCGATTAGGGTTTGTTTCTGGACGTGAAAGGTGATAAGGAGGCTAGAAGGAGGACTTAAGGTCCTTTAAATAGGGTGCAAACCCTAAAAATTAGGGTTTTCATGTCCAGCTTCAACTCGCCGAGTTGGGTCTTCCAACTCGTGGAGTAGGTTCTAGAATCCACGCAGCTTTATCAGTTTCTACACGATGAGTTGGGGCAGCCAACTCGTCGAGTAGGTCTACAAATATGAATATAAAGCTTTTAAATTTTATACCTGGGAGTCGGGGTGTTACACTGAATCATCCGCTCGCTCTGCCCGTCCGTCTGCGGATGGTACCCGGTGCTAAAATGTAGCTGGGTACCCAACTCCTCATGGAATCCCTTCGAGAATCTGGAAGTAAAACGCACACACGGTCAAATACAATAGATGTCGACACTCCATGTCGAGCCACCACCTCACGAACATAAATCTCGGCCAACTTCTCTGCAGAAGAGTTCTCACTTATAACTAAGAAGTGAGCACTCTTTGTCAAACGGTCCACTATCACCCAGATAGTGTCAACACCCCTCGCATTCCTTGGTAACTTAATAATGAAATCCATAGTAATTTGTTCCCGCTTCCATAGGGGAACCTCCAGAGGCTGCAACTTGCCATGAGGGCGCTAGTGCTCCGCCTTGACCTTTCGACAAGTCAAACATCTCTCCACAAACCACGCCACATATCTCTTCATGCATGGCCATCATTAATTATGCTTTATATCAAGATACATTTTTGTGGCCCCTGGGTGGATAGAAAATCTCGACTTGTGGGCCTCCTCCATCAAAATCCGTTGGGCCCCACCCATATACGACACCCATACTCGCCCATGGAGAGTCAAAAGCCCTCTACTGTCCATATCAAATGTCGAAACCTGCCCGATCACCCGCTCACTCTTATGATTTTCTTCTTTTATGGCCTCCGACTAGGCTTCCTTGATAATCTCTAAGACTGGAGTCATCACTGTCATCCTCATACATAAATCTCGCATCGGGGTACTCGCTGCCCTGCGGCTTAGGGCATCGACCACCACATTAGCCTTGCATGGATGATACAAGATCTCACAATCGTAGACCTTCACTATGTCCAACCACCTCCTTTGCCTCATATTTAGATTGGGCTGATCCATAAGGTACCTCAGGCTCTTATGGTCCTTGTAAATGGTACACCGGACACCATAGAGATAATGATGCCAAATCTTGAGGGCGGAAACCACCGCCCCCAGCTCCAAATCATGGGTGGGATATCTCGTCTTGTGAGGCTTCAGTTGCCTCGACGCGTATGCTATCACATGCCCAATCTGCATCAACAAAACACCCGATCCCGCAATGGATGCATCACGATAAACTACGAAGTCTTCCACTCCCTCTGCGAGGGAAAGTACTGGAGCCTCGCACAACCTCTGGCGAAGGGTCTCAAATGATGCCTGCTGCTCAGGCCCCTAACTAAAGGCAACATCCTTCCTGGTCAACTTGGTGAAAGGAACAACAACCTTGGAGAAATCTCTGATAAACCTCCGATAATAGCCTGCCAGACCAAGGAAACCCCGAATCTTGGATGGAGATCTCGGCACTTCCCACTGCATCACCGCCTCAATTTTGGCTGGGTCGACCAAAATACCATTCTGATTGACGAGGTTCCCCAAACACTGTACCTCTCTCAACCAGAAATCACACTTGGAGAATATGGCATAAAGCCTCTCCATCCCAAAACCCTAAGAATCTCTCGCAAGTGCTCCTCATGTTGTTCATGAGTCTTCGAATATACCAAAATGTCATCGATAAAAATGATCACTGATCGATCCAACATGGGCCTACACACCCGGTTCATGAGGTCCATGAACATCGTCGGTGCGTTGGTGAGCCCAAAAGGCATCACCACAAACTTGTAATGCCCATAACGAGTTCGAAAGGTCGTCTTCTGAATATCCTCCTTCCGAACCCTCATCTGATGATAGTTAGACCTCAAATCAACCTTGGAAAACCAAGAAGCCCCCTACAGCTGGTCAAATAGATCATCAATCCTCGACAAAGGGTAACAGTTTTTCACCGTCAACTTGTTTAATTCTTGATAATCAATACACATACGGTACGAACCATCCTTCTTCCTGACGAAAAGGATCGGAGCTCCCCACGGAGAACTGCTCAATCTAAGGAACCCTTTCCCCCAACAGCTCCTGCAGCTGAGAGGATAACTCCTGCATCTCAGGAGGTGCAAGACGGTACGGTGCCTTGGCGATCGGCACCGCACCCGGAATCAGATCAATCCGGAACTCCAACCGCCTCTCAGGAGGCACACCTGGTAATTCCTTGGGAAAAACATCAGGAAAATCGCATAGCACCGAAACATCAGAAATATAAGTCAACCCCTTATCCTTAACCCCGAGTATCCGCTACATATGCCAGAAAACTCATACACTCATGCTGCAAACTTTGCCTTGCCCTGGCGGCAAAACAGAAGGTTGGTCCCAATCTAGTACCCGTGCCATAGATAGTCATCACTCCCCCACTAGGATCCCGAATTGTCACTATCTGTCCCTCACAGTCAATAAGAGCCTCAAATCGGCTCAACCAGTCCATACCCACGATCACACAAACATCCCCTATTGGGATAGGAATGAGATCAATCGGATATCCTATACCGAAAATCTCCAGCAAACAACCCAGGTAGACATCCATAGCTGAGACAGGATGCTCATCCGGTATCGAGACCCTCAAGGGCCTGCTCAAGGCCTCACGCGGAATGTTAAAACTACGACTAAAGGATGATGACACAAAATACCGACTCGCACCCGAGTCAAATATCACAAGCGCAAGCATAGAATTCACACGGAACGTACCTACACAATTTACAATATAAGCAGCATAAATAAATAAACATAATATAAGGAATATATACCATCCATGTCATCTAGAGCTGCACGAGCCTCCTCTGATGTCAATTGAAAGGCTCTCCCCGAGCCCTCGGTGCCTCGGCCTTCCCCTGTCGGCCATCAGTGATACGCAATGTCGCTGGGGCGGGAGTCTGAACCGCCCTGGATGCAAGCTGTGGACAATTGGCCTTCACGTGGCCTGTCTGATTGCAGCTGAAACAAACTTGAAACCCCTTGGGGAATTCCCTAGCCAAATGCCCCTCCTTGCCACACAGGTAGCAAGCCGACCTGGACCGACATGGCTCCTCATGAATCTTGTCGCACTTCTCGCAAGTGTGACCCTTCTGGCCTATAGATCTCTGATCAACAGGCTTATCCCGCTTAGTCATCGGTTGCGACTGCACTGGTCTCCTATCCCTACCCTGGGCCTCCCTCTCCTCCCTCGCTTGAGTCTCCAACTCAATCTCTCTCCTCCTGGCATTGTTCTGAAGCTCAGCCAATGTCCTATACTTGGTGTTCGCCACAAACTCCCTGATATCCCTCCTCAGAACACTCAAATACCGGGCCACACGGTCCTGCTCTTTCGATACCTGCTCGGGGTGAAACAGATCCCTCTCATGGAACATCCTGGTGATCTCAGTCACCGTCTCTGTCTTCTGCTTGAGAAACAGGAACTCCTGGGCTAGCCTTTCCCGCTCAACCGCAGGCACAAATTATCCCTGAACATTGCAGTAAACCTCTCCCAAGTCATCGCGACATGCTCTGCAGGCGTGTAGTCAGCGGTCACAAACTTCCACCAGTCCTTCGCTCCCAAGTGAAGCAGGTTCAAAGAGAACTGAACCCTCAAATTCTCTGAACAGGAGCAGGTATAGAAACATCCCTCGACATTAGAGATCCATCTCATAGCAACAATCGGATCCTAGGACCCATCAAACTCGAGTGGCTTCGTGTTGGTGAACTCCCTGTACCACAGTGAATCACCCCCCTGTAGCCTCGCAGCAGCGAGAGATGTGGTGGATGTGGCAGTAGCAGCCTCAGAGACAGTGGCATAGTGCTCATCAAAGGTCTCAATTAGCGTGGTCTTGATAGACCCAAACATATCTGGAATAGCCTCTCGGATTTCTGCGGCCACTTTTGCAGCAATCATCCTGCGAATCTCATCATCACTCGCATTTGCCATCCCAGGGTCGTTGGAGCCTGAACCTCGGGTAATCACCATACTGAAAAGCATAATAAAATCATCAGCACAAGCTAAACACATATATCAACTCTTACACCCCTACAGGCTCCCTAGTCCCTTGAGGTTATTTCCCGAGCCGCATACGGATCCGATGTTTTCAGCAGTACGAGCCCAATACTACCTTCCACACCAATCTGTATCCGTCTCGGGTCGCACCCTCGAGACCCCAAGAACTCTACCTCCTCATAACAGCTATGGACTCGTCCTACTGGTTCCTGAGAACCTCAACATACGTCTAGATACTAGTTCTAGACCACTCCCAACACCGCTCTACCTCACGGGATTTCCGCTGCCCTCGTCATTTTCCTCGCGTATGCCAATTGTACATAGTACGAGACTCGATAGACATTCGAATAAATGATCCTACCTCAAATCCACAACCGAACAAGGAACATGAAGAAAGGCCAAATCATGCATTTGAAGGTTATATAATCCTAACTATGTACAACTATAAGGCATACGCCAAACAAATAATTAAGGCAGATTCGATCTCATAAGGAATGAATTCCTAGGCTAAGGCATCATTAATCAGGAAACATTCATACCGTCTCGGCAAGATTCGTTAGCCTACACCTAGCTAGCATGCAATTCTAACTGCTTATAATACAACACTTCTGCTCTAAAATACTAAAAATAACAATGAGGTATTTTGGGAAACTGCTGCTCGAGCGCTGGTCGATTGTACACACTACTTCTCTGGGTTTTCCCTTCTGTAAAAAGTCTTCATTTCTTGTTATGTTCTTAAAAATGTTCAAACCCTCAGTTTGAGTTTGGAATCACCCAGTGGCTCATCCAAATCCCTCAAACCAGGGCTCTGATACCAAACTATAACACCTCAACTTTTAGACCAAAATTTTTCATTTTTAAAACTTCCAAAAACATAGTTCACAACCAAATCTCAAGTACAAGTCATTCCAAAACCACAAGTGCCATAATTATCAGAGTACATAAAAGATCATGTCCCAGTAGTAAATTCCCAGTGCATGTGTACAATCAGACCTTCACCTTCCCGCAGCCCTGCGAAGTACCTGCCACATATAAATCAACAACTGTAAGCGCAAATCTTAGTGAGTTCCCCAAGATACCACATATAACTCAGCATAAATAAACAGCTATGGGTTATCTGCAACCCTGGGACTATCAGCAATCCTGTTGAGCTAACAGCATGCTCGGGAGGTTATCTACAACCCTCGGTTGGCTAACAACAACCCCAACTAATCGATTATCATATCAGCACATAACATAGCATACATAACATAACATAATAGCAAGACCCAACTGGTCATAATATTACAGCTATCCTACCACACAGGTAAGAGTAAGTGAGGAGACTCACCTGATAATGATGACATGAAAACCTAGCACCCGAACTGCCGGATCTAGACTTCTCCTATTCAACCAAATAAATTACCCTCAATCAATAATTAAGGCCCATGACCACCCAACAAGTCCAAGTCCACAGCTAAGCCCACTAAGGGAAAAAGGGCCATTTTGCCCCTCCCTAGGTCCAAACCCTAAAATTTGACCTAAAAGTCAAAATCAGCAAAAGTAAAAAAAAAAAGTCAACCGAAGTCAACACCAGCGAGTACGCTGGGCATACAACGCCCTACGTTGGGCGTACTGATGGCTATGCATGCGACGGGGGATTTCAGACCTACGTTGACGTACTCCTCGGACTCCCATTTCTAACTTTTTTTGGTCTTAATCCATTAAGACAAACACTCCAACTATAGATCTGAGTTAATCAAGGTCTCTTAGTCCATAAAGTTGTGGGATTTATGCTTTTGCATGGCTAGGAGAGGCTAGAACAACATTTCATCCATTCCAAGGTACTTTACTCATGCATGGATTCAAAGGAAGGATCAAGCAACCATTTTTATTGATCTAGATGCCCAAAAATGCATAAAAGGACAGCCTAAACTCTCTGAATAGTCTTAACTAGAAAAGATCCAAACTTTAGGGACTTAAGCTCATAAACCTAACACTACAAAGATCTTGAAGAACAATAGCCAAGGTATAAACTTTATACCTGAAAATGATGCACAAGGATGGGTGGTTTTTGGATCTCTAAACTCTTCTAACTTCCTTCTTTAACTACAAGAGCAAAGAATCACATTAAGCTTGTAAAATCACACCCACAAGCACACACTCGAGATTTAGGGTTTAGGAAAGGTTGGAGGCTGATAAAGGTGGCTAGAAATGAGGCCATCATGTTCCTTAAATAGGGACATTAAAATTATTAGGGTTTTCAATTGAGCCTAGTACGCCCAGCGTACTACGGGGTACGACCAATGTACTAGGTGGCCTCCACGATCCTGCTTAGTGCATGAGTACGCTGCACATACTCATGCGTACGCCCCGCGTATTGAATCGCTACCTCTCACAAATTAAGGACTAACTTTGACACACTAAAGAAAAGTTAAGGAAAGATAATTTATACCTCATTTCAGGATGTTACACCCACCAAGGATCTTCTTCCAAAGTTTGGAAAGAAAACAAGCACCAAAGAAAAATATGAAGAAATAACAACCTTTGTAGTTTTGTGAGTCCTCTTGGGAGGCTTAGAAGTTAATGGAGAATGTGGAAGTTTTGAGACACCAACAAGTTACCAACTTGATTTAAGATGCTAGTCTTGTAAAACTCTTAAAACTCTTAAACTTGAAGTTCAAAACCAATACGAACTACAAGAGAGAAAAAGCAAGTGAGTTAATCTTCAAAAGATGAACAAAAGTGGAGAGAGTATGCATGCAAATGCATGTTATGTTTTTCTTCTTCTAGCCAAATGAAAGAGTTCCAAGCCCTTTTTTAAAGCTAGTTCTTTACCCATAAGGCCTTTTGCCTTTTAGACAACCCATACCATTTTATAGTATTTTAATCTCATGTTTTCAAGACATGTTCCCTACATTAAAATAAGTTATTAGCCATGTTTATTTCTTTTGCATAAAATAATAAAAAAAAGCCATTTCTAGTCTAACTAGTTAGATGATTTATAAAAAAAAGTCAAAATTTTTATAAATTTTATAAACTAGTTTATAAAATATAAACTTTAACTTTTTGGTAAAAAACAAAATGATTTATCTAGTCCAAAATGGTGTACATGACTTAATAAATCATATCATATGATATATATTATGTTACTTGCTAATGAAAATTAATATTTTAATGAAATTTAATTATAAGAGTTTATTAAATATTTATTAAAATTAATTTCTAATCAATAATCAATTATATCAAGTTGTTGTTAGTGTGACCCATTAGTATCATATGTTAATTAGCAATATCACTTTAATATGATTCTTGAGCATATAAGATCCTTTAATCTCCCACTTGCACAAGACTCATATTAGATTGATATAGACAATCGTGAACGTCTAGCAACATTTCACTACCCCCAACAACATATGACTTTGTGTCATTCTATCTACGCCCAATTTCCAAAATGCGCAAAGCTACAATTGGTGTATAAGGTAAGTTTATCAGTTATCCCTTTGTCACAAACATCATGTTGAACATGAGATACGGATCACAATCAATCCCATCTAGTGTTCAACTTTTGGTAAGGTGCCTTAAATGTCTAACTCTCAACTCATAAGAGGAACAAATGCCATCTTAACTACATAAGCCTCTCATATAGTTCACATCATACCTGAAAATTGGCTTTTATAAATGCCCGATTAAGGACCAGCATTTGACCACATCAAAGCACAATACTCCCTATACTTAAGTCCTACTATGTATCTCAGGTGTTAAGTATACAAAGATGGTACCTTTTAATCAAGTATCATTCATGATAGCGAACCATGAGATGATCTTGATGCGGGTTAGTTCAATACTAGTTCTCTGACAAGTACCTATGAAACTTGGTTACAACCCATTGCCTACCTTCATCTAGTGGAATTCTAAAGTAGTGTATTCTTATTTTGTAGTAGATTGTGTCATTTTGTTTTGCTTGGACCTTATTCCAACTAAACTTACTCTTCATCCCATAACGAAGCCATAATCCAATTATAATTCATACTTATCTATATTTTCTTAGAAATCAGAATCTTATGTAGCTCTTTACATGAATATTTTATTTTAAACTAATTGTCTGGTATATATTCTCTTAGTTCTTCTAAAGTAATCTTAGAATGTTCCTATAGTCATCCAGTGACTTAACCATGTATTCAATTGGTATATTATGATATGCTCATAGCATGATCATATACCAGGTCTTATGCATAATATGACATAAATGATGGATTCATTTGCCAAACAAATCGAATATAAATCATTTCAGCTAGTTCAAACCTATGCGTTAGGTTCTTTTGAGGCTGGCTCAAACATAGTGCCATGTGACAATACCAAGATTCCTCCAAAGGTATTTTGTATCTTGATTCCTTTTAAGACATTGTCCATATATGCATAAAGATATAAAACTCTTAATATTCATTTTATCTATCTCTATAGATTTTACATTCCAAGAATGTATCTTGTCCTTCTTAAGTCTTTCATTTTAGAAACACATTCTGAGTCAAGATGAAAAGGCATGACATGGTCAGAATGTAATTTCTCATGATTCAACATGTCTCACTCATACAACATTAGGAATGTCACTATGCTCCCACTAGTTCTTAGTAAACATACATGTTCTATTCATTTTGATATAAAAGCATACCTTGTGGTTTCATATTAAAATGATGATCACAACATTGAGATGTTTGCTTTATATCCACAAGTGAATCTCAAGCTTTACACATTTTGTTAGGATAACATGGATAAAGAAAACCTCTAGCATAATCTATATAGATATCTTTTTTGGTCAAAAATAATTGAACTAAAATGGACCAAAGCGTATGAGAGGCTGTGATGTTCAATGTAAAGCAAATAAGTAAAATGAATCAAAGCAACACAAATCGTTTACAAGGGAAGCCCTTGATCCTTGTTAGGATCTCCGGCATAAAACCTTGGGAGGTGATAATGATCACCTGCCTTGATGTTTTTATTAATCGAAATGAAAATTACAGAGAAAATGGAATGAGTATGAGTAAAAGTGATAGTATTCTGCCAGAAAATCGTGTGTAGTGTGATGATTACAAGTGTTTTATATAGTCAAACCCCAACAACTAGAACTCCAAGAATTCCTGGATCCACCGAGATTACTTATATCCGTTTGCTTGACTTAGTCCTCCGGGTCTTTTGCATAGTTGTGGTGACTATCCGTTGAGTATATGACTTTGACTAGTTATTTCTGCACATGTGAGAAAGAAAAAAGAATATATGTTCGTTATAAATAATAATAAAAATATTAGTCAAGATCCTGGAGTATATTCGGGATCATGGGCTTTTGAGGATCCTTAGACTTGAGGATCCTATAACGGTTTCAGGATCCTAGCCCTAACAATTGCCCCCAAGTTATTCCTGAAAATAAGTGAGTTAGTTTCGATAATAATAAAGGAATAACTTAAAGTGAATAACTAAAATAAGAGAGAGAGAGAGAGAGAGAGAGAGAGAATGGTAAATTTTGAATTTAATCCCTAACGGATAGGATTTATCCATTCGAGAGTCATCATAGTCGGTCTAATCAATCTTTCTCTTTCTTCAGCCGTTAGCTTAAATAGAGGCAATCGATTAGCGCTACTCCTCCGTGCATCTTTAAGCTCTTATTTAATCACTTTTGAAGGTAGATTTCTCTCCTTTTCTCCTTACTTTTCTTTTCCACTAACGATGGGCAAGAAAATGATTGTATCTCGCAAGGACATCCTCGCGTCCTCTGGGGATGATTTCATCGACCAGAGGATCTTATCCTACGATGAGATCTGTTCTTTCAATGACAATGATATCAAGTCGTTGAAAACAGTTGGCGCTTTTTCAAAGGAAGTTGTCTTCAAACCCTTCGATCCGAAACTCCAACCTGATTAAGCTTCTTCGTCTGGGGTCTGCTTTCCTGGATATCCCTTTGACTTAGGTTTGAAATATCCCTTTCCCGGGATTATTTCCAAGTTCTTCGAAATCAATCAAATTTCTTACATTCAGGCCATGCCTTGTAACATCCCGACTCCCAGGTATAAAAATTTAAATCTTTATATTCATATTTGTAGACCTACTCGACGAGTTGGCTGCCCCAACTCGTCATGTAGAAACTGATCAGGCCGCGTGAACTTTAGGACCTACTCGACGAGTTGGAGGACCAACTCGACGAGTTGAGGCTGTGCTTGAAAACCCTAATTTTTAGGGTTTTCACCATATTTAAAGGACCTTAAGTCCTCCCTCCAGCCTCCCTTACCACCTTCACGTCCAGAAACAAACCCTAATCCCCACTTTCTATTTTTCCAAAACCAAATGCAATAGGTAGTATTTGGTTATTGTCGCCCATGCTTGCTGCTAGGAACATCGTGTCCAAGTATTTCCCTTTAAGATGTGCTCCATCAATGATAATAATAGGACGCAAACATGTTTGAAACGCCTGTACCTACATAATAATTATTAATAGATTAGTCATTAAATCGAACAGACGTGTAACAACAATTAAAATAACTTGTTATATAATAAATATTACTTCGTAGCCGATAGCCATGAAAACTTATTCAAAATTGTTGTCATAACCTGTCTTTATATGTGTAACGGTCCTTCGATTCTTCCTCTCCAAATTATAAAAATATAAAGGAAGTCTTTCGAAGCTTTCTTCAAGGGTCCCCTCAACAGATTTAGAGCATACATTTTACCACTCCATGCTTGCCATAATGAAATATGTACACTAAGATGGTCATTTAAAATTTTTTGTATTTGTTTCCCCCACAACATTTTATTTGTATTGTCAGCTAATGTGTCTTTCAAGAAGTGACCTAATATCTTTTTGTTGGCTTGTCGATGATGGGGAAGGAGTTGTGTGTTTGAGCAAGTGTGGCTCTCCGATAGTTTAACAACTTGAAATGTATAAATATCTTTAGCTTTTGTAGCCCGTATCTTCCATTTACAATTTTCCACATAGCAGACAACTTCATGCATGTCTTTTATAGAGTTTGTCACTTTATATTAGAAGCCTTCAGTAACACATTTGAATCCTAATTTAAGATAAAATTTCTATGCTTTTGAAGAGTTTATACTTCTTTACATAGGAAGTATAATTATGGGATGTGGCACCTTTACGTTTTTGTTGACCTAATTCAAGCAATAGTAAAGGTCTAGGTATACCCCAATGAGTGGTTTGTGTTTCTTCAGAATCGGATGATTAATAAGGAAACTTTTCCTCATGTAGTTTTCGGGATTTTCGGGATCAGATTCCTCATCTTCATGTTCAGTATCGTCCCCATCAAATTCAATGAAACTCTGGAAATGTTCAACTGGCTCTCTATTGCCATCATCAACCAACAACATTAGTTTTGTCTCATCATTTGCATATTCATCAACATCAACTGTTGGAGAAGCATCATTATCAGCCTTACCTTTATACCTAAAATCACCCCATATATAGGGCTATTGTAAAAAGGAACATGGTTGATTGTCACAGGTAATAAATTACAAATTTGTTACTTCCAGCACTGGAAAACCCATTGCCACCATAACGATTTTCCCCAGGAAATCGTTGAATACCACTTTCCATAACATTATTAACAACAAACATTTGTATTGTGTTAGGAGGCATACTACTAACAAAACTAAGAAAATATATGACATCACTATTGTCAAGAATTTGCATAACTATATTTGATCCAAGACATTGAAAAGATAGATGTATTTGATTAGTGTGTAACCTGAACTTGAAAGCAACCAACACGATTAACCCAATGAAGTTGATATCATTGTGTATATCTACACCAAAGCATGTGTAGTCTGGAGCAACATATTGCATAGATCCATCGATACGATGTCATTGCCTCCACTAGAAACTGACACTCGAGAAACAAAATCGTATACATGCTCATTCTTTTAGATTACGAAAACCATCAAACAATAATTGCTTGTGGACATATTAGGGAACAAAGACACAAATATACTACATGTAGCTTGTTGATGAACAAAGAACAAAAATTCTCTATTTTTACCACTCTAGAATCGTTGTACATTCCATGATACACTTTTACAGTCCGGAATGTACGAGTGTCAAATTCCGGTCCCGAATCCTACCAGCCACCACCAACTCCGGAATGAATATAAATACTCCAGAATATCGTATTCCAAAAAACATAGTCCGAAATTCATTTTGTTAGTCTGGAACGTACGATTGTTAGATTCCGGACCCGATACCTACCAATCATCCAACTCCGGAATGAACGAAACTACTCTGGAATACGATCTTTCGGAGTAAATGATCATTTTTTTTTAAAAAAATTATAAAATAATTATTATTATAAAATAATAATAATTATTAAAATATTCGTTTATTATTAAAATACTCGTTTATATATATATTTATATTATATCTGTTAAATTACTTGATTTCCCAATTTTTAATTTCTTTTAACAACCACATATTAGATTTGCAACAAAAAAAATAATATATGCATTCAAGTATTTAAGTACCGCTATCCCTCCACAAATATATCCATACTTCCACGCCACCCTCTCCTCCATATTCACCGTCGTCATCATCAAAACTAATCGACTGTTTTCACCAAATTCTGACGTACAGTCAGTCTCTCATCCGAATGATCAGTTTCTATCAAATTTTCATCTCACCCACCTGAAATTTTCGAAATTCAAACCACATTTCACAGAAAAAGAAAGGCCACCTTGCAAATCATGGGTTTTCCGGTGGGTTACACAGATCTCTTCCTCCCAAAACTCATCCTCCATATCTTAATCCTTCTAGTTTTCATCCGTAGCCTCACTTCCTCCATTCTCTTCTTTATCGGCCTGGAAGATCTACTTCAACCAATATCTGAATCCAACACGCCTCAACCTCAACCTGAGCCGTCAACTCAATTTCACTCGTTATCCGCCGTCCTCCTCCGTGAACTCCTCCCCGTCGTCAAGTTCTCAGAGCTCGTAGACCCGCCGGAGAGCTGTGTAGTCTGTTTGTATGAGTTTGATGCCTACGACGAGATCCGTGTGTTAAATAACTGCAGACACGTATTCCACCGGTGCTGTCTCGGCCGGTGGATGGACCATGATCGGAAAACTTGCCCGCTTTGCCGGACGCCGTTTATATCTGATGATTTCCAGGATTCGTTCAATGAACGTTTATGGGCTGCTTCTGGTATCGCCGATTACTATGGCGATTCATCAATGGCTGCTACTTTGTAGTTAGAATTTCGTTTTGGTAACCCCGATGAGTTATGAGTTGAATGTTTTATTGGTTTATGTAGTTTTTTATTTTTATTTTTATCAATTTATGTAAAGTGAATTTTGTGCCTGTTTATGATTGGTAAATTTTGTGATTGACTGAAAATTGTATAACATAAATTGATGATTAACTTCACTTTCTATAATTTGAAACAGCATGTAAGTATAGCCATCGAACTTTTGGTTAAGTGTGTTAGAAATATGATTTGTAGGCGAGACTTTGTTTTTAATTTAATAAAAGATATACAAAATTTTATGTTTTATACGATTGTTAGTTAGAATATTTTAAAACATAATTTTTTCTATATCGATCAAAGTTTCTTATATAAAACATTAAAGCTTGGTCTAATCATACGTGTAACTTTATTTGGAATATTGTGAAATGGTCTTTTGAGGGGTTTGGATGTATGTGTCAAAACTTACGTATCTTTATTTTATGGGATTGATTTGACGATATTTATGGTATTCTCTTATGAATCTTCTTTCAAATCATTTGATTGGTCTAAAAAAAACAAAAGTAATCGTATGATATGAAATTAAAGATAATCAAAAATAAATTATCTTTATAACTTGTGATTAGGGATACAAACAAGTTGAGACTGAGTATGATTAGGCTCGTGCTTAGCTCATTTATATTTTCTTGGGCTTGAGCCCGAGTTCAGATCATTTCAAGTCTCATGAGATGAAGCTCGAGATCGATTCATTTAGAATTATATAGGCTTGGGCTCGACTTTGGCTTAGCTCCTATATGGTATATTCTAATTCTTTAAAATAATGTTTATTAAATATTTATTTATTTTAATATATAAAAATAAAATTCAAAAAAATTATATTATATATATGTAGGCTCACTTAAGCTCGCGAGCCTAATCGGGCTTAGCAACACAAGCTCGAGCTCAAGCTCGTTTAAGAAACAAGTCTAATCTTAAGCTCATGTGTATACTTACATGTATATCCTATTTGTCTTTTTTTGTATAACTTTCTTCTATTTGATCATGTGTATACTTACATGGTCATATGAAAAGTATTTTCATGTCATCACCATCTTATCATCATAAATATACCATATTGAACTTGACATACAAACCACATCACATCATTATTTTAAATAAAAATAATAATTAAGGAAATTAAAATATTAAATTTCAATTAAAATTAAAACATTACATTAGTTTAAATAATAAGTAAAATTACATAATAGAAAAAAAATATTACATTAATTTAAATAAAATGAAAATTATTTGGTACGAAATTTAATCACAATCTTCAACATTTACATGTGCCCACCAAAATAATTTCGGTGAATTAGGCAACTCATAAACATTAATATAGGGAAAATGTTTACGGTTAAATTGGGATTATTGGTATTGTTCTAGCGTCACATTGATGATTTCGGAGTCGTTACTCCTTTTTGGATGTGTGTTTTAGGTCAAAGATGTCGTTGAATTCAGTTATTTTTAATCTCATATCGTGCCATTTTGACAAAAGTTCGTCTAGATGTTGATAAACACATGTTGTGGAAGTGGTTTCGAATAGATTGTCAAAAGCTTTCTCTTCCTTTTAAGAGGTTTTCAGACACCGAAATCAAAGCACTAGCTAAAGTGGTTTCTTCCTTTTCCTCCCAATTTTGTTGGGTTTGAAATTTTGATGGTTGTGGAAATTCTTCGATGGTAGGGAGTATAATAATTTTTTTGTGTGAGTATTTTGGTTTGTATAGTAAAGAAAGAAAAAATGATGTGAAATAGATTCTAGTAAAATGGTTATATTTATAGTTAAAATGTTGAATATGTAGCCATTAACCCCTTGAAAATATACCCATTTAATGTCATTGTCTCAATGCAAGTTGTGGTAAGCATTAGGGAAACGATCATGACTGTGGGGATAGTATCCATGATTATAAGACCAGGAGGAGTGACTCGGCATTCTCCTCGGCAGCAACTCAACGTCCATGGCATACACCGCCCCCCCCCCCCCCCCCCGACGGTGGCATGCCGAGTTGATCAAACCACATTTGATTGTCGAGGTGAGAGATAAGAGATAAGAGAGAGAGTGTGAGGGTTAGGCTATTTCTTTTTTTATTTTATTTTTTTAGTTCTGCCAATTTGATCCACCCTCAAAATAACATGTCATAATTTTTTATGGTAAAAATGACATGACGATAAGATAGCTGCAAAAAAGAAAAAAACTGACATGACAATATAACATATCATGCACTACACCTTCTAGCCTAGTAGTCTTGCCACTCTTGCCACTGGCATACCGTTTGGCCTTATCATGTAGGACTAAGGAATGATATGGGGGAAAATACCGCTAATAGACAAAAAAAGGGGGTCAATTTCAAAATTTAGTCATAAAAAATGACTTTTCCACTTATAGACACGCATTCCGCGGAGGGCCCTTTGCGGACCTCCGCGGAGCTTTGTTTCCACCGCGGAACCTAATAAAGTGACAATTTTTTATTGTTTACAAAATTGCTCCGCGGGGTCCTCTGCGGAGACATTAGCCCCTCCGCGGAGGGGATGGTTGGCTGGGGTTTTAATCCCTCCGTAGAGCCAGTGGCGAGGAGCTCCGCGGAGAGATTAATGACTCCGCGGAATGAATGGTTGGAACGTTTTTTGACGGATTTTTTGATACAAATGTTGTTTTTTCATTTTCTTATCTCCATTTGCGATCAAATTTGTCTAGTGTTACTAATTTATTTTCCAAAAGAAAGATGAGTTTTGTTATTCTATGTACCGGGGGTTTTTGGCAGATAAGTAATGGGGTTAACACCTACGTTAGACCTAAGTTTAACAACTTGGGTATACTGCTTCCGCCAAACTTTGATCGTCGAATATTGTTTGATTTGGTCAAAAGTAAGGCTAATTTGTTCCATAGTAATATATCATTGTCATTTCAACACCCGGTTTATGGGTATGTTATAAATATTGTAGACGAAGCAGATGTTCATCAACTCAGAAATGTAATTTCTGAAATGAAGGAGATTGTGCATTTGTATTTGGAGGTGTTTGAGGGATGGGTTGAACCGACAGAAGCGGTTGAGAAGATTGTACCATACAATGTTGAAAACATTGTATCTGATAATGTTGAAAACATTGTATCTGATAATGTTGAAGAGTGTCCAGAACAAGAAACTGTTGCAGTGAATACAGTGGAAGAAGAAAATTTATATGAGTTTGGAAGACTGGGTGACAAAACTTTGTCAGATGGTGAAGAGTCAAATGAAGGCTGGTCAGAAGATGAGTTCACACACGGGAAAAAAGCTTCAGACATATTTTATGGTATGCCTCCCATACCTGATTGTCCTGATCCTATTGTTGAACCCGGACCATTTCATAGTTTAGGTCCAAATGATGATATGTTTGTTCGTCAAACGTATGATAACAAACAACAACTAATATTTGCTTTGAGTCTTAAAGCTACCAGAGAAAAGTTTCAGTTTAAGACCAAACATTCTAACAAAAATCGTTATGAGGTATATTGTGAAATTGAGAACTGTAGTTGGCGTTTATATGCAAAACGCATTGTGTCCCACTGATGAATTTGAAATCAGGAGTTTCAACAATGTGCACACATGTTCGTCATTACAGATACACCCTAATCATAAGCATGCTAATAAAAAAGTCATGGGTACTATATTGCATGAGATTATGGGAAAAACTCGTTCCAAGGTTTGGAGGCCTAATGAAATATCAAGGGATTTGAATGCTTTGCTGGAAATTAATGTAAATTACAAACAAGCTTGGCGTGCAAAACAATATGCTATGGAATTGTTGTTGGGATCCTCTGAAGAATGTTTTTCCAAACTTCCTATCTATTTTCACAATTTGAAGAGGCATAATCCCGGTACAGTAGCGTATATACAAACAGATTCTGAAGATTGTTTCGAGTGTTGTTTTTATGCCATTGGGAGCACGGTAAATACAAAAACTTGTTATTTAATATATAATTATTTGTAAAAAAATTGTAGAGTGTTTATGTGTTCCATTTTAATATATTGCAGATACGAGCGTTCAAACGTTTTTGTCGTAAAGTTATAATTATGGATGATGCGCATTTGAAGGGTGATTTTAAGGGAACCATATTGCATGCAGTAGCTATGGATGGGAACAACCAGATAGTGCCCCTTGCGTACGGAATATGCAAAAAAGAGAGTGGTCTTACTTGGACATGGTTTCTTGAAAAGTTGTATGAATGTGTTGGTGATTGTCAAGAATTGACTTTTGTAACTGATCGGGCCGATGCAATTCGGGTTAGTATTGAAAATGTCTTCCCTCAAGCTCATCATGGCGTGTGTGCTTTTCATCTACTAGGAAACATAGTACACAAGTTTGGGAAAAATGACAAAACAAAAGTGTTGTTTTGGAGGCTTGTGAAAGCTTACAAAAGAAATGTTTTTGAAGAATTGTGGTCTAGATTTATTTCTACTAGGCCGCAAGTAGCGGCGTATCTAAGTGAAATTCCGCGTGCTAAATGGACTAGAGCATATTCCCCGTCGAAACGGTACGATTACATGACCTCCAACAGTGCAGAGTCCATGAACGCTTTATCTGTAGATGCAAGGAAGATGCCTATAATACCCCTTCTTGAGTTCTTCCGTCGTCTTTCTCAGGAATGGTGTAACAAGCGTCGCATCGATGGAGGTATGAAATTAATTTAGACTTTAATTATCTCTAATAATAATTTAATTATATATATATTCTTTACAGGGAAACGTTCAACAGTGCTAACCGAGTGGGCTGAAAAAGTAGTTAGTAAAAATGAAGAGCGTACGACAGGATGGTCCGTTTCTGGTGTTTCAGATGCAATATATCAAGTGCATGATTTCAAACATGGTGGCATAGTTGATCTGAGGCAAGAGACTTGTACATGCAAATATTGGGAAGGAACTGGGTTGCCTTGTGGTCATGTCATAATGGTCTTAAAGCACTTGAAAAAAACTAACTTCGGACATTTGGCTATAGATACTTACAAAATGGAAACGTACCGGAGTACGTATGAGGAGCCGGTTTACCCCCTTCCAGAACCGTGTGATTGGGAGATTCCTTCTGAGATGATGGTTGTTAAACCCCCGATAATGGATACACGTCAAGCTGGTAGACCAAGAAACAGAAATTGTATCCCGTCACAAGGTGAGGAACCTACAGTAAGAAGGTGTAGTAGATGTGATAGTACAACACATAATGCAGCGACTTGTCCGACATTGGTCCCAATGAAACCAAAAAAGGCTAGAACAAATAGTACGCCATCATGTAGTAACACAAAAGGGAAAGGGAAAGGGAAAGGGACACAAATGACGCAAGAGACGGTAGAGACGCACAGGACACATGAGACGCGCTGGACGACTGGGACGCAGAGAGAAGACTATTGTTCAACGTTTGATTTGAATGATTGATGGTGTATTTATTATTAATTATGTTTTGTTTTAGAGGATATTAATTTGTGTACTTTGAAATGGTTTGTTTATTTTAAAGATGATTGATAATATTATGATTATCAATTTATGTTTTGTTTTAGAGGATATCAATTTATGTTTTGTTTTAGAATACTAACTAAAAACGAAGATAATACATTCAACAAACCAGAAACATATATAGCAAACGTACAACAACAGTAATTAACTTAAGGGAATTGCACACGTACAACAACAGTAATTAACTTAAGGGAATTGCAAAGGATACTTTGCTTTCTCCATTGTTATGTAGTCGTCCCTAATTCGTATTTTATCTTCCATACGGTCCTTTTGCCTCCCAAGTTCTATCATTTCCGCATCCTTGCCAGCTAGCCATTTTTCAGACAGTTTGATATTCTTCTTAGCTGTTTTTATTCAATCCTCATGATCTTTGATTTCTTGTTTAGTATTCGCCATCCTTTCCTCAACCTCTTTGCACTCCGCCGCAATGAGGTCACGACGTTCAGTGAGAGCTCGAGATGACGCTTTATCTTTTTTTTTTGTTCTTCAGCCCGTTGTAGTTGTTGCAAAGTATCCTCAGACATATACCCGTCTCTTAAATTTGGTGATGGGGCAAGAAAAGGGTCGATCGGATCACAATAGAAACAATCAACTTCGTTGCACGAGCAAATATACAAACTTGAAGATGAACTCATTTGTAAATTTATAAAATATTTATAACTCTATACCAAAAATCCAACGACCATCCATGACTATATATAGTCCCTTCAACTCCACAGAGAGGTGTTTGTAAGTCCGCAGAGCTGTTTGTCTAGTCGTTGTCATCCGCAGAGAGGTGTTTGTCAGTTCGCAATAATGTTTGTCAGTCCGCAGAGTTGTTTGTCTAGTCGTTACTGACTTGTCAGTCCGCGTTACTGACTTGTCAGTCCGCGTAGAGAAACTTTTTATACACGGTAAACCTTGTCAGTCCGCGTTACTGACTTGTCAGTCCGCGTTACTGAACTGTCAGTCCGCGTTACTGACTTGTCAGTCCGCGTAGAGAAACTTTTTATATATATTAAACGTAGTATCTATACGAAATTCAAATCTTTAATTGATAATAGAGATCAATTTACAAAATGGCGTCCAATGTACCAAGTTCTTTGAATGCAGCAAATCCATCTAATGCAGCCTCTCCAACAAATGGTACATCTCCATGGACGACAACAGAGTTGTTGGTCCTAACACAATGCTGGATTACCATTTACGAGGGTCTACCAGTAGTGGCTCTCCCTCATTGCCTTGTAGGTGATGAATGGTCCCGCCTAATAGCTTTGTTCAACTATCAGGTCGGATAAGGACAAGAACGACTAAAACCTGATATTGTTAGTAAATGGATGGATTTAAAGTTTAAAGTCACATGGTTCAATCGATGCTACAATCATGAGAAAATGCGACGCTCTCAAGCAGATGATGAAGAACTTCTTCAAGACGTGAATGGATATTACTTGTGCGAGTTTGATGGAACTGATTTCGAGTATACGGACGTTTGGAATCTGGTAAAAGATAAACCTTTTTTCATGTAGACGACTGTTTTATTTCCAATGTTTTATATAATGTTTGTTAGTCGTAAGAAACCTTTTTCATGTAGACGACTCTTTTGTAATGTTTTTATGTTATTTGTAATGTTTATTGTGTTTCATTGTATGGTTTCGTAACATTTGTTGCTGAATTACATACTAGAAACAAGTATTTAATATTATTATATATATATATACAAAGTTCCTAATATCAACTTATATAGTTAGGCCTATATAGTATCCCAAATAACATTTGCCATCTTATTTCTGTAGAGAAATCCCGCATCTCTACGTGCCGTAGAAATCTTCACTGGTACCCCCGAAACAATCATTTCTATAAACATGCATACAAATACTCCACAATCCCCTCTGTCAAGACTATATTCTTGTTGTGGCACGTCTACAACATCAACAAACTCCAGCTTTGCTTTGTCTTTGTGTCAAACGGGGAAATGGTTCCAGTACTCAATGACATCTAACTCTGAGATAATACTATCTCCAAAACTTGTGAATTCTCCACCAGTTAAGTACTTTGAGAAGTAACCCGCAATTCGTGTTGAATCATAAATTTCTACTTTCCAGGTATCTAAATGTAGCACCGCCATAAACCAATGGGCACTAATAACATTTATTACGAATAGAACCTGCAAAAAATAATATAAATTAAATACTCGTAATTTCAGTAATATTATATTTATAAAATAATAATTATTAAAGTTAACTAACCATATCCACATCCTTCCATTTAGGAAAACCTCCAAAACCATTTGCTACATTCCTTAAAAATAATGATTTTCCGGGTTCCAAATTGATTTCTTGTGGAAATATCGTCCACTTAGCGTTCGCCGGCCGCCTTCCATCAACAAGGAACTCCATATCGCAATATGTTGTATATTTTAAGATAAAAACGTTAGAATTATTTATATAAATTCTAGTCTAAAAAAATAGTTAAAATTTTAATTAAAGGAATGTTACCGAAGAAAGTAACCACCCTTTGTCAGTAACAGAAAGTAACCTCGACCAAAAATCCATATCTAGTGGGAGAATATGCAGCCTATGTTTAGTGATGAGTTTGGAAGAGAGCACACTCCATTCTTTCCAAAAACTCATCGGACTATTACTATAAATACTGTCCAACAAGAGATGGTTTGAAACGTCACTACTCTCTGCATTGACAATGTCCTCATTTGTTTTTTTAGGACTCTCCTTTATTTTTTTCTTCCTTGTCTTGCTGATTTTCTTCAATTTTGCTGTCGATTGCATCTAAAAAATCAACATGTCAATAATGTAATATTTTAGAAATATACCAAATTTAAAATATGAGTTTTTTACCACTGTGAACGGAGTCCGCTGATACCATGCAACATCCCTCTTTCGTTGCGGCCTACCAATAGGAGTCACTATTTTTGTGTCATGTTCACCCACGTCTTGTGACGGCTCACCATGCGTAGGTGTAGGCGCAACTTTCTCCTCCAAACCACCATAGTCGAACTGTGTATCATGGTAATATGGTTCTTCATCCTCTTCATTTATCATCTCCTCCTCCTCCTCCTCTACAAACCGTTTGTTTGGCTCATCTTTTTCATGTAATACACGATCTACTTTAGATGATAACTCAGCCACAACGCCTAGTAGACGCTTCACTAATGCCTTTGTGCTACTCTTCTTCTTCTTTACGACCCTCGTTGATGTGTCGCTTGACGTATAAGTTGTTTCTTTTTCAGGATGTTGCGAGGAAGAAGCATTTGTGGCAGATTCAGTCGAACATGTATCCGACTTGTACATAGTTCTTCGAGGAGGCGAGGCAACAACAGGTGGACTATTTCGGACCGGACTATGTTGCGGTGGAGGAGACTCTTCATGGTTAAGAGTCCAATTGACATAGCGAACATAAAACGGCAACATCAGCTCCGTCCCATTTGCCACGACTGGAATAGGTACGTTTTAGGCTACAAAAATTAAAATCAAATTGTTAGTTTAAAATGAAAATACGTTGGAATTTGTAAGTATAAATAATCCTTAATATAAAAAGCATACCACAAGCACGTTGATTATTCGACGACAGTTATCCCAAGATAACGGTGTTTTACTTCTCCACGACCTCATCCGCGACAATTCTGTCGGGATGCGTACATAAAATTTGGTTGCCTCGGGGAACGTCTCCAAAATCCAGATCTATAGAAAGAAAATTTAAGTATCATGCTATTATATTTTATACTACAAACCGAAGTTCAATGTTATTAACGTATAAAAACAAAACAATGATAAGTAATTAAATTTATTAGAAAATAACCTTAAACGGCAGCATAAAACCAGGAACGGTATACTTGTGTATTTTCTTGGATTCGGGATTGGCCTCCTTGAATTGTCTAAATTCTACTATTTTCTTAAACATTTCACGCATCATCTGCGAAGTATACCTCCAAAAATACGTACCCCATGCAAACCTGCAATTTTCATATTGTATATTATAGTTATTATTATTGTATTCTATTTTTACACAATATTTAAATGTAATACCTGTTCCAATCATCTCTATTATCAGCAAGCTTGTATATTGCAGCGGGAATGCATGTTTTAACGTCCCGTCCGTGGAGTCCCTTCAACACAAAAACAAGCTGGATAAGCATCACAACATCTTCATCTTGAACTGCCAAATATTTTGGAGACATAATGAAGTCTTCCAAATCTTTCAACCGCATACGCGCATCAGAAATGTCTGGGAACAACCGAGCACGAAGACTTGAATTTGACCGGCCTTTTTCATCGTGGAGTAAATCCACATAAGGACCAACTTTTAAACCACAAATGAGAATATATTCCGTTTCACCAAAATCCAAATGCGTCCCTTGTATATCAAAAAAAACCCTCCCCATTTCAAATACTTCTTGAGACCTTACTTCGTGCAACATCATCAAATGCACAAGTAACAGATCACCATGTGGGATATGCATTCCTAAGAATATTCCAAACTGCGAAGCTTCGAATAATTGTCGTTGTGATTGTGTTAGCCGCGGAAAATAATCTTTAATGATAGTACCCACCACACCTTTTACAGTTAAATCCGCTTTTTGATTGAGATCTAAATGCTGCAAAACATAAGATTTAATTTAATATAAAAGGACATGAAAAAAAATTAGGAAATTATGTTTAAGGTCATTCCGCGGAGGCTTTATGTCATTCCGCGGAGAAGGCTCTGCGGATAGACCAACACCTCCGCGGATAGACCAAATCCGTTTTTTTAAACAGCATACTTCACTCCGCGGAGGGTGCTCTACGGACTGATATAACCCTCCGCGGAGAGACATACACCTCCGCGGAATGGATCATCACCATTCCGGAACCCTCCTGTCGAACTCCATTTTTTGCTATCTAAATTTTTTAATTTTGCCTATTTATTCAGTTTAATATAATCGGTTTTCAACAAATTTCATACATATACAACATTAATCCAAAGAAAGGAATGTGAGAAATACCCGAGATCCTAAACCGTCGCTCAAAATATTGGGGAGATTGTCCTCCATTACTGCCGGAATGACGTCGTAATCGAAGTCCTGGTCGCCGGTTTGGACGTCGGAAAATGACGTCGTTTGCTATCGTGGTCGCCGGAATCTTCGGTGTCGCCGGAATCTTCGGTGGTAAGTCGATGCGGAGAACCGTCTTTGTCAAAGAGGAATCGGGGGACCAGTGGGGGGACCAAAGAGGAGGGTCCGATTTTGTCAAAAAGAAGACGGACAAATGACAAAAATACCCCTCTCTGCGGAGGTAATATCGATCCGCGGAGGTCCGCAGAGGGCCCTCCGCGGAATGCGTGTCTATAAGTAGAAAAGTCATTTTTTATGACTAAATATTGAAATTGGCCCCCTTTTTTTGTCTATTAGCGGTATTTTCCCATGATATGGTGGTTAAGTTGAGTAGGTCAATGTTAAAGCAAAGCGTGTGCAATTATATAAAAATTGAAAGCCTGTCGAATGACGTCTTTTGTGTGTTTGTCTTCTATGAAAAAAAAAGAGGTAGTAAAACAGGCTAAATAGCCACGACCAAGTCCGGCGGCAAACCATTAAGAAATAGATAAATTTAAAATATTAAAATGCAATTTCTTTTTCAATCTGCTAACCTTTTTTTTATTAGTAACAACTTTATAGTTTTCTTTTGTCTTATTCATTTATAGTTAATGAGGACCAAGGTGGCATTTGATAAATAGAACGATATTGGACGTGATTTTACTAGACTAAATGTATAATATTTGTTAAGACTAACACAAAACAAGAAAATATAGAATTTACCAAATTGACTTTAATATTTTAATAATAGAAAAAAAATATATATTTTATTTGTTGTTTTTAAAAGCTCTATATCAACGGCGGACATGAAGGGTTTCTGAGATGGCCAGTGCAACCCCTCAAAACTTTTAGCACATATGTGTTACCCTTAAAATTTTGTTTTGCGTCCGCCATTATGTAAAAATAAGCAAAAAATAAATATATAGTAAATTGATTTTTCAAGTGGACTTAGGATATATTAACATGGGTCATTTACGGTTTACCATTTTAACATATAAAGTAAACCGTATAAATGGGATTTATGGTTGACAAAAAAAAATTATTTAAATCGTAGTTTTTTCGTTATAATTACATCCCTAGTTTGTATATGTTTCAGTCTTGGTTCATGTGTTTGACCGAACCACGTAAAATCATTGTTTTACCTTTATGAAATATAAATATTTTTTTTTACTAATTTTTTTATTGCTTATTAAGGTTGTGTTTATTAGACTAAAAAATCTAGATTTTGCTTAATTATCTAGCTGATAGATGATAAAGTAATAATGTTTGGTAAAACCATGGTTCTAAAAAGCGCGCCATGGCGCGCCTCAAGGCGTGCCATGGCGCGGGGCGTGGTGTAACCGTTACGAAAACGTCCAAGACGGGTTTGTAAAGCGTGGCGTCCAAATAACGTGTCAAGGCGCGCCTTATCGCGTTATGACGCGAGTTTTTTTCAAGGCGCGGGTTTTTTTGTTTTTTTTGTTTTGTTTGTTTTTTATCGGGCCTAAAATAATTGACTTTTTGTTAACTTTTTTCTATTAGATATTAATATAACACTTCTAAAAACTTCATATATTTGATAAAATTCAATAATTATATGATTTATATCTTATAATGTATATAATATAGTCACGCCTTGAAAAACGCCATGACTCGCCAAGGCTTGTCATGGCTTAACTTTTACATTGCCGCCAAGCCACGCCTTACGTTATTTAGAACCTTGGGTAAAACTAACTAATAAGTTAGATGGATAATATAAAATGACATAAAAAATATATAGACATAATTAAAAAAAATATATTTTATGAAACATTATTAAAATAAATCACAAATTTCAACATATTGAACTAATTAATTACATAGAGTTTTCCAATCATTTTTAGTTTTAAAAAAACACTTCTTGCATTTCATATCATCTCCGCAATGTTTTTACAAGTTCTTCGTTTCTTATAATTTGACTTTTGAGTGTTAACATGAGTAAATCTTGATTCTTCTTCTAATTTTTAGTATATAAATTGACAAATTTGTTCAAAAATATTGAAATTCGAGTCATTCATTCAAATATAATCATGAAAAGTAAATAATTACATTATCACATTTATGTGTGTCTCATCACTAAAACAGTAAAACTTGTTATTTCGTTCAATATTTTCCACCTCTTCTTTAATACTCAAAATGAACGATTGATGCAACTTCGAAGAGCTGAATGTACACGATTAAAAGCCCATTGAACATTAGTTGGGAAAACATGCAAAAATTGTGATCAATGATATCAAATATGTGAGTATGGTACTAGATATTCTTTGTAGTCGAGATATCCTTTGTCTACAATGTAATATTTTCCTATAAAACAGAGAATACAATGATATTATTTGTCTACTATGTAATATTTTCTTATAAAAAAATGAAACAAACTAATGTTATGAATACGGTTAGCACACAAATTTGAAGGAATGTCAAATAAGTTATACCTTCCTGATTACGATTTCATAGAAGATGTTGCAATTACATGAAGGAAAACTCCAGTATCATGCACCAATCATTCCCACTCAACATATGTGAAGGTAAAACACGTCAAAATCACATATGGTCAATACATTAATGGTGGGTACTCTTTTCTTCCCATGTATCTCATTTGGTTGGCCACTAGAATACAAACATATATATATATATATATATATATATATATATATATATATATATATATATATATATATATATATATATATATATATATATATATAATAGTATGCATTGAAATGTTAAATAATTTGGTCTAATATGGTTACGTGCAAGACATAACCATTTGTCATGTTCCCATGTAGATTCCAACACATCATGAAAAAGCTCGACAAATATATGTAATTTTATACTATTTTGATTTTCCATGCTATATTAATTGACACGAATTGACTTGTTGATAACTGATAGACCATATTGTTGATGCATTGCAATGCTTCGAAGAGTCATTATCAGAAGATGGTGACAGTCGTTAATCATTCTAAAGGTTCCCTAGACATGAGCGGACTAGCTAAGCATGAGTGTATGGATTCCATTACATGTATATTATACATTTTGTTTCCATTATAATTACCCCTATAGACTTAGAAATGATGTATATTCTCTTGCAGATTTTAATATAACAATATAAACCTCTTTATCTTGGGGCAGGTGGCATGATATTGCATGCACTTGCATTAAAATCATTCATCATAACTCTTAAGATCAATTGACCTTATCGAAACTCCATTACAATAATGCTATTATACATCACATGGGAACATAAATAAATTCACAAATCATTGAACTCTTTCACAAAATGAGTTCTTTTAAGTCAAAACTCACCACTCACAATCATATCTCAAATCTCCTACACCCAACTTGCACCTAAGTTGTATTAACAAATATTGTAAACGTGTATTATTGGATTAGTAGAATAGTCAAAGTCAGTATAGACTTCCCTTTAGAATAGGAGAATAGTCAAAGTCAGTATAGACTTCCCTTTAGAATAGGAGAATATCTCTCATATTTCAGTTCATATCTCTGTATATATTGATGTACTGTAAATGGAATACACACATAATTACTCGATTTCTCTATAAGTTGACAGTTGTTACAATTGCCAACTTCATAGAATTCAACTTTGATTATACTACAAGAATGCTAGCAATGATGTATTTATTAGGTTGTAGAAAATAATATTATATCCGAGAAAAAAAAACGTCAATAACTTGGTTAGAAAGATGATGTTGAGAATGTTGAAGTAGTCTCTATCGGTTGAGTTGAAGTGGTCATGTTTATTACTATGAGTTAAGTCTCATTTAGGAGTGTAGGAAATAAGATCAGGTTATAAGTGGGTACAAGAGACATATTTCAAATGTTTGAATGTTAATTTCGAGGGAATATTGAGGCTAACTCTGTGAGAGTTTTTAGAAAAATTATAGTCTGTCTGGCTGTCACTTTGAATTGAAACGACTCCACCATCTAATTGTATAATTGGTGCGTTATTTTTTCGATCTATCATCATAACAAGCATTGCTAAAAACCTTCACACTAATTAAAATGATTAGCAATATAGGATGATTTGTGTTTAATGTTTGCTATCATATAAACAAATGAACTTGACATTAAGTGCAAGTCACAAGCACGAAATGCACCAACATAATGAAACTTCTGAAAATTTTAGGAATATAAGTATACGTTTTGCCTTTCAGTTTTTGGCTAATCACAATTTTTTAATCTTGCTAATTTTCTCACAAGAATGTTCCAAACTTCGTTCATGATAAGAGAATGTAGGATTGTTGTCTACATCTCTAAACTCAAGGAGGTCTTGAGTGTATCTTAGCTTCATTCCATCAATGTGAACTTGATGATAATGAAATCATGAGCACTCTCAACAACAGAAGAAAGATGCATTTAAGTTCATAACGTTTACATTCTTAGAATTTTCAATAAAAAATAATGTATCAATCATGGATCATGTCCATGAATTTCTATTTCTTGTTTGGTTATTTAAGAATTATATTCTTGAAAATTTAATAAGTTACCCTCATCTTGACACAATTATATGAAAATATTGATGTATAAATTAGAGGATTTCATGTTTGGATCAAATTCATACATGTATAAATTGAAGGGAAATATGAATTTGTGAAAATAATTTGGATGTCTTGCAAACTGACACGAATGGTTTTGGGTTTGTTGTTAAAATTCATTGTGTTATCTAATAACTAGACCAAATAAACGACATCAATATTAATAAAGATAAAAAGAAATAGAAAACCTCAAATCAAATATCAACCAAATAGACGTCAATATGCCATGTACAAAATATTTTCTCAAACACAATAATTACTTAAAAACTTAAATGGAGTAAATAAAATACATAAATTCACAAAACAAGTCCCTCCCATTTTACTTGCAAAACATTTATAAAAAAAAAAAAAAAAAAATTACCTCTGGTAACCCGGAGCTGGATATCCCTGTGGAGGATATCCAGCAGGCGGGTATCCGCCTGCTTGTGGTGGTGGTGCTGGCGGATACCCATAGGGTTGTTGGCCATATCCGACATTAGGCGGATATGGCTGATCAATCCTTGACATATTCTGCATTGGTGGGACCGCCATTGGTTGTGGTCCAAATTTTCCATCTCTTTTGTCCATTTCAACCTTGTGTTGCGTCTGAAAAAAAAATAAAGGAAAATTAAATAAAAAAACAATTTTTTTTTCAAAATTTGTAGCAAATTACAAAATTTGATTACCTGCATGCACGCGCAAACCCTGAAAAAAGGTGAAATATAATAAATATGTTAGAATATATTTATTTTTTTGTAATGTTAAATAATTAAATGTATAAAGAAAAATAGCTTACGTGCAATAAACCAAATCAGCTAAGCAATTGAGCAACTGAGATGCTTCACTGAGTTCTTCACTTCCAACAAGGCAAGCAACAATGGAGAATATGCATGCAAGTTGTTGGAGACAAAACATGAAACCCTAGATTATGATCAGAAAACAAAAATTTAATCAATGGAATGGAATCAGAAAGGTATGGAATGGAATCACAAGGGTCAGTATGTTTGAGTGGTATGAAGGAATGAAATGAGTTGTTCAGATATGGTGTTTGTTGTTTACAAGATGAAATTAAACTGATGAATAAAGAATAAAAGAGTTTGATGAAGAGATTACAATGATGCAATTATCGCATTTAGTTGTTTGTATGTTGAACTCATCTTGCAACAGAAACCGAGTAGATGCCACTGAGTTCCCAAAGCACAAAAACACCTGTGAATTGCAAAAAAATAAGATGATTATATATAATCTGTTCCCATTACATTATAAGATTTTAAAAACAGGCATACCTCAGTGCAAAGACATAACTCAGGGCATTTACTTTCTCCACATCTTCCACTACATGGCATATATCCAGCACAGCATGTATATCTTGACATATCATTATACAGAGCTCGCTTACGAAGCAAGTATGATACACATGGACCACTGTCATTTATGTAAAGAGTTACAGGAAATGTGAAATTAGTGAAAAAAATATGAAGGATATTATTTTTCAAGGACAGAAGTAATTGCAAGTGAGAAAAAGAAAACTAATGTCAGTAAGTTTGAAAAGATTATAATCATCACAGGTTGAACTCATGAACATAGGCATTTTTCTATAATCATCTTCCAATAAGCAACATCCATGGCCTCTGTTGAGATATATGGAGAGGATTATTTCACAGCGTATACCACAATTTACAAGATCTAATGAGTAATGAATATAGTTATATAGAATTTATCATCTGCTCAAGGATGAAAAGTTTGCAGACAATTGTTATGACTGATGAAAGATGTGCCATGTTTTAATGATGGACTTCAGTTATCCTGTTAGCCTGATGTTGTAAAATTTAGGAGTTTTCTTGCATGATCGTTATAGAATAGGGATCAGTAACACATAAACATACTAATCAAATTAAAAAGCCTAATATTGAAAAAGTTTATTCAAATTTCAAATAATCAAACATAGATCAATAAAAAATAGCGAGAGAACATGAATTTTGAAAAAGGCATAATATGCTACGGATATAGTACATTGTAGATCAAGTTCGAAGAGTCAAAACTTCCGAAATTAGATAAGCACAAACTTAAAATCCACATAACAGATCGAAGATCTAGAAAATACATTGAACGCGAGGTCTCTTACCAGAATAACGAAAAGCAGCAGTCTTCATCAACACGCATAGGAAGAAGAACAGCAAACGAATTAGAATCAAGTAACAGAACTAAATAAAATAAGTTGATTTTGAGGATAAAGTTAAGATTTGATTACAAGGAGTATCAGCAGTGATGGTGTTCATGAGATTGGTGTGCCATAGATTCCGGTAGTTTTGACGGAGCTGCATCTTGTCCAAATGCTCTTGAGATGCCGCCATTTTCGATCTGGATACAGGAGATCGAGCTTCGAATCAAAGAAGAATGTTATGGAATTGAAGATGCCCTGGAGTATACCAGTGTTTGACCCTTTAGAAGTGGACTTCTCAAGGAAGCATCGCCAGAAATTGGCCATCATATATTACGCTAAACCCCCTGTAGTTTTATACAATTTGTAATCGGTTCTTGTATATTTAGATTTTTTAGTTGTAGTTGGTTCTTGTATATTTAGACAATTATAGGTGGAATAAACGGTTTCTAAACCAACAATATTAGGTGTTGTCTTCTTTTATTGAGATTGAAAGTTCAAGTTTCGTCTATAATATAAGTGGATTCATGAGTAGTTTAAAAATATATTAGATATGTCGTTCAAAAAATAATAATAATAACTACCATCGACTCTCGCTAAACATTATATATTATAAGGTTGTACCATGGTTGTCAAATCGCGATCCTGATCGTAGGATCGTACAATCCTAGGTATGAAAAACGATACAGATCGTATTTGGGGTAGGATCGCAGGTAGGATCGTAAGATCGTAGGTAGGATCGTAGTATCGAGATCCAATTCGATCCTACCTTCCCTTGAATTTTTTTTTTTAATTTTTTTGCAAATGAAACTTTTTTTATCATTTTATGTCTTTTACCCTTTATCAATTTATCATTTATCATTTTGTGTTGTGACTTATGACTAATATTTTGAAGTTTTTAAAACTTTTGAACGAAAAATTGAATGTTTGAAATATTTTTCATGATTAAAAATTATAGATTAAAATTATATTTTATTTTGTGGGATCTTAGGATTCCGATCCCGATTTTGCAAATCCAAAAACGATCCTACGAAGGATCCCGATCTTGACAACCTTGGGTTGTACTTTTAAATGGGGTAATTTTAATTTTCTTATACTTTTTTGCTATAAATTAATTATAATTTCGATCTCTATTTTTAATTTAAGATATTTATAGTTTTGGTTTGTAGTATATATATCATGGTTCTAAAAAACTTGTTGTTTTCATGGAACATCGTGTTCATGGTTCTAAAAAAACTTGTCGTCTTCATGGAACGTCGTGACTCTAAAGTTTGTATCTGACGCTATGCCTTAAGTCATATATATATATATATATATATATATATATATATATATATATATATATATATATATATATATATATATATATATATATATACTAGCCGTTACCCGCGCAAAGCGGCGGCTGCAAATAGTTTTTTAGGCGATATGTTTCTTTTATAAAAATGTTACGTTCCAAAAGAAACTAAATGTCCAAGACAATAGAATCTAGCTTTGGCGTTATTTTTGGCATGATACATCAAATAACCGGTAAAAATAAACATTTCAAGCCGGCACAAAATATAAATCGTGTAAGTCGTTCAAACAATAATAATAGAATTACATATGAATACACCAAATATGGAAATGTGTAAAAACACATAACTGCTAATACATTATTAATCTCGCAACACTTCTTTATATACCACATTTATTGTATAGACTCTGTAACCTTTGAAATTTTCGTTGGGCTTCACTAACATTTTGGTATTGCCACGTGAGACCCCTCTGGAGAATGCAACATAAAGCTGGCCATGTGCGGATACTGGGTCTGGAATATACATGCCTACATTCAAAATATCTTTATCCCTGAGCTTTATTGATTGTCATCGCAAAGCATAATTGAATAGGAAATTGTTTCCTCTTCAGCTTGAATTGAAACATGTCATCTTCATATGGACTTAGAAGAATCCTTGGAAAAAATACTTTCTTTATAGCATGTTGACCAATAGCTATTTCGAGATCAATGAAATTGTGCTGAAATCTTTTACATATCAATCGGGTGTCGTTACACAAGCCATTTGATGGGTCGATATTTCGTAACAATATTATCAGGCATCCAACTTTCAGTCTTATGTAATGAGGGGGCAAATGACTAACACTGATCGTGTTCAATAATTCCATGAGATAGAAGTTATTTATATGGTCTATGACCTCATCAAAACTATAGTAAATTCTCTCTTTTCCATGAAATCGGCAGATCAAATAATCATTAATCTCATCGACACTATCATTTCTTGTGGATAGTATTGCATGCAAAATAATATAATCTTTTCTTGTGGATAGTACTGCATGCAAAATAATATAATTTGATTCACATTTATTACTTTCCAAGGATGGAAATATTGCATCAATCAAAGCATTCAATGACTTTTCTTTTTTCAGTGAAGGGATTTACCATATCATCTGGGATGAAAGTAAAGTTTCCGTGCACCGTTTCGTCAACTCCATCACCGACACGTAATAGAAATTCTGAGAATCATTGATCGGTTAGTGCTCTCATATTTATAGTTAACCGCAACTTGATAATCGAAGATGAAGGAGGCAACATTCGTATGCTACTATCCACAGTCTATGCCCGTGTTCCACGACAAACCGCAAAACTTGTCTGAAAGTTGAGAGATAAAATCACGAAACGGAGGTTATAATTTTATTCAATTCTGAAAGTTGAGAAATAAAAATCATGAAACTATGTTATAATTTTAATCAACTGTGAAAGTTGAGAGATAAAAACAAAAATTCAAAAATTGGTCAAATAACTATTGATAGTAGACATAAACTAATTAAGTTATAAAAAAGATAATAAGCATAAGGGAGTATTCAACAAAACACTATAATAATCATGTTGTATTCCAATCAAAACAAAACATTTACGTATTATAACAATTATACAATTTTGGTTACTACAAAATCTCATTTACATAGGCATATACCTTCACTGGTATTTGTTTTCTTTATTCGATGGCATATCATTTCTATATAAAGTTGAAATTATATAACTAAAATACTATTTCAAATTATTTCTTCTTAAAAAAAATTAACGCATTCCTTAAGTAAACATAAATGCATCATGTATTAAGAATAAAAACACATAATATATTATCTATCAATCCATTTTTATTGACCGTTACAAAGGATAAACATAAATTCAAATATAATAACTAACCGCTTTTCATAGGTACAAAATAAAAGATCTGTCTAATTAACCATTACAAAGGATAAAATACTAATAATTAAAAAAAACCGTAGCTAAACATTAAATTTTTCATTTTGAAATAAGTAATAAGTATTAAAAATTGCATTAAAATCATCTCATCAGCACCACACCAGCACCATCGTTTGGTTTAATTAGAAGCACACATGTTGGAAAGCATCATCACCAATTGTGTTTTAATAAACACGATAGCAATAGGAGGAGTAAAGCACCCTTTTGTTTATTGAAAAGACGAATCAGCACCACCTGATCATCAAAGTCGCTATTAATAATCTTTAAAAAAAATTAGAACTTACCAGTAGCAGTAAAGTACTAAACAAATACATTAAAAATTGTCCAGGTCTAAATGCATCCATCTGGAACAACCTACTGAGTGTCTTACTGCAGTGATATATCTTAGTTGTTGGTAAGATGGATGATGCATGCTCTGTAGGAGCAAAACCAGTTGAGTGTTGGAACAACCTATTATTTAACCTAAATACATGATATTTAAGAATGGAAAGTAGTGTACCATCCTGAAATGAAGAAGGGTTAAAAAAAATATTGACATGTTATTATTTGACAACATGTCTTAACTTATTACAAAAAAATGATACTTATTAGGTTAAATGAAAGTATGTTTCTATTTCCTGCATTTAGCCCAAAACTTAAAAGGGTTAAATGCAAGAAATAGCAACATATGTCAAAGAGTTTGTATCAATTTCCATAGAAAGAAACTAACAGATGCCAAGAGATTCTCAGAAAGCTGTCTACGTAAGTAAAAATGAAGGTTAGCAAATCACTTAAATTTATGAAGGGTAAGGAAACTGGCAAGGGATATTTTGGTCCTTTGGAAGAGAGTGGACAAAGAAATGGTAATCTTTTCATATTTCATATTTTTTTGGTAATCTTTTGAGGAATGATTATATCACCATCTTTAGTTTTATCTTTGTTCAAGCTGAAGTAAGGAAAAGAGAAGAAACATAAGCTGTAAAAGTTTTGAAGCATGAACAAGAGCTTCCTTTGTATATGTGTCATTCCTTTGTTCCTATAAATATGAATCGATTTTAGAACATTATTACTAAAAATTATAATATATACTTCAAGAGCAAGTCCTCAATAACATCACCTTGTGTCTCACAATCTCTTCCTCATCTTCCGTGTCAGCAATATTTTCTCAACTACTAAACAAATAACAGAAGAGAACAATAAAAATCACCTTTTTAGCTTGAAATAGTGAAATAATAAAGATTTTTATGAAAGGGGAAAATTAGGATGGAAATAATGACCTTATGACCTTATGCAGATTTGTTAGTAAAAAATCATGAAAGAACCAACAAATGCTTGAATCACATAATTAATACCATATTTCAGCCTTTGTTTTTTTTTTTTTGCTTGCTTGAAGAAATCTAAAATCTGGCTTTGTCCATTGGTTTAACAAAAATGAGACAACCAAAGAAAGCTTTGAATCACCTGGTCAACTAACATTTTAAAGATAAAATAACAACATATATTAGAAAAATATTGGGTAAAATCAAAGAAAAAAAATAAGAACCCACATATAAAAAGAAATAAAGAAACCAAACCCAGGTAAACCACCCATAACATTGGACCCTCTGTTCCTAGCATCCTGTATCCAACTTTAGCTGAATGAAAAACATGATGTTAATTTTGTAACATTGTGGATCCAAAACCAACAGCTCCTACAGTCTTTAGCTAGCTATTGGTGTTGTTCCTACAAAAAAAGTCACCACACAATCGATGCTAGGAGTGTGGTTAAATAGAGACAAGACAAAAAATGAGGATGAATCTAAAAATTTACAAATATTTAGGGTTTCTTGATCGAATACTGAGATAAAGAGAGAAGGAAGGCAGTAAACGGCGGTGGTGAATGTCGCTGATGGTTGTAGTGGTGTGCTCGTGAAATCAGAAATCAAATACGTTTTGTAACACCTAAAAATTTAAGCCAATTTAAACTTTTAAAAACAGTTTAATCCATTAAGACATTACATAGTTTGTTTTCAAAATACAGTTATCAGAGTATCCCAGTATCAAATCATAAAAGTCATAACAGCGAGAGGAGCGGTACGATCATGCCTTCGCCTTCCCGCGATCACCAGAGGTACCTGAAACAACAACTGAAACTGTAAGCCTGAAAGCTTAGTGAGCTATCCCCTAAAATACCAACCACATAACCATGCCATATAAACATATAACCAAACAGCAAGCATAATGAGCCTTCGGCCTGACTGGACCGCCTCGCAGGCCTTCAGTCTATCTGAACCGCTCTCCAAGCCTTCGGCACGTCTGGACCGCCTCGCGGGCCTTCAGCCTATCCGGACCGCTCGCCGGGCCTTCGGTCTGACTATCATTCCCTCTTGGGTTTTGTAGTCTATCCGGACCGCCCTGGGTATGTTGGCTTTCAGCACAAAGCAGGACCGCCTCAACCCAACACCCAAATCAAGCAACATGTGCATATACATTCATAAGCTATCGTAATAACAGAAAAACCGATCTAACATATCAAATAGCATAGCAACGTCCTAAACCAGGACACCGACCTACCCAGGTCATAGCATAATCCTGTAATTAGGATATCGACCGAACCCGAAGCACTAAGCATAAGCATATCACCATCCTAACTAACAGGATGCGAAACAATGCACATATCATGTAATAATCTAAATACAATCCATAAGGGCCGGCCTTGGTGCCTTAGACCCTGTTGATATAGTGAGGATAACTCACCTTGCAACTGACGTCTGAAACTAGAAAGCTCAACTCCCGGATCACCAACATGAACTCCACCACCTATAGTTACCGTAAAACCATTTTTCATAAATCTCCGAATTACCAGAATGCCCTCAGAAGTCAACTGGTCAACCCTTGGTCCAAGTCAAAGTCCACAGTCCATGTTGACTCGACTCGTCGAGTGCAGCTCACCGACTCGTCGAGTCCTTCCTGAACTCGAGAAGTCGTGAAATCCTTGATTGGCTAGTCGAGTTCCCCTTTAACTCGTCGAGTTCATACGTGTTCCAGAATTGGGAGAAACCCTAGCCGACTCGCCGAGTCTTCGAACGACTCGCCGAGTTTAAGGAAATCTTCAACGGACTCGCCGAGTTGTTCATCAACTCGTCGAGTTCATGACCATCTTCAACGGGCTCGCCGAGTTGTTCATCAACTCGCCGAGTCCTCGCAGACCGTTATCCATGCAGACGCTTTTTAAGCCATGGCAAGGTTCCAGATTACAGATCCAAGCTTCTAAGGCACGTTTATCACGTAAAGTTGCAAACTTTACGCACATGAAAGGCTCTAAAGGCCCTAAATGACCAATCTAAGCTTCCAATGGAGCTTTACACCTTGGGAGAATCTCATCCTTGCACAAGCTGGAAAATTTATGGACTAAGAAGCCCAAGGGAGCTCAGTTCTGAAGTTACAACTTCAGATCTTAGCTTGCACTCAAGAATAGCTTCCAATCATACCATGAAAACCCTACGATTTGTCCAAAGAGGGGATCTAGAATGAAATGAGGTCAGGGTAACGATTTATACCTTCCAGAAGATGCCCAAAAGGGTAGATTTCAGATCCCACAAACTCCTTGCTTCTGAATACTTGCTCTCCAAGCTCCTTTCTCCACAAAATCCTCTTCCAAGCTCAAAAATACACAAATGGAACACACACACTCGATTAGGGTTTGAGAAGGACAAGAAACAGTAAAGGGGAGGCTGGGGGAGGCCAATGATCCTTTAAATAGGGTGCAAAACCCCGAGATTTAGGGTTTCATCTACCAGCTCCTACTCGTCGAGTCCCTTCTTGGACTTGGCGAGTAGGTCATTAAAGTACGTGGACCAACCCGCTGCTACTCGACGAGTAGGGCAATCAACTCGTCGAGTAGCCCTTGAAATCAAGAAACTCACATATTAAATCAATACCTGAGAAACGGGGCGTTACAATTCTCCCCCACTTGAACTAGACTTCATCCTCGAAGTCTGCTATAGCGAATAACTCCGGGTAATGCTCCCGCATTTCAGCCTCCGTCTCCCACGTCGACTCGGACCCCCTCCGATGCTCCCACTGTACCTTCACCAAAGGTATCTCCTTATTTCTCAGAATCTTCATCTTTTTCTCCAGAATGGCCACAGGCCTCTCTATGTAATTCATGCGTTCATCAACCTGAATATCATCCAGCGGCACCACCTCCTCTTGATCCATAATGCACTTTCGCAGGTGCGAAACGTGGAAAGTGCTGTGTATCCGACTAAGCTCCTTCGGCAGCTCTAGCCTGTAAGCTACCCTGCCAACCCTGGCAATGATCCTGAACGGCCCAATATAACGGGGACCCAATTTTCCCCTCTTCCTGAAGCGGATCACACCCTTCAAGGGCGAGACCTTCAGGAGTACCATGCCACCGACCTGAAAATCTAACTCGGAGCGGCGCCGGTCGGCGTAACTCTTCTACCGACTGTGAGCGGTCTGCAGTCGCTGCCTAATCTACTGAATCTTCTCGGTAGTCTGCAAGACTACTTCCGTCCGTCCCATCACCCTGTGTCCAACCTCAACCCAACAAATTGGGTGCGACATCTCCTCCCATACAACAGCTCGAAAGGCGGAGCGCAAATGCTGGAATGATAGCTGTTGTTGTAGGCAACTTGGTAACAAAATCCATCGTGATCTGTTCCCATTTCCACATGGGAATTCTCTAGGGGCTGCAGCTTGTCATGCGGCCTCTGATACTCGACCTTGACCATCCTATAGGTCAAGCACCTCTCGACATAACTAGCGATTTCTTGCTTCATACATGGCCACCAGCAACTCAACTCAGGTCTCTATACATCTTGGTGGCCCCCAGTTGAATAGAAAAATGAGACTTATGAGCCTCCTCCATGACTGTCTGTCTGTCCCCACCAGACATCGGAACCGAAAACCCGACCGCATCGGGTCAATAATCCCCGGCTATCATGCACAAACCGAGTGTTCTCACCATTGATCCTCTCCAGCTTCCAATTTTCTGGTCGCATGCCCTCAACCTGGGCGTCTCTGATCAGACTCACAAGTGGAGAATCCACCGCTATCCTCATACATATAATAATCGGCTCATAAGCACAAATACTCATACCTGGCCCAATCAGCCTCGGGCTGGAATACCAGGCATGCCTACGACGGGTCCAATCATCCCTAGGATGGAATACCCTCGTATCACGCACATGTTTGGTCCAATCAACCCTCGGGTTGGAATAACAAACCCGTCAGTTCCACTCAATCGTAGGGTCTGGTCATCCTCACGATGGAATACCCTAGATTGAAATACCACTTTATACGTAACTCGGGTCTAACCCATAACTTGAAATCCAAGGACCTATCCTTGTATCTCATCCAAAATCCTCTGATTCGTCACAACTGAGTAACACTCATCTGAAATACCGGGTTCCGGCCCGGTCGCGGAGCTAAAGGATTCCCACATAGTTGCCTCACATGACTTCCGAACGAAATCCTTCCCTAGAACTAGTTGGCACTAGATATCATGCCTCTGCGACTCTAACAACCTCCTGATCCAACCGATCGGATCCATGCATCAAATCCTGACGTCACCAAATCCAGGGCTAAAAGTGATTGCTACCTGACCAACGGTAGACTTATACCACAACGACCTCAAGCAATTCCTTGCTCCCTTGATCTCTTAACTGTAGTCGCATTCCTACAGTCTTATCGCTGGCTTAACCAGGTCTAATCCCTCTGGGGAAACCCATAACCAATCTGTGGATTTCCATATCCTCACTGCTACACCCGAACTGGTGGATACTATTGTTCCCTCCGCGTCCTAGCAACGCGCTCATACTATCCACCAACCTAGCGAATGTTGAGGCTACACCCACAGACTTACATCACTCTAGCACTATTTGCTGCTAGTGAATTCTACGGCTACCCCCGCAGTCTTACAACACTTCCATACCGGTTGAACACGCGCTCGGCCTAACACACAACTGAACTTAATTCATGGCTAGAATCCCATCCTGTTTTTCCGCAAGTTCTGCTATCAAGCGCCGAGAAGACTCGATTCACATGCTGGGGAGCTTTACCGAACTCCCAACTCACACAACACTGAAACCAAGCAGCCACTTGGGTTGTCTTCCTTCCTGACAACGATGCGAAACTTATCCCATTTTCAAAACCGATCCTGCTTCGGCATTCCGGTTCGATTCTCCCCCACTTAGATTCAACTAAGTCTTCACAATACATGGAAATTTGAGAATTCCCAATCCTTCTTACTTCCAACGATCGATCTGATGACAATCAGACCCCACCCACTAGTACTCCTTACTAGCTGCCCCAAATGATCACACGCTTCTAATAACCAGATGAACACTTCTTGAATCCCAGTGAAACCGACAGTCCCTAATGCTTGGATGACCCCACGTTCAAGTCCTGGAGACCAAAAGATAGATGCTCCAACTAATACCTCGTCGACGGGTTACTTCCCTTGGCGCCTTAGTCCGACAACCACCGACGGCTGCTAGAACCACTGAATCCTGACAAAGCTGTATAACCATCCTGTGGAATCCTGTCCGTAGACCTCCCACATAATACTCTTCTTCCCAAGATGCTCCAAACAAGTTTCCCGTTCTCGGGCTCTAGAATCATTCTCTTCAGGGTTCGCACCCTGACTCACTTACCAGCTTAAACATCCACAACTGAACTGCAGCAGCCGAAACAACCTTTGCCCTAAACCAGGCTATAACCCACTCCCAAAACAGAGTCTGTAATCCCAAAAGTGCAATAGACCGCACAATCAATCCTTACTACCTACTAACAGAGATCCAAGGCAAACCGAACCTCACAAAATACTTATGTCACATAGACCCACCTGCGCTCACCGGCGCTGAAATAATATCGTCATTCCCTGCAACGAACTGACCCGAGCTGGAATACAGTCTGATCCTGGGATCACAAGCCTGCTCACTCCTTCGAACTCGAAAAACTGAAAGAGCACAACCCTTGCCATAGATGATAAAATTCTAATCAATCACTCTACCTCCCCTCTTCTAATGAATCCCTGAACTCTAATCACCTACAATTCTTTGATAATAAAATTTATCCCGACACCTCCAATGTCCTAACAACTCATGAAACTCCGCAACACATAGATCAGAAATGACAGGCAACTAACCCGAAATTACTGCTTATCCATATTCAACAATATTACCAGACAAAAATAAATACTAATCATGGACGATTGACTACAATATTATTACAGAATGGGGGTTTTCCAATTACATACCAGAGACTTCTTGAGGCTCGACCTTGACCTCCTGAGGAACGATGACTGCTGGAATCTGAATTCCTTCCATCCTCAACGCAGGACAGCTGGACCTGAAATGACCTGGCTGGTGACAGTGAAAGCATATATGATCCTTCTTGCAATCCCGTTGCACATGACCTCTCTCCCCGTACTTGTAGCACCTGAATTTGTGACAAGCAAATCCGTGGGTTCCCCCACACTTGCCACACACCTCCTGACCCTCCTAACTTCCAGTACTTAGGTTAGCTGTCTCCAACTCTTCGTCCTCTGCTGAAAAGTCCCTCCTCCTCTTTCCTAGTTGTGACCCCACCACCGGTACTCCCCCAGTAGCCATCCCGGTAGCAACATCTCTCACAGATTGCAACGCTGCAACATGCTCCTCGAACTTGGCGATCACCCTGGCGGTGACCCGGTCCACGACACCGAACAATTCTTCTCGCAAAATCTAAGAAACCTCCACGGAAATCATCTCCCGTATCTGATCGACGGACAATACCGGCCTATCCTGGTCACTGGCTCCCGATCCTGATCCCGCCTCAAATCGATTCGTCATCACCATACTAAACATATACCAGAAAGATATCAGATAATCCGCATACACGACGGGGAACCTACTCCCAACCAAACCCTAGGGGTTGTGACTTCCTTGATACGCGTATGGGTCCTGTGCTTTCAGTAGTACGGGCCCATACTACCTTCCACACCTACCCATATTTGTCTCAAGTATCACCACAGCACCCTATAATATACATATACATAGCGAGCGATAAATCCTCACTCCTAGAGGAATGCTAAATATCTCATAGCTGGCCTCCCGACCTCTCACTATCCACCCATCCACCAACTGCCACACGACCCTCCATTGGTGCCAGTTAACTATTGCATGAATACAATCACATACCACAATACTTAAACAATCTTAGACTAAAAGATTTAACCCCACAACGGTTGGACTCAGACAAGAGCTGCGCAGCAGGACCAAATCCCTTACCCTAAGACCATTTAACCCATGTAGCATGTGACTTAGAGTATTCACCCAATAGTTAGTTCACACGCGAAAGAGTCACAAACAATCAATTAAGGTACTCTACATAAGATAAGGCATCAAAGATCAGGCAATTCTGTCATACGAGTCCTGAGGATCCCTATCTTATTACTAGCATGCTGTTCTAACATATCACATAATATCAAATAACTTGTATGGTATTTTGGGGTCTATTTACTGGCTCCGGCTGATCGTACACCCTGCATCCTCCTTTACTTATTTTGAAAACCTATTGAAAAATCCTTTTTGAAAATCCTTTCCTTGATTTGAGACTGGAGTTACACGAGTGTTCCTCCAATTCACTCAAACCAAGGCTCTGATACCAACTTGTAACACCCAAAAATTTAAGCCAATTTAAACTTTTAAAAACAGTTTAATCCATTAAGACATTACATAGTTTATTTTCAAAATACAGTTATCAGAGTATCCCAATATCAAATCATAAAAGTCATAACAGCGAGAGGAGCGGTACGATCATGCCTTCGCCTTCCCGTGATCACCAGAGGTACCTGAAACAACAACTGAAACTGTAAGCCTGAAAGCTTAGTGAGCTATCCCCCAAAATACCAACCACATAACCATGCAATATAAACATATAACCAAACAGCAAGCATAATGAGCCTTCGGCCTGACTGGACCGCCTCGCAGGCCTTCAGTCTATCTGAACCGCTCTCCGAGCCTTCGGCACGTCTGGACCGCCTCGCGGGCCATCAGCCTATCCGGACCGCTCGCCGGGCCTTCGGTCTGACTATCATTCCCTCTTGGGTTTTGTAGTCTATCCGGACCGCCCTGGGTATGTTGGCCTTCAGCAAAAAGCAGGACCGCCTCAACCCAACACCCAAATCAAACAACATGTGCATATACATTCATAAGCTATCGTAATAAAAGACAAACCGATCTAACAGATCAAATAGCATAGCAACGTCCTAAACCAGGACACCGACCTACCCAGGTCATAACATAATCCTGTAATTAGGATATCGACCGAACCCGAAGCACTAAGCATAAGCATATCACCATCCTAACTAACAGGATGCGAAACAATGCACATATCATGTAATAATCTAAATACAATCCATAAGGGCCGGCCTTGGTGCCTTAGACCCTGTTGATATAGTGAGGATAACTCACCTTGCAACTGACGTCTGAAACTAGAAAGCTCAACTCCCGGATCACCAACATGAACTCCACCACCTATAGTTACCGTAAAACCATTTTTCATAAATCTCCGAATTACCAGAATGCCCTCAGAAGTCAACTGGTCAACCCTTGGTCCAAGTCAAAGTCCACAGTCAAAGTCAACAGTCCATGTTGACTCGACTCGTCGAGTGCAGCTCACCGACTCGTCGAGTCCTTCCTGAACTCGAGAAGTCGTGAAATCCTTGATTGGCTCGTCGAGTTCCCCTTTAACTCGCCGAGTTCATACGTGTTCCAGAATTGGGAGAAACCCTAGCCGACTCGCCGAGTCTTCGAACGACTCGCCAAGTCTTCGAACGACTCGCCGAGTTCAAGGCAATCTTCAACGGACTCGCCGAGTTGTTCATCAACTCGTCGAGTTCATGACCATCTTCAACGGGCTCGCCGAGTTGTTCATCAACTCGCTGAGTCCTTGCAGACCTTTATCCATGCAGACGCTTTTTAAGCCATGGCAAGGTTCCAGATTACAGATCCATGCTTCTAAGGCACGTTTATCACGTAAAGTTGCAAGCTTTACGCACATGCAAGGCTCTAAAGGCCCTAAATGACCAATCTAAGCTTCCAATGGAGCTTTACACCTTGGGAGAATCTCATCCTTGCACAAGCTGGAAATTTTATGGACTAAGAAGCCCAAGGGAGCTCAGTTCTGAAGTTACAACTTCAGATCTTAGCTTGCACTCAAGAATAGCTTCTAATCATACCATGAAAACCCTAAGATTTGTCCAAAGAGGGGATCTAGAATGAAATGAGGTCAGGGTAACGATTTATACCTTCCAGAAGATGCCCAAAAGGGTAGATTTCAGATCCCACAAACTCCTTGCTTCTGAATACTTGCTCTCCAAGCTCCTTTCTCCACAAAATCCTCTTCCAAGCTCAAAAATACACAAATGGAAAACACACACTCGATTAGGGTTTGAGAAGGACAAGAAACAGTAAAGGGGAGGCTGGGGGAGGCCAATGATCCTTTAAATAGGGTGCAAAACCCCGAGATTTAGGGTTTCATCTGCCAGCTCCTACTCGTCGGGTCCCTTCTTGGACTCGGCGAGTAGGTCATTAAAATACGTGGACCAACCCGCTGCTACTCGACGAGTAGGGAAATCAACTCGTCGAGTAGCCCTTGAAATCAAGAAACTCACACATTAAATCAATACCTGAGAAACGGGGCGTTACACGTTTGATTCTGTTTTTTGCAAACATAAACATAAATAAAGAGAAATAGAAATGGAATCGGTTTAAACAACTCATTCTATAGCCAATGGACATTCAAGTATCGGCTGTAATCACACAGTAATTGGCACCGACAATCGCCACACAATGGGGTCTTTTAAGTATTTTATACAGAGGAAATGAAAAGAACAACACAAATTACCTGGTCTGTTTCTTTGAAGATTCTTGAGAAGAAAACCCAAAAAACATATCGCCAGCTGAGATTTAGATCCGAATCCCCAAGAAACAGATCGCTATTGATGTCTGGTAATTGTAGTAGTGGTTGAAGGTGGAGAGATGAGGCTAGGTCATTAATTCCGGAGAGAGGAAATTGGGTGGATGGTAACGATTAGGCAGAGAGTGGTTATAGGATAAGGGTTTAGATATGAATAGAGACATATTATGGTGGGGTTCTTCTCTAGAGAAGTGGTGTGAGTGTAGAAACCGGGTGGAGATGGAGATCAGATAAGTGTAGGGGAGATATATGGGAAGGGAGGATGCGAGTGAGCTTTTTGAACCTGAATTTGGGCGAACTAAATGGGAAGTAGTTCAGTTTTGAAGAATACTAGGTCAATATAAGCTACATAATAGGGGAAGATACGAAGGACAAGGAAAGAATTCCATTTTTGAGAAATGTTGGTTTAGCTTGAGATAATACCATGGGGGGAAAGTGGACGATTTCCATTTTTGTAATTTTTTGAAATTTTGAATGAAACGGGAATTAAGGAATGAGATAAGACTGGCTTGGTTATTTGTACTATAAGCTTAATGGTTTGGACGTCTTAAATCTATTTTTAGAAATAGTAAGGTTTGTATAATAATATAGTAAGATATATATATATATATATATATATATATATATATATATATATATATATGTAATTGATAATTATATACAAAATTTTCGTCTTAAGTCTCGCCTTAACAAACGTTATGGCTCGCCATGACTCATAAAGCTTTAGACTTGACATTATCATCACATCACGTATCATGTCATTTAGAACCTTGATTTATTTGATTACACATTTTAGTCTTAGTAGTTTTAATTTCAATAACGACAACTTTTACCCATGTAATTTATAAGACTATTGGGTGTGGGCAACGGGGTTATGATGCCAAATATTGCCACCTCACATTTTAATATGTTATAACATGAAGTGGGGGTAGTGTTCCCATGTTATAACATGGTGTTAAGAGGAGAGAGAAAGAGAGAAAAGAGAAAGAAATGATTTGCTTGGATGTTGCCTCTCGTGCTTGTTACCACATTTCATAACGTCACATCTCGTAACTAGAGGCGGGGGCGGTGTTCCAGCTGTGGTAATAGCTTTAAGGAGCATCCACACAGGTAAAAACGCTCCTCCATAGGCCCGTACTAAGTAGTCTAATATGCATTAGTTAGTTTTGGTCCCTATTACAAGAATGGTCCCCAATTACATAGAGATATTAAAGAAATGGTCCATGAATTGTATAAATGATCAATATGTAAGAGAAATTACATTAATGGGTCAAACAAAATTATAGAAATAGTTTCTATGTAAGAAAGCATTAATGGTGTTGAAAATATACGATTAACAAATCTACCACAATATATTAGCATCCCCACTATCTTTAAATATTATTAAAAGAGAACCTTAAATTCTCCACTTAAGAAATCAGGGCCATTCATTGCATTTCAATCCTATATTCTAGATCCTTAGATCATTTGCTGACATCATCCTTAAACCCAAAAACCCGTTGCCTAATGTTGCCTTTCGTTCGTCATTTACTCTATATGTCTCTTCTTCCGATCTAACGTTAAGAAACAGGTAAACCATTCGCTTCTACTTCAATCGGCCAAGATGACACATCTTCTGATCTCCACCGCCTTTGTACACCTCTTCTAATCTCACTGGTGCTTCCCTCTCCACCGCCTACAAGAAGATGACAGAATACCCCACACTATTCAATCAACAGGTAGATTTCAGGGCTTTCTCTTTCTGATTTTAGGGCTTTCACTTCCATCTTCCGTTTTCAACTGTCGACTTAAAATTGACCGGCGATTGTCATCTTGAAAAGTGTTTTTTGCATATTCGTTTGAGTAATTGTGAATTTTTGTTCGGTTTTGAAGGTGAATAGAACGGCCAAATTGAAGCAGATCAAACTTGATGTTCGTCATGAACAGTGGCTTTCCCAAGGTGATTCAACTCTCATCCTATTTATGTTTAAGGATATAACATTTGCATTGATTAGAATTGTTTGGTTTTCATAATTTAGGTTACACGTATTCTTTAACAACCAATTCGCTGAATTGTTTTACAGTGAAGAACAACGGATGCAAGGAAGAAACTAACTGTGTTAGTGGTATGAAAAGGCCTACTGAACGGTATGTTTTCTTAATCTTTCTTTCAAGCGGATACAGTATGCAAATGGTACAACATTATACAATGGGACAAATTTCACAACAACGGAAACAATTAGACTTGGTTATTATTTAATGAAATTGCTTCAAACATGTTGCCACATCATCAAAAGTATTGACCATGTCACTGCCATGTCATCAGTCCAGCAACAGGTAACAAGATACAAGTTACCTGATTTCACAAATATGAAACTTGAGTGGTTAAACCTCATCAAAAAGAGTTTGAGATACGTAGATGAATGTCAAACATGATTACTATTCAGTGACATTGTACCCTAATTTCTATTAGTAATTAGTACAGAATTAAAAAAGATCCGGTTAATAATTTTTATCTACATAAGCAGTAAACATATTGTAAAAAACAGAAACTGAGAAATTATCTAAAAGTCAAGAATTTGTAAGTTATAATAAGTATTCAAGAGAGTGTCATTCCTACCTACTCTTATGACTTATAACCTATGACTCATGACTTATGCTAATGACTTTCTAACATTAAGACTTGTTCAACATAAAATAATGTTGTAGCTGACTTGGACTGTGTCTGCCTAACTCCATCATTAGTGGCTTGTATGCCTCACTATATATGTACCCAAATATGTGGTGATTCCAATTATGAAATGCATTATTTGCTTCTGTAAAAAAATGATTCATTATTTGAGAATCTAAGAAACCATTAGTGTTAAAATGAAGTGTTGGCCATTGTGTAGTTGGTGGTTGTTGATGATGGTTGCTATTCCGATGTTCACACCAACTGAAGGGGGTTGCATAGAATAGGAGAGAAGGGCATTACTGGACATCAAATTCTCACTTATTAACACATATGCTTTGAAACCAGAAGATCTTCTCCTCACTTAGATAAATCAGGCCCCTATCAAATCTCTAACTTTGAGTTCAGTCTAAAAGATCTGCAGAAAGTTTGATCACAGTCTAAAAGATCTGCAGATCAAACATTGGCAATCGAAAATGTAAGAAATCATTAAATTGAATTTAAGTTTTAATAGTAACAAGTCAATGATGTGAAACATTATTTTAAGCAGATCTTTAAGAATGCAGTCATGGAGGCTAAAAATGTCACATGTGATATTCAGAACTCTATAGCCGATCAGAAGCAGATGTTGGCTTTATCTGTTCAACAACATGAAGTGGTACAAACACAACAAGGGTGTTTATATTTTACTCATAAATTTTAAAATTCTCTTAATACTCTTTTCATAGTTTATATCGGATATTTTGTTTTTTAATTGTGTAGGGACTACATAAAAGTTTAGACAACTCACACAAAATATCAAGGGCAGTAATTTGTTTCTTGTGATTGATGCTGTGAAATCACCTTCAACATATTTCAGAACTAACAGTTTTACAAATGCTATCAAGAAATTGTTGATTTGGTCTATTGCACGTAAGCTATTTTTCTTTATACATTTAATTATTTAACAACACAAAAAAATAAATATTCTAATATATTTATTATATTTCACCTTTTTTCAGGGTTTGTGCGTGCATGCAGGTAATCAAATTTTGTAATTTGCTACGAGTTTTGAAAAAAAAAATTTCATTTTTAAAAAAATATTTAATATTCGTTTATCTTTTCTTCAAATCATTTTTGCATTTTACAATTTCTGTTTTACTGCATTTATTTATTAACCAGAAAACTGAGGTTTTGGAATCAAGGATCAAGAACATAACAGAGACATACACTTCAGGCCAGATAATATTAAAGGAGCTTGTTGACACACTGCAAACAGAAGCTTCTTCTGATTTGGTTCATATAAAGTCCAAAATATCAGATCAAACATTGGCAATCAAAAATGTAAGAAATCATTAAATTGAATTTAAGTTTTAATAGTAACAGGTCAATGATGTGAAACATTATTTTAAGCAGATCTTTAAGAATGCAGTCATGGAGGCTAAAAATGTCACATTTGATATTCAGAACTCTATAGCCGATCAGAAACAAATGTTGGCTTTATCTGTTCAACAACATGAAGTGGTACAAACACAACAAGGGTGTTCATATTTTTACTCTTAAATTTTAAAATTCTCGTATTACTCTTTTCATAGTGTATATCTCATATTTTGTTTTTTAATTGTGTAGGGACTACATAAAAGTTTAGAGAATTCACACGAAATATCAAGGGTAGTAAGTGGTTTATTGTGATGGATGCTGTGGAATCACCTTCAACATAGTTCAGAACTAACAAGTTTTACAAATGCTATCAAGAAAATGTTGATTTGGTCTATTGCACGTAAGCTATTTTTCTTTATACATTTAATTATTTAACATTACAAAAAGTTAAATATTCTAATATATTTATTATATTTCACCTTTTTTCAGGGTTTGCGCGTGCATGCAGGTAATCAAATTTTGTAATTTGCTACGAATTTTGAAAAAAAAAATCATTTTTAAAAAAATATTTAATATTCTTTGTTTATTAAGTCTTTTTTTATTATACAGATATACATTCATACAATATAATTTCCTATAATAATACATGTATACTCTTCAAATTTATATTCTACAAACTTTTCAAATTTACAGTTTTGTATATGGTAATTATCATCTTAAATTAGGTATGATTTTATCTATTTTTGTAATTATATTTGACATGTTATATTGATCTTATTTTCGATATCATACCATAAATCTAACATATTTTAAGGAAAAATAAGATAATATATAAAAAAAATTGAATATTGATATGTTCTATTTATAAATAAGATTTTGATCCAATTAAAACTTACCATATAAGTCTAATATGCGTCTATATATTATACAAAAAAATTAATATTTGAAAATTGATATGTTCTATTTCTAAATAAGATTTTTAATCCAATTAAAACTTACCATATAATTGCTCTTTGCGTGTGTGTGTGTATATATATATATATATATATATATATATATATATATATATATATATATATTTACATAAACCTTTTGTAGTTTCTTAATCCTTTACATCTCTTGCTTCTCAATCCAATCCTCCGTTTTGCTTTAGAATTCGCTACTACAAAGCAGAAAACGGAAAATCAGGTGATACCATTAACCTTTCTTCAACCAAAACATTTATGCATGGTTACTGGTTATGTTTCTATCGTTTCTTCTTATATAGTGTCTATCATTTTTCATTCCAAATCAATTTTCTCTCTAACTAATTATCTCCTTTCATTGCAGATAGTAGTATTCCATGACAACTAACAATGCAGACCAGGTTGTGTTTGATAAGGTTGCTGAAATGGATGCATCGAAAGAGTCTTGGAACATACGTGTTAAAGTCGTCTTGATTTGGAACCAGACCTATAAAAACAATCCTAATATGGTCGGGAGCCTAGACATGATTTTAATTGACCAGCATGTAATGTTTCTACAAACTTTATTTTTTAGATTGTCAAATTATTATGCTATTACTTCAAATTTTGTGTATTTTTTTTCATGAAAAATGTATTAATTGTGTCATGTTTCTACAAACTTTATAATTTAGATTGTCAACTTTTTATGTTATTACTTCAAATTTTATGTATTTTTTTCATAAAAAATGTATTCTAATTGCTTTTTATATGTGGCATAAAAATATGAACACTAATCGATTTCAGTTTTTCTGTTTTATTTCTATGTTATTAAATTTTTTGATACTTTTTCTTTAAATATTATTTCCACTTTATTAAATTTTAATAAACAATATTATTTTGATGTATTTTTATTACTTTTTTTGTTTACACTTTTTTATCTTTCATTGTCACCTACAAGGAATTAGAATACACGCAACAATTAAAAAAAATCTTATTCCTGTATTTGAATCCCTATTCGATGAAGGAGCTGTCAGGGAGATCAGTAACTTTGCTATGGCTAGCAATGAAGGCGAATACATGCTTGTTCCTCGTAAACATAAAATCAATTTCTACAAAACCACAAAAGTTCGTGTATCCACTGATTTTGTTGATATGGTAGATCCTTATCATTTTATCTCTTTCCCAGATTTGCTAGCCAGGAACTTTAACACTCGTGTTGAATTTGGTATGTTGTTATGTTATTAGTTTAACTTATTTCTATACTTCAGTTTTTAATGTAATACATATTTGGATTGTTATTACTAATTTATTACATTTTGTCACATAGATTTTCTTGGTGAAGTTGTGTCAACTGATCCCATGCGAGTCATTGTTGAGTATGGATGAGAAAAAAGGTTAATGAATCTGGTTGCTCAAGATTTAAGGTACATATTCGTATTATTATTACACATTCCCACTTTTATATTTATCTTTCATTAATAACCACCATGCATTTTTAGTGGTACGAAAATTGCAGTCGCTTTGTGGGACAGTTTTGCACTGAAGCTGAATACTTACATTTCACAACATCATAATGAAACTGCTCCGGTTATCATCCTGCTACGTTTGGCCAAACTCAAAATTTCGGGTGGTAAGGATTTTTTTCAACAAATTATCATTTCAACTTCAAAGTAATTACTGACAATATTATTTTACTTTTTATTTCCAGGTCAACCTCAAGTTAGTAATTGTTTGTTTGGGTCTAGATTGCATATAAATGATGATATGCCTCACATTTTAGAGTTCAAATCAAAGTATGTTTTTCTAATAATTATGGATCATGTAATGTTTTATGTTTTTATATGATAACAACTGTAATTATTACCTTAAATTAGTTATTTACCATACTTAAGACATTTAGCTTACTAAATCATTACTTTTCTTAATGCTTTGGATATGAATGTTGAGTCTTCTAGCCGTACATCGCAGCTCAACTCAGATACTGTTGTGGCTAATCCAGAGGATTACTACCTCCGTTTTCAAATAAAAAACATTGATGAGATTCCTGATTTGAACGAGGTTTAGTTAACCTTTTTATATAAGAGTTTATGTATTCTATTATTGTTTTGATTTTCTATGTACAATTCATATGAAATAAGATTTTAATATGATTCCTTTCAAACAATGTATGAAACAGGAAGTTGGTTTAACCATCATCGCTACTATCATCGGTTTTGATATGGATGAAGGATGGTATTCATTTTATTGTCGTGATTGTTCTAAAAAAGTTACTAAAAATGATGATGATGTTGATGCTGGCCCTTTTCACTGTGATGGTTGTGGATTAGTCTCGGATGTATATGGAAAGTAAGTAATTATTAGCTCTTCGACTATGCATGTATTTTACTTTTTTCATATATTTCATTGTGTATGTCAAGCTAAATATAAGTATTGTGTTATAATTATTAGGATTAGGATAGTAGTTCGTGTGCAAGATGAAAGTGGGTCTTCTTCGTTCATATTGTTTGAGCGTCATGTAAAAGATCTTATTCATCGTGGAAACCAATGGTTGATGGAAAAAATAGCTAAGGTTTGATAATATATCTCCATTATTTAAATAATTGACATATATGATTTTTCTTCTTTAACTTTTCAACTATTTCGTTGTAATGTAAATTAGGATCAAGGACGCCAACAGATACCTGATGAGTTCAAAATCCTTCTAAATAAGAAGTTTGTCTTCAAGTTCAGATATCCATGTTCAATCTGTAGAAAAACTATCGTGCTTACACTGTGCAGAAGTTGACTGATGATGAAAGGGTTCTTGCTGAGGTTTTTAAACGGTCACCAAATCAGGAACACCGTATTATAAATGATAATGGTACTCCTATTAACAAGCCAAATAAGGTGGGAAATTGTCTCATATATATTTCCAAAGTCAAACCCTATGCCCTCTTTTCAATATATTTTTCTTTCATTTTTCATGAATTTGTGCAAATATGTTATGTTTTTTTATATTTTACTCTTATCGGATTTTTATTATTTTGTGTTTTCTACAGGAAAATATTGATTCTGTGCATGATGACAATCTTGATGTTGTTGACCTTGAAACTTTAACACCATCATCCAGTACGGGGAAGCGCCCTATTGAGATTGATGCCAACACTGACTCTTTGGAGTGGTCTTCTTCAAAAACTGGTGTTGTTCCTTCTACCTTGAAGATCCCAAAGTTGAAAAAGTTGGACTAATTATAAAGCCACCCAGCAACATTTTACATTTCATCTTCAATATGTTTAGAGACATTTCCTTTTTAATCTTTTGTGTGTCGCACTTTTAATTGTCTGTTTATGGATCTTTTGGTTGTTTTTAAAATTTTATTGGGTTGTTATTTGGTGTGAACACGATGATATTCGTGTTATTTATGACAATTTCAAGTTATTGAACTGTTTTGATTTAATGCATATTTTGTTTCTTTTTCTTTCGTTCATCATTTGATTTTATAAATTTATTATATGTACCTTATTATTCTAAATGAAGCATATCATATATATATATATATATATATATATATATACACACACACACACACACACACACACACACACACACACACACGAAAATTAATAATTTTTTTTATATATGCTAATTCACCTACTTTATTTGTCTAAATGGAATTTAAATTTTATTTACATAAATATACATTGTTTTCATATGGTAATAGAATAAAATCATAGTATAAGTATTCAAAATATATTTTTCTATATTGTATTTATTGCTACCATAATTATATGCATACTTTACTTTTTACCTAATTTAAACCCTTCTAATATTCAATTCTTTAATTTAAAGTGTTAGGAAATCATCAGTGTGTGTGTATATATATATATATATATATATATATATATATATATATATATATATTTATTTATTTATATATATATACACTTTTGTTTTTATATTTGCTTATCTATTGTACTATTAATATTTTTTAATATTTCTCCCCCGTTTATGATACGAATTTTCATTTCAGAAAATAATTTTTTCATACCACCTAATTGTCGAGTTACTCGAAACCTTACCGAATTACCTAAGGCTACCCCGTCTCATAACATCATACAGCCGAATGTTCAATCCACTTCTTAAATCATATAACATCAATTTTACCACCTAATTGTCGAGTTACTCGAAACCTTACCGAATTACCTAATTGTCGAGTTGCTCGAAACCTTACTCGAAACCTTACCGAATTACCTAAGTCAAGGTAAAGTATTCTTAATTTCTTTTATATTATATTTACATCTACTTCTTAAATCATATAACATCAATTTTAACTTCCCAATATATAAACTTTTATCATTTAATTTTTAATACATATATGTCTATAATATTTATTTTGTATAACTAATTTTTTTTCCTTTAATATATTATTTAATTTAATGTTTTATATATACTTCTCCTCTTTAGTTCATTCACCCTCTTCATCAAATGCTCTAAAAACACCATCACATCAAACAATACAAAGAAATTCCCACAAAGGTACATTTTGTTATATGTTATGTCTCTTTTGTATTGCATTTTTTGTTTTTTTTATTTGCTTATGTGTATTAAATTTGTATATTTTATTTATATATTTCACTTCTTTGTCATACAAATTTTCATTTTCAGAAAATAATTTCTTCATACCCACTAATTGTCGAGTTGCTCGAAAGTTTACCGAATTACCTTCAAAAATCACCGGTCAAGGTAAATTATTATTAAGTTCTTTAATATTATATTTACATCCACATCTTAAATCATATAACCACAATAATATTATACTTACATCCACATCTTAAGGAAAAAGTGGACTGCGATTACTAGAACATAGAATTGTTTTCATCTACTACATGGCAATGGAGGGAGTTTCAAAATATCCAGTTACCATCATCTGTTTATCCTGATTCTGATGAGGCAGTTACAAGTGGTGGTGTCGTTTACTTCTTATTATCTAATGATACCATATTGTGATTTGATATTTATTCAGAAAAACATATAATCATATTTGCACCTTCTACTATTAATGACTTCAAACCGTATGCATCAAGATTGATCAAGTTTCACAGAAAATTGGGATATTTCTCTGTAAGTGGAGATCGTTTGTGGGCTATTTGGGTTTTCATTCACAATCGGTGGGTTTTTTTTAGAACGGCAAATCTACACTACTCCTAAACTACTCCTAATACCACCTATGTCTCCAATGAGACTTGAACCCTCAACCTCTAGAAGGGAGGGCAACACCCGGTACCGCTAGACTAGAAGCCCTTTGGTCACAATCGGCGGGTTAAAGTAAATGTTAGTACTTACAATGAAGGTGCACACGAATGGTGGGATTATAGAAACAATACCCTATATTTCTTTAAAGGAAATACGATTGAGTATGTGGTTCCGGCACATCCTTCTCAACAAGTTTTTTCAATCCGTTCTGATTTTGATACACTGACTATGCCAAGTAGATATTAGTGATTATATATATTTTAATTTGCATTCGAACATAGTTGTTTTTTGTAATGAACTATTTAAATATTTTATATTACTCTATGATTTATTACTTTTTTATTTATTCTTTTAATCATAAACTCATGTTTTATTTTCTATGTACAATACAAAATTATAATAATTCAGATAAAATTCAAGTATTTGGTCATTGTTATGTGTTCAAGCATATTTTTCACACACAAAAACATAAATTGAATAGTTTTAGATATCTTCTAATACAATGTTGACTTACAACCGATTATGGACTAAATTGATCTAAGTCTATTATTGTGAAGTTGTTTTAAGTTTAAATAACAAACTATGTTGACCAAGCCTATTGTCAATTTGTTTTAAGTTTAAAGGTAATTTCCTTAATCTTTGTCTTATTATTTTATTTGCAGTAAATGTTTTGGTAATTTTTTTAATACTTTCCCCGCGTTTAACGCGGGTTATAATCTAGTATTAGTATATATTTAGATAAATAACTATCGATATCTTTTCTAGATTTTTACTGTAAACTATAAAAATGGTCCTTTGGTTTGTTAAAGTTTACAGTTTTGTTCCAAAATTTGATTTTACCTTTTAGAGTAAACACTAAAATGGTGTTTTTATCAGAAAATTATAAATCAAGTCCTTTTCCTTAATAACTTTGCAAAAAATAGCCACTAGTAAAAAATAGTCATTGAAACCGCAGGACGCGACTAACTTGTTTGCTATTTCATGTCTTGTGTGCGGTTGTTGGGTTTTATTTCAAAATTAGTTTCATAAACTAGAAAATTTGGCAAGCAGAAGTGAAACATCCCAAAAATATCAACAAATTTAAACATTTCAAAAGCGACCTATTTATTAATAAAAGTGTTTACAAACTATTATTTCCAAAACATTATTTAAAATCAGAGTCTTCCAAGATCCAATGAGTTGTAAAACCAAGGATGTGTACGGTCACACCTTCACCTTGCCACAGTCCACCGAAATACCTGAAACCATAAACCAACACTGTAAGCACGAAGCTTAGTGAGTTCCCCCAAAATACCACCACATAGACATAATAACAAACAACATGCATACAAAGCCTTCAGCCTGTCTGGAACGCCGCACCGGCCTACAAACTATTTGGGATGCTCAGAGAGCCTTCATCATGACTGGAACGCCTCACCGGTCCTACAGACTATCTGGAACGCTCACAGAACCTTTAGCATAACTGGAACACCTCACCGGACCTTCAGCCTATCTGGAACGTTCTCCGGGCCTTTGGCTGACTGGTACGCCTCTTAGGCCTGCATTCTATCCGAGATGCCCTGGGTCTCTTGGCCTTCAGTCTACTATGGTCTGCCTCAACCCAACCACACACAACATGTCAACATATACATAACCGATAAACATATGACCCAGTAAACCATAATAGTGTTGGGTTTTGAGCAAACTAACACTCCTAAGGTGTTCATGCAACCCTAGAAACCTTGGATCTATGTTTGTCTAAAATACATGCAAAATAATTTTCCAAGGTTCATAACCTATCTAGCATACATGGGGTACTTTTAAACATAAAAGATACTAGAAGAATTACATACCTTTGTTAGTGAGTTGATTCCTTGAGAGTTTGAGAGCCAAGCACCAATAATGTGAATGCCTCAAATGGAAATCACAAATCACCACAAACTTGGAAAACTTATGAGAGAGTATCCAATCACTCTAGAAATTCGACCATTCTTATGCACACACACATAGTGTCTTTTCAAGCACCATAAGCCTCTTTATATAGTGTAGATGATTAGGGTTATGAACCATGCAAACCCTAATAACCCATGTCTTTTCCTATTCCAAGGATCCATGGGTTAAAAGCTCCATGGTTCATCCATGGACTCCCATTTAAGCTTAGCCCATTTCCTAATGAGTGTTAGCCCACACTATATAAGTACAATAGCCCATTATTTAATTAGTCACCTTATGATCACTAAATTAATTCATAATTAATTTAAGATCAATACTAATTAAATAATACAATTTCATATTAATATATTATAACTTATAATATATTAGTAGGCCGCAAATATACTCTTCTCATAATGTTATCCATATAAATAGTTCGGGTGAAGTGCAACCCAAATGGACCATGCCGGGTCGGGTCAAGTATATACCAAATAAGTTATGGACTTAGACACCTTATCCAACAGTCTCCCACTTGGATAAGTCTGATAACTGTATTTGCCTATATAGCTTCAGGAACCAACCGGCAATCGTAGGTCTCAAAAACTCTGTTGAACTATGAAGCGCCATTTTAGATAAGTGATCACATAATCCTCTGCTCTCATGATATCAGCCGGACAAATACATGGAACAATGTCTTACTTATTGTCCAGTAGTTTGTTTCCCGATTTGTTTGACAAAGAACTTAATCGAACACATCAATTTAGTTCTGACCGGGCCCGGTACATAGGTCAAAACAAAATCATCGAGGGGCCCAGATATCGCTTCTATTTCTAGAAGGAACAGATAAACTTCGACTCATATGCTTGTTCTACTACTTATTGAATTGCACACAAAGGCACGTTTTATAACATCAAGTTACTGATGCGTTTACGTGCAATCAATGCACAACCAACTCATAGGTAACAACTCATATCTCTAGGTTTGAAGACTTATATGATATTACCGTCTCACGATCACTCGAGATAAATTCCATGAAGTGATACAAGTGAGCGTGGGTTTATTCCAATACTCATAACTTATGAGTACTCATGAATGTTGTAGCAACCATTGCTATGGCTAAACACCTTTAGTCATCTACAATCCCAATTCATGACAGTCTTGATTCATACCTACTTCCTACATATGACCGACTGTGGAGAGTTTGAATAAATTTATTATTCTGGAAGTCAAAACATGCAAAGCTGAAACAATAGTAAATAATTGACAATGATAACAACACCTTACTCATGAATAAATCACAACTTTTATTCATCATCAAACGTCGATTACATTTTACAAGTTTCAGTAATAATTATCTAATATGTAAAACTAATATCGTCCCTCATCCCGATGCGTCTCGCATGCTGCAAATGCTTCACCCTCGTCAGTCCCTTCGTAAGGGGATCCGCAGGGTTCTCATCTGACGATACCCTCTTTGCCACGAGGAGTCCCTCTTCTATCTTGTGTCTTATGAAGTGATATTTTCTGTCAATGTGTCGGGATCTGCCATGATCTCTTGGTTCCTTCGCTAAGGCAACCGCACTATTGCTGTCACAGAAAATCTCCATAGGCTCCTTAATAGCTGGTACAACTCCAAGGTCTCCGATGAAGTTCCTCAGCCAGATCGCCTCCTTTGCCGGTTCACTCGCTGCTATGTACTCTGATTCACAAGTCGAATCAGCTGCAGTCTCCTGTTTGGAACTCTTCCAAGTGATTGCCCCTCCATTTAAGGTAAAGACCCAGCCCGACTGAGAGCGGAAGTTATCCCTATCAGTCTGAAAGCTAGCATCACTATACCCTACTACTCTCAAGTCATCACTCCCACCAAGGGTAAGGATCCAATCCTTAGTCCTCCGCAGGTACTTGAGAATATTCTTTACCGCAGTCCAATGGGCCTTGCCAGGGTTCCCCTGATATCTGCTGACCATGCTCAAAGCGAAGGCCACATCAGGACGGGTACAAGTCATAGCATACATGATCGAGCCAACAGCGGAAGCATAAGGTAACCGACTCATCTCAGCTATCTCATCTTTTGTACTCGGGCTCTGAGCCTTGCTCAGTTTGGCATTGCTTTGGATCGGTAATTCTCCTTTCTTGGAATTCTGCATGTTGAACCTTTTCAACACCTTATCCAAGTAGATACTCTGACTAAGTCCAATTAGTCTTTTACTCCTTTCTCTTAATATCCTTATCCCTAGGATATAGGCAGCTTCTCCAAGGTCCTTCATAGCAAAGCACTTCCCAAGCCAGGACTTAACCTCCTGTAAGGTTGGGATGTCATTTCCTATGAGTAGTATGTCATCCACATACAGTACCAAAAGGCTAACTATACTCCCACTAGCTCTGACATACACGTAGGACTCATCTTCACTTCTTGAGAAACCAAACTCTTTGACCTTCTCATCGAAACAAAGATTCCAACTTTGAGATGCTTGTTTCAATCCATAAATGGATTTCTCAAGCTTGCACACTCTATTGGGGTACTCTACACTGACAAAACCTTCTGGCTGATTCATGTAAACATCCTCGGCCAACTTTCCGTTAAGGAAAGCGGTTTTGACATCCATTTGCCATATTTCATAATCATGAAATGCAGCAATGGCTAGCATAACCCTAATAGACTTAATCTTTGCTACTGGTGAAAAGGTTTCATCATAATCAATACCCTGAGTCTGAGTAAAACCCTTCGCAACCAGTCGAGCCTTATAAGTGTGCACCTTCCCATCCATGTCGATCTTCTTCTTGAAGATCCATTTGCACCCGACTGTCTTACGGCCTGGTACATTGTCAACCAAGTTCCAAACTTGATTGTCATACATGGACTGTATCTCGCTGTCCATAGCCTCCTTCCATTTAGCAGACTCTGGGCCTGCCATGGCTTCCTTAACACTGTTAGGTTCATCCAGATTTACCAGTGTACTGTCACTGATAAATGTATCACCGTAGTAATATGAAATCCATAATAAAACTCAGCTGTGTTCCTAACCCTTGTGGAACGCATCGGAAGTATAGATTCGTCAGCTGGATCAATAGGAATTTCTTCCTCAAGTTGATTGCTAGTGTCTGAGGTTCCTTCACCAATTGAGTCTTGAATTTCTTCAAGGTCAATTTGCCTCCCACTGTCTCCTTGGTTTATAAATTCTCTCTCTCGAAAGACCCCTCTCCTTGCCACAAAGACCACATTCTCACTGGGTCTGTAGAAGAGGTAACCAAAGGATTTTTGTGGGTAGCCGATGAAAATACACCTTTCACTTCGAGGTTCGAGCTTGTCATGAGTCTCGCGCCTCACGAAAGCCTCGCAACCCCAAATCTTGATATGGTCCAAATTGGGAACTTTCCCAGTCCACATTTCATGAGGTGTTTTGGCAACCTTCTTTGTAGGGACTAGATTAAGGATGTGGGCGGCAGTCTCTAAGGCATACCCCCAAAAAGAGATTGGTAGCGAATCTCGACTCATCATAGAGCGAACCATGTCCAACAAAGTTCGATTACGCCTCTCAGCTACACCATTCAGCTGTGGTGTCCTGGGAGGTGTCAATTGTGAGACAATCCCACACTCCTTAAGATAGTCGAGGAACTCAGTACTAAGATACTCACCAACTCGATTGGATCAAAGCATCTTAATGTTCCTGCCCAATTGATTTTCTACTTCCAGTTTAAACTCTTTAAACCTTTCAAAAGTTTCTGAATTATGTTTGATTAAGTAGACATAACCATATCTACTAAAATCATCAATAAAAGTCACATAATAGCGATTAGCATCCCTTGTGGTGGTTTTGAATGGTCCACATACATCAGTATGTATAAGGTCCAACAAACCCTCACCCCTTGCACAAGTACCAGTGAAGGGTGATTTTGTCATTTTTCCAAGTAGACAATACTCACAACTATCATCCGACATGAATTCGAACGACTCCAAGACTCCATCCTTTTGGAGCTGGCCTATGCGTTTCTTGCTTACATGTCCAAGACGACAATGCCACAAAGATGCTTTATCCAAGCTAGTAGAAGAATCAATACATAATACATTATTTCCTAAATTATCTACAACCGATATAGCTTCATACACACCATCACAAGGTAATACTTTAAAATAAAGAACATTATTAAAGAAAACATTAATACTACCAACTTCATTATCAAAAGAAAAGGTAAAACCTTGTTTGTACAAAGCATGAAAGGAAATAATATTCCTCGCCATTTCAGACGAGTACACACATTTATTCAAATCTAACTTTAACCCACTATCTAGCAACAAAGTATAAACTCCAATCTTGGCAACAGGTGCAACCTTCTTGTTCCCCATGATTAAGTTTATCTTTCCGTGCTCCACATCCTCACTTCTTCTTAGGCCCTACAAGTCACAACAGACGTGAATACCACAACCTGTATCAAGAACCCAAGAATGAGAATATGGTGAGTTATTAGACAATATAGTGTAAATACCTGCATGGGATGGTTTCACTTTCCCATCCTTGACATCCTGCAAGTACTTTGGGTAATTTCGCTTCCAGTGCCCCTTATTTTGACAGTAGAAGCATTCAGCATCCTTAGGGATGGCAGAAGGAGTGATAGAACCACCTTTGGTTCCAGATGAGGAGCCTTCAAGGGACTTTCCCTTGGTACCCTTCGAAGGGTGCTTCCTCTTCTTCCCTTTGCCTTGCCCGATAGCCAAAATAGGGGTAGTAGTAGGAGTAGGAGTAGTAACCGACTTACTCTTAAGACCACTTTCGGCAGTCTTCAGAAGTCCTTGAAGCTTACTGAGTGTGACTTCCTCCTTGTTCATGTGGTATGTCATACGAAATTGATCATAACACGAGGGCAAGGAGTGCAAAATGATATCAATTGCCAACTCCTCAGGGAAGTTCACATTCAGTTTCATTAGACGGTCCACATACATTTGCATTTTCTGCATGTGGCTCGTGATTGGTCCGCTATCCTTCATACAAGTAGTGATCATGGAGGAGATTATTTCATACCGCTCTTGACGAGCACTCTGATGGTACCTTTCCATCAGATCCTGATGCATATCAAAAGGGTAATAGTCCTCATAGGACTTTTGGAGTTCAGCTGTCATGGTGGCCATCATGATGCATGCCACCTTGGTGGCATCTCTTTCATGTGCCTGATACTCAACGACCTCCTAAGGAGTAGCAGTGGACTCATCAAGCTCCTTTAGCTCCTTATCGAGGACATATTCCTTGTCCTCGTAACGAGTGACCATCCTGATGTTCCGGATCCAATCCATGAAGTTGGAACCATCAAAGATGACCCTCCCACACAGGTTCATGAGGGAATAGGAGCCAGTAGGGTTAGAGCCCGAAGCATTGTTGTTGGAAGACATCTAAAAAGAAGAAAACAAGTTTAGATTAGATATATCAAATCCTTAATAATACACCCAAATGTAATATTAAGGCTAGAATCCAACACAATATATTATAACTTAGAAGAGGGATGCCGTAATCTAAGCTATAACATATTTGAAGGTAGGTGAATGACGATTCACCAATTTCCACCATGAAAACGAAATGAATTATTAGGTTTAATTGGTTTTGAAATTCCTAGATTCTTTTGAGATTCATTGAACTTTTCAACGACATGTTTCAATCTCGATTGTGCCCTTCAAGTTTTGTGACTGGGATGCCGAGGATCACAAAACAAGGTGTGAATAACCATGCAAATTCACTTGGTACCCTTAATATTATCACCCAATCAATGTGCCGGTTAACCACACACGCTCCACCGATCTATGATAAACATTAAGTCACCCTTCGTGATCCTTACTAGTCCAAGTTAGTGTGCCGGTTAACCACACACGCTCCACCAACGACTTGGTAAGGTACAAAGTGTGAATTTCATGGGTTAGCACCATATTCACATTTTCCTAAAGTAACTAAGATTGGGAATTTATTAAAGGTTTAGTTACTTTATAATATTCATCATACTTTTAATGAGAATTAAAGTCATTGTCCTACCCGTTCGGCTAACGACCCTCCACCGATCAAGGAAGCAGTGGGTGAGAATGGACACCCATTAAGTTGCCATTTTATAGGCAACAACCTTATACCCCCCTTATAGACCGGCTTCGTGAATGAGGCCTACTAACGGTAAAACGACTTAATCTTATACATATATATAATAATTAACCATTAATGTTATAAATAGTATAAGGGTGGAATTTTAACTTTTAAAACTCTAAGGGTTTGGAATTAAAGTATATTAAAGTGTGTGTAACTTTACAAATTCCAAAACTTGAGGACAAGTTTTGAAACTATTCAAAACTTTTCATTTCATAACCTATGAATTAAAGGTTCATAAAATGAAGACTCTTCATTTTCATGTAACTTATGTGTTTTAAGTGTGCATAAATGAAAGTGACCTTTGGAAATCCATAACTTGAGGACAAATTATGGACTCCATTAAAACACATAAATGATCAAGAATTATCAATAAACAATTTAGCAAATAATTCCTATGATCTAACAATAATTCATAAGAACATGAACATCATATCAAAAATTCCAAGAACATATGAACACATATTATCATGCAATTTTGATATAAGCCATTGTAAATGGATTAGCATAAACATTACACCATCTAAAACAGGTTTTATAACACCAAAACAGTTTAGGGTAATGTTTCTAGTCCATTTCCAGCAGCAAAACTCGAAAATCTGCATTCTGAGGCTTCTACTCGTCGAGTGCACGAACCTACTCGACGAGTAGGATGAATTTACTCATGGACTCGGCGAGTCCCCCCATGGACTCGGCGAGTTCATGCTGCAGAATGCAGAAAACTTGAGTTTTTCAACAAGTTTGCAACAAGTATCAAACAAACAAGCCTAGGCTCTGATACCACTGTTGGGTTTTGAGCAAACTAACACTCCTAAGGTGTTCATGCAACCCTAGAAACCTTGGATCTATGTTTGTCTAAAATACATGCAAAATAATTTTCCAAGGTTCATAACCTATCTAGCATACATGGGGTACTTTTAAACATAAAAGATACTAGAAGAATTACATACCTTTGTTAGTGAGTTGATTCCTTGAGAGTTTGAGAGCCAAGCACCAATAATGTGAATGCCTCAAATGGAAATCACAAATCACCACAAACTTGGAAAACTTATGAGAGAGTATCCAATCACTCTAGAAATTCGACCATTCTTATGCACACACACATAGTGTCTTTTCAAGCACCATAAGCCTCTTTATATAGTGTAGATGATTAGGGTTATGAACCATGCAAACCCTAATAACCCATGTCTTTTCCTATTCCAAGGATCCATGGGTTAAAAGCTCCATGGATCATCCATGGACTCCCATTTAAGCTTAGCCCATTTCCTAATGAGTGTTAGCCCACACTATATAAGTACAATAGCCCATTATTTAATTAGTCACCTTATGATCACTAAATTAATTCATAATTAATTTAAGATCAATACTAATTAAATAATACAATTTCATATTAATATATTATAACTTATAATATATTAGTAGGCCGCAAATATACTCTTCTCATAATGTTATCCATATAAATAGTTCGGGTGAAGTGCAACCCAAATGGACCATGCCGGGTCGGGTCAAGTATATACCAAATAATTTATGGACTTAGACACCTTATCCAACAAATAGCATATCGATTTAAACATTATTGGGTTTGTTGACTGACAGCACAAAGCAGTACAGTCTCAACCCACCCACACCACGACGATATATACAACAGATAAACATATATCCAGAAAACAGATAACATACAGAATCTACCGATCACTAAGCATAACATCATCCTATATACCAGGATACAGATCTAACAGATCACTACAGCATACCAACATACGATAAACCAGGATAAAAATCCAATGGGTCGGCCTTGGTGCCTTCGACCTGAAAGTACAATGAGGAAAACTCACCTTGCAAACTGGACAAAAGCTGATGAGGTCCCGAATCTGAATCTCAGTTCTCAAACCAACACCTACTCCAACCGAATGACCGATATTCATCAAAATCCCAAAATACCCTTAAGTCAAACTTGGTCAAAGTCAAAGTCAACTGGTCGAACCCACTCAGTCAATTGAGTCAACCCAACCGAGTCAACTCGACCGAATCGACTCAGGGTGCATACACAGGGCATATTCTGGAGGTACGTTGGGCGTACACGAAGCCTCGTAGGTTGACCACCATCGGGGTGGTTGACCTCGTACGCAGGGCGTACTTCGAGTACACGGGGCGTACTCCGAGTACGCGGGGCGTACTCCTCGGAAGTCCAAAATCCGTTAAGAGCTTAATGGCTTAAGCTCTTACGTCCATAATTCAGATCCATGGCTAATATACCCTTAGGAGTCATAAAGTCTCCAACTTTATGACTTAGCATGACCAATAAGTGCTTAACTCAAGGTCTTATTCCATTAAGACCTTCTAAATGATGCATGAAGCAAAACTAACCATTTAGAACCCATTTTTATGACTTAAGACCCCTCCTAGGGCCTGAAAGGCCAAATCAAAGGTCAAGAACATGCCATGTTCAAGATTTAACCTTTTGGGACCAAAAAGCTCCATAAAGATATCCAAAACTAAATCTATATGCTAGAGGGATAAAGTTGCAAGCTTTATACCTTCGGATTGTTGCAAATGATGTAGAAATCCTAGATCCAAGTGTTTCCCTCCTTCATGATGAGCTTGGCTTCCTTCCTTCCTTCCTCTTCTAAGGCACCAAAATACATATTCTATGCTTGATAAGGCTCCTCAAGGTGAAACTAGGGTTGTAAGGTCACATGAGAGGGATGGAGGCAGATAGGGTGGATGAAACGAGGCCATGAGAGTGCTTAAATACGAGCCACACCCTAAAAATTAGGGTTTCCATATATGGTAAGTACGCCCAACGTTCACTGATGTATGCCCCGTGTACTACGGCGCGCCCTAGTACGCTCAGCGTACACCATGTACGCATGACTTAGGGACAAAATTACAAAAATGCCACCAGGGCTTCTTTTTCCATTCTTTCATAACTTAGGGACCAAAAATGCAATACATCTCAATATAAGGATTAACAATGGAAGTGCTTCAAAACCAGATGTTACAATTCTCCCTCACTTGAATTAGAATTTGTCCTCGAAGTCTGCTGCAGTAACTAGCCCAGGGTAGTGTTTCCACATCTCTACCTCGGGTCACTCAGATGATCCTCCCCCAGGACCCGATCTGAACTAAAGGTCAAATCATTCAGGCGATTGTCTACCCATACCATTCTTGACTTGCTAACTTTCATTACTGGAGAAACCATCACCACCCTCTCAAAAATTCGAACATTCACTCCCTCAACTGATTCTTAAGCAAGCACCACCATCTCGGAATGCAAGTGATACGATATCTCTCACAATCCGAACCATACGGCACCCTTCCGACCTTGACTTATCTTGCGGATTCCACTGGGGAATCAGGACTTCTGTCCAATCATTATTGATGACCCTTCATCTGTACACAAGGCGGATCCAAACACGAGTCTTAGTTAGATAACCACTGCAGAGAGACACAAGTAATGTTAGCATTTCCACAACTTCTTGTCTAAGACCGAATGTCGAGAGAGAGAGAGAGAGAGAGAGAGAGAGAGAGAGACATCCACAGAACTTGTGGAATCTCAATACTACAACACCAAATTGACTCTATCAATATGCTTCCCAAGACCGAAAACCCATAATCCAGGACTGACATATATCCTTTCATTGAATCTGTCCCTTGCCTGAGAGTATGATCACTGCCAACCAAGCGGGAAAAGAACCCAAACATATCAATCACGAATTTCCATTAATCCCAAACCCATGAGATGCACCAAAAGCCTTTAATTAACCCGTGACTCCCTGACACACCATTCTAACCACTGCTCCTATGAACAAGGATGAGAATTCCAAGAATTCCATATTTTACCTCCAATCCTTAACAACTCCGATGTACCCCCATCTAGCAAAACACCTGATATGCTAACGAAGAACTTTTGATGTGAGAGTTCATAATTGATTCCCAACCTTGATAAGCAACCCCTCATAACAGCTTGCGAGTAAACAGGTTTATAATGCAACTGTAGTGGTGTTGATTATGATGACAAATGTGGAATATGAAAGATCTAGTGAATCTTCATACAAATCATGAACACATGGAGTAAATAAATTTGGTTTAAGCTCTCATTAGTTTTTGATAGAAAGAGTACAAATGGTTCTTGATATTTCTCTCTCTAAAACTAACACTCCAAAATGATCATTACATAAATGAGTGTCACTCACTTCCTATTTATAGGAAAGACAACTCATTACACAATACAAGAGGGTAAGCACAAACTACATCCAAGCGTGACTTTGCACCCTAACCTTATCCTCCTCAAATTTAGGATTGGATGTCCCATCTTCAATATCCAACGACCTCGCGCGATCAAGACCAACTCCCCCTCGAAGTAATACCGGTCTTCAAATCCGCAAATAAATACCTGAGAAGCTTCGAATACCCACTCTTCATTCTCCCCCTTTTTATAATCAAAAAAATGATTATAAAACCCATTAAGGGTGAGAAGCGTCCGAGGAATAATCTTCACAAAACTCCCCCTTGATGTGTGCCGAAAATGAAACCTCGAAAAACTTGCAAGGAAAAATAATCACGAAAAAGTCTTGAAAATTTTCCAATTTGTGAAAATTTTCGACTTTTGGGTGAGAGTTGCAAGAATTTCTAAAAATCGGGTAAAAACTGCCACTTTCAGAATTCTGCAGGGACCCGTTGCGCCAAAAACGGTCTAAAGTGTGAAACACTCCCCCAAGTGCGAAACTGGGTATAAAGTGTTAATTCGCATAAACTGTATGGACTGAACTTGTAAAATCTTCATTTCTCAGAATTATTAGCCCAATTCCGAAGGTGGGCAATTTCTGCCAACATTTCAAAATTGCAGGGGCTAAAGGAGAACTTCTGCGTTCTTCACAAACTTTTTGCTCCATTTCGAATCTGGGTGAAAATTGCCATTTTGTTAAAAGATCAGGGGTGAGATTCGAAACTTGTCCGTTTCTTCTTCACTCCGTTACACAGAGAACAAATGGGATGTTTTGACTAAGAAAAGTCAAAATTGAAACACCCTTCGCTTTCATAACCTGCCATTGACATAAGGTATTCGCTATTCGCTTTTCATCTAAATTCTTTGTTAACGAAGCATGAATGGACCACGACAACGAAGCTGTTGGTGATTTTAGTCTCACCACGACAACGAAGCTGTTGGTGACTAGTCGGGGGTCCGGGGGCAGCGCCCCCAGGTCCGGGGTTTCCAGAGGGGCAGCGCCCCTTTGGCGGGGTTTAGGGGCAGTGCCTCTAGCGGGGTCCAAGGGGCAGAGCCCCTGACTGGGGTCCCGCTGCCAGGTCAGCGGGCGGGGTCGAGGGGCAGCGCCCCAAAACCTCACCGAATTTTACATATGGGACCATAGTGGAAAATTCAATTTCTTGAGGGTGTTTATGGTAAAACTAACGAAACTCGTTAGTTTTGGTAACCCTAAATCCTCATTAAATCGGGATTAATATTACTTGCTTCTAAAGCAACTAATGACGGCCCAACCTAATGAAACCCTAATATCGTTTATTATATAAACGACTCTTCTTTTCAGAAGAGGGTGACGATCTTAAGCTCTCGTTTTTCATCACACTTTCACAGAATCCTCTAGCATTTTGGCTTACGATTTTTGTGCCTAGAATCGTAAGTGTCCACTTGGATTATCCTAGGCTGAATTTCTTGTAACCTAGGCACAGGGTAGAAATATCAGTTCGGAAAGTGATATCACGATCCAAGTCGGTATCCAGATCTCCACCACAAACCCTAATTTTTCCTACAGCAAATCCACTGCCTTCATTTTTAGGTTGTTCGATTCGTGACTCCAACCCAAAACACCAATAACGAACTCATACATCCACTTCGCTTTTAATCAAAATGCATCAACATCAAACTATCGACTGTAAACCCCTTCGATATCAAACTTAAAATCATCACACTTTGATTTTAATCAACCAATGTCGACTATTGATTCTCAAGTCTTCAAAATCAAAATCACCCAATTTGATTCCCGTTTTCAACCATTCGATTTCAACATACTGATTTCATTCTACTAGTCTACCCAACATATATATATATCAGCCCTTCGTTAACGAACCAAAATCAACATCAAAACATTCGATTCCAATAAGTCCCTTTGTCCCCAAGGCATTCGACTTAAGATCAATACTTGACATCGATATCTTCCCAATTTGTTTCACAGATGCGTATGAGGAACACCCTAACGAACCGTGTTTGGCATCGATAACAAATCGCGGTAAAGGACTTGATGCCTCCAAGCCTTCGTTCCTTGACATCGATGCTCAACAAAGGACCCTCTCGACATCGATCCCGTCGCTTCAAAATTAATCGACCCATGACTTCGCTTTTAACAAATTGCCATCGACCTCATTTCTCAAAATTGAATTCTTCAACTACACTGCTTTCACTTTTAGTGTTCAATCCAAATCGAAATCACATAGCGAAGCCTTTAAATCCAGTCATCTAATAGTGAAGTGAATTTGACTTCCAAAACAATTAGCCAAATAGCGAAGCTTGTGAAATCATTCATACATGTTGTTGACCCATAGCTATCATTTATCCTATATTGACTTGACCTTTTACCATTCGATATTAGTTCTCAATTTTTCAAAATCGACACTTTGAATTTCGATATCATGAAATCCAACAGTTTCGAAATCACAACATCAACTACTAACTTAGACTTCGAATTCAACTATAGCATCAATGTCGAAAAATAGATATCCATATGTTTCGTTATCAACATTCAAAACCACAATCTTTGACTTTTTAGACCACGAATCATATAATCAACCATATCAATTTGTGAAGTCAAGATCAGTTGCAAGATTGGTTCATGAGTGTTGTTTGTTTTTCAACAATCAATCAATAATCGAATGTTATTGAAATCGAGAAATCAATTCACAAATCGAGATCCAGAACACGAACTTGATGATTATCAAACAAAACAATGAAATAGAAAACGATGTGAATACAATCATCGAGAATGAATGTAATATCAAACACAAAGGTGAATTCAATTGATTTTTGCTTCAAATCAAGTCATATGAATAAAATTGACTGATATCTAGAATTGAAGATATACGAATCGATAGACTAAGAATTTTGAAGAACATTTGGGCTTGAGTGAACAGTAAAGAAATTTGATGTTGGGCTGAATATAAGAAAATAAACCATATTGGATTGGAAATGTTTTGGGCTTCGAAAACAATTCATTTGGATTGATCTAAAAAAATAATTAGATCAATCAATGGGGTTGAAACGGATTAGATCCAATGAGACAAATCGATCAAAAATGAAAAATACAAAATACGAATCGAAATCATGGAATTTTTTGAATCCATTTGAGAATTTGAGATACCTTTTTGACGATCCGAGTTCCATTTGCAATGAACGAATTAAATTTAGAAGATCTTGGTTCTTTTGTTGGAACGAGAAAATCTCCAATTTGAACATTATACCACCCACGATGCGTGTTGTACAACTGGTTCTTCATGTTCTTCAACGATCTAAGAACATCTTCATAAGAACCGTCAACACTTTTGGGTTTTGACTTCAAATTCAATGCAACACTTGGAGATTGTTGCTTTGGAACCAAAATTTGCTTCATGGATTTCGGATTCACAACAACATTTGATGATTTTTGTGAATAAACCCTCTTGTTCTTCCATTTAATCTTCTTCTTCTTTTTCCTTTTCATATTCTTGGAACTTGAAGATTTGAATTCATGAACAAAACCACTTCCTACAACTTCAAATTGACAAGTTTGGATCATATCTTTTGGAGTTTGATATTTGTGAATTTCTTGGATTAACGGCTTTCGATAAGGAATCATCCCTTCAAACGAATCACAAGAACACAAAATATCATCAGTTTGAACTCCAATCGAGCAAAAAAAAAAATCTTCATGAGAATCAACTTGAATCTTCTTATCATGGACTTCAATGTAACATCCCGATTTCCAAGTATGAGATTTATTCTTTAAAAGGCAAGTTTCCCTTGGAACTCTGCGAGTTGATGGCCTCAACTCGACGTGTTGGAAGGTTTTGGGTCGCACATCTTTTTGGACCAACTCGACGAGTTGGTGAGGAAAACTCGACGAGTTGGCAGCTGGATGAAAAACCCTAAATTTTAGGGTTTGCACCCTATATAAACTCCTTAAGTCTTTAAGGATGATCTTTTATCAGCCTCCAAACCCTATTATCGTCTTTGTGAACCCTAATCTTCATTCCATCTCATATTGTGAGTTAGTGTGGCATCGGGCCCCGCCCGGTAAGCATCCAAGTACATAACACATGCAAGAGTCACACAGACATCTAGCAACCTAACATAGCATAATCATGGGCCGACATTGGTGCCTTCGACCCACTAAACACAGTGAGGAAACTCACCTCGCACTTCCGAATCTCATAGAAAAAATATATGGCTGCTGGCCCGCTAAAATCCCCGCGCTATCAATCACAAAATAATCATCCAATCAATAATCAGATCCTGACCCACGCTAAGTGTCCAAACTAGGGTAAAAGACCTTTTTACCCTTTCCATTACTTCGCCCAAGGCCAAGGCCCAATCCAACAATCCAAAGGCCCAAATTCTAATTAAACACCCAAGGCCCAAATATGACCAAATTTTCCAAATTGGGCCCAATTCCTTTCACGGGCCTTCTCCCAGGAGAGTCCAACAAAATCTCAATAGCCCAACCATGGAATTCTGATGGCCCAACATGACCCAAGACAACCAAGCCATCCTTAGCCCAACACAACGAAACCCAATCTGTTGAGTACGCGGGGCGTACTCAGTTGGTACGCTCAACGTACTGCTAAAAGGCTTATACGCGCAGCCTACAGGCTTGTACTTCCCACGTACTCACCAACTTGGACAACTTTCCAATCTTAGCTCTTAATCGATTAAGACCACGACCCGGGTTTAAATTTGACTTCCTTAAGGTGGTTAGTTAATCACATAAATTTACCAACTTTATGTGCATGCATGGCTTAATGGGGATCTATGGCTCAAAAGAGTGTAACAGTTGACTTAATGCATGCATGAGACCACCAAAACCATAAAGTTTGCACCTTTGATATTGCCATATTTATACATATTTTTTAGGCAATATTTGAATACATTTTTATACATATTTTGATTATTTTCATAGATAAATGATACTTATAAGATTAAATTATGTTTTGTAGCCAAAAGAAGACATTTTGAAGAATAAGGACTAAAAGCGACAAGATCGGAAATTTAGAGGTTAAAAGCTTAAAAGATGAAGAATTCAGCAAAAGTCGCTCTCACGACGTGGGTATTAGTGTCTCACGACGTGAGCATGAAGATTCTAGAAGATAAGCATCCGGAAGCAAGAATTCGTGTTCGATACAGATTAATATTGAGCTCACGACGTGAGAGGCCTTTCTCACGACGTGAGGAAAGTGAATTTGAAAAAATATAAATACCCTTGATGATTACGGATTTGAGAGGTTGGCTGGATAGAAGAGAGATTCCATAAGTCGTTTTTCAGAAGAAAAGAAGGCAGAAACCTGGTAATAACACCCAAAGAAGAAGAAGGATATCATACTCTATTCAACTTTGGTACATTAGTATGTTTTTAATTATGAGAATTATGTGTTTGGTTGTTATTATGAGTAGCTGAATCTAGTTGCTTCTGTTAGCTAGATGAAGTTGTAACTCATGGTTTAATTATGATAATATGGATTTTTCTAGTTGGTTAATTGCTTGTGTTTGATTGTTTATACCTAGCATGTTAGAATTTAACACTTAGATTGCTTAAACTCATGTTATGTGTAGTTTAGTGAATATTGAATTGCATGAACTTGACACCTAGTAGTTTAGTGACTATTGAATTGCTAGAGCTAGGATCCAACCAATCTTAGTTAAGTGATTAAAGTATTAGTTTTGGCTGTGCTAGAGAACATATATTGTGACTATAATATTGTGTTTGCCTAATCAATCTTACATAGCTCCAATAACAATTAATAATTGATTATGTGTTAAATTATGTGTGATCATGCATAGCTCTACATGAATTAACTCAACATTAGTATATCTGGACTTGAATTGCTAATAATATAATATTTGGTAACCAACTGGAATTGTCATAATTAATAGCTAACCATTGAGGGAAAGTGGATTCAAACTAACATAAGTGTTTTTGATATTTGATTGAATAATTTGTTGAGAATTTAAGTTTGTCTAAACTTGGAAAATGAGATAAAAACCATTTTACCTTTGTTTAGGATTTTAGATTAATTTTTAGTAGGTAAGTTACTTTGCTAATCCGTTCCCTGTGTTCGATAACCGACTGTTCGTGCTATACTATTTGCGAAAGGGTACACTGCCCTGGGTCGAATAGTTAGTTAGATCGGAGGTAAAATTAGGTGTAGCTATTTAGTACGCATCAAGTTTTTGGCGCCGTTGCCGGGGATCGGCGAATTAGTTAGGAATTTATTTGCTTAAAGTTAATCGATCCTTTTTGTGGGGTAAAACCTGCAAAAAGTTAAGTTTTGCATCAGTTTTTTATTGTAGTACTGAACTCACGATGTGAGCCTTAAGCTCACGACGTGAGATCAATCATTTTCGTTTTTTTTGTTTTTCGTTTCTGTTTAGATTAGTTGCGACAACACGAGGTGGTGCTCTTTACCACGTCCTGGTGGCCAGTCAGTAAGCGAATTTTATTTAGTTTTGTTCAGTTTTACGTTTTTATTTTTGTTCTATTGCAGTATTCATGACCAGAGGTTCCAACACACCTTTGGTACCTCTACTTGAAGATCCAGAGTCGACCCTTCACAAAAAGACGGATAGAAACGTAGGAGAAAACCAACCACCAAAGAAGTCGCCTTTCAAAGACCTTAAATTAGTTTTTGGAAAGAAGAAAGGGAAGAACGTAGGAGAGTCGAGCAATCAAAAGAAGGACGAGAGCAAGATTTGTGACATCCCCAAAATCACGGCCATAAAAGACCGGTTTCATTTATGCTTTTAAAATAATTTCAGAGTAAATCCATTGATTTAAAAGAGTTGCGGAATTTGTCCCCAAAACAATACATGATAAAATAAGGTTTATCAAAGCATTTCTTAAAGAAATGTATTTTCATTATATAACTGTCACACCCCCGAACCAGACGGCGGAAACGTCCGAGGGCTCGCGTGACTTAAATGGAAATATCATCACAATGAATATACATGAAACATAACATAAACATCACCATGCATTAATACATTACAACTGACCTTGTTCACATCAAGTACATTGTCTAAATATTACATATCCATAGCATAAATTGTTTGAGAGTTTTCAAAACATAACATCCTAACAAACTTGGTATTGTTCTTCAGCTTATCTGTTACCTGAGAATACAAGTTATTTTGAAAACGTCAACATATATAATGTTGGTGAGTTCATAAGCAGGTTTGATATGAAAATATTTTGTATAGTCTGTAAAACCTAGAAAATCCGATATTTTCTAAAACGGCAATTGTTTATACAATAGGTGTGATGATCCATAAGTATATGCGTGAATGATTTCAAAACGTGTAAAAATGATATGTTTCTCATGATAAATTATTACATTATAGTTATTGAAAGTACAAGTGAATAATGTTGTTTCCCCGGAAAACCCGATGTTTTCCGATAAAATAGTATGATCGTTTTGTATTATTGTATCGTCACAACGAATGAATATGATTTCCCATGATTACTTAGATGGTATTGGATCTCTATGTGAGTCGTTATAACCATGCATAATAATGGCTAGTTCGTCTGTCTTGACATTCTAGCGAACGCTGAAATTGATTTTAAGATTTTGTCACCCTAGACTGGACGAGTCTAACTGTAGCGAACATCTTAGGTGTGGGGGAGTCACCCCCGTATAGATCTATACACAAACTCTCGCTCTCCCTCCAGGAGACTTTGATTATAACTACAGACTACGACCGACACTTATTGGTGTCGCCCGTTATTACTCAGTTAATCCAAATGAATTTGAATAACCTTGATTAACTACCTGATTTTTGTTTACTTGAATAGAAGGTAAGCCTAACAGACGAAGAGAAGAGGACTACGAGGCCCTACTAATCACGTATGTTATTTAAGGCTGTCGAGTATACGAAGGACGCGTTAGCCCATTTTGCATATGATTTATTTGGACCTTACTAGCAATGCTAATGGGCCACTAAGGCCCAATAGCATGTAAAAGCCATTGAGGGTCCCTTAGGCATGTAATTGGGTCACAGGAGGCCCAATAAACATGTGTGAATATATCGGGCCCAATAAACATGATATTGGGCCACAAAGGCCCAATAGCACGTAAAGAAGGTATTTAAGCCCAACTTTTGAATCGCGTATGTTTTATCGAGTTTGAGTTCGTATTGTTGGTATTCGTGGTATGTTAAATGTTTATTTGCAATAACGAAATATTTTAACGTTTAATTTATAACGAAGTTTTTATTATATATATATATATATATATATGTATATTTTTAAAACTATGCGTTATAAACTTGCTATTTTTAACCCCAAAAGTTATGGTCGTTTTAATTTGGCCCAAAAACATTTAGATTAACCATTGTGACACCTTTTTCTATAAAGGGACAGTTTTAGTCCCTTTTTATGAAAATTAACATTTTTGGTCCTTAAACCATTTTTATTGACATTTTCCACCCAAACTTTATTTGAATAGAAATTTTTGCCCAAAACTATTGCATTTTTCATTTCCAGCCTCTATTTGTTAAAAGTTTACATTTTTGGCCCAAATTCCGTAAGTTTTAAAATTTTGACCCCAAAATCAAAAACTTTGCATTTTTAGTCCAAATTTGGTAATAAACTCATTTTTAACCCCTGAAAAAGTTTATTTACATTTTAGACCCATAGTTTGTTAAGTTTTCCAATTCAGCCCTTCTAAATCTCATTTTTTCGCAACTTTGGGCCCAAAACCCATTAGGCCCACTTTTAATCCCATTAAGCTAAAATTTATGTTTTTGACCCTTTGAAAAGTGTTATTTTCATAAAAATCAGCTTTTAAACAAATAAACAACTTATAAACCTCATAAAACCGACAAATTACAATTTATACCCAATCTTTGTTATTTTTGCAAAAATGACACTTGTAAGGTTCTTTTGGTTTTGTTTTTCACTTTTTAAACTTAAAGACCCTTAGATCCATGATGTATGTTGTTTATTATGTTTTTGTTTATGAATCTTTCACCCTTTTTGCTATAGATCTCGAAATATAACAAATATTACATATTATCACAACCAAAAACTAAAGAAATCACATGTAGCATGCAAACACACATAGATAATCAAATAATACTTGTATTCTCCCCCCAAAAACAAGTAAAAACCGAAAGCAAGGGGGTATGAACTCACCTTTGCTTGTTGTTGTCGGTTTTGAAGAAAGAAATGGAAGAATTTGATCCTAGTAAGCCTTCTTGGGTGGATCTCGAACTTAGAGTTTTCTAGGAGTATGATCATGAGTTTGTGTGAGTTTAGAAGAGATTCTTGATGAAATAAAGAGACTAGATTATGGAACCAAGCATCAATTTACCTAGGATGATGATTCTTGTGGAAGAACCTCCTTGAAATGTTCCACGATCTCGAAAATTTGAATGGAGAAGAAGAATCTTTTCTAGAGAGAGTGTGTTTGAAAGAAGTTGATGAAATGTGTGTGTGGGTGTTGTGATCTTCGGCCGTGAGTAATAAGAAGAAGGAGAAGAGAGAGATGAGTGCATGGGAACATGAGATTTGTCTAGTTGTTTGTTGGATAATCCCATAATTAACCCCTAAACAACAATGAGGTGTCATGGCCATTTATTCATTTCTTTTCCCCTTTTTTTTGTTTTCTACTTGGGCCGAGAGGGGGTATAGGAAAAGAATGGTTTGGGCCTTTTGTGCTTGAGTCCATAATATGAGGCCCGATTTGATGGTTTTCGGCCCATTGGGCCTTTAGAGTAGTTCATGACCCAAATCTTGCATAAAAGAATGGATTTGAGTCCATTAAGGCTAATTGGATTTGTTATGGCCCAATAAGGCCCATTAAAGGTAAACTAGTCCATTTTAGACTTATAAGGCCCAAAAAGGTTAAGTCTCATGAGAGTGGGTCCAATGAGAGCCCATTTAAGAGTTCTAAGCCCAAAATAGTCAAATTGGAAGTTTATTGTCCCATTAGGCCCAATAAGGAAATCATAGTCCATATTGGACTTAAACCGGGATATCTAGGGTTTCCAACCTTTTGTTGACTATTTGAGTGTTTGTATAGAGTGTTTGATGGAATTTTGTTGTCATTGAATAAGCATCATACATGCTTTCAAGTTTTAGTTACAATGTTATCCTTGTTAAATGTTTACAAAGCATTATAATTCCTAGTTGTGACAATAACAAAACTCGGGATGTCATGTTCCGATACAGACACAAAAGCATAAACAATAAAACATAGACCTTACACAGTTATATACAACTACAGGTCTATAAACAAAAACATCTTCACAAGTTCTCCAACTTATGCTCTCACGCCACTACCTGTAATACAAAGAAACTGAGTGGGTCAGGCTTGGGAGCCTGGTGAGCATATAGGGTTTTCAACCCACAATAAATAATTATATTTAATTTCACCAACCAACAATAACCCGATTACCCATTCTCGTTATCCTCACTTTACGTCCCTATGACAACAACTATTACAAGGGACCTAATCTAGGATTTTCATCGGGATGGACAATACTGCAAAGGGGTTTCCTCAGCAATGAATGTCCTAAGGCAACCATGAGGGGGGATAGAATACAACGAATGAACACCCAAGTTCACCAACACCTACAGGTTATGAGCCTGCCAGCATTCCACAGGACAGTCTAGAAAGAGTCTGTGGTCGTCATCCATATTCTGATGAATGACTAGATCACAATCACATCGAGGCCTCTCATCAGTTTATCACACATCAACTATCTACCCAAGTTCTACCCAACATTTTTGTAGATAACAACATACACATGCATTCATATGCAACTTAAAAACTGATAAGATACTCATTCAATACTCGTTCCAAATAAACAGATAACATACATATACACGTATATTTATACACACATAACACGTATTCTATAGGAGATACTTCATATCTATGTGTTAGAAGAAAGGGAATATGCACTCACTTGATCAGAAGATGATCGGACAGCACTACAGCTCTAAGAGTAGTATTCTTCGGTGAAACTGTGATCCCTTCACACACCGGGCTTCTCGCGGGCAGAGCTTCGGCTCGGAAACTCTTTTCTTCTCGGGATCTTCGGACTTCGGGACTTGCTTCGGGTCTCGGGATGATACCGGGGCTTCGGGGATATTTTTTTTGCATGTAAATCGAGGTAATACGGGAGAGAGATGAGTTAATTAGCAACCTTGGTTGGCTGCCCCTTCAACTCTATTTATAGGGCTGTTTTCTGGAAATTCACGTCGTGAACAGTACTCCCACGTCGTGGGCTTGATCGTCACTGCATGCGTCATCACAAGTGGGGTCTGGCAGAGTCCAGGTGACGTCATTTCTGGGTTCACGTCGTGAACACAGTGTTCACGTCGTGAACTCTGACACAATATCGGGTTTCGTGCCCCGAACTTCAGAAATTCATATCTTTCGCATACGAGCTCTGTTTGTGACGTTCTTTATATGCACGCGTAGGTGAGATTATGCTCTAAAACTCTCGTTTAGACTTCGTCGGCTAATTTTGACTTTATTTTTATTATATTTTTATTATATTATTTTTAGTTGGCCGAGACAGGAAAACTCCGTTAGAAATTCATAACTCCTTCGTCTGACGTCCGTTTTCGTTTGTCTTTTCACCGTTGGACTACTATCGACGAGATCTTCAATTCTCGTTTAGATTGTTTCGGCTAAATATCGCTCGATCTCATATTCGAACTTTGGGCTGCATACCGCTAAGTCGAAACTTTGAAAAATCATAACTTCCTCATACGAAGTCAGATTTAGACGTTCTTTTCATGCACGCTCTCGGTTTAACGTATTCTACTACTTTCGTTTAGATAACTAAGGCTAAATATCGCTCCATCGTAAATTCACTATTTACGTCACGCAGTGTCGCGCCGGTTCTGTCGCGAAACTTCGACAGGTCATAACTTCTTCGTTATAACTCGGATTTCGGCATTCTTTATATATTCGGAATCCTCATCACGACCACTACGTCTTCATGTATCGATATAGGTCATATCTAACATTTTAATATTACGCTTATTTTTTTATTCTTAATTCAGTTAAGCCACCAATTAAGCAATTAAGCATAAAACACATAATACTCAAATAATACATTCTTATTATTTCAAAATGAGTTACAAAGGTTAACATAGACTATTACATCATCATTAATGCCTAGCCTAGAAACACGGGCGTTACAAGATTGAAAGATTTGAACAAAATCGTAATCCAAAATATACTGAATACGAGACTAAACCCGAGTTTGAAGAAAGCGATTTCGAGGATGAGCCTAAGAACGAGATGGCAAAAATTGTTGATATGTCCATGGAGGCATACAAGAAGAGAATCCGAGAGGGCACCGGTCCCGGTCTAGTCCAGCCCGTGATTCTAGTCACTGCCACATTCGAGCTGAAGGAACACATTCTGTCCGCACTAAAAGAAGTACCATTTTCTGGGAAGGATCATGAGGATGCTTACAAGCACCCAGATGAAGTTAATGACATTGCTGACTATTTTAACATCCCAACAGTTCCACGAACTACAGTTTTGCTAAGAATTCTTCCCGTTACTTTCAAGGGAGCCGCTAAGGATTGGCTAAAAGCACTTCCACCCGGTGCAATAACTACTTGGGCGCAGATGCGTGAGCAATTTTTGGAACACTTTTGCCCACCTTCCAAAGTTGCTAAACTCAAGAAAGCTATAGCGAATTTCGAGCAACAACTGGGGGAGTCACTATACGAAGCATGGGAACGCTACAAGGGATTGATAAGGAATTGCCCCCAAAATGATTTGAATGAGCAACAAGAAGTTTCTATTTTTTATGATGGGGTTAATGTCATGACAAGGAAACTTCTTGATTCTCAAGGGCCATTGACTAAGAAAAATCCGACTGAAATCAAGGAATTAATTGAAGAATTTTCCAAGCATTCTCGTGAGTCACCATAATCCTAAACATGATGGAGCAAAAGGAATTGGTAGTGGAACTTCCGATGATATGGCAGATATGTTAGCCATGCTAAACACTATGGACCGAAGAATGACAAAGATGGACCAGTCAATTCATGCTATTAGAGTTGGTTGTGAAAGATGTAATGGTCCACACTTGACAAAAGATTGTCACTTGGATGATAATGGAAATAAGAAGGTGCAAGTTTGCTATTCGAGTGGAGATAAGTATGATGCCGATTGGAGGAAACAAAAGAAAGAGCGGTTGCCATATGATAAGTATAAGAAGCAAAAAGAAGAAAAGTATAGGCAACTTGATAGAGGCTTTTATCAAAAAGAGCAACCACCAGAAAAGAAAGTTGATCTTGAGTCCATGTTAACAAGATTCATGGAGGCTTCAGAGAAAAGACATAATGACACCGATGCATTGATAAGGGAAAATCAAAATCTTATGAGAGACCAACAAGCTTTGCTGAGGAATCACCAAGCATCGATCCAAAATATCGAAGCCCAAATTGGACAATTAACCACTTTGGTAAATGAAAAATTATCTCCACAAATTCCTGAAAAAAGCCTCAATTACATGTAATGGTAATAAAAACTGAAGAGGATACCATCTCTGAGTTCCTTGAAGCACTAGAATTCGATCCAAATCAGACCGGACCGAAGCCAAAGAAGTCCAAACTCGAAGAAAAGAATATTGATGAAACTTCAAACTCACGACGTGAGCCTCCAATGCTCACGACGTGGGGAGGATCTAATCAGAAAAATTCAGCCAATGTGCAAGCTTATCATCCTCTGCTTCCGTTTCTGTCTAGAGCTCATATTCATCCACTAGAGCAAGAACACTTAAAGTTTATGGAGCAAGTAAAGTGTATTTAAATTAATACCCCTTTCATTGAATCATTATCTAGAGTTCCTGAATATGCTAAGTTCTTGCAAGATTTATTAGATACTCGCTAGCAGTTAGAGAAGAATTCCAAGGTGATTCTTAGTGAGCAGAGTTCTAGAGTGATATTGGGAGAGTTGCCAAAGAAAATGGGAGATCCTGGACGCCTCACTCTTCCGTGTGAATTTGGAAATAACATAAAGACTTATGCTTTAGCCGATTCTGGAGCTAGCATAAATCTAATGCCTTTCTCGTTCTATCAAAAGTTAAATCTTCCGGATTTGAAGGCTACAAGAATGACAATTCACATGGCTAACCGTTCACTGATGCATCCAAGGGGCATTGTGGAGGATATTTTGGTAAAAATTGGGAAATTCGTTTTTCCAATTGACTTTGTCGTGATGGATATGAAAGAAGACACCAATGTCCCAACAATTCTTGGTCGCCCTTTACTAAATACTGTTAGGGCCTTGGTAGACATTCGCGAGTCAAAACTTACTTTGAGAGTGGGAGATGATGAAGTTACCTTTGCATAACGCATGGTCGCTGGTATGCATTTAACTCATTTATTTATTTATTTTGAAAGAGGAACTCGACGAGTTGGTGGCCTTAACTTGTCGAGTAGAGGGTTAATTATGCGCGAGGTTTGAGCTATCTACTCGACGAGTCAAGAGCCCTCGACTTGACGAGTAGCTCGGCCAGAGTGAAACCCTAATTTCGGGGTTTTGCACCCTATTTAAGCTCCTTAAAACCCACCCCTTGGCCTCATTTCCAACCTCCTTGTCCCAAACCCTAATCCACGAAACCCTAGAGATTTATTTGAGAGTGTGAGCCATTTTGAGTGATCTTTGTGTGCTTTTGAAGCTTGTGGAAGAAGAAGAAGATAGAGGGCTCAAGAGGGGAATTGTAGATCCAGAAACTACACTCTATTTGATACATTTTATGGTAATCAAGCTTCTATCTTGGCTATTGGTTCATTAGATCTCTTTATGTCCTCTTTATGTGGGTTTTTGGTCCAAGATTGATAGCTTTTGGGAAATGATCGACCCAAGAGGGTATTCTTCCAGATCTAGTACCTAGAGGGGCTGTTATGACATAAAGGTGCAAACGTTATGCTATTGGAGCCCCCATGCAAGCCTTAGAGTGTCATATTGGCCTTTTTAGCCCCAAAAGGCCATGCATGTGGGAAATGTGGGAACTTTACATGTCCACGTAGTGTTAGGGGTTTAGATCTGAGGCTGTAAGCTTTAGTCTGGTGTATGGAGGGCTTAAGGACCAAGTTTTAGGTCCCAAGGAATTAGGGTTTGAGAAAAGCCCTTTAAGAAGTGGTATTAATGGGTAAAGTCAGAAACTTTACCCTTAAAAGGACATTTTCAGGATTTATGTGAAGTATGAAGCTTGGATCTAAAGTGTAGGGGCTTAATCCGTTAAGATTGCCCAAAAAGACAGGGAACTCGGTTAGTCCAGTAAGGGACTCGAAGAGTTGAAGCCGGGTTGTGCCGATGGTATGCCAGGTAGAACTCGACGAGTCTGTGAAGGGACTCGATGAGTTGACTCAGCTGACCATGAGTCTGAGTAGTATAGGAACTCGCCGAGTTAGGAGGTAACTCGACAAGTTGGGTTGACTGGGAGTTGACCTTGACTTTGACTTTGACCAGGACGTTGACTTTGACCAGGGGTAAAATGGTCATTTTACCCTAAGAAAAATTATCAGATTTTTGATTAAGTGTTATTGTGAAATTGATAGCCGGGGAGTCGTTGGAACAACTGTCAAAGATTCCTCACATGAGATTTCACAGCTAGCATTCGAGGTGAGTTTCCTCCAGTAGGAACGGGTCTAAGGCACCAAGGCCGGCCCGTTTAGCTAGTAGTAGTCCCGGACTATGGTTCGATGTCGGGCGGGGCCCAATGTAGGTTTATATGCTTTTTTTCCAGATTTCGATCCGATGTTGGGGCGGTCCCGAGGAATGCTTGTATGCTTGATGTCTTTGTGATTCTTGCATGTGTTTGTATTGTATGTTTCCGGACTTCGGTCCGATGCCGGGGTGGTCCCGAGGAATGTTAGTATGTTACCGGATTACGGTCCGATGTCGGGCGGGGCCCGAGGAATGTTTAAGTGTTAAAGTCATATGCATAGGTTTATGTGTATTACTGATTATGATCTTATGTATTCCGAGATGTGCTCGATGCTGGGTGGGGCCCGATGCCGAGAAAGCCGATGCCGAGCTTGACTCGATATAGCAGGGGCGTGGCCCAAGATATGTTTATGTGTTATGTATATGGTATGTGGTAGTTGGGGAGACTCACTAAGCTTCGTGCTTACATTTTTCAGTTTTGGTTTCAGGTACTTCCGCTAGTAAGGGGAAGAGCTCGGGACGACTACATGGCACGCACCACTGTTTTTAGCCTGGGAGGATTCACTCTGATTTATGATATATGATTTTGATACATTGACAGATATGATGATATTTTTGAGATATATGATTATGATTTTTATGTGATGGTTTTTATTACTGATTTAAAATGAAAATTTTGGTCTATATTTTTTGGATGTTTCACTTTGGGGTAGAAGATGGATTTCAGAATGGTGATGCTCAAGGTGAAGTCTTCAACATTGAAGAAGAAGATGAGCTTGAAGAATTGAAAAAAACTTATGGAAGAAGAGATTCAACAAGTTAAACGCACAAAACCAAGAGCATCCATTCCAACTGTTTTTGAAGTGATTGCTTATAAAACTCCAACTTCTTGGGTGAGTTGTAACACCCGAAAATTTCAAGCAAATTTAAACTTTAAAAAAACACATCAAATTCGTCAAACATTACAACTTTGTTTTCAAAATATTATTTATCAGAGTACATCCCAGAAACATAAACATAAAGTGAGGAGCTGTACGATCATGCCTTCGCATTGCCGCGATCCCTTGATGTACCTGAAACAATAAACTGAAACTGTAAGCCCGAAAGCTTAGTGAGTTACCCCCAAAATACCGATACACATACAGTCCACACAATCATATCATAATAAACTTAATAGAACAACACATAACGGGTCCACAGCCCTACAGACTGTAATACCCACAAGCCCACAGTACGAGTCTCCCTCAGCCCGTAACTGGAATGCTCCCGAGCCCACAGTACGAGTCTCCCTTAGCTCGTAACTAGAATGCTACTAGGGTTTGTTGGATACCGCACGAAGCAGTACAACCTCAACCCATCCCATATAACAAACACATAAATCATAAGAATCGAGCATGCAATAATCATATAACATCACAGGTAGTCCTACAGACCTACCTAACAGGCACATCCACTAGCATGCAACACTAAGTCATACTCAGCATCTAACACAACTCAAGATAACATGTAACGCCCCGATTCTCAGGTATTGTTTAAATAAGAATTTAATTGGTTTCAAGGCCTACTCGACGAGTTGGTTGCCCTACTCGTCGAGTAGCAGCGGGCTTGGTTCGCGTATTTAATGGCCTACTCGCCGAGTCCATGAAGGGACTCGACGAGTAGGAGTTGGCAGATGAAACCCTAAATCCCGGGGTTTTGCACCCTATTTAAGGAAGCATAAGCCTCCTTTGGCCTCTTTGCAGTCCTTTGAGAGCTCAGAAAACCCTAATTCGTGTGGTGTTTCATTCTTGTGTGTCTAAAGCTTTGGAGAGGAGATCTTTTGAGAAGAAGATCTTGGAGAACAAAAGGCTAAGAGCAAGGAAGTGTGGGAAATCAGAAATCTACCTCAGATAGCATCATTTGGAGGTGGTGGAGTTTGTGGCAGTGATCCGAGGGTTGAAGTTTATCTACCGAGACGACATCTGCAAGGTGAGTTATCCTCACTATATCGATAGGTTCTAAGGCACCAAGGCCGGCCCTTTAGTTGTTATCGTTATGGTATGTTACATGTGGATATGATCTGTTAGATCGGAATCAGGATAGACAGTATGTTATGCTCTTATGATCCGTAGGGATTAATATGTTAGTGACCTGCTAGGTCAGTGCTCTAGTTATGAGAGATTGCTATGTTTGGTGATCAGTAAGATAGATATGTTTGATGTTTGTATATGCCAGTATATGTTAGTTATGCGCACATGGTTAATTGCTTGTTGCTTGGGTTGAGGCGGTCATGCTTTGTGCTGAAGGCCAACACACCCTATGAGCGTTCCGGAAAGACTTTAGGCCCACGTGGCGGTCCAGTCATGCCGAAGGCTCGGTATAGATTCAGTTAGACTGTAGGCCCTGTAGGGCGGTCCAGTCAGGCCGATGGCCCAGTATGCATGTTGATTGATTGATTATTACGGATATGGTATTATCAGTGTGGTATTGGTATTTTGTGGGTAGCTCACTAAGCCCTCGGGCTTACAGTTTTCAGTTTATTGTTTCAGGTACTTCAGGAGATCATGGCAAGGCGAAGGCGTGACCGTACCGCTCCTCATCCTTATGATATGGCTTTTGGGACACTCTGATCGAATAAAGATTTGAAAACATTTTTGTAAACAATACTATTGGGTTTTATTTATGATTGAAAAGTTTAAATTTGGCGTAAATTTTATGGGTGTTACATAACATATCAAATGGGCCGGCCTTGGTGCCTTAGACCCCTTAGTATAGTGAAGATAACTCACCTCGCAACTGTCGTCTGAAACTAGAAAGCTTGACTCCCGGATCACCAACACGAATTCCCCCACCTATAGCTACCATAAAACCCTTTTTCATAAGTTTCCAAACTACCAAAATACCCTCAGAAGTCAACTGGTCAACTCTTGGTCAAAGTCAAAGTCCACAGTCAAAGTCAACAGTCCATGTTGACTCGACTCGTCGAGTGTAGTTCACCGACTCGTCGAGTCCTTCCTTAACTCTAGAAGTCGTGAAATCCTTGGTTGGCTCGTCGAGTTCCCTTTAACTCGCCGAGTCCATGCGTGCCCAAAGGTTCGGTAGAAACCCTAGCTGACTCGCCGAGTCATTCGACTGACTCGCCGAGTTCAAGGCATCCTTCATCTGACTCGCCGAGTTGTTCATCCAACTCGTCGAGTACCTGACTGTCTTCATATGACTCGCCGAGTCGTTCATACAACTCGCCGAGTCTCTTTATTCCTTTATTCATACAGACGATTTTAAGCCATGCTAAGGCTCCAAGTTGTAGATCCAGCTTCCCAATGCCCGATTATCACGTAAAGTTGCAAACTTTACGTGCATGCAAGGCTCTAATGACCCATAATTCAAAATCTACACTTGAAATGGGGTTTAACTCAAAAGGAAGGGTTCATACTTGCTAAGACTGTAAGCTTTATGGACCTAAAGACCAAGGAGGGTTCAGATCTGAAGTTGCAACTTCAGATCTTAGCTCATACCCAAGAATAGTTTCATAACATGATGAAAAGCCCTAAACTTCAACCCACAGGAGATCTAGTAGGAAAGAAGGTCAAGGTAACGACTTGATACCTTCAAGTGGTGCTATCTGAGGTAGATTTTAGGTCCACACAAGCTCCTTGCTGCTAGCTACTTGATCTTCAAACTCCATTTTCCAAGAATCTGCTTTCCAAGGCTTGAAACACACAATGGAGCGCACACACGTACTAGGGTTTTAGAGGGACAAGAAGCAGTAAAGGGGAGGCTGGGGGAGGCCAATGATCCTTTAAATAGGGTGCAAAACCCCGAGATTTAGGGTTTCATCTGCCAGCTCCTACTCGTCGAGTCCCTTCTTGGGCTCGGCGAGTAGGTCACTTAAACTCGCGGACCAACCCGCTGCTACTCGGCGAGTCAGGCCACCAACTCGTCGAGTAGATCTTGAAATCATGAGAATTTATAACCATAAATTGATACTCGGGAATGGGGGCGTTACATGAGTAAGGAAAGTGAAGAAGACTTAGTATCCAGTGATGAGGAAGAAGTTACTTTAAAATTAAAAAGTTCAATTATGGATAAGAAGGATATACATTTAGAGCTCAAGGATGAAGGAATAGAGGGACATAAACTAGTGGAGAATAAAGGAGTTAAACGAAAGCTTGAAGAAAATAATGCGAAAGGTAAAAAAGAAAATTCTAAAAAGGCATATATTAGAGGAGTTCAAGCGTACAAAAGAAGGTGGAAGGAGCAGAAAATACAATTGGTGATGGACACTCCTACAATTTCAACGTGAGGCGGCACGGAGTCTGGCTCATGACTCCAAGAAAAAGAAGCGCTTCTCGGGAGGCAACCCGAGCTTGGTTTGCGATTTTCTTTTCGTTTTCACATTTAATTTAGTTTTTGCGTTTGTAGTTGAATTTTAGGATATTAATCATCAAGTCATCTAATTAATAATAAAAATCAAGTGTGGGGTCTCTGAAAGTTGAGTCATAATTTTTATATAAATTATAAGAAGAAAAAATGGATATTTAATGAAAAACTTCGAAAACACGTAGTGGTCCAAGGCCCACCTCGTGTTCATTTGAAAAGGCCCGGATTTTTCAGCCCAGACCACACTCACGACGTGAGCATCACAAAACACGGGACCACTGATTAAGTTACCAGATCAACATTTGACTATCCTTATTCTATACTCACGAAGTGAACTCAACCTCTCTTCCCCCCCCCCCACATTTGATTTCGACGATATCATCCATCATCCAATTTCTTGCTTACATAATCTTCATTTTAAGTTAAACAATTTATGATCTTAATGCTTAACTGATTTACTAGATTTAGGGGTTAGGGTTTATACTCATATCTTCAAGATTTGCAATTACTCATGATTTTGTGCGAAATACGACTTGCATGTTGCTTATTAGTGTTTAGAATTGATATTTGAAGAAACCCTATGCGATACTTGCACCTATTTTGCTTGGAATTTGGTTCGATTTTGGAATTAAATTGAACTGCCTTCACACCAAACTCACACCGTGAGTTTGACCCTCACGAAGTGAATACTGGAATTCAGAAATATTTTATGCTCTGATTTATATTTAATGGTTGTTATGCTTTGGGTTTTGTTTTTTTGTTATTTTTCTTGCAGGCATATGGGTCCTATGTAACATCCCGTTATTTTCTGTTTGTAAAGTCAATCCTAGTCAACCAAAGTCACACGAGGGTCAACTAAGGTCCTTTTTATTGTTTGGGTTTTTATTTAGGTTATAATAATAACCTTTACTTGTTAAAAATCCTTAAAATAATTACAATTGAATTTAGAAGGAAAAGGCTTAAAAACCGAGAACTTCGCATTTTATTCCTTCACTTCGGACCACTAACACTTCGGACCGCAAAGAGGTTTACGGCTGTACACTCCTCGGACCGTAAACCCTCGCAGCCGTAATCAGGCTTCGACCATAAACTCTCTGAACCGTATCGTCTCGGAAACCGAACCTTATCGCATTGGGGCACGTTCTCGGTCGTAAACTCTAGCCGACCTCGGACCGTAAACGAGGTCCACGGCCGTAAACCCTCGGACCGTGAACCCTGGCATATATATATATATATATATATATATATATATATATATATATATATATATATATATATATATATATATATATATATATATATATATATATATATTCCAGCTAGTTTTTACTTCATTTCTTCACTTCCACTCGAGATTTCAAGCCTTTTTCTCTCAAGTATCATCCACCAAGAACATCATATCTCCTCAAGAACACACCAAGATCATCCTTGTTCATCTTATTCAAGTGATTAAACACTAGTTCATCACAAGATCTAACAGGTATGAATTCTTGATCTTGTTATCACTTCAAGAACACCCTTCCATCTTCATATAATAGGCTAAAATCCATTGATTTTCCTAGTTTTCATGGAATACCCTAGATTGGAATACCTCTATGAACATAACTCGGGTCTACTCATAACTTGAGATCCAAGGATCTATCCTTGCGTCTCATTCACCATCCTCATATTCGTCACAATAACTCCAAACCACTATCAACATACCTACCACTACCGGCCAACTAGTACGACACTAATATTTAACCCATATCACCCCTACGGGTTGGAATGCCAACATGTCTAATCAATTCAACTATCGAGTTGAAATTCTCAGGGTTTGCTGGCCTATCACCTCAACCCTACCGCTCCCCTTGAGCCTCCGTGCCTACGACTTTCAGTCAGCCCGCACCGGGTATCTTGGCCTACTGCATAAAGCAGGACCGCCTCAACCCTATCCAAATGCCATAGACGATCATGAGGAAGATCTAACCCGGTTCCCAGAACCTGAATGATAGAACATTCTAATCCCAAGTCTTCCTAAAGCTGATGAATACCCATTCGGGTCTACTCTCAGTCCTCAACTGGAGTATTACCCGATCCAAGAAGATTAATCTGTGAGACACTCCGAACTGATGAGATCACCAAGATCCTCTGTACTCCATCCGATTTCTAACAACAACTTCCGATCAAACCAAAATACACCAGAGTCTACAGCCTACTCTAGCAACATGTTCAATACTTGGGGGCAGACCTACTGATTGATATAGCATAGCAACATACTCAGTACCCATACATAGATCTACAACCACATACAGAGTCTTCAGCATGACTGGACCGCCCTACCAGGCCTTCAGTCTATCTGGACCACTCTCAGAACCTTCAGCATGTCTGGACCGCCTCTCTGGGCCTTCAACCTTTCTGGACCGTTCTCCGAGCCTTCGACCTAACTGGTACGCCCCACCGGCCTTCAGTCTATCCGGACCGCTCTAAACTGTGGAGCATCTCCTTGGACCACCCTTTCCCGGTGATCCTTCCCAGGCAGACTGTTCTCACCCACTTGGGGTTCCGAACTCCTGATCCATTATGTGGACTCTAACCCCGGCCTAACCCTAGGCCTCATGTCGATCGTTCACCCCCTCGGGAACCCGTGGTCTGATCCCTGATCCGCGTGTCTACCACATACGCTAAATAACCCGCACACCCGTGCTGAATGTACTGCCGAGCCCTAGCAGCTAACAAAACCCTCGATCTATCAATCCAAAGACCCTCAGAGTCGAGCAAACCCTTGACCGAATACTCGAACTGAGCTCGATTCCTGACTAGGACTCCAACCTGGTTCTCCAACGTCTGCTATCAAGCACCCAGAAGACGTGTTTCTTATGCTGGGGAGTTTCACCGAACCCCCAATCAACACAACCCTCAAACCAAGTTGTCACTAGGGCTGCCTTTCTTCCTGACAAGGATGCGAAACTTATCCCAGTTTCGAAACCACTCCCGCTACCGAATCCCGGGACGATTCTCCCCCACTTAGATTCTACTAAGTCTTCACAATGCATGAAAATTTGATAATTCCCAATCTTCCTCCCTTTCCAACGATCAATCCGATAACAACCAACTCTTACCAACTAGTGCTCCATTACTAGCCAATCCCAAATGATCGCACACTTCTAAGAACCAGATGAACACTTCCTGAATTCAAGTGAAACCGACAATCCCTAATGCTTGAATGATCCCGCATCCAAATCTTGAAGACCAAAAGATAAATACTCCAACTAATACCTCAACAACGAGCTACTTCCTTTGGCGCTTTCATCCGGCAATCAATAACGGTTACTAAAATCACTGAATCCTGAAAATGCTGAATAATCATCCTACGGGACTCTGTCTGCAGACCTCTCCCATAATACCCTTCTTCTCAAGATGCTCCAAACAAGTCTCCCGCTCTCGGGCTCTAGAAATCATTTCATTCCAGGTTCGCACCCTGCCTCACTTCACCCGCTCAACCGTCCACAACTGAACTGTAGTAGCCGTGTAACACCGTAAATTTTCAAACAAATTTTTCAGTTTTAAATTCACATAAATGACATCAACACATTTTACAAAATCTCAATATATCAATTATCAAAACACGTGTTCACAATTATTGGAATAAAATCCAGGATCCTCAAAGCATAACTTTTTCTCTGGTGTGTACAATCAAGCAGGCGCCTTCCCGCGATCCTGAGAGAACCTGAAACACATATCACATAACACGGTAAGCACGAAGCTTAGTGAGTTCCCCAAAATACCACATACAACACATAAGCCACTCGAGGCTATAACTCGGTATGACCCTCCGGTCAATGTGTCTCAGCAGGACCCTCCAGTCCCGTAGCTCGTTGGACCCTCCAGTCCGGTCTAGCTCGTTGGACCCTCCGGTCCGGTCTAAATCGTTGGACCCTCCGGTCCGGTCTAAATCGTTGGACCCTCTGGTACGGTCTAAATCGTTGGACCCCCCGGTCCGGTCTATATAACACATAGCATACATATATCACAATGCACATAAACTCACACATACACATAACACATAAGACCCTCTGGTCTGCACATAGATACCACTCTAGGTAATGTATAGTGAGAAGACTCACCTCGGATGGCGAACAGATCCTATAAATGCTGCTGCTACACTCTAGCTTTTATCACTAAGCCAAACCCACAAATAACCCCATTAGGATATAAGACAAACCTTCACATTATTAGGTCTAAATATGGTCCACCAATCCGATCCATAAATAATCCAAGCCCAATGGGCCCACCAAGGCCCAATACCAAATGGGTTCACAAAAAGTCCTATAATGGCCCAACTATGGCCCAATTTTCCAAATTGGGCCCAAACCCTCACATGGGCCTTACCCTAAAGCCCATCTAAATATTCTAGTGTGCATGACTGCTCTGGGATGGCTCATCAATGGCCCAAACACCAAAGCCCAATAAAAAAGCCCAACTCAAGGCCTAAGCAAAAATTAGGGTTTTCACATAAAATGACAATTAGGGTTAAGTGTTTCTCACTTAACCCATTAAGGACTTAACCCATTAAGGACTTAACCCATTAAGTCCATTATTCCACTAAGCCATCAAACAATAGAATCGACATGAGTTATATCTTCAGTTCACTGGTCCAAATGCGGGTCCCAAAAAGCCCAAACCAACAAAACCCAAAATTAGGGTTTTCTAAACCCTAATTAGGGTTTCTGGCCCAATCACGAGCCAACCCATTCCAATAATAAGCAATTGGGCCAACTAGGGTTCAGTATGCCAAGCACCACCCAGTACCACTGTAACATTCGGATCCCAGGTATTCTATGTTATTCATTTATTTTGAGTTTGAGAGAAGGACTCGACGAGTTGACACCTAGACTCGTCGAGTAGGATCGCGATTTGCTGACTGGATTAATGAAGGGACTCGACGAGTCGATGTGTGGGTCCTATGCCCTATTTAAGGGTCCTTATAGCCGTCATTTGCGGCTACCAGTCCAGAGAGAGAAACCCTAGAGAGCTTGGGCGATTTGTGTGTGAGAGCAAGCCATTTTAATCCTTTTTGGTGTTGTTTTGCAAAGAAGAAAGTGTTTCCAGCTAGAGGAGGTCAAGAGGATTGCTAATCCGTGGTTTTCAAGCTTGAATCTGTAGTATTGAGGTAGCAAATCGGACTCTCCTTCTGTTTTGGTTAAGATCTATGAATCTAGGGTTTTCTATACCCTTTTTATGGCTTGAATTGATGAGATTATGGTCACTTTATGTGTTAGACTTCAAATCTAGACCCATAGAGGTCCAGAGAGCATTATCCATCTTGCTTTATGAAGTGTTATGAAAGGAATGGACTTAGGTTGCCATTTTTGAGGCTATTTCTTCAAAAGGAACCATATATGTGTTGCATGAGTGTAAAGGTTTCACCTTTATGTGATTAGTGGGTATGGAAAGGTCAGATCTATAGGTTAGAGAAGCGGATCTGACCTCAGAAGGTCATTTGAGTGTTGCCATGGATGCTACTCGCCGAGTTCATAAGTGGACTCGACGAGTCGAGTCGGGGTTGCCCCGCGATTCGTGACAGGAGTAACCCGTCGAGTGAAGGGATGACTCGACGTGCCAAGTGAGGCTAGAAGGATTCAGAGGACCCGCATGGACTTGCCGAGTCGCCCATGTGCACTCGACGAGTCGGGTCAAAGTTTGACCATTGACTTCAGTTGACCTTAGGGTTTTGGTCAAGATGATTCAGGAGAGTTCAGGGAGGGGTAGAATGGCCTTCTACCCAATCTTTAGAGATGAGACTATGAGAGGGTATTGATCAGGAATGTTATTCGGATGATAGGAGGAGGCTAGGTCGGGACGTCAAGCACGAGAGTTTATCCGACTTCGTACGAGGTGAGTCTTCTCACTATACTGTACCTAGGATGGTACCTATGTCTGACCGGAAGGTCTTATATGATATGAGATGTATGTACTGTATGTTGTTATATGATATGTATGTGTTATGTATGTTATGAATGAGAAGGACTAGAAGGTCATTATGATGTGGACCGAAAGGTCATGATGGTATGGACCGGAAGGTCATTACGGGTAGGACCGGAAGGTCTACCAGGGTTGTGGGACGGAAGTCCTCTGAGACACAGTGAGCAGAAGGTCTTATATCCTTGAGTGGTGTATGTGCGTATGTGGTATTTTGGGGAGCTCACTAAGCATTTATGCTTACAGTTGTTGTGTTATGTGTTTCAGGTATTAGCGAGGATCGCGGGATGGCGCCGGCATGATCCGTACACACTCATGGAGTTTATGTCTTGAGATTCTGGGATATGTTTTGTTATGATAACATTGGATACATTATGTTTTGATATTACCTTATGAATAAAAGCATGTTTTAAAAATGAAAAATTGTTTTGGAAATTTACATTGTTACAAGTTGGTATTAGAGCCTTGGTTTGAGGGATTCGGATGCACCTTCGGGTGTATTTGAACTCAAACTGAGGATTTGAGAAAGTTTTTCATAAAATAAACAATTTTTCTAAAAGGTAAAAGAATTTGAGAAAAATAGAAGGAAGCAGTGTGTACGATCAGCCAGCGCCCGAACGGTGATTTCCCAAAATACCCTTACATTATGTGTTATGAGATATGTTATGATATGTTACGCATGCTAGAGTAGGCTAAGTATTCATATTAGGACTAGAGTGGCCTGATTTGTGATGCCTTAGCCTAGGAAGATTTCTGCTGCTATGAGATGCTTGAGAGTGAGTAGGTAGCAGTGAGGAGCTTATGAGAGGTCTACCGAAGGGTAGCCTATGCTAGCGAGATGTAGAGTACTTGTGATCTGGGATCCTAGGAGGAGGACTTGGGGTGAATACTAATGCGGTGTGGACAGTAGTATAGGGCCCGTACTACTGAAGACACCGGATCAGTGCGCAGTCCAACTAAGAATCCTTAGGGTACTAGGGAACAAGTAGGGTTGGGTAATCGAGTGCAAGTATACTCGAGCGAGTCTCTGATATTTTATGTTTGTATTTCAGAGACATCATGGTTGGGACACACCACAGACCTGAGACGAGCGGCGTGAGTGACGAGGAGCTTCGTCAGATGATCCACGATGAGGTGGCTGCGGCGATCCGAGCCGAGATTCCAGAGATGTTTGGGTCTATCAAGACCACATTGATTGAGACCTTTGATGAGCGGTACGCAGCGGTTACTGAAGCTGCGGCTGCTGAAGCTACTGCGGCTGCTGCAGCTGCTAGACCTCAGGTGGGTGACTCGATGTTGTTCCGGGAGTTCAGCAACACGAAGCCACCGGAGTTTGATGGGACGCAGGATCCGATTGCTGTGATGAGATGGATTTCTGATATCGAGGGATGCTTTTACACCTGTTCGTGTCCGGAGCATTTGAGGGTTTGGTTTGCACTGAACCAGCTTCGCTTGGGAGCGAAGGACTGGTGGAAGTTTGTGACGACGAACTTCACTCTTGCAGAGATTTCGGAGGTGACCTGGGAGAGGTTCACCATCATGTTCAGAGATGAGTACGTTCCCTCGGTGGAGAGGGAACGGTTGGCACAGGAGTTTTTGTCCCTCAAGCAGGGGACGGAGTCGGTGACTGTGATCACACGGATGTTCCATGAGAGGGCGTTGTTTTGCCCTGAGCGCGTGTCGTCTGAGCAGGCACGCATGAGTCGGTACTTGAGCATTTTGAGGAGGGATATCAGGGAGTTCGTGGCGAACTCGTCATACCGGACATTTGCTGAGCTCCAGGCAAATGCCCGGAAGAGGGAGATCGAGCTGGAGACTCAGGCCCGGGAGGAGGCCGAGTCTCAGGGGAAGGATCGGCGGCCGACACAGTCTTAGGCGGCAGCCAAGCGGGTAAAGCCCGCCGATTTGAGATCTGGAGGCCAGAAGGGCCGCACTTGTGGGAAGTGCGGCAAGGGACATGATGGGGTTTGTCGATCAGGTGCTTGCTACAAATGTGGAAAGGAGGGGCACATAGCCAAGGATTGCCCCAAGGGGTTCATGGTTTGCTTTCATTGCAACCAAACCGGACACCGGAAGGCCGAGTGTCCGCAGCTGTGGGGGACAGCACAGGGAGCACCGCATGGATCTGCCCCTGCTGCCGTGCGAGCTACTGAGGTTCGGCCGATGAAGGCCGAGGCACCGAAGGCTCGCGGGAGAGCCTTCCAGTTCACAGCGGAGGAGGTCCGCGCAATGCCTGATGTCGTGGCGGGTATGTATTCTTTCATTTATTTATGCTGAGTTTGAGATATTGTGCTTATATTATGATATGCGTAGGTACTTTTCTTGTGAGTTCTGTACCTGCTCTGGTGTTATTTGACTCGGGTGCAAGTCGGTCATTTGTGTCTTTAGCGTTTAGTCAGCACATCAGTATCCAGCGGGAGGCGTTGAGTCGACCTCTACGAGTTTCCATAGCTTACGAGCGAGCGATGTATGCTATGGATGTGATTTGAGGATGTGTACTCGAGATCTTTGGTGTTGAGTTCCCGATAGATCTGGTCCCGATTGCGATGGGGGACGTGTGTGTCATAGTAGGCATGGATTGGTTGAGCCGATTTGGGGCTGTTATAGACTGTGAGCGGCAGTTGGTGACGATATGAGACCCTAGTGGGGGAGTACTTACGGTGTATGGCGAGGGTACCCGTTCTGGGTCAGCATTTTGTTCGGCTGCTAGAGCGAGGAGGAGCCTACAGCAGGGCTATAACAGGTTTGTGGCTTATGTGATGGATTCACGGGTGGCCGCATAGGGGTCGGGTTCGGTTAGTGATGTGCCGATAGTGCGTGAGTTCCCGGATGTTTTCCCCGAGGAGTTGTCGGGTGTGCCTCCCGTGAGGCAAGTGGAGTTTCGCATCGATTTGGTTCCGGGAGCGGCGCCTATCGCCAAGGCGCCCTATCGCCTTGCGCCACCAGAGATGCAGGAGTTATCCTCACAGCTTCAGGAGCTGTTGGGGAAAGGATTTATCAGGCCGAGTAGCTCACCTTGGGGAGCGCCGATCCTTTTTGTCAAGAAAAAGGATGGTTCACACCGGATGTGCAATGATTACCGGGAGCTGAACAAGTTGACGGTCAAGAACCGTTATCCACTACCGAGGATTGATGATATGTTCGATCAGTTGCAGGGAGCATCTTGGTTCTCCAAGATAGATTTGAGGTCTGGATATCACCAGATGAGGGTGCGAGATGAGGATATCCAGAAGACGGCGTTTAGGACTCGTTATGGGTACTACGAGTTTGTGGTGATGCCTTTTGGGCTCACCAATGCACCAGCAGCGTTCATGGATCTCATGAACAGGGTATGCAGACAGATGTTGGACAGGTCGGTGATTGTATTCATCGACGATATTCTGGTGTATTCGAGATCTAGAGAGCAGCATGAGGAGCATCTAAGAGAGATTCTCAGAGTTTTGAGATCGGAGAGGCTCTACGCCAAATTCTCCAAGTGCGAGTTCTGGTTACAGGAGGTCCAGTTCTTGGGGCATCTCGTTAATCAGAATGGGATATTGGTCGATCCGGCCAAGATTGAGGCTGTGATGAGTTGGGAGGTGCCGAGATCACCCACCGAGATTAGGAGTTTTCTGGGGTTGGCCGGCTACTATCGGAGATTTATCAAGGATTTCTCCAAGATTGTCGTGCCTCTCACCAAGTTGACTCGGAAGGGCGTTGCTTTTTCGTGGGGTACGGAGCAGCAGACCTCGTTTGAGACTCTTCGCCAGAGGTTGTGCGAAGCCCCGGTGTTATCCCTTCAAGAGGGAATGGAGGATTTTGTGGTGTACTGCGACGCATCGATATCGGGGTTGGGTGCGGTGCTTATGCAGAGAGGGCATGTGATAGCGTATGCATCGAGGCAGCTGAAGCCTCATGAGACGAGGTATCCCACCCACGATCTGGAGTTGGGGGCAGTGGTTTTCGCCCTCAAGATCTGGCGTCACTATCTATATGGGGTTCGGTGTACCATATACACAGACCATAAGAGTTTGAAGTATTTGATGGATCAGCCCAACCTGCATATGCGCCATAGGAGATGGTTGGATGTGGTAAAGGATTACGATTGTGAGATCCTGTACCACCCGTGCAAAGCTAATGTTGTAGCTGATGCTCTGAGCCGTAGGGCAGAGAGTGCCCCGATTCGAGACACTTGTATGCGATTGACGGTGATGACTCCGGTGTTGGACACCATTCGGGGGGCCCAGGCAGAGGCCGTGATACGAGAGAACTGCAAGAGGGAGCGGGTGATCGGGCAGGTGTCTGAGTTCGTTACCGATAGCCGAGGGCTGATGACCTTTCAAGGTCGGATTTGGGTGCCGTATGCAAGCGGGGCACGTACCATTCTGATGGAGGAGGCGCACAGATCGAGGTTCTCGATCCATCCCGGGGCCACTAAGATGTATTTGGACCAGAAGAGCGAGTATTGGTGGCCCTGTATGAAGAGGGATGTGGCGTGGTTTGTTGAGAGGTGCTTGACCTGTCGCATGGTTAAGGCCGAGCACCAATGTCCGCATGGCAAGTTGCAGCCACTCGAGGTTCCCCAGTAGAAGTGGGAACAGATTTCCATGAATTTTATCACCAAATTGCCGAGGACCGCGAGGGGTGTCAATGCAATTTGGGTGATTGTTGACCGGATGACGAAGAGCGCTCACTTCCTTGCTATCAGCGAGAGCTCTTCCGCAGAGAGACTGGCAGAGATGTATGCGAGAGAGGTGGTATCGCGGTATGGAGTACCGATCTCGATTGTGTCAGATCGAGATGTACGTTTCACTTCTAGATTCTGGAAGAAATTTCATGAGGAGTTAGGTACGAGGTTGCATTTCAGCACCGCTTACCACCCACAGACGGATGGGCAGAGTGAGCGGACGATTCAGACGCTCGAGGACATGCTCCGAGCATGTGTGTTAGACTTCGGAGGAAGTTAGGACACGTACTTGCCGTTGGCTGAGTTTTCCTATAACAACAGCCACCATTCGAGTATTGGTATGCCTCCCTTCGAGTTGTTGTATGGGAGGAGATGTCGGACTCCCATTTGCTGGGGAGAGGTAGGGCAGCGCGTGATGGGTAGCACTGAGATGGTGCTTCAGTCGACTGAGCAGATACAACAGGTCAGACAGAGGTTGTTGACAGCTTAGAGTCGCCAGAAGAGTTATGCGGATAGGCGACGATCCGAGCTTGAGTTTCAGGTGGGAGACTTCGTACTCCTGAAGGTGTCTCCTTGGAAGGGAGTGATCCGATTCAGGAAGAGGGGTAAGCTGGGGACACGGTACATTGGTCCGTTCAGGGTGACCGCGAGGGTGGGCAAGGTAGCATATCGTTTGGAGCTACATGCGGAGTTGAGCCAAATTTATGATACCTTCCACGTGTCTCAGTTGAGAAAGTGTATAGCCGACGAGTCGGCAGTGGTACCACTGGAGGATATTCAGGTGGATGCGAGCCTGAATTACGTTGAGAGGCCAGTCGCAATTGTGGATCGTAAGATCAAGGTTCTGAGGAACAAGGAGGTGCCCCTGGTTCAGGTCCAGTGGCAACATCGGAGAGGGTCCGAGCTGACTTGGGAGTCGGAGCTGGAGATGCGGGAGCGGCATCCAGAGTTATTTGCAGAGCGAGACTTCGAGGACGAAGTCTGATTCTAGTGGGGGAGAATTGTAACATCCGGATTCCCAGGTATTCTATGTGATTCATTTATTTTGAGTTTGAGAGAAGGACTCGACGAGTTGACGCCTAGACTCGTCGAGTAGGATCGTGATTTGCTGAATGGATTAATGAAGGGACTCGACGAGTCGATGTGTGGACTCGACGAGTCCGCGTTGTGGACAGAAACCTTAAATCTTTGGGCCTGTGCCCTATTTAAGTGTCCTTATAGCCCTCATTTGCGGCTACCAGTCCAGAGAGAGAAACCCTAGAGAGCTTGGGCGATTTGTGTGTGAGAGCAAGCCATTTTAATCCTTTTTGGTGTTGTTTTGCAAAGAAGAAGGTGTTTCCAGCTAGAGGAGGTCAAGAGGATTGCTAATCCGTGGTTTTCAAGCTTGAATCTGCAGTATTGAGGTACCAAATCGGACTCTCCTTCTGTTTTGGTTAAGATATATGAATCTAGGGTTTTCTATACCCTTTTTATGGCTTGAATTGATGAGATTATGGTCCCTTTATGTGTTAGACTTCAGATCTGGACCCATAGAGGTCCAGAGAGCATTATCCATCTTGCTTTATGAAGTGTTATGAAATGAATGGACTTAGGTTGCCATTTTTTAGGCTATTTCTTCAAAAGGAACCATATATGTGTTGCATGAGTGTAAAGGTTTCACCTTTATGTGATTAGTGGGTATGGAAAGGTCAGATATATAGGTTAGAGAAGCGGATCTGACCTCATAAGGTCATTTGAGTGTTGCTATGGACGCTACTCGCCGAGTTCATAAGTGGACTCGACGAGTCGAGTCGGGGTTACCCCGCGATTCGTGACAGGAGTAACCTGTCGAGTGAAGGGATGATTCGACGTGCCAAGTGAGGCTAGAAGGATTCAGAGGACCCGCATGGACTCGCCGAGTCGCCCATGTTCACGCGACGAGTCGGGTCAAAGTTTGACTGTTGACTTCAGTTGACCTTAGGGTTTTGGTCAAGCTGATTCAGGAGAGTTCAGGTACCTTCTACCCAATCTTTAGAGATGAGACTATGAGAGGGTATTGATCAGGAATGTTATTCGGATGATAGGAAGAGGCTAGGTCGGGACGTCAAGCACGAGAGTTTATCCGACTTCGTACGAGGTGAGTCTTCTCACTATACTGTACCTAGGATGGTACCTATGTGTGATTGGAAGGTCTTATATGATATGAGATGTATGTGTTGTATGCTGTTATATGATATGTATGTGTTATGTATGTTATGAATGAGAAGGACCGGAAGGTCATTATGATGTGGACCGGAAGGTCATGATGGTATGGACCGGAAGGTCATTACGGGTAGGACCGGAAGGTCTACCAAGGTTGTGGGACGGAAGTCCTCTGAGACATAGTAACTGGAAGGTCTTATAGCCCTGAGTGGCGTATGTGCGTATGTGGTATTTTGGGGAACTCACTAAGCATTTATGCTTACAGTTGTTGTGTTATGTGTTTCAGGTACTAGCGAGGATCGCGGGAAGGCGCCGACATGATCCGTACACACTCATGGAGTTTATGTCTTGAGATTCTGGGATATGTTTTGTTATGATAACATTGGATACATTATGTTTTGATATTACCTTATGAATAAAAGTATGTTTTAAAAATGAAAAATTGTTTTGGAAATTTACGTTGTTACAACCACCTCAGGTAGCGGTGGTCAGTGGCGGCTCACGGTGGTGGTGGTGGCGGTTTTCCCTCAATCCTTTCGCCAAAAATGCTAAATAAATTCCCATTCCACTAGACATGCCCATAACAACACAAATCTATACACACAGCCACCACCATATGGCGGCTGGTGGTGGTGATGCGGCGACAGCCACCACTTCATGGTGGTGGCGGTGGATTCTGGCTCTAATTAGCACAAACAACACCAAAAACACCTTACATCATATAAATACTCGAGCATCTAACATTTGGCCGCCTTATATATGGATGGCGTCGCCGGAAATGACGACCACACCAGCCCAAAAGCACCGGCGGCCATAATAATGCGCACAACGTCAAACAGGGAGAGAGACGATGGAGAGGAGAAAAATCCAATCTTACCGAGGGTTTCTGGTCGTTCACGACGCCATGCAAGGATGAACTCCGTCGAATCCTCCGTCTTCAGCGGTCTTCTCGGCTGTCCCCGGTAGTTACTGCTTCACCTTGACTTCACCGGCGACAGGGGCGACAGCGGTGGCGTTAGACGGCCATGCGATGAGGAGGTGGCGATCGGTGGAGTGTGAGGGCACAAGGGTGGCGGCTGGACTTCAAGCATGGCGGCTGTATCACAATGTTAGGGTTAGGGTTGCTGGAGCACCTTTACACGGGATGAAACTGCCGAGTCCATAACCCGTGTACCAACGAAACTTGCATTCCATTTATCAAATTTCGGCCCCTCCTCCACAATACCTTTCAACTTTAGTCCAATATTTTCCCTTTTAGCCCCTGGAGCCTTTAAATCCTTTCAAATTAAGTCCATTAATTACCAAACGCACCTTGGCTTCTAAAATCTTTCTCAAATTAAACCCAGAACTTATTCTTTTAACCCTCAAAATCCAAAAATTATATCAATTGGCTCCCCAACACCAACACTCCGCTAAATATTATATACTTTAGGGCTATAAACCTCTATCTATTTATTTATTCAATAATCGAGATGTTACAACTCTCCCCCACTTAAATTAGATTTCGTCCTCGAAATCTTTCCTCACCATCCCTTTCACGTCCGATAACTTGAACGGCATGGCCACAAGCCCGAGCATAACCCCAACTGTTCAATCCAATAGAGCTATCTCAACCAACTACATGAACAAACTACTAAGTTCACTTTACTTCAAGCAATGCTACAACCGATCTGCAGTCACACATCATTTCCGACCTCTGTCGCCTAACACTCACTAACTCTACGGATGCTGCGATCCTTCTCAAACCAATCGAACCGACCCTACCAGGTCTAGAACATCAGATGCAACCCAAAACCACTACAAATGAAAACCATCAGGAATCTGAAATCTCAACTCATCTATCCTTTACACAGATAGGGCCAAACTCAAGCTCGAGAGTCTGGCTCGACAACAAAATTGGGACCACCCATATCTAATTAAATACTCAACTCACAACCTGTGATCTGCGAATTTACGCGTACATTACCTTTCCAATTCCTTCCGAATTACGACAACCTCTTCCCGATTCGAGATATAACGGATTCCGACCATCATGGAGACCCCAGTATCGCTCCTGATCCGGCCACCAGGTTCCCAAAGACTCAGTCATCAAGGCTACCTAAGCCTAAGAACTCCTCTGTGTCATGCTATAACCAGGGAATACTACGGATTCCAGTAGGCTTACAATACTCTCACACTGACTCGTGAATGCTACAGCTCCCTGCAGGCTAACATCACTTACTCACTCATCCATGAATGCTATGGCTCCCCGCAGGCTTACATCACTTACTCACTCACTCGTGAATGCTACGGCCCCCTGCAGGCTTACATCACTTACTCACCCACTCGTGAATGCTACGGCTCCCCGCAGGCTTACATCACTCTCTCACTCGCCATGGGGTCTCCCCATAGTTTTTCCATGATATTACAAAGTGATTACTCTCACCTGGATCCTTCCACTCTCTTACCACCCCACAATTTCCTTATTAAGCCATTACCATATTGCGCTCATTGAACTCATGCTCCGCGATCCATCATGGACAGGTGCATCCACCCTTTTCTGACGACAATTGTCGCAACAACGCACTTTCTCTCGATACAATTCACATTCTTGAACCATCCCTGACCGATGACAATTAGTTGATGGGTTCCCACTGGAACAATAGCTATTCGATACTCCACCTATCATATCATAAACTCGAGTCTCAAAACAATCCAACAACTTAGGGCATCATACTCAGACACCCCGGTACATCATCATAGAATCTCACAGTGAATAGCTACAACCATTTATCTTCTTCTCGCACCACTCATAACCTCAGAATACTCTACTCACAAATTGAAACACGGAGAAATCGTCAAGGACTGAGCTCACGTTAACGATCATCCGAAGCTACTCATAATAACTCTAAAACTAATTGGCAAATCAAGTGCTGCTCCTCCCGGAGTATAGATACAATCTATACATCAAACTACCAAATCTCAACAATCGAAACTGGACCTCGACGAATCAACTGCCTCGATCTCAACCATTGCAACCCTGAAGAGTCCTTGACCACAATAAGATCCCTGACCAACGGCTACTCGTCGTGGATACACTCGTTCTTTCCTGGACACGTACAATATGCATAATCTCGCTCTGCGCCTTGCCTCATCCACCACTAAACCCAAGTCTCATATGACCATATCGCATGCTCCTGACACCCAATCCTCTAATCCCCAAATTGAACAGAGTGATGATCCTCCCAACAAAGTACCACGTTCTCCCCCACTTAGGGTTCGAACCATCGCCCAATGTCATACCCAATTAACCACACTACAGACTGGCTCTCCAGATGTATCATTCCCAACTCAGGGGACGTACCACATAGCACTCGATGACTTTCTGGAAAATAACCAAATAACTCCAAGTACCCCGAACCCCATATGTAAACCTCGGAATCCTCCCCATGTCACTGCCCCCCAGTCACCTTGAAGCCTCAGACCGACACACCGCCGGATACCCCACTGTTCCGCATTAGATATGACTTAAAATTTGAAAACAATGCACTATCACGCACTTCAACTCTGACTCCTCGCCCCGCTTCCCAAATTGGTAATTATTCATAAAAGCAATAGACCTCATTCTCATTGTCGATACACAATGTAGACCACGAGGGCCACCGCCCCGATATACTCCTTTTAACCACCGGGAACTGCTAATAAAAGTACCTTTCCACCAATAAGGCGCCTCCTTGTTCTCATACATCTCAATCCCACTAATGACTCTTTCCTAGTATAAAAATACCTCGCAGCAAACATACTGCCCAAATACTCTGGTGAAAAGGTCACCACTCTTGCTACCCCACAGGTTTACCTCCAACTCTGGACCAAAAACTCAATATCCCTTCTGCTCCTCACAGAATTAGCATACTGCAATCACAGGAAGTGGCATTTCCGCTACCGGCCGACTGCGTAGCTCAAATCGTTATCCTCCATGAAGTACCACCTCTACTCATCCCTGAGTCTTGCGACTCCGACTGACATCTCATTTTCCCACCTCAAGGTACACTCCCTTGAAGCTCGTCAACATGGCCCTCTGGCCTCATACTCTGTCATATTTGATCTCAATCAGAATAACCGGTGACACCAGAAGCACTAACCGCCACGAATCATGGTACTCGAACCACGTGATCACTTCTTAATTTGTTATGGATCATGGTACTCGAACCATGTGATCACCTCTCATTTGCTACAAATCATGGTACTCGAACCATGTGATCACCTCTCATTCTGCTACAAATCATGGTACTCGAACCATGACATCACCTCTCGATCTGCTACAAATCATGGTACTCGAACCATGACATCACCTCTCGATCTGCTACAAATCATGGTACTCGAACCATGACATCACCTCTCGATCTGTTACAAATCATGGTACTCGAACCATGACATCACCTCTCGATCTGCTACTTAGATTCTCCGGAACACTCCCTGCATCGAGTATGGGTCCTCTGCTTTCAGTAGTACGGGCCCATACTACCTGCCACATCTACCCATACTTTCTGCACGGACCATCCCAGAGTCCCTAAGTAGCTGCTCAACCTTCTCAATCACCAATATCGACACACGTGCTCGCTTCCCAGCGAAATGCTCTACTCTGTCAGCGTACTCATCTGACTAAAGTCACTTCCTAGGCTCTTCCTAGGTTCTCACACTTCTCCGCCATCAGCTGCTGAGAAACTCCTTATGATGCCAGTCATCTACCTCCTGAATATCGTCACATTCACTTGGTAGCTGACTCTCATCATTGGGAGTTCGACAAAGCACGAAGCAAGCAGCATTCGGGCATCGAATAAACACGTAAAACCCACTCTAGGTGATAACTCCACTTGCTCTACTCATACTCAAAAGATATCACCGAACTCAGTAACTCTACCACTCGCGGGTATCTAACTAATCTCTCAATAGGCTCCGAAAATGCTCATCTAGGTATCTCTCCTAGATTACTCCTCTACTCAAATCCCTCCCTAAAAGGATTCCTGCTGGATACTCTTACTCAGCACATGCTCGAAAGCACATCACAGATAACAACAACTCCTAGGCTAAGGCATCACAAATCAGGCCACTCTAGTCCTAACATATGAAATACCTAGCCTATCTCTAGCATGCATAATATCTCATAGCATATCTCATAAATATCTCATAATACAAACGTAAGGGTATTTTGGGAATCACCGTTCGGGCTCTAGCTGATTGTACACACTGCTCCAACTCGTTTTCTCTTAAACTTTTTCTCATTTTTAGAAAAATTTATCTCTTTTGAAAATCTTTCTCAATTCCTCAGTTTGAGTTCTAACACACCCGGAGGTGCATCCGAATCCCTCAAACCAAGGCTCTGGTACCAACTTGTAACACCGTAAATTTTCAAACAAAATTTTCAGTTTTAAATTCACATAAATGACATCAACACATTTTACAAAATCTCAATATATCAATTATCAAAACATGTGTTCATAATTATTGGAATAAAATCCAGGATCCTCAAAGTATAACTTTTTCTCTGGTGTGTACAATCAAGCAGGCGCCTTCCCGCGATCCTGAGAGAACCTGAAACACATATCACATAACACGGTAAGCACGAAGCTTAGTGAGTTCCCCAAAATACCACATACAACACATAAGCCACTCGAGGCTATAACTCGGTATGACCCTCCGGTCAATGTGTCTCAGCAGGACCCTCCAGTCCCGTAGCTCGTTGGACCCTCCAGTCCAGTCTAGCTCGTTGGACCCTCCGGTCCGGTCTAAATCGTTGGACCCTCCGGTCCGGTCTAAATCGTTGGACCCTCTGGTCCGGTCTATATAACACATAGCATACATATATCACAATGCACATAGACTCAAACATACACATAACACATAAGACCCTCCGGTCTGCACATAGATACCACTCTAGGTAATGTATAGTGAGAAGACTCACCTCGGATGGCGAACAGATCCTATAAATGCTGCTGCTACACCCCGGCTTTTATCACTAAGCCAAACCCACAAATAACCCCATTAGGATATAAGACAAACCTTCACATTATTAGGTCTAAATATGGTCCACCAATCCGGTCCATAAATAATCCAAGCCCAATGGGCCCACCAAGGCCCAATACCAAATGGGTTCACAAAAAGTCCTCTAATGGCCCAACTATGGCCCAATTTTCCAAATTGGGCCCAAAACCTCACATGGGCCTTACCCTAAAGCCCATCTAAATATTCTAGTCTGCATGACTGCTCTGGGATGGCTCATCAATGGCCCAAACACCAAAGCCCAATAAAAAGGCCCAACTCATGGCCTAAGCAAAAATTAGGGTTTTCACATAAAATGACAATTAGGGTTAAGTGTTTCTCACTTAACCCATTAAGGACTTAACCCATTAAGTCCATTATTCCACTAAGCCATCAAACAACAGAATCGACATGAGTTATATCTTCGGTTCACTGGTCCAAATACGGGTCCCAAAAGGCCCAAACCAACAAAACCCAAAATTAGGGTTTTCTAAACCCTAATTAGGGTTTCTGGCCCAATCACGAGCCAACCCATTCCAATAATAAGCAATTGGGCCAACTAGGGTTCAGTATGCCAAGCACCACCTACTACCACCTCAGGTAGTGGTGGTCAGTGGCGGCTCACGGCGGCGGCCACCACCTCACGGCGGTGGTGGTGGCGGTTTTCCCTCAATCATTTCGCCAAAAATGCTAAATAAATTCCCAGTCCACTAGACATGCCCATAACAACACAAATCTATACACACAGCCACCACCATATGGCAGCTGGTGGTGGTGATGCGGCGGCAGCCACCACATCATGGTGGTGGCGGTGGATTCCGACTCTAATTAGCACAAACAACACCAAAAACACCTTACAGCATATAAATACTCGAGCATCTAACATCTGGCCGCCTTATATATGGCTGGCGTCGCCGGAAATGACGACCACAACAGCCCAAAAGCCACCGGCGGCCATAATAATGCGCACAACGTCAAACAGGGAGAGAGACGATGGAGAGGAGAAAAATCCAATCTTACCGAGGGTTTCCGGTCGTTCACGACGCCACGCAAGGATGAACTCCGCCAAATCCTCCGTCTTCAGCGGTCTTCTCGGCTGTCCCCGGTAGTTACCGCTTCACCTTGACTTCACCGGCGACAGGGGCGACAGCGGTGGCGTTAGACGGCCATGCGACGAGGAGGTGACAATCGGTGGAGTGTGAGGGCACAAGGGTAGCGGCTGGACTTCAAGCATGGCGGCTGTATCACAATGTTAGGGTTAGGGTTGCTGGAGCACCTTTACACGGGATGAAACTGCCGAGTCCATAACCCGTGTACCAACGAAACTTGCTTTCCATTTATCCAATTTCGGTCCCTTCTCCATAATCCCTTTCAACTTTAGTCCAATATTTTCCCTTTTAGCCCCTGGAGCCTTTAAATCCTTTCAAATTAAGTCCATTAATTACCAAACGCACCTTGGCTTCTAAAATATTTCTCAAATTAAACCCAGAACTTATTCTTTTAACCCTCAAAATCCAAAAATTATATCAATTGGCTCCCCAACACCAACACTCCGCTAAATATTATATACTTTAGGGCTATAAACCTCTATCTATTTATTTATTCAATAATCGGGATGTTACAAGCCGAAGCAACCTCTGCCCTAAACCGGGCTACAACTACCCCCAAGACATAGTCTACAATCCCAAAAGTGCAATAGATCGCACAGTCAATCCTTACCGCCCGATACAAGAGATCCAAGGCGAACCGGACCTCACAAAATACCTATGCCACATCGACCCATCCGTGCTCACCAGCGCTGAACTACTGTCGCCAATCCCTGCGACCAGCTGAACCCGAGCTGGAATACAACCTGATCCTGGGGTCACAAACCTGCTCACTCTTTCGAGCTCAAAAAACTGAAAGGGTACAACCCTTGCCATAGATGATAAAATTCTAAACAACAACTCTACTTACCATCCTTTAATGAATCCTTAATCACCTACCATCCTTTGATACTAAATTTCTCCTGACACCTCCAATGGCCTAACAACTCATGAAACTCCGCAACACATAGATTAGACAAAACATGCAACTAACCCGCAATTACTGCTTATCCATACACCACAATATTCCAAGACAAAATAAATACCAATCACAGACGATTTGGCCATAATAATATTACAGAATGGGGTTTTCCAATTACATACCAGAGACTTCTTGCGGCTCGACCTTGACCTCCGGTGGGACGACGACTGCTGGATTCTGAATTCCTTCCGCCTTCAACGCAGGACAGCTAGACCTGAAATGACCTGGATGGTGACAGTGAAAGCATATTTGATCCTTCTTGCAATCCCGTTGCACATGCCCTCTCTCTCCGCACTTGTAGCACCTGAATTTGTGACAAGCAAATCCGTGGGTTCCCCCACACTTGCCACACACCTCCTGACCCTCCTGACTTCCAGTACTCAGGTTAGCTGTCTCTAACTCTTTGTCCTCTGCTGGAAGGTCCCTCCTCCTCTTTCCTAGTTGTGACCCCACCACCGACACTCCCCCAGTGGTCATCCCGTTAGGAACATCTCTCACAGATTGTAATGCTGTAACTTGCTCCTCGAACTTGGCAATCACCCTGGTGGTGATCCGGTCCACGACACCGAACAATTCGTCTCGCAGAATTTGAGAAACCTTCACGGAAATCATCTCTCGTATCTGATCGAAGAACAATACCGGCCTATCCTGGCCACTCGCTCCCGATCCTGATCCGGATCCCGCCTCAAATCGTTTCGCCATCACCATACTGAACATATACCAGGAAGATATCATATATTCCGCATAAACGACGGGAAACCTACTCACAACCAAAACCCTAGGGGTTGTGACTTCCTTGACACGCGTATGGGTCCTGTGCTTTCAGTAGTACGGGCCCATACTACCTTCCACACCTACCCATATTTGTCTCAAGTATCACCACAACGCCCTAACAATATACATAAACATAGTGAGCTCTCAATCCTCACTCCTAGAAGAATGCTATATATATCTCATAACTGGCCTCCCGGCCTCTCATTACCCATCCATCCACCGAATGTCACGCGACCCTCCATTGGTGCCAGTTAACTATTGCGTGAATACAATCACATACCTCATGGCTTAAACAATCTTAGACTAAAAGATTTAGTCCCACAACGGTTGGACTCAGACAAGAGTTGCGCAGCAGAACCAAATCGCTTACCCTAAGATCATTTAACCCATGTAGCATGTGACTTGGTGTATCCACCCAATAGTTAATTCACACACGAAAGAGTCATACAACAATCAATGAGGTACTCTACATAAGATAAGGCATCAAAGATCAGGCAATTCTATCATACGGTTCCTGAGGATCCCTATCTTATTAAGTGCATGTTGTTCTAACATATCGCATAATATCAAATAACTTGTATGGTATTTTGGGGTCTACTTACTGGGTCCGACTGATCGTACACCCTGCATCCCCCTTTACTTAGTTTGAAAACCTTTTTAAAAAAAAATCATTTCGAAAATCCTTTCCTTGATTTGAGACTGGAGTTACACGAGTGTCCCTCCAATTCACTCAAACCAAGGCTCTGATACCAACTTGTAACACCCAAAAATTTCAAGCAAATTTAAACTTTAAAAAAAACACATCAAATTCGTCAAACATTACAACTTTGTTTTCAAAATATTATTTATCAGAGTATATCCCAGAAACATAAACATAAAGTAAGGAGTTGTACGATCATGCCTTCGCCTTGCCGCGATCCCCTAATGTACCTGAAACAATAAACTGAAACTGTAAGCCCGAAAGCTTAGTGAGTTACCCCCAAAATACCGATACACATACAGTTCACACAATCATATCATAATAAACTGAACAGAACAGCACATAATCGGTCCACAGCCCTACAGACTGTAATACCCATGAGCCCACAGTACGAGTCTCCCTCAGTCCGTAACTGGAATGCTCCCGAGCCCACAGTACGAGTCTCCCTTAGCCCGTAACTGGAATGCTCCTAGGGTTTGTTGGCTACTGCACGAAGCAGTACAACCTCAACCCATCCCATATAACAAACACATAAATCATAAAAATCGAGCATGAAATAATCATATAACATCACAGGTAGTCCTACAGACCTACCTAACAGGCACATCCACTAGCATGCAACACTAAGTCATACTCAACATCTAACACAACTCAATATAACATATCAAATGGGCTGGCCTTGGTGCCTTAGACCCCTTAGTATAGCGAGGATAACTCACCTCGCAACTGTCGTCTGAAACTAGAAAGCTCGACTCCCGGATCACCAACACGAACTCCCCAACCTATAGCTACCATAAAACCCTTTTTCATAAGTTTCCAAATTACCAAAATACCCGCAGAAGTCAACTGGTCAACTCTTGGTCAAAGTCAAAGTCCACAGTCAAAGTCAACAGTCCATGTTGACTCGACTCGTCGAGTGTAGTTCACCGACTCGTCGAGTCCTTCCTGAACTCGAGAAGTCGTGAAATCCTTGGTTGGCTCGTCGAGTTCCCTTTAACTCGCCGAGTCCATGCGTGCCCAAAGGTTCGGGAGAAATCCTAGCCGACTCGCCGAGTCATTCGACTGACTCGCCGAGTTCAAGGCATCCTTCATCTGACTCGCCAAGTTGTTTATCCAACTCGTCGAGTACCTGAATGTCTTTATATGACTCGCCGAGTCATTCATAGAACTCGCCGAGTCTCTTCATTCCTTTATTCATACAGATGATTTTAAGCCATGCTAAGGCTCCAAATTGTAGATCCAGCTTCCCAATGCCCGTTTATCACGTAAAGTTGCAAACTTTACGTGCATGCAAGGCTCTAATTACCCATAATGCCAAATCTACACTTGAAATGGGGTTTAACTCAAAAGGAAGGGTTCATACTTGCTAAGACTGTAAGCTTTATGGACCTAAAGACCAAGGAGGGTTCAGATCTGAAGTTGCAACTTCAGATCTTAGCTCATACCCAAGAATAGTTTCATAACATGATGAAAAGCCCTAAACTTCAACCCAAAGTTGATCTAGAAGGAAAGAAGGTCAAGGTAACGACTTGATACCTTCAAGTGGTGCTATCTGAGGTAGATTTGAAGTCCACACAAGCTCCTTGCTGCTAGCTACTTGATCTTCAAGCTCCCTTTTCCAAGAATCTTCTTCCCAAGGCTTGAAACACACAATGGAGCACACACACACGTATTAGGGTTTTAGAGGGACAAGAAGTAGTAAAGGGGAGGCTGGGGGAGGCCAATGATCCTTTAAATAGGGTGCAAAACCCCGGGATTTAGGGTTTCATCTGCCAGCTCCTACTCGTCGAGTCCCTTCTTGGGCTCGGCGAGTAGGTCACTTAAACTCGCGGACCAACCCGCTGCTACTCGGCGAGTCAGGCCACCAACTCGTCGAGTAGATCTTGAAATCATGAGAATTTATAACCATAAATTGATACTCGGGAATGGGGGCGTTACATGAGTAAGGAAAGTGAAGAAGACTTAGTATCCAGTGATGAGGAATAAGTTACTTTAAAATTAAAAAGTTCAATTGTGGATAAGAAGGATATACATTTAGAGCTCAAGGATGAAGGAATAGAGGGACATAAACTAGTGGAGAATAAAGGAGTTAAACGAAAGCTTGAAGAAAATAATGCGAAAGGTAAAAAAGAAAATTCTAAAAAGGCATATATTAGAGGAGTTCAAGCGTACAAAAGAAGGTGGAAGGAGCAGAAAATACAATTGGTGATGGACACTCCTACAATTTCAACGTGAGGTGGCACGGAGTCCGGCTCATGACTCCAAGAAAAAGAAGCGCTTCTCGGGAGGCAACCCGAGCTTGGTTTGCGATTTTCTTTTCGTTTTCGCATTTAATTTAGTTTTTGCGTTTGTAGTTGAATTTTAGGATATTAATCATCAAGTCATCTAATTTATAATAAAAATCAAGTGTGGGGTCCCTGAAAGTTGAGTTCTAATTTTTATATAAATTATAAGAAGCAAAAATGGATATTTAATGAAAAACTTCGAAAACACGTAGTGGTCCAAGGCCCACCTTGTGTTCATTTGAAAAGGCCCGAATTTTTCAGCCCAGAGCACACTCACAACGTGAGCATCACAAAACACGGGACCACTGATTAAGTTACTAGATCAAAATTTGACTATCCTTATTCTATACTCACGAAGTGAACTCAAACTCTCTGTCCCCCCCCCCCCCCACATTTGATTTCGACGATATCATCCATCATCCAATTTCTTGCTTACGTAATCTTCATTTTAAGTTAAACAATTTATGATCTTAATGCTTGACTGATTTACTAGATTTAGGGGTTAGGGTTTATACTCATATCTTCAAGATTTGCAATTACTCATGATTTTGTGCGAAATACGACTTGCATGTTGCTTATTAGTGTTTAGAATTGATATTTGAAAAAACCCTATGCGATACTTGCACCTATTTTGCTTGGAATTTGGTTCGATTTTGGAATTAAATTGAACTGCCTTCGCACCAAACTCACGCCGTGAGTTTGACCCTCACGAAGTGAATACTGGAATTCAGAAATATTTTATGCTCTGATTTATATTTAATGGTTGTTATGCTTTGGGTTTTGTTTTTTTGTTATTTTTCTTGCAGGCATATGGGTCCTATGTAACATCCCGTTATTTTCTGTTTGTAAAGTCAATCCTAGTCAACCAAAATCACACGAGGGTCAACTAAGGTCCTTTTTATTGTTTGGGTTTTTATTTAGGTTAAAATAATAACCTTTACTTGTTAAAAATCCTTAAAATAATTACAATTGAATTTAGAAGGAAAAGGCTTAAAAACCGAGAAACTTCGCATCTTATTCCTTCACTTCGGACCACAAACACTTCGGACTGCAAAGAGGTTTACGGTCGTACACTCCTCGGACCGTAAACCCTCGCAGCCGTAATCAGGCTTCGACCATAAACTCTCTGAACCTTATCGTCTCGGAAACCGAACCTTATCGCATTGGGGCACATTCTCGGTCGTAAACTCTAGCCGACCTCGGACCGTAAACGAGGTCCACGGCCGTAAACCCTCGGACCGTGAACCCTCGCATATATATATATATATATATATATATTCCAGCTAGTTTTTACTTCATTTCTTCACTTCCACTCGAGATTTCAAGCCTTTTTCTCTCAAGTATCATCCACCAAGAACATCATATCTCCTCAAGAACATACCAAGATCATCCTTGTTCATCTTATTCAAGTGATTAAACACTAGTTCATCACAAGATCTAACAGGTATCAATTCTTGATCTTGTTATCACTTCAAGAACACCCTTCCATCTTCATATACTAGGCTAAAATCCATTGATTTTCCTCATTTTCATGAAGAACGCGAAGAACACGTGAAGAACACGAAGAACACGAAGAACAAGCACCTCAAAACCTTTGAATCTTCTTAGAATCTGGTCTAGGATCATCAAGTGTTCTTCATTCTTCAAGAACACCTGGCCGTAAATCCAATTCAGCCTCCAAACTAGCTTCAAACACTTGAATTTGTAAGTTATACTTACAAATTAGTCCGATTTCTAATCATTCCTATGATTAATTTAGCTAATTGGATGCATATATGCTATACAAATCATTATATAGGACTTGTTTTCTTGCGAGATTTCACTCGTGGAACTAAGCATCCTATATCAAATTATCATTTGAATCACCCTCCAAAAGGTGAGTTCATACCCCCGTATTTTCATTGTTTTTACTATTTTAAGGGGGGGGGGGGTAAATACAAGTCTAACACAAAGATTTTATGTTATAAACAAATGGTTTCAAATATCTTATAAAAATGGATTTCAGTTATCAACAAATCAAATGGTTTTCAAAGATTGTGTTAAAATGACATCAAGTCTCCAAAAGTGTTTCAAATATCTTGGAGCCTTCCGCACAGAGATGATGGCCTTGTTGGGAGCGCGTACATTGACATTTCGGGAGTTCAGAGCTTATGGAGCTCCAGACTACCATGGGGCTAGGGACCCCATTGCTAGTGGCAGATGGTTGGCTGATGTCGCCAACGCTTTTTACTCTAGCCGGTGTCCCGAGGGGGACAAGGTTCGACTCGCCTCCTGTCTTCTGAAGGACAGAGCACGGGATTGGTGGGAGGAGGTTGTTCATGCTATCGGGGATGATTCCGCGTTGGACACGATGACATGGAGCGATTTCTCAGCCAGGTTCAAGGTCGAGTTTGCATCGGAGATTGAGGTGCAACAGTTAGCCCGAGAGTTTCAGGATTGGAGACAGACTACAGAGACAGTGGCGGAGATCACCGCCAAGTTCAGGAAGAGAGCCCTTATGGTTCTGCAGTATGTGGTGGACGAGGAGATGAAGAAGGCTCGGTACCACGAGATGTTGATGAGTGATATCAGCTAGTTGTGAGTCGGTCCAGCTGCAAGACGCTGGAAGACATGATCGCTCGGGCCAGAGAAAGAGAGATTGATCTGGAGATAGAAAGGAAGAGAAAGTTGGCAGAGGTTCAGGTATCCATGGGATCGGGAAAGAGGCCCAAGACATCAGATTCTAGATTGAGAGGTCCTCAGGACCGGGGCCGCTGTGGCAAGTGCGGCAGGACGCACAAGGGTGCGTGTAGGAGTGGCAGTGGTGGTGATTCTGGCTGCTTCAAGTGCGGCCAGACTGGTCATTTCAGCAGGGATTGTACTGCTACCACCACCCATGGATCGGACCTGATATGTTTCCATTGTAGTCAGAGGGGCCACAAGAAGGCCCAGTGTCCGAGTTTTCATTCAGCAGGACAGGTGATAGCACCTGCCCCTGCAACCTTGAGGATCACCGACGGCCGTCAGGGCTGGGCGGAGGCGCCTGCAGCGAAGAGCAGGGCGTATCAGTTGGTTTCAAATGAGGTGTGAGCAGCCCGATGCGTCAGGTACATATCTTATTTCTTTCCCCTATTAGCTTATGTTATGGTCTTATTGTTACGGTTCTGCATCGGTATTGATAATGATATTTCGGAATTTTGTGGCCTGCTTGTGATTGAGTTATATGCCATCTGCATACCTTGGATTTTAGAATGATAATAGGAGGTCGCCTACTTTAGAGCATGTTACTTTGGATGCAGTAACTGTAGCATGCATGTGTGGGGCTCGGTAGTGTCTCGCTAGTTTCGGGAAGGTGTCGTTAGGGGATAGATCGGTTAGATTCCCAGTTGTGGTAAGCTCGGGTTTTCAGCAGAAGTGGCCAGAGGATGGTAGGGAGAATTGGTAATTCTCTCAAGCTGTAAGCTGTGAGGAGCTAGACGAATCGAAGTAGGGGAGAGCCACTCGTGGGGGCCAGAGACAGAAGTAAGTGCAAGACTAAGGTGGTTTCACAGTCTTGGTGAGGAAGGAAGCAACTCAAGTGGCTGTTTGGATTGAGGAGCAGTTAGGTTGGAAGTTGGGGAAACTTCCCAACCTTGAGTTCGCGTCTTCGCGAGTAGTTGATGGCTGGTTCGGGGAAACCAGGTCGGAGAGCCTTCGGCAGGTGCGAGTTTAGTCAGGATATAAGGTTGCGGGGTAGTCGCAGCATTCCCCAGCAGCGAGTCAGTGAGGGAAGTGATGTAAGACTGCGGGTAAGCCATAGCATTCATTAGCAGCTTAGTTAGCGGAGTGTGGGCGGGGGCCCGTATCTCCGAGTTAGCATGATAAGAATCAGGAAAGTTTAGCTAGTTGAGATCAGAGGAGGAGTGGGTATGCATAGCCGTGGATAGGTGAGACCTGTGGGAGAGGCCGCTCCGAAGTATAGACGGGTGGGACCCGTGGGCGAGGCCCGTGTTATTTTAGCAACAGGTGGGACCTGGTAGAGATCTTAGGTAAGGTAGGGGATCAGGGATCCTAGATCTTCTAGAACCAGAGCGGCTGGGTTGGTAGAGCAGTTCAGGTAGTCGCGGTATCTTCATGAGTCGCTGGAGCGACTGAGGGAATGTTCTTGCGTTCGGTAACCGGTGGGGGACCGGTATTTCGGGTAATGGTAGATCAGTTGGGACCAGGGTGGTCTCGGTTCATCCGGAAGGCGGATGGGAGTCGGCAGGACTTCAGACATGAATGATGATAAGGTATTTGGTGCAGAAGGCAGTGAGCTGATCGGGTAATGCTAAGTTGCTCACCGCGGAATCAGATAATCTCGGAGAATGGTCTGAATTCACACGCTGGATGGAGTTTTCAGTATTGGAGCATCGTATGAGGGGATATTTCGTGAGTGCTGGTGTGATGACCAGCACTGGGAGTGGCCAGGATTGCGGTTTCAGCAGAAGGTTTGTTCTTGATGGAGATCGGAAAGATCGTTGCTTATAGGAAGTTGCCTTGTAAAGGCCAGTGGCAGTGCAAGGAAAAGGGGTGAACCCCTTTTGTATTAGTGTAAGTGCACTGGGAGTACTGGTAGGGCTACCAGTTGGGTAAAGGTGTTATACTCGAAGGTAGTAATGATCAGATTATTCTGAGGATGATATATCCAGGGATGGACCTAGTGGGTGAAGTGCGTAAAGCTGTAAGAGGATTGTAAGGTAGTTGACCGTGGCGGACTTCGAGGACGAAGTCTAGTTTAAGTGGGGGAGAGTTGTAACACCCCAAATTCAGGAGGTCTAGAAAGGAAAGAAAACCTCAAATTAAGGAAGGGACTCGTCGAGTAGATGGAGTGACTTGACGAGTAGGAGCGCGGATAGGGTCGCGTGTTAAGTGACCTACTCGACGAGTCAGAGGACTGACTCGGCGAGTTGGCCAGGTTTGGGGAAAACCCTAAATGCGGGCCTTGCACCCTATTTAAGGAACATTATAACCCTTCATCAGCCTCCTTGATGCTCTCTCAACTCCAGAACGAAGCCCTAGTGCGTCCCATGAGTTTGTGAGCCTTTGTGAACATTCTTGAGTGTTGTGAAGCTTGAAGAAGAAGGTGAAGCCTTGGGGGTTCAAGAAGAGACTAGTAGATCCAGAAACCTCTTGCATTCTTCTCCATTTTCTGGTAAGAAAGTTTCCACCTTGATCATTATGCATGTAGATCTCTCTTCTTTTTCATTTTGGGGGTTTTTAGTCCAAGAACCCTAGCATGAGAGGAATGGACGTCCCAAGAGCTTGTGTTTTCAGATCTAGCACTATTAAGGGTTGTTATAGCATAAAGGTGCAAGCTTTATACCATAGGAATCCCCATGCAAGAATTTGACGTGTTCTTTTGGCCTTTTTAGCTCAAAAGGCCATGAATGGAGGAAAAAGGCGGTAGCTTTGCATGGTTAGGAGATGGTTGGGTCCAGATCTATGTTTTGGGTGCCTTGAGACCCTTAGAAATCGTTTGAATAGTGTTGAACATAGAGAGACTCGGCGAGTCAGTTGTGGGAATCGACGAGTCAGGCCAGCTCTTTCCCCAAAACCCTTCTGTTAAGGGTATGAGTTGAGATTGGAAAGGGACTCAGCCAGTCTGAGTCCATAATGGTCATGAAGTTCATCGTACTCGACGAGTTCAAGGAAGAACTTGGCGAGTCTAAGGCAATCTCCTTAGTTTATGAAGATGGACTCGACGAGTTGTTCATACAACTCGGCGAGTCACAGACTAGACACATCCATATGTGGATGATGAACTCGACGAGTTCAATGGTGAACTCGATGAGTCGGTTGAAGATGGTCCCAGTGGCATGGTTGAAGGAGAACCCGTCGAGTTCTTGCTAGGCTTGATGAGTAGAGTCGGGGTTGTTTTGGGATTGGAGGAGTACGGACTCGACGAGTTGGTAGACCAACTTGGCGAGTCAGGTCAACTGGATGTTGACTTTGACCGTTGACTTTGACCAAGTTTGACCAGGGTTGACTTTTGGATTATTGTGGTCTAAATGTTATTTTGGGTATTGATAGTTCGGGAAGCCGAAGGGTCAGCGGTTCAGAAGTTGCCGGTTAGCAGTCAGAAGTGTTCAGCGAGTTTTCAGCAGTGCGAGGTGAGTCTCCTCACTGTGTGCATGGGTCTACGACCACAATGCCGGCCCATTATGTTCATGTTCATGTTTATGCTTATGTATAGAAGGAAGACCCGGGGGTTATCCCTAGGCACTTATTGATATATGTTCCGGGTTACGACCTGATGTCGGGCGAGGCCCGAGGAATGTTAGGATGCTAGAGGTCTTTGTGATTCTTGCATGTGTCGGTATGATAGGATCCGGACCGAGGGTCCGATGTCAGGGTAAGCCTAAAGTACGTTAGATAATAGTATGTTTCCGGGCCGAGGGTCCGATGTCGGGGTATTCCCGAGGAAGATTCTTATGTAGTGTGTTAGATTATACTTGTTGTCTTCGTGATACTTGTATGTGCCTGGTAGGGAGGTGAGTGTGGGCGAGGTCTCGTATCTCATCACTAGCTGAGTATGGATGGGGTTCCATATCTCGATATTAGCAGAACAGGGGCGAGGCCCGTGATAGGAAGGATGTGAGTGTGGGCGAGGGCCCGTATCTCACTACTAGTAGGAGTGTGGACGGGGTTCCACTACTTCAGCAGCAGACCAGGGGGGGGGGGGCACAAGCTAGGCGAGGCCTTAGATCAGGGTATGGTTAGGGAATGTTTATGTATGTTTCAGTATGTTATTTGATCGTATGTATGTGTATGGCGGGCGAGGCCTAAAGACAGGCGGGGCCTAAGGGAAACAGATCTGTATACCGAGCGGGGCTCGATGCCAGGTGGGACCTGATGCCAGGCGGGGCCTAATGACGGACGGGGTCTGATGGCGAGTGAGGCCCAATGCAGCGGGCGGGGGCCCAGTATGTTGTTATGTGCTCAGGGTTATGTATGGCATGTATGGATCAGTAGATATGTATGGTATGTGGTAGGTTGGGGAACTCACTAAGCTTCGTGCTTACAGTTTTCAATTTTGGTTTCAGGTACTTCCGGTAGCGGAGGGAAGAGCTCGGGATGATCGCATGGCACACACCAAGAAGTTTAGCCTGGGATGTTTACTCTGATAAAATGAATTAGTGTTTTGGGAAAAATACTTTGGTCGGTCATATAACCCTTTTTAGTATGTTTGAAATGATTTAATGTTATGGTTTAGTAATGTTTTAAAAGAAATTTTTGGTCATGATTTTTGGGATGTTACAGTATAAAAGCTATTTCATTCAGTTCAAATACCCTGTGTAACATGTTGAGCAAGGGGTTGCATTCATGAACAGTTAGTATCAATTCAGAAAGTACATATAAATTATAATAGGTATAATTTATGATTCATAGGACACTAATTCACGATTCAAGTATACTAAAATACAATGTTTTACAAGAACAAAGGTTTGATTCAAAACTAATCAAGAGTATACATTTTTCATATACTAATTCAGGGAAATACTGTCAATCATTCATTTTAGAATGATTGGGTTTTCATAACTATTATACATGTAACGTTTATATGCTTTTTATGAGTCATTTGATTCAGGTTGTTTAAATTCATTTAAACAATATAGTTAAAGTCCTGACATTATAACCAGAATCTCCTGCCGGGGATCGAAACAATGTGTGTATAGATCAATATTGGGATTGACAACCCCACACTCAGACTGCTAGCTACAGTCAGGCATACACGCCTACGAGTGACAATTGTTATCAACAGTTTTAACGCATTCATAGCATTGGGTCAGGCCATCTTGTTAGTATGGTTATAATAATTCATTAAAAAGATATTAGCAATACGTTAGTGTATAATTAACTAAACGTAAGCACATTTTCAAAGACCAGTTTACAAGATACAATTTACAGTATTACATTTCAGTATTCAATAATAGCTGGTGAAGCCAGGCACACTCTCACAGTTACAAGTTTTACAAAAGGAATACAAATACAGAACATTGGTTTACAAATACAGAACATTGGTTTACAAACAGAACGGGTTTATGTGATTAAAACTACTTTTCATATACAGCAGAAAATATAGGATTTTATGGAACAGTTTACATATTCAAGAAACAGAAACATACTTTCAAACATAACTACTTATGCACTCACTCAACTTTATGTTGATACTCTCTTTTCAAATTACTTGTATTCTCAGGGAATCAGTAGACAGGTACTCCCCGAGCTTTTGAGAAGATGGAGCTATTTTGAGTCATAATTTCTTCTTTTGTATAACTATTTTGGTTTCAATATACAATGATTGAACACATGTAAATACTTATACTTTTTAAATGCAATGGTTGCTTGTACTTTGATTACTATAATGCATGTGTTGTGATACTACAAATGAATTCATCCACCCCCCGGACGTTTTCGCCGTCTGGTTTGGGGGTGTGATAGATTGGTATCAGAGCATTGTTTATAGTGAACTCAGTATATCAATCCATAAAAGATATGAAAACTATAAATACATTGGGGCTAAGAGCTCTGACTATAAGTATACTTTTTAAAAATTTAAGTATTTTTACAAGAAGTATACTAACACTCATACCTACAAGTACAGTATCACAATCATAAGAACTTAAAAGTATTTGGATGTTGGACATTGCAGTCAAACCTGGGCAGTTATGTAATCATATCTGGGATTAATATAGCCTGATCAACTATATTGATTTGAGATATGACCAACATGTGTTTGGGAGTGATGGTAGTATTGCGGGATGTCTAAAACTTACCAACTATACATATACAGAAGAACTCTAGAGTAGAACATAAAAATTAAATTCCTATAGGGGTATTTTAGGCACTATATACTAATAACAAATATATGGAAACAAAAGAACCATTGTGGGTAGAATATGTGATCTAGCTTCATTTCCTGTTCCTTGTTTGGTTGTGGATTTAGAGCCGAGTCATTTAATCGAAGGTCGATTATACCCAAGTTATATATAATTAGTATACACTTTATAGTTATAGTAATACCTAGAACAAGTCATACAAAATACATTACTTGTTACCTGTAAGTCTCTCTCGTAGAAACTTGTATCCTTAATCTATCGTTACTAACTATATTCTATATCTTTTATCCCTATTCTCGCTTAGATATCAATGGCTGGATTTCAATTACTCGGAGAAACCCAAGATGTAACACTGTTAATGAAGCACCGACACCACCTCCGCCACCACCTCCTCAATTCGACGCTGCCATGTTTCAGGCGGCGGTCACGGCAGCTGTTGCAGCTGCTATGACTCATATCAATACCCCTGGTGTTAGTGGATCAGGAGCTGGTGCGCATCCCTCTAACCACGACGAGAGTCACGGGCACTCACGAGAGTGTACCTATAAAGATTTCTCGAACGCCAAACCCGGGACCTTTAATGGCACTAGAGGAGTTATGGCGTTAAGACAATGGATTGAGAAGACAGAGGCAATTTTCGAAATCTACTCCTGTCCTGAGGGTAGCAAGGTCAAATTCGCTGTTTGTACCTTTGCTGATAGAGCCCTAACATGGTGGAACGGTCATGTTATGTCACTAACTCTGGTAGTGTCTAACTCTATAAGTTGGGAGAACCTAAAGACCATGCTGATGCAGGAATACTGTCCGCGAGGGGAAATTCAGAAACTTGAGCAAGAGCTCTGGGGTCTTACAATGGTTGGTTCGGACATAACAACCTATACAAACCGATTATGTGACTGAGCAATTCTTTGTCCAGAAATGGTTGCTCTGGAGAGAAAAAAGATCGAGAGGTATATTTGGGGACTGTCGTCCCAGATTCAGTCAAGTGTCTTAGCTTCCAGGCCTGTTACCTTTGACAGTGCCAAAGAGCTGGCACAGTCTCTTATAGACCATGGAGCCCGTCAAAATTCAGTGGTTGCTGCACCAGAACAACCGAAGGGAAACAACAACAACAACAGCAAGAAGAAAGGTTGGAATAAGAGGAAGGGAAAGTCTTCACAAGAATCCTCAAAGAAGCAACAATTAGTGGCAGTCCATGCTGCTACTGTACCTGCTGCTGTTCCTGCTAACCCTGCACCAGCTAAGCCTTATGCTGGTAATCTCCCCAAGTGCAACAAGTGCAATTTTCACCATGTTCCTTGTTTGGTAACCCTGCAATTTTCAATATACAATGATTGAACACATGTAAATACTTATACTTTTTAAATACAATGGTTGCTTGTACTTTGATTACTATGATGCATGTGTTGTGATACTAAAAATGAAGTCATCCACCCCCAGACGTTTTCTGCCGTCTGGTTTGGGGGTGTGAAATCCTAGGAGGGATGTTGAAGAAGCACAAGGTGGTGTTGCAAAATTACACCCGTTTTATACCTTCCCGACTAACATATCTTGTGAAGTGTATAACCGGTATACTAACATATCTTGTGAAGTGTATAACCAGTGAAGGAAAAGCTGGAGCAATTTATTTGCAATTCAAGAAAGAGTTTATAAGGAGCTATGTGTCGAGTTTTTCTCAACAGTGGTGTTCCAAGATAATGTGGAAGATCCCAATTTCCCCCAAGCTTTAGTTTTCCGTTTAGGAGGAGAGTATCGGGAGTGTAGTCTTGCTAAATTTGCATGGAGAATGGGTTTGTATGAGGCCCATGAAACGATGACCCCGATATTTTCTGCGTTTTTACGAGGAGCTGCTCGAGAATATTCTGGGGGAATGTCAGGATATGAATTTTGGAGTCACATTGCTACGGGAAATTTCAATTCGGGTGTATCTCCAGAAAGCAACATCAAATCCTTGATCCATCGCTTGATCCACCGACGCATCACCTTTACAATGCATCATAAAAAGCACAGGGACAAGGTTACAAAAATCAATTTGTTCTTTTTATGGACCATCTTGCAACTGGGAGTCTGCTGCAACATTCCTTATTTTTTTGGCAAGGTACTTGGCCGAGCATGCGGTCAGTTCTCGTCCCAGGAGCCCGGTATATGGTGGCCATTTTGTCACCCGTTTGGCACGTTCATATGAAGTAATCATTCCCAGGATCACAAGGACTCTTACATTTAAGGAGGGGAATGAATTTTCTTTAGGTTATCTGGAGACTATGCGAGTGGTGGTCAATATGGGTACTCATTGGAGTATCCCAAATAGTGATGATGAGGATGTTGAGCAACCTCAAGAAGAACCCGAACAGCAACCATGACCTCGAGGTAGGAGGAATGTGAGAGCTCGAGGAGAGAGGGGACAACCGCAACAACCACCTCAACAATTTGAGGGTGGAATACCTACCGGTCCATTTCAGAGTCGGGTGGGTACATATTTGGATAATCTTCGTGGAGGAGTGAACTACAACACCCAAATTCTCGACACTTTATTTGCACATATGAATGTAGTGCGGCCTCCTACAATACCACCCCAATGCCCCTACATTCCAACATGGGAGGAGTTATGGATGCCACGTGGAGATGGAGCTGGAGGAAGCAGATTGCATGATGAGGATGATGATTAATTTTTATCATTTTATTTTAGTTTTTGTCTAATTTATTTTCGATGTGTTTTATTTTGGTTTGATTTGGTTGTGTATCAAAACTTTAAGATTGCTATGTTTCTTTTCCACTTCCTTTGGTTGTTTATTTATAGAAATTTGTGAAAGAAAAACGCGAAAAACGATAGAGAATTAGAGATATGAGAGCGTAAACAAGCTTTAGTCGGGTATTTAGAGTCGAGAGTCGAGACCCACAATCCTAGATAAGTGTGGGGTTAATCGAGAAAAAAGCAAGTATAGAGAAGAGTCACGTCATATAGAGTTTAAGAAGGGTCTTAATCTGTTAAGACAAAAGTTTGCATTGCACTTATTGAAAGAAGGCTTTACAAAACAAAATTTTGTGAGACCCAGTACTCACGACGTGAGCACATCTATCTCACATCGTGATCCCGATATCAATAATTTTCGGAAATTGATTTTACACGACATCACGTCGTGAATAATATACCTCACGTCGTGAATCGGACATTTCTACGAAATTGAAGACCTTTAGCTACATATTCACTTAATGGGTCACTATTGCCCTTATTGGGGATATCATGAAGCTGCTTATGACTCTTTCTCTCAACTATGCAATGTGGCGTATGCTTTCTCACATTGTTCTATTATGCTTTGAAGATTTTTCTATTCCACATTTGTTGAAGAATCAAGTCTCGGATTCATATTTTTGTCGGCACATATTACATATCATATATCTCTAAAGATCTAAGTTCCATATTTGAAGAAGTCCAAGTTCAAGATGTTCAAGTTATTTGTACTGTTTAGAATTCGATCTCGCCACTACAACCCATGGGAGTCTGTTCTTTTTTCTCCCTTTTATTGCATTATATTATTTTATTCATACAATGAGGGCATTGTATGTCATAAGTGTGGGGTAGGGGGTCGAAAAAGTAAATTGCTAGAAAAATTTAAAATTTTGAAAATTTAAAAATAGATTTGAAATAATAATCTAAAAATTAAATCTAGTAATAATAATTTGAACTTAAGTTGCTAGTGTTATGTGGGATGATCCGATGAGAGCTCAAATGTTTAATTGAGCCAACATATGTTATAGTATATTTGTGGCTTCCAATTCCTAGTGAAAAGCCATGAGATATGAAAGATAATCTGGTAGTTTATATGGCATAATATGTTTTGCAGCCTATACCTGAAATCTATCCAGGAGAGCTTATGTAGTCATTGCACTTAGACTAATACCTCTAACCAATAAAGGTTGAAGTTAAGCTCCCTTGCTTAAACATGTAGGATTTGAGCGAAAAAGTGAGTTATATAAAAAAAGAGAGGGAAAATTACAAAAAACTTGTAAGAATTTTGGAGCTATCAAGTATGAAGATCAAAAGATCAAAAATTCTGAAGAATCAAAAGTTGAAGATACCAAAAATCAAACAAAAAGGTGGTGAATTCAAAGAGATTAAAGAGCAAATATCAAAGAAGTGAAGAATTCAAAGAGCTCCATATTGGTATCAAATGTTGTATTTTTTCTGGATTATGTATGCTTGGGTAGCTTAACCAAAAATACCTTGAGGTTAAGAAAGATTTATGAGGATTGATTCGGAGGGTTTCAGAAATGAGTGTCGTATAAGCTAAGGGGTGAAGGTTTATAAGGATTGTGAGTATTTAGGATTGGGAGGTTGTTAGGATTTTAGACACAAATATGCGCATTGCGGTCTTGGTATAATGGTTGGGTTCGAAATGAATTGTCTTATGTGATTCTAGTGGTGAAAGTTTGAATTAAAAAACAATTAGTTTTGTTTGAGGGCCAGCAAAAGATAAGTGTGGGGTATTTGATATTGCCATATTTATACATATTTTTTAGGCAATATTTGAATACATTTTTATATATATTTTGGTTATTTGCATAGATAAATGATACTTATAAGATTAAATTATGTTTTGCAGCCAAAAGAAGACATCTTGAAGAATTAGGACTAAAAGCGACAAGATCGGAACTTTGGAGGTTAAAAGCTTAAAGATGAAGAATTCAGCAAAAGTCGCTCTCACGATGTGAGTATTAGTGTCTCACGACGTGAGCATGAAGATTCTAGAAGATAAGCATCCGGAAACAAGAATTCGTGTTCGATACGGATTAATATCGAGTTTACGACGTGAGAGGCCTTTCTCACGACGTGAGGAGGGTGATTTCGAAAAAATATAAATACCCTTGATGCTTACGGATTTGAGAGGTTGGCTGGATAGAAGAGAGATTCCAGAAGTCGTTTTTCAGAAGAAAAGAAGGCAGAAACCTGGTAATAACACCCAAAGAAGAAGAACAATATCATAATCTATTCTAGCTTGGTACATTACTATGTTTTTAATTATGAGAATTGTGTGTTTGATTGTTATTATGAGTAGCTAAATCTAGCTGCTTCTGTTAGCCAGATGAAGCTGGAACTCATGGTTTAGTTATGATAATATGGATTTTTCTAGTTGGTTAATTGCTTGTGTTTGATTGTCTATATCTAGCATGTTAGAATTTAACACTTAGATTGCTTAAACTCATGTTCTGTGTAGTTTAGTGAATATTGAATTGCATGAACTTGACACCTAGTAGTTTAGTGACCATTAAATTGCTAGAGCTAGGATCCAACCAATCTTAGTTAAGTGATTAAAGTATTAGTCTTGGTTGTGCTAGAGAACATATATTGTGACTATAATATTGTGTTTGTCTAATTAATCTTACATAGCTCCAATAACAATTAATAATTGATTATGTGTTAAATTATGTGTGATCATGCATAGCTCTACATGAATTAATTAAACATTAGTATATTTGGACTTGAATTGCCAATAACATAATATTTGGTAACCAACTGGAATTGTCATAATTAATAGCTAACCATTGAGGGAAAGTGGATTCAAACTAACAGAAGTGCTTTTGATATTTGATTGAATAAGTTGTTGAGAATTTAAGTTTGTCTAAACTTGTAAAATTAGATAAAAACCATTTTACCTTTGTTTAGGATTTTAGATTAATTTTTAGTAGGTAAGTTACTTTGCTAATCCGTTCCCTGTGTTCGATACCCGACTGTTTATGCTATACTATTTGCGAAAGGGTACACCGCCTTGGGTTGAATAACTAGTTAGATAGGAAGTAAAATTAGGTGTAGCTATTTAGTACGCATCAACCTTTAAGCTTAAGAAATTCATAATATGCCCATATCTAAAAGGATACGCCCCACAAACGACTTAACTCATCAAACTAACCCAAAAGGGACCAAAAGCATAAAAACCATGTCATGAAGAGATATAATCATACAAGTATCAAGGTTGGGACTTTATACCTCAAAAGTCACCAAGAGATGAAGCTAAATCTGGATCTCTAAGCTTCCTTCGAAAGAATGAGACCACCCACTTCTTCTTCTTTCACTTCAAAGAGCACAAACCATCAAAATCAAGACCAAGGCTCAAGAACACTCATAGAGGTTATTAGGGTTCGAGATTAGAGTTTTAGGACAATGGAGGCTGATAAAGAGGCCATCCCTAGGAACTTAAGGAGCTTATATAGGGTGCAACACGCCAAATTAGGGTTTAATTAAAACGCACATACGCCCCGCGTACGTGCCCGAAGGCACGATCCTTCCTCGCATTAGTACGCCCAACGTACAAGGAGTACACCCAACGTACTTTGACTTTCCCAAAATTGACACTTTTGCCCCCTAGGGACCAAATCCACCAAATCTTCCACCCTTCAAAGGTCTAGACTGAAAAGCACAAAGAACCAAGTGTTACATCTCTCCCCTTAAACTCAACCCTAAATCTCTGATCTTCACCTCAACCCTATAGTCGTTGCCGCCATCAACCAGCATGTGAAGACCACCACCGGAAGCTTGCAACTGTAATAGCTCCATAAATATGTGACTGTAAAGTCGTCGAAAACCCACACCTCTGTTTTTCTTCTCCGCCTTCGCACGTTCCCATATAACCTACAACTCTGTTGGAAAAATCATATTTTACTGATTTCATCATTTGGAAAAATGGTCTTTGATTTCTAGGACATTTGGTGAGGTTTTTTATTTTGGTTTTAATCCCATTGTGTTTAATCTGACGACATCATTGATTTAAGGTTAGGTTTTATGTTTTAGGTTTTGATTTCAGGATTTGACTTTGGTTAGTTTTTAATTTCAGGATTTGATCTTGGTCGGGTTTTGATTTCTGGGATTTAATCTTGGTTTTGCTTTGATTTTGATTTGGTCTAGGTCCAGGTGGTGATTGATTATGGTTGCAGGAGGTAAATAATGGTTGTTGTAGGAGGTGAACATGGTAGTGCTGGAGGTAAATGGGGTGTTACCTGATGAAATCGATGATGTGGGAAACCTGAATAGGCAGGTGGTGTTGTTGGAATAGGTGAACGGTGGTGGTGCAAGAATAGGTAGGTGGTGATGATGGTGACTGGTGGTTGCCTGGTTGTAGTGATAAGAATGGGTCTATATGTCTATAACTGTCGTCAAGAAAGGGGAATGGTGGTTACTGGAGGTGATGAATGAGGGGTGGGTAGACGGTGGCTAGCGGTCACCGGTGGTAGTTTCTGGTGGCCGGTGGGTTTCTGATGGTAATAGGTGATGGTTGGCATCGATAGGGGTGGTGATGGTGGAACCTATTATATTAATACATCTTTTAATTATTAAATAATAACAAAAAAAATGAAAAAGAAAATATAAAGGTCATTATAGTCTTTTTATGTTTATGAGGGACCAACAACGCAACAAAATCCAAAAGTAAGGACGGTCCGAGTGTAAAATAAAAGTTAGGGACCAAACGTGTAATTTTAACTAAACCATATGATCGATTTTAGTAAATTGTTTTTTTCTACTTACAACTTAATGTGCATTTTCCTTGATGGGAGCTTGGTGGATTTATAAATGATAGTGTAAGATTTTGGACCATTTTACCATTCGCAATATAGTATATAAAGGTAATGGTTGGATTTATGTAACCACACCACTTGATTTAAAAAAATGATTGCGGTCCCAAATAATATTGTTGTAATGGTTTTGCCAATCCAACAAGCGCTAGAAGTTTGAGAAACTTTTGAGTTGTTTTAAATGCTTCTGTGTTAGAAACAGGGGATGGAGAGATTGCTTGGATTCTCTGAAAGTCGTGATTCACTATCAAATTGAAGTATTTCGATGGTACAGATCGAACACTCAATTGGATGAAATTCAGAGATACGAAATCAAAGAATGTATGTGAAATGTTCTTCAAAATTATATCAGAAAAATGACAAAAAAATGACTATATGATTCCTGTCTGAAAACTGTCATAATACAGTAACAAACTGTCATCAAAACTACCAAACCTGTCATAAAACGGATCTCAGGGAAAAGGGTCAATTTTCTAAAAATCGGATTAATATAGCAACATAACCCAAATAAAAAATTTGCCTAGCCATGGGCTCTGCCCCTTGGACCCCGCTCCCAGGGGCGCTGCCCCCCAGACCCCCGTTCGTTTAGGGGCTTCGCCCCTAAATAACATTGTACTTTGAATATTGAGAACTTGAACAAGTGTGCACTCCTACACCATCCTAACTTGTTCAATATTCAACATGATCACTTTTGGTGAACAAATTTAATCCTATTACACTACAATAATATTGATGATATTAAATCACCAACATTTTGGTGCGTAAAGAGCGAGTTGCAAAAATCACGGTCAACTATATTGGCCATATGCAAGTGATGTCCAGCCTAGCTGAGTTGATGCACTGGGTTTTATACCCATGTGAGGCGTGAGGTTGGGAGTTCGATTCCCTTAAACTACTTGTTGTGGTGCCACATGTGGGAATTTTTCCCTGGAAATCTCTATGAGGGCTGAGTTTGCCCTGTAAAGGAGCTCGAACCCAGGGTGTTCGTTGAAATATTGCGAGTAGGCTTCCACTTAATTCGTTTGTCGTTTCGAAAAAAAACTATATTGGCCATATGGTTATTTGGTCCTTAAACACCACACCACTTCCTCATTTTTCAGATATCATCATCAACAACAACGATTAAATAAGATCACATTTAAGAGTGGTATACATTTGTACTTGTTTATCTTTATCTTTTTCATATTTGTATAGTTGTATTTTGCATTGTCTCCTTTTTATTGCAACAAACGTAGAAATAAATATAAAACAACTCTTAAATGTTAAACCACCGTTTAGCGTGTAGCCTTTAGTCGAGCATAACGACACTTAATAGCAAATCCTAACCACAAACCATTATTGATGATCCATTTGAACCTTCGAATGTAGTTTTGCAATTCTTGCATTGTTGAAGGAGAAATTCTACAAATTCCTTACATACTTAATTGTAATATTTATAAGTGTTTTTTAGTAGCGACCGAGCCATTGTTGACGCAAGAAAGGACGCGGGAAAAAACAAAGTGGCCAAGTTGGTAGAGGGAGATCATATTAAATTCATATTACAACAACATAAGAATAAGGAGATGTAGATATTTACGGACTTCCAGTCATATTTCATAAATATTTATAATGTGTTCGATTAGTTTAGGGACTTCCAAATATCTTCTGATTAATTAACTAGTTGTAAGACCTATGTATTACATAGGTTAATTTTAAAAAAAATTTAAATATAAATATCAAAATATTTGAGAACTTTAAATTTATAAAAAAATAAGAAAAATAATGAATTATTATAATAAAAATGTTTTTTATCTTTTAAATTTAAACAAACAATTTAAATAAATAAAAGAACTAATGAACTTTAATTTTAGAAATTTTAAAATTAAAAGATAAGTTTATTAATAAAATTGATGTCCAATTTATTACTATATTTATTACAATTATTATATTAAAATATTATGTGAAATTTAATAAAATAGCAAAACTCATAAAATGACATATGAAAAAAAATAATTCAAAATAACCACAAAATGACATTTAACAAATTAAATGATGACAAAAAAGAGGTGGGCCATATGGTCTTGCATTGAAGGCGATAATTGGAACCTAAGCCCATACGCTTCTTTTTACATAAGCTTACAAAAAGAATTTGGGCTGGCCCAAACTAAATAGTTTACAAAACTTTATTTCCAACTTGCTAATTGTGTTTTACACCTCTTTCTTTCTTTCTTTTTCTCCTTTTTTTTTAATTTATTATTTACTAGGTTAAAATCTGTGGAAACCCCGGGTGTTAATTTTAAATTGAATTTAAAAATTAATTATGTAATAAAATAATATTTCATTAATTTAGAATCTTATGAATTGTAATATTGCATATTTTAATAACTTTGTGATTTGTATGTGTTTAATTACACAGTAAATGGTAAGTATTTAATTACAAATGGAGATTTTTAAAATCTTGATTTTTGGTGATGATTCTCGTTGAACATACGGAGATGATGTCATACCCATGTGTGTAATGAAATTAACATAAAAAAAATACAATACTTAATTATAAATAAATAAATTAATATGATGGATTAAGTGTGATTTGCTAATAATGACTAAAAGATGCTACAAAAAAGTTGGTTATAAATTGCGAAAAACTTCCTTATAAACAACATTGGAAGTTTTATTTGTGAGTCCACCATCTTTATCTAAAATTAATAATTTTAATCTCTCTCTGCTTTGAACTCTAGATAAGGCAACATACAGTTGCCCATGTGAAAAAACTGGATCTTTGAGAAACAAACCAACCTTTAAAAATGATTGTTCTTGACTTTTATTAATAGTCATCGCAAAACATACGGCCAAAGGAAATTGTCTTCTTGTGAATTTGAAGGGAATTTTTTTTTCTGATGGAGTTAAAGACATTATTGGAATAAAAGTCTGGTTTCCAATATTAGTTCCAGTTATTATACGTGCCTCGATAACACGTTTGCCCAATGATATCACATGTAGTCTTGTGCCATTACATAAGCCGTTTTTCTGATCAATATTTCTCAGTAACATTACTGGAACACCAATTTTCTAAACTAACTTATGATTTGGTAGACCGGATACTTTGAGACCATTTAATACATCAGGAGAGTATAAAGTTGTAAAAAATCTTATTGTTAGAAAACATAAAATTAAAGTGAAAGCACATGTAAAACGACATAAAATTAAAGTTGTAAAAATATTATTGTTAGAAAACATATAAAACGAAGTAAAAAAAGATTTTGTAATCTAATTCCAAAGGAGGGGTTGAAATGGTTCAAAAGAATCAATGTTTGAGATTTGAGCTTATTTTTTCAAGAATTTTCATAGGGGACTATTTTGGTCAAATTAATAAAGTGGAGGGGCTGAATTGGTCGATTAGACCAAGAATTGAAATTGGGGGGAAAGGGGTCAGGTCTCCGTTTTCTTCAATTTGAGAAAAAGAAACAACCGATCGAAGAAAGGGCTCCGATGGCGTTCGATCGGGAAAAGAAGCAGGGGAAGGATCTATGGGGTTTTGCTGGACCAAAGGAAGAAGAAGAACGAAGCAGAAAGATGTTGTCAATTCTTGGTGGGTGACGCTGTGAGGATGTGAGCACCTCTGATGTTCGAATGGTCCGCAGAAAAGGGAAGAAGCAGCGATGCTACTTCTTTTCTGCTCTGGCAGTACGATGAGAAGGAGGATGGGGGGAAGGTGGGCGTCGAGAGAGAGAGAGAGAGAGAGAGAGAGGAGGTCTTCGGTCCTCAGTCGGTCCGAGAATAAGAAATATGATTGAAGGTAGGAAGTGGCTCGGTGGTGGTAATCTATCGCAAATAGGGAGCAGTCGATCTACCGCGACCTCCTTGTGGTTGTTCTCTTCATCACCAGTAGTAAACCGAAGGGGTAAGGACGAAGCAGCCATCTAGGATGGTGTTTGGCTTGCTTCGATCAACAGCAAAGGGGCTGTTGCCTCCTCAATTTTACAGAAAAAAAAATAACAACTTGTGGGGTGTTGCTTGGCAGTTCACGAAGCAGAAAAACAAAAGAGACAGGAGAGATAGTTTGGCTGTTTGTTTTGGTTGAATAAAGGTGAAGGATTTCTCCTAATATGGCTGATTATTTGTGTTTCTAATATGTGTGTACTTTTGATTGATAATTGAAGCAACAACTTGACACGATCTTATGCAGATTTTTTAGTGTGAGGGAAGCTTTTGAGTGTAAAATTGTATATTATATGATCTTCTCCCCTTTGAGTAGATTTTACATGATTTGATTGTATTCCTATATGCAGTTTTGTTTTGACAGGGCTTGTAGAGGCTGTAGCTCTTCCATATCTTAGTCTTCAATTTGGAGAATGAAGTCTTGATGAGAAGGCGGAAATACTCTTTTTTGATCAGGCGTATGACTTCTTAATTTTATTTTACTATTAGATTGTTGAATTAACTTCTTATTAATAGATTAAGTTGTATTGTTTCTTTATGTTTTTCAGCTTCACAACAGCTGTTTTACTTGCAACACTTTATAGTGTCACCAACAGAAATGGACAAAAAGACTTGTATAGCTATGGTAATTAATTAATTATCACTTTATCAGTCATAAGTCATAACTCATAACTCATAACTCAAAACATACTGTTTTTTTTTGTTACAAACTTATTGACATTTCATCAAATTAATTTTCCAGATTGGAGGAATCCTTTTGATTTTCAAAAAGGATGGCTTTTGTGGGCTGGAATAGGTCTTGTTGGAGCCTTGATTACTATCTCACTTACTGGAGTTGCCATGGCCTTTTTAAGTGGTGAGCCAACTCAAAGAGAGGTCAGTCAATCTATATATTAAACAATTAAAAAACTCATTTATAAATTTAAAATTTAAAATATTTTTTAAAATAGGGTGTCTACAAATAGACAATTTATGTATATGCTGATGCTTTCATTATTATTCAAAATGCAAATATTTAACTTTTTCTAAAAAATATGAAAGTGTATAGTTTTTGATTTTCTTAATTGTTTCTATCTATAGGATATGACATATGATTTATTTTTAAAGTACATTGCTATAACCGACAGGAAGGAGGGGGAACATGCAAATTTACGAATTTGCCCTCCCTCTGATAAGTTTATTAATAGGTGTGTAGAAAACAATTACTGTCAAAATACTTTCCATACATTGAATCTGGGTTAAAAATATAATACAATACAATCACCTAATGTACAGAAATAAAGACACAAACTGGAAATTAAAATATAATGCAATAGTATAAATTTTCCCAAATTCGTTGAAATGTTACATAATTGGTCCCTACAGATAATATTATTATATAATGTTATCTGTTGAGGGTGATCTTTTGCCACAGATGGTTAATTAGACTTGAAAAATAGATATAAAGCAGACTATGTAGTTTTAAATTAGAAACAACCTTAAAAGCGATCAATTGAAATTTATTTAAGAGGAAACAATACAAGATTAACTATGTAGAGTTCTCAAAAAGGAAGAAGTAAGAACATAAACATGAAAACTTTGAAAAATATATCCGGTTATCGACATTGTACAAATGCATGAATTCAGATCGCGCTGTAAAAGAAAGACTGCATAGGAATTCAGATTCTTAACCTTGTGTAGTTGTTGGTGTCGTCGAGGATGATTATGCAGGAAACGATCACAAAATCAAGGAAATTAATCCTGGTACCGACAGGAAGAATTGAAGAACTTATGTTAGCAACTTGATTTATTGAATAACTTATGTTAAAACAGATAAAACTGAGAAGGTATAGTGAAGAAGAACCGAAGAAGAATACCGTTTGCAAAGAAATCTCTAAAGCAGAATCGTGGATACAAAAGCGTATAGATGGTATAGTGGTATATATTTCGGTATGCATTTATTTGGTGCAGATTTTTTGGGATTTAATCACTGGAAATTAATCAATTTCTAATTTCAAAAAACAAACTTTCGTATTTTATCGCATATCACGTATTTTAAATTTGAATTACCGATTTTGGCATATTATTTGCATATAATTTACATATTTATATATATTTATTGTGTGTATATGAATTGAAGGGCATTGCCGTAAATTCAGTTGAATAAAAGAAGCGGGAAAACTTGATTTAGGGGGGTTGGGAGAGTGACACGTGGCGATTTAGTACTTATTTATTATAATAGGGGATTATTTTTTTTAACTTATGTGTAAACTATCTATATTTTTTTTAATATAAAATATTAATATCAAGTATGTGTAGTGTGACATATCCTTATTTTTCACTTGATAGTTCAACATAAAATGACCTTTTTTGGAATCTATATTATGTGGTTATATTTAAGAAAGTCACCAATTAACAGCTTAGGGGACAGTTATAACCTTTTTAATGTTACATAAATTAATGAACATAATTATATATATAAATAAAATTACTAAGAAAAAAATTAACGGAAATGTTTGTTTTTCGGTAGAAATATTATGGATGGTCTTTTCATGAACTCTAAAAGCTCACCAACTTGACCCTTAGCCAAGTAATCTAATTCACTAATTGTAAGAGGCTAATTGACTTTTAGTAACAAAACATCATAGTTATGGTTTACAAATAATAAATCTATAAGTATACTATTAATCTTATGTTATTTATGAGAGAGTATGATTATAAGAAAATATATGTATATTATGTCACATAGTTTTTCTAAATGAGGTTGATGATAAGATGATGGTATCTATAAATTTCTTTTATTATATATATATATATATATATATATATATATATATTATAAAACTATAATTTGCAAGTCTAAGCAAGCTTTTGTAACACGTTAAAATGTGAATGCAAAGAGTATAGTCGTCTTAGAAACTTTTGTCAAGAAAATTTCATTAATGTCCAATGATTTTTTCTTGAATGCCTTTAAAGAAAATAATGATTTGTAACAAAAAATAATGATTTGTAACACGTAAGGTGATTTAAAAACTAGTAATTATATAATGTCATTTATAAAAAATATCTTGTTTATCTGAAACTCGTAAGCACGAACACATCATTAGATATGTTCTTCAAATGGTACACCGTCTTCTTGGTTCGGCACGTAGCTTTTGAGAGATTTTAGCTTTTATGAAAAAACTTGAAAAAAAAAAAACTTTATATGAACTTTTAGCTTTTATTTTAAACAAAAAAAAATCATAATCAAAAAATTGTTTCAAGTAGCTTTTAACTTTTAGGATTTTATATAATTTTACACATTTTAAAGTTAAAAACTACTTTAGCCGATGACTTCTAGATATTAAAAGTTAGACTAAACTGCACAAATGGTCCTTGTGGTTAGCTGAAAATAGCCACTTTGGTCAAAAAAGATTTGGACTAGCACCAATGATCAAAAACTTTTATTTTGTTGCGAGTTTGGTCCGTTTTGTTTTGATTTTTTCTAAAATGATGAGTTTACCCTTAGTATATTCATTTGTTTTATTACAATAAGCCAAAAAAAAATGTGTTGTGTTATCTCCCCCCCCCCCCCCCCCCATCTCTCTACTTTACACACACTCAAACCCTAGTTTTTCCGGCACCAACGAGGACTTCTTTGGCGCCACCCATTTTGCTGCCTCCTTTGAATGCCACCACCACCACCTGTTTATACCAATAACACATGTCAAAATCACCACCACCACAGTTCAACACCACCAAAACCCTCCGATCTGAAAACACACTCATCTTCAGCTCCCATCATAACCGGAGCCGCCACCCTCTTTCTTCGGTCGTTTAAGATCACTAAGGCCCTTCGTCAGACTCGTCAGAGTCGTCGATCTAGAAACCCTTCGTCGGAGTCATCACCACCACCACTGGCCAACACCGCTACCACTGTTGAACCTCTTTGAAAACCTTTCGACTTGGAAGCCTTCGTCACCCAGAGAAGAACCGATGGAGAAGAACGAATATCTGAAAGATCAAGGGTTTTCTGAGGAAGATAGAGAATGAGAGAGAGACAAATTTTCCTTTGAGGGTTTTCACATTTACGTTAGGGTTTCATGAGAGCGGTTACAACACTTGTGGTCGAGGGTTTCTTAGTGGCGAAGATGACGATGATGCTAAGAACCGCTAGATCTGGGCAGACACGTCAACGATATCAGTTGCCATACACCGGAGTCACCGAAGACATTCTCGTGCTAGACGTCAGAGTCGTCGAAGTCACCACTGTCTTTCTCTGTTCGTCTTCTCCGATGGCTGCTTTTTGTTCTCCGATAGTTATTTCAAGTCAAGACTAGACTTTGTGTGGAAATATCGATGGATGAGAGAGAGAGAGAGAGAGAGAGAGAGAGAGAGAGAGAGAGAGATTATTGTAAGAATTTTGTTCTCCGGTGGTTATTTCAAAAAATAATTGTTTTTTTTAATTATTGTAATATAAAAGAAATAAAAAAGTAAATATCAGGGGCAAATTCGTCATTATAAAAAAGTTAAAACAAAAATGGACAAAAGTCGCAACAAAATGAAAAATTTGGACCTCTGATGCTAGTTTAAACATTTTTGGACCAAAGTGACAATTTTCACCTAACCACAAGGACCATTTTTGCAGTTTTGTCTAAAAGTTACAACTTTTAATTTCTAGCTATCAACTTCCTACCAACTAGTTTTATTAAAATTTTCGTAAATGTTATTTGACAGCTATTTACCATCCAAATTTTATAAGGGTTACCATCTAAATTTTATAAGGGTTATCCAGTAAAAAGGCCAATATAAGAGGTGCTATCACAAAATAGAAGATGCTGTAACCATTTTTATTTATTTTTTATTTATTATTTATTATTATTATTATTTTTTAATTATGTATCACAAAATAACCATTTATGATTTATTAGTTATTATGGACTTTACAAAATAACTTAAACTTGCAAATTTACTTTGATGTCGTTTCCAACAAATTTTGATTCCTTTTCTGTAATTTACGGTATTGTTCTAATTTTATGAATAAGTTACACAATAAAACAAATAAGAAACTATTATATAGTGAGCACCATGTCATAAAGTAATTTTGATAGTTCACATAATCCATTTTGCGCAATAAGTGGTTATTTTTCATAATTTCTCAAAAAATGTTATTTCATTAGATTAAATATCTTACTTTGATCATTTAAGTATCACATTTTATAGTCCCTATATAGCTACTATTTACCATCTACATTTGATAACTTTATACCATAGGTGGACTAATATTTTTATACCATCATGTTGACATTTTGGGTCTTATCCTCTATTAAATTTATATAAAGTCCAGAAAATTTTCAAGTCATGATCCATTTATTAAATTGTCTAAAAGGAGTTGAATATGAGTTTTTCTACATCAAAATGAGTTACTCTCATACAGTCATACTGATTTTATTAATTAGAACACTCAAGAGAGAATGTATAATATTTTATTAGAATAAGTGGACTAATTTGTGAGCTTTGTGACAAGAAGCTAATGCTTTTAAAGTGGCCTCCTCTTGCCAAAAGAATGGTGTCCTCTTCTTCTTGTTTTAGAGAGAGAAAGTGTCATCTTTCTCTTTCTCTCTTGTTTTCTAGTGCCTTTGGCCACCCTCAAAAGTGTCTTCTCTCTTGTTGATTCTTGTAAACCTTTCTATGCTTCCATTCAGCAATCTTGAAAGAAAGATAGAGATAATTGCATCTTTTCTGTAAATCGAAAAAGAAATTCTTGAAAGTTCAAATCTCATGATGATCAACATTCAATTAAAGTTTAACCATTTTCAATGGTTAAAAGAAGAAAGGGTGTGTTTTTAATCATCAAAATTCGGATTTGACCCTTTTTTTCCCTTATAAAAATGTAAGAGATTGCACTTTTCAAGATTGTGGTAGAATTCAAGTTTCACCTTTTATCCGTCGATGAAAAAGGAAGAAAGATTTCATCTGACCAGGTTGTGAAAAGTTCAAGTTTCACCTTTTCTAGTCCAAAGAAAAAGACTGATTTGCCCTTTTTCAAGATTGTCAGAAATTCAAGTCAATATCACTGACTGATTTGCCGTTTTCAACATTGTCATACACTTGATCTCTATCTTTTCATCAACACAAACGTTTTGGTGAAAAAACATAAAGATTCTTGTATGTTGGATCAAGATTCATCATATTTTCAATGTCTTCTGATATGTTTGAATTTGAAGAGTGTCTCTTCACCGATCCTTTCTCTCCTTTGATTGATTCTTCCTCCATTGACATCCTGAAAGCTTTTCAAGAAAACACTTACAGTTTTAATCCTCCATCGTCAACTTTGACCCATGAAAATCTTGACACCCCATTTAATGATATTGACCAAATTATCCCTACCATCCAGTCTTCTTCCCCACCAAGCCACCAGCTCGAAAGTCTCTCTCTTTCCCAAATGGGCAATTCAGTAATTTCCCTAGATTCATGTCCTCTCGAGGTCAAAACAGAGAAAAGTCAACTACCCTTTCATGGTTATTTTATCAACAACGATTCATTCTTACCTCATAGTTATGGTGGGGGTGACAATGTAATGAAGATGATGCAAAGGAGTTACAGCAGTATATCTTTTAATAAAAGACCAAATGGTTTTGTTTTTCAACCAAAACTCGATAGTTTGATTGAGTCCTCAAATCTTCATTCCCAAGTCCTCACATCACCTGATCATGGCTTCTCTTCTAGTCATATGAGAAGGGTTTGCAGCACTGGTGATTTACAAGTTAGTCCTCCATTTTGCATGCCCGATTTTGACTTTTTTGGTCAAACCACTTCATTCTTGTTTTTGCTTTAGAATTTACAAGAATTACCTTTTTAAAAAAAAAAAAAAAAAGAAGGTAGAAATATTATCTTGAAACAGTTGGAATAAGAATTAGCAAACAAAGTTTAGGTTTTGTTCGACGAAAATAAACAAATTTATAAGCTAGCTTATTGTAATTTTTGGTTTTGATAAAATTACAAAATAACTTATATACTAAGTTATAAATATTTAAATTATATCTTTAATTAGTTTTAACGCTAGTTTTTAGCTTTACACCTACATGTTCATTTATCTCATTTTATATTTGTAATTTATAAACAAGCTTTTGTCAAACATGATCTTAAAATGAATTTTGATTAGACTTTTGTGTAAAATAAATACATTTTTTACTTTCAAATAGTAATAATTATAATCTTTTTGTAGATAGATATGGCAAAAAAGTTATCTGTTATCAAGCATGTTGATGCCAAATTCGACTTGGATTTAACAAAGCATCAAAAGTTTCAAAATCAATTTTTAGACTTTTAGCCTTTTAGGTGTCAAATTGTCATATATATTTTTTTTAATTCAAAATCAACAAGTATTCTTTCGTTCTCAAAGTTGATGATAAAATACTAATGTCTAAAATGATTTTGGAGTTAAAACCCTAAAAGTTTCATGTTGAGTTTTATGAGAAGGAAATTATTTCAATATTTCCAAAATCTTGGGTTGCCTTTTTTGGAAACTAATGTTTCCAAGTGTCACTAATACTATTTTTGTTTTTCTTGGATTTTAGAGCTTGAGACCCAACCAAAGAAGTGAAAGATTGTCGTCAAGTCCATTAGCGACAGAAGGGTCGTTAATGGAGGAAGCAAATTTCAAAGTAGGGCGTTACAGTCCAGAAGAAAGGAAAGAGAGAATCTTGAAATACAAAGCAAAAAGGACGCAAAGAAATTTTAATAAAACAATTAAGGTAATTCATAAATTTATATGTTACTTTTAATTTTTAATTATATAATATTTGGTTTAATCAACACTATGCAATGTTTTTATTCATTATTGTTACATGTATGCATTATTTTTTAGCAAAGACCTAGAAAACTCCAATTATTATCGAAGTTAAAAAAACCGTTATATTATATTTTGTATATTAAAATTAGTTTATGTTTTGATCTCATCTAAATTAACTTTTTATAAATAGAGTAAATTACACGAATGGTCTCTATGGTTTGGGGTATGAGATTTTTGCTTTCTTTTAGTATATAACATATGAAAAAAACATGTACATGAACAAAATTACTGAATTGAAATAACACTTATGAAAAGAATATGTTGATGTAAAAAAACTTAAGAAAAAAGTTGTATTTATTATGTTTATATTTTTGTTTTTAATATAAACAGTATGCATGTCGAAAAACTCTTGCTGATAATCGTCCTAGAATCCGTGGAAGATTTGCACGTAACGATGAGCCTGAGGAAACTCCTAAACCCTCAGCTTTTCATCGATACCAAGATGAAGATGAATTTTGGGTATGTGTTATCTTCTAGTAATTTTTTATATTAATATAAGAATAACATATGTATATTGAGCAAGGATCACATAAGTTTTATAAGGATTTATTATGTTGTTGTCAATGTATACAATCACTTACATGTCAACTAAGTTGATATATATATATATATATATATATATATATATATATATATATATATATATATATATATATATATATATATATATATAAACATAGCGACATAAATGATGATATGAGCATATTTAATAATTGTGGATATTAGAATAATGTTGTGAACAAAAAGATTCACAAAGATAAGCTAAATTAACCATGTCTTTGTCTTAGCGGTCTTTTCAAATAAAGAATTGAGCATTTCACCATCCCTAAAGGATGTTATGTGGAATACATTTATTTAAAAAAGAAAAGATTCACAATTGCTTATTGCGGTTAAAATGGAAAATAGTAAACTCTATGATCATGTGAAATTCCATTATTACACTTGATATTTTTGTATGTTACTTGCAGATGGATGGGTGGCAAGAAGAAGACGAAGAAGGAACATCAAGAGGCCATTTTTTCAACACCTACATGCCCGCCACCCAAAGCCTTCAATTTAGCTATTTTGCAAACTGAAAAAACATAAATATTTTTTCCTTTTTAAATTTTCAAGGGAATAATTACTTAGGCTTTTTAATTTCAAATTTAGTGAGAAATTTACATGGCCGTAAAAACAAAATAAAACCCCTTTTTGAGCCCAAAATTTAAATCAAAAACTTTTTTTTTTCAAGATTATTACATTTTATAGTCTTTTTAGAAGTTGTGCAAGTTAGAAACTCAGGCGCCGGTCAAAGGCATTAGAAGCCTGAACACGACCCCAGAGAAAGAGAAAGGGAACCACTTATTCGTGTAAAGCATCGTCGTTTTATTTTTGTAGGTTATTGTAACACGTAAACAAACTTGTCCTATAAAATTCGAGAATAAATTTTTTTATTTATCTTTTATATGTTTTTGTAATTTACTTTTGGTTGACTAGATAATTCCATATACACTCATGCTTTTTTTAAGGGAAAATGACCGAAGAGGGTAGCAAACTGTTGATTTTGATTACATTTGGTCTTTTTTTTTGTATACAATATGCTATCAGACTTGTTGTTTGTGTTTACCATAACCCTTTTGACTGCAATCACATGTGATAGCCGATCAAAAGGGTTATGGTGAACACAAACAACAAGTTCGATGGTATATTGCGTACAAAAAAGAATGATTAAATGTGAACAAAATCAATAGTTGGTTACCCTCCTGGGTCACTTTCCCTTATATTACAAATGAGTTGAAAAATATGAATTGGTCAAGGCCAATTACATGTTTAGGGGAATAAAGGGGTTCTTCAACTATTATTGACAAAATCGTTCAACAAGTGCAAATCGAAGTACAAACAACTGTAATAAAAACATTAAGTAAGTTTTGATGGTTAGTTCTTCTCGTATGATGTGAAGTCGACGAACATGTATAATATCAACATCAAATGCTAAAGTTGATGCTGATCATCTTAATCAGACTGATGACAACTCTTGTCAAACTTTTTCTAAAGATTTCGGGGGAGAACGTATATAGGGTTTCTTTAGATGATGAGGATGGTGAATACAAACTTTTATCAATGAGCAAAACTATATTTTATCTTTTTTTGAATATCCTAGTAGGTCAAAAGATGGATTTACTTGAAATATTTAATTAGTATTAGTGGACGCTTTCTAATGATAACGTTGATACGAGGAGAAGAGGACAATGAGTAAAATGTAAAATTTAGGGCATGATTCACTATACACAAATGTTTTCTTTAGTAAACTAAAATGAAATCTTGCTTTTGGAAAAATAGGAAAAATGACTCAGGATGGTAACCAACTGTTGATTTTGTTTACGTTTAGTCATTTTCCTTTTTTTGTATGCAATATACCATCGAACTTGTTGTGTTCACCATAACCTTTTTGATCGGCAATCACATTTGATAGCCGGTCAAAAGGGTTATGGTGAATACAAACAACAAGTTCGATGGTATATTGCATACAAAAAAAGGAAAGAGACCAAATGTGAACAAAATCAATAGTTGATTACCTCCTGAGTCATTTTCCTTTTTTTATTTGTATATAATATAAATGGCAAATATATTTTTTAGTTCAAACCATGTACGTATGTCAGAAAAAACATATGTAAGACTTCGGGTCTATATGGAGGATATTTTTTGATAAAGCTCAAGTTCCTATGTGGGGTGGGGTTAATCGTGTTTAAGTTTCGAGTTTGGAGTTAGGTGGGCAACTTCGTCCCGAAATACCTGTGGGAAACCAAACACACACACACACACAAACACACACACACACACACACACACATATATATATATATATATATATATATATATATATATATATATATATATATATATATATCAATGTTGTAAAAATCGTTCGGTGGTAGCTCGGCGGTCGACGGGTGATAAGCGATTAATCAGACTCGGCGGGGATTAATCAGGGACCCTAAATTATTAATAAAATTATTTAAAAAGTTAATATTTCCTAAAAAATTAAGTATTTGGAAATTTTAAATTTTAAAATTTTGAAATTTTAAAAATTTTAGTATAATATTTTAAAATTTGAAAGCTTAAAAATTTAAAAATTTAAAATTTTGGTGTAATATTTGAAAATTATTATTTTTTTGAATTTTTTAAATATTTCCCGCCTCTGACCGCCAAGGCCGCCAAGAACCGCCAAGCCCGAGTTTGACCGATTTTGACCAATTTCCGCCAAGCACCCTAATCATAATCGGTTCGAGGCCGCCAATCGATTAATCGTTGATTAATCGGCCGCCAAGGCCGATTTCTGCAACACTGATATATATATATATATATATATATATATATATATATATATATATATATATATATATATATATATATATATATATATATATATATATATATATATAGAGAGAGAGAGAGAGAGAGAGAGAGAGATGTAATAACAATTGAGAAAAATAAAAAAAGTTTGAGAATGGGGGAATCATTCTCAGCCAATCATTTTTTTTTGTCGCAAAGCTCTCCATCGTACCGGCAGAAAGGGGAAATGAATACACGTGTGTTGTTAAATAAAACATGTTTCCTTAAACTATGCTAATTATTACCTTAATAAAAGCAAAAACATAGTTTTTTTTTCGTTTTTTTTATTTTTAAGGAGCTATTTATATCGAAAAACGATTTTAAATATATCAAAATTCATAATTTTTTATTCTCTATAAACAGACATCCATATTGACATAGTTTTAAGATAAAATGATTTTTTTATAGTTTCAGCTCTCATTATTCATAAATGAGTAAAAATGCATCAGATTTTTACTGCAGTAAAACATGATAAATACGTTATCAAAGCATTTTCGAAGAAATGTATTTTTTATTCATTTTAAAACATTTGGGATGTCATTGTCAATACAGAAACATAAGCATAAACATAACTTACATTCATTTACACTAGTGATCTACATCCCTTTAATCTCTCAGTGTAATGTAACTTCATATCGACACCTGTGATACAAATAAGCTTGAGTGGGTCAGGTTGGGAAACCTGGTGAGTACATAGGGTTTTCAACCCGCAATAATATAATTATTATGTTTAATCGTCAAACAATTAACCCAATTACCCATCCCCATTATCTTCGTTATTCTTAAGGGTCTACCCTAAGAATCATCTATCCTGCATTCGTTCATTCTGAAGTCCATCGCTTCCATGGTTCATATGACAGACACTAAGTCCATAGCTGTCAATGCTCGTTCCTAAAGCACTAATTCCATAGCTGCTAAAGTTCATTCATCGGGTACTAAATCCATAGCTACAAGTGTTTATCTAATAGGTACTAAATCCATAGCTACCAACGTTTATCTAACAGGTACTAAGTCCATAGCTACCGGCGTTTATCCAATAGGCACTAAGTCCATAGCTGCCGATGTTATTTATTAGGCACTAAGTCTATAGCTGCCAATGTTCACTCATATTATCTTTATCTCTCATCATTCATCTACCAATGTTTTACCCAACATATTCGTAGATATAAAATACGTATACAGTTTAAATTATTTAAAACATGTATAAAATCGTTCATCCAGCATAGATAGCAAGTATACATGTTATATGCACACATAACACGTAATTTATATAAAATACTTCATATCTATGTGTAAGATGAAAGTAACTATGCACTCACTTCATAAGGTGGTGACTCGGTACTCGGACAGCGCTTCGTTTACTTTAAAATAATTTCCTTCGACGAAACCTAGTATTATTACCACTAGATTTTAGTCTAATATTTACCGTGACTAATTATTAGTCTTATTATTATTATTATTATTATTATTATTATTATTATTATTATTATTATTATTATATAAACGTTTAAACAATATTTTCCAACCACTATGTACAGACAGGGGCCAGAAATAAAACACCGGAGGGCAGGATCATTTTGGCATATAGCACTTCTAAAATTCAACAACCCAGGCGACCCTTCAAACCGGATTTCCAATACCGCGAGTGGTTAAAAAGATATTATAACGACACTTATATAACCCATAATAATAGCTCAAATAATTATTATAAGGTCCTAATAACGTTACTATATTTAAATAAAAACTATATTAAAAATTAGGCAGACGTATCTTACCTACGAGGGGGTTTTGCTAGAAGCCGTGCTCTGCAGGGGCAGAACTTCCGAGCCGAAAGCTCTTCTTCTCGGAGCCGTCGAGCGTTCTGGGGCTTTCTTCTAGCGCTAGGGGAGTTTTTGGGAGGTTTAGAGAGAGTGTAGAGAGAAGAAATAATGGGAAATGTGTGAAGAAAATAAGGGTGAGAGAGGTTATATTTATAGGGTGAAATATGGCTGAACTTGGTGCCATATGTCACCATCTGGTGGCAAGACTTGGGGAGAAAGCAATGGCCAAGATTGTGCCACATCACCCATTTTCGCACAACACACTTACGACTTCTAAAATCCGTAACTTTCGCATACGAGCTCCGTTTTTGACGTTCTTTATATCCACGCGTAGGTAAAAATAAGATCTACAACTTTCATTTTGACTCTTTCGGCTAATTCTCTACCGATCTTAAATTTAACAGTAGGAGAAGATTATACTGTTAAATGACCGCGAAAAATTCGTAACTTTTTCATACGGACTCCGTTTTCGTCTTTATTTTTATCGTTGACTTCCTATTAATGAGATATTCAAATATCATTTAGGTCGTGTAGGCCAAAAACCGCTCGATCTAAAATTCGAGTTTCGGGCCGTGCACAGCTATGTCAAATCTTAGAAAATTCATAACTTCCTCATACGAAGTCAGATTTGGGCGTTCTTTTTATGCACGCTCTCGGTTTAACGTATACTACAACTTTTTTTAGATCACTAAGGCTAAAAATTCCTCTATCGTAAATTCACTATTTACGTCTCCCGGTGCCGTGCCGGTTTTGTCGTAAAACTTCGACGGACCATAACTTCTTCGTTATAACTCGGATTTCAGCGTTCTTTATATGTACGGAACCCTTGTAACATATAATACCACTTGGTTAAGATTAATCCTTGTAAATAATATTCCATCAATAACTCATTTTTGATGCTTATTGTCTCTAAATTGACTAGCCCGAATGTGCGGGCGTTACAATTTATAGAGAATAAAAATTATGAATTTTTATATATTTAAAATAATTTTTCGATAAAAATAGTTTCTTAAAAATTAAAAGAAAAGAAAAAAACTATGTTTTTGTATATATTAAGGTAATGATTATCTTAAAACTATATTAAGGTAATGATTAGCATAGTTTTAGTAAACATGATTGGTCTGAAAACACACGTGTACCCCTTTTCCATTTCCATGAGCCCAAGTGTTTTGCGCCAAAATAAATGTGTGACTGAGATTGATTTCCCCATTCTACACTTTTTTTCTCAATTAAACCCTAAATTAGAAGAAAACCGATATAGACAGAAATATACACACCTTTAAGGTAGAATTCACTGTGAAATATTTTCCAAGGGCTCATGGAGTCATGGTATTGTTAGTGATGAGACCTTCTCACCAATTGTGAGTATTAATGCAAATAGGATACTTATTGCCACAATTTTGGCAATGAGATGTGACAAATGGATGTTAAGACTGCCTGCTTAATAGGCTACCTCAATGAGGATGTTTATATGGTGCATCCAGAAGGCTTTATTAACCCAAAACATCTTGATCAAGTATGCAAGCTTCAAATATCCATATATGGTTTGAAGCAAACAACTAAGAGTTGCAATTTACATTTTGACGAGAAAAATTCCTAAGGGGCTCAAAATTCCTAAAGTATATGGTAAAATTATATAGAGAAAATATTAACTTCTCTAAAAATGCTAGAAGCATTTTTCTTTAAATTAGTTATTTTTATAATGTTGTGACCATATTTGTGTTTTTTAATATTAATACTAAGTTTTATAATGGTGTGTTATTTTTGATTTAATTTTTATTATATTTATGACTTTGGGGCTCATTTTTTCTTTTTGCCCTGAGCCCACTATATCTTTGGACCGACCCTGTGCTTGATTGATAGAGAGGGTTAAACCTCATATAAAAAGGAATATATAAGGAGTCTGACCTAACTTAAACCCTAAGGGTCGTGGGCATATACCTAGAATGCTAACATACTAACACTATCATGTATGCCATGCTATATATTAAACTGATTGTTTTATATGATGTGAAATATTGGATTATAGTGAAAGAAAATTTTAAAGTACATAAGAAGACTAATTAAATATATGTTATTGTTTTATAGAGGTATAGAAGGAAAATTAATGTAAAATGATATATTGGTGTGAATTTTAAAATAGATCGAGATGCTTCCCACTCTTAATCCAGACATGTCTTCTTTATGAATATAGGTAGTTTATTAGTGTAGTTCTAAAAGGGTACGATTGCAAAATCTATTATAGAGTAAGAGTATATCGTTGTATCAAAGGCAACTCAAGAAGCATCATGTGTGAGGAAATTCATTGTGGGCCTTAGAGTGGTGCATAACAATGAAGGCATGTTGGAGATATACTTTGACAAAGTTGGATATCTGTATCGATAATAAGGGACGTGAGAGTAACCAATAAGTCTGATATATCAAGAGAAGATATTAATACATTCGTGACGTCTTAAGTCCAGAATGGTTGTAATCATGAAATTTCATGCAGATCAGAACTTGGCAGATTTGTTTACAAATCCCCTGCCTACATCAAAGAATACGAGTCATATTTATTGTAATGCCTAATATGATGTAATTGTAATGGTCAACATTTGTAACCTTTATATGAAATAAATAAAGAAAATTATTTGAGTATTATGTGTTTTATGTGTAGTTATATGTAGTATACATGCATAAAGCTATATAATAAAATAGGAATAAAATACACGTCTTAAAAAGAATAACAACTAGCCCGAATAACCTTGATGAAAGTGGAAGTAGTCATGATGAAGATTCCAAGGATATAAGGAATGCTCAAATCGAGCTTAGAACGAAGAAGTTGTGATCCGTTGAAGTTTCGCGTTCGACCCGATACGACAACACACATCTTAAAAAGTGAATTTTAGATATGTTGCTTATTAGCCTAAGTGTAACACCTTGATCCAAGTATTTTCCATTTCTACCATTAGCATGAAATTTGTTACAAAATTGGTCCCATGTATCACTTAAATGAAACGCGTGACTTTGTGCTTACGGTGGGCGTACTCTTAGGTACGTAGGGCGTACGTGGCAAAACTGCAAACCCTAATTTTAGGGTTTGAGCACTATTTAAGCATCATTAACTTCTCAAGACCTTTTCCCTCATCAGCCTCCATCTCTCAATTTGTATCTAGCAAACCCTAATCCTTTGTGTGAGCCTTTTTGAGCTTGAGAGTGCATTTTTGGTGTTCTTGAAGAAAGAAGAAGGAAGGGAAATCATCTTGGAAGCTCAAGGCATCTTGGATCTAGAAGTGTTTCACCCTTAAGCATCCTTTGAAGGTATAAACTCTGAAACTTGATGAGTTGTTTTCTTAGATCTTGTTAACCTTGAGTTTGTGTTCATTTTTGGTCCCATAAGCTTGGTGTTCATGAGTATGGATTACTCTAACCAGAAGAGTTGTCCTTTCAGACATTTTCAGGTGTTAGGAACCATAAAATGTGATCATGGTCCTTCTATTCCTTCCATGCAAGAGTTATGATGTCTTAATGGATTATTAAGTTAGAGTTTTAGCTTTTGGACCTTTTATAGCCCTAGAAAATCATAAATGTGGAAAATTTATGACTTAGAATGACGTTTTGGGCCTAGATACGAGTTTAAATGAAAGGTATTTAAGGAATAAGCACTTAATGAGAAGATTTGGACCTATGCGGAGTACACTGGGTGTACCAAGAGGTACGTTGCGCATACTGGGTTTGAAACCCATCATTTGGATGAGTCACGACTACGCCCAACGTAGTGACTGAGTACGCCCAACTTGACTTTCCTTGACTTTTTGAATTTTTGACTTTGACCTTTGACCTATGGGCATTTTGGGTATTTTAAGTTGTAGTTTAAGTTTAGTTCACTGTTTGTTGTATAGGTGACCTATAGAGTTGACATTTGGAGTAACGTTCTTTTCTGCTATCTTTTTAGACAGTGAGGTGAGTTTTCCTCACTGTACTTGTGGGTCGAAGGCACCAATACCGGCCTAGTAGATTATGTATCCTGGTTTAGGATGTTGATATGTTGTAGTGATCTGATGAGATTTGCATGTTTATATGTTTACTATTATATATTTATCTGTTGCATATGTCAATATAGTGTGGTTTGGGTTGAGGTTGCACTGCTTTGTGCTGTCGGCCAACAAACCCAGTGGTAATCCAATCGGGAGATTGTGGTCCAGAGTGGCAATCCAATTGGGAGATTGTGGGCCAGTGGCAATCCAATCAGGAGATTGTGGGTTAGAGTGGCAATCCAATTGGGAGGTTGTGGGCTAGGGTAATCCAGCGGGAGACTATGGACCCAACATGCATTATGTATATTGTTTTGATTGTGTGTGGTACTTTGGGGGAAACTCAGTAAGCTTTGGTTTACTATTTAAGTGTTATGTTTTAGTTACTTCTGGTGATCGGAGCAAGGCAAAGGCTTGATCGTGCATATCCTTTAGATTTTATGAGATTTGATCTTGGGATACTCTAATTTGTGATTTTGACACTTTGGAAACTATGTTTTGCAAACGTTTATGCTTTTTGGTTGCTTTTGAAAAATGAAAATTTTACCTTGATTTTTGGGATGTTACAAGGTGGTATCAGAGCCCTGGTTTGAGCGAATTGGATAAGCACTCGTGTGAATCCAGAATCAAAATAAGGATCTGTAAGGTTTTCAAATTATTTCACAAAATTGTTTTCAGTGGTTACCAAAGAAGGATGATATGTGTACGATCAGTCGGAGCATGAAAGTATACCCCAAGATACCTAGACTGTATTTATTATGATGTTTATGATAGAACTGCATGCTAGTGGTAGGCTAGGGATCTTTAGGAATTGTATGATAAAATTGTCTGATGTATGATGCCGATAGCCTAGGAGAACTTCTTGTATGTTAGATGAATTTGACATCATTATTGTAGTTACTTAGTGTGTGCATCATAGTTATACATAACTAAGATTCTATAGCCTGAGAATATTTGGTTTAACCTTATTCCATGTTCCTTGTTTGGTTGTGGGCTTAGGGTAAAATCAATTATTCGACTGTCTATGGAATCCAACATTATGTATGATTAGAATGCACGAGCAGCTGCAAGGTTGGTGGAAGTTTCATGAGTGAGTATGGGTGTAACAGTCTAGTTGAGGAATGATTAGCCACTCTCCAGAGAATGGGTATAAGATGTATGCATATCCTAGTTGTGGGTTTGATTTCGGGTAGTTTGTGATGATCCATTGAGACAAATATATGTAGGTGTGGAAAGTAGTATGCACCCGTACTACTTGAAGCACATGACCAGTACGCGTAGCAAGGAAGTCACAAACCTTGAGGGATTTATCTCTTTGTGATGTTCATAAGAATATGAATTGTGGTATTTCTAATATATATTTTGGCTCATTTTTAGTATGGTGATCATGAGAGGATCTGGTTCTGGATCTGGAGCGAGTGGCTAGGATAGGGCGGGGTTGATCAATGATCAGATACGGGAGTTGATTGCCACCGAGGTGGCTACTTCTATCTGGGGTTCTATTCTGGAGTTGTTTAGGTTTATCAAAACCGTGATGATTGAGATGTTTGATGATTGCTACGTTGTCCTCACTGAGACTGCTACTGATGTAGCCACTGCAGTCGTCACTACTGCAAGAGGCCGAGGAGGAGGTCTGTTTCAGTACCGGGAATTCAACAACATGAAGCCCATGGAGTTCGATGGGGTCTAGGACCTGATTATGGATATGAGATGGATTTTGGATGTGGAGGGCTGTTTCTTCACATGCTCCTGTCCAGACGACTGGAAGGTCAGGTGCGCCTTGAATCTCCTTCGACTGGGCACGAAGTACTGGTGGAACTTGGTGACCGGTTCCTATACTCCTGAGTAGAGGACTGTTGTTACCTGAGAGTAGTTCTCGGAGATGTTTCGCATGAGGTATGTTACCCTGGTGGAGAGGGAGAGATTGGATCAGGAGTACCTAGATTTGAGACAGATGACAGAGACGGTGAAGAAGATCACCAACATGTTCACCTAGAGGGCTCTATTCTGTCCTGATTTTGTTGCTTCGGAGTAGGCTTAGATGACGCGATACTTGTGACGGGTTTTATACAAACAATCCTATGTGTGCATGCAACCCTAGTTTGAATCCATGTTTTCACTATTAGACATAAAACAAATGAACACAAATAGAAAACGCTAATATGCATCTAATAATTCGAAAATCAACATATGAAAGATTAGATCACATACCTTTGTTGCTATATAGTAATAACAACCAAAACTTGAAGATCCTTGCTTTTGAGAACAAGTACCACAAGCGTAGTACCTCTAATGGCTCACAAACACACTAGGGCAAGAGGATGAATATGAGAGAGAGGAAAGGGAGTGACTTGCTCTAAAAATTGGCTCCTTCTAGGGTTTCACAAGGTGGGATGAAATCAAGAGCCAATGAGTCTATTTATACTTGAGGCTAGCTAGGATTTTAAGGTGGAAACCCTAATTCCTTAGCTTAGGGCCTAAACAAGTCCATGGACTCCCTTACCATAAGGCTTGGACAAAAATACCTAGAACCTTCCAGGGATTTTCGGCCCTCCCTAATAAGGGTGATCCAATGGCCCAAACCCTCAACTATCAAATAATTACAAAACAGCCCCTGCATTTTCAGTCCGTTCCTTTAATCTCAAAATTAATTCCCAATTAATTTCTGATTAAATATTTATTAACAATATGATTTCTAAATAATATATTATTCTAATAACATCTTAATAAACCATATTTAAGCCCCAATTTATTATTCTTAATAATAAAATCATTCTCTCTCTCCAATAGTCATCTTGTCTAGTTGTCAGTATGAAGGCAACCCAAAAGGACCATGCTACTATCAAATCAAGTACATACCAATTATAGTTATGGGCTTAAACACCTAATCCAACAGTATCCCACTTGGATAAGTCTAATAACTATAAATGCAAGTATGACTTCAGAATCTGATTAGCAATCGTAGCTCTCAAAAGCCGCTGTCGAACTCTGATCTAGTCAGTGATGCGTCCTTTAGATAAGGGATCACATATTCCTCCATTCTAGATATCGTATGTACATGAGACATGGAATATAATCATTCTCTCTGTCCATGTGTTGTTTCCCGATTTCCGATTCATGACGACCGACTAATTGAACAAATCAAATCAGTCCAGGCTTGGCCAATCGCTTAGGGTTGTCATCACTAAATCATCGAGGGGCCCACAGATATCGCTTTTATCCCTCTTAGGGTAAAAGGAACGGATAAACTTTGACTCATATGCTTTCTTTATTTACTCAATAAATCACACATAACAATATGTTTTATAACACCAAATTACTGGTGCGTTTACATATCATCAATGTGCAACTGACTTGTAAACTGCAACTCATATCTCTCCGTTTCAAGAATATAAGATATTATCGTCTCACAATCACTCGTGATGAAATCCATGAAGTGATTCAGATGAGCGTGGGTTTAATCCAATACTCACATCTTATTACAGGAGTACTCATGAACATTGCAGCAAACTTTTGCTATGTCTAAACACTTTAGACAATCTACAGACGAATTCATGACAGTCTTACCTCATTACTTACTTCCAAAGTATGATTGACTGTGGATGTTTGAATAACCTGGTTACTAGGGAAGTAAAACATGCAAAGTGAAACACAAGAATATTCGAATCCAATATGGTTTCAAAACTTTTGAATATAAATAAAACACACTTATTATTAATCACTATATTGATTACACATTATTTATTGTATAATGTTTCGACTAATCAACTTAATACTTGAATTAAAACGATAGTTATCCCATGCTCCACACATGCACACTTTGTTTACCTATGGTCCTTACTTTGTGAAATAGATCAATTGTAAACATTTCCAATGACTCTCATTTCACAATTCCAAATCCTTATCACAAGTATAAGAATACCAATTCTTGCCACTATTAGAATGTGTTAGATTCTAAGCTATCATGCAATGATCCTTTTGTAATGTCAATGCACCAAAGTCATAGAGACTTGGATAATGATATTACAAAGTACTCTACTGGAGATTGTTACAAGACAATTCCACAGATACGAAGTCTCACATTCAAAGTACATTCCTTTGAACATCCTTCTTGCATAAAAGTTTCTAACTTACGCATAGATTCTTAATATCCAACTCCCATTATGGAATCATTTCCGAAGGGTTTTGAGCACTATAACAACCTTAAGGTGCACATACAACCCTAATGCTTTGGATCTAAGTTTTCTCTAGGTATACATGCAAACAATTTTTTCCAAAGCATGAAGCCTAATCTAGCATACAACATAATATATGAATCATAAAACTAGTTATAGAATTACCTCTTGTTGTAGCTGGATGTGTTTGGCCTTTAAAAACTTAGCACCCTAAGTGTGATGCCTCAAGTGGGTCACAAAACACCACCAACAATTTGGAGAACTTGAGAGAGTTTACTATGCACTCAAAATCGGCTCTATGAACTCTAAGAACACAAGGGTAACCGATTTTAGGCCATGGGGTCATATATATATATATATATATATATATATATATATATATATATAGTGTAGGAATCCAAGAGTCATGTGTAAACCCTAATCCATACACTTGGGCTTGTAATGGACTAACACATTATGGATTCTTACATAAGCTTAGCCGATTACTAATCCACCATGGATTATTAGCCCAACCTATATATATATATATATATATATATATATATATATATATATATATATATATATATATATATATATCATTGATTTACATAATCAGCCCCTGTATATTTAATTAGTCTCTTTTGATCACTAAATTAATTCCAAATTAATTTTTGACCAATACTAATTAAATAATATGATTCCTCTATTAATATATTATACTTATAATATATTAATGAATCATAGATAACCTCTTTCTCAAATGTTCATCCTATCAGATTGTTTGGTGAATGCAACCCAAAATGGACCATGCTACTCTCGGGTCAAGTACATACCAATTATAGTTATGGACTTAGATACCGTATCCAACAGTCTCCCACTTGGATAAGTATAATAACTATAGTTGCAAGTACGAATTCAGGAACCGACTAGCAATCGTAGCTCTTAAAGGCCGCCGTCGAACTCTGACGCGCCATTTTAGATAAGGGATCATATAATCCTTTGTTCTTCAAGATATCGTGCGGACAAATACATGGAACATAGTCATACCTATTGTCCAACAGTTTGTTTCCCGATTTACGATTTGTTTGACATAGAACTTAATCAAACACATCAATTGAGTTATGACTAGGCTCGACACATAAGTTAAAACAAAATCATCGAGGGGCCCAAGATATCACTTTTAATCCTCCAGGGATTAAAAGGAACATATAAACTTCGACTCATATTCTTGTACTAACTACTCGTTAAATCATACATAATAGCACATTTTATAGCATCAAGTTACTAATGCAGTTTGGCACTATCAATGTACAACCAACTCATAGTCAACAACTCATATCTCTTGGTTTGAAGACTATATGATTTTAGCGTCTCACAATCACTCGTGATAAATTCCATGAAGTGATTCAAGTGAGCGTGGGTTTAATCCAATACTCAGACCTTATGAGCACTCATGAATGTTGTAACAAACTTTGCTATGCCTAAACACTTTAAACAATCTACAAGCCAAATTCATGACAGTCTTGCCTCAATACCTACTTCCAAAGTATGATCGACTGTGGATAGTTTGAATAATTTAATTATTGTGGAAGTCAAAACATGCAAAATGAAACAATAGTAAACAATTGACACAAGATAGTAACTTTACTTATAAATAAAACACCTTTTATTTAATCATTAAATGTCAATTACATTTTATCTATTACAAGTTTCTAAACAACTATCTAATCATTGAAACTAATATCGTCCTTCAGCCCAATTCTCCTCGCATGCTGCAAGTGTTTAACCCTACTTAGTCCCTTCGTATGGGGATCTGTTGGGTTCTCCTCTGACGATACCCTCTTTGCTACGAGGAGTCCTTCTTCTATCCGGTGTCTTATGAAGTGATATTTTCTGTCGATGTGCCTGGATCTGCCATGATCCCTTGGTTCCTTCTCTAAGGCGACCGCAATCTCGCTATCACATAAAATCTCCATAGGCTCCTTTATAGTTGCTACAACTCCAAGGTCTCCGATGAAGTTCTTCAGCCATATCGCCTCCTTCGCCGCTTTGCTTGCTGCTATGTACTCTGATTCACACGTTGAATCAGCTATAGTCTCCTGTTTGGAACTTTTCCAAGTTATTGCTCCTCCATTCAGGGTGAATACCCAGCCCGACTAAGAGCGGAAATTATCTCTGTCGGTCTGGAAGCTGGCGTCACTATACCCTGTCACTCTCAAGTCATCACTCCCACCGAGGGTAAGGACCCAATCCTTAGTCCTCCGCAGGTACTTAAGAATGTTCTTTACCGCATTCCAGTGAGCTTTACCAGGATTCCCTTGATATCTGCTGACCATGCTCAAAGAAAATTCCACATCAGGGAGAGTACAAGTCATAGCATACATGATCGAGCTAACTGCGGAAGCATATGGTACTCGACTCATCTCTACTATCTCATCCTCTGTACTCGGACTCTGTGTCTTACTCAGTTTGGTATTGCTTTGGATAGGTAATTCACCTTTCTTGGAATCCTTCATGTTGAACCGTTTCAACACCTTATCCAAGTAGGTACTTTGACTAAGTCCAATTAGTCTTTTACTCCTGTTTCTCAATATCCTTATCCCTAGAATATATGCAGCTTCCCCAAGGTCCTTCATAGCGAAACACTTCCCAAGCCAGGACTTAACCTCCTGCAAGGTTGGGATGTCATTTCCTATGAGAAGTATGTCATCCACATACAACACCAGAAAGCTAACTATACTCCCACTAGCTTTGACATATACACATGACTCATCCTCGCTTCTCGAAAATCCAAACTCTTTGACTTTCTCATCAAAACAAAGATTCTATCTGTGAGATGCTTGTTTCAATCCATAAATGGATTTCTCAAGCTTACACACTTTATTAGGGTACTTCGCATTGACAAAACCCTCTGGCTGACTCATGTAAACATCTTCAAGCAACTTCCTATTAAGGAAAGCGGTTTTGACATCCATTTGCCATATTTCATAATCATGAAATGCAGCTATGGCTAACATCACCCTAATATATTTAATCTTCGCTACTGGTGAGAAGGTCTTATCATAGTCAACTCCATGAGTTTGAGTAAAGCCCTTCGCAAACAGTCGCGCCTTATATGTGTGTACTTTCCCATCCATGTAGGTCTTCTTCTTGAAGATCCATTTGCACCCCACTGTCTTACGACTTGGTACATTGTCAACCAAGTTCCAAACTTGATTGTCATCCATGGACTGAATCTCGCTGTCCATTACCTCTTTCTATTTTGCAGACTCGGGGCCTGCCATGGCTTCCTTGTAGTTGTTAGGTTCATCCAAATTTACCAGTGTGCTATCAGTGATAATTTTATCACCATTTGTAGTAATATGGAATCCATATAACACAGGTGGAACACTAACTCTACTGGAACGCCTCAGAGGTACGAACTCGTCAACTGGTTCAACTGGAGTTTCCTCCTCAGGTTGAGCACTAGTGTTTGAGGTTCCTTCATCACTTAACTCTTGAAGATCTTCAAGGTCAATTTGCCTCCCACTGTCTTCTTGGCATATGAGTTCTCTCTCTTGGAAAACCCCTCTCCTCGCAACGAAGACAACATTGTCACTCAGTCTATAGAAGAGATATCCCAAAGACTTCTGTGGGTAGCTGATGAAAATACAACACTCACTACGAGGTTCGAGCTTCACATGAGTCTCACACCTCACGAAAGCCTCGCAACCTCAAACCTTGATGTGTGCTAACGAGGGAACCTTCCCTGTCCACATCTCATGAGGTGTTTTGGCAACCTTCTTAGTAGGGACTAGATTAAGGATATGGGCGGCAGTCTCTAAGGCATACCCCCAGAATGAGATAGGTAACAAAGCTCGACTAATCATGGAACAAACCATGTCCAACAAGGTTTGATTGAGCCTCTCAGCCACACCATTAAGCTGTGGTGTCGTGGGTGGATCCAATTGTGAAATAATTCCACATTCCTTAAGATAGTCTAGGAACTCGATACTAAGATACTCACCACCTTGATCGGATCAGAGCATCTTTATCTTCCTGCCCAGCTGATTCTCCACTTCTTGTTTAAACTCTTTGAACTTTTCAAAGGTTTCTGACTTATGCTTGATTAAGTAGATATAGCCATATCTGCTGTAATCATCAGTAAAAGTCACATAAAAGCGATAAGTATCCCTTGTGGTGGTTCTGAAGGGTCCACACACATCGGTGTGTATGAGATCCAACAAACCCTCACCCCTTTCACAAGTACCAGTGAAGGGTGACTTGGTCATCTTTCCAAGCAAACAAGATTTGAAAGTGTCATCCGACCTTAAGTCGAATGACTCTAGCACACCAGCCTTCTGGATTTGGCCTATGCGCTTCTTGTTGACATGTCCAAGACGAGAATGCCACAAGGATGCCTTATCCAAACTATTGGAAGAATCAATGTGAAACACATTATTTCCTAAGTTGTCTATAACCATCATAGTTTCATATACACCATTACAAGGCAATGCTTTAACATAAAATACACCATTATAAAAAGCATTAATAGAACCAATTTCATTATCAAATGAAAATCTAAAACCTTGTTTGTACAAACCATGAAAGGAAATAATAATTCTCGCCATATCGGACGAGCAGCAACAATTATTCAAATCTAATTCTAACCCACTACTAAGCAATAAAGAAGAAACTCCAATCTTGGTGACAGGCGACATTTTTCTATTCCCCATGATCAAGTTCATCTTCCTGTGCTCCACATCCCTACTTCTTTTTAGTCCCTACAAATCAGAACAAACGTGGAAACCACAACCTTTATCAAGGACCCAAGAACAATAATGTGATGAATTATTAGATAGAATAGTGTAAATTCCTGCATGGGTGGGCTTTATCTTCCCATCCTTGACATCCTGCACGTATTTGGGGCAGCTTCGCTTCCAGTGCCCTTTATCATGACAATAAAAACACTCTATTTCTTTCAGATTAGTAGAGGGATTAGCAGAACCAGCTTTGGTCCCACTAGAAGAGGATCCATCATGAGACTTTCCCTTGCGGCTCTTAGAAGGAGCCTTCCTCTTCTTCCCTTTCCCATGTCCAATTGCCAGGACTGGGGCAACAGCAGTAGGAGAAGTAGTAGATACAACAGATTCTCCTGTTAGACTACTTTCATCAGTTCTCAAGAGTGACCTCCTCCTTGTTCATATGTGTGACAACCCGAACCTTTTTCCGTCAATGTTAGACCGATTCCGCTAATAAAATTTGACTTTTATTTACTTCCGTCAAATTCTTGTAATTTGGAAATCATTTAAGTTAAATAATGGAGTTTTCTTTTATGAGTCGGAACCAAAACTCACGCGAAAACCTGAATTTCCTTCGAAAAATCAGCAGTTTCCGGCCTGACCGGTGTTCACGGCCGTGAACCCGATCACGGCCGTAAACTCGTTTATGGCTGGTGACAGGTGGCCCCCACCACCGACCATACACCTAACCTATGAATACGGGACTCCCACCTTCATTTGAACTTTTCTGGCCGGAAACTCTCCCACACTCTCTCTTTCTAATCTCTAAACCACAAACACCAAAACACCCTCTTTTCTTCCAAAAATCATCAAGAATCACCTTAGGGTGTTGTTGTGGAGCATCTAAAACGCGTTTTCATCGAATCCAGTATACTTGTTCTTGAGTTTACGGCCGTAAACACTTCAAACCTTCAAACCTTCAAGAGCCACAAACCGTTTACGGCCGCACACCCTTCAAATCTTCAAATTTCTTTCAAGAACACCGTTCACGGCCGTAAAACCTTCAAGGGACTGTTCACGACCGAGAACAGTCTACGGTCACAATCCGTTCACGGTCGCAAACCCTTCTTAAGTGGTGAACTTGGCTGAAAACCCGCTTTCCCCGATTCAATCGAGTCCCGGTAACATTCCTAAACCGAAAACAATTGTTTTTCTAACACTATAAATAATGGTTTCGCTAATAAAATACAATTATGTATTCAATTGTTGATTAGGATCCCGTTAAGTACCATGTGCATCCACCCAAGGGTCTTCACTCCCAGTTTCGCTGTCCGACTATTCACACGACCAACAGTGAGTTCATACCCGTATGCTTTTATGGTTTAATGATTTCAGGGAGGGGGGGGGGGGGGAAACAAGCCAAACACAAATGATTTTGTGAATTTATACAAAAGGATTTCAACACATTTAAAACTGATGCAATTGATACAGATTTACAATTTCCACATGTTTATAAAATATTTAGATATTTTATCCCTTTTGTAACATGCTGAGCATAAGGGACGTTTTCAACTTACAGTCAAAATTGCATAGTTTTCAGATCAATACATAAACCAAGTACGTAACATACATGCAAACTATAATAGGTATAGTTTGGGATTTCAATACACAGTTTTATGAATTCAGAGTTATACATTGCAAAACATATAAACTATGACAAATTTAGTTTATGATATACATTACTACAATTGGACTTCAAGAGTACAACATTAAATAATTATTAAGTATAATTATTATTACTCTATAAGGTATACAAACAAATTCAGATACAAGAGAACTATGCAGAACTGCACGTAAACTAGATTGTATAGAATTGTGAGACTCTACTTCAAACTTGTACCCTTTGGTGTACTGAACTAAATCCTATCATAGTATAACCAAAGTCTCCTGGAGGGAGAGCGTGAGATCTGTGAATAGATCTATTCGGGACTGACAATCCCACACCTGAAATGCTAGCTACAGTTAGGCAGACATGCCTGGGGTGACAAATGTCATTTACCCGACACTTGAAGAACGTCGTAAAGGTCACTAGGTCATATCAAGAATGGTTATACGACTCACAATAATATAAACTAACTTTTGTTTACAGAATTTCATTCTTCATTAGTTTTATTTTAATAAATAGAACTACTATACATTATACTGGAGGATTCCAGGGGATAAATACATGGTTTTATTTTAATTAATGAAACTATTATACATACTGGCGATAACTAGGGTTTTCCAAAAGAACATTCTATACATACTGGTGATAGCCAGGGTTTTCGTACTTATAGATCAATGTAACAAACTCATACATTAGAAAATATTGGATTTTCTTGGAAGCATATAAACATTTTTTATCGATTCATTAACAGGTTTTCATTCAAAAACATGCTTATGAACTCACCAACTTTTATGCTGATACTCTCTTTTCAAAACCGCTTGTGTTCTCAGGAAATTAGTAGACAGGTACCTCAACAAACTTTTGAGAAAACGGAGCATATAGAGTATCGTCTTTATTTTTGCTACTTTTGATGTATATAAATATGAATCAAACAGATGTAAATACTTTTTTATATATTCAATGTAATGGTTGTGTTTACTTTGATTACTATGATGCAATTGTTGTGATACTACATATGACTTCATCCACCCCCGAATGTTTCCGCCGTTCCGGTTTGGGGGTGTGACAGATTGGTATCAGAGCCATTTTTTATAGTGAACTCAGTATACCGAACCTTACATGGTATATAACTATAAACACTAAAGGGGCCGAAGTGCTTTGAAACTAAAAGTATATTTTCAAAATACAAGTATTTTTACAAGAAATATACAAGTATACATATGTATAAGAAGCTAACATAGTAAGAACTACATAAAAGTATTTAGGACGAGTTGGACACTACGGTTAAACCTGGATAGTTATGTAGTCATATGTGTGGCCAATATAACATGATCAACTATATTTGTCCGACATATGACCAACATGTGTTTGGGAGTGATTGTGGTGTCGCGATAAGTCTAAAACTCACCAAATCCTATGCTAATGAAAATACATAGTTAAAATACTATAGGAGTATTTTACGGTTCTATAACACTGCACAGAGTCATCACTAGTAGTACAAATCCTCATAAATGAAAGACCTACAATTCCTTGTTTATGTTAGTGAACCTTTATTGTAGATCTCTATTATTGCAGTAGGATTTAGATATATCTTGCTCGGAAATATCCGATTCATGATCAGTATAGAAGGCTTATCGTCATTTTTACCTTGTATCTTTTAGAAAAAGATGCCCCCATGAAGAGACCCAACAGAAAGAACAACAACCCTCCGATAGATCCTCAGCCACCACCTCCTCAGTTCGACCCTGCCATGTTCCAGGCAGCAGTTACAGCCGTTGCGGCTGCCGCGATGGAGCAAATAAACCCTGGTGGTGCTAGCAGATCAGAAAGTGGTACCCATTCCCAGAATCTTGATGGCAATCAGGGACACCCGAAGGAGTGTTCCTATAAAGACTTCATGAATGCCAAGCCTAAATCTTTCGATGGTAATGGAGGAGTCATTTCCCTAACCCGATGGTTCGAGAAGATTGAATCCATTTTTGAGATTTTCGCATGTTCTGAGGCAAACAAGGTGAAGTTTGCCGCCTGCACCTTCACCGACAGAGCATTGACTTGGTGGAATAGCCGGGTCAAATCCTTAACTCTACCGGTAGCAAATGCCATGGGTTGGGAAAGCTTAAAAGAGCTTATGCTTGCTGAGTACTGCCCAAGGGGCGAGATGCAGAAGTTGGAGCACGAGCTCTGGAACTTAAAGATGAAGGGTTCCGACATTGCTACGTATACAGCTAGATTCTGCGATCTGGCTCTTCTCTGTCCGGGGATGGTCACCCCGGAAAGCAAGAAGATAGAGAGGTACATTTGGGGATTGACGCCCCAACTCAAGGAAATGTTTTGGCTGCTAAACCTCTCGCATTCGACAGCGCTAAGTGCTTAGCACAGACTTTGATAGATTACGGGGTTGATCTTGATGAAATGGAAGCCGCTCCCGAACCACCAAAGGTGAGTGGTGGGAAGAAAAAGTTTTGGAACAAGCGAAAGGGCCAGTCTTCGCAGGTGCCCTCCAAGAAACAACAAGTAGTGGCAGTTCATGCTGCTACCATTCCTGCCGTTGTTCTTGCAGCTCAAGCACCTGCCAGTAGATATGCTGGTACTCTTCCAAGATGCGACAAGTGCAACTTTCATCATCACGGACCCTGCAGTGATTTTCAATGCAATAGCTGTGGGAAGAAGGGGCACACAACTCAATTTTGCAAGAAACCAGCCCAACCAACTAATCAGGCTCCTGGAGCGGGTGTTGGTCAAGCCTGTTATGGCTGTGGGGAGATCGGGCACTTCAAGAAGAATTGCCCCAAGGCAACAACAGCTGGCAACACCGGGAGAGTGCTAGCGATGGTCCAGGAGGATGCAGTTGCTGATCCTACCGTTGTTACGGGTACGTTCCTCCTCGACAACTCTTATGCATGCATTCTTTTCGATTCTGGTGCGGAGAGAAGTTTTGTTAGTCATGCATTCAAACATCTTCTCAAGCATAAATCCCAACCTTTGACCGAAATATTTACTGTTGAGATGGCTAGAGGAAAGAAAGAGAGCACTAACGACATATTCATAGGCTGTACCCTTACCCTAAACGACCATTCCTTCCCAATCGACCTTATGTCAGTTTCCATAAAAAGCTTTGACGTCATCATAGGCATGGATTGGTTGAGCCCCAATCGTGATGATATCCTTTGCTATGAAAAAGCCATTCGTCTCAATCTACCCTCGGGCGAAACCCTCATAGTCTATAGTGATAAAATCAACTCAAACCTTCGTATCATTTCATGCATCCAAGCCCATAAATATCTGCGAAAGGAGTGCCATGCATTCCTAACCCATGTCGTTAATGAAAAGCAGGAAGTTAAAGACCTCGAGAGCATCCCCGAAGTCTACAACTTTCCGGATGTCTTCCCCGAAGATCTTCCCGGAATTCCTCCCGAGCGCCAAGTCGAGTTCTGTATCGACTTAATTCCTGGAGCTACTCCAGTAGCTAAATCTCCATACCGTCTAGCGCCGGAAAAAATGCAAGAGTTATCCAGCCAACTCAATGAACTACTCAGTAAGGGATTCATCAGACCAAGTTCCTCACCTTGGGGAGCCCCGGTCTTGTTTGTGAAGAAGAAAGATGGATCCTTTCGGATGTGCATAGATTATCGTGAACTGAACAAGCTTACCATCAAAAACTGTTATCCCCTACCCAGAATCGACGACCTCTTCGATCAACTCCAAGGAGCCGGCTATTTCTCAAACATAGACCTGAGATCAGGGTACCATCGGTTGCGAGTCCATGAGAGTGATGTTCCCAAGACAGCATTCCGAACTCGCTATGGTCACTACGAGTTTGTAGTAATGCCCTTTGGTCTAACCAACGCACCCGCAGTATTCATGGATCTGATGAATCGGGTGTGCCGTCCTTTCCTAGACAAGTTTGTAATAGTGTTCATTGATGATATACTTGTCTACTCTCGGAGTGAGGAAGATCATAGACAACACTTGAGGCTAGTGTTAGAAACACTGAGGGCGGAGAAACTTTATGCAAAGTTTTCAAAGTGCGAATTCTAGATCAGAAAAGTAACTTTCCTTGGTCACGTGGTTAGCGAGGAAGGCATACAAGTGGACCCTTCCAAATTCAAAGCGATTGAGAATTGGTCAGCACCGAAGACGCCCACAGAAATCCGTCAATTCTTGGGTCTCGCTGGCTACTATCGCAGATTTATCCAGAATTTCTACAGGATTGCTAAGCCTTTAACCACCCTGACACAGAAAGGTGTACCCTTTAGTTGGGGAGAAAAACAAGACAATGCGTTTCAAACATTGAAGCAGGCCCTATGTAGCGCACCTATCCTGTATCTTCCTGAAGGAACAGAGGACTTCGTTGTCTATTACGATGCATCCAATCAGGGCCTAGGCTGTGTGCTCATGCAGCGAGGAAAAGTTATTGCCTATGCCTCGAGACAGCTGAAAACACACGAAGTCAATTATACAACTCACGATTTGGAGTTGGGAGCAGTGGTCTTTTCGTTAAAGATCTGGAGACATTATCTATATGGGACCAAGTATACTGTCTTCACCGACCATAAGAGCCTACAACATATCTTTGATCAGAAAGAGTTGAACATGAGGCAACGGTGGTGGGTAGAGCTACTCAGTGATTATGAGTGTGAAATACGCTACCAACCCGGCAAGGCCAATGTGGTAGCGGATGCCCTCAACCGGAAAGAGTATTCAGGTCGTAGAGTGAAGGCACTGATAATGACCATCCATTCCTATCTGTCCGCTCAAATCAGAGAGGCTCAGCTAGAAGCCTTAAAACCAGAGAGCATGTCGGATGAAGCCTTGAGAGGAATGGAAAAGAACTTGGAGATCAGAGGAGACGAAATTTACTATTTCACGAACCGGATATGGACCCCAAAGTTCGGCGGTTATAGAGAGGTTGTCATGAACGAAGCTCACAAGACTAGATACTCCGTTCACCCAGGTTCGGATAAGATGCACCTGGATCTCAAAAAGCTTTATTAGTGGGCAAACATGAAAGCAGAGATCAGTACCTTCGTGGGCAAGTGCCTGAATTGCGCCAAGGTGAAGGTGGAATATCAAAAGCCCTCAGGTCTACTTCATCAGCCAGAAATACCTGAGTGGAAGTGGCAAAGGATTACAATGGATTTCATCACTAAGTTGCCCAAGTCTCTGAGTGGGTACGATGCCATCTGGGTAATTGTCGATATACTGACTAAATCCGCCCACTTACTGCCAATCAAAGAGACATTCAAGATGGAGAGACTTACACGAATCTACATCCAAGAGATAGTTCGTCTGCATGGTGTACCTGTGTCCATTATCTCCGATAGGGATAGCAGATTCACCTCTAGATTTTGGCAGTCACTGCAGAAGGCTCTTGGAACTAAGCTGAATATGAGCACAACTTACCATCCACAGACAGACGGGCAGAATGGTCCTTTGGAGTTCCTTTTTGGTGATCGTGTTCTTTTGAAGGTCTCACCCTGGAAAGGCATGATACACTTTGGAAAGCGTGGAAAGTTGAATCCGAGATACATAGGACCATTCGAGATCCTCGCTAGGATCGGTCGTGTAACATACAAACTTCGTTTACCCCAAGAGCTTAGAAATATCCATCCCGTCTTCCACGTCTCAAACCTTAAAAAGTGTTTATCCGACGAAACCCTTGTGATCCCTCTTGATGAGATCGAGATCAATGAGAACCTTAATTTCGTGGAAGAACCAGTCGAAATCATGGATCGAGAAGTCAAAAGAACAAAACAAAGTCCCATACCGATAGTGAAGGTCTGCTGGAATGCCAAGCGGGGACTTGAATTCACTTGGGAGCGAGAAGATTCCATGAAACAAAAATACCCTCATCTTTTTCCGAGTCCATGATTTGTATTCTATGTTTGAATTTCGGGACGAAATTCCCTCTATCGGGGGGATGATGTGACAACCCGAACCTTTTTCCGTCAATGTTAGACCGATTCCGCTAATAAAATTTGACTTTTATTTACTTCCGTCAAATTCTTATGATTTGGAAATCATTTAAGTTATATAATGGAGTTTTCTTTTATGATTCGGAACCAAAAATCACGCGAAAACCCGAATTTCCTTCGAAAAATAGCAGTTTCCGGCCTGACCGGTGTTCACGGCCGTGAACCCGATCACGGCCGTAAACTTGTTTACGGCTGGTGACAGGTGGCCCCCACCACCGACCATACACCCAACCTATAAATACGGGACTCCCACCTTCATTTGAACGGCAACACCAAAACACCATCTGGCCGAAAACTCTCCCACACACTCTCTCTAATCTCTCAACCGCAACACCAAAACACCCTCTTTTCTTCCAAAAATCATCAAGAATCACCTTAGGGTGTCGTTGTAGAGAATCTAAAATGCGTTTTCATCGAATCCATTGTACTTGTTCTTGAGTTTACGACCGTACACACTTCAAACCTTCAAACCTTCAAGAGCCGCAAACCGTTTACGGCCGCACACCCTTCAAATCTTCAAATTTCTTTCAAGAACACCGTTCACGGCCGTAAAACCTTTAAGGGGCTGTTCACGGCCGAGAACAGTCTACGGTCGTAATCCCTTCACAGCCGCAAACCCTTCTTAAGTTGTGAACTTGGCTGAAAACCCGCTTTCCACAATTCAATCGAGTCCCGGTAACATTCCTAAACCGAAAACAAGTGTTTTTCTAACACTATAAATAATGGTTTCGCTAATAAAATACAATTATGTATTCAATTGTTGATTAGGATCCTGTTAAATACCGCGTGCATCCACCCAAGGGTCTTCACTCCTAGTTTCGCTGTCCGACTATTCACACGACCAACAGTGAGTTCATACCCTTATGCTTTTATGGTTTTAATGATTTCAGGGAGGGGGGGGGGGGAATACAAGCCAAACACAAATGATTTTGTGAATTTATACAAAAGGATTTCAACACATTTAAAACTGATGCAATTGATACAGATTTACAATTTCCACATGTTTATAAAATATTTAGATATTTTATCCCTTTTGTAACATGCTGAGCATAAGGGACGTTTTCAACTTACAGTCAAAAGTGCATAGTTTTCAGATCAATACATAAACCAAGTACATAAGATACATGCAAACTATAATAGGTATAGTTTGGGATTTCAATACACAGTTTTATGAATTCAGAGTTATACATTGCAAAACATATAAACTATGACATATTTAGTTTATGATATACATTACTACAATTGGACCTCAAGAGTAAAACATTAAATAATTATTAAGTATAATTATTATTACTTTATAAGGTATACAAACAGATTCAGATACAAGAGAACTATACAGAACTGCAAGTAAACTAGATTGTACAGAATTGTGAGACTCTACTTCAAACTTGTACCCTTTGGTGTACTGAACTAAATCCTATCATAGTATAACCAGAATCTCCTGGAGGGAGAGCGTGAGATTTGTGAATAGATCTATTCGGGACTGACAATCCCACACCTGAACTGCTAGCTACAGTTAGGCAGGCATGCCTGGGGTGATAAATGTCATTTATCCGACACTTGAAGAACGTCGTAAAGGTCACTAGGTCATATCAAGAATGGTTATACGACTCATAATAGTATAAACTAACTTTTGTTTACAACATTTCATTCTTAATTAGTTTTATTTTAATAAATAGAACTACTATACATTATACTGGAGGATTCCATGGGATAAATACATGGTTTTATTTTAATTAATGAAACTATTATACATACTGGTGATAACCAGGGTTTTCCAAAAGAACATTCTATACATACTGGTGATTGCCAGGGTTTTCGTACTTATAGATCAATGTAACAAACTCATACATTAGAAAATATTGGATTTTCTTGGAAGCATATAAACATTTTTTTATCGATTCATTAACAGGTTTTCATTCAAAAACATGCTTATGAACTCACCAGGTTTTATGCTGATACTCTCTTTTCAAAACCGCTTGTGTTCTCAGGAAATCAGTAGACAGGTACCTCGGCAGACTTTTGAGAAGACGGAGCATATAGAGTCTCGTCTTTATTTTTGCTACTTTTGATGTATATAAATATGAATCAAACAGATGTAAATACCTTTTTATATATTCAATGTAATGGTTGTGTTTACTTTAGTTACTATGATGCAATTGTTGTGATACTACATATGACGTCATCCACCCCCGAACGTTTGCACCGTTCCGGTTTGGGGGTGTGACAATATGATAAGTCATACGAAACTGATCATAACAAAGAGGCAATGAGTGTAGGATAATATCAATGGCCAACTCTTCATCAAAGTTCACATTCAACTTCAGCAAGCGGTCCTCAAACCTTTCCATTTTCTAGCAAGTGGGTCGTGATGGACTCTCCATCCTTCATCTTTGATGTAATCATGGAGGCAATTATTTCATACCTTTCCTGACGAGCACTTTGATGATATCTTTCCATCAAATCTTGGTGCATCTCGAAAGGGTAGTAGTCCTCATGGGACTTTTGAAGTTCAGTTGTCATAGTGGCAATCATGATACAAGACACCTTTGTGGCATCCTTCTCATGTGCCCTATACTCACCAACCTCTTCAGGAGCAGCAGTGGTTTCATCAATCTCCTTAAGCTCTTTGTCAAGGACATATTCCTTGTACTCGTAGCGAGTGACCATCCTAATGTTCCGAATCCAGTCATTGAAGTTCGAACCATCAAAGACGACCCTCCCACACAAGTTCATGAGGGAGAAAGAGCCCGAAGGGATTGAGCCAGAAGCAGTGTTGGAAGACATCTAAAAAAGAAAGACAAAGTTTATATTAGATAAGAATCCTTAATATAACACCCAAATGAGATATTAAGGCTATCACCCAACACAATATTTTACAATTCGAAAGAGGGATGCCGAAATCCAATTGCAAAAATATTTGAAGGTAGGTAAATGACGATTTACCAATTTCCACCATAAAGAAAAACGAAATTTACTATTACGTTTTAATTGGATTGAAATTCCTAGATTCCTTTGAGATTCATTGAACTTTTCAATGGCATGTTTAAATCTCGATTATGCCCTTCAGGTTTGAGATTGGGATAACGAGGATCACAAACAAGGTGCGAATAACCATGCAAATATACTTGGTACTCTCGATGTGATTTATCACCTAATCAATGTTCCGGTTAACCACACACGTTCCATTATTCTGTGACAAACATCAAGCTACCCTTTGCCACCCTTACTAGTCCAAGTTAATGTGCTGGTTAACCACATACGCTCCATTAACGACTTGGCAAGGTGCAAAGTGCAATTTCATGGAATAGCATCATTTTCACATTTTTCCTAAAGTAACTAAGATTGGGAATCTAATAAAACATTTAGTTACTATATAATTATCATTATACTTTTAACGAGAATTAATGTCCTATCATACCCATTCGGCTAACGACCCTCCACCAGTCAAGGAAGCGATGGGTGAGAGTGGACACGCATTAAACCACCATTTTATAGGCATTAACCTTATACCCCCTTATAGACCGGCTTAGTGAATGAGGCCTAATAACGGTAAGACTGACTTGTCTTATACATATATATAATTATTAAACTTATAATATTATAATAGTGTAAGGGTTGAATTTTAAACTTTTAAAATTCTAAGGTTTGGAATTAAATGTTTCAAAAGTGAGACTTTACAAATTCCAAAACTTGAGGGAAAGTTTTGAAACTCTTCAAAACTCTTGGGTTTCCATAACTTATGAGTTAATGTATTTTAATGAATAAGACTCTTGATTTTCCATAACTTGAGGACAAGTTATGGAGTTCATTAAAACATTTAGATCAATTTTAATTAACAACATTTTCATATAATTTACCATTGATCTAATCTAACTCATATAGCAAGACAATTCATATCAAATAATACAAATAATCATCTTATTATCTTAAAATTTGACAATTGTCCTTTAATTGGATGAGGATAATCACTACCATATCAGAAAAAACAGATTTTATGATACAAAACAGTTTGTGGTAGTGATCCCAATCCAATATAGGCCAAAAAACCCGAAAATCTGCCATCAGACAATGCAACTCATCGAGCCAGGCTTTGGACTCGTTGAGTTCATCATGAACTTGTCGAGTTCATCTATGGACTCGACAAGTTCTTTCTGGCAGAAGGCTTTTTTCAGTTTGCTTCAACTTTGAACGATAAAAAATGCAACAATATAACACAAAACTAACCAATCTCTGATACAACTGAAGGGTTTTAGCACTATAACAACCTGAAGGTGCACATACAACCCTAATGATTTGGATCTAAGTTTTCTCTAGTTATACATGCAAACAATTTTTTCCAAAGCATGAAGCCTAATCAAGCATACAACATAACATATGAATCGTAAAACGAGTTATAGAATTACCTCTTGTTGTAGCTTGATGTGTTTGGCCTTTAAGAACTTAACACCCCAAGTGTGATGCCTCAAATGGTTCACAAAACACCACTAACAATTTGGAGAACTTGAGAGAGGTTACTATGCACTCAAAATCGGCTCTATGAACTCTAAGAACACAAGGGTAACCGATTTTAGGCCATGGGGTCATATATATATATATATATATATATATATATATATATATATATATATATATATATATATATATATATATATATATATATTGTGTAGGAATCTAAGGGTCATGTGTAAACCCTAATCCATACACTTGGGCTTGTAATGGAAAAACACATTATGGATTCTTACAAAAGCTTAGCCCATTAATAATCCACCACGGATTATTAGCCCAACCTATATATATCATGGATTTACATAATCAGCCCCTGTATATTTAATTAGTCTCTTTTGATCACTAAATTAATTCTTGACCAATACTAATTAAATAATATGATTCCTCTATTAATATATTATACTTATAATATATTAATGAATATATAACCTCTTTCTCAATGTTCATCCTATCAGATTGTTTTGGTGAATGCAACCCAAAATGGACCATGCTACTCTCGGGTCAAGTACATACCAATTATAGTTGTGGACTTAGACACCTTATCCAACAATTTCCATATTTGCTATATGACAATCCATTCTTAATAGAGTCATATCTATTCATAAATATGTCAATATGGTCCATTCATTACTATACTTCCAATTGTCCACAAGCGACCAATCTTTGGCGAACCTCAGATTGTTCTTAGCAATTGTTTAACAACTTTAGTCATATTTGGTTCTGTTCCCATTTTCATCTTAATGCCCTAGGCATTTGGAAAATTCAGAATACATAAATATTATAGCATATGCAATCGATCCTATACCCGAAGCATATGAGACACGATTGATAATGTCTTACATAAAGACACGATTCTTTACCAGTCACTCGCTATAATATTTCCATATATATAATTTCCTTATGTTGAATCATTTCAACATAACATTCATATATGTCCTTGACCAAATTTGACTAAAATCTCAATCTAAGCTTTTAGATTTGAAATGAAGTATGAGTTCCTCTCCCTTAATTATAGCAAAACTGAAGGGTTTTGAGCATTCTAACACTCCTATGGTGTACATGCAACCCTAGAAACCTTGGATCTATGTTTTGTCTATGATACATGCAAATTTTTTTTCCAAGGTTCATAACCTATCTAGCATACATGGGGAACTTTGAATCATAAAAGTTAGTAAAAAATACATACCTTGTAGTAGTTTGGATTCCTTGAAAACCTTGTGATCCTAGCACCTCAAGTGTGATGCCTCAAATGTCTCACACAACACCAAATACACTTGGAATAACCTTGAGAGAAATGAAGAACACTTAGAAATTGGCTAGCCCTCACTTGTATGTCTTAGTGGCCGATTTTGGTGAAGAACATGATGCTTATATAGTGTGTTACAGATAGGGTTACACCATGTAAACCCTAATTGTCATGACTTTTCATTTCCATGACCCATGGGCTCTATAAACACCATGGAGCATCCTATGGGTTTTAGCCCAACTTGATAATCCATGAAGCATTAGGCCACTATATAAGTATGGATGATTTACACAATCAACCAGTATATTTAATTAGTCTTCTTTTGATCACTTAATTAATTCCAAATTAATTCTTGATCAATAGTAATTAAATAATATTATTAATATATTAGAACTTATAATATATTAATAAACCTTAAGTGTTATTTCTCTCATTTTAGTCTATCCAAATGCATGATGCCATGCAACCCAAATGGAACATGCTAATCGGGTCAAGTACATTCCAGAAATAGTTATGAACTTAGACACCTAATCCAACAGTCTCCCACTTGGATAAGTCTAATAACTATAACTGCAAGAATGACTTCAGGAACCGATCAGCAATCGTAGCTCTTTCAAGGTCTCGCGGAACTGAGATAATGATGATACGCCATTTAAGATAAGTGATCATATAATCCTCTGTTCTAGATATCAGCCGGACAAATACATGGAACAATGTCTTACTTATTGTCCAGCAGTTTGTTTCTCGATTTCCGATTTGTTTGACATAGAACTTAATTGAACACATCAACTTAGTTCTAACTGGTCCTGGTACATGGGTCAAAACAAAATCATCGAGGGGCCCAGATATCGCTTCTAATCCAAGAAGGAACAGATAAACTTCGACTCATATGCTTGTTCTACTACTTGTTGAATCATACACAAAGGCACGTTTTATAACATCGAGTTACCAATGCGTTTTCGTACAATCAATGCATAACCAACTCATAGGCAACAAGTCATATCTCTAGGTTTGAAGACTTATATGATATTACCGTCTCACGATCACTCGAGATAAATTCCATGAAGTGATACCAGTGAGCGTGGGTTGAATCCAATACTCAGAACTTATGTGCAGTCATGAGTGTTGTAGCCATGTCCAACATCTTAGACCTCTACAAGCCAACCCATGACAGTCTTAATTCATATCTAGTTCCAACATATGACCGACTGTGGAGAATTTGAATAATATGAAATAAAATAACATAATTATTCTGGAAGTCAAAACATGCAAAATGAAATGATAGTAAACGATTGACAAAAGATAGCAACACTTTACTCATAAATAAATACACCTTTTATTCATCATCAAATGTCAATTACACTTTACACATTTCAAAGCTATCTAACTACGAAAGCTAATATCATCCTTCAGCCCTATGCGCCTCGCATGCTGGAGATGCTTAACCTTGCCCAGTCCCTTCGTGAAGGGATCTGCTGGGTTCTCATCCGATGATACCCTCTTTGCCACGAGGAGTCCTTCTTCTATTCGATGTCTGATGAAATGATATTTTCTGTCGATGTGTCTGGATCTCCCGTGATCCCTTGGTTCCTTGGCTAAGGCAACTACACTTTCACTATCATAGAAAATCTCAATAGGCTTCTTTATAGCCGGTACAACTCCAAGGTCTCCAATGAAGTTCTTTAGCCATATAGCCTCCTTTGCTGCCTCGCTTGCCGCTATATACTTTGATTCGCAAGTTGAATCAGCCACTGTCTCCTGCTTGGAACTTTTCCAAGAAATTGCTCCTCCGTTTAAGGTAAAGACCCAGCCTGATTGAGAGCGGAAATTATCCCTATCAGTCTGAAAGCTAGCATCACTATACCCCAATACTCTTAAGTCATCACTCCCACCGAGGGTAAGGACCCAGTCCTTAGTCCTCCGCAGGTACTTGAGAATGTTCTTTACCGCAGTCCAGTGAGCCTTGCCAGGGTTCCCCTGATATCTGCTGACCATGCTCAAAGCAAAGGCCACATCAGGACGAGTACAAGTCATAGCATACATGATCGAGCCTACAGCGGAAGCATACGGTACTCGACTCATTTATGCTATCTCAGCCTCTGTACTCGGACTCTGAATTTTACTCAGTCTGGTGTTACTCTGGATCGGTTGCTCTCCTTTCTTGGAATTCAGCATGCTGAATCTATTCAACACCTTCTCCAAGTAGGTACTCTGACTAAGTCCATATAGTCTTTTACTCCTGTCTCTCAAAATCCTTATCCCTAGGATGTAGGCAGCTTCTCCAAGGTCCTTCATAGCGAAACACTTCCCAAGCCAGGACTTAACTTCCTGTAGAGTTGGGATGTCATTTCCTATGAGTAGTATGTCATCCACATACAGTACCAAAAAGCTGACTATACTCCCACTAGCCTTGACATATACACAAGATTCATCTTCACTCCTCGAAAAGCCAAACTCTTTGACTTTCTCATCGAAGCAAAGATTCCATCTGCGAGGTGCTTGCTTTAATCCATAGATGGATTTCTCAAGCTTACACACTCTATTAGGGTACTCTGTACTGACGAAACCCTCTGGCTGACTCATGTAAACATCCTCAGCCAACTTTCCATTAAGGAAAGCGGTTTTGACATCCATTTTCCATATCTCATAATCATGAAATGCACCAATGGCTAACATAACCCTAATAGACTTAATCTTCGCTACTGGTGAAAAGGTCTCATCATAATCAACTCCCGGAGTTTGAGAAAAGCCCTTTGCAACCAGTCGCGCCTTATAAGTGTGTACATTACCATCCATGTCGGTCTTCTTCTTGAAGATCCATTTGCACCCGACTGTCTTGCGACCTGGTACATTGTCAACCAAGTTCCAAACTTGATTGTCATACATGGATTGTATCTCGCTGTCCATAGCCTCTTTCCATTTAGCAGCCTCTGGTCCTGCCATGGCTTCCGAGTAGCTGTTAGGTTCATCGAAACTCTTCAGTGTGCTATCTCTGATAAGTGTATCACCTTCCGCAGTAATATGGAAACCATAGTAATGCTCAGGTGCATTCCTAACTCTCGTGGAACGCCTCAGAGGTACAGACTCTTATGTCGGATCAAGAGGAGTTTCCTCCTCAGGTTGATTGCTAGGGTTTGAGGTTCCTTCACCACTTGAATCTTGAATTTTTTTCAAGGTCAATTTGCCTCCCACTGTTTCCTTGGCTCATGAATTCTCTCTCGCGAAAGACTCCTCTCCTTGCTACAAAGACCACATTATCACTAGGTCTGTAGAAGAGGTAAGCAAAGGATCTCTGTGGGTAGCCGATGAAAATACACCTCTCACTTCGAGGTTCGAGCTTATCGTGAGACTCGCGCCTCACAAAAGCCTCGCAACCCCAAATCTTGATGTGGTCCAGATTGGGAACTTTTCCGGTCCACATCTCATGAGGTGTTTTGGCAACCTTCTTTGTAGGAACTAGATTAAGGATATGGGCGGCAGTCTCTAAGGCATACCCCCAAAATGAGATTGGTAGCGAAACTCGACTCATCATGGAACGAACCATATCCAACAAGGTTCGATTGCGCCTCTCAGCCACACCATTAAGTTGTGGTGTCATGGGAGGTGTCAATTGTGAGATAATCCCACATTCCTTAAGATAGTCAAGGAACACTGTACTAAGATACTCACCACCTCGATCGGATCGAAGCATCTTAATGTTCCTGCCCAACTGATTCTCCACTTCCTGCTTGAACTCTTTGTATCTATTAAAGGTCTCTGACTTATGCTTGATTAGGTAGACATATCCATATCTACTAAAATCATCTGTAAAAGTCACATAGAAGCGGTGAGCATCTCTTGTGGCGGTTCTGAAGGGTCCACACACATCAATGTGTATGAGGTCCAACAAACCCTCACCCCTAGCACAAGTGCCAGTGAAGGGTGACTTTGTCATTTTCCCAAGCAAACAAGATTCACAACTATCATCTGACTTTAGGTCAAACGACTCCAATACTCCATCCTTTTGGAGTTGGCTTATGCGTTTCTTACTTACATGTCTAAGACGACAGTGCCATAAAGATGCTTTATCCAAGCTAGTGGAAGAATCGATACACAATACATTATTTCCTAGGTTATCAACAACCGTCACAGTTTCATATACACCATCACAAGGTAATGCTTTAAAATAAAAGACATTATTAAAGAAAGCATTAATACCACCACTATCATTATCAAATGAAAAGGTAAAACCTTGTTTGTACAAACCATGAAAGGAAATAATATTTCTCGCCATTTCAGACGAGTAACAACACTTATTCAAATCTAATACTAATCCACTACTTAGCAACAAAGAATAAACTCCAATCTTGGTGACAGGTGAAGCTTTCCTATTCCCCATGATCAAGTTTATCTTCCCATGCTCCACATTCTCACTTCTTCTTAGTCCCTGCAAGTCAGTACATATGTGAATACCACAACCTGTATCAAGGACCCAAGAATTAGAATGGGGTGAATTATTAGACAAAATAGTGTATGTACCTGCATGGTTGGGTTTAACTTTCCCATCCTTCACATCTTGCTGTTACTTTGGGCAGTTTCGCTTCCAGTGCGACTTTTCATGGCAATAGAAGCATTCCGCCTCTTTAGGGTTAGCAGAAGGAGTGACGAAACCTTTCTTGGTTCCACTTGAAGAGGAGCCATCAAGAGACTTTCCCTTGGTACCCTTCGAAGGGCTCTTCCTCTTCTTTCCTTTGCCTTGCCCGATTGCCAAGACAGGGGCCGCGGTAGGAGTAGGAGTGGTAACAACCGATTTACTCTTAAGACCAGTTTCTGCGGTCTTCAAGAGTCCTTGAAGTTTGCTAAGTGTAACTTCCTCCTTGTTCATGTTGTATGTCATACGAAATTGATCATAACACGAAGGTAAGGAGTGCAAAATGATGTCTATTGCTAACTCCTCCGGGAAGTTCACATTCAGTTTCAGCAAACGGTCCACATACATTTGCATTCTCTGTATGTGGCCCATGATTGGTTCACCATCCTTCATCCGGGTTGTTATCATGGAGGAGATGATTTCATATCGCTCTTGACGAGCACTCTGATGGTAGCGGTCCATCAGATCCTGGTGCATCTCAAAAGGATAGTAGTCCTCATAGGACTTTTGGAGCTCGGCTGTCATAGTGGCCAACATGATGCATGCCACTTTGGTAGCATCTCTTTCATGTGCCTCCTATTCAGCGATCTCCTCAGGAGTAGCAGACGGCTCAAGATCCTTAAGCTCCTTGTCGAGAACATATTATTTGTTCTCATACCGAGTGACCATCCTGATGTTCCTGATCCAATCCATAAAGTTGGATCCATCAAAGATGACTCTCCCACAAAGGTTCATGAGAGAGAAGGATCCGGTAGGGTTTGAGCCAGAAGCAGCATTGTTGGATGACATCTGAAAGGAAGAAAGACAAGTTTTAATTAGATATAAAGATAGTCCTTAATAAAAAACCCAAATGTAATATTAAGGCTAGGACCCAAAACAATATTTTATAACTCAGAAGAGGGATGCCGTAATCCAAGCTATAAAATATTTGAAGGTAGGTGAATGATGATTCACCAATTTCCACCATGAAAAACGAAATAAATTATTAGGTTTTAATTGGTTTTGAAACTCCTAGATTCTTTGACATTCATTGAACTTTTCAATGGCATGTTTCAATCTTGAGTGTGCCCTTCAGGTTTTGTGACTGGGATGCCGAGGATCACAAAACATGGTGTGAAGTAACCATGCAAATTACTTGGTACCCTTAATATTTACCCCTCAATCGATGTGCCGGTTAACCACACGTGCTCCACCGATACTATGATAAATATTAAGTTACCCTTTGCCTACCTTGTTAAGTCCAGGTTAGTGTGCCGGTTAACCACACACGCTCCACTAACGACTTAATCAAAGTGCAAAGTTTAATTTCATGGGTTAGCACCTTATTCACATTTTCCTAAAGTAACTAAGATTGGGAATTTATAAAACATTTAGTTACTTTATATTCATCATACTTTTAATGAAGATTTAAAGTCCTTGTCTTACCCGTTCGGCTAACGACCCTCCACCGATCAAGGAAGCGGTGGGTGAGAGTGGACACCCATTAAGCTGCCATTTTATAGGCAGCTACCTTATACCCTCCTTACAAACCGGCTTCGTGAATGAGGCCAACTAACGGTAAAACGACTTTTTCTTATACATATATAATTATTATTAAACTTATAATATTATAAAGTATAAGGGTTGAATTTTAACTTTTAAAATTCTAGGGGTTGGAACTAAAGTTTTTAGAGTGACTTTACATGTTCCAAAACTTGAGGGCAAGTTTTGTAACTTTCAAAACTTTTCATCTTTCATAACTTATGAGTTAATGGTTTAATAAAATGAGTGACTTTTCATTTTATGTAACCTATGTGTTTAATAATGGACTTTAAAAGTGTGACTTTTGGTAATCCATAACTTGAGGACAAATTATGGATTCCATTAAAACACATAATGATTAAGAATTAAACTAACAAGTAAGTTACAAATAATTCCTATGATCTTCTAAACTCATAAGTTCATGAACATGCATATCAACAATTTCAAGAATCATAAAATTAACCATATAAACTTGAAATTTCGATAATAGCTATTGAAAATGGATTAGCATAACCATTACACCATCTAAAACAAGTTTTATAGCACCAAAACAGTTTAGGGTAATGTTTCTAGTCCATTTCCAGCAGCAAAACTCAAAAAACTGCATTCTGTGGCTCCTACTCGTCGAGTGCATGAACCTACTCGACGAGTAGGATGAGTTTACTCATGGACTCGTCGATTCCCCCCATGGACTCGGCGAGTTCATGCTGCAGAGTGCAGAAAAACTAAGTTTTTTCACAATTTTGCATCAAGTATCAAACAAACAAGCCTAGGATCTGATACCACTGAAGGGTTTTGAGCATTCTAACACCCCTATGGTGTACATGCAACCCTAGAAACCTTGGATCTATGTTTTGTCTATGATACATGCAAATTTGTTTTTCCAAGGTTCATAACCTATCTAGCATACATGGGGAACTTTGAATCATAAAAGTTAGTAAAAATACATACCTTGTAGTAGTTTGGATTCCTTGAAAACCTTATGAGCCTAGCACCTCAAGTGTGATGCCTCAAATCTTTCACACAACACCAAATACACTTGGAATAACCTTGAGAGAAATGAAGAACACTTAGAAATCGGCTAGCCCTCACTTGTATGTCTTAGTGGCCGATTTTGGTGAAGAACATGATGCTTATATAGTGTGTTACAATTAGGGGTACACCATGTAAACCCTAATTGTCATGACTTTTCATTTCCATGACCCATGGGTTCTATAAACACCTTGGAGCATCCATGGAGCATCCTATGGGTTTTAGCCCAACTTGATAATCCATGAAGCATTAGCCCACTATATAAGTATGGATGATTTACACAATCAACCCATATATTTAATTAGTCTTCTTTTGATCACTTAATTAATTCCAAATTAATTCTTGATCAATACTAATTAAATAATATTAGAACTTATAATATATTAATAAACCTTAAGTGTTATTTCTCTCATTTTAGTCTATCCAAATGCATGATGCCATGCAACCCAAATGGACCATGCTAATCGGGTCAAGTACATTCCAGAAATAGTTATGAACTTAGACACCTAATCCAACAAAAACAACTTTTCAAACTCTGCAACTTTGCGAATTGAAACTTTTGTTTTCTATAATTAACATTGCTAACTCGCAACACTTAACGTAATAATTGTGCTCCCACTAGCATAAAAATTACATTCTTATTAGCATAACACTTATGCTCCCACTAGGTTTAACATGTACCCAAAAATCAACTGGACTTCTAGAAATCAATACTTGTTGACTTTCTTACCAAAGTTCAGATTTCTGATACAAGATGCTTTGATAAGACTTTATCTTGGCTTCTCAAACTCATGCACCTTTCCTTAGAAAGCTCATATGTGTGTCTAAACAATTTCAGAACTTATAGCAATAATTCCCAAATGTTTACACCTTTTGTCATTTCTCACAATTCGAACTATGAAGAGGGATGCCGTAATCATAATCGAATTTGAGAACGCAATTAACACAACTGATAACTCTTTAAAAAAACTACTTAGTGAAGATGTTTCCTCACAATCATTTTCATGAAATGGAGAGAAACCTTTGTCACTTAGATTAATGGTGTATGTGTTCCTATCCATGTGAATTTGTCATAACCATAATCACAAGACAAGGTTAGTGACAAATCCAAACTCATATGGACTGAACGTGTTCAATCTTAATTTCTTGCCACCTGGTAGCTCAAGGGCCTACCATTGCTTCCAGGTTGTTAAGCAGTTCACCTATAGTTGTTAATGCACTTTCCCTGACCAAGGTGCTTTGCCTTATGCAGTCAAATGAGAACTCATAGGACTCACATGCATAGTCAACTTTAACTAGAATGGGCACAGAAACAAGAATATGTCAATATGATAGGTTGTAAACCTCAAGTTGTGTGCTAGTGATAAACAATTGGTTTATTCTTAATTAGTTATTGAAACTATTCAAGATCATTAAGACACCCACTGACCTCTTGACATATAAGATTCTATGTCAAGAACCATTTCTTGACAACTATATATTCAAGAGTTAGTGTGAGACCTTATCAAGACAACACTTCATGTAATTGGTCTTAGTTGGTCTTTGTTTTATCCAAAACATCACAACTTACCAATTTCAAATGTGCAAGAGTAATAAACATTTCTACTCCACATTTCACGAGGCATTATAAACCTACTTAAGATATGTCACTCAATTTACAATCTTGGAGCATGACTCTAAGACTTGATTTTGGAACGAAGTATGATTCATCTTCTTGATTTAACCATTTCAACAATTTCTAATTCCTCTTCTTAGTCATGCAAGTGCACTAAGGTGTCCTTAGAGGATTAATGGTTCCATAATCATTAGGATGATCATAAAACACGATACTAAAGTTTTCCTTTCCTTTCAGATTGGAGAAGCTTTTCTCTTTCCTTCTAATTGATTCTTCTTATTCGTTCTGCTATACTTTGAATCTTTTCAAGGTATTGAAATTACACTTAATCTTGTAAGCATAATCATATTTACTGAACTTTCAGTAAATCATGACGAATAGACTTTATCGTCCTTTGCGGTGGAGCTTGACTAGTTCACATCAATGTGTACTCGGTCCTTTTATCTTTCACTTTACTTACAGACTTATGTAAACAAGGAATGAGTCCCAATTTTCCCAAGTACCAAGATTTTCATACATCACATGATTCAAATCATATGATTCCAGGTTTCTGTCCAACTGAAACTTGGGCGATGAGAATCTTTCCTTACTTAGAAAATTTTGACACTACCACAAATGATATAACTAAAAATCAAACCTTTTTCCAACATTACTATTAATGGAAACATATATATATATATATATATATATATATATATATATATACAACAATTTTTCACAAATGCCATTGCATGGAAATAAGATAAAATCAAAATTTGTTTATTTATAAAAATCAGAAAAACTTTTACTTACAATGAAAGTACATATGAAAACTATGTTACTGAATATTTCTAAGTAATCTATCATAACTCCTAAGTAGTAGCTAATAAATCTGACCATCGAACCATGCGATCGAAATCCATCTCTTCGTGATCAGATTCAACTTACTCTTCCTTTAAGCTTCCTTTCTTTTCTTCGATCCTGCAAAACATCAAAATGCAAGCTTATCACATCATGTATTAACAATCTAGAAATAGGAACTTAATAGAGTTAGATAGTGGACTTACCTGAAGCAGAGTCATACATTTTGACCTTTCCATCCTTGTGATCCTTCAGGTAGATACGGAAGCTTCGCATCCAATGCCCCTTCTCTTGGCAGTAGAAACAAAGACACTCTTTTAGAATGGCACACAGGACAATCTCAGACTTAGCCTTTCTCTTTACCATTTGGTCAAACAGTTTGACCTTAGCCGAACCCTTTCCATTGGGAAGAGAAAACTTTTTTGGACTACCAATGTTGCCATTGTCAATGTCGACGAAAGTTTGGGAGATTGATCTTCCAATTAAATTTGCTTGACCAGTGCGCCAAATCATTGCTGATTCAGCCGCAATTAGCAAATAGGTAAGATCGATAAGGGTCACGTCGTGATCTGTCATATAGTAATTTTTTAATGAACTCACTATATGACCTAGGAAGTGATTGAAGAACCAAGTCAACAGCCAGATTCCTCGATTCATCGACACCCAAAATTCCCAGCCTGTCAATATGCAACTTCATCTCTAAGACGTGAGCACATACAGTCTTTCCATCTTAGTGTTTACTGGACAATAGGGCTTGAGTGACCTTGAACTTTTCAAGTCGACGAACATGTGGGTCAGGCAGAATTATTTGAGGAGGTGGAGGAAGTGAAGAATGATTTCTAGTTCCTCGATCAAAACGTGGAGCATCATCTTCATGAGGGAAGCTATTTTCAAAAGATTCGGGAAGACCATAGTTGTCAGAATTAGACATCCACAAGGGAGAAATTCAAATAAGTTGATTTAAGTCCTTAATATAACACCCAAATGAAATATTAAGGCTAGGACCCAACACAATATTCTACAATTTGGAAGAGGGATGCCGTAATCCAATTGTGAAATATTTGAAGGTAGGTAAATGACGATTTACCAATTTCTACCATGAAAAACGAAAACGAACATTAGGTTTTAAATATATTGAAATTCCTAGATTCTTTGAGATTCATTGAACTTTTCAATGGCATGTTTAATCTCGGTTATGCCCTTCAAGTTTGTGACTGGGATACCGAGGATCAGAAACAAGGTGTGAATAACCATGCAAATTAGCTTGGTACTCTCGAAGACATCTATCACCTAATCAATGCGCCGGTTAACCACACACTTTCCATTGATCTATGATAATCTCCGAGCTACCCATTGCCATCCTACATTAGTCCCATATTAGTGTGCCGATTAACCACACACGCTCCACTAACGACTAATAAGGTGCAATGTGCAATTTTATAGATTAGCACCAAATTCATATTTTTCCTAAAGTAACTAAGATTGGGAATTTCTAAAAACATTTAGTTACTTTATATTTATCATTATACTTATTAATGAGATAATTAATGTCCTATCCTACCCGTTCGGCTAACGACCCTCCACTAGTCAAGAGTGCGGTGGGTAAGAGTGGATACCCAATGGCGGTCATTTTATAGGCCGCTTCCTTAAACACCCCTTATAGACCAGCTTTGTGAATGAGGCCTACTAACGATACGACTGACTTTTCGTATACACATATATAATATTAAACTTTTAATTGTATATATAGTATAATGGTGTATTTTAAACATTTCAAAATACTAGGGTTTTTAATTAATTTAAAATTTTCGAAATTAATACCTTTTAATTTAAAATCTTAAATATTAAAAAACTTTGATTTAATAATTATCCAAAATTAAACAATTAATTTAAACTATTAAATCTCATAGGATTATCCATTAAATTAAATAAATAATTTAACATAATCCCTTTATCTTTAGATGTCGAAAAACTAGGACGGGATATTTCAAAATCTTTAATTATCCACTTAAACAATTAATAAGATAATTACCAAAGATAATATTATCCTAATCCCTAGAATTTCGAAATCTAATCTGGGGAAGGAAGGCATTTTCGAAATCTAGGGTTAGACAACCCTAAAATCGAAAACTTGATGCCAAAGGAAAGGGTTCAAGAAACCCTACATAAATTTCGAAATTAGGGTTTTGAAACCCTAATTCCAAAAAATCCAAGCCCTAGGGTTTATTTTCCATAAACCCTAATTTTTCAAATTCAAACTATTGTATCAAATCTAATTAAAAACAACAACCAAAAGCTCTGATACCACTGATGGGTTTTATACAAACAATCCTATGTGTGCATGCAACCCTAGTTTGGATCTATGTTTTCACTATTAGACATACAACAAATGAACACAAATAGAAAACCCTAATATGCATCTAATAATTTGAAAATCAACATATGAAATATTAGATCACATACCTTTGTTGCTATATAGTAATAACAACCAAAACTTGAAGATCCTTGCTTTTGAGAACAAGTACCACAAGCGTAGTACCTCTAATGGCTCACAAACACACTAGTGAAAGAGGATGAATATGAGAGAGCGGAAAGGGTGTGACTTGCTCTAAAAATCGGATCCTTCTAGGATTTCACAGGGTGGGACAAAATCAAGAGCCAAGGAGTCTATTTATACTTGAGGCTACCTAGGGTTTTAAGGTGGAAACCCTAATTCCTTAGCTTAGGGCCTAAGCAAGTCCATGGACTCCCTTACCATAAGGCTTGGATGAAAATACCTAGAACCTTCTATGGATTTTTGGCCCTCCCTAATAAGGATGATCCAATGGCCCAAAGCCTCAACTATCAAATAATTACAAAACAGCCCCTGCACTTTCAGTCGGTTCCTTTAATCCCAAAATTAATTCCAAATTAATTTCTGATTAAATATTTATTAACAATATGATTTATAATTAATATATTATTCTTATAATATATTAATAAACCATATTTAATCCCCAATTTATTACTCTTTATAATAAAATCAGCCTCTCTCTCCAATAATCATCCTGTCTAGTTGCCAGCATGAAGACAACCCAAAAGGACCATGCTACTATCAAATCAAGTACATACCAATTATAGGTATGGGCTTAGACACCTAATCCAACAACTTGAGCATGATCAAGACTAATATTAAACAATTTGTGTCTACCTAGCATTACAGTACGCTTCCGAGCTTTAGGATGCCACCTGGAGACGAGAGATTAAGATTGAGACACAAACGAGGGAGCGGAGGCAGGCTCCCGTTCATTCGAATCCTATAGCCAAGCGGTTCAAGCCTGCTGACTCACGATCTAGGGGATAAAAGGTCCACATTTGTGGCAAGTGTGGGAGGGATCATGAGGGAATGTGTCGTTCATCGACAACATGCTATAATTATGGCGGGAGGGACTCTTTGCAAAGGACTGTCGCTAGCAGGCTCCGCCGCCGAGCACCCAGAATTGTTACCATTGTGAGCAGGTGGGCCGTATGAAGGTCCATTGTCCCTTTCTTGTTGTCAGGACCGTGCAGGAACCAGCTACTTCTACCCTTCGGATCACGGATGGATGCCAGGGTAGGGTGGAGCCCCTTAGGGCTCGAGGCCGTGCTTTCCATCTCACAACAGAGGAGGCTAGGGCGGCACCGGACATTGTTACTGGTATGTTTTTGTTTATTATTCTGTTAAAATTATTGTATAGTAGCTTATGTTTATGATTATGCTAGGTACCTGCTTAGTGAATTCCTTTCCTGCTCTTGTGCTTTTTGACTTGGGTGCAAGTAGGTCCTTTGTGTCTCAGTCCTTCAGTAGGAGTTTTTGGTATGACTCTTGGAGAGTTAGAGTGTCTGTTGTGGGTTTCCATCGCCAACAAGCATGGGGTTTCTGCATCAAGAAATTTTTAGGGTTGTACTCTGGAAATTTTCAGGGTGTCTTACCCAGTCAATTTGATCCCTATCCCTCTAGGGGTTGTGTGCGAGATACTAGAGATGGACTGGTTGAGCAGGTTCGATGCGATGATTGACTGTGAGGGTCAGCGGCTGGTAGTTCAAACCCTAAGTGAGGAAGAACTGATTATTTATGGAGAGGGTACCAGAGTTAGATCATCCTTTTGTTCTGCTGCCAGGGGTCGATAGTATCTGCGACATGGCTGTATGGGTTACCTTGCGTATGTGGTTGACACTCAGGTTGGGAAGGAGATTTTAGTTTCGGATGTGCCCGTAGTCACAGAGTTCCCAGAGGAATTACCTGGTGTGGCTCTTGAGAGGCAGGTTGAGTTCAGGATTGATTTGGTCCCTGGTGCAGCCCGGATTGCTAAGACACTGTATCGATTAGCATCACCAGAGATGTAGAAGTTTTCCTATCAGCTTCAAGATCTGTTGGGCAAGTAGTTTATCAGACCGAGCAGTTCGCCTTGGGGAGCACCGATCTTCTTTGTGAAGAAGAAGGATGGGTATTACCCCATATGTATTGATTATTGTGAGTTGAACAAGTTAACGATGAAGAACCGTTACCCACTTTAGCGGATTGATGACCTCTTCGATCAGTTTCAGGGTACATCTTGGTTCTCCAAGATCCATTTGAGGTCAAGGTATCATTAGATGAGGGTTAGAGAGGAGGAAATGGTGAAGACAACATTTCAAATTCGTTATGGTCATTACGAGTTCGTGGTGATGCCGTTTGGGCTCACCAATGTGCCTGCAACATTTGTGGATTTGATGAATCGAGTGTGCATGCCTATGCTCGATCGATCACTTATTTTTTTTATCGATGATATCTTGGTCTATTTCAAGACTAGGGAGGAGCATGAGGAGCACCTTCGAGATCTGTTGAGAGTTTTGAGGATGGAGAGGCTGTATACCAAGTTCTCAAAGTGTGAGGCAGTTATGCAGTGGGAGGTCCCAAAGACTCCTTCAGAGATCAGGAGTTTTCTAGCTTAACAGGGTATTATCGGTGGTTTATTCAGGATTCCTCCAAGGTTGCTTTACCTCTGACTCGTTTGATGAGGAAGGGCGTGGATTTCCATTGGGGGTCTGAATAGTAGGCTATGTTCGAGACGTTGAGACAGAAGTTATGTGAGGCCCCGGTGTTGACCCTTCCAGAGGGTGTGGAGGATTTTGTTGTCTATCGTGATGCTTCTATCACCGGTTTGGGGGCGGTACTCATGTAGAGAGGGAGAATTATTACATATTCTTCTAGGCATCTGAAGCTGCACGAGGTTCGATATCCAACGTATGACCTTGAGTTGGAGGTGGTCGTGTTTACCCTTAAAATTTGGCGGCATTATCTATATGCGGTCTAGTCTACCATCTAAACGAATCACAAGAGTTTAAGATATCTCATGGATCAGCTGAATCTAAATATGATACTTCATAGATGGATTGGCGTGGTCAAGGATTATGATTGCGAGATTCTTTATCACCCATGAAAAACGAATGTGGTCGCTGATGCTTTGAGCTGCAAGTCGGCTAGTTCTTGTATCGGGAGCTTATGTATGAGGATTTTGATCGATTAACCGATTTTGGACTTGATCAGGGAGGCTCAGACCGAGGGAGTCAAGAAGGAAAATTGAAAATAGGAGAGAATCAGGGGCGAGATTGATAGGTTTTCTACCGATAGTCCTGGATTGTTGATCCGGTGTGGTCGGGTTTGGGTACCAGATTTTGGCGGGATCAGACAGATTATGTTGGAGAAGGCACATAAGTCTAGATTTTCGATACACTCTGGAGCCACAAAGATGTATAGATACCTGAGACTTAATTACTGATGGTTGTGCATGAAGAGGGAGATAGCCTGATATGTTGGGAGGGGCTTGACATGTCGGATGGTCAAGACCAAGCACCAGAGGCCACATGGCAAGCTTCAACCTTTGGAGGTTCCCATGTGGAAATGGGAACATATCACCATGGCTTTCATCACCAAGTTACCTCGGACGGCTAAGGGATTCGATGCGATATGGGTTATAGTGGACCATCTGATCAAAAGTGCCCACTTTCTAGCTATTCGGGAGAATTCCTCTACCAAGAAATTGGCCGATGTTTATGTGCGCGAGATTGTCGCTCGTCATGGTGTTCCCGTTTCATTGTATCTGATAGAGATGTTTGGTTCACTTCTCATTTTTGGTAGAAGTTCCACGAGGAACTGGGTACAAGATTGCACTTTAGCATTGCTTATCATCCGCAGACTGATGGCCAGAGCGAACGGACCAGTCAGACACTTGAGGATATGTTAAGAGCTTGTGTCATAGATTTCGGTGGGAGTTGGGACTCTTACCTTCACTTAGTTGAGTTATCTTACAACAACAACTATCTCTTCGGTATACATGTACCGCCTTTTGAGCTTCTCTATGGGAGGAGATGTCGTACCCCAGTCTGTTGGGGAGAGGTCGGTCACAGGGTTATGGGAAGGACCGAGGTAGTTCTCTATACGACAGAGCTTATTCAGCAGATCAGGCAGAGGTTGTAGATAGCTCAGATTCAGCAGAAGAGTTATGCTGACAGACGTCGATTTGATTTGGAGTTCCAGGTCGGCGATATGGTTCTATTGAAGGTATCACCCTGGAAGGGTGTAATACGTTTCAAGACGAAGGGAAAGTTGGGGCCCTGATATATTGGACCAATTTGATTATTAGCCAGGGTAGCCTATCGTTTGGATTTTCTTGAGGAGCTCAGTCCGATTCACAACACCTTTAATGTTTTCCAGCTTTGGAAGTGTCTGGCTGATGATTCAACAGTTATTCCTTTCGATGATATTCAGGTTGATGATAGCCTAAATTATGTTGAGAGACTTGTGGCGGTTCTGGATAGGAAGACGAAGGCCTTGCGCAACAAGGTGGTATCATTGGCCAAGGTTCAGTGGTAACATCAGAAGGGTTCCAAATGGACTTGGGAACCCGAGAAAAAGATGTGGGACCACTACCCTGAGTTATTCATAACATCAGACTTCTAGGACGAAGTCTGATTCAAGTGGGGGAGAATTGTAACACCTTGATCCAAGTATCTTCCATTTCTACCCTTAGCATGAAATTTGTTGCAAAATTGGTCCCATGTATCACTTAAATGAAACAAGTGACTTTGTGCGTACGTTGGGCATACTCTTAGGTACGCAGGGCATACGTGGCAAAAGTGAAAACCCTAATTCGTCTTTGTGTGAGCCTTTTTGTCACACCCCCAAACCGAAACGGCGGAAAATGTTCCGGGGGTGGAGGACGTCATGTGTAGTGTCACAACAATTGCATCATAGTAGTCAAAGTAAAAACAACCATTACATTGAATATATATAAAGTGTATTTACATCTGTTTGATTCGTATTTATATACATCAAAAGTAACAAAATATAAAGATGTGACTCTATACGCTCCATCTTCTCAAAAGTTGCGGGAGTACCTGTTTATTGATTTCCTGCGAATACAAGCGGTTTTGAAAAGAGTATCAGCATTAAGCTGGTGAGTTCATAAGATTGTTTTTGAATGTAAACCTGTCTTTGAATCTGTAAAAGAATGTTTGTATGCTTTCCAAGAAAATCCAATATTTTCTAACATATGAGTTTGTTATTGTGTTAGTTCGTATGCCTGGTTACCACCAACTGTATTGTATATCGTTATTTTGAATGAAAACCCTGGCTACCACCAGTAATGTATAGATGTTTTGTTTGAAAACCCTGGTTACCACCAGTAATGTATAGATGTTTTGTTTGAAAACCCTGGTTACCACCAGTATGAATAGTAGTTTCATTACTTAAAATAAAAACCATGTATTGTATTCCTGGAATCCTCCAGTGTAATATATAGTAGTTCTATTAATTAAAATAAAACTAGATGAAGAATGAAATCCCGTAAACAAAGGTTAGTTTATACTATTGTGAGTCGTATAACCATGCTTGATATGACAGATGACCTCTGCGATGTTCTTCAGGCGTCGGACGGTATGATATTTGTCACCCCAGGCATGCCTGCCTAACTGTAGCTAGCAGTTTAGGTGTGGGATTGTCAGTCCCGAATAGATCTATTCACAAATCTCACGTTCTCCCTCCAGGAGACTCTGGTTACACTAAATGATAGGATTTAACATGTACCCCGAAAGGTACAATTGAAGAGCTGTCTCACAATCATGTATTAACTAGTTTACGTGTAGTTCTGTATTGTTCTATTGTATTTGAATCCGTTTGTATACTTTGTAGGGTAATAATTATATTTTAATAATTATTTAGTAATGTATTCTTGTTACCCGAGAAATAACATTGAATATCATAAACTAAGTCTGTCATAGTTTATATGCCTGTAAATGTAAAACCATGAATTGAAATCCCAAACTATACCTATAATAGTTTTTATGCATGTTATGTACTTAGTTTTTGTATTGATATGAAAACTATGCAATTATGCTTGTAAGTTGAAAACGTCCCTTATGCTCAGCATGTTACAAAAGGGATAAAATATCTAAATATTTTATAAAAATGTGGAAACCGTATGGTTGTATCAATTGCATCAATTTTAAGTGTGTTGAAATCCTTTTGTATAAATTCACAAAATCATTTGTGTTTGGCTTGTATTCCCCCTGCAAACGTTAAAATAGTAAAAGCATAGGGGTATGAACTCACTGTTGATTGCGTGCATGCCGGACAACGAGACTGGAATGAAGACCCTCGAGTTGTAGTACACGAAGTTAACGAAATCCTAATAATAACTAAACACATATTTGTATTTAAATTAGCGAATCCATTAGATAAAGTGTTAGCAAAACACTTGCTTTTGGTTGAGGAATGTTACCGGGACTCAATTGAATCGGAAAAAGCGGGTTTTCAGCCAAGTTCATGAGGTGGGAAGATTTGCGGCCGTGAACTGTTCTCGGTCGTGAACAGTTTACTGCCTTTGAAGGTTGTTCACAGCCTGTTCTTGATGAAATATGAAGATTTGAAGGGTTCACGACCGTGAACCCAAGAACAACAACACTGGATTCGATGAAAAACGCGGTTTAGATGTTCCATAACAACACCCAAAGGTGATTCTTGATGATTTTCGGAAGAAAAGAGGGTATTTTTGTGTTTGCGGTTGAGAGGTTAGAGAGAGAATGGGGGAGTTTTCGGCTAGAAAAGTGTAAATGAGGGTAGCACACACATATATATAGGGGGGGTTCATGGTTGGTGGTGGGGTCCACCGGCCGTGAACGGGTTCACGACCGTGAACACCACTCAGGCCGGAATCTGTTGATTTTCGTAGAAAACTCAGGTTTTCGCGCGATTTTGGTTTCGACTCTTATATAAAATTTAATTATATATAACTTAAATGATTTTCCAAACAATAAGAGTTTGACGGAACTAAATAAAAACTCAAATTTTATTTAACGGAATCGGCTAACGTTTACGGAAAAAGGTTCGGGTTGTCACATCATCCCCCCGATAGAGGGAATTTCGTCCCAAAATTCTAACATAGAATACAAATCATGGACTCGGAAAAAGATGAGGGTACTTCCGTTTCATCTGATCTTCGCGCTCACAAGTGAATTTAGGTCCCCGCTTGGCATTCCAGCGGACCTTCACTATCGGTATGCGACTTTGCTTTGTTCGTTTGACTTCCCGATCCATGATTTCGACTGGTTCTTCCACGAAATTAAGGTTCTCGTTGATCACAATCTCATCAAGGGGAATCACAAGGGTTTCGTCGGATAGACAATTTTTAAGGTTCGACACGTGGAAGACAGGATGAATGTTGCTAAGCTCTTGGGGTAAACGAAGTTTGTAAGCTACAGGGCCGATCCTAGCAAGGATTTCGAATGGCCCAATGTATCTCGGATTTAGCTTTCCACGCTTTCTGAAGCATATCATGCCTTTCCAGGGTGAGACCTTCAATAGAACGTGGTCACCAACCTGGAACTCCAAAGGTTTTCGTCTCTTATCGGCGTAGCTCTTTTGTCTATCTCTTGAAGCTTTTAGTCATTCTCGGATTTGTACTATCTTTTCATTGGTTTCGCGAATGATTTCCGAGCCTGTGAGAGTGCTGTCGGGGACTTGACCCTTAGCTAACTATGTGTCACCCACCTCAGCCCAGCACAGAGGGGATATGCACTTACGGCCATAAAGGGCTTCAAACGACGCAACCTTGATACTAGTATGATAGATGTTGTTGTAGGAAAACTCGACCAAGGGAAAATGGGTGTCCCACGACTTACCAAAGTATATAACACATGCTCTCAACATGTCTTCCAATGTCTGAATGGTCCTCTCACTCTGCCCATCGGTTTGTGGATGGTAAGCTGTGCTCATATCCATCTTAGTTCCAAGAGCCTTCTGCAGTGACTGCCAAAATCTCGAGGTAAATCTGCTATCCCGATCGGAGATAATGGACACAAGCACACCATGTAGACGGACTACCTCTTGAATGTAGATTCGTGTCAGTCTCTCCATCTTGAAGGTTTCTTTGATTGGCAGGATGTGGGCGGATTTAGTCAACTGATCGACAATTACCCAGATGGTATCGTATCCACTCGGAGACTTGGGCAACTTAGTGATGAAATCCATCACAATCCTTTCCCACTTCCGCTCAGGTATTTCTGGTTGTTGAAGTAAACCTGAGGGCTTTTGATATTCCACCTTCACCTTGGCGCAAGTCAGGCTCTTGCCCACGAAGGTAGCGATCTCTGCTTTCATATTTGGCCACCAATAGAGCTTTTTGAGATCCAGATACATCTTATCCGAACCTGGGTGAACGGAGTATCGAGTCCTGTGAGCTTCGCTCATGACAACCTCTCTGTAACCGCCGAACTTTGGGGTCCAGATCTAGTTCATGAAATAATAGGCTCCGTCTCCCTTGATCTCTAAGTTCCTTTCCATTCCCCTCAAAGCTTCATCCGACATGTTTTCTGGTTTCAAGGCTTGCAGCTGAGCCTCTCTGATCTGAGCGGATAGATGGGAATAGATGGTCATAGTCAGTGCCTTCACTCTACGACCTGAATGCTCTTTCCGACTGAGGGCATCTGCTACCAAATTGGCCTTGTCGGGATGGTAGCGTATTTCGCACTCATAATCACCGAGTAGCTCTACCCACCTCCGTTGCCTCATGTTCAACTCTTTCTGATAGAAAATGTGTTGTAGGCTCTTATGGTCGGTGAAGATGGTGCACTTGGTTCCATATAGATAATGTCTCCAAATATTTAATGCGAAGACCACTGCTCCCAACTCTAGATCGTGAGTTGTATAATTGACTTCGTGTGCTTTCAACTGTCTCGAGGCATAAGCAATGACTTTCCCCCGCTGCATGAGAACACAGCCTAAGTCCTGATTGGACGCATCGCAGTAGACAACAAAGTCCTATGTCCCTTCAGGCAGAGACAAGATAGGTGCGCTACACAAGGCCCGCTTCAATGTTTGAAATGCAGTGTCTTGCTTTTCTCCCCAAATAAATGGTACACCTTTCTGAGTTAGGGTGGTCAAAGGCTTAGCAATCCTGGATAAATCTACGATAGTAGCCAGCGAGTCCGAAGAATTGACGAATTTCTATGGGCGTCTTCGGTGCTGACCAATTCTCAATCGCCTTGATTTTAGAAGGGTCCACGTGTATTCCTTCTTCACTAACCACGTGACCGAGGAAAGTTACTTTTCTGATCCAGAATTCGCACTTTGAGAATTTTGCATATAGTTTCTCCGCCCACAACATTTCTAATACTAGCATCAAGTGCTGTCTATGGTATTCCTCGCTTCGGGAATAGACAAGTATATCATCAATGAATACTATCACGAACTTGTCTAGGAAGGGGCGGCACACCCGATTCATCAGATCCATGAATATCGTGGGTGTGTTGGTTAGACCAAATGGCATAACTACAAACTCGTAGTGACCATAGCGAGTCCGAAATGTTGTCTTAGGAACATCACTCTTATGGAGTCGTAACTGATGGTACCCTGATCTTAGGTCTATCTTTGAGAAATAACCGTCTCCTTGGAGTTGATCAAATAGGTCGTCGATTCGGGGAAGAGGGTAACGGTTTTGATGGTAAGCTTGTTCAGTTCGCGATAATCTATGCACATCCGAAAGGACCCATCTTTCTTTTTCACAAATAAGACCGGGGCTCCCCAAGGTGAGGAACTTGGTCTGATGAATCCCTTGTTGAGTAGTTCATTGAGCTGGCTGGATAACTCTTGCATTTCTGCCGGCGCTAGACGGTAAGGGGATTTGGCTACGGGGGTAGCTCCGGGGATTAAGTCGATTCAGAACTCGACTTGGAGCTCGGGAGGGATTCTGGGAAGATCTTCGGGGAAGACATTAGGAAAGTTACAAACTTCGAGGATGCTCTCGAGGTCTTTAACTTCCTATTTCTCGTTAACGACATGGGCTAGGAATGCATGGCACTCCTTTTGCAGATATTTCTGGGCTTTGATGCATGAAATGATATGAAGATTTGAACTGAGTTCACCATAGATAATGAGGGCTTTGCCAGATAGCAGATTGAGGCGAATGTATTTTTCATAACAAAGGATATCAGCAAGATTGGGGCTCAACCAATCCATGCCAATGATGACATCGAAGCTTTTTTATGGAAACTGGCATAAGGTCGATTGGAAAAGAATGGTCGTTTAGGGTAAGGGTGCATCCTATAAATACGTCGTTAGTGCTCTCTTTCTTTTCGTTAGCCATCTCGACGGTAAATGTTTCGGTTAAAGGTTGGGATTTATGCTTGAGTAGATGTTTAAATGCATGACTAACAAAACTCCTCTTTGCACCACTATCGAAAAGAATACATGCATAAGAGTTATCGAGGAGGAACGTACCCGTAACTACGGTGGGATCAGCGACTGCTTCCTCCTGGCCCATAGCAAGCACTCTCCATGTGTTGCTAGCTATTGCTTTTGGGCAATTTTTCTTGAAATGCCCGGTCTCCCCACAACCATAACAGGCTTGACCAACACCCGCTCCAGGAGCCTGATTGGTTGGTTGGAATTGTGTCTTGCAGAAACGGGCTGTGTGACCCTTTTTGCCACAGTTAATACACAAAATCTCGCGGCACTACCCATGATGATGAAAGTTGCACTTGTCACACCTTGGAAAGGTACCAACATATCTACTGGCATGTGCTTGAGTTGCAGGAATAGCGGCAGGAGTGGTAGCAGCATGAACTGCCACTACTTGTTGTTTCTTGGAGGGCTCCTGTGAAGACTTGTCCTTGCGATTGTTCCAGAACTTTTTCTTCTCACCACTCTCCTTTGGTGGTTCAGGAACGGCTGTCACAACTCCATGATCAACCCCGTGATCTATCACGGTCTGCGCTAGACACTTAGCGCTGTCGAATGTGAGAGGTTTTGCAGCCAAGATGTTCCCTTGAGTTGGGGGTGTCAATCCCCATATGTACCTCTCGATTTTCTTGCTTTCCGGGGTGACCATCCCGGGACACAGAAGAGCTAGGTCGCAGAACCTAGCAGTGTACGCAGCAATGTCGGAACCCTTCATCTTCAGGTTCCAGAGCTCGTGCTCCAGCTTTTGCATCTTGCCCCTTGGGCAATACTCTGCAAGCATTAATTCTTTCAAACTCTCCCAGCCCATAGCATTGGCTACTGGCAGAGTTAGGGATTTGACTAGGCTATTCCACTAATTCGGTGCTCTATCAGTGAAGGTGCAGGCGGCGAACTTCACCTTGCTTGTCTCGAGACACGCACAAATCTCGAAAATTGATTCTATCTTCTCGAACCAACGAGTCAGGGCAATAACACCTCCATTTCCGTCAAAGGAATTGGGTTTCACGTTCATAAAGTCTTTCTAGGAATACTCCTTCTAGTGTCCCTGACCACCATCAAGGTTATGGGGATGGGTACCACTTCCAGATCCGCTAGAGCCGCCAGAATTGATCTGCGACACTGCAGTAGCCACAACGGCTGTAACCGCTGCTTGGAACATAGCCAGATCAAACTGAGGAGGTGGCGGCGACGGATTTGTTGGAGGATTGTTGTTCTTTCTGTTGGGTCTCTTCCTGGGAGGTATCTTTCTCTAAAAGATACAAAGGGAAAATGACGATAAGCCTTCTACATTGATCATGAATCAGATATTTTCGAGCAAGATATATCTAAATCCTACAGCGTTAACGGAGATCTACAAATAAGGTTTACTAATATAAACAAGGAATTGCAGGTCTTTCATTTGTGAGGATTAGTACTACTTGTAACAATTCGGTGCAGTGTTTTAGAACTATAAAATAATCATATAGTATTTTAATTATGTGCTTCATTAGTATAGGATTTGGTGAGTTTTAGACTTGTCGCAACACCACAGTCACTCCCAAACACATGTTGGTCATATCTCGTACAAATATAGTTGATCAGGTTATATTGGCCCCACATATGACTACATAACTATTCAGGTTTAACCGCCGCGTCCAACATCCATATACTTATGTTTTGTTCTACTTGTGATACTATTTTCTGGTATGTATGTATACTTGTATACTTCTTTTCAAATACTTATATTTTAAAGTAGTTTAGTTTAAGAACGCTTCGGCCCCTTTAGTGTTTATAGTTGTATACCATGTAGGGTTCGGTATACTTAGTTCACTATAAACAATAGCTCTAATACCAATCTGTCACACCCCCAAACTGAAATGGCGGAAAACGTTCGGGGGTGGAGGACGTCATGTGTAGTATCACAACAATTGCATCATAGTAGTTAAAGTAAACACAACCATTACATTGAATATATATAAAAGGTACTTACATCTGTTTGATTCATATTTATATACATCAAAAGTAGCAAAATATAAAGATGTGACTCTATACGCTCCGTCTTCTCAAAAGTTGCGGGAGTACTTGTCTACTGATTTCCTGGGAATACAAGCGGTTTTGAAAAGAGTATCAACATTACGATGGTGAGCTAATAAGATTGTTTTTGAATGTAAACTTGTCTTTGAATCTGTAAAATAATGTTTGTATGCTTTCCAAGAAAATCCAATATTTTCTAACATATGAGTTTGTTACCGTGTTAGTTCGTATGCCTGGTTACCACCAGCTGTATTGTATATCGTTATTTTGAATGAAAACCCTTTGTATGAAAACCCTGGCTACCACCAGTAATGTATAGATGTTCTGTTTAAAAACCCTGGTTACCACCAGTAATGTATAGATGGTCTGTTTGAAACCCTGGTTACCACCAATATGAATAGTAGTTTCATTACTTAAAATAAAAACCATGTATCGTATTCCTGGAATCCTCCAGTGTAATGTATAGTAGTTCTATTAATTAAAATAAAACTTGATGAAGAATGAAATCCCGTAAACAAAGGTTAGTTTATACTATTGTGAGTCGTATAACCATGCTTGATATGACAGATGACCTCTGCGACGTTCTTCAGGCGTCGGACGGTATGATATATGTCACCCCAGGCATGCATGCCTAACTGTAGCTAGCAGTTTAGGTGTGGGATTGTCAGTCACGAATAGATCTATTCACAAATCTCATGCTCTCCCTCCAGGAGACTCTGGTTACACTAAATGATAGGATTTAACCTGTACCCCGAAAGGTACAATTGAAGAGTTGTCTCACAATCCTGTATTAACTACTTTACGTGTAGTTCTGTATTGTTCTATTGTATTTGAATCCATTTGTATACTTTTTAGGGTAATAATTATATTTGAATAATTATTTAGTAATGTATTCTTGTTACCCGAGAAATATCATAAACTAAGTCTGTCATAGTTTATATGCCTGTATATGTAAAACTGTGAATTGAAATCCCAAACTATACCTATAATAGTTTGTATGCATGTTATGTACTTAGTTTGTGTATTGATCTGAAAACTATGCAATTATGCTTGTAAGTTGAAAACGTCCCTTATGCTCAGCATGTTACAAAGGGGATAAAATATCTAAATATTTTTTAAAAATTTGGAAACCGTATGGTTGTATCAATTGCATCAGTTTTAAGCGTGTTGAAATCCTTTTGTATTAATTCACAAAATCATTTGTGTTTGGCTTGTATTCCTCCCTGAAAACATTAAAATAGTAAAAGCATAGGGGTATGAAGTCACTGTTTATTGCGTGCATGCCGGACAACGAGACTGGAATGAAGACCCTCGAGTTGTAGTACGCGAAGTTAACGGAATCCTAATAATAAGTAAACACATATTTGTATTTAAATTAGCGAATCCATTAGATAAAGTGTTAGAAAAACACTTGCTTTTGGTTAAGGAATGTTATCGGGGCTCGATTGAATCGGAAAAAGCGGGTTTTCAGCCACGGTCACGACTTGGGAAGGTTTGCGGCCGTGAACGTTTCTTGCCTGTGAACAGTTTACTGCCTTTGAAGGGTTTACGACCTTTGAAGGTTTGAAGGGTTCACGGCCTGTTCTTGATGAAATATGAAGATTTGTAGGGTTCACGACCGTGAAATCAAGAACAACAACACTGGATTCAATGAAAAACGTGTTTTAGATGTTCCACAACAACAGCCAAAGGTGATTCTTGATGATTTTCGGAAGAAAAGAGGGTATTTTTGTGTTTGCGGTTGAGAGGTTAGAGTGAGAATGGGGGAGTTTTCGTCCAGAAAAGTGTAAATGAGGGTAGCATACACATATATATAGGGGGGGTTCATGGTCGGTGGTGTGGTCCACCAGCCGTGAACGTGTTTACGGCCGTGATCGGGTTCACGGCCGTGAACACCACTCAGGCAGGAATCTGCTGATTTTCGAAGGAAACTCGAGTTTTCGCTCGATTCTGGTTCCGACTCTTATATAAAATTTAATTATATATAAATTAAATGATTTTCCAAACAATAAGAGTTTGACGGAAATATATAAAAACTCAAAATTTATTTAACAAAATCGACTAACGTTAACGGAAAAGGTTCAGGTTGTCACACTTTTTGAGCTTGAGAGTGCGTTTTTGGTGTTCTTGAAGGAAGAAAAAGGAAGGGAAATCATCGTGGAAGCTCAAGATATCTTGGATCCAGAAGTGTTTCACCCTTAAGCATCCTTTTGAGGTATAAAGTATGAAACTTGATGAGTTATTTTCTTAGATCTTGTTAACCTCGAGTTTATGTTCATTTTTGGTCCCATAAGCTTGGTGTTCATGAGTATGGATTACTCTAACCAGAAGAGCTGTACTTTCAGACGTTTTTAGGTGTTAGGAACCATAAAAATGTGATCTTGGTCCTTATATTCCTTCCATGCAAGAGTTATGATGTCTTGATGGAATATTAAGTTAGGGTTTTAGCTTTCAGACCTTTTCTAGCCATGGAAAGTCACAAAGGTGGAAACTTTATGACTTAGAATGATGTGTTGGGTCTGATGGATTTTAGGTAAAACAAATAAACTAGAAAACAATTCCTAAGTTCACATACAACCTACTTTGGATCTATGTTTTAACTATTGAACATATAACTTTGAATTGCAAAACAAGAACCCTAGAGGAGGAGGCTAATTTCGAAATTAACTAATTAGGGTTTAAGAGTTACATACCTTTCAATTGTTATAGCAAACAATTGGCAATCCTCTTGATCTTGATCTTCTTGGAAGCTTAGCACCACAACTGTAATGCCTCTAATGGAATCACACCCAAGAGCTAGCAAGAAGGAAACTAGAAGAATAGAGAGAGAGAGAGAGTATGCAATTTTCGTCCCTAGGGTTTCACCAAAGAAGGAGTGGCCGAATTTGGGAGCTGGGAGGCTCCTTATATAGCTGAGGGATCTAGGGTTTAGGAAAAACCCTAATACTCCTTTGCTTAGGGCCTAAGCTAATCCAAAGGCTTTATCCAAAGCCCCTTGGACGATATCCTTAGGGTTTCCCCTATAGATTTCGTCCACCTCCTTCCAAGGAGGTTCTGGAGCCTTCCACTAAACTATCTGATAATTGCAAACTAGTCCCTGCACTTTATAATTAATACAATTAACCCCAAAATTAATTCTAATTAATTTCTGGCTAACTATTAATTAAACCTTATGATTTCTAATTAATATATTAATCTTTTAACATATTAATAAATCATTTATATTAATTTATTAATATAATAAATCAATATCTCTCCTTTCATAATTTCCTTGTCCAGTTGCTAGGTTTGAGGGCAACCCAAAAGGACTGTGCTGTTATCAATTCAAGTACATACCAATTATAGTTTTGGGCTTAGACACCTAATCCAACAGTCTCCCACTTGGATAAGTCTGTAACTATAATTGCTAGTATGACTTCTAAATTTGACCAACAAATTGTAGCTTCCAAAAGCTGCTGTTGAACTCTGACCTAGTCAGTTACGTGTCCTTAGATAAGTGATCATATAATCCTTCGTTCTGCAAGATATCCCCAGACATAAGACGTGGAATGTAATCAATCTCTTTATCCAGAATCTATGTTTCCGATTTCTGATTTGTGATGATGTAGGACTTCTAATTGAACACATCAATTTAGTCCTGGCTGGGCCCAGCACATAAGTCAACACCAAATTATCGAGGGGCCCACAAATATCGCTTTTCCGGTTAGGGCAAAAGGAACGAATAAATGTTTACTCATATGCTTGTATCTTTTACTCATCAAATTATACATGACAATACGTTTTATAACACCAAGTTACTGATGCATTTTCGTATCACCAATGTATAACCGACTTTGTAAATTACGACTCATATATCTTCGTTTCAAGATTATAAGATATTATCGTCTCAGTATTACTCGTGATGAATTCCATGAAGTGATACTCTGAGCGAGGGTTTATCCAATACTCAAATCTCAATTTCTGAGTACTCATGAACATTGCAGCAATTCTATTGCCATGTCTATCCTTTAGACAATCTGCAATCCAATTCATGACAGTCTTAATTCACTACTTACTTCCAAAAGTACGAGCGACTGTGGAGTTTGAATAATCTTATTATTCGGGAAGTAAAACATGCAAAAAATGAAATATAATAATAAACAATTGACAAAAGGCAGTAAACAAACTTATAAATAATACTTTATTATTTAATTACCAAAAGTCAATTACATTTACTTTGTTACAAGTTTCAGAACAAAAACAATCTAACTACTAAAACTAATATCATCTTTCAGTCCTATGCTCCGAGCATGCTGAATATGCTTAGCCCTACTCAGACCCTTTGTGAGGGGGTCGGATGGGTTATCTTCAGATGGCACCCTCTTTACTACAAGATGGCCTTCTTCTACTCTATGTCTGATAAAATGGTACTTTCTGTCGATATGTCTGGTTTTACCATGATCTCTTGGTTCCTTTGTCAAGGCAACCGCTCCTTCATTATCGCAGAACAGTTCCATAGGCTCCTGGATGGTAGGAACAACTCCGAGATCCCCGATGAAATTCCTTAACCAAGCTTCTTCCTTAGATGCTTCACTCGCCGCGATGTACTCTGATTCACAGGTAGAATCAACCACCGTATCTTGCTTGGAACTTTTCCAAGTAACCGCTCCTCCATTCAGTAGAAATACCCAGCCAGATTGAGAACGGAAGTTATCTCTATCCGTTTGAAAGCTGGCATCGCTGTAACCATCTACTCTCAAAGTATCATTGCCACCAAGCACAAGGACCCAGTCCTTTGTCCTCCGCAAATACTTGAGTATATTCTTAACCGCTATCCAATGAGCTCTACCCGGGTCTCCTTGATAGCGACTGACCATGCTCAAAGCAAAGGCCACGTCAGGGCGAGTACATGTCATAGCGTACATGATCGATCCGACAGCGGAAGCATAAGGTACATGACTCATGTCAGCTATTTCCTCATCTGTACTCGGGCATTGAGTCTTACTCAATTTGGTATTGTTTTCGATAAGTAGCTCTCCCTTCTTGGAATTTTCCATACTAAACCTCTTTAGTACCTTATCCAAGTATATACTTTGACTGAGTCCAATCAGTCTCTTCGTTCTATCTCTCAATATTCTAATCCCAAGAATATAGGCAACTTCTCCAAGGTCTTTCATGGCAAAACACTTTCCAAGCCAAGACTTAACTTCTTTCAAGGTTGGAATGTCGTTACCAATGACTAATATGTCATCAACATATAACACCAGAAAAGTCACTATACTCCCACTAGCCTTGATATACACACAAAACTCATCTTCACTCCTAGAGAAACCAAACTCTTTGACTTTCTCATGGAAGCAAAGATTCCAGCTGCGAGATGCCTGTTTTAATCCATAAATGGATTTCTCAAGCTTGCACACTCTATTGGGAAACTTTGCATCAACAAAACCCTCTGGCTGATTCATGTAAACATCCTCAGCCAACTTCCCGTTAAGGAAAGCAGTCTTAACATCCATCTGTGAGATTTCATAGTCATGAAAGGCAGGTATGGCGAGCAATATCCTAATAGATTTAATCTTGGCTACTGGCGAAAAGGTCTCATCATAGTCAACCCCTGGGGTTTGAGTGAAACCTTTTGCAACCAGTCTAGCCTTGAATGTGTGCATATTTCCATCCATGTCTGTCTTATTCTTGAAGATCCATTTGCACCCAACTGTCTTACAACCTGGTGCACTATCAATCAAATTCCAAACTTGGTCATACATGGACTTAATCTCGCTGTCCATTGCCTCTTTCCACTTGGAAGCCTCTGGGCCTGCCATTGCTTCCTTATAAGTAATTGGTTCATCTAAATTTACCAGTGTCCTATCACTGATGAATGTGTCACCATCTGAAGTAATATGAAAACCATACAACTCAGGTGGTACACTCACCCTAGTGGATCTTTGAAGAGGTAATGAGTTATCAACTGGTTCAACAGGAACTGTTTCCTCTGGTTGAGTGCTAGGGTCATCTAAGGTTCCTTCATTGGATAACTCTTGAATTTCTTCAAGGTCAATGGTGCTCCCACTGTCCTCTTTGAATATGATCTCTCTTTCTAGAACGACTCCTCTTCGTGCTACAAAGACCACGTTTTCACTAGGTCTGTAGAACAAATATCCAAAAGACTGATTTGGGTAACCAATGAAAACACATTTCTCACTTCTAGCTGCTAGCTTGTCATGAGTCTCTCGTCTTACGAAAGCTTCACAACCCCAGAATTTAATATGTGCTAACGAGGGAACTTTCCCCGTCCACATTTCGTGAGGTGTTTTGGCAACCTTCTTTGTAGGGACAAGATTGAGGATGTGGGAAGCTGTCTCTAAGGCATACCCCTAGAAGTGAATAGGAAGCGAAGCATGACTCATCATAGAACGAACCATGTCTAACAAGGTTCGATTACGCCTCTCGGCTACACCATTTAACTGTGGTGTCCTAGGAGGAGTTAATTGTGATACTATCCCACATTCTTTCAGATAGTCGTTGAAATCGATACTAAGATACTCCCCGCCTCTATCGGATCTAAGTACCTTTATCTTCCTGCCCAATTGATTTTCGACCTCATGCTTAAACTCTTTGAACTTTTCAAAGGTTTCTGACTTATGTTTGATTAAGTAGATATAGCCATATCTGCTATAATCATCAGTGAAAGTCACATAGAATCGATTAGCATCCCTTGTAGTTGATCTGAAGGGCCCACATACATCTGTATGTATGAGGTCCAACAGATCTTCACCTCTTTCACAAGACCCTATGAATGGTGATTTTGTCATCTTTCCCAAAAGACAACATTCACACATATCATCTGATTTTAGGTCAAATGATTCCAGCACTCCATCCTTTTGGAGTTGGGCTATGCGTTTCTTGTTAATGTGTCCAAGACGACAATGCCACAAGCATGCCTTGTCTACACTATTAGACAAGTCAATATTAAACACACTATATCCTAAGCTATCAACACAAGTCACTGTTTCATACACACCATCACAAGGAAAAGCTTCAAACACAAAAACACCATTCTTATAAACAGAAATTGAACCATTCAAATCATTAAAAGAATATTTAAAACCTTATCTGAACAATGCATGAAATGAAATAATGTTTCTCGTCATCTCAGACGAATAGCAACAATTCAATAAATCTAATCTAACATCATTACTAAGCAAAAGTTGATAAACTCCGATCTTGGTCACTGGTGAAGACTTCTTGTTTCCCATGATCAAGTTTATCCTTCCTCGCTCTATCTCCTCACTTTCTTTTAGCCCCTGCAAATCAGAACAGATGTGAAAACCACATCCTGTATCAAGGACCCATGAATGAGAAGATAATGAGTTATTAGAAGAAATAGTGTAAACACCTGCTAAAGATGGCTTTACTTTTCCATCTTTGATGTCCTGCTGATATTTTGGGCAGCTTCTCTTCCAGTGCCCTTTATCATTGCAATAAAAGCAATCGACATCCTTTGGATCAGAAACATGGGGAATGGTAGCATTGGGCTTAACCTTTGGGCCATTACCAGATGACCCAGCTTGAGCCTTGTTCTTCCAGTTTTGCTTAGGAAGACCTTTCCCCTTTTTACCATTTCCCTGTCCAATAGCCAAGACAGGGGCACTTGCAGGAGTGGAGGCTATACTTTTACCCTTCATCCCTGCTTCAGCTGTCTGCAACAAGTTGTGCAATTGGGCCAGTGTCTGCTCAGTGTTGTTCAAATGGTAAGTTAGAATAAACTGACCATAACAATCAGGTAATGAGTTCAAGACCATGTCAATGGCCAATTCCTCATCAAAGTGAATGTTGAGCTTGACCAAACGCTCTATGTAGTGTTGCATTCTTTACACATGAGATACAACCGACTCCCCTTCTTTCATCTTGCAAGCCATGAGTGACTTGACCACTTCAAACTTTTCTTGACGAGCTCGCTTATGGTACTTTTCCATAAGGTCCTTGTTCATCTCAAAGGGCCAGTAGTCCTCATAGTACCTTTGCAGTTCTGGGGACATGGTTGCGACCATGATGCATGCCACTTTGGTAGCATCATCATAGTGTTTCTTGTAGGCAGCATATTCTTCAGGAGTAGCTTTAGACTCATCAAGCTCTTTGAGCTCCTTTTCAAGGACATATTCTTTGTCCTCAAATCGAAGCGCCATCTTGATGTTACGCATCCAATCGTTATAGTTAGAGCCATCCATAACGACTTTGGAGCAAATGTTGAGCAAGGAGAAGTTGTGGTTGGAGGATGTTGAAGCAGAAGTGTTTCCAAGAGTAGAAATCTGAAAAGAAAGAAAGTTTCAGTTAGATTTCAAGATACCTCAATATAATAACCCAAAGATATAATATCAAGGTTAGGATCCAACTATGAATATTTACAACTTAGAAATGGGATGCCGAGATCCAAGTGTAAAATTCATAAAGGTAGGTGAATGACGATTCACCAATTCCACCATTAGACGAAATGAACGAAGTGAAATTCCTAATTCTTTTGAGATACATTGAAACTATTCAATGACATGTTTTAATCTCGGATTATGCTCTTCTATTTGTGACTGGGATGCCGAGGATCACAAACAAGATGTGAATAACCATCCAAATGTGTTTGGTAACCTCATTGTGTTTATCATTAACTGTTGATGTGCTGGTAAACCACACACGCTCCATCAAAATGACAATTATGAGATACCCATTACTACTCTTTATTAGTGCCTTTTAGTGTGTTGGTTAACCACACACACTCCACTAACGACCAATAAAGCATAATGTGCAATTTCATGGATTAGCATACTTTTCACATTTTTCCTAAAGTAACTAGAGTTGGGATTTTGTAAAAATAATGTTCTATTACTTTCTTTAATGACATTATACTTTTAATGAGATGTAGTTGTCCTATCAAACCCGTTCTGCTAACGACCCTCCACTAATCAAGGAAGCGGTGGGTGAGAGTGGACACCCATTCAACTACCATTTTATAGGCAGTTTCCTTATACCCCCTTATAGACTAGCTTCGTGAATGAGGCATACTAGCGATTTGACTGACCATATTCTTATATATATATTATTAAACTTTTAATTATAATACATATATAAGGTGTGTTTTAAACTTTTTAAAACTTTGAGGTTTATATATAAATTTCGAAAATTAAGCCATTAATTTTATATTTAAAATAAACCAAATAACTAGATTTAATATTTATCTATTAATTAACTTTTAATCAATTTATTAAATCTTGTAAGGATTATCTAATTAAATTAAAAAATTAACTTAATCCTAATCCATATCCCTTCTAGATTTCGACAATTAGGGAATAGGATAATTTCCTTATTTTTCTCAATTATCTAATAAGGCAACTATTATCCAAAACAAAGAAACCCTAAAAAGACTAGCATATTTCGAAAATCAAGGGAGGAGGCTAGGGTTTTTCGAAAACCCTTTGAACCAAAACCCTAAAATCGAAAATTTTGGCCTTTAGGGTTTAATGGCTATAAACCCTAATTTTCAATTCAACTATTATAGCAATTCAATTTAAAACAAACAATGGCTCTGATACCACTGATGGGTTTTAGGTAAAACAAATAAACTAGAAAACAATTCCTAAGTTCACATGCAACCTACTTTGGATCTATGTTTTAACTATTGAACATATAACTTTGAATTGCAAAACAAGAACCCTAGAGGAGGAGGCTAATTTCGAAATTAACTAATTAGGGTTTAAGAGTTACATACCTTTCAATTGTTATAGCAAACAATTGACAATCCTCTTGATCTTGATCTTCTTGGAAGCTTAGCACCACAATTGTAATGCCTCTAATGGAATCACACCCAAGAGCTAGCAAGAAGGAAACTAGAAGAAGAGAGAGAGAGAGAGAGAGTATGCAATTTTCAGCCCTAGGGTTTCACCAAAGAAGGAGTGGCCAAATTTGGGAGCTGGGAGGCTCTTTATATAGCTGAGGGATCTAGGGTTTAGGGAAAACCCTAATACTCATTTGCTTAGGGCCTAAGCTAATCCAAAGGCTTTATCCAAAGCCCCTTGGACGAAATCCTTAGGGTTTCCCCTATAGATTTCGTCCACCTCCTTCCAAGGAGGTTCTGGGGCCTTCCACTCAACTATCTGATAATTGCAAACTAGTCCATGCACTTTATAATTAATACAATAAACCCCAAAATTAATTCTAATTAATTTCTGGCTAACTATTAATTAAACCTTATGATTTCTAATTAATGTATTAATCTTTTAACATATTAATAAATCATTTATATTAATTTATTAATCTAATAAATCAATATCTTTCCTTTCATAATTTCCTTGTCTAGTTGCTAGGTTTGAGGGCAACCCAAAAGGACTGTGCTGCTATCAATTCAAGTACATACCAATTATAGTTATGGGCTTAGACACCTAATCCAACAGGGTCTAGATCTGAGTTTGGATGAAAGGTCTTTAAAGAATAAGCACTTAATGAGAAGATTTGGAGCCAAGCACAGTACGTTGGGTGTACCAAGAGGTATGCTGCGTGTACTGAGTTTGAAACTCGTGGTTTGGATGAGTCATGAGTACCCCAGCGTAGTGATTAAGTATGTAGGGCATACTCAGTCAGCTTGACTTTCCTTAACTTTTTTGACTTTCTGACTTTGATCTTTGACCTTGGGTTTGACCAAGGGGCGTTTTGGGTATTTTAAGTTGTAGTTTGAGTTTAGGTCACTATTTGTTGTATAGGTGACCTGTAGAGTTGGCATTTGGAGCGTCGTTCTTTTCTGCTATGTTTTTAGACTGTGATGTGAGTTTTCCTCACTGTACTTGCGGGTCGAAGGCACCAATGCCGGCCCAATAGATTATGTATCCTGGTTTAGGATGTTGCTATGCTGTAGTGATCTGATGAGATCTGCGTGTTTATCTGTTTGTTGTTATATATTTATCCGTTGCATACGTAGACATAAAGTGGTTTGGATTGAGGTTGCACTGCTTTGTGATGTCGGAGAACAAACCTGGTGGAAATCCAATTGGGAGAGTTTGGGCCAGAGTGGCAATCCAATTGGGAGATTGTGGGCCAGTGGCTATCCAATCGGGGGATTGTGGGCCACAATGCCAATCCAGTCGGGAGGTTGTGGGCCAGGGTAATCCAGTCGGGAGACTGTGGACCCAACGTGTGGTACTTTGAGGGAAACTTACTAAGCTTCAGCTTACAATTTAAGTGTTATGTTTCAGGTACTTCTGATGATCAGGGCAAGGCGAAGGATTGATCATGCACATCCTTCAGATTTTATGAGATTTGATCTTGGGATACTCTGATTTTTGATTCTGACACTTTGGAAACTATGTTTTGTAAACATTTATGGGTTTTGGTTGGTTTTGAAAAACAAAAATTTTACCTTGGTTTTTGGGATGTTACACTAAGTGATCTAAACAAAAGTCATAGTAATCGTAAAACCGATAGCGTGCATATAAAGAATGTCCAAATCTGAATTTGTATGAATAAGTTACGATTTTTCGAAGTTTCAGCGCTACAGTGCGGACACATAAATCGAATATTAGATCCATTGATTGTTAACCTAAAAAATCTAAACGGGGACTGAATATCTCGTTAATAGGAACCCAACGATATAAAGACAGTGGAAAACGGAGTCCGTATGTAAAAGTTATGAATTTACACAGTAGTTAACAATGTAATCTTCGTATACTATTAAATGTAAGATCGCTTGATAATTAGTCGACAATGTCAAAATGAAAGTTGTAGTAATCGGAAATACCTACGTGTGGAAATAGAGAACGTCGAAAACGGAGTTTGTATGGCCGAGATATGAGTTTTTGAAATTCTTCCTGTACCTACCCGCTTAGCCACATTTCACCACCCACCGATGGCCACATGTCCATTTCTAAGAGGAAGAGTAGCAACTACGACAGGGCGTGGCGCACACCCTATGTGTGTGTGGCATGCAAGTACCCAGAAATCCCTACAAGTAGCCTATAAGTGTTCATTCGTTCCCCACACCTTCTCTAAACAATCTCTCTCGATTCTCTCCATATTAGCCCAAATTTTCTTAGTATTTAGGGTATTTTGGAGAAGACCTGAGGCCCTAAGAGCCTGGCATCTAGTAGCTAGTAGGCTGGTGTTCTGCCAGTGCAATTTACGGACTTTGTCTAGGAAATCACTGTAAGTTAAATTACACTCAACCCTATTTTAGTGTAATTTATATTTATATTCATAGTCGTTGTTATGAATCTATAAATAAGATTTATCAGTAATTTCATGTCGTTATACTGATTGATCTATGATGTGTGTAAACTCAACTAGTTTTAATCCTACTTTTAATTATAAAATTGACACACAAAGGCAGTGGACCTATCAATTGTGGTGTAGTTAAATAAATAGGGTATCGAACTCAGGGAACGGAAAATTGAAACTAAAAACTAGAATTAACTAAAAACAAGTAATAGAAAATAGGGGTTTCTTTAGTTTTGCAAGACTAGAAACTTAACTAAAACTTAACTACTCAATTAAAAGCTGAAAACACGTAAAAACACACTAAATTCAATGATCAAAAAGGGTTTCTGTTTAGGTTCAACTTATTTACTCCTATGGTTAATTTTTATGATAATATAATAGATTAATTGTTATTGGTTACCGACTCTGGTGATTAGATTCGTATTCGCTATTACTAATCCTTAGAAAACATACCAATTTAAGCAATGGCCAGTTGATTAAACTAATAGATTTCCTAGGTTAATTATTCGGGTTAAATAAGACTTGTAGCTAGCTAATTAAATTTGGTTATTCAATTAACCTCTTGTTGATGGTGTATCATACAAGCTCACACATTAATTTACCCATTCTCTAATTAATCCTAGTTTCATGTTCATTATTCCTAGGCATATAGTATTGTGTTCACATAAATGATATGAGATAAGCAATTAAGAGATGTTCATGCAGCTTAATCACTTAGCAATTAACAGAAAATAGTTATGGTTAATGCATAAGGGTCTTTAACAAGCTTAATTTAACAATATCACCAACTAACAATTAATCAAAAGAGTAAATTAAACCATAGGAGCAAAATTGTCTTCCCCAAACAGAAACTAACGAAATTAGTTCATGATTTCAGTGTATAAAAGCTTAAAAACGAATTCAAATAAAACTAACATAATTCTATTCAAAGGTAAAGCGGAAAATTAAACGTAAAGTGCCTTAATCTCTTAAGAATGAAGGATTAGGGTTCTTCAAATGTTCTTCTGATCTCCAGCAAGTTCCTTAGTCGCCAAGTAAGCTCTCCAAAAAGCCAGAGAGTCCTCAATTCGGGTTTGTGAAGTCTATTTACAGTTTTCTCAAAACAGGGGCTACTCGTCGAGTAGATAACAAACTCGACGAGTCCCTTTGTTGAATTTGTATGCGGCAAGGACTTCTCGTATTTCTTCGCGAACCTTCGTGTCTACTCGTCGAGTAGACGACCCTACTCGCCGAGTAGTTTCAGAATTAAGCCTTTTTCTTCTTTCTTCCATTCCCGAGCTTTCGATCATGACTCCTGCTTCCTTTTGCTTCCGAGCACGACTTCTAGACTGAAAATATAATTCAAACATTATTAAGTATCTTTTGTCCATAATATGCGAATAATTAGCTAATAATTGATAAAAATCTATACTAAAAATATGGCTAAATATGCAAATATCAAAATACCCCACACTTGACTTTTGCTTGCCCCCAAGCAAAACTAAAATTTAACACACTAATATCACATAAGACAATCCCAATCAAACCCAGCCATTATGCCAAGACCGGAACGCATGCATTTGTGTCTAAATTTTTGCTAAACGACCTCCCTCATCCTAAATACTCACAATCCTCATAAACACTCGCCCACTTCTTTTGAACAATGCTCATTTTATGCATCCCTCCGAATCCATCCGCAGAAAACCTCCTAGTCTCAAGGTGTTTTTGGTTGAGCAACCCAAGCATACATATTCTAAAAATTACAATTTTCGATACCAATATGGAGCTTTTTGGAATTCTTCACTTTCTTGATAATTTGAACTTTGATTTCTTTGAATTCTTCAAATTTGCCACCTTTTTGATTTTCTTTGATTTTTGGGTATCTTCAACTTTTGAACTTTTGGAATTTTGATCTTTTGATCTTCACTTTAACTGCTCCAAAATTTCTTACAACTTTTCTTGTAATTCTCTCTTTTTTTTACATGTAACTCACTTTTTTTTTCACTCAAAACCTACATGCTTAAGCAAGGGCGCTCAACTTCAACCTTTATTGATTAAAGATAAAAATTTTCCTGGATACATTTCTGGTACATGATGTTAAACATATTGCATCCCTCAAACTAAGCGAGGTTGTGTTTTTGTCCCATGATTTCACTAGAATAAAGGAGGCCACAAATGAACTAGAACGTATATAGGCTCAACTAAACATTTGGGTCTTCATGCAATCATCAAACATAACACTAGCATGATTCCTAATTGCTTTTATCAAAATTTTCTAAATTAATTCTAGCAATTTTTATGCAAAATTTTCAAAATTTTTCAAAATTTAACTAAAATTTTAACTATTGTGTAACCAACCCCCTACCCCACACTTAATTTATGCAATGTCCCCATTGCATATTATGCATGATAAAAACATAAAGAGAGAATTGGAACAAACTCCCCTGGGGTAGTAGTGGCGAGGTCGATCTTCTTCATGTAAAGCTCCATCTTCAGCTGACTTTAGACATGGGAACAGCTCATCCATGTCTTGGGTGTCATTATCTCGTGTGTGAAAGCTCCAAAAATACAGGAAAGATACTTGGAAATCTTTAGAAATCAAACTCTAAGGAATATGAGCGCGACCCGTAGTGAATATGAGCAAAATATAAGCCTTGAGAATGAAAAAGTGATAGACTCGTCGAGTCTATACGGAAACTCGTCGAGTAGCAACGTATCAAGTAGAAAAATCGTGGAATTGAACTCAGACTCGTCGAGTAGGTAATGTGCACTCGGCGAGTCCATCGCTAAGTGAGAAATAGAAATATAAATATTCCTTTTCTGATATGGCTGGGTATGATAACTCAGTGTGTTTTCTTCATTTTTCTTCAACAAATAAAACTCTAAGACCTTCCTTGAGAACGGACTCGACCCTAAACTCATGCACATTTTCATCTAGACCCGATCCTCACTCTAACCTTGACAATTGAGACTCTTGCATGCATCCAATCCTTCAATCTGAAAAAAAACAACCACAAGTGATAAAAGAAAACATATTCCTACTTAAACATCCTACAAGTTCAACACCCAAAACAAAGAAAAGTAAATAGTCTTAAACATCAAAAACACAATAAAGCATCAATCTTCCTCCTCGTCTTCATCTCCTCCGGCTCCACTTCCGCCCGCTTGGTTTCTTCTCGCTTGCACCCTTTCATCCCAACTGGACACATACGGGAATCCGGGCCTTGGCGCAAAATGCATTTGCTCAAATAAATAAGTAAACGACTCATTGACATAGTTCACGCCCCGCCCGAGGTCGTCTTGGTACCTTCGCTGCTCAACATTATACCAATCCATAGGTAGCTCCTCATCCACCGGGATAACCGGTGGGTCTTGTGGCACCCGCTCTCTCCTTTGCCTTACCCTCCTTCCCGGTTCTTCCAGCACTAACGGTTCATCATCATTTGGAATACTAACATGCCCCCCTCCATAATCCTCAATGATCCTAGCCCTCCTGAATAATGTTGTACTGAAGGGAGGACTAGGAATCATAGTCAATGCCCGTGCCTCTTGTCGGTCCAAAATACCATAAGTTCTCGCAAGCCTTGTAACAAACATGCCACCATTGATTTTTGAAGTCACCCGCTCTTTCACTGCCCCCTCTGCCAAGTATTTTGCCATGCAATATGGCAAATTGCAAAATACATTAGGAGTGATAATACTCCACATGTAAAAGATGTCGAGAGTGGGGACTTTATCGTCATCCTTCCGCATGTTTATAGAGCTCGCGATCAGACGATGTATTAAGCGATGAATCGGGGAACGGATGCTCCCCTCTTGGGCGGATGAGGGAATGTAAACCCGGTTAGCAATGGTGGTCCACCAAGTAGAGGCAACCACACCCTCGGACAAGTCTTTGTGGCACTGCTCCAAAAATGACTCAAAAGTCTCGGACATGATCTCATTCTGATCATAAATTCCCAGCCTCCACGCCAGCTCTTCCATGCTACACTGGCAAAACTCTCCTCCAAGGCAGAATGAAATGATGTTTGGACTATAATAGTCATCACCACCACGGAAAGAGATGGTAGCAAAGAATTCCCAGCAAAGCTCTTGATATACCGGCTCTTGCAACTTAAACAACCGACTCCACCCGTCACAGATTATTTGTACCCCATTAACTTCACAAGACTTGACCAAATAATAGTTCAGCGCTTCTTCCAACCTAGTTTGCCCTATCCAGGACCAGTCCAAATCATTAGGAACATATATTTCCTTCCGCCTCAAAGCCTCCAGCTTCCTTTTTTTTCGTGTGAGTGAAGACTTGTTGGTGATGCTTGGAAAAGTCAACCATGGGATGTCCCCATAACTACCTCCTCGTGAGCTTTTACCTCTCCTAGACATGGTTCCTGCACAGCAAAGAAACAAGAAAACCACAAACAAAATACCTAAAGTATTAAAAATGGCAAAATACTGGGCATCAGCAGCGTGGACTCGCCGAGTCCACGAACTACTCGGCGAGTAGGACGAACTGCTCGAGTCCAAAATTTGTTCTGATGAAATTAATCTGCCAAATCCATAAATTATTGCAGGGGTTTGCTTCGGAATGTTCCAGGAGCATATGATTGTAAAAATTTACGTCTAAAACGTCCTAATTTGTCAAAAATCAAAACCCTAGAATCCAAGTCTTCCCAAAATCGAGATTTTCCAGAAATTAAAGGTGTTATTACACCAAAGATCGAAAATTGTAAAGGATTAAGAGCTAAAGTTGTTACCTTGTTGGTTGAATTCGCAGAAGAAGAGAAGAATTAAGATGGATGCTTGAGAGTGTTTGCATGTCGAGTATGGGGAGGCGGCTCGTATGAATGGCTGAGTGTTTGCAAATTAGGGTAAAAACCCCTCTTTTACAGAATGTAATAAAAATAATTTTTTTTTCGGGTAAATATATGTACTCGTCGAGTAGGCGGACCTACTCGGCGAGTAGATGCCTGATTCAGTGATTTTTCGGGATTTCTGAAATGGGCTCGTCGAGTAGCCTTAGAGACTTGTCGAGTTTTTCATTCTGTGAAAAATTTGAGTTTGTAAAATGAAATGTATGCCTAAAATGAAATGTATGCCACCCCACACTTGAGCATTGCTTGCCCTCAAGCAATCATTTTAAACATAGAAGAAGATTGATAAAAACAAATCCTAAGCAAAATGAAAAAACGAAAAATAGAAGAAAAGAAAGCAAACTCTAAACGCGGGTTGCCTCTCGGAAGCGCTTCTTTTTAAGGAGTCATTAGCTGGACTCCTTTCCGCTCTACGTTTCTGTAATCCCTTCCAGTAGCATCCCTTCTTGAAGTTCTTCATTCCTCGGAATTCATTCTTCATATTTTTTCACCCTATGACCATTAACCTTGAAAGGAGTTCCATCTCTTGATATTAGCTCAATAGCTCCATGTGGAAAGATTTTCTTTACTATAAATGGACCATCCCATCGTGTCTTAAGCTTGTCCGGAAATAGTTTGAGCCTTGAATTGAAGAGTAACACCTTTTGTCCCTCTTTAAAGTCTTTATTACCTTTCAATCTTCTATCATGCCAACTCTTGGTCTTTTCTTTGTAAATTAAGGAACTAGTGTAAGCTTCATTCCTAAGCTCTTCCAAGGCATTCATTTGCATTAACCGGTTAGTTCTAAGTTCATCCAAATCAAAATTGCACACCTTTAATGCCCAATAAGCCTTGTGCTCTATTTCAACCGGTAAGTGACAATTTTTTCCATAGACTAGCCTATATGGTGTAGTACCAATAGGTGTCTTAAAAGCTATTCGAAAAGCCCAAAGTGCATCATCAAGCTTATTCGACCACTCTTTTCTATTACTTCCAACCGATCTTTCTAGTATTCTCTTCAACGCCCTATTTGTAACTTCAGTTTGCCCACTCGTTTGAGGATGATAGGATGTTGAAAATCTATAGTGAACACCATATTTTTGCAACACCTTAGCTAATTGATCATTGGCAAAGTGAGTGCCCCGGTCACTAATGAGAGCTTTAGGAACTCCAAATCTTGAGAATAATTTCTTTAAAAATCGTACCACCACCCGAGCATCATTAGTGGGTAATGCTTGTGCCTCCGCCCATTAAGATACGTAATCAACCGCCACCAAGATGTATTTATTTCCTTTAGACACGGGAAAGGGTCCCATGAAGTCAATCCCCCACACATCAAATATTTCACACACTTGGATGCTATGTTGGGGCATTTCATTTCGAGATGATATATTTCCCGCTCTTTGACATGAGTCACATTCCTTGACATATTGAGCAGCATCCTTGAAAACTGTAGGCCAATAGAACCCAATATCAAAAATCTTCTTCGCAGTGTAATGTGCTCCATGATGTCCTCCGGCGGGTCCACTATGGCAGTGTGCCAAAATTTCTTGACTTTCCTTCCCGAATACACATCTTCTTATCATTCCGTCCGCGCAGCTTCGGAAAAGGTATGGCTCGTCCCAAAAGTAGTATTTAATTTCCGAAAAGAATTTCTTCTTTTGTTGGCGAGTCAAATCTTTTGGGATGTATTTGGTTGCTAAATAATTTGCTATATCCGCAAACCATGGCACTTTTCCCGCTACTACCAAGATATACTCGTCGGGAAAATCATCCCCAATTTTATCTTCTTCTAACTTCTCCAAAAGTGGGTTCTTTAGTCTTGATAAGTGATCGGCAGCTACGTTTTCCATCCCCTTTTTATCGCGTATTTCGATATCAAACTCTTGTAGAAGTAGGACCCAACGTATCAATCTGGGCTTCGCATCTTGTTTGGCAAATAGATACTTCAACGCGGAGTGATCGGTAAAAACGATTGTCTTGGATAATACTAAGTATGGCCGGAACTTGTCAAAAGCGTATACCACCGCTAACAGCTCCTTCTCGGTAGTAGTGTAGTTCTCTTGGGTAGGATTCAATGTCTTGCTTGCGTAGTAGATTGGTTGAAAATGTTTATCAACCCTTTGCCCTAAAACAGCACCCACAGCATAATCACTAGCATCACACATTAGCTCGAAAGGAAAATTCCAATTTGGTGCTATCATGATAGGAGTAGTGGTTAATTTTTCCTTTAGCAAATGAAATGCCTCATGACATTCCTTGGAAAAATCAAATGAGGCGTCCTTCAAGAGTAATTGAGTCAAGGGCCTAGCAATCTTTGAAAAATCTTTAATTAATCGGCGATAAAATCCCGCATGGCCTAGAAAGCTTCTTACTCCCTTGACATTTGTTGGAGGTGGTAAATTGGCTATCGTATCAACCTTTGCTCTATCCACCTCTATCCCCTTCTTAGAGATCTTGTGACCCAACACAATGCCTTCCTTCACCATAAAATGACACTTCTCCCAATTGAGAACAAGGTTGGTCTTCTCACATCTTGCTAGCATTAGATCCAAGTTTGACAAGCAATCTTCAAAAGAGGACCCAAAAACCGAGAAGTCATCCATAAAAACCTCCATAAACTTTTCGATCATATCATGAAAGATAGCCATCATGCACCTTTGGAAAGTAGCTGGTGCATTGCATAACCCAAAAGGCATGCGTCTATATGCAAATGTTCCACTCGGGCATGTAAAAGTGGTCTTCTCTTGGTCTTGTGGGTCGATTGGAATTTGAAAGTACCCCAAAAACCCATCGAGAAAACAATAATAAAGATGACCAGAAAGCCTGTCAAGCATTTGATCGATAAAAGGCAATGGAAAGTGATCCTTGCATGTGGCCTCATTTAGCTTCCTATAGTCGATGAAAACTCGCCACCCGGTTACCGTCCTTGTTGGAGTTAATTCATTGTTTTCATTAGCCACTACCGTCATGCCTCCTTTCTTCGGAACCACTTGGACCGGACTCACCCATAGCCTATCGGAGATTGAATAAATGATTCCGGCATCTAGTAATTTTACCACCTCCTTTTTCACAACTTCTTGCATGTTCGGGTTGAGTCTTCTTTGGCGTTGTACTACAACTTTTGATCCATCTTCTAAGTTGATTTTTTGGGAACAATAGGCCGGACTAATTCCCTTTATGTCGGTTATCTTCCATGCTATAGCACCTTGCCTCTTCTTTAGTACACCCACAAGGCTCTCCTTCTCATGTTCGGCCAAATCAACAGCTATAATTACACGTTTTTGCTGTCCATCTTCAAGAAATGCGTACTCCAAGTGATCTGGTAGCGCCTTGAGCTCAGTTTTTGTGTTCTGAATGCTGAACACGTCGAGTCTGGTGTAATATTCGTGACTGTTCGGGGTTCTTCGAATGGACTCGCCGAGTCGGTCGAGGCTACTCGGCGAGTCGAGCTTTCTGCACTTCCGATCAGATCGTTATACCCAGCTTCCTCGAGCAGTCTTTCTAATTCCAGCAGGTCCCTTTCATCATCAAACTCTTCTTCAAATGAGACGGTGGACTTGCCCGGTTTTTCTTCATTCCAATCTTCCAACAATTCTTCCAACATGTCAATCGAAAATGTCGTGTCATCGCTACTCCTTGCATGCTTCACGGCTTGATCAACTCCGAAAGTGACTGATTCGTCTCCTACCCGAAGGGTAAGTTTAGAATATCGCATGTCGACAATAGCACTTGCTGTATTAAGAAAAGGTCTTCCTAATATGATCAGGACTTGGGGATCCGCTTCCATGTCTAAAACTATAAAGTCCACGGGGAACACGAACTTGTCCACTTTCACTAAAAGATCTTCACAAATTCCCCTAGGAAATGTAACTGTCTTGTTTGCTAGGTGTATTGCCATACGAATGGGTCTTTGCTCGGGAAGATCTAACTTTTTGAAAAACGAGTAAGGCATGAGATTTACACTTCCACCTGAATCAGCTAATGCATAAATGGTAGCTAAGTTTCCAAATTGTCAGGGCAATGTTAAACTTCCTGGATCCCCTTTCTTTTTAGGAAGTTTGTTCAACATAGCAGTTGAACAGTTCTCGTTTAGGACCACCTTCTTCACTTCTTCCATCTTCCTTCTATTAGTTAGAAGATCCTTGAGAAATTTGGCGTATTTTGGCATTTGAGCAACTACTTCTATGAATGGTAAATTAATTTGAAGAGCCTTTATGTGTTCTAGAAACTTCTGGTAGTCTTCTTCATTCTTTTCTTGTCTAGCTCGGGCTGGATATGGCAGTGGAGGCTGATATGGCTTAATAGGTGGCTTAATTTTCTGATCAGGTGACGGACTCGTCGAGTCCATATCCTGGACTCGGCGAGTAGAGTCTGGGCTCAGTTGGGTCTGATTTTGGTTCTGCCCTTCTGCCTCCTTCTCTTGTACCAGCTTCGGGTCTTCGTTTTGAATAGGGGCCAGAGGAGTAATTATCTTTCCACTTCTAGTTGTCACAATATTTATATGTGCGCCTTTTGGATTGTTTTCGGTGTTACTAGGAAGTTCTCCCGGTGCTCTTTGATTCATTTGTTGGGCAAGTTGCCGCAGCTGCTTCTCAATGTTGTGAATAGATGCTTGCTGATTCCTTAATATTATTCTTGTATCTTGTATTGCAACATCGTGGTCATTGTGTCTTTTTTCGGATGCAGCTACAAATTTAGTGAGCATTTTTTCTAGATTTGGTTTCTTTTCTTGTACCGGCTCCTCCTTTTGGTAAAAACCCCTTGCCTTTTGTCTATATTTCTCCTCCCTCGCTTTCTTGTACTCATCATAAGGGAGCCATTCTTTCTTAGGTTTTCGCCAATCGTCATCAAATCTACCACCACTAGAATAGCATACTTGCACTTTCTTATTCCCGTTCTCGTCCAAATCACAATCTCTAGTTAGATGAGGCCCATTGCAATTCTCACATCCTACCCGAATAGCATAGATTGTTTGATCCATTTTATCCATCCTCCTATCCATGGTTTTCAACATCGCCATAACTGCCGACAAATCTTCAGAAGCTGCATAAGCCGATCCCTTGGTCATATCATTCCTTGGATTGTGATATTCTCTAGAATGCTTAGAGAATTCTTCAATTAGCTCTTTGATCATCGGGGGTGCCTTCTTTGTGAGGGGTTCTTGCGAGTCAAGGAGCTGCCTAGTTGTTACATTGACTCCATCATAGAAAATGGAGACTTCTTGCTGGCTATTAAGATCATGATGTGGGCAATTCCTTAGTAGACTTTTGTATCTCTCCCATGCCTCATAAAGGGACTCTCCAGGTTGTTGTTCAAAGTTGGCAATAGCTTTCATCAACTTGGCTATTTTTGAAGGTGGGCAAAACTGGTCAATAAATTCTTCCTTCATCTTAGCCCATATAGTGATGGATCCGGGAGGGAGTGACTTGAGTCAATTCTTTGCAGCACCTTTGAATGTCACTGGAAGCATACGAAGCAGCTGGGTTTCGCGAGGCACATTTGGAACATTAAAATAATCAGCCACATCATTGACTTCATCCAAGTGTTTATAGGCATCTTCGTGGTATTTTCCGTAGAAGGGGATCTCCTTGAGTTGAGCAAGTATGTGACCCTTAAGCTCAAAAGTGGCAGTCGCGGGAATTGCGGGTTGCACAAGTCACGGGCCGGTATCATCTCGTATCCTCTTCTTCCATTCGCCCATGGGAACTTCATCGATGTTCGCCATGGTGTTGTCAAAGTCACCTTTTAGATCGCTACCTTCTTCAAATTTGCTTTCTTCCCTTTCAGACTCATTCACGATGTCTTCCTTGATTGGGTCTTCGTTTGCCAAGGAAGAGGTGTTGGATGCTCCTGATTTGCTGGTCTTTTTCTTGCTAAAAACTGATTTGAGATTCTTCAAAGGTGAGTTCTTTGAAGAAGCGGATTCTCCAACGGCTTTTCCTTTGTTCTTCTTTAGAGCGGACTCCGGGTCTTCAAGTGGAGGAACCAAAGACGTGTTGGATCCTCGGGTCATGTAACAACTGCAACCAACGTAAGAAAAACGCGTAAAAAGAACAAAAAGAAAATAAAAACAAAAACTGTGAAACAGCGCTGGGCTCGCCGAGTAGCGTCGACTGCACTCGGCGAGTTCAAGGCAGAAACAGAAAAAATTCTAATTAAATTTCTAAAACAGAAAACTATAAAAACTAATCCTAATAACTAAATTACCTAAAAATAACTTTGTGCAAGATAAATCTCACACAAAGGATCGATAAAACTAGAAATTAGTGCTAAATTTTGAACCTTTCCCTGGCAACGGCGCCAAAAACTTGATGTGTGTAAACTCAACTAGTTTTAATCCTACTTTTAATTATAAAATTGACACACAAAGGCAGTGGACCTATCAATTGTGGTGTAGTTAAACAAATAGGGTATCGAACTCAGGGAACGGAAAATTAAAACTAAAAACTAGAATTAACTAAAAACAAGTAATAGCAAATAAAGGTTTCTCTAGTTTTGCAAGACTAGAAACTTAACTAAAACTTAACTACTCAATTAAAAGCTGAAAACACGTAAAAACACACTAAATTCAATGATCAAAAAGGGTTTCTGTTTAGGTTCAACTTATTTACTCCTATTGTAATTTTTATGATAATATAATAGATTAATTGTTATTGGTTAACCGACTCTGGTGATTAGATTCGCATTCGCTATTACTAATCCTTAGAAAACATACCAATTCAAGCAATGGCCAGTTGATTAAACTAATAGATTTCCTAGGTTAATTATTCGGGTTACATAAGACTTGTAGCTAGCTAATTAAATTTGGTGATTCAATTAACCTCTTGTTGATGGTGTATCATACAAGCTCACACATTAATTTACCCATTCTCTAATTAATCCTAGTTTCATGTTCATTATTCCTAGGCATATAGTATTGTGTTCACATAAATTATATGAGATAAGCAATTAAGAGATGTTCATGCAGCTTAATCACTTAGCAATTAACAGAAAATAGTTATGGTTAATGCATAAGGGTCTTTAACAAGCTTAATTTAACAATATCACCAACTAACAATTAATCAAAAGAGTAAATTAAACCATAGGAGCAAAATTGTCTTCCCCAAACAGAAACTAACGAAATTAGTTCATGATTTCAGTGTATGAAAGCTTAAAAACGAATTCAAATAAAACTAAAATAATTCTATTCAAAGGTAAAGGGGAAAATTAAACCTAAAGTGCCTTAATCTCTTAAGAATGAAGGATTAGGGTTCTTCAAACGTTCTTCTGATCTCCAGCAAGTTCCTTAGTCGCCAAGTAAGTTCTCCAAAAAGCCAGAGAGTCCTCAATTCGGGTTTGTAAAGTCTATTTATAGTTTTCTCAAAACAGGGGCTACTCGTCGAGTAGATAACTGACTCGACAAGTCCATTTGTTGAATCCGTATGCGGCAAGGACTTCTCGTATTTCTTCGTGAACCTTCGTGTCTACTCGTCGAGTAGATGACCCTACTCGCCGAGTAGCTTCAGAATTAAGCCTTTTTCTTCTTTCTTCCATTCCCGAGCTTTCGATCATGACTCCTGCTTCCTTTTGCTTCCGAGCACGACCTCTGGACTGAAAATATAATTCAAACATTATTAAGTACCTTTTGTCCATAATATGCGAATAATTAGCTAATAATTGATAAAAATCTATACTAAAAATATGGCTAAATATGCAAATATCAATCTACTTACAAGAGAAGTGCCTAGAATGGTCACATTGGCTTGGTTGTTAGATTTCTGAAAGGTTGTACGCCAAAATGGTCCTGCCGCCCAAATTTCCTGCTTGACTGATCCTAATTTGATAGAACTCTCAGTATACATTGGGATTTTTGAGGAATCTATACTATTAATTAGTCATAAGAAATATAAACCTAAGACTTGTGATAATTAAACCTAAGTCACGTCAAAGGAAAGGCTAAGTTCTGAAGCGAAGCACTGCCTAACTTTCCAATCATCCACTTTAACAAGTGAGGGCATAGTTACTTTTAGGTTACGCGTAGATATTAAGTATCTAGATGATTGAATGCTATGTGTGCCTATTATTTGTGTTACTTGATATCCATGTTAGATAAATTATATGATTTTACTTGTTTAATCATATATGTATTTTCTTAAATATTTATATAAAATATATTGGGTAGTAATGGGTAATGAAAATGATGAGAGGACTTGACTTTTGATGAACTAGTCATCTAGTAGAGTATAGATGATGACCACAGACTATTCTAGACAGTCTAGTGGAAACGATAGCAAGCTCACAACCTGTAGGTGTTAATGAACTATCTGTTCATTTGACATACTCTATCCCCCCATGGTTCCATTATTGACACATATTTCTATGGGGATCCCCTAAGCAACATTGTCTATCCGTTGATGATGATGATCCTTAGGGTAGGTCCCTTGAGATCAGTATTTTAGGATTAGTATGTGAGAATAATGGGAATGGGTAATCGGGTAAATTATTTTATATGAATTACATAATTAAAGAACTTAATTATTATGGGTTGAAAACCCTATGTGCTCATCAGGCCCCCAAGCCCGACCCACTCAGTTTCTTTGTATCACAGGTAGTGGTACGGATGCAGATGGTTTATGAGTGATGTGAAGAGTTGTTAGGCCATAGTATAAATAATTGTTGTAAGGCCTATTAAGACTTGTTTAGGCTTAGGTATCTATATTGATGATGACATCCCAGGGTTTTTTATATATCAACGAAATATGTTTCTTTGAAAACTTTATAAATATTTTTGGGAACAAATTCCACATTAATTTTTACACTATGAAGTAAATAAAGCACAAATGAAAAGTTTTAAATTGGCCGTGAAATGGGGATGTCACAGTTGGTATCAGAGCTTTAGATTAAGCAAACTAGGTATATTTGAGGATTTCTAGAGTTAAACTTAGAACGCTAAGCAATGATTGTGAGATGTGTGTCTTTTATATTTTAGGTGGTATGCCTGAAATGACACATGCACTAGCTTATTTTAGGAATGATGACTAAATTGATTTTAGGTGCTAAATGATTGATGTTAAGGCATTCTATAGCGATAAGATGCCTTAAGATGCTTTAGGTTGCCTACCTAGGATGCTATTAATTAAATAAATTGATGGTCTGTTGCCGACCTAGATTTAGAAATTCTATGTGTTCAGGATTCTAAACGTTTAATTACAGTATTAGAACTGGCAAATAAGTTTTTGGAGTGATAAGTAGATTATGTGTCTAAACCAACCCTAGCTTAAATTCTCATCTCGGTATACTAAACGCCTGCTTTTGGTGTATAGATCGATATGGTGAGAACTCAAAGCAAATTAGGAAACGGTAATCAACAATCCGAGCCTCGTGCAGTCGAGCATACACCAGGTACAATGCTGCGTAAGAACCAATTACGATGGCAGGATTCCAAGCAATAATAGGGATGAACCCACTACCCCTGTTGTGCAACCTGGGTTGAAGGAAGAACAGTCCGAGGAGGGAAAATACAGCCGGACTGTTAGCCAAGTTGGGCGAAGAGTGGTTAGAAGGAATCAACCAAATGGAGGAGACGGTGGACGTAGATGCAAGTATAAGGATTTCATGGCATCCAAGCCACCGAGTCTTTCTGGAAGCCCAACATCGATGCAAGTCATGGATTAGATCTCCATGATGGAGATAATGTTTGAGAGTTACGACTGTAGAAACAGGTAGAAGACCGTTCTCACGGTGAGACAGTTGAAGACTAGGATATTAACTGGTGGAAGTTATTGGCTGATACCATGCCCAAGGGAAAAACTAGTAAGATGTCATGGGAAGACTTTCTGAGGCATTTGAAAAGAGAGTATTGCTCTGAGCAGGACGTTATAGAGATTAATAACGTGTTTTAGAATCTAAAGAAGGGCAAGATGAGCGTCAGCGAATACGTTGCAAGTTTTACCGAGAAAATGAAGCTGGTTCCTTACTTGTTTCCAACCGAAGTCTCCAAGATCAAAAAGTTTTCTAGTGGACTACCGGAGGATTTCGATCTAACGATGAAGCTGGCAACCACCTTGAAATCCTCCATCTGGGCATCTAAGAATGTTGAGTCCCAAATAAGAGAGAGGGATCTGGAGATATCAGAGGTAGGAAAAAAGACGAAGTTTGAGGATCTTCGAGATCCAACAAGAAGAGCAGATTTTCGAAAGGTGGCCCTAACAACAAGAAGTTTGGGGGAAGTGGTGAAGCAAAATGGTGCGATAAGTGCAAGAAGAAGAACTTTAGGAAGTGTAGTGATGAACCGACTTGTTACAAATACGGAAGGACGGGTCACTATTCCAAAGAATGTACGCTCAACAAAAGGGTGTGTTATGGATGCGGAGAGGAAGGGAATGGTCAAAAGGATTGCCCAAAGAAGAAGGCTGCAAAGCCAAATGTGCCACCAAAGACAAAGGTGAGAGCATTCCAGATGACTCTGGAAGCAGCAAAAGAGGAAGCAGATGTCGCTTCAGGTACTTTTCTAGTGAATGAATTTCCTGTAAATATATTTTTTGACTCAAGAGCTAATTTCTCCTTTATTTCACATAAATTTGGTTGAAGACTAGCATTGCATGTAGATAGACTAGATAGCGCTCTAGTATTAGAGGTTGCTGGTGGCAAGTTTTTACCTGTTAGAGAATATATGAAGAACATCGCCATTGATCAGAATAGGAATAGGTTTCATGAGGAATTATTGCCCATTGAGTTAAACGGATTCGACATAGTATTAAGAATGGATTGGCTTAGTGCGAACAATGCCGAGATACTATGTAGAAAGAAGATGGTGAGTGTAAACCCTCCTGGAATAGAATCATTTATGGTGTACGGTGTGACACCCCGATATTCCAAGTCAATGTAATGTTCAAAAAGTCAAATATTATAATATATTTTTGGAATCAATAAAAATAGCATCAAAAACGAAATGTTCAAAAGTCTCAATTGGGATACATAAAATGTTAGATATCGTGTCAAGGTTTTCAGAAATATAAAGAGCACTCAAATCCGAGATATAACGAAGAAGTTATGACCAATCAAAGATCCGCGACAAAACCGGTAAAACACTGTTAAGCGTAAAAAGTGAAATTTCAATAAAATACTTTTTAGCCTTAAGTATCTAAACGAAAGTCGTAGATAATAAAAAACCGTGAGCGTACATAGAAAGAACGTCCAAATCTGGCTTCCTATGAGAAAGTTATGATTTTTATAAGTTTCAGAACGGCAGTAGACAGCTAAAAACTCGAAATAAAGATCGAACGATTTTTAGCCTATGCAACCTAAACGAGAATTGAAGGTCTCGACAATAGTAGTACAACGGTAAAAAGACAGACGAAAACGGACATCGGATGAACAAGTTATGAATCTTTAACGGATTTTTCCTATCCCGGCCTATTAAAATTATATAATTAAACATAAACTCAAAATTTTCCGATGAAGTCTAAACAAGAGTTGTAGAGTATATTCTCACCTACGCGTGGATATAAAGAACGTCAAAAACGGAGCTCGTATGCGAAAGTTACGGATTTTCAAAGATTTGGGCACACACTTCGAGGCTTATCCGAAGGATTACGCCCCGCGTACGAGGGTACGCCCAGCGTACGCAAATGCAAGGCTTCGGATCGGCCACGTCTCCCCTATGCTAATCTACTCCCATCCCATCCGAAGACCGGCGACCGATGATGTCGTCATCGCTGACGTACGCCCCGCGTACGAGAGTACGCCCAGCGTACGAGGTACGCCCCGCGTACTTCGGAGTACGCCCAGCGTACGAGCCCTGGAAGCCCTCCTATAAATAGCATGCGAGACTTCCGGGATTTAATTGCTCATTCACCATTTTCTGTCCCGAGTCCCATACTTCTACTATCTCGAGACTACCCCGACACCCCGGTTTCATATCCAAGCTCCGACGAAGGTCCGAAGCTCCGAGATTTCCGAGAAATCGACTTCTTTCCTGTCGAAGTGTTGCCTGAGCAAAATCTCGTTTTCTTCAAATCACCACACTTTCCAGGTGAGTTCATACCCCTTTATTTTCACGTTTTTACTATACTTTAGGGGAGGAAATACAAGTGAAACACAAGAAAAACTTATGTGAAAATACAAATCGTTACATAGGGTTCAAATGCTTCGTCCACATTTTGTTTATAAATGTTAAACAATATTACGACTAATGTCACACTTTACATGTGAAGTTAGTAATACACCAAGTTTTATCATTTTAATGGAACGCATTTTCGAAACACTATAATAGGTATAGTTTACAAGTTATTCATGACATTTTACATACTATGAACACTATAAAGAGGAAATGCTTACAATTACAAGGAAAATGGACTTTTCATTTCGTAAATCTATTGATACTAAATTTTGTGAGACATTTGGCTTCACTGTATTTTCAAATACGCATTTCAAGTCATGTATTATAAACCATAATCTCCTGTAGGGAGAGCGTGATACTTGTGTATAGATCTATACGGGATTGACAATCCCGCACCTAAACTGTTAGCTACAGTTAGACCGGCAGGTCTGGGGTGACAAACGTCATAACACTTCAACGCCTGAAGAACGTTGTTACAGGCAGTCTGGGTCAATAGCATGGTTATAAAACTCACATGGAGTATAAAAACATTTTGATTTACGGGGCTATCAAATGCATTAGTGATTATATATATACATATATATAAACCTACTTACACTATTTTCGGTATGAAAAATACTTATGCATTTCAGTCTTTGGAACTTTTCAAACTACCACACATACATGGAAAATATTGGATTTTCTAGAAACAAGCTCAGTTATTTTATACAGAAAGACATACAATTCTAGTACAAAAACGCTTATGAACTCGCCAACTTAATTGTTGACACTTTTTCAAAACTACTTGTATTTCTCAGGGATTCAGTAATACAGGTAAAACATCAGCTTTTGGAGAAGGGACGCTAAGGCGTCAGTTTTCAAACTTATTAAATCATCATATTGTAATTTATTTTGAGACATGTATCACATGCAACAATGTAACTTTTTAAATTATATTTATGATGGTTGTGTTTACTTTCTTTACAAATATTCAACTGTTATGACACTACATGAAGTCACCCACCCCCGAATGTTTCCGCCATTCTGGTTTGGGGGTGTGACAGATTGGTATCAGAGCATTGTTTATAGTGAACTAAGTATATCGAACCACATAAGATATACAAACTATAAATGCAAAGGGACTAAAACCCTTTGAGAAAACGTTTTCACAAACTATAGTTTTAATAAATTAAAATGCTATTTTTATAAAAAGTATAAGTACATGTATGCATCGGTCTAGTATCATAGTCAAAACTATACAAAAGTATTAAGACAGGTTGGACACTACGATTAGGCCTCGGGGTATGTAATCAGATCGAGGATGAATATAGCATGATCAACTATATTTATCAAAGATGTGACCAACGTATGTCGAGGAATAGTAATAGTGAACAACAAGTCAAAAACTTACCAAAGAAAATACTAGAATCAAGCTTACAAATTTGAAATACTATAGGAGTATTTTATAGTACTATAAGAACTGTAATAATCGTGCGAACCTCGATATTTAGTTAGAACTAGGAATCGTCAAATAAGTAGAATTATGCTTATCAAAAATTACCCTTTTTACTCTCAAGTTATATATATAATTCACTTACCTCTATCCTCGATCACACGAAATGGCAGGATTTCACATTCCCGGGGATCCCTACTACCCTAACCAGGGAAATGGAGGCTGGATCGAGGAGGACCCAGAAGAAGATCCCGAAGAGATTCCCGAGAAAGAGCCGGAAGAGGATTCCGAAGAGGATCCCGAGGAAGACCCAGACGAGGATTCAGAAGAGGAAGGAGATGGTGGGAGCACTGACTCGGAACCAGAGGTCTACAATCCTCTCCGGGGAGCATCAAATCCCCGACGGAACTTTCAGGGTCCGGATCCCCGCTGGGCTGTGGACCTAAAACGATGGAGCAGGGAACAAGGACAACGCCCACCCTATGACATGGGACAAAGCTTTTATAACCTCAGCAACGGAGGTTCGGCTGACAGGGCACTCCCTGTCATGGTTCGTCGCATCGCCAACCAAGGCGAGCAAGCAAGAGTAAACGCCGACCGACTCTTGGACATTGGCGCCACCGCTGCAGTTACTGCAGTACGTCTTCGTCGTTTGGACGAAGAGCATGAACGAACAATAGAGCACACCTTTTCCATTCAGAAAGACATTACTGCTGCTAGGGCCGAAGTGAGGGAATTCCGTAAAAGCCAAGCCGCAATGGAAAGGTGCGTCATCGAGGCTGAACGTCAAGTAGCTCGAGCTCAGACTTCCACGACCGCATACCATGGTCCACATCGTACCACCCGTTCGGAGTAGAACGCGTACTACTTGCACTATGTTATAGATTAGTCTTATCGAGTGAGTGTTGGTGCTACTCTTTCTTTTATGAATGTAAACCCAACAGATTGTGAGTACACGATTCGGGGGTCTAAATGCTGTCAAAATTTTCCCGCTTACATTGATGTACCCTAGACCTATGTAAGGTAAAATTTTCTAGATCTTTGTATCTAATATTAATATCAATGAGATTGACACGCATTATTAATTTACTGGGTATTTTCGTTAATGTCTAAAAATACTAAGAAATCATGTACTTATTTTATAAGTTTTCCATCTTGGCAATTAACTTACGAATTCAATAATGTTCAGAACATAAGGCATATAATACTAGAACTCTCTATAACCATTTCTGAAGACTTATCAAGAATTCGACTTTTCACTTATGGCAGAATCATGCCGCCAAGGAGGAATCCACGACGCGTCAATACTACAGGAGCACCACCTCCACCACCACCACCTCCATCAATGGATACTGCTACCTTTCAGGCTGTTGTAACAGCTGTCGTAACCGCAACAATGGCACAAATGAGTAACAACGGATTAGGAGCAGGAATAAATAGCACTACTAATGGCCAAAACCAGGGTCGTTCCGGGGAATGTACTTACAAGGACTTCACCAACAGCAAATCCATACCCTTTAATGGGACTGGGGGAGTAATGGCTCTATCTCAATGGAGAGAGAAAACGGAAGCAGTCTTTGAGATCTGCTCATGTCCAGAAGCTGTTGGATAAGGTGTCTAAGTCCATAACTATTTCTGGTATGTACTTGACCCGACCCGGCATGGTCCATTTAGGTTGCATGGCACCATGCAATTGGATAAACTAAAATGAGAGAAATAACACTTATGGTTTATTAATATATTATAAGTTCTAATATATTAATAATATTATTTAATTAGTTTGATCAAGAATTAATTTAGAATTAATTAAGTGATCAAAAGATAACTAATTAAATATATGGGTAGATTATGTAAATCTTCCATATCTTATATAGTGGGCTAAGAGGCTCCATGGATTATCAAGTTGGGTTCCACCCATAGGATGCTCCATGGGAGTTACAAACCCATGGGTCGTGGAAATGAAGAGTCATGACACATTAGGGTTTACATGGTGTAACCCTAGATGTGTCAACACTATATAAGAAACCCATTCTCCACCAAAATTGGCTACACTAAGAAACAAGAGGGCTAGAGCCGATTTTGCAAGTGTAAGATTCTCTCAAAGTTTACTCCTTTGCATTTGGTGTTGTGTGAAGCATTTGAGGCATCACACTTGGGGTGCTAGGCTCACAAGGTTTCAAGGATCATAATCAACAACAAGGTAAGTTATTCTATCTTTCATTCAAGTTAAAAATGTTCCCCATGTATGCTAGATAGGAATATAACCTTGGAATTCAACTTTGCATGATTATTAGACAAACATAGATCCAAGGTTATTAGGGTTGCATGTACACTTAGGAAGTGTTAGAATGCTCTAAACCCATCAGTGGTATCAGAGCCAGGTTCGTTTGTTGTTTTTTTTTATGTGCAAACAGCTTGAAAAAAAATCGTTTTTCTGCTCGTATGAAAGTTTGCACATTTGTTGCTGGAAATGGACTAGAAACATTACCCTAAACTGTTTTGATGTTTTAAAGCTTGTTTTAGATGGTGTAATGTTTATGCTAATCCATTTACAATGGCAATTATTAAAATTACAAGTTTTGTTTAAGTGTAATTTTTGATTCTTGAAAGTGTTCATATTCATGTTCTTGAACTTATGAAGATTAGATGATCATAGGAATTGTTTGTAACCTTCATGGTAGTTTAATTCATGATCATAATGTGTTTTAATGGAGTCCATAACTTGTCCTCAAGTTATGGAAAACCAAAAGTCTCACTTTTATTAAAGCCATTAAAAGAACACAAGAGTTATAAAAATGAAGAGTCTTCATTTTTATTACTCAATTAATTCATAAGTTATAAGAAATGAAAAGTTTTGGAAGTTTACAAAACTTGCCCTCAAGTTTTGGAACATGTAAAGTCTTGATTAAAACTTTAGTTCCAACCTCAAGTTATAAGAAATGTAAAGTTTTGGAACATGACAAGTCGTCTTACCGCTAGTACGCCCCATTCACGAAGCCGGTCTATAAGGGGGGTATAAGGTTGTTGCCTATAAAATGGCAACTTAATGGGTGTCCACTCTCACCCACCGCTTCCTTGATCGGTGGAGGGTCGTTAGCCGAACGGGTAAGACAAGGACTTATAAATTCTCATTAAAAGTATGATGAATATTATAAAGTAACTAAATGCTTTTATTAAATTCCCAATCTTAGTTACTTTAGGAAAATGTGAATAAGGTGCTAATCCATGAAATTACACTTTACACTTTGTTTAAGTCGTTGGTGGAGCTCGTGTGGTTAACCGGCACACTAACTTGGACTTAACAAGGTAGGTAAAGGGTGACTTAAAGTTTATTATAGGTCAGTGGAGCTCGTGTGGTTAACCGGCACATCGATTGAGTAATAAACATTGAGTGTACCAAGTGATTTGCATGGTTACTTCACACCTCGTTTTGTGATCCTCGGTATCCCAGTCACAAAACTTGGAGGGCACACTCGAGATTGAAACATGCCTTTGAAAAGTTCATTGAATCTCAAAAGAATCTAGGAATTTCTAAGAACCAATTAAAAACCTAATATCTATATTTCGTTTTTCATGGAGGAAATTGGTGAATCGTCATTCACTTACCTTTCAAATATGTTATAGCTTGGATTACGGCATACCTCTTCTAAGTTATAATATATTGTGATAGGATCCTAGCCTTAATATTACATTTGGGTGTTTTATTAAGGACTCTCTTAATATCTAAACTAATCTTGTTCTCTTCTTTCAGATGTCTTCAAACAATGCTGCTTCTGGCTCTAATCCTAATGGCTCCTTTACCCTTATGAACATGTGTGGGAAAGTCACTTTTGATGGATCCAACTTCAATGAATGGATCAGAAACATCAGGATGATTACCCGCTACGAGGACAAAGAATATGTCCTTGACAAGGAGCTTAAGGAGATTGATGAGACCACTGCAACTCCCCAGGAGATCGCTGACTTCCGGGCACATGAAAGGGATGCTACAAAAGTGGCATGCATCATGTTGGCCACCATGACAGCGGAACTCCAAAAGTCCTATGAGGACTTCTACCCTTTTGAAATGCACCAAGATCTGATGGAAAGATACCATCAAAGTGCACGACAAGATAGGTATGAAATCATATGCTCTATCATAACAACCATGATGAAGGACGGGGAATCCGTCACGAGCCACATGCAGAAAATGCAAAGGTATGTGGATCGGTTGCTGAAGCTTAATGTGAACTTCCCTGAGGAGCTTGCAATAGATATCATTTTGCACTCCTTACCATCGTGCTATGATCAATTCCGCATGACATATCACATGAATAAGGAAGAGGTCACACTCAGCAAACTTCAGGGACTCCTCAAGACCGCAGAAACAGGTCTTAAGGGTAAGTCGGTTGTTAACACTCCTACTCCAAACTCCGCCCCGGTTTTGGCAATCGGGAAAGGTAGAGGGAAGAAGAGGAAGAGCTCTTCGAAGGGTACCAAGGCTAGGACCCTTGATGGCTCTTCTTCAAGTGGAACCAAGAAAGGTTTTGTCACTCCTTCTTCTGACCCTAAAGAGGCTGAATGCTTCTATTGCCATGAAAAGTCACATTGGAAGCGGAACTGCCCAAAGTACCAGCAAGATGTGAAGGATGGGAAAGTTAAACCCAACCATGCAGGTATTTACACTATCTTATCTAATAACTCACCCCATTCTAACTCTTGGGTCCTTGATACCGGTTGTGGTATTCATATCTGTTCTGATTTGCAGGGACTAAGAAGAAATGAGAATGTGGAGCTTGGAAGAATAAACTTAATCATGGGGAATAGGAAAGCTTTACCTGTCACCAAGATTGGAGTTTATACTTTATCGCTAAGTAGTGGGTTTAGTTTAGATTTGAATAAATGTTGTTATTCGCCAGAAATGGCAAGAAATATTATTTCCTTTCATGCATTGTATAAACAAGGTTTCACCTTTTCATTTGATAATGAAGTTGGTTCGATTAATGCTTTCTTTAATAATGTTCTTTATTTAAAAGCATTACCTTGTGATGGTGTGTATGAAACTGTATCTGTGGTTGATAACTTAGGAAATAATGTATTGTGTATTGATTCTGTTAATGATAATAACTTGGATAAAGCATCATTATGGCATTGTCGTCTTGGACATATAAGCAAGAAACGCATAGGCCAACTCCAAAAGGATAGAGTATTGGAGTCATTTGACCTAAAGTCAGATGATAGTTGCGAATCATGCTTACTTGGAAAAATGACAAAGTCACCCTTCACAGGTTCTTGTGAGAGGGGTGAAGGTTTGTTGGATCTTATACACACGGATGTGTGTGGGCCCTTCAAACATGCCACAAGGGATGCTAATGGTTATTATTTGACTTTTACTGATGATTACAATAGATATGGATATGTCTACTTAATCAAGCATAAGTCAGAGACTTTTGAGAGGTTTAAAGAGTTTAAACAGGAAGTCGAGAATCAATTGGGCAGGAACATTAAGATGCTTCGATCCGATCGAGGTGGTGAGTATCTTAGTTTAGAGTTCCTCGACTATCTTAGGGAATGTGGGATTGTCTCACAATTGACACCTCCCAGGACACCGCAGTTGAATGGTGTAGCTGAGAGGCGTAATCGAACCTTGTTGGATATGGTTCGTTCCATGATGAGTCGAGCTTCGCTACCAATCTCATTTTGGGGGTATGCCTTAGAGACTGCCGCCCATATCCTTAATCTAGTTCCCACAAAGAAAGTTGCCAAAACTCCTCATGAGATGTGGACTGGTAAAGTACCCAAACTAGACCACATTAAGATTTGGGGTTGCGAGGCTTTCGTGAGACACGAGACTCATGATAAGCTCGAACCTCGAAGTGAGAGGTGTATTTTCATCGGTTACCCACAGAAATCCTTTGGTTACCTCTTCTACAGACCTAGTGAGAATGTGGTCTTTGTAGCTAGGAGGGCTTTCTTTCGAGAGAGAGAGAGAGTTCATAAGCCAAGGAGACAGTGGGAGGCAAGTTGACCTTGAAGAAAATCAAGAGTCAAGTGGTGAAGGAACTTCAAACCCTAGCACTCAACTTGAGGAGGAAACTTCTGTTGAGCCAATTGACAAGTCTGTACCTCTGAGGCGTTCCACAAGGGTTAGGAATGCACCTGAGCATTACTATGGATTCCATATTACTGCGGAAGGTGATACACTTATCAGTGATGAGACACTGATAGGTCTGGATGAACCTAACAGTTACGCGGAAGCCATGGCAGGCCCTGAGTCAGCCAAGTGGAAAGAGGCAATGGACAGCGAGATACAGTCCATGTATAACAATCAAGTTTGGAACTTGGTTGAGAATGTACCAGGTCGTAAGACTGTAGGGTGCAAATGGATCTTCAAGAAGAAGACCGACATAGATGGTAATGTACACACTTATAAGACACGACTGGTTGCAAAGGGTTTCTCACAAACTCCGGGAGTTGATTATGATGAGACCTTTTCTCCAGTGGCCAAGATTAAGTCTATTAGGGTTCTGTTAGCCATAGCCGCATTTCATGACTATGAAATATGGCAAATGGATGTCAAAACCGCTTTCCTTAATGGAAAGTTGGCTGAGGATGTTTACATGAGTCAGCCAGAGGGTTTTGTCAACACAGAGTACCCTAATAGAGTGTGTAAGCTTGAGAAATCCATTTATGGGTTAAAGCAAGCACCTCGCAGATGGAATCTTTGCTTTGATGAGAAAGTCAAGGAATTTGGCTTTTCTAGGAGTGAAGATGAATCTTATGTATATTTCAAGGCTAGTGGGAGTATAGTTAGCTTTTTGGTATTGTATGTGGATGACATACTACTCATAGGAAATGACATCCCAACTCTGCAGGAAGTTAAGTCCTGGCTTGGGAAGTGTTTCTCTATGAAGGACCTAGGAGAAGCTGCCTATATTCTAGGGATAAGGATCTTGAGAGACCGAAGTAAAAGACTAATTGGACTTAGTTAGAGTACTTACTTGGATAAGGTGTTGAAGAGATTCGGCATGCAGGACTCCAAGAAAGGAGAGTTACCCATCCAGAGTAACGCCAGATTGAGTAAGACACAAAGCCCTAGTACTGAGGCTGAGATAGCAGAAATGAGTCGAATACCTTATGCTTCGGCTGTAGGATCGATCATGTATGCTATGACGTGTACTCGACCTGATGTAGCCTTTTCTTTGAGCATGGTTAGCAGGTATCAGGGGAACCCTGGCAAGGCACACTGGACTGCGGTAAAGAATATCCTTAAGTACCTACGGAGGACTAAGGACTGGGTCCTTACCCTCGGTGGGAGTGAAGACTTGAGAGTTGTAGGGTATAGTGATGCTAGCTTTCAGACTGATAGGGATAATTTCCGCTCTCAGTCAGGCTGGGTCTTTACCTTAAACGAAGGAGCAATTTCTTGGAAGAGTTCCAAGCAAGAGACAGTGGCTGATTCAACTTGCGAATCAGAGTATATAGCAGCTAGCGAGGCAGCAAAGGAGGCGATATGGCTGAAGAACTTCATTGGAGACCTTGGAGTTGTACCAGCTATTAAAGAGCCAATGGAAATTTTCTGTGATAGTGAAAGTGCGGTTGCCTTAGCCAAGGAACCAAGGGATCACGGGAGATCCAGACACATCGACAGAAAATACCATTTCATCAGACATCGAATAGAAGAAGGACTCCTCGTGGCAAAGAGGGTATCATCGGATGAGAATCCAGCAGATCCCCTCACGAAAGGACTGACTCGGGTTAAGCATCTCCAGCATGCTCGGAGCATAGGGCTGAAGGATGATAGTAGATTTAGTAGTTAGATAACCTTGAAATTTGTAAAGTGTAATTGACATTAGATGATGAATAAAATGTGTTTTATTTATAAGTAAAGTGTTGCTATCTCTTGTCGATCGTTTACTATATTTCTTTTGCATGTTTTGACTTCCAGAATAATTATGTTTGGTATATCATATTATTCGAACCTCCACAGTCGGTCATATGTCGGAAGTAGGTATGAATCAAGACTGTCATGATTGGTTGCAGAGGTCTAAGTTGTTGGACATGGCTACAACACTCATGAGTGCTCATAAGTTCTGAGCATTGGACTCAACCCACGCTCACTGGAATCACTTCATGGAATTTATCTCGAGTGATCGTGAGACGGTAATATCATATAAGTCTTCAAACCTAGAGATATGATTTGTTACTTATGAGCTGGTTATGCATTGATTGTACGTTAACGCATTGGTAACTCGATGTTATAAAACGTGCTTTTGTGTATAATTCAATGAGTGGTAGAACAAACATATGAGTCGAAGTTTATCTGTTCCTTCTTGGATTAGAAGCTGATATCTGGGCCCTCGATGATTTTGTTTTGACCTATGTACCGGGCCCGGTCAGAACTAAGTTGATGTGTTCAATTAAGTTCTTTGTCAAACAAATCGGAAATCGGGAAACAAACTGCTGGACAATAAGTAAGACATTGTTCCATGTATTTGTCCGGCTGATATCTAGAACAGAGGATTATATGATCACTTATCTTAAATGCCGTATCATCATCTTCTCAATTCCGAGAGACCTTGAAAGAGCTATGATTACCGATCGGTTCCTGAAGTATTGCAGTTATAGTTATTAGACTTATCCAAGTGGGAGACTGTTGGATAAGGTGTCTAAGTCCATAACTATTTCTGGTATGTACTTGACCCGACCCGGCATGGTCCATTTGGGTTGCATGGCACCATGCAATTGGATAAACTAAAATGAGAGAAATAACACTTATGGTTTATTAATATATTATAAGTTCTAATATATTAATAATATTATTTAATTAGTTTGATCAAGAATTAATTTAGAATTAATTAAGTGATCAAAAGATAACTAATTAAATATATGGGTAGATTATGTAAATCTTCCATATCTTATATAGTGGGCTAAGAGGCTCCATGGATTATCAAGTTGGGCTCCACCCATAGGATGCTCCATGGATGCTCCATGGGAGTTACAAACCCATGGGTCATGGAAATGAAGAGTCATGACACATTAGGGTTTACATGGTGTAACCCTAGATGTGTCAACACTATATAAGAAACCCATTCTCCACCAAAATTGGCTACACTAAGAAACAAGAGGGCTAGAGCCGATTTTGCAAGTGTAAGATTCTCTCAAAGTTTACTCCTTTGCATTTGGTGTTGTGTGAAGCATTTGAGGCATCACACTTGGGGTGCTAGGCTCACAAGGTTTCAAGGATCATAATCAACAACAAGGTAAGTTATTCTATCTTTCATTCAAGTTAAAAATGTTCCCCATGTATGCTAGATAGGAATATAACCTTGGAATTCAACTTTGCATGATTATTAGACAAACATAGATCCAAGGTTATTAGGGTTGCATGTACACTTAGGAAGTGTTAGAATGCTCAAAACCCATCAGAAGCGAGCAAGGTGAAATTTGATGCCTGCACTTTCTCCGAACGAGCCTAAACATGGTGGAATGGCCATGTTAAGTCACTAACTCTGGTGGTGGCTAACTCCATGGGTTGGGAGAACCTGAAGCAAATGCTAATGCAAGAGTACTGCCCAAGGGGCGAGATTTAGAAGCTCGAACAGGAGCTTTGGGGCCTTACTATGGTGGGCTCGGACATCACAACCTATACAAATAGGTTCAGTGACTTGACAATACTTTGCCCGGGGATGTTGGCCCTAGAGAGCAAGAAGATAGAAAGGTATATCTGGGGACTGTTACCCCAGATTCGAGGAAGTGTGCTAGCTTCCAAGCCCGTTATTTTTGATAGCGCCAAACAACTGGCACAGTCCCTTGTTGACCATGGAATCTGCCAAGACATCATGACCGTCGTCCCAGAACCAACCAGAGAAAGCAAGAACAATAACAAAAATTCCAACAACAACAACAACAACAACAAGTTTTGGAATAAGAGGAAGAGTCAATCTTCACAAGAATCTTCCAAGAAACAAGAGATAGTGGCAGTCCATGCCGCTACTGCCCCCACTGCTGTTCCCGTTACCCCTACGCCGGCAAAGCAATATGCTGGGAACCTACCAAAGTGCGACAAATTCAATTACCATCACAACGGAAATTGCCGGGAGATGCACTGTAAAAACTGCAACAGGAAAGGGCACACTGCCCGTTTCTGTAAGGCACCGGCGTGAACAATCACCCAAGTTCCTGGTGCCAGAGTGAGCCAGGCGTGTTATGGGTGTGGGGAATCTGGGCACTACAAGAGGGATTGCCCTACGACAAGGAATGTTGGCGGCATAGTAAGAGTGCTGGCAATAGGGCAGAACGAAGCAATAGCCGATCCCACGGTGGTTTCGGGTACGTTTCTCCTCAACAACATTTATGCATCCATACTCTTTGACTGTGGTGCGGAGAGAAGTTTCGTGAGCCATAAATTCAAACACTTACTTAATCAAAAACACCAATCACTCAATAAGATATTTACAGTAGAAATGGAAAACGGTAAAACAGAAAGCACAAACGATTTGTATGTAGGCTGCACACTAGCTCTAAATAAACACTTTTTCCAAATCGATCTAATGCCGATCACTATAAGAAGCTTTGATGTCATCATCGGTATGGATTGGTTAAGCCTTCATCATGCCGATATACGGTGTCACGAAAGGGCCGTTCGCCTTAATCTGCCATGTGGCGAAACTCTTGTCATTTATGGTGACAAACCCGGTACCAATTTACAAATCATCTCTTGCGTCAAAGCCCAAAAATATCTGCGCAAGGAATATCATGCCTTCCTTGTCCACGTAGTAGATAAGAAACAAGAAACAAAAGACATTAAAGACATTCCAGAGGTCTGCAACTTCCCCGACATCTTCCCCGAAGATCTTCCAGGAGTTCCACCAGAACGTCAAGTCGAGTTCAGAATCGACTTGATTCCCGGGGCTACCCCCGTAGCAAAATCGTCGTACCGTCTAGCACCAGCAGAGATGCAGGAATTATCCAGCCAGCTGAACGAACTTCTAAGCAGAGGATTCATCAGACCGAGTTTCACACCTTGGGGAGCACCGGTTCTGTTCGTAAAGAAGAAGGATGGATCTTTTCGCATGTGCATCGATTACCGGGAACTGAACAAGCTCACGATCAAGAACCGATATCCCTTACCACGCATAGACGATCTGTTCGACCAACTACAAGGAGCGAGCTACTTCTCAAAGATCGATTTAAGATCTGGGTATCACCAGCTGCGAGTCTTGGAAGGAGACGTTCCCAAAACGGCATTCCGAACTCGCTATGGTCACTACGAGTTTGTAGTGATGCCCTTCGGATTGACAAATGCACCGGCGGTGTTCATGGACTTGATGAACCGAGTATGTCGTCCTTTCCTGGATAAATTTGTGATTGTGTTCATAGATGATATACTCATCTATTCAAGGAGTAAAGAGGAACATAACCAACACCTTCGACAGGTCTTGGAAACATTAAGGACAGAGAAGCTATACGCGAAATTCTCAAAGTGCGAATTTTGGATTCGGAAAGTAGATTTCCTAGGTCACGTGGTCAGCAAAGAAGGGATACACGTGGACCCTTCCAAAATCAAGGCAATCGAGAACTGGTCAACTCCAAGGACTCCAACGGAAATCCGACAATTCTTGGGCCTTGTTGGATATTACCGAAGGTTCATACAAAACTTTTCGAAGATTGCTAAACCACTTACCACCCTGACTCAAAAAGGCGTAACCTTCAGCTGGGGAGAAAAACAAGACGTTGCGTTCCAAACACTGAAGCGAGCTCTATGCAGCGCACCTATATTATCTTTGCCAGAAGGAACATAAGACTTTGTGGTCTACTGTGACGCGTCAAACCAGGGCCTTGGATGTGTCCTAATGCAATGAGGGAAGGTCATCACATACGCCTCGAGACAACTCAAGACGCACGAGGTCAACTACACTACGCACGATCTCGAACTGGGAGCAGTCGTTTTCGCTCTAAAGATCTGGAGACACTATCTCTACGGCACGAAATGTACAATCTTCACCAATCATAAGAGCCTTCAGCACATCTTCAATCAAAAGGAACTCAACATGAGGCAAAGACGATGGGTGGAACTACTAAACGATTACGAATGCGAAATTCGTTATCATCCCGGAAAAGCTAATGTAGTAGCTGATGCCCTCAGCCGAAAGGAATACTCGGGCCGCCGAGTGAAATCCTTAACCATGACGATCCATTCACACCTATCCACACAAATCAAGGAAGCTCAGATAGAAGCTTTAAAACTCGAAAATGTGGCGAGTGAAGCCTTAAGAGGAATGGATAAGAATCTTGAAGTCAAGGATGACGAAGTTCGTTACCTCATGAATCGGATCTGGACGCCGAAGTTTGGCGGATTCAGAGACGTTGTCATGAATGAGGCCCATAAGACTCGATACTCCGTACATCCCGGTTCAGACAAGATGTATATGGATCTCAAGAAACTGTATTGGTGGCCAAACATGAAAGCCGAAATCGCTACCTATGTACGCAAATGTCTGACTTGCGCCAAAGTCAAGGTAGAGTACCAAAAGCCCTCGGGATTGTTACAACAACCGGAAATACCCGAGTGGAAGTGGAAGTGGATAACTATGGATTTCATAACCAAGTTACCCAAGACATCGAGTGGACTTGACACCATCTGGGTGATCGTCGACAGGTTAACCAAATCCGCACACTTCCTACCAATAAACGAAACGGACAAGCTGGAGAAACTAACTAGAACATACATCAGGGAGATTGTACGACTGCATGGTGTGCCAATATCCATTATCTCTGACCGAGATAGTAGATTCACTTCACGGTTCTGGCAGTCACTACAAAAATCTCTAGGAACGAGACTAGACATGAGTACCGCCTACCACCCACAAACCGACGGACAGAGTGAGAGAACCATTCAAACCTTAGAAGATATGCTAAGAGCTTGTGTGATCGATTTTGGTATGGATTGGGATACCCATTTACCATTGGTTGAGTTCTCGTACAACAATAGCTATCACACTAGCATCAAGGTTGCTCCATTCGAAGCCCTCTATGGTCGTAAGTGCAGATCATCTCTGTGCTGGGCTGAAGTGGGTGACACGCAACTAGCTAGAGGACAAGTACCTAACAACACTCTCACTGGCCCAGAAATCATAAGGGAAACTACCGAGAAGATTGTCCAAATCCGAGAACGATTAAAAGCTTCAAGGGACAGACAAAAGAGTTATGCGGACAAAAGACGGAAACCCTTGGAATTCCAGGTTGGGGACCGAGTACTATTGAAAGTCTCCCCTTGGAAGGGATTAATACGTTTTGGAAAACGTGGGAAACTAAACCCAAGGTATATCGGACCCTTCGAGATCCTTGCCAGGATTGGCCCGGTAGCATACAAACTTCGATTACCGCAGGAACTCAATAACGTACACCCTACCTTTCACGTGTAAAATCTAAAGAAATGCCTATCCGATGAGCCCATCGTCATCCCTCTGGAAGAAATTGAAATCAACGAGAGTCTCCACTTCGTAGAAGAGCCAGTAGAAATCATGGATCGGGAAATTAAAAGAAGAAAACAAAGTCGCATACCCATTGTGAAGGTCCGTTGGAATGCCAAGCGAGGACCTGAATACACCTGGGAGCGCGAAATTCCCTCTAACGGGGGGATGATGTGACAACCCGATATTCCAAGTCAATGTAATGTTCAAAAAGTCAAATATTATAATCTATTTTTGGAATCAATAAAAATAGCGTCAAAAATGAAATGTTCAAAAGTCTCAATTGGGATACATAAAATGTTAGATCTCATGTCAAGGTTTTCAGAAATATAAAGAGCACTCAAATCCAAGATATAACGAAGAAGTTATGACCAATCAAAGATCCGCGACAAAACCGGTAAAACACTGTTAAGCGTAAAAAGTGAAATTTCAATAAAATACTTTTTAGCCTTAAGTATCTAAACGAAAGTCGTAGATAATAACAAACCATGAGCGTACATAGAAAGAACGTCCAAATCTGGCTTCCTATGAGAAAGTTATGATTTTTCTAAGTTTCAGAACGGCAATAGACAGCTAAAAACTCGAAATAAAGATCAAACGATTTTTAGCCGACGCAACCTAAACGAGAATTGAAGGTCTCTACAATAGTAGTACAACGGTAAAAAGACAGACGAAAACGGACATCGGATGAAGAAGTTATGAATTTTTATCGTATCTCGGCCTATTAAAATTATATACTTAAAAATAAATCAAAATGTTCCAACGAAGTCTAAACGAGCGTTGTATAGTATATTCTCACCTACGCGTGGATATAAAGAACGTCAAAAACGGAGCTCGTATGCGAAAGTTACGGATTTTCAAAGATTTGGGCACACACTTCGAGGCTTATCCGAAGGATTACGCCCCGCATACGAGGGTACGCCCAACGTACGCAAATGCAAGGCTTCGGATCGGCCACGTCTCCCCTATGCTACTCTACTCCCATCCCATCCGAAGACCAGCGACCGATGATGTCGTCATCGCTGACGTACGCCCCGCGTACTTCGGAGTACGCCCAGCGTACGAGCCCTGGAAGCCCTCCTATAAATAGCATGCGAGACTTTCGGGATTTAATTGCTCATTCACCATTTTCTCTCCCGAGTCCCATACTTCTACTATCTCGAGACTACCCCGACACCCCGGTTTCATATCCAAGCTCCGACGAAGGTCCGAAGCTCCGAGATTTCCGAGAAATCGACTTCTTTCCTGTCGAAGTGTTGCCTGAGCAAAATCTCGTTTTCTTCAAATCACCACACTTTCCAGGTGAGTTCATACCCCTTTATTTTCACGTTTTTACTATACTTTAGGGGAGGAAATACAAGTGAAACACAAGAAAAACTTATGTGAAAATACAAATCGTTACATAGGGTTCAAATGCTTCGTCCACATTTTGTTTATAAATGTTAAACAATATTACGACTAATGTCACACTTTACATGTGAAGTTAGTAATACACCAAGTTTTATCATTTTAATGGAACGCATTTTCGAAACACTATAATAGGTATAGTTTACAAGTTATTCATGACATTTTACATACTATGAACACTATAAAGAGGAAATGCTTACAATTACAAGGAAAATGGACTTTTCATTTCGTAAATCTATTGATACTAAATTTTGTGAGACATTTGGCTTCACTGTATTTTCAAATACGCATTTCAAGTCATGTATTATAAACCATAATCTCCTGTAGGGAGAGCGTGATACTTGTGTATAGATCTATACGGGATTGACAATCCCGCACCTAAACTGTTAGCTACAGTTAGACCGGCAGGTCTGGGGTGACAAACGTCATAACACTTCAACGCCTGAAGAACGTTGTTACAGGCAGTCTGGGTCAATAGCATGGTTATAAAACTCACATGGAGTATAAAAACATTTTGATTTACGGGGCTATCAAATGCATTAGTGATTATATATATACATATATATAAACCTACTTACACTATTTTCGGTATGAAAAATACTTATGCATTTCAGTCTTTGGAACTTTTCAAACTACCACACATACATGGAAAATATTGGATTTTCTAGAAACAAGCTCAGTTATTTTATACAGAAAGACATACAATTCTAGTACAAAAACGCTTATGAACTCGCCAACTTAATTGTTGACACTTTTTCAAAACTACTTGTATTTCTCAGGGATTCAGTAATACAGGTAAAACATCAGCTTTTGGAGAAGGGACGCTAAGGCGTCAGTTTTCAAACTTATTAAATCATCATATTGTAATTTATTTTGAGACATGTATCACATGCAACAATGTAACTTTTTAAATTATATTTATGATGGTTGTGTTTACTTTCTTTACAAATATTCAACTGTTATGACACTACATGAAGTCACCCACCCCCGAATGTTTCCGCCATTCTGGTTTGGGGGTGTGACATACGGGGACAAATTCCGAGTGAATTCTGGAATCATCTCCTTGATGAAAGCCATAAAGTGTTTTTCCAAAGGACGTATAACATATCTAGCATTCGTGATTGATGCGAAGGAAGAGAAGAAGGTGATGCAAAGAATACCAGTGGTGTGTGACTTTCCGGAAGTCTTTCTCGAAGATCTTCTTGGATTGCCATCTGATAGAAAAAGTATAGTTCCGGATAGACTTATTACTAGGAACAACACCGATAGCGAAAGCACCATACTGATTAGCACCGACAGAGATGAAGGAGCTTGTGATGCAACTTCAGGAGTTGTCGGGAAAAAGTTTTATAAGACCTAATTCTTCACCTTGGGGAGCGCCGGTGTTATTCGTGAAGAAGAAATATGGAAGCATGAGGACGGGCATAGAATATAGAGATTTAAATAAAGTAACAGTGAATAATAAATACCCTTTGCCTAGAATTTATGACTTGTTTGATCAATTATAAGGCGCAAGATACTTCTCGAAGATTGATATCAGGTCAGGGTATCATCAACCGAAGGGGCGAGAGCAAGATATTGAGAATTCAACTTTCAGAACGAGATATGTACACTATGAGTTTTTGGTTATGTCGTTCAGATTGACCAATGCTCCAACAAAATTTATGGATCTAATGATTAGGGTTTGTAAACCTTTCCACGATAGATCTATAATAGTGTTCATCGATGACTTTCTCCTATACTCGAAGAGCTAGTAGGAACATGTCAAGCACTTGCAAGAAGTATTAGAAGTTTTGAAAAAGGATAAGTTGTGTGTAAAGTTCTCCAAATGTGATTTTTAGATCCTAGAGGTGCGATTCTTGGGTAATGTGGTTAATCAAGAAGGAGTAATGGTTGACCCAACAAAGCTCGAAGCAGTAATGAAGTGGGAATGACCAAAAAGACCCACTGGTATTTGTAGCTTTCTGGGATTAAAGGGATATTACAGGAGGTTTATCCAAGACTTTACTTCAATAGCTAACCCATTGACAACTTTGTCCCACAAAGGAGCTACATATACATGGAGTGAGAAGCATGAAGTAGTTTTCTAGAAGCTAAAAAAGCGATTGTGTGAAGCACCAATCCTTTCTTTACCCGACGGAGTTGAAGACTTCGTAGTTTATAGTGATGCATCTAGAGTTGGGTTAGGGTGTGTTCTAACTAAGAGAGATAAAGTGATAGCATATGCATCTAGACAACTGAAAGCACACGAACAAAACTACCCTACTCACGATTTGGAGTTGGCAGTTGTAGTTTTTGCGCTAAAGATATGGAGACATTAACTTTATAGCATAAAGTGTAAATGTAACATCCCAAAATCAAGGCAAAAATTTTTATTTTTCAAAACCATTTCAAATCCATAAGTTTTAAAAAAGAAAAGTTTCCAAGTGTCACAATCATATATATGAGTATCCCAAATCATAAATTATATATAAAAGTACAGGATGATGTGCATGATCAAGCCTTCGCCTTGCCTTTGTCCTCTGAACTACCTAAAACCATGAAATCAAACTGTAAGCCAAATCTTAGTGAGTTGCCCCAAGGTACCACACATAACCAGACAGATAACAACATGCAAATATGAGCCTTCAGCCTGACTGGACCGCCTCGCAGGGCCTACAACCTATCTGGACCGCTTTCTAGGCCGTCAGCCTGACTGGACCGCCTCATAGGGCTTATAGCCTATGCAGACCACCCCGGGTATATTGGCCTTCAGCACAAAGCATGACTGTCTCAAACCAACCATAATATGTCGACATATACAAAAAATAAATATAAACACATATCCAACAAATACATGTAATCATACAGATCTATTAATCTATCATATAACCAGCATAACATCATCCTATATACCAGGATACATAACATAGTGGGCCGACATTGGTGCCTTCGACCCACAAGTACGATGAGGAAAACGATGGGTTTTTATAGGTTATAAATCTATGCATGAGGCGGAAAATTACCTAACTCTTAAGTTCACATGCAACCTATTTAGATTTATGTTTTCTCTATTGATAACAATAACCTATGAACATCAAGAACCATAATGGAAATATATAACAATCAAAATTTACATATATTTAGGGTTTACATACCTCTTGATTATTATAGCAAAGAGCCACACCAATATCCTTCTTAAAAACCTTGCAAAGCAAGCACCAAAAATATGATGCCTCTAATGGCTCACACCCAAAACCCTAGAAACCCTAAAATGAAGAGGAGAAAGAGGAGTAACTTTTGTTCCTATGCTTGTAGGTGATGGAATGATCAAAAATTGATGGTCTTGGGGTCCTATTTATAGTTTAGGTAACTTGCAGGCAAATGCAGATTTGAATTAATTAAATAATAGATTTAATCCCAATTCAAATCTTTTCCTTATCTGCATTCAAGAGTCTTCCAAAAACCCTAGAAGAGCCTCCAAAATAGTCCATGCCACGGAGGATTCTAGAATTGCTTCTTTTATTCAACTATTGAATAATTACAATTCACCCCTTGCACCTTTAATTAATTCCAGTTAATCCCAAATTAATTCTTGATTAATTCTGATTAAGAATTAATTAATTCTAATTTATTTCTTCTTAATTTATTAACCTTATAAATTAACAAATCAAATATTTAACTATTGATCTCATGTTAATTTATTAATCACATAACAAAATTAACACATCAATTATCTATTTCCAGTTAATATATTAATCACATAATATATTAATAAACCACTTCTCTCTCTCTCTCTCTCTCTCTCTCTCTCTCCTAATATCATGTCTAGCTATTTCTAGTTATGAGGGAAACCCAAAAAGGACTTTGCTTCTATTTGCAAGTTTATACCTATTTAATTATAAGCTTGGACACCTTAATCCAAGAGTCTCCCACTTGGATAAGTCTATAACTACAATTGCAAGTATAACCAAACAGCAAAGAGTGATTTCCAAAGCCATTGCCGAACTCTGATTTAATCAAACATTAGCCCTAAGATAAGTAATCAAATATTCCTTCATTCTACAAGATAACATATGGACATGATACATGGATCAAAATCAATCTCATAGTACAAGATTATGTTTCTCTATTTCCTGATTTAAGACTAGGTATTCAGACTACTAATTGAAACATCAGTTCAGTTTGGGCTCGGCCAAGCACTTCAGATGTCGACAACAAATCATCGAGGGGACCAAAGATATCATTTTTCCCGCTAGGGAAAAGGAACAAATTAGCTTTGACTTATATGCTTGTATCTTTTACTCGCCAAATCATGCATGACACTACGTTTTATGACATTACGTTACTGATTTTCGCAATACCAATGCACAACCAACTTGTAAATTACAACTCATATATCTTCAATTTAAGAATAAAAGATATTATGATCTCATAATTACTCATGATAGAATCCATGAAGTAATTATCTGAGCGTGTGTTTATCCAATAATCAAAACCCCATCTTTCTAAGTAATCATGAACATTGTAGCAATGTTATTGCAATGTCTAACCCCCACAAACAATCTACAATTCAATTCATGACAGTCTTAATTCAAAACTTACTTCCAAAAGTATGAGCGACTGTGGAATTTCGAATCATCAAATCTTTTAGGAAGTAAAATGTGCAAAGTGAAACATAAGAATAAACTAATTAAGTATGGTCTCAAATATATTGAATATAAATAATCTCTATTATTTAATCACCATAATAATTACGAATTTATTCATTGCATAATGTTTCGAGTAATCAACTGGCCACTTGAATTAAACATCAGTCATGCCATGTTATGAACATGAATACTATGTCTCTCTATGGTCCTTCCTTTGTGAACAGATCAACTGGACATTATTCCAATGATGTTCATTTAACAGTTACAAATTCTTATCACTATCCGAGATGTGATAGAATTATGACTTAAAATGCATTGATCTCCTGTGATATCAATATTCCAAAGTCTCAAAGACTGAGTCTTCGATATTATAGAATATCCCATTGGAACTTTGTTACTAGAAACAATTCCATGGTAATGAAGGTTCAAATTCAAGGTACACTCCTTGAACACTTCTCTTGCATTAAAGTTTCCAAATCACATTTAGACTTTTTAAACATCTCCCATTATGAAAGATTTACATATTCCCATATGACCATCAATTATGATCAAGAATCATCTCAATCCAGAATCATGTCACTATGGTCCGTCCAAATTAATATCATACTTCTAACTGTCCACAAGCAACCAGTCTTTTGGTATAACCTTAGAATGTTCCTGATAGTTGTTTAACAACTTTAGTCACATAAAATTCTAGTTCTTTTTCTCACAATGCTCTGAGCATTAGAAAATTTTAGAATAAGTGAATATTATAGCATATGTAATCGATGTTATATCTGAAGCATATGGAACTCAACTCGTTATATCTTATATAAGGATCTGATATCTGCTCAATTTCATGCTATAGTATTTCCATATATGGAGTTTCCTATGTTGAACCATTTCAAAACGATATTCATATATGTCTATGACTATGTTCTATTAAACTATACGATGTAAAACTTTAGAATCGAAACAAAGTATGAGTGCCATCTCCCTTAAGTTTACTATAGCAAAATAATTCCCAAACTTTGCAATTATCAAATTGAAAACTTTGTTCCCTACAAACAGTATCGTCAACATGCAATACTAGCATAACAATTACGCTCCCACTAGCTTTGACATGTACCCAGAAATCAACTGGACTTCTAGAAATCAATACTTTTGACTTTCTTACTGAAGTACATATTTCTGTTACACGATTCTTTGATAAGTTTCCAACTAGACTTCTTAAGCTTATACACCTTAACTGGATAACAGATGTGTGTTTTTAAACCCTTAAAGACTGATAGATATATCTCTCGGAAGTTCAAACAATTCCTTGTCATTCCTCACAATTCAAAATATGAAGAGGGATTCCTTAATCATATTGTGAATTTGAGAATGCAATTAACACAACCAATATCCATATTGATCTTTAAATCTATCAATGAAAGTATTTCCTCATAATCATTCTCATTAATTAGAGTGAGAACTTTTCCACCTAGGTTTTATGGTGCATATGTTCCTACCAATGTGAATCTATCATTTCCAACCTACAATCATAAGACAAGGTTTAGGACAAAACCAAAATCTAGCTTTCCTTCATAGAATGAACTTCGCTATTCTGAATTTCTTTCCCTCTGGTAGCATAAGGGCCTACCATTGCTTCCATGTTGTTAGCAGCTCCCCCATATTGATCAATGTACTTTTACTGACCAACGCGCTTTGCTTTTGCAGTTAAATGAAAAACATATAACTCATAAGCATTGCCAAATCAACTTGAAGTGCACAAAAAAAGAATGTATCAATCAAACACGACAGGTTATCAACCTCAGGTCGCATGCTAGTGATAACTAAAATGTTTATTGTCGGTTGACTCTTGAAACTCTCAAGATCAATACGACTCCCACTGACTTCTTGACATATGCGTTTTCTTTCAAGGAACATTCCTTGACGAGCTAAAACAAATATTCAAAAGTTTGTGTGAATTCCCGACAAGAAAACACTTCATAGAATTGGTGTCATTTTATCTTTTGTTTCTCGATAAACGAAAATGTAACGCCCGCAGATTCGGGCTGGTCAATTTAGAGACAATAAGCGTTAAAAATGAATTTTTGATAGAAGATTATTTAGAATACATAATCTTAACCAAAGTATAGTATATGTCACAAGGATTCCGTACACATAAAGAACGTTGAAATCCAACTTATAACGAAAGTAAATTTTAGAGATCCAAATGAAAGTCGTAGTATACGTTAAACCGAGAGCGTGCATATAGATAACGTCCAAATCTGACTTCGTTTCAGGAAGTTATGATTTTTCTAATGTTTTGCATAGCAGTGCACAGTCCGGAACTCGAATTTTAAATCGATCAATTTTTATCCGACACAACCTAAACGAGAATCGAAGATCTCGTTAATAAGAACACAACGATATAAAGACAGATGAAAACGGACGTCGGATGACAAAGTTATGAATTTTTAACGGACTTTATCTGTCTAAGCCTGTTAAAATATAACTTTAAAAATAAATTCAAAATTAGCCGATAGAATCTAAACAAAAGTTGTAGATCACGTCGCTACCTACATGTGGATATAAAGAACGTCAAAAACAAAGCTCGTATGCGAAAGTTACGGAATTTAAAAGATAATTAATGTTTGGGATTAACCAACGAATGACACGTGGCAAGATCAGGGCTACACCTTCCTCCCCACGGCTTTTCACGAGATTGTGACATGTGGCAGGAGTACGTCCATCGTAGCACTATGTACGCCCAGCGTACCCTTGAGTACGCCCAACGTATGCGGGAGCTGGCAGCCTATAAATATCACTCGCTTTTCCTTATTTTTCCACACCAATTCACTCCAATTCTCTCCCAAACACCCCCAAGCCCTTAAGGTTTTCCATAACACTTATTAGGTGTTAGTAGCGAGTCCTGGAGCGACAGAAGGCTCCGAGAAGAAGACATTTCTATTCAAAAGTTCTGCCCGCGCAGAGCCCGGTTCCTCGCTAAACTCCCTTGTAAGTGAGTTATGCTTACCCTACTTTAAGTATAACTTATGTTTAAGTTCATTATCGTTATTATGAACCAATAAACAAGATTTATCAGTGATTCTAAATCATTATACTGATTGATCTACTTATGGGATGATGTCTAGGCTGTGATTTAGTGAGGTGTTTAAAGTGAGATCTCCAAACAGTATACTTCGAATACCAAACGGACCCTACCTCCGATATGATCCTACCTGGTTGTTCCTTACTTGATAGATCGTGAAAGTAGACTTTGAGTTAATGATAAATCTATAGTAATAATTAGTCACAATAAATATTAGACTAAAACTTAGCGATAATAACACTAGGTTTCGTCGAAGGAAAAGACGATTGTTAGAAGCGAAGCACTGCCTAAATTTTGAGTCATCACTTTAACAAGTGAGTGCATAGTCCCTTTCATGAACATGATTTTAATACAAGTATTAATAAAGGTATTAAATATATGTTGAAAGTTTATATGTGATTTATGTACTTATTGTCTGGAGATATGTGATATATGTATATTTGATGATATGCGCTATGCGAACCAGACATGGTTCAATATGTGTTATGATATATTTACATGATAATAATAATAGAATTATTATAAATGAGAAGATAAATGTATGTTAATACTTAATACTCTGTATAAAGTTTTACACTAAATTAGGATAGTGTTGTCGAAACAGAGTTAGCATTGAAAGTTGATTATAAGCATTGTAGGCTTGCTTAGTGATTAAATAAGACTTAAAAGAGATGCTTAGTTCGATTAAGTTTAAATATTGGGTAGTATCTTATTAAGGGTACGTGTGTGATCGGGATAGAGAGTAGAAACTCTGTTCGAGGAGATTGATGATCGGTGGAATATGTCCTACGTACAAAAGTACTTTCTAAGTACCAAGTCTTTTTCAAAGCTCTGTGTCTTAGGTGCTGCTTGTGTCGGGGTATTATTATGTTCTAGGGTAAGAGTCCTACTTATACCAGGGTACTATAATGTGCGAGAAGTACTGTCATGTACAAATTCCTTCTTTTGACACTATTACATGTCGGGGTACCAGAGCGTACAAGAGTACTTTATTAGTATTTCCCCATACTTTTTATTTTGAATAGCTTTGGATTCATCGTTTCTTTTATGAAGTGATCGGACGAGCTTCATGTGTCAGCGTTTCCTTTCACGAAGTAATTGAGGGAACTTCGTAGACTGCCTAATAGAGTGTGTCAGTAATAGACCGCTACCAGGTATGTATGATGTTGTACTGCCGGATAGGGTGAGTCTGGGGGTAAAATGCCTCACGGTGTCAGACCACTGCTAGGCAAAGTTTGATGTTGTATTGTCGGATAGCATGATTTTGGGGGTAAAATACCTCACGATGTCAGACCACTGCTAGGCACAATTATCTAGATAACCATCCCTGACTTAATTGTCTTGTTTTTTACGAACGGAGGTTTGTAGTGAAACTTATTCCATTCCCCTCATTTGATGTATTTGTTGATCATTGTTTGCTGCCAGGGAAATTCTGAAGCAGCGTCGTCAGTTTGTTGTTCATATTGATCCTTTAGGCTAGATCTTGTAAGATCGTTGTATAGGATCTATATGTGGGAATCGACGGGATGGTATAAATTGTTTTAGAGATATGATATATATGTGTTAATTTTAATAGTTGGATTTACAGGTTTGAGTTATACATTATTATCACATTGTGGGATTGAAATCCCTATGTACTCACTAGGTTTCCCAACCTGACCCACTCAGTTTATTGTATCACATGTGGCTATATGAAAGATACATTATGCTGAGAGATTCAAGGAGTATTAGGCCACTATTTTAATTACTATAAGGCTTGTAATATTTCGTTATGCTTATGTTTCTGTATTGACAATGACATCCCAATGTTTTAATATAAATAAAATACATTTCTTTGGAAATGCTTTAATAATCTCATTATCATGATTTATGGGAACAAATTCAACTATTTTTCAAAAAGGATACTCTGATTTTTAAATAAGCATAAACAAATCGGTCTTTTCTGGCCGTGAAAAATGGGGATGTCACAGAATGCATCACAACTCCATTTCAAAATGTGCTATAGTAAGAAACATTAGTACTCTACATTTCACTAGCTGTTATCAACCTTCTTATTTTGAAATGAGTTTCAAGATACGATTCATAGTTACTAGAGCATGGCTCCAAAACTTGATTGGAACAAAGTATAACTCATCTATGATCGAACCATTTTCAACAACGTTTGATTCCTCTTTTTAGTTATACAATTGCACTAAGATGTTATTGGAGGAGTTAACCATGATACAATTTCACAATTACTAAGATGATCATAAAACATGATACTAAAGCATTCTCCTTTCTTTTCAGATTGCAAAATCTTATATCTTTCTGCCTAATAGATTCTTATTTTCATTCTGCTACTCTTTGAATCTTTTCAAAGTATCAGAATTATGCTTAATCTTATAAACACAACCATATTTATTGGTATTCAGAAAGTCATGACGAACATAGTTATCGTCCTTTGTGGTGAATCTAAACAGTCCATATCAACATGTACTAGATCCAATAGTCTTTCACTTGCCTCACATAAACATGTTATCAATGAATTATTCATAATTTTCCAATGACCAAGATTCTCATGCATCACACAATTCGAATTACTTGACTCCAAGTTTATGTCCAATTTGATACTTGGTGATGGGAATTCTTTTTAGTTGGTTAATTATGACAATACCACGAGCGATATCATAAGAATAAAGTCCACAATTAACATTTCTAATATTAGTAACATAAGCAACGCTCTCATAAATGCCATTGCAAGGAAATATGAAATAAGGCAACCAAATAAACTAAATTTACACTTTTATTGAAAATAAACGAAAAGTTGGAACTTGTCCTTACAGCGCATAAAATGAAAAACTATATTTCTAGACATCTCCTAAGAGTAATAACAATCTATTAAATTATCCTAAATCCTTAAAAGTAGCTCCAAATTCTTATCATGAACCATGTGACAAAAGTCCATCTCTCACGAACATATTTAGCTCACCGCGCTCAAGATTCCTTCTTTCTCTTAGCTCCTTTAATACCATCAAAATGTGATCATCACATCATGTATTAAGAGTCTATGAATAGGAACTTATAAAACAATGGAGTCAGATAACAGATGTACCTAAAGTAGAGTCACATGACTTGACTTTACTATCTCTAAGATCTTTTAGGTATTTTGGGCAGCTTCATTTCCATTGTCTCTTCAATTGGCAGTAGAAACAAATGGACTCTTTGGGGTCAACACATGGATCGATCCCAGAAATAACATTTCCCTTTACCATACGATCAAACGGTTTGATCTTGGATGACCCCTTTCCATTGGGAAGATAAATCTTTTCTACACCACCATTGTCACAGTTATCAATGTCCATGGAAACCTTAGAATTAGACCCTTTCAGATGTGTTCTTAAGAATTTCTGCTTCAACAACTATCAACATTTGGATCAGATCAATTAGGGTCACCTTAATATTCTTCATATAAGACTTCTCAATGAACTGATCATATTAATTTGGAAGCAAAAGAAGAACAAAATCAATGGTTTGCTCCCTTAGGAAAACGACACCCATTCTATCCAACTTGTCAATGTATGATTTCATTTTCAGAACATGCACACACATATAGTTTCCATCTTGATGTCTACATGCTAATAAGGCTTGAGTAGTTTCGTATCTTTCAACTTGAGGAAAATATGACGTTAGGAGAGTTACTGGAGGAGGAATTGGAAGAGTTGAAGAAGCATGATGTCAAGTTCCACCATTACCTGCAGATGGGAAATTTTTTTCACCTTGATCAGAATATGGAAGATCATCTTCAGATGGAAGAGGGAAACTATTTCCAAGAGAACGAGGAAGACCATTATTTTCTTGATTCAAAATCTATAATTGGGAGAAGAGAGAATTCAAGTTAGTTGATCTTAATCCTTTTAACTCATAAATTTAAATTAAGGCTAGGATCCATATTTCCGATTTGAACTTTGAAGAGGGATGCCGCAGTTAAATTCGAATCTATTTTAGGTAGGTAAGACTTTTACCAATTTTAATCTTATGAAACTCCTAGATCTTTTGAGATTCATTGAGTCTTATTAATGGCATGTTTAATCTCAAATCATGCCCTTAGTTTTCTGACTGGGATGATGAGGATCACAAACGATATGTGAATAACCAGGCACCGCTTGGCATCCTCGAGGTCTTTTATCATCTCAAATTGATGTGTCGGTTAACCACACACGCTCTATCAAAAATGATAATTTTCGAGATGCTCCATCGTATCTCTCTATAGTCCATATCAGGTTGCCGGTTAACCACACACACTCCACTAACGACGTATAAAGCATGATGTGCGTTTTCACGGATTAACATACTTTTCACATTTTCCCAATAGTAAATAGAGTGGGATTTTATAAGATGGTTCTAGTACTTTATATCATTATACTTTTAATCATATCCTATTGAATCCGTTCAGCCAACGACCCTCCACCATACAAGGGAGCGGTGGGTGAGAGTAGACACCGAATGACGGTCATTTTATAGGTCGTTTCCTTATACCCCCTTAGAGTATGGCTTCGTGAATGAGGCCTACTATTGATTCGACTGACTTTTCTTATACATATAGTAACTAAACTTTTAATTTTATATATATATATATATATATATATATATATTGTAACATACCAAAAATACAGATAAAATTTGGTTTTTAAATTCATTCAAAACATACGATACTCATATCAAAATAGTTAAAAGTGTATCATACCAACATGTTATCAGAGTACAAATTCCCAAAATCTCAAAATGCGGAAACTATAGGGTGATTTGGTGCGATTAGGCCGGGCCCTTCCCCTTCGAACTGGAAGTACCTGAAACATAAACTGAAAACTGTAAGCACAAAGCTTAGTAAGTTCCCCCAAAATACCTCATACCATACAAACATACAACCAAGCATATATGGGTGCTTGCAATCCCCTTCGGTCTATTTCAACCGAATACAATCAAGCAGATCTAGGTGCTTGCAATCCCCTTCGGTCTATTTCAACCGGATACTATCAAGCATATATGGGTGCTTGCAATCCCCTTCGGTCTATTTCAACTAGATATCGGGTCTATTTCACCCCTACCACTACCATATAATATTATAACAAAGAATCATAGAGTTATCAAGAAAACACAGACAAAACTGACAGTTGTCACGAAGTCAACCATCATACTACAACATAAACTAGTGGGTTGGAATTGGTGCCTTTGACCCACAGATACAATGAAGGAAACTCACCTTCGACTGAAGGTATCAAATCACACTCAGCAAATAACTCGCGAAATCCTCTCCCTAAGGCACAAGCATAAAACCTTAATTAGAAGTTAGGCCAATATTCTAACCCGAGGGTCCAAACCCTAATTCTTATCTTAAAAGCATCAAGGGTTGCTTAACCCTTGCCTTATTGGGCCTGCCCCACTAAGGCCCAAATCCAACTAGTCCAAAAAGGCATTCCAAGCCTGACTACAAGGCCCTTAAGGCCTAATATGGCTCAAGAGCACCCAAAGCAGCCTAAAGCCCAAAAAAATGTCTTACTACAATAGGTGGGGCTGAGGCTCAAACCTAAACAAGCCAAAAGCCCAAAAAAACTCGAGCCCAAAAATCTCATAAAACCCATAGACTACGTATGCGAGGCGTACGTGGCTCGTACACCCGACGTACGTTGATGATCCGGAATCAGGGAAATAGCCCAGTACGTGCAGTGTACTCTAGAGTACGCCCGACGTACTGGTTAATCAGCCCATATTTGCTCCTATGTTTTAGTCCATTCAGCTATAACGTCCAAAACTTAGATCTAAGCTCATAAAAGTGTCTTAAGCCATAAAGTTGCGAACTTTATGCTCTTGCATGCCTTATTGGGACTCAAACCATGAATTAAGCCCTCTAACTCTCTTAGGTGCTCACTAACTCATGTGTGGTTGAGTCTTAACCTTCAAGATATGATTTTTATGACTTCATGCACTCCCAAGAGTCCAAAAAGGATAACTCAAATGGCCTAGAGTAGCCCATACTCCAAAAGACCAAGTTATGGGACCAAAAGATGCTAAAATCTTCCCTAAAACTAGATCCAAACTTAGAATGTGCAAGTTTTAGAATTTATACCTCCAATGGGCTAGAAATGATGCACAAACTCCGGATCTACAAGCTTCTTCCTCTCATTTGCATCTCCTCAAGCTTCCTTCTTCTTCAAAACCACAAAAGAACACCCAAAAACTCTATCTAAGCTCAAAAATGCACTCAAGATGGCAAGGGTTTCGAGATTAGCCCTAAATGGCAATGGAGGCTGAAAGGGTGATGCACTTGAAGGACTTAAGGATCTTAAATAGGGTGCAAACCCTAAAAATTAGGGTTTTCCCCTTGCTTGAGTACGCCCAGTGTATGCCGGGATCACCCCGATAACGCGCATGCAAGGAGTACGTCATGCGTACCTAATGTACGCCCAACTACTCACAAACCCTTCACCACTTTTAAATTGAATTACATCGAATAATAGATTAATTTCATACCTGACGACTCGGGTGCTATAATTCTCCCTCACTTGAATCAAACTTCGTCCTCGAAGTCCACTGCCGGAAATAACTTTGGGTAATGCTCCCTCATCTCATCCTCCGGCTCCCACGTCCATTCTAAATCCTTGCAGTGTTTCCACTGCACCTTTACCAACTCAATAACCGTATTTCTCAAGGTTTTCATCTTCCTATCGAGGATCGCTACCGGTCTCTCGATGTAGTTCAAGCGGTCATCCACCTAAATATCCTCTAAAGGAACCACTGTAGAATCATCAACCACACACTTCTGCAGCAGAGAGATCCAGAAAGTGATATGAATCTGATTGAGTTCCTCCATAAGATCCAACAGATACGCTACCCTGCCCACCCAGGCTACAACCCTGAAAGGACCGATACACCTGGGGCCCAGCTTGCCCCGCTTCCTGAATCGGATAACACCTAAAACCCTAGAAACTTTAGAATGTAGAGGAGAGAGAGGATAAAGGAAGAACTTCCGTTCCTATGCTTGTAGGTGAAGGCATGAACAAAAATTGATGGCCTTGAGCTCCTATTTATAATTTAGGTAACATGTAGGGAAAGTCAGATTTGAATTAATTAAATAATAGATTTAATTTCAATTCAAATCATTTCCTTATCTGCATCGAGAAGGCTTCCAGAAAACCTAGTAGAGCCTCCAAAACCGTCCATGCCATGGAGGTTTGTAGAATTGCTTCTTTTGTTCAACTATTGAACAATTACAATTCACCCCTTGCATCTTTAATTAATTCCAAATTATATTCTGATTATTTCTGATTAATAATTAATTGTTTCTAATTGATTTTTTTATTAATTTATTGACCATCTAAATTAACAAATCAATTATTTAACTATTGATGTCATGTTAATTTGTTAACCACATAACAAAATTAACAGATTAATTATATATTTCCATTTAATATATTAATCACATAATATATTAACAAATCGTTTCTCTCTCTCTCTCTCGCTATCTCTCTTTCTCTTTCTCTCTCTCTCTCTCTTCTAATATTATTTCTAACTATTTCTGGTTATGAGGGCAACCCCAAAAGTTCTTTGCTTCTATTTGCAAGTTTATACCAATTTAGTTATGAGCTTAGACTCCTAAATCCAACAGAAAACTCACCTCACAGTCTGAAAAATAGTTGAATAGATCACTGCTCCAAATATTGCTTCTACAGATCACATATACAAATAACAGGGACCCAATCTCATACTACTATTTAAATTTCCCAAAATAACCTCAACTCAAACTTGGTCAAAGTCAATCGTCAAAAGTAAAAAAGTCAAAATCTCAAACTAGGTTGAGTACGCCCTGTGTACTCCATCTCCACTAGGTACGCCCTGCGTACTTGATCAGATCTTACTTTCCCCATTAAGTACTTATTCCTTTAAGTCCTTACATCCAAGTCTAAGATATAACCCCAAATAACCTCCTAGACCATAAAGTTTCCAACTATATGACTTTGCATTGCTAGAAAGTGTCCAAATCCAAAACCCTAACTCATCATAAGGTTCTAATCTCCATAACTCATGCATGAATGTAAAGAAAGGATCAATATTGCATTTTTATGATTCCATGCACCCCAAAATGTTTTAAAGGGCTACTCATAAGGTCTAGAGTAGCTCATACTTAGCTAGAACAAATTATGGGACCAAAATGCACAAAAACTTTAGAACTAACAACATCAAATGAAGTATTCATCAAGTTCAAAACTTTATACCTTGTGGAGGTTGTTTGAGAGGCACAAATCCCAGATCTACAGTGCTTGAAGCTTTCCAAGTGCACTCCAATGATCTTCTTCATTCAAAGATGAACATAAAACACTCAAATAGCTCAAAAACTCTCAAATGAATATCAGGGTTTGCAAGGGGTCGTTTGGGAGGATGGAGGCTGAAGGTGGAAGGTGGAAGGGATTTATGAGGGTTAAGGTGTTTAAATAGGGCTCAAAACCCAAGATTTAGGGTTTACATATCAGCCGAGTACACCATGCATACCCCTTAAGCACGCCCTGTGTAGTTAAAAGCATTCGCGTCAACTTTTAATGCCTTACGCCCAACGTACACCCCAAGTACTCCCGACGTAAGGACCATTTTTGCAACAAATTAATATTTTTATTCAAGAATGGAAATATCTGAGTTGGATGGGTGTTACAATTCTCCCCCACTTGAATCAGACTTCATCCTTGAGGTTGGATGTTGTGAGTAGTGCTTCCGCATCTCTTCCTCGGGTTCCCATGTCCATTCAGAACCCTTCCGATGCTGCCATTGAACTTTGACCAATGGTACCACATTGTTGTGCAAGGCCTTCGTCTTCCTATCCAAAATCACCACTGGTCTCTCAACATAGTTCAGGTACTCATCAACCTGAATATTATCCAAAGGAAACATTGTTGTATCGTCCACCAACCACTTTCGCAACTGTGATACGTGGAAATTTATATGAATCTGGCTAAGCTCATCAGGTAAGACTAATTAGTAGGCCACTTAGCCTACCCTAGCCACTACCCGAAATGGTCAAATAAATCGAGGACCCAACTTCCCCCTCTTCCTAAATCATATGAAACCCTTTTAGGGTGATACCTTCAGTAGAACCCTATCACCGACCTGGAACTCCAACTCAGATCGGCGCTTGTCAGCATAACTTTTTTGCCGACTCTAAGCTGTCTTCAACCTCTGCCTGATCGACTGGATAAGCTTTGTCATATGAAGAACCATCTCGGTCTTCCCCATAACCCTATGACCGACCTCCCCCCAAAAAATTGGTGTCGACACTTCCTCCCGTAGAGAAGCTCGTAAGGCGGCGCACCAATACTAGAATGATAATTGTTCTTGTATGAAAACTCAGCCAGGGAAAGGTACGAGTACCAACTCCCACTGAAATCTATGACACAAGTGATGGGATTTGATCACTCTAACAACCTTATGGTGCACATGAAACCCTAGATGCTTTGGATCTATGTTTTCTCTAATTATACATGCAATTTGATTTTCCAAAGCATTCATCCTAACTAGCATACAAATGAACAAAGTAACTAGCTAGATAACTTACCTCTTAGTAGGACTTGTAGTTCTTGGCCTTCAAAAGCTTTAGCACCTCAAATGTGATGCCTCTAATGTGTCACAAACACCAAGTGCAAAAGGAGGCTTGAGAGAATAAGTTACTTAGCACAAAATCGATTCACACTCTCCAAGAATGTATGTGGCAACCGATTTTGGCTCTAGAGGGTTCTATTTATAGTGTGACAAGTGCTAGGGTTACATCCATGCAAACCCTAATGCACCATGACTCTTCATCTTACTTAGGCTCCATGGGTTAAACCTCCATGGACTATCCATGTTGGTTTAGCCCATCCTAAATAACCATGGATCATTGGCCCACACTATAAGAATCATTGATTTACCAAATCAGTCCCTGTATATTTAATTAGTCTCTTTTGATCACTAAATTAATTCCAAATTCATTCTTGATCAATACTAATTAAATAATATGATTTCATATTAATATATTATACTTGTAATATATTAACAAATCATAAATAACCTTATTCTCAAAAGTCCATCCTATCAAATTGCATTGGTGAAGGTAACCCAAAAGTATCATGCTACTCTCGGGTCAAGTACATACCAATTATAGTTATGGGCTTAGACACCTAATCCAACAGTCTCCCACTTGGATAAGTCTAATAACTATAACTGCAAGTACGACTTAAAACCGACTAGCAATCGTAGCTCTTAAAAGCCAATGTCGAACTCTGACCCAGTCAGTGACGCGTCCTTTAGATAAGGGATCATATAATCCTCTGTTCTTCAAGATATCAGCCGGAAAAATACATGGAACAATGTCATACTTATTGTCCAACAGTTTGTTTCTCGATTTCTGATTTGTTTGACAGAGAACTTAATTGAACACATCAATTTAGTCCCGACCGGGCCCAACACATAAGTCAAGACAAAATCATCTAGGGGCCCAAGATATCGCTTTTAATCCTCCAAGAATTAAAAGGAACATATAAACTTCGACATTATATGCTCGTACTAACTATTCATCAAATCATACACAACAGTGCGTTTTATAACATCAAGTTACTGATGTGTTTTCGCACTATCAATGTACAACCAACTCATAGTCAACAACTCATATATCTTGGTTTGAAGACTTATATGATATTACCGTCTCACGATCACTCGTGATAAATTCCATGAAGTGATTCAAGTGAGCATGGGTTTAATCCAATACTCAGACCTTATGAGCACTCATGAATGTTGTAGCAAACCTTTCTATGTCTAATACACTTCAGACAATCTACAAGCCAAATTCATGACAGTCTTGCCTCAATACCTACTTCCAAAGTATGATCGACTGTGGATGGTTTGAATAACCTAGTTATTCGGGAAGTCAAAACGTGCAAAGTGAAACAAAAGAATAATTGAATCCAATATGGTCTCGGAACTTATGAATATAAATAAAACACCTTTTATTTAATCACCGTATTGATTACACATAATTCATTGTATAATGTTTCGATTAATCAACTTAATGCTTGAACTAAAACAACAGTTATGCCATGCTCAAAGCATGCACACTATGTTTGCCTATGGTCATTTGTTTGTGAAACAGATCAATTGAAAGTATTTCAATGACACTCATTTCACAATTCCAAATCCTTATCGTAAATGTAAGAATACCAAATTCTTGCCATTCGCTATAATCTGTTAGATTTTAAACTTATATGTAATGATCCTCTTGTAATGACTATGCACAAAAGTCACAGAGACTTGGCAACAGACATTACAAAGTATTTCGCTATAATATTTCCACATATAAAATTTCCATATGCTTTTCAACATAACATTCACATATGTCCATGACTAAATTGATTAAAATCTCAATCTAAGCTTTTAGATTCAAAATGAAGTATGAATTCTTCTCCCTTAGTTATAGCAAATAACTTTTCAAACCCTGCAACTTTACGAATTGAAACTTTAGTTTTCTATAATTAACATTGCTAACTCGCAACACTTAACGTAATAATTGTGCTCCCACTAGCATAATAATTACATTCTTATTAGCATAACACTTATGCTCCCACTAGCTTTGACATGTACCCAGAAATCAGCTGGACTTCTAGAAATCAATACTTATTGACATTCTTACCAAAGTTCAGATTTCTGATATGAGATGCTTCGAGAAGACTTTATCCAGGCTTCTCAAACTCATACACCTTTCCTTATATAGCTCACATGTGTGTCTAAACAATTTTAGAACTTACAGCAACAAGTCTCAAATGTTTTAGACCTTTGCCATTTCTCACAATTCGAACTATGAAGAGGGATGCCATAATCATAATCGAATTTGAGAATGCAAATATCACAATTGCTAACTCTTTAAAATCTACTTAGTGAAAGTGTTTCCTCACAATCATTTTTATGAATTGGGGAGAAACCTTATGACAATTAGATTTTTATGGTGTATGTGTTCCTATCCATGTGAATTTTTCATAACCATAATCACAAGACAAGGTTAGTGACATATCCAAACTCATATGGACTGAACTTGTTCAATCTTAATTTCTTGCCACTTGGCAACACAGGGCCTACCATTGCTTCCAGGTTGTTATGCAAACAATTGAGAACTCGTAGAACTCACATGCATAGTCAACTTTAACTGGATTGGCCACAGAAACAAGAATATGTCAACACGATAGGTTACCAACCTCAAGTCGTGCGCTAGTGTTTAACAATAGGTTTACTCTTGATTAGTTCTTGAAGCTATTCAAGATCCTTAAGACTCCCACTAACCTCTTGACATATAAGATTCACTTTGTCAAGGAACATTACTTGACAAACAAATATTCAAGAGTTAGTGCGGTTTCTTATCAAGACAAACACTTCACACAATTGGTCTTAATTGGACTTTGTCTAATCCAAAACATCACAACTTACCAATTTCAAATGTACAAGAGTAAGTAACATTTTACTCTACATTTGATGAGTGTTATAAACCTATTTAAGATATGTCACTCAAGTTACAATCTTGGAGTACGACTCTAAGACTTGATTTTGGAACGAAGTATGATTCACATTTTGATTTAACCATTTCAACAATTCACGATTCCTCTTCTTAGCCATACAAATGCACTAAGATGTCCTTAGAGGATCGATTGTGATATGGTTTCATAATCACTAAGATAATCATAAAACACGATACTCAAGTATTCTCCCATCTTCTCGTATTGGATAAACTTTATCTTTCTGCCTAATTTGATTCTTCTTATTCGTTCTGCCACACATTGAAACTTTTCCAATGATTCAGAATTACACTTATTCTTATAAGCATAACCATATTTACTAAACTTTAGTAAATCATAACGAATAGTCTTATCGTTCTTTGTGGTGGACCTGATCAGTGCACAACCAAGTGTACCTGATCCCCTAGTCCTTCACTTGACTCACATATACATGTGAACAAGTATTTAGTCTTAATTTCCCAAAGATGAACTTCTCATTCATCACACAATACAAGTTGCATGATTCCAAGTTCCTATCCAACTGAAATTTGGGTGATGAGAATGTTTCCTTATTTGGTGACATAACCACAAACGAAAGAATCAAATCCATTTTCCAATATTGCTATCAATGGAAACATATGAACAACAATTTTCACAAATGCCATTGTAAGGAAACTTAAAATAAGATAAATTTCAAAAAATTTCTTTATTTATAAAATTGCGTAAAATTTATCCTTACAATGCAAATACATATGAAAACTATGTTTTTATCTATTCCTAAGCAATCTATCATAACTCTTAAGCAGCAGCTCAAAATTCTAATCATCAAACCATGCGATCGAAATCCATCTCTTCATGATGAGAATCAGCTTACTCTTCCTTTAAGTTTCCTTTCATTTCTTCGATTCTACAAAACATCAAAATGTAATTACATTACATCATGTATTGAGAATCTCCAATTAGGAACTTAATAGAGTTAGATAGTGGATTTACCTGAAGTAGAGTCAAACTTTTTGACTTTACCATCCTTGCGATTTTTCAGGTAAATATGGCAGCTTTGCAACCAATGCCCCTTTTTTGGCAACAAAAACATATGAACTCTTTGGGAATGGTACACAGGACTATCTCAGACTTAGCCTTTCTCTTTACCATTTGGTCAAATGACTTGACCCTGGACAATCCCTTTCCATTGGGAAGAGAAGACTTTTCTGGACTTCCAATGTTTCCAATGTCCATGGAAGTTTGGAAAGTAGATCTTCCAATAAAATTTGCTTTACCGGTGCGCCAAATCATTGCTAATTCAGCAGCAATAAGCAAATATGTTAGATCAATAAGGGTCATGTCGTGATCTCCCATATAGTAGTCCTTAAAGAACCCGCTTTATGACTTAGGAAGTGATTAAAGAACCAAGTCAACAGCCAACTTCCTTGAAACAACGACACCAAACATTTCTAACCTGTCAATGTGTGACTTCATCTCCAAGACATGTGCACACACATACCTTCCATCTTGGTGTTTGCTAGCCAATAGGTCTTGAGTGACCTTGAACTTTTCAAGTCTTTGAACTTGTGGGTCAGGGAGAATTATTGGAGGACGTGGAGGAAGTGAAGTTCCACTTCAACACGAAGAAGGAATTAATCTTTCACCTTGATCATCTTGTGGAATATCATCTTTATGAAGAAATCTTTTTCCAAAATGATGAGGAAGACCATAGTTTTCAGAACTAGACATCTATAAGGGAGAAATTCAAGTTAGTTGATTTAAGTCCTTAATATAACACCCAACATGAAATATTAAGGCTAGGACCCAACACAATATTTTACAATACGGAAGAGGGATGCCGTAATCCAATTGCAAAATATTTGAAGGTAGGTAAATGACGATTTACCAATTTCCACCATCAAAAACGAAATTGATTATTAAGTTTTAAATGAACTGAAATTCCTAGATCCTTTGAGATTCATTGAACTTTTCAATGGCATGTTTAAATCTCGATTGTGCCCTTCAAGTTTGTGACTGGGATGCCGAGAATCACAAACATGATGTGAATAACCATGAAAATTAGCTTGGTACTCTCGATGTCATTTATCACCTAATCAATGTGTCGGTTAACCACACACGCTTCATTGATCTATGACAAATATCGAGCTACCCTTTTCCACCCTTGTTAGTCCAAGTTAGTGTGTCGGTTAACCACACACGCTCCACTAACGACTTGGCAAGGTGCAAAGTGCAATATCATGGGTTAGCACCAAATTCACATTTTTCCTAAGTAACTAAGATTGGGAATTTTATAAAAGTTTAGTTACTTTATAATTTTCATTATACTTTTAACGAGAATTATTGTCCTATCCTACCCGATCGGCTAATGACCCTCCACTAGTCAAGGAAGCAGTGGGTGAGAGTGGACACCCATTAAACCACCATTTTATAGGCAGTGACCTTATACCCCCCCCCCCCCCTTATAGACCGACTTCGTGAATGAGGCCTACTAACGGTAAGACTGACTTGTTATATATATATATATATATATATATATATATATATATATATATATATATATATATATATATATATATATATATATATAATTATTAAACTTTTAATATTATAATAGTATAAGGGTTGAATTTTAAACTTTTAAAATTCGAAGGTTTGGAATTAAAGTATTCATAAGTCTGACTTTAAAAATTCCAAAACTTGAGGGCAAGTTTTGAAACTCTTCAAAACTTTTCATTTCCATAACTTATGAGTTTAATGACTTTTAAAGATAAAGACTTCTCATTTTCCATAACTCGAGGACAAGTTATGGAATTCATTAAAGGCATTTAGATCAATATTTTAATTAACAAAATAATCAAATAATTTATCTATGATCTAGTTAAACTCATAAGTCAAGATAATTCATATCAACAATTTGCAAGAAATTACCCTAATCATATAAACTAATACAAATCTTGAAATTTTGACAATTATCTTTTAATTGGATAAGCATGATCACTACCATATTAAGAAAACAAATTTTATGTTCCAAAAAACAGTTTTTGGTAATGATCCTAATCCAATTTTGGCCAAAAACTCGACAATCTGCAGCCAGAGCCATCAACTTGGCGAGTGCATGAACCTGACTCATCGAGTTGGTCATTTACTGAGTGGACTCGTCGAGTCAGCCAGTGGACTCGGCGAGTTCATCAGTCAGAAGCCAGAAAATCGATTTTTTTCAACTTGGAAAATTAATAAGCATCAAGTATAACAGAAAACAACCCTAGTCTCTGATAACACTGATGGGTTTTGAGCACTCTAACAACCTTATGGTGCACATGCAACCCTAGATGCTTTGGATCTATGTTTTCTCTAATTATACATGCAATTTGATTTTCCAAAGCATTCATCCTAACTAGCATACAATTGAACAAAATAACTAGCTAGATAACTTACCTCTTAGTAGGACTTGTAGTTCTTGCCCTTCAAAAGCTTTAGCACCTCAAATGTGATGCCTCTAATATGTCACAAACACCAAGTGCAAAAGGAGGCTTGAGAGAATAAGTTACTTAGCACAAAATCGATTCACACTCTCCAAGAATGTATGTGGCAACCGATTTTGGCTCTAGAGGGTTCTATTTATAGTATGACAAGTGCTAGGGTTACATCCATGCAAACCCTAATGCACCATGACTCTTCATATTACTTATGCTCCATGGGTTAAACCTCCATGGACTATCCATGTTGGTTTAGCCCATCCTAAATAACCATGGATCATTGGCCCACACTATAAGAATCATTGATTTACCAAATCAGTCCCTGTATATTTAATTAGTCTCTTTTGATCACTAAATTAATTCCAAATTAATTCTTGATCAATACTAATTAAATAATATGATTTAATATATTATACTTGTAATATATTAACAAATCATAAATAACCTTACTCTCAAAAGTCCATCCTATCAAATTGTATTGGTGAAGGCAACCCAAAAGGACCATGCTACTCTCGGGTCAGGTACATACCAGTTATAGTTATGGGCTTAGACACCTAATCCAACAACAAGATCTCAACATATCCTTGAGCGCCTGGATGGTCCACTCACTTTGGCCGTCAGTCTATGGATGACAAACAGTGCTAAAGTGTAATCTCGTACCCAGTTCCTCGTGGAACCTCTGCCAAAATCGTGAAGTGAATCGAACATATCGATCACATACAATGGAGACTGGAACACCATGTAGAGCGACGATTTCGCGCATATACACATTGCCAATTTCTCAGTCGAGGAACTCTCCCGAATAGCCAAGAAGTGGGCACTCTTGGTCAGATGATCTACGATGAACCATATCACATCAAATCCTTTAGCCATCCTGGGTAACTTGGTGCTAAAATCCATGGTGATATGTTTCCATTTCCACATGGGAACCTCTAAAGGCTATAGCTTTCCATGCGGCCTCTGGTGCTCGGCCTTGACCATCCGATAGGTCAAGCACATGTCCACATACCAGGCTATCTCCCTCTTCATGCACGACCACTAGTAACTAAGTTTCAAATCCCGATACATCTTTATGGCTCCATGGTGTATCGAATATCTGGACAGATCTGCCTCATCTATCACGGTCCGCCTGACCCCACCAAAATCTGGAACCCAAACCCGACCACACTAAGTCAATAATCCATGGTAATTGGTGCCGAACCTACTAATCTGACCTATGATTCTCTCCTTCCAGTGCTCACTCTTGATTCACTTGGATTGAGCCTCCCTGATCAACTCCATAAGTGGCGAATCAATAGAAATCCTCATACATAAACCCCCATCAGAAGTACTAGCCGTCTTGCGACTCAGAGCATCAACGACCACATTCGATTTCCCGTGATGATAAAGAATCTCGCAGTCCTAATCCTTGACCACGTCAAGCCATCTACGTTATCTCATATTCAAATTTGGATTATCTATGAGATATATCAAACTCTTCTGATCTGTGTAAATGGTACATCGGACCCCATATAGATAATGTTGCCAAATCTTGAGGGAAAACACCACCGCCCCCAACTCCAGATCATGTGTCAAATACCGAACCTCATATGGCTTCTGTTGTCTACAAGTATTCGCAATAACCTTCCCTCGTTGCATGCGTACCGCCCCTAAATCGATGATAGAAGAATCATAATATACAACAAAATCTTCCACGCCCTCTAAAAGGGTCAACACCAGGGACTCACATAATTTTTGTATCAGCGTCTCGAACGTGGCTTGTTGCTCAGGCCCCCAACGAAAATCCATGCCCTACCTCGTCAAACGAGTGAAAGGTACAACAACCTTGGACAAATCGTGAATAAACATGCGATAATAACCGGCCAAACCCCAAAAACTCCTGATCTCCGAGGGGGACTTCGGGACCTCCCACTGCATAACCGCCTCTATCTTGGCCGGGTCGACCATAATCCCGTCCTGGTTAACGAGGTGTCCCAAGAAGTAGACATCCTGTAACCAAAACTCACACTTCAAGAACATGACATAAAGCCTCTCCTCTTTAAAACTCCTAGCAACTCTCAAAGGTGCTCCTCATGTTGCTCCTTGGTCTTGGAATAGAATAGAATATCATCAATAAAAACAATGACTAAACGATCCAGCATCGGCCTGCATACCCGATTCATCAAATCCATAATTTCCTCTGGTGCGTTGGTGAGACCAAACAGCATCACCATGAACTCGTAATGACCATAACGAGTTCGAAACGATGTTTTCTCCACGTCCTCCTCTCTGACTCTCATCTGATGATTCCCTGACCTCAAATCGATCTTGAAAACCAAGATGCACCCTGAAGCTGATCGAAAAGATCACCAATCCGTGGAAGTGGGTAACGGTTCTTCACCGTCAACTTGTTCAGCTCCCGGTAATCAGTTCACATCCGGTGTGAACCATCCTTATTTTTCACGAACAAAATTCGTGCTCCCCATGGAGAACTGCTCGGTAGGATAAACTGCTTGCCCAACAGCTCCTGGAGCTGAGAGGACAACTCCTGCATCTCAGGCAGTGCTAATCAGTACGGCGCCTTAGCAATGGGGTTGTGCCAGGAACCAAATCAATCCTAAACTCAACCTGCCTAATAGGAGGCACACCAGGTAAATCCTCCGGGAATACATCTGGAAACTCGCTGACTACAAGCACATCCAAAACTGAAACTCCCCCTGCGACCCGGGTGTCAATCACAAAAGCGAGATAACCCGAACATCCATGCTGAAGATACTGCCGAGCCTTGGTGGCTGAACAAAAAGTTGAACCAACCTTGGTACCCTTTCCGTAAATAGTCAGTTCTCCCCCACTTGGGGTCCGAACTACCACCCGTTGTCCCTCGTAGTCAATCATGGCACCAAATCCGTTCAACCAATCCATACCTACTATCACGCATACGTCCCCTGTGGGGATGAGAATCAAATCGATCAAATAAGTCACCCCAAGTATCTCCAAAGTACAGTCTCAAAAAATGCTAAAAGCAGAAACCCCATGCTCGTTGGCGATGGAAACACGCAACGGACACTCTAAATCTCCGAGAGCCATATCAAAACTCCTACTGAAGGATTGAGACACAAAAGACCGACTCGCACCCGAGTCAAAAAGCACAAGAGCAGGTAATGAATTTACTAAGAAGGTACTTAGCAGAAATACAATCAGAAGAATATAATATAATAACTTGACAGAATAATAAATGAGAACATACCAGTAACGACGTCAAGCGCCACCCTGGCCTCCTCTGCTGTGAGATGAAATGCACAACCCCTGGCCTTCAGGGCCTCAGCTCTCCCCTTGCCATCCATCTGTAATCCTCAAAGTAGTCAGGGTTGGTGAATGCATGGGCCGAGCAGCAAGTAAAGGACATTGGGCCTTCACATGGCCTACCCGATCACAATGATAACAAATATTGGTACCCACAAACGGAGCCTGCTGATGACATTCTCTTGCAAAATTCTCCTCCTTGACACTTTTATGGCACCCCGAAGCTAATCAGAATGCGCCCTCATTCGCCTTCCCCCACTTGCCACAAGTATGGCCCCTCTGACCTCCAGATCCTGAATCAACAGGCTTAAACCGCTTCGTTGTTGGTTGTGACTGAACTGGAGCCCGCCACTACTCCCTCGCATGGGTCTCAATATCAATCTCCCGCCTCCGCGAGATATCCTGAAGCTCAAAGAGGGTACATTATCATTGGGTAGACACAAACTCCCAAATCCCAGTCTTGAGCATGCTCAAGTATCGCGACATGTGGGCTGCCCCAAAGGAGAGTACTCAGGGCAGAAGAGAGCTCTCTCAGTAAACATCTTGGTGATCTCCGTCACCAAATCTGTTGTCTACCTCAATGACAGATACTCCTGAGCCAACCTCTACCTCTCCACCAAGGGAACATACTCTGTGTGAAACTGTAACGTCCCAAAAATAAGACCAAAAATTTTCATTTTTTTTAAATAACTAAAACGATTATACCAAACATCATAATCAACCATAGTAAAATAAAGTGTGTCTAATACATCATGAAACATCAGAGTAGTCATAAAAATTGCGGATCAATATAGAGTGTGCATTGCAATCACCCCGAGCTCTCCCCCTTTGAACCAGAAGTACCTAAAACACAAACTGAAAACCGTAAGCACGAAGCTTAGTGAGTTCCCCAAAATACCACATACCATACATATCAACCATATAATGTGCCCCGCCCGAGGAATGTAATGGGACCCGCCCTAACTCGCATAACGGGTCCTGCCCACTGAGTATAACGGGCCTCGTCCTAACTCGTATAATGGGCCCCTTCACTGAGTATAACGAGCCTCGCACTAACTCGCACAACGGGCCCCACCCAACATAGAAAACATAAAAGTATAACAAAGGTAATAGCATACATAATAACTATCGGGCCCCGCCTAGTAAGCATATAAGCACATACACATGCAAGAGTCATGCAGACATCTAACATCCTAACATAATAACCATGGGTCGGCATTGGTGCCTTCAACCCGCTAAACATGGTGAGGAAACTCACCTCAGCTGAAGAATCACATAGATAAAATCTCAAACTGCTGGTCCGGAAAATCCTCGTGCTGACATCATCAAATAAATATCTAATTAATAATTGGATCTCAACCCATAATAACAGGCCCCGCCCAGTGGGTATAATGGGCCTCGCCCTAACTCGCATAATGGGCCCCTTCACTGAGTATAACGAGCCTTGCACTAACTCGCACAACGGGCCCCATCCAACATAGAAAACATAAAAGTATAACAAAGGTAATAGCATACAAAATAACTATTGGGCCCCGCCTAGTAAGCATACAAGCACATACACATGCAAGGGTCATGCAGACATCTAGCATCCTAACATAATAACCATGGGTCGGCATTGGTGCCTTCAACCCGCTAAACATGGTGAGGAAACTCACCTCAGCTGAAGAATCACACAGATAAAATATCAAACTGCTGGTCCGGAAAATACTCGTGCTGACATCTTCAAATAAATATCCAATTAATAATTGGATCTCAACCCATAATCAAGAATCTAAGTTACTGGCCCAATGCTTAGGGTAAAAGACCATTTTACTTGGTCCAAATCTAAGGCCCATACCATTAACACAAAAATCCCACTAACGACCTGTCTTCCTAAATGGGCCGAAACCCATCTTGGGCCTAATCCCCAAAAGGCCCAATTTCTTGAATTACAGATAAGGCTCCAAATGGGCCCAAACACGGTAAGGCCCAAAGTCAGAAACTAGTGGCCTAATTGATGGGTTTTGACCATTCTAACACTTCCTAAGTGTACATGCAACCCTAATAACCTTGGATCTATGTTTGTCTAATAATCATGCAAAGTTGAATTCCAAGGTTATATTCCTATCTAGCATACATGGGGAACATTTTTAACTTGAATGAAAGATAGAATAACTTACCTTGTTGTTGATTATGATCCTTGAAACCTTGTGAGCCTAGCACCCCAAGTGTGATGCCTCAAATGCTTCACACAACACCAAATGCAAAGGAGTAAACTTTGAGAGAATCTTACACTTGCAAAATCGGCTCTAGCCCTCTTGTTTTTTAGTGTCGCCTATTTTGGTGGAGAATGGGTTTCTTATATTGTGTTGACACATCTAGGGTTACACCATGTAAACCCTAATGTGTCATGACTCTTCATTTCCATGACCCATGGGTTTGTAACTCCCATGGAGCATCCATGGAGCATCCTATGGGTGGAACCCAACTTGATAATCCATGGAGCCTCTTAGCCCACTATATAAGATATGGAAGATTTACATAATCTACCCATATATATTTAATTAGTTATCTTTTGATCACTTAATTAATTCTTGATCAAACTAATTAAATAATATTATTAATATATTAGAACTTATAATATATTAATAAACCATAAGTGTTATTTCTCTCATTTTAGTTTATCCAATTGCATGGTGCCATGCAACCCAAATGGACCATGCCGGGTCGAGTCAAGTACATACCAGAAATAGTTATGGACTTAGACACCTTATCCAACAGTCTCCCACTTGGATAAGTCTAATAACTATAACTGCAAGTATGACTTCAGGAACCGATCAGCAATCGTAGCTCTTTTCAAGGTTTCTCGGAACTGAGAAGATGATGATACGTCATTTCAGATAAGTGATCATATAATCCTCTGTTCTAGATATCAGCCGGACAAATACATGGAACAGTGTCTTACTTTGTGTCCAGCAGTTTGTTTCCCAATTTCCGATTTGTTTGACAAAGAACTTAATTGAACACATCAACTTAGTTCTGATCGGGCCCGGTACATAGGTCAAAACAAAATCATCGAGGGGCCCAGATATCAGCTTCTAATCCAAGAAGGAACAGCTAAACTTCGACTCATATGTTTGTTCTACCACTCATTGAATTATACACAAAAACACGTTTTATAACATCGAGTTACCAATGCGTTAACGTACAATCAATGCATAACCAACTCATAAGTAACAAATCATATCTCTAGGTTTGAAGACTTATATGATATTACCGTCTCACGATCACTCGAGATAAATTCCATGAAGTGATTCCAGTGAGCGTGGGTTGAGTCCAATGCTCAGAACTTATGAGCACTCATGAGTGTTGTAGCCATGTCCAACAACTTAGACCTCTGCAACCAATCATGACAGTCTTGATTCATACCTACTTCCGATATATGACCGACTGTGGAGGTTCGAATAATATGATATACCAAACATAATTATTCTGGAAGTCAAAACATGCAAAAGAAATATAGTAAACGATCGACAAGAGATAGCAACACTTTACTCATAAAAACACCTTTTATTCATCATCTAATGTCAATTACACTTTACAAATTTCAAGGTTATCTAACTACTAAATCTAATATCATCCTTCAGCCCTATTCTCCGAGCATGCTGGAGATGCTTAACCCGAGTCAGTCCTTTCGTGAGGGGATCTGCTGGATTCTCATCCGATGATACCCTCTTTGCCACGAGGAGTCCTTCTTCTATTCGATGTCTGATGAAATGGTATTTTCTGTCGATGTGTCTGGATCTCCCGTGATCCCTTGGTTCCTTGGCTAAGGCAACTGTACTTTCACTATCACAGAAAATTTCCATTGGCTCTTTAATAGCTGGTACAACTCCAAGGTCTCCAATGAAGTTCTTCAGCCATATCGCCTCCTTTGCTGCCTCGCTAGCTGCTATATACTCTGATTCGCAAGTTGCATCAGCCACTGTCTCTTGCTTGGAACTCTTCCAAGAAATTGCTCCTCCGTTTAACGTAAAGACCCAGCCTGACTGAGAGCGGAAATTATCCCTATCAGTCTGAAAGCTAGCATCACTATACCCTACAACTCTCAAGTCTTCACTCCCACCGAGGGTAAGGACCCAGTCCTTAGTCCTCCGTAGGTACTTGAGGATATTCTTTACCGCAGTCCAGTGTGCCTTGCCAGGGTTCCCCTGATACCTGCTAACCATGCTCAAAGAAAAGGCTACATCAGGTCGAGTACACGTCATAGCATACATGATCGATCCTACAGCCGAAGCATAAGGTATTCGACTCATTTCTGCTATCTCAGCCTCAGTACTAGGGCTTTGTGTCTTACTCAATCTGGCATTACTCTGGATGGGTAACTCTCCTTTCTTGGAGTCCTGCATGCCGAATCTCTTCAGCACCTTATCCAAGTAAGTACTCTGACTAAGTCCAATTAGTCTTTTACTCCGGTCTCTCAAGATCCTTATCCCTAGAATATAGGCAGCTTCTCCTTGGTCCTTCATAGAGAAACACTTCCCAAGCCAGGACTTAACTTCCTGCAGAGTTGGGATGTCATTTCCTATGAGTAGTATGTCATCCACATACAATACCAAAAAGCTAACTATACTCCCACTAGCCTTGACATATACACAAGATTCATCTTCACTCCTAGAAAAGCCAAATTCTTTGACTTTCTCATCAAAGCAAAGATTCCATCTGCGAGGTGCTTGCTTTAACCCATAAATGGATTTCCCAAGCTTACACACTTTATTAGGGTACTCTGTATTGACAAAACCCTCTAGCTGACACATGTAAACATCCTCAGCCAACTTTCCATTAAGGAAAGCAGTTTTGACATCCATTTGCCATATTTCATAGTCATGAAATGCAGCTATGGCTAACAGAACCCTAATAGACTTAATCTTGGCCACTGGAGAAAAGGTCTCATCATAATCAACTCCCGGAGTTTGTGAGAAACCCTTTGCAACCAGTCGTGCCATATAAGTGTGTACATTACCATCCATGTCGGTCTTCTTCTTGAAGATCCATTTGCACCCTATAGTCTTACGACCTGGTACATTCTCAACCAAGTTCCAAACTTGATTGTCATACATGGACTGTATCTCGCTGTCCATTGCCTCTTTCCACTTGGCTGACTCAGGGCCTGCCATGGCTTCCGCGTAACTGTTAGGTTCATGCAGACCTATCAGTGTCTCATCACTGATAAGTGTATCACCTTCCGCAGTAATATAGAATCCATAGTAATGCTCAGGTGCATTCCTAACCCTTGTGGAACGCCTCAGAGGTACAGACTTGTCAATTGGCTCAACAGGAGTTTCCTCCTCAAGTTGAGTGCTAGGGTTTGAAGTTCCTTCACCACTTGACTCTTGAATTTCTTCAAGGTCAACTTGCCTCCCACTGTCTCCTTGGCTTATGAACTCTCTCTCTCGAAAGAACGCCCTCCTAGCTACAAAGACCACATTCTCACTAGGTCTGTAGAAGAGGTAACCAAAGGATTTCTGTGGGTAGCCGATGAAAATACACCTCTCACTTCGAGGTTCGAGCTTATCATGAGTCTCGCGTCTCACGAAAGCCTCACAACCCCAAATCTTAATGTGGTCTAGTTTGGGTACTTTACCAGTCCACATCTCATGAGGAGTTTTGGCAACTTTCTTTGTGGGAACTAGATTAAGGATATGGGCGGCAGTCTCTAAGGCATACCCCCAAAATAAGATTGGTAGCGAAGATCGACTCATCATGGAACAAACCATATCCAACAAGGTTCGATTACGCCTCTCAGCTACACCATTCAACTGCGGTGTCCTGGGAGGTGTCAATTGTGAGACAATCCCACATTCCCTAAGATAGTCGAGGAACTCTGAACTAAGATACTCACCACCTCGATCGGATCGAAGCATCTTAATGTTCCTGCCCAATTGATTCTCGAATTCCTGTTTAAACTCTTTAAACCTCTCAAAAGTCTCTGACTTATGCTTGATTAAGTAGACATATCCATATCTACTGTAATCATCAGTAAAAGTCAAATAATAACGATTAGCATCCCTTGTGGCATGTTTGAAGGGCCCACACACATCCATGTGTATAAGATCCAACAAACCTTCACCCCTCTCACAAGAACCTGTGAAGGGTGACTTTGTCATTTTTCCAAGTAAGCATGATTCGCAACTATCATCTAACTTTAGGTCAAATGACTCCAATACTCCATCCTTTTGGAGTTGGCCTATGCGTTTCTTGCTTATATGTCCAAGACGACAATGCCATAATGATGCTTTATCCAAGTTATTATCATTAACAGAATCAATACACAATACATTATTTCCTAAGTTATCAACCACAGATACAGTTTCATACACACCATCACAAGGTAATGCTTTAAAATAAAGAACATTATTAAAGAAAGCATTAATCGAACCAACTTCATTATCAAATGAAAAGGTGAAACCTTGTTTATACAATGCATGAAAGGAAATAATATTTCTTGCCATTTCTGGCGAATAACAACATTTATTCAAATCTAAACTAAACCCACTACTTAGCAATAAAGTATAAACTCCAATCTTGGTGACAGGTAAAGCTTTCCTATTCCCCATGATTAAGTTTATTCTTCCATGCTCCACATTCTCACTTCTTCTTAGTCCCTGCAAATCAGAACAGATATGAATACCACAACCGGTTCAAGGACCCAAGAGTTAGAATGGGGTGAGTTATTAGATAAGATAGTGTAAATACCTGCATGGTTGGGTTTAACTTTCCCATCCTTCACATCTTGCTGGTACTTTGGGCAGTTCCGCTTCCAATGTGACTTTTCATGGCAATAGAAGCATTCAGCCTCTTTAGGGTCAGAAGAAGGAGTGACAAAACCTTTCTTGGTTCCACTTGAAGAAGAGCCATCAAGGGTCCTAGCCTTGGTACCCTTCGAAGAGCTCTTCCTCTTCTTCCCTCTACCTTTCCCGATTGCCAAAACCGGGGCGGAGTTTGGAGTAGGAGTGTTAACAACCGACTTACCCTTAAGACCTGTTTCTACGGTCTTGAGGAGTCCCTGAAGTTTGGTGAGTGTGACCTCTTCCTTATTCATGTGATATGTCATGCGGAATTGATCATAGCACGATGGTAAGGAGTGCAAAATGATATCTATTGCAAGCTCCTCAGGGAAGTTCACATTAAGCTTCAGCAACCGATCCACATACCTTTGCATTCTCTGCATGTGGCTCGTGACGGATTCCCCGTCCTTCATCATGGTTGTTATGATAGAGCATATGATTTCAAACCTCTCTTGTCGTGCACTTTGATGGTATCTTTCCATCAGATCTTGGTGCATTTCAAAAGGGTAGAAGTCCTCATAGGACTTTTGGAGTTCCGCTGTCATGGTGGCCAACATGATGCATGCCACTTTTGTAGCATCCCTTTCATGTGCCCGGAAGTCAGCGATCTCCTGGGGAGTTGCAGTGGTCTCATCAATCTCCTTAAGCTCCTTGTCAAGGACATATTCTTTGTCCTCGTAGCGGGTAATCATCCTGATGTTTCTGATCCATTCATTGAAGTTGGATCCATCAAAAGTGACTTTCCCACACAAGTTCATAAGGGTAAAGGAGCCATTAGGATTAGAGCCAGAAGCAGCATTGTTTGAAGACATCTGAAAGAAGAGAACAAGATTAGTTTAGATATTAAGAGAGTCCTTAATAAAACACCCAAATGTAATATTAAGGCTAGGATCCAATCACAATATATTATAACTTAGAAGAGGTATGCCGTAATCCAAGCTATAACATATTTGAAAGGTAGGTGAATGACGATTCACCAATTTCCACCATGAAAAACGAAATATAAATATTAGGTTTTTAATTGGTTCTTAGAAATTCCTAGATTATTTTGAGATTCAATGAACTTTTCAAAGGCATGTTTCAATCTCGAGTGTGCCCTCCAAGTTTTGTGACTGGGATACCGAGGATCACAAAACGAGGTGTGAAGTAACCATGCAAATCACTTGGTACCCTCAAGGTTTATCACTCAATCGATGTGCCGGTAAACGACACACGCTCCACCGATGCTATGGTAAACCTTAAGTCACCCTTTACCTACCTTGTTAAGTCCAAGTTAGTGTGCCGGTTAACCACACACGCTCCACCAACGACTTAAACAAAGTGTAAAGTGTAATTTCATGGATTAGCACCTTATTCACATTTTCCTAAAGTAACTAAGATTGGGAATTTAATAAAAGCATTTAGTTACTTTATAATATTCATCATACTTTTAATGAGAATTTATAAGTCCTTGTCTTACCCGTTCGGCTAACGACCCTCCACCGATCAAGGAAGCGGTGGGTGAGAGTGGACACCCATTAAGTTGCCATTTTATAGGCAACAACCTTATACCCCCCTTATAGACCGGCTTCGTGAATGAGGCGTACTAGCGGTAAGACGACTTGACGTTATACATATATATATTAGTAACTTATAATATTATAAAGTATAAGGGTTGAATTTTAACTTTTAAAATTCTAAGGGTTGGAACTAAAGTTTTAATCAAGACTTTACATGTTCCAAAACTTGAGGGCAAGTTTTGTAAACTTCCAAAACTTTTCATTTCTTATAACTTATGAATTAATTGAGTAATAAAAATGAAGACTCTTCATTTTTATAACTCTTGTGTTCTTTTAATGGCTTTAATAAAAGTGAGACTTTTGGTTTTCCATAACTTGAGGACAAGTTATGGACTCCATTAAAACACATTATGATCATGAATTAAACTACCATGAAGGTTACAAACAATTCCTATGATCATCTAATCTTCATAAGTTCAAGAACATGAATATGAACACTTTCAAGAATCAAAAATTACACTTAAAAAAAACTTGTAATTTTAATAATTGCCATTGTAAATGGATTAGCATAAACATTACACCATCTAAAACAAGCTTTAAAACATCAAAACAGTTTAGGGTAATGTTTCTAGTCCATTTCCAGCAACAAATGTGCAAACTTTCATACGAGCAGAAAACAGAAAAACGATTTTTTTCAAGCTATTTGCACACAAAAAAAAAACAACAAACGAACCATGCTCTGATACCACTGATGGGTTTTGAGCATTCTAACACTTCCTAAGTGTACATGCAACCCTAATAACCTTGGATCTATGTTTGTCTAATAATCATGCAAAGTTGAATTCCAAGGTTATATTCCTATCTAGCATACATGGGGAACATTTTTAACTTGAATGAAAGATAGAATAACTTACCTTGTTGTTGATTATGATCCTTGAAACCTTGTGAGCCTAGCACCCCAAGTGTGATGCCTCAAATGCTTCACACAACACCAAATGCAAAGGAGTAAACTTTGAGAGAATCTTACACTTGCAAAATCGGCTCTAGCCCTCTTGTTTTTTAGTGTCGCCTATTTTGGTGGAGAATGGGTTTCTTATATAGTGTTCACACATCTAGGGTTACACCATGTAAACCCTAATGTGTCATGACTCTTCATTTCCATGACCCATGGGTTTGTAACTCCCATGGAGCATCCATGGAGCATCCTATGGGTGGAACCCAACTTGATAATCCATGGAGCCTCTTAGCCCACTATATAAGATATGGAAGATTTACATAATCTACCCATATATATTTAATTAGTTATCTTTTGATCACTTAATTAATTCTTGATCAAACTAATTAAATAATATTATTAATATATTAGAACTTATAATATATTAATAAACCATAAGTGTTATTTCTCTCATTTTAGTTTATCCAATTGCATGGTGCCATGCAACCCAAATGGACCATGTCGGGTCGGGTCAAGTACATACCAGAAATAGTTATGGACTTAGACACCTTATCCAACACTAATAAGGCCCAAAAGCCCAAAAACAGCGCCTTATGTCGTGACCTATCCTTGGTCACGTCGTGAGACGTGTCCGATCCAAATTCATGCCTCACTCCTAACTCTGACGACTCAGAGAGGACGGTGACCCATCCTCATGTTGTGAGACCTTATGTATCACGTCGTGAGCATGGTCTGAAGCCAAAACCACTATTTCATCAGTCTTAATCCATTAAGACCTTAACCCTACCCCTTCCAGAAGCTAAAAGGGACCATAATGGTCCATAAAAATGCTTGCTTTATGGGCATTCATGCACCATGCATGTCCCTTCACCATTTGTGGTCAAAATATGCAAAAATGACCTCAAGTTCTCATGCAAACTCTATTACTCCACCAAAACCTAGATCTGAAGGATATAAGACTCAAAAGGCCATTTAAATCCATAAAGTTGCTAGCTTTATGGATTTACTCCATTCTAACCAAGCCAAATCATAAGAAAATGGACCAAAAGCCTAGATCTAGCCATAAAATGAAATAAAGCTTGAGTCTTGATACTTACAATGGTCCAAAAAAGATGAAAACTGAGGATAATGATCATTCCAAGCAATTTACTTCCCAATATACTTCCTCTTCTTCATCTTTCCTTCCTTTCTACAAGCAAAATGCCTAACAACTCAAGGTGAATTGAAAACTAGGGTTGCAGAGGCTTAGAGGGTGAGAGAGGCTGAGGATGGGGAAACCCTAGCCTCTCATTCCTTTAAATACCCAAAAATTAGGGTTAAGGTCATTAAGCCACTCTCACGTCGTGAGACCTTATGTCTCACCTCGTGAGGTTCCAACATACGGGTCAACGTGTCAACGACCACTCACGACGTGGCCCCTAAGATCTCACGTCGCGAGGACCCTCAAAATGACATAAATGAGTAAATTTAATACCTTAGGGTTCCAGATGTTACAGAAACATCTCTGAGAACTGCCCCCAAGTAACAAGAATCCTCTACTTATGAGTATAAGAACCAGTCATCAGGTTCCACCAGTCCTTCACGCCCATATGAAGAAGGTTCAGGGCGCACTTGACCTTCTAGTCCTCCGGACAGGAACAAGTGAAGAAGCAGCCCTCCATGTCAAAAATCTACCTCATGGCCATGATCGAGTCCTTGACCCCATCGAACTCCAAGGGCTTCATGTTGCTGAAGTCCCTATACTGGAATGACCCTGTCCCCTGAACCCGTGCAATAGTAACAGCTGCAGTAGCTGCAGCAGCAGCAGCCTCAGCCACGACATCATATCGCTCGTCGAAAAGCTCAATCATCACGCTCTTAATAGACCTAAAAACCTCTAGGATAGCGCCTCGAATAACCACAGTCACCTCAGTGGAGATCAACTCCCGAATCTCATCATCATTCAATCTTGGCCTCGTCGGGCCACCCGCTCCTAATCCGGAACCCCTAGTGATCGACATACTGAAAAAAAACAGAATACATCAGAAAACTAAAATTTATACTATGATATCATATGGAATTTCACATCCACATGGTTTGTGACTTTCTTGATATACGTACGGTTCATGTGCTTCTAGAAGTACGAGCCTATACTACTTTCCACACCTACCCATATTTGTCTCAAGGATCATCACGGCCTCCAACCCACTAGACTCATCAACTAATCATACACATACATCCTCTACATATACTCTCATGAGTGGTTAATCCGACCTCACAGTGGACTGATACAATCCATACTCACTCATGAAACTCCCACAAACCCTGTAGCCACTCGTGTATGCTAGTCATACATAACACTAGATTCGATAGACAGTCGAATACTTGATTCTACTCTAAGACCACAACCAAAGAATGAACATTGATAAAGCTAAATCAAACATTCTCAGACAATAAAATCTTAGTTATGTACAACTATTATGCATACACTAAGCAACCACACTCATAATGTCAGTTCCACATAGAAAAATTAGATATTCTCCTAGGCTATCAAGAATCATACCTCAGACAATTCTATCATGCAATTTCTGAAGATCCCTAAGCTACAAACTAGCATGCAATTCTATCATGATCATCATAAGCAAATAACAACGTGGGTATCTTGGGGAATACTTTCTTTCTCCAACTGATCACACACATCGAATCCTTCCTTGGTTACTTTTGAAAATAATTTGAAAACTTTTCGAGATCCTTAGTTTAAGTCTGGATTCCCACGAATGTTCATCCAATTCCCTCAAACCAGAGCTCTGATATCAACTTGTAACATCACAAAATCGAGGATTTTTTTTTCAAAACCATTTCCAATCCATAAGTTTTACAAAAATAAAGTTTTTAAGAGTCACAACCATATATCAGAGTATCCTAAAATCGAAAATTATATATAAAAGTCCAGGATGATGTGCACGATCAAGCCTTCACATTTTCCCTGTCCTCTGAAGTACCTGAAACCATAAAATCAAACTGTAAGTCAAAATTTAGTGAGTTCCCTAAGGTACCACACACCACCAGACAGATAACAACATGCAAATATGAGCCTTCAGCCTGACTGGACCACCTTGCAAGGCCTATAGCCTATATGGACTGCTCTCCGGGCCTTCTGTCTGACTGGACCGTCTCGTAGAGCCTACAGCCTATCCAGATCGCCCCGAGTATTTTGGCCTTCAGCATAAAGCAGGACCATCTCAACCCAACCACAATATGTCGACATATACAACAGATAAATATAAAAACATATCCAGAAAATACATGTAATCATACAGATCTAACAATCTATCACATAACCAACATAACATCATCCTATATACCAGGATACATAACCTAGTGGGCCAACATTGGTGCCTTTGACCCACAATTACAATGAGGAAAACTCACCTCACAGTTTGAAAAATAGTTGAGCAGATCACTGCTCTAAATACTGGCTCTACAGATCACCTATACAGATAACGGGGACCCAATCTCAAACTACTATTTAAATTTCCTAAAATAACCTCAAGTCAAACTTAGTCAAAGTCAATGGTCAATGGTCAAGAGTCAAAAGTCAAACTCTCAAACCAGGCAGAGTACGCCCTGTGTACTCCATCTCTATGCATGACGTCAAGAATTTCCCCCCAGATTACGGGGATCCATCCCAGTTCACATTGCACACCACTAGGTACGCCCTGCGTACTCGATCATATCCTACTTTCCCTATTAAGTTCTTATTCCTTTATGTCCTTACATCCATATCTCAGATCTAACCCCAAATAACCTCCTAAATCATAAAGTTTCCAACTTTATGACTTTGCATGTCTAAAAAGTGTCCAAATCCAAAACCCTAACTCGTCATAAGGTTCTAAGCTCTATAACTCATGCATGAATGGAAAGAAAGGATCAAGATTGCATTTTTATGACTCCATGCACCCCAAAATGTCTAAAACGTCTACTCATAAGGTTTGGAGTAGCTCATACTCAACTAGACCAAGATTATGGGACCAAAATGCACAAAAACCTTGGAACTAACAAGATCTAACGAAGTATTCATCAAGTTCAGAACTTTATACCTTATGGACGTTGCTTGAGAGGTGCAAATCCCAGATCTACAATGCTTGAAGCTTTCCAAATGCACTCCAATAATATTCTTCCTTCAAAGATGAACACAAAACACTCAAATAGCTCAAAAACTCTGAAATGAATATTAGGGTTTGCAAGGGGTCGTTTGGGAGGATGGAGGCTGAAAGTGGAAGGGATTTATGAGGGTTAAGGTGTTTAAATAAGGGTTCAAAACCCTGGATTTAGGGTATTCATATCAACCGAGTACGCCCTGCATGCCCCTTGAGTACGCCATGCATACTCAAAAGCATCCGCGTCACCTTTTAATGCCTTACGCCCAATGTACGCCCCAAGTACGCCCGATGTAAGGACCATTTTTGCAACAAATTAATATTTTTAGTCAAGAATAGAAATACCTGATTTGGCTGGGTATTATAGTAAAATTTTCACCGATATTAAGGGTCTTCAATATCTCTTTAACTATAAAGAATTAAACTTGAGACAAAGACGCTAGCTGGTGTTACTCAAGGATTATGACTATGAGATACTTTTCCACCTTGGTAAAGCAATTGTCATAACAGATGCTCTGTGTAAGAAGGTAAACCTGGAGAGGAAAAGGCCAAGAGCATTGAGAATTGAAATTGTCTCGACAATTGTGGAAAGTATAAGAAGGCTCAAAATGATGCTTTGGAAGGAGATAACCGAAAAGAGGAACGTTTAGGCAAAATGTTAGTGTTTGGTGCAAACAGACAAGGATTAAAGGTATTCCAAAACAGAATTTAGGTGCCTAAGATGGGAGGAATGAGAGATATTCTGATGGAAGAATCTCACAAGACCATGTACTCTATTCATCCAGGTAGCAACAAGATGTATAGGGATCTGAAACCTTATTACTAGTGGCCAACAATGAAACTCAACGTTGTAAGTATGTAGCAGAGTGTGTGACATATGCGAGAGTTAAAGCGCAACATCAGAAACCATATGGGGATTTGGAACCTTTACCAATACCCATGGGTTAGTGGGAAGACATCACCATGGATTTTATGACCAAACTACCTAGGACGAAGAATGGTCACAACATGATTTGGGTGATTGTGGATCGATTCACAAAGAGTGTGCATTTCATAGCAGCCAATGATAAATGGTTTATGGATAAGCTTGCAAACATTTATGTGAAGGAGATAGTAAGAATTCACGGTGTTCCATTGACAATTGTGTCAGACAGTGACAATTGTTTTAGTTCTAGGTTTTGTAAGAGCCTACAAGAAGAGATGGTGCAGAGTTGTATTTGAGTACTGATTACCATCCACAGACTGATGGTTAAAGTGAGAGAACGATTCAAACTCTATATGACATGTTAAGAGCTTGTACGTTGGAGTTTATGGGTAACTGGGATGAACATCTACCATTGGTGGAAATTTCCTACAATAATAGTTACCATTCGAGCATTAATATGTCACCTTATCATGCTTTGTACGGACATAAGTGTCGTACACCGTCTTGTTGGATTGAAGCTGGAGAGAAGTAGTTTATGGGCCTCGAGATTGTCCATCAAACAACCCAGAAGTTGAAAGTAATCAGAGAAAGGATGCTAGCAGCTTAGAACCATCAAAAGAGCTATGCTGACAAGAAGCGACAGCCAATGTATTTCAAAGTTGGAGGTTTTCTGTTGCTCAAATTCTCTCCATGGAAGGGACTTATAATATTTGGGTAGCGAGGGAAGTTGTATCCAAGGTTTATCAGACCATTACAAGTTCTTCAGAGAATTGGGAACCAAGGTTACAAGCTAGAGTTACCAGAAGAACTCGAAGGTATTTATAACACTTATCATGTGTGTTATTTGAGGAAGTTCACGGGAGACGTTCCCGATGTGATTCCATTTTCGGAAATGAGGATTAATGAGAACAAGAGGTTGATTGAAGAACCCGAAGCGATTATCGGCCGTAAGACAAAGAAGTTACGATGTAAGATGGTTGAATTATTGTTCGTGGGACGGAAACATATGTCTGGGCCAAACCTCACCTGGGAGACAGAAAGCGAGATGAGGAGTCGATATCCAGATCTGTTTGTTGATGCATGATTCCGATGAAGGAATCATCCTAAGGAGGGGAGGATTGTAACATCCATGTTTCTTGCTAGGCATTAATAATATGATGTAATTGTAATGGTCAACAATTGTAACCTTTATATGAAATAAATGAAGAAAATTATTTGAGTATTATGTGTTTCATGTGTAGTTATATGTAGTATACGTGCATAAAGAGATATAATAAAATACGAATAAAAAACATGTCTTAAGGAATGCTCAAATCGAGATTAGAACGAAGAAGATGTTACTCGTTGAAGTTTCGCGTTAGAACCGATACGGCAACGCGCGTCCTAAGAAGTGCAATTTTAGATAGGTTGCTTATTAGCCTAAGTGATCTAAATGAAATTCAGAGTAATTGTAAACTCGAAAGCACGCATATAAAGAACGTCCAAATTTGACTTCGTATGAGGAAGTTATGATTTTTCGAAGTTTCAGTGCAGCAGTACGGACACAAAAATCAAATTTTAGATCCGTTGATTGTTAGCCGAAACAATCTAAAAAAGAATTTAATATATCGTTAATAGGAACCCAACGATATAAAGACAGTCGAAAACGGAGTCTGTATGTAAAAGTTATGAATTTTACATGGTATTTAATAGTGTAATCTTTGTATACTATTATATTTAAGATTGACTGAGAATTAGCCGACAAGATCTAAATGAAAGTTATAATACTCGGAAAAACCTACGTGTGGATATAGAGAGCGTCGAAAACGGAGTTCGTATGGCCGAGATATGAGTTTTTGAAATTCTGTCGTACCTACCCGCTTAGCTATGTTGCACCACCCACCGATTACCACATGTGCATTTATGGGAGGAAGAGTAGCGACTACGACAGGGCACGACACACACTCTGTGTGTGTGTGGCGTGCAAGTGCCCATAAATCCCTATAAATAGCCTCTAAGTGTTCATTCGTTCCCCACACATTCTCTAAACAATCTCTCTCGATTCTCTCCACATTAGCCCAAATCTTCTTAGTATTTAGGGTATTTTGGCAAAGTCCTGACGCCCTTAGAGCTTGACATCTAGTAGCTAGCAGACCGGAGTTCTACCAGTGCATTTTACAGAATTTTGTCTAGGAAATCTTTGTAAGTTAAATTGCACTCAATCCTATTTTAGTGTAATTTATATTTATATTCATAGTCGTTGTTATGAATCTATAAATAAGATTTATCAATAATTCCATGTCGTTATACTGATTGATCTACTTACGAGATAAGTGCCTAGAATGGTCACATTGGCTTGGTTGTTGGATTTCAGAAAGGCTATACGCCGAAATGGTCCTGCCTCCCAACTTTCCTGCCTGGCTGATCCTTATTTGATAGAACTCTCAGTATACATTGGGATTGTTGAGGAATATATACTATTAATTAGTCATAAGAAATATTACTAAGACTTGTGATAATTAAACCTAGGTCACATCAAAGGAAAGGCTAAGTGCTGAAGCGAAACATTGCCCAACTTTCCAGCCATCCACTTTAACAAGTGGGGGCATAGTTACTTTCAGCTTATATATAGATATAAAGTATCTAGATGATTAAATGCTATGAGTGCCTATTATCCGAGTTACTTGATATATGTGTTAGATAAATTATATGATTTTACTTGTTTAATCATATACGTATTTTCTTAAATATTTATATAAAATATATTAGGTAGTAATGGGTAATGAAAATGATAAGATGATGATGAGAGGAGTTGACTTTTTATGAACTAGTCATCTAGCGGAGTATAGATGACGAGCACAGACTATTCTAGACAGTCCATTGGAAATGCAAGCAGACTTGCAACCTGTAGGTGTTAATTAACTATATGTTCATTTGACGTACTCTATCCCCCCATGGTTCTCTTATTGACACATATTGCTATAGGGATCCCCCAAGCAGTATTGTCTATCCGTTGATGATGATGATCCTTAGAATAAGTCCCTTGAGACCAGTATTCTAGGATCAATATGTGAGAATAACGAGAATGGTTAATCGGGTAAATTATTTCACTTGAATTACATAATTAAAAAACTTAATTATTATGGGTTAAAAACCCTATGTGCTCACCAGGCCCCCAAGCCTGACCCACTCAGTTTCTTTGTATCACAGTTAGTGGTAAGAAGGTACATGGTTGATGAGTGATTTGAAGAGTTGTTAGGCCATGGTATAAATATTTGTCATAAGGCCTATTAAGACTTGTTTATGCTTATGTATCTGTATTGACGATGACATCCCAATGTTTTTTTATATATCAATGAAATATGTTTCTTCAAAAACTCTTTTAAATATTTTTGGGAACATATTTCGCATTAACTTTTATACTCTGAAATAAATAAAGCATAAATAAAAAGTTTTAAATTGGCTGTGAAAATGAGGATGTCACATTTATGGAATTAGACTTTATAGTACTATTAGTATTTGGATATTTGGAACACTAATCGGTCTTGTTTTAAGAATGGTTTAATATGTTGAAATAACATTATTTCATCTAGCAAAACTATGTTTTGTTTTTGTATAATTATTTTCCTTAAATTGTTCTAAATTGTCCATAGTTGGTTGTGCACACAGGAGTAATTATGAAATAAATACAATGTGAATATTTGGTGACGTTTACGGGGTAGATGTATCTTATTGGAAGATCCAAGGTTCACATGCATTATTATAGATGGATAGTGAAGTAACCCACGTTGGGATTGTACTTCATGGATCAACATCTTTAAGTGAATCTTAAAAAGAATGTGTTAAGTTTCTAGTAGCCTTCTACCTAAGGTATATGTGATTTCTAAGTGATTATAGTGTTATGTATATGTCAAACGTTGATATGAAAAATGACAATTATAAAGGTTGTATCATGTATAACACAAAACTTTGGACTGTACTTCGTGGATCAACATCTTTAAGTGAATCTTAAAAAGAATGTGTTAAGTTTCTAGTAGCCTTCGACCTAAGGTATATGTGATTTCTAAGTGATTATAGTGTTATGTATATGTCGAACGTTGATATGAAAAATGACAATTATAAAGGTTGTATCATGTATAACACAAAACTTTGGATTGTACTTCATGGATCAACATCTTTAAGTGAATCTTAAAAAGAATGTGTTAAGTTCCTAGTAGCCTTCGACCTAAGGTATATGTGATTTCTAAGTGATTATAGTGTTATGTATATGTCAAACGTTGATATGAAAAATGACAATTATAAAGGTTGTATCATGTATAACACAAAACTTTTGAGGACTATATATATATATATATATATATATATATATATATTGAAGATGAGATTTGTTCATCCCAATAGTTGGAGTCTCATATATATTGGACCCTTTTGTTGTTGGTGGTTTTAGTGTCACCATGTCATTTTATGTAACTGGAATTAGCATGTGAGCTAAGGGGCTTCTTAATTTGTTTTCTAATATGTATACGGGTTGGTGCGGAGTGCACGCATGTATAAGATCAAATTAGTAGCTGGTTTGATGACTAGTCAGGGGTCCGGGGGCAGCGCCCCTGGGTCCGGGGTTTCCAAAGGGGCAGCGCCCCTAGTGGGTTCCAAGGGGCAGAGCCCCTGGCTGGGGTACCGCTGACTTGCTTCCAAAGGGGCATAGCCCCAAAACCTCTCCGAATTTTACATATGGGCATATAGTGGGATATTCCAATTCTTGAGGGTGATTATGGTAAAACTAACGAAACTCGTTTGTTTTGGTAACCCTAAATCCTCATTAAAATCCGGATTACCCTGACTTGCTTCCAAAGGAATCCATATCGGCCCAACTCTAATGAAACCCTAATATCGTTTATTATATAAACGACTCTTCTTTTCAGAAGATAGATGCGATCTTAAGCTCTCGTTTTCATCATACTTTCAATGAATCCTCTAGCATATTGGCTTACGATTTTTGTGCCTAGAATCATAAGTGTTCACTTGGATTATCCTTGCTGAATTTCTTGTAACTCAGGCATAAGGTAAAAATATCAGTTCGGAAAGTGATATGACGATCCAAGTTGGTATCCAGATCTCCACCACAAACCCTAAAATTCCCAAAATTTGTAAGATCGGGTAAAATATATTGTATGACCGTACTCAGATTTTCCATATAAAATCCGTCTTTATCTCATTTGACTTTGCAAACTGAAACCCTCTATTAAGCAACCAGGTGATTAAAATCCATGTCTTGTATTCAATAAATGTTGGTTCAAAGGGAAAATGAGACGACAATGCATCAACCCATTAAATGTTAGTGGTGCTTTCTATGGAGACAATAAACTCACGTGTAGTCGATAGTAATGTTGTGTTCCAAGATGCTTAACATGTATTTATGATAGTAAGTTTTTGTATTACTTGCGCAAGTAGGAGACTATTGGAATAGGTGTGTAAGAAATAAACAAATTACTTTGTTCTCTCCTATTGGAATATGTGTGTAAGAAATAAACAAATTACTTTGTTCCTATTATTAAAGCCGACAAAAATTGACCCAATCCGCCAACCCAACCCGAACCCAACCCAAAATTAGCGGGTTGGGTTAAGTTTTTCAACCCATTTAACTTTAATGGGTCAACCCATTTAATTAAATAGATTGGGTTGAGTAAAAATTATCAACCTGTCAACTCATTTAACTTTATATATATATATATATATATATATATATATATATATATATATATATATATATATATATATATATATATATATATATAATTTAATAGTTATTTGAATATTTTCATGTATTAATCAAAGTATTAATTTGTAAATGTTGCATTATTATTAACTAAGTTTAATAAAATCCAATCCTAATTTCCATCCTTTTTTTAGCGCCTATAATATTTGTCACTCTCCAAAATCACTGTGAAACCAAACATTTTTAATGCTATTTGAACAATTTATTTGTATTTATGAATTAGGATTGTGCTTTAGTCATAATTATGAAGTTGTATTTACGTTTTATAATTTAAGTGGTATAATATTTAATTATATGATTTATTTAATTGATTTTAAATGTGTTAACCAAGTTTAACCTATTTATTTAATAAGTTGGGTCGGGAACTACATAAACAGGTCAACCCGGTGACAACCAATTTATCTAAGAGGTTGGGTTGGGTTGGAAATATCAACCCATTTAAATAAACAGGTTGGGTTGGGTTGAAAATTTTCAACCCAATTATTAAATGGGTTGAACTCCAACCCAACCCAGGTCGACTCATTGTCACCTCTACTGATTATATATGGGACAATGAGGTTACAAACTAAAAACCATCAAATATCCAAAATAAATAATAAATATTTATTTTATATATTTTGTTAAATGTCAATTAAAATGAATCAAGAAAAGATAAAAGAGTTATTTTATTTTTATTTATTAGATCAAAGAATTAAATAAAATAAATAATTAAATACAATAAATTTATTTAATAATTAATAAAAATTAATTTAGTCGTTCTTTTTTGTTTGAAGGCTTATACCATTGGATGGACCTTAAGAGATTTTGGAACCCTTGTGTAAAAATATAGGTATATAATAATATAAGGGTGAAATTAGATTACTATAGAAATAAGTAACAATTAACTAACTCCTGCCATCTCATAAGCAAAAATCAACATCACCCTCCTCCTTATCTTAAGTTACGCAAGCAACAAAGGAATGAAGAAAGGTTCAAATTGAGATCTAGCATCATCTAGATTGGTATGTATGGAAACACAATCGATACAATATGTATTTATTGTGATCTTATACGCTTCAAATTCATGTATTCTATAATTGATATTATGTTTAAAAAAGTATCTAATTGGATTCATTTTTTTTCTTTATAAAAATATAATTTATACTTTCGTTGCAATAACTATTTTCTTTAAAGGCTTTAGATTACTTCAAAAAACATATATACATTGTATGCAATTGTTTTTTTTTTTTTTGATAAAACTTTATAATTTTAACTATATGATAACCTTAAACCTTTTTTTTTTTGTCATTTTAACCACATAAGCAAACACAAAATCACATGGGATGTTTGAAAATTGGATACAGAAAAAAGGAAAATAAACTTATATATTATAGGTACCTATAAAAATAAAATATAAAAATACTATCTAATGGTTTATGAGGGTTGTTTGGTTTACCCAAAAAAATGAAAAATAATCATAACTTAATTGAATAAGGATATCCTTATTCAGTTAACAAACGAATTTACCCACAAAGTGAATGACCCGAATAGCTAAACCTCATTCGTCTTGGATGAATTATTCAGTTTTTTTTTTTTTTTTTTTTTTTTTTCAAAACTGCTAGATGTATCAACATTATCCCTTAAATACCTTTGTTTAGGGTATACCATGTAGGTTTGGACTCGACCAAGGCCTTGCATGGACTGTGAGGTTTCGCTTAGAGTGCGGACCATGCATGTGGTTCATGGTACCACACCCTCATAACTCTTATAATGTGCCATTTATGTACAAGAAATTTATTATACCATACAATATACTCCTTTGTTGTAACCCAAAGAGGATAAATTTAGTAACTTAGTAGTGATGTCAGTATGTTATGATTAATGCATATGCACTAACACTAAACCCTAGCAAATCCGGTCCTGAAGATTTAAATATTTTTTAATGTCTTGGACGGGCCAGTAAAAAGTACCCTTATTGTTATATATATATATATATATATATATATATATATATATATATATATATATATATATAATACAATAATAAAAAAAATTGGGTCTTATGCAACTGCCCATTTTACCCTTCCCACAAGCCTTAGCGCCCCCATAAACCCTAGGCTCACAAGTCACCTTACCCATGCACCAAGGGGTAGTCAGCTAGAACTCATTGATTGATACGTCGAGCCTAACCAAGTTCACTTTTGAGTCCCTTTCGATCCTAAGAGTAATTTTAGGGTTTAGTTACACGTTTTTTTTCTTTATATAAAATCCAAATTTTCCTTTTAATTTATCAATTTCCTATTGTCTTTATGAGTTTAAGACTAGGGAAATTGACTCATCAGGGTAATTTCTTTTTCGTTTTGTTGACATTTGAGTAACTTTGTTTTTTTGTACACGTCTAGGTAACGAACTTGTTGGAAGTGTTCACATATGATCATTATGATCGAATGCAACAAGTTACAGCCGATCATAATAGTCATATGTGAACACTTCCAACAAATTTGTTACCTAGATGTGTACAAAAAACCGAAGTTACTCATATGTTAACAAAATAAAAATGTAATTACTCTGATAATTCATTTGCCTTCTTTTATATTTTACCTTTTAAATTTAACATAAATGGAAAATATTTTTAAAACTATACCATTTTAGTAAATATCTTGTTAAAATACACTATTTTGGTAAAAAAAAAACCTCTTGATTTGACAAAGAAAAAAACACATCGTCATTTTATGGAATTTTATTGTTTAAAGTATTAAATATAAAAATTAAAATTTAGTAGAAACTAAAAGTACTAGAGATGGAGACCAATATCATTAAATAAAACACCATCTTCAATGAAGTTTGCTCCATGTATTACAAAAATTTGAAATATAAAAAATAGAAGTAGCTTTCATCTAGATCGATAACATTGCTCTTGTCTCATATATATATATATATATATATATATATATATATATATATATATATATATATATATATAGCTATTTGATAATTATGCTACCAAAAATGGCTCCCAATATGTCATGACCAATGTAAATGCTCATAAATGGTCATAAATACTATTTTAAGGAAATTAAACTGAATATATTAATATTGCAAACATTATAATCGACCGTCTTAATAAAAAGGGAAATTGAGTTATCAAAGTAATTACTTTTTCGTTTTGTTCACACCTGAGTAACTTCGTTTTTTTTTTTTTTGTAACTTGTTACAGCCGGTCATAATGATTATAATATGTGAACACTTCCAAAAACTTCGTTACCTAGATATGTATATCAAAAAAACCAATTGTGAAAAAACAAAAATTAATTAGCCAGATAAGTCAATTTCCTTTAAGACTATTCCAAATAGGTTGTTTTAGACTATTCTTGAGTGTGTGTCTTCCGTTCTTGCAACCATTAATTCCATTTCGTGTCATAGTAATTGTTTATAGTTTCTTATAAATATAAGCAACATCATATATATGCAACGAGTTAAGGTTGGAATATATAAAAATAGTTGATGTAAATATGGAGGAATATATACCTCACACATAAAATAGATGCCGTTCAAAAATAAACATAAAATAGACCACTGTGCACCTCCATATATGGCATAGAAATTGGGGGGGGGGGGGGGGGGGGGGGGGGGGGTTAAGGGCACAAAATGTCCGAGTCAAAGGAATTCAAAACCTATATCCTAGGATGGTGCTTAATTATAGTTTAATCACATGATTATGCTTCTACCCTTTTTCAAAGACATGGTGATTATGATGGTTTATGCGTATACTTAAGCTTATATTCTCTCATAATGGCTAATGCACTATGTGTCATAAGGTTTATTAGTCAACGTTACTTACTTAAAGACGTTTATAAGCGTTTGGTATCACGAGGGTCCGACCCCTTTCAGAAAAAGAAATATACAGTAACTATTAAATCAATGCAACAAATAATCTCATATAGGGTTAATTGCAAAAAAACAAAAGATATTTTTACCATGTTACCAATCTTTTAATATATAATTATTTAATGTAACAAGCGTAATGTTTACTTTTTTTATGTAATTTTTACACCATATTTTTAAACTTTATATAATATGGTTTAAAGATTATAATTATGTTACATCAGATTGTTAAAAAATTATTGCAAACTGACAAAATAGTAAAAATAGTTTATATTTTTTTTATAAATAACTCTTCCTTAATATTAACAACTAGCTCAAAGTTAAAAAAACAAACAATTACAAAAGAATGACATTTATTGGATTTTGGAGCCAATAAACCTAAGTTACCAAAACTTTGTTGTTTTTAAGAACAAACCAAATAAACGGCTGATCTATAAAAAAAAATCCACAAGCATACCCTTCTTGAACTTCTTGTTTCCAAAAACAAAATTATTCTTATAACTCCAAATAGTCCACCAATTCGAAAGAATAATCACCTCCGTTGCTTCTTTTTTCTTCCAAGAAATCTTCATCCCATCTATCCAATTAAGAACATCATTTAATGTTACACAAGGGTGACGATTAAATGGGGATCGGCTAAGTTCATAGATGACGATCGAGAAGATAATATCTCTTGTGGGAGGGTGTGCATTAACACTACAGTTCTATATAATTCTTGAAAATGTGATGGTTTAGGTTGAAGGATTACATGAAGTTTGGGTGTGCGAGATATCCAATTCCGTTCCAACCATTGTGAAGGAAGATACACATTATGATAAAGAAAGAATTTCATCATGAATATTTTGATGGTTTAGATGAGTAGATAGGTAGTGAAGACATGGGAGATTAGAATGAGTTTGAAGACGAGGTGGCCGATGTTTTTGGAAATGTCTCTAAGGCTGGAGGGAGTGGCTCGCTATGGACGCTCGCCTCCAGCTCGCCATGGACTCGCTACACCACACCCTCACCTTCGCTACAGGAGTCGCCAAAGATGGGTCGCTACACCCTTAGCGAGATGAGAGAGAAAGCAAGAGAAAGCTATGATTGGTAGTTGGGCTTTTGTACAAAAATCGAATAATCCTAGATCAAAATAATAAGAAAGATGATGAACCTGTGGGTGATCTTGAGCCTTCAATGGACCATAGTCGAAGTTTCAATTTTTTGTTGCTAATTTGTTAGCGTTCTTTTAACCAGAAAAATTGGGGAAGAAGCTTCGATTCTTTTAACAAACAATTAGGAAGATGAACAAGTTACACATTTTGCCCCTAAAGTTTCAGCAACTTAGTATATTTTATCCAAAAATAAAAACCTTTTTATTTAATATTAATTTTTTGTATTGTATAAAAATATAATCTATTTAATATGAAATATATGTGTATTAAAAAATATAATATATTTAATTTTGATAAAAAAAAATCAAGGAGTGTTAGGGGTGTTACCATTCCCTATGAAATGCAAAGGAAAAGATGTTAATGAGGTGGCAGGCCAAAAAATGACATGGCAGCAAAAAAAATATGATGTGGCAGAGTGCTAGGAGTGTTAGGAGTGTTACCACTCCTTTTAGCCTAATAAAAAACGGACATAGAGGATATAAATAGTCGGTGGGGGACAGATGCAGTTTTTCATAAACAACAGTGGGTTTTCTCTGTCTTGGTTGGGTTGTTGGAAATGACAGCTTCTCCACAAACAGTTGTTGATGCCGTGGTTGGGATGCTGTAAAAGACAACTCTTTCAAAAAAAATGTTGTTGATGCCACGATTGGGCTGCAGGAAGAGGCGACCTTTTTTGGAAAATGATGATGTTGTGATGGTTGGACTGCTGGAAATGACAGCTCTTTCAGAAAATGTTGTTGTGATAAATTTGTATTCATGGATTGATTCTCTGAACTTGATTAGTCTTAAACGTTCAACTCTATATGTGATTTTGATGATAACATGTGGATGATTTGTAGTTTCTAAAATGCTTTGGTTTGTGATTGAAGAGTTGCCAAAGAGATTTCGATTTTGATAGAGTTATTTCTTTTTCATCTAGTTTGTTTGTTCATAGAAATAGCTTAAAGTCCATTGGGATTGTTGGTTACAAAATCTGATGTTTACTACCTCTTTGTAATTGTTTTTATCCTTTTTATACTTCCAGCTAGTTTATATAAATCCAATCATTCGAAAAAAAATAGTTTAAAGGTTGTATTACACTTAGCTCATCCAATAATTCTCAATTGACTTTCTTTTGGTTCCAATTTAGGAGTGTTTGTGATTGGATATTGATCTAAGTTGTCAATACAATAAAAGAAAAAACAACAAAACCAATGGTGAATCTAAGATTTAAAGTCCTCTTTCCAACTTAAATGAAGCCGTAAACGAATTGAAAATTTTGGTTAGCAATCTAAGGCAAATATATTTATTTATTTATTTATTTATTTGAACGGTAGGCATAAAATTAAAACAATAGAAAGCTAGCCAGGGGCTAGGAGGTACAAGAGTTAGAATTACAATAAGAAACAAAACCAGTGACAGACATGAAACCAAGAACAATTAGAAACTACAACTTACGATAGCATTCTAGAACTGGATCAAAACACCAATCATACCAACGTAGATTTTGACCTCTCCTCTTCCGAGTATTGATCCATAAATGAGACAAAGCTTGTACCTCAGATGCCAACACCGTATGTGACTTTGTGCTTGGGTCGTGGGCCAATGCATTTCTATACCTCCAAATTACCCACATGAATACTAACATTATAGATTCATGAATCACCAGCAGCCTTTGATATCCACCGATCATTGATTTACAGTCTAGCAAGCCTCAACAAGAGCTATGAGAGGAATCTAATAATCGCCACCAATTACACACTTGAAGCCAAACTTCTCTTGTGACCGGGCATCCCACAAAGATGTGGTCCACCGATTCTGGGGCATCATTACACATCTTACACAGGTTTGTAGAGCTGATTCCAAGTTTGAGGAGATTATCCATGGTTGGAAGCTTGCCCTTACCAGCTCTCCATGCTAGAATATTTATCTTCCCTGGTACCAGTGGGTTCCATTCTAGGTCCACCTTCCATCGCTGTGAGGGAGAACCAGATTATCAATATGAGATCTCAACGATGAGACAGTATACACCCCGGAAGGATCGAGAGACCATGCCCATTTTGACGAGCCGTCCGCGTTTGTCACATGTTGGAAGTGGTTCAAAAAGGACACTTGATTTTTACCTAGTGAGTTTGGGAGATTTACAATTGTACCCCAACATCCACTTCGCCTTTTTGCAGCCGGCGGGCTAGACAATCCACCATCAGGGACCATGAATTGATTTAATCACCACCACCCATATGCTATTAGGGAAATTCTTCAATCTCCACCACCATTTCCCCAACAAAGCTATGTTCTGTGCCTTTAAACTACCAATTCCAAGCCCGCCTTTATCTTTTGCTGCAAGAATTTTATCCCAAGCGACCCATGCCATTTTCCTTGATTCCATAGAGCCACCCCAGAAGAACCTCATACGGATCTGTTCAAGAGCTTTTATAACCTTTTCAGGCGCCTTATAAATCAAAAAATAAAAGGAGCCTAGACTGCTCAAAACTACTTTGCATAAGGTCAATCTCCCCCCGAACGACAGGGTGACCGTTTTCCATCATGATAGCCTCGCCTGAAATCTTTCAATAATTGGCCTCCAATGTATCGTTCTTGCCATAGAGACACCTACAGGGAGTCCTAAATAAGAGAAGGGTAGAGAACCAGATGGACAACTGCAAGTACGGGCCACCGTCTCCAGCTCATAGCTCTGAATACCAAAACCATACAGTTTACATTTGGCTAGATTTATCTTGAGTCTTGAAGCCAGCTCGAAGCATCTTAAAATTCTGATTAAGTTCTTTATGTTTTTTGACGACCACATGCCCATGAATATTGCATCATCAGCGTATTGCAAGCAAATATATGTGAAAAATAATACTCCCTTCCTACCAAATTAATAGTCCTCCCAAATTAATAATCCATTTTCCTTTTTGGTTTGTCCCAAAGTAATTGTCCAATTCTAAAAATAAATATCATTCTTACCAAAATATCATTCCTTATCAGTAAAACTACAATGGAATTAAATGCTACTATAATAGAATTAAATGCAACAAAAAGGTATAATTGTCATTTCTTTTAATAAAGTTAATGGTAATTAATGTTTCTTTAATCTGTGTGTTTTTTGTCTATGGACAATAATTTTGGGACAGAGGGAGTATCATATAAAAACAAGATATATATATATATATATATATATATATATATATATATATATATATATATATATATATATATATAGAGAGAGAGAGAGAGAGAGAAAATATCATTTGAGAAACCTATAGTTTCCCGAGAACTAAAAGAGGAACGCTAAATCAACATTTTCAATGGCATAAATCAAAGATGTCATATATGTAATTAGGAACAACTTCAATGATAACTTAGACTTTTAAAATAAAATCACAAAGGTATATTGGGCATGAAAAATATAATTCTCTAATAATTATTTTAATTAATTTAGGAAAGCATTTCTTTCATTATTCAATACTATTTTATAGCTCATGAGAATCACGGTTACATAATTAATTAAACTTTAATTGTAAAAACTCAAAATTATTAACCAATTATTTTAAATAAATTATTAATTAAGAGATATCTTTTAGTTATATAAAATTATAATCGTTGATTTATATAAATACGTAAAATTATATCACCTTATAATTTGTATTAATTTTATTTTAATTTTTATTCTAATGTTATCAATTTAATATAATTAAAGTGGGAAAATTAAAATTTGAAATTTGAAAATGAAGAATCAATAGGTTCACAAGTGGCATGTATTAATTAGGATGCTTAATAGGGTGACACATGAAAAAAAGATGATAAAATTATTCTTTTATTTGAATAGGGAGATTGACTCTTACCTTCTTTCTCTCTCTCTCTCTCTCATACTGTAACACCGTAAATTTTCAAATAAATTTTTCATTTTAAAATCGCATAATTCTCATAACATATTTCACACAAAAATCCCAAGTATCTAATTATTAAAACACAACTCCATAACTGTTTGATTAAAAATCCAGGATCCTCAAATCATAATCCTTTCTCTCGTGTGTACAATCAAGTCGGCGCCTTCCCGCGATCCAAAAAAAGTACCTGAAACACATATCACACAACACGGTAAGCACGAAGCTTAGTGAGTTCCCCAAAATACCACATATATCTCATTAGCCTCTCATGGATATGCTCAAAATAAGACCCTCTGGTCAATGTGTCTCAGTGGGACCCTCCGGTCCTACAACTCGGGTGGACCCTCCGGTCCTAACTCAGTAAGCTCAGAATAATGCACGGCATAAATCACATAGACATAAGGCAGGATATCACAATACTCAATATAAGCACATAAGACCCTCCGGTCACACAAAGGTTGCCACTCTAGGTAAGTATAGTGAGAAGACTCACCGTTTAAGCTAGCAAGAATAGCCTCGTACACGAATCTAGTACTAGCCTCCGCCTAACACATAAGATAATAATCTCTAATTAACACTTAGATCACGACTCGAAATAACTAGGTTATTGTCTCTCTCAACTCTTGGAATGGGTAAAAGACCATTTTACCCCTCCATGGTTCCCATTCTCCCTGCCTTGACCAAACCCTAAAGTCAACAGAAGTCAACACTCGAATCAACTGTCCATGTTGACCTGACTCGCCGAGTGCATCTATGTGACTCGCCGAGTCCCCATTATTCCTTCAGTTCATTGCGAAAACTCAACTCAACTCGTCGAGTTGTCCCGTCAACTCGCCGAGTTACCCATGTCCAGACTCATCGGGGGAAAACCCTAGCCGACTCACCGAGTCAGCTCTTTGACTCGGCGAGTCCCTTAAGTCAGTTTCTCATTCATCCTTTTCAATGCAGATCCACCACTCCACACTCTAGATCTAGGCTCCCAAGGCTCTAATGTCACGTAAAGCTTCGATCTTTACATTCATGCATGGCACATTTTTCTCCAACATGCCAATACAACTCTAACAAAGGTGTTTAAGCACAATAACTCTTATATGGCTGAATAAAGCTGGAACCTTTGGACTCTTTGGACCTCATAAGGTCCAGATCTGAAGTCTAGACCTCCTAATAGACTCCATGCACTCATTGTACCAACAAAAAGGTGGTAAAAGCCCTAACTTCCAAAATCATGAGATCTAACTAATAAGATGAGAAAGGTGTAAGCTTTATACCTTCCACAGAAGCTTCAAGTGAAAGAAATGTCAGATCCCATAGCCTCTCCTCGTTCCTTGCTTGTATCTCACTCCTTTCCTTCCAAAAGATCCACCAAAATACTCAAAATTAGCTCAAACACTCTCTCTTAGCTCAATGGCCTATTAGGGTTTCACACAGGGGATTTGGGCAGTTGGTGAGGCGCAAATGAGGTCATAAGTGCTCTTAAATAAGCCCCAATCCCGGGGATTTAGGGTTTCATCACACAGCGCCAGCTCGGCGATTCGGCTCTCTGACTCGTCGAGTCGGTTTTTAAACCCACGTGCTCAACCCAACTCTACTCGACGAGTCAAACACCCAACTCGTCGAGTCACTCAATAATAGATAAAGTACCTGGGAGTCGGGATATTACAATTTTCCCCCATTAGAATCATACTTCGCCCTCGAAGTCATGCTCCGGAAATAACTCGGGATATTGATCTCAAATCTCGGACTCCGGCTCCCATGTCCACTCAGACCCCTTCCGATGTTGCTACTGGACCTGAACCAGTGGCACCTCTTTGTTCCTCAGAACTTTCACTTTCCGATCCAAGATCGTAATCGGCCTCGCAATATAATTCAGGTTATCATCAGTCTGAATATCCTCCAATGGCACCACTGCCGTCTCATGACATACAAACATCTCTTTCCCAAGACACCCAACCCATAAAGGAACTCCCCATCCTGCCACAGGACGGATACCCTCCGCCGTTGCGGTTCCAGTTCTAACTCTTCAGAACCTGGAACTCTAGCAGTGTGACTCCCCGCACGACCACCCATGCAAGATATCATCATGTCATTCACTCATCGAATGACCGATCTCAAAATCATACCTCCAGCTCTAATTATCTTGATGCGACTTATGAAATCAGATCGTTGACCATAACAACTGCCGAACACTCATACACGACATATCAGTCGATCCAGATCGTACTCCAAAGGAACGAAAGGGTCACATCTCACCAGATACCCATCAACCGCACTGCTATCAAAACCCATCTGAACAAAACGAACCCCAATACTCTGTTCTCAACACAATAAAATGATCGTGCCCGCTCAGAAGTATCCTCGGACCTCTATGAGCATAAGCCCCAGCTCCCTCTCACATATCCCTTCCAACACTGAGCACCAAGTCGGCTCCCGACCTGGCATTCGAACCCCAAAGGTTACCCATTCCACTCCCAATAAAACGACCTTACAAGCTTCCTTCTCACAATAACTATCTCGGCCCATTCGTGACACACAAATCACGAAGTTCGCTTTACCTCAAGCGAATACTACAACCCCGCCTGAAGTCGTCTCACCTCCAACCTCTATCGTCTACTACTCCCTAGTTCCATGCGTCTCGCGGTCCTTTCCATACCAACGAACTAACCCACTTAATCCTAAGACATCAAATGGAAATCAATACCCCTAAAAATGAATCCCATCTATGAATCCAGAATCTCATCCTGCCTACTCAAGACTCAAATTGTCCCAAACTCAACTCGAGAGTCTGATTCAATAGCAGAATTGGAACCACTCATTTCCAATATGATACTCAACCCATACCCGAGATTCGCGAATTTATGCACACCCCATCTCTCCAATTCCTTCCGATTACGATAATCCCTCCTCAACCCAGGATATAACTATTCCCGACTGTCACGGAGACCCTAATCTCGCCCCTAGTCCGGCAACCATGTTCCCGAAGACTCAAGTGGTAAGGCTACCTAAGCCTAAGAACTCCTCTGCGTCATACTCTGACTAGTGAATACTACCGCTCCCCGCAGAACAATATTCTCTCTTATCGACTACTGAGTGCTACGGTCCCCCCCCCCCCCCCCCGGGTTGTCTTATGACGCTCCTTTATTGACTCATGAATGCTACGGCTCCCAGCAGACTTACGACACCCTCTTACTGACTCGTGAATGCTACGGCTCCCCGCAGTATCACAACACTCTCTCGCTAACCAGTGAATACTATGGCTCCCCGCAGTACCACGACACTCTCTCGCTGACTAGTGAGTACTACGGCTCCCCGCAGTATCACAGCACTCTCCCGCTATCCAGTGAATACTACGGATCCCCGCAGTATCACGACACTCTCTCGCTGACTAGCGAATACTACGGCTCCCCGCAGTACCACGACACTCTCTCCCACTGACTCATGGATGCTACGGCTCCCCGTAGTCTTATAACACTCTCTCGCTCACTGACTCATCATGGGCTCACTCCATGGTTTTTCCTGATAATCCCAAGCGATTACTCCCACTCGAATTAACTTGCTCTCTTATCACCCCATAATCTCATCATCAAATCATCACTACATTGAGTTCACTAACTCATGCTCCGCAGCCCAACATAGATAGGTGCTTACACCCATCCAGCTTATGCACCACCACTCCTGATGTAAGTTCTCGTAGGCAGAGCACCTTCCTCAACACAGATACACCCTTAGACAGTCGCACTCCGACGACAATTAACTGATGGGTTCCCACTGGAAAAAAAAAGTCACTCGGTACTCCACTCGCCATCTCACAACTCGAGTCTCAACATGACCAAAAAATTACGACATCGTACTCGGGTACCTCAGTACACCATCACAGCATCTCACGATGTCTTTCCTCAACTGCTGATCTTCCACTCACGCAACTCGAAACCTCAAAATACTCCAATCTCACAAATTGAAACACGGAGGAATCATCAGTGATTGAAAACACGTTGACGAAAATCCGAAGCTCCATCCTCTACTGATCACCACCCATACGAAACTACTCATACCGACTCTGAAATTGGTTGACAAATCAACTGTTTCCCCTCTTAGAGTATAGATCACAATCTTCACCTATACCCGCAAATCTCAACTATTACACCCCGAACTCAGCGACCCAACCGCCTCGAACTCAACATTTGCAAACCCGAAAAATCCCTGGCCACAATAAATTCTCTGACCAGCGGCCACCTGTCGTGGATTCAGTCATTCTTTCTTAAGCACATACACATACATCATCTCGCCTTGCACCTCGCCTTATCCACCAATAACCCAGGTCTCATGTGTCCGCACCGCAGATCTCCATAACCAGTTATCTAACTGCACTTGAACGGATCGTTGATCCTCTTAATAGAATACCCAGTTCTCTCCCACTCAGGGTTCGAACCATCACCCTTCTGCATACCAACAATCTACTCCATAGACTGTTTCACCAGGTACATCACACTTGAGTCTTGGAATCGTACCATGTAACACTCGATGATCTTCCTGATAAAGACCAAGCAACTCCAAATATTCCGAATCTCAGATGAAATCCTTGGAATCCTCCCCACGTGACTGCCTCTAGTCATCCCGAAATCTCATACCGACACACCGCCGGATATCCCAACTGTCCCAAATTAGCCATGACTCTCAATCTGGAAGTAATGCACTATCACACACCGCGTCTCCGGTCCCTCCACGAACATTCCATCACATGGATCATTGAAGAAGCAAGAGACCTCACTCTCACAGTCGATACACAACGTAGGCAACGAGGGCCGCCACCCCGGTATACTCCTCTTGATCGCCTGAATCTGCTGCTAAAAAGTATTCCTTACTCAACTAAGGCAACTTCTCGTCCTCATCCATCTCAGTCCCCGCCAATGACTCTTTCACGGCATAAGAAATACCTCGCAGCAACATATCCCAATTTCTCTGGTGAACACTTCTCGACTATATGATACCCCACGGAATTATCTCCAACTCTGGAACTGGAAGCTCGCTATCTCGTTCGCTCCACACGAGAAGCGGAAATAGTGTAATCTTCATCACAGGATGTGACATCTCAACCTTCGGTCGATCACCCAACCCAGACCGCAATCCTCCTCCGCGTATCAAATCCACTTTTCCTCAAGTCCTGTGACTCCAACTGGCAGCCCACCAATCAACTCCTCGGGATCTAAACTCAATCCCCTCACAAGGTACACTCTATCGAAGCTCAACCGACATGGCCCCCTTGCCCCACAGTTTACCATATCCATTCCCGGTCTGAACACCCATTGTCGGATAACTGGTAAAAATGGCAACACACTCTGCTACGAATCATGGTACCCGAACCATGTTATCTCCCTACTACCTGCTATTTAGAACCTCTAGAATCCTCCCTATTTAGAGTATGGGTCCTCTTCTTTCAATAGTACGGGACCATACTACCTGCCACATCTACCCATACTTTCCACACGGATCGTCCCAAGTTTCCTAAATAGCTGCTCAACCTCCTCGATCACCAATCCCGTTGCACATGGTCGCTCTCCGGCGAATACTCTCCTCTATCAGCGTACTTATCTGACTAAGGTATCTCCCTAGGCTCTTCCTAGGTTCTCACATTTCTCTGACATCAGCTGCTGAAGAACTCCTCATGATGCCAACCATCTACCTCCTGAATATCGTCATATTCACTCGGTAGCTGACTCCCATCATCAAGAGTTCCACAAATCACAAAGAAAGCAGCATTCGGGCATCGAATAACCTCCACCAGCACGTAAAACCACTCTGGAATATAACTCCTCTCGCTCTATCCACAACTCAAAAGGCGTCGCCGACTCATGCAACCCCACCCCTCGTGGCATCTAAATACCCTCTCAGTAGAATCCTCCAAAAGCACATCTAGGTATCTCTCCTAGATTACTCCACTACTCAAAGCTCTCTCTAAAAGGTTCCTGCTATATACTCCTACTCAGCACATACTCAAGGCACATAACAGATAGCAACAACTCCTAGGCTAAGGAATCACAAATCAGGCATCTCTAGCCCTAAAATATGAAATACCTAGTCTATCCTCTAGCATGCATCACAAATATCTCACAAATATATCATAACATAATTAAGTAAGGGTATTTTGGGAAATCACCGTTCAGGCTCTGGCTGATTGTACACACTGCTCCAACTCGTTTTCTCTTAAAACTCTTTCTCATTTTAGAAAAATCATTTCTTTGAAATTTTTTCTCAAATCCTCAGTTTGATTTCAGAAACACCTGAAGGTACATCCGAATCCCTCAAACCAAGGCTCTGATACCAACTTGTAACACCGTAAATTTTCAAATAAAATTTTCATTTTAAAATCGCATAATTCTCATAACATATTTCACACAAAAATCCCAAGTATATAATTATCAAAACACAACTCCATAATTGTTTGATTAAAAATCCAGGATCCTCAAATCATAACCCTTTCTCTCGTGTGTACAATCAAGTCGTCGCCTTCCCGCGATCCAAGAAAAGTACTTGAAACACATATCACACAACACGGTAAGCACGAAGCTTAGTGAGTTCCCCAAAATACCACACATATCTCATTAGTCTCTCACGGCTATGCTCAAAATAAGACCCTCTGGTCAATGTGTCTCAGTGGGACCCTCCGATCCTACAACTCGGGTGGACCTTTCGGTCCTAACTCAGTAAGCTCAGAATAATGCACGACATAAATCACATAGACATAATGCAGGATATCACAATACTCAATATAAGCACATAAGACCCTCCGGCCACACAAAGGTTACCACTCTAGGTAAGTATAGTGAGAAGACTCACCTCGTAAGCTAGCAAGAATAGCCTCGTACACGAATCTCGTACTAGCCTCCGCCTAACACATAAGATAATAATCTCTAATTAACACTTAGATCACGACTCGAAATAACTAGGTTATTGTCTCTCTCAACTCTTGGAATGGGTAAAAGACCATTTTACCCCTTCATGGTTCCCATTCTCCCTGCATTGACCAAACCCTAAAGTCAACAGAAGTCAACACTCGAGTCAACTGTCCATGTTGACCTGACTCGCCAAGTGCATCTATGTGACTCGTCAAGTCCCCTTTATTCTTTCAGAACATTGTGAAAACTCAACTCAACTCGTCGAGTTGTCCCGTCAACTCGCCGAGTTACCCATGTCCAGACTCATCGGGGGAAAACCCTAGCCGACTCGTCGAGTCAGCTCTTTGACTCATCGAGTCCCTTAAGTCAACTTCTCATTCAGCCTTTTCAAGGTAGATCCACCATTCCACACTCTAGATCTAGGCTCCCAAGGCTCTAATGTCACGTAAAGCTTCGATCTTTACGCTCATGCATGGCACATTTTGCTCCAACATGCCAATACAACTCTAACAAAGGTGTTTAAGCACAATAACTCTTATATGGCTGAATAAAGCTGGAACCTTTGGACTCTCTGGATCTCACAAGGTCCAGATCTGAATTCTAGACCTCCTAATAGACTCCATGCACTCATTGTCCCAACAAAACGGTGGTAAAAGCCCTAACTTCCAAAATCATGAGATCTAACTAATAAGATGAGAAAGGTGTAAGCTTTATACCTTCCACAGAAGCTTCAAGTGAAAGAAATGTCAGATCCCATAGCCTCTCCTCGTTCCTTGCTTGTATCTCACTCCTTTCCTTCCAAAAGATCCACCAAAATACTCAAAATTAGCTCAAACACTCTCTCTTAGCTCAATGGCCTATTAGGGTTTCACACAGGGGAGATGGGCAGATGGTGAGGCGCAAATGAGGTTATAAGTGCTCTTAAATAGGCCCTAACCCCAGGGATTTAGGGTTTCATCACACAACGCTAACTTGGCGAGTCGGCTCTCTGACTCGTTGAGTCGGTTTTTAAACCCATGTGCTCAACCCAACTCTACTCGACGAGTCGAACACCCAACTCGTCGAGTCACTCAATAATAGATAAAGTACCTGGGAGTCGGGATGTTACACATACATATACACATCTTCATCATCACTGCTCCGTGTTCACGATGGTGGTGCCTCCACCTGACATCGACAAGAGATCGAGAGAGGTCCTCCAGCCTCCCTCCCTTCTCCGCCAACCATCGATTGTTCATCATTAATCGAAAAAAGTGATTCGGCTCATGGATCGCAAATGTACGCCTATCTGAGAATCAATTTCTACAAAATTAGTTCTTCGAAATCAATTGTTGATAAAGCATTGGCACCAATTTTCTAGTCTTGATATCAAGCAGTAAGGGCTTAAATCATTGAAGGTGTCCTAAAATCATATCACCTGTGGATTATTATAAAGGTAATTTTCTTCTAATTGATTGAATTTCTAGTTTTTTTCTTGGTTCCTAATATTCAATTCACAATCCTGGTCTTTATTGTTCTTCCGTAGATTACAATCACAATTAAATTATGACTTGATGTGTTGAAGATCGAAAGGAGGCCATCGGGAATCCATCGCTGCCTCCGCTCATCCGTCGGTATCTCTCCCTCCATCCATCTCTCTATCTATCTATTTATCTATCTATCTATCTATCTATCTATCTATCTATCTATCTATCTATCTATCTATCTATCTATGTATCTATCTATCTATCTATCTATCTATCTCTCTCTCTATCTATCTATCTATCTATCTATCTATCTCTCTCTCTCTCTCTTTGTGTACATATATATATATATATATATATATATATATATATATTCAACCGCCGAAGGTTCTCAAATGGTTTTATCGTTTTAGTTTTTCGATCTGAGTCTATTGACATTCATTAGCGATACATGTCGAGTTTTCTCCTGAAGTACAATCGAAATCGTTTTGTTAATCTGCTTTGATTTCTCATAATGGACGATATTTGCTTTTTATTGGTATGATCTGATCAATTAGTTGTTATGATTTACTTATTTGGTTCTGAATTTTGTGAGATATTGTGAAGAATTTAGATCTGTTAAGTACTAACTCTTGTTAGATTGAATCTGAATAACACGATTAGTGTGGTTTTTACTACTTCTTTATCTTTGGGTTTGCTTTGTAGCTGTTATTATCTTTTATAGAAACACTTTGCTCTATTTTTATTGATCAAACCCATATTCATAGATTACTAAGGTGTGCGTTAGGCCAAGACTTAGAAAAACCCTAATGAATTTTCCTAAATTTACTTTCCAATCACAATGTATTTTCCTTTTATGTTCTTTAACAGTAAAATGCACATTGGTCTTTATGGTTGAATTCTCCATTAGTTAAAATTGATGTATTGTATTACTTGATAGACAATTTCTGTAATTTCATAAAATATGATGAAATTAGAAATGCAAAACCATATTTTTTTTATTGTTTGGATTAATAATGATGTTACAGGTGTTCTTATTGTGTGACAACTAAGAGGTTTTCGTCACTGATCGTCATTAGAAAAGAGTACGAAAATAGATGTAATAGCATAGAATTGTAATATTAGATTTTCGAGATAATAAGAATCAAATGTGCCATTACATTTATTGTTAAAAACGTCAATTAGGCTAAAAAATTAGCATCCGAAAAGTTGTAACGTTTCCTAAGCTGGTTAACATACTTGGATAATACTCGTTAACGTGATCTCAAGGATATAAGATTCGTAAAAATCAGACTCCAAAGGAAAAAGTTATGGATTTTATAAATAAAAAAATCAATCGCGTAATTAAAATTAATTACGTCAAAATGGTACTTAGAGATTGGTTGAGTTTTGACTAAACATGCAAAAATGAGTTTCATAGTACTCCTCGAGAAAGAACTTTAGGAAAAAGTTTGCCAAAAATGGAGTCCGTACGAGAGAGAGATGATTTTTATAAAATAATTTATTTTTAACCCCGTTAGGCACGAAAATAAAAGTCAAAGCTAGCAAAAAAAACAAAAGGAGAGTTGTAGTACCCATTGAGATCATCACATAGATATAGAGAGGGCTTAGATCGGAGCACGCATGAAGAAGTTATGATTTTTGCAAAAATCTTTCGTGTGCGCTAGGTGAGCGTCTCCGCACACCGTGCACCTGACACCGGATTCGAGTAGATTGCGAGAGACGCGGCCGAGTAGGGGAGTGACATGTGGCAACTTCCGGATGGAGCCACGATTTCCACGCGCGGAGCACACGGATATTTGTCCGACTCGTACCTCCAAAACTCGACTATATTTATCCCTATAGAAAAGGTTTGCGCGACTAGGTGAGTACACGACCCTTATTTTCACTATTTTAAATGTTTTACAGGGGGGAGGGGGAAATACATGCTTATCAAATGGATTTATCATAATATATTTATCGTAATAAATATCAAATCATTTTCTAAAACTTAAAGCCTTATGATAATGTAGCTATAGATACTATGCTTAGTTATAAGCTATGATATTATACCTAAGAGATATGATGCCCGATAGTCTAGGAAGAGATAATGCCTAGATGTTAAAATGGAGAATTCACTGGGATAACATAGTACCTAGAAGTTATGCTTGTCAAATTTAGGGATATGCACCGTACTTAATTGTTATTCTGTCCAAATATCCTGTTTTCAAATAACCATAATTAGGGTATATATGAATACTTATATGTACAAAATAATTATGAGATCAAAGGTTATATTTATCAAATATAAGATAAAAGATTTATATTGTTATAGTTATAGGCAATCCATAGGAAGGATTTTTATATAAGATAAAAGATAAAAGATAAATACCTAAGGTCAATGAGTTAGTAAGTTGTTAATTCATCCAAAGGCCTTGATTAAATTCGGCATTCCCCAGATACCTATAATTGTTAATCTTGCGAGAGTTAGAAAGATATGTATAGATCTATACAGGGTCTGACAACCCCACCTGCGATTGCTAGCTACAATCCTGACATGATAGCTTTCTTATTATTCACTATTCGACGTCAGATGAAGCGTCGTGTCGGGGCACAATTTTTAGTCAAACAACGTCGATTATACGGGCTCATGGTAATACATTAGATCGCCTTATAGTTCAGAATACCATTAGGGACGCCTTGGAATGGTATATAAAATACGTTAGGGTCGTTAGTTATACTACAAAGATAGTAAATTAAGATTAATAAAATATATCCTAAAAGATAATAAGATAGGATCGTTATATATCCTAAAAGATAGTATGTAACATCCGGACTTTCAGGTATATTATTGTGTGTTTAAGTTTTTTTACATTTATGAAGTGACTCGACGAGTTGTGAGTCCAACTCGTCGAGTAGGGTCGAGTTGCCCGCGTGGAATTAATGAGTGGACTCGACGAGTCAGAGAGCCGACTCGCCGAGTAGGTGATAGGAAGAAAAACCCTAATTTCTTGGGGTTGGGGCCTATATAAGGGAACTTATGCCCCCCATTTCTGCTTCACCAGTTACCCTACACCTCTGAGAGAAAACCCTAATCGCCATTAGAGTTAAAGAGTGAGTGAGGAGCTAAGTTGGTGGTTGTTGGTGCATTCTTTGAAGGACAAGCGAAGAGTATTGAGGGTGGGGCAAGAGGAGGCTTTGGATCCACAGATTCAACAGTGTTTGCTTGAGGTAAATATGCTGACTTGCTCATCTTCTAGGGATATCTTGATTTGGGAGTTTTCTAGGGTTTTCTTCCATTGTTTAGAGTCATTGAGCCTTTTGTGTATGATTTGAGGTTGAAACCTCATATCTGAAGTGTGGAGGGTCTTGAGAGCCCAAAGACCTGAACTTTATTGAGCTAGAGACTAGGCTTTGAGCAACTAACCCTTTGTAAGACTTTGTATTGGCATTTTGGGCATATATGCCATGCATAAACGTAAAGGTCGAGACTTTTCATGGATTTTGTGCCTTTAAGGACTAGATCTAGAGTCTAGTGTGGTAGATCTGACCTTGAACGTCTGAATAAGAAATCAGGTTGAGTAAACTCGCCGAGTCCATGAGCTGACTCGACGAGTCAGTTAGGGTTTGTCCCGGTGTTCACAGCCATGTGATAACTCGGCGAGTTGGGAGTCAACTCGACAAGCTGAGTCAACCTCCACGAGACTTCTGAGGAAAACGAGGGGACTCGACGAGTCACATGGGTGCACTCGGCGAGTCAGGTCAAATATGGACTGTTGACTCGAGTTTAACTTCTGTTGACTTTAGGGTTTGGTCAACATGAGTAATGGAGACCATAGAGGGGTAAAATGGTCTTTTACCCATTCCAAGAGTTAGAGAGAGAGGGAGAACAACATTTGGTGTATTTGAGTATGAGTAGAGTATTAACTAGAGATAATTATTCTATGTGTTAAGCGGAGGCTAGTTCGAGATTCCGTGTTCGAGATTATACTTGTTAGCTTACGAGGTGAGTCTTCTCATTATACTTTACCTAGAGTGGTACTTATGTGTGACCGGAGGGTCTTATGTGCTTACATTGAGTATTCTGATATCATGCCTTATGTTTTGTGAATCATGTTGTGCATTATGTCTTTGTGATTTATGTTATATATTATGCGGAGCTTTACAGAGTTAGGACCGGAGGGTCCATCAGAGTTGTGGGACTGGAGGGTCCCACTGAGACACATTGACCGGAGGGTCTTACAGAGTTATCGCCTCGAGTGGCTAATATGTGTATGTGGTATTTTGGGGAACTCACTAAGCTTCGTGCTTACCGTGTTATGGGATATGTGTTTCAGGTACTTCTTTGGATAGCGGGAAGACGCCGGCTTGATTGTACACACGTGAAAGAAAGAGTTATGTTTTGAGGATCCTGGATTATTAATCAAACGATTATGCAGTCGGTGTTTTGTTAATTTGATAATTGGGAATTTTGTAAAATGTGTTATTAAAAATTCTTTGATTTTAAATGAAAATTTTGTTTGAAAAATTACGGTGTTACATAGTAAGCTAGGGTTTATAAAATAATTTAGGAAAAGTTTTTCAAAAAGAAAAAGGATTCTTAAACTAATACAACCCAATAAAATCCAAAAACTCTAAAAACATGTGCACTCACCAACATGATGTTGACGTTTTAAAAAATACATGTATTCTCAGGGAGATGAGTGAGAAAGAGAATAGTCGGGTCAAAGAGTAGGAGGATAGTCGTGTCAAGAAGGAGGAAGTCTACAAGGAAGTCCTGTTTATCGTCTTTAGTCATGTTTAGGATGTGTGTTTGTATTTTAAAAACAATGTAACCCTAGAATAATTTAAAATAAATAAAAGATATGTTTTGCGATAAACTTTTCGTTATGTTCTTTATATATCTGTATGCCTCGGTCTAATTTCCCCACATTCGCACCGCCCAACGTTTCCGTAGCCGGCCGGGGGTGTGGCAGCTTGGTATCAGAACTACAGGTTATAACGAACTTGTAATTCCTTAGGAACTACGACTATAACCTAGGGCATAAAACTCTAAATTAGTTAAACCTAATAAAAAGTATTATTATTAATTACCGTACGGTTAGACTACTACGGGAGAGGTGCCTACGCTTGAAAAATTTGTCGTTTGGGTTGCTGGATTTTAGAACAGCTATATGCCAAAATGGTCATGCCCTACGACTTTTCCTACCTGGTCTATCCTTGTAGTCTTGAGGTACACAAACATAGAATTAATAAAATACCCTAATCAAACACTAATCAAATAAAGAGTTATATAAACTCTTGTAAATACACTCGTGTATCATAAAAACTATCAATTAAAATCACAACTTAAGATTTTAGGTCAAAAACGAATCCTCTAGTACTGCAGTCGTACCACAACTAGACCTAGAATGTGCAACTAAGTTTTATTATGGTACGAACAACGCACACCTAAACCTGGATGCCTTAGTTGACAATCTAAACTCTTGAGGATTTATGGATCAGTAGTTTAGTACACCTAGTTAGAAGATTAGGACGAGGCCTACGATTAGAGGATCTTCGGATCAGTAGCATAGATCGACTTCCTGAAGACTAAATCCTTAGATCAGGACCTAGTGCAAGAGGATGGTACACCACGGGGATATCAAGAATAGAGACAGGCATACTACATACCACCCATATAGAAAATTACCTAAGATACGGTATTATCTACTCTCTCTCTCTCTCTCTCTCTATATATATATATATATATATATATATATATATATATATATATATATATATATATATATATAGAAAAGTGAATATACCCTTAAGGGTACATAGGCTTACATACCCGATGCTTAAAACGACGTCGTTTGGTTATTTGTGTATCTGACTTTTGTTTCAAATTGATACGTCAATACTTCATTCCTTAAAGCATGAGAAGTGTCGAATCCTTCCTGATAACACTGAGGTTCCATCGTTTGATTTTTGTTGATTCACCATTAAAGGTTCCATCGTTTGATTTACACCAAAGATTGCGTGATATTAGCTTCGTGATTTTGACTTCAGTTCTTGTATGCATCGATTTTCGATTTTCCTTGATTTCGTGATTGTATGCAATTTTCGTTGATTTTGTTTATGCACTGATTTTCGAATCCTATTTAGAATCGAGGTATGTTCTTATATCATCTTTGATTTTTTTTTTCTGGCTAATCAGGTCACAGGATGAGGCTTCTTTATTTCATCTTCTTCAATTCGTTCTTGGTGTACCTTTTGTTCTTAATGTGCCTTAGGTAAAATTAAACTAGATTTATAGTAATTTCACTACACTGAAGTTTGTGAACGATACCAGGTTAATTTTTGGTAATTATATGTTTTATTCTTTTCAGATATAAATTTGTTGATAATGTACACCATGTGTTTGTTTAAATGACTTAGTGAAGTTTTGTTCACATAAATGTAAATTTTAGTAGCCAAGCGTCCAGTGATCTACAAGGGTACATATTTTCACTTTTACCCATGTTGGGTTTATACAATTCCTTCTTGGATTTTGAGCTGTGTTGATTTCACTCATAGAATCTGGTATGTGGTTGGTGGTTACATACCATGTGTTGTTCATAATATATTTTTTTATCTCCTACAGGTGTTCAATTATTATTGGGCATCAGCCACAAAGAACAGGACTAATAAGTTCTTTTGACCCGATTATATACTTGAAGCTACAATTAGCCCATCATTTTTGTTTTAAAGTGCCTTCTACCCTTTGAATGGATTTATTATTTATCATGTACACCTTCATACCAAAAACCTCATAATGTTAATCTGCTTGATTATTCTCCTAATGAATTCAAACCACAAAAGCCTTCAGTCCCTCATTTTTGTTATCATGTGAACACTTGTTTTTTTCCTAACAATTTAATAAATAAATAATTAATGATTCAATTTTTAATTTATATGTTTGTAATGTGAGTGCAGGTCAGCTTTTGGTCAACTCCAAAAAAGTTGCTTCACATCAAATCATAAGAGAAAAGCTCTTGGCATTGAATGGTTTGTTGTTGTTATTTATTATAGCATGCCTAAATTCTGAATGGTTTGTTGTTGTTATTTTTGGTGGAGGTTCTTATGTTTACCCTGTTACATCATCAAAATCTTGTGAATTTGATAGTTTATTGTGCAGATGTAGATCAACGCCTCCAAGTTTATGAGTTTATGACTTTGGGATCACTTGAAGATCATTTGCACGGTTAGATATATGTCAGTATTCTTTAACCCTTTTTTTGAAATCCATAAATGTTAGTACCTTTATTAAGTGTTTCCCTTTGGGCTTTCACATTAGGTTGAATGGATAAAAAATGAAAATTACACTAAGGGTTTGGAATGTTGATCATATTGTAGCTTTTGTACAACCATTCTTTATTCTTTATACCAATTTATTTTGTGCAAATGATTACCATTGAAAGATCTTGGGTTGCAAGTAGACACCAAAGAAGCTGAAGATTGTATTAAATGATGTAATCATGTATTAGTTAGGACAATTTTCATAGTTTTTAGATGAAATGCATATGTTGATAAAAAGTGTATAGAAAATAGTATTGTTTTTGGTGGATTGATATGAAATAGCAACTTACTTTTCTTATTTATTCGAAAATAACAATGTACTTATCATATTTTTGTTTTTAACCCTCAATAGCATCATAATTTTGTTTTTAACCCACAATTGCATCATAATTTCGTTTTTCACCCAGAATAGCATCATAATTTTGTTTTTACCCACAATAGCATCATATTTTCATTTTTCACCCACAATAACATCATAATTTTGTTTTGACGCGTATTTTCAGTTTTGACCCATTATGGTCGCATACTTTCAGTTTTACCCATAATAACATTGTTTTTCAGTTTTAACCAATTATGGCTGCCTAATTTCAGTTTTTACACAAATTTTCAGTTTTGACCCTCATAATTTCGTTTTTTCACAAAATATCATCGTAATTTCATTTTTGTTCACAAAATACCCTCATACTTTCGTTTTTCCACAAAATACCATCATACTTTCATTTTTTTTCACAAAATACCCTCATACTTTTATTTTTCCACAAAATATCATCGTACTTCCGTTTTTTTTCACAAAATACCCTCATAATTTCGTTTTTTCACAAAATACCATCGTACTTCCGTTTTTTTCACAAAATACCCTCCTACTTTCGTTTTTCACAAAATACCATCGTACTTCCGTTTTTTTTACAAAATACCCCCATACTTTTGTTTTTTCACAAAATACCATCGTACTTCTGTTTTTTCACAAAATACCCTCATAATTTCGTTTTTTCACAAAATACCATCGTACTTCCGTTTTTTTCACAAAATACCATCGTACTTCCGTTGTTTCACAAAATACCACCGTACTTCCTTTTTTTCACAAAATACCCTCATAATTTTGTTTTTTCACAAAATACCATCTTACTTCCGTTTTTTTCACAAAATATCCTCATACTTTCGTTTGAAACACATAGTGGCAACCAAATTTCAATTATAATCACACAAATCATAAACAATCAACAAATTTCATTCGAAAACATTAAAATTGTTAAGAAGCATCAATAACTTCTAGATTATTCATACATCGTTTGTGTCTAAACATGAAAAAGATGCAGTTAACCAAAAAAAATGTCAAGAAACATCTAGTTTTTCTTTTGCTCACAAAAACAACACATCTCATCATTATGTCTCTTGCAACGATTCATCCGCCTAATACTTAAAAAAAATAAAAAATTGTTAATATAATTATTAGAGTTATCAATCAATTAAATTAAGTTATTATTATAATTACCTTTCTTTTTGAACAACTAGTAGCATAATCACCAAATCCTTGACAGTAAGAGCATGTTCGTTTTTTGGGGGCTTCTAAAGAAGAATTGATTCTACTTGTATGTCTAAGACGCCCTTTTGTAGTAGTTGGACCAAGAGGATCACGGACAGATAACTGTGACATCATATGTACTTGTGAAACTCACATACCAAAAGTTTGAGATGCATTCTCCAAAGATACATATTTCTTTCGGTTTGCTTGATTATCTAAAAGGCTTATCAATATTGTATTGAGTTTTTGCTTCGATTGGATGCACTGAAGAAAGAACCGGTCTCAAGTTCATAGTCTTGAAGTCTTCATCTTCTTTGGCAGCCCTTCGTAACTCAACTGCTTTGTCGTATTGTACAACAAATTAATTCAACATGGTCTTCGAGTTAACAAATCCATCAAAATATGAATTGATACTCTCACTTCGTTCGGTTGTGGTCATACCAACAGAGAAAATATTCCTCAAGAAGGGTTTAGCCCAATGTATACGTTGGTTATACATGTCACTAATCCAACAATTGATTTCCAGTTCATACTTAATACGCATATCTTCCCATGTTGCTTCAAATTGTTCAATGGTGTCACTATTTACCCATTTTCTGTGTGTTTCTTAAAAATCACTGTAAGGAGAAACATACGATCAAAGGTGCTCAGTTTCGTGCTTCCTGATATGCCATGAACAAAAGCGATGTCGAGTCTTTGGAAACACTTTTTTATTGCATTGCCCATAGCTTTGTCTTTATCGGCAATAATTGTCTTTGGAGACTTGCCAAACATACATTTGAAGAAATGTTCAAATATCCATTCAAATGTCTCTTCCTTTTCGTTTTCAAGCAATGCTCCACCAAAAAGTATAGACTGACCATGATGATTCACCCCAGTAAAGGGAGCAAAAGGAATCTTAAATTTGTTAGTCATATAAGTGACATCAAACACAACATCTCTGAATTTTGTATAGGCATCTCTTGATCTACCATTAGCCCAAAAGATATTTATAGGATACCCATCATCAGACAAATCCACGACAAAATACTGGTCACTGTCAACTAATGTTTTATCTTGAAAATGTTTTATAAGTCCATAGAACTCCTTTCCTCTATCTTGTTTTTGATGCTCAGATAAGACATCAGCACATTGTTTTAAAGTTACATCAGCTACATTTGAGGTTTTCATTGTATTAACAGCCTTTTTAATCTGAGAAGGTTTCAACCATGCTTAACCAAATTGCACCATAAGAGATTTACCTTCTATTGAACGGTGGAAATTGCTATGAGATCGATGTTTCATCACCATCGTAGGTGTCATGGTCAAGTTGTGATTGTGTGTGTCATTAAACGAGTCCACCAACCAATTCCCATCCTCCTGTCTTGTTATTCGAAGTTTTGCTTGACATCCGGTTCTAACATCTCTACGACGTTTTTTTCTCATTTTCACTTGAAGCATTTTTGTCCATCCGTTTGAAACCTTCTTTGTTGCATACATATATCTTTCGAAAATGCTCATTTGTTTTAGGATTTTTAATTGTGTCATCTCTACGTATACCAAAGCCATCCAAATAAGAATAATCGTTATAAATGTATAGGCATCATCGGGTGTATCAAAAACCTTTTCGAGTATCCTTTCATCATTAACATCATCTTCGTCAAATTCAATGTTCACTCAGAAATCGTTAAGTTCTTCAGATTCAGATGTTGCTTCCACAAAATCATTTGTGTCAACATTTTCATTTATATACGGTTCTATAGCCTGATCAGCTGCTTCAGTTTCAAACATCATAGCCTACACAAAACCACAAGTAAAAGACAATGAGAACTTAACCCTATTAATGCCATTCCAGTAACTTTTTAGAGATGACCTAACTTTTTCATTATATCAAAAGAAATAAATTCTACTAAATTTGATCAAACAAAAGCAACATGGATAATAATAGAATATATAAAATAAAATTTCTGTTGATAAACAATCGGAACTAGAAAACATATGCAAAATTAATAACTGAAAGTGAAATCATTGGTGAATTGTGAAAAGTGTTATCACAAATCAAACAAAAGTAACATGGACATTCACCTATGAATTGAAACTTCTTGGGAAGCTGCAGCTATATTTTATCGTTTTTTCTAGGAATCACGATTTCTATGCTTTTTTTCCCTTTGAAATCGTTTTTTTTAACTCTATGTGATTTGAAATTGTTTTTTAAGTCTCTGTGAATTGAGATTGTTTTTTTAACTCTCTGAATTGAAATCGGTTTTTTCTGGGAATTACAATAACTTGAAATTCCGATTTCTTTGAAATCGTTTTTGTGATCGTATGAAAAAAAAATTTTCGTTCAAAATCTCATGAAGTATGGAAGCAGCGATTCATGGAACAAAAGGAATCGAGCAATTGAATTCGCCGTGAATAAGGAAACACGTATTGAAATGTTTTTTTTTAGAAAATTAAATCACTAATCAAAACTACGTAATTTTAATGAATAGGTACGTAATCTTATATACCCTTAATGGTATATTCACATTTTTCATATATATATATATATATATATATATATATATATATATATATATATATATATATATATAACCAGTGGGCACTACGGATAAGAAATTTAAAAGTAATTTTAATTAGTGGACACCACGGATAAGAAATTTAAAAGTAATTTTAATTAAATTATAGCTTAGTTATTAATATAATAACATGTGTTAGATGGTGTTAAGTTGTATTTTTATTTTTGTACATTAAATTGAAAAAAACAATTTTATCCTTATAACAAAAAAGGAAAAAAAAATATGCAATTAAAATAAAATTTGTAAATTTTTTTGTATATTGTTGTCAAACAAAGAAAGTGGAAGTCGATTTTATGTTAAATGTTGTTATCAATTTTATTTTGTGAAATAAAGACCATATACGTATTGTGGGTTATTTTAAAGGGACCGTATATGTAATGTTTTTTAAATGAAGGATAAATATATGATAAGAGGATAAAATTGAGTTTAATTTCTACCAAAATGAGAAATATCTGTTCATCGGAGAGTAGCTTTCAAGGATATATTCGTATGTGATATAAGATAATTAAATTTTAAATACAGTTTCTGTTTTTCAAGGATATTATACATTTGAATATATTGGTGCGTAGAGAGTAGCTTTCAAAAACAGAAGGACAATTTTAGGGATTAAACTGAATTGCATTCCTTATATTAAGGGATATTTACCAATTTCATTAAATCATTCAATGAAGAGGATATATGAGCGGAAAATTTATTAGTAAAATGCATTGATATTCTGCCCCGTGGCAAACCATAGTTGTAAAAGTTTAACATGTGGACAAAAGAGTCTTTTATTAAGAATATATATATATATATATATATATATATATATATATATATATATATATATATATATATATATATATATAGAGAGAGAGAGAGAGAGAGAGAACCATAATTATTGGTTTTTCAAGGAACCAAATCTTTTTTTCAATTTCTAGAGCTTATTCTTTATCGAAAAAAAAATCTAAAAATATCTAAATTCATATATTAACATTGTGAATGTGAAAAATATTTTTCGGATTCACCGTGTGAATCCGGATTCACATTGTGAATTTTCAAAGATTCACATTGTGAATTTGACGTAAAAAAAAATCGAATTTGATATCATTAGAAAAATGATAAAAAGTTATGAATTTCTATATTTTTAGTTTTTTTTTTATACAAAATAAGTTCTAAAAGTTGGTTCCTTGGTTCCTTGGTTAATTATGGTTCTCTATTGAACCTCACCCTTATATATAACGATTCAAAAAAAGCTTTACAAATAAATTTAGTTAACCCTTTTATTCACGGTTATAATCATTTGTTTTGATGGTGTTTTTTAAACTAATAATTATATATGTGACACTATAAAGAAAAAGAAATATAAAACAATATAAAAGATAGGTGACATTTCAACTGATCTTTCAGCATTTGAAAGGCGTAGAGGTACTTTTAATTACATGGCTATGTCATTTGCAAAAGATTATCGAAAGACAATAAGATTATATAAATGGTCAATTTGGTTAAAAAAAGCTAACAAACTCAATAATTGTTAAATTTTTTTTTATGAATATGGTCAATGTAGTTTCCAAAACTTATATGAATGGTTTTTTTTTTTTTGCTAATATGGTTAGTTTTATATTGAACCTCACCCTTATATATAACGATTCAAAAAAAGCTTTACAAATAAATTTAGTTAACCCTTTTACTCACGGTTATAATCATTTGTTTTGATGGTGTTTTTTAAACTAATAATTATATATGTGACACTATAAAGAAAAAGAAATATAAAACAATATAAAAGATAGGTGACATTTCAACTGATCTTTCAGCATTTGAAAGGCGTAGAGGTACTTTTAATTACATGGCTATGTCATTTGCAAAAGATTATCGAAAGACAATAAGATTATATAAATGGTCAATTTGGTTAAAAAAAGCTAACAAACTCAATAATTGTTAAATTTTTTTTTATGAATATGGTCAATGTAGTTTCCAAAACTTATATGAATGGTTTTTTTTTTTTTTTGCTAACATGGTTAGTTTTATATTGAACCTCACCCTTATATATAACGATTCAAAAAAAGCTTTACAAATAAATTTAGTTAACCCTTTTACTCAAGGTTATAATCATTTGTTTTGATGGTGTTTTTTAAACTAATAATTATATATGTGACACTATAAAGAAAAAGAAATATAAAACAATATAAAAGATAGGTGACATTTCAACTGATCTTTCAGCATTTGAAAGGCGTAGAGGTACTTTTAATTACATGGCTATGTCATTTGCAAAAGATTATCGAAAGACAATAAGATTATATAAATGGTCAATTTGGTTAAAAAAAGCTAACAAACTCAATAATTGTTAAATTTTTTTTTATGAATATGGTCAATGTAGTTTCCAAAACTTATATGAATGGTTTTTTTTTTTTTGCTAACATGGTTAGTTTTATATTGAACCTCACCCTTATATATAACGATTCAAAAAAAGCTTTACAAATAAATTTAGTTAACCCTTTTACTCACGGTTATAATCATTTGTTTTGATGGTGTTTTTTAAACTAATAATTATATATGTGACACTATAAAGAAAAAGAAATATAAAACAATATAAAAGATAGGTGACATTTCAACTGATCTTTCAGCATTTGAAAGGCGTAGAGGTACTTTTAATTACATGGCTATGTCATTTGCAAAAGATTATCGAAAGACAATAAGATTATATAAATGGTCAATTTGGTTAAAAAAAGCTAACAAACTCAATAATTGTTAAATTTTTTTTATGAATATGGTCAATGTAGTTTCCAAAACTTATATGAATGGTTTTTTTTTTTTGCTAACATGGTTAGTTTTTGTCGGTTAGTGTGAGTGATTTGGTCTTTTTAGGTAGCAATGATTAAATTTGTGACTAAATTTGTGACTGTAAACCATAGAAATCATTTATATAATTATGTTATTTTGTCTATATTTTATGTTTATGAGTGTGTGGTTTTTCCACATTTTTATTTTTTAAAATTTCATTTTAACCTTTTTACTTTGAACTTTGCAAAATATTATTTTCACCCCTCAATTTTCTAAACTTTCGTGTTTATCCTCTGTAGTATATATAATTTAATGATTTCTGATAACTTTCGTTCGTTAACTTAAAAAAAACTATTTTTTTACTTGCTTATTTTTTTTATACGTGTCGGTATAAATTGAAGGCGGTCAACTTTTTCTCGTAAATTTAGAATTTCCGTTCGTTAATTTTTTTTTTGTAAAAATACTTGTTTTTTTATGCTCATGTCGGAGTTTTTTTTTTTTAAAAACGAAAACATAAACAAAAATTACGTCGAAACTTAGACAAACTCGAATTTAAATCGACACGAGCATAAAAAACAGGTAAGTTTAAAAAAAATAACGAACGGAAGTTCTAAATTTGTGTGGAAACGTTGACCGCCTTCAATACCGACATGTATATAAAAATAAGCACACAAAAAATTAGTTTTTTAAATTAACGAACGAAAAATATTAGGGAAATTTAAATTATATATATTGTGGATGATAAACACAAAGTTTTAGAAGATAAATGGGCGAAAATAATATTTTACAAAGTTGAAAGTAAAGGGTTCAAAGTGAAATTTTAAAAAGTAAAATGATGAAAAAGCACAAACTCATATTCATAAAATCTAGACAAAATTACGTAAATTGTCAATGTGGTTTACTCATGGTCATAGTCTCTAGTCTCTACTATCTGAAAAGACCAAATTACCATCATACTAACGAACAAAAAATAACGGTGTTAGCAAAAATGATCATTCATACAAATTTTAGAAACCGTAAGTGTTGGTGATTTTATATCTCTAATATTATTTAAGTGTAATGGGGTTAATTTGTTGATCAATGTCACTTTGACAATTATCGAACAAATTAGTATAGTGCGGAGTGCACATTTGTTTGATTTGTCATTATTGAAAGTATACTGCTATTTAGAGGCGAAGCCTCTGACTGATGGAGGTCCGGGGGCAGCGCCCCTGGGAGCGGGGTCCAAGGGGTGGTAGCCCCTGGCCGGGTCCAGGGGGCAGAGCCCCTGACTGGGGTTGTGATCCATTTATAGACCCGATTTTATTTTAGTTTGTGACAGGTAATATGATTGTTTTTCGACAGTAAGTTGTTTTCCTGTAACTACCATAATGCAGTTTTAAGACAAGAAGTTAATTTTGTTATGTGATCAAATTTAGGATTCATTTTGGGTACAAATTTCATAACATCTTATTCATTCTCCATTCTAGAAAAACAGTGAGTTTCATCCGATTAGAGATTTTGAGTGTACCCTCGAAATGTTTTAATCAAAAAGTGTTTCACAACTCTCACTGATCCAAGTTTATCTATATCCCGTTTTTCTAACAACAAGGACCTTGTTCATCAAAAAAATATTAGAAAGGACTGAATTTATGATCTTTGATAAACCACATGCACCATAATTTTAGTTTGAAATGGATGGTGTAAGATTTTACATTCACTAACCTTAATAGTCTATAAACTTCTTTCATCAATTAATATTGTCATTTTTAATTTGTTACTAAAATTTACCAATATATTGATGCATATACTCATAAAAGAACAATTTTATATACAAATCGATAATGAAACACATGTTAAAATTATAAATTAATAAAAATATATAAATTTACTGTATAAATATGCTATTATACTTTTGAAGTAACACGTTAGACTGGGTATTGGTATTCGCTTTTCTTTAGTGATGAATTATTGGTTATGAAAGATTGCTAAAAGTATACTTATTTTAATTTATCAGTTTAGCACCCTTAACTTACAATGATTCCAAACATACACTTTTGACCAAAACAATATTGAAAAGGATAAAAGATGGTTTTTATAAGCTACTTCAATGATTGATTTCTTAAAAACATTCCTTTTTCAATTTTAGAAAGATTTCTTTTTTGTTTTAGAATAATTGTAATATTTCATATGCCATGGAATCTCAAGAGCAAATTATAGTTTCGTACCTATGTTCTCCACGTGGACTACTTGTATATTTATTCGAAAGTTTTAATGTTAATTGTTTTATTGTATACTAGGTGTAAGACCCATGTATTACATGAGTTCATTTAAAAAAATTAAATATGAAAATTCTAAATATTTGAAAAAGTTTGAATTTATAAGAAAAATTAGAAAAATATCGGATTATTAAAATTAAAGTGTTTTTTCTTTTTTAAATTTAAACAAATAATTTGGATAAATAAACAAAGGAAACTAATTAAGTTTTAATTTAGAAATGTTGAAATTAAAAGGAAAGTCAATTATTGAAATTGGTATGCTTTTATTTTTTTTATTTATTGCAATTATTACATTTATATATGTATGTGAAATTTAATAAAATGAAAAAAAAACTACAACATACCATGTGGAAAAAATTTAATTGAAAATAACCACAATATGACATGTAGTCAAATCAATGAGAGTATGACATGTGGCAAAAAGATTTTCATTTATTAAAGTAGATTTCATAATTAACTAATAATAATTAACATTTTATAATATTAAAAAGCTTATTGTCTAATGGTATTAGAAATTGACAGAAATATGTCTCTTTCCGTCGATAGTTAATTCAATACCTTTATCATAAAGATTAACATTTATTGGTAAGCTATCAACAATATTTCGCCAACTCTAAACGTTAATCTTTATTGGCATCAACTTGTTCCAACGAGTCGGTGTTCCATCTGATTCCAACATGCATGTATCAATAAAATGTTGAACACTTCCAACCGAATAAACTCCTTCATCATCATTCATCAAGCTCTTAAACCTAACTTTCCTCCTTATCGGCTTGGTTAAACATGAGAAAGCATTGAAGAAGTCCAATAAATTAAAATTCATCTACCCCTCCTCTAGGATAACGTCGTCAGTTTGAACATTAATAACCATGATCAATCCTATCACTAACCAAATAATCTTTATCAACTTCAAGGGTATAAACCCTCATAGATCTATTTTGAAAACAAGAATCATCAATACAAATGGCATACCGACTCTAGTAGAAAAACCATTTTGCATTTATCTCAAGAATTCAATGGAACCAACAATCTTACTCAAAACACATATAATATTGGCACAATCGTCCCAAAAACCAGTCAAAAGGTTGTGAATAACCTTATTAACGGGCGAGCAAAACCCATTAGAATCAATTAAAAGTCTGATTTCCACTTCAATATAGAAGCTTGACCACAACCCAAACAAATATTCCACTTAACCCATAAAATCATTTATCCTCAACATTGTAATATCCTCAATTTGAGGCTAGAAATTATAATCTTTAAGTTAAATTCCTTGTAAATAAATTACTTTTTAAACTTAATTTGAATAAAAATAATTGATTTATTTTTTCAAATTTAGTTAGAAGCATAATATTTAAATTAAAGTTTTAACTTATTGTTAGTTGAATTTTGAAATAAAAAAAAAACATTCAATTGAAGTTTATCGGATGATCATGGAAGAAAACTCAAATCTAGTGATCATCTTTGACTTTTAAAGTCGAGAGCATGCATATAGAAAACGTCAAAATCTGACTTCATGTAAGGAAATAATGATTTTTCGAAGTTTCAATATCACAATGTGCGACACAAAAATCCAAATCCAAATCGGTTGAATGTTAGTGTTAGATCTCATGGAGATGACCATTGTGGAATTAAGAACATGCATAATCGAAAAGATACTGTAACACCCATTGTTCAGGTAAATTTTTATTTTTGACCCAAAGTGAAAATTTGTTGCAAATTGGTCCCCATGGCTCATTAATGAATGTTGTGCCTCATGTGAGTACGTTGGGTGTACTCATGAGTACGCAGGGCGTACGTAACAAATGAGCAAACCCTAATTTTTAGGGTTTGGACCCTATGTATGTAACATCTCGATATTGAGGTATTTTCATTTTAAACCCTTTGAATGAGAATTTATTTCATTTTAGACCTTGGATTTGAATTAATTGATAACTTGGACCCAAATGGCATTTTCGTAATTTTTTGGAGCTGGGCACAGACGTTGGGCTTAAGTGGTTAGAGTGCAAACACTAATTTTTAGGGTTTGGACCCTGTTTAAACATCATTATGGACCCAAGACATTTCCCCTCATCAGCCTCCATACCCTAGAAGATATCCTACGAAACCCTAGCCCTCTTTTGAGTGTTCTTGAGCATTATAGTGATCTTTGGTGCTTTTGGGTGGGTTTTAGTGGTGAAGGAAGTTCCTTGAAGATAGAGTGGTGCATTACAGTCCTTGGATCCAGATTCTACACCTTCTTGTGCATCTTTAGGAGGTATCAAGTTCACACCTTGGAGTTCTTTGTTCTCGATCTCATTATGTCCATGTTTCTGCACTTTTGTCCCAAAACCTTGGTCTTATGGAGTATGGACTACTCCACACCATTTGAGTTGTCCATTTGGGCATTTAGGGGTGTATGAGATGATAAAAATCATCTTTGGGCTTGAGGTTCACCCATGCTTGAGTTGTTGGCCTTTTTTATGTAGTTTTGCACCTAGGGTTTAGTATTGGGTCCTTTTTAGCCATACAAGTTAGTAAAGTTGTCAACTTTATGGTTCAAGACCTTATTTAGTAGTAGATACGAGGTTTCGACGTTAAGGTCTTAAGGGATTAAGACCCTAGGCTAGCTTTAGGGACTCCGACCAGTACGTCGGGCGTACTCCTCAGTACGCTGCACATATTGGGTCAGCATCTTGCTTTCGGGTCAACGTACGTACGTGGGGAGTATATGTTGGGTACGTGGGGCGTACGCCAAGCGGTGTGCCTCCTTTGATTTTGGGTCACTTTTGGGCTAGAGGATTTTGGGCATTGAATATCTTATGGACTTGGGCCATTTTAGAGCTTTCAGTTCTACTTAGTTTGGGCCATTTAAGGAAGGGTAAAATGTCTTTAATCCTTGCAGTCGAGAATTATGAATTAAAGTCTTGGTTATGGTTTATGACCTAATTATTAATTAAGGTATTATTTGAAAATATTTAGTGCTGAGATTTTCCCGGATCAGCAGTCCGAGCATTTTTTAGATTTTTCAGCAGTTTGAGGTGAGTCTCCTCCCAGTGTTTGGTGGGTCGAAGGCACCAATGCCGGCCCATGGATTATTGTTATTTGTATGCTAGCTCTCTGGCTCTTACATATGTTGTATGTGTTTGTATGTACATCGGGCGAGGCCCGATGCCAGGCGGGGCCTGATAAGTGTTTTTTGGTGGGCCCCTTTCGCATGATACTAACTAATCTATATCGGGCGGGCCCGATGAATACCGGGCGAGGGCTTGATGAATTTCGGGCAGGGCCCGATGTATGTTTGATATATATGGTATGTGGTATTTTTGGTTACTCACTAAGTTTTGTGCTTACGGTTTTCAATTTATGTTTCAGGTTCCTCCGTATCGAAGGGGAAGGGCTCGGGATGATCGCATAGCACACACCATGATTTTTCCGCTTATTGACTTTGATGTACTTTTGGGATGTTATCTGGTTTACTCTTAATATTTTATGGTTTGACAAACATTTTTGATTGATGGTTTTGAGTTTTGGTACGTTACAATATAAGCATCATTATCTTCTCAAGACATTTTCCCTCATCAGCCTTCATCTCCCAATTCGTCCCTAGAAAACCCTAATCTTTTGAGTGGGCCTTTTTGAGCTTGAGAGTGCATTTTTGGTGTTCTTGAAGGAAGAAGAAGGAAGTGGAATCATCTTGGTGGCTCAAGGCATCTTGGATCCTGAAGTGTTTCACCCTTAAGTATCCTTTGAAGGTATAAAGTCTGAAACTTGATGAGTTATTTGCTTAGATCTTGCTAGCCTTGATTTTGTGTTCATATTTGGTCCCATAATCTTGGTGTTCATGAGTATGGTCTACTATAACCAGCAAGGTTATCCTTTCAGACATTTTGAGGTGCTAAGAACCATAAAATATGTGATATTGATCCTTCTACCCCTTCCATGCAAGAGTTATGATGTCTTCATGGAATAATAAGTTAGGGTTTCTTGCTTTTGGACCTTTTCTAGCCATGGAAAGTCATAAAGGTGGAAACTTTATGACTTACAATGATGTTTTGGGTCTAGATCTGAATTTGGATGAAAAGTCCTTAAGGAATAAGCACTTAATAAGAAATATTGGGTTCAGACAAAGTACGCTGGTTGTACCAAGGGGTACGCTGCGAGTACTGGGTTAGAGTCTCGTGGTTTGGATGAGCGGAGACTACGCCCAGTGTAGTAACTGAGTACGCGGGGCGTACTAAGTCAGTTTGAATTTTGGGTATTTTAAGCCGTAGTTTGAGTTTAGGTCACTATTTGTTGTTTAGGTGACTTGTAGAGTTGACATTTGGAGCAGCGTTCTTTTCTGCTATCTTTTCAAACTGTGAGGTGAGTTTCCTCACTGTACTTGTAGGGCGAAGGCACCAATGTCGACCCATTCAGTTATGTATCTTGGTATATAGGATGTTGTTATGCTGTAGTGATCTATTAGATCTGCATGATTATCTTTTTGTTGGTTATATGCTTATCTATTACATATGTTGACATAATATAGGTGGATTGAGGATGTACTGTTTTGTGCTATCAGCCAATAAACCCGAGCAATCCAATAGGGATATTGTGGGCTAGTGGCAATCCAATTGGGAGATTGTGGGCTATAGTGGAAATCCAATCAGGAGATTGTGGGTCAAAGTGGCAATCCAACCGGGAGGTTGTGGGCCACAGTAATCCAGTCAGGAGACTGTGGACCCAGTATGCATTTTGTATCTTTGTTGGTTGTGTGTTGTATTTTTGGGAACTCACTAACATTTGGCTTATAGTTTAAGTTTTATGTTTCAGGTACTTCAGATGATCGGGGCAAGGCGAAGGCTTGATCGTGCACATCCTTCAGTTTTTATGAGATTTGATTTTGGGATGCTCTGATTTGCGATTTTGACTTTTGGAAACTAAGTTTTGTAAACATTTATGGTTGTGCTTTGGTTCTGAATAAAAAAATTACGTTGATTTTGGGGTGTTATAGATACGAATTAACGTTTAAGCACAAGTTGTATAAATAATGGAGCAGTAAAAAATTTATAGAAGCATGTACATGCTTAACTACAATACTCTCTCTCTCTCTCTCTCTCTCTCTCTAGACTAAACTACTCATCTATACAATGGGAGATATCTCAACCTACAATGAATACTAAACAAGTATTTATAGGCAAGCTCAACCCACAAGGCCTTCTATATAATAAGCCTTCCATATCGAATAAGGGAAAGCCTTCAAAGTCAACATCCGATAGAGAGCTTTGCACCCCAACATTTTCCCCCTCAAATATTGGAATGAATGACCCAACTTCTATTTCCGAAAGAGCAACTTCACATACAATACCTCAAGCGTGACAAAAATGTGGAAGTGATCATTAAATCTTCAAATCTTCAACAGTCTTCTAATCCGGGTTCTAGGAAGTACGACATTACAGTCCAAAGCTACAAGACACAATATTAAGTCCTTGAGTATTCAAAAATCCAAGGATAATTACCCATACTTGAGCATAAAATCACATCCCAAAAATGTAACACCCGTTTTTCAGGTATTTTCATTTTCAGCTTAAAGTATTAAATTCTCGCAAAATTGGTCCTTACGTTGGGCGTAAGTAAGGAGTACGCGGGGCGTAGCTCATTAAACACATGCGAGGGTTTCATGTTGTACGCGGTGCGTAACACCATCTACGCAAGGCGTAGATGCGCTATTTCCAAACCTAAATTTTTAGGGTTGAGACCTTATTTAAACACCTTAATTCCCTTGAGGCTGCTTCATGCTCAGCTTCCACTCTCCCCAAACAGTATTTCAAAACCTTAATCCTTGGTTAGCTTGTGTGAGACTCTTTTATGTGCTCTTGGTGATTGAAGAAGTATAAGTCTATCATTGAGGATTGGTGTGGCTCAAGCTTAAAGATCCAGAGCTTTCATCTCTTTTGCAAACTTCTGGATGTATAAAGTTCTCACCTTTATGGTTTTATGGTTTAGATCTAGGTTAGATTATTGGTTTTCAAGCTTTTGGTCCTATGGTTTGGTTCTTGTGAGTAAAAGGTACTCCAAAGCTTAATATTGTCACTTTATGTTGTTTCTAAGGATCATGAGTCATAAAAATGAAATATTTATTGGACAAAATTGTAAGAATGGTCCCTGTGGTTAGGTGGAAATTGCCACTTTGGGCCAAAAAGGTTTGGGCTAGCACTCATGGTCCAAAGGTTTACACTTTGTTGCCACTTTGGTCCAAAACCTTAACTGTCATCACTTTTCCCCCCGTTACCATCCATTTGGCTTTCCAAAGGGAGGGTATTTTCGTCATTCCCGGTTTTACTCCCTTTATTTAATTAATAAAACCCTCTTACGTATTTTGTGACATCCCCATTTTCACGGCCAGAAAAGACCGATTTCGTTTATGCTTTTTAAAATAAAATCAGAGTAATCCTTTGATTAAAAGAGTTGCGGAATTTGTTCCCAAAACAAAATATGATAAAATAAAATTTATCAAAGCATTTCTTAAAGAAATGTATTTTCATATATAACAAAACTCGGGATGTCATGTTCCGATACAGACCAAAAGCATAAACAGTACCATATAGGCCTTACAACATTTATTTATATCTAATGGCCTATAATTCAAAATCCCTCGTCATCGTCCAACTATGCTCTTTTTTCCACTACCTGTAATACAGAAAAACTGAGTGGGTCAGGCTTGGGAGCCTGGTGAGCATATAGGGTTTTCAACCCACAATAATATAATTATTATATTTAATCATCAAACAATCAACCCAATTACCCATCCCCATTATCTCCTTTTATTTCTTAGAGATTTACCCTAAGAATCAACTATTCCTCGTTCATTTATTCCTAAGGAATCGGCACGAAATCCATCGTTGCCAGGGTTTTCTCAATAGGCACTAAATCCATAGTTACCAAGGTTTTCTCAACAGGCACTAAATCCATAGTTGTCAGGGTTTTTCTCAACAGACACTATATCCGTAGTTACCAAGCGCTAACTCCATAGTCGTCGGGGTTTATCTCGTTTATTGACAATATTGGTTCCGAGACTCCTCTAGCAATACATATCAATGGGTTTGTAGAGTACACCGGTGAACATCAAGTCCACAACACCTACAAGTTGCGAGCCTGCTAGTGTTCCACAGGACTGTCTAGAATAGTCCGTGGTTGTCATCCCTACTCTGCTGAATGACGGGGGCCATCGTTTGGGTAAAGGTTTCGCTCATTTTTCACCTGTAACCCTCATCTCATGATCTATATCATCTTTCGTGTCATCCTCAAACTCATCTTTCATCACACACCAACTATTTCATCTACCCATATTCTACCCAACATATTTGTAGATATAAATTACATATATAGTTTAAATCATTTAAAAACCTGTATAAAACATTCATTCAACAACCATCTCAAGTAAACAAACAACGTATAAACACATAGCACGTATTTCATAGCAAATACTTCATATCTATACGGTAGAAGAAAGTAACTACACACTCACCTGTTAAGATGATTGTCGGACAGCACTACGACTCTTCAAGTAGTATTCTTCGGTGAAACCGGAATGTTTTCTCAGAAACCGGACTTCTCGCGGGCAGAGTTTCGGCTCGAAAACTCTTTCTCTCGGGATCTTCGGGGCTTCGGGACTTGCTTCGGGTATCGGGATGATACCGGAGCTTCGAGGGTACTTTAAGAGGGCTAGAGAGGGTATCAGAAGTGAGGGAATGAAGGAATTAGCAACCATGGCCGGCTGCCCTTCGGTTTCAAAATTCACATTGTGAGTTCAGTAGTCATAAGGTGCGTCATCACAACTTGCGTCTGTCAGGCTCCAGAAGTCATAAATACCGACTTCACGTCGTGAACACTGTATTCACGTCGTGAACTCTGACACAGTGTCGGGGTTCGCCCCCCGAACTTCAGAAAATCATATCTTTCGCATACGAGCTCCGTTTTCGACGTTTGTTATATCCACGCGTAGGTGAGATTATGCTCTAAAACTCTCGTTTAGACTCCGTCGGCTAATTTTAAATTTATTTTTTATTATATTATTTTTAGTAGGCCGGGACATGAAAAGTCCGTTAGGAATTCACAACTCTTTCATCTGACATCCGTTTTCGTCTGTCTTTTCACCGCTGGACTACTATCGACGGGATCTTCGATTCTCGTTTAGATTGTTTCGGCTAGAAATCACTCGATCTCATATTCAAACTTTGGGCTGCATACCGCTAAGTCGAAACTTCGAAAAATCATAACTTCCTCATACGAAGTCAGATTTTGACGCTCTTTTTATGCACACTCTCGGTTTAACGTATTCTACGACTTTTGTTTAGATCACTAAGGCTAAATATCGCTCTATCATAAATTCACTATTTACGTCACGCAATTTCGTACCGGTTCTGTCTCGAAACTTCGACAGGTCATAACTTCTTCGTTATAACTCGAATTTCGACATTCTTTATATATCCGGAATCCTTGTCACGACCACTACAACTTAGTTAAGATTATTTATTCTAAACACTCTTCTATCAAAAAGACATTTTTGACGCTTATCGTCTCTAAATTGACTAGCCCTGATCTACGGGCGTTACATATTTCCCCATTACTGCCATACGGATAAAAGCGTCGATCATACTCGCATTTATAGTCCTAATTAGACAGTTAGTCGCTTCCACTTCAATTGTCATTAATTAAGGATCAAGAACCCTAATCCCATTTCCAGGTTGTGAGCTTCGATCAGGCGAGTTGATCAGTTAATGCAAATACCGATGTGGAATGTAAGGTTGTATGAGAAACCATTCAATGCAAGGGTGATTTATGGTACGTATTTTTTTTATTTTTCTCACTAAGTTGCATTTTTTATGTGAAATCCTCTCAACTGAAACTTCTTTTTTGTTATTGTTTTGAAGTTGGACACCCTACTCTGTTTACCATCAAGCTACATCATGGGGGTGAGTTCACAAAGTTTCCAGATGTGAACTACATTGATGGAGCTATGATATACATCGACATGGTGGATATAGAAGAGTTTTCTGTTCATGAAATGGATGCCATCATGAAAGGGTTAGGATACTCAGTTCTTCCAATTATCTATTGTCATTTTTGGTTGCCCAAGGGAGACATGCATTTTGGACTACGTGCCCTAGGAAACGACGATGATGCTCGTAATCTGGCCCAATATGTGAAGGAGCATAAAGTCATAAGGATGTACATTGAACACGACATGACAAAATTGCTTACTTACTTTATGGCTCCTAAACCTGTTAAAAAGGTTATTATTGAGCAATTATATGAAATTGAGGAACATGAAACCACCACAACTGATAACCAAGCTAGTGATAGGCCACATAGACACACATCCCTTGTTTACATAATGATCTGGTAACTTCACCGAAACAAGTTGGAATTATACGGAATGAAGGAGCTTTGTTATTATCCCCTGAGTATAATAGGAAAAGGAGTTGGACCAAGGACAAATCTTTGTTATCATGCAGTAAGAAATTGGCCATGGATGATGCTAGTGAAGTTAATGTAGGTGGGGATAAGGATCATGCACCTAATGATTTTGATGAGGCAGCTAATGAATTTGATCTTGGGTTGTACCAACAGATTTTACAGTCTAATTCTGAATTTGATAAGGGAGTCAATGAAGAGAAGGAAGGGGAGGAGGCATTTAATGAAGTTAGTGATAATATAGATATGAGGGATTGTGAGATGGATGCTAGAGTTGAAGATGATGTAGATATGGGGGTAATGAGATTCATGTTGTAGGAGACTGATGATAGTGAAAAAGAAAGTGATGAAAGAAGTGATGGGGAGGAGGATAGTGATGGCAGTGACTTTTGGGTAGATGAAGAGAACATAATTCCTGATGTAGAGGTAGATATGAAGGATTTTTACGTGAGTTTTGATCTGGAAGCTGAATTTATTGAAAAGAGAGTAACAAATCCCAAGCATAATGAAAGTGATGAAGACCCTAAAGACCCTGAAGATTTTGATGTAATTGATAATGACCAATGGGATTCAATGGAAGAGGGTTCTGATATGGTAATGAAAAGGAGAGTTTTATTAAAAGAATTGGGAAAGGAGACAAGGTTCTCTTAAGGAGAGATACATAAAGTAACTTTTAGGATAGGACAAAAATATAAAAGTAAAAAAGGAGTTAAAGGAAAAGATACAATTGCATGCATTGGAAACCAGGAGGAATATATTCTTAAAAAAACGACAAAACAAGGTGAAGGGCTTTATGGAAAGGGACTGTAGCCTTTAATGAGGGTGATTTTGGTGAACCTAGCCCATCTCCTTGGGTGATACAAGGTTCTTGGTCAACTAAAGATGGTAGTTGGATGATTAAAACATACAACCACGAACACAGATGCTTGCACTCAAGAAAAGTTAGATCTGCAACTAAAAATTTCATTGGTAAGCAAGTAATGGATTAGGTTGAGTCAAACCCAACAATCCCAGTGAAAGATTTAAAAGAGCAACTGCAAAAGGAGTATCAAGTGGGTTTCTCTATACATCAGATTTTCAGGGCTAATCTAATGCAAAAAAAAGTGCAGGGAGATTACAAAAAGCAGTATGAGGTTCTCAGAGATTACATCTTGGAGTTACAGTCTACCAATCCATATACAACTGTGAAGTTAGAATTTGAGTATGATCCCAACTCAAATGCTACGTTAAGAAGGTTTAAAAGAATTTATGTGTGTCTGGGTGGAATGAAGAAGGGGTTTAGAGCTTGCTTGAGGGATTTTCTAGGTTTCGATGGGGCATTTATGAAGGGCCCTTTCCCAGGACAGATTTTAACTGCAATTGGGGTGGACTCCAATAATGGAATATACCCCATAGCTTATGACATTGTTGAGTCTGAGAACACTCAAAGATGGAAATGGTTTCTTGAGTCTTTAGGAGATGACATGGACCTATACGCAAATTCAAACTTCATATTTATAAGTGGCAGACAAAAGGTATGTAATTGGTAGTTTAAATTTGCTATATTTAGATGTAATATACTAACTATGTTTTATTTCCTTTACAGGGTTTACAGGTTGCCATTGCTCAGTTGTTCCCATGTGCTGAGTTCAGGTATGGTCTGAGGCATATACATGATAATATGAAGAGAACATGGAGATCCTGTAACATCCTGTTTCGGATCATCCGTGATTAGGGTTCGTGGGCTGCAATCCGGGCATGAGGAAGCCTTGGGGTTGCGACGAGTTGCTAGAAGCGTAGGGCATCTCGTCACCTTTTCGTGGATATGAGGTTCATTGGAAACGGAGTTACATCGAGGAAGCTTTGGAAGTTTGAAGTTTTGGCAGGATGAGTCCCTTATTTGAGAAAGGTGGCAGCTGTGTACGTTGGGCGTACGTGTGTGTACGCTTAGCGTACTCATGTGCGTGATTTTTAAGCGGAGCCACCTAGTACGTTGGGCGTACCAGAGGGTACGTTGGGCGTACTAGGCCCAGAGTGAAAACCCTAGTTTTGGGTGTGTCCCTATATAAAGGATATGATGGCCTCATTCCTGGCCACCATTATCAGTCAACAAACCCTCTTAAACCATAAACCTTCATTCATAGAGCTTGTGAGTGCAATTGAGAGCCTTAGGGTGGTTTTGTGTGTTCTTGGGGTGAAGAAGAAGCTTTGGAGAAGAAGGAGTGAGAGTCCAGGCCCTTGGATCTAAGCATATCTGTGTTGGGAGCTTCATATAGAGGTATAAAGCTTCAAGCTTTCTCACTCTTTTGATTTGTGCATCATAGTAGAGTAATTTAGGGTTTTTGTCCCAAAAGTTGGAGACTTTATGAGATATTGAGCTCCAGAGACTATGATCAACCCCTTTGAGTGTATTTAGTGGTGTAGTGTCATAAACATCAAGACTTGGACGTTGGAATCAAGCCATGCATGAGATATGAGCATTTTGAGCTAAGAAAGTGAGTTTTTTCTGTGTTTGCGACCTTATCAGCCATGCAAAGGCTTAAAGTCACTGACTTTATGGAGTAAGAGCTATTAGGGATTCCAGATCTGTGATATGAGCCAAGGTCTTAACTGATTAAGAGCAAATGAGTAGAAAGAGTGAATCTGGGACGTACACTGAGCGTAATTCCAGTACGCCCCGCGTACTGACCAAGTATCCCCGATGGCCAATCTGGATTCGTGAGTACGCTGAGAGTACCAAGGGAGGTACGCCCCGCGTAACCTCACTGTGGACTTTTGGGCTAAGTCTCATTTTGGGCCTTGAGTGTTGGGCCTGGAGTTTGGGCTTGTTGCACTAGAGTTTTGGACCAGAGGAATATATATATATATATATATATATATATATATATATATATATATATATATATGTATATATATATATATATATATATATATATATATATATATATATATATATATGTGTGTGTGTGTGTGTGTGTGGCTTGGGCCCTTGAATTAGGTTTGTCACTTGGACTTGAGAGTTGGGCCTCGGGAGAGTCCATTCATTATTGGGCTTTGGTGGGCCCAATGAGTTTTAGGTCATTGAGGGGCTAGTTAGTGGACTATCTTTAGACCTAAAGAGTGAGGGTTTGGACTTAGATCTTAATCGGGTAATTGTGGATCTTGGTCCAGTGTTAGAGGCCGGTGTGCAGCAGCAGCATCTATAGGAGATGTTCATCATCCGAGGTGAGTCTTCTCACTATACTTTACCTAGAGTGGTAACCTTTGTGTGACCGGAGAATCTTATGTGCTTATATTGAGTATTGTGATATCCTGCATTATGTCTTTGTGATTTATGTTGTGTATTATTCTGAGCTTACTGAGTTAGGACCGGAGGGTCCAACCGAGTTTTGGGACCGGAGGGTCCCACTGAGACACATTGATCGGAGGGTCTTATCTGAGTATAGCCATGAGAGGCTAATGAGATATGTGTGGTATTTTGGGGAACTCGCTAATCTTCGTGCTTACCGTGCAATGTGATATGTGTTTCAGGTTCTTCTCAGGATCGCGGGAAGGCGTCGGCTTGATTGTACACATCACAGAAAGAGTTATGTTTTGAGGATCCTGGATTATTAATCAAACAATTATGGAGTTGCGTTTTGTAAATTAAATAAATGGGATTTTTGTGAAATGTGTTATGTGAATTATGTGATTTTAAAATGAAAATTTTGTTAGAAAATTTACGATGTTACAGATCCAGTGAACACAAAGACCACTTGTGGAATTTTCCACAACAACAACAGTCCAAGAGTTCAACCATTTGACGAATAAATTCAACTTATTTGACAAAGATGCATATAATTGGTTGAAGCAGATCCCCCCACAACACTGGGCAAAAGCCACTTCACAGGTAATTTCCAGATTTCCCCTGTGGTGTATTACTTTGTTAGTACACTGGCTTGCTTACTATTTTCTTTGCTTTTGACAACATTTCAGGGAGAACAATATCAGATATGCTTTTGAATAATCTTTGTGAAGTTTTCAACAGCAAATTGATTGAAGGAAGGGACAAGCCACTAATAACTTGCTTGGAGTACATCAGGGAATACATGATGAAAATAATTGGCAATGTCATCAAGGTGCAAAATAAGTGTGTAGGGCCACTAACCCCTTCTGCAACAAAGATTATGGACAAAAATGTCATTTTGGCATCTTAGTACATAACTAGGTGGAATGGGTAAGACAAGTACCAAGTGAAAGGGCCATGGCAGGATCAACAGGTTATTGACATGGCTGAAAGGGTGTATAGCTGCAAGAAGCGGGAATTAACTGGCCTCCCTTGTAAGCATGTCATAACAGTCCTAAATGACAAAGCATATAATGGTGAGAAGATTGAAGAGTTACACACTTATGTCCACAGGGTGCACTGGCTAGAAACTTGGAAAGCAGCTTATGTCTATAAGGTAGAGCCTATTAAAGGGAGAGCAATGTGGCCTATAAGTGAATGTCCAATTAAAATCACCCCTCCTCTGCACCATAATCAGCCTAAGAGGCCCAAGAAAAAGAGAAGGCAATCTGAGGGGGAGAGAAGCCAGAAGAAGGGAGAAAATTGTAATGGTGCTAGTTGGAGTCAAACTCATGGGGCTAGTGGGAGTCAAACTCATGCTGCTAGTGGGAGTGAGAAGTTGACAAGGAAGTTTATCAGTGTAACTTGCAGCAAGTGCAAAAATAAAGGGCATAATTCTAGAACTTGCAAGGGCCAAGTAGGAAACTAATGGGGTTTGAAGCTACTTTGATGTCTTTTGGGGTTTAAATGTTAATTTCTTATGTTTATTATATGTTACGTAGTTGATGTATTTTGATGTGGAAGATACATTGATGTCCTTTTTGGTACTTGATAGTATGTAGACATGTCTAGTATGTATTTTGATTTGTGGGAACATCTTACCAGGAATTTGATGTTATGGTTTATGGTATGTTTAACTTGATGTTAATTGCATATTTTACAATGTTTAGATCATACACAAAATATAATGGTCAACATTAAAATACCAAATATAATTTCCATTGCCATTTTGTTGCAAAACATGTATTACATTGCTTACATCTTAAACAAATTCCACTTTCATGCAACTTACCAAAAGATTACATTGCTTAATGCTTACATCTTCAACAAAATACTACCCTACCCAAACTATTACATTCCAAACTACTTGTAAACTAGAACAAACACAAAGAAAATCCAACTGCATAACAGGTAAATTTTGAGTCTTGTGGTTTAAGCCTTCAATTTGTTGATTGTCCTCAGCAATCCAGGTATGATGGCTTTTGAACGTTCACACATTGGACCATCATACCACCCAATAAAGCGAAACTTGGATCCCTTCAAAAATTTTAAAAAAAACTAACACAGATCTTAACATGTAATGGGAGGATAATGATGAAAATACAAAATCCATTTGCTTACCTCAGTAGGGCATCCCCAGAAATGTCGATCTGGGTTTTTGTTGGTCCCTTAAGTGCGAACAATAGCCATTTTACCACAGAAACACAACACCATTGTCAATTTCTTCAGATGAAAGCGTGAATAGTGACTGTATTAGGGCTTGTGAAGAAGACGGGAACGAGGGGATAAAAGCTTGAACACCATAGTATCATCGATCTTATAGGAGGGTTTTATTAATTAAATAAAGTGAGTAAAACAGGGAATGACGAAAATACGCTCCCTTTGACAAGTCAAATGGATGGCAACAGGGGAAAAGTGACGACAGTTAAGGTTTTGGACCAAAGTGGCAACAAAATGTAAACCTTTGGACCATGAGTGCTAGCCCAAACCTTTTTGGCCCAAAGTGAAAATTTCCACCTAACCATAGGGACCATTCTTGCAATTTTGTCTACTTATTGTTATCGTTCACTCATGCAAGAGTTTGAGGTCATTAAATGGTGTTATGGAACTAGGGTTTGGGTTTGGGCTCTATTAAGCCATGAAAAGGCATAAAGTCAGGAACTTTATCATTCTACACATCCATTAGGTTTAGATCTGAGAGTTGGACGTTTGGTATTAAGGTATTAAGGACTTAAAAATGGACTTTGGCAACAGTTGGGTTATGCAGGGCGTAACCTTGGAGTACGCAACGCGTAGCGTAACCATGCCTCGTTTTTTGTAGGAAGGCTCTACGCATGGCATAGAGCTATAGTACGCATGGCGTATGATCAAAGGGTATTTTGGATTATTTTTGAGCATTAGGTCAAGTTAGGGTGGGGTCTAGCCTTGGAAGGGTAAAATGGTCTTTTACCCTAGAGAGAGAGTATGTATTGGAAAATTGATTATGGATTATCACCTTAATTATTAATTAGAGTTGTTTTGGATATGTATAGTGTAAGGAGGTTCTCGTACCATCAGCTCAAGTGTGAGATTTATTTGTTATCGATTGAGTTGAGTCTCCTAATAGTATTTGCGAGTCGAAGGCACCAATGCCGACCCATTGGATTTTGTTTGTAGTATGTTATCTGTCTTTATGACTCTTACAAGTATTTGTATGTATGTTTTGGCGGGGTCTACTATATGTGCTGGCGGGGCCCATTACATGTTACAGGCCTATTATCGACCGGGGCCCGATGTATGTTTGGTATGTGGTATCTTGGGGAAATCACTAAGCTTTGTGATTATAGTTTACGTTTATGGTTTCAGGTACCACTGGTTCGGAGGGGAAGGGCATGGCATGATCGCAAAACATCCATCAGTGTTCTGCATTTATGTTATGATTGTACTTTGATAACTATTTTATACATTTTCAAACTTTAATGGGCTTTGAATGAATGAATGAATGAATGATGATTTTTATACACATAAAACAAAATTTTTTACTTAGTATATTTTAGGACGTTACAAGTCGGTATCAAAGCCTTGGTTTGAGGGATTCTAGCACACTCTCGTGTGTGTCTGAACTCAAACTGAGGAATTGGTATTCTATTTTGAAAGGAAATGAATTTTTGAAAATATATTTATAAATAGAAAGGGGTGCAATGCATGCAATCTGCTGAGCTCAAGTAATTATTTTCCCAAAATACCCATACATGTTATTTGTTTCAGTATATGTATATGTGAACAACATGCTAGATTAGGGCTAAGGATCTGCTCAGAATTGCATGATAGAATGCTATGAGAGATGCCTCTGTATGTCAGCTGTATGAGCTTTTAGAACTACATGCTACTATAGGTTTCAGATGATTGGATAGAATGGCCTGATCAGGTAGTGCACTGGTTTAGAAATCGATGCTCGAATGTTTCTTGCTATGTGCTTTTAGTAACCTCCATTGGTATCAATTAACTATCAAGTGAATATGCTTGGTTACATGTTGCAGAAATTAGATAATTTTAGAAGGTTAGGTTTAACCATATTGCGCAGCTCTCATCTGAGTCCAACCGTTGTAGTGTGAGACCTTGTAGTCGAAGAATTATTTAGTTCATGTTACATGTTATTGTATTCGTAAGGTAGTTAGTGGGTATTAGTAGGAGTTTCTTCTGCAGCTGATGGAAGAGAGAGGTGTGAAGGGAATCCTAAGAGAATCAAGGAAGTATGATAGTGCGTTGAACGCCTAGTTTAGCAGAATTGGTTGGTATTCGATAGTGAGGGGGTAACTTAGAAGATTCAGGGCGACTCTTGAGGAAAGTACGAATATGTGTGGAAGGTAATATTGGGTCCGTGCTACTGAAAGCACAGGATCCAGACACTAAGGAACTTGCCAAGTATGGAAAATTCTTCAAATTTCTTCTAATGGTTGCATTGTTTATTTTCAGTATGGTGGTCACTCGATGTGGTTCAGGTCCTAGTGAAGGATCAGGTTCGGGATCTGGATCTGGAGCCGGACTCTTGAATGATCAGATTTGAGAGTTCATTTCGCCTGAGATCACTCGTGGTATTCTGGAGCAGACTCCTATGATCTTTGGTACGATCAAGGAGGGTATCATGAAGATGTTGGATGAGTGTTTGGGCGCATTCCGTATTGAGATTATGGCTCTGGTGGGTTCACGCTCTCTGACCTTTCGAGAGTTTCGTGCATGTGGAGCTCCTGAGTTCTTCGGGAAGAAGGACCTCATTGTTAGCAAGAGATGGTTTGCAGACATTGAAAATGTCATCCGGACTAGCTCATACCCCGATGAGTCGAAGGTCAGACTTGCATCCTGTCTTCTGAAAGACAGAGTCCGTGAATGGTGGGAGGAGGTAGGCCATGTGTAACGTCCCAAAAATTAAGACAAATTTTTTTTATTTTTATATTAATAAAAGCATTATCCATAACAATATCATAAAACCCTAGTGAAATTAGAGTATATAAAATAACATCCAAGTAGAATCAGAGTCATATAAAATAGTTATCAAAGTATGATCCCAAAATCATAAAGTGCGGAAACATGGGTGGATGCAGTGCCGTCATGCCTGACCCTTCCTTTTTTTACCGGAAGTACCTGAAACCATAAACATAAACCTTAAGCACAAATCTTAGTGAGTTACCCAAAACACCACATACCATACATATCAAACACATAATGGGCCCCGCCCGACCTTGAGCCCTGCTCGGAACAGATCTAGCAGTCATCAGGCCCCGCCTGGCATCGGGTCGTGCCTGATATACGTACAAACACATAAACACATGCAAGAATCACACAGATAAAGAGCATACAATATAATTATCAGCCCCCGCCCGGTAAATAAAACAGAAAACATACGTGCAGCGTCACACACACAACTAGCATCCTAATCATAATAAACCATGGGTCGGCAATGGTGCCATCGACCCGCCAAACACAGTGAGGAAACACACCTCAAGCTGTTGAATCTCTCAGATAAGATCTCGGACTACTGATCCGGAAAATCCTTACGCTTACATCATCAAATAATACCCAATTAATAATTGGTCCACAACCAATAACTGGAATCCTAGTCTGATTGTCCAATGCCCAAGGTAAAAGTCCATTTTACCCCTTTCCTCACTTGGCCCAACATCCAAGGCCCAAACCAATAGCACCAAGAAGTCCAATATGGCCCAACTTCCTAATTGGGCCAAAACCCCTCATGTGCCTAATCCAAGAGGGCCCAAAATAGAAAACTAGGGCCCGGTAAGACCCAAAGCCCAAAATCACATCTTACGTCGTGACCAGACCTTGGTCACGTCATGAGAGCTCGCCAGATCTGATCCCCAACTCATCACGACTCGACCTAGCCAACTCAGTCAAGGAACGACACATGAGTTGTCTTCACGACGTGGGCAACCTTTCCTCATGACGTGAGCACCAATAAGCTCATCAGAAATGGGATCAAACGCTCCTCGCGTCCTGAGACCTTGTGTCTCACGTCCTGAGACCTTGTGTCTCACGTCGTGAGAAGAATCTGAGGCCAAAAATCCAACTTTTAAGTCCTTAATCCATTAAGCCTGGAACTCTGACTTTCCAGAAGGTCTTATAACCTATTAATACACTAGAAATTCGATGATTTTAAGAAATATGTGTCCAATACATGTCTAGATCTCATTTAGGCCCAAAGTTGATGAAAAGACATCCAACTTTCATACAAGGTTCCAAAACTCAACCATTATCTAGATCTGAACTCCAAGACATCCCTAAGGCCCCCATAACCCATAAAGTTGCTAACTTTTTGGTTTCTATACATTCAAACATTCACATCCAAGAAGAAAAGTGGGAGAAAACTTAGATCTATCCTCATAAAACCATAAAGATAGGAGCTTTAAAACTTACAATGGTCCAGAAACAAAGCAAGGTGATGATGATGATGATGATGATGATGATTCCTTTCAAGCCACAACATAAGACCAGCTTCTTCTTCGTCTTTTCTTATTCTTCCACACCAAGAAAGGCTCTAAAACCACCAAAGATCAATCAAGGATGGGCCCTAGGGTTTTTCTGAGGTGAAAGAGAGGTTGGGGCTGATAAGAAACCCTAAAGTGAGGTTAGAGATGCTTAAATACGTAGGAACCCCTAAAATATTATGGGCTTAGGCTGCATCACTCCTCGCATCGTGAGCTCATTCTCGAATAAAATCTTCATGCAACCCATCTCACGTCTTGAGCCTCTATATCTCACGTTGTGAGAAACCATTTTCTCCATAATCCAACCTTTTGACTCTTTGAAACCCTAATTCGTTTCGTTCTGGAAAAACGGGTGTTACAACTCTACCCCACTTAAATTAGATTTATTCCTCGAAATTTCTCCTTACTACCTTCTAGAAACGCCAGACACCCAGGGTGATACCCCCACAACCCCAATACAAACTGGGAAGTCGACTCATACATACAACAACATTCCCAAACTGCAACCGAACCCAGCCTTAGTAGGATTCTCAATCCTAATGATGAACGGATCTTACCCCACTAGTGTACACCCCTGAAGAATAACCATTTCTACTCTGACCGAAATCTGAAATCCTAAAACCATGTCTGACTCCCTGATAGACAACCCACTCTGAATCACTGTCAATATAACTCCACTTCGTATTCTAAGTTGATCATAACACTTCCAACCCTTGGTTATCTAGTTGTTTCCACTAGGAACAGAATCGATGTCCATCCATTGCTGCCGAAAACTTTTCACTTGATAAAAGGCTTGGATAATCCTTCGAGTGAAGGACTCATCCCTACAACGGTTAGACTCAGACAAGAGCTGCACAGTTGGGTCAAACAAATTACTTTGAGATTATTTAACATATGCAACATGTGACTTAATATATCCACTTAATAACAAGGCGACTCCTAACATGATTCCCAATCACTTGTACCACCTCAGGCTCATCCTGTTGACCCATAGATACATTTCTAATGCAGTCGAAACCTCCCTGGTCTCATACTTACCTACCAATTAACCGATATACCGGATTTCCAACCGGTTGTTGAGGCTAATAGTCTCACACAATTGCACCACACGACTTCTGAACGCGGGTCTTATCTGGCAAGAGTTGTCCTAGCTTTCTTGCCATCATGGTTCCAACAGCTCCCCAGATCCAACCGAACATAACCAACCATAAAACCTGATCCAACCAAATCCATTTGCTATAAATGAATGCTACATGTCCAACTGTAGTCTTATATCACAACCGGCCTCATACGACCCACAACCTTCCTAAATTTCACGAATGATGTGGTTTTCCCACAGTCTCTCGACCTGCCTTGCCATGGTCTAATCCCACCTAGAGGAACTATGAGTCGAAACATAGATTTACCATTCTCTCACCGCTACTTAAGAACCAGGTGAATGCTACGGGTCACCCCGCAGTCATACAACACTTCCATACTATCTGCCAATCTAGTGAATGTTACGGCCACCCCATAGTTGTACAACACCTCTACCACTGCTTTCCATTTAAGTGAATGCTACGACCACCCCATAATCTTACAGCACTTCCATACTGCCATGGTCATCGCCCATGGTCCTGCTGCTTAGGTACCATTCCAACCATAATCATACTAAGTCGAACCCGCATCCGACTATACACCAACCAGGTGTTTGGGTTATGCTTCGAACCCCAAATACTTAATCAGACAAGAATAGTAAGAGAGGCTCTAACACAACCCTCAACCTGTTCCAAATCATATATCCACCAAACGTCACTACTGATGTGTACTAAAACCTGAATATCCATTCTTGCAATCCTTAGACCGAACGATTCTCCTTCAAATGGGCTCGACTACGCTCTTCTAATCCACAAAATTTGATTGATTTCCAATCCATTTCGCAACCTTACAATTTAAACTGTCGACAACCTGAACTTACAAGAACTAGCATTCCATTACTAGCCAATCTTCACGATCACACACACTCTAAAATCGGATGAATCCTTACGAAAATCTCATCAAGCTCTACCATCTCAAGTACATCTCGTTGACCTCACTACAAGTCCTTAGCGACTAATCATATGACGAAGAACAATATCACAATTATCGAAATGGGTACCTAACCGATTCCATGACCCACTTGCACTTAGAGCAGTTCTCAGGTGAGCCTGCAACTGACCACAATATGAACGTATGAACTTGGAAACTATCGATCTTACATCCATGATCAAGCCATTTCTTATTGCCTCAAAACCACGAAGAACCCCTACATACCCTGCATTCGAACTCGACATGCCCACCTTGCGAATTTCTTGAATCCCTGTTGAAAAAACCAAAGATAGAATCGATTGTTGATCATTTCCTACTTAAGATGTTTCCAATGATGATCGATGTTTCCCACATCGAAATCCCAATCTGGCTCACCCAAACATCCCCTAAACACAGATTTTGGCATGCAAAATGGCATATGAAGATTCTCAAGATAAAATGTCTAGACCATCGTGAAGAAAACTATAATATCAGGCGGAGACATAGATACACCCCACACAACATCTCATACATAAACATATAATCATAAATATAATTAATATGAGCATGAAGGAAAAGAATACAATACACACCTGCAACATCAACTGATGAAACTCAAATCCCCTCGACTTGTGATTGCAATGCTCAGCTCCTCACCACAGGAACCTCCATTCTTCCCTCGCGACCATTAGTAATCCTCAAAGTGGCTGGAGCAGATGCCCTCATTTCTCCTCTCTTCAACTCCGGACAATCGGCCTTCTTATGGCCCACTTGGTTGTAGTGAAAACATAACGAGCTCATCCCTTGGGGACAATCTCTGCTGACATGACCAATTCTGCCACACTTGGAGCAACCCATACCACTAGATCGACAAACCCCATTGTGCTGCTTCCCGCACATGCTGCACTGACCCCAGCCCTGCTGGTCCCTCAACCGCTAGTCTGAACTCTTGGGTCTCTTTGCAGAACCCCCATCTGTCTACACCTCCTCTGTCTTCCTCTTCCCCAGGTGCTCCAAATCAATCTCCCATTCTCAGGATCTAGCAATCATATCATTCAGGGTCTTGCACCCTGACATACTCATAAACTCCCTGATGTCATCCCCCATCATATCATGATACCTTACCTCCTTCATCTCCTCGTTCTTTGCATATTGTGGAACAACCAAAGCCCTCTCCCGAAACTTGGCATTGATCTCTGCCACAGTCTCAGTAGTCTGACAAAGGTCCTGATACTCCTTCGCCAACTGCTGCACCTCAATTGCTGGTGCAAAATCTACCCTAAACCGAGTCACAAACTTATCTCAAGTCATCGTCTCCACGGCTTTGCTTCCCAAAGCTAAGTCTACCTCCTCCCACCAATCTCGAGCTCTGTCATTCAGAAGATAGGAAACAAATCTGGCGTTCAACCCCTCGGGGCAGAAACTCGTCCAAAAACTGTTCGACATGTCTACTAACCACCTCCTACTAGCAATAGGGTCCTTCTCCCCAAAGAACTCGAGTGATCCACAAGCACAGAACTCGTGGAAGGAAAGAGTGCAAGTTCTCATAATCGCTATAACCTCAGTGCGGAACGCGTCCAGACGCTCATCTAAAATCATCATAATCCCCTCCTTGACCATTCCGAAGATCACATGAGTCTACTCCAAAATACCGTGGGTAATCTTCGACGAGATGAACTCCCACATCTGCTCATCAATTGACTCAGTACTTGCACCTGAGTCTGAACCAGAACCTGAACTTCCTCCATGTGTGCTCATCACCATGCTGAAAAGCATACATGAAAATGATCAAAACATACCCCAAAGAATCATCGTCCGATAGGTTCCCTAGATTCTCTGTGACTCTCCTTGATTCGAGTATGGATCCTGTGCTTTCAGTAGCACGGGCCCAATACTACCTTCCAAAACTTGTCCATACTTTCCTTAAGAATCATCCTGAATCCTCTAAGTCACCTTCTCAAATTGGTACTCTAAATACCTGCTAAACAGCGCAACCAAACCCACTAAAACACTTCCTAGGCTCTCCTAGGTTCCAACCCCACCCTGCCATCAGCTGCTGAAGAAATCTCACTAATGTCAGTTAACTAATTCATGAATATAATCACATGCCACAAAGCTTAGATAATCCTTCGAGTAAAAGACTCAACCTTACAACGGTTGGACTCAAATGAGAGCTGCACAATAGGGTCAAATCCATCACTTTGAGATTATTTAACCTTTGCGACATGTGACTTAACAAATTCACTTAATAGCTAACTTAAATCACTAAGAGTTCCACAAAGCAAAAAGCAAGCAGCATTCGTGCAGTAACACTCCAAGCACAGAACAAACAGAGGACACCCCAAGCTCACTCACTAAAACCCATGCTAGAAACTTCCACTCTCACTGTCGGTTGCCTTATGCATGCAAATTATACACAATACATGATCAAATATACTATCAAATAAAAGACTCTACCCTAGGACTACAACCACATAAGGAATAGGAAATAAGGCCAAATCAGTCATTCTATGGCTATGTGATCCTAATCGTATATAATTTTAAAGCATACACTTAGCAATTACTTCTATCAATACAGATTTACAAATCTAGCATGTAGTTCTCAACAAGAATAATCATAATAAACATGTATGGGTATTCTTGGAAGCACTTACTTGAGCTCGAACGAATGCACGCATCACACCCTCTTTTTCTTTATAAAAATCTTTTAGAAAATTTATTTTTTTTCAAAAAGATTATCAGTTCCTTAGTTTGAGTTCAGACACACCTGAGAGTATGCCCGAATCCCTCAAACCAAAGCTTTGATACCAACTTGTAACGTCCCAAAAATTAAGATAAAAAATTTTGATTTTTATATTAATAAACCATTATCCATAACAATATCATAAAACCATACTGAAATCAGAGTATATCAAATAACATCCAAGTACAATCAGAGTCATATAAATAATTATCAGAGTATGATCCAAAAATCATAAAATACGGAGACATTGGTGGATGCAGTGCAGTCATGTAAGATCCTTCCCTTTTGTACCAGAAGTACCAGAAACCATAAACATAAACCGTAAACACAATGCTTATTGAGTTCCCCAAAACACCACATACCATACATATCAAAAACATAATGGGCCCCGCCCGTCATCAGGCCTCGCCCGACATCGGACCCCGCTCGGAACAAATTTGTCAGTCATCAGTCCCGGCTTGGCATCAGGCCCCGCCCAGTATACATACAAACACATAAACACATTCAATAATCATAAAGATAAATAGCATACAATATAATCATCAGGCCCATCCCCGTAAACATAACAGAAACCATTCATATAAAGTCACGCAGACAACTAGCATCTAATCAAAATAAACCATGGGCCGGAATTGGTGCCTTCGACTCGCTAAACACAATGAGGAAACTCACCTCAAGCTACTGAATCTCTCAGATAAGATATCGGACTCCTGATCCGCAAAATCCCCGCGCTAGCATCATCAAATAATACCCAATTAATAATTGATCCACAAGACATAGCTAGAATCCTAGTCCGATTGTCCAACACCCAGGGTAAAAGTCCATTTTACCCCTTTCCTCACTTGGCCCAACATCCAAGGCCCAAATCAATAACACCAAGAAGTCTAATATGGCCCAACTTCCTAATTAGGCCCAAAACCCCCCATGGGCCTAATCCACGAAGGTCCAAAACAGAAAACTAGGGCCTAGTAAGACCCAAAGCTCAAAATCACATCTCATGTCGTGACCAGACCTTGGTCACGTCATGAGAGCTCACATAATCTGATCCTAAACTCATCACGACTCAACCTAGCCAAATTAGTCAAGGAATGACACCTAAGCTATCCTCACGGCGTAGGCAGCCTTTCCTCATGTCATGAGCACTAATAAGCTCATAAGAAATTGGATCAAACGATCCTCACGTCGTGAGACCTTGTGTCTCACGTCGTGAGAAAAGTCTGAGGCCAAAAATCCAACTTTTATGTCCTTAATCCATTAAGCCTTGAGCTCTAACTTTCCAAAAGTTCTTATAACCTCTTAATACACTAGAAAGTCTATGCTTTTAAGACATATGTGTCCAAAACATGTCTAGATCTCATTTAGGCCAAAAGTTGATGAAAAGACATCCAACTTTCATACAAGGTTTCAAAACTCAACCATTCTCTAGATCTGAACTCCAAGACATCTCTAAGGCCCCCACAACCCATAAAGTTGCCAACTTTATGGTTTCTATACATTCAAACATGCACATCCAAGAAGAAAAATGGGATAAAACATATGTCTATCCTCATAAAACCATAAAGATAGGAGCTTTAACACTTACAATGGTCCAGAAACAAAGCAAGGTGATGATGATGATGATGATGATGATTCCTTAAAAGCCACAATACAAGACCTCCTTCTGCTTCTTCTTTTCTTCTTCTTCCACACCAAGAAAGGCTCTAAAACCACCACAGATTAGGCAAGGATGGGCACTAGGATTTTTCTAAGGTGAAAGAGGGTTTGGGGCTGATAAGAAACCCTAAAATGAGGTTAGAGATTCTTAAATACGAAGAAAACCCTAAAAGATCATGGGCTTGGGATGCATCGCTCCTCATGTCATGAGCTCTTATTGCTCTCGTCGTGAGCTCAGTCTTGGAAAAAATCTTCATGCAACCCACCTCATGTCGTGAGCCTCTATGTCTCACGTCGTGAGGATCCTTTTTCTCCAAAGTTCAACCTTTTGACTCCTTAAAACCCTAATTTAATTCGTCGTGGAAAAACGGGTGTTATACGATGCCTTGGGCGACAAGGGTGTCGAGGCGATGATTTGGGATGATTTTGTGATGAGATTCAGGTTGGAGTTTGCACCAGTGATCGAGGTTCAACAGCTGGCGAGGGAGTTCCAGGACCTTCGCTAGACTACTGAGACTGTAGCGGAGATCACCACCATGTTCCATGAGAGGGATTTACTGGTTCTGCAGTATGTTATCGACGAGGAGATGAAGAAGGCAAGGTCCCATGATATATTGAAGGATGAGATACAAGAGTTTGTGAGCATCTGGAGCTACAGGACCTTGGAGGACATGATAGCGAGGTCCTAGGAACGGGAGATTGATTTCGAGACTGTGAGGAAGAGGAAGTCGGTTCAGGCTTAAGTATCAAAGGGATCAATGACGAATCCCAAGGCTTTTGATTCTTGATCGAGGGGCCAACAGGGTCGGAGCCACTATGGCAAGTGCAGCAAGACGCACAAGAGAGTTTGAAGGGTGGGTAGTTCTGGCTGCTTTAAGTGCGGCAAGACTGGTCACTACAGCAGTGATTGCACCACCACCACCACCACCTAGTTATCTGATCTTATTTGCTTCCATTGCAACTAGAGGAGCCATAATAAGGCCAATTGCTTGAGCTTGGTAGGAGGAGCGGTTACAGCACCCACTCCATCGACATTAAGGATCACTGATGGCCTCCAGGGCAAGGCGGCCAGTTGTAAGCAGTTGAGCTTTCCAGCTGTCTGTTGAGGAGGCTCGTCCAACACCTGATGTGGTTACTGGTATGTATCTTCTCCTTATTTCATTTATTACTTTGATGTTTATGCTTATATATATATATATATATATATATATATATATATATATATATATATATATATATATATATGTTGTGGTATAGGGACGTTCCTAGTGAACGGTGTTCCAGCTTTAGTTCTTTTTTATTCTGGCGCCACCCGATCGTTCGTATCTCTTGCACTAAACAAGAGATTCGGTGAAACTCCTAGGAGCTTGATTATCCGTTAGAGGTGGAGATCGCCGACGATCATCCAGTGCAAGTATTGAGGGTTCATCGGGGTTGTGTGTTGGAGTTATTTAGCGAGCGATATTCAAATGATTTGGTTCGTATCCCTTTGCACGAGAGCAAGGTTATCATGGGGTGGATTGGTTGAGCCCTAATTGGGAAATTATTAATTGCGAGCACCACTTAATTTAGTTTTGAACCCCAAGTGGGGGAGAACTAGTTATTTGTGGTAAGGGTGCTCAACGGCGACCAGCTCTCTGTTCAGCTGGAAGAGCTAGGAGGTATATTTAACATGGTTGTTCGGGTTATGTGGCTTATGTTTTGGATACCATAGAGGAAGGAAACAGGACCATTGATAATGTGTCGGATCGTTCGAGATGAGATATCCCCCATTTTTCAGAACCAATTAAAACATTTTCTTTACGCTTTATAGATTGAGATGCGGAAATTCCCGTTTAAACAAAACATTTTTAAGATAACAAAAGTTATTTATTTTATTAAAAACCTCGAGGGTTTCATCGTTCATATCCAAACATACATTACAAGTTAAATATTAAAAGGTCTTGAAACTACTTATTACATGCACATATCTTTATTCTACTCAACACCCTAACCAGACTTTAACAGCCTTTCATCTGCTACCTGTGATGCATAAAACGAGTGAGTCAGGTTTGAGAAAACCTGGTGAGATGCGTAGGCTTTTCAAGCCCATAATAATTTAGTGATAATAAATAATATCATTCCTGCAAACAACTTTATCAGATAATATAAAATCTAAACTAAGACCAACTACCCAACCTAACCGATCCTCACAGATCTTAAAACAACGATTATCTAGAGAAATCACACAACATGATGAATCGTTTGAGCAACTGTTTGACTGCACAGCTAGGGGAGTCCATGGCCAATGTAAGTCATATATAAGGCAACCAATGTTCAAAGATTCGATAAATATTGTATCCCATTTTATCTACGCCCATAGGTTATAAGTTCATGCTAGCAACGTAATTTATTAGACTCCTAGAATAGTCAAGTGTTGTCATCTAGTTTGGTCGATGACCCGTACATACTTGTCAGTCGTATGATCTGGACCCACCATTTTTGGTCATCCAAGAAATAGGACACTCCACTCTGATCTCACACACTTTACCCAAGTCATGAGACCTATTCTATGTCAAGCTTAATATGAACTAAGCAACCCTTACAAGTCTTATTCTTAAACCTAAGGCGAGATTTATAACTAAAGGCAATCGATTCCCAACACAATTTCTAATCCAATTATCATGTTTATACAAATAGCACATAGCACAGGTAATACATGTAAACATTTTATATTACTTGATAGTATTAATTCTTTTTAAATGAAGATTATGTTCTTAATAATAACTATGCGCTCACCTGACAAAGTGTCTGATGATTGGTGAATCGGGCAGAGCTTCGCCTTACACCTTTTCCAAAAGAACTAGATGTATATACGCTAAGTCTTAGTCTAATTTCATACTTCATGGAACTATTATCCTATGGGTTTAGATTCTTCAATAATCCTAAAGTCTACTTTAATATCTATCAAGTAAGGAATAACCAGGTACGATCATATTAGAGGTAGGGTCTGTTTGGTATATAGAGTATACTGTTTGGAAATCCCAAATTAAACACCTCACTAAATCCATCCTAGACATCACTCCCGTAAGTAGATCAATTTGTACAAAGACTTGGAATCACTAATAAATGTTAATTATAGATTCATAATAACATCTATAACTATAATTAAAAGTTACTATTCATAAGTCGGTTCACTGTCTGTAGGAATAGACCAGACAAGCATCAAAGGAGACAAAAAGATGGCGGTGGTATGGTTGAAGAAGACGCAGGAAACCGAACATAAAGTCGATGGCGGTGGATGGAGAAAAAAGGAACCACAAAAAAGGAAAATACGGTTATCTGGACCAGAAGACGGATTCGGGAACGGATACGGTGAACCCACCGGCCAAATATCAAGAGGATTAAAGTTATCAATGTATTTGAGGGAGTGGATCGGTGGAGAACATCAAACGAATAACCAAAAAACCAACGGAAAATCAAAATTAAAAAGCAGACGTTTACGGGGAAAATAGAAAGAAGAAAGGGCAAAAAAAATTACAATTTACCTGGACAAAAGCGAAAAGGATAGAGGAAAACTGTAGGAAAATCGGCGGCAATAAAAGGAAGTCGGTGAGCAGAGATGAGCCGACAATAGAAGAAGAAACAAAAAAAGAACATGTATATGTTGGCTGTAGTCATCAAAGCACGTGGAATACATTATCTCAAACGAATAGAAGAGTATGGGAAAGGATTATACAAGGAAGAGCTGACTGTGGGAAGGAGTGATGATGGACGAAAAAGAAAAAAAAAATTAAAGAAAACCCACCAAATGAAAAAGAAAAAAAATCAACCAATCAGAACATAAAACTGTTCATAAGGGGGATTTGGATTATATATATATATATATATATATATATATATATATATATATATATGTGAAAAACAAAAAACCCTAAAAAGGACCCTAAAAATTATTAAAATGCATAAAAAAATACTTAGACATCACAAATCTTTTTTTTTGAATTTATATACTAAAAAATCGCAGGTTTTTTTAGAAATTCGCTGAAAAAAAACGATTTTTTTTGGTTTTTTTTCAAAAAAAAAAATTCAACGAAAATACATAAAAAGTTGCTAAAACTCATAATATAAAATCAAAAAAAAAAAAAAATTTGTGATATCTAAGTATTTTTTTTTATGTATTTTTAGGATTTTTAGGGTTTCTTGTTTTCCATAGAACCTAAACATATATATATATATATATATATATATATATATATATATATATATATATATATATATATATATATATATATATATGGAAAAGTTTAATAGAGAACCATAATTATTGGTTCTCCAAGGAACCAAAATTTTTTTTTTCAAGTTCTAGAGCTTATTCTTTATCGAAAAAAAAAACTAAAAATATCTAAATTCATAACATAACATTGTGAATGTTAAATATATTTTTCGGATTCACCGTATGAATTTAGATTTACATTGTGAATTTTCAAAGATTCACATTGTGAATTTGACGAAATTTTTTTTTTCGAATTTGATATCATTGGAAAAATGATAAAAAGTTATTAATTTCTGTATTTTTAGTTTTTTTTTTTTGATAAAAAATAAGTTCTAAAAATTGAAAAAAAGATTGGTTCATTGGTTAATTATGGTTCTCTATTGAACCTCATGCTATATATATATATATATATATATATATATATATATATATATATATATATATATATATATATATATATATATATATATATATATATATAATTTGTCAAGCTCCCAAGCACCGTTATTAACAAGTTACACCCCCATAGACAAGGCTTTCACTTTTCAACTAAATAGCTTTTTAGCAAATCCATCAATATCGAACTTGCACTCATCCACTCTAGACATGTTACATCCAACCGGAAGATCAAAATATAAGAACAATAATTTTTCCCCTCTACGATCCAAAATGGTCGTCATAGACAAAATCTCCTCAAAAGAAACGGCCACTTCAACACTCTTCTCAAATTACTTTTGGCGAAGTTGAGTTTTAATCCCTAAACAAGATGGAAACAACAAAGGACCCACGAGATGTTCCTAGTATTTCCTAGGGATCATTCCTCGAGAAAAACACATCATCTACAAAGAACAAATGAAACAACACCAAATCCAAATATACAACCCAAACTCTATGAAAAATACCCCAAGTAACTATCCTTCATAATACTTATTAATTATGATAAATCCTAAATGTTTCAATAATTCTATAAAATATATTGTATGCATTACAATATATTTTAGACCAATATGATATTGGTTATCATGTTTCATTTTGAGTTAAACCATTTACAATTTGATGTCTTTCAAATAAAATAACAACTTAAATCGGTTATAAACAATTATTTTTTGAAACGATATTTATATATTAAAAGAATAAAAGCCATCTAGAGCAAATAGCAAATACAAATTAGGATAGAAGTGGATGTTGAACAACTTGAACCCCTCCATAAAATGTCATATATATGTTTCTAATGCATTGAATTTTTCGGGTTTTTTTGCAATATAAAATATTTATATATAATTAGTCAAATATAAAAGCCATCACTAACCTGTCTAATAGTTGTTTCAATTTTTTTCTCAATAGTTCAAAAATGTATTACAAGTATTTTCAATAACAATATGATGAATTTAATGAAAATTAACACCATGATTGTATGTGCACATATTTCCAATGGCATGCTAACACTTAATAATTGAACTATTTTGCTTATTTTTTAAATTTATTTTACTAAAATTTAAGAAACAACTAAAAACAAACATAATTCCGAATCGCGTATATGAAAACTGGTTAATAAACTATGTATTTTATCGGTAGAATCGGACCAGCCCTGACGGTGGGCAATCCGGATGGTCGTCCAGGGTCCATGTTTCCAAGAGGCCCAAAATTCCTAGAGTATATGGTATAATTATATAGAGAAAAAACTAACTTATCTAAAAATATTAAGAGAAATATTTTTCTAAAAATTACTTGTTTTTGTAATGTTTTGATCATATTTGTGTTTTTTAATATTAATAGTGAATTTTATAACGTTGTGTCTATTTTCAATTTAATTTTATAATATTTATGGCTTTAGTGGCCCATTTTTTTCTTTTCGTTTTAGACTTACTATATATTTGGACCGACCCTGGATAGAATGTTAATATAAGATAGAAAAATATCATTGATAATTATACTTAATTATACGATTCAAGTGTGCTGTTGAAAAAAAAAAGGCTCAAGTGATTTAAGTGATTACATCATAAATAATATAATTTATAAGATATATTAATATTTAAAATATAGTTCTTACAATGATATTTGATACATAGACTATTTATAACACACAAAAAACTATTGGTTGCTTAACATTGATATGGTCATATGGTGCTGTGCATTTATCGGAATGAGCAGGTTTTCGGAAACGAAACGGATAAAAGAGAGTTGTTATTTGATTTCATTGTTTCTTTTTTTTTAATTGGTTTAGTTCTAGATAAATTAATTCTAGAATCAACTAGATTAAGTGGATGAAAAACCCGTTCATCATACTTAGGCTGGAGGGAGTGGTGCCACCGAAACCGCACTCCCTCCCCCGCCACATAAGCGTCACGTCATTTTTTACCACACAAGTGTGGTCTCTTGCCACACCAAGGGAGTGATGCCACACTTTTATTTTCTTTTTTATTTTTTGTTTTTTTTAAACTATTTTAATTTAATAAAACTTCTTTTTTAAATAAAAAACATAATTTTAAAAAGATAATATTTCATTAATTAAAAACACAAATACCATACATTAATTAAAAAAACCTAAAAAATTAGAAAAACAAATTAGAAACATAAAACCTACAACTTTAAAAAAAAAAAAAAAAACACCAAACGGGTTGTGGTAGTGGTTGTGTGGAAAAACACACCAAACGGGTCGGGTTGTGGTAGTGGTGGTGTTTGTGGTAGTAGTTGCGCTGGTCGTTGTGGAAAATACGGAAGCATACCGTCGTAGTGGTAATACGGATGTGAGAAAATCGGTTGATCAAATGTAGGTATTGGGGTGTTGGTGTTTCTGACTGATGTTTTTTCTTTGCTAGGCCTTTTGGAAGAAGACATTTTTCAAAAAAAATTGGATGAAAAGATTGTGTAAATATTTGTGTAAAGGTAGTGTGAATGTGGTGTAAATGGTTAAAATGGTAACATATATATATATATATATATATATATATATATATATATATATATATATATATATATATATATATATATATATATATATATATATATATGGGCTAATGGCACAAATACTCTCAAATTTGCACAAAATTGGCGGATTTGCCCAAAGTTCAAATTTAGGTCCATTTTTGCCTTAAACTTGCATTTAATGTGTCGTTTTTGCCAAGTAGCCGGTTTCCCTTTAATCAACCGGTTACCACTTGAAGATACTTGGCATTTATCATTTAATAACTCATTCACAAACATCCTCGTGTGCAATTGATCCCTTCGACCCCCACAGTTAGTCACAGACTACAACGGAAAAATGACAACTTCGTCTTCAAGATCAAGCTTTAATGGTGGTACAAGAATGAGGAACAAGAAGGTAATAAGATGCGACTGTGGTGATGTTTGTGGTGTATCAGTCTCACGAACACCTGATAACCCAGGACGAAAATTTTGGGGCTACCCTAATTATCAGGTAAAAATCTATTTATTTTTGTACTAATTTCTCCCTAAAATTTTAGGGCTGCTCTAACTTCCCAAAGAGGAACGTATGTAATAGAACCCTAATTTTTTTTTGTTGTAGGTGGAAGGAGGCAACTGTGGTTTTTTCAAATGGGCGGATGAAGAACTAGGTTAAAATATGGAGATGTGTCATACAGAGGAGATCAAGCCATTGTTAGAAGTGATCATAGGGTTGTTAGTGGTTATATCGCTGATGCTAGGAATAGTGGTTATTAAGATATAGTTTTGTTGGTTTTTCCTGTATTAGTAATATATTAAGCATAATCAAGAATTGTTACATCTTTGTAATGTTTTTTTTTGAACGGCTGAATGTTACATGTTTGTAATGTATTAAGGGTATTAATGGTAATGTTACTAATGGTAGTTAATTGCCATCTCATGTATATGTTGCATGAATGGAAGTACAATGAAAGTACATTGCATAAAAGGAATTGTACTAAAATACCCTTGGTTACATTCACAATGAAAGTAAACTTTGCATGAATGGAATTGCACTAATGTATTAAGGGTATTTATGGTAATGTTATTAATGGTAGTTAATTGCTATCTCACTTTGCATACGGCTGAATGTTGCACTAATGGTATTAATGGAATTGCATGAATGGAATTGCACTAATGGCATTTCCTTCAGTGAATTCAGGTTCAGGATTATCCTCATTCTCAGATTGACTTTTTTGATCAATACCTGTAAGAATAGCATCCATTGCATCTTCAACCTCATCAAGTGTTTTTGTCACGTCAGGTTCAACATCCTCAATACCTGTAAGACCTATCACATGATGCTTGACTGGGTTCAAATTGTTCCTTCCTAGGCCTTCCTTTCTTCTTTGGTGGCATAGGGACAGGTTCCTGCCTCTCAGACCTATCACATGCTGCTTGACTGGGTTCACATTGTTCCTTCCTTGGCCTTCCTTTCTTCTTTGGTGGCATAGGGACAGGTTCCCTGGTTGCATTCTTGCATCCCTTCTGGTTATGGCCATACTCAAAGCACTTACCACACCTTACAGTTCTTGGGGTGTGTACTCTTCCATCATTTTCAGTTACATGTCTTCTTCTATTGACCTTTGGCCTACCAGGCATTCTCCTTGACACTAGTGGCAATGGCTTTATGAATTCAGTTTGAGGCCATAGATTTGAACCATTTACTGGACTAATGTTAGCAGAGTAACACTTAAGGAATTGTTCCTTGGAAAACATGTCATCAATATACTCATCAGGTGTTTGATGGATATAGTTGATAGTTGCAATGACTTGAACACATGGGATCCCAGCCAGATCCCATAACCTGCAGGTACAATGCTTTCCATCTAAATCCACCATGTAGCTATCACATCCTCTCCTTGCTTCAAACACATGTTGTTGACTATGAATTATTAACCAAAACCTACATCCACAAGTTACATGTTAAAGTGTTACCTAATGAAATTAAAAGAAAAGTTACATGTTAAAGTGTTACCTCATGTTCTTCCCAAAAAGCTTCATCTTCTTTAACACTGCTGGACATATACGGGTATTCCATTTAGTGCTTTCCTTAATCATGTGAGCAAACCTATCCATGATGTATATCCTTATTTCTTCAAGCATTGTGATCAATGGTTACACCAACTTGACATGTGGACCCCGGGTTTGACCTTAACAATTCATGGGCATAATCACATATCCTTGCATAATGCTCAGTGAGTTTACCTTCTATTAAATTTTTGGCCCATTTCCTTTCCCTTCTAACCTGTCCTATAGATACCACACACCTATACCTTTGTCTGATGTCATCAATCATTTCCTGAAGTTTCATCTTTGGCTTATTTGCAATTTCAGTCACATAATGTCTTCCAATCCATTCAGGGGACACAATGGATCCAAACTTAAACTGCCTCGAACATTTATGGTCACCATTCATAGCTTTGATCTGAAAAGATCTTTCTTTGTACATCCATGTAGCATAAATTCTGAAAGGGCATTTATTCTCTTCCTTCCTATTGCCACATCTAGCTACAATTCTTTTACTATCACATTTTTCAAAGTATATTCTATAGCCATGTGAGACTGCATAATTGGTGACACAAAACTTCAGTTGGGTAGGGGATTCAAAGATGTCACCAAGCTTTGGTACCATCTTGTCCCACTTGATGGTTGGGTCATGAATTCTATAGTTGTTTTTCAATACCTCCTGTTCATCTTCATCACTCTGCCAATCGGTAGCATGGTACACTTGTGCTCTGATTTCATCTGCCATACTAGAATTTCGTAGGTTTTCATCACTTAATAGAACATTTAGGAATATATCCTTACATTTATCAAGTGAGGACACAAATTCTTCCTCTGGTTCGTGGTCCATGTAAATGTCGTGGAGTTCAAAATCCATTTCACTGAAGCCAGCAAATGGCTCATGTATGCCAGCAAAGGGGTCAGCGTACCCATCGTCTGATGAAGCCATTACACCTTCCTGCATCAACACACTAACTTTAGGAACACATTTCAAGAAATGTTAAATGTAAACGTAATTTCAGTCAACCTGTAAAAACCTTACCTTTCGGAGAAATGTTGAAGAACACTTTTAACCTAATCGTCTCCAAGAAAACCCTTTTTTTTTCTCTGTGTACACAGTCGATGAAATGGGAAAAGGTGATGAGTGATCGGGTTATAGAGGGAGATGAGATGCGACAGTTTAACGTATGTAATGGAATTGGAGATTTTTCCAAACGACGTTTAATTAGCCTTCCACCTAAGCAAGTGGTAACCGGTTGATTAAAGGGAAACCGGCTACTTGGCAAAAACGACACATTAAATGCAAGTTTAAGGCAAAAATGGACCTAAATTTGAACTTTGGGCAAATCCATCAATTTTATGCAAATTTGAGGGTTTTTGTGCCATTAGCCCTATATATATATATATATATATATATATATATATATATATATATATATATATATATATATATATATATATATATATATATATATATATATATGGAGTAATGGTTAAAAAAAAAATTACACGAATCTTGACCGTTCAACGGTCAAACATGGAAGAAAGCACCCAGCCAATCAGATTACGCGGTCTTCTATAGCCGCACTGCGGTTTTGGCCGCACGAAACCGCACCCTTGGGGAGGTGTTCGCGGTCCACGTGGCTGCATCGCAGTTCCAAACCGCACCCCACACCGTATAGCCTTATATTTTCTTTTTACTAGCCTCTAGCTAGCTTTGTTTCTAGGGAAAATGACGAAACAATATTATATTTTTCTAAAATTCCGGTTTAACAACCAATTTTTAAAAAAGTTTCGAAAAAACCATCAGTTTTTAGTAAAATGTTGCAACACGATCACTGTTACCTATTAGAGGCGGTTTTAATTACAAAAAAAAAACACTATATTTTCCCCAAAATTCAATTTAACCACCAATTTATGGGTAGATTTCTTAGCAAAAAATGAAAATTAATAGTTTTTTAGCACGAATGCAGGTCATAGCGACCGCAATAAAATTGTTATCTAAAAATTGATGGTTTTTTTAGCACCAATAAAAATTAAATGATTAAACCAGAAAAAAAAAAATATAGGTTTTTTTTTGGTAGTCTTTTATCGACTCAGTTTGGCCCAAGCATGTTACCATCTCTACTTGTCTACTTGATATTCACCAAGAACAAAATATTTCAATATAATGTTCATGCCTCTGTTTTTAACTAAAAAGTCGTCAACCTTTGCTAAAATAAACTTTATGATATCTTCAGTAAAGTCCTAATATTTTAGTTAAATATATAAAAATGTCATAAGCTAAATTTTGTTTACAGAATATCGGCTAAAACTTCGAAAAAAAAACTATTTTTGGCCGGTTTCGTAGATTTAGCCGGTATCCTATCATCTTTCGTTTTTTTGGTCAAATTATTGAGACTTTTCTGAAAAATAACATATTTAAACCAATAACCAAAATATTAGGACTTTTCTGAAAATTATCATTTAATTAATGTTGGATTAAAGTGTCTAAGGTCCTAACTAAATTAGTATGATATTGATGAATAAAAGTAAAGTCCTTTATGGGTTGCCATCATAACCAGGAATGACTTGGATTGATCAGAGGAGAGAGATAAATGATTTATGGATATATCATATGATTAATATATTAATTATAAAAAATAATTAATTGATGATTAATCAGAATTAATTTAGAATTACTTCTTGGTTAATTAAAATTAATTAAAGGTACAAGGGATGAGTTGTAATTGTTCAATAGTTGGATAAAAGAGAGGATCTAGAATCCTCCTAGCCTTGGACGGTTTTGGAGGCTCTTGATAGAGCTTCTGGAAGCCTCCAAGTCCTCCCTAATAAATAAAGAACTTTTTGCCACTTATCAATTTCTTATGCATTTGGACACATGTAATTTTGTGGTTAATTCTTAGAAATTAATTTTCACTTGTCATTTTGTGGTAATTTTTGATTTTCTTAATTAACTATCTAATTTTTAGGTTATAAAAAGTAATTAATGTGTCATTAATTTGTTTCTCTATATTTTCAAATTTTAATATGTTTCCTTCAATATATATAATTCAAAATTGACATGTTTTTTTTAAGTTCATTGTAATTTTAGGCAAAATGGTCTTATATAAAAAAATAATCATACTTTGTTGTTTTTTTACTGATATTTAATGTTTTCTTTAAAAAATATTTAAAGTTTATATCTTCATATATAATTTTTTTTAAACAATCCGTGTAGTACACGGGATTCACACCTAGTGATAAATATAAAGTAGATAATTACTGATTTGAAATATTATTATTTTAAGTTCAAATCTAGGTTTTCTGGGATTATTATGCAACTACATAAAGGGATTTACCCTTGGTATTTTCGGCCTAACCTTAACACACGAGAGAATTCTGAAATTCTCCATCCTCTCCCCTCTCTCCTTTAATCCTAGGGTTTTCTGAGTTTTGGGTGTGACGCATTAAACCTTGTGTTTTGAAAAAGTTTTAAAATACACCCTATACATATGTATAAGAGTATATTACTATATGTATCATTAAAAATCATTCGAATCAATAGTAGACATCATTCACGAAGCCACACTATAATAGAGGTATAAGAAAACGGCCTATAAAATGACCGTTGAATGAGTGTCCTTTTCACCGACCGCTTCTTTGTGTGGTGGACGGTCGTTAGCCGAACGGGTTTGATAGGACATAATTACATTAAAAGTATAACGTATAAACGAATAGAACTTTTTCTAAGATATCACTCAAGTTACTTTAGGAAAAATGTGAAATTGTATGCAAATCCATGAAAATGTACATCGTTTTTTTGCAAGTCGTTAGTGAAGCGTGTGTGCTTAATCGGCACACTAATGTAGGACTACAAAGATCAAATGATGGACATACTCGTATGTATGGTTGTTTATGGAGTGTGTGTGGTTAACCGACACATCAATGCGAGATCATAAATGACCTCGAGCATGTCACGCAGGTTTGCATGGTTATTCACATCTTATTTGTGATCTTCGGCATCCCAATCACAAATTAAAGAGCATAATCAGAGATTAAACATGCCATCGAATAGTTTAATGAGTATCAAATGATCTAGGAATTTCATATTAGATTGAAATTAGTAAAATTCTTTACCTACCTAAAATATATTCTCAATTAGATTATGACACCCTTCTTCATAATTTCGAATTGTATTTATGGATCCTAGCCTTGAATAATAATTTGGGTTAAAATATTAAAGAAATGAATCAACTAACTAAAATCTTTTCTCTTGTTTTGGATGTCTGGAAATGGTGATCTTCCTCCTCCTCCTCCAACCACTCATAAGTTTACTCTCTTGTCTATCCTCTCAAAGACAAGTTCATTGGTCCTAACTACATGGGTTGGTTACGTAATTTGAAGATGACATTAAGATACGAGAACAAATAATATGTCCTCAAGAATTCAATCCCAGAAATTGACAAAGAATTTTCTACTCCCGAGGAATTGGCTGAATATAACAACATGTTGATGACGCTACAAAGGTCGCTTGCATTATAATTGCAACCATGGCACCTGATCTCCAAAAGACCAATGAGAACTATTGGCCCTATGACATGAACTTGGCTCTTTCCAAGACGTTTCTCAAGAAAGCAAGAAACTTATGGTGTGCAAATGGAAAGATGAGGAATATGTGTATGCTCGTGTTGAAAAGATGCAAAGACACATGGAAAGATTGGAAAAGCTCAATGTGAACTTCTACAAGGAGATTGCCATTGACATGATGCTCAACTCCTTGCCTAGTAGTTATGATCAGTTCATCTTGACCTATCATTTGAACAATACTGGGACCATATTGATAAGGCTTCACAATCTATTGCAAACAGCTGAAGCAGGAATGAAGAAGTCTCATTCCAACAGTATTGCAGCTGCCCCAGTCATGGCTATCCGACAAGGAAAGGGTAAGAAGAGAAAGGATCATTCCTAACCCACGTGGAAAGGGAAAGTCCGCATTGGAGAGTCCAGTGGGTCAAAGAGAAAGCCCAACTTTGATACTCCTCCTATTGCAGACCCGAAAGAAGTCGTTTGCTTTCATTGTGGCCAGAAAGGCCATTGGAGAAGTAGCTGCCCCAAATACCTACAAGAAGTGATAGAAGCTAAGGCTAAGGTGTTTGGCTCTTCATTTGGTACGTACTCTATCCAAATCAATAACAGTTGTATTTCAAATTCATTGATCCTAGATACGGGACGTGGTTTATATATTTGTTATGATCTGCAGGGACTAAAGGAAAGTGAAGAGGTTGAGCATTGTTGAACCTGATCATGGAGAATAGGAGAAATTCGGTTGTTACCAGGTTTTGGACTTATGAGCTTATGTTTGATAGTGGTTATGGTTGATTTAAATTTTTTTTATGATTTGTCACAAGTGACAAGGAACATAATTTCATTTCATGCTTTATTTAGACAAGGATATCGTATGGTTTTGATAATAATGATGGTATAATTTTTGTTTATCGTAATGGTGCTTTTTTTTTCAAACCTTATCCTTGTGATGGTGTGTACGAGACTATTGTTTGTCTGAATGAACTTGGAAATAATTTTTATAGTATTGATTTTTCTAATGATTTAAACAAGGCATGCTTATGGAATTGTAATCTTGGGCACATCAACAAGAAACGCATCGCCCAACTCCAAAAGGATAAAGTGTTGGAATCATTTTACCTAAAATCAGACGATGAATGTGAATCTTGTTTGTTGGGCAAGATGACTAAATCACCTTTCACTAGTACTTGTGAAAGAGGTGAGTATTTTTTCGAACTCATTCATACTAAGTTATGTGGTCCTTTCAAATCTGTCATAAGGGATGCTAATCTCTACTCTGTGACGTTTACTGATGATTATAGTAGATATGGGTATATCTACTTAATCAAGCATAAATCAAAAACTTTTGAAAAGTTAAAAGAGTTTAAGCATGAAGTAGAGAATCAATTAGGAAAGAAGATAAATATGTTTCGATCTAATAGAGGTAGAGAGTATCTTAGTATCGATTTCAACGACTATCTAAAGGAATGTGGAATTGTTTCACAATTGACACCTCCTAGGAAACTATTACTTAATGTTGTAGATGAGAGGCGTAATCGAAACTTGTTGGACATGGTTTGTTCCATGATGAGTCGAGTTTCCCTCCCTATATCGTTCTGAGGATATGGTTTAGAAATAGCAGCTCATATTCTAAATCTTGTTCGTACTAAAAAGGTTGCCAAAACACCTAATGAGATGTTGACAGGGAAACATCCCTCGCTCGTACATATCAAGGTCTTGGGTTCTCGTTACGAGCGAGACCCCAAATAAACTAGAACACAGAGCCAAGAGATGTATTTTCATTGGCTATCCACAAAAGTCCTTTGGATACTTGTTCTACAAACCTAGTGAGAACAAGGTCTTCGTAGCTCAAAGAGGAGTCTTTCGTGAGAGAGAGCTCATATCTAAAGAGGAAATTGGGAGTACGATTGATCTTGAATAAATTCAAGAGTCATCCAATGAAGGAGCCTTCGATGACACTAGCTCTCAACTTGAGGTTGAACCTGTTAATCCCATTGATAATTCATTACTTCTGCGTCGATCAGTAGAGTTAGCGCACCACCTGAATTTTATGGTTTTCATATAACGACAGATGGGGATACATTTATTAGTGATAACACACTAGTAAATTTGGATGCGTCGGCTAACTACAAGGAAGCAATGACAGGCCCTGAGGCTGCAAAGTGAAAAAAGGCAATGGAAAGCGAGATCCAATTCATGTATGATAACAAAGTATGGACCTTGATTGATCAAACGCCTGGTCGGAAGAATGTAGGTTGTAAGTGGGTCTTCAAGAAGAAGACCGACATGGATAGTAATGTACAGACCTTCAAGGCAAGTGTAACACTCCAAAAATCAAAGAAATATAAAATTTTCAAAATCAACCATTAACCAACACTGTTTACATAAAGAGTCATTGTTTCAAAAGCATTATTTCAAAATCAGAGTTTTCCCAAGACCCTGTGACATAAAACCGGAAGATGTGCATAATCATGCCTTTGCTTTCCCATGGTCCTCAGAAGTACCTGAAACGATAAACAAAAACTGTAAGACAAAGATTAGTAAGTTCCCCCAAAGAACCAACACGCCACATAGAAAACAAGCATACAAATGTGAGCAGTCGGCCTGACTGGATCGCCTCGCAGGGCCTACAACCTATCTGGACCGCTCTATTAGCCTTGGGCATGACTGGATCGCCTCGCAGGACCTACAGCCTATCCGGACCTCTCTACGGGCCGTCAGCCTGACTGGACCGCCTCGCAGGGCCTACAACTTATCTGATTGTCCCCGTCTGTCTTGGCCTACCACACAAAGCAGGACTGCCTCAACCCAACACAATATGTCGACATATGCAACAGATAAACATAAACACAAAGCCACAAAATACAGATAATCATACAGATCTACTGAATAGCTACAAACTATCATAACATTATCCTGACTAGGACAAATAATCTAGTGGGCCAGTATTGGTGCCTTTTGATCCCACGGGTACAGTGAGGAAAACTCACCTCTCAGTCGGAATGCAAGCTGAATAAATCTCTGCTTCGAAAATCGGCTCAATGATCACCTAATCAAAACCAAGGACCTAATCTTAATTAACAGCTCAAAATACCCAAAATACCCCTAGGTCAAACTTGGTTAAAACTCTGGTCAAAGGTCAAGGTCAACCAGTCAACTCAGTTAACTCTGCTGAGTATGTGGGGCGTACTCAGCTTGTACGTTGGGCGTACACGGGCCTTGACCAGGATCGGGTGGTTCACCTCGTACGCCTGGCGTACACAGAGTTACGCACGGCATATGCATTAAGGCTTCTTTTACATATTAATAGCTTAATGCGTTAAGATCTTACATTCCAATTGTAGATCCAAGGCCAAAATACCACCGAGAGTCATAAAGTTTCCAACTTTATGACTTTGCATGTCCATTAAGTGTTTAATACCAACAATCATAACTTCTTAACACCTAAAGACCTTCTAGAGCCTGCATGGGGAAGAACTAAGCATCAATATCTCATTTTTATGACTCAAGACCCCTCATTGGGTATGAAAGGATGACATATTTGGTTAAGAGCATGCCATGCTCAAGAATCACAAAGGTTGGGACCAAAAATGCCCTAAATGAAGGAATATCCAGATCTATAAGAAAAGATGATCAAGCTAGGATCCTTTTACCTCCTGAAGGTTGCTAGCAAGGTGAGAATCCTAGATCTAAACTTCCTTCAAGCTCCAATGTCCTTATACCACCCTTTTCTTCTTCAAGAACACCACAAAAACACACAAGTGAGCTCAAGGTGGACTCTTCACACTTAGGGTTAGCTAGATGGACGATTTTTAGGTGGAGGCTGATGAGGGTGAAGGTCTTGGGGCCATAGAGAGGATTATATAGGGTGCAAACCCTCAAAACTAGGGTTTTGGTCTAAACAGCATACGTGCGACACACCTGATGAGTATGCTCGGCGTACGCGTGCAAGTCCCACTTTTCTCATGCAAAAGTACACCATGCGTACACTCCGAGTGCACATGGCGTACGGACCAAAAAGGCAAACTTAACATATTTAGGGTTAAAAACGAAACTTCTCTGGACGGGTGTTACATTTATCTCCCACTTGAACTAGACTTCATCCTCGAAGTCCGATGCTGCGAATAACTCAGGATAATGCTCCCATATCTTCGCCTCCGGCTCCCAAGTCCACTCAGATCCGTTACGATGCTGCCATTGAACATTTACCAAAGGTATCTCCTTATTGCGTAGCACCTTCATATTTCTCTCTACCACTACTACCGACCTCTCAATATAATTCAGGCACTCATCGACCTGAATATCATCCAAAGGGACCACTGCCTCTTCGTCTAACACACACTTCTACAATAGCGAAACATGGAAAGTGTTGTGGATCTGACCGAGCTCACTCAGTAAATCCAACAGGTAGGCCACCCTGCCCACCCTGGCGATCACATGGAATGGTCCAATATAACGAGGACCCAATTTCCCCCTCTTCCTAAAGCGTATAAAACCCTTCCAAGGTGATACCTTCAGTAGTACCATATGGCCGACCTGAAACTACAACTCTGATCCATGCTGATCGGCATAGCTGTTCTGCCGACTATGAGTTGTCTACAATCTCTGCCTGATCTGTTGGGTGAGCTCTGTGGTCTGGAGGACTACCTCAATCCTTCCCATGACTCTGTCACCGACCTCCCGCCAACAAACTGGGGTACGACATCTCTGACCATACAGATGCTCGAAAGGCGGTGCACCAATGTTGGGGTGATAACTGGTGTTGTAAGAGAACTCAACGAGAGGTAGGTAGGAATCCTAACTTCCACCAAAATCTATGACACAAGACCGCAACATATACTTAAAATTCTGGATGATCCGCTCACTCTGGGTGTCAGTCTGCGGATGATAAGTAGTGTTGAAATGCAGCCTCGTACCCAGTTCCTCGTGGAACTTCTGCCAGAATCGTGAAGTGAACCGAAATCTCGATCTGATATAATGGAAGTCGTAACCCCATGACGAGCAACAATCTCACGAACATAGACATTGGCCAATTTATCGGCGGAGGAGCTCTCCTGGATGGCCAAAAAGTGGGCACTCTTGGTCAATCGATCCACGATGACCCAAATAGCATCAAAACCTTTGGCAGTCCTCGGTAGCTTGGTGATAAAATCCATGGTGATCTGTTCCCAATTCCACATGGGAACTTCCAAAGGTTGTAGCTTGCCATGCGGCCTCTGGTGCTCAGCCTTGACCATCCTACAGGTCAAGCACATCTCAACGTACCAAGCTATCTCCCTGTTCATACACGGCCACCAGTAACTTAGTCTCCAATCCTTATACATCTTGGTAACTCCCAGGTGCATCGAAAAATGAGATTTATGTGCCTCCGCCAAAACTGATTGTTTGATCCTGCCAGAAACCGAGACCCATACCCAACCGCACCCGGTCAACAGTCCCCGACTATCGGTGACAAATCTGTCGATCTCTCCCTTGATCCTCTCCTGTTTCAAATTCTTCTTCTTGACTCCTTCTTCCTGTGCCCCTCTGATCAAATCCAAAAGAGGAGAATCAATGGATATCCTCATACACATACCCTCAACCGAAGATCCATCCTACTTGCGGCTTAAAGCATCCGCGACCATATTCGCTTTACCTAAATGGTAAACGATCTCGCAGTTATAATCATTGACCACGTCAAGCCACCTGCGCTGCCACATGTTCAGGTTTGGTTGGTCCATGAGATACCTCAAACTCTTATGATCCGTGTATACTGTATACCAGACCCCATACAGATAATGTCTCCAAATCTTGAGGGAAAACACTACTGCCCCCAATTCCAAATCATGAGTAGGATATCATTGATGGGTTATGAGCATAACTATAACCTATGTGTTCATGCAACCCTAATTGCTTTGGGTCTATATTTTTCACTAGTTGAACATGAAAATTGAATCCCAAAGCAAAACCCTAGATCTAGCATATTGAATTTTGAAAATTACACAATAAAAGGGTTTTGATGTTTACCTTACTTGTTATGTAGCAATAACAAGAACACCTTCTAGATCCTTGACTCTTGAAAGCAAGTGCCTCAAATGTGACACCTCTAATGGCTTACACACACTCTTTGCAAGAGGATGAGAGAAGAGAGGAGGGAATACTCTTAGAAATCAGCTCCACTACAGTTCTTAGGCATGGGGCCGAAAATCTAAGGGGTTAGATCCCTTTTATACATGAGGTAGCTTAGTCCCAAAGCTAGGGTTTGCAGGTGGAAACCCTAATTCCCTGCTTCAGGCCTAAGCAGCCCATGGACTCCTCATTAGAAGGCCTTGGACGAAAATCTTATAGGGCCACCCTATAATTTTCGTCCACTCCTATCTAAGGAGTCCAAGAGCCCAATCTCACAACTATCAATGATTTGCAAAACAACCCCTGTACTTTTAATCAGTTCCTTTAATCCCAAAATTAATTCCAAATTAATTTATGATTAAATACTAATTAAATAACATGATTTCTAATTAATATATTATTTTCATAATACATTAATAAATCAATTTATTATTCCAAATAATAAATTCAACCTCTCTCTCCAAAAGTCATCATGTCAAGTTGCTAGAGTGAAGGCAACCCAAAAGGACCATGCTACTATCAAATCAAGTACCTACCAATTATAGTTATGGGCTAAGACACCTAATCTAACAATCATGCCTCATACGGCTTCAGCTTCCGAGAAGCATACACAATCACTCACCCCCTCTGCATAAGGACCGCCCCCAAACTTGTTATATATGCATCACAAAATACAACGAAATCCTCGACACCCTCCGGAAGGGTCAACACTGGAACCTCACATAATCTATGTTGCAGTGTTTCGAACGTCGTCTGCTGCTCAGGGCTCCATCGTAAATCCATGCCCTTCCTCTTCAGATGAGTGAGGAGTAAAAAAATCTAGGAGAAGTCCTGAATAAATCTCTGATAATATCCTGCTAGACCCAAGAAACTTCTGATCTCTGAAAGGGGCTTCGGAACCTCCCACTGCATTATAGCCTCAATCTTGTCCGGATCAACCAAAATCTTATTTTGGTTAACGAGATGCCTTAGGAACTGGACCTCTCGTAGCCAAAACTCACACTTTGAGAACTTGGCATAAAGTTGTTCTTGCCTCAATACTCCCAACAACTCTCGAAGGTGCTTATCATGCTACTCTCTAGTCTTGGAATACACCAAGATATCATCGATAAAAACAATAACTGATCGATCAAGCATCGGCCTGCATACCTAATTCGTCAAGTCCATAAACATCGAATGCGTATTGGTGAGCCCAAATGGCATCACCACGAACTCGTAATGACCATAACGAGTCTGAAACGTGGTCTTATCCACGTCCTCCTCTCTAACCCTCACCTAATGATACCCCGGCTTCAGATCGATCTTGGAGAACCAAGATGCACCCTAAAAATGATCAAAGAGGTCGTCAATCTGCAGAAGGAGATTATGGTTCTTCATCGTCAACTTGTTCAACTCTCGGTAATCAATGCACATCCGATCCGAACCTGCTGGCGATAGTCCTTGGTATAGTGCCCCTCCTTGCCACATTTGTGGCACCCAAAACTATATCAACAAGGACCCTCATGAACCTTGTCGCGCTTGTCACAAGTGCGGCCCCTCTGACTCCCATATCTTACATCAACAGCCTGGAACCGTTTTGACGTAGGCTGCGACTACACTAGAGCCTGCCTCCGCTCCCTCGTCTCGAGCACCAACTCAATCTCCCGCCTCCAAGCGGCCTCCTGTAGCTCCACAAGTGTACCATAATGCTGAGTAGACACAAACTGACGGATCTCCGTCTTGAGCATGCTCAAGTACCGGGTCATCTGAGCTTGCTTAGAATCGGCAAACTCAGGATAAAACAGTGCTCTCTCAGTAAACATCTTGGTGATCTCCGTCACCAACTCAGTCCCCTGCCTCAAGTCCAAATACTCATGGGCCAATCTTTCCCTCTCAACTAATGGAACATATCTCGTACGGAACATCTCAGAGAACTGGTCCCAAGATACAACAACCCTCTGCTCCGGAGTGTAACAGCTAGTAACCAACCTCCACCAATCCTTCGCCCCCAACCGGAAAAGGTTCAGGGCACACTTGACCTTCTAGCCAGCTGGGCAGGAGCAAGTAAAGAAACATCCCTGAACTTCGGACATCCACCTCATAGCAATGATCGGATCCTGAACCCCCATCGAACACCGGGGGCTTCGTATTGTCGAAGTCTCGATACTGGAAGGCTCTCTATCCACGAAACTAGAGGCCGCAATAGTCGTGGTAGCTGCAGCAACAACAGCCTTAGAAAGTGTTGTGTAACGGTCATCAAATTACTCAATCATGGCGATCTTGATAGAACCGAACAACTCCGGTATCTGCCCCTGGATAACAGTCACAACATCAGAAGAAATCAATGCCCTAATATCATCCTCATTCATCCACAGCCTATCATGTCCATTCGTTCTAGCTCCTGATATGGATCCCCTCGTAAACACCATACTGAAAATAAACCAGAAAATATCAGATAAGGCGCATTTCATACCATAAGAGCTATCCTAAATAACGAAACCCTAGGGGTCGTGACTACCCTGTTACGTGTATGGGTCCTATGCTCCCGATAGTACGGGCCCATACTGTCTTCCACACCTACTCGTATTTGTCTCAGAAGATCATCATAACAACCTTAACAACACAGTGGAATACACATACATCCTATTCTCACTCATTAGAGAAAGGCTAAACATTCCTCAACTGGCTGGCTGCTTACGCATAACCCATCCATGGAACTTCCAACACTTGCAAGAAAACGCATCATGAGTACTACATACTCCCTAGCCTATCCTAGGATCCACACCTCACCCTGCCATCAACTGCCAAACGGCCCCCATTGGTGCCAGTTAACTACTGCATGAATACAATCACATGCAACATAACTTAAATAATCTTAGATTAAAAAATTCAACCCTACGACGGTTGGACTCAGACAAAAGTTGTGCCATAGGACCAAATCCTTTACTCTAAAATTATTTAACCCATGCAGCACGTGACTTAACGTATTCAATTAATAGTCAATTCACACCCGAAAGAGTCCTACAACAATAAGCAAGAAAACTCTTTAGGAAATATGGCATCATACATCAGGCAATGCAATTCCTGAAGATCCTATCCTAAAACTAGCATGCTATTCTACGATATCATAATAAAGAAAAGTGTAACACCGGATTCCTGGTATGTATTTTATTTAAGAACTTTATGTATTTTCTCTAGAACTCGACGAGTTGATGGCCCAACTCGTCGAGTAGAGACGGGATCCACGGGAAGTTTAAGTGACCTACTCGACGAGTCGGGGACTGACTCGGCGAGTAGGCGTTGTTTGGATAAAACCCTAAATCTGAGGGATTGCACCCTATTTAAACGTCATTATATCCCCAAACCAGCCCCCATCACCCCCAGAACGTTCTTTCCAAAACCCTAGTTTCCCCATAAGTGTTCTTGAGTGTTTCTCACCTTTGTGAAGGATTTTTGGTGCATCTAGAAGCTAGAAGGAGAAGAGAGAAGTTGAAGATTCAAAGGGGGCAAAGTAGATCCAGAAGCTATCTTCCTTTTTGCACCTTTTCTGGTAAGCAAGTTCTCAACTTGACCTTTTTATGTGTTAGATCTTAAAAGTCCCTAAATTGATGGTTTTGAGCTCAAAAATCTTGAATCCTTAGGGATGAAGCAGTTTTATCGATTCATATCTCATATCTAGGTCTTAAAATCGAATGCATGGTATAAAGATGCAAGCTTTATGGCCATGATAGGCCATGCACCCCCTTTAGACTCCATTTTTGGGTCCATTAAGCTTATACTCCCATGCATGCACGTAAAGTTTGTAACTTTACGTGCTAGATCGATTTTAGAAGCTCATATCTATCTTTTGGATGAGTGTTGTACATCAGAAATCGAGAAAATAAGACTTGGACAACATCGACTCGACGAGTGTTCTTGGAACTCGGCGAGTCCGAGGCTTGAGTCCCCATTCTGTTATGGTTCCAAAGGAAGCCAGTTGAGTGTTAGCAAAATATTAGAAAAGTCCCAAGGAGTGTTGTGACGTTTCGAGAAAGAGCCATGATCTGGAAATCATAGGACTCGGTGAGTGTATGAACAGACTCGGTGAGTCCAAGGCAATCTCCCAACTTTTGAAGATGAACTCGACGAGTTGTTCATACAACTCGGCGAGTCACAGACTGGACATGTTCATAGGATGAAGGTGAACTCGACGAGTTGTTCATACAACTCGGCGAGTCGGATGAAGGTTCATTCGATGATATTATAGAAGGAGAACTCGTCGATTCGTTGCTAAACTCGATGAGTAGAGTCGGGAAGGGGTCAAAATAAAGGAAAGGGACTCGACGAGTTGGCGGCCCAACTCGGCGAGTCTGGTCAACTGGAAGTTGACTTTGACCGAGGCTTTGACTTTGACCAGGGGTAAATTAGTCACTTTACCCAAAGATTAATTAGTAGTGTTTGACTAAGTGTATTTATGGGAATTGTAGTCGGGGAGTTACCGGAGCAGCAGTCAGACATTTCTCGATCAGCATTTCAGCAGTCAGCCTTACGAGGTGAGTTACCTTCTAGTAGGGGTGGGTCTACGGCCACAATGTCGGCCCACTAGTAGGAGTTGTTAGATGATTGTCTTTGTGATAATTATCTATGTTTGCTACTACCTATTATGTTTATGTGCTAGCATGATATGTTATATGTGATAGTAGTAGTAGGAGGGGAATAGTCCCCGTAACCGGTTGAGATAAACCGAAAGGGGTAGGTCGGACACTCCGGTATGTATGACAGGGGTAGGTTAGGCACCCCGGTATGCCTAGCAGGGGTAGGTTGAGCATCCCGGTATGCTCAGCAGGGTTGGTCGGGCACCCAGATATGCCTGGCATGGGGTAGGTCGGGCACCCCGGTATGCCTGACAGTATGTGTTACGTATGGTATGTGGTATGATGGGGGAACTCACTAAGCTTTGTGCTTACGGTTTACAGTTTTGGTATCAGGTACCTCTTCAGCGAAGGGGAAGGAGCCGGCGCAGTAGCGACACATCACACACACACACTAGATTCCGCACTATGAGACTCCTGGAGATTGTACTCTGATTTTCATTACTTTTGGGTGATTTGGTTTTGAGATACGATATTATGGTTTTGTGGATTGATGTAACAATGACGATGTTTTGGTTAACTATTTTATAAACTACTTAATTAAAATTAAATTTTTTGACTTGAAAAATGGGATGTTACAAAAAGTGTGGGTAACTTGGGGTATACTTTCTTGCTCCGACTGATCGTACACATTGCATTCTTCCTTGGTTATTTTGAAAACAATTTTGAAACTATTTAAAAACTTTTACAGTTCCCTAGTTTGAGTCTGGATTCACACGAATGTTCATCCAATTCTCTCAAACCAAGGCTCTGATACCAACTTTTAACACTCCAAAAATCAAAGAAATTTATTTTTTTCAAAATCAAACATTAACTAACATTGTTTACAAAAAGAGTCATTGTTTCAAAAGCATTATTTCAAAATCAGAGTTTTCCCAAGAACCAGTGACATAAAACTAGAAGATGTGCACGATCACGCCTTTGCTCCCATGATCCTCAGAAGTACGTGAAAGGATAAACTAAAAATTGTAAGCCAAAGCTTAGTGAGTTCCCCCAAAGTACCAGCACACCACATAGCAAATAAGCATACAAATGTGAGCAGCCAGCCTGAATGGACCGCCTCGTAGGGCCTACAACCTATCTGGCCCGCTCTACGAGCCTTCGCCATGACGGGACCGCCTTGCAAGGCCTACAGCCTATCCGGACCTCTCTACGGGTCGCCGGCCTAACTGGACCGCCTTGCAGGTCCTATAGCCTATTCGGTTGTCCCCGGGTGTCTTGGCCTATAGCACAAACCAGGACCGCCTCAACTCAACACAATATGTCGACATATGCAACAGATAAACATAAACACAAAGCCAACAAATACAAATAAGCATATGGATCTGCTGAACAGCTACAAACTATCATAACACTATCCTGCTCAGGATAAATAATCTAGTGGGCCTACATTCGTGCCTTCGACCCACGGGTACAGTGAGGAAAACTCATCTCTCAGTCGGAATGCAAGCTGAATAAATCTCTGCTACGAAAATTGGCTCAACGATCACCTAACCAAAGCCAAGGACCTAATCTTAATAAACAACTCAAAATACCCAAAATACCCCTAGGTCAAACTGGGTTAAAACTCTGGTCAAAGGTAATGTCAACGAGTCAACTCGGTCAACTCTATTGAGTACGTGGGGTGTACTCAGCTTGCACGTTGGGCGTACACGAGCCTTGACCTTATACGCACGATGTATGTAGAGTTACGCACGTCATACGCACCGAGGCCTCTTTTCCGTATTAAGAGCTTAATTCATTAAGCTCTTACGCTCTAATTGTAGATCCAAGGCCAAAATACCACTGAGAGTCATAAAGTTTCCAACTTTATGACTTTGCATGCTCATTAAGTGCTTAATACCAATAATTGTAACTTGTTAACACCTAAAGACCTTCTAGAGCATGCATGGGGAAGAACTAAGTTTAAAGATCTCATTTTTATGACTCAAGACCCCTCGTAGGGTCTGAAAGGACGACTTATTTGGTTAAAAGCATGCCATGCTCAAGAATCACAAAGGTTGGGACCAAAAATGCCCTAAATGAAGGAATATCTAGATCTATAAGAAAAGATGATCAAGTTAGGAGCTTTTTACCTCCTGAAGGTTGCTAGCAAGGTGAGAATCCCATATCCAAACTTCTTTCAAGCTCCTATGTCCTTCTACCACCCTTTTCTTCTTTAAGAACACCACTAAAACACACAAGTGAGCTCATGCACTCTTCACAAGACCCTTCATTGGGTCTGAAAGGACGACTTATTTGGTTAAGAGCATGCCATGCTCAAGAATCACAAAGGTTGGGACCAAAAATTCCCTAAATGAAGGAATATCTAGATCCATAAGAAAATATGATCAAACTAGGAGCTTTTTACCTCCTGAAGGTTGCTAGCAAGGTGAGAATCCCATATCCAAACTTCCTTCAAGCTCAAATGTCCTTTTACCACCTTCTTCTTCCTCAAGAACACCACTAAAACACACAATTGTGAAGAGTTCACCTTGAGCTCACTTGTGTGTTTTAGTGGCGTTCTTGAAGAAGAAGGTGGTAGAAGGACATTGGAGCTTGAAGGAAGTTTGGATATGGGATTCTCACCTTGCTAGTAACCTTCAGGAGGTAAAAAGCTCATTGCTTGATCATCTTTTCTTATAGGTCTTGATATTCCTTCATTTAGGGCATTTTTGGTCCCAACCTTTGTGATTCTTGAGCATGGCATGCTCTTAACTAAATAAGTCGTCCTTTCAGACCCAGTGAGGGGTCTTGAATCATAAAATGAGATCTTTAAGCTTAGTTCTTCCCCATGCATGCTCTAGAAGGTCTTTAGGTGTTGAGAAGTTATGATTGTTGGTATTAAGCACTTAATGAGCATGCAAAGTCATAAAGTTGGAAACTTTATGACTCTTAGTGGTATTTTGGCCTTGGATCTACAATTAGAACGTAAGATCATAACGCATAAAGCTCTTAATATGGAAAAGAAGCCTTGGTACCTACACCGTGAGTAACTCCACATACATCACGTGTATGAGGTCAAGGTTCGTGTACGCCCAACGTACAAGCTGAGTACGCCCCGTGTACACATAAGTGTGAAGAGTGCACCTTTAACTAGAGGGACGATTTTTAGGTGGAGGATGATGGGGGTGACGGTCTTGGGGCCATAAAAGGGGATTATATAGGGTGCAAACCCTCAAAATTAGGGTTTTGGTCTGAACAGCATACGGGTGGCGTACCTGCTGAGTACGCCCGGATGAGTCAGTCTTACCGTTAGTAGGCCTAATTCACGAAGCCGAACTACAAGGGGGTATAAGGAAACTGCCTATAAAATGGCGGTTAAATGGGTGTCCACTCTCACCCACTGATTCCTTGATTGGTGGAGGGTCGTTAGCCGAACGGGTAGGATAGAACATTAATTCTCTCATTAATAAGTATAATGATAAATATAAAGTAAATAAATGTTTGTATAAATTCCCAATCTTAGTTACTTTAGGAAAATGTAAAATTTGATGTTAATCCATGAAATTACACATTGCACCTTGTCAAGTCGTTTGTGGAGCGTGTGTGGTTAACTGGCACGCTAACTTGGACTAACAAGGGTGGCAATGGGTAGCTCGTAAATTATCATAGATCAATGGAGCGTGTGTGGTTAACCGGCACATTCATTAGATGGTAAATTACATCGAGTGTACCAAGCTAATTTGCATGGTTATTCACACCTTGCATGTGATCCTCGGTATCCCAGTCACAAACTTGAAGGGCATAATCGAGATTAAACATGACATTGAATAGTTCAATGAATCTCAAAGAATCTAGGAATTTCATTTCATTTAAAAACTAATTCTTTTAATTTCGTTTTTTGTGGTGGAATTGGTAAATCGTCATTTACCTACCTTCAAATAATTTACAATTGGATTACGGCATCCCTCTTCCGAATTGTGAATTATTGTCTTGGGTCCTAGCCTTAAAATTTCATTTTGGGTGTTATATTAAGGATTCCTTATCTAATCAAAACTTTGTCCTTCTTCTTTTGCAGATGTCTACCTCAAACCATGTTTCTGGTTCCTCCAACAACAACACCAACAACTCCTTCTCGCTCTTGAACATTTGTGCAAGGATCAGTTTTGATGGTTCCAATTTCAATGATTGGATCTGGAACATTCGAATGGCCTTGCGCTACGAGGACAAAGAATATGTCCTCGACAAACCATTGAACGAGATTGATGAGTCCAAAGCTACCCCCGAAGAAATAGTTGAGTATGGGGCTCACTACAAGGATGCTACTAAGGTGTCCTGTATTATGGTAGCCACCATGACTCCTGAGCTACAACGGTTCTACGAGGACTATTGGCCTTACGATATGTGCAAGGACTTGATGGAAAAGTACCATCAAAGAGCGCGTCAAGAGAGGTATAAAATAGTCACCTCGTTCATCACCACCAAGATGAGGGATGGAGAGTCCATCACGAGCCACCTATAATGCATGCAGAGATATGTGGATCGTCTCTTGAAGTTGAATGTGAAATTTGATGAAGAGTTGGCTATTGACATATTCCTACACTCTTTGCCTCCTTGCTATGATCAGTTCAAGATGACTTATCATATGTGCAATGAGGAAGTCACATTGAGCAAGCTTCAAGGCCTGCTAAGAACTGCTGAAAGTGGATTGAAAGGGAAAAGTGTCGAATCCACTCCTACTCCTGCTGCTAACCCAGTCCTGGAAATTGGACATGGAAAGGGGAGAAAGAAGAAAGATCCCTTAAAGAACTGAAAGGGAAAGTCTCATGATGGATCTTATTCTAGTGGATCCAAAGCTAAAACCGGTTCTGCCCCTCCCTCCTCCGATCCAAAAGAAGCAACGTACTTCTACTGCCATGATAAGGGGCATTGGAAGAGAATCTGCCCGAAATACTTGCAGGACATCAAGGATGGGAAGATAAATCCCACCTTCGCATGTATTTATATTATTCTGTCTAATAACTCATCACATGCTAGTTCTTGGGTCCTAGATACAGGATGTGGTTTTCACATTTATTCTGATTTGCAGGGGCAAAGAAGAAGTAGGGATATGGAGCATGGGAAGATGAACCTGATAATGGGAAATAGGAAGTTGTCTCCTGTAACCAAGATCGGAGTTTACTCTTTAGTTCTTAAGAGTGGGTTTGGGTTAGATTTGATTGATTGTTGCTACTCGTCAGAGATGATGAGGAATATTATTTCCTTTCATGGTTTGTACAGACAAGGCTTTAGATTTTCGTTTAATAATGAAATTGGTTCTATTAAATATTAATGCTTATTATAACGGTTTATTTTATCTTGAAGCATTTCCTTGGGAATGGTGTATATGAAACTGTGATGGTTGTAGATAACTTAGGAAATAATGTGTTGCATAGTGATTCGTCTAATGGTATACACAAGGCATGCTTGTGGCATTGTCATCTTGGACATGTCAACAAGAAGCACATAACCCAACTCCAAAAGGATGGAGTGTTGGAGTCATTTGACCTAAAGTTAGATGACATGTGCGAGTCTTGTTTGCTTGGAAAGATGACTAAATCACCTTTCACTGGTACTTGTGAAAGAGGTGAACGACTGCTGGATCTCATACACACAGATGTGTGTGGGCCCTTTAGATCCACCACAAGGGATGCAAACCACTTCTATGTGACTTTTACTGATGATTATAGAAAATATGGATATATCTACTTAATCAAACATAAGTCAGAAACCTTTGAAAAGTTCAAAGAGTTTAAGAAAGAAGTGGAGAATCAATTGGGCATGAAGATAAAGATGCTCAGATCTGATAGAGGTGGTGAGTATCTTAGTATCGAGTTCCACGACTCTCTTAAGGAATGTGGAATTGTTTCACAATTGACACCTCCTACGACACTACAACTTAATGGTGTGGCTGAGAGGCTTAATCGACCCTTGTTGGACATGGTTCCTTCCATGATGAGTCGAGCTTCGCTACCAATCTCATTTTGGGGGTATGCCTTAGAGACTGCCGCCCATATCCTTAATCTAGTCCCAACTAAGAAGGTTGCCAAAATACCTCACGAGATGTGGACATGGATGGTTCCCTCCTTGGCACATATCAAGGTTTGGGGTTGGGAAGCTTTCATAAGACGAGAGACTCACGACAAGCTTGAACCTCGAAGTGAGCGGTGTATTTTCATCGGCTACCCACATAAATTCTTTGGATATCTTTTCTACAGACCTAGTGACAACGTGGTCGTCGTAGCAAGAAGAGGATTTTTCCGCGAGAGGTAACTCATATGCCAAGAGGACAGTGGGAGGACAACTGATCTTCAAGAAATTCAAGAATCAAACAGTGAAGGAACCTCTAACACTAGCGATCAACCTGAGGAAGAGATTCATGTTGAACCCATTGACGAGTCATTACCTCTTAGACGTTCCACTCAAGTTAGAATGAAACCGGAGTTTTATGGTTTTCATATTACTATGGATGGTGATACGTTTATCAGTGATAGTACACTGGTAAATTTGGATGAGCCTTCTAGCTACAAGGAATCCATGGCGGGCCCTGAGTCTGCCAAATGGAAAGAGGCAATGGACAGCGAGATCCGGTCCATGTATGACAATCAAGTTTGGAACTTGGTTGACAATATACCAGGTCGAAAGACAGTTTGGTGCAAATGGATCTTCAAGAAGAAGACTGACATGGATGAAAAGGTGCACACGTTCAAGGCACGACTGGTTGCGAAGGGATTTACTCAAACCTCGGGGGTTGACAATGATCGGAACTTCTCACCAGTGGCCAAGATCAACTCTATTAGAGTTATATTAGCCATCGTTGCGTTTTATGATTATGAAATATGGCAGATGGATGTTAAAACCGCTTTCCTTAATGGGAAGGTGGCTGAAGATGTTTACATGTGTCATCCTGAAGGTTTTGTGGATGCTAAATACCCCAATAGAGTGTGCAAGCTTGAGAAATCCATTTATGGATTAAAGCAAGCGTCTCGCAGATGGAATCTTTGCTTCGATGAGAAATTCAAAGAGTTTGGTTTCTCTAGGAGTGAGGATGAGTCCTGTGTATATGTCAAAGCTAGTGGGAGTATAGTTAGCTTTCTAGTAGTGTATGTCAATGACATACTGCTCATAGGAAACGACGTTCCAACCTTGCAGGAGGTTAAGTCCTGGCTTGGGAAGTGTTTTGCTATGAAGGATCTAGGGAAGCTGCTTATATTCTGGGGATAAGGATCTTGAGAAATATGAGTAAAAGACTAATTGGACTTAGTCAGAGTACTTACTTGGACAAGGTGCTAAAGCGTTTTAGCATGGAGAATTCCAAAAAAGGGGAGTTACCTATCAAGAGCAATACCAAACTGAATAAGACTCAGAGTCCGAGTACCGATGTTGAGATAGCAGAAATGAGTCGAGTGCCATATGCTTCCGCTGTTGGCTCGATCATGTACGCTATGAAATGTACTCGCCCTGATGTGCTTTTGTGTTGAGCATGGTAAGTCGATATCAAGGGAACCCAGGTAGAGCTCACTGGATAGCAGTTAATAACATTTTTAAGTATCTGCAAAGGACTAACGACTGGGTCCTTATACTTGGTGGCAGTGATGACTTAAGAGTGACAGGGTATAGTGACGCCATTTTTTAGACCGATAGAGACGACTTTCGCTCTCAGTCGGGCTGGATGTTTACCCTAAATGGAGGAGCAGTGACTTGGAAGAGTTCCAAGCAGGTGACCGTGGCTGATTTAACGTGTGAATCAGAGTACATAGTCGCGAGTGAAGCGTCGAAGGAGGCTATATGGTTGAAGAACTTCCTTGGAGTTGTACCAGCCATAAAGGAGCCCATGGATATTTTCTGCGAAAACGAAGGAGCGGTTGCCTTAACCAAAGAACCAAGGGATCATGGAAGATCCAGACATATCGACAGAAAATACCACTTCATAAGACATTAGGTAGAAGAAGGACTCCTCGTCGTCAAGAGTGTATCGTCAAAAGAGAATCCTGCAGATCCCCTCACAAATGGTCTGAGTAGGATCAATCACGTTCAACATGCGAGGAGCATTGGTCTGTTGGACGATATTAGTTTTAGTGATTAGATAGATATTTTTAGAAACTTGTAATAGATAAATGTAATTGACATTTGATGATTAAGTAACAGAGATTTATTTATGAGTAATGTTTACTATCTTGTGTCAATTGTTTACTATTGTTTCCTTTTTGCATGTTTTACTTCCTGAATAATTGGATTGTTCAAATTATCCATAGTCGATCATACTTTGGAAATAAGTAATGAGGCAAGACTGTCATGAATTCGCTTGTAGATTGTCTAAGTGCTTAGACATAGCAAAGGTTTCCTGCAACGTTCATGAGTACTCCTGAAATAGGATTTGAGTATTGGATTAAACCCACGCTCATTTTAATTACGTCATGGAATTTATCACGAGTAATTGTGAGACGATAATATCTTATAATCTTTAAACCGAGATATATGAGTTGTTGTTTACGAGTTGGTTATACATTGATAATGCGTAAACGCTTCAGTAACTTGATGTTATAAAACGTTTTGTTGTGTATGATTTGATGAGTAAATAGTACAAGCATATAAGTCAAAGTTTATCTGTTCCTTTTGCCCTAACGGGAAAAGCGATATCTCGGGCCCCTCAATAATTTTGTGTTGACTTATGTGTGGGGCCCGGTCAGGAATGAATTGATGTGTTCAATTAAGTTCGTTGTCAAACAAATCAGAAATCGGGAAACAAACTGTTGGACATTGAGAATGATTATGTTCCATGTTTTTGTCCACACGATATCTTGTAGAATGGAGGATTATATGATCCCATATCTAAAGGACGCGTCATTGACTAGGTCAAAGTTCGACATCGGCTTTTGAAAGCTACGATTGCTAATCAGATTCTAAAGCCATACTTGCGGTTATAGTTATTAGACTTATCCAAGTGTGAGACTGTTGGATTAGGTGTCGAAGTCCATAACTATAATTTGTATGTACTTGCTTTGATAGTAGCATGGTCCTTTTGGGTTGCCTTCACCATAACAACTTAACATGATGACTTTTGGAGAAAGAGGTTAATAAGTGATTTATTAATATATTATAAGAATAATATATTAATTAGAAATCATATTATTCAATTAGTATTGATCAAAAATTAATTTGGAATTAATTTTGGTATTAAAGGAACTGATTGAAAGTACGGGGACTGGTTTTGCAAATCAATGATAGTTGCAAAGTTGGGCTGATGGACTCCCTTACAAGGAGTGGACGAAATCTATAGGAGGCCATATAGAATTTCGTCCAAGGCTTCTAGGAAGGAGGTCCATGGACTGCTTAAGGCCTAAGCAATCAGATTAGGGTTTCCACTTAAAAATCCTAGCAGCCTCAGCTATATAAAGAACCCCTTGGCATGTGATTTTCGGCCTATGCATTCTAAGAGAAACACTAGCCAAAAAATATAGTGTTCTACCCTCTCTCTCACTCATCCTTTGCTATTGGTGTTTGTGACTTCATTAGAGGTGCAACACTTGAGGCACTAGAGCTTTCAAGAGTCAAGATCATCCGTGGAACTCTTCTTATTACGAGATAACAAGTAAGGTAATGTTCTAACCCTAGCTTTCATATAAATCTCGAAAATTGTATGCTAGTATTAGGGTTATTGCTTTGGAACTTCTATTTGCATGTATAACTAGAGAAAAACTTAAATCCAAAGCAATTAGGGTTGCATGAACACATAGGAATGTTGTTATGCTCAAAACCCATCAGTAAGTACAGTGAGGAAAATTCACCTCAAGGTCTGACGAATAGTTGATCCATACTCTGCTCCCAAATACCGGCTCACCCAAATCCTAAATGTCAAAACATTACCCATTCTAAATTAATAACATTTTCCCAAAATACCGTTGGTCAAAACTGGTCAAAATCAACAAGTCAACCGAGTCAACTCAGCCGAGTCGACTGAGGCTTCGTACGCGGGGAGTACTCCGGAGGTATGCGGGGTGTACTAGCTATCCGAGGCGTCGGGGCCAGATCTACGTATGCGCAGCGTACCCTTCGGTAAGCCCAACGTACGCAGTAGTCCCATTCTTAACCTATTAAGGGATTATTTCTTTGACTTAACACGTCCAATTGCAGATCCAAGGCTAAAATACCCTCAAGAGTCATAACGTTTCCAACTTTCGACTTTTTATGTCCATTAAGTGCTTAATACACAAAATCTCAACATCTTAATGCCTTAAGACCTTCTATAGCGTGCATGGAGTAAAACTAAGCATCAAGACCACCTTTTTATGACTCAAGACCCCTCATAAGGTATGAAAGGACGACTTATTGGGTTAAGAGTATGCCATGCTCAAGAATCACCATATTTGGGACCAAAAATGCCTTAAATGAAGAATGATTAGATCTACAAGATAGAGTGATCAAGTTATGAACTTTTTACCTCCTGGAGGTTGCTAGCAAGTGGGGAATCCCATATTTAAGTTGCTTCGAAGCTTCAAGGTCCTTGCACCAACTTCTTCTTCTTCAAGAACACCAACAAAGTACACAAATGAGCTCAAAAGCACTCTTCTCACTTAGGGTTTGCTAGAGGGTCGAATTCTCAGTTGGAGGCTGATTAGGGTGAAGGTCTTGGGCCGTAAAGTTGTTTGAATAGGGTTCAAACCCTAAAATTTAGAGTTTGGAAACCTCGCACGTACGCCCCGCGTATGAAGAGTACGCCCAACATACTAGTTCCCTCACATGTACGCCATGCGTACGAAGAGTACGCCCAACATACTACGTTTTGGCCAGAAATTACCAACATGCCACTATGGGCCTTTTGACACCCTTTCTCATGCACAATGACTAGAAAGCAATGTTTATTCATACTTAGGGTTAAAATTGAAAATACCTCAACATCAGGATGTTATAATTCTCCCCTGCTTGAACTAGACTTCGTCCTTGAAGTCGTCCATCGCGAATAACTCATGATAATGCTCCCACATCTCCGCCTACGGCTCCCAGGTCCACTCGGAGCCTTTACGAAGTTGCCACTGAACTTTTTCCAGAGGTATCTCCTTGTTACACAGAACCTTCATCTTTCTCTCCATTATTACTACCGGCCTCTCTACATAATTCAGGTGCACATCGAGCTGAATATCATCCAAAGAGACCTCTACCTCATTGACCAACACGCACTTCCATAACTGCGAAGCATGGAAAGTGTTGTGATTTTGGCTGAGCTCACTCGGAAAATCCAATTGGTAGGCTAATCTACCTACCCTAGCAATTACAACGGTCCAATATACAGGGGCCCAATTTTACCCTCTTCCTGAAGCGTATCACACCCTTCCAGGGTGAGACCTTCAGTAGTACCATATCACCGACCTGAAATTTCAACTCTGATCGGTGTCGGTCGGCATAACTCTTCTGTTGACTCTGAGTTCTCTGCAGTCTCTACCTGATTTGCTGAATAAGCTCCATAGTATGGTGGACTACTTCAATCCTTCCCATGACTCTGTGACGTACCTCTCCCTAACACACTGGGGTACGACATCTCCGAACATACAAGAGCTCAAAAAATAGGGCACCAATGCTGGAGTGATAGCTGTTGTTGTAGGAAAACTCTGCAAGGGGTAGGCAGGAATCCTAATTCCCACCAAAATCTATGACACAAGCCTGCAACATATCTAATGAGAATAATATTCTCTTAGATCGATAGATTCAAACAGATATCAATATGATAATAACAAGTTATAGAAAATAGTGAACACCACAATGAATCAAACGGATGTCGAATGATTAAAACAGCAACACCTCAGAAGAGCTCGATGAAGAACTTATACTTTAGAGGCGTGCTAGGGTTACAGTACTTTTCAAAGGAAATATTCAAGAAGCGTGATTAATATAATGCATGCATGCATTATATATACTAAACCCTAAAAACAAAACACGACTGGAGAGGCCAAAACCGTGATTACATATGAACCGAACTAACTAAGCCCAATGGCGCAACCCATATACTCAACAATCTCCCCCTTTGCGCCAATTGAGGCGAGAGATCACATCGGTTGAGTAACGGTGGTTTTCTTCACAATCTTGAACAACTTGGGGATGATGGCAAGAAGAGTTTGACGAAAATTGATGTACCACCGAAGCATATCTGAAAACATCTTCTTATCGGATTCACTGTTCTGATCGAACCTGTGTATGATATCGAGAATATGCTCCAAGCAGGAAGTGGAGAACATGAGTTTGTCAACAAGAGCGAACATGCATTTTTGACCTTCGCCCCTGATGAACATGACTGTATGAAACCGTGGGTCGATTTTACCCTTCATCATCAGATTGATGTCGCTTGCCTTCCCTATTGGCTTCATAGTAGCTTTCCTTCTCAAGGCATAGGCAATTTCCTGATCCATTTTTGCGACTTCAAGAATATAGCACACCAGCATTCGCTTAATATGATGAATAATAGGCTCATACTCTTGTTGATTAGTCAACAAAATATTGTTAAGGAGAATCCAGTCATGAGGATTCAAATTTGGCAAATCAGCCAGGGAGATCATATGAACCGAACTGTCTGAGCCTCGGGTCACTTTGAACTTGATATTGATAAACTTCCCTGCTGAAATGGGTTTCAACACCTTGACTGTTGTGATCTTCTGTTTACTCCAAGTCAGGTATTGAGGTTGAGAGAACGTAAGATAATATTCAAGTAAGTCTCGATCAACCTTCGGGTCAGGAGAGGGAATGGCAACTGTTGACTCAAAACAATGAAAGATGAATGCCTTTCGTGTGGTTGGCATATCAAATTGAGAATCCTTGGAATTCTCAAGATCGAATGAAAGGACCAGTTCGAGCCAATGTGTGCTTGGAGTTTCAATTACCTCCTTCAAAAGCTTTTCCATAGTCCACAGAGGGAACATAGACTTCCTCTGTTCTAATACATCGTTCGCTTCTTTTTGTTTCCTCTCCCTATCAATTTCTTCATCAACTTCATCCTCATCATCATCACCAATTTTCTTCTTTCATTTATCCTTCATACTGCCCGGAGCTTCATTACCCTTCGGTTCAGTAGTGACTTTCGGTTGGGGGACGGGTTTGCTTTTAGGAGGTTGTTGTGATTGACCCTGGGTGACATTATATCCCCCTTGTTTCGGAGGGACAACAGACTCCGGAACACCTTCAATCCTGCTAAGAATGTCTAGAGAAGGTCTCAATTTCTCAGCCAAGTGGCGTCGAACCGATATTGTAAGGACCGAGTCATGTGCTTCCAGAAGATGTAATAGGATAGAATGCACATCACCAACAGAGCTTTTAACGACTGCTCGCTCTGACTTGAGGTCTTCAATTTCTTTAGTTGCCATCTTGAGTTTCAAGTTCTGAGTTTTAAGCTGAGCAGTACGACGATCCAGCTCATCCATTATCTTGTTTTCCACAGCAAGTTCCGCTTCAAGTTGAGTGAGACGGGCATCAACGGATATGTGAAGCTCGGTGTTGGCAATTTGGATGGCTTTGTGTGTTTCCTCAAAATGCTTCTTTTCAGCCTGAAGCGAGCGAGTAAGATTATCAACAGAAGCATTCACTGTTTGGGCATTCTTCTGAGCTGCAGCCTGAAGAGAATCAAGAAGGATTTGAGCATCAGAAACTAGTTTTTCGACGTTTGCGGTCGCTTGCTTGCAATCTTTGGTGGAGTCTTCCACTGCAATAGAAGCTTTCTGACATGTGGAAGTGGAAGCATCAATAACTTTGAAGCGGACTCAAAAGCGAACCTGTAATTGTAATTGAAGCGAACCTGCAATTGGATTTGAAGCGAACCTGAGATTCGCTTTCGGTCCATGTCCATTTGAAATTGGAGCGAAAGGTCAACAATTCGGGGCTCCCTGGATTCACATTCATAGTCGGAAACGAAAGTTCGTGTGGAATTATAGCAACGAACTGAAAATCAAGAAACGAAAGTTTGCATCTCACCAAACAAGAAGCGAACGTCAATGAAGCGAGGGTCAAGAAGCGAACTTGGGTTAGTGTCCAAAAAAAAATTGGAACCGAAATAGACCGAACGTTCGGTTTATTTCGCTTTGGGTATGAAATTGAAGCGAATCAGAGAGCTTTCGGTTCATGAACCATTGATTTGGAGCGAGAGGATTAAGTTCGCTTCCTCATCTACATCTACAGGTTCGTGTTCATGACTTGATGGTTCACAGTTGCAAATCAAAACGAAATATCACAGACGCGAAAGTCACAGATGAGAGAGTTCGTCTCTCGCCTCAAGACACAAAAACGAAACTGAAATTGGAATATGATTTTATGCATTCGGTACCTCAAAAATGGAATCAGGATCGGAGTTCTAGAATCGGAACCTGAATTCAGTAGCACACATCCGATCGATGAAGGTTCGGAATTGTGTTGGAAGTATTAATCAGAGTTGCTGATTGGAACCTGTGGTACAAAGAATCTCGCATCAGAATTCTATTCACCTGTAATGTGATTTTGACTTTTGAAAGTCAAATATTGGATTCGCATCTATAAGTCTACATTGAAATCGCATCGGAAGTTCATAAAAGTTATGGAATTGTATTTGAAAATCAAAATCAGAAATCGACTCGGAATCGGCTTTTACAAATCAAAATCGGAATTTGATTTCTTTGGAACTTGATTTTGTAACCGGAAGATTTCTTTTTATTGATACTGATCAGAACATCAAGGCTGCCAAATCGAAATTACATGAAGTGTTAATCTGGAATCGTTTAAGGCTGCCAAAAGTGGTATCGTGTGTTTCGATTTTGACTTTGAAAGGTCAAAGTCGCTTGTTCTACAGATCAAACGAAGAAGATGCGGCGTTGTTCATCAAATGAAGAAGGTGACTGATGTTACAGTCTTGGTCCCTGCACCTTCAGCGTTTTGACCGTTCCAGTCCTCCAATGTTTACAGACTTTTCAGTTTCTACCCCTCCTTGGAAGATGCCACTTATTTCAGCGCTACATTGAAGAAAATGGGTTATATTTTCAATATTTGCCCCCCTGACTTTCAGAACTTCATAGAATTTACCCAAGATTCTTAATTCTTTCAATATTTTTGGGATTTTACCACTTTTACCCCTTCTTTCCAAAATATTTTCGTTTCTTATCTTTTTCTTTGGTCTTATTCTTTTCAAACCCTTCTAAAATCATTGCTTCTTTTTCTATTCTTTTGTCTAAATTTAAAAATCGAAAAATACAAAATTATTTTTTGTTATTTTTCTGGTTTTAATTTTTGTGAATTGGGGATATTCCAAAAGAATTTGTTTCATCATATCTGACGGGTTTTGAAGATTGTTGGTGATTCTTCTTAACTTTCCGGATTCTCTCCATGGCATTTGTTGAAGATTCAAGGGGGAGTGATGATTATTGAAGGGGGAGTTTGTATTTGGAAGATTATTTCTATTTCTCTTGCTTTGAAGACCCCATATGCTGATGAGAATCACAATTTAGGGGGAGAAATGCCAAGAAGATCGGAAATTGTGATCTTCATCAGTTTCAACATCTAGGGGGAGATTGTTGAGTATTTGAGATATTTAAACTGATATGGCATATTTGGTTATTTAGGGAAGCCTTTTTAGGGTTAATCATTTTATGATTCCCTACGGTGCCTTTACAGTAGAAGTTCTTAATCGAGCTCTTCTAAGGCATTGGTTTTATATTAGGCATAGATTTTATAATTATGGCATATATTTATTGTTCCCTATAAATAATCATTAGGTTAACTTTTGGTGTAAGCTTTTTACTAGATTAGGGTTTTTCTCTGTACGTTCATCTCATAATCAATATAAGAAAAACCTTTATCAGATTACTTGCATATGATGGTGATTAATTATTGATTGTTCTTGATATTCCGCATTCGTCATCTCGGATTTATTCCTAACAATATCCTCAAGTGTCTGGATGGTACACTCACTCTGAACGTCGGTCTGCAGATGATAAGCAGTGCTGAAATGTAGCCTCGTATCCAGTTCCTCGTGGAACTTCTTCCAAAATCGAGAAGTGAACCGAACATCTTGATCTAATACAATGGAAACTGGAACCCCATAACAAGCAAAAATCTCTCAAACATACACATCGGCCAACTTTTCGGCCGAGGAGTTCTCCCGGATGGCCAAAAAGTGGGCACTCTTGGTCAATCGATCCTCGACGATCCATATAGCATCAAATCCCTTGGCAGTCTTCAGTAACTTAGTGATAAAATCCATGGTGATCTGTTTCCACTTCCACATGGGAACCTCCAAAGGTTGCAGCTCGTCATGTGGCCTCTGATGCTCGGCCTTTGCCATCCTACAGGTCAAGCACCTCTCAACATACCAGGCTATCTCCCTCTTCATACATGAGCACCAGTAACTTAGTCTCAAATCCCGATACATCTTGGTGGCTCTTGGGTGTATAAAAAAGCGAGAATTATGAGCCTCCTCCAAAACCATCTGCCTGATCCCACTAGAAACTGGAACCCAAACCCGACCACACCGTTTCAACAATCCCCGACTATCGGTGACAAACCTATCGATCTTGCCCCTGATCCACTACTGCTTCCAGTTCACCTTCCCGACTCCTTCTGCATGTACCCCTATGATCAAATCTGAAAGTAGGGAATCAATGGATATCCTCATGCACATCTCTCCAACTGAAGATCCCGCCGACTTACGGCTCAAAGCATCCGCAACTATATTCGCTTTACTCGGATGGTAAAGGATCTCGCAGTCATAATCCTTGACCACGTCAAGCCACCAGTGTTGCCTCATGTTCAGGTTCGGCTAGTTCATAATATATCATAAACTCTTGTGATCCATGTAAACGGTACAACGGACCCCGTATAGATAATGTCTCAAAATCTTGAGGGCAAATACTACCGCCCCCAACTCCAGGTCATGAGTAGGATATCGTACCTCATGCGGTTTCAGCTGCCGAGAAGCATACGCAATCGATCTTGGCCAGACCGACCAAAATCCCGTTTTGGTTAACGAGATGTCCTAGGAATTGGACCTCTCATAACCAAAACTCACACTTCAAGAACTTGGCATGCAACCATTCTCACCTCAAGACTCCCAAAAGCTCTCGAATGTGCTCCTAATGCCGCTCTCTGGTCTTGGAATACACCAAGATATCATCGATGAACACAATAACTGATCAATCGAGCATCGGCCCGCACATCCAATTCATTAAATCCATAAACACCGTAGGCACGTTGGTGAGCCCAAATGGTATCACCACGAACTCATAATTCCCATAACAAGTCTGAAATGCTTCCTTCACCACATCATGCTCTCTCACCATCACTTGATGATACCCGGACCTCAGATCGATCTTGGAGAACCAAGATGCGCCCTGCAACTGATCAAAGAGGTCGTCAATACATGGAAGGGGATATCGGTTCTTCACCATCAACTTGTTTAACTCCTGGAAATCAATGCACATCCGGTCTGAACCATCCTTCTTTTTTACGAATAATATTAGCGCTCCCCACGATGAACTGCTCAGTTTGATGAACTGTTTGCCTGAAAGCTCCTGAAGCAGAGAGGACAACTCATGCATCTCAGACGATGTCAAACGGTACTGTACCTTGGCAATCGGAGTCACACCTGGCACTAGGTCAATCCTGAACTCAACCTGCCTCTCAGGAGGCACACCGGGTAACTCCTCCAGAAACACATCAGCAAACTCTTTGACAATTGGCACATCTGAAACCGTGACCTGCTCCCCCACCCGAGTATCAACCATATAGGCAAGATAACCCATACACCTATGCTGAATATACTTCCAAGCCCTAGCCGCCGAACAAAACCCTGATCCAACCCTGGTACCCTCATCATAGATTACCAGTTCTCCCCCACTTGGGGTTCGAACTATCACTCGCTGACCCTCACAATCGATCATAGCACCAAACCTGCTCAGCCAATCCATCCCCACTATCACTCATACATCCCCTATGGGGATAAAGATCAAATATATCAGATAAGGCACCCCGAAGATCTCCAATAAACAATCCCGATACACTCTGGATGCAGAAACCCCATGTTCGTTGGAGATACAAACCAACAACGGACACTCCAACTCACTAAGGTTCATACCAACATCCCTACTAAAAGATCAAGACACAAAGGACCGACTCACGCCCGAGTCAAATAACACAAGTACAGGCAAGCAATTCACTAAAAATGTACCTATCAGAAACATAAACATAAGCATACCATGATATAACTGACAGAATAATAAATACAAACATACCGGTCATGACGTCGGGTGTTGCCCTGGCCTCCTCGGCAGTCAGCTGAAAAGCATGGCCCCGGGCCCTCGGGGGCTCCACCTTACCCTAGTGCCCATCGGTAATCCTCGGAGTGGCCGGTGCTGGGGCCTGTGCTGGCTTGGCGGTGAGCAATGGACAGTTGACCTTACATGGCCAACCTGATCACAATGGTAGAAAATCTTGGTGCTCGGTACTAGGGCCGGCTGGAAAAAATCCCTCGTAAAGTGCCCCTCCTTGCCACATCTGTGGCATCCATAAGTAGATCGAAAAGAATCCTCATGAACCTTGCCACACTTGCCATAAGTGCGGCTCCTCTGACTCCCAAATCTCACATCAGCGGCCTTGAATCGCTTTGCCATAGGCTGCAACTGCACAGGGGCCTGCCTCAGCTCCCTCGTCTAGAGCTCCATCTCAATCTCCCGCCTTCTCGCGGCCTCCTGTAACTCAATGAGTGAACCATATAGCCGAGTAGACACAATTGGCGGATGTCCATCTTGAGCATGCTTAAGTACCGGGTCATCTGAGCTTGCTCAGAAGCAGCAAACTCAGGGCAGAACAGTGCTCTCTCAGTGAACATCTTGGTGATCTCAGTCACAGACTCCGTCCCCTACCTCAGGTCCAGATACTCCTGGGATAATCTCTCTCTCTCTCTCTCTCTCTCTCTCTCTCTCTCTCTCTCCCCACCAAAGGGACGTATCTTGAACAAAACATATCGGAAAACTAATCCCACGATACAACAAATCTCTGCTCTACAGTATATGAACTAGTAACCAGTCTCCACCAATCCTTCGCTCCAGACCAAAGAAGGTTCAGAGCGCACTTGACCTTCTAGTTAGCTAGGCAAAAGCAAGTAAAGAAACATCCATCCAAATCAGACAACCACCTCATGGCAATGATCGGATCCTAAACTCCATCAAACACCGGGGGATTCGTATTGTCGAAGTCCCGATACTGGAAGGCTCTCCCCCCACCAATCCCCGTAACAACGACGGCCGCGGTGGCTGCAGCAGCAGCAGCCTCATAAGTTGCAGCGTATCGGTCATCAAAGAACTCCATCATGGCGGTCTAGATAGACCCAAACAACTCTAGTATCATCCCCCGGACAATAGAAACAACCTCAGCATAAATTATCTCCTTAACCCGATCCTCAAACAACCCTGGCCTATCCTGGCCACTTGCTCCTGCTGCTAATCCGGATCCTGACTCAAATCGCGTTGTAACCACCATACTGAAAATAAACCAAAAAAATATCAGATGAGGCGCATATCATACCATAGGAACCATTTCACAACAAAACCCTAAGGGTCATGACTTCCCTGCCATGCGTACGGGTCCTATGCTTCCAGTAGTACGACCCATACTACCTTCCACACCTACCCGTATTTGTCCCAGAAGATCATCACAACAACCCTAACAGCACACACTCGAATATGCATACATCCTATTCTCACTTCCTAGATAAATGCTAAACATCCCTCAACTGGCCGACTGACCCCATATAACTCATCCATGAAACTTCCACCAACCCTGCAGCACTCGTGTATGCTAATCATTCATAAAACTAGATCCTATAGACAGTCGAATACTTGATTCCACCTAAGCCCACAACCAGACAAGGAACAGGAAATAAGGAAAAATCAAACATTCTTAGGCTATAAAATCTTAGTTATGTATAATTTTGATGTCAATTTCATGCAAGAATAACCCTAGGCTATCAGGCATCATATAATCAGGCAATTCTATCATGCAATTCTTGAAGCTCCCTAGCCTATCACTAGCATGTTGTTCTATCATAAACATAATAACAGATAACCATGTGATAACTTGGGGTATACATACTGGCTTCGGCTGATCGTACACATCACATCCTTCCTTGGTTACTTTCGAAACAATTCAAAAAAAATAATTAAAAAGAAGACTTTTGCGGTTCCTTAGTTTGAGTCTGTATTCACACAGATGTTCCTCCAATTCGTTCAAACCAAGGCTCTGATACCAACTTGTAACATTTCAAAAATCATAACAAATTTAAACTTTTCAAAACAACACATTTACTACAAAGAAGTGTTACAAAACCATTGTTTCCAAAACATTGTTTATAATCAGAGTTTCCCAAAATCAACAACATGGAGCCAAGGATGTGTATGATCACGCCTTCGCCAAATCCTAAATGTCAAAACATTACTCATTCTAAATTAATAACATTTTCCCAAAATACCCTTTGTCAAAACTGGTCAAAATCAACAAGTCAACAGAGTTAACACAGCCGAGGCGACTTAGGCTTCATATGCAGGGCGTACTTCGGAGGTATGTGGGGCATACTAGCTATCTGAGGCGTCGGGTCCAGATCTGCATATGCGCAGCGTATCCTTTGGTACGCCCATCGTACGCAACAGTCCCCTTTTTAGCATATTAAGAGCTTATTTCTTCGACTTAACACATCCAGTTGCAGATCCAAGGCTAAAATACTCTTAAGAGTCATAAAGTTTCCAACTTTATGACTTTACATGTCCATTAAGTGCTTAATACACAAAATCTCAACATCTTAATGCCTTAAGACCTTCTATAGCATGCATGGAGTAAAACTAAGCATCAAGACCACATTTTTATGACTCAAGACCCCTCATAAGGTCTGAAAGGACGACTTATTGGGTTAAGAGAATGTCATGCTCAAGAATCACCATATTTGGGACCCAAAATGCCTTAAATAAAGAATGACTAGATCTACAAGATAGAGTGATCAAGTTATGAACTTTTTACCTCCTGGAGGGTGCTAGTAAGTGGGGAATCCCATATCTAAGTTGCTTCGAAGCTTCAAGGTCCTTGCACCAAATTATTATTATTCTTCTTCAAGAACACCAACAAAGCACACAAATGAGCTCAAAACCACTCTTCTCACTTAGGGTTTGCTAGAGGGTCGAATTCTTAGTTGGAGGCTGATTAGGGTGAAGGTCTTGGTCCATAATGTTGTTTAAATAGGGTGCAAACCCTAAAATTTAGGGTTTGGAACCCTCGTACGTACGCCCAGCGTACGAAGAGTACGCCCATCGTAGTAGGTCCCTCGCATGTATGCCATGCGTACGAAGAGTACGCCTAACGTACTAAGTTTTGGCCAAAAATTACCAAAATGCCATTATGGGCCATTTGGCACCCTTTCTCATGCACAAGGACTAGAAGGAAATGTTTATTCATACTTAGGGTTAAAATTGAAAATACCTCAACATCGGGATGTTACATGGAGGCTCTTGATAGAGCTTCTGGAAGCCTCCAAATGATAAAAGAAAACTAGATAATTACATATTTGAAGTATTATTATTTTAAGTTCAAATATGGGGTTTTTGGGATTATTAGGCAGTTATATAAAGGGACGTACGCTTGGTATTTTCGGTCTAAGCTTAACACACAAGAGAATTATGAAATTCTCCATCCTCTCCCCTCTCTCCTTTAATCCTAGGGTTTTTTGGCTTTTGGGTGTGACGCATTAGAGGCGGACATACTTTTGGAGCTAGTTTTTCAAGGAGACTACAAAGCTTTTGGTTAGCTTGTTTCGAATCAAACAAGAGGTATGTGGTTCTACTCATGAATTTGATTTTGATAGGGTTTATAGTTTTTGTTTCATAAGTATGTTTCTATTAGTTGAGAAAAGATATAGATCCAATTTAGGTTGCATGTACCCTTAAGAGTTAAGTGAAATTTCGCATATACAAATTGATTGTAACCTAATAAAACCCCCAATAATTAATGGATATTATTATTAACAAATCATTTATAAACATAACAAATATTTTTATTATAAACAAAAGAAATACATTTGTTGCTAATTTATTGGAACATAATGTTAGACTAAGTACTCCTCTATTTCTTTTTGGCCAGTTCAAGCTCTCTACATTTCTCCTATGCATCGTTGTGGGTGTCATACTGAGATATATTATATGGGTGCTTCTCTAATGTTGGTGTTCTTCTTATGTTATTTAACCTAATTATCACCAAGAACCCATACCTTACCAAGTAACAACCATTGGCTAACACACATCTATCAAGTGTGAAAAGTGAACCGTCAACGACAGTTTATATGTAAATAAGTGAATGGTGGTTGTCTATTTGAATTATCATTCAAAGTTCACTTTTCAATATCGATAGAGGTGTATGATTTGATGGTTGTTACCATGTAATGTATGAAGCTTATGTGGTAATTAGGTTAAAGAACATAATGAAAGATCTATATGCTCAAGAATCATTGTGTAATGATATTTTCTAATAACACATGATCCTATAGGGTCACACCTTAGAACAAGTAGACAGTTGTTGATTGTTATTTAAGTAATTTGATTATTAATAAATATTATAAACTCTTGTATTTAATTGGAGAAACGTACAAAGTACACCTCACCATGACACCCACAACGATGCATAGGAGGAACGTAGAGAGTTTGAAGCGGTCAACAAGCAATATAGGAGTACTTAGTCCACCATTATATTTCTATAAATTAGCAACACATGTATTTCCTTTGTTTATAATAAAAAAATATTTGTTATGTTTATAAATGATTTGTTAATAATAATATCCATTAGTTACATGCTAAATTTCAGAAAAGTCTCAATACTTTGGTTATTGGTTAAAAATATGGTAATTTTTATAAACAAAACCCAGTATTTTGAACAAACTAATGAAATAGGACAAGATACCGGCTAAATCTATGAAATCGGACAAAAATGGTTTTTTCGAAGTTTTAGCCGGTATTCTGCACTTTTCTGTAAACAAAATTTAGTTTGTGACTTTTTCATAAATTAGACTAAAATATTATGACTTTCCTAGAGATTTCCCAAAAACTTTTCACATAAATTTTTCTTAGTTTTTGTCTAGGTAAAACGGAATATGATAGTTGATACCACATGCAACAAGCCAAAACAACATCGAGGATTAAAGATTTTTTTTGTGCTTCGGAGCATAGGAATTTCATAATTAACAAGAAGTTAGGAAACAAAAACAGTTACAAAGTGATATTTATAATAAGATTTTGTAACTAAAAAACTCAACTGACTTTTGCATTATGAAATCTATACATAACCCAATAAAAAGACTCGACAACAAAATAATATCAAAAATAACATCCATGTAGGGATTTCGAGAGCCAAACACCAAAGTGTTGTGATGCTTTCAAATATCTCAACAAACCGTGTAATTAAAGGCCTCCAAACCCAGTCATCTTAAGGTAAACAACGAAAGGGAATCCATCTTGATAAATCCTCTCGAACATAACTGAGATTGCAAAGACAATGTCATACCAACGTCCAATACACTCTAAAATCTCAGTGTCCATTTCACACTTCATAAACACACGATCAACCCCTTCAGTGTGGACTTCGCAAAATGGGGATAATGTGGAGAAGAAATAAACACCTCTATTCAACAACTCTTTTCTAGTAGGGATACGTATCAATAAAACACACCAAGCAAAAATGTTAATCTTTATCGAGAAATATTTGTTCCATCTAGTAGGATAGTTTGTACCTACTAAACTCATATTATTTAGGTAACGACCCAAAAATTTAAGAATCGATTCACTCTACGCATGAGTAATAATAAGAAATTTGTAGTTCCCTCTAAGATGATTCCATGTATATAAATTTTTCAAAAACAAAGATATATGAGAAATTTATGGTTGTTTGAAAAGTACATTGCTATTTAGGAATAGTAAAACGATCAAAAGAAATTGTGGTGCTTCACGGTGCGACGAGTAGTTAACACGGTGAGATGAATGGCTAAGTCGTGGGACACGCATCAGCGGAGGAAGGACACATGGCAAACCGAGTGTGCCACGTAGCATAGGTTGCAAAGCACGACGTGAAATCCGGGTTTCAGACCCTATAAATAGTTTGCATTTGTCACTCGTTGTGTTTGTCCGACGAACATTCTGAGCTGGAATGTGATGCCGTATAGCTTATGAAAGTACGTTTTAACGTCAGTATACATGAGTTGATATCAAAATCTGTGAGCAATAATTACGACTTGGAGACAGAGGTCATGAGGCTGTTAGTAAGGGTACGACTATCGTTTGGGCTAAGGTATCCTCTTGATTGTTAATACATAATTTTATTCATGTAATTATTGGGTCATGAATGGTTGATGAACCCGATATAGTATTGAAATTCGCAATACGATGTTATTATGAACTATTTGGTAAAAAGTTAATAAACGAGTTTTTGTAGTGGAACTCTTGATTGGGTAACAAGGGTTGTACACTCTGGTTTACAGGATTGTCCGACTATAGGATTGGATTATGGACTTAAGTAATTATTGGGTCATTAAGGCTTGATAAACTTGGTATAGTATTGAAGTTCGTAATATGGTATTATTATGAATTAATTTGTAAAAAGTTAATAAAGGAGTTTTCCGTAGTGGAACTCTTGATTGGGTAACGAGGGTTGTACACCCTAGTTTATAAGATTTTCCGGCTGTAGGATTGGATATGGGCTTATGAAGTTAAGTCGTTTAATAATAATTTTTGCGGATCTTAGTGATTTTCTAACAAATAGTTACCTAATTATGTTAGTGACTAGGAAAATATCACTATTATATATATATATATATATATATATATATATATATATATATATATATATATATATATATATATATGAATAAATAAGCTCCTAAGTGTATGGAGCAAGTTTGTTGATATGTTTTCGATAAAGGTCATCATCGGTTGTCACTTTATATGACCAACCAAATTTGGGGCATGTACTTGTCACTGCGGTGACCAATCCAATTAGGGGTGTATCTGTGGGTCGTGTTGGGAAGGTTCACCTTCTCGTACCGGTCAACGCCAGTTGTCAGTATATGTGACTAGCCCAATTCGGGGCGGTCCTTATGGACATTAGATTCGGCAGATACATGAGGCTCGGGAAGGCCTGAAAAGAATTTCATTAAATGAGTACATCCATAACATGCTTTGTATTCTGTTTATAAATACATGCCAATAACAGTTTTATATATCAAATGATTTTGATAATGATTCTGTCTGAACCCATGTAGCTCACGAGATAATTTTTGTGTTACATATTTTGTTTGAAATGCCATGTATTCCAGGTATTGAGATACAACCTATAGTGTTGAGTTGAGACAAATAGCAGAGAGCCAATTGATAGAAGTTGGGCATAACTTTCAGGACGTAATTAACCTTGCAACTTTACTATGGTTTATTGTATTTGCTGTAATACCTGAAGGAATATTTTTACAAATGTATTTGTAAATAAAATGAGAAATTTTTGTACCATGTTTATAGACGGGAACCATTAACAGAAAATCTTTTTATAAATCATAGTATTTTAATGTGAAAAAGGTTGGGTTTTATAAGCAAGGACAACTAATTTCGATCCAAAAATTACAATGAATGACTTTTATAATTCTGACCCAAAACTCTTCCAAGTATTTAAAAATCTCTACCTCTACTTCATAAGCAAGGTCATATTAAAACTCACATGACTTTAATTATCAGTCCCTTTTTTTCTTTAGAAGCCATAACCGTATCCTATTTTATCAATTAATCTTTCTTTCATACAATAAAAAAAAACTAAGCTCTAAATGATTCCAATGTATTCTTTACTTTGAATGTAACTTTAAAAATCAACATATAATAAATTCCAAGAAAACCCAACCTCTTCACATTAACTGATATGCCGCAAATTATACATATTATTAGGGACATTTTATGGCCATTTTTACAAGAAATGTTGAACAAAAGGTACTTAATTCATTATAATTTGTATAATGCAGGTAAAAGACATGCAATTCATATTTCAACCTTTATGATCAACCCAACACCAACAATTTTGAAGATACCCATTTAAGTTGTATTCAATCTTACTACTACTATCCCAGGTGAGTCTATTCTTTTTTTTTCTCTTATTGTTCTTCAATTTATTAAGTATACAACGAGGGTGTTGTATGATTTAGTTTGTGGTAGGAGGTCACATGTGAAATAAACAATTAAAAATGTCAAAAAGCTATATAGATGAAATTTAAGTCCAAATAAAAAGTTAATTAAACGAAGTTAATAAGGTTATGTAGGATAATCTGAAATAGATCCTAAGGTTTTATTTAGTAGATATGTTATAGTATATGTGTGCATTTCTAGTTTTAGTGAAATCATGAAACAAAAATATGAATTTGTGTGGTATGAGGGATATTATATTTTTGCATTATTTGCTTAAATGTGCCCCCGCCTAAAAATATATTTTAACCAATAAGTGTTAATTTTAAGTTTCCAATTAGGTTAGAAAGGAGAGAAAATTCCAATATGAAATACGTGAAAACATTAAAAAAGTTATAGTTGAGCTCAAGAGAAGTCAATTTGTGGCCTTTACAATTTGAGATAGTAAACTCGTAAATAAATTTAATGTCTGGTGTCCATGAGCCATCTCGTAAAGGATCGTCGGGTAGAATTCTCGTTACATGGATTGTTTCGAAAGTCATGGACTTCTTTTAGTGACCGTTGAGAGGAAAAATAAAATGTATCCAAAAACCACTCATAGAAAATAATGAACTAAAGCTAGTAAACTTTGTATTATATGCAATAAAGTTATATCAAGGAGAATTATGTACCAAGGAATGTGGAAAGTGGTATCTCAAATAGAAACATCATTCTGGGATAGTATTTAAAGTATGGAAACTTGATAAAAATACCTTGAGGTTAGAGAGTTTTTAATAAGGGTATATTCGAATGGATGCAAAAGTGTATATTGTTCAAATTAAGTGAGGAGAATTTATGAAGATTGTCAGTATTTGAAGTTGGGAAAGTTATTAGGATTTAGACACAACTATGTGCAATGAAGTTAATGAAATTATTGAGTTTAGAATAGGATTATCTCATGTAATGAAAAATATAAACTAGACTTAGATTATTATACGTTTTTCTTGGGGACAAGCAAAAGCCAAGTGAATGGTATTTTGATATGTCTTAATTTATACATATTTGAAGTAACATTTTATGGGAATTTTTATAAGATATGTAACGAAAGGTACTTAATTCATTATAAATTGTATAATGCAGGTAAAATTGGTAATTTGGTGAAAAAGAAGTTAAGAAAGATTGATAACGAGTTAGATTGAGGAAGATTCGAGAATAGCTGAAGAAATCCATCTACACCTCGCGTAGGAGACACCTTAACAAATTAAACTCAACAGTCTATGTGGTATTTTATTGGTTTACAAGTTAAGCAGATTTTTCACTCCATGCGTCGCGTAGCCACAAGTTCTATAAATATCGAGATAATTTTCGTCCAAAACGTGTGATACGTCAGTAGGGTAATTTCTAGCAACACTAGAGGGGAGAAGATGACCTAAATAGGCCATTTTGAGCGTCTCTCGGTGGTATCAGCCAATTGGATGATATAGAGCAGTAAATCTGAATATCAAGAGAAGAAATCATTAGGTTATCGATATGTTTACTTTTTTTTTTGTCTAAAATTAGTCACCTTTTTGATCTCTTATATGTTCTTTTTGAAGATTTGGGATTAAACCTTTTATGATTATTTGATACTTATGAAACCCTGATTTTTATGATTGGTTGATATTCGGTTATTAAGAGTTGTTTAATTTGTTATGTTTATGCTCAATTAAAGAACCATACGTATTAATATTGATTTTATTATGATTATGTAACTGAGTGCGTGATCTAAGATTAGCTTCAGATTATATATCTTGAATCAAATGTTTACTTAACAACTGGAGATCAGAACTTGACTGGTTGAGACGTAGACAGATCTGACTAGTGGAGTCGTCCCTAGGTTAAACATAATAAAGTTAAGTTAATGTTTGTGATTAATCCAATAACTTTGACAATTTGAGAAGTCGACATTACATAATATTAATGAATAGACTGAGTTTAGGGGAGCTATCCTTGCTGATAAACCACTTAGAATAATAGGATTAGTGACTTGAGCATCCAATCTAATCAATTTAGGAATCGGTGAAAAATAGACCAATATTCATTGCACCCAATAGAAATCATCAACTGAACTAGGATGAATTGAGTATAGATATGATTATCTTCATAATATGTTATCTATAGAGTTAGCCATGGTTGTTATGTTTGTTTGATTATTTATATGATTACGCTAGTGACACTATTTAATTCCCCTTTATATGCTTTCTTTTAAGATTGATCAATAAGAAGATACTAATGTATTTGAGCACTTATGTTCCACATGTGTTCAACACCCTTACTTACCTAAGTTATGCTTTCATTGATCAGGTCCACTGCCTGTAGAAATTCAGTTTGCTTGGTTCGGAATTATAAATGTAAAACGAGATTTTTATTTTTCAAGTCGATATCTTTTATGGCATAAGTTTTTGGCGCGTATCAAATGAAATGTCTTAAAAAATAGCATCATCAACATACAATATATAAGAGATATAAAAACCTTCCTGACCAACAACCACTCTTTGAAACAACCCAATTGCAACTGCATCTTCAAGGGCAATGTGTAAGCCTTTCATCACTAGAATGAACAAGAACAGAAACAGAGGATCCCCCTATCTGAATATTGTTTTCACATTGAACTTGATGGAAGGATTTCTATTTACTAAAATTGAGGATTGGTCAACTGTAGACACACTCTAATCTGATTAACCTATTTTGGTCCAAATCCCATAAAAGAAAACACATGCTCCCAATACCCCAATACACCGTGTCATACGCTTCCTCGAAATCTATCTTGAAAATCATCAATTTTTTCTTCTACTTCTTGAACCAATTTATGACTTCATTAAAAATCAACAACCAATTTAGAATTTTTCATCCCCATTAACAAACAATGAATGCACCATACTAATAATATTTTTGACCACTTTAGTTGGTCTATTCACCAACAGCTTAGGAATAATCTTATATTACAATCTAATCAGAGTAATTGGCCTGAGTTTTTTCAAAAAATTATGATCATCAACCTTTGGTTTTAAGGTAATGAATTTACAACCACTGGTTATACACTACTATCTCTAAACTCTATCATAAGTTCAATAATATATTCCTTTAATATGTCCCAATATCTTTTCACAAAAGCAAAGGTAAAACCATATGGACATGGGGCTTTCTTGGAAGCACAAGATTAGATTTCCTCTTTTATCTTTTTTACCAAAAAAAAAATTGAATTCCAAGCTATCTCTTTGAAATCGAGATTTCTCCTTCAACCGAGGACAATGATGCAACATCCGGATACTATCAAAACCTTGAAACTTGTCTTTAAAAACCGAAAAGAACTCGTTTTAACACGACTTAATCACCTTCATGCATGATCCCCTGAATAGTTATTTGTCAACACCTTCGATTTAACATCTTCTAATAAACTTGGAGTTTTCATCACCCTTTAATCCCCATTTTTGATTCTCAATTTCACCAAGACGCTTTAACAATCCCCAATGATCCATAAAGAGATCATATGTGGGCAACCCCACATCAACATCGCTTCTATATCCACCAACTTTCATTGAATGTCCGCCTTTTCATTATCCTTTTGAGATTTAAATCTTTTTTTCCACACTTTAAGTTTAGCCTTTAATTGTTTGAGTTTATTTTTAAACACAATACACTTATTGTCGACGATATTTGCAGTTGAATCTACCTAATGACACTTAACCAAGCCATCAAATTCATCACAATTAAGCCATAAATTCTTCAGGTTAAACGGAGCAGTCGCATAATATTCATTCACATTGTTTAACAGAATCAGTCTATGGTCCGACCAAATTCTATCAAGTGAACCCCAAGGAAAGTTTGGAAAGGAATCCAAAACCTCTTCTATAACTAGGAATCAATCAAGTTTCTCCATTTTATTTCCTTAATTATGTAGTCCAGCAAAAGCAAATCTACCCAAAGGGATGTTACAAAGTTATACTTTTGAAATAAAGTCATTAAAGATATCTAAAGAGCTTTGACAAAAATCAGTGCCAAAGCTTTTTGATTGATTCTAAATATCATAATAATCTCCAAAACAATATAAACCTTGTTCATAGAATTCATAAAACAATGAATAAAATTTCAAAGTGCTTTTTGGATCATACATCTTAGGGAGCATATATATTAACCATAAAATACTTGAATTTAAATAAAAAATCATTTACTTTCAACAATAACCATGTCATTCATATAAAAACTATGTTCCTTTACAAACACTTCAGGGTCCCATACCGATAATCCCACCCGCACAACCTCTGACCCTAGAGTACATGTAAACAAATATATAATTACCTAACTGTAACACCCTTAAAAATCATGCAAATTTAAAACTTTTTCAAACATTCAAAATCAGTAATTATTACAAATTTGTTTTCAAAATGGTTTCATGTTAAAGTATCCCAAAATCATATCATAAAAATATAAGGAGGTGCACGATCACACCTTCGCCTTCCCGCGATCATCAAAAGTACCTGAAACAAAATAAACAAATGTAAGCCCGAAGCTTAGTGATTTCCCCCAAAATACCAACGCCATACAAACCATAACAATATCATATAAACATCATGCATATAGAGTCTGCAGTATGACTGGACCGCCCGCACCGGGCCTTCAGCCTATCTGGCCCACTCTCATAACCTTCAGCATGTTTGGACCGCCTCACCGGGCCTTCAGCCTGTCTGGACCGTTCTCCGAGCCTTCGGCCTGACTGATATGCCCCCATTGGCCTACAGTCTATCCGGGCCTCCCTGGGTATGTTGGCCTACAACACAACGCAGGTCTGCCTCAACCCACCCCCAATCATACAATCCACACATAGATAATGAATGCTAGCATATACAAATAGTCAAACCGATCTAACAGATCACTAATCATAGCATCATCCTATATATCAAGATACCGACCTAACCGATCTCTAACATAGCATCATCCTATATACCAGTATACCGACCTAACCGGTCTCTAACATAGCATCATCTTATATACCAGGATACCGACCTAACAGGTCACTAAGCATATCATCACGTAATAACCATGATAACAATCCAAAAGAAGGGTCGGCATTGGTTCCTTCGACCCTGTTAGTATAGTGAGGACAACTCACCTTACAAGTAGCTCGTGATGATAATGTCAAACTCTCCAAATACAGCTCCAAACTCAAACACCTACATCCACAAATGATCCACTTCCATAAATTTCCAAATTACTAAAATACCCCCAGAAGTCAAATTGGTCAACCCCTTGGTCACAGTCAAAGTCAACGGTCAAGGTCAACAGTCCATGTTGACCCAACTCGTCGAGTGTAGCTTACTGACTCGTCGAGTTACCTTAGAACTCAAGAAGTCGTGAAAACCCTAGTCGAATCGCCGAGTTTCGAGACAACTCGTCGAGTCCATGCAGTGTCCAAAAATAACGGAAAAACCCTAACCAACTCGTCGAGTTACCTCTCTAACTCGTCGAGTTCATGTGGAATCCAGAAAGCGGGAAACCCTCATTCAACTCGTCGAGTTGACTACGCAAATCGTTGAGTCCCTTCAGTCCATTTCTCATTCAGATGCTTTTAAGTGAAACCAAAGCTCCAAACTGTAGATCTAGGCTCCTAGGCTGTTGTTATCACGTAAAGTTGCTATCTTTACGTGCATGCAAAGCTCCATGAGGCTAAAACACTCATAAATAACATTCAAAAGAAGGTTTTGGACATGGAGGGGGGCCAAAGCTTCATAAAGCTTGAGGCTTTATGTCCATAAGGGCCTAGAGGAGTCCAGATCTGAAACCATGCCCTTGTGACAAGCTCAAATCCGAAAGTGACTCCATTTTGCACCAAACTGCCCATATTCTAACATAAGAAGAGATCTAAGAAATGGAAGGCGAAGGTAAAGACTTTTTACCTTCTACTGGATGCCAACACGATGTAGATACTGGATCTACAAGCTTCTTCTCGTTCCAAGCTTCTTAATCTTCAAGCTTCTTCAACAAATGCACCAAAAACACACTTTTACCCTCTCACACACTCAAGAATATGGTTAGATTGATTAGGGTTTGCTTCTGGCCGTCAAAAGGTGGTAAGGAGGCTGGAGGAAAGGACTTAAGGTCCTTTAAATAGGGTGCAAACCCTAAAAATTAGGGTTTTCATGCACAACCTCTACTTGTCGAGTTGGGGTCCTCTAACTCGTCGAGTAGATGCCATAAACCACGCGGGTTGACCAGATTCGACACGACGAGTTGGGGCCTCCAACTCGTCGAGTCCCCAAAATAAAATGAATACAAAGCTTTCAAATTTATACCTGGGAGTCGGGAGGTTACAATTGTTGGGTTTTGAGCATTCTAACACTCCTAAGTGTACATGCAACCCTAAATACCTTGGATCTATGTGTTCTCTATTATACATACAATTATGAACATCCAAGGTATTATCCTAATCTAGCATACAAAATAATAAATATAACAAGATAGAATACATACCTCTTTGATGTAGAATGTCTTCATGAAGCTTGAGTGCCTAGTGCCCCAAGTGTGACACCTCAAATGGTTCACACAACACCAAATACACTTGGAATAACTTGAGAGAAACTTGAACACTCCTTGAAATCGTCTAGCCCTCACACTCACACATTAGTGCACGATTTCTTGAGCCATGGGATTCTTTTATATGGTGGCTATTAGGGTTACACCATATAACTCATAACTTTACCCATTCCTTATGCTCCATGGATTTTAACCTCCATGGAGTATCCATGGGTCACCCCATGGACTTAGTCCAACATAAGGAATCTTGGATCACAAGCCCACATATATAAGAATGAATGATTTACACAATCAACCCATATATTTAATTAGTCTCCTTTTGATCACTTAATTAATTCGAAATTAATTCTTGATCAATACTAATTAAATAACCTTATTAATATATTAGAACTTATAATATATTAACCAACCTTAAGTGTTATTTCTCTCATTATAGTCTATCCAAATACATGATGCCATGCAACCCAAATGGACCATGCCGGGTCGGGTCAAGTCTTACCAATTATAGTTATGGACTTAGACATTAATCCAACAGTCTCCCACTTGGATAAGTCTAAAACTATTATTGCGTATGACTTCAGGAACCGATCAGCAATCGTAGCTCTCAAAAGCTTCTGTCGAACTCTGACCTTGTCGATGAACTCTGACCTTTGTCAATGACTTGTCCATTAGATAAGGGATCATATATTCCTCCATTCTAGATATCATATGGACTGAGACATGGATTATCAATCATTCTCTCTGTCCATTTGTTGTTTCCCGATTTCTGATTCATGATGACTGACTGATTGAACAAATCAAATCAGTCCTGGCTTGGCCAAGCACTCACATGTATCATCTTTAAATCATCGAGGGGCCCATAGATATCGCTTTTATCCCGAAGGTAAAAGGAATGGATAAACTTCGACTCATATGGCTTGTTCTACTACTTGTTGAATCATACACAAAGGCACGTTTTATAACATCGAGTTACCAATGCGTTTTCGTGCAATCAATGTATAACCAACTCATAGTAACAACTCATATCTCTAGGTTTGAAGAATATAATATATTATTGTCTCATGATCACTCGTGATAAAATCCATGAAGTGATTCAAATGAGCGCGGGTTGAATCCAATACTCAGAACTTATGAGCACTCATGAGTGTTGTAGCACCACTTTGTCCACCAACTTGGACCTCTACAAACCACCCCATGACAGTCTTGATTCATATCTACTTCCAACTTATGACCGACTGTGGATGGTTTGAATAACTTAATCATTCAGGAAGAGCGACTTAGTTATTCTGGAAGTCAAAACATGCAAAGTGAAACACAAGAATAAATGAATCAAATATGGTATCAAACCCTATGAATATAAATAAACACTTTTATTTATCACCATACTGATTACTCATTATTCATTGTTTCGGTTTTATCAACTTTATACTTGAATTTAAAACAATAGTTGTCCCATGCTCCAAGCATGTACACTATGTTTTCTAAACACTAGTCATGCCATACACCAAGTATGCATACTATGTTTGTCTATGATCTTTACTTTGTAAAATAGATCAATTGAACATCACTCGAATGATCCTCTTTTCACAGTCCCAAATCCTTACTGCAAATGCAAGAATTCCAAATTCATGCCATTTACTGAAATCTGTTAGATTCTAAACTTATATGCATTGATCCTCTTAATGATTATGCACAAAGTCAGAAAGACTTGACAACAATCATTACAGAGCATTCCAAAGGAGATCAGCTCCTTGGAAACATCCTTCTTTCATTAAGTTTCCTAATCTTACATAGATTGAATAATTTCTAACTTTGAAACATTTCCATATTCCATTTTGACTATCACTTCTGAACAAGAGTTGCCTCCTTACAGATTATGTCAATATGGTCCTTCCAGAATTAACATTATACTTCCAACTGTCCTTGAGCAACCAATCTTTGGTAAACCTTAGATTGTCCTCGACAGTTGCTTAATCATTTTAGTCATATCCAATTCTAGACCTTTTCCCTTCATAATGCCCCAGGCATTTGGAAAATTTTAGAAAGGATGAATATAGCACATGTAATCGATCCTATATCCGAAGCATATGGGACACGATTCATGATGTCTCACATAAAGACTAAACCAGTCTTTTGCTATAATATTTCCATTTCAATTTGCCAAGTTCTCAAAATTCAGATTATGAAAAGGGATGTCGTAATCATAATCGAATTTTAGAACGCAAATAATGGACCCATATATAGAATTTCCTTATGTTGAGCCATTCCAACATGAAATTCATATATATATCCTTGATTAAATACGATTAAAATCTCAATCTAAGCTTTTAGAATTGAAATGAAGTATAATTTCCTCTCCCTTAATTATAGCAAAACAACTTTTTCAACCCCTGCAACCTCACGAATTGAAACTTTTGTTTTCTATAATTAACATTGCTAACTTGCAACCTTTGTCATAATTATCATGCTCCCACTAACATGATGATTATTAGCATAACACTTATGCTCCCACTAGCTTTGACATGTACTCAGAAATCAACTGAATTTCTTACCAAAGTTCAGATTTCTGATACTAGATTGTTTTGATAAAACTTTATCAAAATCATACACCTCTCTTAGATAGCTCACATGTGTGTCTAAACAATTTTAGAACTATGAAAAGGGATGCCGTAATCATAGTCTCAATTGTTTAGACCTTTGCCACTTCTCACAAGTCCATGTTAGTGTGCCGGTAAACCACACACGCTCCACTAACGACTTTGAGAATGCAAATATCACAATTGCTATCTAGCTAAAATCTACTTAGTGAAAGTGTTTCCTCACCATCATTTTCATGAATCGGAGAGAAACCTTATGACACTTAGATTTAATAGTGTATGTGTTCTTATCCATGTGAATTTGTCAAAACTATAATCACAAGACAAGGTTAGTGACAAATCCAAACTCATATTGATTAAACTTGTGCAATCTTAAATTCTTGCCATTTGGCAGCTCAGGTGCCTGCCATTGCTTCCAAGTAGTTGTGCAACCAATTGAGAACTCTCAGAACTCCTATGCAAAGCCAACTTGAATAGGCACAAAAATTTCAACACGATAGGTTATAAACCTCAAGTCGTGTGCTAGTGAAGGACTTTAGGTTTTATTCTTGATTAAGTCTTGAAACTTTCAAGAGCTTTAAGACTCCCACGGTCCTCTTGACATATAAGACTCCCTTGTCAAATATTCAAGAGATAGTGCGGATTCTTTATCAAGACTAACACTTTACACAATTGGCCTAAGTTGGTCTTTGTTTTATCCAAAACATCACAACTTACCAATTTCAAATGTACAAGAGTAGATAACCTTTTACTCTTACATTTGACTAGTGTTAACAAACCCTCTTTAAGATATGTCACTCAAGTTACAATCTTGGAGTATGACTCTAAGAATTGTTTTGGAACGAAGTATGACTCATCTTTTTGATTTAACCATTTCAACAACTCATGACTCCTCTTCTTAGTCATAAGAATGCACTAAGATGACTTTAGAGGACCAATTGTGATATGGTATCTTAATCATTAAGATGATCATAAACATGATACTAAAGTACTCTCCCATCTTTTCAGATTTGAGAAACTTTTATCTTTCTGCCATACTTTGATTCTTCTTATTCGTTCTGTCTCACATTGAAACTTCTCCAATGCTACAGACTTATACTTAAACTTATAAGTATAACCATATTTACTGAACTTAAGTAAATCATATGAATAGTCTTCTTGATCTTTTGTGTTGGACTTGACCAGTGCACAAGAATGTGTACTCGATCCCTTAGTCCTTTCCTTATTCACATAAGGAATTAGTCTTAATTTTCCAAGCTGAAAGTTCTCATTCATCATACTATACAACTTGCATGATTCCAAGTTTCGGTCCAATTGAACCTTGGGTGATGAGAATCTTTCCTTATTTGGTAATATTAGACACTACCACAACCGAAAGAATCAAATCCATTTTTCCAATATTGCTATCAATGGAATCTTATAAGCAACAACTTTTCACCAATGCCATTGTAAGGATAAATAAAATCAAAACCTTTTTCTTTTATTTTAAAACTTTGCGGAAAAACTTATCCTTACAATCCATATGAAAACCTTGTTGTTATCTATTCCTAAGCAATATAAATATCATAACTCTTAAGTAATAGCCCAAAATTCTGATCACCGAACCATGCGATTGAAATCCATCTTCGCGATCAGAATCAGCATGTACTTAATAGAGTTAGACAATGGACTTTACCTGAAGTAGAGCCAAACTTATTGACTTTAACATCCTTAGGTAAATTTGGCAGCTTCGTAACCAATGCCCCTTCCTTTGGCAATAGTTACCTATGGACCCTTGATAATGGGACTATCTCAGACTTCGCCTCTCTCTTTACCATTGGGTCAACCGAGTTGACTATGGCCGATCCCTTTCCATTGGGAAGAGAGAGCTTTACTGGATATCCAATGTCATCATTGTCAATGTCCATAGCGTTTTAGGAAGTTGATCTTAGCAAATAGATAAGATCATTAAGGGTCTTGTCTTAGTCTGTTTCATAGGATTCCCAAAAGAACTCACTATGTGACTTAGAAAGTAGTTGAGCCACCAACTTTCTCAAGACTTTGACACCCAACTCTCCCGGCTTGTCAATATGTGACTACATCTCCAAGATGTGATCACACCTAGACCTTGCCTTGCCAATAGGGCTTGAGTGACCTTAAACTTTTTAGGAACTTGTGGGTTAGGGAGAATAATTGAAGGAGGTGAAAGAAGTATGATATCCATGGGACATCATCTTCATTTAGGAAAGCTTGTTTCAAGAGATTTGGGAAGATCATAAATGTCTAGACCAGACATCTTTTTGGGAGATATTCAAGATAGTTGATTTAAAGTCCTTAATATGACACCCAATATGAAATATTAAGGCTAGGACCCAACAAACTATTTTATAACTTAGAAGAGGGATGTCGTAATCCAAGCTATAAAATATTTGAAGGTAGGTGAATGACGATTCACCAATTTCCACCATGAAAAACGAAATAATTTATTAGGTTTTAATTGGATTTGAAAGTCCTAGATCTTTGAGATTCATTGAACTGTTCAAAGGCATGTTTCAATCTCGAGTGTGCCCTTCAGGTTTTGTGACTGGGATGCCGAGGATCACAAAACAAGGTGTGAATAACCATGCAAATATACTTGGTACCCTTAATATTTACCTCTTAATCAGTGTGTCGGTTAACCACACACGCTCCACCGATACTATGATAAATATTAAGTTACCCTTTGCCTACCTTGTTAAGTCCAGGTTAGTGTGCCGGTTAACCACACACGCTCCACTAACGACTTAAGCAAAGTGCAAAGTGTAATTTCATGGGTTAGCACCAAATTCACATTTTCCTAAGTAACTAAGATTGGGTATTAATAAGAGTTTAGTTACTTAGTATTTATCATTAATACTTTTAATGAAAGGAGAATTATAGTCCTTGTCCTACCCGTTCGGCTAACGACCCTCCACCAGTCAAGGAAGCGGTGGGTGAGATTGGACACCCATTAAACTGCCATTTTATAGGCAGTAACCTTATACCCCCCTTATAGACTGGCTTCGTGAATGAGGCCTACTAACGGTAATACTGACTTTACTCTTATACATATATATAAATATTATTAATTTATAATATTATAAAGTATAAGGGTTGAATTTTAACTTTTAAAATTCTAAGGGCTAACTTGGAATTAAAGTATTCATAAGTGAAAACTTTTCAAATTCCAAAACTTGAGGGCAAGTTTTGAAACTATTCAAAACTAATTAATTCCATAACTTATGAGTTTAAAGTAGTTTTAATTAAAAAAAAATTAGAAAAAACTCTTCAAGTTCCATAACTTGAGGACAAGTTATGGAAGACTTTAAACTAATTAATAAAAAAAATAACTTTTTTTATTGTAACTTATGGAACTAATTAAGGTTACATTTTTTTTTTAATTTAATGAAGAGACTCTTGAACCTCCATAACTTGAGGACAAGTTATGGAGTCATAAAACCTTTGCCAACTTTTATGAGTTTTATGATTCTTAAATGTGACTTTTCATATAACTTGAGGACAAGTTACAAAAACACACTTTGGAATCAACTCTTAGATTAAAATGGATTGAAAACAACTATTTCACACAACTTTTCTATTAATCTAAGAACCTCATAAGAACAAGATAATTCAAATCATCAATCTTCAAGAAATTAGCATGAACATACAAACTAATACAAATCTTGAAATTATGACAATTATCTTAGAAATTGGATTAGCATGAACATTACCACATCAAAAAAAAGTTTATAAGTCCAAAAACATCTTAGGGTAATGTTCCTAGTCCAATTCCAGCCAAAACAATCGAATATATGCATCCAACTCGATTTTTCAGCTACTTTTGCAAGTATAACAAGAAAACAAGCCTAGGCTCTGATACCAATGTTGGTTTTTGAGCATTCTAACACTCCTAAGTGTACATGCAACCCTAAATACCTTGGATCTATGTTTTCTCTATTATACATACAATTATGAACATCCAAGGTATTATCCTAATCTAGCATACAAAATAATAAATATAACAAGATAGAATACATACCTCTTTGATGTAGAATGTCTTCATGAAGCTTGAGTGCCTAGTGCCCCAAGTGTGACACCTCAAATGGTTCACACAACACCAAATACACTTGGAATAACTTGAGAGAAACTTGAACACTCCTTGAAATCGTCTAGCCCTCACACTCACACATTAGTGCACGATTTCTTGAGCCATGGGATTCTTTTATATGGTGGCTATTAGGGTTACACCATGTAACTCATAACTTTACCCATTCCTTATGCTCCATGGATTTTAACCTCCATGGAGTATCCATGGGTCACCCCATGGACTTAGTCCAACATAAGGAATCTTGGATCACAAGCCCACATATATAAGAATGAATCATTTACACAATCAACCCATATGTATTTAATTAGTCTCCTTTTGATCACTTAATTAATTCCAAATTAATTCTTGATCAATACTAATTAAATAACCTTATTAATATATTAGAACTTATAATATATTAACCAACCTTAAGTGTTATTTCTCTCATTATAGTCTATCCAAATGCATGATGCCATGCAACCCAAATGGACCATGCCGGGTCGGGTCAAGTCTTACCAATTATAGTTATGGAATTAGACAATAATCTAACAACAATTCTCCCCCAATTGAACTAGACTTCATTCTCGAAGTCTGCTGCGGCGAACAACTCCGGATAATGCTCCCGCATCTCTGCCTCCGGCTCCCAAGTCCACTCGGATCCCCTCCGATGCTCCTATTGTACCTTTACCAATGATACTTCCTTGTTCCGTAGAACCTTCACTTTCCTCTCCAGAACGGCCACTGGCCTCTCCACGTAATTCAGACGCTCGTCGACTTGTATATCGTCCAATGACACCACTGCCTCTTCATCTAATAGGTACTTCCGCAACTGTGAAATGTGGAAAATGTTGTGGATCTGACTAAGATTCTCTGGGAGATCTAGTCTATACGCCACTTTGCCAACCCTGGCAATGATCATGAATGGCCCGATGTATCGGGGACCTAATTTTCCCCTCTTCCTTAAGCAAATCACTCCCTTCCAGGGTGAGACCTTCAGGAGTACCATGTCACCTACCAGAAACTCCAACTCAGATCAGCACCGGTCGGCGTAACTCTTCTGCCGACTCTGTACGGTTTGCAACCGCTGTCTGATCTGCTAAATCATCTCGGTAGTCTACAGGACTACCTCGGTCCGACCCATCACCCTATGACCAACCTCGCCCCAACAGACTGGGGTGCGGCATCTCCGTCCATACAACAGCTCATAAGGTGGAGCACCAATGCTGGAGTGATAACTGTTGTTGTAGGAAAACTATGCAAGGGGTAGGTAGGAGTCCCAACTCCCACCGAAGTCAATGACGCATACCCTTAACATATCCTCGAAGGTCTGAATGGTTCGCTCGCTCAGGCCGTCTGTCTGCGGATGGTATGCGACACTGAAATGCAGCCGCATGCCCAGCTCCTCGTGGAACTTCTGCCAAAAATAGGAGGTGAACCGAACATCACGGTCTGAAACGATAGAGACCGAAACCCCATGGCGAGCTACAATCTTGCGTATATACATATCGGCCAGCTTCTCGGCCGATGAGCTCTCCCGAATTGGCAGAAAATGGGCACTCTTGGTCAATCGATACACGATGACCCATATAGCGTCAAAACCCTTTGCCATTCTTGGCAATTTGGTGAAGAAGTCCATCGCGATCTGCTCCCATTTCCACATGGGAATCTCTAGAGGCTGCAGTTTGCCATGCGGCCTCTGGTGCTCGGCCTTGACCATCCTGCAGGTCAAGCACCTCTCATCGTACCAAGCGATCTCTCACTTCATGCACGACCACCAGTAACTTAAGCTCAGATCCTGGTACATCTTGGTGGCCCCCGGGTGAATAGAGAAGCGATACTTGTGAGCCTCCTCCAGTACAATCTGTCTGACCCACCAGACATCGAAATCTAGACCCGACCGCATCGGGTCAACAATCCCCGACTATCCTGCACTAACCTCTCAAGCTTCCAGTTCTCCTGTCATACACCCTCAGCCGGAGCTTCCCTGATCAATCTCACAAGTGGAGAATCCACTGATATCCCCATACATGTCAACTGGAGTAGAAGATCCAGCCGACTTGCGGTTCAGGGCGTCTACCACCACATTCGCTTTACCCGGATGGTGAAGGATCTCGCAGTCATAATCCTTGACTACGTCCAGCCACCTGCGCTGCCTCATGTTCGGGTTCGGCTGATTTATGATGTGTCTCAAACTCTTGTTGTCCATGTAAATGGTACAGCAGACCCCGTAGAGATAATGTCTCCAAATCTTAAGAGCGAATACGACCGCTCCCAACTTCAAATCATGCGTGGGGTATCTCATCTCATGCGGCTTCAACTGTCGCGACGTGTAGGCTATCACCCGTCCTCTCTGCATGAGGACCACTCCCAGTCCCATGATGGATGCATCACAGAGCACTACAAAATCCTCAACTCCCTCCGGGAGAGTCAAGACTGGAGCCTCGCAAAGTCGCTGTCTGAGGGTCTCAAATGCCCTCTGCTTCTCAGGGCCCCACTGGAAAACCACCCCTTTCCTCTTCAGACGAGTGAGGGGTACTGCAATCTTGGAGAAATCCTGTATGAATCTCTGGTAGTACCCAGCTAATCCTAAGAAGCTCCTGATATCCGAGGGAGATTTCGGAACCTCCCACTGCATAACCGCCTTGATTTTGGCCGGATAGACCAAAATCCCCTCCTGGTTAATGAGATGTCCAAGAAATTGAACCTCTCGTAACCAAAACTCGCACTTCAAGAACTTGGCATAAAGTCGTTCTCGCCTCAAGACTCCCATATAGCTCTCGAAGATGTTCCTCGTGTTACTCTCTGGTCTTGGAATACACCAAGATGTCATATATAAACACAATCACTGAGCGATCGAGAATCGGTATGCATACCCGATTCATCTGGTCCATAAATATAGTTGGCGTGTTGGTGAGCCCAAACGGCATCACCACGAACTCGTAGTGTCCATAACGATTCCGGGACACGGTCTTCTCCACGTCCTACTCTCGTACCCGAACCTCAAATCAATCTTGGAGAACCAAGATGCTCCCTGTAGCTAATCAAAGAGATCATCGATTCATGGTAGTGGATAACGATTCTACACCATCAACTTGTTCAACTCCCGGTAGTCAATGCACATCCGGTGTGAACCATCCTTCTTCTTTACGAAGAGAATCAGTGCTCCCCACGGAGAACTGCTCGGAGGAATGAACTGCTTGCCTAGCAGCTCCTGCAACTGAGATGACAGCTCCTGCGTCTCAGGTGGTGCCAATCGGTACGGTGAGTTGGCGATAGGGGCCGCACCTGGCACAAGGTTGATCCTGAAGTCGACCTGCCTCTCCGGAGGCACTCCGGGTAACTCCTCCGGGAACACGTCAGCGAACTCCCTGACTACTGGAACCTCTAAAACCGAGGTCTGATCCCTGACCCGCGTATCAACCACATACGCTAAATAACCCGCACACCCGTGTTGAATATACTGTCGAGCCCTGGCGGCTGAGCAGAATCCTGAACCCATCTTGGTGCCCTCGCCGAAGATAACCAGTTCTCCCCCACTTGGGGTTCGAACTACCAACCAATCCATACCCACAATCACACATATATCCCCCATGGGAATCAAAATCAGGTCTATCGGGAAAGATACCCTGAAGATCTCTAAAACACAGCCCCGATAGACTGAAGAAGTAGAATTCCCATGTTCGTTGGCGATGGAGACTCGCAACGGGCACTCTAGCTCTCCTACAGGCGACCCTCAAAAGTCGGGGGCTTCGTGTTATCGAAGTCACGATACTGGAAAGCCCGGCTGGTCCCACTACCAGCGGCTGCGGAGGCTGCAGAGGCAGGAGTGTCACAACTAGCATTTTTGCTAGGAAATTCTATTCTCATGCAATCATTCACCTAGTGTAATAACTTGTGCTCGAAGTGAATACTATACTCTATGCTCAATCAAAATCATCCATTTGAAATCAAAACTAACTCAAGAGGTTCAAGACCTAATTCAATACATCTCATATGTTCATCTATGAGTTGAAAACCCTAGACATCCCGGTTCAAGTTCACTATGGACTAGGATTCTCTTATTGGGCCTAATGGACCAATAAACCTTCAACTTGAACTATTTTGGGCCTAAAACCCCTAATTGGGTTCTAAATGGACCCACATTCATAAAACTTAACATATTGGGCTTTGTGGACCTAAAAATAATTTATGTTATCCCTATTGGGCCAAGTTGGGCCATAAACTCCATTTCCTTGACTCTAATGGGCCGTGAACCATCTTAACGGCCGAATGGGCCGAAAAATATTTATTGTGGGCCTCATAAACTCGAACTAAGACAAGAAAGGGGCCCAAACCCTCTCATTTCCTTTCTTCTTACCCATTCTCGGTCCAAACAATAATAATAATAATAAAAAAGAGAGATAATAAGGGGATGGAAGCCTTGACACCTCAATGTTGCATTGTGGTAATCCATGCCCAAAACACCACCATACAATAATGTAAATCACATACTTTTAGGCAAGACTCTCTCACTTCCTCCTATCCTTCTTAAATTCGGCCATAGAGCCAAAAATCACCACCACACACTCATTTTACTTACAAATCTCTTAAGGAAAGCTCACAAGAACACTCCTACACTCTCCTCTAAATTTTCGAGAATTAGAGTATACTTCAAGAAATTCTTCTTCAAGATCATCAACTTTGGTAAGTTCTCACTTAGATCTATGATTTAACTTCTTGATCTCTTCAAAGATCTCTTCTTACGTCCCTGTATTTGTGGATCATGTTCTTAGAACCATCTAAGTTCAAGATCTACTCAAGAAAGCTTGCTAGGATCAAAAATCTTCTTCCACTTCTTCACCAAAACCGATCCATCACCCCAAGGTGAGTTCATACCCCCTATTTTCGATTTTTACTTTGTTTTGGGGGGAGAATACAAGTTGTGTTGTGTAGATCTATGTGTGTATGCATGAATATGTGTATTTTTCATGATTTATTTGGTGGTTATGTGTTATTTACTTCATAAATCTAAAAATATGTTAAGAATATTAAGTTTATCACTTGGATCTACATGAAAACCTTGAGAAAATTATGTGTTATCACATATAATACATGTAAACTAGTAGATCTGGGATTTATACACTTAATTTAGTAAAAATGAGTGTTGTGTTCCAAGATCTATAAACTAAACTCAAAAATCAGCCTTTCACAGGAAAGTTTTGGCCCAATCTCGAACTGTTTTGACCACCTAAATGATAATATTTTTCAAAATTGTTTTACATGCAAAAATTTCAGGTTTATCCCTTTAAAATGAATACTCTCACGTTTTCATACGATTTTTCTACAATTTTTGGCGAATTTTACAAAACTGCCTATCAGATTTGAAATAATTTCGGACCAGCCTGTGAAGGTGAGCAATTTCACACTTGTTAGAAGCTATTAAAAATTATGAGAAACATTGTGAACAAAGTAGACAAATTTTCCAAACTTCCAGAATTTACGGATCCAAATTTCGACTTACGATGATTTTTCTACAAATTTTCCAACAACTAGGTCGGAAAAGCCCAAAACCAGAAAAATGTGTATTTTCACAAAAATCAAGCCAAAAATGATATTTTTGACAAAAATGGGTTTAAAATGTTATTTTTACCACAAACTAGTCATCAACACAAGTTTTGAACAAAATGGAGACTAAAGTGTTATTCTTACAAAAATTGGGCCTTAATTGTAAATTTTTGGCTTATTGGGCCAAGAACGTCATTTTTACAAAAAGTGGGCTTTTATGCTATTTTAGTGAATACTTGAACCAAAACTAACGATAAACTAACAAACGGATTAATTTTGATCATTTTCTAGGTTATTGGGCCTTAGTGGCCCATTTATATGTTTGATACGTCATGTATACTATTTATATGTTTATTGGGCCTCATTGACCCATTAACATGTGCGACGGACCTTGGATACTATTTGCGTGCTCTTTGGGCCTGTAAATACCTTACATGTGAAATGGGCCTTAGTTGTCCTTTCACATATATTTCGGGCCCATGTTATATAATCTCATTCCAATTGGGCCTTGAAATGATTTACATGTTTAGCGATGCCTTAGTGGTTCACTTACATGGTTCATTGGGCCTGGAATGAGTTTATACTTTTCTTCGCGTAAATTCGATTAAGGATCTAGTGAGTTTTGTCGGTTGGCACCTATTAAGTGTACGATCGTAGCCTGTAGTTATAACCAGAGTCTCTTGGAGGGAGAGCGGGGATTTGTGTATAGATCTATACGGGGATGACGCCCCACACCTGAGCTGTTCGCTACAGTTAGACTAACTCAGTCTAGGGTGACGAAAACCTTATAATCAAAACCGGCGTCCAACAACGCCAAGACAGGCGAAATTGTCATTATTTAGTATGGTTATGACGGCTCACTTAGAGGAATTAACGTTATGAAGTTTACGGAAGACCATTCTCTTTTCTCTTGGATTACTCGGAAACATACTCGTACTGGTACTCAACCTCGGGGGTTGGTATGGCAGCTTTCTCTTTTACAGACAACATCGGGTTGTCTGGGAACATTCTCTTTACATGCCCTTTACATTCTCTCTACATTCTCTTTACCCTTTTAGTCAAATAAACGATAACATACATGCATTAATACAAGATCTGACACAAACATACTAAACAGTTTGCAGAAAATATAGGATTTTCTGGTGGTTTCAAAGTTATACAAATCATTTTCACAAACATGCTTATGAACTCACCAACATTTTTATGTTGACCTTTTTAAATTAACTTGTATTCTCAGGAAACCGTTGATGCAGGATGAACGAAACAAACTAATGGATATTGTGTTATATTTTGTTTCATCATACTCTGACTATTTTGGCATGTAATATTCAAATACAATACTCGATGTACACAATGAATGTTGTTATATTACATGTGTGATGATGATGATGTTATGTTTCAATTATATACTCTGTAATGATACTACAATGATGAAAGTCACACCAAGCCCCCGGACGTTTCCGCCGTCTGGTTCGGGGGTGTGACAAGGAGTCTCAGCAAGAGCTGCATAGCGTTCATCAAAGTACTCCACCATAGCGGTCTTGATAGACCCAAACATCTCCGACAACTGTGCCCAGAACAAAGTAGCAACCTCATCATGAAGGATCTCTCGAATCCTGGCGTCCAACTCATCCGACCTCATCTGACCAATGACCTCGGGCACTGTTGGTCCCTCCTGACCGCCATTTCATGATCCTGATCTGCATCCAGTCACAAATCGTCTAGTAACCACCATGCTGAAAATATACCAGGAAGATATCAGTCCTTCCATATAATAATCCGGGAACCAACTCCCAACAAAACCCTAGGGGTTGTGACTTTCTTGCTATGCGTATGGGTCCTGTTCTTTTAGTAGTACGGGCCCATACTACCTTCCACACCTACCCATATTTGTCTCAAGTATCATCACAACACCCTAACACTATATGTAAGCATGGCATGCGCTCAATCCTCACTCCTAGAGGAAGGCTAAATATCTCATAATTGGCGGACTGATCCCACACAACTCATCCATGAAACTTCCACCAACCCTGCAGCACTCGTGTATGCTAGCCATACATAACGTTGGACCCTATATACTTTCGAATACCTGATCCTACCCTAAGCCCTTCATCAAACAAAAACAGGAAATAAGACCAAACCAAATATTCTTAGGCTATAAGATCTTAATTATGTACAGTCGTGATGCATACACTAAGCAACTACAATAATGATGTCAATTTCAAATAAGGAAAAACCCTAGGCTATCAGGCATCATATAATCAGTCAATTCTATCATGCAATTCCTGAAGATCCCTAGCCTAGTACTAGCATGTTGTTCTAACATATCACAAAATCAAATAATCCGTAAGGTATTTTGGGGTCTACTTACTAGCTCCGGCTGATCGTACACTTGCATCCTCCTTTAGTATTTTGAAAACCATTTGAAAATCATTTTGAAAATCTTTTCCTTGGTTTGAGACTGGATTCACACGAGTGTTCCTCCAATTCACTCAAACCAAGGCTCTGATACCAACTTGTAACACCCATAAACATCATGCCAATTTAAAACTTTTTCAAACATTCAAAAACAATTAATTATTATAATTTTTTTTTCAAAATGGTTTCATGTCAGAGTATCCCAGAATCATATCATAAAAATATAATGAGGTGCACGATCACGCCTTCGCCTTCCCGCGATCATCGGAAGTACCTGAAACAAAATCAACAACTGTAAGCCTGAAGCTTAGTGACTTCCCCCAAAATACCAACGTCATACAAACCATAACAATATCATATAAACAGCATGTATATAGAGTCTGCACTATGACTGGACCACCCGCACCGGGCCTTCAGCCTATCTAGCCCACTCTCAGAACCTTCAGCATGTCTGGACCGCCTCACCGGGCCTTCAGCCTGTCTAGACCGTTCTCCGGCCCTTCGGCCTGACTGATATGCCTCCATTGGCCTACAATCTATATGGGTCGCCCTGGGTATGTTGGCCTACTGCACAAAGCAGGTTTGCCTCAACCCACCCAAAATCATACAATCCACACATAGATAATGAATGCTAGCATATACAAACAGTCAAACCGATCTAACATATCACTAATCTTAGCATCATCATATATACTAGGATACCGACCTAACCGATCTCTAACATAACATCATCCTATATCCCAGGATACCGACCTAACCGGTCTCTAACATAGCATCATCCTATATACCAGGATACCGACCTAACAGGTCACTAAGCATATCATCATGTAATAACCAGGATAACAATCCAAAAGAAGGGTCGGCATTGGTGCCTTCGACCCTGTTAGTATAGTGAGGACAACTCACCTCACAAGTAGCTCGAGATGATAATGTCAAACTCCCCAAATACAACTCCCAACTCAAACACCTACATCCACCAATGATCCACTTCCATAAATTTCCAAATTACTAAAATACCCCCAGAAGTCAAACTGGTCAAACCCTTGGTCAAAGTCAAAGTCAACGGTCAAGGTCAACAATCCATGTTAACCCAACTCGTCGAGTGTAGCTTACTGACTCGTCGAGTTACCTTAGAACTCAAGAAGTCGTGAAAACCCTAGTCGACTCGCCGAGTTTCCAGACAACTCGTCGAGTCCATGCAGTATCCAAAAATGATGGGAAAACCCTAACCAACTCGTCGAGTTCATGCAGAATCAAGAAAGCGAGAAACCCTCATTCAACTCGTCGAGTTGACTATAAAAATCGTCGAGTTTCTTCAGTCCATTTCTCATTTAGATGCTTTTAAGTGAAACCAAAGCTCCAAAATGTAGATCTAGGCTCATAAGGTGTTGTTATCACGTAAACTTGCTAACTTTACGTGCATGCAAAGCTCCATGAGGCTAAAACACTCATAATTAACCTTAGAAGAAGGTTTTAGACATGGAGGAGGGCCAAAGCTTCATAAAGCTTGAGGCTTTATATCCATAAGGGCCTAGAGGAGTCCAGATCTGAAACCATGCCCTTGTGACAAGCTCAAATCCGAAAGTGACTCCATTTTGCACCAAAATGCCCATATTCTAACATAAGAAGAGATCTAAGAAATAGAAGGCCAAGGTAAAGACTTCTTACCTTCTACTGGATGCCTACACGATGTAGATACTGGATCTACAAGCTTCTTCTCGTTCCAAGCTTCTTAATCTTCAATCTTCTTCAACAAATTCACCAAAAACACACTTTTAGCCTCTCACACACTCAAGAATAGGGTTAGATCGATTAGGGTTTGCTTCTGGTTGTCAAAAGGTGGTAAGGAGGCTGGAGGAAAGGACTTAAGGTCCTTTAAATAGGGTGAAAACCCTAAAAATTAGGGTTTTCATGCACAACCTCTACTCGTCGAGTTGGGGTCCTCCAACTCGTCGAGTAGATGCCATAAACCATGCGGTTTGACCAGGTTCAACACGATGAGTTGGGGCCTCATACTCATCGAGTCCCCACAATAAAATGAATACAAATCTTTAAAATTTATACCTGGGAGTCGGGAGGTTACACTAACATACCCTTCTTTTTACCAAGATCTAATTGGGTCATTGTCGTCTCTTGAACACCCAAAAACTTAATCCCATGGTGGACACAAATATTTTGCATCTAACACCTCTTCATATTACACTAAATACTACAAGCATTTAACTAAATTATATTCATTTATTCAATTTGTTCACACCAATATAAACCATGTTTGCCTCTTGAGCACCATCAATAACCTCTACATCATTTTTATCAACATTTATTGGTATTTTATCACGAATCCAGTAAAATAAAGGCTTCTTAACATGATCTACATATAATGACATTCTAAATCTAAATATGTAATCATAGTCTTTGAACCATACATAATCCACATATTTTCTAATTTTCTTAGGGCGTGTTCGGCACAGAGAGTTTGAGAGTGTTTGAGAGCTTCTAGCTTCTAGCGTCCGACAAAACACTCCATTTTGAATAGAAAGCTTCATTTGGCACTACAAGATTCTAGCATTTAGCTTAAAAATGCTCTAAATCCAAATGCTACTTCATGTAACGTTTAACAAAACGCTACCAGCTAGAAGCTACCCGCTACCCGCTACCAGCTATTTTTGCCAAACACGCCCTTAAACCTTTGATAGATTCTTCGAGATTTATATCTAAAAAGAGAATGGGAGACCTTTGTGTTGGGTTTTATTCAAAACCGTTTTTTAAAAACATTAAAAATGGCAACTGAAGCTTTAAAAAATTGTGAATGAACTTAAAACTATTTAACCCACCAATGATCATTTTGCAAACACTGAAATATTAAAACAACCATAGGAAAAAAAATACAACCTTTAAAGACTTTAGTTCCTCTTGGGAGGTTGGAAGTTGATGAAGAATGTTGAGTAGAACTCCACTTAGTTAGAAACACCAACAGTTTGTCCACTTGATATGGATACTAGTCCTTCTTTGTAATGAAAAAAAATCTACTAAGCCTTTAAGACAAAGAACATGTTTATCTTAAAGAAGAGAATTCAAAGTATAAACATCTTCTTGCTTTTGTTCTTAACCCATTAGGAAAACTAGAGAAATATGGTAAGAGAGAGCATTTTTGAAATTGATCAAAGAAGAACGTAAGAGGAATGACTTGCTTTTAAGCCCTTACTTTTGGCCTTTATCCCATGGATCTTAACCTTTAATACCCATGCTTTATCAAATCAATTATCCATGTTTCTAAAGCATTGTATAAGCATTATTCTAATCAAAAGAGAACTCTACTTTTCCTTTCTCCATGTCTACGACTTTAAGCTTAAAAAGAAATAAGGATTTTATAAAAATCTCCCAATCTTTTATAACTTATAAATTCATATATATATATATATATATATATATATATATATATATATATATATATATATATATATATATATAAGACAAAAAACCCCTTTTGGTCCAAAAAGATGTACATGACATAATAAATCATACCTTATGATATATTTTGATATATTTTGATACTTAACATTGAAAATTAATATTTCCATGGAATAAATAATTTCCTATTAATTATAAGAGTTATAAATATTTATCAAGAATTAAATTCTTATAAATAATATATTTGCATCAAGTTGTTAGTGTGATCCTTTAAGATCATATATCATCTAGCAAATATCATTCTACAATGATTCTTGAGCATATAGATCTTTTAATCTCCCACTTGCACAAGACTCATTCTAGATTTATATAGACAGTGGTGAATGTCTAACAACATTTAACCGCCCCCATAATATATGACTTAGTGTCATTTTATAAACATCCAATTACCAAAATATCAAAGATTTAATTGATGTATAAGGTAAGTTATCAATTATCCCTTCGCTACATACATCCTACTGAAATGATATATGGATCGCCATCAATCTCGTTAGGTGTTCAACTTTTGGTTACCCGTGTTAGATGTCCAACTCTCAACACATAAGAGGAACAAATCTCATCTTGACTACATAAGCCTCTTGTATAGTTTATATCAATCCTGATAATGGCCTTATTAATTGCATGGTCAAAGAACAACATTTAACCACATCAAAGTATAGCATTCCCCATACTCAAGTCCCACTATATATCTCAAGTATTAAGGATACAAAAATAGCACTTTTATCAAGTATCACTCATGACAACAATCAATGAGGTGATATTGAAACGGGTCATGTCTAATACTTATTCTCTAACTGTAACGCCCCGATTTTTCAGGTATTGTTTAAATAAGATTTTTGGGTTAAGCTCCACTCGACGAGTTGGTTGACCTACTCGTCGAGTAGCAGCGGGGTGGGATCGCGTGTTAAGTGACCTACTAGACGAGTCCATATTGGGACTCGACGAGTAGGAGCTGGCAGAAGAAACCCTAAATCTCGGGGTTTGCACCCCTATTTAAAGGAACCTCAGCCTCCTTTGGCCTCTTTACAATCTTTGAGAGCCCCTTAAAACCCTAATGTGTGTGTGTGTGTGCCCATTGTGTGTTTGAAGCTTGAAGAGAGGATCTTTGGAGGGAGAAGGCTTAGAGGAGAAGGAGATTGGAGCAAGTAGAGTGTGGGAATCAACTCTTATCTCAGTTATCATCTTCTGGAGGTAACCAAATCACCTTTTTCTTGTGAATCTCTTCTATTGGTTGAGTTTTAGGGTTTTTGGTGAGACATTAAGTTGGAAAGATGAGCTATGGGCTAGATCTGAGATTGTAACTTCAGATCTGGACCCTCCTTGGATTCTATAAGCATAAAGTTATAGTCTTGGTCATGATTGAGGTCCCTTTTGAGCATAAAGTTCCATTAAGAACTTAAAATAGGCATTTCGAGCCTTTATAGCCATACATGCATGTAAAGTTTGCAACTTTACGTGATAAGCATGACCTAGAAGCCTGGATCTGTGATTTGGAGCCGCTGCATGGCTCAAAACAAGTCTGTATGGAAAAGGGACTGAATGGACTCGGCGAGTCGCAAGGTTGACTCGGCGAGTCACAAGAAGATGGCCGTGGACTCGACGAGTTGGATGAACAACTCGGCGAGTCTGATGAAGATTACCATAAGACTCGACGAATTAAAGAACAACTCGGCGAGTTGGATGAGTTTTCCCTAGGATATGTATGCTTGTGTATCCGTCGAGTTGCAAGGAGGGAACTCGACGGGTGGCCTTAAAGTTTGAACGAGAGTCGAAGGAACTCGACGAGTCACCCCGATGACTCGGCGAGTGGGATGTGCTTCGAGGAACTCAGCGAGTTGGGGTCAACATGGACTGTTGACCTTGACTGAGGACTTTGACTTTGATCAGGGGTTGACTAGTGGGTTATGGAGTACCTTATAAGGTTAAGGACTTATGAGTATAATAAACTATGATTATAGGTGGTGGAGCCTGTGTCAAGTGATCTGAGAGTTGGAGTTTACCTTTCGAGTCGACATCTGCGAGGTGAGTTATCCTCACTATATCGATAGGGTCTACGGCACCAAGGCCGGCCCTTTAGTTGTTATTGTTATGGTATGCTACATATGGATTTGATCTGCTAGATCGGAATCAGGGTAGACAGTATGTTATGCTTTTATGATCCGTAAGGATTGGTATGTTAGTGACCTGCTAGGTCGGTACTCTAGTTACGAGAGGATTCTATGGTTGATGATCAGTGTGACAGATATGTTTGATGTTTATATATGTCTGTATGTGATAGTTATGCGAACATGGTTATTTACTTGTTGGTTGGGTTGAGGCGGTCCTGCTTTGTGCTGAAGGCCAACAGACCCTATGAGCGGTCCGGGGAGGCTGCAGGCCCACGAGGCGGACCAGTCATATCGAAGGCTCGGGATAGATTCATATAGACTGTAGGCCCAGTAGGGCGGTCCAGTCAGGCCGATGGCCCAGTATGCATGTTGATTGATTGATTGATTGACTGATTGTTACTGACATGGTATTGTCAGTGTAGTATTGGTATTTTGGGGGTAGCTCACTAAGCCCTCGGGCTTACAGTTTTCAGTTTATTGTTTCAGGTACTTCAGGAGATCGTGGCAAGGCGAAGGCGTGACCGTACCGCTCCTCATCCTTATGTTATGATCTGTTTATGGGACACTCTGATGGATATTGATTTGAAAACATTTTTGTAAACAATACTATTTGACTTTCATTTATGGTTGAAAAAGTTTAAATTTGGCGTAAAATTTTTGGATGTGACAAGTTGGTATCAGAGCCTTGGTTTGAGTGAATTGGAGGAACACTCGTGTGAATCCAGTCTCAAATCAAGGGGATTTTCGGAAGGAAAGTTTTAAAAATGGTTTTCAAAATAAAGGATGGAGGATGCAGAGGGTACGCTCAGCCGGAGCCTGTAAGTAAACCCCAAAATACCATACAGTTATTTGATATTCTGATATGTTAGAACAGCATGCTAGTGCTAGGCTAGGAATCTCCAGGAATCGCATGATAGATTGCCTGATTATATGATACCTATTAGCCTAGGGTTTCTTGTATATGGAATTGACATCATAACTGTAGATGTTTAGTATATGCATCACGGCTGTGTATAGTCAAGATCTTATAGCCTGAGAATGTCTGATTCGACCTTAGGGTAGGATTGGATATTCGAAAGTCTATCGGGTCCAACGTTATGTGCGGCTAGCATACACTAGCGCTGCAGGGGCTGATGGAAGTTCCATGGAGGTGTGAGTTGTGCAGAGCTGTGGGATCAGTTGTGAGATAGGCGATGTCCCCTAGTAGTGAGGGTTGAGCGCACATTATGTTGAGTATAGTATTAGGGCGTTGTGGTGATACTTGGGACAAATATGGGTAGGCGTGGAAGGTAGTATGGGCCCGTACTACTGGAAGCACAAGACCCATACGCGTAGCAAGGAAGTCACAACCCCTAGGATTTGTGGGTTTTGGTCTCCCGATATTATGTTGTTTATCTAATGTCTTGAATGTACCTTTTAGTATGGTGGTGACGAGACCTTTTGCTGCTGGGTCTGGATCGGGATCTGGATCAGGGTCAGGATCGGAGGATGGAGGGCCAGAGGTGCCGGTAGCACCTGAGCCCGTGGTGCAGATGGGCACTGAGGAGCTGGATGCTAGGATCCGGGAGATTCTGCACGATGAGGTCGCTGCGGCTTTCCGAGCGCAGCTACCAGAGATGTTTGGGTCGATCAAGACCGCGATGGTCGAGTACTTTGATGAGCGATATGCAGCTCTGGCAGAGACAGCAGCCGCTGCAGCCACTTCGGCTGTAACTGCGACAGGGGTTGGAGGAGGAGCCGGTAGGGCTTTTCAGTACCGGGACTTCGATAATACGAAGCCCCCGACATTTGATGGTACTCAGGATGCGATCAGAGCTATGCGGTGGTTTTCTGACGTGGAGGGTTGTTTCTTCACGTGCTCATGTCCTGCTGACCAGAAGGTCAGGTGTGCTCTGAACCTGCTTAGGCTCGGGGCAAAGGACTGGTGGAGGTTGACGACAGGTTCATATTCTGATGATCAGCGGGCTGCTGTTACTTGGGAACAGTTCCGGGATATGTTTCGCACCTGCTACGTTCCGCGCGTGGAACGGGAGCGGCTTGCTCAGGAGTTCTTGACATTGAGGCAGGATGGGGAGTCTGTGATGGAGATTACCCGGATGTTCACTGAGAGGGCTATGTTTTGCCCGGAGTTCGCGTCAGAGCAGTCTCAGATGACTAGTTATCTGAGTATGCTCAAGACGGATATACGGCAGTTTGTGGCTACACAGCGTTGTGAGACCCTCCTGGATCTACAGGAAGCCGCGAGGCGGCGTGAGTTGGAGATAGAACTGCAGCTGAAGGAGCAGCATCAGGCACCGGCACAGTCTCAGCCGGCGCCTAAGCGGTCTAAGACCGCTGATGCACGGTCCGGGGGTCAGCAGAGCCGCACTTGTGGAAAGTGTGGCAGGGTTCATTCGGGAGTTTGTAGAGCAGGAGGCGGGTGCCACAAATGTGTCAAGGAGGGGCACTATGCCAGGGACTGCCGTCAGTCCGCCCCTCCAGCAGATATGAGGATTTGTTACCATTGTCATCAGGTTGGTCATGTGAAGACCAACTGTCTGCAGCTCGCCGCCAAGTCGGCGCAGGGTCCCACGCCAGCTACTGTGAGGATTGGATATGGGAGGCCAGTCAGGGTGGAGCCTCCGAAGGCTCAGGGTCGCCCCTTCCAGCTCACGACCAAGGAGGCCAAGGCACCACCGGATGTGGTTGCTGGTACGTTTCTATTCTCTGTCTCAGTTATTGTACTGGTGTTATGCTTATTGATTGTACATGTGGTTAGGTACGTTTTTAGTAAATTCTTTGCCCGCTTTGGTATTATTTGACTCGGGGGCGAGTCGGTCGTTTGTATCTCAGACCTTCTCTGGAGGGTTCAGTGTGCCGATAGATGATCTTGAGTGTCCGTTGCGAGTTTCGATCGCCAACGAGCACAGGGTTTCTGCTTCTTCGGTCTACCGGGGATGCGTGTTGGAGATTTTCGGGGTGTCCTTCCCAATAGATTTGATTCCTATCCCCATGGGGGATGTATGCGTGATTGTAGGGATGGATTGGCTTAGCCGTTTCGGTGCCATGATCGACTGTGAGGGACAGAGGGTAGTGGTTCGAACCCCAAGTGGGGGAGAACTGGTAGTATATGGTGAGGGCACCAGGTTGGGATCAGGGTTTTGTTCGGCAACCAGGGCTCGACAGTATATCCAGCACGGGTGTGCCAGTTATTTGGCGTATGTGGTAGATACGCGGGTTAGGGATCAGCCCTCGGTTTCGGAGATCCCAGTAGTTAGGGAGTTTGCTGACGTGTTTCCGGAGGAGTTGCCCGGAGTGCCTCCGGAGAGGCAGGTCGAGTTTAGGATTGATCTAGTGCCGGGTGCGGCCCCTATCGCTAAGGCGCCGTACCGCCTGGCACCGCCAGAGATGCAGGAGTTGTCATCTCAGTTGCAGGAGATGCTGGGTAAGTAGTTTATTCGTCCGAGTAGTTCACCCTGGGGAGCACCGATCCTTTTCGTCAGGAAGAAGGACGGTTCGCACAGGATGTGCATTGACTATAGGGAGCTGAACAAGTTAACGGTGAAGAACCGTTATCCGCTTCCAAGTATAGACGATCTTTTCGATCAGCTGCAGGGTGCATCTTGGTTTTCCAAGATTGATTTGAGATTAGGATACCACCAGGTCAGGGTGAGGGAGGAAGACGTGGAGAAGACCGCGTTTCGGACTCGTTATGGTCATTACGAGTTCGTGGTGATGCCGTTTGGGCTCACCAACGTGCCAGCAGTGTTCATGGATCTGATGAACCGAGTCTGCAGACCGATGCTCGATCGCTCGGTCATTGTGTTCATAGATGATATCTTGGTATACTCCAAGACCCGAGAGCAGCACGAGGAGCACCTCAGGGAGCTGCTGGAGGTACTGCGGCGAGAATGGATGTATGCCAAGTTCTCGAAGTGCGAGTTTTGGTTGCGAGAGGTTCAGTTCCACGGACATCTCGTTAACTAGGAGGGGATTTTGGTCGATCCGGCCAAGGTGGAGGCTGTTATGCAGTGGGAGACTCTGAGATCTCCCTCAGACATCAGGAGTTTCCTGGGTTTAGCAGGGTATTATCGGAGATTCATTCGTGATTTCTCCAAGATTGTCGTACCCTCACTCGTCTAACGAGGAAGGGGGTGGATTTCCGGTGGGGCCCGGAGCAGCAGAGGGCATTTGAGACCCTCCGGCAGTGTTTATGCGAGGCGCCGGTGTTGACACTCCCCGAGGGAGTGGAGGATTTGTGGTATTTTGTGATGCGTCCGTCACAGGCTTAGGGGCAGTCCTCATGCAGAGGGGACGAGTGATAGCTTATGCATCGCAGCAGCTAAAGCCGCATGAGACGAGATACCCCACGCACGAACTTGAGTTGGGAGCGGTGGTCTTCGCTCTCAAGATTTGGAGGCACTATCTGTACGGGGTCCGTTGTACCATATACACGGATCACAAGAGTTTGAGACACATTATGGATCAGCCAAACCTGAATATGAGGCAGCGCAGGTGGCTGGATGTAGTCAAGGACTATGATTGTGAGATCCTTTACCATCCTGGTAAAGCGAACGTGGTTGCGGATGCTCTGAGCCGCAAGTCAGCTGGGTCCTCGACCCCAGCCAGGTGTATGAGGATAGCGGTGGATTCCCCGCTGGTGGGTTTGGTCCGGGATGCTCAGATTGAGGGTATGAGACCGGAAAACTGGAAGTTGGAGAACATTAAGGGCGAAAGCGCCCGGTTTGTTCAGGATAGTCGCGGATTGTTGACCCGTCACGGTCGGGTTTGGGTTCCAATGTCCGGAGGCGTCCGGCAGACAGTGATGGAGGAGGCTCACAAGTCTCGTTTTTCTATTCACCTAGGAGCCACCAAGATGTATCGTGATCTGAGCTCGAGTTATTGGTGTTGGGTTATGAGCATTCTAACACTCCTAAGTGTACATGCAACCCTAAATACCTTGGATCTATGTTTTCTCTATTATACATACAATTATGAACATCCAAGGTATTATCCTAATCTAGCATACAAAATAATAAATATAACAAGATAGAATACATACCTCTTTGATGTAGAATGTCTTCATGAAGCTTGAGTGCCTAGTGCCCCAAGTGTGACACCTCAAATGGTTCACACAACACCAAATACACTTGGAATAACTTGAGAGAAACTTGAACACTCCTTGAAATCGTCTAGCCCTCACACTCACACATTAGTGCACGATTTCTTGAGCCATGGGATTCTTTTATATGGTGGCTATTAGGGTTACACCATGTAACTCATAACTTTACCCATTCCTTATGCTCCATGGATTTTAACCTCCATGGAGTATCCATGGGTCACCCCATGGACTTAGTCCAACATAAGGAATCTTGGATCACAAGCCCACATATATAAGAATGAATGATTTACACAATCAACCCATATATTTAATTAGTCTCCTTTTGATCACTTAATTAATTCCAAATTAATTCTTGATCAATACTAATTAAATAACCTTATTAATATATTAGAACTTATAATATATTAACCAACCTTAAGTGTTATTTCTCTCATTATAGTCTATCCAAATGCATGATGCCATGCAACCCAAATAGACCATGTCGGGTCGGGTCAAGTCTTACCAATTATAGTTATGGACTTAGACATTAATCCAACAGTCTCCCACTTGGATAAGTCTAAAACTATTATTGCGTATGACTTCAGGAACCGATCAGCAATCGTAGCTCTCAAAAGCTTCTGTCGAACTCTGACCTTGTCGATGAACTCTGACCTTTGTCAATGACTTGTCCATTAGATAAGGGATCATATATTCCTCCATTCTAGATATCATATGGACTGAGACATGGATTATCAATCATTCTCTCTGTCCATTTGTTGTTTCCCGATTTCCGATTCATCATGACTGACTGATTGAACAAATCAAATCAGTCCTGGCTTGGCCAAGCACTCACATGTATCATCTTTAAATCATCGAGGGGCCCACAGATATCGCTTTTATCCCGAAGGTAAAAGGAATGGATAAACTTCGACTCATATGGCTTGTTCTACTACTTGTTGAATCATACACAAAGGCACGTTTTATAACATCGAGTTACCAATGCGTTTTCGTGCAATCAATGTATAACCAACTCATAGTAACAACTCATATCTCTAGGTTTGAAGAATATAAGATATTATCGTCTCATGATCACTCGTGATAAAATCCATGAAGTGATTCAAATGAGCGCGGGTTGAATCCAATACTCAGAACTTATGAGCACTCATGAGTGTTGTAGCACCACTTTTGTCCACCAACTTGGACCTCTACAAACCAACCCATGACAGTCTTGATTCATATCTACTTCCAACATATGACCGACTGTGGATGGTTTGAATAACTTAATCATTCAGGAAGAGCGACTTAGTTATTCTGGAAGTCAAAACATGCAAAGTGAAACACAAGAATAAATGAATCAAATATGGTATCAAACCCTATGAATATAAATAAACACTTTTATTTATCACCATACTGATTACTCATTATTCATTGTTTCGGTTTTATCAACTTTATACTTGAATTTAAAACAATAGTTGTCCCATGCTCCAAGCATGTACACTATGTTTTCTAAACACTAGTCATGCCATACACCAAGTATGCATACTATGTTTGTCTATGATCTTTACTTTGTAAAATAGATCAATTGAACATCACTCCAATGATCCTCTTTTCACAGTCCCAAATCCTTACTTCAAATGCAAGAATTCCAAATTCATGCCATTTACTGAAATCTGTTAGATTCTAAACTTATATGCATTGATCCTCTTAATGATTATGCACGAAGTCAGAAAGACTTGACAACAATCATTACAGAGCATTCCAAAGGAGATCAACTCCTTGGAAACATCCTTCTTTCATTAAGTTTCCTAATCTTACACAAATTGAATAATTTCTAACTTTGAAACATTTCCATATTCCATTTTGACTATCACTTCTGAACAAGAGTTGCCTCCTTACAGATTATGTCAATATGGTCCATCCAGAATTAACATTATACTTCCAACTGTCCTTAAGCAACCAATCTTTGGTAAACCTTAGATTGTCCTCGACAATTGCTTAATCATTTTAGTCATATCCAATTCTAGACCTTTTCCCTTCATAATGCCTCAGGCATTTGGAAAATTTTAGAAAGGATGAATATAGCACATGTAATCGATCCTATATCCGAAGCATATGGGACACGATTCATGATGTCTCACATAAAGACTAAACCAGTCTTTTGCTATAATATTTCCATTTCAATTTGCCAAGTTCTCAAAATTCAGATTATGAAAAGGGATGCCGTAATCATAATCGAATTTTAGAACGCAAACAATGGACCCATATATAGAATTTCCTTATGTTGAGCCATTCCAACATGAAATTCATATATATATATATATCCTTGATTAAATATGATTAAAATCTCAATCTATGCTTTTAGAATTGAAATGAAGTATAATTTCATCTCCCTTAATTATAGCAAAACAACTTTTTCAACCCCTGCAACCTCACGAATTGAAACTTTTGTTTTCTATAATTAAAATTGCTAACTTGCAACCTTTGTCGTAATTATCATGCTCCCACTAACATGATGATTATTAGCATAACACTTATGCTCCCACTAGCTTTGACATGTACCTAGAAATCAGCTGACTTTCTTACCAAAGTTCAGATTTCTGATACTAGATTGTTTTGATAAAACTTTATCAAAATCATACACCTCTCTTAGATAGCTCACATGTGTGTCTAAACAATTTTAGAACTATGAAAAGGGATGCCGTAATCATAGTCTCAATTGTTTAGACCTTTGCCACTTCTCACAAGTCCATGTTAGTGTGCCGGTAAACCACACACGCTCCACTAACGACTTTGAGAATGCAAATATCACAATTGCTATCTAGCTAAAATCTACTTAGTGAAAGTGTTTCCTCACCATCATTTTCATGAATCGGAGAGAAACCTTATGACACTTAGATTTAATAGTGTATGTGTTCTTATCCATGTGAATTTGTCAAAACCATAATCACAAGACAAGGTTAGTGACAAATCCAAACTCATATTGATTAAACTTGTGCAATCTTAAATTCTTGCCATTTGGCAGCTCAGGTGCCTGCCATTGCTTCCAAGTAGTTGTGCAACCAATTGAGAACTCTCAGAACTCCTATGCAAAGCCAACTTGAATAGGCACAAAAATTTCAACACGATAGGTTATAAACCTCAAGTCGTGTGCTAGTGAAGGACTTTAGGTTTTATTCTTGATTAAGTCTTGAAACTTTCAAGAGCTTTAAGACTCCCACTGTCCTCTTGACATATAAGACTCCCTTGTCAAATATTCAAGAGATAGTGCGGATTCTTTATCAAGACTAACACTTTACACAATTGGACTAAGTTGGTCTCTGTTTTATCCAAAACATCACAACTTACCAATTTCAAATGTACAAGAGTAGATAACCTTTTACTCTTACATTTGACTAGTGTTAACAAACCCTCTTTAAGATATGTCACTCAAGTTACAATCTTGGAGTATGACTCTAAGAATTGTTTTGGAACGAAGTATGACTCATCTTTTTGATTTAACCATTTAAACAATTCATGACTCCTCTTCTTAGTCATAAGAATGCACTAAGATGACTTTAGAGGACCAATTGTGATATGGTATCTTAATCATTAAGATGATCATAAACATGATACTAAAGTACTCTCCCATCTTTTCATATTTGAGAAACTTTTATCTTTCTGCCATACTTTGATTCTTCTTATTCGTTCTGTCTCACATTGAAACTTCTCCAATGCTACAGACTTATACTTAAACTTATAAGTATAACCATATTTACTGAACTTAAGTAAAGCATGACGAATAGTCTTCTTGATCTTTTGTGTTGGACTTGACCAGTGCACAAGAATGTGTACTCGATCCCTTAGTCCTTTCCTTATTCACATAAGGAATTAGTCTTAATTTTCCAAGCTGAAAGTTCTCATTCATCATACTATACAACTTGCATGATTCCAAGTTTCGGTCCAATTGAACCTTGGGTGATGAGAATCTTTCCTTATTTGGTAATATTAGACACTACCACAACCGAAAGAATCAAATCCATTTTTCCAATATTGCTATCAATGGAATCTTATAAGCAACAACTTTTCACCAATGCCATTGTAAGGATAAATAAAATCAAAACCTTTTTCTTTTATTTTAAAACTTTGCGGAAAAACTTATCCTTACAATCCATATGAAAACCTTGTTGTTATCTATTCCTAAGCAATATAAATATCATAACTCTTAAGTAATAGCCCAAAATTCTGATCACCGAACAATGCGATTGAAATCCATCTTCGCGATCAGAATCAGCATGTACTTAATAGAGTTAGACAATGGACTTTACCTGAAGTAGAGCCAAACTTATTGACTTTAACATCCTTAGGTAAATTTGGCAGCTTCGTAACCAATGGCCCTTCCTTTGGCAATAGTTACCTATGGACCCTTGATAATGGGACTATCTCAGACTTCGCCTCTCTCTTTACCATTGGGTCAACCGAGTTGACTATGGCCGATCCCTTTCCATTGGGAAGAGAGAGCTTTACTGGATATCCAATGTCATCATTGTCAATGTCCATAGCGTTTTAGGAAGTTGATCTTAGCAAATAGATAAGATCATTAAGGGTCTTGTCTTAGTCTGTTTCATAGGATTCCCAAAAGAACTCACTATGTGACTTAGAAAGTAGTTGAGCCACCAACTTTCTCAAGACTTTGACACCCAACTCTCCCGGCTTGTCAATATGTGACTACATCTCCAAGATGTGATCACACCTAGACCTTGCCTTGCCAATAGGGCTTGAGTGACCTTAAACTTTTTAGGAACTTGTGGGTTAGGGAGAATAATTGGAGGAGGTGAAAGAAGTATGATATCCATGGGACATCATCTTCATTTAGGAAAGCTTGTTTCAAGAGATTTGGGAAGATCATAAATGTCTAGACCAGACATCTTTTTGGGAGATATTCAAGATAGTTGATTTAAAGTCCTTAATATGACACCCAATATGAAATATTAAGGCTAGGACCCAACAAACTATTTTATAACTTAGAAGAGGGATGCCGTAATCCAAGCTATAAAATATTTGAAGGTAGGTGAATGACGATTCACCAATTTCCACCATGAAAAACGAAATAATTTATTAGGTTTTAATTGGATTTGAAAGTCCTAGATCTTTGAGATTCATTAAACTGTTCAAAGGCATGTTTCAATCTCGAGTGTGCCCTTCAGGTTTTGTGACTGGGATGCCGAGGATCACAAAACAAGGTGTGAATAACCATGCAAATATACTTGGTACCCTTAATATTTACCCCTTAATCAGTGTGTCGGTTAACCACACACGCTCCACCGATACTATGATAAATATTAAGTTACCCTTTGCCTACCTTGTTAAGTCCAGGTTAGTGTGCCGGTTAACCACACACGCTCCACTAACGACTTAAGCAAAGTGCAAAGTGTAATTTCATGGGTTAGCACCAAATTCACATTTTCCTAAGTAACTAAGATTGGGTATTAATAAGAGTTTAGTTACTTAGTATTTATCATTAATACTTTTAATGAAAGGAGAATTATAGTCCTTGTCCTACCCGTTCGGCTAACGACCCTCCACCAGTCAAGGAAGCGGTGGGTGAGAGTGGACACCCATTAAACTGCCATTTTATAGGCAGTAACCTTATACCCCCCTTATAGACCGGATTCGTGAATGAGGCCTACTAACGGTAAGACTGACTTTACTCTTATACATATATATAAATATTATTAACTTATAATATTATAAAGTATAAGGGTTGAATTTTAACTTTTAAAATTCTAAGGACTAACTTGGAATTAAAGTATTCATAAGTAAAAACTTTTCAAATTCCAAAACTTGAGGGCAAGTTTTGAAACTATTCAAAACTAATTAATTCCATAACTTATGAGTTTAAAGTAGTTTTAATTAAAAAAAAAAAAAAAAAAAAAAAAAAAAAAAAAAAAACTCTTCAAGTTCCATAACTTGAGGACAAGTTATGGAAGACTTTAAACTAATTAATAAAAAAAAAACTTTTTTTTATTGTAACTTATGGAACTAATTAAGGTTACACTTTTTTTTAATTTAATGAAGAGACTCTTGAACCTCCATAACTTGAGGACAAGTTATGGAGTCATAAAACCATTTAATTAGAACTAGACTCTTCATTTTGTAACCTTTGCCAACTTTTATGAGTTTTATGATTCTTAAATGTGATTTTTCATATAACTTGAGGACAAGTTACAAAAACACACTTTGGAATCAACTCTTAGATTAAAATGGATTGAAAACAACTATTTCACACAACTTTTCTATTAATCTAAGAACCTCTTAAGAACAAGATAATTCAAATCATCAATCTTCAAGAAATTAGCATGAAGATACAAACTAATACAAATCTTGAAATTATGACAATTATCTTAGAAATTGGATTAGCATGAACATTACCACATCAAAAACAAGTTTATAAGTCCAAAAACATCTTAGGGTAATGTTCCTAGTCCAATTCCAGCCAAAACAATCGAATATATGCATCCAACTCGATTTTTCAGCTACTTTTGCAAGTATAACAAGAAAACAAGCCTAGGCTCTGATACCACTGTTGGGTTATGAGCATTCTAACACTCCTAAGTGTACATGCAACCCTAAATACCTTGGATCTATGTTTTCTCTATTATACATACAATTATGAACATCCAAGGTATTATCCTAATCTAGCATACAAAATAATAAATATAACAAGATAGAATACATACCTCTTTGATGTAGAATGTCTTCATGAAGCTTGAGTGCCTAGTGCCCCAAGTGTGACACCTCAAATGGTTCACACAACACCAAATACACTTGGAATAACTTGAGAGAAACTTGAACACTCCTTGAAATCGTCTAGCCCTCACACTCACACATTAGTGCACGATTTCTTGAGCCATGGGATTCTTTTATATGGTGGCTATTAGGGTTACACCATGTAACTCATAACTTTACCCATTCCTTATGCTCCATGGATTTTAACCTCCATGGAGTATCCATGGGTCACCCCATGGACTTAGTCCAACATAAGGAATCTTGGATCACAAGCCCACATATATAAGAATGAATCATTTACACAATCAACCCATATATATTTAATTAGTCTCCTTTTGATCACTTAATTAATTCCAAATTAATTCTTGATCAATACTAATTAAATAACCTTATTAATATATTAGAACTTATAATATATTAACCAACCTTAAGTGTTATTTCTCTCATTATAGTCTATCCAAATGCATGATGCCATGCAACCCAAATGGACCATGCCGGGTCGGGTCAAGTCTTACCAATTATAGTTATGGAATTAGACATTAATCCAACAATTGGTGGCCTGGCATGAAGCGAGATATCGCTTGGTTTGTTGAGAGGTGCTTGACTTGTAGGATGGTCAAGGCCGAGCACCAGAGGCCGCATGGTAAGCTGCAGCCTCTGGAGATTCCCATGTGGAAATGGGAACGGATCGCGATGGATTTCATCACGAAGTTGCCAAAGACGGCAAAGGGGTTCGATGCTATATGGGTCATCGTGGATCGATTGACCAAGAGTGCCCATTTCCTAGCCATACGGGAGAGTTCGTCGGCAGAGAAGTTGGCCGACTTGTACGTTCGCGAGATTGTCTCTCGCCATGGGGTTCCAGTTTCCATTGTTTCCGATCAGGATGTCCGATTTACTTCCCGTTTTTGGCAGAAGTTCCACAAGGAACTGGGTACGAGACTGCATTTTAGTACAACGTTCCATCCGCAGACTGATGGGCAGAGTGAGCGGACCATCCAGACTCTCGAGGATATGTTGAGGGCGTGCGTCATTGATTTCGATGGGAGTTGGGATTCCCACCTACCGCTTGTAGAGTTCACCTACAACAACAGCTATCATTCCAGTATTGGCGCCCCGCCTTTCGAGCTGTTGTATGGGCGGAAGTATAGGACCCCAGTCTGTTGGGTGGAGGTTGGGCACAGGGTGATGGGTCGGACAGAGGTAGTTCTGCAAACTACCGAGATGATACAGCAGATTAGACAGCGAATGCAGACCGCTCAGAGTCGGTAGAAAAGTTATGCCGACCGACGCCGATCTGAGCTGGAATTTCAAGTGGGTGACATGGTTCTCCTGAAGGTCTCACCCTGGAAGGGAGTGATCCGCTTCAGGAAGAGGGGAAAATTGGGTCCCCGTTACATTGGGCCGTTCAGGGTTGTTGCCAGGGTCGGCAGGGTGGCTTATAGGCTAGAGCTTCCGGAGGTGCTTAGCCGGATCCACAGCACATTTCATGTTTCGCAATTACGTAAATGCATTATGGACCAGGAGGCAGTGGTATCGTTGGATGACATTCAGGTCGATGAGCGCCTGAACTATGTGGAGAGGCATGTGGCTATTCTGGAAAGGAAGAAGAAAATTCTACGGAACAAGGAAATACCTTTAGTAAAGGTATAGTGGGAACATCGAAGGGGATCCGAATGGACATGGGAGCCGGAGGCGGAGATGCGCGAGCATTACCCGACATTGGTTATTCCAACGGACTTCGAGGACGAAGTCTAGTTCAAGTGGGGGAGAGTTGTAACCCCCCGATTTTTCAGGTATTGTTTAAATACGATTTTTGGGTTAAGCTCCACTCGACGAGTTGGTTGACCTACTCGTCGAGTAGCAGCGGGGTGGGATCGCGTGTTAAGTGACCTACTCGACGAGTCCATATTGGGACTCGGCGAGTAGGAGCTGGCAGAAGAAACCCTAAATCCCGGGGTTTGCACCCCTATTTAAAGGAACCTCAGCCTCCTTCGGCCTCTTTACAGTCTTTGAGAGCCCCTTAAAACCCTAATACGTGTGTGTGTGTGTGTCCATTGTGTGTTTGAAGCTTGAAGAGAGGATCTTTGGAGGGAGAAGGCTTAGAGGAGAAGGAGATTGGAGCAAGTAGAGTGTGGGAATCAACTCTTATCTCAGTTATCATCTTCTGGAGGTAACTAAATCACCTTTTTCTTGTGAATCTCTTCTATTGGTTGAGTTTTAGGGTTTTGGTGAGACATTAAGTTGGAAAGATGAGCTATGGGCTAGATTTGAGATTGTAACTTCAGATCTAGACCCTCCTTGGATTCTATAAGCATAAAGTTACAGTCTTGGTCATGATTGAGGTCCCTTTTGAGCATAAAGTTCCATTAAGAACTTAAAATAGGCATTTAGAGCCTTTATAGCCATGCATGCACGTAAAGTTTGCAACTTTACGTGATAAGCATGACCTAGAAGCCTGGATCTGTGATTTGGAGCCGCTGCATGGCTCAAAACAAGTCTGTATGGAAAAGGGACTGAATGGACTCGGCGAGTCGCAAGGTTGACTCGACGAGTCACAAGAAGATGGCCGTGGACTCGACGAGTTGGATGAACAACTCGGCGAGTCCGATGAAGATTACCATAAGACTCGACGAGTCGGATGAGTTTTCCCTAGGATATGTATACGTGTGTATCCGTCGAGTTGCAAGGAGGGAACTCGACGGGTGGCCTTAAAGTTTGAACGAGAGTCGAAGGAACTCGACGAGTCACCCCGATGACTCGGCGAGTGGGATGTGCTTCGAGGAACTCGGCGAGTAGCCGAGGGTACTCGGCGAGTTGGGGTCAACATGGACTGTTGACCTTGACTGAGGACTTTGACTTTGATCAGGGGTTGACTAGTGGGTTATGGAGTACCTTATAAGGTTAAGGACTTATGAGTATAATAAACTATGATTATAGGTGGTGGAGCTTGTGTCAAGTGATCCGAGAGTTGGAGTTTACCTTTCGAGTCGACATTTGCGAGGTGAGTTATCCTCACTATATCAGTAGTGTCACACCCCCAAACCAAGGATGGCGGAAACGTCCGGGGGTGGAGGACTTCATGTATAGTATCACAACAACAAGTATAATAGTGCTCAAAGTAAATACAACCATCATAAATATAATTGAAAAAGTTACACCAAAGTATATGTTTACATGTTTCAAATCAATTACATTATGATGACAAAATAAACTGTTTGACGATTTAACGTCCCATCCTCAAAATGTTGTTGACTTCCTGTTTCACTGATTTCCTGAGAATACAAGTAGGTTTGAAAAAGTGTCAACAATTAAGTTGGTGAGTTCATAAGAGTTTTGTTTGAGGAAGAAACCGTTTTCCTTGTAAAAGCGATAGAGTTTGATTTCCAAAAAATCCAATATTTTCTTCGTTAAGTGTGAGAAGAATGTTCCTATGTTATGTGATAATGAACCCTAGAACGAACCATAGATACCTTCTATAATCACTTAGCGTATATAAGTTATATAAAATTTAAGTTAAATAGACCGTTGAATATAATGGGTCTGCCCTAGGTCCACAACCAAACAAGGAACAGGAGATAAGGCGGGCCCACCAATTCTAAGTCGATTGTGACTAGATTCTTATATAACTCTAGCATATACACTTAGCAATTATAGCTGAAGCCTAACAATTCTAGATGTAATGTAGTTTTAATAGAGATATGTTTCCAAAGAAAATCCAATGTTTTCCTTAAAGCGTGAATCGTAAGTTTCTATATTAATAATTAGCGCATCCTAGAATTTCCTATAGTTTCCTTCTATAATCTCTAAGTGTATATAAGTTATATAAAATTTAAGTTAAATAGACCGTTGAATATAATGGGTCTGCCCTAGGTCCACAACCAAACAAGGAACAGGAGATAAGGCGGGCCCACCAATTCTAAGTCGATTGTGACTAGATTCTTATATAACTCTAGCATATACACTTACCAATTATAGCTGAAGCCTAACAATTCTAGACGTAATGTAGTCTTAATAGAGATATGCTTCCAAAGAAAATCCGATATTTTCCTTAAAGAGTGAATCGTAAGTTTCTATATTAATAAATAGTGCATCCTAGAATTTCCTATAGTTTCCTTCTATAATCTCTAAGTGTATATAAGTTATATAAAATTTAAGTTAAATAGACCGTCGAATGTAATGGGTCTGCCCTAGGCCCACAACCAAACAAGGAATAGGAAATAAAGCGGACCCACCAATTCTAAGTCGATCATGACTAAATTCTATATAACTCTAGCATATACACTTAGTAATTATGGCTGAAAACTAACAATGCTAGATAGAATGTAGTCTTAAAAACCAAAGACCGAGACTATGCTTATCATAATTCATCAAGTAGTGGTAGTGGACATAAAGTATACATATCATAATTCACCAAATAGTGGTAGTGATAGTGATCATGAATTATGCATATTATAGTTTATCAAATAGTGGTAGTGGTAGTGAACATAAACTATACATATCATAATTCACCAAAGAGTGGTAGTGATACTGAACCTGAATTATGCATATTATAGTTTATCAAATGGTGGTAGTGGTAGTGAACCTAAACTATACATATTATAGTTCTAGCATGTTTGTTTGTGATGTATAAGGACCATTTTCTATGTAAGTCGAATGTATAGCAAAATATAACTATGTGTTATCATGCCTTATTTTTGTACTAATGGTAATAATGGAGGATTCTTACAATTCAGTGAGTATTTTCTGTTATATAATTATACCACAACAAGAGACACATATAAAATATGAAATCTTCAAATATTAACACTTTGCTCAACAAGTTACAAAGTGTGATGAAAGTTATAAGCTGTTATCTAGATTTTTACCTTTCTACACTGTTTTAGAAAAATCCTAGAAAAATCATACGAAGTCAAAAACTCATTTAGTAAATTCTGAAAGTTCACAAAATGTTTCTAGTTTATTCATAATTTTTATTATGATTTTTAGAAGTCTTTAACTTGTGTTAAAATGTTCATATTCACAGACTGGTCCGAATTTGTTTCTGAAATGATAGGAAGTTTTGTAAAAATCACCATAAATCGTAGAAAAATCGTATGGAGATGTGCAAATAGTAATTTTAAAGATATGAACCTGAACTATTTGCACCTAATACAGTTTTGAAAAATAAAATGTTTAAGTTGACCAAAACAGTCCGTGAATGGAGTTGAACTTTTCTGATGAAGGCTGTTAAATGAGTTTAGTTGTGTTCTTGGTGTTTTAACTTGTATTCCCCCCCTTAAAACTTAAGAAAAACATGAAACGATAGGGGTATGAACTCACCTTGAGTGATTTCAGTAGATGGATGATGAAGAAAATAAGTGTTCAAGTCAAGAACACTTGGAAGATGCTTGAAGATTCGAAGATCTGACGACAAATATGACGATATTTGTGTAAGGAACTCTTGATTTGAGTGAAGGAGTGTAAGATAATCAAGTGGAGAATGAAGTTACTTACCAAGATTGGATGAGAAGTTCAAAACTTCCTGGAGAATCTCGAAATCTTGGAGAGAATAAAAGAGGAAGTAAAAGTGTATCTTGGGAGGAGGAGAGTGGGGTTTTATAGATGGAAGAGTGAGGGATTAGAGAGTGGCTGATTGAAGAGATTTGATGGAGGTATGGGAAGATCTCTACTTGACTAGAGGAAGGTGGGAATAGTGACATGGAGTGGGTATGGGAGGTTGTTTGTGTCATAACTCAAAGGCAAAGTCAACACTCCACCCAAAATATCCTACCCACTAACCTTGGATAAGATTTACACTAAAAAACATGATTAATTATGAATTTAGGGGTCTTATATGTTAAAATATAATTTTGGGTGAAAATCCCGCGTTAAAATTATATAAAACGGGCCTAAAATGAAGTCGTAGTAAAAACCGGGAAGAAAAGGGCTATCTGCGAGACCTCTCGGTACTGGGCCGAGGTTCGGTCCTTGTTGTTGCTGGGCCCGAAGGAGAAAGTAGATGGAGCGAAGGCGAAGGGAAGTTCGGTCCGAGAGGACCTTCGGGTTCGGTCCTATGCGAGGTTCGGGTCATCAGGCTTCGGTTCGGAAGCTTCGGTTCTTAGCAAGTTCGGTCCCTATAGGGGACCTTCGGTCCTAAGCGGGTTCGCTCCCCAAAGGGTGGTTTTGGTCTATTAAGGCTGTTTTACCAAATATTACCCCGTTTCAAGCGGTTTTTGACCCGGTTAAGTGTCGGGATGACCCGAAAGATTATAAAAAGTTAAAGGAACTTTTGAGAGAGATTTGGGAGAGATCTCGTTTGCGACCTTATTAAGTGTTTGGCTTTGTAACGCAAGGTTTGTACATCTTGTTAAGTCTCGTTATGAATGTTATACACTCTCGAGGGGTATGGAATAATGTTTTATCGAGTAGAGTCATCACTTACCCTGATTAGGGTTTAGAATTTCCGAACACGTGAAAACTCTAAGTGATAATTTGTATGAGGATTGCGAGTTGTACAATAAGAAACATAATGGAAACCCTAATGTACAAGGGTTAGATGAGTTGACCGGTTTGACTTGTTGACGTTAGTTGACTTTGACTTGGCCAAAAATTGACGGTTGTCACAGATAGGGTCTACGGCACCAAGGCCGGCCCTTTAGTTGTTATTGTTATGGTATGCTACATATGGATTTGATCTGCTAGATCGGAATCAGGGTAGACAGTATGTTATGCTTTTATGATCCGTAAGGATTGGTATGTTAGTGACCTGCTAGGTCGGTACTCTAGTTACGAGAGGATTCTATGGTTGATGATCAGTGTGACAGATATGTTTGATGTTTGTACATGTTCGTATGTGATAGTTATGCGAACATGGTTATTTACTTGTTGGTTGGGTTGAGGCGGTCCTGCTTTGTGCTAAAGGCCAACAGACCCTATGAGCGGTCCGGGGAGGCTGCAGGCCCACGAGGCGGACCAGTCATGCCGAAGGCTCGGGATAGATTCATATAGACTGTAGGCCCAGTAGGGCGGTCCAGTCAGGCCGATGGCCCAGTATGCATGTTGATTGATTGATTGATTGACTGATTGTTACTGACATGGTATTGTCAGTGTAGTATTGGTATTTTGGTGGTAGCTCACTAAGCCTTCGGGCTTACAGTTTTCAGTTTATTGTTTCAGGTACTTCAGGAGATTTTGGGGGTAGCTCACTATGACCAACTATGGACTTTTAGAATAACTAGGTTATTCATGGATTAAACATGTTAATATAAAATACAAGTATTAATATAAAGATCGTATCCTAATATATCAAAACAATATAATAAATGTTGTCATAATGTTATAATATCCAAAACAAAATCCAAATCAAATCTCATTTCTAGAATAACGAAGTCCTATATATGAAGCTTGACCTTTCATGCTTAGATCATGGAAGGTCTTTGTTAGTGTTTCTGACAATATTTAAATTGTGTGAATTCTGCAAATATGATCATATATATATATATATATATATATATATATATATATATATATATATATATATATATATATATAACTTTATTCTAAGTATAGTTAAATATATTGAAAAATATGATTGACATTCTGATGTTACTTAGAGTTCTTAGCTTAATTAAGTACACTCTTAAAATCATAAAATATTTCTAGGTGATCCTTGAATGGAAGGACTCAACCTAGTTTTTCAATGAACTAATTCATCTAATCATATTAGATTCCAGCTTCTAAAGTAGCAATGTATTCTTATTCTATAGAAGATTGTACAATTATATTTTGTTTGACGCTCATTCCAACAAAACTTATCTTCATTCTTAATGAAGTTATTATCCAATTATAATTCATAATTATCTTTTTATGTTTTTTAAGTTAGCATCTTATGTATCAATTTACATAAAGATCTTCTAAATTGATTAACTCATAAACATTCTCCATTTCTTCGCAAGTACCTTATAGAATGTCCTTATAGTCATATAATGACTTTCTTTTGTATCTTATTGATATCTTATGATATACCCGTAGCTGTTGGGGAAAATATTGGGCAAATGGGTAAAAATGGTGAGTACTGGATTAGTTTGAGCAGATCGTGTGATCACTTTCTTTGCTAAGTAATTTGCTCTCTATGTCTGGGTAACACAAATTCTCAATAAGGATAATCTACCCTTAGACAACACAAAATCAAGGCAGTGAAATTGTGTTAACAACTGCTAGCGATCTTGTTTGTTTAAGTGAAAGTGCCAATCACAGTTGCAATGAACAAGCTAAATGCTTAAGGTTTCTCTCAAGATTTTTCTTACTTGAGATCGTAAGGACAACTTTGTACCGTCCATAATGCAAATACAGAGTCGACGAACTTAAAAGATTTTTCAGTGTTTGTGAGGGTTTGGTGTTTGGTCTGAAAAGTGATGCCAGGAATGCTTATTACCCATGCAAAGATCAATGAAATGACATCGTTCTTCGTTTATATTTGAACTTATTTCTCTTAGTTTTCACATTGGATGCCAACTCAAAGCCATGTATGACAGACTCCAAATAGACTTGGAATAACATGTCTCATGGGCCTAATAGATACAATTGAAATTGTTTGGTGTTTAGTTTAGCTCTTTTTGAAATTTAAAAACTAAATGGTTACATGTCGAAGACTTTGATGACCAATTATTTCGTTAGTCCATAAGCCGTTTAAAATAACAACATATTTGTATAAAATTGTAATTTGTTGAATTATTATATTTGTTAAGAAAACGATTATTATATTTTTTTCGATAAGGATAACATGTTTTACTTTTAACAAGACTGTTCAAGAAAATATTTCTTTTAGTTGATATATAAAATCAACATATTACTTATTATTATATGTTTAAAAATTATGCGAAAACAATACATTAATAAAACTCTAGTTATTGTGAGTAGCACAAGAGAATAACTCCATATGCCATGGTGATGGAAGTTTCGATTCAAAGGCATAAAAGAATCGCCTTAAAAAAGAAAATTCCATCAAAATCATTACGTTTAGACAAAAAGTGTTTTATTTTGTCGAATCTTGAAAAGAATCCATTAACAAACACAAACATTAGTTGTCTTTCTCTTTCAAGTTTATTGGAGTTTGGTGGGAGTTTGACCAAACCAAAAGATGGTCACAAATGGTCACTTTCATGTTTTATATGTTTTGCATTCCCTTTCATATTTAAGTTCAATCAAATTTGTATTCTTCTTACTTTTACATTACAAAATTCCAAATTTGTTTTGGAAAAAACTATGCTTTCATATTCTTTTAAATAGACTGACAAAAAGGTGTAACAATTAAGACTTATGATTTATGAAGCAAAATTACTACTTTATAAATGTTGATATGTAAATTTGATGGTATGTATTGTAAACTAATAACAATCTAAATAAAAAACGATTAGAGTTACATTATTAAAAGAAAAACTATTAACACAAAGAAATATATATAAAACTATAAATATGAAAGTTATATAAGGTTAAGCTAGCTAAATGAGCTAAACAAAAATCCAACATAAATTAAACCCAAAATACATTATTATACTTAACTCTACAAAGTTCAGTAGAATATATATTTTTAATAATTAAAATGTTTTTTTTCATTGAACAGTTTAATGGTCATTGAATTTCTTATCCATTGAATATCAAAATAACATCCTATAATGATAGAGTTTAATTCATTAAATATTAATTGGACATTTCACCTTGTTCAACTTTCTCATTAAACTATGTATTATGGATGTTATCATGTACAAGTATCTTATGTAAAAGTAGGAGTATTTAAAAAAGAAGATTACATTTGTCTTTAAAAAAATTACTTGCATTTGAGAGATTGCTTCTTTCTTTTTTATCCGAAGTCTTTGCAAACGAAATTGAGGCTTTTTATGGGCCAACCAATAGATGGGCTCTAAACTCCTTATTTGTTACGGATTAAAATTGATAAAAGTTATACATATATGAAAAGAAGTGTTAAGTCGCATGAATTTGCGTCTTCAAAGAAAAACAAAGTGGTTAAAGAAGCCCAGGAAGATTAAAAATACGTAAGAAAGTCCAATATATAAGCACTTAGTAGAAAGAAAAAAAAGGTACATTAAGCTCATCGTAGTAAGTAGTTACTAAAATCATTCTTAGATTTGTAGGGTCTTTTTTTCGTCCTTGGAAATAGTTTGGACGAGACCTGCCCGATTTTTTTCGGTCTAAGTACAATTTATACCAATTTGGTCTTGAGGTTTTTGTGTCGCTTTTGGTCCATATTCATGTTTTTTTTTTGTTCAGATTCGTGTTTTCTCAGTCAATTCTGAATTTTATTTGGTCTAGCCTTTTTTTGGTGGTTTGTCTCATAACATTAACATAGAGTAAATTACACGAATGGTCCCTATGGTTTGGGGTAATTTGCGCGTTTAGTCCCTAATTTATTTTTTTAACTCGGAAGGTCCCTACTGTTTGTTTTTGTTACGTGTTTGGTCCCTACTGTTTGTTTTTATTACGCGTTTGGTCCCTGTCTTACCTAAAAAGTCTATTATTTAAATAGGGAAAATGATGGGGTAGGTAAGGTAAGGTGAGGGGGAGTGGGGTTTGGGGTGTGTTTATTTAAATAAATTAAAAAATAAAGGGAAAAATAGTCTTTTTAGCTAATATAGGGACCAAGCGCGTAACAAAAACAAACTGTGGAGACCTTCCGAGGTAAAAAAATAAGTTAGGGACCAAACGTGCAAATTACCCTAAACCATAGGGACCATTCGTGTAATTTACTCCATTAACATATAAAACATAAGTATTTCATTAATATAAAAAAACTTAAAAATTGTTGAATAAAAATTACATAATTTGTAAAACATAACATACCATTAAAACAACATATCTAGATGAAAATTCTAAAAGTTGTAGTCTCCTCGCTAAATAGGTTATTTGGTCGAAGGTGGTGTTGGGTGATTTATTTGGTGAGTAATTTTTTTTCCTGAAGTGTCAACAATAAAGTTTTTTAACGCAACATCAGTATTAGTGTATGATGACTCTTTCGTTGCCCTTCTTCTAATTCGTCTTTGAAAATCTTGTTTTCTAAGTGGCTTAATGTAACATATGTTTTTCATAACATATATAATTGTATAAGAACATGTAATCTACTATGTTAAAGTGTAAGAAGAATATGGCAAGTTTATTAGTATAATGCTATTATTGGAAAGGTGCGACGCACCTATGCATATGTGTGGTGCGTCTGGTCAAGTCGTGGTCAACGCAAGTCAACCTAAATCGTGGTGCGAGTGTTGATTGTCGCGATGTGTTTGAGGTGTCCAGGTGTGGAAATGTGTAGTGCGGGTGAGACATGTGGTGAATGAACATGACATATGACAAGAAGAGACGATGTGTGGTAATAGACGCGAAGTGTCGGCCTTATGGACGCAGCGCATCATCGCATGATCAACCTGGTACAAAAGGTAGTGCGTTGTCGTTATGTAGAGGTGTTGGCAATCGAAGTTCGGGGAACTCAGGAGAGGAAGCAGGGCGAGCGGATGAGCGTATTAACGATAGAATACAATGATGTAATCTTTGAACGAGACAAGGTAGTTTCTTGTCCCATAGTTATGTGATTATAAATTCTTAACATAGTTGTATAAGGGTTATTGAAACCCAATTTGGTTTGTAGGTAGGGTGGAAAATCGAGCAATCGTGTCGTATTTTTGTCTGACATGACATGACACGACAAAGTTTTTTATAACACGAACACGACACAAAACGATGTCGTGTTTTTTAACTAACACGAAAACGAACAATTTAAAAAACAATAAACACGACATGACACGACAAAGATAACCTAAAATGAAAATTAGTTTTCTTTAATTAATACTTAATCATGCATAACACGACAAACACGAAAAACAAATGCTAAATTGTGTCAATTTCGTGTCGAATTTTAAACACGAACACAACACGACAAGACATCGTGTTTTTTACACTTGACACGAACACGAACACGAATTCAAATTTCAGTTTCGTCTCAATTTTGTTTCATATCACGTATATTTGTCGTGTCGTGTAATTAATTGTTACCCATATTTGTAGGGTTCTTAATACAGTGCTATTATGAACTATGTACTTGTTTGGCCATTGAATTCCACGACGAAATTCTTAGTTTGGTCGGTAAAGGTTATGGACCCTAATTTATTGGGATCGTCAATTGGGCTATGACTTACAGGGTTAAATTCATTTATTTGTTATATTTGGAAACTTAACTAGTTTGGTAACAAATGGTTAGCGAGATCAGTTAGCAGAAAAATAATTGATCATTGTGGTTGATAATGGTGAGTTTACACAAGTTGTAATGAACTTGATATATTGTCCGAATAGGTTTGGACAAGTGATGTGTCGGAAATCAGCGTGGAGCTTAAGGCTACGATAATAGTTTGTAAGGGTCGAATTGTTGTAATTAGTCGAAGTATGTTTTGTACTCTTCGAATATTTTGTAATGTATTTTACTAAGGGCACTTTTATTCGAAGCTTTAGTGTCTATGCCTTAGTATATTTTTTGTACGCTTTCAGTTCCCTATAAATAGGGTTATTTACTAGAGTTAGATAAGAACTTTTACAGACTTGTCTCTTGTACTCTGTAAAGAATTCGAAAGCGTAATAGAGCATAATAGATCATATTTACATTCCGTGTTCAAATCTCGCACTCTTACTTGAATTCATACTCTGATTAATTCATTACTCGATTCTTTGATTCATCAATTGGTATCAGAGCAGGAATCATATCTCTGATATGATTTTCACGCTGTTCAAAAAGTTTTTGAATCAACTCTTTGATTCAAAAGTTTCTGCACTTTTTTGAAAGTGAAAATTTGTCAAGATCTTAGTCTGTGATTCGATTCTGCATTTGAATTGTTGAATCGAGTGTTATTCTCATCAATTCGATTTGATTCATCTAGTTTGTTTTCAAATTCTCAAATCTTTTCAAACTTCTCAAAATCTTCTTCCGTACAACAATGGCGAGTTTCAATCTCAATTCGATGACCTCGTTTTCTCATCTGCTAGGTTCATCAACCAAAATTCCAATGCTAATCCCTGAATACTATGATCAGTGGGCTGATCGGATGCAGGATTATCTGAATGGTCTTGATGAAGAATTATGGACATGTATCACAGGAAGTATCAATGTTCCAGTGAATGTTCAACCAATCGGATCTTCTTCCACAAATTCTGGTGTTGATAATCAAGGTGATCGTCTGAAGAAATTGGAGAAAAGGTGTATGAGGGAATTACGAGGTGCTTTACCTCCAGTTGTGTACAATTACGTTAGGAGTTGTACAACTGCAAAGGAAATCTGGAACAATCTGAAAGATAAATTTCAAGGAAGTGAGAAGACAAAAATCAATTCAGTTAAACAGTGTTTGGTCGAGCTGAAAGACTTCAAACAAAAAGAAGGAGAAACAATTGAAGTTTACTATGATCGTCTGAATGAGCTAATCTATCGATGCAATCGCTATGGAATTACCAGGACTTCAATGGAATTCAATCTCATCTTTGTAATGGGGCTTCGAAAAGAATGGAGAAGTGTGAGTATGATGGTGAAGAATCAGCAAAGTTTTGATACATCAACTCTCAATGATTTGTACAATCAGTTGAAAACACACGAAGTTGAAGTAAATGAAATTGCTGAGGAATCGAAGTTGAATTTGGGAGGTCCATTAGCTCTTGTGTCAAAGATTTCGGAGAAAGAAGCTGAGAATGGTGATTCTGAGGAAGAAGAAGGATTCATCATGAATTCGGATGATGAAGCAATAGCATTTTACTCGAATAATCGTGTCAAGAAATTTTTCAAAAAGCCGTTCAATTCGAAAACTAAACTTGCTGAGGTGAAAGGAATTTCCGTGAGTAAAAATGTTGTTGAGGAGAAAAAGAAAGTTGAGAAGCAAGATTCGAAGATAGCTGAAGGAAAGGGTGAGAAGAAGTTGAAAGGTGATGCTGAAATAGATTGTCATTATTGCAACGGTGCGAATCATCTTGCAAATGACTGTATGCTTTGAAAGAAGGATGAGAGGAAGAATAAAGTCAAGGATGAGGCATACTATGCAGAGAAGCTTGAGGTGGTTCGTGCTAAAGCCAAGAATTTATCATTAGTTGAAAAGGGTGAGCACGAGGATGAAGAAGGAACATATCAAATCTGGTCATCTGGATCAGATGATGAAGAAATGCGAAATCCGACACATGGGGCATTGTATGCGAAAATGGAGGAAAACTCAGAGGATGAGGAATTCGAAGTGAGGGGACGATGCTTCGTATCCAAAGCTGCTGACAAATCTCCAATGACTACAAAGGTACGTAAAATTCTCGATTCTTTTAATATTCCTACTCATTCTTATGATTCTGAACTAATATCTTTTGATGAGACGGTTACTTATTTTGATTCAATTGTTGTGTCTGCTAGTAATGAGGCCAACAAATTGTCCGTGGAGTTGTTAGAGACCAAAAAGAGATTAGACTCGAAAATAAGCAAAATTTACTATAATTCTGCGAATTACAAATAACAAACATTATGTGTGATAGAGATTCTTTAACGAGTGAAGTTAAACTTTTACTAGCACAAAGAAACATTTACTATAATTCTGCGAAAAGACTATATGGCAAATTAACTGATTTACATCATTTAAGTGACATAAGTAAAGAGCAACATAGAAAATTACTACCTTTTCTAGCATTCGAAAGAGCTAAGGTAGATAATATTTCGTATGATTGTGAGCAGATAATAGCTGATTTTGACAAAGTTCCTGATGATAGATATAAATATGGAATTGTCAAAATTGATGAATGTCTTGATACGAAAGAATTAGTTAACATAGTGAATGATACTTTGACTAAATCTGAACAAATTCAAATTTTGAAAAAGACTGAGAATTCAACATCTGATTCTCAATCTAATTTTGTTGATATTGAAGATAATTCTGACAATATTAGTGAAATTAGTGAACTAGAAGATGTTGATTGTTCTCAGTTGTCTGTTGTTAATGTTGCTTTAACATCTAAAGGGAAAGAAAAAGTTAAGGATTTGATGGTTGAAAATGAAACTGATATACCCTCAACTTCGAAAGTTTGTGATATGAACTTCGTGGATCTCAAAGACAGCCAAACTGATGATAGTGATGGTGACGATGAAGAGAAAATTTCGAAGGAAAAAAAATTTACAAAAGAAGAAGAAACTCCTCGAATGGTGGTTGATCAAGTGTATGGTGATACACAAAAGTTCGAAAAATTTATGAATGAAAAAGGAGAACACTATCTTGAAACGAATACAGTGGTTTATCCAAATTTCAAATGTACAGATGATGTCATTTTTCCAAATCAAGTTTTCGTAACTACTGTAAATGTTGAGAATATAAAACCAGAATTAAAGAAGTTAGTTGAGGAGGATAATTCAAAAACAACTGAAGAAGGTTTTTTCTCAAATCAAAGCACAGTTGAAAACAACTTAACTAAGAATTCGTATGAATTCCAACGTCAAAAACCAAAAAGACAATGGGTTGAAAAATCAAAAATAGAAAAAGTGTTTTCAAATCAAGTTGAAAAGGAAAATGAAAAGGTTGTCAAACTCAATTCTAAGGAATTTAAAGATCAAATTGAAAAATTCTCGAAGGAACACAACATTTCAAAAAGACAAGCAAGAAAGAAAATATTTTGGCAAAATGTTGAGTCTCAAAAGATGTCTGAATCACAATCAACCAAAAGTGTTTTCAAAGCTAAAAATTCATCTTTTTCAACAAAACCTCAACAATCATCTCATACAAATCATTCAAGCTCTGAAGTGAATAAACACACAAGGTTTTTGAAAGTTACAACAACTAATAAATCAAGAGCATTTTCAAATAAATCTAAATCAAATCAACAATTCTTTCCACGTCAACATTTTAAATCAACTGTTGATTCATCATACGCTCAATCATTTTTATCAAATCCAAAAGTTGATTTTGTTCCTCAAAAGCCAAATTTTCCTAATCATACGAAGAAAGAAACAATGAAAACTTCATGGGAAAAAGGAATGACTTCAAGGAAAAACATTGATCATTGGCTTGAAGGCAAAGGAAAGATGTATCAGTCAAATAAATATTCAAAGGAGCAAATTCACGATGCATATGAAAAATATGTGAATACTTAATCAAATGGCAGTTCATCTTCTAAGGATTCAAACACTTCAGTCAAAGCTTGGAAACCAGTAATAAAAGCAAAGAATGTTCATTCATAAACTCAGAATTCGAAGTGTAATGTCAGTGAACATTCGAAACCATCAAAAACTTATGTTTCGGTTCCTTTAAATGAAGAAGTAAACTTAATTGATAGTCTCAAAACCAAAGTTTGTGATTGGGTTAAAAGTTCTTCATTACATTCGAAATTGAAACCTAATTTCCAAGGACCCAAAAAGCCTTGGGTACCTAAATTTTTCAATTGAATGTAGGTACTATATGATGAGCAATATGATAACAAATGGTACATCGATAGTGGTTGCTCTCGTCACATGACTGGGAAGAAGGAGAATTTACGAGATTTTCGAAGTCTCAAAAATGCTGGAATAGTGAAGTTTGAGAACAATCAAAAATGCCAAGTCAAAGGATATGGGAAGATCACGAATGGACAATTCACAGTGAATCGTGTTGCATATGTTGAAGGTCTTCAACATAACTTGATAAGTGTTTCTCAACTTGTTGTGGGCACTGGCAATCAAGTTCTTTTTAACGAAGAAGGAAGTATAATTTCGAATGTCAACACAAAAGAAGTATTACTGAAATCCAAAAGGAAATGTGACATGTTCACTTTGGATATCAATCCGATAGTAGGGAAACTTGTTATATGTCTTCTTTCGAAAGCAACAGCAGACTTAAGTTGGTTATGGCATCGAAGACTTTCTCATCTTAATTTTCGAAACATCAATAAACTTGTGGTACAAGATCTGGTAAGAGGTTTACCTGTACTTAAATTTGACAATGATTCTTTATGTGCAGCTTGTGAAGTTGGCAAGCAACATAAACAAGGTCATCCAATTACAATAGATTCGAAAATTGTTGCACCACTGGAGCTTTTACATATTGATTTGTGTGGACCTTCGACTGTTTCAACTCTCAACAAGAAACGGTACATTTTAGTTATTGTTGATGATTTTTCCAGATTTACGTGGGTTTATTTTCTCAGGCTTAAATCCGAAGTTGCACAAATCATGATCGATTTTATCAAAAAGATGGAGACAACATTGAAGAAAATTGTTTGAAAAATTAAGAGTGATCATGGAACTGAATTTAAGAACAATGTTCTTGATTCGTTTTTGGTGGACAAAGGAATTTCGCATAATTTTTCATCTCCATACACACCACAACAAAATGGTGTTGTTGAACGAAGAAATAGGTCTCTATACGAAGCGGCAAGGACTATGTTGGCATATGCGAAACTTCCACAATACCTTTGGGCTGAAGCTGTATCAACTGCATGTTTCACTCAAAACAGATCGTTCATTCATCGTCGTTTTAACATTACACCATATGAAATTCTCAACAATCGAAAACCTAACGTCAAATTTTTCCATGTTTTCGGATGCAGATGCTTCATTATGAATCTCAAGGATCATCTTACGAAATTTCAAGCTAAAGCAGATGAAGGGATTTTCTTGGGATATTCGCATAATTCAGTCGCATATCGTGTGTTGAATAAAAGAACACGAAAAGTTGAAGAAACTTTTAATCTTACATTTGATGATTACTACATTAAACAAACAACATCACAGTTTGAAAATCATCCTATTCTGAAAGACATACAAGATGAATCTGAATCCTCACAAACCTTAGATATTGATTATGATTTAATTTTTGGAATTTCAGATCATGTTGTTGATGCTGAAATAAATGCAAATGATAATCATCTCTCTGAACAAACAAAGCTTATTGATGATTCAACATCCAATTCTTCAGAGAAAGGCGAAAGTATGCAAAATAATCCAATAAAGGGGGAGCACTTGGATTCGAACACATTCAATAACGGAGAACATTCTTTCGAGGGGGAGAAAGAAAGATTGAATTATAATGTTGAGGGGGAGCATTTAGAGAATATTGAAAATAATACTGATTTAGATGATGCTTGTTCGATTGCAGGTTCAGAGAATGATGATATGTACGAAGATGCACCATTGGATTTTGATCCAGCATATCCACCAATGGAAAAATGGACAAGAGATCATCCGAAGGCTCAAGTAATTGGGAATCCACAAGAGGTTGTCTTAACAAGAGCTCAAATTCGTGCAAAGAATGAGGTATTGAATACTCATCAAGAATTTTGCATGTTCAATGTTTTCATCTCTAAAATTGAACCAAAAACAGTTAAGATTGCAATGGAACACTCATATTGGGTTGTTGTAATGCAATCTGAATTGTCTGAATTCGAACGAAACAAGGTTTGGAGATTAATTCCTAAACCTGAAAATGTTTCGATTGTCGGGTTAAAATGGATTTACAAAAATAAAACCGACAAAGATGGAAATATTGTTCGAAACAAAGCCAGACTTGTTGTCAAAGGATATTCACAACAATAAGGAATCGACTATGAAGAAACTTTTGCCCCTGTCGCAAGACTCGAGGCGGTTCATATATTTCTGGCTTATGCAGCTCACAAGGATTTTGATGTTTATCAAATGGACGTGAAGTGTGCATTTCTAAATGGAGAGATTGAAGAAACAGTATACGTGGAACAACCCCCAGGTTTTATTAACGAAGAATTTCCAAATCATGTTTATATTTTAGATAAGGCAGTTTATGGTTTGAAACAAGCACCACGAGCATGGTATGCAACTCTTACTTCATTCTTGAAACAATCTAAATTTAAACAAGGATCAGTTGATCCTACATTATTTCGAAAGAAAGTGGGGAATCATCTAATGCTTGTTCAAATTTATGTTGATGATATTATTTTTGGCTCAACTGACCCTGCTTTGTCTAGAGAATTCGAAGATTTGATGAAGAGTAAGTTCGAAATGAGCATGATGGAAAAAATCAATAATTTTCTTGGTTTGAATATTCGTCAAAACAGAGAAGGAATTTTTATCAATCAAGAAAAATATACGAAGAATCTGTTGGAAAAGTTTGGATTGACGAATAGCACGAAGTTACGAGTTCCAATGGCAACTGGCATAAAATTAACACCTTCGTTAGATAAACCTGCAGTTGACCTAACTCTTTACAGAAGCATGATTGGTTCATTACTTTATCTTACTGCAAGTAGACCTGATATCATGTTTTCTGTGTGTAATTGTGCAAGGTATCAGTCAAATCCACGAGAACCACATCTCACCGCTGTGAAGAATATATTTCGTTATCTTAAAGGAACAATTTCGTTAGGATTGTGGTATCCTTCGAACACTGGGTTCTTTGTACAAGCATATTCGGATGTAGAGTTGGGTGGTTGTAATCTTGATCGAAAAAGCACAAGTGGTGGATGTCAGTTTCTCGATGGCAAATTGGTGAGCTGGTAGTCGAAAAAGCAAACATGCATATCAATCTCAACAGCTGAAGCAGAATATGTGGCTGCTGCTGCTTGCACTTCACAAATAATATGGATCCAAAGTCAATTGCGTGATTATGCAATAAATATGAAAAAGATTCCATTATATTGTGATTCTCAAAGTGCTATAAGAATTTGTCATAATCCTGTGCAGCATTCGAAGACTAAACATATAGCTCTTCGTTATCATTTTATCAAGGATTACGTGGAGGATGGGAATATTGAAGTACATTTCGTGAAAACAACTGATCAGCTAGCTGATATTTTCACGAAACCTTTAGATGAAAAATCCCTTGTAAGAATTATAGAGGGACTTGGAATGATCGATGGAAATTCTGTTCCATACGAAAAAGAAGAATGATGCACGATAAGGAATGAATCAGAGGCGCTTAATAAAAGACAAGGAAAAGTCATTCAGTATTCAGCTGTTACTGTTCATAGTCCACGCTTCGACCCCTTCGAATTCGCACATTTGTTACTTATTTTAAGGGTTGATTCACCTGTTACTGTTCATAGTCAACGCTTTGACCTCTTCGAATTCGTACATTTGTTACTTAAAAGAGGATGATAAAATTTCGCATTTTTACAACAAGTATTCTTTATTTTCGAAAAATTCAAAAATCCAAAAAGGTTTTAGTTTGTTTTGTCTTTATTTTCGAAAATTCAAAAATTCAAAAAGATTTTAGTTTGTTTTGTCTTTATTTTCGAAAAATCAAAAATGCAAAAAGATTTTAGTTTGTTTTGTCTCAATTTTCGAAAATTCAAAAATTCAAAAAGATTTTAGTTTGTTTTGTCTTTATTTTCGAAAAATCAAAACTCCAAAAAGATTTTATTTAGTTTTGTAATTCAATTTTCGAAAATTCAAAAATCCAAAAAGATTTTAGTTTGTTTTGTCTTTATTTTCGAAAAATCAAAACAACAAAAATATTTTGATTCTTATTTCTTTTTAGTATGTTGTTGTAGATTATCATGCAGATTCATAGGGAATTACGATTGCAGTACTAGGGTAAGGTACATTTTTCGTATGAATTGATCAATTTTTCATCATTCGAACTAGTTAGGTTGTCCCTAGAAGCATGCTGTTGCATGTTGACCAAAGCCTCCATGACTCAATGTGTGTGTACGAAAGCCTTAATGAAATTATTCATACGAAGATTTCTTCCCAATCAGGCTTATATTCACATTAGTCTTTGAGCTACCTTACTCTTCTCAAAATGAGTTAAGAGTTTACTGTTTGGTCCAAACATAACAGAGGTACTTTTCGTGTCTTAAATCAATCTTTTTTATCCATAAAGTTCTTACACGATCACACACGAAGACATATGTCCGAGAGGTCTCTGATCAAACCCATCGAGACTTAGATATATCAAAACTTTGTGTTTATGATCTGACATCATGAGACCGTGATGAAAGTGAAACCCAATTTTCATTATCTTTTTTAAGGAATTGACGGGGAACTAAGTTCCAGATTTTCACGGAACTTTTGTTTCTGTACCACAATTCGAAACTTCAAATCATATTCATTTCGAATGCGTGGTCTTGATCAAACATTCGAAACCAACGATGTTTGTTACCCAATAAGATCCAGAACACAAATTTTTTTCTTGAATATGATTTTCGTGTGAGTTTCATTCGAATGTCCTAGTTATTTCAAAATTTTTCAACGCCAACTTGTCACTGACTACACTGGTCAAACAAGTAATTTCTGTTACAATTTCTCACCTTATGTTTAGGTTGACATGTAACGAAATTTTTTGAACTACCCACGAAGCATAATAAAAGAAGCCCTTCGATACTTATCAACAAGTATTCAATTGTAATTCACGGGAACCCACACAAGCTATTGATCATTTCTCTTAATGATTAATGAAGTAATCTTTGCCCGGGATTGAATTTGCTTTTGTGTCAATAATTTGACATCACACTATCCCATATTTTTCTTATATTTGTTTCACGTCTCTATTCTTTGGAACACAACACTCACGAAATCCTTGAGGTTCTGAGTAATACCAACTCAGGCTGATGATTTCGAACTTCTGGCGTATGACTTCGCTTTTCATCCCAAAAGTGAAAGAGCCTTGCTTCCATTCGAAGGGTTTTGACGGTTACAATACTCTTGGTGATCACAAGACAGGCTGTTTCTAAATGACGTATGGTATTCTATCCGGTTTTCAAGGTGATGTGACAACTACTTTTTGACGCATGGCTACTTTTTAGCAGTAATGGTCCGACTTTCAAGGTGCCACGTCGGATTTCATTAAATACACATCTCGCTTCAAATTCAAACTTCAGGGTTACATATAAAAGGGGATTCAAGGGTTCATTGTCCGTTTACGCGATCAAAAAGCAAATTTCCCAAAATTCTCTGTTCATCATCTTCTTCAAACCCTAACAATGGCGACTTCTTCTCATGTTGATTCTCATACAACTGAAGATGCCTCTTCATTACCAATAATGAAGATTCAAGCAACAAACTACTACTTGGAGGGTGAAGTTTCTCAGTATCCGGAAGAATTAAAGATGCTCATAGTTGCTTTGAAGAACTCGGTTTTGGCTAAAGCGATGTTCAACTCTTTCTCTGTTCCATTGTCCTGGCTTTCTCAAGCAGGATCGACTGCAACATAGAACAAAGCATCTGATACGATTACATTTCATCTGGTGAACGATAAAAAGGTCAGGCTAACCAAGAAACTATTTTGTCAAATTCTTGATATTCCGAATTCGCCTCCATATGTTTCATTTACTTTTCCATAAATTGTTCACATGTTCAATGAGATGGGATATCAGCCACCATTGTCCAAGATTAGTGATTTTAAGAAATCTGTACTTCCAAGAATCTGGAATTTCTTATTTGGAATTTTTCTAAGATGTTTGACTGGGCGATCCGCTGGTCTTGATAAAGGAAGGATGGAAGTTTATGTCATGGTTGTTGGCATATATTATTATATTCAAGTGGACTATTCTACTCAATTATGGAAGGAATTTCAAAAAGGTGTAGAACATACGAATGTCATTCATGGCATTTCGTGTGCAAGATACTGGAGCTTGATCTTGCAACATTTCTACAATAAGGAAGGTATTTTAGTACCCAATGATGAAGAAAGAGCAGTTTTTCAACCATACCACTATCCGAAGGATGTCACAGACAGTGCTGAAATTTTTCCATCAGTTGCTCGTATTCCCGATGCAATGCTTAAAAGGGTCGATCCTTCGAATTCAGTTTTAGTGGCATATTTGCAGACTATTGATTCTACAATTGAACCTGGCGTACTATTGGATAGAGAAGATACGAAATCCAAGAAGACGAAGAAGAATGCAACTGAGTCAAAATCTTCGAAATCTCCCAAGAAGAAGCCTGAAACTGTTGAAGTATCTGTTGCTGAGACTCAAGTGGTTGAGTCCATTCTTGAGGAAACACAAGAAAATGTTATCATTCCTTCGAAGACTGGAATGTTTCGAAGAATTAAAATGAAGTCTTCCCATAAACGCAAGTCTCCCACACAACAAATGATTCGAAAGCCTCAAATCACTCATCAAGGCGTTTTAATTAGGGAAGTGCCAGCACCTGTTTCTCCTGTGTCAAAGAAACGAAGGGCTGAAGATATGGCAAAACGTTTGTCGAAGAAGAAGACTCGCAAACTTGTGATTTCTACTGAGTCAACCGAAGATGAAGGTGAAAGGATTCCAGAAACTCCAAAGTTTACTCTTATCACAGAAAGTTCTACTCCTGAGAAGACATTCGTCATACCACCCGAAGTTTCGATTGCCAAATCAGTTCCTGAGGAGGTTCGAACTTCAGGCATCCCTGCACACGTATCTGATACGGATGCAAATGTCAATATGGGTGAAGGAGGTTCGAAAAATGAAGCTAAAGGTCCATCTACTTCTGCTCCTTTTGCAAGTATTGTTTCCTTACCATTATCTTCTACTCCTCTTACTTCAACAACAGATTCCCCTACATTCGAACACATTCTTGATCAACCCTTTACTTCTATTTTTTCTTCTAAATCTACTGAGCCACCCAAACCAAATTCACATATTGAAGAAACTGTTTGTATGGAGACAGAGACTGATAATGAGGGGTTTGGCGGAATGTTTGAACATTTGGAGTTTCATGACGAAGAAGAGCAGTTTCCAGATCACATGCTGATGACCATGAAGCAGTTTAAGAATTTAAATCAAAAGTTGAATTCTGTCATTCAATCTCAAGCAGATCTCGGGGTTGGTTCTTCTGTTTCAAGTATTGAAGTTGATTCGTTGCTGAAGGTGTTTGAATCCAGAATCATTAGTAAAGTATCGGGGATGATTAAAGATTCTGAATCTCGAGTCTTGGAGAAGATTGATCATAATGATCAAAACAATGAACTTCGGATCAATTCTCAAAATTCAAAATTTACTGGTGATCTGAGAGAGTTGAAGAATTTTGCAAAGGAAAGACACGTTCTTTTTATTCAAGATGTGAAGAAAGTACGAGAGGATGTCAACTTGCAAATTCACGAACTTCGTGAAGATATGAAAAGAGAAATAGCAACTGTTCAACATGACTATGCATCATTGCATCAAAAGGTTGATATCATTTGTGACGCAGTCACTCGATTTGTTAAGTTGTATGAAAATTTGAGTCCTCAAATTACTCAACTTTCAACATCCGAAAGTGCAAGCTTTGAGGAGGTGCTTAAGTTGATCAAGGAGTTAAAGGAGATTTCTGATAGGCCAATGTCTTCTTCATTGATTACTCCTGAATTTTTATCTCAGAAGTTTATACAATTCGAAGCCATTCTCAACAAACAACTCGCTCCTCTATTTCGCATATCAAGCCTTCTTCCAACAACAAATGCCCCGCCTGTTTTCACAGGGGTGCAAGGGGGAGAAAGAAAAACTACTGAGTCGAAGGCTAGTGGTGAGGATGCGAAAGTTGTGGGAAAAGTTTTTTCTTCAAAAATCCCAACAACAAAACCAATAATTGTTTCTGCTGAAATGGTTACTTCAACAGTCGTAACAACAATACCAATTGCAAGACCAATTTCGAAAGGAATTGTGATTGGTAAATCTTCGGAGACTGGTGGGAATGGTTCGAATACAAAAGAAACAATTGATAATCCAGCCTTGAAAGATAAAGGGAAATCAATTCTTGTGGAAAAATCGAAAGAAGAAAAGAAGGCTGAAGCAGAAGCTGAAATTGAAAAACTGAGGATTATCCAAAGCATTATGACTCAACGAGCTAGTGATCCAAAGGGAATGGATAAAGGTGATCCAACCAAACATTATAATTACGAAACAATCGAGGCCAAGGTTGCGTTCAATCACATGTATACATTCGAAAAGAAACCAAAGCAGAGCTATTTGGTCACAAACACTGATGCAAGCCAGCTGGATTTTCCCATAAACGAAATGATGTTTATCATGCCTCAGTTCAAAGCAGAAGGGAATTTTAAAAATAAAGATGAAGGTACACACATGAAAATTCGTTTTCATGCTGTTCTTGGTAAAGCCCCTGAGGAAGTATGGTCATTGATTAAAATCAAGAAAGTGATCAGTATGAAGAAGGATGTGATTTTCGAAAACACAGTCCAGAATGTTAAGTATGTGGTTGCTAGGGCAAATGGAAAGATTTGCGAATTTATGATTGCTGATTTTCCTTTGATGAACTTGTATGATCTCATACAAGTTGCATTGCTCTTAAAAGACAAATCATTTTCATTCCTTCAAAACACTGAACCGGATGAATTCAATCTTGGAGTTGCTCACATCAAGATTTTTATCGAAAATTATTATGAGTGCTTGGCACTAACAGATGTGGAGTTAGCTACTACCAAGGGAATGGAAATAAAAGCACCTATGGCTCCTACGAAGACTCAGGTTGAATTGAAAAAGTATGCTGATGGTGAAATTTGCCTGAAGCCTTTTGGAATGGTCTTCGCAGGAAAAGACAAAGCTGGAAAAGTTAAAAGGTTTTTATTCCAGGCAAGTAAAGTGGAGAGGTATTCAACGTCACAGTATACGAACTTAATTGTTCGTATGAATCATTGCAAGAAGAACAATGAAGGTGACAAGAAAGAGCTGAAGAAGATTATCTCCTGGTACACGGAGATTCGAAGAGTATTACTATATTCAATCACGCTTCTTACAAATTGAAGACTTCGACTATGATTACAAAGGGGGAGATTGTAAGGGTCGAATTGTTGTAATTAGTCGAAGTATGTTTTGTACTCTTCGAATATTTTGTAATGTATTTTACTAAGGGCACTTTTATTCGAAGCTTTAGTGTCTATGCCTTAGCATATTTTTTGTACGCTTTCAGTTCCCTATAAATAGGGTTATTTACTAGAGTTAGATAAGAACTTTTACAGACTTGTCTCTTGTACTCTATAAAGAATTCGAAAGCGTAATAGAGCATAACAAATCATATTTACATTCCGTGTTCAAATCTCGCACTCTTACTTGAATTCATACTCTGATTAATTCATTACTCGATTCTTTGATTCATCATAGTTAGACTTCACTAACTAGCCGGGTGAATAATCACACTTCTCTTCTAGATAAATGTTATATAAACGTGTGTTTATTATTGCATTGTGTTAACTGTGTGATAAATACAATATTGTGATTATTGTGAAATGTTATGTTTGGGTTTAGAACCTGTAAAGTTATGTGTGGTTGAGAGTTGTGGCAAACTTATATGATTGAATGTTATAGCATGCTATTGCTATGTAAAATAATGAGTTGGTTGAGTAGCATTATAGATTAGTTATGATATATAGATTAAATAATTAATCTAGTTGTACTGGTTACGAGCAGTGGAATGTTGGTAAATCTATTTATGGCTACAAGTAACGGAAAATTTATATAGTGGAGTATTGTTGTGGAAAGTATACATATGGTTTGGTTGATGACCATTGTACTGTGTGAGAGGAGTTTTACACTATATTATATAGGACATTGTATTTATGTTGCACGGTAGAATGTGAAGGATTTTGATAAACAAAAAACGATATTTTTTAATAAAACTCTTATCAACAGCAAAGAAAAGTGATTTTAAAATAACTATTATTTTATTTTAATAAAACTCTTATTAACGACAAACATAAGCGATTTTAAAATAAATATTATTTTAAAACCATTATAAAACAAAACCATCAAGGATCCAATTACATGTAATAGAAGTATTATAAAAACCATATGGTGTGTGGGTGACAACCTTTGAAGACTATGATCTCACTTGGAATTTGGGAAGTTGATGAAGATGACAAAAACCCAAAAAGTAGTGTAACGTCCCAAAAATACAACCCAAAAATTTTCGTTTGAAAACCTTACTAAACTATAATATCAAATATTAAAAAGATAAATCCATGGATCATGCGTCTCAAAATGTCATAATAAGTTTATCAAATCAACTGATGTCAAAACATATCAAAATATCCGAATAAAACTCCCAGGACAAACTGAAGCTGTGGTGTGTGTCATGCCATCATCCCGAGCTCTTCCCCTTACTAGCGGAAGTACCTGAAACCAAAAACTGAAACTGTAAGCACAAAGCTTAGTGAGCTCCCCCAAACTACCACATACCATACGATAACATATAAAGCAACTACTGGGCCTTGCCCACTGCATCGGACCGAAGTCCGGAACTAACCAGGGCCTTGCCCTCTGCATCGGACCGAAGTCCGGAAACTGCATCGGACTGAAGTCCGGAACTAACCAGGGCCTTGCCCTCTGCATTAGACTGAAGTCCGGAACTGACTGAACATAGCATAGCATAATCATAACTATTAGCATAAACACACTGCATACTGCATCAGACCGAAGTCCGGAACACATAACACAAAGACATACTTGAATCACAAAGACATCAAGCACACTGAACTACTGCATCAGACCGAAGTCTGGAACTACTGCTAACTAAACAGGTCGGCATTGTGGCCGTAGACCCGTTCCTACTGGAAGAAAACTCACCTCGTAACGCTGGCTGCTGAGGTGCTAAATCTGAGACTGTCTGACTGCTGCTCCGGAACTCCCCGGCTACAAATCCCATAAACACTAAATCAAATACTGATAACTAATCTCAGGGTAAAATGACTATTTTATCCCTGTTCAAAGTCAACTTCCTGGTCAAAGTCAACTTCCTGGTCAAAGTCAACTTCCTGGTTGACTCTACTCGCCGAGTCCTACTATGAACTCGCCGCGTTCCCGGACTCACACTTCTCTAACTCGCGACTCGACTCGCCGAGTCGGGACGTGGACTCGTCGAGTCCCTTTACTTCCAGATCCTTGTTCTAACTTACTGATTCCTCTTCCACTCGTTGACTCAACTCACAATTCCAAAATCGGAGAAATCGGGAGGATTTGCGCTCCGACTCGCCGAGTCCAAGAACAACTCGTCGAGTCCTATGCATGTCCTCACTAAACAGTTGATTCTAATCGATTTCAGTGCATCCAATTCATAGATCTGAGCTTCTAGGTCCGATATAACACGTAAAGTTGCCAACTTTACGTGCATGCATAGAGGTATGAAGCTAAAACACCAAAATAAGCTAGAAATGGGAACCTAGGGTTTGGAACAAGACCTTGCTTTGCATAAAGGTAGCTACTTTGAGCTCCTGGGGCTCAATGATGTCCAGATCTATAGCTCACTACCCTAAGGGAGCTCCAATCTCGAGTTTGGACCTTGAAATGTCCCAAAAGTGGCAAAACAAGCATATATGAAGATCTACTAGGAAAATGAACAAGGTAGAGGCTTTATTACCAGATGAAGTGGCAAATGGAAGCTAGCTTCTGGATCTCCTTCTTCTCCTTTGCACCTTCTCTCTTTCCTTCACTTCTACCCTTCCAAGAATACACCAAAACACTCAAAATCAAGAAGGAATCACTCAAGCTCACCTATGGAGGCTAGGGTTTTGAGGGGGAACGCTTTAAGGGTGCTGGAGGCTGGGATGGGGGCTATAAGGACGTTTAAATAGGGTACAAACCCTAAGGATTAGGGTTTCCTCCAGACTGGCCTACTCGTCGAGTCCAGGCGCGGACTCGCCGAGTAGATCACTTAAAACCCGCGTCCAACCTGGCATCTACTCGACGAGTTAGGGCTACTACTCGCCGAGCAGCTCTTTATAAAAGACATTTAATAAATTAAATACGTACCAGGAACGGGGCGTTACAATTATCCCCCACTTATCTTAGACTTCGTCCTCGAAGTCTGCTATCTCTGGAAACAACTCTGGGTAGTGCTCCCTCATCTCTTCCTCGGGCTCTCACGTCCACTCCGAACCCTTGCGGTGCTGCCACTGCACCTTAACTAACTCTACTGACTTGTTCCTCAGCTTTTTCACCTTGCGATCTAGAATCGCCACTGGTCTCTCGATATAGTTCAGACTATCGTCCACCTGAATGTCCTCCAGGGGTACTACTGCTGAATCATCCACTAAGCACTTTCGCAACTGAGAAACATGGAACATGTTGTGGATCTGGCTGAGCTCTGCTGGAAGATCTAACTGATAAGCAACCCGACCTACCCGGGCCAAAACCCTAAACGGACCAATGAACCTGGGGCCCAGCTTGCCCCTCTTCCGAAATCTGATAACACCCTTCCAGGGTGACACTTTCAAGAGGACCATATCGCCCACCTGAAACTCCAAGTCCGAACGCCTCCTGTCGGCGTAACTCTTCTTCCGACTCTGCGCAGTCTGCAGTCTACTACGGACCTGCTGGATCAACTCGGTGGTCTTGAGCACCACCTCAGTGATCCCGATGACCCTCTGACCGACCTCGCCCCAACAAATCGGGGTCCTACACTTCCTCCCGTAAAGCATCTCGAAAGGAGGGCGGTCAATACTGGCGTGGTAACTGTTGTTATACAAAAATTCCGCTAATGGAAGATATGTATCCCAACTGCCACCAAAATCTAGAACACATGCCCGCAGCATGTCCTTGAGAGTCTGAATCGTCCTCTCGTTGTGCCCCATCCGTCTGAGGGTGGAAAGCGGTGTTGAAGTGAAGACGAGTCCCCATCTCGTCATGAAACCGCTTCCAAAACCTGGAAGTGAACCGGACGTCTCGATCTAATACTACTGATACAGGCACTCCATGCCGTGCCACTACCTCGCGCATGTAAATATCGGCTAGCTTCTCGGCCGATATGCTCTCCCGCATCGGTATGAAATGCGCGCTCTTGGTCAGCCGATCCAGTATGACCCATATCGAATCAACTCCACGTGCGGTCCTGGGAAGCTTAGTGATGAAATCCATAGTGATATCCTCCCATTTCCACACGGGAATGTCTAACGGCTGCATCTTGCCGTGGGGTCTCTGATGCTACGCCTTGACCTTCCTGCAGGTCAGGCATCTCTCCACGTACCAAGCTACGTCCCGCTTCATGCAGGGCCACCAATAGTCGGGTCGAAGATCTTTGTACATCTTCATCGCCCCTGGGTGAATGGAGAACCGAGACTTGTGGGCCTCATCCATCAGTACCTGCCGTACTCCTCCCCAGTACGGTACCCAAACTCTCCCATGAAGGGTCAACAATCCTCGACTGTCATTGTCAAAGGAAGCTACCCAGCCCACAATCTTCTCACACTTCTGCCTCTCCTCCTTCAGGCCCTCAACCTGTGCCTCTCTGATCTGCTCCAACAATGGAGTAATCATTGTCATCCTCAGACATACATCCCTGATCGGGGCTGCTACCGCCTTGCGGCTCAGGGCGTCGGCCACTACGTTGGCCTTGCCCGGATGATAAAGGATCTCATAGTCATAATCCTTTTCCACGTCCAACCATCGGGGCTGCCTCATGTTCAGATTCGGCTGATCCATGAGGTACCTCAAACTCTTGTGATCCGTGTAAATGATACAGCGGACCCCATAGAGGTAATGTCTCCAAATCTTGAGGGCGAACACCACCGCCCCCAGCTCTAAATCGTGCGTCGGATAGTTAGCCTCGTGAGGCTTCAACTGTCTAGAGGCATAAGCTATCGCATGCCCTCGCTGCATCAACACTACTCCCATACCTATGATTGAAGCATCATAGTAAACTACAAAATCCTCTACTCCCTCTGGCAGGGTGAGAATCGGGTGAGCAGAACTGCTATCTTGGAGAAATCCTGGATGAATCTCCTGTAGTACCCTGCCAGTCCTAGGAAACTCCGAATCTCAGTTGGAGACCTCGGGACCTCCCACTGCATCACGGCCTCTATCTTGGCCGGATCTACTAGTATACCCTTCTGGTTGACGAGGTGTCCAAGGAACTGCACCTCGCACAACCAGAACTCGCACTTGGAGAACTTTGCGAACAGTCTCTCCCTCCTCAGTGTCTCTAGCACCTCTCTCAGGTACTCCTCATGCTGATCCTGAGTCTTGGAATAAACCAAGATGTCATCAATGAACACTATCACAGACCGATCCAGCATCGGTCTGCATCCGCGGTTCATGAGATCCATAAACGCGGCTGGAGCGTTGGTGAGTCCGAACGGCATCACCACAAACTCATAATGACCATAGCGGGTCCTAAAAGCGGTCTTCTTCACATCCTCATCCCTGACCCGCATCTGGTGATATCCTGACCGTAGATCAATCTTGGAGAACCAAGATGCTCCCTGAAGCTGGTCAAACAAATCGTCTATCCTCGGGAGTGGGTAACGGTTCTTCACCGTCACCTTGTTTAGCTCCCGGTGATCTATGAACATACGGTGTGACCCATCCTTCTTCCTCACGAACAGGATCGGGGCTCCCCATGGTGAACTACTCGGCCTGATGAAGCCCTTGTCTATCAGCTCCTGCAGCTGCGTAGATAACTGTTGCATCTCTGGAGGAGCCAACCGATACGGTGCTTTGGCTATCAGAGCTGCACCCGGGACCAGGTCAATCCGAAAGTCAACCTGTCTCTCCGGAGGTATTCCAGGCAAATCCTCTGGGAATACATCCGGGTACTCTCGTACTACTGGCACATCGTCAACTGTCGCCTTACCCTTCTCCCGGGCATCTATGACATAGGCGACGTACCCTGCGCAACCCTGTTGAACGTAGCGCCTCGCTCTCGCTGCTGAACACAGAATCGGTCCGCGTTGTGGCCTCTCGCCCTGAATCACTAACTCTCCCTCACTAGGAGTGCGAACCCTCACTAACTGCAGTTCACAATCAATCACTGTCCCATTGGGGCTAAGCCAATCCATACCCGCTATAACCTTATTCCCTCGCAGGGGAATGGGAACCAAGTCCACTGAAAACTGCTCATCAAATAACTGCAGCGAACACGCCCTATGTACTCTCGCGACCCTGACGGTCCTGTCATCAGCTATCTCAACCTCAAGTGGGCAATCCAGCTCCCCCGGAGCTCTGCTAAACCTCTTGCTAAGCGCAAGTGAAACAAATGATCGGGTAGCCCCCGAGTCAAACAATATTGTAGCTGAAATGCCGTTCACTAAGAATGACCCTATACGAAAACATATAACCATGAGAAACAATCAATATCAATAAAGAGATAAGAGGAAAATACATACCCGTCACCACATCAGGAGTCGCTCGCGCCTCCTCTGCTGTCATCTGAAAAGCTCTACTCTTTGCCACTGGCGCCTCACCCTGGCCCTGACGGCCGTCTGTAATCCTCAAAGTAGCAGGGGCAGGTGCTGCCACCTTCCCTGCTGCTGCTAAGCTCGGGCACTGGGACTTTTTATGTCCCCTCTGATTGCAATGGAAGCAAATCAGATCAACTGCTGTGGTGGTGAAGGTGGCTGTACAATCTCTACTCATATGCCCGGTCCGGCCGCACTTATAGCAACCGGCACTACCTGCCTTGCACGCCCCATCGTGCAATCTACCACACTTGCCACACCGACTGTGGCTCTGCTGTCCTCTAGATCTGTGATCTGATACCTTGGGCTTTTTGCCCGAACTCCCTGTGCCAGATACCGCCTCTGACTTCCTCTTCTTCTCCATCTCCAAATCTATCTCTCTCTCTCACGAGCCCTCGCAATCATATCATCCAGCGTTTTACAGCTGGACCGGCTCACAAACTGGCGGATATCACTCCGCAACATCTCATGATAACGGGCCTTCTTCATTTCCTCATCAGCTGCGTATTAAGGAACGAGAAGAGCCCTCTCCCTGAAGTGGCGGTAATCTCCAACACTGTCTTTGTAGTCTGGGTGAGATCCTGAAACTCCCTGGCTAACTGATGCACCTCAATAACCAGTGCAAACTCGGCTCTGAACCTGGTAGTAAAATCAGCCCAAGTCATTGCATCAAGCGCTACGTCATCCCCGATGACATGCGCGATCTCCTCCCACCAATATCGTGCCCTGTCCTTCAGAAGACAGGATGCTAGTCTGACCTTGTCCCCCTCGGGACATCTGCTGGTGCGGAACGCATTGGCGACATCCGCCAACCACCTGGTACTCGCAATGGGATCCCGCGCCCCATGATAGTCTGGAGCTCCACAAGCTCAGAACTCCCTGAAGGTGAGTGTACGCGACCTCATCATGGCCGCCACCTTAGCACGGAAGGTGCTCAACCTCTAGTCCATCAGCTCTAAAATACCCTCCTTGATCGAACCGAAGATCACAGGAGTCTGCTCAAGTATGGTGCGAGTAACCTCTGAAGAGAGGAACTCCCTGGTCTGCTCATCTAGTTGCTCGGACCCCGAGCCTGATCATGATCCCTCGCCGGCTCCTGAACTGCCGACTGCTGGCCTAGGGCGTAAAACCACCATTCTGAAAACACATCATGGCAAACGTCAGAAACACTGATATATTTCGATGGATCGCTACTACTACAAGTTTCCTGGTCTCATCTCAGCCTTCCTTGATTCAACTACGGATCCTCTGCTTTCAGTAGTACGGGCCCATACTACCTTCCACATCCATCCGTACTTTCCTCAAGTACTACCTCGACTCCACCAAGTCACTTCTACTACTACTGATCTCTGCTACTCTCATCCTAGGCTTGCCCTAGGGGAATCTCTGACTCCACCCAATCCAGTCCTCAGCTGCTGAAGGCCTCCTTGTAATGCCAATTAGCCATCACCTGAATACCATCACATGTGACGAGGCTCAGATAATCCTTCGAGTAAAAGACTCGTCCCTATAACGGTTAGACTCAAACAAGAGCTGCGCAATAGGGCCAAATCCAACACTCTGAGATTATTCAACCCTGATCACATGTGACGTGACGTATTCACCTAATGGCTAACTCCCATCACTCCGAGTCCTATAAAGCACGAAGCAAGCAGCATTCGAACACAGGAAATTACTCAAGCAAATCTATCCTCATAACGAGAAACTGTACTAGCATACAATGCTAAGCTCATACTATCAGGCATAACCTAAACAGGCTATCCTACTGCTGTCTACTCAATACTAGCATGCAATTCTAAATAAGCTGAAACACATATATCAGGCACATATGGCATCCTCCTAGATCCTTAGTCCTATTCTAGCATGCTGTTCTACTGAAACTGGAACTGATAATTATAACATAAACTTGTATGGGTAATTTGGGAGTACTTACTTGAGCTCGGCTGATCGCATGCACCACACCCTTTTCCTTTTCTCACAACTGTTTTCTTTTTAAGTTCCTTTTTCAAAAATTCTTTCGAAAACATTTTTCTTTTGAAAATCTTTTACCATTTCCTTAGTTTGAGTCCAGTCACACCCGAAAGTGTGCCTGAATCCCTCAAACCAAGGCTCTGATACCAACTTGTAACGTCCCAAAAATATAACCCAAAAAATTTCGTTTGAAAACCTTACTAAACTATAATATCAAATATTAAAAAGATAAATCCATGGATCATGCGTCTCAAAATGTCATAATAAGTTTATCAAATCAACTGATGTCAAAACATATCAAAATATCTGAATAAAACTCCCAGGACAAACTGAAGCTGTGGTGTGTGCCATGCCATCATCCCGAGCTCTTCCCCTTACTAGCGGAAGTACCTGAAACCAAAAACTGAAACTGTAAGCACAAAGCTTAGTGAGCTCCCCCAAACTACCACATACCATACGATAACATATAAATCAACTATTGGGCCTTGCCCACTGCATCGGACCGAAGTCCGGAAACTGCATCGGACCGAAGTACGGAACTAACCAGGGCCTTGCCCTCTGCATCGGACCGAAGTCTGGAAACTGCATCGGACTGAAGTCCGGAACTAACCAGGGCCTTGCCCTCTGCATCGGACCGAAGTCCGGAAACTACATCGGACCGAAGTCCGGAACTAACCAGGGCCTTGCCCTCTGCATCAGACCGAAGTTCGGAACTGACTAAACATAGCATAGCATAATCATAACTATTAGCATAAACACATATACTGCATACTGCATCGGACCGAAGTCCGGAACACATAACACAAAGACATACTTGAATCATAAAGACATCAAGCACACTGAACTACTGCATCAGACCGAAGTCCGGAACTACGGCTAACTAAACGGGCCGGCATTGTGGCCGTAGACCCGTTCCTACTGGAAGAAAACTCACCTCGTAACGCTGGCTGCTGAGGTGCTAAATCTGAGACTGTCTGACTGCTGCTCCGGAACTCCCCGGCTACAAATCCCATAAACACTAAATCAAATACTGATAACTAATCTCAGGGTAAAATGACTATTTTACCCCTGTTCAAAGTCAACTTCCTGGTCAAAGTCAACTTCCTGGTCAAAGTCAACTTCCTGGTTGACTCTACTCGCCGAGTCCTACTATGAACTCGCCGAGTTCCCGGACTCACACTTCTCTAACTCGCGACTCGACTCGCCGAGTCGGGACGTGGACTCGTTGAGTCCCTTTACTTCCAGATCCTTGTTCTAACTTACTGATTCCTCTTCCACTCGTTGACTCAACTCACAATTCCAAAATCGGAGAAATCGGGAGGATTTGCGCTCCGACTCGCCGAGTCCAAGAACAACTCGTCGAGTCCTATGCATGTCCTCACTAAACAGTTGATTCTAATCGATTTCAGTGCATCCAATTCATAGATCTGAGCTTCTAGGTCCGATATAACACGTAAAGTTGCCAACTTTACGTGCATGCATAGAGGTATGAAGCTAAAACACCAAAATAAGCTAGAAATGGGAACCTAGGGTTTGGAACAAGACCTTGCTTTGCATAAAGGTAGCTACTTTGAGCTCCTGGGGCTCAATGATGTCCAGATCTATAGCTCACTACCCTAAGGGAGCTCCAATCTCGAGTTTGGACCTTGAAATGTCCCAAAAGTGGCAAAACAAGCATATATGAAGATCTACTAGGAAAATGAACAAGGTAGAGGCTTTATTACCAGATGAAGTGGCAAATGGAAGCTAGCTTCTGGATCTCCTTCTTCTCCTTTGCACCTTCTCTCTTTCCTTCACTTCTACCCTTCCAAGAATACACCAAAACACTCAAAATCAAGAAGGAATCACTCAAGCTCACCTATGGAGGCTAGGGTTTTGAGGGGGAACGCTTTAAGGGTGCTGGAGGCTGGGATGGGGGCTATAAGGACGTTTAAATAGGGTACAAACCCTAAGGATTAGGGTTTCCTCCAGACTGGCCTACTCGTCGAGTCCAGGTGCGGACTCGCCGAGTAGATCACTTAAAACCCGCGTCCAACCTGGCATCTACTCGACGAGTTAGGGCTACTACTCGCCGAGTAGCTCTTTATAAAAGACACTTAATAAATTAAATACGTACCAGGAACGGGGCGTTACAAGTAGAGTTTCTTTATAATGTATCCACCAACAAGTGTATGTGACCAAGAATGATAGTTCTCTTTTTGTATGAAGTGCTTCTTAAGCCCTTAAGAACTTATCACAAATAAGTCTTAAAGGTGAATCACTTCTAAATCTCCAAACTCTTAACTAACTTCAAAATAAATCAAGAAGGGAGAAGGAAAGAAGCTCTATGCGTTAGAGAGAAAGAGTGAAAGATCAAGCCTCAAATACAAGCCTTAGTCTCCTTTAAATACTTGCACATACGATCTAAAAATCATACCCTTACACAAGTCAAAGGTATGGCTTGTAAAAGCATGGTGTGTGTAAGTATTAAAGCCAACAAGCAAGCTAACCCATCACTGTGATGGATTCAGCCATAAGGACAAGTAAGAGAGATCATGGAATGCCTTACACTCCTTCTCATTTGACATATGTATATAAGTTTAACTAGTTTATTTAAATGAACTCTAAAGAGTCCAAAACCTTTTACATGCATATTAAATCATACATTATGATATAATAGTTACTTACTAAAGAATATTACTTTCACAAAATAATAATTATTCCTTGATTAAATACATGAGTTGAAAATTTATTAATAATCAAATTCTTAATATGTAACATCCAGTTTTCGGAATGTTTTTAATTTCGGGACATCGGACCATAATTTTATCGAGTAAAGGTCTCGGGTTTCAAGGGAATAAGGTTTGGACCTCCTTTAGATGTTGATAATGTTGGTTAAATGATTTAAGCCCTTGAATTATGCTCTGTAGTCGAAGGGGGAGAATGGGAAAATTGATATTATGGACTTTTACAGGTATTAATGAATTAAGTTCGGCATTCATTAAGTCAAATATAATTAAATATAATTGTGGGGCTTATCAATACATTTGTATGCATATAAAGATCACTGAAAACAAGTTTAGAACAAATAAATTAAGATTGTTCGAAGCAGGAAGCCATTTATCTCAATTTCCGAAAGATGATGATTTCCGTTGAAGGAGCGGGGAGCCTCTGTTTAATCTGAAATTGACTAATTTGTCGTATTTTGGCGTGGGGTGCCCAGGCCCATGGGTTGAACGTTCTATTTAAGGTTTTGTGGGTATTTAAAGGTCATTTACCCCTAAGGTTTGATCATTATCAACCTCCATCACCTCTTAATCGACCCTTATGAAACTCCAGCCTCCATTGAAGGGTTTTGTAAAACCTAATCTTAGATGTATCAATCGATTTCACTAGAGTTGATGCGGAATCCCAATCTAGTGAATAGCAAGAACACGTAATATGGAGTAAGAACACAAACACGAATCTTCAATGCACATTATTATTGATAATAGTCTGGTACATAAGATACACAAATTCCTCTCTCGGTTCTCTTTCTCTCTGCAAAACACGATATGATGTTCTTGGAATGACTAACTGGTGTGTCTGACTCTAACGTATAACCCTTTACATGACTTGAACCTATACTATATATACTAAGATCTAAATACAAAGGCCCATCCCAATAATCTAAATCGAAATCATCTAAGCCCACCGAAATCACAAGGTGATTTCGGTCCAAGCACCACCGAGATCATGGAGATTTCGGTCCTAAACCGAAAACTATAAAAGCTATGAAAAGCAAAGTATAAACCAGAAATTTATGTCCAAACAATCTCCCCCTTGGTTTATAGCTTTCTTTTCTTTTCAATCTCCTATTTGATCTTGACTTTCAGCTCTTTCCTCGATTTCTTCACGACTTGACTACAAGATGTATATATGAGTCTTCTACATGAATAAGTTCATCTTTAGCAGTTGGACTTCCTTCAAAATTTGACTTTAAACACACATTGGGTATAGAGGCTTCTTGTATAGGTTCTTGTAAATCAACACTTTCAGCTTTGAAATACTTCAGAGATAATTTCAGAGAGACCGATTCTTCTGGATCACATCAGCAGGTTCATAGATAGCAGCAAATTGATTGAGGAGGCTTCAATGAAATTTGTCACATAACTTCAAATACAGATTCACCTTGCTTCTGGGGTTGAAAGATTGTGTGTTGCAGGATAAACTTCACTTCTAGTTCCTTCGAATGAATGTGCTTTAATGATCACGAATGCGTCTTGAAAAGCAACTCTGACTAAAAAGTCCCTGTGGATCAAAGAGTCATAAAGACCCTTCTCACCACAGTTGTTCAAGGACCCAACCTTGGCTTATATGGATACTACTCGTAGTATCTGCATGAACACGGAGGAACGCACTGCAACTTATTGAGTATCGGAAAACTACTCATGGCTATTTTGATGTTAGCCCCTGCATATCCTTGATCAAATATCTCAATATAGTTTTTCAAGTCAACAAGTTAACTTGGCCCTTGGCGAGACGTTCAGCGATATCTATTTCCCGATTGGGTGAATCGCCCTGGTGCCACGACAATTCTTAGATAAAGATAACTGACAAGACCAACTTTGACAATCTGTACAGTTTCAGACTTTCAATTCTTTAATACGACAGTTCTTGAAAAGATATTGCCTAACTGAAAATTTGTACAGTTTCATGCCTTTAATTCCTTGTGAAAGTAGTGTGAAGTGTAATGACCGTCAATTCCTTTCCAAGTTTCTTCTCCTTGCTCAGAAAAATTCTGATACGGTCTCATTGAGTCTCTTCTTCTTTTGAATTCGCATTTCAAGACAAAAGAAATTTCGAGCTAAAAATAAAATAAAAATAAAGTTAGTACACAACACAACAACTAAGAATAAAAAATAAAATTAAAATAGGCTCAAAAACAATATTTTTGGATTTTTGATTTTTCTAAAAAGGAATTAAAAACAAAAATAAACATATTTTTGGATTGAAATAAACATAATTTTAGATTTTTTCAATTTTATGATTTTTGTTCGGTTTTAATTACCCCCTTAAATTTGTTCATAAAGGAAAAATATGAACAAATTTAACAAAAACGAAAATAAAATTAAATTAAATAAACACATTTTAACAACTAAATTTAAAACTTTTGGGATCAAAAGTTGTCAAGCAATTTAATATCGTTTATCAGCACACACCTGCATGGATAGCTCCGGTCAATCACCAATATTGTGGTCCACTTAAACACAAAGGATATTTGCAGGTTGGACATATTATAAGTGACAAGAGATTGCAATTATATTCCTAAATAGACCATTTTGCTGACGACGACCAATGATATTGTTGTCCACTTAAATTCAGCAGCGAGATCTACAGTCAACCTTTAGTCACGGATCAATTCAATTTTAAGCACACTAGAATGTGTTCCCCACTTCACGACATACCCTAGTAATCAAGGAATTTCCAAAGAACTCTTTACTTTAGGTGAGTGTTCAATTATTTAAGATAGAAGATAGATAGAAAGATAGGTGCATATGTTGTGTCCCAGGTCGGATTTCTTCCAATCACGCAGAGGGGACAACATATGACTACATAGATAGAGGGATAAAGAGATAGAAAGGTGCATATGTTGTGTCCCAGTTCGGATCTCTTCCAATCACGCAAAGGGGACATCATATGACTGACATAGATAGATAGAGAGATGATGCATAGAAAAAAAGATGCATATGTTGTGTCCCAGGTCGGATCTTCCGATCATGCAAAGGGGACAACATATGGATGACATAGAGGATAAGAAAGAAAAACAATTTCACACATGCCTACTTTATCAGAACCCCCCAGTCATCCTATCAGCACCAGAATTAAGGACATAAGTTCGTATGTCAAAGAAATGTTGAGCGATAATTCTAGATGATAAGTAACTTTAATGTATCTCGCAGGTTCCCTTGTTTATCTCACTGTTCAATCTATCCAACCGTCGTATGGTCAGTCCAAATGTAACTATCTAAGTCCAGGTGAGTTAACATTGTCAAGTCCTTTCATTGTCAACAGTGTCTAGTCCTATCATTTTGAATCCATTACACGCATTTCATATTGACCTTTAACAATAAACTTCATATCACTTCCCAAGAGCACTTACGAAAGAAGACATATTTTTTATTTTAATTTTATAATATATATATATATATATATATATAGATATATTTTGTATTTTTTTGATTTCTCCCCCTGAATTTGTGCATAGGGAAGAAAGGAAATAAAATAAATGCGCAAATTTAAACAAACAAAAATAAAATATTTAGTCTTTGAAATGAATTATTTTAAGAAATACTCAGGAGTATCGAGAAAATTCAAACCGTAATTCAGCAATTGAAGTTGCATCCAGATGACCTGAGAACAGCAAGCAGATGCAGCAGCGTATTCAGCCTCAGATGTGTTTCAATTTCGGAACGAAGTTAATAAATTCAAGTGTAACATCCCAACCGTCAGGTATTATTAATATTTTTCCTTTTAGACTTCATGTTTAAGGTCTACTCGACGAGTTGGCGCTATGACTCGTCGAGTAGCAGCGGGCCAGGACACGTCAATTGATGAGTGACTCGTCGAGTCGACATGGGGGACTCAACGAGTAGGAGCTAGCAGTGGAAACCCTAATTTTCAGGGTTTTGCACCCTATATATTGGACCATTAGCGCCTCCCACTGTCCTCTATCACCCTCTTGAGACCCAGAAACCCTAATTGCTGTGAGTGAGAGCTTGGAGAGTGTTTTGGAGCTTTGGGGAGTGACTTTTGTGAAGGAAATTTGTAGATCAAGAGGCTAGCATCAAGATTTCCGTGTCAATCCAGAGTCTACTTCAGTTTGGGCACGTTTTGGAGGTAACCAGCTGTTACCTTAATCTCTTTTCTTCTAAGAATCATTCATATGTGAAAACTAGGGCTTTCTTTAGTTATTCATGAATGGATTTTGGTATGGGAGCTAGATCTGAAGTTGAAACTTCAGATCTGAACCTCTTTTGAGTCCTAAGTCCATAAAGTTTCCAGCTCTTGCAAGGATGAGACTCTCCCAAGGTGTAAAGCTCCATTAGAAGCTTAGATTGGTCATTTAGAGCCTTTAGGGCCTTGCATGTGTGTAAAGTTTGCAACTTTACGTGTTAAACATGCCTTAGAAGCTTGGATCTGTAATCTGGAACCTTGGCATGGCTTAAAAAGTGTCTGCATGGATGAAGGTCTGCAAGGACTCGACGAGTTGCATAGTCAACTCGGTGAGTCATATGAAGATGGTCGTGAACTCTTCGAGTTGATGAACAAACTCGGCGAGTCCGTTGAAGATTGCCTTGAACTCGGCGAGTCGTTCGAAGACTCGGCGAGTCGGGTAGGGTTTCTCCCAATTCTTGGACACGTATGAACTCGGCGAGCTAAAGGGGAACTCGACGAGCTAATCAAGGATTTCACGACTTCTCGAGTTCAGGAAGGACTCGACGAGTCGATGGTCTGCACTCGACGAGTCGAGTCAACATGGACTGTTGACTATGACTGGGGACTTTGACTTTGACCAAGAGTTGACCAGTTGACTTCTGAGAGTATTCTGGTAATTTGGAGATTTACGAAAAAGGGTTTTATGGTAACGATAGGTGGTGGAGTTCGTGTTGGTGATCCGGGAGTTGAGCTTCTAGTTTCAGACGACAGTTGCGAGGTGATTTTTCCTCATTATACTCAAGGGTCTAAGGCACCAAGGTCGGCCCTTTGGATTATTATATGGTTATATTATGCTAGTATAATCTGTTAGATCGGTATCATAGAGGGTAGGATAATATTATGTGATATGTGGTATGATCTGTTAGATTGGCATCCTGGTAGATAGGATGGTGTTATGTGCTATGTGGTAAGATCCGTTAGATCAAGTATTGTCTATAGACTGTTATGTGATTATCTATTATATGTGCACATGTTTGTTTGGCGGTTGAGGCTTATCTGCTTGGTGCGAAGGCCAATAGACCTGGGCATTCCAACCTGTAGGTTATGGGTCGTGAGTATTCCATCCCGAGGATGATTGGACTCGGAGTATGTGGGCATTCCAACCTGTTGGTTGTGGGCCTGGGGTATTCCAACCTGATGGTTGATTGGACCCATAGTGTGTTGGCAATCCAACCTGTTGGTTGTGGGCCTGGGGTATTCCAACCCGATGGTTGATTGGACCCATAGTATGCTGTTATGATTCTATGTGTATTGTTGCGGGTATGGGTATTTTGGGGAAACTCACTAAGCTCTCGGGCTTACAGTTTCAGTTTATTGTTTCAGGTACATCACGGGATTGCGGCAAGGCGAAGACGTGATCGTACAGCTCCTCATGTTTTGTCTATGTTTCTGGGAAAACTCTGATATTATACATTTTGAAAACAAAGTTGTAATGATTTTTAATGGTTTGAAATGTTTTAAAAGTTTAAATTGGTTGAAAATTTTAGGGTGCTACAAGTTGGTATCAGAGCCTTGGTTTGAGTGAATTGGAGGAACATGCGTGTGAATCCAGTCTCAAATAAAGGAAAGGTTTTCAAAATGATTTCTAAAATGGTTTTCAAAATAAGTAAATAAGGATACAGGATGTTTGATCAGCCGGAGCCAGTAAGTAGCCCCAAAATACCATACAGTTATTTGATATGTTAGAACAGCATGCTAGTGCTAGGCTAGGGGTCTTCAGGAATTGCATGATAGAATTGCCTGATTGTATGATGCCTGATAGCCTAGGGTTTCCCTTATATGAAATTGACATCATTAATGTAGTTGCTTAGTGTATGCATCACGGCCGTACATAATTAAGATCTTATAGCCTAAGAATGTTTGATTTAGCCTTATGTTCTGTTCTTGTTTGATTGGGAGCTTAGGGCAGGATTGGATATTCAAAAGTCTATAGGGTCTAGCGTTATGTATGACTAGCATACACTAGGGCTGCAGGGGTTGGTGGAAGTTTCATGGATGGGTGAGTTGTAGGGGACCGGTAGGTCAGTTGTGAGACGGTTAGCATGTTGGGTTATGAGCATTCTAACACTCCTAAGTGTACATGCAACCCTAAATACCTTGGATCTATGTTTTCTCTATTATACATACAATTATGAACATCCAAGGTATTATCCTAATCTAGCATACAAAATAAGAAATATAACAAGATAGAATACATACCTCTTTGATGTAGAATGTCTTCATGAAGCTTGAGTGCCTAGTGCCCCAAGTGTGACACCTCAAATGGTTCACACAACACCAAATACACTTGGAATAACTTGAGAGAAACTTGAACACTCCTTGAAATCGTCTAGCCCTCACACTCACACATTAGTGCCCGATTTCTTGAGCCATGGGATTCTTTTATATGGTGGCTATTAGGGTTACACCATGTAACTCATAACTTTACCCATTCCTTATGCTCCATGGATTTTAACCTCCATGGAGTATCCATGGGTCACCCCATGGACTTAGTCCAACATAAGGAATCTTGGATCACAAGCCCACATATATAAGAATGAATGATTTACAGAATCAACCCATATATTTAATTAGTCTCCTTTTGATCACTTAATTAATTCCAAATTAATTCTTGATCAATACTAATTAAATAACCTTATTAATATATATTAGAACTTATAATATATTAACCAACCTTAAGTGTTATTTCTCTCATTATAGTCTATCCAAATGCATGATGCCATGCAACCCAAATGGACCATGTCGGGTCGGGTCAAGTTGTACCAATTATAGTTATAGACTTAGACATTAATCCAACAGTCTCCCACTTGGATAAGTCTAAAACTATTATTGTGTATGACTTCAGGAACCGATCAGCAATCGTAGCTCTCAAAAGCTTCTGTCGAACTCTGACCTTGTCGATGAACTCTGACCTTTGTCAATGACTTGTCCATTAGATAAGGGATCATATATTCCTCCATTCTAGATATCATATGGACTGAGACATGGATTATCAATCATTCTCTCTGTCCATTTGTTGTTTCCCGATTTTCGATTCATGATGACTGACTGATTGAACAAATCAAATCAGTCCTGGCTTGGCCAAGCACTCACATGTATCATCTTTAAATCATCGAGGGGCCCACAGATATCGCTTTTATCCCGAAGGTAAAAGGAATGGATAAACTTCGACTCATATGGCTTGTTCTACTACTTGTTGAATCATACACAAAGGCACGTTTTATAACATCGAGTTACCAATGTGTTTTCGTGCAATCAATGTATAACCAACTCATAGTAACAACTCATATCTCTAGGTTTGAAGAATATAAGATATTATCGTCTCATGATCACTCGTGATAAAATCCATGAAGTGATTCAAATGAGCGCGGGTTGAATCCAATACTCAGAACTTATGAGCACTCATGAGTGTTGTAGCACCACTTTGTCCACCAACTTGGACCTCTACAAACCAACCCATGACAGTCTTGATTCATATCTACTTCCAACATATGACCGACTGTGGATGGTTTGAATAACTTAATCATTCAGGAAGAGCGACTTAGTTATTCTGGAAGTCAAAACATGCAAAGTTAAACACAAGAATAAATGAATAAAATATGGTATCAAACCCTATGAATATAAATAAACACTTTTATTTATCACCATACTGATTACTCATTATTCATTGTTTCGGTTTTATCAACTTTATACTTGAATTTAAAACAATAGTTGTCCCATGCTCCAAGCATGTACACTATGTTTTCTAAACACTAGTCATGCCATACACCAAGTATGCATACTATGTTTGTCTATGATCTTTACTTTGTAAAATAGATCAATTGAACATCACTCCAATGATCCTCTTTTCACAGTCCCAAATCCTTACTGCAAATGCAAGAATTCCAAATTCATGCAATTTACTGAAATCTGTTAGATTCTAAACTTATATGCATTGATCCTCTTAATGATTATGCACGAAGTCAGAAAGACTTGACAACAATCATTACAGAGCATTCCAAAGGAGATCAGCTCCTTGGAAACATCCTTCTTTCATTAAGTTTCCTAATCTTACACAGATTGAATAATTTCTAACTTTGAAACATTTCCATATTCCATTTTGACTATCACTTCTGAACAAGAGTTGCCTCCTTACAGATTATGTCAATATGGTCCTTCCAGAATTAACATTATACTTCCAACTGTCCTTGAGCAACCAATCTTTGGTAAACCTTAGATTGTCCTCGACAATTGCTTAATCATTTTAGTCATATCCAATTCTAGACCTTTTCCCTTCATAATGCCCCAGGCATTTGGAAAATTTTAGAAGGGATGAATATAGCACATGTAATCGATCCTATATCCGAAGCATATGGGACACGATTCATGATGTCTCACATAAAGACTAAACCAGTCTTTTGCTATAATATTTCCATTTCAATTTGCCAAGTTCTCAAAATTCAGATTATGAAAAGGGATGCCGTAATCATAATCGAATTTTAGAACGCAAATAATGGACCCATATATAGAATTTCCTTATGTTGAGCCATTCCAACATGAAATTCATATATATATCCTTGATTAAATACGATTAAAATCTCAATCTAAGCTTTTAGAATTGAAATGAAGTATAATTTCCTCTCCCTTAATTATAGCAAAACAACTTTTTCAACCCCTGCAACCTCACGAATTGAAACTTTTGTTTTCTATAATTAACATTGCTAACTTGCAACCTTTGTCATAATTATCATGCTCCCACTAACATGATGATTATTAGCATAACACTTATGCTCCCACTAGCTTTGACATGTACTCAGAAATCAGCTGACTTTCTTACCAAAGTTCAGATTTCTGATACTAGATTGTTTTGATAAAACTTTATCAAAATCATACACCTCTCTTAGATAGCTCACATGTGTGTCTAAACAATTTTAGAACTATGAAAAGGGATGCCGTAATCATAGTCTCAATTGTTTAGACCTTTGCCACTTCTCACAAGTCCATGTTAGTGTGCTGGTAAACCACACACGCTCCACTAACGACTTTGAGAATGCAAATATCACAATTGCTATCTAGCTAAAATCTACTTAGTGAAAGTGTTTCCTCACCATCATTTTCATGAATCGGAGAGAAACCTTATGACCCTTAGATTTTATGGTGTATGTGTTCTTATCCATGTGAATCGTCAAAACCATAGTCACAAGACAAGGATAATGACAAATCCAAACTCATATGGACTGAACTTATGCAATCTAAACTTCTTGCCACCTGGCAGTACAGGGCCTGTCATTGCTTCCAAGTTGTTATGCAACCAATTGAGAACTTTCAGAACTCCTATGCAAAGCCAACTTTAACTGGAATGGGCACAGAATATGTCAACACGATAGGTTATAAACCTCAAGTCGTGTGCTAGTGAAGAACTTTAGGTTTTATTCTTGATTAAGTCTTGAAACTTTCAAGAGCTTTAAGACTCCCACTGTCCTCTTGACATATAAGACTCCCTTGTCAAATATTCAAGAGATAGTGCGGATTCTTTATCAAGACTAACACTTTACACAATTGGCCTAAGTTGGTCTCTGTTTTATCCAAAACATCACAACTTACCAATTTCAAATGTATAAGAGTAGATAACCTTTTACTCTTACATTTGACTAGTGTTAACAAACCCTCTTTAAGATATGTCACTCAAGTTACAATCTTGGAGTATGACTCTAAGAATTGTTTTGGAACGAAGTATGACTCATCTTTTTGATTTAACCATTTAAACAATTCATGACTCCTCTTCTTAGTCATAAGAATGCACTAAGATGACTTTAGAGGACCAATTGTGATATGGTATCTTAATCATTAAGATGATCATAAACATGATACTAAAGTACTCTCCCATCTTTTCAGATTTGAGAAACTTTTATCTTTCTGCCATACTTTGATTCTTCTTATTCGTTCTGTCTCACATTGAAACTTCTCCAATGCTATAGACTTATACTTAAACTTATAAGTATAACCATATTTACTGAACTTAAGTAAATCATGACGAATAGTCTTCTTGATCTTTTGTGATGGACTTGACCAGTGCACAAGAATGTGTACTCGATCCCTTAGTCCTTTCCTTATTCACATAAGGAATTAGTCTTAATTTTCCAAGCTGAAAGTTCTCATTCATCATACTATACAACTTGCATGATTCCAAGTTTCGGTCCAATTGAACCTTGGGTGATGAGAATCTTTCCTTATTTGGTAATATTAGACACTACCACAACCGAAAGAATCAAATCCATTTTTCCAATATTCCTATCAATGGAATCTTATAAGCAACAACTTTTCACAAATGCCATTGTAAGGATACTTAAAATAAATAAAATCAAAACCTTTTTCTTTTATTTTAAAACTTTGCGGAAAAACTTATCCTTACAATCCATATGAAAACCTTGTTGTTATCTATTCCTAAGCAATATAAATATCATAACTCTTAAGTAATAGCCCAAAATTCTGATCACCGAACCATGCGATTGAAATCCATCTTCGCGATCAGAATCAGCATGTACTTAATAGAGTTAGACAATGGACTTTACCTGAAGTAGAGCCAAACTTATTGACTTTAACATCCTTAGGTAAATTTGGCAGCTTCGTAACCAATGCCCCTTCCTTTGGCAATAGTTACCTATGGACCCTTGATAATGGGACTATCTCAGACTTCGCCTCTCTCTTTACCATTGGGTCAACCGAGTTGACTATGGCCGATCCCTTTCCATTGGGAAGAGAGAGCTTTACTGGATATCCAATGTCATCATTGTCAATGTCCATAGCGTTTTAGGAAGTTGATCTTAGCAAATAGATAAGATCATTAAGGGTCTTGTCTTAGTCTGTTTCATAGGATTCCCAAAAGAACTCACTATGTGACTTAGAAAGTAGTTGAGCCACCAACTTTCTCAAGACTTTGACACCCAACTCTCCCGGCTTGTCAATATGTGACTACATCTCCAAGATGTGATCACACCTAGACCTTGCCTTGCCAATAGGGCTTGAGTGACCTTAAACTTTTTAGGAACTTGTGGGTTAGGGAGAATAATTGGAGGAGGTGAAAGAAGTATGATATCCATGGGACATCATCTTCATTTAGGAAAGCTTGTTTCAAGAGATTTGGGAAGATCATAAATGTCTAGACCAGACATCTTTTTGGGAGATATTCAAGATAGTTGATTTAAAGTCCTTAATATGACACCCAATATGAAATATTAAGGCTAGGACCCAACAAACTATTTTATAACTTAGAAGAGGGATGCCGTAATCCAAGCTATAAAATATTTGAAGGTAGGTGAATGACGATTCACCAATTTCCACCATGAAAAACGAAATAATTTATTAGGTTTTAATTGGATTTGAAAGTCCTAGATCTTTGAGATTCATTGAACTGTTCAAAGGCATGTTTCAATCTCGAGTGTGCCCTTCAGGTTTTGTGACTGAGATGCCGAGGATCACAAAACAAGGTGTGAATAACCATGCAAATATACTTGGTACCCTTAATATTTACCCCTTAATCAGTGTGCCGGTTAACCACACACGCTCCACCGATACTATGATAAATATTAAGTTACCCTTTGCCTACCTTGTTAAGTTCGGGTTAGTGTGCCGGTTAACCACACACGCTCCACTAACGACTTAAGCAAAGTGCAAAGTGTAATTTCATGGGTTAGCACCAAATTCACATTTTCCTAAGTAACTAAGATTGGGTATTAATAAGAGTTTAGTTACTTAGTATTTATCATTTATACTTTTAATGAAATGAGAATTATAGTCCTTGTCCTACCCGTTCGGCTAACGACCCTCCACCAGTCAAGGAAGCGGTGAGTGAGAGTGGACACCCATTAAACTGCCATTTTATAGGCAGTAACCTTATACCCCCCCTTATAGACCGGCTTCGTGAATGAGGCCTACTAACGGTAAGACTGACTTTACTCTTATACATATATATAAATATTATTAACTTATAATATTATAAAGTATAAGGGTTGAATTTTAACTTTTAAAATTCTAAGGACTAACTTGGAATTAAAGTATTCATAAGTGAAAACTTTTCAAATTCCAAAACTTGAGGGCAAGTTTTGAAACTATTCAAAACTAATTAATTCCATAACTTATGAGTTTAAAGTAGTTTTAATTAAAAAAAAAAAAAAAAAAAAAAAAAAAAAAAAAAACTCTTCAAGTTCCATAACTTGAGGACAAGTTATGGAAGACTTTAAACTAATTAATAAAAAAAATAACTTTTTTTTATTGTAAATTATGGAACTAATTAAGGTTACACTTTTTTTTAATTTAATGAAGAGACTCTTGAACCTCCATAACTTGAGGACAAGTTATGGAGTCATAAAACCATTTAATTAGAACTAGACTCTTCATTTTGTAACCTTTGCCAACTTTTATGAGTTTTATGATTCTTAAATGTGACTTTTCATATAACTTGAGGACAAGTTACAAAAACACACTTTGGAATCAACTCTTAGATTAAAATGGATTGAAAACAACTATTTCACACAACTTTTCTATTAATCTAAGAACCTCATAAGAACAAGATAATTCAAATCATCAATCTTCAAGAAATTAGCATGAACATACAAACTAATACAAATCTTGAAATTATGACAATTATCTTAGAATTTGGATTAGCATGAACAATACTACATCAAAAACAAGTTTACAAAAACATCTTAGGGTAATGTTCCTAGTCCAATTCCAGCCAAAACAATCGAATATATGCATCCAACTCGATTTTTCAGCTACTTTTGCAAGTATAACAAGAAAACAAACCTGGCTCTGATACCACTGTTGGGTTATGAGCATTCTAACACTCCTAAGTGTACATGCAACCCTAAATACCTTGGGTCTATGTTTTCTCGATTATACATACAATTATGAACATCCAAGGTATTATCCTAATCTAGCATACAAAATAAGAAATATAACAAGATAGAATACATACCTCTTTGATGTAGAATGTCTTCATGAAGCTTGAGTGCCTAGTGCCCCAAGTGTGACACCTCAAATGGTTCACACAACACCAAATACACTTGGAATAACTTGAGAGAAACTTGAACAATCCTTGAAATCGTCTAGCCCTCACACTCACACATTAGTGCCCGATTTCTTGAGCCATGGGATTCTTTTATGTGGTGGCTATTAGGGTTACACCATGTAACTCATAACTTTACCCATTCCTTATGCTCCATGGATTTTAACCTCCATGGAGTATCCATGGGTCACCCCATGGACTTAGTCCAACATAAGGAATCTTGGATCACAAGCCCACATATATAAGAATGAATGATTTACACAATCAACCCATATATTTAATTAGTCTCCTTTTGTTCACTTAATTAATTCCAAATTAATTCTTGATCAATACTAATTAAATAACCTTATTAATATATATTAGAACTTATAATATATTAACCAACCTTAAGTGTTATTTCTCTCATTATAGTCTATCCAAATGCATGATGCCATGCAACCCAAATGGATCATGCCGGGTCGGGTCAAGTCTTACCAATTATAGTTATAAACTTAGACATTAATCCAACATAGCCTTCATCTAGGAGTGAGGATTGAGTGTTCTCTATGATATGTACATTGTTAGGGTGTTGTGATACTTGAGACAAATATGGCTAGGTGTGGAAGGTAGTATGGGCCTGTACTACTGAAAGCACAGGACCCATACGCGTAGCAAGGAAGTCACAACCCCTAGGGATTAGTCGGGAGTTGGATCCCAGTTACTTATGCGGATTGTCTGATATCTTCCTATTATGTTTCAGAATGGCAGTTACGAGGCGTTTCACATCGGGGTCCGGATCAGGATCAGGAGGCCCCAGTGGCACCTGAGGTTATCGGCCAGGAGGGGCCAATGTTGACAGAGGATCGGGTCAGGGAGATCATCCGCGAGGAGGTGGTCGAGATTGTCCGGGGTCAGATTCCGGAGTTGTTCGGGACTATTAAGTCCGCTATGATAGAGTATTTCGACGACAGATATGCAGCCCTCGTTGAGACAGTTGCCGCTGCAGCCACCGTGGCTGTAACAGCCGCGGAAGGGGGAGCGGGGCGAGTTTTTCAGTACAGGGACTTCGATAACACGAAGCCCCCTACTTTTGATGGGACGCAGGATCCCATCAAGGCTATGAGGTGGATCTCGGATGTGGAGGGGTGTTTCTTCACCTGCTCGTGTCCTACTGACCAGAAGGTCAGGTGTGCTCTGAACCTGCTAAGGTCCGGGGCCAAGGACTGGTGGAGACTTGCGACTGGGTCGTACACTGATGACCAGAGAGTTGCTGTTACTTGGGAGCAGTTCAAAGACATGTTCCGTGCCCATTACATTCCGCGGGTCGAGCGGGAGCGTTTAGCACAGGAGTTTCTGAGTTTGAGATAGGATGGGGAGTCGGTGACGGAGATCACACGTATGTTCACTGAGAGGGCGATGTTTTGCCCGGAGTTTGCTTCCGAGCAGGCTCAGATGACCCGTTATCTGAGCATGCTCAAGACTGACATCCGTCAGTTTGTGTCTACCCAGCGATTTGATACACTTCTGGAGTTGTAGGAGGCCGCTAGACGGCGTGAGTTGGAGATTGAGTTGCAGTTGAGGGAGCAGCGGCAGGCCCCGGCACAGTCACAGCCGGCGCCAAAGCGGTCTAAGACCGCTGATACGAGGACTGGGGGGCAGCCAGGCCGCACTTGTGGGAAGTGCGGGAAGGCTCATTCAGGGATGTGCCGGACAGGGAGTGGGTGCCACCGATGTGGCAAGCAGGGCCATTTGGCCAGGGATTGCAGACAGCCGACTCCGACTTCCGGAGTCAGGCTTTGCTATCATTGTGAGCAGGTGGGGCATATGAAGGCCCAGTGTCCTCTACTAGCCGCCAAGCCGGCGCAGGCTCCAGTGCCGACTACCTTGAGGATCACGGATGGGAGACCAGTCAGGGCAGAGCCTCCGAAGGCTCAGGGTCGTGCTTTCCAGTTGACCGCAGAGGAGGCCAGGGCAGCGCCAGATGTGGTTGCCGGTATGTTTCTCCCCTCTATCTCATTTATTATAATTGTGTTATGCTTATCTGTTGTACCTGTGATTAGATACGTTTTTAGTGAACTCTTTGCCTGCTTTGGTTTTATTTGACTCGGGGGCGAGTCGGTCTTTCGTATCTCAGTCATTTAGTAGGGAGTTCAGTGTGTCAGTGGGCGAGTTAGAGTGTCCGTTGCGAGTGTCTATCGCCAACGAACACGGGGTTTCTGCTTCTTCGGTTTATCGAGGGTGTGATTTGGATATTTTCGGGGTGTCCTTTCCGATAGATTTGATTCCGATTCCCATGGGGGAGGTGTGCGTGATTGTAGGCATGGATTGGCTCAGTCGGTTCGGTGCTATGATTGATTGTGAGGGTCAGCGAGTGGTAGTTCGAACCCCAAGTGGGGGAGAACTAATTGTATATGGTGAGGGCACCAGAGTGGGATCAGGGTTTTGTTCAGTTGCCAGGGCTCGACAGTACATTCAGCACGGGTGTGCGGGTTATCTAGCATATGTGGTAGATACGCGGGTCAGGGATCATATTTCGGTTTCCGATGTACCGGTGGTCAGCGAGTTTGCAGATGTGTTTCCAGAGGAGTTGTCGGGGATACCTCCGGAGAGGCAGGTCGAGTTCAGGATCGACCTGGTGCCAGGTGCGGCCCCTATCGCTAAGGCGTCGTACCGATTGGCACCGCCACAGATGCAGGAGCTGTCGTCACAGCTACAGGAACTGCTAGGCAAGCAGTTCATTCGTCCAAGAAGTTATCCATAGGGAGCACTGATTCTTTTTGTCCGGAAGAAGGACGGTTCGCACCGGATGTGCATTGACTACCGGGAGTTGAATAAATTAACGGTGAAGAACCGTTACCCACTCCCGAGGATAGACGATCTCTTCGATCAGTTGCAGGGTGCATCTTGGTTTTCCAAGATAGACTTGAGGTCTGGGTATCAGCAGGTCAGGGTCAGAGAGGAGGACGTAGAGAAGACCGTGTTCTGAACTCGTTATGGACATTATGAGTTCGTGGTGATGCCGTTTGGGCTCACCAACGCGCCAGCGGTGTTCATGGACCTGATGAATCGGGTCTGTAGACCGATGCTCGATCGCTCGGTCATAGTTTTTGTAGATGATATCTTGGTGTATTCCAAGACCCGAGAGCAGCATGAGGAGCATCTGCGGGAGTTCTTGGGAGTTCTGAGACGAGAACGACTGTACGCCAAGCTCTCGAAGTGTGAGTTTTGGCTACGAGAGGTCCAGTTCCTCGGACATCTCGTTAACCAAGAGGGGATTTTGGTCGATCCGGCCAAAATCGAGGCGGTTATGCAGTGGGAGGTTCCGAAATCTCCCTCAGACATCAGGAGTTTTTTGGGATTGGCAGGGTACTACCGGAGATTCATACAGAACTTCTCCAAGATTGCGGTACCCCTCACTCGTCTGACGAGGAAGGGGGTGGATTTCCGGTGGGGCCCTGAGCAACAGAGGGCGTTTGAGACCCTCCGACAGCGGTTGTGCGAGGCCTCGGTCTTGACACTCCCGGAGGGAGTTGAGGATTTCGTGGTGTTCTGTGATGCATCCATCACAGGGTTAGGGGCAGTCCTCATGCAGAAAGGACGAGTGATAGCTTATGCGTCGCGACAATTGAAGCCGCATGAGACAAGATACCCTACGCATGACTTGGAGTTGGGGGGCGGTGGTATTCGCCCTCAAGATATGGAGACATTACTTTTATGGGGTCCGTTGTACCATTTACACGGATCACAAGAGCTTAAGACATATCATGGATCAGCCGAACCTGAACATGAGGCAGCGCAGGTGGCTGGATGTAGTCAAGGACTACGATTGCGAGATCCTTTACCACCCTGGTAAAGCGAACGTGGTTGCGGATGCTTTGAGCCGCAAGTCAGCTGGGTCTTCCACCCCAGTGGTATGTATGAGGATAGCAGTGGACTCCCCGCTTGTGAGTCTGATCAGAGATGCCCAGGTTGAGGGCATGCGACCGGAGAATTGGAAGCTGGAGAGGATCAAGGGTGAGAATACACGGTTTGAGCAGGATAGTCGGGGATTATTGACCCGATGCGGTCGGGTTTGGGTTCCGATGTCTGCCGGGGTTAGGCAGACGGTTATGGAGGAGGCTCATAAGTCTCATTTCTCTATTCACCCGGGGGCCACCAAGATGTTCCGGGATTTGAGTTTGAGCTATTGGTGGTCGTGCATGAAGCGAGAAATCGCTTAGTACGTCGAGAGGTGCTTGACCTGCAGGATGGTCAAGGCCGAGCATCAGAGGCCGCATGGCAAGCCGCACCCCCTGGAGATCCTCATGTGGAAATGGGAACAGATCACGATGGATTTAATTACCAAGTTGTCGAGGACGGCGAAGGGGTTTGATGCTATATGGGTCATCGTGGATCGATTGACCAAGAGTGCCCATTTCTTGGCCATACGGGAGAGCTCATCGGCTGAGAAATTGGCCGATGTGTACGTTCGCGAGATCGTGTCTCGCCATGGGGTTCCCGTTTCCATTGTCTCTGATCGGGATGTCAGGTTTACCTCCCGCTTCTGGCAGAAGTTTCACGAGGAGTTGGGCACACGGTTGCACTTCAGCACAGCCTTCCATCTGCAGACTGATGGTCAGAGCGAGCGGACCATTCAGACCCTCGAGGATATGTTGAGGGCGTATGTCATCGATTTCGGTGGGAGTTGGGATTCCCACCTACCGCTTGCAGAGTTCGCCTACAACAACAACTATCATTCCAGCATTGGCGCCCTGTCATTCGAGCTGTTGTATGGGCGGAGTTATTCGCTACAGCTGACTTCGAGGACGAAGTCTAAGTCAAGTGGGGGAGAATTGTAACATCCCAACCGTCAGGTATTATTAATATTTTTCCTTTTAGACTTCATGTTTAAGGTCTACTCGACGAGTTGGCGCTATGGCTCGTCGAGTAGCAGCGGGCCAGGACACGTCAATTAATGAGTGACCCGTCGAGTCGGCATGGGGGACTCGACGAGTAGGAGCTGGCAGTGGAAACCCTAATTTTCAGGGTTTTGCACCCTATATATTGGACCATTAGCGCCTCCCACTGTCCTCTATCACCCTCTTAAGACCCAGAAACCCTAATTGCTGTGAGTGAGAGCTTGGAGAGTGTTTTGGAGCTTTGGGGAGTGACTTTTGTGAAGGAAATTTGTAGATCAAGAGGCTAGCATCAAGATTTCCGTGTCGATCCAGAGTCTACTTCAGTTTGGGCACGTTTTGGAGGTAACCAGTTGTTACCTTAATCTCTTTTCTTCTAAGAATCATTCATATGTGAAAACTAGGGCTTTCTTTAGTTATTCATGAATGGATTTTGGTATGGGAGCTAGATCTGAAGTTGAAACTTTAGATCTGAACCTCTTTTGAGTCCTAAGTCCATAAAGTTTCCAGCTCTTGCAAGGATGAGACTCTCCCAAGGTGTAAAGCTCCATTAGAAGCTTAGATTGGTCATTTAGAGCCTTTAGGGCCTTGCATGTGTGTAAAGTTTGCAACTTTACATGTTAAACATGCCTTAGAAGCTTGGATCTGTAATCTGGAACCTTGGCATGGCTTAAAAAGTGTCTGCATGGATGAAGGTCTGCAAGGACTCGACGAGTTGCATAGTCAACTCGGCGAGTCATATGAACATGGTCGTGAACTCTTCGAGTTGATGAACAAACTCGACGAGTCCGTTGAAGATTGCCTTGAACTCGGCGAGTCGTTCGAAGACTCGGCGAGTCGGCTAGGGTTTCTCCCAATTCTTGGACACGTATGAACTCGGCGAGCTAAAGGGGAACTCGACGAGCTAATCAAGGATTTCACGACTTCTCGAGTTCAGGAAGGACTCGACGAGTCGATGGTCTGCACTCGACGAGTCGAGTCAACATGGACTGTTGACTATGACTGGGGACTTTGACTTTGACCAAGATTTGACCAGTTGACTTCTGAGAGTATTCTGGTAATTTGGAGATTTACGAAAAAGGGTTTTATGGTAACGATAGGTGGTGGAGTTCGTGTTGGTGATCCGGGAGTTGAGCTTCTAGTTTCAGACGACAGTTGCGAGGTGAGTTTTCCTCACTATACTCAAGGGTCTAAGGCACCAAGGCCGGCCCTTTGGGTTATTATATGGTTATGTTATGCTAGTATAATCTGTTAGATCGGTATCCTAGAGGGTAGGATAATATTATGTGATATGTGGTATGATCTGTTAGATTGGCATCCTGGTAGATAGGATGGTGTTATATGCTATGTGGTAAGATCCGTTAGATCAAGTATTGTCTATAGACTGTTATGTGATTATCTATTATATGTGCACATGTTTGTTTGGCGGTTGAGGCTTATCTGCTTGGTGCGAAGGCCAATAGACCTGGGCATTCCAACCTGTAGGTTATGGGCCGTGAGTATTCCATCCCGTGGATGATTGGACTCAGAGTATGTGGGCATTCCAACCTGTTGGTTGTGGGCCTGGGGTATTCCAACCTGATGGTTGATTGGACCCATAGTGTGTTGGCAATCCAACCTGTTGGTTGTGGGCCTGGGGTATTCCAACTCGATGGTTGATTGGACCCATAGTATGCTGTTATGATGCGTTCTATGGGTATTCCAACCCGTTGGTTGTGGGCCTGGGGTATTCCAACCAGTTGATTAGACCATTGCGTGAACGTGACCTCGAAGGATTTCTTTTGGAAGGTCTCCCCCTTGATGCGTTCTCCCGACCTTGTTTGTAGTAGGGAACATATGAACGATGTGGGCAATTTCTAGCAATGTGCCCAGGAATCCCACAGTTAAAACAAGTCTGTCTTTTCATATAAATAAGATTGCGACTTGGTCCTTGTCCAACTGAAGTTCGTTTCGAAGAACTTCCACAAGCACAAGCACAAGAACATTTATTATACTGCTTGACAAATTTTTGTCGCTTGGAGTTTTCAACAGTGGGAGTATCATCATCACAAGCTTTTGAAACATTTTCAGCAGAACTAGAATTAATTTTGTCTTGATCACTCCCATCTTGCATTGTTACTTTCTCTACACATGAAGTAGAAGCATTAGTATCTTTCACCTCAACACTTTTAGTAAGACCAGATTGTTCGGCCTCAACTGAAATTGATACAAGGGGTTGGCCATATTGAGCAGGTGTATCTATCTCTTTGGCTTCAAGGGACAAAGTATAGTTATCATTGAATGGAGGTGGAACATTGTGATATCCTAGACCCTAACCCTGTTTGTCTTTCCACTTTAATTGTTTCTCAATCATTGTCTCAGCTTTCTTACTTGACACATCAAACTTTTTAAAATTAAAGTCTGTATTTTCAAACTTAATTTTCAATGTGTTAAGCTCGGCAGTTAGACTGGCAATCTTTTCTTGTGCATAATCATAGTGTTCACATTTAGTGCTATATTCTTCCTTAATTCTTTTAAGATCTTTGGTTTGGGCCTCAAAATTTTCTTTTAAGGGTTTTTGGGCATTTCTGAGAGTGTATCCTTCCTATTTAAGGTCCTCTATTTCCCTAATTAATAAATCATGTTGATCGCGATAATGTTTAATTTTAGCTTCACAGGACTGAGAGCATGAGGCTTCATTAACCTCCTTGGTACTGTAGTAAGAACTCATTATTTACCAACAAATGGATTTTTTACCGAAAACCAAGAAAATAAATGCTTCCTTAACCGAAAACACCAAGGTTTGCTGAACTAATGCTGACCGAGAACCTTGAAACCGAGAACCTTGAAAATTGAGAAGCTTTAAAACCGAGAACTCTGACTGAATACGAGGCCCTTAGACCGAATACGAGGCTTCTAGACCGAGAACAATAGCCAAAATTTCAAAAACCGAAATTCTAACCGAGAATGCGAAGTCAAATGAGTAGACCGAAGACCTTAGCCGAAATCTTAACAATCTGTGAATCTGACCGAGAATGCGAGGCCAAGGATTCTTGACCGAGAAGCGAACCAAAATCTCAAGAATGCGAAGTTTACCGAGAACTTGAATATCAAAAAGTAGAGCTGACCGAAGACTCACACCGAATACACAGACCGAAGACGGAAGTTTCTTTGACCTAACCGAGAACGAGGGGCCGTCACCGAGAACTGCGAGGTAGAGACCGAGACCGAAGCTGACCTAACCGAGAATGAAGCTTGCCGCCGAGAACCTCTTAAACCTAACTAAAGTCACTTGCTGCCGCCGAGAACTCCGAAGCTTTTTGACCGAAGACTCCCAAAAATTGCCAAAAACACAAAAATTTTAAATTTTTAAAGCCAAACTCGATCAAAAACTCTAAAATATTGAAGAACACGAAGAACAAACAGCCAAAATTTCGTCAAAAATAAATCAATAACTCCAGAAACTCCAAGAAATGTTTAATATCTTCCCAATTCGATTGATACCGATCCAAGCTCTGATACCAATTGTAAAACCCAATCTTAGATGTATCAATCGATTTCACTAGAGTTGGTGCGGAATCCCAATCTAGTGAATAGCAAGAACACGTAACATGGAGTAAGAACACAAACACGAATATTCAATGCACACTAGTATTAATAATAGTCTGGTACATAAGATACACAAATTCCTCTCTCGGTTCTCTTTCTCTCTGCAAAACACGATATGATGTTCTTGGAATGACTAACTGGCGTGTCTGACTCTAATGCCTAACCCTTTGCATGACTTGAACCTATACTATATATACTAATATCTAAATACAAAGGCCCAGCCCAATAATCTAAACCGAAATCATCTAAGCCCACCGAAATCATCTAAGCCCACTGAAATCACATGGTGATTTCGGTCCAAGCACCACCGAGATCATGGAGATTTCGGTCCTAAATCGAAAACTATAAAAGCTATTAAAAGTAAAGTATAAACCACAAATTTATTTCCTAACAGGTTTTGAGCTCAACCTCTCTCCTAAAATCCATTTTGGTGCTCATTTGGTGGTTTTTGGTGCTCTAGAGTGAAGTAAACAAGAAAGATTGATTAAATGAGCTTTGCATTTGAAGTATTCAACCTTATTACTACTTCTGGAACATTGTAAGTCCTAAAGTTCATTGCTTTATTGATTTCCATCTTTGTATCTAGGAATATTTGGTGATTTTATCCATACTTATGATGTTTTGGTCTATCTTTGGTTTGATTTATGGTGTTAATACTTTAGATCTAAACTTTGGGTTGTAGTTTTTGGTGTATTCATGCCCTCTTGTGTCCCATGCTTGTATAAAGATGCAAACTTGAAGTTTTAGAGATTTGTGTTTTAGATCTTGTGGTTTTAGAGCTTGATAATGGATAAAGTTGGAAAATTTATCCATTAAGACATCATTCAAGACCAGATTTAAGATTTGGAATCTTTGACTTAATGTATTAAGTCGCCTTTAGGGATCTGAATTCGGCTCGAGTGCAGTGCGCTTCTGGTATAATAGGCATATGACTGGTTTCAAGTGCTTGGCTCCCTTTTGTGTGTGCGTTGGGCGCCCAGAAGGAGGCGTGGTGCGCCCTTTGACCAATTTGTTGACATGTTAACTTTTTTTACTAGGTTTGACCCTGGGTCAAACTTTAGGGTTTTAGGTCATAGGCCAATGTTTGACATTTGATTAAACGTTAAGGTGGTTGTTGTACCAGCCTTTACTTTTCTATGAGTTGTGGTGTTTGTTTGCCCGACTGCGAGGAGAGTTTTCTCACTATACTTTGTACTATAGTATGAATCCTCTATATATTAGGATGTTAATATGTTAGGCAGGTAGATTTGTTAATAATTATCTATGATTGTTTTTTGATAATTGTATGTTTATTTGTATATCTCGACATATTGTGGGTGGGTTGAGGGGCGGAACGATTGTGTGCTAAATGCCAAGATACCCGGGCGGGCCAGTTATATGCTGAAGGCCAAGGGGGAGGACCAACTATATGTTGAAGGCCAAGGGGGGAGACCATCCCTATGTTGTAGGCCATTGTGTGCATGCATTGTATGTGTATTGTGGTGTGAGCTATTTTAGGGAACTCACTAAGCTTTGGCGTACAATCGTGAATTAAATGTTTTCCCTATACCTTACCAGCTCGTGGGAATACGAAGGCATGACTATACACACACATCAACAGTTTATGATTTGAGATTTCACATTGTCTTTCCTTATAACTCTGATTTTGAATTATGGTTTACAAATAAATGGTTTTACCTTGATTGTAACTTTATTAAAAAGGGTGATTATTCTTTTTGAAAAATGGAAATTCTATTTTAAAATTTGGGACCTTACATAATAAATATTCAATAAGTGACAACTTGCTAAAGGTGTGACCCTATAGGATCATATGTTATTGGCAAATATCATTCTAAAATGATTCTTGAGTATATAGATCCAACAAGATGTTGGTATATTGTTAGTGTATAAATATATGTTAGACAAGAGTAGTCTTGTTTGTCGTAAGGTAGTATAATCAGGGTGTATGCCTCTGATGGGATGATGGCAAGAACAATATAGTATTGTGAGTCTATAAGCCAAACATAGATGATAGTCTTAATAATTGTAATACCTTCATTTGAGGAATACAAGACAATAACGAACTTGGTGTTTGTAACTTTGTACTTGTAAATGGTTATTAGTAAGAGATGGTAGTCTTGGTGACTGTAATACTATCATTTGAGGAATACAAGCCAATAACGGACTTGGTATCTGTAACGTTATACGTGTACATTATTAATGAAGAATAATGGTGGTTTTAGTGATTGTAGCACTACCACTAAAAGATTGCATGTCAATAGCGGACTTGGTGTCTGCAGTGATGTACTTGTGAAAGAATATCTTTCAGTGGAAGTTTGTATGGTTGTAATGCTAATAAGGGAAATGTTGGTTGTATAAATTGGGGGTTTTATGTAGTATTGATACTATCGAGGAGAGGTTAATTGGAATTGATAGTAGCTTGCATGCTTGTAAGTCTACTATGGATAGTTAATGGTTGGAACAATATCTTAGAGAGTTGTAAATCTGATTATTGGAGAATTGTATACCAACACTCAGTTCGAGTGTACGTTGGTTAACTGGAAGGAACATATGATATACATTTAGTTGTGTAACTATTTTATAACCTACTGTTCAGGTTACTCTCTAAGCTTTTTATAACTTACCATTTTGTTGTGTGTGTCTTTCAGGTTCAGATAGATTTGGTAGAAAGGTATGGAGTTGGTAGCACCCGGTTTGGATCCTTACACGATATTATTATAAGATCATTTTGATAACTTCTTGTATCAATTTGTTAATATGTAAATGCACCAGATTTGTTATGATTTATGATTTGAAAACGAAAATTTTAGGGTGTACTTTATATTAAAATTCAGTGTTACAATTAAGATTCCTTTAAGATCTAAGTATTTTATGTTAACTCCATCACATCATAGCAATCTTTAAGTATCATAAACATTTGCACCAATTCTAGCGTAAACATATACCTTCTAACATTAATATCCTACCAATAAGAGAACAATAAGATTATGAAGCTACATTACTAACTTGGATCAATAGTACATCCCTAGTCATTGAGGCTAATAATTTATCGACCAAATTGTTCTTTTTTCCATCATTTTAAAATATCAAGTTTACAATTTCTCCGGCAATTAGATTACAAATATAATCAGTCGCTTAATGAATAGAAATTTTCTCTAATGACATTTGAACTCTTAGATGTTTTGATTGAGAATAGTCATTAAACCATAATTTATGATACTTATTGAACCTGTAGATCCCGAACAAGAATTAGTTTGATAGGTTAGTAGTAGAGATAGAAGGCGGCGATTCATAAATTGCGTCTTAACTAGAGTATTCATTATCATGTATATTATATAATTATTTAATATAATGTTCAAAGCTTCTTGTATTTTTCTTGTTTTAATTTCATTTTGACCTAGAATTTTACCGATAATAGTAATACTTTTGATTATACATCTAAAATTTAGATTTAGATTTAATGTCAATAAATCAGTCGGTGAAAAGTTTTAAAAATATTTTATAAGTGTTGATGTAATTTCACCAATTATGGTCTCTCAGTAACATCTAACGATTCAAAACATGTCAATGTTTTTATTATTTCACAAAGACTAATCAAATCAACGTTAGATGTTGGAAAATGAATTTGTGATAACTTTATCGTTGCTTGTTATAGCACTTTTAAACCGTATGTAACTCTTGAAGAAGTGTCCAATAGATCGAGGTAAGTTTGTTTTGAGATTATGTGGAATAGTTAAAATTCTTGTTTTAATAAACATTCATTCATTAGGTAAAAAAAACTTCCATGTGGTTCTTAAAGCTCCTTTTATTTCCTTCTTGCAATTTTTTTTCCATTTTTCATGTTCAATTGGTATGCGTCTAAAAATTGTCATTCAATCATCTAAACTTTAAAGATAATTATCATTCACTGAAACACCATTTCAAATCGTCAAGTTGAAAATCTGACAACACGGTGTACATGAAAAATAACCTACTGACAGTTTGGACTCAAACTTTATTTTATTCAATTTATAGTGTTATTATTATTACTAGCAATCATCTAGTGATAAAGAAAATTAGAATGTACTTTATTATTTATGCTAAATTGAATTTATTAATCTTACTAAAATATCATATATTTGTTCACCCATGTGTAGGTGGGAAAATCTTTCAAAAGCAAGAACTTGTTTTTTGTTCACCCATGTGTAGGTGGGAAAATCTTTCAAAAGCTAAGAACTTGTTTGTGCATAAACCATCGTTTATGTATCCTCTCTAATAAATGAAGGTTTTTTTTGCCACTTTTAAAATTCTCAGGAGTTTTGTCACATGTAATTTTGTGGTTTTTTTAATAAATTAATTTCACATGTCATTTTGTGGTTGCTTTGTATTAAATGAGATTAATTGATTAATTAATGTATTTATTCTATTAGTTTCGAAAATAAAAATTATAAATGTTATATATACGTTTCTTTTCTATGATATCATAAATACGCATCTAATTTTGATTGTGCCACCCCAAATTCTAAACTAATCGTATATACTTTCCAAAATAATACCATGTTTCTTATATGGTATTACAACTTACCTGTACCAAACTTACACCAATTTCTTGACACATATTGATTGGCTGCTTCAAAGTCAAACTTTAACTTAAATCATAGAAACCAATTTATATTGATCAAAAGTCATTTGAAGTTTAAGTGCAAGCTTTTAAATAGTTTTGATAGAAAAAGAATACATTATAATCCGAAACAAATTGAAAGTGACTCTCTATAAACAAATTCAATGTAATTCATTATAATCGATTTTGATTTAATATCATTTTTAATTTTTTTAGCAATTAAACTTTTATTTTAATCAACCCGTGTAGTATACAGGTCTCACACCTACAATCTAATATACCATAATGCAAAGAAATGATATTGTGGTAATAAGAATTATAAATGAAACTAAATTAATTTAAAAAATAAGCTATAAATAAACTAAACTATTTAAAACAAAAATTACGAAAATTACATTATATCAATCTAGTGCGCTATTGGAGGCAAATATAACTTGTAGAAGTTGATTCCATATAGCAAAGTATTTTATTGTTTTGTTTGAGTTTCAAAAAGTTATTCCAAATTACTGTAATATGGTTTGCTTTGTTCAGTTCTTAAATGTCGCGTTTTAAAATTTTATATATTATTTTATTCACATGTTACCTGCCGATATATATATATATATATATATATATATATATATATATATATATATATATATATATATATATATATATATATATATATTGTTAATTATATTTCGTTGTTATAAGTATTTTATAGAAAAAACATCATACTGGTCTCTGTGGTTTTTTCAGATATGAAGTTTAGTCCCTAAGTTCAAAAAATTTCACAGATGATCCATGTACTTTCAAAACTTTTGATGTTTGGTCATTTAGCCTCACTCCGTCAGCTTTCTACTGTTAAGTCTTATTCTATTAAAATAATAGAAGGGCAATTTCGTCTTTTAACTTGTAACCTCTTTTTAAATGAGGGAAAACATTATGCCATCGTGTCTTCTTCACGTCAACTCCCAAATTCATCCCTCTCCTAAGAACACACTGACTTCATCTTCATCAAACCATTCGAATACCATATAAGAAATTGGGTTTTAGGGTTTACGAAGAAGTAAAAGACAATGGTTCTCTCAATATGATGTTTGCGTGAAAAAAATCCGAGTTTGAAGGACTTGCAATCGAGATACGATATGATTTGAAAAAAAAATCAGCTTTTGGTTTCCTTGAATGTGTTCATGAAGATAAATCATCGTCTTTACCCTGTCTATTTTTGTGTTTGCAAAAGGATATGACAATTATTTCACGTTGAATATACACTATAGTGGTATATTCACCAAGCCTCCTGGAAGGAAATACATCGACGGTGTTGTATCATATGTAAATGACATTGACACTGATTTATTTTCAGTCCATGAACTTGATGACATGGTTCGAGAATTAGGGTACAAGTGAACAAACCCTTTACTATTGTTTTTGTATCCTTGAATACCCTTTAGACTACAGCTTATTGCTTTTAGGTAATGACCAAGACATACTTAAATTGGTTTCGTATGTCCCTAAACACAGGCTTAAAAAGGTGTATATTGAAAATGGTCAGACTAGGGTACCTACTTACTTTAAGTCTCCTTCCAAAGTTGTTATTGAGGAATTAGAACCTAAGAGTGTGTCACCATAATTGAATAGAAAAAACCTTGTAAAAGACAAGTAGGATTATGTAGTAAAAAGCTTGATTTAAACCACCATGTCAACTATGTTGTTGACCAGTCACATGTAATAGATATGGATGAAGGGCATGATCATTCCAAGAGTATTGTACCATATGTAATTTCACAAGTTAGCCAACAAAGTAATGTCATCGATGTGAATGAAGGAGTGACCATGGGCCACATATAAGAAGCGTGTAAGGGTAATTTAGTAAATCATGAAGTTGAGTCTGAAGAACCACAAGAAAGTTACCATGTTAATTGCAACTTCCAAGATGTAGAGGCACCAAGTTATGAAGCTGCTGGTGGAGTCCAAAGTGTAAGAGTATGAATTTGAACCATTTATAGACTATTATTCATTTTTTACCGAGTATGATGTTGAGTACATTGTACCAAATATGAAAGAAACTGAAGTATAAGTGGATATTCTAGAGGGCATGTTGAGCGATGATAATGGAGATGCTTTCGATAGTAAGAGTGGAGATGGTTTTGATAACAGTGGAGATGATTATGATGATAGTGACTACAATTTAGATGAGTCTAACATACAATATGATGTGGATGTAGACATGAGTGAATTCCATAGTGTTGTAGATGTAGATGAACATGGAATTTTAAACAACCATACCAAAGCAGGAAATGACATAGTTAATGAAGAGTTGGAAGTTATTCATAGTGATAATTATCAGTTTGTAGGATTTCATGAAGATGAAAGGAAGAGAATGCTCAATGAGTTGAGTAGGTCAACTACATGCTCACATGGGGAGATTCATTTAAAACCGTTTAGGGTGGGTCAGAGTTTCAAAACAAAGAAGGAAGTTAAAAAATACATGCATTCACATGTTGCACAAACAAGGAGATCCCTTTACTTAGAAAAAAAATGATAAAATCAGGATAAGGGTGAAATGTGGAGGTATTATAGGGCAATCTACAAAATCAGTTGAATGTGGTGGGCCATCAACTAGAAATAAGGTAAAGTTCAAGGGCAAAAATGTAATTATCAAAAAAGGAATATGTCCTTGGGTAGTCCAAATCTCAAGGTCCAATGAAGATCAGGATTGGATGGTGAAAACAATACAAGATGACCATAAATGTTTGTAGATGATAGCAGTTAAAGCTTGCACTTCCAAATATTTAACAAACATAATTGTTCAACAAATTCAGAGTAACCCAAGAATTCCAATCAAAGCTTTACACGAGGAGTTATGTAAGAAACTGGAGCTCATAATGTCAATTCAAAAGGTTGTCAGGGAAAAGAAAATGTTTGAACGTATCATTAGTGAGGAGACTACCAAGTACAATATAGGTATCTGAGGGATTATATTTTGGAACTGCAAAACACTAATCATGGTACAAAAGTTAGGATAGATGTGTATCCTAAAGCATGCTTGTCTAGTACCACAAGAACTTTTAGAAGGATATATGTCTGTCTAGGTGCATTGAAGTTGGGATTCAAATATATGGGTTAAGGAATTTCCTTGGAGCGGACGGTATATTCTTAAAAGGCTCGTATCCTGGGAAATTGCTAACTGTTGTGGATCTAGAATCAAACAATGGAATCTGCCCTGTGGCATATGCATTGGTAGAGGGAGAAACAACTAATTATTGGACCTGGTTCATGGAACTGTTAGGAGAAGACTTGGATTTAGGATCAAATTCAAAATTTCCCTTCATTTTTTATAGACAAAAGGTATGTATCACCTCATTATTTGTCATGTTAGTGTAGATTTCTTTCTTTGTTATAAATGAAACTAAGTATATTTGTATTTGTTAAGGGGATAATACCAACAGTTGCAAAGTTATTTCCCAATGCAGAACACATGTTTTGTTTGAGGCATATTCAGGAAAATATGAAGAAACAGTGGAAAGGAAAAGAGTTGAGTGACAAGCTTTGGGAATGTCGTAGAGCAATAACAGTAAATCACTTTAAAAATGCAATGCATGGTTTGAAGAAAATTAATGATGAAGCTCAAGCTTGGTTGTGTCAGATTCCTGCAGCTACTTGGTCTAAATCTCACTTCAATGGTATGTCACTAACAAGTTGTTGAGTTTTAATTATTTTTAATATAAAATTTCTAATTGTCTTTTTTAATATGTTTTACAAAGGTAGGACACATACTGATTGTTTGTTGAATAATCTTTATGAGTTATTCAATGTTAAGATAAAATAAAAGGTATGGATAAACCTATTATCACCTGCTTAGAGTATATTAGAGAGTATCTCATGAAGAGATTATGTGTTGTGCAAAAGGAAATAGATAAATGTCAAGGGCGACTAACTACTACAACAACTATAATTTTAGAGGAGATTAAGGCTGAAACATCAAAGTATGTAACTAAGTATAATGGGGTAGGAAAGTACCAAGTGGTAAATACATGGCACGATCAATATGTGGTAAGTTTAAATGAAAGAAGTTGCACTTGTAGGTTATGGGAGATTACAAGTTTTCTATGTAAACATGTTGTTTGTGATTGTAATGTCCCGAAAATCCAAGGTAATTTTTTTCATTTTTAAAACAATAAATCATACAAACGAGTTGTTCTAACACCGATGAAAGTGAATATATCATTTAAACATCAGAGTAATATCATTAATTGCCAATGCGGAAAACTCTGGGGGGGTGTTGTACAGTAACGTCGGGCCCTTCCCTTTCGAACCGAAAGTACCTGAAACCATAAATACAAAAATCGTAAGCACAAAGCTTAGTGATTTCCCCAAAATACCACATACACAAAACATAAAAGTGTCATGGGCTACCCTCATGGTCTTTTCTCGCAATGCCGAGGGCCAAATCCCGACCTTACATACGAGTGCTATGGGCTACCCCCAAGGTCTTTCCTTGCGATACCGAGGTCCAAATCCCAATCTTACACACAAGTGTCATGGGCTACCCCCATGGTCTTTCATATAATTATCACAAAGACAACAAGCATTCCACATAACAAGAAATAGGTCGGCATTGGTGCCTTCGACCCATGGATATGGTGAGAAAACTCACCTCATAGTCTAAAAGAATAGCTGCACCGATCACTGCTATAAAAGCTATCTCTACCGGTCACCTATACAATTAACAGGAACCCAAATCTCAAACTATAAATCAAATTACCCAAAATGCCCTTAGGGATAATTTGGTCATCCCTGGTCAAAGTCAAAGTCAACGGTCAAGGTCCAAAAGTCAATATTTCTTCCCAACGGACTTCGCTCTGCGTACCAAGAATGTACGCCCAACGTACTCTGATGTTGACCAAAAGTGGGGCGCGGACCGCATATGCGCAACGTATCACCAGGTACGCCCAATGTACGCGACCCAGTCCCAAAACTCCATTAAGAGCTTATTCCATTAAGCCCGTACGTCCAAAACTCAGATCCAAGCCCAAAATGATATCCTAAGTCATAAAGTTTCCAACTTTATGACTTTGCATGGCTATAAAGTGCTTAATGACCAAAAACCTAAGTTATTAACCCAATAAGACATCACAACTCTTCAATGGAAGGGATGGAAGGGCCAAGATCACATTTTTATGGTTCATAATAGTTCCATAATGGATAAAGTTTCCAACTTTATCCATTAGAATGGTCCCAACAAACAAGATCTAGTCTTTAAGTCTCAAAGGGACCCAAAAGTGCATCTTTTTGAACTTAATCCATTAAGTCCAAGTCTTTAACCTTAAGATCTAAATCAAAATGATGTTTAGATGGATAAAGTTTCCAACTTTATCCATAACAAGGTCACAAATCTTCAAGATCTAAACTTTATGCACTTAAAGTGACCAAAAGCTCATAACACTCAAAACTAGCTAGATCTAACAATTTCATCATCAAGATTCAAACTTTATACCTCTAGGAGAAAGATCAAGGTGAACAAAGTCCGGATCTACAAGCTCCAATGCAACCAACACTTCTTCAATGAGTTTCTTCTTCTCCAAGGTGCACCAAGAACACTCCAAAGCACTTAAAAACACATTATTTTTACTCACAAGGCTCAGTCTAGGGTTAGGGTTTCAAGAGAGGATGTTGGAGAGGTGGAGACTGAGAATGGAATGGGTTTAAGGAAGTTAAGGAGCTTAAATAGGGATCAAACCACGAAAATAGAGTTTGGGCACTAATCGCGTATGCCCAACGTACTCAATTTACGCCCAACGTACTCAGGTGTAACATCCATAAAATTTAAACTTTTCAAAACAACCCTTTTTCTATGGAAGTATTTACAAAACCCATTGTTTCCAAAACATTATTTAAAACCAGAATCGTTCTCAACATAGCTTTCAAAACTTTGTCATTATCAGAGTATCCCAGAAATCATAAGTCCAAAAACGCGAGGATGTGTACGGTCACGCCTTCAACCTGACAAGATCCGCCGAAGTACCTGAAACCATAAACCAAAACTATAAGCACGAAGCTTAGTGAGTTCCCCTAAAGTACCAACACCCAAACAGATACATATACAAATAACAACAAGCATACAGAGCCTTCAGCCTATCTGGACAGCCTTACCGGGCCTTCAGCATGTCTGGACCGCCTCGCCAGGCCTTCAGCCTGTCTGGATCGTTCTCCAGGCCTTCGGCCTGACTGATCCACCTCACAGGCCTTCAGTCTATCCAGGTCGCCCTGGGTCTGTTGGCCTTCAGCACCAAGCAGGACCGCCTCAATCCAACCACACATACAAAACCATGTCGACATATACATAACAGATAAGCATATATATAACATACCGATATAAATACCACCGGGTTTGTTGATTGGCAGCACAAAGCAGTACAGTCTCAACCCAACCACACTACATCAACATATATGACTATTAAACATATAGCCAAAACAGATAATAGGCAGATCTAACAGATCACTAAGCATATCATCATCCTATCTACCAGGATACAGATCTAATAGATCACCACAATACTCACTCATACGATAGACCAGGATAACAATCCAAAGGGCCGGCATTGGTGCCTTCGAACCAAACATGTAGTGAGGAGAACTCACCTCGAATACTGAATTTCACTACAAGAATCCTTAGTTGCTGCCCCGACGACACCTCCGATCTATCAGATCAAAATAACACCCAATTAGCAATTGGGTTTCATTCTAAGGCCCACCATCCACACTTGGGGTAAAATGACCCTCACCCAACATGAACCAAAACTGAGGCCCAATTCCATTAACCAAAAGGTCCAAAATCAAAAGATCCACAAAGGCCCACTAGTGGCCCAACTTTCCAAATTGGGCCCAACCTCATATGAGTGTTATCCTAAGCCCATAATTTTCTTAATTACAATTCCGATTACCTCAAGTACCCCCTTAGAATACTTTGGTCAAAGACAGGGTCAAAAGTCAAGGTCAACAGCCTGAGTTGACCCAACTCGCCGAGTTCCTCTATAATTCTGCAAAGTCAGGGAAAAACCAAGCCAATTCGCCGAGTTTATCCATAAACTCGCCGAGTTAACCAGAAACCCACATCTTAATACATTAAGCACTTAATCCATAAGGACATGGCCCCAAAACATAGATCTGACTTCCTTGAGCTGGAAAACCACGTAAAGTAGCCAACTTAACGTTCATGCATGTCTAAATGAAGCTCTTAAGCTTAAAATGGACTTAATAATTGAGTTAATGCATGCATGACACCAAAATCCTCATAAAGTTTGCACCTTTAAGATCAAGGGTACCAAAACCAACTCAGATTTGAAAGAACAAACCCCTTAAATGACTTCACTCCATCATCATCCCCAAAAAGAGGCTAAAACACAACAAAACCCAAAACGAGGAGATCTAATTATCTACAAATCAAGGTATGAACTTGATACCTTAAATTGACTACAAGAAATGGAGTGATTATGGATCCAAGACTTCCTTATCCAAGCTAGAAACTTCAAGATCTTCTAACTCCTTCACAATGCACAAAATGAACACCAAACTTCCTTCCAAGGCTCAAAAACTTGACAATGGAGGCTACAACTCGTTTCAGGTTTTGATAACAATGGAGGCTGATAAGGATGCCAGAAAAAGGACTTAAGGCCTTTAAATAGGGTGCAAGACCCTAAAAATTAGGGTTTCCTTCCCAGCTGCCAACTCGTCGAGTTGGGCTCCTCAACCCGTCGAGTTGGTTCATTTAATTCCCGCGATTCTTCCATCTTAAACACGTCGATTTGGTTCCTCCAACTCGCAAAGTTCACCTTTAAATAGGGTTATTCTCAACAATTTCTCTTCAAAATTTCGGATGTTACAACTCTCCCCCACTTAAATTAGATTTCGTCCTCGAAATCCTCCTTACTTTTCTCATTACGCAAAACAAACTTAGCCGAACTACCACAACCCGAGAAAACTATCACCTCCCAAAGGCAACTGGAACTAACCCTAATAAAACTCACCATCCTGAAGAAGAACGGAATCTCAAATTAACCTGACTTCCTAAAAGACCACCCACTCTGATTCACTATCAAACCAATTCCATAAGAAGCTCAGCCTAAACCAAATACTTCCAACCCAGATTATCTTGATGCTTAAAGGGATGAAATCAATGATCATATAAAATTGCAGATCATTTACACTTAAATTAGATTTTGTCACTGAAATCGCTCCTTACTAACACTCATAACAAAACAAACACTTGAGGAACACACCCGAAAACTCTGTACATAAAACGACCTTCCCAAAACAATCAAACCCAAACATAAACTACCAATCTGAAGAAGAACAACCCATAATCCCGTGCAAAGACCCATCCTTATATATCCGAACTGGGGTATCGAATTGGTCGAACTCCCTGAAAGACCTATCAAATTGAATCGATTGCTAAAACCATGACACTTATCCATCGAACAATCTATTCAACCTTTGATGATAACAATTTCATAAACACAAAGAGACACAAAATACAGACTTCCTCGACTATCGGGCCGATACACTACTGCTAAGAGCCCGAAACCTCATCACTTTCCCTTCATTCACAAGGTGGAACCATCCTGGAGCGCAGACACATAAGCTAAATTCTGAACCCTCCAATTGATGCCTTTGACATAAAAATTTCTTAACCACCCTCCGCTCTGGATACGGACTTTGCACGGACCCACTCGCGATTCCCAACAGAGTTTCCACCAAAAGCCTGCTCGAAAATGGCTGCCCATGATAGCTCTTCACGGAACCTTCCCTAAAACTGATGAATATTCATTTGAATCTACCCCTAGTCTCTAACTGGGGCACTACCAGAACCATGCAGAATGATCCTCGAATCACACCGACAGTGAACTTAACCCAAAACCAAACCATACGATGAACCAAAATCTTTACAACCCTTAACTCTTTTCTATGTCATTATCAACCACTGCTTCGACGAGCAACGACGATCAAACCATGAACTTCTGTGATATATCCAACCCTTATCGGCTCCGGTGCACCCCCACCTGGGCATCCATTCGATACAATCACCAAGAACTTTATGACTTACGAGTGCATAAGCAATTTCCAACTTGAGAATCACAAATCTAACAACAGCTTGCGAACAACTGGAATTATAATGCATACAACCTGTCGAGACTTTCTGATACCTAATTGATACTTCCCTCAATCCTTACTGCTTTCCTTATCCAACAAACAAATTTACGACTCGCCCGATCCCCATCAACGCGTCCACACCAAAAGCACTAAAAGCAGAAGAAATGAACCATCATGATCACTAGGCCTACAGCCTATGACTGGAATGCTCCCGATAACCTACCGACATTGTTGTCATCGCATCATTGGCCTAACACTTCGGGCCAGAAGATACCCACCTCATTCCATTACCTTGAAGGGACCTAATCAACTCCCTTACAATGCCTACCAAGCACCACAAAACAGCTACCAAGCAAAACCTTACGAAAACAAATTCGCACATGATCCGCAGATAGGATAACGGTCGCACTCTTGGTCCAATTCGAAGACTATAACCCAAAAGGACCATGCACATAATTTGAGCCAAGTGCTCCAACACCCTCTTGCCCAGCTCACAAGGAGGACCCCCATACACCTACTTAAGAAACCCATAATCTCATCCGAAGAGAAAAGAAACACCAAAGATAATCAAAAGGCCAGCTTAATCAAAACAGAAAACATGCTCATGATCGGTCAAACAAGACCCCATACTTGTTTGAGACTGCACGGATTCCATCACTACACCACTAGCTCGAAGGAAGTCACAACCCCTAGGGTTTAGTCGGGAGTTGGTTTCCAGTTATTTATGTGGATTATCTGATATCTTGTGGTATGTTTCAGAATGGTGATAACGAGACGCTTTGTGACCGGATCCGATTCAGGATCAGGATCAGGAGACGGAGACCAGGAGGGGCCAACAGCACCTGAGCCCGTGGTGCAGATGGGTACTGAGGAGTTGGATGTCAGGATTCGAGAGATCCTGCATGATGAGGTTGCTGCTGCATTCCGGGCACAGCTGCCGGAGACGTTTGGGTCTATTAAGACCGCCATGGTCGAGTACTTCGACGAGCGATACGCAGCCCTTGCGGAGACGGCTGCCGCTGCAGCTGCATCAGCTGTAACAGCGGCAGGAGGAGGAGGAAGAGCCACCCGGGGCTTCTAGTACAGGGACTTCGATAACACGAAGCCCCCCACTTTTGATGGGACACAGGACCCCATCAAGGCGATGAGGTGGATTTCAGATGTGGAGGGGTGTTTCTTTACCTGCTCGTGTCCTACTGACCAAAGGGTCAGGTGTGCTCTGAACCTGCTAAGGTCCGGGGCCAAGGACTGGTGGAGATTGGTGACTGGGTTGTACACTGATGATCAGAGAGATGCTGTTACTTGGGAGCAGTTCAGGGATATGTTCCGCGCCCGATACATTCCGCGGGTCGAGCGGGAACGGTTGTCACAAGAGTTTTTGAGTTTGAGACAGGAGGGGGAGTCAGTGACGGAGATCACCTGCATGTTCACAGAGAGGGCGATGTTCTGTCCAGAGTTTGCTTCTGAGCAGGCTCATATGACCCGTTATCTGAGCATGCTCAAGACTGACATCCGTCAGTTTGTGTCTACCCAACGATGTGATACTCTTTTGGAGTTGCAGGAGGCCGCTAGGCGGCATGAGTTGGAGATTTAGCTGCAGATGAGGGAGCAGTAGTAGGCCCCGGTGTAGTCGCATCCGACGCCTAAGCGGTCTAAGACCGCTGATTCAAGGACCGGGGGTTAGCAGAGCCGCACTTGTGGAAAGTGCGGCAAGAGTCATTCCGGAGTTTGTCGGACGGGTAGTGGGTGCCACAAGTGTGGCAAGGAGGGGCACTATGCTAGGGACTGTTGCCAGAGAGCCCCTGCATCGGATATGAGGATATGCTATCACTGTCATCAGGTTGGTCACGTGAAGACCAACTGTCCACAGCTTGCAGCCAAGCCGGCGCAAGCTCCAGCGCTGGCTACATTGAAGATACCGGATGGGAGGCCAGTCAAGACAGAGCCTCCAAAGGCTCAGGGGCGTGCCTTCCAGCTGACTGCAGAGGAGACCAGGGCAGCACCAGATGTGGTTGTTGGTATGTTTCTCTCCTTTATTTTCATTTATTATAATTGTATTATGCTTATCTGTTGTACCTGTTATTAGGTACGTTTTTAGTGAACTCTTTGTCTGCTTTGGTTTTATTTGACTCGGGGGCGAGTCGGTCCTTCCTATCTCAGTCGTTTAGTAGGGAGTTCAGTATGCCAGTGGGCGAGTTAGAGTGTCCGTTGCGAGTCTCTATCGCCAACGAACACGGGGTTTCTGCTTCTTCGGTCTAACGATAGATTTGATTCTGATCCCCATGGGGGAGGTGTGTGTGATTGTAGGCATGGATTGGGTCAGTCGGTTCGGTGCTATGATTGACTGTGAGGGCCAACAAGTGGTAGTTCGAACCCCAAGTGGGGGAGAACTGGTTGTATATGGTGAGGGCACCAGAGTGGGATCAGGGTTTTGTTCAGCTGCCAGGGCACGGCAGTGTATTCAGCACGGGTGTGCGGGTTATCTAGCGTATGTGGTAGATACGCGGGTCAGGGATCAGATTTCAGTTTCAGAGGTTCCAGTGGTTAGGGAGTTTGCCGACGTGTTCCCGGAGGAGTTGCCAGGGATACCTCCGGAGAGGCAGGTCGAGTTCCGGATCGACCTAGTACTAGGTGCGGCTCCTATCGCCAAGGCGTCGTACCGGTTGGCGCCACCCGAGATGCAGGAGCTGTCTTCACAGCTGCAGGAACTGTTGGGCAAGCAGTTCATTCGACCTAGCAGTTCTCCATGGGGAGCACCGATCCTCTTCGCCAGGAAGAAGGACGGTTCGCACCGGATATGCATTGATTATAGGGAGTTGAACAAGTTGACGGTGAAGAACCGTTATCCTCTCCCGAGGATAGATTACCTCTTTAATCAGTTGCAGGGTGCATCTTGGTTCTCCAAGATTGATTTGAGGTCGGGATATCATCAGGTCCGGGTCAGAGAGGAGGACGTGGAGAAGACCGTATTTCGGACTCGCTATGGTCATTACGAGTTTGTGGTGATGCCGTTTGGGCTCACCAACGCACCGGCAGTATTTATGGACCTGATGAACCGGGTCTGCAGACTGATGCTTGACCGCTCGGTCATCGTGTTTATTGATGATATCTTGGTATATTCCAAGACCCGAGAGCAGCACGAGGAGCACCTCAGGGAGTTGTTAGAAGTTCTGAGACGAGAACAGTTGTATGCTAAGTTCTCGAAGTGCGAGTTTTGGTTACGAGAGGTCCAGTTCCTAGGACATCTCGTTAATCAGGAGGGGATTTTGGTCGACCTGGCCAAGATCGAGGCAGTCATGTAGTGGGAGGTGCCGAGATCTCCCTCGGATATCAGGAGTTTTCTGGGTTTAGTCGGGTACTACCAGAGATTTATTCGAGATTTCTCCAAGATTACGGTCCCTATCACTCGTCTGACGAGGAAGGGGGTGGATTTCCGGTGGGGCCCTGAGCAGCAGAGGGCATTTGAGACCCTCCGTCAGCGCTTATGCGAGGCTCCAGTCTTGACACTCCCGGAGGGAGTTGAGGATTTTGTGGTATTCTGTGATGCATCCATCACAGGTTTGGGGGCGGTCCTTATACAGAGAGGTGGGGTGATAGCCTACGCGTCGCGGCAGCTGAAGCCGCATGAGACGAGATATCCTACTCATAATCTGGATCTGGGAGCGGTGATGTTCGCTCTCAAGATATGGATACATTACTTATATGGGGTTCGTTGTACCATATATACGGATCACAAGAGTTTGAGGCACATCATGGATCAGCCAAACCTGAACATGAGGCAGCACAGGTGGCTGGATGTAGTCAAGGACTACGACTACGAGATCCTTTACCACCCCGGTAAAGTGAACGTGGTGGCAGATGCTTTGAGCCGCAAGGCAGCTGGGTCTTCCACCCCAGCAGTGTGTATGAGGATAGCGGTGGATTCTCCGCTTATGAGCTTGATCAGGGATGCTCAGGTTGAGGGCATGCGACCGGAGAGCTGGAAGTTGGAGAGGATCAAGGATGAGAACACCCGGTTTGTGCAGGATAGCTGGGGATTATTGACCCGATGCGGTCGGGTGTGGGTTTCGATGTCTGGTGGGGTCAGACAGACAGTCATGGAGGAGGCTCATAAGTCTTACTTCTCTATTCACCCAGGGGCCACCAAGATGTACCGAGACCTGAGTTTGAGTTATTGGTGGCCATGTATGAAGCGAGAAATCGCTTGGTATGTCGAGAGGTGTTTGACCTGCAGGATGGTCAAGGCCGAGCATTAGAGGCCGCATGGTAAGCTACAGCCTCTAGAGATTCCCATGTGGAAATGGGAACAAATCATGATGGACTTCATTACCAAGTTGCCGACGACGGCGAAGGGATTTGATGCTATATGGGTCATCGTAGATCGATTGACCAAGAGTGCCCATTTCTTGGCTATTTTGGAGAGTTCGTCGGCCGAGAGGTTGGCCGACATGTACGTCCGCGAGATCGTGTATCTCCATGGGGTTCCGGTCTCAATTGTCTCCAACCGAGATGTTAGGTTTACCTCCCATTTCTGGCAGAAGTTCCACGAGGAACTAGACACGCGGTTGCACTTTAGCACAACGTTCCATCCGTAGACCGACAGTTAGAGCGAGCGTACCATTCAGACCCTCGAGGATATGTTCAGGGCGTGTGTCATTGACTTCGGTGGAAGTTGGGATTCCCACCTACCGCTTGCAGAGTTCGCCTACAACAACAGCTATCATTCCAGCATTGGCGCCCCGCCTTTCGAGCTGTTGTGTGGGCGGAGATGTCGCACCCCGGTTTGTTGGGGTGAGGTTGGACACAGGTGTTGGATATAGTGTCTAAGTCCATAACTATATTTGGTATGTACTTGACCCGACCCGGCATGGTCCATTTGGGTTGCACTTCACCCGAACAATTTATGGATAATCGTTTGAGAATAGTATAAGTTATGATTTATTAATATATTATAAGTCCTAATATATTAATATAAAATCATATTATTTAATTAGTATTGATCTATAATTAATCTAGAATTAACTTAGAGATCAAAAGTATGACTAATTAAATATGGGCTCTTGTATTTATATAGTGTGGGCTAATGCTTATTTGGAATGGGCTAGGCTTGCATGGAAAGTCCATGGATACTCCATGGAGCTTTAACCCATGGATCTCATGGAAATGAAAAGACATGGGTATTAGGGTTTACATGAATGTAACCCTAATCCACCACACTATATAAAGGAGGCTTTGGTTCTTGAAATTGCACTAGTTGATGTGTGTAAACTAAGAGGGCCGATTTCAAGAAGTTTGTGACTATTCTCTCAAGTTTCCAAGTTTGTGGTGATTTGTGACTTCCATTTGAGGCATCCACATTATTGGTGTTAGGCTCTAAAACTCCAAGCAATCAACTACAACTACAAGGTAAGTAATTCTACTAGCTTTATTTGATTCAAGTTCCCCATGCCATGCTAGATAGGATAAGAACCTTGGAAAAATAATTATTTGCATGTATCATAGTCAAACATAGATCCAAGGTTTCTAGGGTTGCATGTACACCATAGGAGTGTTAGAATGCTCAAAAACCCATCAGTGGTATCAGAGCCAGGTTTGTTTATTAGATACTTGATGCAAAAAAAAAAAAAAAAAAAAAAAAAAAACTTGAAAATCGAAGTTTTGTTCAAAAGCTCGTATCAAAATTTCAAGTTTTGTATATGTACTTACGATTCTTGAAATTTTTGATATGAACATTCATAAACATATGAGTTTAGAAGATCATAGAAATTATGTGCTAATAATTGATTAGATTAATTCTTGATCTTTATGTGTTTTAATGGAGTCCATAACTAGTTCTTAAGTTATGGATAACCAAAAGTCACATTTATAAATAACCATTAAAAGAACACATAGGTTACAAAAAAATGAAGAGTCTTCATTTTTAATAACCATTAACTCATAAGTTATGAGAAATGAAAAGTTTTGAAAGTTTACAAAACTTGCCCTCAAGTTTTGGAACATGTAAAGTCATATTAAAAACTTTAGTTCCAACCCCTAGAATATTAAAAGTTAAAATTCAACCCTTATACTTTATAATATTATAAGTTAATAATATATATATATATATATATATATATATATATATATATATATATATATATATATATATATGTATAAGATCAAGTCGTCTTACCGCTAGTACGCCTCATTCACGAAGCCGGTCTATAAGGAGGGTATAAGGTTGTTGCCTATAAAATGGCAACTTAATGGGTGTCCACTCTCACCCACCGCTTCCTTGATCGGTGGAGGGTCGTTAGCCGAACGGGTAAGACAAGGACTTATAAATTCTCATTAAAAGTATAATGATAATACTAAAGTAACTAAACTTTATTGAATTCCCAATCTTAGTTATTTTAGGAAAATGTGAATAAGGTGCTAATCCATGAAATTACACTTTACACTTTGTTTAAGTCGTTAGTGGAGCGTGTGTGGTTAACCGGCACACTAACTTGAACTTAACAAGGTAGGTAAAGGGTGACTTAATGTTTATCATAGTATCGATGGAGCGTGTGTGGTTAACCGACACATCGATTGAGGGGTAATACATTAAGGGTACCAAGTAATTTGCATGGTTACTTCACACCTTGTTTTGTGATCCTCGGCATCCCAGTCACAAAACTCGAAGGGCACACTCGAGATTGAAACATGTCATTGAAGAAAGTTCAATGAATCTCAAAGAATCTAGGAGTTTCTAAACCAATTAAAACCTAATTAAATATTTCGTTTTTCATGGTGGAAATTGGTGAATCGTCATTCACCTACCTTCAAATATCTTATAGCTTAGATTACGGCATCCCTCTTCTAAGTTATAAAATATTGTGTTGGGTCCTAGCCTTAATATTACATTTGGGTGTTTTGTTAAGGACTATCTCTATATCTAATCTAATCTATTCCCTCTTCTTTTCAGATGTCTTCCAATAACAATGCTTCTGGCTCAAACCCTACTAGCTCCTTCTCTCTCATGAATCTTTGTGGGAGAGTCATCTTTGATGGGTCCAACTTTACAGATTGGATCAGAAACATCAGGATGGTCACTCGGTATAAGAACAAAGAATATGTTCTCGACAAGGAGCTGAAGGTACCCGAGCCAACTGCTACTCCTGAAGAGCTTGCTGAATATGAGGTACATGAAAGAGATGCTACAAAAGTGGCATGCATCATGATGGCCACCATGACAGCCGATCTCCAAAAGTCCTATGAGGACTATTATCCTTTTGAGATGCACCAGGACTTGATGGACCGCTACCATCAAAGTGCTCGTCAAGAGCGATATGAAATAATCTCCTCCATGATAACAACCCGAATGAAGGATGGTGAACCCATCACGGGCCACATGCATAAAATGCAAAGGTATGTGGACCATTTACTGAAGCTGAATATGAACTTCCCTGAGGAGTTAGCAATAGACATCATTTTGCACTCCTTGCCATCGTGTTATGATCAATTCCGCATGACATATCACATGAACAAGGAAGAAGTCACCCTCAGCAAACTTCAAGGACTCTTGAAGACCGCCGAAAGTGGTCTAAAGGGTAAGTCGGTTGTTACTACTCCTACTCCTACTCCAACTGCGGCCAATGTCTTGGCAATCGGGCATGGCAAAGGGAAGAAGAGAAAGAACCCTTCTAAGGGTACCAAGGGTAAGACCCTTGAAGGCTCCTCTTCAAGCAAAACCAAGAAAGGTTTTGTCACTCCTTCTGCTAACCCTAATGAGGCTGAATGCTTCTATTGCCATGAAAAGTCGCACTGGAAGCGAAACTGCCCAAAGTACCAGCAAGATTTGAAGGATGGGAAAGTAAAACCCAACCATGCAGGTATATACACTATATTGTCTAATAACTCACCTCATTCTAAGTCTTGGGGTCCTTGATACAGGTTGTGGTATTCACATATGTTGTGATTTGCAGGGACTAAGAAGAAGTGAGAATGTGGAGCAAGGAAAGATAAACTTGATCATGGGAAACAGGAAAGCTTCACCTGTCACCAAGATAGGAGTTTATTCCTTAGTGCTAAATAATGGGTTTACATTAGATTTGAATAAATGTTATTATTCGCCAGAAATGGCAAGAAATGTTATTTCCTTTCATGCATTGTATAAACAAGGTTTTACCTTTTATTTTGATAATAATAATGGTAGTATTGATGCTTTCTTCAATAATGTTCTTTATTTTAAAGCATTACCTTGTGATGGCGTGTATGAAACTGTATCTATTGTAGATAATCTAGGAAATAATGTATTGTGTATTAACTCTTCCACTAGCTTAGATAAAGCATCCTTATGGCATTGTCGTCTTGGACATGTAAGCAAGAAACGCATAGGCCAACTCCCAAAGGATGGAGTCTTGGAGTCATTGGACCTAAAGTCAGATGATAGTTGTGAATCTTGTTTGCTTGGTAAAATGACAAAGTCACCTTTTACTGGCACTTGTGCTAGGGGTGAAGGTTTGTTGGACCTCATACACACGGATGTGTGTGGACCCTTCAGAACCGCCACAAGAGATGCTAATCGGTTCTATGTGACTTTTACTGATGATTTTAGTAGATATGGATATGTCTACCTAATCAAGCATAAGTCAGAAACCTTTGAGAAATTCAAAGAGTTTAAGCAAGAAGTGGAGAATCAGTTGGGCAGGAACATTAAGATGCTTCGATCCGATCGTGGTGGTGAGTATCTTAGTACTGAGTTCCTTGACTATCTTAAGGAATGTGGGATTGTCTCACAATTGACACCTCCTAGGACACCACAGTTGAATGGTGTAGCTGAGAGGCGCAATCGGACCTTGTTGGACATGGTTCGTTCCATGATGAGTCGAGCTTCGCTACCAATCTCATTTTGGGGGTATGCCTAAGAGACTGTCGCCCATATCCTTAATCTAGTCCCTACAAAGAAGGTTGCCAAAACACCTCACGAGATGTGGACTGGAAAAGTTCCCAATCTAGACCACATCAAGATTTGGGGTTGCGAGGCTTTCGTGAGACGCGAGACTCACGATAAGCTCGAACCCCGAAGCGAAAGGTGTATTTTCATCGGCTACCCACAGAAATCCTTTGGTTACATCTTCTACAGACCCAGTGATAATGTGGTCTTTGTAGCAAGAAGAGGATTCTTTCGAGAGAGAGAATTCATGAGCCAAGGAGACAGTGGGAGGCAAATTGACCTTGAGGAAATTCAAGAGTCAAGTGGTGAAGGAACCTCAAACCCTAGCCCTCAACCTGAGGAGGAAACTCCTGTTGATCCGACTGAAGAATCTATACCTCTGAGGCGTTCCACCAGAGTTAGGAATGCACCTGAGCATTATTATGGTTTTCATATTACTGCAGAAGGTGAGACACTTATCAGTGATAACACACTGGTAAATCTGGATGAGCCTAACAGCTACACGGAAGCCATGGCAGGCCCTGAGGCTGCTAAATGGAAAGAGGTTATGGATAGCGAGATACAGTCCATGTATGACAATCAAGTTTGGAACTTGGTTGACAATGTACCAGATCGTAAGATAGTTGGGTGCAAATGGATCTTCAAGAAGAAGACCGACATGGATGGTAATGTACACACTTATAAGGCACGACTGGTTGCAAAGGGTTATTCTCAAACTCGGGAGTTGATTATGATGAGACCTTTTCACCAGTGGCCAAGATTAAGTCTATTAGGGTTCTGTTAGCCATTGCTGCATTTCATGATTATGAAATGTGGCAAATGGATGTCAAAACCGCTTTCCTTAATGGAAAGTTGGCTGAAGATGTTTACATGGTTCAGGCAGAGGGTTTTGTCAGTACAGAGTACCCCAGTAGAGTGTGTAAGCTCGAGAAATCCATTTATGGATTAAAACAGGCACCTCGCAGATGGAATCTTTGCTTTGATGAGAAAGAAAAAGAATTTGGCTTTTCAAGGAGTGAAGATGAATCTTGTGTCTATATCAAGGCTAGTGGGAGTATAGTCAGCTTTTTGGTACTGTATGTGGATGATATACTACTCATAGGAAATAACATCCCAACCCTGCAGGAAGTAAAGTCCTGGCTTGGGAAGTGTTTCGCTATGAAGGACCTTGGAGAAGCTGCCTATATCCTAGGGATAAGGATTTTGAGAAACAGGAGTAAAAGACTAATTGGACTTAGTCAAAGCACCTATGTGGACAAAGTGTTGAAAAGGTTCAACATGCATAACTCCAAGAAAGGAGAGTTACCCATCCAGAGTAACGCCAGATTGAGTAAGACACAAAGCCCTAGTACTGAGGCTGAGATAGCAGAAATGAGTCGAATACATTATGCTTCAGCTGTAGGATTGATCATATATGCTATGACGTGTACTCGACCTGATGTAGCCTTTGCTTTGAGCATGGTTAGCAGGTATCAGGGGTACCCTGGCAAGGCACACTGGATTGCGGTAAAGAATATCCTCAAGTACCTACGGAGGACTAAGGACTGGGTCCTTACCCTCGGTGGCAGTGAGGACTTGAGAGTTGTAGGGTACAGTGATGCTAGCTTTCAGACTGACATGGATAATTTCCGCTCTCAGTCGGGCTGGGTCTTTACTCTAAACGGAGGGGCAATTACTTGGAAAAGTTCCAAGCAGGAGGCAGTGGCTGATTCCACTTGTGAATCAGAGTATATAGCAGCAAGCGAGGCAGCAAAGGAGGCTATATGGCTAAAGAACTTCATCGGAGACCTTGGAGTTGTACCAGCTATAAAGGAGCCAATGGAGATTTTCTGTGACAACAATAGTGTGGTTGCCTTAGCCAAGGAACCAAGAGATCATGGGAGATCCAGACACATTGACAGAAAATATCACTTCATTAGACATCGAATAGAAGAAGGAATCCTCGTGGCAAAGAGGGTATCATCGGATGAGAACCCAGCAAATCCCCTCACGAAGGGACTGACTCGGGCTAAGCATCTCCAGCATGCTCGGAGCATAGGGCTGAAGGATGATATTAGTTTTAGTAGTTAGATAATCTTGAAATTTTTAAAATGTAATTGACATTTGATGATAAATAAAAGCTGTTATTTATGAGTAAAGTGTTGCTATCTCTTGTCAATCGTTTACTATTATTTCTTTTTGCATGTTTTGACTTCCAGAATAATTATGTTATGGTTTATATCATATTATTCAAACTCTCCACAGTCGGTCATATGTTGGAAGTAGATATGACTCAAGACTGTCATGGGTTGGCTTGTAGAGGTCTAAGATGTTAGACAAAGCGGGGCTACAGCACTCATGAGTGCTCATAAGTTCTGAGTATTGGATTCAACCCACGCTCACTTGTATCACTTCATGGAATTTATCTCGAGTGATCGTGAGACGGTAATATCATATAAGTCTTCAAACCTAGAGATATGATTTGTTGCCTATGAGTAGGTTATGCATTGATTGCACGAAAACGCATTGGTAACTCGATGTTATAAACCGTGCTTTTGTGTGTAATTCAACAAGTAGTAGAGCAAACATATGAGTCAAAGTTTATCTGTTCCTTCTAGGATTAGAAGCGATATCTGGGCCCCTCAATGATTTTGTTTTGACCTATGTATCGGGCCCGGTCAGAACTAAATTGATGTGTTCAGTTAAGTTCTATGTCAAACAAATCGGAAATCGGGAAACAAATGCTGGACAATAAGCAAGACCATGTTCCATGTATTTGTCCGGCTGATATCTAGAACAGAGGATTATATGATCACTTATCTAAAATGGCGCTTCATAGTTCAACAGAGTTTAAAGAGCTACGATTGCTGATCGGTTCCTGAAGTCATACTTGCAACTATAGTTATTAGACTTATCCAAGTGGGAGACTGTTGGATATAGTGTCTAAGTCCATAACTATATTTGGTATGTACTTGACCCGACCCGGCATGGTCCATTTGGGTTGCACTTCACCCGAACAATTTATGGATAATCGTTTGAGAATAGTATAAGTTATGATTTATTAATATATTATAAGTCCTAATATATTAATATAAAATCATATTATTTAATTAGTATTGATCTATAATTAATCTATTTTAATTTAGAGATCAAAAGTATGACTAATTAAATATGGGCTCTTGTATTTATATAGTGTGGGCTAATGCTTATTTGGAATGGGCTAGGCTTGCATGGAAAGTCCATGGATACTCCATGGAGCTTTAACCCTTGGATCTCATGGAAATGAAAAGACATGGGTATTAGGGTTTACATGAATGTAACCCTAATCCACCATACTATATAAAGGATGCTTTGGTTCTTGAAATCACACGAGTTGTGGTGAGTAAAGTAAGAGGGCCGATTTCAAGAAGGTGATTACTATTCTTTCAAAGTTCCAAGTTTGTGGTGATTTGTGATTTCCATTTGAGGCATCCACACTATTGGTGCTAGGCTCTAAAACTCCAAGCAATCAACTACAACTACAAGGTAAGTAATTCTACTAGCTTTATTTGATTCAAGTTCCCCATGCCATGCTAGATAGGATAAGAACCTTGGAAAAATAATTATTTGCATGTATCATAGTCAAACATAGATCCAAGGTTTCTAGGGTTGCATGTACACCATAGGAGTGTTAGAATGCTCAAAAAACCTAACAGTGGTATCAGAGCCAGGTTTGTTTATTTGATACTTGATGCAAAAAAAAAAAAAAAAAACTTGAAAATCGAAGTTTTGTTCAAAAGCTCGTATCAAAATTTCAAGTTTTGTATCTGTACTTACGATTCTTGAAATTTTTTATACGAACATTCATAAACATATGAGTTTAGAAGATCATAGAAATTATGTGCTAATAATTGATTAGATTAATTCTTAATATTTATGTGTTTTAATGTAGTCCATAACTAGTTCTTAAGTTATGGATAACCAAAAGTCACATTTATAAATAACCATTAAAAGAACACATAGGTTACAAAAAATGAAGAGTCTTCATTTTTAATAACCATTAACTCATAAGTTATGAGAAATGAAAAGTTTTGAAAGTTTACAAAACTTGCCCTCAAGTTTTGGAACATGTAAAGTCATATTAAAAACTTTAGTTCCAACCCCTAGAATTTTAAAAGTTAAAATTCAACCCTTATACTTTATAATATTATAAGTTTAATAATATTTATATATGTATAAGATCAAGTCGTCTTACCGCTAGTACGCCTCATTCACGAAGCCGGTCTATAAGGGGGGTATAAGGTTGTTGCCTATAAAATGGCAACTTAATGGGTGTCCACTCTCACCCACCGCTTCCTTGATCGGTGGAGGGTCGTTAGCCGAACGGGTAGGACAAGGACTTATAAATTCTCATTAAAAGTATAATGATAATACTAAAGTAACTAAACTTTATTGAATTCCCAATCTTAGTTATTTTAGGAAAATGTGAATAAAGTGCTAATCCATGAAATTACACTTTACACTTTGTTTAAGTCGTTAGTGGAGCGTGTGTGGTTAACCGGCACACTAACTTGAACTTAACAAGGTAGGTAAAGGGTGACTTAATGTTTATCATAGTATCGATGGAGCGTGTGTGGTTAACCGACACATCAATTGAGGGGTAATACATTAAGGGTACCAAGTAATTTGCATGGTTACTTCACACCTTGTTTTGTGATCCTCGGCATCCCAGTCATAAAACTTGAAGGGAACATTCGAGATTGAAACATGTCATTGAAGAAAGTTCAATGAATCTCAAAGAATCTAGGAGTTTCTAAACCAATTAAAACCTAATTAAATATTTCGTTTTTCATGGTGGAAATTGGTGAATCGTCATTCACCTACCTTCAAATATCTTATAGCTTAGATTACGGCATCCCTCTTCTAAGTTATAAAATATTGTGTTGGGTCCTAGCATTTGGGTGCTTTATTAAGGACTATCCTGAAATCTAATCTAAACTTATTCTTTCATTTCAGATGTCTTCCAAAAACAATGCTTCTGGCTCAAACCCTACTGGCTCCTTCTCTCTCATGAACCTTTGTGGGAGAGTCATCTTTGATGGATCCAATTTTATGGATTGGATCAGAAACATCAGGATGGTCACTCGCTATGAGGACAAAGAATATGTCCTTGATAGGGAGCTGAAGGAGATTGATGAGTCAACTGCTACCCCAGAGGACATTGTTGCATTTCAGGCACATGAAAGGGATGCTACCAAAGTAGCATGTATCATGACTGCCACAATGACAGCTGACCTCCAAAAGTCCTACGAGGATTATTACCCTTTTGAGATGCACATGGACTTGATGGAGCGATACCATCAAAGTGCTCGTCAAGAGAAGTATGAAATAATCTCCTCCATGATAACCACCCAAATGAAGGACAATGAGTCCCTCATGACCCACATGCAGAAAATGCAAAGATTTGTGGATCGCTTGAAGAAACTGAATGTTGACTTTCCTGAGGAGTTAGCAATAGATATCATTTTGCACTCCTTACCTTCATGTTATGATCAATTTAGAATGACATACCACATGAATAAGGAAGAACTTACACTTAGTAAACTTCAAGGACTCTTAAAGACTGCAGAAAGTAGTCTTAAGGGTAAGTCGGGTGTTACTACTCCTCCTACTCCTAATGCGGCTAATGTCTTGGCAATCGGGCATGGCAAAGGTAAGAAGAGAAAGAACCCTTCTAAGGGTACCAAGGGTAAAACCCTTGAAGGCTCCTCTTCAAGAAAAACCAAGAAAGGTTTTGTCACTCCTTCTGCTAACCCTAATGAGGCAGAATGCTTCTATTGCCATGAAAAGTAGCACTGGAAGTGAAACTGCCCTAAATACCAGCAAGATCTTAAGGATGGGAAAGTAAAACCCAACCATGCAGGTATATACACTATACTGTCTAATAAATCACCTCATTCTAAGTCTTGGGTCCTTGATACAGGTTATGGAATTCACATATGTTCTCATCTGCAGGGAATAAGAAGAAGTGAGGATTTGGAGCATGGAAAGATAAACCTCATCATGGCGAATAGGAAAGTTTCACCTGTCACCAAGATTGGAGTTTATTCCTTGTTACTAGATAGTGGGTTTACATTAGACTTGAATAAATGTTGATATTCGCCAGAAATGGCAAGAAATGTTATTTCCTTTCATGCATTGTATAAACAAGGTTTCACCTTTTATTTTGATAATAAAAGTGGTGGTATTGATGCTTTCTATAATAGTGTTCTGTATTTTAAAGCATTACCTTGTGATGGTGTGTATGAAACTGTATCTGTTGTAGATAACTTAGGAAATAATGTATTGTGTATCGATTCTTCCACTAACTTAGATAAATCATCCTTATGGCATTGTCGTCTTGGACATGTAAGCAAGAAACGCATAGGCCAACTCCAAAAGGATGGAGTCTTGGAATCATTTGACCTAAAGTCGGATGATAGTTGTGAATCTTGTCTACTTGGAAAAATGACAAAGTCACCTTTTACTGGCACTTGTGCTAGTGGTGAAGGTTTGTTGGATCTCATACACACAGATGTGTGTGGACCCTTCAGAACGGCCACTAGAGATGCTAATCGCTTTTATGTGACTTTTATTGATGATTTTAGTAGATATGGATATGTCTACTTAATCAAACATAAGTCTGAAACCTTTGATAAATTCAAAGAGTTTAAGCAAGAAGTGGAAAATCAGTTGGGCAGGAACATTAAGATGCTTCGATCCGATCGTGGTGGTGAGTATCTTAGTACTGAGTTCCTTGACTATCTTAAGGAATGTGGGATTGTCTCACAATTGACACCTCCTAGGACACCACAGTTGAATGGTGTAGCTGAGAGGCACAATCGGACCTTGTTGGACATGGTTCGTTCCATGATGAGTCGAGCTTCGCTACCAATCTCATTTTGGGGGTATGCCTTAGAGACTGCCGCCCATATCCTTAATCTAGTCCCTACAAAGAAGGTTGCCAAAACACCTCACGAGGTGTGGACTAGAAAAGTTCCCAATCTAGACCACATCAATATTTGCGGTTGCGAGGCTTTCGTGAGACGCGAGACTCATGATAAGCTCGAATCCCGAAGCGAAAGGTGTATTTTCATCGGCTACCCACAGAAATCCTTTGGTTACATCTTCTACAGACCCAGTGATAATGTGGTCTTTGTAGCAAGAAGAGGATTCTTTCGAGAGAGAGAATTCATGAGCCAAGGAGACAGTGGGAGGCAAATTGACCTTGAGGAAATTCAAGAGTCAAGTGGTGAAGGAACCTCAAACCCTAGCCCTCAACCTGAGGAGGAAACTCCTGTTGAGCCGACTGAAGAATCTATACCTCTGAGGCGTTCCACCAGAGTTAGGAATGCACCTGAGCATTATTATGGTTTTCATATTACTGCAGAAGGTGAGACACTTATCAGTGATAACACACTGGTAAATCTGGATGAGCCTAACAGCTACACGGAAGCCATGGCAGGCCCTGAGGCTGCTAAATGGAAAGAGGCTATGGATAGCGAGATACAGTCCATGTATGACAATCAAGTTTGGAACTTGGTTGACAATGTACCAGATCGTAAGATAGTTGGGTGCAAATGGATCTTCAAGAAGAAGACCGACATGGATGGTAATGTACACACTTATAAGGCACGACTGGTTGCAAAGGGTTATTCTCAAACTCGGGAGTTGATTATGATGAGACCTTTTCACCAGTGGCCAAGATTAAGTCTATTAGGGTTCTGTTAGCCATTGCTGCATTTCATGATTATGAAATATGGCAAATGGATGTCAAAACCGCTTTCCTTAATGGAAAGTTGGCTGAAGATGTTTACATGGTTCAGGCAGAGGGTTTTGTCAGTACAGAGTACCCCAGTAGAGTGTGTAAGCTCGAGAAATCCATTTATGGATTAAAACAGGCACCTCGCAGATGGAATCTTTGCTTTGATGAGAAAGAAAAAGAATTTGGCTTTTCAAGGAGTGAAGATGAATCTTGTGTCTATATCAAGGCTAGTGGGAGTATAGTCAGCTTTTTGGTACTGTATGTGGATGATATACTACTCATAGGAAATAACATCCCAACCCTGCAGGAAGTAAAGTCCTGGCTTGGGAAGTGTTTCGCTATGAAGGACCTTGGAGAAGCTGCCTATATCCTAGGGATAAGGATTTTGAGAAACATGAGTAAAAGACTAATTGGACTTAGTCAAAGCACCTATGTGGACAAAGTGTTGAAAAGGTTCAACATGCATAACTCCAAGAAAGGAGAGTTACCCATCCAGAGTAACGCCAGATTGAGTAAGACACAAAGCCCTAGTACTGAGGCTGAGATAGCAGAAATGAGTCGAATACATTATGCTTCAGCTGTAGGATTGATCATATATGCTATGACGTGTACTCGACCTGATGTAGCCTTTGCTTTGAGCATGGTTAGCAGGTATCAGGGGTACCCTGGCAAGGCACACTGGATTGCGGTAAAGAATATCCTCAAGTACCTACGGAGGACTAAGGACTGGGTCCTTACCCTCGGTGGCAGTGAGGACTTGAGAGTTGTAGGGTACAGTGATGCTAGCTTTCAGACTGACAGGGATAATTTCCGCTCTCAGTCGGGCTGGGTCTTTACTCTAAACGGAGGGGCAATTACTTGGAAAAGTTCCAAGCAGGAGGCAGTGGCTGAATCCACTTGTGAATCAGAGTATATAGCAGCAAGCGAGGCAGCAAAGGAGGCTATATGGCTAAAGAACTTCATCGGAGACCTTGGAGTTGTACCAGCTATAAAGGAGCCAATGGAGATTTTCTGTGACAACAATAGTGTGGTTGCCTTAGCCAAGGAACCAAGAGATCATGGGAGATCCAGACACATTGACAGAAAATATCACTTCATTAGACATCGAATAGAAGAAGGAATCCTCGTGGCAAAGAGGGTATCATCGGATGAGAACCCAGCAAATCCCCTCACGAAGGGACTGACTCGGGCTAAGCATCTCCAGCATGCTCGGAGCATAGGGCTGAAGGATGATATTAGTTTTAGTAGTTAGATAATCTTGAAATTTGTAAAATGTAATTGACATTTGATGATAAATAAAAGCTGTTATTTATGAGTAAAGTGTTGCTATCTCTTGTTAATCATTTACTATTATTTCTTTTTGCATGTTTTGACTTCCAGAATAATTATGTTATGGTTTATATCATATTATTCAAACTCTCCACAGTCGGTCATATGTTGGAAGTAGATATGAATGAAGACTGTCATGGGTTGGCTTGTAGAGGTCTAAGATGTTAGACAAAGCGGGGCTACAACACTCATGAGTGCTCATAAGTTCTGAGTATTGGATTCAACCCACGCTCACTTGTATCACTTCATGGAATTTATCTCGAGTGATCGTAAGACGGTAATATCATATAAGTCTTCAAACCTAGATATATGATTTGTTGCCTATGAGTTGGTTATGCATTGATTGCACGAAAGCGCATTGGTAACTCGATGTTATAAACCGTGCTTTTGTGTGTAATTCAACAAGTAGTAGAGCAAACATATGAGTCGAAGTTTATCTGTTCCTTCTAGGATTAGAAGAGATATCTGGGCCCCTCGATGATTTTGTTTTGACCGATGTATCGGGCCCGGTCAGAACTAAATTGATGTGTTCAGTTAAGTTCTATGTCAAACAAATCGGAAATCGGGAAACAAATGCTGGACAATAAGCAAGACCATGTTCCATGTATTTGTCCGGCTGATATCTAGAACAGAGGATTATATGATCACTTATCTAAAATGGCGCTTCATAGTTCAACAGAGTTTAAAGAGCTACGATTGCTGATCGGTTCCTGAAGTCATACTTGCAACTATAGTTATTAGACTTATCCAAGTGGGAGACTGTTGGATATAGTGTCTAAGTCCATAACTATATTTGGTATGTACTTGACCCGACCCGGCATGGTCCATTTGGGTTGCACTTCACCCGAACAATTTATGGATAATCGTTTGAGAATAATATAAGTTATGATTTATTAATATATTATAAGTCCTAATATATTAATATAAAATCATATTATTTAATTAGTATTGATCTATAATTAATCTAGAACTAATTTAGAGATCAAAAGTATGACTAATTAAATATGGGCTCTTGTATTTATATAGTGTGGGCTAATGCTTATTTGGAATGGGCTAGGCTTGCATGGAAAGTCCATGGATACTCCATGGAGCTTTAACCCATGGATCTCATGGAAATAAAAAGACATGGGTATTAGGGTTTACATAAATGTAACCCTAATCCACCACACTATATAAAGGAGGCTTTGGTTCTTGAAATTGCACTAGTTGATGTGTGTAAACTAAGAGGGCCGATTTCAAGAAGTTTGTGACTATTCTCTCAAGTTTCCAAGTTTGTGGTGATTTGTGACTTCCATTTGAGGCATCCACATTATTGGTGCTAGGCTCTAAAACTCCAAGCAATCAACTACAACTACAAGGTAAGTAATTCTACTAGCTTTATTTGATTCAAGTTCCCCATGCCATGCTAGATAGGATAAGAACCTTGGAAAAATAATTATTTGCATGTATCATAGTCAAACATAGATCCAAGGTTTCTAGGGTTGCATGTACACCATAGGAGTGTTAGAATGCTCAAAAACCCATCAATAGGGTGATGGGGCGGACGGAGGTAGTCTTGCAGATTACCGAGAAGATTCAGTAGATTAGGCAGCGATTGCAGACCGCCCAGAGTCGGCAGAAGAGTTACGCCGACAGACGCCGATATGAGTTAGAGTTTCAAGTGGGGGATATGGTACTCCTGAAGGTCTCACCCTGGAAGGGTGTGATCCGCTTCAGGAAGAGGGGGAAATTGGGCCCCCGTTACATTGGACCGTTCAGGATCATTTACAGGGTCGGCAAGGTGGCATACAGGCTAGAGCTACCGGAGGAACTTAGTCGGGTACATAGCACTTTCCACATTTCGCAGTTGCGAAAGTGCATCACGGATCAGGAGGCAGTGGTGTCATTGGATGATATCCAGGTTGATGAGCGCTTGAATTACGTGGAGAGGCCGGTGGCCATACTGGAAAATAAGATAAAAATTCTACGGAACAAGGACATACCTTTGGTGAAGGTGCAGTGGGAGCATCGGAGGGGATCTGAGTGGACGTGGGAGCCAGAGACTGAGGTGCGAGAGCATTACCCGGCGTTGTTTACCTCAGCGGACTTCGAGGATGAAGTCTAGTTCAAGTGAGGGATAATTGTAACGCCCCGATTCTCAGGTATTGATCTATATAATTATATTCTTGATTTTAAGGTCTACTCGATGAGTGGGTTTCCCGACTCGTTGAGTAGCAGCGGGTTGGTCCGCGTGTTTTAAGTGACCTACTCGCCGAGTACAAGAAGGGACTCGATGAGTAGGAGCTGGAGGATGAAACCCTAATTTCCGGGGTTTTGCACCCTATTTAAGGATCACTTATTCCCCCTAGCCTCCCTTACTGCCTCCCTCGAATTCAGAAACCCTAATTTGTGATTTCCCTCTATTTTTGTGTGCTTCTTATCTTGAAAGAAGATTCTTGGAATAAAGGGCTTGGAGTTCAAGAAGTTTGAAGCAAGGGGCTGTTGTAGATCCAGATTCTTCTCTGTCTTGGCATCGTTTTGAAGGTAACAAGTTGTTACCTTGACTCTCCTTTGGTTAGATCTCTTCATTTATGGGTTTAGAGCCCTTTTTGGGGTTTTGTGGTGGTTCTCCGATTTGGGTCAAAATCTAAGGTTACAACCTCATATCTGGACTCCTTTAGCCCCTCTTTGTCATAAAGTTTCAGTCTTTGTCAAGCTATGACCTTTCCCTTACCTCAAGCCACTCCTTTACATGATAAATATGCCCTAGGAGCTTAGATCGGCAATATGGAGCCTTTGCATGGCTTAGAAATCACCTGTAAGGATGGAGGATTGAAGGGACTCGGCGAGTCGCATGGTAGACTCGGCGAGTCATATGAAGATGGTCATGAACTCGACGGGTTGGATGAACAACTCGGCGAGTCCGATGAAGATTGTCGTAGACTCGGCGAGTCAGTAGAGTGACTCGGCGAGAGGGTTGTTATGCAAGGAACTTGGCGAGTGTCTAGTTGCACTCGACGAGTTCAGGTCAACATGGACTGTTGACCTTGGCAGTTGACTTTGACTTTGACCATGGGTTGACTTTTGGACTTTTGGGGGCATTTTGGGAACTTATGAACATGGTTGTATGGCGATTATAGGTGGTGGAGTTTTCGGCAGTGATCCGAGAGTGTGAGCTTATCTTTCGAGTCGACATTTGCAAGGTGAGTTATCCTCACTATACCAATGGGTCTAAGGCACCAAGGCCGACCCTTTATATATTGTATCTGGATTATGGCATGATATGTTTATTGATTACATCCTGGTAGTTAAGATGATGGTATGCTTATGCTTAGTGACCTGGTTAGGTCAGTGTCTTGGTTATAGGATGATGATATGTTAGCGACCGGTTAGGTCTGTATCCCGGTTATTTGGATGTTGCTATGATTAGTGATCTGTTAGATTGGTTTGACTGTTATATGATATGAGCTAGCGTACGATATTTATGTGCACATGTTTGTTTGATTGGGGGTTAGGTTGAGGCAGTCCTGCTTTGTGTTGTAGGCCAACATACCCGGAGAGCGGTCCGGATAGGCTATAGGCCCTGCGAGGCGGTCCAGTCATGCCGAAGGCTCGGGAGCGGTCCAGATAGGCTGTAGGCCCTGCGAGGCGGCCCAGTCAGGTTGAAGGCTCATTATGCATTCTGATCTGAAATTGTTATTTGTTGTGGTTATATTGGTATAGCGTTGGTATTTTGGGGGAACTCACTAAGCTTTCGAGCTTACAGTTTCAGTTTATTGTTTCAGGTACATCAGGGGATCGCGGCAAGGCGAAGGCATGATCGTACAGCTCCTCGTGATTAGTTTATGTTTCTGGGAAAACTCTGATATTAGATATTTTGAAAACAAACTTTGTAATGACGAATGGTTTTAAATGTTTTTGAAAAAGTTTTAATTTGGCATGAAATTTGTGGGTGTTACATAACCAAACCAGGTACAACCATACTTGACCATGGAATGAATATCATCCGCAGAATGGTCCTCCAGATATGGATCAAACGAACCCCAAGAAAACCTGAATTTCCAATAATCACCACTTACAGAGCATAGGAAACTACCGATTTACGATCCAAACATACTCCCCTTGCTTGTAACCTACATGACAATCTGACACCTGGCTTTCCCATCTCCCAAGGATACGGCCCTTGATCGCATCGCTAAGGTACTCGAGCCACATCAAACCACTTGCGCACACCGGCGCTGACATAGTGTCGCCAACCACCGCGACCAACATACCTTAAGCTGAGAATCCAACCTAACACGGGAGGTCACTAGCCTGCCCACTCCTTCGAGCTCGAAAATCGGAAGGGCAAGATCCCTGCCACAGATAACGACAATCTAATCCGACAATCTACCACTTAAATCCCATATGCAATTTCCAAGCCGATCATATCAACTGCTTCCTCCCTGTGCCTCGAGGCCCGAGGCACGACCTTTAGCCAAACCCCCAAGACCTCCAGCCAACATACTCATCCGGTTCTGAGCCACTCAATCCATATCGTCATCGCCACTAGGCTTGAACAACACAAAGCTCGTCCTCGCCTGAGCAGCCCAATTGAAAAGATCGGTAGATACGGAACCACTTCCTCGAACCATGGTATCCAACCATGCTATCTTCCCCGACCAGTCCTTAGAATCCTCAAAATCTTCCTTGAATCGAGTATGGATCATGTGCTTCCAGTAGTACGGTCCCAATACTACCTTCCATACCTATCCATGATTTCCTCAAGAATTATCTCGGGTCCTCTAAGACCTAGTCTCAAAATACCCCTGAAACCTGCCCACAACGGAATAACTACACTAAAATACTCCCTAGGTTATCCTAGGGTTCCACGCTTCTCTGCCATCAGTTGCTGAAGAACTCCTCACAGTGTCAATTAGCTATTCCATGAATACAATCATATGCAATAAAGCTCAGATAATCCTTCGAGTAACAGACTCATCCCTACAACGGTTGGACTCAGACAAGAGCTGCGCAGAAAGGTCAAATCTGTCACTATGAGATTATCCAACATTTTTCACATGTTACTTGACATATTCACTTAATGGCTAACTCACATCACTCAGGAGTTCCACAAAGCACAAAGCAAGCAACATTCGTGCAGAGGAGCCGACTGACACGAAAATGCAATCAAATCTGACAGATCCTACTATGAAATCCTTGATCTCAGACTCCCAGTATCTCGAGCGCACCTTCTTCCTGCCCTCACTCTCTCAAGAGTGGCTAATCCTTCCTCACGCCGACCTGATATGAATCGCGCCCATTCCAGAGAAACCACCTCTACCTCATCCAATAACGCAATTGGTCGGCTGACCCCACACGACTCACCATACCACTAGCTGCCACGCGACTCTCCATTGGTGCCAGATGACTATTGCATGAATACAATCACATACCCCACAGTTTAAACAATCTTAGGCTAACATATTCAATCACACAATGGTTGGACTCAGACAAGAGTTGCGCAGCAGGACCAAACCCCTTACCCTAAGATTATTTAAACCATGCAACATGTGACTTAGCGTATTCATTCAATAGCCAGTTTACACGCGAAAGAGTCATAACACAATCAATCAGGGATTCTATAAGAGACAAGGCATTATATAATCAGACAGTTCTATCATGCAATTCCTGAAGATCTCTAGCTTATCACTAGCATGATGTTCTAACATATCACATTATCAAAGAACAGTGTGGTAATTCGGGGCAACTTACTGGCTCCGGCTGATCATACGCATCACATCCTCTTGGTTATTTTGAAAACCATTTGAAATTCGTTTTTAAAATCTTTCTTTTTCTTAGTTTGAGACTAGATTCACAAGAGTGTTCATCCAATTCACTCAAACCAAGGCTCTGATACTAACTTGTAACATCCATAAAATTTAAAGTTTTCAAAACAACCCTTTTCTATGGAAGTATTTACAAAACCCACTGTTTCCAAAACCTTATTTAAAATCTGAATCGTTCTCAACATAGTTTTCAAAACTTTTTCAATATCAGAGTATCCCATAAATCATAAGTCCAAAAACGCGAGGATGTGTACGGTCACGCCTTCACCCTGACAAGATCCGCTAAAGTACCTGAAACCATAAACAAAAACTCTAAGCACAAAGCTTAGTGAGTTCCCCAAAAGTACCAACACCCAAACAGATACATATACAAATAACAACATGCATCCAGAGCCTTCACCCTGTCTGGACCGCCTCACCGGGCCTTCAGCTTATCTTTACCGCTCACAGAATCTTCAGCATGTCTGGAACCGCCACGCTTGGCCTTCAGCCTGTCTGGACCGTTCTCCGGGCCTTCGGCCTGACTGGTCCGCCTCACAGGCCTTCAGTCTATCTGGGCCGCCCTGCGTCTGTTGGCCTTCAACACCAAGTAGGACCGCCTCAACCCAACCACACACAGAAAACCATGTCGAAATATACATAACAAATAAGCATAACATACCGATATAAATACCACCGGGTTTGTTGACTGGCAGTACATTGCAGTACAGTCTCAACCCAACCACACTACATCAACACATACGACTGATAAACATATAGGCAGAACATATATTAGGCAGATCTAACAGATCACTAAGCATAGCATCATCCTATCTATCAGGATACAGATCTAACAGATCGCCACAATACTCAGTTATAAGATAGACCAGGATAACAATCCAAAGGGTCGACAATGGTGCCTTCGACCCGAACATGCAGTGAAGAGAACTTACCTCGAATACTGAAGTTCACTGCAAGAATCCTTAGTTGCTGCCCCGATGTAACAACCTGAACCTTTTTTTCCGTTTCCATTAACTGATTTCCGTTAATAAAATTTGAATTTTATTAAGTTTCCGTCAAACTTCTTGGTTTAGAAAATTATCTAGTTTTATATAACTAAATTTTAGATGCGAGTCGGAAACCAAAATCGCGCGAAAAACCCGAATCTTCATAAAAACCAAACATTTTTCGGCCTAAGTGAGTTTACGGTCGTAAACCCGTGTACGGCCGTACACTCGTTTACGGTTGGTGCCAGGTGGACCCCACCACCGACCATACCCCAAGTCTATATATATGAGACCCCGACCTTCATTTGAACCTTCTTGGCCGAAAACTCTCTCATTCTCTCTCTCTACCTCTTGACCGTAAACCTCAAAAACACCCTTATCCTTCCGAAAATCATCGAGAATCGTCATTGGGAATTGATTTGGAGCATCTTGAACACGTTTTTCATCAAATCCAACATCCTTGTTCTTGAGTGTACGACCGTACACACTTCAAGTCTGCAAATCTTCATTGACCGTAAACTAGTTCACGGTCGTACACACTTCAAACCTTCAAAGGCCGTAAACCCTTCGAGAGGCAGTTCACGGCCGTAAACTCCCTTCACGGACGTAAACCCCAATCACGACCGTAAACACTTCCTAAGTGGTGCATTAGACTGAAAACCCACTTTCCTCGATTCAATCAAGTCCCGGTAAAATTCCTTAACCGAAAGCAAGTGTTTTTCTAACACTTTATCTAACGAAATCGCTAATTTAGATACATATATGTATTTAATTGTTATTAGGATTCCGTTAAGTGCCACATACAACAACTTGAGGGTCTTCATTCTAGTTCGTTGATTCGACGCTTGTACGTAACTAACAGTGAGTTCATACCCCTATGCTTTTATTATTTTTAATGTTTTCAGGGGGGGATACAAGCCAAACACAAATGATTTTGTGAACTTATACAAAAGAATTTCAACAAGTTTAAAACTTATGCAATTGATACAACCAAAAGAATTCCATGTTTTATAAAATATTTAGATATTTTATCCCTTTTGTAACATGCTGAGCATAAGGGACGTTTTCAACGTATAGCCATAATTGCATAGTTTTCAGAACAATACACGAACCAAGTACACAACATACATCCAAACTATAATAAGTATAGCTTGGGGTTTTCAATACATAGTTTTACGAATTCAGAGTTATACACTGCTAAACATACAAACTATGACAGATTTAGTTTATGATATACATTACTACATTCGGATTTCAAGAGTACAACATTTAATAATTATTTAAGTATAATTATTAATACACTACAAGTATACAACGGATTCAAAAACAAGAGAATAATACAGAACCACACGTAAACTAGTTAATACATGATTGTGAGACAACACTTCAATTGTACCCTTCGGGGTCCAGGTTAAATCCTATCATAGTATAACCAGAGTCTCCTGGAGGGAGAGCGTGACATTTGTGAATAGATCTATTCGGGACTGACAATCCCACACCAGAACTGCTAGCTACAGTTAGGCAGGCATGCCTGGGGTGACAAATGTCATTTAACCGACACTTGAAGAACGTCGTAAAGGTCACTAGGTCATATCAAGCATGGTTATACGACTCACAATAGTATAAACTAACCATTTGTTTACGTGATTTCATTATTCATTAGTTTTATTTTAAGTAATGAAACTACTATACATACTGGTGGAAGCCAGGGTTTTCATACAGAACATACTATACAAAGGTTTTTGTACAAGAATACACACATACTACGATTGGTAATAACCAGACTTACAAACTAATGTTTTTCCTATACTACAACAGGATACAGTAAAAAACATTCATAGTTAATTCTATAATTCCTTAGTTTAGGCATCAGGGCTACGTATGGAGAATATTCGATAGACTGTGGAATGTGTGGTTTCCGCCTCATTTCCTGTTCCTTGTTTGGTTGTGGGCTTAGGGCAGATCCACATAATCAACTATCTGTTCGATATTGGTTTATACATGGCTAGCATGAACTAGGTGGTCATAGATGGAACTGACATTATCACACTTTTACTAAAGAAAATATTCGATTTTCTTGGAAACATCCGAACATTTTTACAGGGTCATCAACAGGTTTTCATTACAAAAACATCGCTTATGAACTCACCAGCTTTATACTGATACTCTTTCAAAACTGCTTGTATTCTCAGGAAATCAGTAGACAGGTACCTCCTGGAGTTTTGAGAAGACGGAGCGTATAGAGTCACGTCTTTTTCTTTTGCTTATACTTTTGATGTATAAAAACAAGAATCAAACAAATGTAAATATCTTTTCATATATGTATTCAATGTAATGGTTGTGTTTACTATGATTACTATGATGCAATTGTTGTGATACTACATATGACGTCATCCACCCCCGAACATTTCCGCCGTTCCGGTTTGGGGGTGTGATACCCGACGACACCTCTGATCTATCAGATCAAAATAACACCCAATTAGTAATTGGGTTTCATTCTAAGGCCCACCATCCATACTTTGGGTAAAATGACCATTTTGCCCCTGACCCAACATGAACCAAAACTGAGGCCCAATTCCATTAACCAAAAGATCCACAAAGTAGGCCTGACAATTGGGTTGGGTTCGGGTTGGCGGGTCACGGGTTGACGGGTTGGCGGGTCAGAAAACATAAACTCAACCCAACCCATATAATATATGGGTTGGCGGATTGTCGGGTCACAGGTTGGTGGGTTGGAAACCTCAACCCAACCCAACCCATATAACCCGTTTAAGGATATGGGTTCGCGGGTTCACAAGTTAATGGGTCGAACCCAACCCATATAACCCGTTTAATAAATAAGCAACACATTTTAAAAAATGAGGTTTTTTCAACATAAAGTTATAAAGTGATTAAAGTAATTAACATCAAAAAAGAGGTTTTCAACATAATTTCATAAAGTCATTAACATCCAAATAAAATTGAAAATTGAAAACATTCATACAAAATGGATGCGTTCTTCGTTCGTGAGTCGTGAGTATCTAAAAATGACGGCATATGTTTTTTCCTTTTTTAATTAGGGCACCGCAAATGCAGACTAGCCACATACGAATACGAAAGGAATACAAAGATACGAAATATTATGAATACGGAAAGAAATCAGATTTCATTAATAAATTATATATATATATATATATATATATATATATATATATATATATATATATATATATATAAACGGGTTGGCGGGTTGACCCGCGAACCCAAACATGTAACCCAACCCAACCCATAAAATAAACAGGTTGGTGGTTTGGCGGGTTGACGGGTTGGCGGGTCAAAAATCTCAACCCAAATCCGTCTATTTTCGGGTTGGGTCAGTGTCGGGTTACGGGTTGGGTCGAGAGTTGCCACCCTTACCACAAAGGTCCACTAATGGCCCAACTTTCCAAATTGGGCCCAACTTCATATGATTCTTATCCTAAGCCCATAATTTCATTAATTACAATTCTGATTACCTCAAGTACCCCCTTAGAACAACTTGGTCAAAGACAGGGTCAAAAGTCAAGGTTAACGGCCTAAGTTGACCCAACTCGCCGAGTTTCTCTATCAATCTGCAAAGTCGGGGAAAAACCGAACCAACTCGTCGAGTTTATCCATAAACTCGCCGAGTTAGCAAGAAACCCACATCTTAATACATTAAGCACATGATCCATTAGGACATGGCCCCAAAACATAGATCTGACTTCCTTGAGTTGGAAAACCACGTAAAGTTGCCAACTTTACGTTCATGCATGTCTAAATGAAGCTCTTAAGCTTAAAATGGACAATGCATGCATGACACCAAAATCCTCATAAATTTTGCACCTTTAAGCTCAAGGGTACCAAAACCAACTCAGATTTGAAAGAAAAACCCCCTTAAATGACTTCACTCCATTGTCATCCCCCAAAAGAGGAAAAAAACACAGCAAAACCCAAAATGAGGAGATCTAATCATCTACAAATCAAGGTATGAACTTGATACCTTAAAGTGACTGCAAGAAATGGAGTGATTCTGGATCTAAGACTTCCTTCTCCAAGCTAGAAACTTTCAGATCTTCTAAATCCTTCACAATGCACAAAATGAACACCAAACTTCCTTCCAAGGCTCAAAAACTTGACAATGGAGGCTACAACTCGTTTTATGGTTTTGATAACAATGGAGGCTGATAAGGAGGCTAGAAAAGGACTTAAGGCCTTTAAATAGGGTGCAAGACCGTAAAATTTAGGGTTTCCTTCCTAGATGCCAACTCGCCGAGTTAAGGCTCCTCAACTCTCCGAGTTGGTTCATTTAATTCCCGCGATTCTTCAATCTTTAACACGTCGAGTTGGTTCCTCCAACTCGCCGAGTTCACCTTGAAATAGGGTTATTCTCAATAATTTCTATTCAAAATTTCGGATGTTACATCAGGCATACTCATTACGCCCAACGTACTCAATTTACGCCCAGCGTACGCGACTGACCCAAAAATCGTCCTAATTTCAAACGGTCGTAACTTCTTCGTTCCAACTCCGTTTTCGACGTGTTCTTTATATCCACAGAAAGGTATTGAAGATCTCTACAATATTATCTAAATATATTGGACTAAAAACTTCTCGAAAAAAAATCCATATTTCATGCAACAACCCGACCTATGACTTTTCCCGTTTTACCCTTCAACTCCAAAACACGATTCAAGGGTTTAGATCTCATAACCATCATTACCTCCTTCCAAAAGGTTTAAACATCGCCTCCTTAAGGCCTAAGGCCTTTACACAATCGAATTCTGGCCCACGACCCGAAATCACAGAATGATCCTGAACAGGGTGTTACAACTCTCCCCTACTTAAATTAGTTTTCGTCCTCGAAATCTTTCCTTACTATCTCCTTTACCAAACTAAATGATCTTGAATAAACTCCCTGAATCCCAAAAATGACTGGGGAGGTCACCTCGCTCTAATGACCGCCTACCCTTACTGTTTTCGAACCCAAAATAGCAGATATCACAAGCCCTAACGAAGAATGAACCTTAAATTTTTCCCCTAAGCCAACGAGTATCCAACCACTATATATGAAATTGAAAACCCTAAACAATGTCAAACTCCCAGACAGACAGAACTAATCAAAACTGCTCTCACAAAGACTCTAACAAACCTATCCGGCCTGAAGAAATTTACAGATACCCGAAAACATATACACCCCAACCACCTACCAGATCCCTGATAAAAGTCGACCCTAATATATGATGGCCTTCCAATAAATGTACCCATCCTAAGCAGAACTCACATACTGACGATCGACGAATCCTTGCTCCCACTGACGTTAACCGATAAAAGACAACCATCACTACTCAGTTCAAAACCAGGAATCCAATACCTTATATGACTTCACAGCATACAAAGCCATTCTAAATCACAACCAATATGGCTCCACTTCGTAATTAAATCCAAACAAAATCCTTACGACCCTAAATTATCCTGCTGACCAACATTCGCATTTTCAGTCTATCCAATATCTTTTGAGCTCCAAGTTGATCTACCAATTATCTGAAGCGTTGGATTCCTGACTGGTCACTGAAATTGACATCCTTTCAAAAGACTGCACCACGAGACTCTATCCAAGAGTCTGTCTGGCCAAGCTACCCTAACCTACTTGAATATAAGGCTTCAACAGCCCTTCTGTTCCAACCAAGGATATCATAACCAACCATCACAATGATACGATGTAACTTACTTTTCTCTAAATGAATGTTACACGTCCAACTATAGTCTTACATCATGACCGACCCCATATGGCCCACATTCTTCCTTGATCCCACGAATGTTGGGGCCTTCCCACAGTCTCACAACACCTCTATTGCTACCTGCCAACCTAAGGAATGCTACGGACACCCCGCAGTCTTACAACACTTCTATCACTACCTGCCAACCTAGTGAATGTTACGGCCACCCCCACAGTCTTACAACACTTCTATTATTACCTGCCGGCCTAGTGAATGCTACGGCCACCCCGCAATCTTACAACACTTCTATCACTACCTGGCAACCTAGTGAATGCTACGGTCACCCCACAGTCTTACAACACTTCCACACTGCCATGGACCCAACCCATGGTCTTACCGTGCATCAACCATACTAACCATAATCATCATGAGTCGAAACCTCATCCGACTATACCCCAATCAGGTGTTTGGGTTATGCTTCGAACCCCAAAACCTTCATCAAACAAGAACAGTAAAAAAGGCTCTAACACAATCTATCCACCTGAAACTAATCACATACCCTCCATGCGCCACCACTAATGCGCAAGGTAACTTGAAATCTCATTCCTTGTGCTACCCCACAGTCCAAGAGGTTTTCCCCCACTTGGATTCAACTGCGCTATTCCAACCACAAAATTGATAGATTTCTAATCTATCTCGTAACCTGACTATTCGATGTTGTTGACAACCTGATCCCACAAGTACAAGCGTTCCATTACTAGCCAATCCTAGCGAACACACACCTATCAAAACTTAATGAATACTCCCCGAAATTTCAACAAGATCAATATTCCTGAGCACTTTCCACTGAATCCACTATAAGTCATTGGTGACTTTATCGAATGATGAAGAACAAAATCTCAACTGTCGAAACGGGCACCCAACCAATTCAAAGACCTACTTGCAATAGAGTAATTCCCATGTGAACCTGCAACTAACCACACTTCGAAGGTATGAACTTGATAATTACCAATCTTACACCCACGACCAAATCAATTCGTTATTGCCTCATATTCCTGAATGATCCCTACAGTTTCTGCATTCAAACCCAACATGCCCACCTTGTGGATTCCTTGAGTTCCTTGCTGATACCACCAAAGATTGAACTGGTTGTTGGTCTTCTCTCACTTAAAGCTTGCTCTGATGGTAGTCAATGCTTCCCACATCGACATCCAAAACCAACTCACCTGAATATCTTCTAAGCACGACTCTTAGGCTCTAGCTATCATGTCCTCCAAAGTTTGACAAGCTGAAAAGATGACAAACTTCCTTATACCATATCGCAACATATCATGGTACCTTGTTTTCATAATCTCCTCATTTGTGGCATACTGCGAAACCAAACGAGCCCTATCCCTAAACTTGGCAGTGATCTCTGCCGCAGTCTCAGTCGTTTGGCGAAGGTCCTGAAACTCCCTCGCCAACTGCTGCACCTCGATAGTTGGTGCAAACTCTTCCCTAAACCGGGTCACAAACTCCTACCGAGTCATCGTCTCACTGGAATCGCCTTTGAAAGCGAAGTCCACCTCGTCCCACCAATCTCGGGCTCTGTCTTTCAGAAGACAAGAAACAATCTAACCTTCGACCACTCGGGATAGAAGCTCTACCAAAAAAAATGTTCACCATGTCCGCTAACCACCTCCTACTAGCAATGGGGTCCTTCTCCCCAAAGAACTCGGGAGATCCACAAGCACGAAACTTGTAGAAGGAAAGAGTGTGAGCCCCCACAATAGCCAAAATCTTCGTGCGTAACATGCCCGGGAGCTTATCCTAATTCTCCATAATCCCTTCCTTGAACGAACCAAAGATCACAGGAGTCTGCTCCAAAATGTTGCAGGTGATCTCCGACGAGATAAAGTCCCGCGTCTGCTCATCCATCGATTCAATGCCAACACCTGAGTCTGAACCAGAGCTTGAACCTCCTCCAAGAGTGCTCATCACCATACTAAAAAAACAACCACAAAATAATCGGAAGATACTCAAAGAATCCTCTTCCCACAGGCTTCCTAGATTCTCCGTGACTCCCCTCAATTCGAGTATGGATCCTGTGCTTTCAGTAGTACGGGTCCAATACTACCTTCCACACCTACCCATACTTCCTCAAGAGTTATCCCGAATCCTCCAAGTTACCCTCTCAAATCGGCACTCCAGGTACCTGCTAAAAAGCGCAACTGAAACATCCCCAAAATACGACCCAAAAATTTTTGTTTTAATAATACTAAAATCACATCATCGAATGTCATACATAATAAGAACCATAGAGTGAGTAACTCAAAAGTCAAGTAACTGTGTCAAAACAAATATTGTATCAATCATATCGAAATATCTGAATAAAACTCCCAAGATAAAACTGAAACTGCGGTGTGTGCCATGTCATCATCCCGAGCTCTTCCCTTTACTTGCGGAAGTACCTGAAACCAAAAACTGAAACTGTAAGCACAAAGCTTAGTGAGTTCCCCCAATCTACCACATACGATATAATAACATATAAAACAACTACTGGGCCTTGCCCACTGCATCAGACCGAAGTCCGGAACTAACCAGGGCCTTGCCCTCTGCATCGGACCGAAGTCTGGAAACTGCATCGGACCGAAGTCCGGAACTAACCAGGGCCTTGCCCTCTGCATCAGACTGAAGTCCGGAAACTGCATCGGACCGAAGTCCGGAACTAACCAGGGCCTTGCCCTCTGCATCGGACCGAAGTCCGGAAACTGCATCGGACCGGAGTCCGGAACTAACCAGGGCCTTTCCCTCTACATCGGACCGAAGTCCGAAAACTGACTGAACATAGCATAGCATAATCATAACTACTAACATAGCACATATACTGCATACTACATCGGACCGAAGTCCGGAACACCTAACACAAAGACATGCTTGAATCACAGAGACATCAAGCACACTGAACTACTGCATCGGATCGAAGTCCGAAACTACTGCTAACTAAACGGGCCGGCATTATGGCCGTAGACCCGTTCCTACTGGAAGGAAACTCACCTCGTAACGCTGGCTGCTGAGGTGCTAAGTCTGAGACTGTCTGACTGCTGCTCCGGAACTCCCCGGCTACAAATCCCATAAACACTAAATCAAATACTGATAACTAACCTCAGGGTAGAATGACTATTTCACCCCCGGTCAAAGTCAACTTCCTGGTCAAAGTCAACTTCCTGATCAAAGTCAACTTCCTGGTCAAAGTCAACTTCCAGTTGACCGGACTCGCCGAGTTGGGCCGCCAACTCGCCGAGTCCCTTTCATCCGTTCTAGACCTCTACTCGCTTCTACTCGTCGAGTTTGGCAAAGACTCGACGAGTTCTTCTTCGATACATACATCGAGTCTAACTTCATCCGACTCGCCGAGTTGTATGAACAACTCGTCGAGTTCCCCTTCATCATATGAGCACGTCCAGTCTGCGACTCGCCGAGTCGTAAGAACTACTCGTCGAGCCTGAAGAACAACTCGTCGAGTTGAAGAACAACTCGCCGAGTCCCAAGCATGCTATTACTATAAAGTCGATTCTAATCGATTTCAGTGCTTCTAAATCATAGATCTTAGCTTCTAGGACTGGTTTTACACGTAAAGTTTCCAACTTTACGTGCATGCACAAGGGTATGAGGCTAAAATACCCAAAATCATCAACTACTAAGCACTTAGGGTTTGGAACAAGGCCAAGATTGCATAAAGGTGGCTATAATGAGCTCCTAGAGTTCAAGAGGGGCTAGATCTTAAGTATAACTCGATCATAAGGCTTTATTACAAGAGATTTGGGGTTTTTGAGCTTAATATCAACAATTTTGGGGACAAACTAGATCTATTAGATCAATAAACAAGATGGAGACTTTATTACCAGAAAAGATGACCACAAAGGAGTGTGCCCCGGATCTACTTCTTCTTCCTTGAACTCTTCAACCTTCTCCTTCTTCTACTTGCTCCAAAATGCACCAAAAGTTCCTTCACAAGGCAACAATCACTCATATACTCTTTAAGGAGGCTAGGGTTTGATAAGAAATGTTCTGAGGGTGATGGAGTCGAGGTTGGGGCGCATAAATGTGTTTAAATAGGGTGCAGACCCTTAAAATTAGGGCTTCATCCAGACAAGCGGACTCGCCGAGTCCCAGCATATGGACTCGCCGAGTAGCCAGCTTAATACGCGTGATCAACCCCTCTCTACTCGATGAGTCGGGCTACAGCCTCGTCGAGTACCCCTTAAAAATGAAAATTACTTTATTAAATCACATACCATAAATGGGGCGTTACAATTCTCCCCCACTTATCTTAGACTTCGTCCTCGAAGTCTGCTACTGCTGAATCTATAAACAACTCTGGATAATGCTCCCTCATTTCCTCCTCGGCCTCCCACGTCCATTCTGAACCCTTCCGGTGTTGCCACTGCACCTTCACTAGCTGGACTACCTTGTTCCTCAGAGTCTTCGTTTTCCGATCCAAGATCGCAACTGGTCTCTCGATATAATTCAGGCTGCTATCAACCTGAATATCCTCCAAGGGTACAACCGCTGACTCGTCCACCAAACACTTCCTCAACTGAGAAACATGGAAAGTGTTGTGGATCTGGCTAAGCTCTGCTGGAAGATCCAACCGATAGGCGACCTGACCTACTCGGGCCAAAACCCTAAAAGGACCAATGAACCTGGGGCCCAGCTTGCCCCTCTTTCGGAACCTGACAACACCCTTCCAGGGCGATACCTTCAGGAGGACCATATCGCCCACCTGAAACTCCAAATCCGAACGCCTCCTGTCGGCGTAACTCTTCTGCAGACTCTGCGCAGTCTGCAGTCTGCTACAGACCTGCTGGATCAACTCTGTGGTCTTGAGTACCACATCTGTACTCCCCATGACTCGCTGACCGACCTCACCCCAACAGATTGGGGTCCTGCACTTCCTCCCGTAGAGAATCTCGAAGGGAGGTCGGTCTATACTGGAGTGGTAGCTGTTGTTATACGAAAACTCTGCTAACGGAAGATACGTATCCCAACTGCCACCGAAATCTAGCACACATGCCCGAAGCATGTCCTCGAGGGTCTGAATCGTCCTCTCGCTCTATCCATCCGTCTGAGGGTGGAAAGCGGTGCTGAAATGGAGACGAGTACCCATCTCGTCATGAAACCGCTTCCAAAATCTGGAAGTAAACCGGACATCTCGGTCTGACACCACCGAGACAGGCACTCCATGCCGTGCCACTACCTCGCGCACATAAATATCAGCTAGCTTCTCGGCCGATATACTCTCCTGAATCGGTATGAAATGCGCGCTCTTGGTCAGCCGATCCACTATGACCCAAATCAAATCAACTCCTCGTGCGGTCCTGGGAAGCTTAGTGATGAAATCCATGGTGATATCCTCCCATTTCCACACGGGAATGTCTAACGGCTGCATCTTGCTGTGGGGTCTCTGATGCTCTGCCTTGACCTTCCTGCAGGTCAGGCATCTCTCCACGTACCAAGCTACGTCCCGCTTCATGCAGGGCCACCAATAATCGGGTCGAAGATCCCTGTACATCTTCGTCGCCCCTGGGTGGATGGAAAACCGAGACTTGTGGGCCTCATCCATCAGTACCTGCCGTACTCCTCCCCAGTACGCTACCCAAACTCTCCCATGAAGGGTCAACAATCCTCGACTGTCATAGTCAAAGGAAGCTACTCGGCCCACAATCCTCTCACACTTCTGTCTCTCCTCCTTCAGGCCCTCAACCTGTGCCTCTCTGATCTGCTCCAATAATGGAGTAATCACTGTCATCCTCAGACAAATATCCCTAATCGGGGCGGCTACCGCCTTGCGGCTCAGGGCGTCGGCCACTATGTTGGCCTTGCTCGGATGATAAAGGATCTCACAATCGTAGTCCTTTACCACATCTAACCATCGGCGCTACCTCATGTTCAGATTCGGCTGATACATGAGGTACCTCAAACTCTTGTGATTCGTGTAAATGATACAGCGGACCCCATAGAGGTAATGTCTCCAAATCTTGAGGGCAAACACTACTGCCCCCAACTCTAAGTCATGTGTCGGATAGTTAGCCTCGTGAGGCTTCAACTGTCTAGAGGCGTAAGCTATCACATGACCTCGCTGCATCAACACTGCTCCCATACCTGTGATCGAAGCATCACAGTAGACTACAAAATCCTCTACTCCTTCTGGCAGGGTGAGAATCGGCGCCTCGCACAATCTCTGCCTGAGGGTCTCAAATGTTGCCTGCTGCTCAGCCCCCCAGCGAAACACCACCGACTTCTTGGTCAGTCGGGTGAGCGGGACTGCTATCTTGGAGAAATCCTGAATGAATCTTCTATAGTACCCTGCTAATCCTAGGAAGCTCCGAATCTCAGTTGGAGACCTCGGGACCTCCCACTGCATCACGGCCTCTATCTTGGCCGGATCCACTAGTATACCCTTCTGGTTGACGAGGTGTCCAAGGAACTGCACCTCGCGCAACCAGAACTCGCACTTGGAGAACTTCGCGTAAAGTGTCTCCCTCCTCAGCGTCTCTAGCACCTCTCTCAGGTGCTCCTCGTGCTGCTCCTGAGTCTTGGAATAAACCAAGATGTCATCAATGAACACTATCACAGACCGATACGGCATCGGTCTGCATACACGGTTCATGAGATCCATGAACGCGGCTAGAGCGTTGGTGAGCCCGAACAGCATCACCACAAACTCATAATGACCATAGCGGGTCCTAAAAGCGGTCTTCTGCACATCCTCATCCCTGACCCGCATCTGGTGATATCCTGACCGTAGATCAATCTTGGAGAACCAAGATGCTCCCTGAAGCTGGTCAAACAAGTCATCTATCCTCGGAAGTGGGTAACGGTTCTTCACCGTTACCTTGTTCAACTCCCGGTAATCTATGCACATACGGTGCGACCCATCCTTCTTCCTCACGAAAAAGATCGGGGCTCCCCATGGTGAACTACTCGGCCTGATGAAACCCTTGTCTAGCAGCTCCTGCAGCTGCGTAGACAACTGCTGCATCTCTGGAGGAGCCAACCAATACGGTGCTTTGGCTATCGGAGCCGCACCCGGAACCAGGTCAATCTGAAACTCGACCTGTCTCTCCGGAGGTATTCCAGGCAAATCCTCTGGGAATACGTCCGGATACTCTCGTACTACTGGCACATCGTCAACTGTCGCCTTACCCTTCTCCCGGGCATCTATGACATAGGCGACGTACCCTGCACAACCCTGCTGAATGTAACGCCTCGCTCTCGCTGCTGAACATAGTATTGATCCGCGCTGTGGCCTCTCGCCCTGAATCACTAACTCTCCCCCACTGGGAGTGCGAACCCTCACTAACTTCAGCTTAATATCAATCACCGCCCCATTGGGGCTCAGCCAATCCATACCCACTATAACCTTATTCCCTCGCAGGGGAATGGGAACCAAGTCCACTGAAAACTGCTCATCGAATAACTGCAGCGAACACGCCCTATGAACTCTCGCGACCCTGACGGTCCTGTCATCAGCTATCTCAACCTCTAGTGGGCAATCCAGCTCCCCCGGAGCTCTGCTAAACCTCTTGCTAAGCGCAAGAGACACAAATGATCGGGTAGCCCCCGAGTCAAACAATACTGTAGCTGAAATGCCGTTCACTAAGAACGACCCTATATGTAAACATATAACCATGAGAAACGATCAATATTTATAAGGAGATAAAAGGAAAATATATACCTGTCACCACATCAGGAGTCGCTCGCGCCTCCTCTGCTATCATCTGGAAAGCTCTACTCTTCGCCACTGGCGTCTCACCCTGGCCCTGACGGCCGTCTGTAATCCTCAAGGTAGCAGGGGCAGGTGCTGCCACCTTCCCTGCTGCTGCTAAACTCGGGCACTGGGACTTTTTATGTCCCCTATGATTGCAATGGAAGCAAATCAGATCAGCTGCTGCGGTGACGGTAGTAGTAGCTGTACAATCTCTACTCATATGCCCGGTCCGGCCGCACTTATAGCAACCGGCACTACCTGCCTTGCACGCCCCATCGTGCAATCTCCCACACTTGCCACACCGACTGTGGCTCTGTTTGTTGTATTAATGTCTAAGTCCATAACTATATTTGGTATGTACTTGACCCGACCCGGCATGGTCCATTTGGGTTGCACTTCACCGACACAATTTATATGGATAGTCTTTTGAGAATAGTATATTTATGATTTATATTAATATATTATAAGTTCTAATATATTAATATATAATCATATTATTTAATTAGTATTGATCAAGAATTAATTTATAATTAATTAAGTGATCAAAAGGAACTAATTAAATATGGACTCTTAGATATATATATGTGTAGTGGGCCAAGTTCATTTAGGTTGGGCTAAGTCTTCATGGATAGTCCATGGAGCTTTAACCCATGGATCCTAGGAAATGAAAGGTCATGGGTATTAGGGTTTAACCCTAATCCTCCACACTATATAAAGGGTCTTATGGTTCATGAAATTATGCTAGTGGCTAGTGTGGATACACTAAAGAGGGCAATAACCGATTTCATAGTGTGAGCCAAGTATCCATATTCTCTAAAGGTTTTCCAAGGTGTTTTGGTGATTTGTGATTCCACTTGAGGCTTCCACACTATTGGGGCTAAGCTCTCAAAGCTTGAAGACATCAAGCTACATCAAAAGGTATGTCATCTAACTAGAATTTTGTAGTATAGGTGCTTCATAATATGCTAGTTAGGATGAAACCTTGGAATATTTAATATTTGCATGTAAAATAGAGAAAACATAGATCCAAGGTTTATAGGGTTGCATGTACACCATAGGAGTGTTAGAATGCTCAAAACCCAACAGTGGTATCAGAGCCACAGGTTGTTTTCTGTTATATTGATGCAAATGTTTTATTTTCAAAGTTGGAAAAAAAGGAAAAAAACATGACGTTTGTCAAATTTTAAGATAATTACTTGTTTCTGTGAAAAACTAATTATTTGTAAAATTTGAATCATCTGCTATATGAGTTGAATTAGGTCAAATTTAGTAAAAGATAAAATGATATGATTATTTTATTAGTTTTAAAAGTTTGATCCAAAGAGTTTTTTGAAACCTTCATAAGTTATGGATATGAAAAGGTTTTAAAAAAATTGATTCAATGTTTTTTATGGAGTTACAAAACTTAGTCTTAATGTTTTAAAGAATTCCATAACTTGTTCTTAAGTTATGGAACATGAAAAGTTTCATCATAAAACAAGTATTTAACTCCATAAGTTATGAATCTAAAAGTTTTCAAGAGTTACAAAACTTGCCCTCAAGTTTTGGAATTTGGAAAAAGTTTTTTTATGATAAAAAAAAGAATTGAATTCTAAAACTCTTGGGTTCATAACTTAAACAATTAATTAAATGGTTTTAATTTTGAATTTAATAATTGGAATTATGATGTTTTTATTGAATAATTCAATTAACTCTTATGGACTTTATTAATAGATAATTAAAGTGTTTAATTAAAAGAGAATTAATAATTCCATAATGACATGGTTTAAATTTAATTAAATTAAGAGTATAGTTTAATTAATAGATTAAACCACCAAGTATTTTAAATGTCTAAAATACACCCTTATACTATTATAATATTAAAAGTTTAATATATTATATGTATAAGAGCAAGTCGTCTTACCATTAGTAGGCCTCATTCACGAAGCCGGTCTATAAGGGGGGTATAAGGTTACTGCCTATAAAATGGCAGTTTAATGGGTGTCCACTCTCACCCACCGCTTCCTTGACTGGTGGAGGGTCGTTAGCCGAACAGGTAGGACAAGGACTATAATTCTCCCTTCATTAAAAGTATTAATGATAAATACTAAGTACCTAAACCTTTTATAAATTTCCAATCTTAGTTACTTAGGAAAATATGAATAAGGTGCTAATCCATGAAATTACACTTTGCACTTTGTTTAAGCTGTTAGTGGAGCGTGTGTGGTTAACCGGCACACTAACCTGGACTTAACAAGGTAGGCAAAGGGTAACTTAATGTTTATCATAGTATCGTTGGAGCGTGTGTGGTTAACCGGCACATCGATTGAGGGGTAAATATTAAGGGTACCAAGTATATTTGCATGGTTACTTCACACCTTGTTTTGTGATCCTCGGCATCCCAGTCACAAAACCTGAAGGGCACACTCGAGATTGAAACATGTCATTGAAAAGTTCAATGAATCTCAAAAGAATCTAGGAGTTTCAAAACCAATTAAAACCTAATAATACATTTCGTTTATCTTGGTGGAAATTGGTGAATCGTCATTCACCTACCTCCAAATATTTTATAGCTTGGATTACGGCATCCCTCTTCCAAGTTATAAAATAGTTTGTTCGGTCCTAGCCTTAATATATCATATTGGGTGTTATATTAAGGACTTAAATTAACTTTACGTGAATTTCTCCCATTGTTGATGTCTGGTTCAGACAACAATGATCTTCCCAAACCAAGCTTTCCTAATGAATATGACTTCCCGAGTTTGGCTCATGGAAGTCATACTTCTCTTCCTCCACATCCTCCAATTATTCTCCCTAACCCACAAGTTCAAGGTCACTCAAGCCCTAATGGCAAGCAAGGTCTATGTGTGATCACATCTTAGAGATGAAGTCACATATTGACAAGCCGGGAGAGTTGGGTGTCAAAGTCTTGAGAAAGTTGGATGTTCAATCACTTTCTAAGTCACATAGTGAGTTCCTTTGGGACTACTATGAAACAGACTATGACATGAACCTTAATGATCATATCTATTTGCTTGGTGCTGCTGAATCAGCAATGATTTGGAACGATAGTAAAGCAAATTTGATTAGAAGATCAACTTCCCAAAAACTTTATGGACAGTGACAATGGTGACACTGGAAATCCAGAAAAAGCATTGTCTTCCCAATGGAAAGGGATTGACCATACTCAACCCGGTTAACCAAATGGTAAAGAGAAATGCTAAGTCTGAGATAGTCCCATTACCAAAGGGTCCATATGTTTATTTTGCCAAAGGAAGGGGCGTTGATTGCAAAGCTGCCAAATTTACCTAAGGATGTTAAGTCAATAAGTTTGACTCTACATCAGGTAGAGCCCATTATCTAACTCTGTTAAGTTCTATTCTGAGATCCTCATTACATGATGTGACTGGGTCACATGTTGATGTTTTAAGAATCAAAGAATAGAGAGAAATCTTAAAGGAAGTATATGCTCATTCTGATCGCGAAGGTGGATTTCGATCGCATCAGAATTTTGAGCAGTTGCTTAAGAATTTATGATATATTGCTAAGGAATAGATAACAACAATTTTCCATGTGAATTGTAAGGATAAGTTTTTCCGCAAAGTTTTAAAATAAAAGAAAATTGTTTAATTTTATTTATTTGAAGTATCCTTACAATGTTATTTGTGAAAAATTGTTGCTTATATGATTCCACTGACAGCAATATTGGAAAATGGATTTGATTCTTTCATTTGTGGTAGTGTCTAAATTTACCAAATCAGGAAAGTTCCTCATCACCCAAGTTTCAATTGGACCGAAACTTGGAATCATGCAAGTTGAATAGTATGATGAATGAGAACTTTCAAGCATTGGAAAATCAAGACTAATTACTTGTTCACATGGATGTGTGAGTCAAGTGAAGGACTAAAGGGATCGAGTACACATTCTTGTGCACTGGTCATGTCCACCACAAAGCTCGTTAAGACTATTTGATTTACTAAAGTTTAGTAAATATGGTTATACTTACAAGTTTAAGTATAATTCTGAAACATTGGAAAAGTCTCAATGTATGGCAGAACGAATGGGAAGAATCAAATTAGGCAGAAAGATAAAAGTTTCTCAAATCTGAAAAGATAGGAGAGTACTTTAGTATCATGTTTGTGATCGTCTTAATGATTTAGAAATCATATCACAATTAGTCCTCTAAAGGTCATCTTAGTGCATTCTTATGACTAAGAAGAGGAGTCATGAATTGTTGAAATGGTTAGATCAGGAAGATGAGTCATACTTCGTTCCAAAACAATTCTTAGAGTCATACTCCAAGATTGTAACTTGAGTGACATATCTTAAAGAAAGGTTTAAAACACTTGTCAAATGTAAGAGTAAAAGTGTCCTACTCTTGTACATTTGAAATTGGTAAGTTGTGATGTTTTGGATAAAACAAAGACCAACTAAGGCCAATTGTGTGAAGTGTTTGTCTTGATAAAGAATCCGCACTATCTCTTGAATATTTGGCAAGATAGTCTTCTATGTCAAGAGGATAGTGGGAGTCTTAAAGATCCTAAAAAGAATTTCAAGAACTAATCAAGAATAAAACCTGAGGTTCTTCACTAGCACACGACTTGAGGTTTATAACCTGTCGTGTTGACATATTCTGTGCCCATTCCAGTTAAAGTTGGCTTTGCATAGGAGTTCTGAAAGTTCTCAATTGGTTGCATAACAACTTGGAAGCAATGGCAGGCCCTGTACTGCCAGGTGGCAAGAAGTTAAGATTGCATAAGTTCAGTCCATATGAGTTTGGATTTGTCATTATCCTTGTCTTGTGACTATGGTTTTGACGATTCACATGGATAAGAACACATATACCATAAAATCTAAGGGTCATAAGGTTTCTCTCCGATTCATGAAAATGATGGTGAGGAAACACTTCCACCAAGTAGATTTGAAGCAGATGGCAAAAGGTCTAAACAATTGAGACTATGATTACGGCATCTCTTTTCATAGTTCTGAAATTGTTTAGACACACATGCATGCTATCTAAGGAAAGGTGTATGATTTTGATAAAGTTTTATCAAAGCATCTCGTATCAGAAATCTGAACTTTGGTAAGAAAGTCAATAAAGTATTGATTTCTAGAAGTCCAGCTGATTTCTGAGTACATGTCAAAGCTAGTGGGAGCATAAGTGTTATGCTAATAATCATCATGTTAGTGGGAGCATGATAATTATTGTTAGTGTTGCAAGTTAGCAATGTTAATTATAGAAAACAAAAGTTTTAATTCGTGAGGCTGCAGGGATTGAAAAAGTTGTTTTGCTATAATTAAGGGAGAGGATATACTTCATTTCAGTTCTAAAGGCTTAGATTGAGACCTTAATCATCTTTAGTCAAGAATATATATATGAATTTCATGTTGGATTGGTTCAACTTAAGGAAATTCTATATATTGCGTTCTCAAAATTCGATTATGATTACGGCATCCCTCTTCATAGTCAAATTTTGAAAACATAGCAAATAAAAATATTGTAGCAAAAGACTGGTCTAGAATCATGTCTTTATGTGAGACATCATGAATCGTGTACCATTTGCTTTGGGTACAGGATCGATTGCATGTGCTATAATATTTGTCATTTCTAAATTTTTCCAAATGCCCAGAGGCATTAAGAAGGGAAAAGGTCTAGAATTGGATATGAGTAAAATGATTAAGCAATTGTCGAGGACAATCTGAGGTTTACCAAAGATTGGTTGCTCAGGGACAGTTGGAAGTATAGTGCTAATTTTGGAAGGACCATATTGACATATTCTGAAAAGAGGCATCTCTTATTCAGAAGTGATAGTCAAAATGAGAATATATAGTTGTCTCCATAGGTGGAAGTTATCTGTGTAAGATTAGAAAACTTAATGCAAGAAGCATGTCCAAAGCAATGTACTTTGAATATGAGACTTAGTTTCCATGGAGTTGATCTCCATTGGAATACCTTATAATGACTGTTGACAAGTCTTTGTGACTTTGTACATATTCATTACAGGAGGGTCAGTGAATATAAGTTTAAAATCTAAACAGATTTCGATAAATGATAGGAATTTGAAATTCTCACATTTTTCGATAAGGATTTGGGAGTGTGAAATTAGAATCATTGAAATTATGTTCAATTGGTTTATTTCACAAAGTAAGGATCATAGAAAAACATAGAGTGCATACTTGGTGTATGGCAAAGCTATTGTTTAAGAAAAACATAGTGTACATGCTTGGAGCATGGGACAACTAGTGTTTTTAATTCAAGTATAAAGTTGATAAAACCGAAACAATGAATAATGAGTAATCAGTATGGTGATAAATAAAAGTGTTTATTTATATTCATAGGGTTTGATACCATATTTGATTCATTTATTCTTGTGTTTCAGTTTGCATGTTTTGACTTCCAGAATAACTAAGTCGCTCTTCCTGAATGATTAAGTTATTCAAACCATCCACAGTCGGTCATATGTTGGAAGTAGATATGAATCAAGACTGTCATGGGTTGGTTTGTAGAGGTCCAAGTTGGTGGACAAAGTGGTGCTACAACACTCATGAGTGCTCATAAGTTCTGAGTATTGGATTCAACCCGCGCTCATTTGAATCACTTCATGGATTTTATCACGAGTGATCATGAGACGATAATATCTGATATTCTTCAAACCTAGAGATATGAGTTGTTACTATGAGTTGGTTATACATTGATTGCACGAAAACGCATTGGTAACTCGATGTTATAAAACGTGCCTTTGTGTATGATTCAACAAGTAGTAGAACAAGCCATATGAGTCGAAGTTTATCCATTCCTTTTACCTTCGGGATAAAAGCGATATCTGTGGGCCCCTCGATGATATAGCGATGACACATGTGAGTGCTTGGCCAAGCCAGGACTGATTTGATTTGTTCAATCAGTCAGTCATCATAAATCAAAAATCAGGAAACAACAAATGGACAGAGAGAATGATTATAATCCATGTCTCAGTCCATATGATATCTAGAATGGAGGAATATATGATCCCTTATCTAATGGACAAGTCATTGACAAAGGTCAGAGTTCATTGACAAGATCAGAGTTCGACAGCGACTTTAAGAGCTACGATTGCCAGTTGGTTTTTGAAGTCATACTCAATAATAGTTTTAGACTTATCCAAGTGTGAGACTGTTGGATTAATGTCTAAGTCCATAACTATATTTGGTATGTACTTGACCCGACCCGGCATGGTCCATTTGGGTTGCACTTCACCAACACAATTTATATGGATAGTCTTTTGAGAATAGTATATTTATGATTTATATTAATATATTATAAGTTCTAATATATTAATATATAATCATATTATTTAATTAGTATTGATCAAGAATTAATTTATAATTAATTAAGTGATCAAAAGGAACTAATTAAATATGAACTCTTAGATATATATATATGTGTAGTGGGCCAAGTTCATTTAGGTTGGGCTAAGTCTTCATGGATAGTCCATGGAGCTTTAACCCATGGATCCTAGGAAATGAAAGGTCATGGGTATTAGGGTTTAACCCTAATCCTCCACACTATATAAAGGGTCTTATGGTTCATGAAATTATGCTAGTGGGTAGTGTGGATACACTAAAGAGGGCAATAACCGATTTCATAGTGTGAGCCAAGTATCCATATTCTCTAAAGGTTTTCCAAGGTGTTTTGGCGATTTGTGATTCCACTTGAGGCTTCCACACTATTGGGGCTAAGCTCTTAAAGCTTGAAGACATCAAGCTACATCAAAAGGTATGTCATCTAACTAGAACTTTGTAGTATAGGTGCTTCATAATATGCCAGTTAGGATGAAACCTTGGAATATTTAATATTTGCATGTATAATAGAGAAAACATAGATCCAAGGTTTATAGGGTTGCATGTACACCATAGGAGTGTTAGAATGCTCAAAACCCAACACTGTTGTCCCCTGGGTCTGTGATCTGACACCTTGGGCTTTTTGCCCGAACTCCCTGTACCAGAAGCCACCTCTGGCTTCCTCTTCCTCTCCATCTCCAGATCTATCTCCCTCTCCCGAGCCCTCGCAATCATATCATCCAACGTTTTACAGCTGGACCGGCTCACAAACTGGCGGATATCACTCCGCAACATCTCATGATAACGGGCCTTCTTCATTTCCTCATCAGCTGCGTACTGAGGAACAAGAAGAGCCCTCTCCCTGAACTTGGCGGTAATCTCCCCCACTGTCTCTGTAGTCTAGGTAAGATCCTGGAACTCCCTGGCTAGCTGCTGCACCTCAATAACCGGTGCAAACTCGGCTCTGAACCTGGTAGTGAAGTCAGCCCAAGTCATGGCATCAAGCGCTGTGTCATCCCCGATGACATGCCCGACCTCCTCCCACCAATCTCGTGCCCTGTCCTTCAGAAGACAGGATGCTAGTCTGACCTTGTCCCCCTCGGTACATCTGCTGGTGCGGAAAGCATTGGTGACATCCGCCAACCACCTGGTACTCGCAATGGGATCTCGTGCCCCATGGTAGTCTGGAGCTCCACAAGCCCGGAACTCCCTGAAGGTGAGTGTGCGCGACCCCATCATAGTCGCCACCTCAGCACGGAAGGAGCTCAACCTCTCGTCCATCAGCTCTAAAATACCCTCCTTGATCGAACCGAAGATCACAGGAGTCTGCTCAAGTATAGTGCGAGTAATATCTGAAGATAGAAACTCCCTAGTCTGCTCGTCCAACTGCCCGGCCTCCGGGCTTGATCCTGATCCCTCTCCGGCACCTGAACTGCCGACTGCTGGTCTAGGGCGTAAAACCACCATTCTGAAAACACATCATGACAAACGTCAGAAACACTGACATGTCTCGAGGGATCGCTACTACTACCAGTTTCCTGGTCTCATCTCAGCTTTCCTTGGTTCAAGTACAGATCCTCTGCTTTCAGTAGTACGGGCCCATACTACCTTCCACATCTATCCGTACTTTCGTCAAGTACTGCCTCGACTCCACCAAGTCACTTCTACTGCTGCTGATCTCTGCTACTCTCATCCTAGGCTTGCCCTAGGGAAATCTCTGACTCCACCCAATCCAGTCCTCAGCTGCTGAAGGCCTCCTTGTAATGCCAATTAGCCATTACCTGAATACCATCACATGTGGCGAGGCTCAGATAATCCTTCGAGTGAAAGACTCGTTCCTATAACGGTTAGACTCAAACAAGAGTTGCGCAATAGGGCCAATCTAGCACTCTGAGATTATTCAACCCTGTTCACATGTGACGTGACGTATTCACCTAATGGCTAATTCCCATCACTCCGAGTCCCACAAAGCACGAAGCAAGCAACATTCAGACACAGGAGACTACTCAAGCAATTCTATCCTCATAACAAGAAACTATACTAGCATACAATGCTAAGCTCATACTATCAGGCATAACCTAAACAGGCTATCCTACTGTTGTCTACTCAATACTAGCATGCAATTCTCATATAGCTGAAACACATATAGCAGGCACATAAGGCATCCTCCTAGATCTTTAGTCCTATTCTAGCATGTTGTTCTACTGAAACTGAAACTGATGATCATAACATAACTTGTATGGGTAATTTGGGAGTACTTACTTGAGCTCGGCTGATCGCATGCACCACACCCTTTTTCCTTTTCTCAAAACTCTTTTCTTTTTAAGTTTCTTTTTCAAAAATTTCTTTCGAAAATATTTTTCTTTTTGAAAAATCTTTTACCGTTTCCTTAGTTTGAGTCCAGTCATACCCGAAAGTGCACCTGAATCCCTCAAACCAAGGCTCTGATACCAACTTGAAACATCCCCAAAATACGACCCAAAAATTTTTGTTTTAATATTACTAAAATCACATCATCGAATGCCATACATAATAAGAACCATAGAGTGAGTAACTCAAAAGTCAAGTAACTGTGTCAAAACAAATACTGTATCAATCATATCGAAATATCTGAATAAAACTCCCAAGATAAAACTGAAACTGCGGTGTGTGCCATGCCATCATCCCGAGCTCTTCCCATTACTTGCGGAAGTACCTGAAACCAAAAACTGAAACTGTAAGCACAAAGCTTAGTGAGTTCCCCCAATCTACCACATACGATATAATAACATATAAAACAACTACTGGGCCTTGCCCACTGCATCGGACCGAAGTCCGGAAACTGCATCGGACCGAAGTCCGGAACTAACCAGGGCCTTGCCCTCTGCATCGGACCGAAGTCCGGAAACTGCATCAGACCGAAGTCCGGAACTAACCAGGGCCTTGCCCTCTGCATCGGACCGAAGTCCGGAAACTGCATCGGACCGAAGTCCGGAACTAACCAGGGCCTTTCCCTCTGCATCGGACCGAAGTCCGAAAACTGACTGAACATAGCATAGCATAATCATAACTACTAACATAGCACATATACTGCATACTACATCGGACCGAAGTCCAGAACACCTAACACAAAGACATGCTTGAATCACAGAGACATCAAGCACACTGAACTACTGCATCGGACCGAAGTCCGGAACTACTGCTAACTAAACGGGCCGGCATTGTGGCCGTAGACCCGTTCCTACTGGAAGGAAACTCACCTCGTAACGCTGGCTGCTGAGGTGCTAAGTCTGAGACTGTCTGACTGCTGCTCCGGAACTCCCCGGCTACAAATCCCATAAACACTAAATCAAATACTGATAACTAACCTCAGGGTAGAATGACTATTTCACCCCCCGGTCAAAGTCAACTTCCTGGTCAAAGTCAACTTCCTGATCAAAGTCAACTTCCTGGTCAAAGTCAACTTCCAGTTGACCGGACTCGCCGAGTTGGGCCGCCAACTCGCCGAGTCCCTTTCATCCGTTCTAGACCTCTACTCGCTTCTACTCGTCGAGTTTGGCGAAGACTCGACGAGTTCTTCTTCGATACATACATCGAGTCTAACTTCATCCGACTCGCCGAGTTGTATGAACAACTCGTCGAGTTCCCCTTCATCATATGAGCACGTCTAGTCTGCGACTCGCCGAGTCGTAAGAACTACTCGTCGAGCCTGAAGAACAACTCGCCGAGTTGAAGAACAACTCGCCGAGTCCCAAGCATGCTATTACTATACAGTCGATTCTAATCGATTTCAGTGCTTCTAAATCATAGATCTGAGCTTCTAGGACTGGTTTTACACGTAAAGTTTCCAACTTTACGTGCATGCACAAGGGTATGAGGCTAAAATACCCAAAATCATCAACTACTAAGCACTTAGGGTTTGGAACAAGGCCAAGATTGCATAAAGGTGGCTATAATGAGCTCCTGGAGTTCAAGAGGGGCTAGATCTTAAGTATAACTCGATCATAAGGCTTTATTACAAGAGATTTGGGGTTTTTGAGCTTAATATCAACAATTTTGGGGACAAACTAGATCTATTATATCAATAAACAAGATGGAGACTTTATTACCAGAAAAGATGACCACAAAGGAGTGTGCCCCTGATCTACTTCTTCATCCTTGAACTCTTCAACCTTCTCCTTCTTCTACTTGCTCCAAAATGCACCAAAAGTTCCTTCACAAGGCAACAATCACTCACACACTCTTTAAGGAGGCTAGGGTTTGATAAGAAATGTTCTAAGGGTGATGGAGGCGGGGTTGGGGCGCATAAATGTGTTTAAATAGGGTGCAGACCCTTAAAATTAGGGCTTCATCCAGACAAGCGGACCCGCCGAGTCCCAGCATATGGACTCGCCGAGTAGCCAGCTTAATACGCGTGATCAACCCGTCTCTACTCGACGAGTTGGGCTACAGAGTCATCGAGTACCCCTTAAAAATGAAAATTACTTTATTAAATCACATACCAGAAATGGGGCGTTACAGCAACCCAACCCGCTAAAGCACATCATAGCCCCTCTTAGGTTCCCGACCTCACCCTGCCATCAGCTACTGAAAAACTCTCAATAATGTCAGATAACCACTTCATGAATACAATCACATGCAACAAAGCTTAGATAATCTTTCGAGTAAAAGACTCAAACCTACAATGGTTGGACTCAGACAAGAGTTGTGCAATAGATTCAAATCCATCACTCTAAGATTATTTAACCTTTGCAACATGTGGCTTAACATATTCACTTAATAGTTAACTCACAACACTAAGAGTTCCACAAATCACAAAGCAAGCAGCATTCATGCAGTAACACTCCAAGCCATAAAACAAACAAAGGGCATCCCACACTCACTTGCTACTACCATGCTAGGAACTTCTACTCTCACTTTCGGTTGCCTTATGCATGCAAATTATACACAATCCATGATCAAATAGACTATGGAATAAAAGATTCTACCTTAGGACCATGACCATACAAGGAACAGGAAATAAGGCCAAATCAATCATTCTAGGAGTATATGATCCTAACCGTATACAATTTTCAAAGCATACACTTAGCAATTACTGTTACCAATACATATTTCCAATCATAGCATCCAATGCTTGCTAGGCTAAACGGCATCACATATCAGACCGATCTATCATACAATTCCTGAAAGTATCTCTAGCCTTATCCTAGCATGTGAACATTCATATCATATATCATATCGACATGTATGGGTATTCTGGGAATCACTTACTTGAGCTCGGCAAATTGCATGCATCACACCCCCTTTTTATTTATAAAAATCTTTTCAGAAACTTATTTTCTTTACAAAAAAATCTTTTTAGAAACTTATTTTCTTTCAAAATATTACCAATTCCTTGGTTTGAGTTCAGACATACCCAAGAGTGTGCCCGAATCCCTCAAACCAAGGCTCTCATACCAACTTGTAATGTCCCGAAAATCCAAGGTATTTTTTTTCGTTTTTAAAACAATAAATCATACAAACGAGTTGTTCCAAAATTGATCAAAGCGAATATATCATTTAAACATCAGAGTAATATCATTAATTGCCAATGCGGAAAACTATGGGGGATGTTGTACAGTCACGTCGGGCCCTTCCCTTCGAACCAAAAGTACCTGAAACCATAAATACGAAACCGTAAGCACAAAGCTTAGTGAGTTCCCCAAAATACCACATACACAAAACATACAAGTGATATGGGCTACCTCCATGGTCTTTTATCGCAATGCTGAAGGCCAAATCCCGGTCTTACATACGAGTGCTATGGGTTAACCCCATGGTCTTTCCTTGCGATACCGAGGTCCAAATCCCAATCTTACACACAAGTGCCATGGGCTACCCCCATAGTCTTTCATACAATTATCACAAAGACAACAAGCATTCCACATAACAAGAAATGGGTCGGCATTGGTGCCTTCAACCCATGGATTGATGGGTTATGAGCATAACTACATCCTATGTGATAATGTAACCCTAATTGCTTTAGATCTAAGTTTTTCACTAGTTGAACATGCAATTGAATACCAAAGCAATAAACCCTAGATCTAGCATACAATTTTCGAAAATTATATAACAAAAGGATTTTGATGATTACTTTGTAGATCCTTGACTCTTGAAAGCTTAGTGCCTCAAATGTTGCACCTCTAATGGCTCACAAACACCACTAGAAAGAAGATGAGAAGGAGAGAGGAGGAAGCTCTTAGAATTTCGGCTAGGGTTCTCTGGAAGCAAGCATTGGCCGAAAATCCTAAGCCTAGGGGTTCCTTATATAGCTGAGGGCTGCTAGGGTTTCTTGAGGAAACCCAAATTTCCTGCTTAAGGCTTAAGCAACCCATGGACCTCCCACTAAGAAGCCTTGGACGAAATTTAAAGGGTCTCGCTATAGAACTTCTTCCACTCCTAATTAAGGAGTCCATCAGCCTACTTTCACAACTATCAATGATTTGCAAAACAGCCCCTGTTCTTTTAATCAGTTCCTTTAATCCCAAAATTAATTCCAAATTAATTTTTGATTAAATACTAATTAAATAACATGATTTCGAATTAATATATTATTTTCATAATACATTAATAAATCAATTTCTTATTCCAAATAATAAATTCAACCTCTCTCTCCAAAAGTCATCCTGTCAAGTTGCTAGGGTGAAGGCAACCCAAAAGGACCATGCTATTATCAAATCAAGTACATACCAATTATAGTTATGGGCTTAGACACCTAATCCAACAGTCTCCCACTTGGATAAGTCTAATAACTATAATTGCAAGTATGACTTCAAAATTTGAACAACAATCGTAGCTTTCAAAAGTCGCTGTCGAACTCTGACCCAGTCAGTGTGTGTCCTTAAGATAAGGGATCATATAATCCTCCGTTCTGCAAGATATCATCTGGACAAAGACATGGAACAGAATCATTCTCATTGTCTAATAGTTTGTTTCCTGATTTCTAATTTGTATGACGAAGAACTTAATTGAACACATTAACTCAGTCCTAACCAGGCCCGACACATAAGTCAACACCAAATCATCGAGGGGCCCAAGATATCTCTTTTACCCCTTGGGATAAAAGGAACAGATAAACTTTGACTTATATGCTTGTACTATTTACTCATCAAATCGTACACAACAATATGTTTTATAACATCAAGTTACTGATGTGTTTACACATTATCAATGCACAACCAACTCGTAAACAACAACTCATATATCTCGGTTTAAAGACTATACGATATTATCGTCTCACAATTACTCGTGATAAATTCCATGAAGTAATTCAAATGAGCGTGGGTTTAATCCAATACTCAAATCCCCATTTCAGGAGTACTCATGAATGTTGCAGCAAACAATTGTTATGTCTACACACTTAGACAATCTACAAGCCAATTCATGACAGTCTTAATTCACCACTTACTTCCAAAGTATGATCGAATGTGGATAATTTGAATAATCCAATTATTCTGGAAGTAAAACATGCAAAGTTGAAACACAATATAAACAATTGGCAAAAGATAGTAAACAATAATCATATATAAATCTCCATTATGTAATCATCAAATGTCAATTACATTTATCTAGTACAAGTTTCTAAAATATCTATCTGATCACTAAAACTAATATCGTCCTTCAGACCAATGCTCCTCGCATACTGAACGTGTTTAATCCTACTCAGACCCTTTGTAAGGGGATCTAGAGGATTCTCTTCTGACGATACCCTCTTGACGACGAGGAGTCCTTCTTCTACCCGATGTTTGAAGAAGTGGTATTTTCTGTTAATATGTCTGGATCTTCCATGATCCCATGGTTCCTTGGTCAATACAACCGCTCCTTCATTATCGCAGAAAATATCCATGCACTCCTTTATGGCTGGCACAACTCCAAGGTCTCCAATAAAGTTCTTCAACCATATAGCCTCCTTTGATGCCTCGCTCGCGGCTATATACTCTGACTCACATGTTGAATCAACCACGGTCTCCTGATTGGAACTTTTCCAAGTTACTGCTCCTCCATTGAGTGTAAACATCCAACCAGGCTGAGAACGGAAGTTTTCTCGGTCTGTCTGAAAGTTGGCGTCACTATAACTAGTAACTCTCAAGTCATCACTGCCACCAAGAACAAGGACCTAGTCCTTAGTCCTTCGCAAATACTTAAGAATGTTCTTGACTGCTATCCAGTGAGCTTTTTCCGGGTTCTCTTGCTATCGGTTGACCATGCTCAAAGCAAAAGCCACATCAGGGCGAGTACATGTCATAGAATACATGATCAAGCCAACGTCGGAAGCATATGGAACTCGACTCATTTATGCTATCTTGGCATCAGTACTCGGACTCTGAGTCTTACTCAGCTTGGTATTGCTCTGGATAGGTAACTCTCCCTTCTTTGAATTCTCCATGCTAAAACGCTTCAGCACTTTATCCAAGTAAGTACTTTGACTAAGTCCATTCAGTCTTATACTCCTATTTCTCAAAATCCTTATTCCCATAATATAGGCAGCCTCTCCTAGATCCTTCATAGTGAAACAATTTCCAAGCCAGGACTTAACTTCCTGCAAGGTTGGAACATCGTTTCCTATGAGCAGTATGTCATCAACATACAGTAATAGAAAGCTAACTATACCCCTACTAGCTTTGACATATACACATGACTCATCCTCACTCCTAGAGAAGCCAAACTCTTTGACCTTCTCATCAAAGAAAAGATTACATCTGTGAGAAGCTTGCTTCAATCCATAGATTGATTTCTCAAGCTTACACACTCTATTGGGGTATTTAGCATCCATAAAACCCTATGGCTGACACATGTAAACATCTTCAGCCAGCTTCCTATTAAGGAAAACGGTTTTGACATCCATCTTCCAGATTTCATAATCATGAAACGCAGCTATGGCGAACATAACCCTAATAGACTTGATCTTGGCCACTGGTGAGAAGGTCTCATCATAGTCAACCCCCGGGTTTGAGTAAAGCCCTTCGCAACCAGCCGTGCCTTGAACGTGTGCACCTTTCCATCCATATCGTTCTTCTTCTTGAAGATCCATTTGTACCCAACTGTCTTGCGACCTGGTACATTGTCAACCAAGTTCCAAACTTGATTATCATACATGGACTAGATCTTGCTGTCCATTGCTTCTTTCCATTTAGCAGACTCAGGGCCCGCCATGGCTTCCTTGTAGCTATAAGGCTCATCCAAATTTACTAGTATACTATCACTGATAAACGTATAACCATCTGTAGTAATACGAAAACCATAAAACTCTGGTGCCATTCTAACTCGAGTGGAATGCCTAAGAGGCAACGACTTGTCAATTGGTTCAACAATAACTTCTTCCTCGGGTTGAGTGGCAGTGTTAGAGGTTCCTTCATCGCTTGACTCTTTAATTTCTTCAAGATCAATTATACTCACACTGTCCTCTTTGCACATGAGTTCCCTCTCGCGGAAAACTCCCCTTCGCGCTATGAAGACCACGTTCTCACTAGGTCTGTAGAACAAGTATCCAAAGGACTTCAGTAGGTAGCCGATGAAAATACACCGCTCACTTCGAGGTTCAAGCTTGTCGCGATACTTTCATCTAACGAAAGTTTCACAACCCAAACCTTGATATGTACCAACGAGGGAACCTTCCATGTCCACATCTCGTGAGGTGTTTTGGCAACCTTCTTTGTGGGGACTAGATTAAGGATATAGGCAGCAGTCTCTAAGGCTTACCCCTAGAATGATATCGGAAGTGAAGCTCGCCTCATCATGGAACGAACCATGTCCAACAAGGTTCGATTACGCCTCTCAGCAACACCATTAAGCTGTGGTGTCCTAGGAGGTGTCAATTGTGAAACAATTCCACATTCCTTGAGGTAGTTGTGGAACTCGATACTAAGATACTCACCACCCCTATTGGATCTGAGCATTTTGATCTTCCTGCCCAATTGATTCTCGACTTCATATTTGAACTCTTTGAACTTTTCAAAGGTTTCTGCCTTATGCTTGATTAAGTAAATATATCCATATTTGCTATAATCATTGGTAAAAGTCACATAAATTCGATTCGCATCCCTTGTGGTGGATCTGAAGGGACCACACACATCAGTGTGTATGAGATCCAACAATCCCTCACCTCTTTCACACGAACCCGTGAAGGGTGATTTAGTCATCTTTCCAAGCAAACAAGACTCGCATGTATCATCCGACCTTAGGTCAAATGATTCCAACACTCCATCCTTTTGGAGTTGGGAAATGCGCTTCTTGTTGACATGTCCAAGACGACAATGCCGCAAGCATGCTATGTCTAAACCATTAGACGAATCAATATGCAACATACTATTTCCTAAATTGTCTACAACCATCACAGTTTCATATACACCATCACAAGGCAATGCTTCAAAATAACGTACACCATTATAATAAGCATTAATAGATCCACTCTCATTATTAAAAGAATATCTAAAACCTTGTCTGTACAAACCATGAAAAGAAATAATATTCCACGTCATTTGTGACGAGTAGCAACAATTATTCAAGATTAAACATAATCCACTACTAAGATTTAAAGAATAAACGCCGATCTTGGTAACAGATGACGATCTCCTATTACCCATTATCAGGTTCATCTTCCCAACCTCCACATTCCTACTTTCTCTTAGTCCCTGCAAGTCAGAGCAAATGTGAAAACCACATCCTGTATCAAGGACCCAAAAATTAGAATGTGATGAATTTTTAGACAAACTAGTGTAAATACCTGTCGAGGTAGGCTTGATCTTTCCATCCTTAATGTCCTGCAGATACTTGGGGCAACTTCTTTTCCATTGCCCCTTTTCTTGGCAGCAGAAGCACGTTGCATCCTTTGGATCAGAGGCAGGGGGAGCAGAATTGGTTTTTCCTTTGGATCCACTACCAGAAGACCCATCATGAGACTTTCCCTTCCAGTTTTGCTTTGAGGGATCTTTCCTCTTTTCCTCCTTTCCTTGTCCAATAGCCAGGACTGGAGCAGCAGCAGTAGGAGTGGATTCAACACCTTTTCCTTTCAATCCATTTTCAGCGGTTCTCAGCAAGCCTTGAAGTTTACTTAGCGTGACTTCCTCTTTGCTCAAATGATAAGTCATCTTGAGCTGGTCATAGCAAGGAGGCAATGAGTGCAAGACTATGTCAATAGCCAGCTCCTCATCAAAGTTCACATTCAGCTTGAGTAGACGATCCACGTATCTCTGCATGTGTTGCAGGTGGGTCGTGACGGACTCTCCATCCTTCATCTTGGTGGTTATGAGTGACCTGACTATTTCATACCTTTCTTGACGCACACTTTGATGGTACTTCTCCATCAAGTCCTGACACATCTCGTAAGGCCAATAGTCCTCATAAAACCGTTGTAGCTCAGGAGTCATAGTCGCCACCATAATGCAAGACACCTTAGTAGCATCCTTGCATTAGGCCCTATACTTAGCCATTTCTTCAGGAGTAGCTTTGGTTTTGTCTATCTCGTTCAACTGTTTGTCGAGCACATATTCATTCTCCTCGTAACGCAAGGCCATTCGGATGTTTCGAATCCAATCATTGAAATTGGAACCATTGAATGTGACCCTCACACAAATGTTCAAGAGCGAGAAAGAGTTTGAGGAGTTGTTGTTGTTGTTAGAGGAGCCAGAAGCATTGTTTGAGGTTGATATCTACAAAAGAAGAAAGACAAGTTTTGATTAGATAGGAAATCCTTAATATAACACCCAAAATGAAATATTAAGGCTAGGACCCAACACAATAATTCACAATTCAGAAAAGGGATGTCGTAATCCAATTGTGAATTATTTGAAGGTAGGTAAATGACGATTTACCAATTCCACCATGAAAAGGAAATTTTAAATGAATTAGGTTTTGAGTGAAATGAAATTCCTAGATCTTTTGAGATTCATTGAACTATTCAATGGCATTTTTAATCTCGATTATGCCTTTCAAGTTTGTGACTGGGATACCGAGGATCACAAACAAGGTGTGAATAACCATACAAATTAGCTTGGTACTCTCGATATCATTTACCACTTAATCAATGTGTCGGTTAACCACACACGCTCCATTGATCAATGATAATTTATGAGCTACCCATTTCCACCCTTTATTAGTCCAAGTTAGTGTGCCGGTTAACCACACACGCTCCACTAACGACTTGACAAAGTGCAATGTGCAATTTTATGGATTAGCATCAAATTCATATTTTCCTAAAGTAACAAAGATTGGGAATTTATAAAAACATTTAGTTACTTTATATTTATCATTATACTTATTAATGAGAGATTAATGTCCTATCCTACCCGTTCGGCTAAGGACCCTCCACCAGTCAAGAGTGCAGTGGGTAAGAATGGATACCCAATGGCGGTCATTTTATAGGCCGCTTCCTTAAACACCCCTTATAGACCAACTTCGTGAATGAGACCTACTAACGGTAAGACTGACTTTTCTTATACATATATATATATAAATTAAACTTTTAATTGTATAATAGTATAAGGGTGTATTTTAAACTTTTAAAAAACTAGGGTTTTAGAATTTAAGATTTCAAAATTAAACTTTTAATTAAATTTTAAATTCCGAAACCAAAAGGGTATTTTTAAAACTTTTCAAAAATACCAGATCAAATTTTAAATAATTAAATTAATCAAATAATTTTGTCTTTATCTTAAAATTTGACCAAATCTCTTACTTTAATAAGGATATAAATTTACCATTCCAGAAAATTCAATTTTAGACAGTTAAAACGAATTTGGAAATTATCCTAATCAAATAAAGATATCAAACTCGAAAAATCAGGGATCTGATAGCCCGGCTCATCGAGTTTTTTGCAATGAACTCGTCGAGTTTGATGAACAGATTGACGAATCTGTTCCCTCCTCCTTTGGACAATTCACATATGCATCATATTCAACTGAAAAACGTCATAGGCTCTGATACCATTGATGGGTTATGAGCATAACTACATCCTATGTGATCATGCAACCCTAATTGCTTTGGATCTAAGTTTTTCACTAGTTGAACATGCAATTGAATACCAAAGCAGTAAACCCTAGATCTAGCAAACAATTTTCGAAAATCATATAACAAAAGGGTTTTGATGATTACCTTGTAGATCCTTGACTCTTGAAAGCTTAGTGCCTCAAATTTTGCACCTCTAATGGCTCACAAACACCACTAGCAAGAAGATGAGAAGGAGAGAGGAGGAAGCTCTTAGAATTTCGTCTAGGGTTCTCTGGAAGAAAGCATTGGCTAAAAATCCTAAGCCTAGGGGTTCCTTATATAGCTGAGGGTTGCTAGGGTTTCTGGAGGAAACCCTAATTTCATGCTTAAGGCTTAAGCAACCCATGTACCTCCCACTAAGAAGCCTTAGAAGAAATCTATAGGGCCTACCTATAGAATTTTGTCCACTCCTAATTAAGGAGTCCAAGAACCCAGTTTCGCAACTATCAATGATTTGCAAAACAGCCACTGTTCTTTTAATCAGTTCCTTTAATCCCAAAATTAATTCCAAATTAATTTCTGATTAAATACTAATTAAATAACATGATTTCAAATTAATATATTATTTTCATAATACATTAATAAATCATTTATTATTCCAAATAATAAATTCAACCTCTATCTCCAAAAGTCATCCTATCAAGTTGCTAGGGTGAAGGCAACCGAAAAGGACCATGCTACTATCAAATCAAGTACATACCAATTATAGGGGCTTAGACACCTAATCCAACATGGATATGGTGAGAAAACTCACCTCACAGTCTGAAAGAATAGTTGCACCGATCACTACTATAAAAGCTATCTCTACCGGTCACCTATACAATTAACAGAAACCCAAATCTCAAACTATAAATCAAATTACCCAAAATGCCCTTATGGAAAACTTGGTCATCCCTAGTCAAAGTCAAATTCAACGGTCAAGGTTCAAATTTCAATATTTATTCCTAGCAGAGCATGCCCTACGTACCAAGAGAGTACGCCCAGTGTACTCTGATGTTGACCAAAAGTGGGGCGCTGACCGCATACGCGTGGCGTATCACCAGGTACGCCCAACGTACGCAACCTGGTCCTAAAACTCCATTAAGAGCTTATTTCATTAATCCCTTACGTCCAAAACTCATATCCAAGCCCAAAATGATATCCTAAGTCATAAAGTTTCCAACTTTATGACTTTGCATGGCTATAAAGTGCTTAATGACCAAAACCCTAAGTTATTAACCCAATAAGACATCACAACTCTTCAATGGAAGGGATGGAAGGGCCAAGATCACATTTTTATGTTCATAATAGTTCCATAATGGATAAAGTTTCCAACTTTATCCATTAGAATGGTCCCAACAAACAAGATCTAGTCTTTAAGTCTCAAAGGGACCCAAAAGTGCATCTTTTTCAACTTAATCCATTAAGTCCAAGTCTTTAACCTTAAGATCTAAATCAAAATGATGTTTAGATGGATAAATTTTCCAACTTTATCTATTAAAAGTTCACAAACCTTCAAGATCTAAACTTTATGCACTTAAAGTGACCAAAAGCTCATAACACTCAAAACTAGCTAGATATAACAATTTCATCATCAAGATTCACACTTTATACCTCTAGGAGAAAGATCAAGGTGAACAAAGTCCAGATCTACAAGCTCCAATGCAACCAACAATTTTTCAATGAGTTCCTCCTTCTCCAAGGTGCACCAAGAACACTCCAAAGCACTTAAAACACTTTCTTTTTTTTATCACAAGGCTCAATCTAGGGTTAGGGTTTCAAGAGAGGGTGTTGAAGAGGTGAAGGCTGAGAATAGAATGGGTTTAGGGAAATTAAGGAGCTTAAATAGGGCTCAAAGCACAAAAATAGGGTTTGGGTACTTATCGCTTACACCCAACGTACTCAATTTACGGCCACCGTATTCAGGTATACTCGGTACGCGGCTGACCCAAAAATCGTTCTAACTTCAAACGGTCGTAACTTCTTCGTTCCAACTCCGTTTCCAACGTTCTTTATATCCACGGAAAGGTATTGAAGAGCTCTATAATATTATCTAAATATATTGGACTAAAAAATTCTCAAACAAAAATCCATATTTCATGCAAGAACCCGACCTATGACTTTTCCCGTTTTACCCTTCGACTCGAAAACAGAATTCAAGGGTTTAGATCTCATAACCATCATTACCTTCTTCCAAAAGGTCTAAACATCGCCTCCTTAAGGCCCAAGGCCTTTACACAATCGACTTCTGGCCCACGACCCTCAATCACAGAATGATCCCGAATAGGGTGTTAGATATATGGAATAAAATTAAAAATGGAGAAAATGCCCTTGATGTTGAGGATTGGGTCCATCCTTGCTATAGGTTATTAACATGGAGAGCCATGTATCTGAATAAAATTGATCCAATCAATGATCGTTCAATGTGGCTAAAAGTAACAGTCCATTCACTTTAACTCCACCAAAACATCATACACACGTTCTTATTTCAACTAGGCTAAATATCTACTTTAAATGTCAACTTGTATCTTTATGTTTTAACTACAATATATGCATATGTGTAAGTTGGAAGGCCTAAAAAGAAGAGAAGGATGGGTGTTGATGATCCTAATAGCCAACCCTTTAAATTGAGCAGGAAATTTCTTACAGTCACATGTTCAAAGTGTCATAACAAGGGGCACAATTCAAGAACATGTAAAGGGCGGGGAGGCATTGGTGAAGTTGGAGAAAAGGGGAAGACATAAGGAAATGGGAAGGGGGCTGGAAATTTTTCTAAGTAGTTAGTTGGATGTTTGGGAAATTAGGTCTTTTGAAACTTAAATTATGGTATGGATTAAGAACTTTCATCATTAAGTATTTTGAAACTAAGTCTTATGTTTAAAACTTGGTATGTAATGGTTCTATCTACAATTTGCTTATGAATTACATTTCTAAACCATCAAAAAGATGCATTTATAACAATGTACATTTAAAATACATTTCCGAACCATCCAAAAGATGCACTTATAACAATGTGTATACAAAATGCACATCAAAGTTATTGATTTATAGCAAACTACATTCCATTAAAGTTCCATTGACTTAATGTGTTACATAAACCTTCATACAATAAAATGAAATCAACCCCCCCCCCCCCATTCCATCATATTCCAAAAACCCCTACACTAGTTAGATGCTTATAAAAGAAACCAAAAACCCCCCCATCCCATTACCATCCAAATCCTACAACCACCTTATTGCTTAAAATAAAACCAAAAAAACAACACTCATGAACAAAACAACATTATCTGGTAGTTCCATTGTTCTTCATGTACAATCGCAACCCTCTCTTCCAATCGATTCATTGATATTATCAAACCTGGAATCACGACCAATGCCCTTGGACACATCGGAGGGTCAACCCATACAAGGAACCCACATATTGAATAGTTCCAAATTTGCCTTCCAGGGTTACGATTCGTCCACAAAGTCACCTTCGTTGCTTCAATTCCACATCGACAAATCACCATCGTCGTTACTTGCAAAAGAGCTTCTCCAATGTATGCACAATAAAGTGAGATTAGATGACGGTGGAAGAAGGGTTTTCCAGATGAAGTCGGACATGCATTTGTTTTTAAAGAAGAAGTTACAAGTGAAAAGACGAAATTTTCCTTCCATTACTTTATTAGAATAAGACTTAATGGTAGAAAGCTGACAGAGTGAGGCTTAAGGACCAAATATCAAAAGTTTTGTTAAGTCTAATTTAGTGCTGTGTCAAATGTTGGTTTTCGGATTTATGTTCAAGTCCGATTCCGAAATAGGGCATGTCTATTTTCGGAATTGTTGTCTTGTTTTGTCTATATATAGCGTATGCATGTAACATCTAGGGTTACGTCTTCCTACAACACTAAAAGAATAGTTCCGTCTTCACGAACTGTTCTATTGCTGAGATTAATAGAATCACCTCTTTTTCATCATCATCGTTCCATATCATTGATTTGTCTCGTAATATAGAATCTATCGATCATTTTAATATTTTCACAATTGGTATCAGAGCAGGAGATAGTGAAATCAAATCGCTATTCTTCCGTTGAGTAAAGGGTTTTACATTAGGGTTTTTCAGTTTTCTAATATCTGTTCTTGTTATCTCAATCGTTTCAATTGATTTCAGATCTCAGATCTAAATCTCTCGTTGTCCCTTTAACTCGATTCAAGCTTACACATCTGATTCTATATTTTGTTTCATTGAATTCTCGTTAAAATGCCTAACGACGATCTTCACTCTCTCTCGTTCAATCCCCCAAGCAGCATTGGATCAACAACAAGGATTCCTATCCTTTTTCCTGAAGACTATGAGGTATGGGCTCTTCACTTTGAAGATTATGTGTTGGGTATCGAAACACATGGATCTAGTATTTGACATGCAATGACGGTTGAAACGTACAAGTATTCAGGTACCAAAAAAGTAGTCAAAACTTAAGCTGACTATGATGCAATCATTGCTGAACATACTCACATCCCAAATGATGAGAATGACAAGCTGTTGTGTAATTTAAAGGCAATGAGAATCATTTGATTTGCACTTCCCCCTGACACTGCAAAAGGAATCAGGGACATACTGAAGGAATTATATTCAGGAGATGACGACTTGGAACATTCTCTGCAAACGAAACTTTTGTCAGAGTTTGGATCCTTTATGCAGAAACCAGATGAAAATCTAGAACAAGTTGCCAATCGCTTTAATCACATGTTGAGCATAATGCTTAAATACAAAGCTTCAACGACAAGTTCTTGAAGAAAAAAGTAACATTCATGAACGGCCTCAGATCTGAATAGAAATAAATAGTCTATACTGTTAAGGCTCATGAACAGTTCAAAAACTATTCTCAGGTTAAACTGGTGGGAATTTTGAAATCTCATGAAGATGAAGTCATGAAAGAAGCGAAGTTGGTCTCTGGTGTTGGATCATTGGCATTGGTCGCTAAAGGTGATAAGCAAAAGAAGTCAATTGTTAATGATTCCGAATATGATATTTCGGATGATGATCTCTCAAACGAAGATAAAGTGTTGATGGTGTCTAACCCAAAGAAGTTATTCAAGAAGAATTTATCTCGTTTCCGAAGCAAGTACAAGCAGGTCAACTCAAACTTCGAGAAGCCAAGAAGGGAAAGTTATAAGAATTCTCAGAATGACGATGAGAAGAAATAGAAGAAGTTGCTAGGTGATTCTGGATATTAGTGCAACTATTGTCATGACAAGAATCATTTTGCAAAAGAGTGCATGCTACGTAAACAAAATGACAAGAAGGAGAAGGATAAAGACGAAATCTACTACACTAAGAAAATAGAAAAACTCCGAAAGAAAAATGCATCAACTGTGAAACAATTGCTGATGGTACAAGAGGACAGTGATGATGGACAAGTTGAAGTGTGGTCAACTGACTCAGAGGATGACGAAGTAAGGAAACATGCTCATGGTGGGCGTTTTATGGTGAACTCCGAGAAGAAAGGTTATGTAGGAAAATGTTTGATGGTTCAGAGTAGCAGTTCGGAAAGGAAAAGATACATAACTGATGGTGGAAAAGCTTTAGATAGTTGTTTTACTACCAAGACAATCAAGGAGCAAGTGAGAGAATGCGAAAAGGTTGTCGACAAGGTACACTCTATTCTTAAATCTCTCAATATTCCTACATCACGTTATGATTCTGAATTGAATGATTTGTGTTATACGATTTCTGATTTTAGTGATAGCTTGAAAAGGACTCATATCAGTAATACTAATATGAATGGTAATCGTAACCGTATAACATTTAAGAACGAGGAGATACGAATAAGAATAGAAGCCTTGGAGGTTGAGCTTAACAGATCTAGAGATGATATTATTTTGCTTAAGAGAGATAATAGAGTACTTTTGAAACAGCGAAACATTTTTGTTTAATTGCTAAACGTTTGTATTTTAATATAACTCAGCTTCATTTAGATTGCGAAATAGGTAAAGGTTTGCATAAGATGATTTTACCTTTTCTTGAACCGAAAGAAGACGAGATTGATGATGAATGTTATACATGTGAATCAATTCTATCTTCAGATGATGTCTCTGCTTCTTATAGAGTTGGACTTGAGAAATTTGAAGAATATATTAAGTCCAAAGAACATAAAAACATGTTGAAAGATATCTTAATCGGAGAAGATAAACAATAAATCAAAACGAGTGCTATGCAGAAATATGACATATTATGCAAGAAATTCAATTTGGAAAATACTCTTAACTCTTAGAATATTTCTGAATTTGATGAAAGCGAAATGAGTGAAATATATGTAGAAGACGAAATTGATTATTCTACTTTTGTGAAAATCTTGATGAAACAAAGAAAAATTTAGTTCTTGAAAACTCAATCAAAATTGTTAAAATTGTTGAAAACAAGGGTTCAGAAGTTTTGAAAGAAGAAGCAACAGTTTTTCCACGAATTCAGAAAACACCAAATCAAGTTTTTGTAAAGAAAGGACTGGACAAAAATAACACTTATGAATTAACGTCCATGGTTGCTCTTGATAATGCAAAAGGGTGTGATGAATTTTTCTGGTCAAAGCCATTTGACAATGCTGATGAAACGAAAGGTCTCTCAGAAATGACCTCCTGGAAATCAAAAGGAAAATACGTTTCTGAATCATTGAACCGTGTGGACTTTTGTTATGATGAGGTCGGACCAAGTGGTACAAAAGAAGTTTCAAGTGAAACTTCATTGGAAAAGAATTGAATACCAATTAGAAAAGAAAAACCTAAAGCAAACAAGAAGAAATCTGCTGAGGAAATGATTGCAAAAAAAAAAAAAAACACACACACACACACACAAACGAATGCTAGATTCAAAAAGAATTTGTTTAACAGAAAAAAAATTTAGAAGAAAATTGGAATGAATTCAAATCAAAGTTTTGTCAATTCATCAAGATCTTCTGATCAGAATAAAGATTCATCTCAAATTCCGAAACCAAAATCACGCTACTCACCAAAGTCACAAATTTCAAAACTGATTGCTAAATCAAAAGATTTGGTGTTGAAAACTAAGTAGCTTCGGAATAGGAAATTACTCTCGCAAAATATGAAGCACAGTTGAAAAAGGAAGAAAAAGAGTTTTTGAAAAAGATGGCTTCAAAATACAAAGAACGTATCCAAAGAAAATCTGATTTTGTTTGGATAAATCTTTGTGATAACAAAATTGAAGTTTTTAAAATGGAAAAAGGGATGAACAATACATTGATCAAAAAATCATTTTGGGTTGACAAAACAAAGATTTTTTATGCTCAAACGAAATTCTCACATGGGCCCAAATCGATTCAGAATGGTACATTGATAACGGCTGTTCTCGTCACATGACAGGAAGGAAAGCCGAATTAAGAGAGTTTCAGACTTTAAAAAATGGAGGAAAAGTGAAATATAGAAACAATGCCACTGGAGAAATAAAGGGATATGACATGGTAACTAATGGAGAATTCACAATTCGGAAGGTAGCTTACGTTGAAGGTTTGCAACACAGTCTAATTAGCATTTCTCAATTGGTTGTAGGTACAGGTCTTAAAGTATCTTTTGATGAAAAAGGTCCAGAAATCATAGAAAAGAAATCTAAAGTTGTTCTTCTGAAGTCAAGCAGGAAAGGAGAAATTTATCCTCTCAATCTAAATCTGATTCAAGGAAAACCATCTATTTGTCTGCTTGCGAAAGCGTCTTCGGATGATAGTTGGTTGTGGCACAGAAGGCTTTCTCATTTGAACTTCAAAGATATTAACAAGCTTGTGCTTGGTAATCTTGTTCGTGGTCTTCCTCTTCTGAAATTTGAAAAAGGAACACTTATGTGCTGCTTGTGAGCTTGGAATACAAAGCAGAAAGAGTCATTCTTCCATAATGAATACCAATGTCATTGAACCACTGGAATTATTACATATTGATCTCCGTGGTCCTTCAGCTATCGAAAGTATTGGTGGTCACAAATACATTTTGGTAATTGTTGATGATTTTTCTCGATTTACTTGGGTATTCTTTCTTAAACAAAAATCTGAAGCGACTCAGAAGCTCATTGATTTCATCAAAAAGGTTGAGCTACAATTACGAAAGCCAGTTCAGAAAATTCGAAGTGATAACGGTTCAGAATTCAACAATCATGCATTTGAAGAATTCTTGACAAGAAAAGGCATTTTTCACAATTTCTTTTCGCTTTACACTCCACAACAGAATGGTGTAGCTGAAAGACAAACTCGTTCTCTTTGTGAAGCTACAAGGACAATGCTATCGTTTGCGAATCTTCCTCTATATTTTTGAGCTGACGTTGTTGCAACTGCTTGTTTTACTCAGAATCGCTCTTATATTAACAAACGTTTTCAAATCACTCTTTATGAAATTATGAACAATCGAAAGCCTAACATTAAATTCTTTCATGTGTTTGGATCCAGGTGCTTTTTATACAATTCCAAAGAAAATCGGAACAAGTTTGATGTGAAAGTTGATGAAGGAATATTTTTGGGATATTCATTGACATCAAAGGCATATCGTTTCTGAACAAGAAATCAAAGAAGATTAAAGAAAGCTATTATGTTAGTTTGATGACAATTACATGAATAAATATCAAAAGGGTGATTATCAAACTGAGGAAATCTTCCCATCAACAAACTCTAAGACTATTCCTCCTATGAATCTATATGAGGATTTTCTAACTTTGTTTGATGAACCTGAAAGGGATATTTCCTCATAATCAAACGCCAAGGATAATAATGAGGGTGAATTACTAAAGATTGTTGATGAAGTTGTTAAAGAAATAAAGACTCCTAACGAGCAACCTATTCTGAATGCAACTAAAATACCAACTCAATCGTAACCTCTTGATGTTCCAATCAAGGGAGAGATTTCAACTCTAAAATTCAATTCAGATGTTCCACTCCAGGGGGAGAGCTCAAATCCGAATTATGGGTCACATGCAAATTTCCAGGGGGAGAATAATGAAATTTAATGACTTGGATGCTCAATCAGAATTTGAAGAAATCGTTGCTGAAATTGATCCAGTCTACGAACAAAACTATCCACCACTGAAAAAATGGACTAAAGATCATCCTCGGTCTCAAGTGATCAGAGATTCTTCTTCAAGAGTTCTCACTCGTGGTCAACAAAAAGCGAAGCAAACTGCATTATTTTCTAAAATCGAATTTTGCATGTTTAATTCTTTTATTTCAAAATTTGAACCTAAAACAGTTAAAATTGCGCTTGATCATGCAAATTGGGTTCAAGCAATGCATGAAGAACTTAATGAATTTGATCGTAACAAAGTGTGGAGATTGGTTCCCACTCTAGAAAATGCATATGTGGTTGGTATGAAATGGGTATTCAGAAATAAGATGGACAACTAAGGGAATATAATTCGCAATAAAGCATGTATGGTCATCAAAGGATATTGTCATGAAGAAGGCATCGATTACGAAGAGACATTCGCTCCTGTGGCTAGACTTGAATCAGTTCATATATTTCTAGTCTATACTGCTCACAAAAACTTTGAAGTATATCAAATGGATGTGAAGTGTGCATTTCTGAACAGAGAACTTGAAGAAACAGTCTACGTTGAACAACCTCCAAGTTTTGTGAATGAAAAATTTCTGAATCACTGTTATAATCTGGACAAAGCAGTATATGGTCTTAAACAAGCTCCACGGGTATGGTATGAAACTCTAACTCGTTTTCTAAAACAATTTAAATTCAAACAAGGTTCAGTTGATCCTACCTTCTTTCGGAAGAAGGAGGGCGACCATTTAATGATAGTTCAGATTTATGTTGATGACATCATTTTCGGATTAACTAATCCCAACTTAACGGTTAAATTCCGAAAATTAATGAAAACAAAATTTGAAATGAGTTCTATGGGTAAAATTAACTTTTTCCTTGGTTTAAATATAAGACAGAGTTCGGATGGAATATTCATCAATCAAGAAGCATTTACAAAGACGTTATTGGCCAAATTTGGAATGATGGGTGATTCAAAAGTCAAAGTCCCTATGGCATTCAAAATGAAACTCACTCTTTCTCTTGATAAACCAACAGTGGATATTACCTTGTTTCGTCATATGATCGAATCTTTATTGTATATGACATCTAGTCGTCCTGACATAATGTTTGTTGTTTGTTATTGTGCCATGTTTCAAGCGAATCCTCGAGAACCTCACATGTTGGTGGTTAAGAACATATTCTAGTATCTGAAGCGAACTACTTCTCTTGGTTTATGGTTCCATCCAATTCTGGATTCTTTGTGCAAGCGTACTCCGATGTTGACTTAGGGGGTTATGGCCTTGATCCAAAAAGCACATCAGGTGGATGTCAGTTTCTGGATGGCAAGCTTGTCAGCTAGCAGTCTAAGAAGCAAACATGTGTATCCTTATCCACAGCTGAAGCAGAATACATTGCAACAACATCATGTACAACACAATTGGTTTGGATTCAGAATCAACTAAGAGACTATGGAATCAATATGAAATGAATTCCATTATATTGTGATTCCGAAAGTGCCATATGAATATGCAACGATCCGGTGCAATATTCCAAGACAAAGCACATAGCATTGAGATACCACTTTATAAGGGACCATGTCGAAGATGGAAATGTGGAAATTTCCTTTGTTTGATCCTCATATTAGTTAGCAGATATCTTTACGAAGGCCTTAGCATAAGTATCATTCAATCGGATTCTACAAGGCATGGGAATGATCGAAGTTGAATCTGTTCTGAAATCCACATCGTAATTGTCAGAGTTATTGTAGCACTCCGAATGCTTCCGATCTTCAGAAGTTGTCAGAATTTACTGTTCACTTTCGAATGGTTCCGATCTTCGAAAGTTGTCATAATTTACTGTTCACTTCCGACTTATTCCGATCTTCGGAATGGTTCTGAAGTAACTTTTCATTCTGATTTCGGAATTTACTATCTTTGTAAATTTTTCAGAAAAGCAAAAATCCAAAAATATTTATTTTATTTTATTATTCCTTTCATAAAAACAATATTCCAAAAATATTTTATTTATTTCTGTATTTTCTTTTTCAGAACTTCAAAAATCTCAAAAAATATTTTTCTTTATTTCAATTTTCCGAGAAATCAAAAACATCAAAAATATTTTCTTTTCAAAGAATTTAAATTCATTTATGAATTTTAGTCTGCAACAAGGAATTGACGGTTGGCATCATAACTTCTTTCTACCATATCTTATCACGACTTTCATTTAGTTCCCTTGACTATCGGAACAAAACTAGTTTTGGTATAGGGCTACAACAATTTTTGTTTATGATCGCAAAATCATTGCTAACATGATTTTCGTGAAACTCCCAACCATTCAACTCCCAATCTATTATTCTGCATCGTAACCCTTAAGACTCTCAGGTTTTACCACTGAGGTTTAGGTTACAAAACATATGCGTTTATGATCTTGAAATCGTTGTCACCATGATTTCGAGTAAAACCCAATACTACGAATACATTTTATGAATTGACGGTGAACAATTTATTGTTCTGGATATTTATCCAATGAATTGACGGTGAACAAATCATTGTTCTAGAAATGTACCAACTGAATTGACGGATAAACCTTTTGGTTTGTACCTTTGAATGTTCGAAATCTCATTTTTCCTTTGCGTGATCTTAATGAAATGTTCTTGACCCTAGTTATTTCTTCCCAATAAATCTAGGTTTTTTTTTGAGATTTCCGAATGGACTTTTTCGGAAAAAACCAAGTTACTTTAAAGAAAATCCAAAGCTTACTTGTTTTTATGGCTACACTGGTCAAACAAGTACTTCTTTCAAATCTTCGGACTTATGTTAAGTTTTGGAATATGTTTGAAGCTGAAACCACCCATTAAGCCTTTTAAAAGACGCCTTTCATTGTTTCTCAACAAACTAATGATCGTAATTCAACGAGAAACCACACAAGCATTTCAGAGTCTCTCTTGACTCAGAAGGAAGAGATTGTTGCCCGGGATCCACCTACTTTTCATATCAAACTTGTTTGATATCACAAATCCCACAGTTTAAATTTGCTTAAGTCTTTTTCTTTGGAAAAATCTTGCACTAAAATCCTTGTGATTTTACAAAGTCTAGTTTCTGTTCCGACTGGTTATTTGATTTCTGAAGCCACGTATCTCGGTCGTAATTCCAATGGATATTGTTCTAGCTTATGCAAACCTGGAGGGTAGATAGATGATTCCGAACATGATAATTCCGAAATTGGTGATTCCGAAAAGACATTGTCATCATATTGGCTAATTCAAAACTTGGCGTGAATTTCAAATTTCCCTGACAACTGTGTGTCTGTTATAACGGCTTCTGACAGCAGATTGATGAGTTGGCACATTATTATAGGCTGATTTTTTGGCTCTGTGGGAACGTGAAACGACGGTTTTCTCTCAATACTCATCATCTGTGATATATAAGGATTTCAAACGGCTTATTTTCTCTCACCACAAACACCGCTCACGAATTTTCAAGCAAAATCAAAGCCATCTACTGCTCATCTTCTTCTTCACTCTTCCATGGCTACCTCTGAGAACGTTTCGTTTGCAGATCAATCCGCCTCTGTGATCATGTTGGATGTAAAACCCAACCAGAATCTCATCATTGATCTCGATGCATCTCGCTACAATACCTTGATCATACCTTTGATCGAGTGTTTGAAGTTCTCACCATTGATGAAAGCTCTAACACTGTCAGAAGATGTTCCTCTCGTTCATCTCTCCAAAACTTTCTCCACTGCAATCTACAACAAGTCTGAAGATGTCATCAATTTTGAAGTATCAAACCACAAGACCTCGATCTTGAAGCCCAATTTCTGCAAACTTCTATGGCTTGTCACATTTGAAGTAAGTGTTGATCCTAAATCGATTCCTGCCACCTACTTGATTGAGATGTTCTTCCAAATGGGCTACACTGGTGATATCTCCTTGCTTTCGAAGTTCAGGAAATCCTTCTTACCTCCAATGTGGAATGGATTATTTACTCTCATGTTCAAAAGCTTTTCAGAAAGGGTTTCAGGTTCTGACAGTGCAAGCAAGAAATTCTACACTTTAATCTATGGGTTATATCATGGCATCAACTTGGATTTTGGGTTTGTTATTTGGGCACAATTTTTTCAAAGCACCAGTTCATCCACACGACACACGGAAATTTCATGTGATCGTTTTTGGTCAATCAATGTGAACAGAGCACTTATTCACTACAAAGTTCCTCAGATGCAAGATTCTCTTATGGCTGAAATTTCGACGCTTGAAACCACTACATTCGTAATGTCAGATCCCAGGAACTTTGAATTCGTTGGTTCAATTTCGGACGCATTATTTGAGAAAGTTCTGCTTGACAACGCAATTATCAGGGCTTATCGAAAATTACCCTCTTCTGGTGTTCGTCCCATACCTGTGGAATTAAAGAAGATCATTGATGAAGGTGACAAACCAAAACGCGGAGGAAAAAGGAAGGCCAAGGCTGCTCCTTCTGAAGGAATCAAAGTTACAAAGAAATCAAAGAAGCCGGTTCCGAAACCACGATCTCCCTCTCCGGTGCTTCAAGAAGAATCCAAAGTGCGGAAAGAATCATATGTTCAGAGGAACACTATTTTACAAAATGAAGAGGAAGATACAGCTGAAACTTCCGAACCCGCCAATGTTGAAAGTATTCCAAAGGTATCTTCTCCTCCAATCTCCTCCATTCCGAAACCAGATATTTTTGACACTATCATGTAGAATCCATTTCTGAATATCGCCACTACTCCAAATCCTCCTTCATTCAATCCACCAACATCACAAATGACAACCTCACCAATCACCTCATTAATCTTCATGGACTCAAATGAGTTTTGTTGAAACATCACTTCCTCCAGTTTCAATCCCAATATCCTCACCAATCTTCATGGACTCAACCATTCCAACAACATCATCGACTTTTACTCCACCAGAAGTTCCGATTATCAAATCCGTTTCGGAGGATATTCGGATTTCAAGCGTCCCTAATAACACATCTGATGTGGGGCCAAATGCCAACATTGGTGCGGCTTATGAATAGCATTCTTCTTCTATTCCTCCTTTTGATGATGATGCTGAAATCATGTTCAGAGACGATCAAGAACCAATTGCTGACTTCGTCTTCCATCCATTCACTATAAATATCAATAGTGATGATGACGAAGCTCCGATGACCAAAGGACAGTTCAAGCAGTTGAATGAAAATCTTGATTCAATTCTAGAGTATTCAAACACCTTTTCTTCATCCAAATATGTTGACAACTCATAGAGCAACGGTGGAAATGCTTACATCCTCAAATACCAAAGTCCTTGAAGAAACAACAAAGGCTAATCAAGCTTCCGAACGGAAAATCTCAGAATCTGTAGAAAAGGTCCTGAAATTACAACAGGAAGTCAAGGAGTTCATGACTGACTTCCAGACTTCTTCTGAAAAGAATATTGCAGATATGAACAAAGTCACAGAAGGTTTTCGGTCTTCTTTGAAAGCTGAAAAAGAAGCTCTATCATCCCTTCGTGCAGATATTAAGCTTGCAAATGTTGATCTCAATTCGTCAATCTCTTAAAAGCTTACCAAGTTACAAAATGACTTGGCCACTGAAAATAAAATCATGGATGCTCTGGCTAACCAAACTCATAAAACGAAGGTTCTTCAAGAAAAATTGAAGCACGCATCGCTTGATATTGCCAAGCTTGAAGAAGAGAAACTTTTAGTTAAATGTTGCACTTCTGATATCAACCAATGATTGTTGCAAATCGTTCAGTCGCTTATGTTTACTACCTTTGTGCGTCAGTCTCTCTCCGAAAAGCTCAAACCTGTGTTCGCAATGCTAAATCAGATTCAGGGTGTCTCAGGAAGCGGGGATTCTTCGAAACAAGGGGGAGAAAAGGAAGAAAACTTGAAAAATATGTCTGGTCGGAAGAATAATGAAGCTTCCGGATCAAGAAAAGGAAAACACAAAGTTGAATAGGATACTGAAGAGGACCCAATGATGACTGAATCTGAAAGGGTTGCAAGAGAGAAAAGGGATAAAGAGCTTGACGAACTCAATTCCCTCAGGCAAAAACTTGATGCTAAAGAAGCTGAAGTCAAGAATTCAACATTGATTCTTGAAAATCATAAATCCTTGTTTCCTGCCTGGACTCTTGAGCGGATACAAAATGAAGCAATCGACGATCCGAATCTCTATTGGTTGGAGCCAACAACCTCATTTGACACAAATAATGATATAGAGTGTCAGCTGGATTTACCCATCACTCCAAGGGCGTTTCTTTTCAGAAGCTTTGAAAAGATAGAGAAATCATTGATCTCCAACAGTGCTGTAACCCGAAAGCTCTTCTTGTTTTATTTAAAGTATGCAAAACCGTAATACGAGTCATGGATTCTTAAAAGAGTTATTGGACTGGAGGTTGGCTTGCCGGTTCAAACATAAGACTTTCAGAATGTACATTTCAAAGGATTTCGAGGTGCCAATCATGTTCTTCACAAGTTCACTTTGGCTGATCTGCCATTCATGAATCCTTATGATTGGATTTTGTTGTTTTACATTGTTGCAAAGAATGTGGAGAAGTACGAGCCCATATTTGAACACTTGAAGCGGATGATTAAGTGTTACATTCTGGAAATTGCGAAGACGGATGTTGAAATAGCTTCTGTTCTGAAAAAGAGACCAATTATGAAGCCGTTTGATCAACCGGAAGACATCCAACATCTGAAGGAAGGACTCATTGACAAGAAGCATTGGAGCATCGTTTACAAAATGAAAGAAGGATAAGAAATTAAGAACTGTATGTTCTTTTTTAGGGATAAGCATTTGTACTCTACAAGTGCTCTGAACTCCATTCTTACAAGGGCAGAAGCGAATAGGTCTAACTCAACTGCGGATGTTAAATGTGTTTCGGACATGATTCGTTGGTATATATCTGTCCGGACATCCCTTCTGAAGATCATGCCAAAGATTTTCGAAGCTCAAAGGCAATAAAGAAGACCTCCTTCCGATTTGACACAAAGGGGGAGATTGTTAAGTCTAATTTAGTGTTGTGCCAAATGTTTGTTTTCGGATTTATGTTCAATTCCGATTCCGAAATGGGGCATGTCTATTTTCAGAATTGATGTCTTGTTTTGTCTATATATAGCGTATGCATGTAACATCTAGGGTTACGTCTTCCTACAACACTAAAAGAATAGTTCCGTCTTCACGAACTGTTCTATTGTTGAGATTAATAGAATCCAACTCTTTTCAATCATCATTGTTCCATATCATCGATTTGTCTCATAATATAGAATCTATCGATCATTTTAATATTTTCACAAGTTTTGAAAGCATAAGGACCATTTGTGAAAATTTTTGAACTTAGAGACTAAACTTCAAATCTAGAAAAACTATAGGGACCATTTATGATGTTTTTTCTATTTTAAATTTCAACTTTCAACCATTTAATACATGTTTTATCATATGTTTCAAGCTAATGTCAATAATTTATATCATCCTTTTATTTTAGTATAAGAATAATTTTATCATATGTTTCAAGCTAATGTCAATAATTTTATCATATGATTCAAGCTAATGTCAATAATTTATATCCTTTTATTTTAGTATAAGAATAATTATTTCATAGTTCATGATGATAAATAAATTATTTTTTTATAATATATATTTATCAATATTTTAACTATATAACTTTATTCACGTGATCCAAACATTCACCTAATACCTATTATTATCCAAACATTCACTTAATATATATTATTATAATAGATGTCATTTTTTAATTATATTTTATTTGTTACTCTTATTAAGGTGCTGTTTGTTTTTCTTAAAAATCCTCTTCAAAACTCTTATTGTTGCGCGGCGCAGCACACGCGCATCACTTTTAGTCTCGCAGCAGTTTGTTTTTCGGAAGTCTTCGGGGCTTAAAACCTCTGTCCGTGTGCTTCTTGGGGAAGCACTTGTTGTACCTCTTCCCAACCCTTCAAACCTAAACCTAAAAAAATCCAACCCCAAAAAAAACATATGACCGCTTTTTTTTCCAGAAATCGAACCACGAACACAACAGCCGATCGCACATCGTCTTCTGCCATCGATCTCCACCTCGTCATCGCCCCACCTCGTCGGCGCCTCCTTCTTCCTTCTTCGTCCGGTAGTCCAACGATTCCTCACAGGTATGTTATTTTTTTTTTCTTTTTCTGTTTTCTAGCGATTCCTCCTGAAATTGGCAATTGGAATCGTTTTTAATCATAAATTGGTGCTAATTTCCTTTTTTTTCTGCATATATGTTGCTTAATCGTTCATAAATTGCGCCTCTTTCTTCCTTCTTCGTCCGACAGTCCAACGATTCCTCACAGGTATGTAATTTTTTGTTTGTTTTCTATTCCTCCTGAAATTGGCAATTGGATTCGTTTTTAATCATAAATTAGTGCTGATTTCCTTGTTTTCTGCATATATGTTGCTGAATCGTTTATATATATATATATATATATATATATATATATATATATATATATATATATAATATGTTTTTTCTTGTTTTTTTTCTTTGTTGAAGATGATGTTGTTGAATCAGAAATTGTTGCTGATTTTGTTTTTTTGATGCAAGTTTATTGCTGAATTGTTATTGTTGCTGTAAGGTCACCTATTATATGGTGAAATATCATAAATTTTGCTTAAATGTTTGTTGAATATGCTAAAATATTTGCTGAATTGTTTTTGTTGTTGTATGTTGTTTGTTTTTCAACTATAATAGTGATAGTTTATTGCTGAATGGTCACAAATATATGCTGAAATATCTAAAATTTTGCTTAAAAGTTTGATGAATATGCTAAAACAATTGTTGAATGACTAAACTGCACAAATGGTCCCTGTGGTTTGCTCAAAATTGCCACTTTGGTCCAAAAAGGTTTGGACTAGCACCACAGGTCCAAAATTTTCATTTTGTTGCTAGTTTGGTCCATTTTGCTTTGAACTTTTTCATAATGATGATTTTGCCCTTAGTTTTTTATTTATTTAAATATTTTTTTGTTTAAAAGAAAAATAAAAAAATTACATTTTCTATTTTATTTTTATAATTTTTTTATAAAAGAATAAAAATAAATCAGTAAAACAATCTCTCTCTCTCTCTCTCAATTGATCTTCCTAAGCAAATCTTCATATTAGATCAAATATATAATCCAAATGGGGCTTATGTTCAAGAAAAAAATTCATCTTCACTATTTTCGTTCAGTTTTCACCTTCATCAGTTCACCATGTCTGAAACTCTCCCTCCTTAATCCACTAGACAAGACTTCAACAAACTCTACCACAGGAAATCAAAAACACAAACCCATGGATCAAAACCCATTCAAACCCATAAATCAAATCCACAAATCAAACATATAAACCAAACCAGAAATCAAACCGAGATAGTGGATGATGATATAGAAAAAGAGAAATTGAGAAGAAGAAAGGAGGATGGTGCCGACGATATATCGTGGTGGTGTTGTAATAGCCTTGCAATGAAGGGAGATTGGGGAAGAGGTGGTTTATGACGATGGGAAGAAGAGAGGCGGATGAAGGTGGTTTTTGAACTTCTTCCATCGACCTCCTTATTCTCTTACAAACCCATAGCATGTTCTGAATCCCACCCTTCCATGCGTTGATTCATCACGAGTTCATCATCTACATGTATGCTTTACTTTTTTGCAATCCCTGTGTGTAATTTCTATTGGTTTACACTAAAAGACTTCAAAAATCACCCCCTTTCCCCTTTGATTTTGGGTTTCAGGTCTAAATAAGAAGAGTACAGGGAATCAGAGATGGGGATGGGGTTTTTGTGCGCCGGTTGAAAAAACCCACACAGAAAAATATTTTTATAAAAAAATTATAAAAATAAAATAGAAAATGTAATTTTTTTATTTTTCTTTTAAACAGAAAAATATTTAAATAAACAAATAATTGAGGGCAAAATCGTCATTATGAAAAAGTTCAAAGCAAATTGGACCAAACTAACAACAAAATGAAAACTTTTGACCTGTGGTGCTAGTCCAAACATTTTTGGACCAAAGTGGCAATTTTGAGCAAACCACAGGGACCATTTGTGCAGTTTAGTATTGCTGAATATGCTAAAATCTTTGCTGGAATCATAATTTTATATGCAAGTTTATGCTTATTTGCTGATTGTATTGTATAATCTTTGCTTATATGTTTTTTTATTCATGATGCATTGTTGTTGAAATGTCGTCAATTTAAGTTATTATTATGTTAAAATTGCAGCGGACCGTGAATATATGACCCAGTAATGGGATGAAATTGCCGAACAGTTGATGCAAAATATCGAATGAGAATTATTAAAGTTTGGTTGTATGAACTTTATTGCAAAATGTTATTGTAAGACTAATTTGGTTGTATGAAATTTATTTCAATGTTTTAAGACTACAATTATTAAATTTTATGTGTTTAAAAACCATTTTCAGTTTAGCAAATTAGTTTATTTTAATTTTTTAATGTCTGAAGCAGTCTGCAAGTGTTAACAAAAACAAACACGATTCTTATTACAGTCTGTAGCCGTTTGGTCCACCTCTTCTGCTGCAGAGGTTTGCAGAGGTGGTCCGCAGACTTTTTGAATTTTTGTTTCAGAAAAACAAACAACACCTAACTCTTTAGCTAATCCTTTTAACTATAACTAAAATGATTTTTAAATAAAAATTTGAATTTGTTCATTAACATGAGATAAGTAGCACAAAGAAAATAAAACTTTCTAAATCCCACTTACTTTAGTTTAAAAAGAATTCTACTTAACCTATATTATTTAAAGGAAAAAATGGTTGAAAACCAATTAGGGAAAGCCTTTAAAATGATCTAGATAAAAACAATTGATATATGGGTTAATAAAATCATAACACTCATTGTATTCTAGTTGTATATAAAAAGATCCATATAAGATTTCGGATCTTGTTTAAGTTGAAGAATTTCTTTTTAGAATTTAGGTTGATCCATAATATGAATTTTCGGTTTTATTTGGGTATTTTATATAGGTATACTATAATAACATTAAATACATGTCCACAAAAGACAAGATACAGTACTTTTACATATTTTTTATATTTAGATACACAAACAAAAAGAACAACAATTTGATAATTATATTTCATAGATTACAACATGTTTATTAATTTTAGTTTTATTAACAATATAAACGGTTATTCGGTTAATATTGCAAAAGAAAATCGGGTTAGGGTCGGTTTTAATTTTAAACCCGTTTTCAGTTTTACCTTGACTTTTCAAAGTTCCCGTTTTCTACTTTTCCATCAAATCGCCATTTCCACACCTCTCCCGTTCGACCTCTGTCAAATTCTCCCATTGCAATCCATCTTTTGCTCCGTCAAATCACCGTCGCTGACTCCGATCACCGGCAGAGATGAGCGGACACGATTCGAAGTACTTTTCCACAACTAAAAAAGGAGAAATCCCTGAGCTTAAAGAAGAGCTCAATTCTCAGTACAAGGTTTTAGTCTTTTAGATATAACTCTCCTCTATGAATACATATTTATGTATCTTTATCTACTATTTGTAGATATGCATATTGATCCAATGATAGAATAGCTTAAATTCATATAAATTCCCTCGTTCGTGTTTGATCGGTTGAAAATATTCGTCATAATGCTAGATGTGTCATCAGATCTATAAGCGTGTTACGCCATTAGTAATTTAGGTCGTTTCGAGGTGTTTATTGGAGCTTTGTTAATTCATTATGTGTATTTACATGGAGTGATAACCAAAAAATCAAATACAATGAACCCTAGTTTCAGTCATCTAAATGAAGTATCTTTCTACGCATTTTAGCATTTACATGTCAGTTATTACTGCAACTGCCTAAAATTCTAAAACGAGTGAGATGCTTTACAATAGCCTCAAATGTTGATTACTGTTTACTCTACAAGCACATGCTTTCATTTTGGGGGAGATTTGGTGCTTTTGTTTGAAATTAGGCCACATAATGTGTATGAAGATACACTGGAAAAACATTCATAATTTGAACCGGTGAAATTCCAAATTGAAACCAAAGGTTGTTGGAAATCATGAAGAGTCTTTTCATCTACATGACATGGAGTGTTATTTATCTCCTATACAGAACTTCACAAGAGTGTCACTATTTCTCAAATAGCTTCAAATAGCATGTGATGCTTACCATTACTGTGAGCACATGCTTACACAAAACTTTAGAAAGATGGAGTTAGAATTAAATGCTGTTTAACAAGTTGGGATAGCTGAAAGTACATATCCAACAAGTAATTCATTCAGAAGACCTAGTTCAGTATCTTGGTAGTATTCTTCTAGGTGTGGTGTTTAACATGCCTTATGTGCATACCAGTATGAAATCATAATCACTGCATAATGCATGACTAATCTAATATCTTCTTATGCATAATGAATTAATGATGGCTTATTTCAGGTACTCTTTTAGCTCATTACCTTGATTTGTTTCTTGTGCCATCCAGGATAAGAGAAAAGATGCTGTTAAAAAGGTGATTGCTGCCATGACTGTTGGCAAGGATGTTTCATCACTATTCACAGATGTCCTCAACTGTATGCAGACAGAAAATTTGGAGCTCAAGAAGCTTGTTTACTTGTATCTCATCAATTATGCTAAAAGTCAGCCTGACCTAGCAATACTTGCAGTCAATACTTTTGTGAAGGCAAGAAGTAGGAGAAGCTATAGATTCATACTATGCATGATACTGTATAATCATTCTATGTCATAACTGAATTAATAAAGTAACCAAAATATGATTTGCATTCAACATTGCAGGATTCACAGGACCCAAATCCCTTGATCCGTGCTTTAGCTGTTAGAACAATGGGATGCATCAGAGTTGATAAGATTACAGAATATCTTTGTGATCCCCTTCAAAGGTGTCTCAAGGTAACATAACACATCTGTTTATTGTTGGAATCTTTATATATTAAGCTATTAACTAGCCAGAGTGCTATAAAATGATTTTAACTTTCTACTCCCTTATATCAGGATGATGATCCTTATGTTAGAAAGACAGCAGCTATATGTGTTGCTAAACTTTATGACATTAATGCCGAGTTAGTTGAAGATAGGGGTTTTCTGGAAGCTCTTAAGGAGTTGATATCTGACAATAACCCTATGGTTGTAGCAAATGCTGTTGCAGCTCTTGCAGAAATTCAAGATAACAGCAGTAAACCCATCTTTGATATTACCACCAGTACACTTACAAAACTTCTTACTGCTCTCAATGAATGCACTGAGTGAGTGTGATTCTTGAATACTGTACTTATCTTTTAGTAATATCTGCTATATGTTATCATAATATGCTATCTGTTATAATTTTTTGTTGTTATATATTTATAGGTGGGGTCAAGTTTTCATATTAGATGCTCTTTCCAAATACAAGGCAGCTGATGCTCGTGAAGCTGAAAATATAGTAGAGAGAGTCACTCCAAGACTGCAACATGCAAATTGTGCTGTAGTTCTTTCAGCTGTTAAGGTGGATTTGATTACTTATTTTTTTAAAATAAATTACTTTTCCTTTTGTATTTGTAATATATCCATGTTCTGATTTCTCTACTTTTCAACATGATTGGGTTAAAAGATGATCCTTCAACAAATGGAACTCATCAGCAGTCCTGATGTGATTCGGAACCTCTGCAAGAAAATGGCTCCTCCTCTTGTAACATTACTTTCTGCAGAACCTGAGATTCAATATGTTGCATTAAGGAACATCAACCTTATTGTACAGAGGCGTCCTACAATTCTTGCTCATGAAATTAAGGTATCATGCTTTAGTATTTACTTCTTTTCATACCCTTGTTAAAAATACATCTACTTTGTAGGTATTCTTCTGCAAGTACAATGATCCAATATATGTGAAGATGGAGAAGTTAGAGATCATGATTAAGCTTGCTTCAGATAGAAATATTGATCAGGTGACTAAAACATTTCTTACAAAAGACAAGAAGACTATATTTGTTAAATGGATGTTTCATAATCATGTCTCTAGGTATTGTTGGAGTTTAAAGAATATGCTACAGAAGTAGATGTAGAGTTTGTGAGAAAAGCTGTTCGTGCTATTGGGCGTTGTGCTATTAAATTAGAAAGAGCAGCTGAACGTTGCATTAGTGTTCTTCTAGAACTTATTAAAATTAAAGTCAATTATGTCGTTCAAGAAGCAATTATAGTCATCAAAGATATTTTCAGAAGATACCCCAACACGTAACTTTTTCTTTTTCTTTCCCCCCCTTTTTTCTTAATCATAGTATTATATTAACTAACTCAAATTTTTACCACAGTTATGAATCTATCATTGCTACACTTTGCGAGAGTTTGGACACTTTGGATGAACCAGAGGCGAAGGTATAGTGTTATGATGTTATCCCCCCCCCCCCCTCCTCTCTCTCTGTGTCTCTTTTGCTTTATGTAGAAATTTAGTAAAAATTGTTTTTTTAAACAGGCGTCCATGATTTGGATAATTGGTGAATATGCTGAAAGAATTGATAATGCTGATGAACTTCTTGAAAGCTTCCTTGAGACTTTCCCTGAAGAACCTGCACAAGTTCAATTGCAGTTATTAACTGCCACAGTTAAGCTTTTTCTCAAGAAGCCAACCGAAGGACCACAACAGATGATTCAGGTAAGATCCTTGTATACAATTAACTTTTTATTTATAATGTAGACTTTAAATTTTACACTTTTACAGGTTGTTTTGAATAATGCAACTGTGGAGACTGACAATCCTGATCTTAGAGATCGTGCTTACATATATTGGCGCCTTTTATCAACTGATCCCGAGGTTAATAAAATATTTATATTGCTTTATTCAGAAAATTTAAATTAAATTATTAATATTATTTTGTTTTTGTAATGTATGTTAGGCTGCTAAAGATGTTGTGTTAGCTGAGAAGCCAGTGATCAGTGACGATTCGAATCAATTGGATTCCTCTCTCCTGGATGAGCTTCTTGCAAATATTGCTACTTTGTCCTCTGTATACCACAAACCCCCTGAAACATTCATAACACGTGTCAGAACTGTTCAAAAAACAGAAGAAGAAGAAGAGTTTGCGGAAGGAACCGAAGGAGGGTATACCGAAACTTCATCTTCACTGGTTGTTGATGGTGGTGTACCACTACCACAACCACCACCTGCCGCCGCCCCTGTGCCGGATTTACTTGATCTTATGGGTCTTGATGGCGGTGATGATAATAATGCCATTGTCCCTGTTGATCAGCCTGCAGCTGGGTAAGGCAAATTTTTTGATTTTAATAAAGTACCAAAATACCCCTATAATATATTTAATTTAGTTTTTGTTTTATTTACAATTTCAGCCCTCCTCTACCGGTTGTATTACCAGCAGCAACCGGTCAAGGTCTGGAAATAAGCGGTCAACTAGTACGAAAAGATGGTCAAATATTCTACAGTTTAAACTTTGAAAACAATACAAATATTCCATTGGATGGATTCATGATTCAATTCAACAAAAACACATTTGGTCTCGCAGCAGGTGGACCCCTCCAGGTATATATATTTAGTTATTTACATACAATCAACCCCTTCAAGTTTGGATCTTTTTCATAATAACGTATATTTACAATCAGGTCCCTCAAGTACAACCAGGAACATCGGTAAGAACCCTTCTTCCCATGGTTCTGTTCCAGAATATAGCACCGGGCCCACCGAATTCAGTTTTGCAAGTTGCTGTGAAGAACAATCAACAGCCTGTGTGGTATTTTAGCGATCGATTATCGTTGCTTGTGTTGTTCATGGAAGATGGAAGAATGGAACGATCTGCTTTCCTTGAGGTAACGTAAAATTGTAAAATTACTTCTTTACCCATGGAAACTTTATATTATTACTTGTTAGTTGATGATTCCATATTATGTATATATGTATTCCAGACGTGGAAGTCGTTACCTGATTCCAATGAGGTGTCAAAGGAGATTCCTGGAATTACAATCAACAATGTAGACGCGACAATTGAGCAGTTGGCTTCTTCCAACATGTTCTTCATTGCAAAACGTAAGAATGGGAATCAAGAGGTGTTGTATCTGTCGGCTAAAATCCCGAAAGGAGTCCCGTTCTTGATCGAACTTACAGCGGTTATTGGTGTTCCGGGACTCAAGTGTGCTATTAAATCTCCTACCCCTGAAATGGGCCCCTTATTTTTTGAAGCCCTTGAGACTCTCCTCAGCCACAGGGGTTGATTCGTAATTTCCTGATTTTGGTCATTCTTTTTTTGCATAAGTTTTGCATTTTGATATATAGTATAAGTATAGGGAATCATTGTACTTTGAGAATTGTTTGTTTTTTTAAAGTTATCGTGTTTATTTGTTTGTGTGTTTGTAAGAATGCTACCTTGTTTAATGTTTATGATGAAAACCCAAAAGCATGATTGGCTCTGAATATTATGAGGGGTACGTGTGTTGTATACAAATTTGTATGCACTCCATATCAAAGCCGTGTCGTTTTGGTTACAATTGAATTATTACACTTCCTTCCTTTTTGTCTGTTATCTTTTTGTTAGGAGTAAACTATACTTTTCGTGTTTGGGTCATCTTTTTGGATTTAATATGTTCTTAATATGTAAGACAATCTCATTACTATTTCCTCTTCCATACAGACATATTGCTAATGGAAGTAAACTGACCGTCTTCATACAACACATTTTATATATGTGACAATACCGTTTTATTCATCCTCTTCAAACTCACTATCTGGGTTTGTGTTCCTTATTTCAAGAAAAATATCTTCCATTGATATGAATCTTCAACAAACCAAAAACAAACGAATCTAAGTCTAAATCATAATAAAAACAAGACCATAAATTGAATCTGTGAGTAGCCTAGAAGTAGAAGACGAAGTTAGAAACAAAATTTGTTTGAATTCAAAATCATTTTCATTACTAATCGATCTTGTATTCAAGATCTACATTCATATTTAAACAAATTTATTTTCATGTTTACTCTCCATCCAATCACCATTGGTGTAAGGGACGACAACAAAAGGGTTGAGTTGCAGGGGAGGGGATGAAGGTATTTTTCTTCAAGGGTGAGGGCAGTAAACAAGAATAAGCCCAAGTTTTCCTGTTTTACAGGAACAAACTGACAGTCAAATACCCCCCATTCAACCCTACCTTTTATTCAATTCAAATATTAAACTAAGATAGCATCCATGTCAAGATTAGACCCAACAAAGAACAGGTCTGAGATGTTTGATAATATAGGAATGTAGATAATGGTGAAGGTTATTGGTAAGGGAGAGTGGAAGTACCTGCAGATCCATGAACCATAATGGAAGCATCTTTTCCAACACATATCAAAAAATATTATCATTAGAAAGATGAGTAAATTTACTTTGACCGGATGTTAAACAGGATGATCATGCTCTTAATTGTGTCAATGTAAAAGTTGCTAACATGGAGGGGTTATGTATAACTGAGACCTATAGGTTGAATTAATTGCACCGAAATAAATCATGTAAGAATTATTTTCGATGTATCCATATGGGCTTAAAATTGTCAATTAATGAAATATGTGGTCTACATATAAGAGTGGAATCCTACGGTCGCACCTACCTGTCGACATGAGAGATTGAAGAGATGAAAAGTTGTTGGTCTTGACAGTTTGTTAAAACATGCTAGTTGAGTACAATTATTTAAATCACTACTTACTTGGTCAATGTGTTTCATTTCTTGCATGGGTTTATGGTTTCATTTTTTTTTTCCATGACTGATCTTACGTTTTTACATCTGATTAGACTTTATTATTATTTTTTTTTTCAGTTTTAAAATAATATTTTACTAGATTATGACCCGCGTTAAACGTGGGGAACATAAATTAAATACATATCACATTAATAGACGGTTTTGTCTTAGGTTGAACTTTAATAAAAAAAAATGTTAGTTAGATTCATTTTTAGAGTTTTTGAACCAAACCTATTAGATAAAAATATTTAATATTTATATTAGAGCAATTTGGCTTTTTAATACAGTAATTTTTAACATAAATGATCTATGTGATCTTTGTTTTATCACAACATAATACGACTTTTTGATTAAAACATATTGTGTAGTAGCTTTATGAATTGACTTTGTTCCGTGTACCAACCCCCATGGAGGCTCATATGGCTCTTTTCATATTGACCCTGTAAAAACGATAAGTTGTCACATGTACAACAACATTAAATTTTGTAAAGAAATTCGATAAACATTACAAATAAAGTGAATTGTCATAACCATAAACATCAAATTCAGACATTGTAATTTGGTCGATTTCAAAGTATTTTTTCCTTATAAAAATTAAAATATGATTTTTCAGGCTACACCCAATCACATATACATATCTTCCGATCAAATAAATTATTACAAAAAAAAAATGTTATGAACAAAAATATAATATTAGTTTCATAATTTGCTAAAGGATAACACTAATAAATAATAATGAACTTTCACAAATCTTGCATTTTGGTCACTACATCCAACTAACAAATGAAATTCAGTTTAGAGGATTGATTCAAGAAGTGCATCCATGACTTCTTGTAGCTGAATTTTGGGAAATGTTAAGACCTACTGAGATATGAGGGAATTGTCTGTGAGGCTACGGTTGGTTTCTATAGGGCAATAAAAATTCAAAATCGTTAGCACATATCTTTCCTACCTGCTTCAATTATCAAATTTTGATCAAACTTGTCAAAATCAAATTATAAAAAATAAAAAAACAAAAAAAAACAGATATGTAACCAAACTATCAAACAACATATTTTTCATTGAAATAAATATCATAAATCTACAATTTACACTTTATATATTATTCTTGAATTATATATTACATTTTCATCTTTAATGGTCACTAACACCTCTTTCTGCCTTATTGTTGTGACACGCATCTATATCGAAAATAAGATAAAGAACTATAGAGAAGAATGTTGACAGAGTGATACTTCATTGAAAACGCAACAAAATTCTTCATAAAGCCGCTAAGATTCTTCTATAAACTGCTAGAAGGTCTATATAGTGACAACCGGTGTGGCATCCATGAGAAGACACCACTTAAAATAACAGTTTTGATTGATGTAAGTGAAAAAATCATTTAGAATGCTAACCAGTTGTGATAGTTTCCACTTGGATGTGAACATTAACATTCTTGTAGAGAAATGGAACTTTAAATGAAGCCTACATAGCCAAATCAACAAAGATGACAACACAAAAAGAAGCCTAACTTGGAATAAAACCAAATTTCCAACAAATTTCAAAAGTTTAAGGTTTTGCTGAATAATTTTTTCAATTTATCAGAATTTTATTTTATTACAACCTTATATGAGTAATCAAGAATCTAAATCAAGTGAAAGAAGTAAGTGTTCATTTAAATCCAATAAAAAAATTACAATATTGTGAAATTGCATATAATTTACATGTTTGCTTATTGTCTTGGAGGTACCCGACCACTTAGATATGTACTATTATTTGATTAATTAGTGCATAAATTACATTATAGAATATGAAATTTAACGATTGTTCAAATTCATTTACACTTGATTTAACAATAGAAAATGGACAAATTTATAATCATAAAAGTATGCTTAATTCAACAAATTTGTTATCAAAATTAATAGAAAACTGAGTTTCTTGAATAAACAAATCAAATACACAAAAACGAATAAAAAACAAAGAACATTTGAAGATCATGGACCGATAAGATCTTTTTGGCACTTTTCAATATAGACATGGTTAATCATTTCTCATCTTCAGGATGATAAGTACAAGTGAGTAGAGAAAACAAATTTATAATCATAAAAATATGCTTAATTCAAAAAATTTGTTATCAAAATTAATGGAAAGTATTTTTGTTGAAATAATCAATTATTAAGTATGTAGGATATTACCACTAAGGGATTTTGAGTTTTGCATCATCCTCAAGCTTCAATAAAAACATCAACTAATGCTCATCACTTTCAAGTAAAAATCTCTGCAATTTAAACTTAATTATAGTAAATCTAATCAATAACGTTATAGAAAAAGATAAGGTTAAGAATAATTACATAAAGTTATTGAGTTAGATAATTGGAAATCGAGCAATTGTAATTTAACATGTATGAGACCGATTATTATCTTCAAAATTGGAAGTATTTACTATATTAATAAGAATTAAATACAAGGTCACTGTTTTGTCCTTGATAAATTTTGGTACCATCGATGTACACTGAGAAAGAAATAGAAATGCAAATAGATGAATAACTCAAGAATTTATAAAACCCAAAATGTATTTAAATGATTAAAATTCTAACCCAAAAAACAAATAATATGAAACAAAGTAATCAAAAACCAAACCCACAAACCAAATATTATGTAAACATAATATGAAATCAACCGTACTCAAATCGCCCAACTACTCATATAAAATCATGAAAATCATATATTATTTTTCTTTCTTTGGAGTTAACGGTTTTGGCTTGCCTTCTCCAGAAGTACGATCTGTCATTGATGTTAATGATTGTTTGGTTGAGGACATTGTTTCCAGATTATCAACATCGTAAACATCTTCCAAGTTGTGTTTTAATTCTTCATGTCTAGATACGTTTTTAAAGGATGTCCACTTAGTTAGTGGACTTATTGCAATACTTTTATCAAGATTCGAAGCGGATGTGACATTACCACCAGTAAACGAAACTGCATCCTAAATATAGAAAATAAATTCATATGTCAATCTAAAAGTTAATAATATTTTAAAGTATTTAAAATATTAGATTTAGTTATATTATATTTAAAACCTTTAAATTTAATGTGTCTTGACATCCGAATTTCGCCGATAAAACGTTAAACGAATCGGATTACGACGCCTATATTTGTAGTACATAGAAATATGTTAGTTGATCAACTAAAATATAAAAAACGAATCTAATAAGTTTAGTTTTTGTAATATGTTTCATAAAAGAATGTTACTTGTTCGATGTTAATTTTTTTTTCCAATTCAACAGTGATTTTATTATCAACATTGAAGTTTGAGATTGCATAACCATCAACTTTGTTCTTCAAATTATAATGAGAAATTTGAATTTTGAACGCCAACTTTTTATCCAAAAGTAATTTCAAAGCAGACGGATGAATCTTCATATTACCCTCCTAAAAATGAAAAAATTAACGCTTATAAAAATAGACAGAGAAAAAGTAAAAATTAGTTTTATGTAAATGAAGTTAATATCGATAACCTCATTAAACTTTTGAAGCAACTCTTGTGTGTTTTTTCCAGAAGTTTCTTTGATTCACGATCAAATAAAGTAAGTGACACCACGCCGGTAAAGTCTTGTACTATAATGGTGATTTTGAAACTAAACCATTGATATAAACAAATTAAATAATATAAAATTAGAAAACTTAATCGATGATTATAATAATATGTATAAAAGAGTTATTGAAAACCTTGGAACAACAGATACGTCTTAGTTCATGCAAGTTGAAGTGTAACAATAAAAAACTTCTTTATCCTGCTTTTGGTCCGTTCCACTAGCTTTGTCATCATGCATTAAAACGACTTTTATGGCTTTCTCTTGACAAACATAGGTCAACACATTAAAAAATCGATATAAATGGTAAAATTTTGTTTATGTAACTAAATGAATGAAACTAATATGCTTAAAGTAGATTGATTAATTTTTTTCATGACCTCTTAACAAGAACACGGTAATAAAAAACAATAAGAACATAGTAAATGCAAGAAATTGAAGAAGAATAAGGAGAACAGAGTAAAGTAAGAGCTTGGAAAAAAGAATTGTAGAAGAAGATTGCTCAAGAAGAACACTGTAAATCATAGGACTCAATCCAAAATCGTAAGAATAACCACTTCAGTGTAATCGTGTATATATATATATATATATATATATATATATATATATATATATATATATATATATATATGATGTTTTTGAATAAGGAAATCATTATCTTCTAAAAAAATTGGGATCCTAAGATATAATCTTGGAGATTTTCGACTATTCATCTGCAAAAAAAGAAAGATATCAGCTATATTAATTCAAAACTTCAAATTAATTGACTTTCTTATTTAATCAGTTTTAAAATTCAAACAATTATCTCAAATTGATTCATTTTATGTGGGATATACTGGAAGATAAATTATGAATAATATTGACTTTAATTTTGACTCTTAAATATTTTGCTGATTTAATGGATTAGATTAGATTTTATAGGTTAATAACTTAATTATTGATATGCTTGTTTAATGAGTTTTTTAAAAAATAAATAAATAAAAAATAAAATATAAACGGGTTTGAATTTGGAAATCAAAAACTATAAATAAGGAAGTTAAATTAGGAACAATATTAATTAGAGAAACTGATATCATGTATATAAATAGAATGATATGTTTCAAATGATAAAATAATTACTGAATTTAAAGATTCTATAATTATTACAGATTCTATAAGTAAATGTAATTGTGTTTGAATTTTATTTGGGGAAGATGATGTCAGCAATTTGATCTAAGGGTGGAAAACATAGGATTAAAACACAATCAAGGGCCCTGATTGCTTCATTGGTGAATTAAAGGTTCTCTTTTAATAATATTTAGAGATTAATAAAAAGAAGCACCTAATCATATACAACCATCTTCCTTTATTTCATGGTTTTAGAAAACAAAAACCTTGAGATCGTGATTTTTGGATCAAGAAAAATATTTCATTTGGGTTGAAGAACAGTTTCAAACAAAAACCCGTGAGGTTGCGTGTTCATCCATGGAGTTCTTAAGTGTGTGTGTTGAAGAACCAACAGATTTCCAGGTGTATGTTTGTGTCGATTTCCATATCTAGTGGTGACAGAGGGTGGTAGTGGCAGCAGCAGATGGTGGTGGTGGAAAGTGGTGATAGAGGATGGTGTGTGTTCTTACGTGTGTGTCGTCACGCAGATGTTCATGAGTAGAGGTGGCAAAAACTAACATGACATGCTAACTCGACACGAAATAAATAAATTTGGGTATGATATTTTAACTCATAATTAAACATGTTGACACGACACAAGACGAAAATTAAATGTGTAAGGTTAGAGTTGAGAATTTTAACTTGAATATGACCCATTTATTTATATGCAAGTTTTTTTGAATTCTTTATATAAACTAAAAAGACCCAAAACCATATGTAAATAAAACCTTTAGGTTGAGTGAGTCGTTTTGTAATATGGAAATATCACACCCCCAAACCAGGATGGCGGAAACGTCCAGGGGCGGGTGACTATCATGTAGTGTATCATAACAGTTGAGTATAAATGTTCAAAGCAAACACAACCAACATATATATAATTGAAAAAGTTACATCATTTGTACGTATCACATGTTTCAAAATATCAATTACAATATGTTGTCAAAAGATTTGTTTTGACGCTTAAGCGTCCCATCCTCAAAGCCAGTTGCTACCTGATTTACTGATTTCATGAGAATACAAGTTATTTGAAAAGAGAGTATCAACATTTAAGTTGGTGAGTTCATAAGCAAATGTATGTATATTTGTAAACCTTTTCTATGAAATGTAGTAATGTTTGTTTTCCGGAAAATCCTATATTTTCCCTAAAATGAGATGTGACCTTAAATGAACCAAGACCGAAGCGTATAAGTAATTTTCCTACTTAAAATGATGTTATGCAGTTTTGTTTGTATATAAAACTGTTTGAAGACTGTCTTTGCGTAAACTAAAAGTGTCGTTGTTTTATGTGAGTTTTCATTTTTATCTTATAACCATGCTTGATTGACCTAGACTGCCTTGTTCGCAACGTTCTTCAGGTGTCGATTTCGTTATGACATTTGTCACCCCTAGACCTGCCGGTCCAGCTGTTGCAAGCAGCTAAGGTGCGGGATTGTCAGTCCCAGTATAGATCTATACACAACTATCACACTCTCCCTACAAGAGACTCTGGTTATATTTAACAGGACTTTCGTGTGTACTTTATAAGGTACTGTGAAGACAAAACTCACTAAATTTGATCAACGAGTTTCGTGTTTTTGTGCTAAAAATGTTTGTATAAATGATCATCCCCTAAGACTGGGATAGCTATGAAAAACGACGTGAAATCTTTAGATATGCATTTGATAATATTTTACCCTTTGCTCAACGGGATACAAATGAGGTAAAGTTTCGTAAACTATATTTGTATATTTTTTATGCAGAAGATAAGTTTTTAAACAAAACATATATATGCAAATGGTTATATATATATATATATATATATATATATATATATATGTGTGTGTGTGTGTGTGTGTGTATGTGTGTGTATAAATTTTAGAAGGTGATTTGGTATGTTTCGTAATTGTTGTTCATATTCTTACGTTTTTATTAGAAACTTTGAATGAAATAATCCTTAAGTTTGATAGTAAAGACCTTTTTGTACTTATCACTTTTGTTAAAATTGTAATTAAACATATTTAAATGATTGTATTTTAACTTCCTTAATATATAAACCTTGCTCAAAAATGTTAGAAGGTGTTAATAAATCTATAAACTACTTTTGACAGTTTTACCCTTTACTGTCCCTGTTTTTAGAAAACTTATAGAAAAATCATCGTAAATCAAAAACTGAATCCGTAACCTCTGAGAGTTTAGAAAATGAGTCTACTTTGTTCCTAATTTTTATTATGATTTTTAGTGGTCTCAAACTAGTGTGAAAATGGTCATCTTCACAGACTAGTCCGAAATCACTTCTGAAATGACAGACAGTTTTATAAAAATCTTCATAAATTGTAGAAAAATCGTATGAACGCGTGCGAGTAGTCCTTAGAAAGGTATAAACCTGAACTATTTGCATATTGTACAGTTTTGAAAGATATTAAGTTTAAGATGGTCAAAACAGTCCGTGAACAGGACTCAACTTTTCTGTAGAAAGCTGTCTTTTAAATTTGCGTAAATTACTGAAATTGTCCCTATGGTTTGGTCAAAATTGCATGTTTGGTCCCTAACTTTTTTTTTGCACTCGGATCGTCCCTGTGGTTTGATTTTGTTGTATTTTTCGTCCCTATGGTTTGGTCAAAATTGCACGTTTGGTCCCTAATTTTATGTATGTAAGGGATGAAAAACGCAACAAAATCAAACCACAGGGATGATCCGAGTGCAAAAAAAAGTTAGGGACCAAACATGCAATTTTGACCAAACCATAGAGACGATTTCAGTAATTTACTCTTTAAATTTAAGTTATGTTTAGTGTTCTAACTTGTATTCCCCCCCTTAAAACTTGAAGAAAACATGAAAATGTAGGGGTATGAACCCACCTTATGTGAATACTTGAAGAATGGAAGGTTGAAGATGAAGAACTTTTGGGTGTTGGTTTGATGCTCCAAAACAGCCACTGTTTTGTCTATGTTGCTGTCACGAAAACTTCACAGCAAAAGAGTAAGAAAAAAGGTAGTTTACTCACTGTTTTGAATCTATAATTTTAAGTAGCATAACAACTAACTTCCAGGGGTATTTGGTGGTAAAAATATCAAGCAAAAGGAAGGTGTAGATGGGTGAAATGGTGGCTGAAACACAAAAGGGACAACAACCCTTTAGTTCACGGTTTTGATGGCTTTGGAAGGAAGTTCTTGTGGCTGAAAATGAGATGAAGGTTGAGAGTAATTCCCTGGAGTATTGGCTGGTGAATTGAGGGTAAAATGAAGAGGAAATTTCGTGATTATGAAGGAGGAAAGGGTGGAAGAGGATAAGGGGACAAAACCTAGACTAGCTTGTGATGGGATGTGAGTTTAAGTGATGTGATCTTGTCTAGCCACTTGCTTTGGTGGTTGCTTAGAGATAGGGTTAGTTAACTAACTAACTACTAGTTATTTAGTTAGTTAGGAGTTCTAGTTAAGGAGAGGGGAGGTCTTAATCTCGAGAAGAGGGATTAAGAAGCATTCTTAGTAAAATGTCTTAAGTGATTAAGCACTTATTAGTTAAGTTGGCACTTATCTCTACCAATTCTCTTATCTTAATTGATTTAGAAATCATATTCCTTACATGAAATCACTTTAAGTCATGACCCATAACTAGTCATTCACTAGATAATAATACATATGTACAAATACGTACATGTATACTTAGTATAAAATAACAATGTAGTTTTTGTGTATTTGAACTTTAATGTTTATGTTTTATTCTTTTTATTCAAAAACACTTAAATACATTCTAATTATACCTTATAATAATTCATTTTATATTTTTATTTATTTAAATATAAAATTTATTGACCAAGGTATAATTTCGTGACATTTAACCGGTTAACCATATCGTTAAACACGTTTTGTCACTTTGGTTCGTATATTTGTGAAATTTAGATCCTCCACAACTATTAAGCACAAGTTCTATATATATTTTAACTTACTCATCGACTGGAGACATGTTGATACAGAAATTAAGTTTGCTGCGTTCCAACGACGTTATATGCTAATTTTCACAAACCGGTGATGGTTCGTAGTCATACGTCGTAACGAAATTTATCATTAGATACTTGTTTTTATATTTCACAAGAAATTATCTAAGTAAAGCAAGATAAATTCCTTCAACCACTTTTGATAAAATACTCATACTGCTTAATAATCAAGACATAGCGTTGTACGATCGTTCCTATTTTTACCAATTGTTACATTCTCCCCTCGTTAAAAGAATTTCGCCCCGAAATTCAACTTGTAGATGGGATATCACTAAACAATTGGGAGTGTTTCTTTTTTTCATTTGATCCTCGTGTTTCCTGGTGAATTCAGGTCCTCACTTGGCGTTCCAACGGGCCTTCACTATGGGTATGCGACTTTGTTTCATCCTTTTGACCTCCTGATCCATGATTTCCATTGGTTCTTCGATGAAGTTTAGACTCTCGTTGACTTCAATTTCGTCAAGTGGAATAACAAGAGTCTCATCAGACAAGTTCTTCTTCCGATCCCGGGATGCCTTCAATCGTTCACGGGTTTGAACAATCTTCTCTGTAGTTTCTGTATGATCTGGGGGTTGGTGAGAGTGCTGTTAGGAACTTGTCCCTTAGCTAGTTGCGTGTCACCTACCTCAGCCCAGCACATAGGTGATCTGCACTTGCGTCTTTAGAGAGCTTCGAATGACGCGACTTTGATGTTAATGTAATAGTTGTTGTTGTATAAGGATTCGATGAATGGTTCTTCCGCTTTGTCTGTCAGTTTGAGGGTGATATAAAGGACTTCTTTAACGACTATTGAAAACACGAGGCGAATCGCCTGTCCCTTATCCAAAATGATAGATAGTGGTATACTATGCAGTCTCGCAATCTTCTTGTGATATGCTCCTGTCAGCTTTTCTATTTTTCTTTGTAGCCTTGGTCGGTAGAAAGTGTGTGGGTTTGGTTGATTTGTCTACGATCGCTCAAGTGGTAGCGTGTCCATCCGCTGTCCTGGGTAACTTTTCATGGAGTTCATAGTATGACTCATAACTGATTCATTTATCATCTCTTTGTGCTTATAAGTCGTATATAATTAAGATTGAAAAGACAGTCGAATCAGTGATTCTATTCTAAGCCCACATCCAAACAAGGAAAAGGATTTAAAGCGGAATTACCAACCCTAAGTCCGTAGAATATTAATTATATAGGGCTCCAATATATACACTTAGTAATCATAGATTCACTAGTATGGGTCCATAGTCTCTACTTGAGTGGGGTGATTAACTTGGGTGAGATGACATTTACAACAACCCTTTTCCACAGCTACTGCATTTAAGTCGATTTTTGAACTCAGGTTGCCGTAAGGATGGTATTCCAAGGAGATCTTCTGGGAATATATCGGGAAGGTTACGGGCTTTTGGACATCCCTGATGTCTTTCTCTTCTTGTTTCTTATCCACATCGCTAGCTAGGACGGCGTGGTACCTCCTGTGTAGGTACTTTTGAGTCTTGATGTAAAAGGTGAGTCGGGGGTTTGTGTCCGGTTTGTCGCCATAGACGACGAGGGTTTTGTTACTCGATGGGTTTAGGCGAACGCCTTTTTCGTAATATATGATATCGGTATGGTGAGGAAACTAACTAATGCGTTGTTAAAATGAAAATGTCGTAACTTTTTATTGTGATCGGTTTTAGGATGATTTGAACTAATTGGTTGATTTAGTGTTAGAGTGCACCCTATGTACACGTCTCTAGTGCTTTTGATTATTCCAATTCTACTGTAAATATTTCGTTTAAGTGTTTGAGGTTTTTGGTTGAGAAATTGATTAAATCTACGACTCACAATACTCCTCTCCTCGTTGCTATTATATAGTATACATGCATGAACGTACCGGAATCTCAGTGGGGTCTATTATTGCTTTCCCACGCTTTGTTGCTGAAACACTTCCGACGCTCCTGACATCTTTGTTTTTAGTCTTTGGTCACTCCTTTATGAAATTCCCTACTTCTCCACATCTGTAGCAAGTCCGACTCATCCCAACTTTTGTGTCCTGGGCGGTCTGTTATGCCGGCACCCTACAGAAAATTGTGGTATGCCCCTTTTTGTTACAGTTCTTGTAGTGCATTTCCCTGCACTTTCCTCTGTGATGAAAGCTACACTTGGTGCATTTTGGCAGGTTTCCAGCATATGGTCTTGTCGGCACTGAGGTAGTAGGGATGGTGGTGGTATGGAATGTCACTGTTTGTTGTCTTTTGGTAGGTCCTTGATTCGGACGGCTCTTTCTCCTAGTCCAGAACTTTCGTTTCTTGGGTAGTACTCCTTCATTGTCGTGGGCGTTCTCAGGTTTGTAAGTTGGGGCGTCCTTGCAGGAACATACTCGGGGGTGTCCCTGGTTGTTATTACGATTGGAACTTTCAGCGCAGTTCCCGCTTTTATTTGTGTTGTTAGCGCCGAGGTGTGCCATGACTGCTGTCACCCGGTTAGGCTAATACTTTTTTTTTTCAAACTATATAGTCCCCTCAACCACTCCCTCCTCCTTATGGTCCCACCCTTCGCCTCTCCAACTCCAACTCTTTTTGTTTTCCCTCTAAACTTACTATGAATTTATTTATTCCACCTCCAATTAATACTTTTACATTTCTGCCTACGTGAATCATACTCTTTCAACATGTTTAGTGTTTCAACCTTACATGACATGACACGACACGTCGCCTTTCAAGGTATACCCCTAACCTTAAACTCAACACGAACTCGACAAGAAAATAAACGGATTGATATGACACAACATGCTAATTAAACAGGTAGGGGTTAGGTCCAAGCTCTCTCAATTCGTTTACTGTTTTGACATGACACAACACATTTGCTAGGTCTATTCATAAGTGTGTGTGTATGTGTGTTCATGAAGATGTTCTTGAGTATATATATATATATATATATATATATATAGAGAGAGAGAGAGAGAGAGAGAGAGTTAGGTTCAAATGTTTCTAGCAATTATTGTGTGGATGTATGCACCAATGAGAATTGAGGAAATAATAAATCATCAAATAAATTAAAAATGGGTATAATGGTAATTAGTATATCTAATTATGGTAAAAAAATCATTCAATTAATCTCTCCTTAATTAGTTAAACCCTACAAAACCAACATCCCTAACACTAAAGAGTACGAACGACTTCCTCTTATGATTGATGCCTTTGTTACTCTTTTCCACCAAAAAGGCTTCCAACTTCTTCAACCGCTGACCAAAAAAATCAAAAACTCTCTGTTCTTACTTTGGAGATTATCAAAAGGACAACCTGTCTTCATTCGTCTTATCCCCACGGTTATCAACAATTCATCAGTTTATATTCAATTTGCGACGCTCTCAATTCGTACAGGTATATTTGAATCTTGAATCTATTTTCTTTTAGCATGATTGGGTTCGTTCATCGTTTTGAAGATTGAGATGACTTGGAATTGTGTTTTATGTCTTCAACAACAGCCCAGATGAGACCGCATACTTCAGAATGGTTATGAATCGAGAAGATGTTGCGAATTCGGTTGTGATGATTCAACCTTCGTTAATCACTTACGCTTTCAATTGCGGAGCAGAACCAGCTCTCTTAGACGTCGCTTCTATCGCTCCAGACAGAATCCTTCTTTTAGATTCCTATTTTACAGTCGTTGTATTTCATGGATCTACGATTGCTCAATGGCGCAAAGCTGGGTATCAGAACGAGCCTGAACACGAGGTACATGCTGTTTCTTTTCCTTGGATTTCCTCAAATTTGGACCCTATTTTGAGAGCTCAATCATGGAACATGTTAACTGGTTTGCATGCATTTGCCCAGTTGTTAAGAGCTCCTCTTAATGATGCTGAGGCTATTGTAAAGGAACAATTTCCAGTACCTCGTTTAGTCATCTGTGATCAGCATGGATCCCATGTTAAATTCAGTTCTGTAAATACTTTGGCAATTTGCAGGAAATACTCCCAATTCCCATGGACAACCGGAGTAGCTGCTGTATTTGTTTTTATCAGCCCCACCCTTTCCATTTTCCTCTTACTCCAACACCTATCTTCTTACAAGAACCCCGAGGTCTCTCTCTTTCTCTCTGTAATAATCTTTCTTTATCACACATAAACACACACATTATAATGTAGAGAGTAAAACTATGGCACCGAAAGACAGATGATTTATTCCTTAAGAATATTATGCAACAGGTATATTATTCTGTTAGAATATTCAACAAAGAATGTTATATTCTGGTAGAATAATCTACAAAAGAATGCTAAGATTTTCGCCAGCGAGTGCAGGTAAATCTAGGGTTTCAAATTTCATTATTCTCACAACTTAGATTTGTTTACATCACTAATTCATACCATATTGTGTATATACTGATGGGGTTGATTTCATATGCCAACACATTCAATTATTTTTGTTTGATTTCATATACCAACATAGTAAAGGTTTGATATCATATGTCAACATAGATTGGTGAAAGCTACTCATCTTGTTCTAGAAAATTGTTTAAAAAGGTAATTAATTTGTTTGTGTATCATTTTGGTTCAATTTGTTATTTTGAATTCCAATTTCTATTGACCCTCATTATTGTGTATTTGGAATCTAAAATTATATTAGCGGTAAATACGATACTTTTGAATGTATTCTATGTATTCTGTCAGAATATATTCTGCCTGAATGAAATCTATGTATTTTGTCAGAATATATTCAATGTATTCTCTCATATTCTATGTATTCTACCAGAATATATAAAGTGATAGTTAATTGCAAGTAACATGTTTTTAACCATTATTAGTTTTTGTTGTATATGCGATAGAAATGGCTGGAAGAATGAGTTGAAGACCTAATAGGAATAACTTGAAGAATGAATAAAGTTTTATCATACTCACATTTTAATAATGTTGTTATTTTTTAAGAATTTTATTCATTTTTGTTGATATTCTTTTAGAATATGTATAATTATATTGAAATGTATAAGACTTTTAGTCTGTAAGATTATGTATGAATTTGTTTTTAAGTTCGGATGTATTAGAATATATTAGAATGTTGTTATTTTTCAACCTCGGATTCAAAAATTTTGTTATTCTTCAATAATATTCTAATAGAATAAAATTCTGAAAGAGCATCATTCTAACAAAAAAAATATTCTGACAGAATAAAATCGGTTATGTTTACAAATTACGTTAGAATTAAATTGAATTAATTAAAAATTCAGATTTTTAAAATTAGGAGAATTAATTATCCCTAAAAATCCGAAAATTTCCTTTTATAATTGTAGTTAATTGTCCAAAATACCATTTTGCTAAAATTTGTGTGATTATATGGTACATGTTATCTCATTGTAATATCATGCACTCTCAAATCATGTCCATTGATTAATTTCATCCGTTGGTCCAGATTTGTGCATTCTAGCACATAATAGTTAGTAAAAACAAAATAACTTAAGCCTATATATATATATATATATATATATATATATATATATATATATATATATATATATATATATATATATATATATAACCCGTGAGAACCACGGTTATAAAATTAATTAAACTTTTATAATAAAAATTTATAAATATTAATCAATTATTTTAAATAAATCATTTTAAATAAATTATTAGTGAAGAGATATATCAAATTTTTAAAGTTATTATAACTTTAAATTTAACATATAATTAGAAAATGTAAATTTGAATTTTGAAATGAATTGTCTAATATATCTACATGACACGTGTCATAATATTAATAAGGAATTGTATTAGAATGACACTTGTTAAAAGGAGATTAAAACTATTCATTTATATATATATATATATATATATATATATATATATATATATATATATGTGTGTGTGTGTGTGTTCATGAAGAACAAACCTAGATGAATAGTAAAGGTTGGTAGAGAGAAAGAGTGGGGTTTCTTTGATTTTATATTTTTTTAATAAAAAATAAATAAACAATATACCAAAAATGTAAAAAGAATAAAAAAGTAGAATTTTTTTAAATATGTATTAAGGACCAACTATGCAAAAAATAAAATTACGGGACCAAGCGCATACTGGTTTAGATAGTTGTACTCGACTAGTCTGTTTTGGCAAATCACATAGACCAACCGTATAATTTTGTCTATAAAATTTTCAAAGTTTTGAATTTGGAGAGAGGTTTATTCTGAAAACCCTCTTTACATCAAATATAAACCATGAAATTAAGAGTTTATGCACAAATACTATTAGGATCAAATCATACCTCAAAATGCCAAATGAGCGTGACCAACCATCAAGTCTAGCGAGAGAACAATACATAGTTGTAAATCAACCCAATGACTCGGTGTATCCTAATATCGAAACATACTAATTATCGTTTGAAAATAAGTAGGATTTTCTATTGCAAACAGATGATTTAAAAAGATAAATGGTTTTCAAATTGGGCCAAAATTTAGTAATGTCGCAACTTCTAATCACGTTATTTCCAATAGATACTATTATTTAAACATTCAACACTCGATCAAAGCAATACATAGAGAAAACTAAGCTTTATAAACCGAGGCATAGAGCGATATATTACACGGTTAAATCTCGCAAGAGTATCGAATTGCTTGACTAATAAGTTTTCCTATCTCTAGAGTTACTTGGTTCCTAAGTAAGAGCTACATCAGTTAGCATAAACAATTTACGTGTTCGATTAGATTAGATTATACAAACAAAGCACACGGATCCTTTCAACTTGTTTCCCTGTGTGTTCTTCCTTTTTTCTGTCTTTTTGCAGCATGAACGAACTCCATTATCACTTCCACTTCACTCACTCGCTGTTCCATTCCAACACACATGAATCAGCTTCATAATTAATCATTCTAAAACTCTAAACCCTAAACCCTAAACCAGATATACCTGTGAAGCAAAATGCTTTTGGATTGCAATCACCAGTTGTTCCTTAGTAGGATTAGAATGCATGTTTCCCTGAAGAAATTAAAATCAGTTCCAATATGTGAATCTTGTTAGAGGAAGGGCTGGGTGGGGTAGGTTGTGGTGGGGTGGGGTAGGGTAGGGTAGGGATAGGGGTGTATACTTACAAGGTTGAAGGTGCTATAATATCGCCACAGTGTGTCAAATCCAAGCTTCGCGAAGTTGACTTTCTGGTCAAACACACAAAAAAAAAATCAAGAAAATGCATGACAAGATCCGATGCAATGCTTATATTCATCCTATACATAAAACCCACTACAAAAGTCACCTGCTTTCCAATTGTTGACTCCGTGTTCATGTTTTAAGATGCATTTTGACTTTTTAGGTCAAAGTCAAACAAACCCACTTTTTAAATCAATATATGTTATAAAGTTTCTTATACTCACCGAATTCTTTCAAATTTTTACTTAGTTCATTGTGGGGTTTACCTTTGAAATATATAAGTTTGACCTCAAAAGTCAAAATTGCATCTGTTTCTTGTAAAATAAGTGTGTTTTTCAAGAAAGCTTTACAAGATCTTTCTTTGACTTACTGTGTAAGATGGATTCGTATTGGATTGAACTTCTTTGGAACCAATACGATTAAAAGGTTTGGTTGACTGAGATTGACCTTGACCTTGACCTTGACCCCATGGTCTTGTGTATCGAACCCTAGGCTTGCTTGCTTTGCTGAACTCCATAGCACCAGCTGCCACCAAACATTAACATGAAAATAGTTTCCAAATGCAAGAACTTTTATGGGAATTATTTTTATAAAACTTACAAAAGAAATTGTCTTTTTCACCAACATCAGAGCCACAACTAGAATTATCAAATTCATATTCTCCATCTTCTTCATGACCTGTAGGGGGTTCAAGAACACTCAAGGCATTCCTCTGTAGCTTCACTTCCACTCCATTCTTCAAAACCTACAAAAAAAAAAAAAAAAAAAAAAAAAAAACATTACTTTTATGGAATGCTATTCCATTCCTATGTGGGATTCTTTCAATTCCGTTGTAATGATCGATTCCATTCCTTTTATGGAACGAGTAAAAAGGGAATAAACAAAATACCAACCAGCCAATGCCAACCACCTAGGCCAACAGCCTTTTTGACAACACCTTGAAGACCAACCAAAACCGATTTTGTTCGGTTGTTTCCAGTTACAATAACTTTTGTATGTCTTGGAAGAACAGAAAGCTCTTCTTCACCAATTTCTTCTCGAAAATGTGAGAAGATTCTAGAAGAATACACCTCAGATTCCACCATTTTCCCACAAATCTTATTCTTTTCTTATAAATCTTCAGCTAATCAAAATTAATCAAGAATCTGAAATTTTCCCAGAAATGAACAGTTAGTTATATGAGTAGATAACATAACTACAAATTTCAAATAAGTTAATAATAATAATAATAATAATAATAATAATACGTCACATAATATTCATTAAATCTTCATACCTGAAAAGGAATAAAGATTAAGGGTATACCAACAAAGAAATTCAGACCCTTTTGAGATAAAGCCAACTTGAAATGGTTAGTGTGTGAGAGAGGGTGTGTGTGTGTTTTCTGTTTTTATGCTTAAAGATTTTGAATATTTTAAAAAATTCTGACATGAGACAGTTTAAGAGAATGTTGAATGCAATGTGTCCCCACAGAGTATTCATTAATCTCCATATCATTCACAGACTCTTGTTTGGTAGCAATAAATGAACCAATAAATGAATCAAAGAAGATATAATAATGACTCTCTTTTTTGTTACAAGATAATGATTGTACTTGTTAAATTGTAAAATTTACATCATTCGTGTGTTAGCTTTGAGTGATTCTTGTCATTAGTTTTCTTGTTTTGAAATGTTCATAGCTAAAACTGGATAAAAAGTTTCAAATTATAATGTCCTTGGTAAAAAAAGTTGTCACTTATGTAAACTTTTCAAAATATAATGTCTGTATAAAGAAATGAGAAGAGTATGCTATAATATATAAATAAATTGATGTTTTTCGTATTTAATAAGGTGGTTAGTTTACAAATAATTGCATAGCATTTTGAGCCCTAATCCTGTCCCTGATATTTTGGTTTTAAAAATGATTACGTGATATTAAACAACTAGAATCTCAGGGACATGATCAATTTACTATAAAAAAAAATATACTAGTAAAATAGGCCACAGGAGATAAAGTTTAGATTTTTGTCAAGTTGTGATAATAAAAATAAAAAGCCAAGTTTTGATTATTCAAGAGATGAATACAGAAAGTGGATTCTTTAAAATAAATGGACATGAATCTTATGAAATGGTAGTCTCTCAAGTCTTAAATTAGGTTAAGAAGAGTAAAACCAACAAACATTGATGCAAAATTAAGACATCAAATGATTTACATCACTGAAAATGAATACATGCAGCAATATAAAATGCAAATTGAACCAAAACAGCAGCATATATTCACTGCAGAATCCCATTGATAAAAAAAAATACCAAATTGATTCAACAGAATGAAAATAGAACTGTTAATCAAGCTTAAATCGATATCAAAATATCAAAAGCATTGACTATTAAACACTCATTACCTGGAACCATTAGCAGAGAACATTCACGAACAGAGTCAATAAGGATTTCGCTATGGAGAACTCAAATTTCGGATCAGATTGGGGTAAAACATTTGATTTTGATTTGGGTTTTGGGGGAAGCAATGCATGAATTTCGAAGTGGTTTTGGTTTTATGACGATTGAGGTAAAATTCTTCGATCAATTGAGATTTTTTGTTGTTGGAAAATATGGAGCATATGAATTTAGAGAGAGAAAGGGAGGAGAGACAGGTCTCACATAAACACACTAAATGCTTACCAACTGCCATTGGAACGACCTGCAAATGAATAAAACACACACACTGAGAGACTGTGTGTGTACGGTACATAATTGATAATTTTGCTTTCGGGTTGACCGGTTTTACTTGCTATTGCCGGTTGCTGTTTGAGTTATTATCTAGGAAGAAAGATAATTTAATTCAACAAAATGATATTTAATTTATAAATACAACATTTATTATCATAGGTTAATAACCGACTAACCGAAAATATTAGTTTCACCTATTTATTGAAAAACCTTTATATTAAAGATAGAAAGTTGTATTTGACGCTTAAACTAAAAATTTATAAGATAGTTTATTAATAAGCTATTTTAAATAATTTATTAAAAAATTAGTTTATAAACTATTATAAAAAAGTTTATGATCTATCAAACATTAATAAACCAGCTTATTAAAAAAATGTTTTTGACGTTAGAAAAACATATTTTATAGATAAAAACTCATATAATCTATGTTTCCATGATAAGAAGTTTTTCAAAGGTACAAAATTAATATTTATTTTTTCTTGTTATTAGTTTAAAATAAATTAGATTTTCTTTTGCCCTTCAGATAATTACTTTTATAACGCTAGTTAAAATTAATTCTTTAACTCATAAGTAATGAGTTACATAAAAAAAACTCATAAATAATGAGACAATTATATCACAATCTGTTTTTAAACAATAGTTTTAAAGTATAATTATTAGATAATTGATGTCAAACCAAATACCCATCTTTTCCAAATTAAAAAATAAATAAATCACAGTTTGTTAATAAAACGTTTTCGGTCTTCCATGTTTACGATGCCATTTGTCTTTCATAAAGTTGATAATCATATATTAAATATTCAAATACTATAGTTAATTTTATGGTAATTACATACATATCCCTCAAATTGTTTGTATACCCTTTGTGAGTAGAATAATGTGTATATCCTTATAATTTGATAACTTATGAGAATGAGTGTAAGTATAGTACCACCTTAATTTTATTATAAATCAAATGATATTTGATTTAACATATGTTTTTAAACTAAATTTAAGGGTTAAGTCTTATTGAAAACAATATATATATATATATATATATATATATATATATATATATATATATATATATATATATATATATATATATATATAGAGAGAGAGAGAGAGTTCATATTTTAGGACACCAGTATCTTGAAAATTGAGTTGATTGCTCAATTATATAATGTATTTATATGTTTTTTATCAACCTATATCATAAATTATATTAGATTTCCTACTGAATTATTTATACGATAAATTTATATTTTATTTACAACAAAACATGTAAAAATAAAGGAAAAAAACCGTTACATAATTTGATAAAAATATGTAAGTTTATTTTTATAAATGAATAAAAACCCATTAAATATAAACTCTTAATATTAGTTTCAAAATATCTTTTTCTAAATAAAAATTTTATTTTTTAAAAATATACATTATTTGAATGGTAAAATGTTTGATGTGATACGAAAAGAAAACAAAATATACGGTATGGAGGGTACCAACTTCTGATACGAGGAGTCCTCTCATACTGACATGCACCCCCAAAACCATATTGTAATCGTACGACCTTGATTCACCCACGTCACATTCCGATCTTTATCATCACATCAATTGACCTTTTCAAATTTATGTTTTTGCATACTTTGGTTTGCATAAAATTACACATTTCATCCAAATATTCAAAAGTTGATATGGCTGCTGTGGTTTTCACATCTTGCATCATATGTCCCTAGACTAGTTATCGTCTAAATTTGTTGTTAGGTTGGGGGAGTCATGTTGCATGTGCCTCAACTCCACATCAGCCAAAGCAAGAAAGAAAGATGGGGAAAGTGAGATAGAAGAATAGAGGGTGTGGGTGAGGGGGAAGAAGAGAGGAAGAAGAAGAGAATTCGGCATACCAATATCGAGTTGGGGTTCCGAACTCAGCATGTCGAGTTCGCGGCGTGGTGATTGCCGAGTACACATCAGCAATGTCGAGTTGGGGTCTGCGAGTATCCCAACGGGATAACGGAGATCCCTATTTAACATTCAAATTAAGAATAACTTTGATGCAATGAGAATACAAAACCAATAGACTTAGTAATGCAAGCATAAATTAATATTCAGAATAATTTTGATAATGTATAAAACCATTAAGAGAGATGTATTTGTTGTGATACATAAGTGGTTACTAGTGGCAAAAAAGCAATAAAGACACTAGCATTCATAAATCATAATATCACTATTACTCTAAGTACTATGAATAAAAAAATGACAAAAAACTAGCATTACAAATAAAACAGGAAGCTATCTCAAGAAATTATCTTCAAATCGTTCACAGCAAAGAAGATAACTCGGGGAATATATATATATATATATATATATATATATATATATATATATATATATATATATGTATATATATATATATATATATATATATATATATATATATATATATAATCATATGAACGGTTTTAGGTATAAGGTTTCAGGTAATCGGGGCGGGTATTATGTTTACCATCCCCGTAACCGAACCCGCAAAAATTTCTAAAAGCATACCAAACCCGATCCCGACCCCGATTATCTGACCCCACACCCGACCCTAATATGTCGGTTTTCGGTTTTCACCATCGGGTTCGGTTTCTTTTTCCATTCATATACACACAAAGCTCAATAGTGCTCAAAAATGGATTAGGGTTTATTTGGGGACGAAGGCAAGTTGGAGGCTGATGAAAGAAGGTAGGTTAAGGACTCAAGAATATTTAAATAGGGTCCAAACTCTAAAAATTTCGGTTTTCACCATCGGGTTCGGTTTCTTTTTCCATTCATACACACACACAAAGCTCAATAGTGCTCAAAAGTGGATTAGAGTTTATTTGGGGACGAAGGCAAGTTGGACGCTGATGAAAGAAGGTAGGTTAAGGACTCAAGAATATTTAAATAGGGTGCAAACTCTAAAAATTAGGGTTTGGGAATCATGCACGTACGCCCCGCGTACGTGAGCTCGCCCCAAAATTACAAAAATGCCACTATGGGCCATTTTGCAAGCTTTCTCATGCACAAGGGCCAAAATGCAATAATTCTTCATACTTAGGGTTAAAATTGAAAATACCTCATCGTCAGAATGTTACACAATGGTTAACGACCCCACATCGCGACTACTATCCTGGTTGCGTCGCGATCACTAAGTGACAAAATAGTCATAATTGGCCACCATAACTCGCGTCGCGACACCGCTAACAGTCGCGTTGTGGTTTACGTTGTTAAACCTACTTTTCATTAAGCTCACAAACGCTTAAGTCCAACGTTCAAAACTTCAGATCTGATTCTTCTGAAGGACTTAATGGATAAATTTTCCAACTTTATCCATTCACCACCCAATTAATGCTCAAAACTCAAACCCTAACTCCTTTATATGTCCAAAAGTGGTTTGAATCGTTTTCATAACAACAAAGGAGTTAAAATAAGCATTTAACACAACTTTTATGGTCTAGAAATCATCCAAGACCAAGCCTAAAGTTATGGAGTTCTCCAAACTTCAAGAACTTCAAAGGAAAACACTAAAAGGGACCAAAACCTCACTTTACACCTAAATCTATGCATGTAAATGAGAAAAACAAGAAACTTTACGACTTAAAGAACATATAAAGGTTCTAGAAGGTGGGAATTCAACAACAAACTAATCCTTCAATATCCACAATCCACTTCTCCTTTATAAAACACACAAAATCCACAAGGTTCTTCACATGCATAAGGGAAAGGCTAGGGTTTAGTTTCAGAGAGTTGGATGTTGAGATAAGAACAAACCCTAATCAATGCATTGCTTAGATATGGATCAAATCCCGAGATATAAGGTTTTAAGCTCAACCATCATCGCATCGCTGCCAATACTTAACTGCACCGATACTTAATGACGTGACATGCAACACGATATTAAAAAGACACCTCGAGTTCTGCCAAAAACCCTAACTGTCACACCCCCGAACCAGGACGGCGAAAACGTCTAGGGGCGGATGACGTCATTGTATAGTATCATAACAATTGAATATAAATGAAACATAACAACCCAAGCAGCATACATTGAGAATACAAACTTACATAGTTTACATATTGTACTTGTTCAGAAGTTACACAAAAGCGACAAAAAGTAAAATTCCATAATGTTGCATCACTTGATCTCAAAACAGAGTTGACTACCTGTTACTGGCTCCCTGAGAATACAAGTCATTTTGAAAAGCGTCAACTAAAAAGTTGGTGAGTTCATAAGCATATTTGTATGAAAAGGTTTGTATCTGCTTTGTTTAGAAATGGTTTGTATATCTCCAGAAAAATCCGATATTTTTCCATAAAATGAGTTGTAGGTCTTACACCAAAGACTAAAAATGTATGAATACATGTTCTTTGCTTCTGTTCCTTGTATCTGTAAAATATATGCTCCCAGAAAATCCAATATTTTCTGATGTATGAAAACTGTAGTTTTAAAACCTAAAACCAGACATGTAACCAATAGAGTATTGAAAATGGTATGTGGTTTTATATTTTATAAAACCGGTGAAGTGTAAGCTTCCCGTAAACCAAGATAATATTGTTAATCCCTATGTGAGTTATTATAACCATACTTAATGTGATTGTTATGTCTGTACGACGTTCTTCAGGTGTCGGAATCGGTAAGATATTTGTCACCCTAGACTGGCCCGTCTAGCTGTAGCGAACAGCTCAGGTATGGGGTTGTCAATCCCCGTATAGATCTATACACAACTATTTTACTCTCCCTCCAGGAGACTCTGGTTATAATGCAAAACTTGGAGTGTACGCTAAGTAGGTACGGTGAAGCGAATCTGTTTCACTAGAGCATTAACGGATTTACGTGAACTACAACTCCCTTTTTCTTGTATAATAAAGTAATTGCACTCTTTGAAAACTTATGACATGAATTTTATGACACACAAATTATACTATCAATAATTTGCCTTGTATATTTTTGTGTAAACCATTTATATAAACTTTATATAAATGTCGAGTTGAAATCTTGTCTAGTAGTACTAGATGTTGTTAATGCATAATATTCTTGGGTTTTGACCCACCTAAACAGTGATGACTAAAATATGACCATCTTCACTAGAAAAGCTATTTTTAGAAAAAATTACCAAAACTTGTAGTTTTTACAACTCATATTTTCAATATCTTGGCATACCAAACTCATAATCACGATTTTTGGGTAGATAAAGTAGTGTTAACCATATCTTATGCATGTACTAGTTCACATTCAAATAATAAAGATGAAACTAGCAAGTATCCATAGATAAACATGTTTTGACTTGTATTCCCCCCCCCCCCTAAAAACATGAAAACTCGAAATAATGGGGGTATGAAGCTCACCTTGGTTACTTCGTGTGTGGTAGGGAGGAGAGTGAAGAAGATTTCGAGCCTAGCTTTGAGCTTGAAGGGCTTCTTGAAGATGTTGGTGTTCTAGGATGCTAGCACACGAAAAACGAGTGTGTAAACATGGAGATTCTAGCTTAAAGATGCATAAAACACTTATGATTGTGTCAACTACTGTTGGATTAGATGTCTAATCCCATAACTATATTTGGTATGTACTTGACCCGATAGTAGCATGGTCCTTTTGGGTTGCCTTCACCATAGCAACTTGACTGGATGAATTATGGAGAAAGAGGTTAATTATGATTTATTAATATATTATAGGAATAATATATTAAAATAGAAATCATATTATTTAATTAATATTGGTCGAGAATTAATTTTGTGGTCAAATGAGATTAATTAAATTAAGGGGACTAGTATTGTAATTATAAGATAGTTACAAAGTTGGGCTTAGGGTCCATAAGGAAGCATAGACGAAATTCATGTGAGAGTCCACATAGAATTCGTCCAAGGGGCCTTCTGGAAGGATCCTATGGGCTACTTAAGGACTAAGCAACTGGATTAGGGTTTTGACTGAAACCCTAGCAGCTCGGCTATATAAGGAACCCTTGTGACTCCCATTTTCGGCACTTGAACCCTAAGAAGAGTACCAGCTGAAATTGTGATCCCTGTCCTCTCTCTCATATTCTTCCAACTTGCTTTTGGTGTTTGTGATCTATTATAGGCATCGCATTTGAAGTGCTAAGTTCTCAAAGGTTGAAGATCAAGCAAGCTGCAATTGAAAGGTAACATTCTATCTTTGTATTAGATACAAATTTTGATTTATGCATGCTAGTTTAGGGTTATAGCTTTGGATGATTATTATTGCATGTACAATTAGCGAAAGCCTAGATCCAAAGCTTTAGGGTTGCATGTGCACCATAGGAATGATGTAATTCTCAAAACCCATCAGTGGTATCAGAGCCTAGGTCGTTTTTCTATTGTATTTGATGCATAGCTTAATTGTTCTTAGCTGAAAAAGTCGAAAATCTGAATCTACTGCATGGACACGACGAGTCCTCTGATGAACTCGACGAGTCAGGGCTACTCGACGAGTCCAAAGTTTAACTCGACGAGTCAGCTCGTCAGTTGGCAGATTTTTCGGGATTTTAACCAGAATTGGATTGAGATAATTACCAAAAATGTTTTTGACTGATAAAACTCGAATTTTATTATATTGTAATGATTATCTCCATCCAATTAGAAGATAATTGTCAAACTATAAGATAATTATTAGTTTATATGATAAAGATAATTATTTGTATTATTTGATGTGAATTATCTTGCCATAAATTGAATTAGGTCAAATTTAGATAATGACAAATTATTTGATAAACTAAATTATTTTTAATTTGATCTAGAAGGTTTTGAAAATTTTCAAAACTTTCCCTCAAGTTTTGGAATTTAAATTTTGATTAAAAAGTTTTAATTTTGAAATATTTAAATTCTAAACCCTAGAGTTTTAAAAGTTTAAAATTCAACCCTTATACTATTATAATATTAAAAGATTAATAATTATATATATGTATAAAGTCAGTCTTACCGTTAGTAGGCTTCATTCACGAAGTTGGTCTATAAGGGGTGTTTAAGGAATCAGCCTGTAAAATGACCGCCATTGGGTATCCACTCTTACCCACCGCACTCTTGACTAGTGGAGGGTCGTTAGCCGAACGGGTAGGATAGGACAAACTAATTCCTCATTAATAAGTATAATGATTTTATAAAGTAACTAAATGTTTTCATAAATTCTCAATCTTAGTTACTTTAGGAAAAATGTGAAAATGATGATATTCCATGAAATTGCACTTTGCACCATGCCAAGTCGTTAGTGGAGCGTGTGTGGCTAACCGGCACACTAATTTGGGACTAACAAAGGTGGCAAAGGGTAGCTCGATGTTTATCATATATTAATGGAGCGTGTGTGGTTAACCGACACATTGATTAGGTGATAAATGACATCGAGAGTACCAAGCACATTTGCATGGTTATTCACACCTTGTTTGTGATCTTCGGTATCCTAGTCACAAACTTGAAGGGCATAATCAATATTTAAACATGCCATTGAAAAGTTGAATGAATCTCAAAAGAATATAGGAGTTTCAATTCATTTAAGACTTAATATTCTTTTTCGTTTTTAAGGTGGAAATTAGTAAATCGTCATTTACCTACCTTCAAATTATTTGCAATTAGATTACGGCATCCCTTTTCTGAATTGTAAATAATTGTGTTGGGTCCTAGCCCTAAATTTTCATTTGGGTGTTAAATTGGGGATTCTTATCTAATCTAAACTTTGTCTCTTCTCTTTTTCAGATGTCTACTTCAAACAACAACGCTTCAGGCTCCAACCCTTCTGGCTCTTTCTCCCTCGTGAACTTGTGTGGGAGGGTGATCTTTGATGGATCCAATTTTAACGATTGGATTCGCAACATTCTCATGGTCACCCGCTACGAGGACAAGGAGTATGTTCTCGACAAGGAGTTGAAAGATATTGACCACGACACTGCTACTCCTAAGCAAATTGCTCAATATGATGCTCATGAGAGGGACGTGACAAAGGTGTCGTGTATCATGCTTGCGACCATGACTGCCGAACTCCAAAAGTCCTACGAGGACTACTATCCTTACGAGATACACCAATATTTGATGGAAAGGTACCATCAAAGTGCGAGGCAGGAAAGGTACGAAATCATCGCTCCATGATTACTACAAAGATGAAGGATGGAGAGTCCATCACTGCCCACTTACAGAAGATGCAGAGATTTGTGGACCGCTTGTTGAAGTTAAATGTAAACTTAGACGAAGAGTTAGCCATATATATTATCTTACACTCTTTGCCTCCCTGTTATGATCAGTTTCGTATGACCTATCATATGAACAAGGAGGAGGTCACTCTGAGCAAGCTCCAGGGCCTTTACGAACCGCTGAGAGTAGTTTGAAAGGCAAGTCTGTGTCATCTACTCCTACTGTTTCTGCCCCTGTCTTGGCAATTGGACAATGAAAAGGGAAGAAGAGGAAGGCTCCTTCTAAGAGCCACAAGGGAAAGTCTCATGATGGATCCTCTTCTAGTGGGACCAAAGGTGGTTCTGCTACTCCCTCTTCCATTCCGAAGGATGCAGAGTGCTTCTACTGTCAGGACAAAGGGCACTGGGAACGAAGTTGCCCGAAGTATCTGCAGGACATCAAGGATGGGAAGATAAAGCCCACCTTCGCAGGTATTTATACTATTCAATCTAACAACTCATCACATGTTATTTCTTGGGTCCTTGATACAGGATGTGGTTTTCACATTTAATCTGATTTGCAGGGTCTAAGAAGAAGTAGGGATGTGGAGTATGGGAAGATGAACCTGATCATGGGGAATAGAAAAGTGTCGCTTGTCACCAAGATTGGAGTTTATTCTTTAGTGCTTAGTAGTGGGTTAGGCTTAGAGTTGAATAATTGTTGTTACTCGTCAGAAATGACACGAAACATTATTTCTTTTCATGGTTTGTATAAACAAGGTTTTAGATTTTCGTTTAATAATGAAATTGGTTCTATTAATGCTTCCTTGAATGGTACTTTCTATCTTGAAGCATTGTCTTGTAATGGTATATATGAAACTGTGATGGTTGTAGACAACTTAGGAAATAATGTGTTGCATATCGATTCCTCCAATGGTTTAGACAAAGCATGCTTGTGGCATTGTCGTATTGGACATGTCAACAAGAAACGCATAGCCCAGCTCCAAAAGGATGGAGTGTTTGAGTCATTCGACCTCAATTCGGATGACACGTGCGAATCTTGTTTACTTGGAAAGATGACCAAGTCACCATTCACTGGTACTTATGAAAAGGGTGAGGGTTTATTGGATCTCATACATACGGATGTGTGTAGGCCCTTTAGATCCACCATAAGGGATGCGAACCGCTTCCATGTGACTTTTACCGATGATTATAGCAAATATGGGTATATCTACTCCATCAAGCACAAGTCAGAAACCTTTGAAAAGTTCAAAGAGTTTAAGCAAGAAGTGGAGAATCAGCAGGGCAGGAAGATAAAGATGCTCCGATCCGATCGAGGTGGTGAGTATCTTAGTATCGAGTTCCACGACTATCTTAAGGAATGTGGAATTGTTTCGCAATTGACACCGCCTAGAACACCGCAGTTGAATGGTGTAGCTGAGAGGCACAATCGAACCTTGTTGGACATGGTCCATTCCATGATGAGTCGAACTTCGTTACCTATCTCACTCTGGGGGTATGCCTTAGAGACTGCCGCCCATATCCTTAATCTAGTCCCAACTAAGAAGGTTGCCAAAACACCTCACGAGATGTGGACAGGGAAGGTTCCCTCGTTAGCACATATCAAGGTTTGGGGTTGCGAGGCTTTTGTAAGACGAGAGACTCATGACAAGCTCGAACCTCATAGTGAGCGATGTATTTTCATCGTACCCGCAGAAGTCCTTTGGATATCTCTTCTATATAGCGAGCAACAATGTTGTCTTCGTTGCGAGGAGAGGGGTCTTTCGCGAGAGAGAACTCATATGCCAAGAGGACAGTGGGAGGCAAATTGACCTTGAAGAGCTTCAAGAGTCAAGCGATGAAGGAATCTCTAACACTGGCACTCAACCCAAGGAGGAAACTCCCGTTGAACCGATTGACGAGTCCTTACCTCTTAGACGTTCCAGTAGAGTTAGTGTTCCACCTAAGTTTTATGGTTTTCCATATTACTACTGAAGCTGATACGTTTATTAGTGATAGTACACTAATAAATATGGATGAACCTAACAACTACAAGGAAGCCATGGCAAGGCCGGAGTCTGCGAGGTGGAAAGAGGCTATGGACAGCGAGATTCAGTTCATGTATGACAATCAAGTTTGGAACTTGGTTGACAATGTACCAGGTCGTAAGACGGTCGGTGCAAATGGATCTTCAAGAAGAAGACCGACATGGATGGGTAAGTACACACATATAAGGCGCGATTGGTTACGAAGGGCTTTACTCAAACTCCTGAAGTTGACTATGACGAGACCTTCTCACTAGTTGCAAAGATTAAATCTATAAGGGTTATGCTAGCCATAGCTGCGTTTCATGATTATGAAATATGGCAGATGGATGTCAAAACCGCTTTCCTAAATGGGAAGTTGGCTGAAGATCTTTACATGAGTCAGCCAGAGGGTTTTGTCAATGTGAAGCACCCTAATAGAGTGTGTAAGCTTGAGAAATCCATCTATGGATTGAAACAGGCGTCTCGCAGATGGAATCTTTGTTTCGATGAGAAAGTCAAAGAGTTTGGTTTCTCGAGAAGCGAGGATGAGTCCTATGTATATGTCAAAGCCAGTGGGAGTATAGCTAGCTTTCTCGTATTATATGTGGATGACATACTACTCATAGGAAATGACATCCCAACCTTGTAGGAGGTTAAGTCTTGGCTTGGGAAGTGCTTCGCTATGAAGGACCTCAGAGAAGCTGCTTATATTCTGGGAATAAGGATATTGAGAAATAGGAGTAAAAGACTGTGGCTGATTCAACGTGCGAATCAGAGTACATAGTAGCAAGTGAAGCGTTGAAGGAGGCGATATGGCTAAAGAACTTCATCAGAGACCTTGGAGTTGTACCTACCATAAAGGAGCCTATGGAGATTTTCTGTTATAACGAAGGTGCGGTCGCCTTGACCAAGGAACCGAGGGATCATGGCAGATCCAGGCATATCGACAGAAAATATCACTTCATTAGACATCGGGTAGAAGAGGGACTCCTCATAATGAAGAGGGTATCGTCAGAGGACAACCCAACAGATCCCCTTACGAAGGGACTAAGTAGGGTTAAGCACTTGCAGCATGCTAGGAGTATTGGGCTGAAGGACGATATTAGTTTTAGTGATTAGATAGCCATTTAGAAACTTGTAATAGGTAAAATGTATTTGACATTTGATGATTAAATAAATGAGTTTTATTCATAAGTAATGTTAGTGTCTTGTGTCAATTGTTTACTATTGTTTCATTTTACATGTTTTGACTTCCAGAATAATATGATTATTCAAACCATCCACAGCCGATCATACTTTGGAAGTAGGTATTGAGGCAAGGCTGTCATGAATTGGCTTGTAGATTGTCTAAGCATTTAGACATAGCAAAAGTTTGTTGCAACGTTCATGAGTGTTTCTGAAATAAGATTTGAGTATTGGATTAAACCCGCGCTCACATGAATCACTTCATGGAATTTATCACGAGTGATTGTGAGACGATAATATCGTATAGTCTTTAAACCGAGATATATGAGTTGTTGTTTACGAGTTGGTTGTGCCTTGATAATGCGTAAACGCATCAGTAACTTGATGTTATAAAACGTATTGTTGTGTACGATTTGATAAGTAAATAGTACAAGCATATAAGTCAAAGTTTATCTGTTTCTTTTATCCTGAGAGGCTAAAAGCGATATCTTGAGCCCCTCGATGATTTTGTGTTGACTTATGTGTCGAGCCCGATCAGGACTAAATTGATGTGTTCAGTTAAGTTCTATGTCAGACAAATCAGAAATCGGGAAACAAACTGTTGGACAATAAGTATGACTATGTTCCATGTATTTGTCATCACGATATCTTGAGAATGGAGGACTACATGATCCCTTATCTATAGGATGTGTCAGAGTTCGACAACAGCTTTTAAGAGTTACGATTGCTAATCGGATTTTGAAGTCGTACTTGCATTTATAGTTATTAGACTTATCTAAGTGGGAGACTAATGGAATAGGTGTCTAAGCCCATAACTATATTTGGTATGTACTTGACCCGATAGTAGCATTGTCCTTTTGGGTTGCCTTCACCATAGCAACTTGACTGGATGAATTATGGAGAAAGAGGTTAATTATGATTTATTAATATATTATAGGAATAATATATTAAAAGATAAATCATATTATTTAATTAATATTTGTCAAGAATTAATTTAGAATTAATTTTGTGGTCAAAGGAGATTAATTAAATTAAGGGGACTGGTATTGTAATTATAAGATAATTACAAAGTTGGGCTTACGGCCCATAAGGAAGCATGGACGAAATTCATGTGGGAGTCCACATAGAATTCGTCCAAGGGGCCTTCTGGAAGGATCTTATGGGCTGCTCAAGGACTAAGCAACTGGATTAGGGTTTTGACTGAAACCCTAGCAGCTCAGCTATATAAGGAACCCTTGGGACTCCCATTTTCGGCACTTGAACCCTAAGAAGAGTACCGGCCGAAATTGTGATCCCTAGCCTCTCTCTCATATTCTTCCAACTTGCTTTTGGTGTTTGTGATCTATTAGAGGCATCGCATTTGAGGTGCTAAGTTCTCAAAGGTTGAAGATCAAGAAAGCGACAATTGAAAGTTAACATTCTATCTTTGTATTAGATACAAATTTCGATTTATGCATGTTAGTTTAGGGTTATAGCTTTGGATGATTATTATTGCATGTACAATTAGAGAAAATCTGGATCCAAAGCTTTAGGGTTGCATGTGCACCATATGAATAATGTAATGCTCAAAACCCATCAACTACTAGAGAGAGGTCGAATATACTTACCAAAAGGGCTCTAAATCCGACTTGGAGATGAAAGTTTTTAAGAAGCTTGAGTTTGCTCTAGGTAATGTTTGAGAAAATGTGGAAATGGTAAGAGGGAAAAGGCCTCTCGGCCGCAACCCTTAAATGGGGAGGGGTAGGACCTTTTCTTGATGCATGATGGGTAATAGGGTGCCATGCATGGAGGCATGGAAGGTAATTGTATGTAAGGAATGGAAGCATGAAGGATAAAGTAGTGTAAAGGCATGAGGTGTCACCACCATTTGTAATTTCTTTTCTCTATTTTTTTTGTCTAAACCCAAACCGAAACCTCATAAGGTTTTCGGCCTTCATGGGCTTTTTAATAGGGTTCTCGGTCTTTGGTTGGGCCAATCCAATAGTTTTTGGCCTTTGAGTGGGTATGGGCTTTTGGGCTTAATTTGGCCCAATGAGAAGGTTTTCAGTTTCAATAAGGCCCAAAGGAAAAAGGGTTTTCGGCCTAGGGTTTACTTGGGCCGAGAACTCCTAAGCACAAGCCCAACATTCGATTTTGTTTAGCAATTAGGTTAAACTTGTGTAACGCTCGGTTCCTGATAAGTATTTTTTTTTTAAATGAAGAATTATCATTTTAACAAGGGGACTCGACGAGTTGAAGGATCAACACGTCGAGTAGGATCGGGCGTGGACGCGGGAGTTAAGTGACCTACTCGGCGAGTCGGTAGACCGACTCGACGAGTAGCAGCTGTCTGGATGGAACCCTAAATTTGAAGGTTTGCACCCTATTTAAACAACTTATCTCAGCCTCTACAGTCCCTATTACTCCCAGAAAGCATTACCTCGCAACCCTATCCGTTTTTATTGTGTTCTTGAGCCTTGTGGTGTTACTTTTGTGTGATTGAAGCTTAAAGAGGAGAAGGAGACTTGTAAGATCAAGGGGAAACAAGAAGATCCAGAGTTTTGAACTCATTTCCAGCTTACTTGAGGTATAAAGCTGAAACCTTGTTTATTCATTGCTTGGATCTTGATTTTGGACCTTTTCTACACCCTTCTAAGCCCTAGTGAGGATGTATTTGGGATTTAGTGTTAGAAGTGAGTTTGTGCTTTAGATCTAGGGCTATTAGGGGTTTTTATGGCATAAAGGTGCCCCCCTTGTTGCCATAAACACCCCATGCATCTTGTAGACCACCTTTTAGGGCTTTTTGAGACAAGGACCCCATGCATGTGCATCAAGTTTGGAACTTTACGTGTAAAATGGACATTAGGAGGCCTGATCTATGGTTTTGATGTGATAAGACCCATTTAAATCGACTGTACAGTAATGGTCAAGGATGGACTCGGCGAGTCGTTCTTGGGACTCGGCAAGTCAAGGTGTAATGACCACCAAATCCTTTCTGTAGATGGATCAAATGATAGGGTGGAAAGTCCCTCAGTTGTTTAGGCTCATAAAGGACCTGGGAATCATGGGACTCGACGAGTGGTCGAGCAAACTCGGCGAGTCCAAGGCAATCTTCCAATCTTTGAAGATGGACTCGACGAGTTGTTCATACAACTCGACGAGTCATAGACTGGACACATTCTTATGAGGGAGATAAACTCGACGAGTTCAAGGTCGAACTCGGCGAGTCGGATAAAGATGGCCCCGATGGTATGATTGAAGAAGAACCCATCGAGTTCTTGCTAGACTCTACGAGTAGAGACGGGGATTGGTTCGAGTTAGAGGAGTATGGACTCGACGAGTTGGTAGACCAACTCGGCGAGTCAGGTCAAATGGATGTTGACTTTGACCAATGTTGACTTTGACTGAATTGAGTCGACCCTGGTTTGGGTTGCATGTTCGAATTTATAACTTAGAAGGGTTGCCGTGTAGGGATTGATGAGTCGAGGGGAGTCGACTTTCACGCCGAGGACATTTCTGACACTACATGACATCGAGGTGAGTTACCTTCCAGTAGAAGTGGGTCTAAGGCACCAAGGCCGGCCCACTGGTAATTGTTTAGTTGTGCTGATTGTCTTTGTGATAATTATATGGGTTGCTTGTGCTTGATATATGTGTATGCTAGTATGCTATGTTATGTGAGATAGTATCAGTAGGAGGGGACTAGTCCCCGATTCGGTCGCTAGGACCAATGGGTAGGTCGGACACCCCAGATATGTCTGACAACATCATTATGATATGATATTATATGCTAGCGGTAGGGGGTGAAATAGTCCCCGTATTCGGTTGAGATAGACCGAAGGGTAGGTCAGCACCCCAGAATAGCCTGACACGAGTAGGTCAGCACCACAGAATGACTTGACATGGGTAGGTCAACACCCCAGAATGGCTTGACATGGGTAGGTCGGGCACCCCAGAATTGCCCGACAATATGTATTTGGTTTTGGTATGTGGTATGATGGGGGAACTCACTAATCTTTGTGCTTACAGTTTCAGTTTTGGTTTCAGGTACCTCTTCGCCCAAGGGGAAGGAGTCGGCGGTGTAGCAGCGCATCACACACACACATGATTTCCGCATGGAGTTTCTGGGATTGTACTATGATTTTCATAACTCTTGATATTGTGATTTTGAAACATGACGTTATGGTTTTTATAAGTTGGTGTAACCTTGACAATGTTTTGGTACACTAATTCATGAGGTACTTAATGTAAAAATGAAATTTTTGGCCTTGAAAATTGGGATGTTACAAGTTGGTATCAGAGCCTTGGTTTGAGGGATTCGGACACACCCTCGGGGGTGTCTGGACTCAAACCGAGGAGTTAAAAGATTTTTCACAAAGAAAACAGTTTTCTAAAATTTAAGTAAAGAATTTTGAGAAAGAACGAGGTGTGTGATGCGTGCGACCAGCCGAGCTCAAGTAAGTTTTCCCCAAGATACCATACTTGTTATGTTATGTTATATGATTTATGATTCTAAGAACTGCATGCTAGATTAGGGCTAAGGATATAGGAGGATGCCTTGTATGCCTGATGTATGATTCTGAGAATTGCATGCTAGAATAGGGCTAAGGATCTAGGAAGGATGACTTGAATGCCTGTTGTATGAGTTGTATGCTAGAACTGTTTAGTCAGCGGTAGGATATCCTGCTCAGGTTATGCTTGTTGTGGTTACTCGATGCATGAATATTGCTTGCTTTGTGCTATAGGGGTTCTGGCTAACTTTAACTAACTAGTGAGCGGATATGTAACAGTATTAGCAAGCTAGTTAGGGAAAGGTGGTAGGGACTCCTAGTGCAGCTGACGGCGGAGAGTAGGTCGGAGAGTGCCCTACGAAAGCCTAGGATGAGATTAGTTGGAAAGGGTTATTGGATGAGGGACTTGGTGAAGTTGAGGCAATCCTTGAGGAAAGTACGGATTGATGTGGAAGGTAGTATGGGCCCGTACTACTGAAAGCAGAGGATCCGTACTCGAGTCAGGGAGAGCCGAGATGGAACCAGGAAACTTGGGGAGTGTGAGACCTCTCGGGAGTATGTATGATCCTGACGTTTACGTGTTTATTTTCAGTATGGTAGTCACACGACATGGAGCAGGAGGTTCAGGGTCTGGGTCAGGATCAGGCTTGGGTGCAGGATCCGAGCAGGTCGATGACGGACTATGCGAGTTCATCACGTCTGAGATCACTAGAGGTATCCTTGAGTCGACCCCTATCATTTTCGGGTCGATCAAGGAGGGGATTATCGAGTTGATGGAGGACCGCCTCCAGGCGTTCAGGAAGGACTCGACGGCCAGCCAGTCGGGTACGCGCACACTGTCCTTCAAGGACTTCAGGGGGAGTGGTGCGTCGGACTTTCACAGGGTGAAGGACCCCATTGCTGCCAGGGGATGGATCGCAGACATTGAGTCTGCGTAGTTGACGAGCTTCTGCCCGGAAGGATCGAAGGTTCGCTTTGCTACGGGATGTTTGAGGGATAGAGCTAGAGATTGGTGGGAGTCGGTTGGTGACTCGTTGGGAGCCCCAGCCATCGAGGCTATGACTTGGTCAGATTTTGTGACTAGATTCAGGGCTGAGTTCGCGCCAGCTGTGGAGCTTCAGCAGCTTGCCCGAGAGTTTCTTGATATGAGACAGACGACTGAGACAGTGGCAGAGATCACCGCCAAGTTCAGGGAGAGGGCGTTGTTGGTACCTCAGTATGCGAGGGACGAGGAGATGCGGAAGACCCGCTACCATGATATGTTGAGGGTTGATATCCGGGAGCATGTCAGCTATTCAGCCTGCCCGACCTTGGAGTCCATGATTTCCAGGGCACATGAGAGGGAGATTGATTTGGAGCACCTCAAGAAGAGGAGGGCAGAGACTGAGCAGGTTACAGGGGTTTCGGGGAAGAAACCCAAGGGATCCGACATTAGGTCGAAGGGCCAGCCGGGCCAGAGCCGCTGCAGGAAATGCGGCAGGCCGCATGAGGGAGCTTGTAGAGCGGGATCGTCAGGCTGCTACAAGTGCAGCAAGACGGGGCACTTTGGCAGGGATTGTACTGCCCCCCCCCCACAGTTCAGACATCAGACCTGATTTGCTTTCATTGCAATCAGAGGGGCCATAAAAAGGCCAACTGCCCTAGATTGTCAGTAGTGTCAGCAGCAGCGCCAGTGGTGGCGCCGACTCCAGCAACAACACGAGTTACGGATGGCCGGAAGGTCAAGGCAGAGGCTCCAGTGGTGCGGAGCCGAGCATTTCAATTGACAGCCGAGGAGGCACGCACCGCACCCGATGTGGTGACGGGTATGATTTCTTCCTTATGTTCTTATTTTATGTCGATGTGATTTTGACATGTTATATGTATGCTCTGTTTAGGATCGTTCCATGTGAACGGTATCCCAGTTCAGGTGTTGTTTGATTCGGGTGCTACCCGATCATTTGTCTCTCTTGCGCTTAGCGAGAGGTTTTCTGAGTCCTCAGGCATGTTGGATTGCCCTCTAGAGGTCGAGATCGCGGACGACCGGTCAGTGCGAGCATCAGAGGTCTTCAGAGACTGTGTTTTGAGATTATTCGAGGAGCGTTACCTGGTAGACTTGGTTCCCATACCTTTTCGGGGGAACAAGGTTATTATAGGTATGGATTGGCTAAGCCCCAATGGGGCGGTGATCGACTGCGCGCAACAGTTGGTGCGGATCAGGACCCCAAGTGGGGGAGAGCTGGTGATTCAGGGCGAGAGGCCACAACGAGGGCCAACTTTATGTTCAGCAGCGAGGGCTAGGCGCTACCTTCAGCAGGGTTGTGCAGGATATGTCGCCTATATTATGGATACTCGGGAGACGGGTAAGGCGACAGTGGACGATGTGCCAGTAGTACGAGAGTTCGCGGTTGTATTCCCAGAGGAGCTGCCTGGGATACCTCCGGAGAGGCAAGTGGAGTTCAGGATCGACCTAGTCCCTGGTGCGGCTCCGATAGCCAAGGCACCGTATCGGTTGGATCCTCCTGAGATGCAGGAGTTGTCTACACAGCTGCAGGAGCTGTTAGACAAGGGATTCATTAGACCGAGCAGTTCACCCTGGGGAGCCCCGATTCTGTTTGTGGAGAAGAAGGACGGGTCGCATCGGATGTGTATAGATTACCGGGAGCTGAATAAGGTAACGGTAAAGAACCGTTACCCACTCCCGAGGATTGATGACCTCTTTGACCAGCTGCAGGGAGCATCTGTTGGATAAGGTGTCTAAGTCCATAACTTATTTGGTATATACTTGACCCGACCCGGCATTGTCCATTTGGGTTGCACTTCACCCAAACTGTTTATGGATAATTTTATGAGAATTGTATACTTACGATTTATTAATATATTATAAGTTATAATATATTAATATAAAGTCATGTTATTTAATTAGTTTTAATCTTGAATTAATTATGAATTAATTTAGTGATTAAAAGGAAGACTAATTAAATCATGGGCTATTATATTTATATGGTGTGGGCTAATACTCATTTGTTAATGGGCTAAGCTTATGTGGAAGTCCATGGATGATTCATGGAGCTTTTAACCCATGGATCCTTGGAAAGGAAAAGACATGGGTTATTAGGGTTTCACCCTAACCATGCACACTATATAAACAAGCTCATATTGCATGAAATAACCCTAGTGTGTGTGTAATAGTGGTGGTCGATTTCTAAGTGTTAGTATACTCTCTCATACATTTTCCAAGTTTGTGGTGATTTGTGATTTCCATTTGAGGCATTCACATTATTGGTGCTTGGCTCTCAAACTCCAAGGAATCAGCAATCAACAAAAGGTATGTAATTAATCTAGTTCTTTTATGTTTAAAAGTACCCCATGCCATGCTAGATAGGTTATAAACCTTGGAAATTAATATTTTGAATGTACCTTAGACAAACATAGATCCAAGGTTTATTAGGGTTGCATGTACACTTAGGAAGTGTTAGAATGCTCAAAACCCAACAGTGGTATCAGAGCCTAGGCTTGTTTGTTTGATACTTGATGCAAAATAGTGATAAAAAGTCGATTTTTTGCTGTCTGACTGATGAACTCGTCGAGTCCATGGGGGGACTCGCCGAGTTCATGTGTAAACTCATCCTACTCGCCGAGTAGGTTCGTGCACTCGGCGAGTAGGAGCCTCAGAATGCAGATTTTCGACTTTTGCTGCTGGAAATGGACTAGAAACATTACCCTAAACTGTTTTGGTGTTTTAAAACTTGTTTTAGTTGGTGTAATGGTAGTTATAATCCATTTACAATAGCTTATATCAAAATTTCATGCTTTGTATGTGTTCATATAATTCTTGAAACTTTGATGATCATGTTCATGTTCTTATGAATTTAGAAGATGATAGGAATTATTTGCTGAATTGTTTAGGATTAATTCTTGATCATTTATGTGTTTTAATGGAGTCCATAATTTGTACTCAAGTTATGGATATCCAAAGGTCACTTCTTTTAAACACACACTTAAAACACATAACTTACATAAAATGAAGAGTCTTCATTTTTATGAACCTTTAATTCATAAGTTATGAAATGAAAAGTTTTGGATAGTTACAAAACTTGCCCTCAAGTTTTGGAATTTGTAAAGTTTCACACACTTTAATAAACTTTAATTCCAAACCCTTAGAGTTTTAAAAGTTAAAATTCAACCCTTATACTATTTATAACATTAATGGTTAATTATTATATATATGTATAAGATCAATTCGTTTTACCGTTAGTAGGCCTCATTCACGAAGCCGGTCTATAAGGGGGGTATAAGGTTGTTGCCTACAAAATGGCAACTTAATGGGTGTCCATTCTCACCCACCGCTTCCTTGATCGGTGGAGGGTCGTTAGCCGAACGGGTAGGACAATGACTTTAAATTCTCATTAAAAGTATAATGAATATTATAAAGTAACTAAACCTTTTATAAATTCTCAATCTTAGTTACTTTAGGAAAATGTGAATATGGTGCTAACCCATGAAATTCACACTTTGTACCTTACCAAGTCGTTGGTGGAGCGTGTGTGGTTAACCGGCACACTAACTTGGACTAGTAAGGATCACGAAGGGTGACTTAATGTTTATCATAGATCGGTGGAGCGTGTGTGGTTAACCGGCACATCGATTAGGTGATAATATTAAGGGTACCAAGTGAGTTTGCATGGTTATTCACACCTTGTTTTGTGATCCTCGGCATCCCAGTCACAAAACTTGAAGGGCACAATCGAGATTGAAACATGCCATTGAAAAGTTCAATGAATCTCAAAAGATCTAGGAGTTTCAAATCCAATTAAAACCTAATAAATTATTTTGTTTTTCATGGTGGAAATTGGTGAATCGTCATTCACCTACCTTCAAATATTTTATAGCTTGGATTACGGCATCCCTCTTCCAAGTTATAAAATATTGTGTTGGGTCCTAGCCTTAATATTTCATATTGGGTGTTATATTAAGGACTTGAATCAACTAACTTGATTTTCTCCCATTGTAGATGTCTGGTTCAGACAACTATGATCTTCCTAAATCGCTTGAAACAAGCTTTCCTCCTGAAGATGATGTCCCTCAACATCATGCTTCACTCCCCCCACCTCCTCCATTTATTCTCCCTGACCCACAAGCCCGAAGACTTGAAAGGTTCAAGATTACTCAAGCTCTACTAGAAATGAAACATAAAGATGGAAGACCTGTGTGCACTCATGTCTTAGGAATGAAGTCACACATAGACAGGTTGAGAATGTTGGGTGCTGTTATTTCAAGGAAGTTCGTTGTTGACTGGGTTCTTCAGTCACTTCCTGAGTCATATAGTGAGTTTATTAAAGACTACCATATGACAGATCCCGACATAACCCTAATAGATCTTTCTTATTTGCTTGTTGCTGCTGAATCAGCAATGATTTGGCGCAATGGTCAAGCAGATATTGATGGAAAATCTATTTCTCAAACTTCCATGGACATGGACAATGGTAACATTGGAAGTCCAGAAAAGCTTTCTCGTCCCAGTGGAAGGGGATCGGCCTTGGTCAACCCGGTTGACCAAAAGGTAAAGGGAAAGGCTAAGTCTGTGATTGTCTCGTGTACCATTCCCAAAGAGTCTATATGTTTTTATTGTCATGAGAAGGGACATTGGAAGCGAAGCTGCCCTGAATACCTGAAATATTTGAAAGCAAGTAGAGACAAAATGTTTGACTCGGCTTCAGGTAAATCCACTATCTAACTTTGTTAAAGTTCCTAATTGTTGATTCTTATTACATGATGTGACTAGGTTGCATCTTGATGTTTAGCAAGATCGAGCAAAAGGAAGGTTAAAAGAAGAGTGTGTTGAATCTGATCACGAAGATGGATTCTATCGCATGGTTCGAGGATCGGATTTTTGAGCCACTACTTAAAAGTTATGATAGATTGCTAAGAAATATGTAATAGCATAGTTTTCATTTAAAGTTGCATTGTAAGGAATATTTTTCCGTATTTTAATAAAGAAATAAAAGTTTTGTTTAGTTTATTTTATATTATATCCCCTTACAATGGCATTTATGGAAAATTGATGTTTGTATGTTTCTAGCAATATTGGAAATATGAGTTTGATTTTCTCATATGTGGTAGTGTCTGAATTTACCAAATGAGGAAAGGTTCTCATCACCCAAGCTTCAGTTAGACAGAAACTTGGAATCATACAAGTTGTATTGTATGATGAATGAGAATTTTCATCTTTGTAAAATTGAGACTAATTCATTGATCACATGTATATGTGAGTCAATTGAAGGACTAAGGAATTAGGTACACTGGGTGTGTGCTGGTCAAGGTCCACCACAAAGATCAATTCGTCATGATTTACTAAAGATTAGTAAATATGGTTATACTTATAAGGTTAAGTATAATTCTGTAACATTGGAAAAGTTTCAATGTATGGCAGAACGGATGAGAAGAATCAAATTTGGCAGAAAGATAAAAGTTTCTCAAATCTGAAAAGATGGGAGAGTACTTTAGTATCATGTTTTTATGATCATCTTAATGATTATGAAACCATATCACAAATTCATACTCTAAGGACATCTTAGTGCATTGTTATGACTAAGATGAGGGGTCATGAATTGTTGGAATGGTTAAAATCAAGAAGATGGATCATACATGTTTTTATGATCATCTTAATGATTATGAAACCATATCACAAATTCATACTCTAAGGACATCTTAGTGCATTGTTATGACTAAGATGAGGGGTCATGAATTGTTGGAATGGTTAAAATCAAGAAGATGGATCATACTTCGTTCCAAAACAACTCTTAGAGTCATAATCCAAGATTGTAACATTGAGTGACATAAAGTAAGGTTTAAAACACTTATCAAATGTAGTGTAAAATGTTTTCTACTCCTGTACATTTGAAATTGTTAAGTTGTGATGTCTTGGATAAGACAAAGACCAACTAAGACCAATTGTGTGAAGTGTTTATCTTGATAAGAATCTGCACTATCCCTTGAATATTTGTTTTGTCAAGGAATGGTTCTTGACTAGGGAAACTTATATGTCAAGAGGACAGTGGGAGTCTTAAAGATCCTGAAAGGATTTCAAGATTTAATCAAGAGTAAAACCTGAGTTTTATCACTAGCACACGACTTAAGGTTTGCAACCTATTAAGTTGACATAATTCTTGTTTCTGTGTCTGTTCCTATTGAGTTAACTATGCATATGAGTTCTGTTAGTTCTAAACTGTGTGCATAACAGCTTGGAAGCATTGGTGGGCCTTGTGCTACCAGATGACAAGAAATTAAGATTGAACAAGTTCAATCCATGTAAGGCTGAATTTGTTACTAACCTTGTCTTGTGATTATGGTTTTGACAAATTCACATGGATAGGAACTCATACACCATAAAATCTAAGTGTCATAAGGTTTCTCTCCGATTCATGAAAATGATGGTGAGGAAATGCTTTTACTAAGAGGATTTTAAGTAGATAGCAATTGTGATGTTTGCATTCTCAAAGTCGTTAGTGGAGCGTGTGTGGTTAACCGGCACACTAACATGGACTTGTGAGAAATGGCAAAGGTCTAAACAATTAAGACTATGATTACGGCATCCCTTTTCATAGTTCTGGAAATTGTTTAGACACACATGTGAGCTATCTAAGAAAGGGTGTACGAATCTAAATTTCAGAAGTCCAGCTGATTTCTGGAAATATGTCAGAGCTAGTGGGAGCATAAGTGTTATGCTGATAATCATCATGTTAGTAGGAGCATGATTATTATGTTTAGTGTTGCAAGTTAGCAACGTTAATTATAGAAAACAAAAGTGTCAATTCGTAAAGTTGTAGGGGTTGAAAAAGTTGTTTTGCTATAATTAAGGGAGAGGAAATTATACTTCATTTCAATTCTAAAAGCTTAGATTGAGTTATTAATCATCTTTAGTCAAGGATATATATATGAATTTTATGTTGGAATGGTTCAACATAAGGAAATTCTATATATATTACGTTCTCAAATTCGATTATGATCACGACATCCCTCTTCATAGTCGATTTTTGAAAACATGGAAAATAAAAAAAATATTGTAGCAAAAGACTGATCCAGTATCAGGTCTTTATGTGAGACATCGTGAATCGTGTCCCATATGCTTCGGGTATAGGATCGGTCACATGTGCTATAATATTCATCCTTCCTAAGTTTTCCAAATGCTCAGAGCATTAAGAAGGGAAAAGTCTAGAATTGGATAAGACTAAAATGATTAAGCAATTGTCGAGGACTATCTAAGGCTCACCAAAGATTGGTTGCTCAGGGACAGTTGGAAGTATAGTGTTAAATTTTGGAAGGACCATATGGATATATTCTGAAAAGAGGTAGCTCTTGTTCAGATATGATAATCAAAATAGGAATATGGAAATTTTCCATATTGGGAGTTGGATATTAAGAATCTATGAGAAAGTTAGAAACTTTTATGCAAGAAGGATGTTCAAAGCAATGTACTTTGAATATGAGAGTTCGTTTCCATAGAGTTGATCTCCTTTGGAATCCTCTGTAATGACTGATGACAAGGTTTTGGTGACCTTGTGCATAATCATTACGAGAGGATCAGTGCATATAAGTTTAAAATCTAACAGTTTTTTTGGTAAATGGTAGGAATTAGGAATTCTTACATTTACAATAAGGATTTGGGATTGTGAAATGAGCATCATTGGAATCATGTTCAATTGATCTATTTCACAAAGTAAAGATCATAGACAAACATAGTGTGCATACTTGGAGTATGGCATAACTATTGTTTAGAAAAACAAAGTGTACGTGCTAGGAGCATGGGACGACTGTTGTTTTTGTTCAAGTATTAAGTTGATTATTTGAAACATTATACAATGAATAATGTGTAATCAATATGGTGATAAATAAAAGGTGGTTTTATTTATATTCAAAAGGGTTCTGAGACCATATTGGATTCGATTATTATTGTGTTTCACTTTGCATGTTTTGACTTCCAGAATAGCTAGGTTATTCTTTCCGAATGACTAAGTTATTTAAACACTCCACAGTCGTTCATATGTTGGAAGTAGGTATGAATTAAGACTGTCATGAATCGAGTTTGTAGATGGCTAAACGTGTTTAGACATAGCAATGGTTGCTACAACATTCATGAGTACTCATAAGTTATGAGTATTGGAATTAACCCACGCTCACTTGTATCACTTCATGGAATTTATCTCGAGTGATCGTGAGACGGTAATATCATATAAGTCTTCAAACCTAGAGATATGAGTTGTTACCTATGAGTTGGTTGTGCATTGATTGCACGTAAACGCATCAGTAACTTGATGTTATAAAACGTGCCTTTGTGTATAATTCAACAAGTAGTAGAAACAAGTATATGAGTCGAAGTTTATCTGTTCCTTCTAGTTCTTGGAGGATTAGAAGCGATATTTGGGCCCCTCGATGATTTTGTTTTGACCTATGTAACGGGCCCGGTCAGAACCTAATTGATGTGTTCAATTTAGTTCTTTGTCAAACAAATCGGAAATCGGGAAACAAACTGCTGGACAATAAGTACGACGTTGTTCCATGTATTTGTCCGACTGATATCATGAGAACAGAGGATTATATGATCACTTATCTAAAATGGCGCTTCATAGTTCAACAGAGTTTTCGAGAGCTACGATTGCTGGTTGGTTCCTGAAGTAACATACGCAAATACAGTTATTAGACTTATCCAAGTGGGAGACTGTTGGATAAGGTGTCTAAGTCCATAACTTATTTGGTATATACTTGACCCGACCCGGCATGGTCCATTTGGGTTGCACTTCACCCAAACTGTTTATGGATAATTTTATGAGAATTATATACTTACGATTTATTAATATATTATAAGTTATAATATATTAATATAAAGTCATGTTATTTAATTAGTTTTAATCTTGAATTAATTATGAATTAATTTAGTGATTAAAAGGAAGACTAATTAAATCATGGGCTATTATATTTATATGGTGTGGGCTAATACTCATTTGTTAATGGGCTAAGCTTATGTGGAAGTCCATGGATGATCCATGGAGCTTTTAACCCATGGATCCTTGGAAAGGAAAAGACATGGGTTATTAGGGTTTCACCCTAACCATGCACACTATATAAACAAGCTCATATTGCATGAAATAACCCTAGTGTGTGTGTAATAGTGGTGGCCGATTTCTAAGTGTTAGTATACTCTCTCATACATTTTCCAAGTTTGTGGTGATTTGTGATTTCCATTTGAGGCATTCACATTATTGGTGCTTGGCTCTCAAACTCCAAGGAATCAGCAATCAACAAAAGGTATGTAATTCATCTAGTTCTTTTATGTTTAAAAGTACCCCATGCCATGCTAGATAGGTTATAAACCTTGGAAATTAATATTTTGCATGTACCTTAGACAAACATAGATCCAAGGTTTATTAGGGTTGCATGTACACTTAGGAAGTGTTAGAATGCTCAAAACCCAACAGCATCTTGGTTCTCCAAGATTGATTTGCGTTCAAGCTATCATCAGATGAGGCTCAGAGAGGAGGATGTGCAGAAGACTGCCATTCGGACGCGTTATGGTCACTATGAGTTTGTGGTGATGCCCTTCGGGCTCACCAATGCTCCTGCCGTGTTCATGGATCTCATGAACCGCGTGTGCAGACCGATGTTGGAGCGGTCTATGATAGTTTTCATCGATGACATCTTGGTTTATTCCAAGACACGAGAGCAACATGAGGAGCACTTGCGAGAGGTTCTAGATACTTTGAGGAGGGAGAGCTTGTATGCTAAGTTCTCCAAGTGTGAGTTTTGGTTGCGCGAGGTGCAGTTTCTTGGGCACCTTGTCAACCAGAACAGGATTTCGGTTGACCCGGCCTAGGTGGTGGCCGTGATGAGGTGGGAGGTTCCGAGGTCTCCATTTAAAATTCGAAGCTTTTGTAGGACTGGCAGGCTATTAACGGAGGTTCATTTAGGACTTCTCCAAGATAGTTGTGCCCTTGACCCGGTTGACAAGGAAATCTGTGATCTTTCGCTGGGGGCCTGAGCAGCAGGCCGCATTTGAGACATTGAGGCAGAGATTGTGCGAGGCGCCGATCTTAACCCTGCCGGAGGGCATGGAGGATTTTGTGGTATATTGCGATGCGTCCATCTCGGGTTTGGGCGCGATATTGATGCAGAGAGGGCATGTTATCGCCTACGCTTCGAGGCAGTTGAAGCCTCATGGCTTGAATTTTGTGATGTTATTTAAAATTAAGAAGGATCGGGAATCCTTCATTTCCCATGCGCCATGAAGACTTAGTCGAATCTAAGAGGGGGGAGAATCGATCAGGTATTCAGGAGCAGAAATAGGTGTGAAACTAGGAGGAGTTTTGCATCCCCGTCAGGGAGGGAAGGCGGTCAAATGGCCGTCTAGGTTGAGGATTGGCGGAGTTGGGAGTTCAGAAACCGTTCCAACGGTTGGTTCGCTCCTTTCCTTGACATCAGGAAACAGGAAACCAGGTTAGAGGACCAATTGGAATTCAAGTTCAGTTGAGAGTTAGGTCGAGTGCGTGTTCGACCCGGTTCAGAAGCATTGTAAGTCTGTGGATGTAGCCGTAGCATTCATAGGGTTCTCAGATAGTATTGGTAGTGTTGTAAGTCCTCGGGCGTAGCTGTAGCATTCACAAGGTTGTCAGGTAGTATGGGAGTGATGTCATATCACGAGGAGAACAGTAGTACCCATCAGTTTGGGGTGCAGCAGTGTGGACACGGAAATCACAGATCGGATTTCGGAATTTCCCCGATGGATTAGATCTGGTTGAGCCAGTGATAAGACTATAGGAGCGCCACTACAGTATGGGATCAGGGAAGCAATGGACCATATAAGGTTGCTTGTGATATACGACTACCATTGGTCAGGTATCAGTCACTTTTAGCCGTGGATGCGGTGACGTCAGGATTCGACGCATGGACCCGATCGGTTGGATCGGGAGGCTGTTAGAACCATAGTAGTAAGATAACTAGCAGCAACTATTGGCAGATAAGGATTTCGATCGGAAGTCGCGAGGGGCGACTATATGGGAGCCTTTGGCTCGGTAACCAGGTAGGAACTCGGTGTTTCAGATGACGGGTAGAAATGGGCTGTGACAATTCAGAGGGTTTCGAGTGAGATGTCAGGATATGTCCTTGGATCTCAAGTTATGGGTTTAGCCCAAGTTATGTAAATAGTAGTAATCAATCTAGGGTATTCCATCGTAAGGATGACCGGACCCTATGGTTGTTTGGACCTGACGTGTTTGGTATTCCAGCCCGAGGGTTGATTGGGCCAAACATGTGCGGGATACGAGGGTATTCCATCCTAGGGATGACTGGACCCGTCGTAAGCATGCCTGGTATTCCAGCCGAGGCTGATTGGGCCAGGTATGAGTGTTCCGCGAGATGGCTGGTTGTTCATGGATACAGTTGCGGGGGCGGAAGGATGTAGGATCCCGTCAGCACAAAAGGATTCATTTCAGGAAAAGAAGAGTAGAGACCCCGATACCTTGGATCGTCAGGATTGTTCTTGGAATTGGCCAGATAACACATCGGTTAGATCTCCCGGGGGAAACGTAGTTAGATTCGCAGTACACTTCACGTCTTGCTATTGCGGAAGGGAGCATATTAGATGGGAAGGCAGCTGTCTCGCTGCATGGTAATCAGGCCGGAGAGTGCCTGAACTACATAAGGAAACCAATAGTTGTGGTGGTAGGGAAGGCGAAGATTCTACGTAGCCATGTAATACCCTAGGAAAGGGTGTAATGAGAACGTCGAAGGGAATCCAAGTACACTTGGGGGTCGGAGGCCGAGAAGCAAGAACATCCCGAAATTGTTCGCCACAACAGACTTCGAGGAAGAAGTCTAAGATAAGTGGGGGAGATTTTTAACGCTCGGTTCCTGATAACTATTTTGTTTTAAAATGAAGAATTATCATTTTAACAAGGGGACTCGACGAGTTGAAGGATCAACTCGTCGAGTAGGATCGGGCGTGGACGCGGGAGTTAAGTGACCTACTCGGCGAGTCGGTAGACCGACTCGGCGAGTAGCAACTGTCTGGATGGAAACCTAAATTTGAGGGTTTGCACCTTATTTAAACAACTTATCTCAGCCTCCACAGTCCCTATTACTCCCAGGAAGCATTACCTCGAAACCCTAGCCGTTTTTAGTGTGTTCTTGAGCCTTGTTGTGTTACTTTTGTGTGATTGAAGCTTGAAGAGGAGAAGGAGACTTGTGAGATCAAGGGGAAACAAGAAGATCCAGAGTTTTGAACTCATTTCCAGCTTACTTGAGGTATTAAGCTGAAACCTTGTCTATTCATTGCTTGGATCTTGATTTTAGACCTTTTCTACACCCTTCTAAGCCTTAGCGAGGATGTATTCGGGATTTAGTGTAAGAAGTGAGTTTGTGCTTCAGATCTAGGGCTATTGGGGGTTTTTATGGCATAAAGGCGCCCCATTTAAATCGACTGTATTGTAATGGTCAAGGATGGACTCGGCGAGTCGTTCTTGGGACTCGGCGAGTCAAGGTGTAACGACCACCAAGTCCTTTCTGTAGAGGGATCAGATGATAGGGTGGAAAGTCCCTCAGTTGTTTATGCTCATAAAGGACCTGGGAATCATGAGACTCGACGGGTGGTTGAGCAAACTCGGCGAGTCCAAGGAAATCTTCCAATCTTTGAAGATGGACTCGACGAGTTGTTCATACAACTCGGCGAGTCATAGACTGGACACATTCTTATGAGGGAGATGAACTCGACGAGTTCAAGGTCGAACTCAGCGAGTCGGATGAAGATGGCCCCGATGGTATGATTGAATAAGAACCCGTCGAGTTCTTGCTAGACTCGACGAGTAGAGACGGGGATTGGTTTGAGTTAGAGGAGTATGGACTCGACGAGTTGGTAGACCAACTCGGCGAGTTAGGTCAACTGGATGTTGACTTTGACTGAATTGAGTCGACCCTGGTTTGGGTTGCATGTTCGAATTGATAACTTAGAAGGGTTGTCGTGTAGGGATTGAGGAGTCGAGGGGAGTCGACTTTCACGCCGAGGACATTTCTGTTGGATTAATGTCTAAGTCCATAACTATAATTGGTAAGACTTGACCCGACCCGACATGGTCCATTTGGGTTGCATGGCATCATGCATTTGGATAGACTATAATGAGAGAAATAACACTTAAGGTTGGTTAATATATTATAAGTTCTAATATATTAATAAGGTTATTTAATTAGTATTGATCAAGAATTAATTTGGAATTAATTAAGTGATCAAAAGGAGACTAATTAAATATATGGGTTGATTGTGTAAATGATTCATTCTTATATATGTGGGCTTGTGATCCAAGATTCCTTATGTTGGACTAAGTCTATGGGGTGACCCATGGATACTCCATGGAGGTTAAAATCCATGGAGCATAAGGAATGGGTAAAGTTATGAGTTACATGGTGTAACCCTAATAGCCAACATATAAAAGAATCCCATGGCTCAAGAAATCGTGCACTAATGTGTGAGTGTGAGGGCTAGACGATTTCAAGGAGTGTTCAAGTTTCTCTCAAGTTATTCCAAGTATATTTGGTGTTGTGTGAACCATTTGAGGTGTCACACTTGGGGCACTAGGCACTCAAGCTTCATGAAGACATTCTACATCAAAGAGGTATGTATTCTATCTTGTTATATTTATTATTTTGTATGCTAGATTAGGATAATACATTGGATGTTCATAATTGTATGTATAATAGAGAAAACATAGATCCAAGGTATTTAGGGCTGCATGTACACTTAGGAGTGTTAGAATGCTCATAACCCAACAGTGGTATCAGAGACAAGTTTGTTTTCTTGTTATACTTGCAAAAGTAGCTGAAAAAATCGAGTTGGATGCATATATTCGATTGTTTTGGCTGGAATTGGACTAGGAACATTACCCTAAGATGTTTTTGGACTTATAAACTTGTTTTTGATGTGGTAATGTTCATGCTAATCCAATTTCTAAGATAATTGTCATAATTTCAAGATTTGTATTAGTTTGTATGTTCATGCTAATTTCTTGAAGATTGATGATTTGAATTATCTTGTTCTTATGAGGTTCTTAGATTAATAGAAAAGTTGTGTGAAATAGTTGTTTTCAATCCATTTTAATCTAAGAGTTGATTCCAAAGTGTGTTTTTGTAACTTGTCCTCCAGTTATATGAAAAGTCACATTTAAGAATCATAAAACTCATAAAAGTTGGCAAAGGTTACAAAATGAAAAGTCTAGTTCTAATTAAATGGTTTTATGACTCCATAACTTGTCCTCAAGTTATGGAGGTTCAAGAGTCTCTTCATTAAATTAAAAAAAAAAAAGTGTAACCTTAATTAGTTCCATAAGTTACAATAAAAAAAGTTATTTTTTTTTGTTAATTAGTTTAAAGTCTTCCATAACTTGTCCTCAAGTTATGGAACTTGAAGAGTTTTTTTTTTTTTTTTTTTTTTTTTTTTTTTTTTTAATTAAAACTACTTTAAACTCATAAGTTATGGAATTAATTAGTTTTGAATAGTTTCAAAACTTGCCCTCAAGTTTTGGAATTTGAAAAGTTTTCATTTATGAATACTTTAATTCCAAGTTAGCCCTTAGAATTTAAAAGTTAAAATTCAACCCTTATACTTTATAATATTATAAGTTAATAATATTTATATATATGTATAAGAGTAAAGTCAGTCTTACCGTTAGTAGGCCTCATTCACGAAGCCGGTCTATAAGGGGGGTATAAGGTTACTGCCTATAATGATTAAGCAATTGTCGAGGACAATCTAAGGTTTACCAAAGATTGGTTGCTCAAGGACAGTTGGAAGTATAATGTTAATTCTGGAAGGACCATATTGACATAATCTGTAAGGAGGCAACTCTTGTTCAGAAGTGATAGTCAAAATGGAATATGGAAATGTTTCAAAGTTAGAAATTATTCAATCTGTGTAAGATTAGGAAACTTAATGAAAGAAGGATGTTTCCAAGGAGCTGATCTCCTTTGGAATGCTCTGTAATTATTGTTGTCAAGTCTTTCTGACTTTGTGCATAATTATTAAGAGGATCAATGCATATAAGTTTAGAATCTAACAGATTTCAGTAAATGGCATGAATTTGGAATTCTTGCATTTGCAGTAAGGATTTGGGACTGTGAAAAGAGGATCATTGGAGTGATGTTCAATTGATCTATTTTACAAAGTAAAGATCATAGACAAACATAGTATGCATACTTGGTGTATGGCATGATTAGTGTTTAGAAAACATAGTGTACATGCTTGGAGCATGGGACAACTATTGTTTTAAATTCAAGTATAAAGTTGATAAAACCGAAACAATGAATAATGAGTAATCAGTATGGTGATAAATAAAAGTGTTTATTTATATTCATAGGGTTTGATACCATATTCGATTCATTTATTCTTGTGTTTCACTTTGCATGTTTTGACTTCCAGAATAACTAAGTCGCTCTTCCTGAATGATTAAGTTATTCAAACCATCCATAGTCGGTCATATGTTGGAAGTAGATATGAATCAAGACTGTCATGGGTTGGTTTGTAGAGGTCCAAGTTGGTGGACAAAGTGGTGCTACAACACTCATGAGTGCTCATAAGTTCTGAGTATTGGATTCAACCCGCGCTCATTTGAATCACTTCATGGATTTTATCACGAGTGATCTTGAGACGATAATATCTTATATTCTTCAAACCTAGAGATATGAGTTGTTACTATGAGTTGGTTATACATTTATTGCACGAAAACGCATTGGTAACTCGATGTTATAAAACGTGTCTTTGTGTATGATTCAACAAGTAGTAGAACAAGCCATATGAGTCGAAGTTTATCCATTCCTTTTACCTTTGGGATAAAAGCGATATATGTGGGCCCCTCGATGATTTAAAGATGATACATGTGAGTGCTTGGCCAAGCCAGGACTGATTTGATTTGTTCAATCAGTCAGTCATCATGAATCGGAAATCGGGAGACAACAAATGGACAGAGAGAATGATTGATAATCCATGTCTCAGTCCATATGATATCTAGAATGGAGGAATATATGATCCCTTATCTAATGGACAAGTCATTGACAAAGGTCAGAGTTCATCGACAAGGTCAGAGTTCGACAGAAGCTTTTGAGAGCTACGATTGCTGATCGGTTCCTGAAGTCATACGCAATAATAGTTTTAGACTTATCCAAGTGGGAGACTGTTGGATTAATGCCTAAGTCCATAACTATAATTGGTAAGACTTGACCCGACCCGGCATGGTCCATTTGGGTTGCATGGCATCATGCATTTGGATAGACTATAATGAGAGAAATAACACTTAAGGTTGGTTAATATATTATAAGTTCTAATATATTAATAAGGTTATTTAATTAGTATTGATCAAGAATTAATTTGGAATTAATTAAGTGATCAAAAGGAGACTAATTAAATATATGGTTTGATTGTGTAAATCATTCATTCTTATATATGTGGGCTTGTGATCCAAGATTCCTTATGTTGGACTAAGTCCATGGGGTGACCCATGGATACTCCATGGAGGTTAAAATCCATGGAGCATAAGGAATGGGTAAAGTTATGAGTTACATGGTGTAACCCTAATAGCCAACATATAAAAGAATCCCATGGCTCAAGAAATCGTGCACTAATGTGTGAGTGTGAGGGCTAGACGATTTCAAGGAGTGTTCAAGTTTCTCTCAAGTTATTCCAAGTGTATTTGGTGTTGTGTGAACCATTTGAGGTGTCACACTTGGGGCACTAGGCACTCAAGCTTCATGAAGACATTCTACATCAAAGAGGTATGTATTCTATCTTGTTATATTTATTATTTTGTATGCTAGATTAGGATAATACATTGGATGTTCATAATTGTATGTATAATAGAGAAAACATAGATCCAAGGTATTTAGGGTTGCATGTACACTTAGGAGTGTTAGAATGCTCATAACCTAACAATTTCTGACACTACACGACATCGAGGTGAGTTACCTTCCAGTAGAAGTGGGTCTAAGGCACCAAGGCCGACCCACTGGTAATTGTTTAGTTGTGCTGATTGTCTTTGTGATAATCATATGGGTTACTTGTGCTTGATATATGTGTATTCTAGTATGCTATGTTATGTGAGATAGTATCAGTAGGAGGGGACTAGTCCCCGATTCGGTCGCTAGGACCAATGGGTAGGTCGGACACCCCAAATATGTCTGACAACATGATTATGATATGATATTATATGCTAGCAGTAGGGGGTGAAATAGTCCCCGTATTCAGTTGAGATAGACCGAAGGGTAGGTCGGCACCCCAGAATAGCCTGACACGGGTAGGTCAGCACCCTAGAATGGCTTGACATGGGTAGGTCAACACCCCAGAATGGCTTGACATGGGTAGGTCGGGCACCCCAGAATTGTGTGACAATATGTATGTGGTTTTGGTATGTGGTATGATGGGGGAACTCACTAAGCTTTGTGCTTACAGTTTCAGTTTTGGTTTTAGGTACCTCTTCGCCCAAGGGGAAGGAGCCGGCGGTGTAGCAGCGCATCACACACACACATGATTTCTGCATGGAGTTTCTGGGATTGTACTCTGATTTTCATAACTCTTGATATTGTGATTTTGAAACATGACGTTATGGTTTTTATAAGTTGATGTAACCTTGACAATGTTTTGGTACACTAATTCATGAGGTACTTAATGTAAAAATGAAATTTTTGGCCTTGAAAATTGGGATGTTACAACTTGGGCTTATAAGAGGATATTACAACTTGATTCTTAGTGTATGCATATATGTATTGATATAACATTGCCATTTTTGAAATTCAATAATCTAATGCAACAGGGTTACATAGAGGAATTGTTTGTACATGAATACAATCCTGACCCTAATTGTCACAACTGGCATTTTTAGCCAAGAAATTTTGTGATCATGTAAACATCATCTATGATAATACTTGTAACCCTAACTTGACTCCATGCACTATGTTCATTCAATAACACCAAGTAAAGATCAAAACTCTATACAAAACACTTCAAATAGTCAATTAAGGACTGGAAACCCTAAGAATCCTGGTTTAAGTCTAATATGGTCTAGGATTTTCTTGTTGGGCCCAATGGACCAATAAGTATCCAAGTGGACTATTGTGGGCCTAGAAACCCTAATGGGGTTCTAAATGGTCCCACATTCATAAAACTTAACATTTTGGGGCATAATGGGCCTAGAATGGATTGGTTTACCACTAATGGGTCTTGTTCGGCCATAAGTAATTCCAATAGCCTTAATGGACCTTAAACCTCTTTAATTGAACTTCATTGGGCCGTAAGCACTAATGGGGACCCAATGGGCCGAAACATATTTATTGGGCTTCACAAAATCGAGCAAAACCAAGAGTGGGCCAAACTAATTCAATTTCATCCATCTTAAGCCCAATTCTCGGCCCATGATAAAAAAAAGAGAAAACAAGGGAAGATATTATGGTGCCACCTCACTAATACATGGAGGTAATCCATGCAAATTACCCCCTAAACAAATAACAAATCCCATACATCTATGCACCTATCACATCTTCATCTCTCTTCTTCCTCTCGGCCGAAGATAAGCCCACAACACACACACACATTTTCAAATTCTCTCCAAAACACTTTCAAGATCATCCTCCTTCTTTCATCAAGAATCTCCAAATTTTGCTTGTGTTTCAAGAGGATTTTCACAAGAAAATCATCATTCCTTGGTAAGTTTTTACATATCCAAGTTTCATAACTTCATTTTTATATTAGAACACTCCTTCTAAACAATTTTTCATGATCTAACTCCCTAGAAATCATCTAAGCCCGAAAACTACTTCAAGGTGTTACTAGGACCAAATATCTCTTCATTTCTTCTTCAAAACCGAAACATCAAAGCAAAGGTGAGTTCATACCCCCTTGTTTTCGGTTTTTACATGATTTTTGGGGGAGAATACAAGTAAAATGTGTAGATCTATGTGTTTTATGCATGTCATGTGTGATTTCTTAGTTTATTTTGTAAAAATGTGTTAGATCTTAACACATCTCGACATCTTAAGCAACATTGAGTAAAAATCCATGAACTAAGACACCTTATACATCATATTATCAAGTTAAAAGTATTTACATGTTTAAGATATGAAAATTTAAAGCAAAAATCTTGTTAAGGGTCATATTTGTCAAGAAAACAAAAGATAAGGGGAAAAAGTGACATTTACGGTTTTATAAGGATCAAACAGGTCATACTTATATAAAAATGGGTTTTTATGAAAACCCTACTTTTCAAAGGGCCAAAAGTGTAAATTTTAGCCTAATGGGCTTAATATTTGGGCCTCACGGTTTTGGGCCCAAATTTGCGAAAAAAATAGAGTTTTGGAGTTGAAAATGTCATTTGATCAAAGTTTGAGCAATAAATGTAAATAAACCGAATTTAGGGGTGAAAATAACATTTATTTCTAAATTGGACTAAAAATGCAAAGTTTTTGGAATTTGGGCCGAAAATGTAAAATTCACGGAAAATGGGTCAAAAATGTAATTTTATGCATAAATGGGCTGAAAACGCCAATACATGTATTTTTGGGTCAAATCGGTCAATTATTAAACATTTGGGCCGAAAATATAGAACTTTTATAAATTAATGGGCTAAAATGTTATTTTTAACTAAAATAGACCAAAAATGACATTTTTGTGAAATAAGCCTTTAAATGTCTCAAATTAGTTCTTAAGAGGTTTAAAGCACAAGTTTTATTAAAAATAAGTTCAAATTATAGAATTATGACATAACAAACTATACTATAACAAACAAACGAAATACAACAATGGTGCGATTATTGGGCCTAGTAATTGCTATACATGTTTATTGGGCCTCCGTGGTCCAACTACACGTTTATTGGGCCCAATGTATTCATCACATGTCTATTGGGCCTAAGTGACCCAATTACATGCTAAATGGGCCTAATTTAGCAATTTACATGTTATTGGGCCTTAGTGGCCCTTTTACATGCTAATCTAGCCCGGAAATAACTTACACGTCTAATGTGCCATTGTTGCCTTTTCTTCATGTTTGTTGGGCCTTATCTTTTCATTTCATACATCATCTAGTGTTCGAACTTCTAAATACATATAACATTATACAAATTCATGTGAAGACAAATGGGATCTAGTGAGACGTGTCGGTTGACGCCACCGAGTGTATGGCCGTAGCTTGTAGTTATAATCAGAGTCTCCTGGAGGGAGAGCGAGAGTTTGTGTATAGATCTATACGGGGGTGACTCCCCCATACCTGAGCTGTTCGCTACTGTTAGACTAGGTCAGTCTAGGATGACAAAACCTTGAACGAAAATCCGGCATTTGGAAAAATGCCAAGACAGGCAAATCAGTCATTATCATGTATGGTTATAACGACTCATATAGAGATCCATTCCCATTAAGACATTACGGAAAATTAAAAACTCGTAAGTCATAATGATACAAAACATTTCTACAGTGCAAGGATCGCGACATTTTTATAAATCAGAAAATATCGGATTTTCTGGGGAAATACTATTATTCAATTACCACTTACTTACAACAGAAAGAATACAAAGAAATTTAAACTGCATTCCTATGTGTTACTACTATGAAATTCACACATGCATTTATACTCGGTTTTCACATCATTCTCAGACATTTTACAGAAAATATCGGATTTTCTGGGTTTACAAAAGATACAAAGACTTTTATTCAAACATGCTTATGAACTCACCAACATTATATATGTTGACCGTTTTCAAAATAACTTGTATTATCAGGTAATCGTTAAGCAGAAGGATTTTCAAGTGTGTATGGAATTATTTTGTGTAACATCACTCATCGTACTATTAATACTTTGGATTTATGTAACCTATGACAATGTACTTGATGTGAACAATACCAGCTGTAATATGTAATGTTTGGTGATGAATGTGTTATGTTTCATGTATATTCATTGTGATGATATTTTAATTTATAGTCACACGAGCCCTCAGACGTTTCCGCCGTCTGGTTCGGGGGTGTGACACTAATTTTGCTAGTTGTGACACTAACACTTAAACATAAATAAAAATATCTGAAAACAATCATACCTGACAAAAATAGGCATTACATTAAATCATCTTGATAAACCCCGCCCTATAAATAGGAGTGCTGAAATCGAATCTAGGGGTATATAATAACTCATTCGGTTTCCAATCTCTCCTATTTTCTCTATATCTCGAAGAACGTGTCACGTCCCACCATTCTACATGGTGCGTCGGAAGAACAGAAACCCTAATCGTTTAGGGTTTAGTGATCAGAAGATCCAAAGTTGCCAAGTGATTATTGTTACGCTTCTTGGGTGCGACTTGGAGAGAAGGATCATGGTTTGGATTTTATACATCCGCTCCACTAGCTAGAACAAGGAAAATAAAGACTACAAGGGTATGCGATATTGATCTTTCTTTTATGTTATGTTGCATTATATTGTTTGAACATGTGATCCTCTCATGGGATATATGTTTTTGTTATTTTGATAGTATGTTTCCGCTGCGTTTGCGGGTCTTGTTTTGTATGCACATATTCCATCACTTAGACAACATTACTAAATTTTAAATTAATTCTTTTGTAGTTGAGTATGCTTTTAGCACAATAAACATTGTAAAACAAAGTGTAATTGAAACCAAATGGCAAAGTTTCATTATATAAAAGTTATAGAAATGTAAGCAAATCATATACATATGCTTGGAAATAATTGTTTATTAATTATTGACAGTTTATACTTGTGTTGTAGTGTATCTATATATGGAAAAATAATGTGGAACTATAGTCCAAGCACATATCTCATTAAACTTATATGTAGTATGTAAAAACGAAACATGTATGGATTTTGTTTATCCAACATATGAGGTCGAATAAAGTACATGTGGTTTCTTTAATTACATAATATGTGTTCTACAAAACTAGTTGAAACCTGAAAGTTGTAGATTTTATTTGTATACGAGTGTTCGATAAAAATAACTGAAAACTTTTAAAACATATAAAATTACATAAATAACTTGTCTAAAACACGTCATTTAAAAAAAAATTATAAAATTACGAAAAAACTTTTTGTTAAATACTATTTGAAATAGTTATTGAGTTTGAAGTTTTTTGTTATAAAAAAAAAAAAAAAAAAAAAAAACTAGAAGCTCCTACTAAATACATTTTTTTTTAAATGCTAAAAACTAAAATTTCTGAAAAATATGCTCGAACATACGAAAGATGAAACATATGGACAAAAAACGGACTTTCAGGTATCTTAATTAGCGAAATGGAATAAAAATATTCATTGTTCTATTTGATAAAACAAAAAAGAGTATACAAAATTTGACACAAGGTATAAATGGTAGGTTTAAATAGGAGATCCAATAAAACTGAAAGGGGGAAAAGAGCCAAAGCTTATCTCGTGTGTGTGTTTCTCCTTTTTATGATCTTCCTTTTGTTATTTTCCCTCCATATGGATATGGTTTTGGCGCGAACTTTCAGGTTATATCTTTTGGTTATTATTATGTATTTAAACTAATTAGATTACTTAATAAATTAATTTATAGTGAAATTAAAAATGAGTGTTATTATATAGTATTATACCCTCCAATACACCAAATATATATATATATATATATATATATATATATATATATATATATATATATATATATATATATATATATAACTCAGCGACTACATCAATCATTTTGTTCTAAAAGTTCAATTATTGGTTTTTAATACCCCATATAAAAAATGATAATAATGCACTTTTTATGTATAATCTCACATATAACATAAATCTATGAAACAAAAATACAACTCATTTTTATTGAAAATAAATTTATATCCATACAAACTAAATGTTGCATAGATCAATTAACCTATCATAACTTACATTTGTTAAAAAATGATTTTCAATACTAAAAGTATAATTTTTTCTTGGGGGAAATAACTCTTAAGGATAACTAACTGTTGAGTTAGTTTTCATTTAGTCAATATCATTTTTTTTGTACTCAATATACTATCGAACTTGTTGTTTGTGTTCACCATAACTCTTTTGACCGACTTTTGACCCGTGATAGCCGGTCAAAGGGTTATGGTGAACACAAACAACAAGTTCGATGATATATTGAGTACAAAATAAAGAAAAGGGACCAAATGAGGAACAAATGCAACAGTTGGTTACCCTCCTGATTCATTTTTCCTTTACTCATTTACAGCAAATTTCACGTCATCTCCTGCTGATATTAATGACTTTATGAGATTTATTTTTGCTTATCTTCAAAACATAACCTACGAAAGAATAATATTCATACATGTACAACTTTGTAATGCACTTGAATATTTATTAGGGGAATCTTGACTAAGCAGGTGCATTTCATGACTACATTTACATTTCAATAAAATGATTTATCGTATCATGGATTCTAGACAAGTCTACAAACGAGTGGGATCACAAGTGCTGTGATTTTTGAGTTTACTTAGCTTTAAGATCGAATTCATGGGATAAGATACAACATTAATATGTACAATATCATGCAACTTTTGCAGACACATCACCATAATATACATTGAGGTAAACGTTTATGCTGATAAATATATCTCTCATAAACAGTCATATCCTTTGCAGAGAGGTGTTGACAGCTAACCACAGTAAGATAACAGAGACCATGTTTTAACGAAGTCACCCCTCCGAAACACTCTTCATATACGTTATGGCCAAAGAAGATTGCAATCTTTGATAATTTTGCAACTTTAATTTCATTTAACTTTTCGGAGAAAATGACTCGGGGGGGTAAACAACTGTTGAATTTGTTCTCATTTGGTCTATTTTTTTTTTACTCAATATACCATCGAACTTGTTGTTTGTGTTCACCATAACCCTTTGACCGACTATCACAGGTCAAAAGGGTTATGATGAACATAACAAGTTCGATGGTATATTGAATACAAAAAAAAAGAAATTGATCAAATGAAAACAAACGCAACAGTTAGTTACCCTCAAGAGTCATTTTCCCTTTTTCTTGAGTCAAGTCCGCGAATACTGACTTCAAACAACTTTAAAATTGAGAAAAACTTTCTGCAACTTAATGCCTTCGATAATTAACACAAATATTATATATACAATAATATACAAGCTAAAAAAAGATAAAATTTGAAATAAGTGATAACAGTTGGAACTTTCTGAAAGAAATAATCTAAAAATAACAACAAAACAAATATTAATTTGAATAGTGATTGATACATTTAACTCTAAAAGTAAAAAAAGCCATACATAATGGGTTAATACTGTTAGCAAAGACCTATATAAAAAACCAAACAAAATAAGCCTGATATCCGTCATAAGACTCACACTTGCAGACTTTGAAGAACCAATCAAAGAAACATTAAAAAACCAAAATAAATAACCATTTTATTCCTATTAATAAATAACAATTTTATATTAAAATAAAAAAATATTTAATATATGAAACAGAAAACTCATGGACAACACTCATTAGTTATCCCTTTGGGACTATATTGTTTGTTAAAATTTGTCTCTTGCAATTATGTCTCATGTATGTCAAGTTTTTCCCTGGAAATTTCTTGGGGTCTGAGTTTGCCTTGTAAACGAATTCGAACTCGGGGTCACCATTGAAATATTGTGGTTAGTCTTCTACTAAATCTTTTCAAAAAAAAAAAAAGTCATTGGACATAGACTTCCTAAGAGAAAACCATTTAAAGTAACTAAACATAGAAATCAATAAAAAATCAAATAATTTGCCAATTACAAATAACCAGATTGCATACAGACAAACAAAGACATAAAAGGAAATTGTTAAATATATAAACCAATAATCATTAATCATTGCTATAACAATAAACAAAAGCAAATTGGCTCAAGAGTTGAAGTAAGTGCTTCCAATTATAAGTCCAAATTTAAAAGAAGTCTTTGTTAGTTGAGCAACTCAAGAGAGCCAAGCTATACGGATTGAACAACAGGAGATATATTGACTTATTAATTTTTTCACTGCTTCAAAATCAAATTAATATAAAAATGTTATTGGATCTTTAATCCAACCAATCAGATCCAACTTCGTTATAGGAAATGTACTAGAGATTCAACAAAACGACTGATGATGCACAATATTATTCAACATGTCTTCCTTTCTCGGTTTTTGAGTGTTGAAAATGAATGTATTGCGAAAAGACGAAATGGTTCAAATCTGCGAGAAAAGCCACATTGAAACATTTATTTTTAGAGAAAGATAGTGTTAAATGCTCAACCCAACCAACAAAATCTTTAGCAATAACAAAATACAAGACTTGAATATTTCATCAAATACCAATTAAAACGCCATAAAATATCGCAACATTACATCCCACAAACATGTAATACACGGTCTTATTATTCCCTTCGGAATTTACTCTTGTTAGAAAAATGTGATCCAAAGTCAAAAAAAGGTGATACTCAAAATATATTAGAAAATTGATAAAAATATCATTTTAGATGGGTTATACTTTAGACAATATTGTTACAAAAAAGCTTGTTAAAATAAACCTTCAACTTTATTATAACCCATGGACCACTCTTGAAATTGATTCTTATTTGCATAAAATTGATTCTCTTTACTGGATAGTGATCTTGAAAACCTTGTAGAAAGAAAAAAATTGATAGGTTTTTGATTTGATTTATAAAAAAGGAATCAGATTTTATTCGGAAAAACAGATCAAAATATTGGATTTAAAAAAAATGATCAAGTTTTTTATTTGATTTATTAAAAAAGAATTAGATTTTATTCAGAAAAAAAAAATTCAAAATATTGGAATTTTTTTTTTCTTAAAAATACCGCTATAAAAATGAAATCAACCAATTTTACTTTATAAATCGTCCCTGTTCAATAATTGGTTCGATATATATAGGAACCTTGAGTATTAAGTTATAATTAAATAAATTTATGATATTAAATACATTAAACACAATTACAAAACTATTTAAATTGATAATTTAACCTTTTTGAATAAAATGATAAAAAGGATTATATGCATATAAACTTATGAGGCATTTGGTATATATAACTCATTTGATCCTTTCATCATAGATATTTTTCCATTTTACTATTTTAACTACATCATAAAAAATAACTCAAGCCATTTACTCACAAATGTATTAAAATTATAACTCATAAATATATATATATATATATATATATATATATATATATATATATATATATACACACACTAAAATATCCTCATTAACTATTTGACAGGAATGTGCATTGGGCTATTAGGTAATTCACTCCATTTACTTGATAGTGGGCTTACAGATATACTAAAAAACACTAACAATTCAACAAACAATTTACATCGTCAGTTCTTGACCCAAATTGCTTTATCTACTGGGGTCAATACCCAATAATATTGAAATAATAATAATGCTTATAAGAATGATATGTCATGTTACATTAATCAATTGATAACAAGTTATACCCAACATCATGTATGGATTTTAGATTCCTAAATAAACGAAAATAACATTTCTAGTGAACATTACAAAAGCTCTATCATAACAAAGTTCTATGACAATGACTCATAGTTGTGATTATTTCATGTAACAATCGTATGAATCCAAATCATAAATTTTATCTAACTTAAGAATTTAATGTATATTTGTTTCTTAGAATAATGATATCAACTCCATCAAATTTGCGGAATATTTATTTCTTATAATTCAGATGGATTTTTTAGGAAACCAATATGATATGCATGAGGAATAAATTTACCTAAACACACCGATATTTGAAGCTAAAAATATGTTGATTTATATCTCTTTGTGGGAAATTGTTTAATTTCATAATATAAATAATGAATTCAAATAAAAATCGAGGAAAATCAGAGGCCCAAATGCATAGATCATCCAACAAAAAATTTGGTATACCTCTTAAAACTAGAGATGCACCGTGACAGAACTAGAGATGGACATTGGAGGCCCCATACCGATCTCGTATGTTCAGTCTTTTTAAGACCAGTCTCAGATGATCCAATTTTTTTTTTCTGGACTGCTCCTTTGTGCCTGGTTTCACAGTCTTTGTGTGCCCCCTTTTCGGTTCGCTGTCGGGGATTGTGTAGACCAGTTGCAATATTTTAACCGTTGACTTTTTGACAAATTTGACATTTGGTTAAACTTTTATAAAATATAGTTCAATGTTTTATTTTATTTTATTTTTAGACTCCAAAAACACTCTATTTAGATATGTATCGACCGACTTACATACCCACAAACAAGAGGTATCAAATTTGATTTTTTATTTTATTTTATAAAAGCTATTTTTTTATTTGATAAATCATCCCCTTTTCAAAAGTCGTGATATACCCTAATTCCAGTTCTAAACCAATTCCGATTCCAAATCCAAATCCTGTTCCAACTCCAAATCTGGTTCCAAACGGTCCAAAGTGGTTCTATAACTCGATATATGGTTGTAAACAAACCGAACAAACACGAACAAATGCTTGTTTATGTTTGTTCGTTCATATACTCGAACAAACAAACGGATAAACAAACGATTTTTCTTTTTTATGTTCGTTCATTTAACAAATTACATTGTTCATGTTTGTTTGTTTATGTTTGTTTGTTTATAGCGTTAACTCGATGTAGCCGGAACCAGTTTCCTTATATCGATCCAGTTCCCGATTCTAGTAAAATGTCAATTCCTGTTTCTGGATCATTCGGGTTGTGTCAGGTCCTGTTTACACCCCCTTACGAAATAAATCTTTTGATTAAGAAAAATTCATGTAGCTAGTTTGTAAAAAGTTACAAATCCACGCTGGCAATACCCATCTATACGTTATCATCATCAAAACTTTATCTAAATATCCCCTCTTTCTCTTTCTCTTTGGGTTGATTCTTTTTTATCTTTGTTTCATCTCAAGGCTCTCAGATTCCCACACCATCACTGACCACTCAGATCAAAGAAAGGTAATTTAATTTTTCATTTTCGAGGTTTTAAATCAGATTTTTCTTTACCATTATTTCAAATTAACCGTATGTTGTATACAAGCCGTATAAGAAACACCCAACTGGTAGCTCACTAGTCACTTCACAGTCGATTGTATCAATAGGGACTTAGGGTTTAAAAGGGTCAGATTTTTTTTTATGGGGTTTTGTTTATCTGGATATCTTTTTTGAAATAAATTATACCTTTTTTTTTTTTTTTTTTTTTTTTTTTTTGCGAATTTACTGGAATCTCGATTAGTTGACCATGGTTCGATTGATTATTCCCTGCAAAGGTTCGAGCTTGCCGAGGACATGTCTCTTGGGTTTGATTTCGTCTGCACATGTGATTACCCAATACCATTTCTTAATCGTTATGTTCGTTTGTGTTCTTGATTGTTATCTGCTTGACTTAATAAAATTTTCACAAAAGTTGCCGATTCCCATATTAGTCTTTTTTACTTAAACTAGTTTAATAAACAGTTAGATACTATTACCCTACATTGTACATATTGATAGTATAGGGACTATATTTGTGTTTTTCTTATTAGTGTTACCTTTATATATAATCTAGGACTCCACATATAACAGATAAGATTCTTTATTAATAATGATTCATGTTTGATATTTAGAGAACTAATTAAACGAGTAGGAGATTCGCTTGTTCTGTCATCTGTGCAACCGGATCCTTGTCAAAATCAGTTGAAGAATCGAAAATGGAGGGTCCTAAAGAGATTTTCCTCAAAGATTACAAATTACCTGATTACTACTTTGATACGGTTTGTACTTTGTTCAACTAAAATTCATGTTTTTATTTGGGTTTGCATCTTTATGGTTTTTGTTTTGAGTTAATGAATTTTTAATCCAGGTGGATTTAAGTTTTTCATTGGGTGAAGAAAAGACAATCGTGTGTGCAAAAATCAGTGTTGTCCCTAGAGTCGATGGTCTGCTTTGTGATTTTCATTGAGATACACATAATTTCTAATAACATATCTTAATCAAATGAAAAGATGTGTAACAGAGTTAAAGTTATGTTATTTTCTTGATTGTTTAGTGAATGGATATTATTTCGACAGGTATTGCTGCTCCATTGGTTTTGGATGGGATTGATCTCAAGCTGATTTCGGTTAAGATTAATGGAAATGAATTGAAGGTATGGAAACACTAAATTTCCCATTAAGTTTCTTGATAAATGATGTTAATTATTTGTATTTTGAGAAAATGACGATGCATCTTGGAAATGGAACGAGAAAATAAAGAGAAAAGTACTTAATGTGGAAATCCACGTTTCCTTGAGCTTATTTATTAAGTCGTTCTTTTTCAAATTAAGTTATGTCCACATTAAGTTCATCAAGTAAAAACAACAACCAAAGGGCTTTTAGCCCAGCGGTATCAGGTGGTGTCCTCCTTCCTTGAGGTCGAGAGTTCATGTCTCGTGGTGGACATAAGTGTAATTAGGTGTTAGTTTAGGAGTAGATTATACTATTTGTATTTGTTGATTCAAAAAAAAAAAAACAGTAAAAACAACAACACCTAAATCTTACATTTTTTTTCTTCAGGAGGGAGATTATGATTTAGATGCTCGACATCTAATTCTCAAAGCACCTCCAAGAGGGAGTTTTATCTTGGAAACCGTAACCGAAGTTTTACAAAAGAACTCATCATTTGAGGTAAATTTTTTTTACTATGCAAGTTTTTTCTTTATAAAAATTAATAAAATTTGATTAATGTTGTATTGTAGGGTCTTTACAAGTCGTCTGGTAATTTCTGCACACAATGTGAAGCGGAAGGTTTCAGAAAGATAACTTATTTTCAGGTTCCTTATATCAAGTGATTATTGATATTGATTTGTTTTCTAGTTATATTTTTTCTTTTTCTTTTATTATTATTATTATCATTATTATTTTGCTTTTAGGATCGCCCTGATATTATGGCAAAATATACTTGTCGTATTGAGGCTGACAAGTTATTATACCCTGTGTTGTTGTCCAATGGAAAACTCATTGAGCAAGGAGACCTAGAGGTGAAAATTATTTCCGTATAAAAAGTTTACCAAATTAGGTCGTTCTTTCTTCATTAAATTAAAAAACGACACCCATATATATGTTTGTGCATCTCTCTCTCTCTCTCTCTCTCTCTATATATATATATATATATATATATATATATATATATATATCACTTTGACATTCTAAAAAAAATAGAGATATTGAGATTCAACATCAGCCACATATTTCTCATTGACCGCTCTAACGCTCCACCGTACCGGCATCAGCGGGATATGCCTAATCATAAATGATTATATAACAGAGAGGTATAATCATATATGATTATACATGTTTATACATCTATGTCTAATCATAAATGATTATATATATGTTTGTTCACAGATTGATTAATCATATATGATTATGGTGGTTGATGGCAGAGATGGCGGTGGTATAGGCGACGAAGGTGGTGGTGGTGGGTCGGTAGGTGGTGGTAATGGTGGTGGTGATGGCGGTTATGGTGGTGGGGAAAAAGGAATGGACGTCGTTGAATAATCATTTATGATTATAATTCTCCCGTCGCGCCGGTACGCCGGAGCACTAGAACGGCAAATGAGAAATATATAACTGAGGTTGAATGTCAATATCTCTCAATATCTCTATTTTTTCGGAATCTCAACGAAACCTACTTTTCTTTCACACACACACACACACACACACTCTCTCTCTCTCTCTATATATATATATATATATATATATATATATATATATATATATATATATATATATATATGCAAAATTCATGCGTGTTGCAACGACGACGATTAGTTTAATTTCAATGAATTGTTTTCATTTAATGACTAAGTAGTTTTGGTACACCAATCATAAGTACAGTGTTATTTTGGTTAAAACAAATGCATGTGTTATATTAGTTAGCAATTTATATATGTTCAAAATCATATGATGCCCCAACTTTTAGACTCTTTAACTACCATAACTAATTTGAATATCCGATAATTGTATATTTTATTATATATTTCAGATAATCCGAATATTAAAAATTGTAATTTTTATTATCCAAATCCGAAACCCAAATATCCAAATTTTTGGTGGTGTATAGTGGTGGTGGAAGGGAAAGGAGAAAAGGGGCGGGATGAGGTGGGTACCGTTATGTTGGGCCTTCTAATATAGCATTAATATAATCAGAAATAAGTACAAGATAGTAAAAAATGGTAGTACATATATTTTACATGGGTTAGGGAGGAACATGTGATTTTTTGTCAAGTGGACTATTTATATAATTTTGTCTTACTTTAATTTTATCATTAAAATCAAGGTAAATTATAGAAATTGTCCGTATGGTTATATTTTTTTGAATTAAGTCCAAAGTTTTTAATTTGGACATAGAGCGTCTTCAATGTTTGTTTGACCTAAAATGAATAAGCAACCCCACACCCCCTATTCCTTTCCCATATACATTTGCCCTCACTACTCATCAATCACCCGTCAAAGTTCCTTTCATATCTTTTACTTTTTTCTCCATCTGAAATACATCTTTATATTTTATACTTATGGACCCCCGAAAGTCAGTTTTATTTTATTACGAACTAATGCATTTAAAATCCATAACTTCTCTAAGCATCGTGGAAACCACATCAAACGTGTGAAAAAAAAATCATTTAAAATATTAGAAAAAAAAATCATTTAAAATATTAGAAAAGATAGATATGACCAACAATAAATATCAAATGATGATATTAGACACACATTGAACATTCCACCCAATGTTGAAAAGGGTACATTTAAATTTAGGGTAAAATTGGAAAATGGAATTATGAACGTTTGAAATGGAAATATCGTCACTTGGTCTTTTAAGACATGACAAATCAAGGCATGTATGGTGAAAGGGAGTTTTGGATTGTGGTATTATTATAGTCAAAGGGGGATTGGATTGTGGTATTTATTATTATTATTATTATTATCCTTACAAATAATTGCTGCATATTTGTTTCTAAAAGTAAATACCATTTTATCCTTACAATCCAACAACTATTTTTTCACAATATTCATCAATTTTAACATGAAAGAGAGTAATTGTGAAGAAAAAAGACAATTGGTTGGTATCCTAATACATTAAGAGCAATTTTTTTTAGCTTAACCCGTAATAAACAAAGTAAAAAAGAAACAATCATGTATAACTGTCCACATTAAATGTCTAATCTATAAAGTCATTAAGTAAAAAAGAAACATCATTGTACATGGAATCTCTCTCTCTCTCTCTCTCTCTCTCTATATATATATATATATATATATATATATATATATATATATAGTTTTTAAAAATAAATTAAAATAATTGAAGATATGAATTAAAATATCAATTATGTAACACACAATCACCACAGAAATATTGTTATTCAACATTGAAAAATGTATATTTTTGTATAGATGATTATTATTTTTTCTGCAAGAATGACTGGCCATCAATAGGTGCTGAAAAGGATGGAAGCTTGAAATTTACCAAAGAAGAAAGAAAGTTGTACATACATCCACCCTAACTTTTTTGTGTTGGCAGTTGCACTTACACGTACACGTCTTTGATATTTTTTTTGAATCAAAGACATCTGAGAAAAAGAGATGCTATATTACAGTTACCTCTTCTTCCATCTATCATGGGGTTGGGTATTCAATCAAACAAAAAAAAATAATTCCCTTAAACACCTACTTATCTTTCAAACTTTAGTTCTATTAGCATTACAAATAAAGGAAATGAGGTAAAAATCCAAATTTATAATCGAAAATTGGAATATTAATATGGTTTAATAAATGTTGCAAACAGGGGATGCATAAAAGAACAAGAAAAATGAGAGAAATATATCACAAGTTAATAAATATAACTCTCTTGATTTTAGATGGATTGGTGATTGGAATTGTAGACTACTGATTCAGATGGGCATCAAAAACTTGTTCCAGAATAATTTGCATCACATTGAAAAGGGTGTTACCTTTTTATTCCCATAGTAAAAGCAAGAAATTGGAAAAAAAAAATGTTTTTATCAGCTAAAACTGATTATGGAATAAAAAAAAGGAGGCTCAAATGAACATCTCTGAGAGAAATGAGATACGGGTCACTGAAAAGCCCAAGTTCAATCACCTGAGCAATAACTCTTCTTCAAAACTATTTGATTGAAAAGTAGAGATTGTATCTATAAGCAAAGATTTGAAATTTTAGCGTGCACGAAAATCTACCAAATACATTTCAAAGGTAAGAATGTGAATTCCTCTTTGATTGAGTCATTCACATCTTTGTCTTCTTTGTTCACGGCTTAGACTAGTAGGTATAGGTATAACACCACAAAATTGTCACATCACATACCACATCACACTACTAATACCATAACTAGAAGTGGGGTTGGTGTTGAAATGCTATAACATGTTAATAGTTAGAAAGAAAAGAGAGTGAAGAAGAAGAAGAAAATGGTGATCGGTTGATTTCTCCCGTTGAGGTATGTTGTCGTTACCACATCTTATAACATAACACTATTAACATGAAAGGGGGGTGGTGTTCCTCATGTTATAACTAGGTTAAGAGGTGTCACCTAACCCATAACGCCATATTGTGTTGCCCATACCCAACTCTCTTAGGATGAAACCTGAATTTTAATAAATATAATTATCAGCAGCAATCGAATAGGGTGTGAGTGGGTGTTTTGGAATTCTTTTTAAAGAGTTAATAAGTTAAAATTTTGTTGATAAACATTAATTTTTTGGGGGGAAAGGTGATTTTTTTAAAAGACCATAAATTCTTGGTTTTTCCAAAAAGTCAATAAGTTGAGTGAAAAGCACTCCCAAACACACATTTGCAAATAGGAATATGAAAGAATCTCCAACCAATCAAAACCGTGATGCCAACTTCCTCTTTTTTATTTTATTTATTTATTCATGACATTAAGTTTACGTCGAACATAATAATTTAAGTAAGCATTTATATATAAATTCATTTATTATAATTTTATAACAAACAATTTGTACCGGTTGAAAACGTTTATCATGTATAATCATATTTGTCATTTCTTTATATTAAGTCTACCAAATAATTAAAATAGAGTAAATTACATATTTGAACCCTCAGTATATTTATATTTATAATTAATGTCCATTTTTTTTTCTTCAAATAACTTGTAAAAAAATCAAATCAAATTAGAAATGTATACCGGATGTATTTAAATCAAATGAAACAAAAGAAAATCGAGTGAAAGAGGGATTCAAAGCAGGAGATCGAGAGTCTAACTTGAGAGATATGGTTTAGATCGAGTATATAACGAGAGGTTGAGAGATTGTGGTGGTTGCAGAATGTGGGAGTGAGAGCAAAGAACGTGGGAAGAGAAACGTGGTAGGGATTGTGGAGTCGAGGTTAAAGGATGGTTAAGGCAAAACTAGCGGGCATTATCAATTTGTAACTTTGAATCGGGTTCAATGCATCATAAAGTTGAACAAACACGTTATGGTAAAAAAATAACTAGTTTTTTTTGTGTATGTGTGTGTGAGTGGGTGAGGGGAGGGGGCAGGCAAACATGCATGTATGTATGTGACTTGAGCATTTGGAGCATTCTCATGGAACATTTGAATTCAATGGACCACTTGCAAGTTGCAACTCAATGGAACACTTGGGGTTCATGGAGCATGTAACAAAGGAATGGATCATCTGAGAAGGGAACGAATCATCTAACAAATAAACGGATCAAGTTCCAAAGGAACAGATCGTCTAAAAGGGGGGTATGGAGCACCTGGAAGAGGTTTGGAGCACTTGGGAGTGGAATGGGACAACTTGATGCATAGTTGCTCCATTTGATTAGGTGTTGGGCTAAGTGGAAAACATGTTGCGCCATTTAGGAAGCATGTTGCACCACTTTGGACCATGTTGCGCGACTCTGGTAGATGTTTCACCAAAGTGGAAGAAGTTGCGCCAAGCTGGAATATCTTGTGCCACCTTGGAAGGAAGTTGCAACTGCGCCACCTTGGAAGGAGGTTGTGCCAAGCTTGAAGGATGTTGCGCCATCCTTGCACAAGATGGGCCATCATCATGCAAGATGCGCCATGGTATCCCTGATGAGTCATGTATGCTATGAAGTCCTCTATGATGCTTAAGATTGTTCAAGGATGCTCTAGAAGTTGGTGATGCTTAAGGAGTACACCATGATGTGCCACCATGATGGATTTTGGGCAACTAGTGTTCATGATGCGCCACATGTGCATCATGATGCTCCATTATGGCTCATGGTGCTCCATAATGTGCGTTATTGATACTCATGTGTTGTATGTCATGGATGACTGTTCCAGAAGCTTCTGCATGACGGATTATGATTGGTTGACACCTTTCATAGGCCTACGGGCCAATGGGTTTGACCCATTAGGGCTTTAAGTCTGATCCCTTCAGTATAAATAGGGATGCATGCTAGTCATTTTAAAGTGTCTTGTATTTTAGAGTGATAGGTGAATCTCTGTGAATTTGTACTTGTAACATCTGTTTAAGAACTATAAAATAAAAAATACTCACATCCTGCCTGTAAACGTAAGTCACCTTCACCGAACCATGTAAATACCGTGTCTTGTGTGCTTTTGTTATTTGCTAGTTATCTACTTTACTTCCTAACAATATATATATATATATATATATATATATATATATATATATATATATATATATTCTAGTAAAATGTTTGCACGTTGCAGCAGGGGCAATTGGTTTCATTTTGACAACCTAAATGAAACCAATATTAAATTGTTGATTAGGTATCATCTTGTTATAATTACACCAATATGTAGTTTAAAAGGAAACACCCATATATAGATTATCAAATTAAGTCGCTGGTTGTGCATTAAGTCAAAGAAACACTCATATAAAACCTTACCAAGATTTATCGTTCTTTATTAATTGAAAAAGAAACATCCATATACATTTTATAAAATTTTGTCTACATTAAGTAAAAAAAGAAACATCTATATATACCTTACAAAATCTTGTCATTCATTCTTTCTTCACAAAGTAAAAAGAAAAACACTCATATATGTCTTACCAAATTAAGTCATTCTTTTTGCATTAAGTAAAAAAGAAACATCCATATATAGCTTACCAGATTGAGTTCTTGATTTCAGGGTGGGAAGCATTTTGCTGTTTGGGAGGACCCGTTCAAGAAACCTTGCTATCTTTTTGCATTGGTTGCAGGTCAATTAGAGAGCAGAGATGACACTTTCACAACATGCTCGGGTCGTGAAGTTGCTTTAAGAATATGGACCTCACCACATGATCTCCCAAAATCCGAACACGCCATGTATTCTCTCAAAGCCGCCATGAAATGGGATGAAGATGTTCGTTCTTCTCTCCATATACTCATTTCCACCTTTTTTTCTTACATATTTACTCAAGGGCGTTTTCGTCTTTTCATCTCTTACTTTAGGTTTTTGGGCGAGAGTATGATCTTGATCTCTTCAACATCGTAGTTGTTCCCGATTTCTTGTAAGCAAAAGTTTTTTTATTTGTCTGGATTTTCTTTCCATACTTACATTTTAATTGGTTCTAAATTGACAGGGGAGCCATGGAAAACAAGAGCTTGAATGTATGTGTATAGACATGTAGTAGTAAATTATATAGCTATAAAGTATATAATCTTTTTTCTGAATAAAAAAAATGTTTTTTATTAATCTTTTTTTCATTTTTAATAGATATTCAATTCTAAGCTTGTTTTGGCATCACCGGAGACTGCATCAGATGCAGATTATGCTGCAATTTTGGGTGTTATTGGTCACGAGGTTTGAGATTTTTTATTCATTTGATCTTTTTTTAAGAAAAATTATATCACTTAATTGCTTAAATAATAACGTGTATGTATACCCTTCTATATATTGTAGTATTTCCATAACTGGACTGGCAACAGGTTCGCTTATATAACTTTTATTGATTATATTCTAAAAAATATGAAATATCTTTCTGATTTTTATATACCTTTATAGAGTGACATGTCGTGATTGGTTCCAATTGAGTTTGAAGGAAGGTCTTACCGTTTTTCGTGATCAAGTAAGATCTTGTTGCAGAATTTAAAAAAAAAATCATTATATTATATCCTTTGCATTAATAAGCGTTTAATGATTATAACATGTTTTGCAGGAATTTTCATCTGATTTAGGCAGTCGTACAGTTAAGAGAATTGGTGATGTTTCAAAGCTTCGTACATACCAATTTTCACGGGTTTTCATCTTTAATCTAACTGGACATGAATTAAATATTGTTTTTTCCTTTTCATAATTGTAATAATCGTTGTCTTTTTTAGGATGCGGGACCCATGGCTCACCCTGTTAGGCCTCACTCTTATATTAAGGTCTGGAACTCATTTTCGTTTTTTTAAATCTCTCTTTTTTCTATTAAAGCTTCAAAACTTACCCTCTACTTTCAACTATTTTTCTTTTCCCTCCTCCAGGTGGACAATTTCTATACATCAACGGTATGGTTCTGATATATTCACCCTTGGTTTACTCTTTGTTCAATTTCGACATGAATAAACAAAAAGATGATAAATCAGGAATTCCTTTTTCTGTATAATTTATATTTACAGGTGTACGAAAAGGGTGCTGAAATTGTCCGCATGTACAAAACTTTATTGGGAAGTGAAGGGTTTCGGAAGGTAATAGATTTTTTATAAGGAAAAAAGTTGGAAGTAGTGAAGTGCAACGCTATTATTTGGTAGATTTTTACAAAAAACAATGTTATAATAGAAAAAACAAAAGTAGGATGCTATAATACTGAAACAAATGAAAGCATGCTGCTATTTTTTTGCGTTTAGCACTTAGTTTTATTGTAGAATTAATGTTTGTTGTTTTAGGGGACAGATCTGTACTTTAAAAGGCATGATGGGCAAGCAGTAACTTGTGAAGATTTCTTTGCTGCTATGCGAGATGCTAACAATGCGGATTTTGCTAATTTCTTATTATGGTATATTTCATTTTTACCACCTTTATTTTTACGGTTTTTGTTAAAATATTTATTATGTTAACAAACATGACTCATGTTTAGGTATTCACAAGCCGGTACCCCTATCGTGGAGGTTAAATCTTCTTACAATGTCGAAGCTCGTACCTTCTCTTTGAAATTTAGGTAAGTTTTTAAGGCACTGTGTGCATTGGAGTCTTGAGACTGAGACTGATATAGTGGGACAAAAAGTATAAGTTTTTGTCCTATCCACCTAAAAAGGTTGAGCATAACCGATTTCAATGAGACAAAATTACATTTTTTTTTTGTCTGACCTAAAAAGAAATCATGTGAGACTAAGGTTATGTTTGACATGCCACAACTGACTTATTTTCAAGCTTTTTGGGTTGTCATATTTGCAAACTAAAAAGTAGCTTATAAACTACTTTTTCTAAAAAAACTACCCAGACCATCGTTTTAAAGAGCTTATGGAGCTTTTTCTAAATTCTTCTGAATATACCCTTTATTAGTTTTTGAAAACCACAATAAATGTTATGTATTAGTTATTTGATGATGAATTTGTCATTTAAAAATAAAAACAACGCAATGAAACATGAAAACAAGGTTTTGTTTGACTTATTTTAATACATGATATCTACAACGAAACATTGATGATTACCGACAAATTAGACATACTTATCATTTTTCTTATTAATTTTAGAAAACATTCAATAACTTTAAAAATTTGTTTTTAAAGTTGATAATCAAATTAAGGTGTTATCTAAATTAGAAAATATATGATATAATGAAAAAAGATTTATCTAAAAAGGTTGGTAAAAGATGTCATTAAAAAAAGTAAAGAACAACTATGATACAATGGAAAAAGATTGGGGCCTTTAGAAATTCGTGATAATATTGTGAATATGATATGTGATGCACAAAATTTCAATTAAACACAAATAACTAGAGAAGTGTTATGTATTACCTATTTTAATTCAATGAAATGTATTACGTATTTCTCTTATGGCATTGAATCATTTTTGTACATGTCCTATTTCATTTTACATTTATCAACTAGTTTTTATCAAGCATCATTTTTTTTATCAACTTGCAGCTAACTTTTCAGCTAGCATCTTTCTGATCATTATTTTGATTTTTTTTTTTTTTTATAAATTACCGTTGTAATTTTTTTTTTTCAGTCAAACGGTGCCACCTACGCCAGGTCAGCCGATAAAAGAGCCAATGTTCATTCCTGTGGCTATGGGGCTTCTTGATTCAAATGGCAAAGATATGCCATTATCATCTTTCTATCATGATGGGAAGTTAGAGTCCATCATATCTGGTGGTCAGCCTGTCTACACTACTGTTCTCAGGGTTACAAAGGTAATTTTACACTTTGTAGGGGCCCTGAAAACTTTTATTAGTTATTCATCTTACAAACTAAATCATTTTTGTGTCTTAAATTTAGGGTGAAGAAGAATTTGTATTCCATGATTTGGATGAAAAACCGATACCATCTCTGCTAAGGGGTTATAGTGCTCCTATTCGCCTACACTCTGATCTTACAGAAAACAATTTGTTTTTCCTTCTTGCTCATGATTCAGATGGATTTAATCGGTAAGAAATTGCAATGTACATTCATATAATTGTGTATTATAGCATCCTACTTTCATTTCTTTATGTTACATCATTGTACTTTCAGGTTTTTCTTACTAAGGCATTGTAAAATATGGTGATTTTTTAAAATTACAATGTTGTAATAGGAAGAAATGAAAGAATGATGCTATAATAAACAAGTTATTTTGTTGCATTTAACTAGTATTATCATTGTAGCCTCTTTACTATTTTCTGTAGTAAATTAGTAATAGACCATCATACGTTTATGTGACACTTTAAAGAAACAATTTGTTCCAGTTATCCACTTTTGAGAAAGGACAAAACACAAAAAAATATAATGTTATGTAGTTTCACCAATTTATTGATTTAGCTATTGAACTATTATTAATATTGCAGTTGGGAAGCTGGACAAATATTGGCAAGGAAACTGGTGCTCACTCAAGTTGTTAACTTTCAAAAAGATGATAAATTGGTACTTGATCCACAATTTGTTCATGGTATCAAATGTATACTTTTGGATTCGAGTCTAGACAAGGTATTTTTCTTGAACGGTTTTTTTTTTTTTTTTGTTTCTTATAGTTTTCAAGATTTGAGGTAATTGAACACTAGGTTTATTTCTTTTTATTTAGGAATTTATTGCAAAAGCAATAACTCTCCCTGGTGAAGGTGAGATTATGGACATGATGGAAGTAGCAGACCCTGATGCTGTTCATGCTGTTCGATCTTTTATCAGAAAGCAACTTGCTTTGGAGTTGAAGCAAGAATTCATAAACAAGGTAAAAAAATATGCCTACTACCCACCCCGCTCCACATATGAACATTTTGTGAATTCATTTTGACAGGTGAAAGAAAACAGGAGCTCAGAGAAGTATGAGTTTGACCATGTTAATATGGCAAGACGTGCTCTTAAGAACACTGCCCTTGGTATATATATATATTTTTGCTCTTAAGTACCCTTTTTTTTTAATATTGGTGCGTATCGATGTTTATGATTTTGAAAAAAAGGGTATCTTGCGACTCTTGAAGATGAAGAAAACAGTGAGCTTGTGTTGAATGAGTACAAAAGTGCAACAAATATGACAGATCAATTCTCAGCTCTTGCAGCCATTGCTCAAAAACCGGGTAAAGCCCGTGAAGATGCTTTGGCTGACTTTTATAACAAATGGAAACATGACTTCTTGGTAAATTGTTACTTTATGTAATTTATTTAGATTTATTAAATTAAAAAAAAATGGATATTTTTTATGTTTGTTTTTTTTAGGTTGTTAACAAGTGGCTTTCGCTTCAATCTGCATCGGATATTCCTGGGAATGTTGAGAATGTTAAGAAACTTTTGGATCATCCATCGTTTGACCTAACAAATGCCAACAAGGTCAGAACTCTAGTCTCATTTTGGTCACCATTTTTTATATGGGAATATGATTTGGTTTGAGTTTATATATGAATGATAAGGACCAATTGGGTAGAATTTGAAGAAAAAGAAAACAATTACTGAAAAAGATAAATGGGTTTCAATGGTTTAGAAGTTGAAGCATATTGTAATCGTGTGTTTAGTTGGAAGGAATGGAATGGACAGGGTAATGGAATGAGGAATTACTTTCAAATATTCAGTGCTCCTGTTGGTTGGCGTGTAGGAATGGAATGGTTTTTTATATGAATTTTTTATTATATTTAAACATGACATATTATCTCAAATCTACTTTATACATGTTGTAATTATAAACTAAATAAATTCATAATAAAAAATGATTAAAACCCAATCCCAATTAAGGCTACAATAAGAAATATTAAAATTGAATCTCACTGTTTTGATGATAGCCTTTGTAATCGCATTTAATATATTAAATGTGATTATGTATTTTCTTGAACTTTGATTTTGGACAGATGTTTTCGGTTATTGGAGGATTTCGTGCATCATATGTTAACTTTCATGCTAAAGATGGTTCAGGTTACAAATTCGTGGGAGACCTTGTGCTGCTGCTTGACAAACTAAACCCTCAGGTGAAAATAACTTAATTACCTTTCTTTATTTTTCTTCTTTTGGGTCAGACCAAAATCAGAATTTTAAGACACCCTTAAATTCTATACAACATTTTAGAATAAGGATAGATGCAAGAAAAAACAAATTGCAACGTACTTTCTTTGTTGTGGTTATTTGCTTACTTTTCTTTATATTGCAACATTGTATTTTAGTTTTTTTTCTTATTAGAACATTATACTCTGAAAATTGCTTTGTATTTTGATGACATTGTTATATTGGGTGGATTTTCAAAGTACAATGTCTTGATAAGAAAACAAAATTGAAAGTAAATTGCTATAATTAGGTAGATTGTATAAAGTACAATGTTATAGTAGGGAGAACTGAAAGTAGGATGCTATAGAATGAACAAAAAAAAAACTATGTTGCCATCTCCTGCATCTAACCCTTTAACAATACAAAACTTATGGGGTCGTTGAAGTTACCATTTTACCCTTGTCTTGATCCAGATGGCATCTGGGGTGGTTTCATCCTTTTCTAGATGGAATCGCTATGACGATACCCGCCAAAATCTTGCCAAGGTAATGAGTCTTGACCTTTAATTATCATATGATATAATAATAATTTTTTTTTAAAGTATGTTGCTAATTCTTGACAAAAATGGAAAATCAGGCACAACTGGAGATGATTGTGTCGGCTAATGGGGTCTCAGAGAACGTATATGAAATCGCCTTAAAGAGTTTGGCTGTTTAGAATCTATATATATATTTTTTTATCAAGAATCAAAGTGGTAATCATATAAACATGAATTAGAATAATGGTAAATGACAAGAACGTGAATAATTTTACAAAATTTTCCCTAGATTTTGTTCAAGATCTTTAGGTAAAAAAAAATGCTATTTTCTTGGTTTAGTCCTTTTGTTCTTATTTTTAAAATAATTATAATACATTATAATCTTATTGAATTGATCACTTTAACAATAAAAAACAAGGTATATTGTTTTACAAAGTGTGTCATGTATAATATATGTGATGAATTATGTATCATGGTCAGAGGGGATACATATGAAAAAAGTCATCAAACCTTGTAAATGGAGACGGTTTTGCTTGGTTTGGTTTTGATCGATATCATAATTGGTCGAGTATAGTGTAAAAATGGACAAAACCTTCTACTAGTTCTTACATATTTAAAGATGGATACAATAAGAGAAGGTAGTGTAATGCTTTTGTGATGAAAGACTATGATAGTTTGGATAGAACAAAAGTATTTGTTCTTCATGTGTGATGTAACAATTCATACAATACGAGTTAGGGCTCTTATTTGTACTAAGAAAAACCAATCAACATGTTATCAACTGAACAAAAAAATTGGTAGTTAGTATTGTATTATTGCTTGATATTGTAGAAAACCCTTGTATGGTTTATGCTTGTATTGATCTCAATATAAAAAACTGTGAATCAATTTCTACATGCTTAGTATGTTGGTGTTGTATTGGGTTTGAATCTAAATTCATGGTACTAACATTATCACAAAAAACAACAGTGGCTCAGAAAAGTGAACAAGAAAGCTTGAGTAGAAGATTTTGAAGGCAACCAACTTTTGGCACAACATTAGCTACCCCCGTTACTCAAACTCGACACTGGAACGGGAAAAAACATGTTGTCATTTGGAGGACCAGAAAGCTTATCATCAAGATATATGTACAACCTAGATGTGGACTGAAATGTCATGGAGCTGCCAACGAAATCAACATCAGAATATGAGACCAAGTGGTCGATGACTAGCAGAAGAATGTAAATGTCGTGCATCAAAGTGCCTTTGAGGTACCATAGGATGCGTTTGAGAGTGATGAAGTGCATAACACGGAGGACAGACTTCTTAGACAACATAAGATATATCCGGATGAGTGAATGCCAAATATTATAAAGCTCCGAAAAGGCTCCGCGCTTGGGGTTAGAGATCAGATATCCAACAGTGGAAAGCTTGGGTTTCATGTCAGTGGGGGTACTACAGGGGTTACACGTGGTTATGTCAACACATACAAGAATCTCTTAAGCAAAAGCAACACGGGACAAAAAATTTCCCTTGGAGCTGTGAGAGGCAGAAATGTCATGGACTAGGATAATGGACCAAAATCACACATAGGAAATGATAAAGATAGGCGCAATATGACTATATTGATGAGAAAAGGACACGAGGTAGTATGTAACGTCCCAAAAAACATAGTAAAAATTTTGATTTTTCAAAAGTCATTTTCATAAAAACCATAAGTCATACAAAACATTGTTTCCAAAACATTGTTTCCAAAACATAGTCATAAAAATTAGAGTATTCAATAACATCTCTCAACATAAATTCATATGATGGTCTGTACGATCACGCCTTCGCCTTTCTCCGATCATCCGAAGTACCTGAAACATTTAAACCCACAACTGTAAGCCAAAGCTTAGTGAGTTCCCCCGAAATACCCCACACAACAATACACATACAACACATGCACACATGAGCCTTCAGTCTGCTTGGACCGCCTCGTAAGGCCTACAGGAGACTGGATCGCTCTACTGAGCATACAGTCACTGGACCGCCTCGCAAGGCCTACGGAAGCTGGACCACTCCCTTAGGCCTACAGTCTGACTGGACCGCCTCGCAAGGCCTACAGTACACCTGGACCGCCCGATTATCTTGGCCTACAACACAAAGCAGGTACGCCTCAATCCAACCACAATATGTTGACATATACAAACAAACAAACAAATAATAACCAACAATAAAGTTAATCATAACATATCTACCAATCTACTATATCACTACAACATACCAACATCCTACACACAAAGATACATATTGTAGTACAAAGTATAGTGAGAGAACTCACCTTGCAACCTAGCAGATAAGAGTACAACTCCCACAATCCAAGAACTGGTACTACGAGTCACATATACAACAACCAGGGACCAATTCTCAGTCCAAAGCCCAAACCCCTCAAGTTGACCGAAAGCGAACTTAGTAAAAAATTCAACGATAAAAAGTCCATCAGTTGGTCACCATGTCGTGGCCAAGCATTTTCCACGCAGTGGTGACCTCACGACAAAACAGTCGCGAGGACCACCTAATGCCACGTTGTAGGAACTAAACCTCCACGTCATGGGAACTGTTCTGGCCAACTTAATGCATTAAACTCTTAATCCTTCAAGTTACCCATCCATACTTTTCAGAAGGCTTAGAAAAAATATAACGAGATTGAATTGGCTTAATGACCCTCACAAGAGTATATTCAGTTTATATATATATATATATATATATATATATATATATATATATATATATATATATATATATATATATATATATATAGAGAGAGAGAGAGAGAGAGAGAGAGATCACAATTACAATGGATATATCCTAAAGAATAGGACCTGGATTTATACAGCAACTATTAGATATATACAAGAAATCGAATCTAATTATCTATTTATTATTTGACTTTATCTAATAATCCTTCTGTTTACATTCCTCCTCAATCTTAACTGTTACAAGATTAAGATTGTACTTCAGCTGATTCAACATATGATGAGTAATTGGTTTAGTAAATCCATCAGCTATCTGATCCTTAGTAGAGATGAAACGAACGTCAAGTACACCCATTGCTACCCTCTCTCTGACAAAATGGAAATCGACTTCAATGTGTTTAGTTCTTGCATGAAACACAGGATTTGCTGTTAGATAGGTAGCACCTAAGTTGTCGCACCATAAAACCGGTGGTCTCAACTGACAAACTCCAAGCTCTTTGAGTAATGATTGCACCCATATTACTTCAGCCGTACCATTAGCCAAAGCCTTATATTCTGCTTCTGTACTTGAGCGGGATACCGTAGGTTGTTTACGAGAACTCCATGAGATCAAATTCGGACCCAAGAACACATCAAATCCACCAGTAGACCTACGATAATCTAAGCAACCAGCCCAATCTGCATCTGTAAAGACACTAAGTAGAGTGGAACTAGCTTTTTGAATACTTAGACCTGTATTAATAGTGCCTTTTATATACCTAAGTATACGTTTTACCGCCTCCTAATGCATATATGTAGGTTTGGAGAGATACTGGCAAACCTTGTTGACTGCAAATGAAATGTCTGGTCTAGTTAAGGTAAGATATTGTAAACCCCCAACCATACTCCTATACTTGAAGACATCATCACTACTTAATAATTTACCATAATCCTTAGTAAGTTTATCTGTGACGGACATGGGGGTTGAAACACTCTTACAATTCTCCATGTGAGCTCGATGAATAAGATCAGACGCATACTTGTGCTGAAATAATGTAATTCCCCCTGAATTGTGAGTGACTTAAATCCCAAGAATATAATTGAGACAACCAAGATCTTTGATTGGAAACGACAGGGAAATATTTTTCACAAGTTGATCCACAATACCTTTAGAAGAACCAGCAATAACTATATCATCTACATAAACCAACATGTGGATGGTATGTTGGCCATGATGAAATACAAACAAAAAAGTGTCAGCCTTAGACGAGCAGAAGCCAAGATGATGCAATTTGTCACTAAGACGAGAAAACCAGGCACGCGGTGATTGTTTCAGACCATAGATAGCTTTCTGAAGTTTGCACACATAATCAGGATGTTGAGAATCTTTAAAACCAGGAGGTTGTTTCATGTAAACCTCCTCATTTAAGAATCCATGTAAGAAGGCATTGCTAACATCAATTTGCCTAAGATGCCAACTTTTGGAGACAACAAGAGCTAAAACCAAGCGGACCGTGGTAGGTTTGACCACCGGACTAAAAGTATCTTGATAATCAATACCATATTGTTGAGTAAACCCACGAACAACTAATCGTGCCTTATGTTTGTCAAGAGAACCATCAGGTTTCAGTTTGGTTTTAAAAATCCATTACCCGACTATGTTTTCCCCTTGTGGTTTGGGAACTAGCGACCAGGTGTTGTTTTTCTTTAGTGCAGTAAACTCATCTTCCATTGCACGTCTCCATTGAAGGTTAGCAAGAGCAAGCTGATGGGATGCAGGTTCAGCAAAGAAAGCTCTCCTATTTGGATTGTAAAGAATTGTTCCATCAGAGAACCGTTTAGGAAAGAATTTTCCTACCTGTCCTCGTGTCGTAACACCTGATGGAGTGTTCGAGGAACTGGTTGAAGTTACCGATGGACTTGCTGGAACAGGAGACGGTGATGGAGGAGTTGTATCGGTAGTTGCTGGAGTTGATTCGTTTGTGGAAATAGGAGTTGTAGTTAGCACATCAGGGGAGAACTGAACATCGACAGTGTTGAAGGGCACTGGCGGTGAAATATTTGGAATGGGCATCGTGGACGAACTGGGAGGTGGAATGGTCATGGTGCTTTTCATCGAGGGAGCTGTAGCTGCATAAATAGGGTTAGCTAATAACAAAGATATATCATATTTTCTCATGTGGTCATCTATATCATGTGGCTCGTTTAGAGGAAACGACACACTTGGGAAAGGTGGTGGTGATAACGACGACAAAGGTGTTGCAAACAGAAACCAAGACTCATCAAAAACCACATCACGAGAAATGTAAATTCTACGTGTTTGTTTATCTAGGCACTTGTACCCTTTATGCATAGAACTATAACCCAAGAAAACACATAAGGTGGATCTAAAAGAGAGTTTATGTGGATTATATTTACGTAAACTTGGCCAACAAGCACACCCAAAGGTGCGTAAGAAGGTGTAGTCGGGTATGATGTTCAAAAGACGCGTGATGGGGGTAGAATTTTGAATTGTACGAATCAGCATACAGTTTATAAGGTAACAAGCAGTGAGAAATGTTTCATCCCAATATCGAAGAGGAAGAGAAGAATGAGCTAACAGGGCTAAGCCTGTTTCAACAATATGGTGATGTTTTCGTTTAGCCATGCCATTTTGTTGTGATGTATGAGGACACGACACCCGATGAGATATACCACATTGTTGAAAATATTTGTGAAGTTTATGATATTCACCACCCCAATCGGATTGTATGGTACGAATTTTGGTGTTAAGTAAACGCTCAACATGATTTTGGAAATTATAGAAAACTTGTTCAACGTCAGATTTGTGTTTAATGCAATAAATCCAAGTGTAACGACTAAAATCATCCAAAAAAACTGACATAATATCGAAAACCACCACTAGACACTTGAGCTGGTCCCAAACATCCGTATGAACAAGCTCAAGTGGTGATGAAGTAATATGACTCGAAGTGTTATAAGGAAGTTGATGACTCTTTGCACGTTGACATGCATCACAAACAGATGACTCGTTAAAAGAAAAACCTAGATTATTAGACTTCAAGATAGACTTGACAATTGCTGAAGTTTGATGACCAAGACGATGATGCCATTGAGAAGACGAAACTTTGGTGCTTGACCCAACATATCAGGAGCATGATGGATGGGCACCGGAAAGAGACCTCATTTGCTTCTACCGATTAGAAGCGTTTTCTTCGTGTGTATGTCCTTAACAAAGAACACATTAGGGTAAATTTCAATGAAAACATGATTATCAGTAACAAGTTTATCGACTGAAAGAAGGTGTTTGTTGATATGTGGGACACGTAATATATTTTTAAGAACAAGAGGTCGCCCAAGGCTTTGAATTTTAGACTGACCAACATGAGAGATATGCAAACCTGTGCCATTAGCTACTTGGACTTGATCTTTTCCTTGGTAGCGTTCAGGTATGGACAAACGATCAAGATCACTCATGAGGTGATCTGTTGCTCTGATGTCGAGGTACCAGTTTGGATCATTGTTGTAGCTTCCATATGTGGCACTATTCCCGCCTCGATATTCTTCAGTCTGGTATGCATGATTAAACCAATTTCTACAGTTTAAAGCTATGTGACCGGGTATGCCACATACTTGACACCTCGGGCCTCCACCATATTGTCTTCCTCTGCCACGCCCTCGACCACGGTTACCATTGTTGCGATAATTATTTCGCTGATTGTTGCTATTGTTGAAGTTATTATATCCATTGTTGCTTTGGGATTTTCGAGGGTTGCTTGTTCCCTGTTTTGTAGCAGTATTGGCAGAGGATGTAAACTCAGTTGGCCCATTTATCGCTATTGTCTGAGCTTCATGAGCGATAAGATAGGAATAAAATTCTGATAACTTCACGTCTTGGCTGTTACTTAGCACTGTTATGGCTGTAAATAAGTCCCCATGACCAGGTCCTAATCCGGCTAGAATGTAGCCAATGACTTCTTCATCAACCATTGGGTGACCGATATTGGCCATAGTGTCAGCCAACGAAGTCATTTTCTGATAGTATTCGGAGGCTGTCATGTCACCTTTCTTTGTAGTTGCAAGTTGTGTACGGATTTGGATAGAATTACCTTTGTGTTGGGCTGAAAACATAGTTTGGAGAGAGGTTCATAGTTGACTGGACGTGTCTGTGCAATGAGTGAGTTGAGAGACGACTTCTTCGGTCATGGAAGATAACAAGCCTCCAAGAATTGCTTGATCTTGAGTAACCCATAACTCATACACATGGTTGTCTTCTTGCTTTGCTGCATCTCCTGTGCAGATAGTAATCTTTGGCGCTGGAACATCTGTAGTTCCATCAAGGTAGCCAAATAGTTTGACACCTCGTAGGATTGGTACCACCTGTGCTTTCCAGAGTAGAAAATTCGTGCGAGTAAGCTTGCAAGTTATTGCTGTAGCTATTTTTGAAGAGTTGATCAGTGTGGGGGTAGTCATGATGAATGACGTATTGTGAGAGAACTGAATGAAAGACCCAGAAATTGGCTCTGATACCAATAAAAAATATAACGAGATTGAATTGGCTTAATGACCCTCACATGAGTATATTCAGTTATATATATATATATATATATATATATATATATATATATATCACAATTACAATGGATATATCCTAAAGAATAGGACCTGGAGTTATACAACAACTATTAGATATATACAAGAAATCGGATCTAATTATCTATTTTAAATAAGATTTCAATCCAATTAAGGCTTACCATATTAATGCTATTTGCTTAATTACGTTTATTTCCATACCAGAAAGGGTATCTATTCATTTTTTCAAAGCGCTAAATCAAAGAAGTTTGTGAGCAAGAATTTGAGATAAATTTTTATTGCTTCAAGCTAAATGCTTTAATAAAGTATTTGTATTTGTATCAAGTGGAATTTTTAATAAGATATTCTTTTTGTGTCATATATTTATTTAGTGCCAGTTTTGCAATTGCTTAGATTTTATTTTTATACAATGTTTGTTTTTTGCATCACTTGATATTTATTAACTTTATAACTATTACGATAGTTATAAAACTTTTTTAGTTAAAATTTGTTACAAATTACGTGAAAGTTGTCGATATTATATTTAAGTTGGTTCCCTAATAGGAAATGTTTACCAATTGCAGGATATTACATTCTTTTTTTATACATGTTTTGATGAATTTACCATTTTGATCTTATTTAAAATTTTATGATATTTTATTTGATTTTGATGATGATAAAGTAAGAACATATCAGCAAGGTTTCAAACCAAAAGACTTCATCAATGAAGAACAACCCGATTGGAAAAAAGGAAAAGTAGAAGTAATTTTATTTAATTTTATTAATACGAGCATACAACCTAATTATAATCTGTTTTATAAATCTTAAATCCTATTAATTTAATAAAAAATTATAAACTTTTTACCCGTGGTTTCCACGGGCTATAACCTAGTATATATATATATATATATATATATATATATATATATATATATATATATATATATATATATATATATATATATATATCACAATTACAATGGATATATCCTAAAGAATAGGACGTGGAGTTATACAACAACTAGTAGATATATACAAGAAATCGGATATAATTATCTATTTATTATTTGACTTTATCTAATAATCCTTGTGTTTACAGGTTTTTCCTCACCCAATAAGTCATAAAAATCGGTATTTTATAGACATGCATGTCCAATGTATGTATTGAACTCCAACTATGTCAACAATGGAGGAAATGAGACCCAAAAATCCATGCATAACATCAATACTCTATTAAACTTCGAATCTGGAAGTGGACCCCATGATCCATAAAGTTGCCAACTTTATGGAGTCCAACCATTCAAACTATACCAATCTTGAAGAACAATGCAAAGAAACCTAGATCTAGAAGCATGAAACATAAAGGTTGAAACTTGAAGACTCATAATGGTCCAGAAAATGAGCTAGAAAGTGGACGAAGGGCTTGCTTGCTGAATATTCACACAATGGATGCGTTATTATTCTTTTTTTCACCAAACACCACCAAAAAACTTCAAAAACTCAACAATGGTGACTATGGGTGCTTTTAGGTCGAAAGGGAGGTGATGGAGGCTGAGGGTGTGCAAGCCCTAACCATCACATCCCTTAAATAGGCCTTAAAGCCCGAAAATTAGGTTTTTATGACCTGGTCGTCGCCATGTCGTGGCTAAGATCATGCCACATCGTGGGGACCCAAATGAATGGGCGTTTCATCTGGCCTTGACCATGTCGTGGTGCATCATTTGCCACGTTGTGGTCACCACAAAATTCTTTATTTAAGACTTGAATTACCAAAACTCAAAGGTATTATTTACTTGGAACTTGATGTTACATAGTAAGGATGATATTAGTGGGTAATGGTCGTCCATAACAGTCACCCATGTCGTGCAATCCAAACTTACAAAATCCCATAAACCTTCGAAAATCTCAGATAGTTTACTAGAGACAATAAATTACCTTTGAATTTGACAAATTTGGATTTTCTATGAAGGCTTTCCGCACCCGCCAAATCCTTCTTCGATGTGTAAGCTCATGTGACCTATATCCGACCACTAAGTCTCGGTCTCCAGTTGCGCATCAAAGTTTGGTCCACCTCAATGCTCATGCCCTTAAGTCATTAATGTAAAGTCATCTTATTTATTGTAATAAAAAAACAACGCTAGTCTATCATGTCATGCAAGCCATTTTAGAAAACACATTCATTTACCTTTTATTAGTTTAAATATAAATGTTTCTTCTATGTTTGATGTGGTTCATTATGATATTTGAAATTCACCTATTACTAGTCTCAGTGACATTTGAATCCTTTTGTGATCCAGATAACGATAAGATGTGGTATATAGCACAATTGTAGAAAGATTATTTAACCTTAGGTTAAACAAAATATGAAAATACATATAAAAGAAGAAAGTGCTTAACCTATGGCTATGTATTGATATCCTATTTCAGTAACAATAATCTTTCTATTTTTGTGAGAAAGAATTTGCAATTAATCCTAAAATATTCAAATTTAAATATTTAACAATGATATTTCTTATTATTGTTCGATCTAGTTAGCTTATTTGCTTTAAACCATTTACAATTCTATTTGAAAGAAACAAAGATTATTATTTCTTATTATAATCAAATATATGCTTTACTGTAAAAGTAAAACTTGACTCAAATAATGATGTTGAGGTAGAAAACTTTTTCAATTATCAAGATTTGTAATGATTCCTTATGGTTTGAATCTTTGAAAAGTTGGAAATGGACCGGTATATACTATTATATCATGTTTTTAAACCAATATTTTTATCTTTTTTTTGCAGGTGTATCCTTTACGCAACAAGTATGGTGTTTTTACCAAATTTCTTCACTTTGGTGAATATGTTCAAAATCAATTCAAGTGTGATATCAAATCCTTTCGATATGACCATGTCAACGAACTTGACAACCATGACTTCCACATCATTTGTTAACACATAATTGAATTCCGCTTATCTTGTCCTCATACCTCCCAACAAAATGCGATGTCCGAACGTATGATTTGATCCATCAAACACCAACAACCCAAAATAAAACTGCAAATTGAATAAAACACAATAAACACAATTTGGTTGAAAAAGATGGATAAAAACTACAAAATAATGAATTAAGAGTTAACTTTTTACCTTAAATTGGAAAAGAGACATGGTATGCCCAAAACCCAATTTCGGTTCCAAATCCAAATAAGTTTTAAACGTACTAAAGTGATTTTATAACTTGGTATACTCGGTCCCTACCCGAAACCAATTTCCTTATATCGATCCGATTCTTAATTCTACTAAAATGTAAATTCCAGGTTCCGGACCATTTTACACCCCTTGCTTTCCAAAGATGCCCGATACTATTTTAGGGATTATACATTATTACAATTTACAAAATAAATCTTTTAAGTTTTAATTAAGAAAAAAGTTATGTAATTAATTTGTAAAACGTTACAAATCCAACTAAGAATCTATCTCGCTGGCCATACCCATCTATACGTTATCATCATCAAAACTTTATATAAATACCCCTTCATTGGGCCGATTCTTTTTATCCTTGTTTCATCGTAGGTTTTATCGAGGCTATCAGATTCCCACTTCATCACTGATCACTCAGATCAAAGAAAGGTAATTTCATTTTTCATTTCGTGTTTTTAATCAGATTTTTCTTGTCCATTATTTCAAATTAACCCTATCTTGTATACAAGCCGTATAAGAAACATCCAACTGGTAGCTCACTTCACAGTCGATTGTATCAATTAGGGACTAGGGTTTAAAAGGGCTAGCTTTTTTTATGGGGTTTTGTTTTTCTGGATATCTTTTTTTGAAATAATTTATACCTTTTTTTGCGAATCTACTGGAATCTTAATTAGTTGACGATGGCTCGATTGATTATTCCCTGCAAAGGTTCGAGCTTGCCGAGGACTTGTCTCTTGGGTTTGATTTCGTCTGCACATGTGATTACCGAATACCATTCATTAATTTTTATGTTCGTTTGTGTTCTTGATTGTTATATAATTAACTTAATAAAAGTTTTCCACAGCTAGCGTTTTGTTTTCAAGATCCGTGAAGATTAAGGATACGTGTTAGTGTGTTACTCTCAGTGGTGAAAATTTTGAGCATCGTGTAATTTTACATTAATTTGACTATTATTTGGAGCAGTATTCTTGCAAAAAATCTTACTTTTTGGCAATTAATTATCAGCAATTCAGAATAATATTTAGTTTACCTAAAGAAATGTAACTGATTATCGTGGCTTCAAATTACAAGAATTAGTTTAAACTCACATTGAAACACCCCATAAATGCAATATCTGGTAGTTTAAGTTCGTCTTTATGTTTCTTTTACCCTTTTGATCTATTTACATCTTTATAAGTTGATTTTCTTCGTAATTTAATCTTTTTCCCCTCCAGGATTCATTTATAAGATTTTTATGTCATTTGGTGTCAAATTTAAGTGTGCTAGATTACATGTGTTGGCTAATTTTTCCAAGTCAACCATGTTCTTTGGAGCCGAAGAAATGCAACACTTTTTCATCTATATAATTAAAAGTTCCCATAAAGTGTGCGATAAAACGTTTATATTATATTTTTCTAATTCACTCGACCTATACTTTAATGGTTTTTAAAACGTTTCACACGAGTTTTTTTACATTTTTTGATTGAAAACATTGCAGCTTCAACCTACATGTCGTATCCCATCAGTAAAATACTCCAACACCATCTCTAAATACAGGCTTTATCATAATTCACAGGTTCGTTATTCATATCAATAATAGTTAAAAGTCTTTCCATTTGTGTTTAAAATCTGATATTGATCCGTTTTCATGGCATAATTGTATTTTGTTTAGCAAATTATACGCAAAAGTTGCCGATTTCCATACCTTTATTCACCGGTTAGTTTTTACACACAACTATTTTAATAAATATCAACTAATGTTAGCCTACATTGTATATATTGATAGTATAGGACTCCACATATCTAACAAACATATAAGATTCTTGTTATTAAATGAGTATATTTTGTTTAATAATGATTCATGTTTGTTTTTTAGAGAACTAATCAAACAAGTAGGAGACTCATTTGTTCTGTGGCAACCGAATCCGTGTCAGAATCAGTTGAAGAATCGAAAATGGAGGGTCCTAAAGAGATTTTCCTAAAAGATTACAAATTACCAGATTACTACTTTGATACGGTTTGTACTTTGTTCAACTAAAATGCATGTTTTTTTTTAAAGTTTACATTTTTATGGTTTTTTTGTTAATGAATTGTTAATTCAGGTGGATTTAAGTTTTTCATTGGGTGAAGAAAAGACAATCGTGTGTGCAAAAATCAATGTTGTTCCTAGAGTCAATGGTATTCCTTGTCATTTTCCTTGACATACACTTTTTTCTTTCCAAAATAAGTCTATTAACTTCTGATAACATATATTAATTAAATGAAAAGACCTTTAATAGAGTCAAAGTTACGTTCTTTTCTTGATTGTTTAGTGAATGGATGCTATTTTGACTTTTGACAGGTGTCGCTGCTCCATTGGCTTTGGATGGGGTTGATCTCAAGCTGATTTCGGTTAAGATTAATGGCATTGAACTGAAGGTATGGAACACTAAAGCTTCCTATTAAGTCACTTTTTCCAGATTAAGTCATGTCCACATTAAGTTCATCAAGTAAAAAAGAAATAAACAACACCCAAGGCTAAAGCTTACATTTTTTTTTTTTAAAACTTCAGGAGGAAGATTATGATGTAGATGCTCGGCATCTAATTCTCAAAGCACCTCCAAGTGGGAGTTTTACCTTGGAAACTGTTACTGAAATCTCACCACAACATAACACATCATTAGAGGTAAAAAAGATACTAGTATTTAATTCTGTTCTCTTTAGGGATTTGCTAAAATTTGATTAATGTTTGTACTTTGTATTGTAGGGTCTTTACAAGTCATCTGGTAATTTCTGCACGCAATGTGAAGCGGAAGGTTTCAGAAAGATAACTTATTTTCAGGTTCTTTATATCAAGTGATTATTGATATTGATTTGTTTTCTAGTTATTCTTTCTCCCTTTTTTATATTTTATTAATATTATTATTATTTTGGTTTCAGGATCGCCCTGATATTATGGCAAAATATACTGTTCGTATTGAGGCTGACAAGTCACTTTACCCTGTGTTATTGTCAAATGGAAACCTCATTGATCAAGGAGATTTAGAGGTGAAACTTGTCTTCTTATATATCTTACCAAATTAAGTCATTCTTTTTTTTTTTGCATGAAGTAAAAGCTCTTGATTGCAGGGTGGGAAGCATTTTGCTGTTTGGGAGGATCCATTCAAGAAACCTTGTTATCTTTTTGCATTGGTTGCAGGTCAATTAGAGAGCAGAGATGACACTTTCATAACATGCTCGGGTCGAAAAGTTGCTTTAAGAATATGGACCCCACCACAAGATCTCCCAAAAACCAAACATGCCATGTATTCTCTCAAAGCAGCCATGAAATGGGATGAAGATGTTAGTTTTTCTTCTTCCCTACTCTCATTTCCACCTTTTTTTAACATCTTGACTCAAGGGTGTTTTCGTCTTTTCATCTCTTATTCTAGGTTTTCGGTCGAGAGTATGATCTTGATCTCTTCAACATCGTTGCTGTTCCCGATTTCAACATGTAGGCAAATTGGCAAAACTTTTTTCTATTTTGTTTTGTTGTCTGGATTTAATTTTGTTACATTTTTTTTTTTGGTTTTAAATTGGCAGGGGAGCCATGGAAAACAAGAGCTTGAATGTATGTGAATAGACATATAGTAGTAAATTATATAATCTTTTTTCCGCATAAAAAAATGTTTTTTATTATTCTTTTTTTCGTTCTTGAATAGATTTTCAATTCTAAGCTTGTTTTGGCATCACCTGAGACTGCATCAGATGCAGATTATGCTGCAATTTTAGGTGTTATTGGTCACGAGGTTTGAGATTCTTTATTCATTTGGTCTTTTTTTAAGAAAAATTATATTACTTAATTTGCTTAAATAATAATTTGTATATATACCCCTTCTTTATATTGCAGTATTTCCATAACTGGACTGGCAACAGGTTTGATTATATAAACTTTTATTGATCATATTCTAAAAAAAATATGAAGTATCTTTCTGATTTTTTTATAAATCTTTGTAGAGTGACATGTCGTGACTGGTTCCAATTGAGTTTGAAGGAAGGTCTTACTGTTTTTCGTGATCAAGTAAGAGCATGTTGCAGATTTTTTTAAAAAAAAAATCATTGCATCTTTTTCATTAATAAACATTAATGATTATAACATGTTTTGCAGGAATTTTCATCTGATTTAGGCAGTCGAACAGTTAAGAGAATTGGTGATGTTTCAAAGCTTCGTATATACCAATTTTCACAGGTTTTCATCTTTAATCTAATTGGACATCAATTAAATGTTGTTTTGTTTTTTCCTTTTTATAATAATTGTAGTAATCGTTGTCTTTTGTAGGATGCGGGACCCATGGCTCACCCTGTTAGGCCTCACTCTTACATTAAGGTCTGGAACTCATTTCTGTTTTTCAATCTCTCTTTTGTCTATTAAAGTTTCAAAACTTACCCTCAACTTTCAACTGTTTTTCTTTTCCTCCCCTTCACTCCAGATGGACAATTTCTATACAGTAACGGTATGCTTCTGATATGTTCACCCTCGGTTTACCATTTGTTCTTTTTTTGACATGAAAACACAAAAAGTCAATGAATTTAATTTATTATTATATATATTTTATATTGACAGGTGTACGAAAAGGGTGCTGAAGTTGTCCGTATGTACAAAACTTTATTGGGAAGTGAAGGGTTCCGAAAGGTAAGGAGAAAGGAGAGATTTAGTGGTTATTTTTAGGGTTAAATGCAAGAAATAACAATGTTTCCTATTTTCATTTCTTCATATTAAAGCATTGTAGCTTTAAAAGTAGGAATTAAATGAAAATATGTTGCTATTTATTGCATTTAGCACTTGATTGTGATGAAGAATTGATGTTTGTTGTTTTAGGGAACGGATTTGTACTTTAAAAGGCATGATGGGCAAGCAGTAACTTGTGAAGATTTCTTTGCTGCTATGAGAGATGCTAACAATGTGGATTTTGCAAATTTTTTATTATGGTATTTTACTTTTACCATATATTTTTTTTTATGGTTTTTATTTAAAGATTTATAGTGTCAACAATCATGACTTGTGTTTAGGTATTCACAAGCTGGTACCCCTATTGTGAAAGTTACATCTTCTTACAATGCTGAAGCTCGTACCTTTTCTTTGAAGTTTAGGTGAGTTTTTAAGACACTATTTCCATTTTATTTTTATAAATTACCGTTGTAATTTTTATTTTTTTCCAGTCAAACAGTGCCACCTACGCCAGGTCAGCCTACAAAAGAGCCAATGTTCATTCCTGTAGCTATGGGGCTTCTTGATTCAAGTGGAAAAGACATGCCATTATCATCTTTCTATCAAGATGGGAAGTTAGTATCCATCACATCTGGTGGTCAGCCTGTCTACACTACTGTTCTCAGGGTTACAAAGGTAATTTTACACTTTGTAGGGCCCCTGAAAACTTTTATAAGTTATTCATCTTACAAACTAAATCATTCTTGTGTCTTAAATTTAGGGTGAAGAAGAATTTGTATTCCATGATTTGGATGAAAAACCGATTCCATCACTGTTAAGGGGATATAGTGCTCCTATTCGCCTACACTCTGATCTCACAGAAAACGATTTGTTTTTCCTTCTTGCTCATGATTCAGATGGATTTAATCGGTAAGAAAGACAAAATGTTATGTAGTTTTACCATTTTGTTGATTTAGCCATTCAACTGTTATTATTTTTATTATTGAAGTTGGGAAGCTGGACAAATATTGGCAAGGAAACTGATGCTCAACCAAGTTGTTAACTTTCAAAAAGATGATAAATTGGTTCTTGATCCACAGTTTGTGCATGGTATCAAATGTATTCTTTTGGATTCGAGTCTAGACAAGGTATTTTTATTTGAAGTTTTTTTTTTTTTTTTTTTTTTTTTTTTTTGTTGTTATAGTTTCCAAGATTTGAGGTGATTGAACACTAAATTGATTGGTTTATATTTAGGAATTTATTGCAAAAGCAATAACACTCCCTGGTGAAGGTGAGATTATGGACATGATGGAAGTAGCAGACCCTGATGCTGTTCATGCTGTTCGATCTTTTATCAGAAAGCAGCTTGCTTTGGAGTTGAAACAAGAATTCATAAACAAGGTAAAAAATATGCCTACTACCCACCCTACCCTACCCCACCCCACCCCACATATGAACATTTTGTGAATTAATGTTGACATGTTTGACAGGTGAAAGAAAATAGGAGCTCAGAGAACTATGAGTTTGACCATGTTAATATGGCAAGACGTGCTCTTAAGAACACTGCGCTTGGTATATATATATTTTTGCTCTTAAGTACCCTTTTTTTTTATATTGGTGAGTGTTGATGTTTATGATTTTGACTTTTTTTTTTTGGAAAAAAAAGGGTATCTTGCATCTCTTGAAGATGAAGAAATCAGTGAGCTTGTGTTGAATGAATACAAAAGTGCAACAAATATGACAGATCAATTCTCAGCTCTTGCAGCCATTGCTCAAAAACCGGGTAAAGCCCGTGAAGAAGCTTTGGCTGACTTTTATGACAAATGGCAGCATGATTACTTGGTAAATTGCTGTTTTATGTAATTTATTTAGATTTGTTGAAGTAAAAAAGGGATCTTTTTTATATGTTTGTTTCATTTCTTGATTTTTAGGTGGTTAACAAGTGGTTTTCACTTCAATCTGCATCGGATATTCCTGGGAATGTTGAGAATGTTAAGAAACTTTTGAATCATCCTGCATTTGACCTAAGGAATCCCAACAAGGTCACAACTTTAGTCTTAAATTACTCATCATTTTATATGGAAAAAAAAAGCAAAAAGAGAAATGGGTCAAAATGGTTTAGAAATCAAATGATTTATTATGTATTTTCTTGAACTTTGATTTTGGACAGGTTTATTCACTAATTGGAGGATTTTGTGCATCACCTGTTAACTTCCATGCTAAAGATGGTTCAGGCTACAAATTCTTGGGAGACCTTGTGGTGCAGCTTGACAAACTGAACCCTCAGGTTAAAATGACTTAATTACCCTTCTTTATCTTTCTTCATTTGAGTCGGACCAAAATCAGATTTTTAAAACACCCTTGTAAAGCATTTTACAATAGGGCTGGATGCAAGATGTTGCAATCTACTTTCATTTCTTTCTATTGCTGCATTCTTGTATCTAACTCTTTTACAATACGAATCTTCTGGGGTTGGTTGAAATTACCATTTTACCCTTGTCTTGATCCAGGTGGCGTCTAGGATGGTTTCAGCCTTTTCTAGATGGAAGCGATATGATGATACTCGCCAAAACCTTGCCAAGGTAACGATCCTTAATTATCATATATGCTATTATAAACAAAAAAAGAAACAAATAGAAATTGAAAGTATGTTTTGCTAATTCTTGATGAAATTGGAAAAACAGGCACAGCTGGAGATGATTGTGTGTTCTAACGGGCTCTCGGAGAACGTATTTGAAATCGCCTCAAAGAGTTTGGCTGTTTAGAATCTTTTTCTTTTCCTTCTTTTTATGAAAGAATCAAAGTGGTGATCATATAAAACTCGAATTAGAATAATGATGTTTTTTAGTTACTTATGTACTGGTAAAATCCCCTGAAATGGTAAGAACATGAATAATTTTACAACTTTTTCCTTTGAGTTTGTTGAAAATCATCAGGTGAAAGAAATGCTATTTTTCTTGGTCTAGTCCTTATGGTCCGAATTTTTCAACAAATATAATACATTTTGGGCTAATGCCATAAAAGCCCTCAAATTTTCAAGAAATGGTCGGTTATATCGTAAGTCCATTCTTATGTCCACAAAAACCGCACATTTGGGCAAAAATTGTCATAATTGCCATCTTTTCCGATTTTACCCTTCTATGACATTAGAGGATGTTTGGTTACAGGTCTACCCATTTGAGGAAGGAAATAAAACCTACTTTCAAAGCGTATTGTGCTTGTGAATGCTGTTAATATGAATTTTCAGAAAAGTTCAGAGCTACATTCGGTTTTTTTTTGATGAAGACGATGATTAGGGTTGGGGTTGTATTACTGGTTTTGTGTATTGTTCCTGCTATGAGTTAGCTTCCTTCCCAGGATATTTTAGCATTACTTGAGTTTGAAAAAGAAATCAAGCATGACCCAATTGGGTTTGTTCTTAATTCCTGGAATGAAGCGTTAATCGACTTCAATGGCTGCCCATCTTCCTGGAATGGAATCATGTGCAATGATGGTAATGTTGCTGGCGTGGTCCTCCATCATTGTCTCTAACAGCTGCCATCGATTTGAATGTATTCACAAATCTCACAAAATTGGTAACCCTTTCGATATCCAACAACTCCATTATCGGAAAATTCCCAAACAAATTAGGTGAAATGCTTGCATTTCTCGACATTTCCGATAATCTCTTCAATTCGTCTCTCCCACCTAATATCAGTAATGTCAATAGTTTAATGAATCTGTCTTTAGCCGGAAACAGCTTCTCAGGGTCCATTCCCGATTGGATTTCAGAACTGAGCAACCTAAAATCTCTTGATTTAAGTTGGAACCTATTCTCTAGACCAATTCAACCATCCATTAAAACGCTAAACAACCTTGTTTATCTAAATCTCTCCATGAACACGCTCACAAAGAAAATCCCGAAAGGTTTTCAAGACATGATAGCACTTGAAGTTCTTGATCTCCATGGAAATATGCTCGAAGGTGATTTCGATCTTGAATTCATGCCTTTACAACTTCATTCATGTTGATCTTAGTGGGAATCTCTTAACTTCTTCAAATCAAGATGTGAAGTTCTTACCTGGGATTTCTGAAATTGTAAAATACTTGAATCTTAGCTGAAATCGATTACTAGATCTTTAGTTTCTTGTGGTTTGTTGAAGCTTGGGAGCTTAGTTATGTTGGATTTGAGCTACAATCAGATATCCGGATTTGAGCTTAGTCTGTAACCAAACATGCTCTAATGCCATAGAAGGGTAAAATCGGAAAAGAGGGCAATTATGACAATTTTTGCCCAAATGTGCGGTTTTTATGGACAATTTGATGGTTTTTATGGCATTAGCCCAATACATTTTATACTTATTGTATTTGATCACTTTAACATAAAAAACAAGGTCACCTGTTTTACTAAATGCATCATTGCATCATGTATGATGTATCTGGTGAAAATAGGGATGAGCATATGGACCGGGGAACCGGCCAGAACCGGTCCCGGAACCGGTCCCAGAACCGGTACCGGAACCCGATGGAATCGGTTAGGCCGGGACCAATACTATAATTTCGTCAATTTTTGGAACCGGGACCCGGTAAGAACCGGTCGTTGGAACCGGCCCAAAACCGGGAACCGGACCGGATAACTCACTCAAATTTTGAAAGTTGCATAACTCACTCAATTTAACCTTTTTTGACCTGAATCTTTTTCCTACATGTAGATTATGATTTGTAGTTAAGATTAGACTATAAAAACGCTTGATTTGGTTAAAAATTGAATGATTTACAAGCCCCGCAAGGAAGGTGTCAAATCAGAATATTTTTTATGTTTCAGCAATTAAATGTAATCTGACTTTGTTGTTCAAATGTGCATAACTCACTCAATTTAACTTGTTTTGACCTGAATCTTTTTTCCTACATGTAGATTAAGATTTGTAGTTAAGTTTAGACTATAAAAACGCTTGATTTGGTTAAAAATTGAATGAGTTACAAGCCCCGCAAAAAAGGATGTCAAATCAGAATTTTTTTATGTTACAGCAATTAAATGTAATCTGACTTTGTTGTTCAAATGTGCATAACTCACCCAATTTAAGTTTTTTTGACCTGAATCTTTTTCCTACACGTAGTTTAGGTTTTGTAGTTAAGTTTAGACTATAAAAACGCTTGATTTGGTTAAAAATTGAATGCGTTACAAGCCCCGCAAGGAAGCGTGTCAAACCAGACCGGTTCCAAAATCGAAAACCCAGCAAAAACCGGAACCGAAACCGGTAGAACCACCGGGCCGGTTCAGTTCTTGATTTTGGCCGAAGCCGGTTCCCGGGTCGGGCCGGTTCTGGTCGGTTCGGTCCGTTTGCTCATGCCTAGGTGAAAACTATATAGATATTGTAAAAATGTACAAAACCTTTTACTAGATGTTATATTTAAGACTGGTGGTAGTCATACCATGCATATCATATTTTTGCATTGCCATTTTATTTTATTTTTACACATAGTGGTACGTTGGTGCTGTATAGGGTTTGAAACTAAATATATGGCGCTAACAACATGATAAAAAAAAAGACAATAGTTGATCTAACTTCCAATCTGATTCCCACAAGTGTCTAAATGGATAAAGTTTCCATCTTTATCATTAGGATGCTCCAAACAACCAAGATCTAAAACCTTAGATTATGAAAAGTCCAAAAACTCACTTTTCTTCATGCATGGAGCAAAAAGAACTCTTTCATGCACTCTTTACTCCACCAAAAGCTCATATCTCATATTTGGATCCAAACATCATCCTCAAGCTCTGGAGTTCTTCAAACTTCATGGAGTAAAACCAAGGGACCAAAACGTGCTAAAAAGGACCAAAAAACCCAACCAACTCTTTGATCTATGGATGAAATGCAATAAAGTTTAGATATTTATGACTTACAAAGGGTCATAATTGATAAGAAGGTTGAATACTTCAAATACAAAGCTTCATTGATCAATCTTTTTTGTTTCCTTCACTCTAGTGCACAAAGAATCACCAAATGAGCACCAAAATGGATTTAGGGGAGATGATGAACTCCAAACACTCCAACAGAGGCTAAGGTTTCATTAGAGGCGTTCTAGAGAAGACGGGGTGAAAATGATGAAACCTTAGGGTTAGTGCTCTTAAATAGGCCCAAATCCCGAGGCCTAAAGCCTAAGCCCAAACTATAGGGGCGCTCTACGCCTCAGTCCAAACTCAGCTTCCTTTGCGATTAATTCCTTCATGCTTCGCTCCTTAATTCTACCTTTCCTTGGGCTTTAAAAACACTAATCAAAGAATGAAAAACACAATCAGAACTCGGGTTTTACACATTTTTACAGAAAAAATATGTATTTATTTCATAAATACCCAACTCATTTGTAGAGTGTTTCGATACGTCTTAAAAATATGTGTATGTATAGGAAAATCATATTTTGAGTTATTTACTTCATTCATATTAACCCAAACTCATATGTAAGTATTTCATTCTGTATAAACTTCATTTTGATATATAAATACTTATACATAACACTCCCAAAACATTTATACATAAAATACATTCAAAGTGTCGTTAAAAGTATAAAAACCGTACTATACTTTGGTTTGGTTTGATTTTCATCACCATATGAACTTGAACTAATATGTTACTATTTCTTACTGTATGAAATTCATTTATACAAAAATACTTTTACAAATCTCACATAAACCATTTATACACAACATACTCTAATACATTTTAAAAAACACACACAAAACTGAAATTTGATATTTTAGGTTTTATAAAACTAATTCAACCCCAAACCATTTCAAATTTTATATAAGTAACTATATGTAATATGCTTTAAAACATCAATATCATATAATATATTGTGTATATATTATTTTCTCATTTTTAGGGTTTAATGACGGTTTTAGTGTATTATTATTTTTGGTCTTTTAGCGACAACATGTATGTATGTGTTCTTTCATGGAATAACATAAGCATATTTATACATTTACAATTCAGTATAAGATACTTTGTAGGAAATCAAAACAAAGTATAATGGTCATAAACTAACTAAAATGTTAGTTTTTAGGTTTTGATCATACGAAAGTGTTTGAGCAAGTATGAAGCTACCATAAGGTATTATACATCCGTACTTGAACTAAAAACATAAAAGTAAGTTTAGTACCTGTCCGATATAATAAAATCCAGTTAGAACATGACTTTGATGATTATTGAATACTTGATAAATTCTATATCGAAAATCAAACATATTTTCAATATGAGTTTGATTCTTGTATCCAAAACAACAAGAATTGAAGAGATGACTTTATTCATAAACTTACGTTATGATGTTAAAATCATAGAAGTTTGAAGCTTCATAACCCAAGCATTTAAGAACTTCATTTACTTTTTCTTTTCTATCTTTTTTTTTTTTGCTTTTATCTCTCTGTATATTTTATCTCTCAAAAACGTCTCTTTGTGTTTTTATTCACTTCAGTCGACTACAAAACTCCATAAATGTAGGTATACTTATTCAAAATTAAGTGCCTAAGTCTCTCGCAGATATCTTGGCTCTAACTCATCAATTTCTCTATGTTTACTCTCAAAATCTACACTCGGAATTTAGTAGAAATAGAGCATTAATGGATCTAATACTCCACCAATACACAAGTAACTCTACGGTATGACTAAAGGGATGTTTATAAATAATGCTACGGTGCTATATTTGGAGCATTAGAGACCAAAAAGTGACTAAGACATCTCCCCATCTTGAATTTTTAACTCGACATAATAAGTACTTAATAAAAAAAATCATGGAAATGAGATTTTTGGGGCCAAGATCATCTTATGGAGTTGTTATGAATCAATCTCCAATCAATGGATGAAAAAGTTTGGTGTTTGTGAAATCAGGACAAAAAAATATAGAGATTTTTCAGAATAGTCAAATTTTCATTGGAGATTGAGTCATAGTAAGTCCACAAGATGATCTTGGCCCCAAAAATCTTGTTTCCATGAGTTTTTTTATTAAGTGTATTCTCTTATAATATTATGTTTATTACATTTGAAACCCTTATGGTAATTTAATGTCATTTTAAACTATTTTTAATTAATTAAAATTCATAATATTAGCTAATATCATGTATTCTCTTATAATATTAACTCAAATATTATTTGTAATCATAATATTCATTTTATTATTTTTCAAACATTTATAATATTTCTTATATATTATATAACCATTTTGTCACAATATAAATCTTACTTAATATTGGAATAAGGGATTTAAAGAATGGAAATGCTTACCGAAACATCTTGGTGTTATAACACATATAATCCATATTGCAATCAAGGTTTACATATAATATCATATAATGAAAACTATAAAAAAAAAACTCATCAAAACACATAAACTAAGGTATATGCATATGTACTCTCAGTAACTCACTTTAGTCCAAAACTTTCCAGGTCACTCATTTCATCAATGAAAGTCCACCTTAAACTCTACTTATACAATACAAGACATATTACTAAAAATGACTATAATACCCCTAGTTTCGGAATACTCCCAAACTCTCCAATTATTTGTTATTTATCTAACTAGGAGTAATGCAATTGAAATCGGTCAAATGGAGGAGTCAAACCACACGAACTAAAAATGCCCCTTAATAAAATGTGTTTACGCGTCGCGTATGGACATGGGACGTGTTGCGTTTCGAAGCGACTTCCTATTTTTGGACAATGAACTTATGGTACGCGTCGCGTACTACACATGTACGCACCACGTTCTATACAACATTGTAACGACCCAAATTTTCAAAAGAAATTTTTATTTTTAATTAATCAAACCATTTCCATAAACCATGAAATCCCAAAACAATTATTTTCAAATCCACATTCGTTACAACTTTATTTAAAAACATCAGAGTGTCCCAGAAAATGTTGGTGAGAGAGTGCACGCCGCGCCATCAAGCCTTGCCCTTGCCCTTGGGCTCAGATGTACCTGAAACAAATCCACAAACTGTAAGCTAATGCTTAGTGAGTTCCCCAGAGCATACCCACACACAAATCACATACAACATATCATACTAGCTATAACAGCTACACATATCACATAAGCCATGCATACAACAGATAGGGATGCCGTGGGCTCGTCCCCAGGGTCTTACTCCAGGATGCCATGGGCTCTCCGCATGGTCTTACACCTAAGTGCCATGGGCTCTCCCATGGTCTTTGATAGGAAAGCCATGGGCTCTCCACATGGTCTTACATCCAAGTGTCATGGGCTCTCCCATGGTCTTCCATACAACATACCACATATACCAATAACATACTTCCTAGCTCATACCAACTATCATGTCACATAATACAAACTCAGCTAGGATACTACACATCATATAATGGGCCGGCCTTGGTGCCTTAGACCCATTGGTATGGTGAGGAGACTCACCTCTCACGAATGTTGTGCTGATAAACTAGAATCAGATATGTCCCACCTGCTGCTCCAACTCAACTTCATACGAGCATCATAAGACAGACTTGTCAAAACCCCACAATTACCCTCAAAGTCAACCCTGGTCCACCTTGGTCAAAGTCGAAGTCAACATTCCATGTTGACCTCAACTCGTCGAGTGCATCTAGCAACTCGTCGAGTTCCTACCAAGTCAAGAAGACCTGGTCAAACCCTAGCCAACTTGCCGAGTTGTTTCATCAACTCGCCGAGTTCACTTGATATCTAGAAGGCGGGGAAACCCAACCCGACTCGTCGAGTTCCTAGAGCAACTCGTCAAGTCCCCCTTCCTTTTGCTTGTTGTGATGATACACCGAATCCAGGGACTCTAGGGCTTAGATCTAAAACCCTAAGGTGTCTAGAAGGATAAAGTTTCCAACTTTACCCTCTAGAACAGTTCCAAATTCTCCAAGGCCCTTAACAAAGGTTGGAAAGTTCCAAGGCTTTGCCATATGGTCCAAAACCCTAGGGATCTGAAATCCCTCCTTCCCAGAAAGGTTTCTATTCCTCAAAACGTTCCAAAGATGGAGGCTTTATGGACATGCATGTCCAATACATGTCCCTAGATCCAAAATGGCCAAAAGAGGGAAACATGCCCTAAAACCCTTGCATGGGGTCCTTGCTCAACCAAAGACCAGATCTAGCCCACCTTGGGACCATTTTTCTCTGGAGATTCATAAAGTTGCAAACTTTATGAATCCCATGCATGCATTCAACAAGAAAGGGTAGGAAATGAAGGGTAAACACAAGATCTAGCCATATTCTTTAATAAAAATCGAGTCTTGAAGACTTACAACAGTCCACAAGATGATTAAGCTCAAGGATGGGTGCTTGGTTTGTTGGATCTTCTCACTATCTCCTTCTTCTTAAGCTTCAAAGGTCACTCTAACTCACAAAATGGAAGAGAATGGGGATTAGGGTTAGCACAAACATTCTTAGGGTTTGGAGGCTGATGGGAGGTCAGCCTCAAGGCTCATAAGGAGATTATATAGGGTGCAAACCCTAAAATTAGGGTTTTATCATTACAGCGCCTACTTGTCGAGTCGGCCTTCCAACTCGTCGAGTAGGGTGTAGATTCCGCGTCCTTGAAATGCCCTCTACTCGACGAGTTGGACTCCCAACTCGCCAAGTCCACACACCGAAACCCTAAATCTTAATTAAATTAAATAATACCTGGAACAGATGTTACAAACATAATACCACTTTAGGTTTTTAATATACTTAATCCATACCAATTCTAAACCAAAGGCTTCCCATAATACACATTGGTACAATGACGATGGGATTCTTAACACCATTAATAACCATTAAGACATACAAGAACACATTGTGGTGTTATTTGTCGCCTCCTTCTGTATTTGATTAGGATATAGGGAGTGAGAGGTGCTAAAGAAGGTGTTAATGGAGGTGTTAAGGATGCTACACCACTCCTTACCTTGTGCTAAAGAGAGTGTTAAAAAGAAGTTGCTATGGAGGAGAGAGGAAAAAGAAAATATGAAGGGTTGTTGTGATTGGCTATTTGTATTACTTTATATATGTTATGGGGAAACGATACAAATGCCCTATAAAATTTATAGGGTTTACCCGTTGAGTCCCTAAAGTTTTTGTCGGGCTTTATGGGTCCCTAAACTAGGATATGACCTGCTCTTTTAGTCCTTGTCAACCTGTAATAGTCGGTTCAGTGACCTTTTAGACCAAAAACTCACATTGTGCCCCTATAAAGCCAAAAAAATAAGTTCGGGGATCAATACGAATTGAGTGTGAATCGGCTTTAGAAGAAAATGTTAGTTTTTTTTTGTACGAATTGAGTGTGAAGCATTTGTGGATGAGATTAAGACATTTCTACTCTTTTAATGGTGTTTTCAATGTTTCTATTTGGGGGAAATTATGTAATTTGGGCACGAATATCAGGATGATTGATGGACTATGTGATTGTAGTTTAGGGACTCATGATGATGAGGCATCAAATGAAAGATTGTAGCCTCTGGTTTACTTTCTTAGATTCACTCATTTCTCTTTACTACCCTCAATTTGGTTTGCAGGTAATGTGGATGGTATTGGTGACGTTAGAAAGGAAGAGCTTTATAGGGCTTCTACAATCCTTAAGGTGAGACATTAGTTAGTGTTCTTCCCAACCATTGTCATCCTGATGAGAAAAACATGAAAGGTTTCCTCTGCAAAATGTGACAGAGGATGTGTGTTCCTTTTCAGCATTGAGATTAAGTCAATTTTTAAGTGCTTAATTGATTAAGCCTTTTTTTCTTGTTCGTTTTATGCATGCCGGAAATGATATATATACATTCAAAAATTCATAAAAGGAAACAGCGATTGTGAATTAAGACACATAATTTATGGAGATCTTAATAAATATATAAAACTCAAGAGGAAATTTATAAACTAGTAGTTAATATAAATGATTAAGCCATCTTTGTCTTTTTCTTTTGCATTTAATGCATGGGAGAGTCCCATAATTTCTTCTTGCTTCATTTTTCCACAATGGTTGCACTTGGGCTCCTCCACAATGACTCCTTTCTTCTTGTCTTTAACCATTAAGTCAAGCAAACTTGAGTTTGAATTCCATAGGTGTCAACTAGAGAAACAGAAAGGAAAAAGGTGAGATTGGCTGCATTATTACATCTACTTGAGTCATTAGTTGATTACAAGTAAGAGAAAGAGTCAATAGTTGCTCATTTACTTCAAAACCCGTATGTAGTTTTTGCATGCATGAAAAAGAGTACTTAAGTGATTTTGAGTATATAATGAAACTTTTTGTTTTCTGTAAAAATGGATTTTTACATAAAGGTATATTTATATACAAGTTGGTATTCTTCCAAATGAATAATATACAGCAAAGTATTTATCACAAAATAGAATTTTTGTGTATTTGAAGTTATATAGTGTATTAAATTTTATATAGATTTTCTACGCTTATAACTTAATAAGAAAATTATATATTTTGCCATAAAAATGATATTGATATCATTTTTATATAAAAAGAGTATTAATGACGTTATAAATAACAGTTTATAACTTATAACGTTTTTATCATAAAAACCTATAAATGTATATATAAATACTAGATGAATATTCATACGTTGCTCGGAATAAAATTATACAATTAAACTTTTGGTAATCATTTTTGGTAATTATATGTTATTGAAAATATTTATGTCATTTATATTAACTATAAAATAATTATTATTACATTTAGTTGATAGAAAATTTATTGTCGATAAGGATGTGTTGGGCAAAACTAGTTGATAGCTAGCTTATTTTTTTGAGCCTTTTTATGTTGTCGTGTTTGGTAAGCCAAAAAGTGGCTTATAAGCTAGCTTTTTGAAAAGCTACTTAGACTAGTTTTTTAGGAGTTTTTTTAAAAAAATTTCAAATACACCCATTAATTAATTATATAAACACATACTCTTACATGTCATTTTATGTAATTTTATATATTTCAGCTAGCTTTTCAGCTAGTTTTACCAAAGGTTATATTTTATCAGATAAGTTTTCAATTATCAGCTAGCTTTTTATTTAACAACTAATTTTTCAGCTATCAACTAGCTTTTCAGCTAACAACTAGTTTTTCAGCTTGTACGCCAAACATAGCCTTAGTCCTTTTTTTTGTATCCAATATACCATCGAACTTATTGGTTGTGTTCACAATAACCCTTTTGACCGGCTATCACCTGTTACTCAAGGTTTCTGGTTACTATGTTCTCTCCGGAAACTCTCCGGTCACCTTCTCCGATGAAACATGAATATTCCGACGAGTTCTTGGCAAATCAAATATGTGTTATTGTTTGTCAAATCTGAAATCTTTGAAAATTGAAAACTGAAATCGTGTTTGTGTGTGAAAAAGCAAAAACTAAAATCATTTTTTAGGGTTTTCATGAACAAGATGGCAAAATCGAGCCTCAAAATCAAGCTTAACGATGAACATTTTTGACATATAGTGTTCAGATTTGAAGAACATACACGAAGAACACACTTCATATCCAAAATCGAGCTTCAAAATCCAAGATCGAGGTCGAAAATCGCAAATGGAAGCTTCATTGTTCTTGTTAATGGAGAAATAAATGGTTTCTTCTTTGTTTTTGAAAACCCAGAAACGCGAAAACTAAAAACTGAAATCTTGTTTGTGTGTGAGAAATCAAAAACTGAAATCGTTTTCTAGGGTTTTCATTTGAACAAGATGGCAAAATCGAGACTCAAAATCGATCTTAACGAAGAACATTTTCTACATATTGTTACCAGATTTAAAGAACACATATGAAGAAAACACTCCACACAAATCGAAGGGTTTCTTCTTTGTTTTTGAAAACCCAGAAACGAAACCCTTGAAATCAAAGGGTTTGAAATCGATTTGTTCCACACAACATACATCTAAAATTCACACATCTAAAATTCTCTTACCTAATTATAGGTAGGAGCTTCAAGAACGAACAGACCCTAGATTTTAGGTGTTTTGATTTTCTGATTTCGAGTTTGAATCAAATTTTTGTGTTTGTGTATGTGTAAAAATTTCATTAAAACTCTCTTACCCGACATGAATTGCTTCATATTTGTGCGACCTTTGCCAAGAACTCGTCGGAATATTCATGTTTCACCGGAGAAGGTGACCAGAGAGTTGCCGAAGAAGGTGACCGGAGAGGACAAAGACACCAGAAACCTTTGAGTTTGTCTACGTTTCGACGTATTTATTTATTTATTTATTTATTATTATTTTTTTTTATGTTTTCGTGCTTATTTTCTCGACCTATATTTTAATGATTTTTAAAACGTTTCACGCAAGGTTTACATTTTTTTTATTGAAAACATTGTAGCTTCAACCTATGTGTCATATCCCATTAGTAAAATGCTCAAACACCATCTCTAAATACATATATTATCATAAGTCACAGGTTCGCATCAATAATAATTAAATAATCTTTCTCCGTTTTCATGGCGTAATTGTAACGTCTGTTTCGAGTATCAGTTAGAAAGTACCATTTGGGGGAAATGTTATGCATGGACTCGGCGAGTTGGGAGTCCAACTCGTCGAGTAGGGTCGAGGTATTTTGGACACGGGTCGAGTAGGGTCGAGGTATTTTGGACACGGGTTGGGAGAGACTCGGCGATTCGGAAGGCCGACTCGGCGAGTCAGGGCTGTTTAAGGAAAATCCCAATTTTAGGGTTTGCCCCCTATATAAACATTATTAACAGCCTCCATAGCCTCCCATTTGCACCCTAGAAGTTGTTCACGGCCGCACACCCTCTTGTGAGAGAAGTGAGAGCTTTAATGAGATAAATTGGTGAATCTTGGGAAGGACTTCAAGTTGAAGGAAGAAGGAGCAAGGGAGAAACATCAGATCCAACATCTACTTCGTTTTGGGCACTTTTCTGAGGTATTAGTTCGTCATCTCAAGCCTTGAAGTCTTAGATCTCCATTTGGATGATTATGGTCATTATTGGGGGAAAATGGGACCAAGTTTGGATCTGGACCTATCACATGGATATGGTTCCAGATCTGGATCTTCTTAGGTCCCAAATGTCATAAAGTTGTCTTCTTGGTGCACCCCAATTCTTATTCATGCATTGGAACTTGTAAGAAGCTTGTTGATGTGGTTTTGGCATTATGAGACTTAGTATGAACGTAAAGTTGGCAACTTTACGTGGTATTATCACTGGTAGAGGATAGATCTGAAGTTTGGGACCTTGAGTCCCACTGAAAAAGGCCGTAAACATAATGGACTAAGGGGACTCGGCGAGTCGTGCTAGAGACTCGGCGAGTCGAGGGGGTTTTCTCGTTCACGGCCAAGGGTTTACGACCAAGGGTTCACGGTCAAGAGTGTACGGTTGGGAGTTTACGGCTGTAAACATCAAGGAACTCGACGAGTCTCTCGGGTGACTCGACGAGTTGACGAGTTAAGCAAGGGACCCTACGAGCGGCTAATTGCACTCGATGAGTCAAGGTGAATATGGATTGTTGAACTTGACTACAGACATAGACTTTGACCAGAGTTGACCTGAGGGTATTTATGGGATTGTGTTAAGCTAATCACCTGATGATTATGGGCAGTTGAGAAGGAGTAGCGTGTGGGATATGTCTGATTTCAGCTTATCAGTTCAGCAGTTGAGATGTGAGTCTCCTCACCATACCAATGGGTCTAAGGCACCAAGGCCGACCCATTTTATGATATGTGATATGCTAGCTGAATATGTGTTATGTTAATATGACATTTGCATAGAAGACCTCGGGGGGGGGGGGGGGGGGGGGTTCCCGAGGCAGTAGACTAAGACCATGTGGGGGTTCCCATGGCAATTAGTTATATGTGTTATGCGGTATGCTAGCTATTATGTGATATGTGGTATGCTAGATATTTCTGTGATATGCGGTGTGCTAGTTGACTCTGTGCTGCTTGCATGGAAGACCTCGGGGGGTTCCCGAGGCAGTGGGATATAAGACCATGTGGGGGTTCCCATGGCATCCCAGGCTAAGACCATGTAGGGGTTCCCATGGCAGTGAAATAAGACCATGTGGGGGTTCCCATGGCTTTCCTAGTTAAGACCATGCAGGGGTTCCCATGGCAGTGGGCTAAGACCACGTGAGGGTTCCAGTGGCACCCGGTGTAAGACCTTGGAGGGTTTCCATGGCTTCCCTATATGTTTATATGTATGGCTTGTGTAGTTGATATGATTTATGTGAGTATGTGAATAAGACCTTGGAGGGTTTCCATGACATCTTTATATGTGTATATGCATGCTTATGCGATTGTTATAGTTTATGTAGCTGTTATAGCTGATATGGATTATGTGGTTATGTGGATTGTGTGGGGTATGCTCTGGGGAACTCACTAAGCTTCGTGCTTATAGTTTTGTTTATGGTTTCAGGTATCATGGTTTTGGAAAAGAAGAGCTCGGATTGATCGCAGTGCACACACCTATGATTCCGCAATGAATGATTTTGGGACGAACTCTGATAAATGTTTTACTTAATGAGGATTTGACATGTTTGGAATAAATGGTATTAATGTTTTAGCTATAATAAAAATGAAATTTTTATCTCTGATTTTTGGGTCGTTACAGTAATTGTATTTTGTTTTGCAAAATATACACAAAAGTTGCCGATTCCCATACCGTTACTCATCTGTTAGTCTTTACACATAACTAGTTTAATATTACTATTAGCCTACATTGTACATATTGATAGTAGAGGGATTATATTTATCTTACATTGTACATATTGATAGTAGAGGGACTATATTTATCTTTTCTTCTATTAGCGCCCCACATAAGCTAGAAGTCTCATCTATCTTTATATATATGTAGGTCGGTCCAGACAGTGAGCGATTCGGACAACCGTACAGGACCCACACCTCTAAGAGGCCTAAAATTTCTAGGTATGTATAGTATATATATAAATTTAATTTATGTACATGTTATTAGGGGCCAATGTTGTCCAAACTCAATTTAGCAAAAAGAAAAAAAAACAATTATCTGCTTCTATTTGAATGCGTCTGTGGAGGAAAAGACCGAAGGAGGCAAGAATTAGCTAATCAGGGCGCCTTATGAATTATTAATCGAATCGACATACTTGATAACTAAATCGACATCTCCACCTCGACGTCGTGAATCGACATACCTCTGATAAGGGGATTCAAGAATTAATCAAATGAATCGCACGCATCTTTCCAACTCGCTCTGTTCTCTCTTACAGTCACAATCGACTTCCCCGCTTCTAACCCCTATTTCTCACAAACTCACGCATTTTCATTATGATTCGTACTCTCGATTCTCTATGCTGATTTCGAATCTTTGCGACTTGCGTGATATCAGATAAGAATTTAAGAAGGTATGATTTTTCTTTTAGATTTTTCGTTTCTGAAAGCTTATAGGTTTGTGTATCAGATTTTTTTTTTCCTGATTTTTGCTTCTCATTCTATGTTATCAGATTTTTTGTTTCTCAGATTTCTGAAGTCGACTTATTCAGAAAATTTTGATAATCAATGTTTTAGGTTTAAGAATTTCCACTCAATCAGGTATTATGTTTCTAGATATTTGTATATAATTATCTAAAGAAAAGTTTTATCTTCCAATTTTTCTACTGTTTTTATTATGACTTTATTCTTTCAGAGTTCCACTTCTCAGTATCATATATTTCACCTAACAAGCTAATATTGTAATTTGAGGAGTTGTTTATCAGATTTTTTATTTTAGTTTAGTTATCATTTTTATGACTTTTGTTACATAGTGGTTTTATTTGACAGCTTGCATTTGTAGAGGCATCTCTACAACTGTATAAAGAAGTTTAAAGAAGTTAGAAGTTTTCAAGAACTTAAAATTACCTAAGGTCAATAGGCATCTATAGAGAGAAGTTTACCTTGAAGTTGTTCAAAGCTAGCTAAAGTTATTGAAGAATTACTTTAGGTGAAAGTTATGTATATATGGATAGAGAAAGATATTGGCAATATTATGTATAGAGAAAAAAAATGTTAGATTAAATTGATCTTGTTATTTTTGTATCTAATAAAGCTAGAAATTTATTGTCTTTTGTAAATATTGGTGGTGTTTTTGTAAATACTATGACTATATTTCTGGTTTGGATGATATTATTGATTATTATTATAAATGATATTTTTTTTCAAAATTTTATTATATTTGGCATTGAGATATTTGGGACCCTTTTTTTCTTCTCTCCCCGGGCCCAATATTTGTTTGGACTGACCCTGTATATACTATATATGATCTAGGACTCCACATAAAATAAGTCATAACTCATAAGATTCTTGTTATTAAATGAGTACATTTTTTTAATAAATAATTCATGTTTGATATTTAGAGAACTAATTAAACGAGTAGGAGATTCGCTTGTTCTGTCATCTGTGCAACCGGATCCTTGTCAAAATCAGTTGAAGAATCGAAAATGGAGGGTCCTAAAGAGATTTTCCTAAAAGATTACAAATTACCAGATTACTACTTTGATACGGTTTGTACTTTGTTCAACTAAAATGCATGTTATTTTTTTTTTTAAAGTTTGCATCTTTATGGTCTTTTTGTTAATGAATTGTTAATTCAGGTGGATCTAAGCTTTTCATTGGGTGAAGAAAAGACAATTGTGTGTGCAAAAATCAGTGTTGTCCCTAGAGTTGATGGTATATATGCTTTGTGATTTTCATTGACATACACTTTTTTCTTTCCAAAATAAGTCTATTAACTTCTAATAACATATATTAATTAAATGAAAAGACCTTTAATAGAGTCAAAGTTACATTCTTTTCTTGATTGTTTAGTGAATGGATGTTGTTTTGACTTTTGACAGGTGTCGCTGCTCCATTGGCTTTGGATGGGGTTGATATCAAGCTGATTTCGGTTAAGATTAATGCCATTGAACTGAAGGTATGGAACACTAAAGTTTACATTTGATTTCCCATTAAGTCCTGTCTTGATAAATGATGTTTATTTATTTATTTATTTGAGAAAATGATGATAGACTTTGGAAATGCTACGAAAAGATAAATACAACGAATTTCTGAAAAGTTGTACTTAATATTGAAAGCCTCATTTCCTTGAGCTTCTTTATTAAGTCGTTCTTTTCCAGATTAAGTCATGTCCACATTAAGTTCATTAAGTAAAAAAGAAATAAACAACACCCAAGGCTAAAGCTTACATTTTTTTTTAAAACTTCAGGAGGAAGATTATGATGTAGATGCTCGGCATCTAATTCTCAAAGCACCTCCAAGTGGGAGTTTTACCTTGGAAACTGTTACTGAAATCTCACCACAACATAACACATCATTAGAGGTAAAAAAGATACTAGTATTTAATTCTGTTCTCTTTAGGGATTTGCTAAAATTTGATTAATGTTTGTACTTTGTATTGTAGGGTCTTTACAAGTCATCTGGTAATTTCTGCACGCAATGTGAAGCGGAAGGTTTCAGAAAGATAACTTATTTTCAGGTTCTTTATATCAAGTGATTATTGATATTGATTTGTTTTCTAGTTATTCTTTCTCCCTTTTTTATATTTTATTAATATTATTATTATTTTGGTTTCAGGATCGCCCTGATATTATGGCAAAATATACTGTTCGTATTGAGGCTGACAAGTCACTTTACCCTGTGTTATTGTCAAATGGAAACCTCATTGATCAAGGAGATTTAGAGGTGAAACTTGTCTTCTTATATATCTTACCAAATTAAGTCATTCTTTTTTTTTTTGCATGAAGTAAAAGCTCTTGATTGCAGGGTGGGAAGCATTTTGCTGTTTGGGAGGATCCATTCAAGAAACCTTGTTATCTTTTTGCATTGGTTGCAGGTCAATTAGAGAGCAGAGATGACACTTTCATAACATGCTCGGGTCGAAAAGTTGCTTTAAGAATATGGACCCCACCACAAGATCTCCCAAAAACCAAACATGCCATGTATTCTCTCAAAGCAGCCATGAAATGGGATGAAGATGTTAGTTTTTCTTCTTCCCTACTCTCATTTCCACCTTTTTTTAACATCTTGACTCAAGGGTGTTTTCGTCTTTTCATCTCTTATTCTAGGTTTTCGGTCGAGAGTACGATCTTGATCTCTTCAACATCGTGGTTGTTCCTGATTTCAACTTGTAGGCAAAATCCCTTTTTATTTTGTTTTGTTATCCGGATTTAATTTCTTTACTTACATTTTTTTTGTGGTTTTAAATTGGCAGGGGAGCCATGGAAAACAAGAGCTTGAATGTATGTGTATAGACATTTAGTAGTAAATTATATAACTAATCTCTTTTCGGCATAAAAAATGTTTTTTATTTATCTTTTTTTCATTCTTGAATAGATTTTCAATTCTAAGCTTATTTTGGCATCACCGGAGACGGCTTCAGATGCGGATTATGCTGCAATTTTGAGTTGTATTGGTCACGAGGTTTGAGATTTTTAATTCATTTTGTGTTTTAAAAAAAAGGTTTTATATTCTTTAATTGCTTAAATAATAACGTGTACATATACCCTTTTTATATATTGCAGTACTTCCATAACTGGACTGGCAACAGGTTCGCTTATATAAACTTTTATTGATCATATTCAAAAAAAAACATGAAATATCTTTCTGATTTTTTTATAAATCTTTATAGAGTGACATGTCGTGACTGGTTCCAGTTGAGTTTGAAGGAAGGTCTTACCATTTTTCGTGATCAAGTAAGATCTTGTTGCAGATTTTTTTTTTTAAAAAAATCATTATGTTTTTATCATTAATACGTGTTTAATGATTATAACATGTTTTGTAGGAATTTTCATCTGATTTAGGCAGTCGAACAGTTAAGAGAATTGGTGATGTTTCAAAGCTCCGTATATACCAATTTTCACAGGTTGGTATCTTTAATCTAATTGGACATCAATTAAATATTGTTTTATTTTTTCTTTTTTTTTGTTATCAGATTTTGGATATGTAATGATCATTGTCTTTTCTAGGATGCGGGACCCATGGCTCACCCTGTTAGGCCTCACTCTTACATTAAGGTCTGGAGCTTATTTCCGTTTTTGTAATCTCTCTTTTGTCTATTAAAGTTTCAAAATTTACCCTAAACTTTCAATTGTTTTTCTTTTTTCCTCCAGATGGACAATTTCTATACAGTAACGGTATGCTTCTGATATGCTCACCCTTGGTTTACTATTTGTTCTGTTTTGACATGAAAAACAAAAAGACCTTGAATTCTGTTTTTTTTATTATGTATATATATTTTATATTCACAGGTGTACCAAAAAGGTGCTGAAGTTGTCCGTATGTACAAAACTTTATTAGAAAGTGAAGGGTTCCGGAAGGTAAGTAGAGATGGCTAAATGACTGAACCAAGTCTGATAATTTTTGGGGTTAAATGTAGAAAATAGCAATGTGCTTCAATTAGCATCCTACTTTCATTTATTTCTATTAAAGCATTGTAGTTTGAAAGTCTTTTTACTTACAAAGTACAATGCTATAATAGAAAAAACAAAAGTAGGATGCTATAATACTGAAACAAATGAAAGTATACTATTATTTTTTGCTTTTAGCACTTAGTTGTGTTGTAGAATTAATGTTTGTTGTTTTAGGGGACAGATCTGTACTTTGAAAGGCACGATGGACAAGCAGTAACTTGTGAAGATTTCTTTGCTGCTATGAGAGATGCTAACAATGTGGATTTTGCTAATTTCTTATTATGGTATTTTACTTTTTACCATATATATATTTTTTATGGTTTTTATTTAAAGATTTATTATGTTAACAATCATGACTTGTGTTTAGGTATTCACAAGCTGGTACCCCTATTGTGAAGGTTACATCTTCTTACAACGTTGAAGCTCATACCTTTTCTTTGAAGTTTAGGTAAGTTTTTTCTTTGAGTGGGGATGATGTCAATGGGACAAAAGTACATTTTTGTCCCTCCCATAAAAATCCTAGCTGTGACTAAGGTTATGTTTGGCATGCCACAACTAGCTTTTTTTCAATCTTTTTTAGTTTAACATGTTTGATAAACCAAAAAGTAGCTTGTAAGCCGGTTATTTAAAAAGCTAGCAAGATTAGTGCTTTAACGAGCTTTATGAACTTTTTTAAAAATCTTTTATTGATTTTTTAAAAACAACAATAAATCTTATGTCTTAGAAAAGATTGTTGCTATATTCGTAACTGTAATTCGATGCTTGAATTTTTTTTCATTAAAAATAAAAACAACACATGAAACAAGAAAACAAGGCTTGGTCCGACTTATCATATTACATAATATCTACAACTTGTTATGAAAACATTTTCCCATAAAATGGCATTATGCTTTTCATGTAGTATATATACCACAAAATACAAATGGGCTACAAATGAGTACAATGGGCTAGATACAAACAAGGTTGTTAATAGCGATCGCTACACTCGCTATAGCGAATAGCGTAGTGTAGCTGTGATGGGTCGTTACGATGCCTGTAGCGAGGCAATAGCGTGTGTAGCGATGTCCGGCAAATTTTTTTTTTTTTTTTTTTTTTTTTGTTTAAATCGGTAAGAAACGTAGCAATTAGGCTCGGAATAGGTTTAGGCGGGCAATCGTACAGTCAATTTCGTGTCTTCCCCTCTAATCGACTAAGATTGTATGATCGGCGCCAAAATCACCAAAATCGATTTTGGCGGGTTATTTCTCACTTCTGCGACAGTAGCGACAATAGCACACCTCACCAAAATCGATTTGTGGTATTGAAACATAGTTTTAGACTTTAGAGTCTAAAAATAACGATTCTTTTGTGGTATTAGAACTTAATTTTAGACTTTAGAGTCTAAAACTAACCAATCTTTTATGGTAAACATCTTTTGGAACTTAATGTTAGCTTAATAGAACTGGTACTTGTTAGTTCTATGTTATTTTTGATTGCTGCATAGTTGCAAGTAAATATAGTGTTTAATTTTATAAGAAATCACAAAACATGAAATAGCTGTCGCTATTTCATCGCTATCGCTACGTAGCGTATAGGTGGGTTGTTGCTATTTCCTCGCTATCGCTATCGATAACCTTGGATACAAAAGTGGGCTGTCTAATTCAGATTCTTAAAAATAGGGAAAAAAGTTGTAAATCAATTATACTTTCCTAATATAATAACTTTCCTAAAAAATATCTTAGAAAGCTTGTATTTATATTTTTATTTTCTTTCAGTCAAACGGTGCCACCTACGCCATGTCAGCCCACAAAAGAGGCAATGTTCATTCCTGTGGCTATGGGGCTTCTTGATTCGAGTGGCAAAGATATGCCATTATCATCTTTCTATCAAGATGGGAAGTTAGTGTCCATCACATCTGGTGGTCAGCCTGTCTACACTACTGTTCTCAGGGTTACAAAGGTAATTTTACACTTCGTAGGGCCCCAAAAAAACTTTTACAGGTTATCCATCTACTAACTAAATCATTTTTCGTGTCTTAAATTTAGGCCAAAGAAGAATTTGTATTCACAGATGTGGCTGAAAAACCAATTCCATCACTGTTAAGGGGTTATAGTGCTCCTATTCACCTACACTCTGATCTTACAGAAAACGATCTGTTTTTCCTTCTTGCTCATGATTCAGATGAATTTAATCGGTAATAAATGGCAATCTACTTTCATATATTTGCGTGTTATACTTTCATTTCTTTCTATTACATCATTATACTTTCAGGTTTTTCTTATTAAACTATTATTATTATTATTATTATTATTATTATTATTATTATTATTATTTAATCGGTAAGAAAGACACAATATTACTTTCACCATTTTGTTGATTTAGCCATTGAACCGTTATTATTATTATTATTGTCAGTTGGGAAGCTGGACAAATATTGGCAAGGAAACTGATGCTAAGCCAAGTTGTTAACTTTCAAAAAGATAATAAATTGGTTCTTGATCCACAATTTGTTCATGGTATCAAATGTATTCTTTTGGATTCGAGCCTAGACAAGGTATTGTTTCTTTTGAAGTTCTTGTAGTTTTCTAGATTTGAGGTAACTCAACACTAAATCAATTCATTTATATTTAGGAATTTATTGCACAAACAATAACACTCCCTGGTGAAGGTGAGATTATGGACATGATGGAAGCAGCAGACCCTGATGCTGTTCATGTTGTTCAATCTTTTATTAGAAAACAACTTGCTTTGGAGTTGAAGCAAGAATTCATAAACCTGGTAAAAAATATGCCTCCTACCCACCCCACCCCACATATAAACATTGTGTGAATTAATGTTGACATGTTTGACTTTGACAGGTGAAAGAAAATAGGAGCTCAGGGAAGTATGAGTTTGACCATGTTAATATGGCAAGACGTGCTCTTAAGAACACTGCCCTTGGTATATTTATATTTTTGCTCTTAAGTACCCTTTTTTTATATCGACAAGTGTTGATGTTTTTGATTTTGACTTTTTTTTTTTGGAAAAAAAGGGTATCTTGCGTCTCTTGAAGATGAAGAAATCAATGAGCTTGTGTTGAATGAATACAAAAGTGCAACAAATATGACAGATCAATTCTCAGCTCTTGCAGCCATTGCTCAAAAACCGGGTAAAGCCCGTGAAGATGCTTTGGCTGACTTTTATGACAAATGGCAGCATGATTACTTGGTAAATTGTTGATTTATGTAATTTAATTTGGATATATTAAAGAAAAAAAAAGGGATCTTTTTTATATGTTTGTTTTGTTTTCTTGATTTTTAGGTGGTTAACAAGTGGTTTTTGCTTCAATCTGCATCGGATATTCCTGGGAATGTTGAGAATGTTAAGAAACTTTTGGATCATCCTGCATTTGACCTAAGGAATCCCAACAAGGTCACAACTTTAGTCTTATTGAGTTGACTTGAGTTTATATAGGAATGATAACGGGCCAATTAGGTAGAATTAAAAAAAAAAGCAAAAAGAGAAATGGGTCAAATGGTTTAGAAGTCAAAACATACTAATGGTGTGTTTAGTTGGATGAAATGGAATGATAGAAGGAATGGAATGGATAGGGTAATGGAATGAGTAATTACATTCTTTGATCCTGTTGGTTGGCGTGTAGGAATGCAATGACTTTTTATGTGGATTTGACATATTAATTATATATTAAGTATTTTCTTGAACTTTGATTTTGGACAGGTGCATTCACTGATTGGAGGATTTTGTGCATCACCTGTTAACTTCCATGCTAAAGATGGTTCAGGCTACAAATTCTTGGGAGACCTTGTGGTGCAGCTTGACAAACTGAACCCTCAGGTGAAAATGACTTAATTACCCTTCTTTATCTTTCTTCATTTGAGTCAGACCAAAATCAGATTTTTAAAACACCCTTGTAAAGCATTTTACAATAGGGCTGGATGCAAGATGTTGCAATCTACTTTCATTTCTTTCTATTGCTGCATTCTTGTATCTAACCCTTCTACAATACGAATCTTCTGGGGTTGTTGAAATTACCATTTTACCCTTGTCTTGTTCCAGGTGGCGTCTAGGATGGTTTCAGCCTTTTCTAGATGGAAGCGATATGATGATACCCGCCAAAACCTTGCCAAGGTAACGAATCTTGATCTTTAATTATCATATGCTTTAATAAACAAAAAAAGAAAAAAATAGAAATTGAAAGTATTGTTGTTGATTCTTGATGAAACTGGGAAAACAGGCACAGCTGGAGATGATTGTGTGTTCTAATGGGCTCTCAGAAAACGTATATGAAATCGCCTCAAAGACTTTGGTTGTTTAGAATCTTTCATTTCTTTCTTTTTATGAAAGAATCAAAGTGGTGATCATATAAAACTTGAATTAAAATAATGATGTTTTAGTTACTATGTACTGGTAAATGCACTGAAATGACAAGAACATGAATAATTTTACAACTTTTGTCCTAGACTTTGTTCAAGATCTTCAGGTGAAAAAGAAATGCTATTTTTCTTGGTCTAGTTCTTTTTGGTCCAATAAAAACCAAGGTCCTTTTTTACATAGTGCATCATGTATGATGTATGTATCATGGTTATAGGGGATGCATATGACAAAAGTCATTAACCCATGTAAACGAAGACGTTTTAGTTCCGTTTGGTTTGGTGGATAATCTTAATTGGTTGAGTATAGTGTAAAAATGGACAAAAACTTTCTACTATTTGTTAGTTATTTAAAGATTGATACAATAAAAAAGGTAGGGTAATGCTTTTGTGACGAAAGACTTCGATAGTTAGGATAAAACAAAATTATTTGCTCTTTATGTGATGTAACAATTCATAAAATAGACTCTTATTTGTACCAAGCAAAACCAATTAATATGTTACTGATCGAACAAAAATATTGGTAGTTAATATTGTTTGATGATGTAGAAAACCCTTGTAGGATTTATGCTTATATTGATATCAATATAAATAAAGTACAAGTTATACAAGGATCCCTACATTACATACAAGAATTCAATATAAATAAACAAACAAATAATAGTCTAACACGACCCTACAGTTGGAACATACAGTTGGAAGAGGAGGTTCTTGAACACTCAAATTGTTTCTAAAGTCTAAAAATAACTATGTAGGAAGACTCTTTGTAAAAATATATGCATATGATAAGATAATAGAACATGCAAAACATGAACATGACCAATTGCAACACGTTCCCTAAAATGTAAATAAATTTCTACATGCTTCGTATGTTGGTGTTGTACTGGGTTTGAAGCTAAATACATGATGCTAACATTATCCCAAAAGACAACAGTTGCTCGTGGAAGTGGACAAGAAAGCTTCGATAGAACGAAGCCAACTTCTGTCACCACATTAGTCATCCCCCGATACTCAACTTAGGCAATGGAACGAGAGACAACGTGTTGTTTATAAGACTAGGATACAAGATTATCGCCAAGATATACGTAGAACCTAGAGGTGGACGACTGACATGTTGTAACGACCTAAATTTTTATTAAATTTTTATACATCTAATTAAAGGGAATTTTCAGAGTTTTCTTACAAATATGAAATTCTACTAAAATTAAAACACTTTACTTCCCACGAATAATCACAGGTTTACAATAAAAATCTACATACAAATTAGAACATCAAGGAAATACATCAATAACATCCTATTATCTAAATCTTCCTTGTGCTCATGCCCTCTCTTCTGGTACTAGAGATGTTACTACACCCGAACCTACAAAACATAAACATATCTACAACATCAGACACGTAGTGTCTGGTGAGTTATCATTCTATCTTTTCTTATCTTTCATCTTTCTTATCTATCTTATACTCTATAATATGATCTCTTTCTCTTAGTATCATACATTGCTACTCTTCTCATTCATCTATCTCTTTCTCTTAGCCTCTTATCATGCTCTTCCCATACTCTAACTTTGTCTCTTCTCTAATCCATCTATTCCATATCTCTTGCTATGTTCTTTTTTCTATCTATTCTCTACTCTTATCTCTAGTGCCTTAACACTCTGTTCTCATCTAGACCTAACAGTCACATGTCTCTTCTCTAATCTATGCTCTAACTCTTAGCATGCCTTCACATGCTCTGCTTACTCTTCATCTCTCTTTATTTTCATCTCTAGTGCCTCAACACTCTATTCTCATCTAGACCCAAGAATCACATCATATACTCTACTTTAAAGGAACAACTTCCTACTACATTACTGCACACACTCATCTGATCTTACCTCTCTCTCCTGTGATCCCTTGTGGATCCTGAATATTTCTCTTACTCTTGAATCGCTCACAGATTCCTTACTCTTGAGTCCCTCACAAATTCCTCACTCTTAATCCTTCATGGATTACTTCTAAGTTCTTACAAAGAACTCTTTTATTGTGTTCCTCTCAAGGAAACTTTTCTTTAACTTCTATAACCATACCAATCTGGATTCATACAGGAACCATATATCTATATCCCCAAAATGGATCATCTATCTCTTTCCCCGTAGGGACATAATCTCATTCCTGAAGGAATCATACTCTTTGGCCCTATAGGACCCTTTACTCTATTCTATGAAGGAATCTCTATCTCTTGTCCTTGAAGGAACCTCTAACTCTTGTCCCCGAAGGAACCTCTACTCTATTCCCATAAGAATCATACTCTTTATCCCCAAAGGAACCATACTCTCGTTCCCGTAGGAACCATACTCGAAGGAACCTTCTATCTCTTGTCCCCGAATGAACCATCTTTCTCTACACCTCTATCTTTTTATGTGACTCATCATGAATGTGCTCTAATAAAAATCTGATACACTTTTTATTCACATATGATTATAACACTTAATATAGTTTTTTTTTATTATTTTATTATTTTTTATTTTTTTATAAAAACTATTTTTTTTTCTGCTTTCATTACATGTTATAATAACATATGTATATAGTGTGTATCAAATTAGATTTTGTCAAATGTTATATTCACTTTTGAATAAAATATGTATCGTTCTTTTAGGTAGGAGAACTACAACGAAAAACAAACAGACATAACATAGGTTGGTGCAATATCAACAACATGAATGAATTCATTACAAATCAAATTGATTTGGAAGCCAAATAAGAAAAAATCAAATTGAAACGACCCTAAATAAGGAAAAGAAATCATCTTTATACTATTTGATTTAATATTTTTTGTTTAGGCAACTTAGATGCACCTTAGAAGAGATTCCAAGAATAGATAAATGTTGAATGAAGATCATGATTGTAGTGATAGAAAATAGTTGAAAGAAGACACGACTAGAGTGATGAATAAACCTTAAAGGAAGAAGAGGATGGATAGACCACCATCAATGTAGCTCAAATTATCAACACCACTCCAATATACCAAAAAGCCATTGATTCCCGTAGAAAAAAATAATGATACCACTACACAAATAAAACATTCATCAAAGTCACAACCCTATCTCTCGATATCTTTCTTATCGATTTTCAGGGGCAACGACAATGTGGGGTTAGAAGGTTTCCGAAGATGGTTGGCTCGACCAACATCATCGATGCTTCAAGATGCAAATGGTGGTGAATCGGCGACGATGTAAGGTTGGAGGGATTCATATGCATTAGAAGGATGCAGAGTAAATGTTGGTGCTAGTTGTCGATGATAGTTTTCGACAAGAGATTGAGGAAGAATGGATGAGGGTATCTCCGACGATGCTATATGGAATTGACGGTGAGACAAATAGACAAATGGAGTGTTTATAATCTTTTGATTAGGTTTAAGTTTTCTTTTTGTTTTGTTTTGATTTTATTTTTTAGTTTGTTTTAATTTATGTTATTATTATAATAATAGATAAATAATAATAAAATACATAGTAAGAGAAATTTGATATTTTTACATTTAGTAGGAACTAAAACCAAAACAAATTCAAACCACTTGTATCGTACAAATGGAAAAAAAAAAGTTATGGACGAAGATATTGCCCAAAATCAGAGTGACCATTCTTGTAATTTACTCTCTAAATAATAATGATAAATATAATAAAATAATATCTCTATTCTAATAAATGAATAGTTTTAATCTACTTTTGCCACGTGTCACTCTAATACAACTCCTCATTAATATTATGCCATGTGTCATGTAGATATATTAAACAACTCATTTCAAATTTCAAATTTACATTTTCTAATTATATGTTAAATTTGAAGTTATAATAGCTTTAAAAATTTGATATATCTCTTATTAATAATTTATTTAAAATGACTTATTTAAAATAATTGATTAATAATTATAAATATTTATTATAAAAATTTAATTAATTTTATAACCGTGGTTCCCACGGATTATAAACTAGTTTTTTTATAAATCCACATATCCTTCGTGTGATCATCTAGCACCTAGATGAAGGTAGATAAGAATTTGCCTTCATGACATGGCACATAGGATGGTAACGTCCATGTGGAGAAATTTTTACATTTTTATAAATTTAGGGGTCTAGTTTAACATGTTTTGCTCTTTCATAACTAAATATCAACAGTTCGATGATCAGTTCTATCGATAGTAATTTATTTATATAAATCAAAGTGTGTTGAGTTTTTTTTTTATTTTTATTAACTTTATTGTGAGGTTGTTTAAGAATTTTATAATTTATAAAAAGAATACCATAATCTATCCTACTTTACAAAGTGTTGTATACGTCATCAATGTGTTGAAAGATGGTGTTGCCTACATGATTTATGTGGTGAAAGATGTGTTATGGTCTTGTGGGATCCATATCCAAAAAGCTTTTAATCCTTTAACCTTTTGGTAAATTTTGTTATAAGGATCGTAAAAGGAAGTACTTACTATAAAGCAATTTTAGCTATTCCCTTATGTGAACTCCTTGATGAAAAGTTTGGTTGGAAAAAGAACCTTTTTTTCCAATAAAGACGGTTGTTGCCCTACCTATGATTGCATTATGATATCAAACAAAAACAATGTATTTTCACTCAATTTTTGTAATTTAGATATATTTAATATTAGATACGAGTACATAAACATCATATGGACGAGGTTGGTTGTTTAATTGGACTTAAAACGGAAAATTGCACATAAAATACATGTTTTTGTGTCGGTTTTTAATTTAATAAACACATGTTTGGCAAATTTTATTAATTTATAATCTAATATGAGTTGTAGCTTAAAATGTGAAGATACTTATTGGTAATTGGGCCCATTGTTTGATTATAAATGTTAAAACTCATATTCATTAGTTTAGACTCCACACGTAGCCACGAGAGAGCCAACGTACGACTTTTCAAAAGCTCGGGAAATTCCAAGGTTTCAGGCTCTAGGGCAACCCTTTAGAATTGATGATGCATCTAGAACAAGTATTAAGAACAAAGAGAATTTTCAATTTTTATGACTAATATAAGATATATATTTCCTAATCATCTACCTTATTATTTAGAAAACTATAAATAAATATCTACCTCTTTAATCGATACTCAATAATAACTTCCGTGAAAGATTAGTTTCAGACACACTCCACCCGAGTTATTATCAAAATATCAAATCAAAAAAGTAGATAACCATTTATGGGTGTTTGTAAGGAATATGCTTCATTTAACATCTACTATGCGTCTGATCATCGGAAAAAAAAACTTGACATCTACTTAATGCATAACAGGGACCTTTCACCCGATGTTCTATCTACTAATGTTGTGTCCCTCCAACAACACAACTAGGTGAAGGATTCCAATGAACATCTCATATCTGGCTTCAACTTTGGTTGGTGGTGGCCACAAAGATGCTACATGTTTCATTTAGTAGACATGAATACCTCAATAGTTGTCTTTATTTCTCTTGGTTTGATGATATATCGAACACAAACAACCTAACAAATTTTACGAACAGAAGATCAATAACATGCTAAAAGTTAATAGAGATATTCTTCATGGTTTATATTTTCGAAATATGCTTTTCTAGAAGTTTTCATCTTTTTTTTTACTTAAAAATAAGATATAATATGTAGACCTTATTATAAATCATTCAAACAAAAATAATTTTTTAAGTTTCTTCTATTTTCAAAAAAATTTCTTCGTATGAAAAGCTATATACAAAGAAACACGAAAACAAGTTGTGAATGGAAATTTTGAACTTGTGATCGTGAAGGTCACACAACTTGAAATAGTGAGGAAACAATTATTAACTTCAATAATAATAATAAAGTTAAAAAATGCATTTTTGAACTTTATAATTATTTAGATATTTTTTAATTTGATTATTTTATGATATACATTTATAAAAAATAGTTAAACAAGTTGTATGATCTTTCAATTTCATAGGCGGCTGAAAAGGCCAATGCCATGGAGACTAGGTTTCCATAATTCGGCAAATTATAGACCGTTACACTGAAATTGGTTTCTTTGAAAAGGCATGTCTCTTTGAGAAAACAACATGCAACTTGAAGTGGCTGATTCATTAAATAAATCATTATTTTGTATAACTAAATATATCGTTTAAAATAAAGTTTGATCAAACATACATTAATGCTATATTGAAAAATATATTAAATACAAACAACTACTACAAACAATAATATATGTTTGACATTCGTACATGGAAAAATTACATTAAAAAGCATAGTTTTAGTTGATTCATATTAAGAAAAAAAACATATTTTCAAGTAAATATTAAATCTTTAATGAAAATAAACTATCTTATAAACTAATTTATTGTAATTTGTTGTTTGGTAAAACAAAAAAATAACTTATTATATTTTGTAAGCTAGTTTTTGATAAACTATTTTGAAATAACTTTTAAAAAATATATGGAACCTTATCAGTTATTTTTTATCAAATACTGTTAATTAATAAATAAGCTAATTTTTCAACTAATTTTTCAGCTGGTTTGTCAAATAGAACATAAAATTTTATAATCTAAGTTTAGTTTATCAAGAGGGATAACACAAATAAGTTTAGTTTCACTTTCTGATTTTTAACTTTTGTGTAGACTTATAATAGGAGTATAAACCTTTTAAATGGTAATCTTTTTATTTTTAACTTAGTTCTCCGGAATACAAATTAAAGGATGCAATTTGGTATTTTTCCCAAAACAACTATTTGGCTTACGACTAAACTTTTAAGTAAAATGGTTTAAATGGGTGAATAAAGTAAATATACTTTGGAAGGGTAAAATGGTCAGAATATTTTAAGGGTAGGACCCACTTGGTACCTAGAGAGGGTGGAGGGAGGCAGGGGAGAAAAGCCATAAAAGAAGTGGATGGACACACGTGCACATCATTATTATACTCCAACTTTATAAAGAATCCTCTTTATTTTAATATTAAAAATTTGTTAAATTAATATTTAATTGCTATCATTCTTGCTTCAAAACAGGGTCATGTTCTCTTGAAATGACTAAATTATCCTCTTCATAATAATCCACAAAACCCAAATAATTGAAGAGAAAGAACATCTAACCTTATTAACTAAAAAAGGTGGGTCAATTTCTTTTAAATTACCTGAGCAATTAAATTCAAACCTAAACTGTTGATGCAAAACACCATCTTCACATGGATTGTGAATATTTCTTATTTTGAAAGAAATATGTAACAAAAGATTTTATAGTATTTTATAAAAAAATTACTTTTATAATTTTTTGGTTTTGCATTTGTAACCTTTTTACATATTCATAAATTAAAATAAAACTGTGATTATTTTTTTTACCATATTTTATATACGTTTATATTTTACTATGGTTTTCTTATTGTTTTAGATTGGGTTTGTCTTGGTTGTTACTACTCTTAACTTTGTATTTTTTATATTGATGTCCAGTTTTTTGTTGGCTTTTTGCTTTAGTATTATGCTTGCGTTAGAAAAATATAGTTTTCTTAAATATTTCGATATCACTAATTATTTTTCTTACAATAAATTAGAGTAAATTGGATACCAGTTCTTTGTAAGTTTATATTTTGAAAAAATAAAGATTTTTTTTTTAATTATCTTACAAGACATTAAGTTCCCTTAAGTCGATATGATAAAGAATCTTGTTATAAGAATAAATTATGTTAATACAAATGCTTCTAACAATACTTGTATATATTAGTTCATCAAGATGCCCAAAGATAATAAACCCCAACATTCAAATTCATATATGAAGTATGTACATCTAATTCATCTAAACACAATCATTTTTTAAAAATTTCTTGCATCAATTTACATTTATACCCTCACAATAACTCCACAACAATAAGCCAGCCCACATTCATGCCATTGGCAAGCTAAGGTTTAATAATGGCAGGAACAATGCCCATTTGGTGTGAGCTTTTTAAATGCAAAGTAAATAAGGTGAATCATTCAATGAGGCAAGTGAAATTCAGGTGCATCTATTAAATTACCAATTCATGAAATAAAAAAGGGGTATCTATGTAATTTCACAATTCGCAACCCTATATATACGAAAGCACCTTTTAGACTTTTTAGCTTATATTTCCAATAATATTTTACTTTTACATACAAATAATTATAGAAAATCTTCAAGTCATTGCCGTGTTTGACCTCAAACGTGATATAGAGCATCATACATACTTTTAGAGAGAGAGAGAGAGAGAGAAAATCATCTAGAGAGAGAGATTGATTTTTATTTGGTACCTTGATTTGGAAGATGAGAGGTGTGAATGATACCATGGTGACCATTAACGCCGCCGCGACGGCGATCCAGTCGGCGGACAATAGAGCAACTCAATCTTCTTCAGTTCAGGTGAAAACAAAAATTCAATCTTTTTTATTCGATTCTGCGATTTTGAACCAGTTATTTGATGGGTTTTCCTTCTTGATGAAATTGTTTCACGGGTTTATGATTTCTTTAAAATTTAAGATCTGGGATTCGTTGTTTGATCATCTCCATAGCTATAGATCTTGATACATGTCAATCATAGCAAAGGGTATATATGTAATTATACTATTAGCTCGTATATTGTGTATGTATATGCTGTTTATTGCTCTTATTACTGAAGGTGATTTGTTCTTGTATTCCGAGTTTTAGTTAACAAATAAAGCCGATTCTTTTGGTTTTTAACTGGAATTTTTCTGAGTATTAATGTGTTTTTATGCTAAAAATTACCATAATTATAGAGAAATACAGAAAGGTTACAATCTGGAAGACTGAATGAATCAGTATTAGATAAAAAAAAAATTGATTTTGATCAGAAATATCAAAACATTCTGTGGTTCGTCTGTTTGATAAGGTGTTTAATTTTTGACTTAATACAGAAAAGAAGATGGGGAAGATGTTGGAACATTTCATGGTGTTTCGGATCTCAAAAGCAAAGCAAAAGAATTGGACACGCAGTTCTTGTTCCAGAGCCTAATTCCTCAAGAACAGAACCTCCGACAACCTCACACATGTCACAACCATCATCAATAGTCCTTCCGTTCATTGCTCCTCCCTCATCTCCGGCATCCTTCCTCCAATCAGAACCACCGTCTGCCACCCACTCCCCTGGCGGCTTCCTTTCCTTCACCTCCGTGTCCGCCAGCATGTACTCACCTGGGGGCCCAGCCAACATGTTTGCCATTGGACCTTACGCACACGAAACCCAGCTGGTGTCACCGCCCGTTTTCTCCACTTACACCACCGAGCCATCCACCGCCCCGTTCACGCCGCCGCCGGAATCCGTCCACCTGACCACCCCGTCCTCGCCGGAAGTTCCGTATGCCCGGCTTCTCGGATCGAGTAACCAAAATGATGTTATACCGTATGAGTTTCAATCTTATCAGTTATACCCCGGAAGCCCGATGGGTAATCTGATATCACCGAGCTCCGGAATCTCCAATTCCGGCAACTCGTCTCCGTTTCCGGACGGAGACTTTACTCGGGGCCCTGGCGGGCCCTACTTCCTTCATGGCAAAGTTTATCCTTGTCAATGGGAATCAAGACAGGGATCTGCAGTTCTGACTCCGGATCCCGTGGGTCCCAGGTCTCGTGAGGGTTTCCTGCTCACGAGTATGGGACCATCTTATGGAACAAGAAACGAAGATCAACAACATTTAGTTGATCATAGGGTTTCGTTTGAGGTTACCCCGGAACAAGTTGTGAGATGTGTGGAGAGGCGACGGTGTGCTGACGTGGCAAATGGTCGGGATTCACATGGCGATGACGTGGCAAAACATCAGAGGCATAGATCAAATACAACACTTGGATCTGTTAAAGAATTCAACTTTGATAGTACAGATGGAGCCGAATCGGATTGGTGGACAAATGAGAAAGTTCTTGGAAGGGAAAACGGGTCAATCAAGAACTGGTCTTTCTTCCCGATGATGCAGCCAGGTGTCAGCTAATGATTGGACACCACCCGACAAGAAACCAAGAAATCAAGAATTCAAGAAACCAAGAAATCAAGAATCAAGAATTAGATAGTCAATGACCCTTTTGGGGTTGGTGTTCCTACACAGAAAAGAACTCTTTTTTCTGCCTAAAAAGTGGCATGGAAGTTGGAACTTTACTTTACCATATATATATATATATATATATATATATATATATATATATATATGTAAAATAAATATGCTTTTTTTTTGGGGGGTAGTAGGAAAACTCGGCTCCGGTTCAAGATTAAAACCTGTGAGCTCGGACATAACTGTTGTAGCTCATTGAGCAAACATTGATAACCTTCACAGTGAGTTTAGTCATATGAACATGATAATTGCAGAAATGGTTTTCCTTCTATTCATGATATTTACTAATTTCATATTTTAATGGGACTCTGTTCGCTTTGAAAGTTACGAGCATTTGAAAGTTATGAATGTTTGAAGTTGTAGGTGGTGGTATTCTTACATGTATTAGAATAGTGAATAAGTGAGCAGAAAGTGTAAGTTATGATGCATACTGTATGGTATAAAAATCTTCTCTTGTATAATTGTATTTATAGGATTTTGTCTATATGATTAGATGTTATGATACATAGTTAAAAGATTTTTTGGTAATTGGGGATGCCCCATTAACACGAGTATTCATACAAACACTTTTTATTATACATAACGATTTATGTTTTATAGGATTTTACAATTTATATATTATATAATCATATAAAACATAAATTATTGTATATAACAAAAATTGTTATATATAAATCATCTGTGCATAAATTGCTTGGTTTTTAAAAAGGTGATAATGATTTCCACTTTTGACTTTTATGTAAAAAACATGTATATGTTTGTTGAATTAGATATGATCCCATTGGTGTTTGACCAATCGTGTGGAATTTTCTATAATGCTGGCTGGTGAATGATCATGAATAATGGAATCTTGGGATGGTTTATCTTTGTTGTCAAACTTTGGTCAGAAATTGCAGAGATATTCGCAAGAAAATATAAAAAGAAGCATGCTCCAAGTGTGCATGAGTGGCCATTATTCTTGTCAAAGTCAAAATTCTTACTCAATCATGGTTAAGTTTGCTTTGACCATGGTAACTTGTTACACGTCATCTTTGTAACATATATGACCTTACCTGTTTCATTGGGTACTAAAAATATATGTTTTGATTCATTATTCGACCTGTATTTTGACATTTGCTATATATCTTAGATAATTTGTTAGAAATACATATGTAAAGAACATTATAATTATAATGAAAAGATATTGCATTTATGTATAGTTGAAATGACTATTAGAGATAAAGTCACAACTATCCGTTTTAAATGTCAAGTTTAACTAATTTTAAAAGCTAATCACAACATTAGGTCAAATGGAGGATGTGATATCACCATTTGACCATCTTTTTCAACATTTATTACAAAATGAACATGTAGTTTGCGAATAAGGATTTTTACGATTTGCAAAATGGTCCTTAATACTTTAATTTATCTTTTTTGTTGTTTTGTGACAACTGTTTGCAAACCATTAACACGCTTCCCAAATTCTCTCGAATACACATTTCACGAACCTATTTTGGCAACCAGTTTGTGGCTTTGTGTAATGAAAAATGAAATATCATCAAAACACATAAAAACTGCAAAATCTTCCAAAACTTTCTTCAAGCCTCTTTCGTGAAATGTGTTTTCTCTTTCATGTATTTCATGTTATGCTTTGATTATTTAACAAATTGGGTCAATCTGGTTGTATAAGTACTTTAGACTACTTTATTTTTATTTTCTTCTTTTTGTTTGATAGTTTTTGATAGTACTAAATGTTTGTTTGATAGTTTTTGAGATCACATTGAGTATTTGAGTTAAAACTAAACACAACATTTTATCATACCAACATAAAGACATATCATAGACAATATAACCAAATCAGAGGCTTCTAAATTAGAGTATCAGAGTTTGAATCTGACTAAATCAGACTAGACCTACCTCTTACCATATTCTATAAGAAACCTATGAATAGTCTTAATTCAAAATGAAAAATAAATAATTGAGATTCATTTAAATAATTAGTTATCAACCACTACAAATTTAAATAATCAATTACAACACATGCATCCCAACACCAACTAAAAAACTTTACAAAAATCTCCAAGTATCTTTTGTCCAGCTCGTCTTTCTTCTAAAACAAACTACCAGCCATCTCTGTTGACCACCGTTATCCCTCTACAAAACTAATCGCTTTTCCCAATCATTACACATTCTTTCTTCTCAAACCCCAAATCTTCCCTCTCAATTCTTCAACAGAAATCAAACCCCTTCCTCAATCTTGAAAAAAAATGCCTCCTTTCTCACAATCTACCTCTATATCAAATGGGTTTTCGCTCAATCACAGCAAATTCAACCAAACAAACCACCAACCCTCCACCAATGCCATCACCATTGATGTGGGTGGTCAACTCTTTCAAACCACCAAACAAACCCTAACCCTAGCTGGCTCCAAGACCCTTTTCTCTAATCTCTTTGATTCATGTGATCAAGGCAACAATGGCGTCCCTTTTATTGACAGAGACCCTGAACTGTTCTCGATTCTTCTTTCGTTATTAAGAACAGGTAATCTTCCATCAAAAGCAAAAGCATTCGACATTCAAGATATCATATTCGAAGCAAAGTTTTACGGAATTAATGATCTTCTAGTTGAATCACAATCAAACCCATCTCAATTTGAACCTTTCGACCTCGAAAAATCAATAATTTTGCCTCTGAGTGGTAGAGATTCACCTTCTGCGATTGCAACAACACCAAACGGGTCACTTCATGTTTCCCATGGTAGCAAAATCACATCTTTTGATTGGTCTTTACAAAGAAAGTCAACAACTTTGACCAATTTCACAGCTATCGATTCTTTATTAGCTTTATCCCCAAATATCGTAGCCGCTGGCGCTACAGATTTTTCTGGGTTACAGATTCTTGATCTCGATTTGGGTTTCGTTAGACAAACTCTAAATTGGGAAAATGTTACGAAATCCAGCTCAACTGTTCAAGCAATTGGGATTTCCCCTGAATTCTTGTTCACTAGCTTCGAATCAGGTCGAAGAAATTCAAACTCAATCATGGTTTATGATCTTAAAGATGATTTCAAACTTGTTTCAGAAATCGCCCGTAATGAAATCTTTGGTGCTGATCTTGATTCCGCAATCCCATCTACAAAATTGAATTGGGTTCCTAGTGTTAATCTGTTAATGGCTTCTGGGTCTCATAGTGGTCCTTCTGGGGTTTCAGGAAACATAAAGTTTTGGGACATAAGATCTGGGAGGGCACTTTGGGAAATTAAAGAAAATGTTGATTGTTTTTCGGATGCAACAGTTTCTGATGCCCTTTCAGCTGTTTTCAAGATTGGTGTAAACTCAGGGGAGGTTTCTTACATTGATTTAAGAAATTTTGGATCTAATAACTCATGGAATTGTCTTGGTGACACTCGAAAAGTTAACAATGGCAAGAAAGAAGGGTTTGGGTGTAAGATTGAAAGCCATGGGAACCAAATTTTTTGTGGTAAGAAAGGGGAATTAGAGTTATGGTCGGAGGTTTTGATGGGTTCTTTGAACAATGAAAAAGATCGAATTTTTAGGAAGAATGTTTTAGGGAGAGTGAAGGATTTGGGTGGAAATAGGATCACGAATGTGGGATTTGGAGGAAACAAGATGTTTGTGACAAGGAAAGATCAACAATGTGTTGAAGTTTGGCAAAGTTCAGGGAGAAGATTTTGATTTTTTGAGTGATTTATATGATTAATGTTTTGTTCATTTGTAAAGTGGTTTTGTGTTATATTGATTCTTTGATTCTTGTTTGATCGCTACATATAAAACTAGTGTTGATTGTAATCTTTTGTATTTTGAGTACATTTTTAATTGAATGATTAGGTTTGATTATATGAAATGGAGCGATAAAAAAGAATGAAATGGACCAGATAATCGCATAGAGCATTATCATTACGTTATCATATTTGATTATTTTGCTGAAAAACTCTTTGATGGATAAGAAAAGGGATGCTTGAATACTGACAATGGCTTGGTTATTAGGCTTAAAGGAGTCGGTGTGACAAGTACTCACCAAGGGCACCATATACACCCCCTCCCCTCACACACACCCACCCACACCCATACACACACCTCAACATGTTGCAAAAACAGTTTTTCTTATTGTCTTGAAGGGGAGAGAGAAAAACATTTGCGATTGTATGTGTATTAAGGTTTTCAAAAAAACAAAAATACTTCCACGGCAAGTTGGCAACCCTCCCCTTGTGGCTTCCAAAAAACTAATGATGTAAGTCCCTAATCTGCTTGTGTATCAATCAGATCCGTTTGATGGTGCGGAATCCCAATCAAACGGATGATGTCAGATCAAATAGAAGAGAAGGAGAAGAAGAATAATATGAATCTCAATGTATTAATGAATAGAATGATGATCCTTTACATGAGATTCACACACACTTACACACACTCTCTTTTCTCTCTCTCTCTAGAACACCTTCAAATGCACACATTTAAGCTCCTCTATTCTATGTGTTCATCCCTCTACTCCTCACCCCTTACACCTATATTTATACATAAGAAGCATGGGCTTGGTGAACATGGGCCATAAATGGGTTTACGGCCGTAAACACAACCGTAAACACATATACGACCGTAAACACCAAGCTGTTTACGGTCCAAGACACAAAAATTACATTTTCCTAGAAAAGCAAAGTATAAACCATATTTTTGACCCAACAATCTCCCCCTTGGTTTATAGCTTTCTTTTCTTTTCTTAAATGACCCAACAAGCTCCCCCTAAAAAGTAGCTGGCTTTTCTTGTTAATCTTCATTGGGAGCTTTGGCTTCAACTTTAATCTTCAAATTCTTCACAACTTCAAGATGAACTTGATGAATCTTCAATGAATGACTTCATCTTGAGCAGTTGGGCTTTTCTTCAGAATTTGACATTGAACGCACATTGGGTGAGGAGGCTTTTTGTACTGATTCTTGAAAGATAATGCTTTCAGTTTGAGAATCTTCAGAGAGAACATCAGAGAGAACTAATCTTCTGGATCACTTCAGCAGGTACAAGATAGCAGCAGACTGATTGAGGAGGCTTCAATGCAATCCGTCACATAATCTTCAATTGCAGCTTCACCTTGCTTCTGGGGTTGAAAGATTAAATGTCGAAAGAATAATCTTCATTTCTTGCTCCTTCGAATGAGAATTCTTCGATGATCACGGATGAAGCCTTGGCTCAGAAATATTCGACACAAACTTCCATGAGTTTCATCTTCACCTGAATTCACTATTCAAGACAAAACAAAACAAAAAGAAAATTTTAGCACACAATATTTTTGAAATTTTCATATTTTCTGAAAAAGAAATAAAACAGAAATAACACTATTTTTTGGATTTTTTTTATTTTCTGATTTTTGTTTGGTTTTTAAAATTTTTAATTCTCCCATAATATTTAAATTAGAAGAAAACTATGAACAAATTTAACAAAAATAAAAATGATATCTAACTTTAAGAGTGATTTGGGATCAAAGTTTTTAAACAGCCTTTATCCGTTTATCAGTACCTCTCCCTTCATGAATAGATCTGGTCAATCTTCGGTATTGTGGTCCACTTAAACACGAAAGATTGTGACAAAATTAGGACATACTATAAGTGACAAGACAATGTGATCCTAAGTTCCTAGATAATATTCCTTAAGGACCATTCAGCTGACGACGACCAAAGATATTGTTGTCCACCTAAATTGAGCAGCGAGATCTACAGACAACCTAGTGATTGTTCAATTTTAAATGTACTAGAACATGTTTCCCGCTTCCTGACATACCCCAATAATCAGGAACTTCCAAAGTACTCCTTACTTTAGGTGAGCAGACAATTATTATGAGAGAAGTCAGATTTAGAATGCATATGCTATACACCCAGGTCGGATCTCTTCCAATCTCGCAGAGGGTGAAACATATGACTAACCAGATTTAGAGGGATTGAGAAAAAGAATGATGCATATACTGTGTACCAGGTCGGATTGTGAGTCACGCAAAGGAGACAGTATATGGCTAACAGACAGAAAGAATTGCATAGATGGAGGATGCAGAGAGATAGAGTTGCATATGCTACATTCCAGGTCGGATCTCTCGATCACGCAAAGGAAGCAACATATAACTAACAGATAGATAGAGAGAAAACAATTTTCTACAGACCTAACTTATCGGAATTCACCAGTCACCCCATCAATACCGGGATTAAGGACATAATCCGCACATCGAGGAAAAGTTAATCCACAGTTCCAGATACGAGTTCTTTAGTGTAACCAGTAGATTCCCGTGTTTATCTCCCTGCTCAACCTATCCGAGCGTCGTATTGTCAGGCTAAACGGATTTAACTAGGTCAAAATTTGTCAAGTCTATGAATTCCTTAAGTTCAACTCTGCCTAGTCAAGTCCATTTTAATCTTTCGTGCCTACCAGCACATCGAACACAAAGCCTAGACAATTCGGATTCAGTCCCTTACACAGATTCAGATTGCTTGTTATCACATGATTATATCACTTCCCAAAACATCTCATGCAAGCACATTCCATTAACAGCACATTTTTGGATTTTCTGATTTTTTTAATGTTTTTGGATTTTTTAAAACTTTCTAATTTTTTGTTTTGTTTTTATTTCTCCCCCTAAATTTGTGTATAGGAGAGAAACGAAAGTAAATGCGCAAATTTAAACTATCCTAAAACAAAAATTAGTCTTTAAAGCGAATCAGCTTAAGAAAAACTCAGGAGTATAGAGAAGAAAACTCAAACCGTAAGTCACCGATTGAATTTGCATCCAGAAGGTCTAAGAACAACACGTGTAATCTCAGAACAGATCCAAAAATTCTTCATATCGTTAAGCACTAACCCCATGAGTGATCTCTTCTTTTCTTCCCTTCCCGCAAAGGACACATACTCTCAAACAATGTTCTGAGTGTTGTACAGTTGAGAGATGCCTCCTATCATGTGCCTGGAACAGCCACTACCAACAAACCGAAGTCTGATGATATGCCTCCATAGCTGCTCCGACACAGAGCGGGATTAGTTGGTCTTTGGAACCCAGTCCATTTTGAAACTGGGTTGACCTTTGTCATCCTTGCAAGTTACCTTCTCCCATGACATATCCTGTTTATCACAAACAGAAGATGTAGAAATATTAGAATCATTAGATGATTTGGGAGTTTGAACCTTTGGTACCCATCTGTAGTTGGGTTTAACCCATTTCGTTTTCGATCTGATGGGTGGCTTGATACATGATTTTGAACTTGATGTCGGCCGTTGAGATGACTTTGATTTTGGCTTCACGGGAGCATCTCTTGGATTTGGCTTCTTGGCCGGCATTCCCTTCTTGCCCTTGGGATTTTGATTCTTGGCCTTGTGGGTTTGATTCTTGGCCTTCTAGGCATTCCAATTGCCATTGTCTGAACGTGACCTTGAGGGGTTTCTTTTGTAGTATCTCCCTCTTGGCGCGTTCTGCCAGCCGCGTGCGTAGTAAGGAACGTATGCGCGATTTGGACAATTTCTGGCAATGTGTCCAGGTGTTCCACAGTGAAAACATGTCTTTTTCTTCAATGTGAAGTTGTTTCTTCCTGCCCCTGGTGGCGTATCCTTGCCTTGTCTCTTATTGTTCCCACAAGCACAATTGCAGGAGGCACTCTGTTTCATTGGAATTGGTGGCCTGTATTTCTCAATAGCAGGTTGATCAGAAGCAGCTGAGTTCAAAGCAACAGATTCAGAGCTCAAGGAGATGTTGGTTTGTTCAGTGGTGTTCTCTTTGTTCTCATCCTCTACTACTTTACCTGCACATGAAGTAGATGTGCTAGAAACAGGAACATCAGTATTTTCAAACAAATAATCAAATATGTCAAAAAAATTTAACTCAACATGATCCGATGCAAAAGCATCAAAAGCATCACAAGATGTATCATCAACTTCTTGCTTTGCCTGATCTAAGGATTGATCTGCAGGGGAAGTAGAAACGTTAGTACTTTCAACATTAATAAATCCTCCTGAAACGAAACCAGATGACTTGCCATAAACCATGAATGGTTCGTTGGCAATCTCATCTTTGGATAGGGGTTGATACTGATATGTATGATTATAAGGAGGAGGTACACTATCATATCCTAAGCCCTTTTGTTGGTTTCGTTTGAACTGCATGCAGTGATCAATCATGTTGGCAACTACCTCGCTTGATCCATCAAATTTTCTAAAATCAAAATTTGCAGTTTCAAATTGTCTTTTCAATGTATCAAGCTCGGTAATTAACTCATCATTTTGTCTCTTAACATAATCATAAAGCTCACATTTTTCACTGTATTCTGTCTAAATTCTTTTAAAATCTTTTATTTTTGTCTCTAACTGGGCCTTAAGGGGTTTCTGTCCTTTCCTGAGTTGATATCCTTCATATCTTAGGTCCTCAACTTCTCTTTTTAATAAATCAATTTGTTCCCGAAGGAATTTAATCGTAGTTTCACAAGATTGAGAACATGAAACTTTATTGACTGGAACGTTTGAAGAACTTATTGTTTTAAAAATTATGCCCTTTGACTAAAAACTCAAAAGTCAACCTCAAAAGTCAAATTTAAAAAGTCAAACTCAAAAGTCAAACTTAAAAGTCAAACTGAAAAGCTAAATTTAAGAATTTAAAAGTCAAACGAGAAAGTCAAAGTTTAAAGTCAAAAGTCAAACTTTAAAGTCAAAGTCAAAATTTTAAGTAAAAAGTCAAAAATAAAAGTCAAAAATTAAAAATTTAAATTTTTGGTTGAAATTGGAATTTAAAATGAAAAGAAATTGAATTTTGGGCTGAATTTGTCAAAATTGCGAAACTTGGATCCGAAAAGGAGTGTTTTTGAATAAAGAATGTGAAGGAAAGGAACAAAGGTGATGCTAGAGGAGTTGGTTAAGGCGTTGAGTTGATGAACTAGAGGTCGCAGGTTCGATCCTCGGCACCCCCGAAATCCGTTTCAATTTTTGAAGTGCGAAGGCGAGGAAACTGCTGCGATGCGAGGGCGCTGCTGCGATGCGAGATGCGAAGACCGACGACGCGATGCGAGGATCTGGTGTGAACTGGAAACTGCCGTTCACCGAGCCGAGGCCGTAAACTCCAACGATCATAAACCGGCGGCCGTAAACTCCGGACCGTAAACCTCGGACCGTAAACCCTTCAAAGACCGTAAACACAGCTTCAGATCGCGAAAAAAACGACGTTTTTCACCATTTTTGCTCCAAAACTCGATCAAAAACTCGTTTTTATGAAAAACGCGAAGAACAAACCCCCCCTAATTTTCAGAGATCTATCCAAAAACGCAAGAATCTTTCCAAAATAAGGTCAAATCGGCTCCAGATCTGACAAAGATGAGTGATACAATCCAAGCTCTGATACCACTTGTAAGTCCCTAATCTGCTTGTGTATCAATCAGATCCGTTTGATGGTGTGGAATCCCAATCAAACGGATGATGTCAGATCAAATAGAAGAGAAGGAGAAGAAGAATAATATGAATCTCAATGTATTAATGAATAGAATGATGATCCTTTAACATGAGATTCACACACACTTACACACACTCTCTTTTCTCTCTCTCTAGAACACCTTCAAATGCACACACTTAAGCTCCTCTATTCTATGTGTTCATCCCTCTACTCCTCACCCCTTACACCTATATTTATACATAAGAAGCATGGGCTTGGTGAACATGGGCTGTAAATGGGTTTACGGCCGTAAACACAACCGTAAACACGTATACGACCGTAAACACCAAGCTGTTTACGGTCCAAGACACAAAAATTACATTTTCCTAGAAAAGCAAAGTATAAACCATATTTTTGACCCAAAAAATGAACACTGCAACATGCATTACACCACTCCCTCTAGTTTTATAGACTAGTATAACCTCAAATAATCTTATCATCTTCTCTTTTCCAACATTAATCTTATCTTATTTTTTTAGGTTCTATATGTAAAGTTAGAAATTCAGGTTTGCCAAAGGTTGGTGAAACTATAATAACATATATTCATCGTCTTATAATCAGGCCCGACCCAAGGGGTGGGGCAGGCTGGGCAATGGCCCAGGGCCTTGTAAAAATTGAGGGCCCAATTTTAAAATTGTTATATATATATATATATATATATATATAATATGTTACATGAAAATTTCATAACAGTTGTAGATTAAACGGTAATGACGCGTGCCTTGTTTCCGGTTGCCCCGCGTTCGATTTCATTGGCTGCATATGTTTTTTCGTAATTATTTTGGGTTGTAAAGGAATTCTCTATTTGTACATATCAGTCGTCTTAGACTGTTATCCCATTTCAAATCAACATTTAGATCTTAGGATAATGACTTGAGAAGGTAACATACTTTTGCCTTTGGTCACATTTGGTCACTAAACTTTTTTTCGTGCTCTATTAACCCTTTAACTTGTTGAATCGTGTAAATTTTGCCCTTCCGACTGCTTTTTGTCGGTTTCATTGGTTTTATCTATCCTACGTGTCAGTTTGATCCTACGTGGCATGTAGGGCTAATGTTATTAAAATATGGACGTATGTGGTTCCTTTATTGTGCCCTAATATGTGACAACCCGAAATTTTTTTGCTTTGAAAGCTCAGTCAGTCAACTCAACTGAGTGTCAGACTCATTGGTAATGCGTTCTAGCCTGGTTAAAGGTCATTCTAAGGAGTTTTAAGCCTAGTACACTTAAGGAATGAATGTTAGAATGTACCTGCTAGAGACACTGTACAACAAATCCAACCTTAACCTCATCATAAGGAGTTCACGACCACAATGTCAATGAGTTTACGGCCGTAAACTCATGTGGCCGTAAACTCAAGTCCATATATATGGCCCTTGCTCATTTCTAGCCATTTCTTACATTCCAACCTCTAGAACACTCCATTTTTCTCTCAACTATCATCCCGATTTTCATCCTAGATCTTCAAAAGTTGTAAGTGTTCTTCCTTGATTTGTTGATACACCTCTTAATCTAGTATCATGTAATGATTTCATCCATGGAAATCATCTTTTCTTAGATCTTCAAGAAACACCAAGAACACACACTAGTGTTCTTGGACCTTAATCACCATTTCAAGCCTCTATATCGTAAGTACTCTTCCCTATACTTGATATCTAGTTAAGACTCATTCTTAGAGCCTTGAAAACATCAAGAATGCAGTACCAAAAGGAGTTTACGGCCAAGCCATCTCCCATGGCCGTAAACCCCTATAAGGGTGCCATTTTGGCCATAAACCCTCCTAGATGCAAAGCTTGTGACCTAGAACCCTTCCTTGATGAAAATAGGACCTTGAACCACTCTCAATTGCATAAGGACCATGAGTTTACGGCTGTAAACACCTTGCTTGGCCGTAAACTCATCAAAAGACTCCATTAGGATGGTCTTTATCATCTTTGTGTAGAGCAATGGCCCTTCAAGTTTCCCTAGCCTTCAAACACCCTCTTATGCATGTTTGACCATGAGTTTACGGCTGTAAACTCCCTTGGCCGTAAACCCATGGCCGTAAACTCATGGTAGGGCCATTCCACTTTCCTTTAATGAATCACATGTGATTCCAACACTTGGTCAAAGTGTTTCCCAATCCCGTGAGGTGTTTCCTTGCATTGGTTTGCTTCCAAACACTATATTTATGTCAGTATATGCCAATATATGTCATTTAGGACTTGTTGTGTCTCGGGACTTCATTCGTGGAACTTCTCATCCTTACACGCGTATCCGTTGAATCACCCACATCAGGTGAGTTCATACCCCGTAATGAATCTTTTAACTGTTTTAAATACTTTTAAGGGGGGGAATACAAGTTGAACACAATGATAAGTGTGTAATTGTTTGTTATAAACATCTTTCAAAAGATTGCTTATGTCTTTTATAAGTGATCAAAACATTTCAAAAACTCTTTTAAAGTTATGTTACTTTATAGTTTTACAAAACTCCGTTTTTAAAGTACAATCATAACTTAGTAGATAAATGAGTCTTTTCAATAACAGTTCAAGTAAAACATTAGTAAACTATAATAGGTATAGTTTAGGAAGATACTACTCATTACTTCTAGTACAATGAAGCATACAAAGAGTCAGTTCATACATGAGTCAAAGCATACTATTATGAGAAACTAAGAGAACATACTATGATGAGAAACAAAGAGAACATACTATTATGAGAAACAAACAGAACATACTACATACTAGACAGAGAGAATATACAATACAGCTAGTACATACAATACATATACAAGTATACTATAACATAAATGTGAATCACTGTTTCGAGGCATGGAATCACCTGTCATGGTTCGATTTGCAGCCAGAATCTCCTAGAGGGAGAGTGTGAATTTGGGTATAGACATATACTGGATTGACTATCCTACACCTTGTTGTTCGCTACAGTGGGATTTGCAAGTCTACGAGTGCCAAATGTCATTTCTTCCGACGTCTTTCATCGTCGTGTTATTAGTCGATAGTATGGTGCAATCATATCACATTATACCTTAAATAACAATTGGTTTAAGGTAGGTAGTACAGCAGTAGTTACTATAATAAAATACTACAATACTATTATTATTTCCCCATTTCATTCAGATTGTGATCTTCTCACAATAAACGATAATGTAAAAACTATATTTTTGGTTAATGATAGTCTCACTTGGGAAAATACACACTCATGCAAGAAACAAACACACATAACATTAGATGCCTTGGTAGAAGGCTACGTTTAATAGAAAGGACCATAATGCTAACCTTATGATTCCTTAATGTATACATCAAAGGATATATATATATATATATCAATAGGATCCGACAGGTAATAGGATGTGTGCTCTCCGCTTCATTTCCTGTTCCTTGTTTGGTTGTGGGCTTGGAACGAATTCACCCACTCTATTTTCTATTCGATTCTATATATATATATATATATATATATATATATATATATATGCGTAGTATACATTAAGTCATCATAAGGGTACCAAGTATGGGTCAATTCATAGGACACAGAGTCAATGCACAGTTTTCTAGTACAAAACATACTTTCCAAATCAGAACTTTTGGTATATAAAACTAGAAACTTACCAGTTAAGGGTTTAATCCATTTTGTTAAACCAGTATAAACTTAAAAGGACCTTAGGTGATTAACTCTATAATACCTGAGTTTATACATCACGGTTATATATCATTAATACCCAATAGATAGTTGGATGTGTGCTTTCCGCCTTACTTCCTGTTCCTTGTTTGGTTGTGGGCTTAGGGCAGATTCACCCAATTAACTATCTATTCGATATTAGATCATATATAGCCAGTATAAACTAAGTGATTATAGAAGTAATCACTGTGGTCACCATTTTATTATAAGGAATAAGGGTTTTCTTAAAGAATCTTTTCATTAAATATAAAGGAACCATTACAATTAACTCCATGAGTAACAAGTGAATACACCAGGGTTATATACCACAGTGATCAAACAAACAATGGGACGTCTGTTTTCCGCCTTAGGGCAGATGTGCACAATCGGTTGTTTGTTTACTTTGAGTCTTATATAACTTGTATCCATTTAGTACTCATAGAAAGGATTGTAGAGTCATTTTTACTTATCTTTCATCAAAGTAGGAAATATAGGATTTTCTAAGAGGAATAGGCGAACTTTTCTAAACAGAACTTACAACTTACTACATTTTACAACAACTTTCTACAACTTACTTACATCACTAAAATATTATGAACTCGCCAGCTTAATTGCTGATCAACTCTTTCAAATAACTTGTATTCTCAGGAACCTAGTAGACAGGTACTTGTGCTGTGAATTCAGAAGATGGAGCATAATAGCTTCAAGTCTTGTTTTGTTATTTGCTTATGTATTCTATGTTTTGTGAACACACGCATTGTAAACACTTTCTTTCTAATGAAATGGTTGCTCATTACTTGCTTACTATAATTCATGACTTGTGATACTAAACATGACGTCCTCCATCCCCGAACGTTTCCGCCGTTCCGGTTTTGGGGTGTGACATAATACCCCGATGGCTTCCTCCTACAGCTTCTCATCGTCCCTCAATCGATCAAGAAAAAAATCAACAGTGAACGATCCAAAAACTTGTGATTGTGGGTTCCCTGCACGTATTCTAACGTCAACAACACTAAAGAATACAATGAGGCATTTCATGGTGTGCAACAAGGTAAGCAATTTCATTTGAATCTTCCATCTTTTTTGATTTGTTTTTCCTAATTTGAAATCTCTTTTTGAATCGTTTGTGTTGAAGGGTAAATGAAAATATTGGAAATGGTTGGATGTAGAACTTGTACAGATGCCTCTAATGGAAGTGGTGGAGGTAATGAAAGCTGAATTAGTATCATTGAAGACCGAAGTAGAGAAGGTGAAGGAAGACATGGAACAAATGAAGATGGAAAGTACTCTGATGTCATTGCAATAAAGGAAAAAATATATAAGTTTACCATAGGATTTGTTTTTTTGATCATCGTGTATATGATGAAATGATGTATTGAAAGATGTTTGAATGGAATGAAATCATTATCTTAACTTCTTGTTTGAATGGAATGAAATCAGGAAAAGTAGCATACATATAACAATGAATAAATGGAAGCATACATATAACAATGAATACATATATGATTCCATTCTTTGAATGTAATGAATACAAAGAAGTAATTTTGACTAGAATGGAATCACTGAGACAACAATGCATACATATAACAAAGAAGTAATTGAATGTGGTGGTTGGATTTATTGAAATACTCCATTACTATTCAAAATTAAATAAGTTCTTATCTGCATACACAAAGTAGTTTCTAGGTAACACAAAAGATTCCTGCATACACAAAAGAAGGGCCACCATGTGCCCACACAACCACTGGACAGTACCATAGAAAAGCATAATAAAAAGACTACTACTTTGTCTTTACATCACAACTGTATCACAAAAGATATTCCCACCCACCCACTACCTAAACTTAATCAATAATTTAAGGGTTCTCTGCATTGCTCCCAACCCCAGGTATCTTCCTCCTCAATGCTTGTTTGATGACCCATTCAGAATATTGCATCGTTCCACTTCTACCAACTAGGGCCCTTCTTCTTGGCACAAGAATTGCAAGTGGTTGTGGTGGAGGTGGTTGGTTTGCAGGTTGTGGTGGAGGAGGTGGTTGGGCTGCAGGTGGTGGTGGTGGTTAGGCTGCAAGTGATGGTCCTTCACTGCCTCTGGATGAACTTGGGCCTGCTCCACTGCCCATGGATGAACTTGGTACCACAAAGAAAAATTAAACTGTCAATTCTTTGTTCAAATGATGTAATGTTTTTTAAAAAAAATTCCTGATGTATTGCTTTGCTGGTTAGATGGACACTTTTTCTTGTTGTGACATGGTTCCTTACCAATACCACACCTTATCCGGGTTCCCCTTCATGTGACAGTTTGTCTACTTGTTCTACTCATCTCTCTTTTAATTACATCCCTTTTCCTTTTCACTGATGGCCTACCAGGTAATCTTATTCTTTTGGGAGGCAAAGGCTTGTGGTAGGGAACATCTGGCCACATATCACTACCATTGATAGGATTAACTCTATATTTTTAGAATCTTAGGTAAGCCTCTTTAGTGTAGGGTTGGGACACATATGTCTCTGCATCCTGATTTAGGTAAGAGATTGCAGTCACTCCATGTAAGCATGGTCTCCCTGTAAGTGTCATATTCTATAGGCACACTTCTTTGCAATTAGATCCACTCCATATGCAACATCAGTGAATCTAACGTCATACTTTTGATAACCACAAGGAGTAACTCCCCACAATCTGTTTTGTAGTGATGTTGATTATGATGGCATGTGCGGAATTAAGAATGATTTAATGAATCATCAAGTAAAATCAAGAACATGAACACAATAAGTAAATAATTCTTTTAAGCTCTCATTAGTTTCATAGAAAGAGTACAAAATAGGTTTTGCAAATTCCCTCATGACATCCAATAGTGACTTTGCACCCTTACATTCTCCCCCTCAAAGTTAGGATTGGATGTCCGGCTTCAATCTCCAACGAGCACGCGCGATCAAGACCAAACTCCCCCTCGAAGTAAACACTGATCTTCAAATCCGCAAATGAAAGATCCGCTTCGAATACCCATCATTCTCCCCATTTTTATAATCAAAAAAATGATTATAAAACCCATTAAGGGTGAGAAGCGCTCGAGGAATGAAATTTACAAAACTCCCCCTTGATGTGTGCCAAAAATGAAACATCAAAAATCTTGCACGGAAAAACAATCACGAAAAAGCCACAAAAAATTTCCAATTTATGAAAATTTTTGACTTTTTGGGTGAAAGTTGCAAGAATTTTCAAAAACCGGGTAGAAATTGTCACTTTCTGAAACTTGCAGGGACCCGTTGCGCCAAAAACAGCCAAATATGCGAAACTTTACCCCATTTGCGAAACTGGGCATAAAGCGTAAATTCGCACAAACTGCAGGGACCAGAAATGAACATTCTTCAATTTCTCAGAAAATTAGTCAAATTTCGAAGTTGGGTATTATCTGCCAACATTTTGAAACTACAGGGACTAAATGAGAAACTTCATCACGCTTCACAAATTGTTTTGATCATGTCGAATCTGGACCATAACTGCCAAATCGGTAAAAGTTCAGGGGTGTAAAATGAAACTCTTTGTGTTCTTCCCCAATTGTTATATCAGATGCAACTCGTCAATACTCCCGTTTATGAACATCGACACAATGAGCTCGATGTCGACATTCAAAATCAACTCCACAAGGACCCTCGATTCTTTGATGCTCGATACCCACTGACTCTCGTCAATATACATCAACATACCCAATCTAGACTCCTATTTCGAAACAACAAAATTACCCCTTCGAATATTAGATTACGATCATCGATATATGATCTTTGAAATCAGAGTCAAAGGCATCGACATCGATCATTTCTCAAAATCGAATTCTTCAACTACACTGCCTGCGCTAATCGACATCAATTCCTTGTGTTCCAATTCGATTCGACTCGATTCTCATCACACACCAGTCGAATTCAAATAACCTGCTTTCATTCCTAATTCATTTTCTTTTTCAACACATTCTCCTGTCGACCCCAATCCAATCAATAGTTGGATTCGATCTCCAAACCATATACAGACTTCGCTTTTAACAGATAAGGAACCCTCGACCCGAATCAAACCCATTCGATTTTGATTCCTCAATTAATTCCGACCCTTACGTGTTCGACTTAGACCCATACATCGTTTCCAGAGGCGAACAATCAAAACATTGACCTCAACATCTGACTATCGAATCATTCAATTTCAAAGTCGAACCCATGAAAACTATCAAGACTATTGTGATTGTGAACACATAGAGCACTTTTGTTCCAATTTCGAACCAGTTAACACATCGTTGACTCTTCTTCACCGTTTCCAGAAGAACAATATCGAATTTTGACTTTCTGGTTGACTTTCATTCCCAAAATTTCAATTCGATTCTACCTTCTCAAACACAATCATCAGTTCGTCAATCAATAATCGACAAACAACAAATTGATTTCCTTCAAATCGATTTTCAGATCGAATACCTTTTTTTGGAATACTGTCCAAGAACAAGTTCAAGTCAATATTCCGATCGGTTCCAAATTCATTAAGACGAGATGAAATCAAAGAAATAATGTTGATTTTCATGAATCGAACTATTGAGAATGGGTGAATTCAACACATTGAATAAATCGATCATCAGTTTGAATAGTAACATACCAAAATTTGGGCTCAATAGTTTTGGACTTAATAAAAAAGTATTTCAAATTGAAAAGAAATAAAACATAAAGAGTGATTGAATTAGTTTGGGCTTATGAGATATGTTGAGATTTGGGCTTGATCTAAGAAAAAAATTATTGGATCAACAATTGGGTTGAAACGGATTAGATCCAATGAGGCAAATCGATCAAAAATGAAAAACGCAAAATACGAATCGAAATCATGAACGTTTTGGAATCCATTTGAGAATTTGAGATACCTTTTTGACGAATCGAGTTCCATTTCCAACGAACGAATCAAATTTAGAAGATCTTGGTTCTTTTGTTGGAACGAGAAAATCTCCAATTTGAACATTGTACCACCCACTATGCGAGATGTACAACTCATTCTTCGTGTTCTTCGTGTTCTTCATCAAACCAAGAACATCTTCAAAAGAACCACCAACACTTTTGGGTTATGACTTCAAATTCAATGCAACATTTGGAGATTGTTGCTTTGGAACCCAAATTTGCTTCACGGATTTCGGCTTCACAACATTTAACGATTTTCGTGAGTAAACCCGCTTGTTTTTGCGATTAATCTTCTTCTTCTTTTTCTTTCTCATCTTTTTGCATCTTGAAGACTTGATTTCATGAACAAACCCACTTTCCACAACTTCTTGAATTTGAATCAAATCTTTTGGAGTTTGATATTTGTGAATTTCTTGAACCACTGGCTTCCGATAAGGAATCATTCCTTCAAACGAATCACAAGAACACAAAATATCATCGGTTTGAACTCCAATCGAGCAAAAAACTTTTTCATCATGAGAATCAACTTGAACTCCTTTTTCTTGAACATCAAGAACACCACATTGAACTCCATTGTCAAGAACTTCAACAAACTTAAGAGCACGAATATCATTTGGGTCTTCAATAAGAGAAACATATTTCTTTTTGAACAAATATTTTTCTTCTCCATTCTTATCACTACTACGTGTTGATATGGACCATGTAATATCAGCCAACCATTTGATCTCACAAAGTGGTTGAAATATCAAGCTTCCATGATCATCCTTCAATCCTCCATAAGAAACCATAGTTTCCCAATATATCAACTTGTTTAACACCAACCCATAATATTGATCTTTATTGACTTTGTATTTGATATCTTCAACGATCACAATCCAAGAATTGTAAGGCAAATTCACCATGATCACAAAAACTTGAAGATTTCTAGAGAGAAAAAGTGATTTTGAATGGGTTTTCTAGAGAGAGAAAGTAAAAATCACTTGAATTCTAGTGAAGAAAATCGAATTATGAATAGAATCAAAGATGAATTCGATTTCTAGAATCCAAAAACTCTCTAAATCATGAAGATCAATAAGAACATGAAGAATCACCAAATCAAGATAGCCATCAAGGATCAATTCTTGATCCAATCAAGAACACCCGCTCTGATACCAATTGTTCCTCAAAACTCAGTCTTCATTTTTTTTTCAAATAACCAATCCAGTCGACCATATACACTTTGACTGTTGAAATCAAATGAAACCAAATAAGCGACTCTCAAACATGCGAAATTATCATTCTCAATTCAAGATCAGACTTCGAAATACAGTATATAGCCAACGATATCAAACCCAAAATCCAACAGGTGACCATCGACCCTAAATTTGCAAGTATGTACCGATTTCAGTTTCACTTCGTCTCCATTCAAACCACCGATCAACGAAATCAAAATCGACTCCATTCCTTCTCAGACCTTTGATTCTCAATCTCAAAGAATTCGTTAATAAAGGCCATCGATTCCAAAATCTTCGATATCACAGGGACTCTTCACGATTCCAAACATTCGTTATCAATTGACTTCCCAATAATGAACTAGTAAACTTCAATTTCAAGGATGTTGACTTTCATCTAAGTCTAAAATCAAACCATCTGTTCATCATCGATGTTTCACAAAAGCCAATTTTCCCAGATTCATTTTCAATTCATCAAACACAACCATATACCCATTCGATTTATCAACCACCAATCGACTAACTCCAACCTTAGGTTAGACTCATCTACATCGATACTTTCTGAACCAAAATCAAAAATTGAAATCAACTGCTGACCCCAAATCGAGTTCGTTTTTCAATACCATAAACCATTTCGATGTAACCTGAACTCGATTTCAACTTACAAACAACACAATTTCGAATCAACATTCACTGAACGAAAAACAAACAATCAATTTTGACTTTCTTGAATTGACTATTCATTAACCCGTCGAAAACAATTCGTTCTTCTGCAAGACTCAATTTACAAATCAAAACTCGATTTGAATTAGAAAATAAGATTCAAAGATTCAGTCGAACAAAACTAAGATTGATTCAAAGAGGATTCGATTGAAAGTCAATAGATTGATAGATGAAATACACGAACAAGACAAAAGAATCATAAACAATCGGACCAATTGATCAAGATCATGAATGTTGGGCTCAATTTGGAATGAACAGTGCCGAAAAAAAAACTTTAGGCTTGAACTTGGATTGATGAATAGTAATTGATTTTATAACTGGGCTAACCAATCATATGAACAAATTTAATGTTTGGGCTTAAGATTTAATCGAAACAAAATTAATGTTTGATAACAACAAACAAATAAAACAAACTAATAAAAACTAAATTTGATCTCTTCATCTGAATCCTCCTCTTCGTCTAAATTTAATAAAAACAAATAAAACGACCCTTGACCTCTTCTTCTGAATCCTCCTCCATCTTCGCATACATAGCCCCATGCGTAGGATTACGCATTTCCTCATCATCAGATCCCGACGACCAAATTTGATATATGCCATCACCCTCTTGTTCACCTTGAGCCACCAAAGATAGATTTTTCGCCTTCGCACGTACTTCTTCCAACCTCTCCACATAATATGCCTCATCCTTCACCCTATTCTTCTTCTCATCTTTCTTTCGAAGCATGCAATCATTTGCTAAATGATTGGCTCCATTGCAATAGTGACAATCCACACCAGAATCTCCTTTCAATTTCTTCTCTTTCTTTTCCTCAGCACCCTTCACATCATTCTTCTCATACTTCTTCTTCTCATCTCCTGCAACTTTGTTCACAAAACTTCCTTTTCCTTCACTTTGCTTTACTTTCGAATTAAATGGTTTCTTGAAAAACTTTTTGACTCGGTTGTTAGAGTAAAATGCAATTGCCTCGTCATCCGAATTCATTATAAACCCCTCTTCATCATCAGAATCATCTTTTTCGACAGTTTCCTTTTCAGTCACTTTTGAAACAAGTGCTAATGGGCCTCCCAAACTAAGTTTCGACTCTTCAGCCATTTCATTCACTTCACTTTCGTGAGTTTTCAGTAGATTGTACAAATCATTCAAAGAAGATGTATCGAAACTTTGTTGATTTTTCACCATCATGCTAACACTTCTCCATTCCTTACGAAGTCCCATGACAAAGATGATATTAAATTCCATGGCAGTCCTCGTGATTCCAGATCGATTGCATTTGTATATCAGCTCATTCAGCCTATCATAGTAACTTTCGATCATTTCACCATCTTTTTGCTTGAAATCCTTCAATTCAATCAAACATTGCTTAACTGAATTGACTGCCTTGAAACTTTTCTTTGAGATTATTCCAGATTTCCTTTGCAGTTGTATAGCTTCTGACATAGTTGTACACCACTGGAGGCAATGCTCCACGTAACTCCCTTATGCATCGTTTTTCAAGTTTCTTCATACGATCATTTTGATTTTCCACACTTGTAGTACTTGATGAAGATCCAATTGGTTGAAGGTTCATTGGTAAAGTAACATTCCCTGAAATGCAAGTCCAAAGCTCTTCATAGATTCCATTCAGATAATCCTGCATACGATCAGACCACTGATCATAGTATTCAGGAATGAGCATAGGAATCTTAGTTGAATATCCTAGCAGACGAGAGTATGAAGTCATTGAGTTGAGATTGAAGTTCGCCATTGATGTACGGAAGAAATTTTTTGAGAAATTATGAGAGATCAATGAGAATTTGAGAACAAATAGCTGAATTGAACAGAAAAACAAAGTAGAATACTCGATTCAACAAGACTGTTGCAGAATCGAATCACAACTTAAGATCTAGAAAACTTTTTCACGTCAAAAGATGCGGAACTTTTTGAACCAGAATTTTGATTCAAAAAACCTTTTGAAACAAAATGAAAATTAGATCTCAGATCATGATTCCTGCTCTGATACCAATTGTAGTGATGTTGATTATGATGGCATGTACGGAATTAAGAATGATTTAGTGAATCATCAAGTAAAATCAAGAACATGAACACAAGAAGTAAATAATTCTTTTAAGCTCTCATGAGTTTCATAGAAAGAGTACAAAATGGGTTTTGCAAATTCTCTCTCTAAACTAATCTCTCAAAATGTTCATTAGATAAAATGAGTGTTACTCACTTCCTTATAAAGGAAAGACAACTCATTATGCACAATCAAAGGAGTAAGCCCTCATGACATCCAAGAGTGACTTTGCACCCTTACATGTTTAAGGCAAAAAAAAACTACAAATCAATAACACATCTCCACAATCAACATATGCATATTAAACTAAAAAACTTACCTCTATTTAACCTTCAAGTCTTATATATGCTTCCTAATAGTTTGACATATATCCAAATCCCATTCCATTCCTTCAACTCTTTGAGTGTATATCCTTTCCATCTCAAATAACCTAATATCCTCTAGCATAGTGATGAAAGGTCTCCTTTTAGCATGCCTAATAGCAAAACTGAAACTCTCACTGACCCCATTCTCCACTGCATCACAATCTCTTTCCTCTTGAAAGAATTCCTTAGACCAGGTAGTAGGATCTTTGTCTATAAAGTAATCATAGGCATGAGTGTCAATAGATTTGATCTTCTCCATTACACCTATGAACTTCTCCACAGTACTAGCTTATAAAACCCTCCAAAACGACTTCTTGTATTTGTGACCAGTAAACCTTTTACTAAAATTGGCCACAATGTGTCTGGCACATTATCTATGTTCAGCTTCTGGACATCTTTCCTTAACTTCTTGTAATAACCCCTAGAAATCACAACATCATTATAAGTGAAAAAGCATAAAAATGAAGCATAAAAAGGACCTAGTACTAACCTTGTGTCCATCATAAATAATGGTAATGCCTGCACCAACAACCACTTCCATGTTTCTTTGTTCTCAACATAGACCACAACCCATGTTATATGGCAGATGTGGTTGTTTGCATCTCTCCCAAAAATTGAAAGAACTTCTCCCCTAACTATACCCTTTAAAAAGAAACCAGCAAGCCTAATTACACGCATGCACCCTTCTAACAAACCATCCCTTACAACTTTGAAACACACATAGAACTTGGAAAATAAATTTGTGGAATCTGGCATGATGTCTACATCCAACCTCACAGTAGACCCAGGATTTGACCTGATAATTTCTTCACCATATGACCACAGTCTCCCATAATGTTCAATGAGACCTCCTTCAATCTCTTTTAATGCAAATTTCTTTGCATTTCTGCATTTCCCCACACTCACATTTATGTTGAATATTGTTGAAACTTTAGCTTTCATCTTCCTTGCACTCATTTTTGGGTTCTCTATAATTTGACTCATAAAATGTTTGCCTATCCATTTGTAAGTTACTATTGACCCAAACTTAAACACCCTACAACAATTATGTTCACTCACTAGATATTTGATCTGAAAAATCTTTTCTTTACCCATCCAGGAGGCCCATAGTCTAAAGGGGAAAGATGGTGACTTATTCTTTTTTCAAAATTTCACTAAGAGTCTATTAGAGTCATTTTTTTTTTCAAACCATAGATCATACCCATTAGCAACTGCATAGTTGCTTAACATATGTTTAAGCTCAGTAGGGTTAGAAAATTGCGTACCTATCACTAGTTTCATCTGACCCCATGGTTGTCTCTCATCATGCATAAAGTACTGGGGTGGCATGTATTCATCATCTTGATCTTCACTCTCTGTAGGTTCACAACGGATGTTTAAAAATCTATCATGTGCAGTTTTGTTTGTTGGAAATGGATAGGTAGCATCATCTTCTTCATGATCAACAATATATGAATCTTCAATAACTAAATCCTCATCTTCATCTAGGTCTTCATCTTTACTTTCACTTTCCTTAGCCTCAATCCAGTCGAATATAGGTTCATTATAGTGATCCACGTATACATTCATTCTGTCATACCGCCAAACCAAGGATGGCGGAAACGTCCGGGGGTGGGAATGACTTCATGTATAGTATCACAACAACGAGTATAATAGTGCTCAAAGTAAATACAACCATCATAAATATAATTGAAAGAGTTACACCATAGTATGAGTTTACATGTTTCAAAATCAATTACACTATGATGACAAAAATGAAATGTTTGACGATTCAACGTCCCATCCTCAAAAGCTGTTGATTTCCTGTTCTCACTGATTTCCTGAGAATACAAGTAATTTCGAAAAAATGTCAACAATTAAGTTGGTGAGTTCATAAGCTTTTGGATGTAGAGTTTGAAAACCTTTGCTTGTAATGGTAATGTATACGTCAAGAAAAATCCATTATTTTCCTAATAGAAAGTCATGTAGTCTTAAATCCCAAGACCGAGAGTATGTGTGTATTTTGTACTTATAACGTGTTTGTAATTGTAATGTGTACCCAAGAAAATCCAATATTTTCCTTATAAAAGTCATGTAGTCTTAAATCCCAAGACCGAATGTATGAGTGTGTTTCGTAATTGTAACGAAGAATGCAATTTTAATTAGATAAAACCCTTTTTAAAGTAGAATTTCCCCGTAAACTTTAAGTGTTGTTAACTCCCTATGTGAGTCGTTATAACCATACTACAACTAGATGACCTGCTACAACGTTTCTCAGGCGTTAGAATTTGTTATGACTTTTTTCACCCGTAGACCTGCAGGTCCCGCTGTAGCTAGCATCAAGGTGTGGGGTGTCAATCCCAATATAGATCTATACACAATTATCACGCTCTCCCTACAAGAGATTCTGGTTATAACTTACAGGAATTTTTAACCCGTACTCTAAGAGTACAGTTGAAGAATTGTCTCACAACTTACGTTAACGAGTTTACGTGTGATTTGAGTATAAAACATTTTTGCGTGATGGAAATAAATCCCCTCTTTATGTAGTATGTTTGAAAAGTACAATCCATAACTATACTTTTTATGTTTCATCTAGTATATTTGTAATGATAAAGGACTCTTAAAATTCAGTGAATCATTTCTGTTATTTAATGTAACTCAATAGAAAACACATGTAAAAGATAGAGTCATCAAAGATAAACACTTTGTTCAACATGTTACAAAGTGTAAGTTGAAAACTGTTAACTAGTTTTTAACCTTTCTGCACTGTTTTAAAATGATCATAGAAAAATCATACGATGCCGAAAACTGAATCCATAAACTCTGAGAGTTTAGTAAATGTGTCTAATTTATCAATAATTTTTATTATGATTATTAGAAGTCTCTAACTTGTGTGAAATTGTTCATATTCACAGACTGGTCCGAATTCGTTTCTGAAGTGATAGGAAGTTTTGTAAAAATCACCATAAATTATATAAAAATCGTATGGAGATGTGCAAGTAGTCATTAGAAAGATATAAACCTGAAATACTTGCATATAAAACAGTTTTGAAAGATATTAAGTTTAAGATGGTCAAAACAGTCCGTGAATAGGACTCAACTTTTCTGTGAAAAGCTGAAGTATGAGTTTGAGTTGTGTTAAGATGATTTAACTTGTATTCCCCCCCTAAAACTTGAAGAAAACATTAAAATGTAGGGGTATGAACTCACCTTGAGTGATTTCCTTAGATGTATGCTGAAGAGAAAGGTTTTCCAAGTCAAGAACACTTGGAAGGAGCTTGGAGAGTTGAAGATCTAAGCCAAGAAAATCCAATATTTTCCTTATAAAAGTCATGTAGTCTTAAATCCCAAGACCGAATGTATGAGTGTGTTTCGTAATTGTAACGAAGAATGCAATTTTAATTAGATAAAACCCTTTTTAAAGTAGAATTTCCCCGTAAACTTTAAGTGTTGTTAACTCCCTATGTGAGTCGTTATAACCATACTACAACTAGATGACCTGCTACAACGTTTCTTAGGCGTTAGAATTTGTTATGACTTTTTTCACCCGTAGACCTGCAGGTCCCGCTGTAGCTAGCAGCAAGGTGTGGGGTGTCAATCCCAATATAGATCTATACACAATAATCACGCTCTCCCTACAAGAGATTCTGGTTATAACTTACAGGAATTTTTAACCCGTACTCTAAGAGTACAGTTGAAGAATTGTCTCATAACTTACGTTAATGAGTTTACGTGTGATTTGAGTATAAAACATTTTTGTGTGATGGAAATAAATCCCCTCTTTATGTAGTATGTTTGAAAAGTACAATCCATAACTATACTTTTTATGTTTCATCTAGTATATTTGTAATGATAAAGGACTCTTAAAATTCAGTGAATCATTTCTGTTATTTAATGTAACTCAATAGAAAACACATGTAAAAGATAGAGTCATCAAAGATAAACACTTTGTTCAACATGTTACAAAGTGTAAGTTGAAAACTGTTAACTAGTTTTTAACCTTTCTGCACTGTTTTAAAATGATCATAGAAAAATCATACGATGCCGAAAACTGAATCCATAAACTCTGAGAGTTTAGTAAATGTGTCTAATTTATCAATAATTTTTATTATGATTTTTAGAAGTCTCTAACTTGTGTGAAATTGTTCATATTCACAGACTGGTCCGAATTCGTTTCTGAAGTGATAGGAAGTTTTGTAAAAATCACCATAAATTATAGAAAAATCGTATGGAGATGTGCAAGTAGTCATTAGAAAGATATAAACCTGAAATACTTGCATATAAAACAGTTTTGAAAGATATTAAGTTTAAGATGGTCAAAACAGTCCGTGAATAGGACTCAACTTTTCTGTGAAAAGCTGAAGTATAAGTTTGAGTTGTGTTAAGATGATTTAACTTGTATTCCCCCCCCCCCCTAAAACTTGAAGAAAACATTAAAATGTAGGGGTATGAACTCACCTTGAGTGATTTCCTTAGATGTATGCTGAAGAGAAAGGTTTTCCAAGTCAAGAACACTTGGTAGGAGCTTGGAGAGTTGAAGATCTAAGTACAATTATGGTGACATTTGTTATGAGAGATTCATAATCTGAGTGAAGGAGTGAATAATGTTCAATGTAGGATGAGAATACTTACTGAATGAGGGTGAAAAGCTCAAAGGCAGCCTTGGAGTCTCGAGTTCTTAGAGAGGGAAAATAAGAGAGAAGTGTTTGCGTCTTGGTGAGAGAGTGAGTAAGATGGAAGGAGAGATGGGGGTTTCCATCTTTTGGTCAAGCTACCAGCTGGAGGTGAGGTGTGAGAGGACAAATAGTGGACTAGGTATGGATGAATAGTGACTGAGGGTTGTCCTATGTGGGTATGGGGGGTTAGCTTGAGTCACACTTCATGACAAGTCAACACTCTAACACAATATCTCACCCAATAGATATTGTTCTTAAGTTGAGGTTTCCCCCAAAATGTGATTAAAATATGAATATATATGGCATTATATGTCAAAATATAAGTTTGGGCGAAAATCCCACGCGAAAATCATGAAAAACGAGCTTAAAACGCAAAAGTTGTCTAAAACCGGGAGAAGGAAGCGAACCTGCGAGGGTTCCAGAGTCAAAATCACCATTCCGGAGTGAAATGTGGATGTTCCGAAGTCACTTGTACTATTCCGGAGTGGGTCAGCAGCTTCCGGAGCGGATCAGGGGCTTCCGAAGTGCGAGGCTGTCCGGGGCGAGGTCTTCCGAGACGTGCGAGGTAAGAGCATTCCGGAGTGAAGGAGTCTGAAGCTGAGGGATGTCCGAAGATGCGAATTTGTCCGGTTCTCAAGAGGGTTCCGGACCAAGAGGCTTCTTTTGGGTTTTCTCCTTTGGTTTTGGGCTGTTTTCGACTGAGGAAGGTACATAGAGAGATTTGGGAGAGATTTTACATACTTGGAGAGATTTCACATACTTGGAGAGATTTGGGAGAGATTTCACATACTTGGAGAGATTTAGGAGAGATTTCACATACTTGGAGAGATTCGGGAGAGATTTCATATACTTGGAGAGATTTGGGAGAGATTTCACATACTTGGAGAGATTTGGGAGAGATTTCACATACCTGGAGAGATTTGGGAGAGAGATAGATACAATGGGAGAAATTGAGAGAGACTTTATCGGAAGCTTTTATTAATGCTTTTCTTCGTAGTTCAAAGACCGTAGGCTTAGTTACATCCCAGTTTGAGTGTTATACACCCCCGAAGGGCACGTGATAATGTTTTATAGAGTTGTTACATCCCTCATTCTGATTAGGGTTTAGAATTTTGAACATTTGAAACTTTCAAGTGTTACTTTGCATTTAAGATTTAGAGTCATACATTAGTAACCATAAAGAAAATCCCTAATCATATTAATACTAGTTGAGTTGACCAGTTTGACTTGTTGACTTTCTTTGACTCTGACTTGACCAGAAAGTGACGGTTGTCACATTATCCCCCCGTTCGAAGGAATTTCGTCCCGAAATTAGCACTTTGACCGGGACTTCAAGAGTTTGGGAAGAGGTGTGGGTATTTTTGTTTCATCTGATCTTCGCATTCCAGGTGAACTCGGGTCCTCGTTTAGCGTTCCAATGGACCTTCACTATAGGGATGCGACTCTGTTTTGTTCTCTTGATCTCTCGATCCATGATTTTCACCGGTTCTTCTACGAAGTGGAGACTCTCGTTGACCTCGATTTCCTCGAGTGGGATCACAAGTGTCTCATCAGACAGACACTTCTTTAAATTTGACACGTGGAAGGTCGGGTGTACGTTGTTAAGTTCTTGGGGTAGCCGAAGTTTGTATGCCATCGGGCCAATCCTGTCAAGGATTTCGAACGACCCGATGTACCTTGGATTTAGTTTACCACGTTTACCAAAACGTATCATTCCTTTCCATGGTGAGACCTTCAGTAGCACCCGGTCCCCGACCTAGAATTCCAAGGGTTTGCGTCGCTTATCGGCGTAGCTCTTTTGTCGATCTCGAGATGCTTTCAGTCTTTCTCGAATTTGAACTATCTTTTCCGTAGTCTCACTTATGATTTCAGGGCCAGTGAGGGTGCTGTTAGGGACTTGCCCTTTTGCTAACTGTGTATCTCCCACATTAGCCCAACACAGCGGTGATCTGCACTTGCGGCCATAAAGAGCTTCAAATGGCGCGACCTTGATGCTAGTATGATAGCTGTTGTTGTACGAGAATTCAATAAGCGGTAAGTGGGTATCCCATGCTTTACCGAAGTCAATAACACAAGCTCTTAGCATATCTTCCAAGGTTTGAATAGTTCTTTCGCTCTGCCCGTCGGTTTGTGGATGGTAGACCGTACTCATGTCTAGCCTGGTCCCTAGAGCTTTCTGTAAGGACTGCCAGAACCGTGAAGTGAATCTACTATCTCTGTCAGAGATAATGGATATCGGCACACCATGAAGTCGTACAATCTCTTTGATGTACGTCCTAGTAAACTTTTCCATCTTGTCGGTCTCCTTTATTGGCAGGAAGTGCGCAGATTTGGTCAATCTATCGACGATTACCCAAATGGTATCAAGACCACCCGTTGTCTTAGGCAGTTTGGTTATGAAGTCCATGGTTATTCGTTCCCACTTCCATTCGGGTATCGCAGGTTGTTGGAGTAGACCCGAATGCTTTTGGTACTCTACCTTAACTTTAGCGCAAGTTAGACACTTGCTCACGTAGGTAGCGATCTCAGCTTTCATGTTCGGCCACCAGTGGAGTTTCTTTAGGTCCAGGTACATCTTGTCCGAACCGGGATGTACGGAGTATCGAGTTTTGTGTGCTTCGTTCAGGACGACGTCCCTGAACCCGCCGAATTTCGATGTCCAAATTCGGTTCATGAGATAATGAGCTCCGTCGTCCTTGACTTCTAGATTCTTATCCATTCCTCTTAATGCCTCACCCGCCACATTCTCAGGCTTCAAAGCTTCCAGCTGGGCCTCTTTGATTTGCATGGACAGGTGCGAATGGATTGTCATGGTTAATGACTTTACTCGGCGACCCAAGTATTCTTTTCGACTTAAGGTGTCAGCAACCATGTTGGCCTTACATGGGTGATAACGAATCTCATACTCGTAATCACTCAGTAATTCTACCCATCGTCTCTGCCTCATGTTGAGCTCTTTTTGATTGAGGATGTGCTGAAGGCTTTTGTGATCGGTATAGATAGTACACTTTGTTCCGTAAAGGTAGTGCCTCCAAATTTTTATGGCGACTACTACTGCTCCCAATTTGAGGTCATGTGTGGCGTAATTGACCTCGTGCGTTTTTAATTGCCTCGATGCGTAGGCAATGACCTTTCCTCGTTGCATTAACACAAATCCAAGGCCCTGGTTTGATGCGTCGCAGTAGACCACAAAGTCTTCGGTTCCCTCTGGCAGGGATAAAATCGGGGCGCTACACAGGGCCTGTTTTAAGGTTTGGAAGGTGGTTTCTTGTTTCTCTCCCCAGCTGAAAGTTACACTCTTTTGGGTTAGGGTGGTAAATGGTTTGGCAATCTTGGAGAATTTTTGGATGAACCTCCGGTAGTAGCCAGCGAGGCCTAAGAATTGGCGGATTTCTGTAGGCGTCTTTGGTGCTGACCAGTTCTCGATTGCATTGATTTTGGAGGGATCCACGTGTATCCATTTCTCGCTAACCACATGGCCGAGGAAGTCCAATTCACGGATCCAAAATTCACACTTCGAAAATTTTGCATATAATTTTTCCGCCCTTAGTGTCTCCAATACCTGTCGTAGATGTTGGCTATGCTCTTCCTTACTCTTTGAATAGACCAAGATGTCGTCTATGAAGACAATCACGAACTTGTCTAGGTAAGGTCGGCATACACGGTTCATTAGATCCATGAACACTGCGGGTGCGTTTGTTAACCCGAAGGGCATTACTACAAACTCGTAGTGACCGTACCGAGTTCTGAACGCCGTTTTGGGAACATCCTCCTCCTGAACCCGTAGTTGATGGTATCCCGACCTCAGATCGATCTTTGAGAAGTAAGAGGCTCCTTGGAGTTGATCAAATAGGTCGTCGATTCGGGGTAAGGGGTATCGATTTTTGATGGTAAGCTTATTTATCTCGCGGTAGTCGATGCACATGCGAAACGATCCATCCTTCTTTTTCACAAACAGAACTGGTGCTCCCCAAGTCGAGAAGTTGGGTCTAATGAACCCTTTGCTCAGCAGTTCGTTTAGTTGGCTGGATAGTTCTTGCATCTCAGCTAGCGCTAGACGGTAGCGCGCTTTGGCCACGGGGGTAGCTCCGGGGATTAAATCGATTCGGAATTAGACTTGTCGTGCGGGTGGAACTCCGGGAAGGTCTTTTGGGAATACGTCAGGGAAAATACAGACCTCCGGAATGTCCTTGATGTTTTTCACCTCTTGTTTCTTATCAATTCCGTGGGCTAAGAAGGCGTGGTATTCCTTGCAGAGATACTTGTGGGCTTTGACGCACGAGATGATTTGTAGGTTTGCACTAGGTTTGTTACCGTAGACGACAAGAGTTTCGCCACTCGACATATTCATGCGTATGGCCCTTTCGTAACACAGAATGTCAACATGATTTGAGCTTAACCAATCCATGCCAATGATGATGTCAAAGCTTTTTATTGAAACCGACAATAAATCGATTTTGAATGAGTGATTGTCTAGAGTGAGGGTACACCCTAAGTATATGTCGTTAGTGCTTTCTGTCTTTCCATTTGCCATTTCTACAACGTATGTATCTTTTAGTGTTTGGGGTTTTTGTTTTAAAAATTGTTTGAATTTGTGGCTAACGAAACTCCTCTCCGCTCCACTATCGAATAATATGCATGCATATGAGTTATTGAGGAGGAACGTACCGGTAACCACCGCGGGATTCTCCCTTGCTTCTCCCTGCCCTAAGGCCAAGATCCTTCCGACACCGCCGGTGTTTGCGTTTCTAGCTTTTGGGCAGTCCCTCTTGTAGTGCCCAGTTTCCCCGCAACCGTAATAGGCTCGGCTTGCTCCGGCGTTGGCGGCCGGGTTGGCCTGTTGGGCAGACGCCCTGCAGAAACGGGTGGTATGCCCCTTTTTGTTACAGCGGTTGCAGTGCATTTCACGACAAGGACCATTGTGGTGAAAGTTGCACTTGCTGCACTTGGGGAGGGTTCCAACATATTGTCTCAGTGGTGCTAGAGTGGAAGGAGTGGTGGCAGCATGGATGGTAACAGTTTGTTGCCTCTTGCGGGGTCCTGCGTCGGTTGCTTCTTTTTATTGTTCCAAAACTTCCTCTTGTTGTTCCCTCCTTTTGCTCGATCGGAGGTGGTTTTCACAGTGTCGTGGCTGACCCGAAGATTGATGAGTTGTTGTGCCAACTCCTTGGCACTGTCTAAGGTAGGTGGCCGTGAGGCCAATACGCTATTTTGAATCTGGGAAGATAGTCCCCAGAGATATCGTTCCACCTTCTTGCTTTCCGGAGTGACCATCGCCGGACAGAGGAAGAACACGGTCAACACTTGCAAATAATCTTGGAACTACTGAGAAAAGAAAAGTTGTACGCCAAATTCTCCAATTGTGAATTTTGGATTAGAGAAGTATAATTTTTAGGGCATGTGGTTCGCAACAAAAGGGATTCATGTCGAACCCTCCAAAGTTGAAGCAATCAAGAATTGGGAAGCACCGAAGACGCCAATAGAAGTGCGTCAATTCTTAAGACTTGCTGGTTATTACCGCAGATTCATAGAGAATTTCTCCAAAATATCCAAGTCACTTACAACACTAACCCAGAAGGATACAAAGTTCAACTGGGAAGACAAACAAGAAGCTGTTTTTCAGAAACCGGAGCAAATATTGTATAGTGCACCAATCCTATCCCTTCCAGAGGGGACAGAAGATTTTGTCATATACTGCGACGCATCAAATCAAGGATTGGGATGTGTGTTGATGCAAAGAGGAAAGGTTATCGCCTACGCATCACGACAACTTAAGGTGCATGAGAATAATTACACTACCCATGATCTTGAATTGGGAGCTGTAACTTTTGCACTAAAAATCTGGAGACATTACTTATACGGTACTAAGTGTACTATTTTTACCGACCACAAGAGTCTCTAGCACATCTTCAACCAAAAAGATCTTAATATGAGACAACGAAGATGGGTTGAATTGTTGAATGATTACGAATGTGATATTCGTTATCATCCCAAAAAGGAAAACGTGGTAGCAGATGCCTTGAGCCAGAAAGAATATATTAAACCCCGTCGGGTACGAGCATTAACCATAACTATCCATTCTAACTTTGCCACACAAATTAGAGAAGCTCAACTTGAGGCTCTAAAAGAAGAAAACATCAATAACGAAGCTTTGCGAGGAATAGAAAAGCAACTTATACAAAAAAATGTCGGAACGCGACACTTTATGAACCGAATTTGGACGCCTAAGTTCGGTGGAGTCAGGGACTTGGTCTTAGAAGAAGACCACAAGTCCAGATATTCCGTACATCCAGGCTCTGACAAAATGTACTTAGATTTAAAAGTACATTATTGGTGGCCAAACATGAAGGATGAAATTGCTACTTATGTGAGAAAATGCTTGACCTGTTCTAGAGTAAAGGCAGAACATCAAAAGCCTTCAGGTTTACTTCAACAACCGGAAATACCTGAATGGAAGTGGGAGTAGATTTCAATGGACTTCATCACTAAGTTACCCAAAACTCCTAGTGGGTTCGACACTATTTGGGTAATAGTCGATAGATTGACTAAGTCCGCCCATTTCTTACCAATTAAGGAGAACGACAAAATGGAGAAGCTGACTAGAGTTTATCTTAAGGAAATTGTCAGATTGCATGGAGTTCCAAATTCTATTATTTCTGACCGAGATAGTAGAATCACTTCACGATTTTGGCAATCTCTACAAAAATCCTTAGGAACACGTCTAGATATGAGTACAACTTACCATCCACAGACTGATGGTTAGAGTAAGAGAATCATTCAGACTTTAGAATATATGCTCCGAGCCTGTTTTATTGACTTTGGAAATGCATGGGATACTCATTTACCATTAATTGAGTTTTCCTACAACAATAGTCATCACACCAGCATCAAGGTTGCACCGTTTGAGGCTCTTTATGGACAAAAATTTCGTTCCCCAATATGGTGGGAAAAAGTTGGAGATACGCAGATGGCCAGAGAACATACAGGCGATACCTTACGCATTGGACTAGAAATAATCCACGAGACAACTCAAAAGATCGTGCAAATTAAGGATCGATTAAAGGCAGCACGTGATCGTCAGAAGAGCTATGCTGACGTAAGACATAAGCCTTTGAAATTCCAAGTTCGAGATAGAGTAATGTTAAAGGTCTCTCCTTGGAAAGCCATAATTCGATTCAGAAAATGAGGCAAACTAAACCCACGATATATAGGACCTTTTTTCTAGCAAGAATTGGTTCTGTCGCATACCAACTTAAGTTACCTCAAGAGCTAAGTAGTGTACACGATGTTTTTCATGTGTCAAATCTCAAAAGACGTCTATCTGATGACACTCTTGTTGTACCTCTTGATGAGATACAATTCAATACCAAACTCAACTTTGTAGAAGAACCTGTCGAAATCATGGATCGAGAAACCAAACAATTAAAACAAAGTTGTATTTCCATAGTGAAAGTTCGATGGAACTGTTTACGAGGACCTGAATTTACTTGGAAATGTGAAGATAAGATGAAACAAAAATACCCCCAACTATTTAACAAAACCCCATCCACAAGATAAATTTCGCGATGAAATTATTCTAATGGGGGGAGAATGTAACACCAGTCAAAATTAGGTCAATAACAATCACATGTGATTATGCCAATCACGTAATGTGATTTTGTTAAACTAGTAATGTGATAAACTTACTATGTAATTCATGTTAAAGTACGAACTTTCATACATAATTTATGATACAACTCAAAGTATACGTCCATATGATTCCAAAAATATAGAGAACATCTAAATCTGACTTCGCGTGAAGAAGTTATGATAAACCGAACACTATAAAATCTCTATAATAAGAGGAATTTAAAATAGACTTAGAGTTAGCTATTGGAGTCTGAAATAAAGTCGTAGTACTCAGAATTATCTACGCGTGGATATAAAGAACGTCAAAAACGGAGTTTGTATGCAAAAGTTATGACCTTCCGAAGATGCAGCTGTCTAAGGACATGACACGTGGCAGAAACCCTAGCCGCCTTAAGTCACGACGTGAAAATGAAGTTCACGACGTGAAACGTGTCGGGGACACTAATCGGGGCTAGAAAACACGTGTTAAAGCTACGGGGTGACTCATGGATGTTCACGACGTGACCCAAGGTATGTCACGACGTGAAATGGCCCAGAAGAGCCTATAAATAGCGATCAAGACCATTTCATTCCTTACACCAAATCTCTTCTTTCTGTCTCGTTTCCGAAGGCCGTTTCCCTTCCCGAGCCTCACTACGACGAGCCTCTGACCGTTTAGATTCTATAGATCACGCTACTAGGGTGAGTTTCACGGCCCCACTTTCTAATATTTTCGGGGGAAAACGCATGCTAAATATTATATATACGTTATTATTATGTATATATGATAGTATATTAGTATCAACGTAGATAGTTATAATAACCGGGATATAGTTATTTTGTATCTGAAAGTATACAGCTATCGTAAAGTTGTTAGCATGTTATTGTTATAGTAGTATACTAATGTAGATCTTGAGTTATACTTAGGATTCTATATATATTTTGTGTGCGATATAGTTCCAGAGTTATACTCGGAAGTTCTATATGTAATTGATAAGTATGTTGTTATTGTTGGTTTTATGTCAAGATAAAACCAGGTATGTTATATGTTGTTGTTATTGGTTTTATGTCAAGATAAAACCAGGTATGTTATATGTTGTTGTTATTGGTTTATGTTAAGATAAAACCTGGTTTTACCTCAAGTTATAGCTGTTATACTGCCTAAATGTTATGAAGTTAGGAGTAATGTTTAAAATCATAGTCTAGTAACTTAGGGTTTTAGACATGAAAATGCTTTTGTTGTTAGGACTATAGAACGCCGTCAAAGTCTACATGAGCTACCTCATTCATCAACTAAGATTGGGGATCTTAGTGGAAGTCCTCTGACCTGTAACCGTTAATCCCGTGTGAGCGAGGAAGTCGTGTATGAATAAGATACGGGTTGACGAACCCACTCGTGGTTGTTAATTACAACCCAAGACAAGCGAGTGACGATCCGTTCCTTTTATTTGTTATTGTTCCGGCGTCGATGAAGCGCACGATATTGTTTCTCATGGTAAATCATGAGTGTATTGTTTCTCATGGTAAATCATGAGTGTATTGTTTCTCATGGTAAATCATGAGTGTGTTTTGTCAGAGGTTTTGTTGTCAAGCAGCGGTTACAGGCTCATGGTAGCAACTTGTTAGAAACATTATACTTTGTCGTATACAAGTATTAATGTTAAGTATAAGTTTCCCCCTACTTATACCCTAGGTACTACTTGTATATTAAGTAGATAACTATACCTATTCTACTTACTCGTATAGAATTGAAATAAGATTTATACGTAGCAACTTAGTTTGTATGGAATTACACACATTTATATTTTTAATATATAAGACTTATAGGTATATACTTATTTGGTAAGTAAACCATTATACCTAGGATATATATATATATATATATATATATATATATATATATATATATATATATATATATATATATATATATATATTAATTGTTTGAGAGTCAAAATGATACTTTCAAACCTATACTTTTGAACTTGGAAAATGTATTATTTTTATATGGAGTCAAAACGTGTGAACTCACCAAATTTATGTTGACGTATTTTAAAATGCATGTGTTTTCAGGAAGTTGATAAATATGATATGAGAAATGACGTTACACCGCCCGGTGTTTCCGCCGATGGCTGGGGTGTGACAGATTGGTATTAGAGCTATTAACTATAGTGAATTAGTACTTTCTTAGGAAAGCACGACTATAGTTTAGGGCTTACTCTGTTAGGTTTAGGTATATCCCTTAGCCTACAATATAAAGTATTAGTAATTATACTACTGAAGGACTACTTACGGGAGCGGTGACAAGGATAGACATGTCAATTTGGGTTGCTGGATTTCAGAACGGCTATATGCTAAAATGATCGTGCCCTTTTCGACTGTCCTGACTGGCCGATGCCTTATCAGCTAGACCTGAAGTAACAAACAATAATTAATAATACTCGTGAATACAACAAACACAAAGATATAGAGTTATGTATGAACTCAGTCCCGCGATGAGAACACATGTATAACCCAATAATATAGAAAACCTAAACCCTCGATAACTATACAACGCAAGGTTTTATGTCAAACTCCTTAGTCGAGTTTTAATGTACATGGGCCGAACCAAAACTAAACGTAGATTGATCACCTATGTTTAATTTTGGTTAGACCGATGCACAACTAAAATTAGATACGGTGTTTGATAGACTAAAACATCTGAAGATTCTAGAAGATTAAAGATAGATCTCAGATCAGGATACCATCAACTCGGAGTACAAGAAGACGATGTTCTGAAAACAACATTTAGGACTCGGTATGGCCATTAAGAGTTCTTAATTATGCCTTTGGATTGACCAACGCTCCAACAATGTTCAAGGACCTCATGAATAGTGTTTGCAAACCGTACTTGGATAAATTTGTGATAGTAGTTATCGATGATATATTGATATATTCACAAACCAAGGAAGAACACGGTCAACACTTGCAAATAATCTTGGAACTACTGAGAAAAGAAAAGTTGTACGCCAAATTCTCTAATTGTGAATTTTGGATTAGAGAAGTATAATTTTTAGGGCATGTGGTTCGCAACAAAAGGGATTCATGTCGAACCCTCCAAAGTTGAAGCAATCAAGAATTGGGAAGCACCGAAGACGCCAATAGAAGTGCGTCAATTCTTAAGACTTGCTGGTTATTACCGCAGATTCATAGAGAATTTCTCCAAAATATCCAAGTCACTTACAACACTAACCCAGAAGGATACAAAGTTCAACTGGGAAGACAAACAAGAAGCTGTTTTTCAGAAACCGGAGCAAATATTGTATAGTGCACCAATCCTATCCCTTCCAGAGGGGACAGAAGATTTTGTCATATACTGCGACGCATCAAATCAAGGATTGGGATGTGTGTTGATGCAAAGAGGAAAGGTTATCGCCTACGCATCACGACAACTTAAGGTGCATGAGAATAATTACACTACCCATGATCTTGAATTGGGAGCTGTAACTTTTGCACTAAAAATCTGGAGACATTACTTATACGGTACTAAGTGTACTATTTTTACCGACCACAAGAGTCTCTAGCACATCTTCAACCAAAAAGATCTTAATATGAGACAACGAAGATGGGTTGAATTGTTGAATGATTACGAATGTGATATTCGTTATCATCCCAAAAAGGAAAACGTGGTAGCAGATGCCTTGAGCCAGAAAGAATATATTAAACCCCGTCGGGTACGAGCATTAACCATAACTATCCATTCTAACTTTGCCACACAAATTAGAGAAGCTCAACTTGAGGCTCTAAAAGAAGAAAACATCAATAACGAAGCTTTGCGAGGAATAGAAAAGCAACTTATACAAAAAATGTCGGAACGCGACACTTTATGAACCGAATTTGGACGCCTAAGTTCGGTGGAGTCAGGGACTTGGTCTTAGAAGAAGACCACAAGTCCAGATATTCCGTACATCCAGGCTCTGACAAAATGTACTTAGATTTAAAAGTACATTATTGGTGGCCAAACATGAAGGATGAAATTGCTACTTATGTGAGAAAATGCTTGACCTGTTCTAGAGTAAAGGCAGAACATCAAAAGCCTTCAGGTTTACTTCAACAACCGGAAATACCTGAATGGAAGTGGGAGTAGATTTCAATGGACTTCATCACTAAGTTACCCAAAACTCCTAGTGGGTTCGACACTATTTGGGTAATAGTCGATAGATTGACTAAGTCCGCCCATTTCTTACCAATTAAGGAGAACGACAAAATGGAGAAGCTGACTAGAGTTTATCTTAAGGAAATTGTCAGATTGCATGGAGTTCCAAATTCTATTATTTCTGACCGAGATAGTAGAATCACTTCACGATTTTGGCAATCTCTACAAAAATCCTTAGGAACACGTCTAGATATGAGTACAACTTACCATCCACAGACTGATGGTTAGAGTAAGAGAATCATTCAGACTTTAGAATATATGCTCCGAGCCTGTTTTATTGACTTTGGAAATGCATGGGATACTCATTTACCATTAATTGAGTTTTCCTACAACAATAGTCATCACACCAGCATCAAGGTTGCACCGTTTGAGGCTCTTTATGGACAAAAATTTCGTTCCCCAATATGGTGGGAAAAAGTTGGAGATACGCAGATGGCCAGAGAACATACAGGCGATACCTTACGCATTGGACTAGAAATAATCCACGAGACAACTCAAAAGATCGTGCAAATTAAGGATCGATTAAAGGCAGCACGTGATCGTCAGAAGAGCTATGCTGACGTAAGACATAAGCCTTTGAAATTCCAAGTTCGAGATAGAGTAATGTTAAAGGTCTCTCCTTGGAAAGCCATAATTCGATTCAGAAAATGAGGCAAACTAAACCCACGATATATAGGACCTTTTTTCTAGCAAGAATTGGTTCTGTCGCATACCAACTTAAGTTACCTCAAGAGCTAAGTAGTGTACACGATGTTTTTCATGTGTCAAATCTCAAAAGACGTCTATCTGATGACACTCTTGTTGTACCTCTTGATGAGATACAATTCAATACCAAACTCAACTTTGTAGAAGAACCTGTCGAAATCATGGATCGAGAAACCAAACAATTAAAACAAAGTTGTATTTCCATAGTGAAAGTTCGATGGAACTGTTTACGAGGACCTGAATTTACTTGGAAATGTGAAGATAAGATGAAACAAAAATACCCCCAACTATTTAACAAAACCCCATCCACAAGATAAATTTCGCGATGAAATTATTCTAATGGGGGGAGAATGTAACACCAGTCAAAATTAGGTCAATAACAATCACATGTGATTATGCCAATCACGTAATGTGATTTTGTTAAACTAGTAATGTGATAAACTTACTATGTAATTCATGTTAAAGTACGAACTTTCATACATAATTTATGATACAACTCAAAGTATACGTCCATATGATTCCAAAAATATAGAGAACATCTAAATCTGACTTCGCGTGAAGAAGTTATGATAAACCGAACACTATAAAATCTCTATAATAAGAGGAATTTAAAATAGACTTAGAGTTAGCTATTGGAGTCTGAAATAAAGTCGTAGTACTCAGAATTATCTACGCGTGGATATAAAGAACGTCAAAAACGGAGTTTGTATGCAAAAGTTATGACCTTCCGAAGATGCAGCTGTCTAAGGACATGACACGTGGCAGAAACCCTAGCCGCCTTAAGTCACGACGTGAAAATGAAGTTCACGACGTGAAACGTGTCGGGGACACTAATCGGGGCTAGAAAACACGTGTTAAAGCTACGGGGTGACTCATGGATGTTCACGACGTGACCCAAGGTATGTCACGACGTGAAATGGCCCAGAAGAGCCTATAAATAGCGATCAAGACCATTTCATTCCTTACACCAAATCTCTTCTTTCTGTCTCGTTTCCGAAGGCCGTTTCCCTTCCCGAGCCTCACTACGACGAGCCTCTGACCGTTTAGATTCTATAGATCACGCTACTAGGGTGAGTTTCACGGCCCCACTTTCTAATATTTTCGGGGGAAAACGCATGCTAAATATTATATATACGTTATTATTATGTATATATGATAGTATATTAGTATCAACGTAGATAGTTATAATAACCGGGATATAGTTATTTTGTATCTGAAAGTATACAGCTATCGTAAAGTTGTTAGCATGTTATTGTTATAGTAGTATACTAATGTAGATCTTGAGTTATACTTAGGATTCTATATATATTTTGTGTGCGATATAGTTCCAGAGTTATACTCGGAAGTTCTATATGTAATTGATAAGTATGTTGTTATTGTTGGTTTTATGTCAAGATAAAACCAGGTATGTTATATGTTGTTGTTATTGGTTTTATGTCAAGATAAAACCAGGTATGTTATATGTTGTTGTTATTGGTTTATGTTAAGATAAAACCTGGTTTTACCTCAAGTTATAGCTGTTATACTGCCTAAATGTTATGAAGTTAGGAGTAATGTTTAAAATCATAGTCTAGTAACTTAGGGTTTTAGACATGAAAATGCTTTTGTTGTTAGGACTATAGAACGCCGTCAAAGTCTACATGAGCTACCTCATTCATCAACTAAGATTGGGGATCTTAGTGGAAGTCCTCTGACCTGTAACCGTTAATCCCGTGTGAGCGAGGAAGTCGTGTATGAATAAGATACGGGTTGACGAACCCACTCGTGGTTGTTAATTACAACCCAAGACAAGCGAGTGACGATCCGTTCCTTTTATTTGTTATTGTTCCGGCGTCGATGAAGCGCACGGTATTGTTTCTCATGGTAAATCATGAGTGTATTGTTTCTCATGGTAAATCATGAGTGTGTTTTGTCAGAGGTTTTGTTGTCAAGCAGCGGTTACAGACTCATGGTAGCAACTTGTTAGAAACATTATACTTTGTCGTATACAAGTATTGATGTTAAGTATAAGTTTCCCCCTTCTTATACCCTAGGTACTACTTGTATATTAAGTAGATAACTATACCTATTCTACTTACTCGTATAGAATTAAAATAAGATTTATACGTAGCAACTTAGTTTGTATGGAATTACAAACATTTATATTTTTAATATATAAGACTTATAGGTATATAATTATTTGGTAAGTAAACCATTATACCTAGGATATATATATATATATATATATATATATATATATATATATATATATATATATGTATATATATATATATATATATATATATATATATATATATATATATATATATATATATATATGTATCAATTGTTTGAGAGTCAAAATGATACTTTCAAAACTATACTTTTGAACTTGGAAAATGTATTATTTTTATATGGAGTCAAAACCTGTGAACTCACCAACTTTATGTTGACATATTTTAAAATGCATGTGCTTTCAGAAAGTTGATAACTATGATACGAGTAATGACGTTACACCGCCCGGTGTTTCCGCCGACGGCCGGGGTGTGACAGACAATACTCCTTCAACATCATAGTCTTCAAGTCTTCCCAGCTTACTGAATTAGCCACGGCGAGAGTTAGAGATTTTACATGGCCGTTCCACCAAGTAAGGGCACCGCCAGTGAAAGTGCAAGCTGCGAATTTGACTTTGTTTGCTTTGGGGCACATACAGATCTCGAAGACAGATTCGGTCTTCTCGAACCACTGCATCAAAGCGATGACTCCCCCACTACCATTGAACGAATCGGGTTTGCCATTAGTGAAGTCCTTATAGGAACATTCTCTCGAACGCCCTTGGCTATATCCTTGAGTGGAGTTATTAGTACCACTCCCTGTCCTCCTGGCACCGTCAGTGCTGATTTGGGACACAGGAACTGCCACTGCGGCCGTAACCGCAGCCTGGAACATAACAAGATCATACTGGGGAGGCGACGGTGGTGGATTTGTTTACGTTCCGCCAGTGCGTCTAGCAGACCTACGAGGTGGCATCTTTCTGTAATAGAATTTAAAAGACGAAATGAGTATAATTCTTTTAGTAATGGTTATTAGTCAGGTGTCGTAGAACTAGGTTATTAGTTTTCAAGCATAGTATTTCCCGATTTTTCAAATGTTGCAAACAATTCATAGTAGAAGTCTATATGAATAAACTCATGAATTTAGTAGAAATGACTCAAATGAAATCTTGTAATCTTTGTTCCATGCCTGATCCACTCATAAGACCACTCAATGTATACTAGTTGTATGTAACTAAGGTTTAATAGACCGTCGAACTAAATGAGTCTGCCCTGAGCCCACAACCAAACAAGGAACAGGATCCAAGGCGGACTCACCATTTCTAAGTCGATTGTCTCTTAATTACATATAACCTCGAGGCATACATTAAAAATGTTAGAGTTACCATAAGCAAGTAATTTGTAATGCTATGTTTTGCAATCTGAGGTAAACTCCCAATAAAATAAAATGCATGACAATTTTCATTGATACAATCTAGTACATGTTCTTAGGAAAAATTTGACCTTATAGAAGGTCTACATTATATCCAACATAACGGAAAATTCCGACAGCACATAGACCCTCCGAATAGTGTAATCACTTAGACGCAGGGTCAAAACTACTTGCAGGAAAGAGTAGTCCCAACACATACTCGTAAACCTAATTTATAGCAAAACGTGAGTAGTTGCAAGCACTACCCGAGGCAGGTGGTATCAGCTGGTTCCTTGCGGGCTTGGAGACGAGGTCGAGGCTCCCTGTAGCTCCGCAATTCGGCGTTCGGCCGCGATTACTCTCTCCTCGAGAGCCGCGTGCCTTATCTGGTACTCCCTTACCTCCGCCCGAGCGGTGGTAAGGTCCTCGATGATTTGGTCCATTGGATAGAAGTCTCTTTCCAAGTCCCTGGTACGGGCATCTGAGACTTCTACAACAGCGTTAAGATCCCGAACTTGATTCGCCATTTCCCGATTCTGGTCCCCTAGACTCGTGATTTGCTAGATCACGACTATGAGAGCTTTGTCAGCCGGTCCCCCATGACTGAGGTCGTAGTAACCCCGTTGATCGCCAAATGGTGATCGTTGTCGTTGTTGACGGCTCCATCTCTCGATCACTGTTGCCCAACGGGGCTCAGGCCCGTTGTAGCCAAAACGGTTCGCAGGCACCCCGACGATGTAAGGAGGGTTGATGACTTCCTCCTACGGCTCCTCCTCTTCTTCTTCGTCCTCCAATTCTTCTTCGAGTTCTTCTTCGTCCACTTCTTCTTCCTCTTCGGGGTCTTCTTCGGGCTCCTCCTCGAATACCTCCTCGGGATCCTCTTCCGTTTCTGCTTCCAACCAACCACCATTCCCCTGGTTCGAAAAGTAGGGGTCTCCGGGTAAATGAAATCCTGCCATGTCGTCTGTACGAGAATAGGGGTTTAAGAGGCACATAATGAATCTAGAAATATTGTGCTTAGTTAACATAAAATACTCCTATAGTATTTTTACAGTTGTGTTTGATTCTTTACTCCTATAGTATTTTAACGGTTGTGTTTGATTCTTAACGTGTTTCTTGTATGGGTGTTGGTAAGTTGATAGACTTGTTGTCCACTATGACTATCCCTCGGCATATACTAGTCACTTCTCGGACGAATATAGTTGATCAAGCTATATTCCTCCCAGACTTGATTGCATATCCCAATGCATATTCACATTGCACAACTCCTATATTTTTAACTTTTGCGTTTTCCTTAGACGTGACACTATACCGGTATGCATGTATGTACTTATACTTTTTCATAAAAATAACGCTTTTATTATTTTTAAAAGTATATTTGTGGGGAAAACCTTTAAATCATAGAATATTATTCCCTTTGTGTTTATAGTTTGTATATTTTATGTGGTTTGATATACTATGTTCACTATAAACAATGGTCTGATACCAATCTGTCACACCCCCAAACCAAGGATGACGGAAACGTCCGGGGGTGGGAATGACTTCATGTATAATATCACAACAACGTGTATAATAGTAATTGAAAGAGTTACACCATAGTATGAGTTTACATGTTTCAAAATCAATTACACTATGATGACAAAAATGAAATGTTTGACGATTCAATGTCCCATCCTCAAAAGCTGTTGATTTCCTGTTTCACTGATTTCATGGAATACAAGTAATTTCGAAAAAGTGTCAACAATTAAGTTGGTGAGTTCATAAGCTTTTGGATATAGAGTTTGAAAACCTTTGCTTGTAATGGTAATGTATACGTCAAGAAAAATCCATTATTTTCTATATAGAAAATCATGTAGTCTTAAATCCCAAGACCGAGAGTATGTGTGTATTTTGTACTTATAACGTGTTTGTAATTGTAATGTGTACCCAAGAAAATCCAATATTTTCCTTATAAAAGTCATGTAGTCTTAAATCCCAAGACCGAATGTGTGAGTGTGTTTCATAATTGTAACGAAGAATGCATTTTTAATTAGATAAAACCCTTTTTAAAGTAGAATTTCCCCATAAACTTTAAGTGTTGTTAACTCCCTATGTGAGTTGTTATAACCATACTACAACTAGATGACCTGCTACAACGTTTCTCAGGCATTAGAATTTGTTATGACTTTTGTCATCCGTAGACATGCAGGTCCCGCTGTAGCTAGCAGCAAGGTGTGGGGTGTCTTTCCCAATATAGATCTATACATAATTATCACGCTCTCCCTACAAGAGATTCTGGTTATAGCTTACAGGAATTTTTAACCTGTACTCTAAGAGTACAATTGAAGAATTGTCTCACAACTTACGTTAACGAGTTTACGTGTGATTTGAGTATAAAACATTTTTGTGTGATGGAAATAAATCCCCTCTTTATGTAGTATGTTTGAAAAGTACAATCCATAACTATACTTTTTATGTTTCATCTAGTATATTTGTAATGATAAAGGACTCTTAAAATTCAATGAAACATTTCTGTTATTTAATGTAACTCAATAGAAAACACATGTAAAAGATAGAGTCATCAAAGATAAACACTTTGCTCAACATGTTACAAAGTGTAAGTTGAAAACTGTTAACTAGTTTTTAACCTTTCTGCACTGTTTTAAAATGATCATAGAAAAATCATACGATGTCGAAAACTGAATCCGTAAACTCTGGGAGTTTAGTAAATGCGTCTAGTTTATCCATAATTTTTATTATGATTTTTAGAAGTCTCTAACTTGTGTGAAATTGTTCATATTCACAGACTGGTCCGAATTCGTTTCTGAAGTGATAGGAAGTTTTGTAAAAATCACCATAAATTATAGAAAAATCGTATGGAGATGTGCAAGTAGTCATTAGAAAGATATAAACATGAAATACTTGCATATAAAAGAGGTTTTGAAAGATATTAAGTTTAAGATGGTCAAAACAGTCCATGAATAGGACTCAACTTTTCTGTGAAAAGCTAAAGTATGAGTTTGAGTTGGGTTAAGATGATTTAACTTGTATTCCCTCCCTAAAACTTGAGGAAAACATGAAAATGTAGGGGTATGAACTCACCTTGAGTGATTTCCTTAGATGTATGCTGAAGAGAAAGGGTTTCCAAGTCAAGAACACTTGGTAGGAGCTTGGAGAGTTGAAGATCTAAGCACAATTATGGTGACGTTTGTTATGAGAGATTCATAATCTGAGTGAAGGAGTGAATAATGTTCAATGTAGGATGAGAATACTTACTGAATGAGGGTGAAAAGCTCAAAGGCAGCCTTGGAGTCTCGAGTTCTTAGAGAGGGAAAATGAGAGAGAAGTGTTTGCTTCTTGGTGAGAGAGTGAGTAAGATGGAAGGATAGATGGGGGTTTCCAACGTTTGGTCAAGCTACTAGCTGGCGGTGAGGTGTGAAATGTGTTTCAGGTACATCTAACTATTTGTGTGTGTGGTATTTTGGGAAACTCACTAAGCTTCGTGCTTACAATGTTTGTATAAAATGTGTTTCAGGTACATCTCAGGATCACGGGAAGGCGCCGACATGATTGTACACACCAGCTTGTTGATTTGTGTTAGGAGGATTCTGGGATATTTGATAACAAACTCTGATGTTTTGTGATTGAGGAATATGATAAATTTGGCATGAGAATTGTTAAACTATGTTTAATGTGAACTTTTAAAAGTGAAAATTTTGTTTGAAAATTTTGAGTGTTACATAGAAAGCTGGAATCTCTATATTTTATTTGTGTTAAAATGTTCTACGAAAATGTAATGTTACTTAAAATCATAAACTAAAAGCTTCCAAAAGCTATTTAAATGACAAAATTGCATGAATGTTCCATGTGGTTTATCGAAAATTGTCTTTTTGGTCCAAAAGGTTTTGGACAAGCACCGCTGGTCCAAAACTTTCATTTTGTTGTAGTTTTTTCAGAGAATTTTGAAACTTTTTATAATGACAGATTTGCTCTCTATTATTTCCCTTTTCCATTTTATGTTAGTGTAATTAAAAACACCCCACCCTACCTATCACCTCACCACCTCTCTTTCATTCTCTTATTTTACAACAGCCTACCATACCCATCTTCTTCCAGTTTCACAAAGACTTACCACCATCACTAAACTTTTCAGAAGATATGAACATCGTCGTCGTCGTCGTCACCACCGTTATCCACAGTTGTCTCCGTTGCCACCACCGCCACAATTCAACACCACTACCACCACCTCATGAAAAAATTCCGATCGGAACACCCCTGTATTCTCGGAAAGAACACCTCCGATATGAAAAGTTACTGTCACTGTCGGTCATCTACAACCCTAGCGCTGTCGATATGGGTTACAAATCATGGTTTTCGTTTGGTTTCAAGATCTGGAAGGGAAAATCACCACGAAAACCTTATAGTCGTCGCCCTTAGTCTTCTCCTCTTCAGTCATCGTAGTCGCTACCCGATCAAATCTCCGCAAGTGGAGTTGAAAACCCTTGGGAGTTTTGATGTCTCTGATTTGTGAAAGGGAGGTCTAACACCATCTTCCTCAACAAACCTTAACTCGCCGCCGCCTTCGTTGCTCTCCTTCCCCGACGTTTCGTCATTCCCTTACCATTGTGAAGGATCAGGACGTCATCATCTTTGTATTCATCAAGGTTTCACATGATTTCAGATCTAGGGTGTTTGTTCGTCGGAGTTCATATCAACAAACACTAAGAAACAACAACCACAAATAGATTTGGAAACTGTAAGCTCTCTTTCGCCGAAGAAGGAAAGATTCAGTGGTGGAATCTGGTGTAAATGGCAGTGATTTTAAGCGATGGCAGTGGTTTCCTACGAATAATGGTGGTTTCAGGCGATGATGGCGGTTCCCAATAATGGAGGCGGCGACGTTCTGATTTTTCTGACTGGCTATTCTGGTGGGGTTGGGAGGATATAAAAAGATGAAATGTGTGGGTGTGGTAGGATAGTAATGATGAGTGGTATTTTTATTTTTAATTTCCTTATAAATATAGAAAAAAAAACTTAAAAAATAAAATAAAGGCATAATCGTCAATTTTAGAATTTTCAAAAAAAAAAAAAAAATCAACCAAAACCGCAACAAAATGAAAGTTTTGAACCAATGGTCATAGTCTAAAATTTTTTGGACCAAATTAGAAATTTTCGACATATGAACTATTTTTGTAAGTTTGACCTATTTAAAGTAATTTTTATAAATTGTTTAAAATAAAAATAAAAACTCACGACTACATTGAAATTTTTTTTAATAAAAGTTTCTTTAAAAAAATTTTAAAAAGCTAAAAGTTTTTAAAATTTTCAAAAATTTAATTCTTGAACATAACTATATTCTAAATTTTGTTTTTTAAACAAAGTTAATGTATCATATCATAATTCATTTTCTATATACTTTGATATTTTACTAAAACTAATATTATACTATAAAAGTTCATTTATGTATTTATTACTAATATGTTTACAACTTTAAAAAATCAATTTATTAGGAAAAAATTGCAATTGTTTTAAGTAAAGAACTTTTATGATATATATATATATATATATATATATATATATATATATATATATATATATATATATATATATATATATATATATATATATATATATATAAAAGATTGGGTGATGATTCTTTTTAAAGTGAGGACTCGTGAGAACACCTTAAAAAATTGAAAAAAAATCTAAAAAAAATACAAATCATAAAATCGAATATAGTACTACATCAAAGAGAAAAAAAATTGGATCATTAAAATTGAAGCATGAATCATTTTTATGATCCACGATTCAATTTTAATGATGCAAAATGTTTTTCCAAAATTTTCCCCCGGATATAGTACTATGCTCGATTTTAAGATTTGTATTTTTTTTAAGATTTTTTTCAATTTTTTTCCTCCGGGGGGGTTAAAATAGTAATTTGGACAGCACTTCGTTACTATAATTGACTTTCTTCAATGAAAACCAGGCCCTGCGAGGGTTGGGCTTCAAAACCGAAAAGATAAATTTCTCGGGCTTCTCGGGCACTTCAGAACGTATTTCGGGTGTTGGGAATGATCCCGGGGCTTCGGGGGAAGTTGGAATGGTAAAAATATGGATTTTGGGGTGAAAATGAGCAAATTTCAAAAATATAACCGGGAGGGTTCGCACCCTCCTATTTATAGGGCGAGGCTCGGATCTTCGGCCGAAAGGAGAAGGCACGTGGCAGCAGCAGCGAAGGCCAGGTGGCTCGGACGCGAGGCGAGGACACGCGTCGGACACGCGTCGGCTTCAGATTGGACCTGCGCTTCGGATGCGAGGTTTGCGACACGCGGGTCGGACACGGGGCATGCATGCGAGAATCCGATGACGTGGCCTATTCCGGACCTTATCCATGCGAGATTTCTCGAAAATTGTGCCCAAATCTTCTAAAATCCATAACTTTCGCATACATGCTCCGTTTTTGACGTTCTTTATATGCATGCGTAGGCGAGAATATATTGTACAACTTTTGTTTAGACTTCGTCGGCTAATTTTGACTTTATTTTTAATATTATTATTTTTAACAGACCGGGACAGGAAACTCCGTTAAAAATTCATAACTTCTTCATCCGACGTCCGTTTTCGTCAGTCTTTTTACCGTTGTACTACTTTTAACGAGACCTTCGATTCTCGTTTAGGTTGTGTCGGCTAAAAATCACTCGATCTTTATTTTGAGTTTTTAGCTGTCTACTGTTATTCCGAAACTTAAAATAATCATAACTTCCTCATACGAAGTCAGATTTGGACGTTCTTTTTATGAAAATTATTGGTTTAACAAATACTACGACTTTCATTTAGATCACCAAGGCTAAAAAGTAGTTTATCAAAAACTCACTTTTTACGTCATTCGGCGTCGTGCCGGTTTTGTCGCGGATCTTCGATTGGTCATAAGTTCTTTGTTATAACTCGGATTTCGATGAGGTTTTCGCCTAAATGTTTCTAACGAAATTATCTACAACTTTCAATAATAAAATTTTACTTATTTCAAATTTATATTGTCGTTAAATTTCGATATTTATCTTTTGATTGGAATCTCATAAGACTTCCAATATTTTCCGATTGTTTCTAAACATAGTTTTACTTCATTTCTAGTAATAACCATCTGTTAGAACTCAATACTCAAATTTCATATAATATTTCATAATATTATTCACTTTTAAAATTACATAACACGATAACTGAATGCGTATGTTACAAATACCTCCTCCTTTTGAGGATTTCGTCCCCGAAATCACAACGATTTAGACAAATGAGGATATTTCGCTCTTATCACATTCTTATTTTATTATCCAGTTTCACTTCGGATAACAGGAGCGTTTCATCATATATGCTTAAACCTTTACGCAGATAACTTACATGAAACACATCATGAATACCTGTCAAATCTTCAGGCAATTCTAAGTGGTATGCTTGCTTACCAATCATTCTTTCTTCCCAAATCGCATAATACATTTCGATGGGGATATCTTCAGTATTACAAAATCTCCCACCCGGAATTCTACGGGTCATCTCCTCTTTTCTGTATAGGACCTCTGTCGATCCTGGGCCACTTTCATTCTTTCTCGTACAATTTGAATCTTATTAGTGGTGTCTTGAATCATTTCAGGGCCACTGAGGACTTTCTGTCCTAGATCACGCCAACATAATGGAGTATGACATTTACGCCTATATAGTGCTTCATATACCTTCAGTATATTTTCTATTGTTTGGATTGTTCTCTTCTTCTGACCATCCGTCTGGGGATGATAAGTCGTGCTGAGAGTAACACGAGATCTCAATTCACCTTGCATACTTGTCCATGAATGAGAAGTAAAGCTACTATCATGATCGGAAGTAATCTTTAGCGGCATACCATGTATCGTAATGGTTTCATCCAAGTATACCGTATGCGTATTTCTCTATTGGTTCTGTTTCACGCATGGCAAGAAAATATGCACTCTTAGTCAATCGGTCGACTATTACCCAAATGCTATGATTTTGTATAGCAGTCTTTGGCAATTGGAGCAGCACTAGTTATAAAGCTAGTTCATAATTTTATTTGCCTATCCGGGGTAGTTCAGGAAAATCATCGAGGAAAAATATCAGGATTTTTATTATCAACAGGAACATCATTTACAGTTTTCTTCCCCTCTTTTGAGATATCAACTGTATAGATAAGTAGAATACTCCTTCGATACAAGTTTACGGGTTTCTAGAAAAGAGACTATTTTTAAGATTTTAAGTCTTTGTTTACTGTAGACATAAATAGGATTCCCCCTTTCGATAGGGATGTATATCATCTTTTTGTAATATAAGAGTTCTGTGCGGTTCTTTGACAACTAATTCATGCCGAGAATAATTTCAAAGTTGGGTAAGGAAATAGGAATCAGGTTAGCAAGAAAACTATAACCTTCAATTTTTATGACAAAATCTCTATGAACTTTACCAGCAAGTAATGATACACTTCCTATGGTATCTACGTGAAATGGTTGCGCGAGTGCATATCAAGCAATTTGAAAAGAATGCACAATTTCATGAGACACAAAAGAATCTAAGGCATCAGAATCAAATAAGATGAGAGCAGATCTAGAGTTGACGAGAAATGAACTAGTCACAACATTCGAGTCCTCGTATGCCTCCTCTATGGTAATCTGAAATGTACAGCCTTTAAATAAATGATTGTCAAACTCTTCAAACTTATTAATTGATGGTGGCGCTCAAATCTGCACTTGCTCTTCATTCTCTATTGGGCCTTTGGTTCTAATCTCTGAGAAAAATCAACTCTCATTGCAGACTCTTACTCCTTTTTGAATTTGGTTTATAGACTTAACCCAAGATAAGGTCCTTACTTTGCTACAACAACAACTCAAATGGTCATATTCTAATGACCTTTGATTTCATAACGCAAAATACACACAACGAACCATACTCTTATTTCTATTAGTCGAACACTATCATAGAAGAAACTTTCCTTCATGTTCTAATATGATATAATAACTAGTAACATTTCTAGCTAATAGTTGCTTAATCCCTTAATGAAGGTTGTTATTCTTTTATCGACTACCTCGACCATCTCCTTATTCAATCTTCCAACTGAAGTTTCATCGCTACACACAACATGGTTCTCTGAACCAATCAGCTCACTTCGCAGATTTATATTAATCAGACTCGATTCTTTATGACCACTAAGGTCTGAACGAAAATCATCTTCTTAGTCATCACCGAAACGAAGGTAATGAAATACTCGAACAAAAACGGAATCAATTTCTAGCTTCTTGGTAACCTTGTGACTTTCCTTGATCCAAGTGTGAGTCATGTGCTTCCAGTAGTATAGGCCTCTACTACTATTCACACCTACTCATACTCGTCCTAAGTGTTATCTCGCAGTTTTCCAAGTCACCATTCAAAAGTTTTCACAAAGCGACTTATCACACATGAATGTGTCCAAACAAGTACATACGACAATTTCTCCTAGACTCAACTAGGGATTTCACATTTCTATCAAACATATCTTGGATTTCTTATACTCGCCTTCTAGAATCCTTTTTACGTATATGCTCGATTTAGTATATCCTAATACTTTTCCTAGATCGATAGGAATTTCACTTCCAAATTATTCATAGAAATTCTTCCTTGGGTAGTGTCTACTCTGCAAGACACACTACACCAAAATTTATTCTAGCAGTGTGGAGACAAATGGTTTCCAACTACCTGTATCATCTTCTAACTCATGTAAGTCATCATGCATATTTGTTTATTTCATTACCCTTCTATGACATCGTCATTCCTGTATATGAGAAAGTCTTCTTCTCATGGTTGTATCTTTTAAGTCTTCTTCATAGGAGTTTATTTAAAGAGGTATGCATTATAGCTGCATCTCAGCATGTTCTACTACTTTCAAATTAGTTCTCTTTCATTCCTAACTACAACATCTCTTCTCATACAACACTATGAGTGTATATCTTCTTCAATTAAGCATTCTACCTTACTTAGACAAGTAAGTTACTTAGCCTTTTACCACTAAATCACCTAATTCACCATCCTAATCATGTATGTTAAATTCGGCTTAACACACAATGGAACTTTCATAAGGATGTGATAGAAGTCAATCGTCACTCAGTATTATCAAATACTAAGTCTGAGCATCCTGTATAGGGTTACTACTCGAACTGCATACTTCATCAGTTTCGATATTGTCGAAGTATTTATCACCATCTTCGGTTCTTTCTACTCTATAAGCAATTATTGCTTCAATCTGGACAGCAGTAGAACAACTTCATCGGTTATGCTAAAACATTCATCTCGTCCGAATGTACTTCGAATACACAACATTCTTCCAACGGTGTTATTATTTCATTAAACATAGTTTGAATGTACAACACCACTCTATAGGTATTAATACACTATTTACGATATCACTTGATAACTATTATTTTATGATATCCCTCAGTCGTTTATCTATAAAATTATCGATGTCAACTATCATAAGTCTTTTTATCACTTCGAAAAGTTTCATATCAGTTCTAATACATAAATTTTTAAATCTGGAATACATAAAATTTCCTCTTCCATACTATGGTCGGTAACAGACCTTAAATTTTCTCAAGTAATAGCAATATAGGTAAGCAACCTAAGGCATGCTATATTTATTTATCATTTAGCACATATTACAATATAATGCATATCTCCTCTAATATTCTAGTGCTTGTCCATTTAGGTATTCAACCTAAAGTATACTTGACACACATCGTATCATCATCACTTAACAATTCATGTATAAGTCTAGAAATTCTCAAAATTCCTAGTTCACTTAAACTAATTCTCTAAAATTTTTGAAGTAACTTAATATTTTAAAATACTAGGGTTTATCACTACCCAATACCCCACTTAAATATTTCCTATGGTTTGTATCCATATACTCCTAATGAATCTGTTCATATATTGAACTTCCAACGGTTTAAGTCTAAATACCAATCTGTGGTATTTAGTTCACTTAAACTATTGCTCTGATACCATGATTGAAAGACCCACACTTTCATATTTCTGAAAGACCCAAACTTTCATACTTGACAATTGTTACTCCAAAACATGCTACATGCATATTCATAAAAACAATATTTTACATTGATAATTTGATTACATAAGACTGGATATAAACCCACTAAGTTTTAGTATATTACATAACTACCCAGGATATTTATGCTTTTATACATACGTAAACTCAAGTACAAAAGTAATAGTATAAACTATTCTAAATCTTCCAACAGTATATGACTATACTGGATTCTTATTACCTGCAATTGTTAAACACTGAGAGGGGTAAGCGGTGACGCTTAGTGAGTTCAATAATAGATACAATATAACGTTATGCCATATATATACTTCAATATGGCAGAAGCAAAGAGGAACAAGGAACAACAAAGGCATATGTGAATCATGTGACAAACTTTCCATATCAATCAATGATTTGATTCAAAGATATACGATCAATGAGACATGACAATTTCTATACTTGATATACATCAATAAAGCTTCGACCCAAATGGCACAGAAGACATACGCTTTCTGATTTAAACATTTTGGTAGATTTCAGGCTGAAAGCGCTGTCTAACCTTCTGCCAATACCATAGAATAGAAGTCATTCTCTTACGAGACATACTCTTCATGGTCAGAGGCTACATACCAGTACCACCGTGAATCTAAGTCCTTTCACTGATCACATGGTCAAAGGTATAGCTTTGCTATCATAAATAGCAGAAATAAAAATAACACGGGAAAATAACCCGGAATAATAACACTGAAAAGCACATAGCACATATAACACATAACATACAATTGTTCCTATATCTTGAACTCACCGTGAAATAACCGGGGGGGGGGGGGGGTTAAAATAGTAATTTGGGAAGCACTTCGTTACTATAATTGACTTTTTTCAATGAAAACCGGGCCCTGCGAGGGTTGGGCTTCAAAACCAAAAAGATAAATTTCTCGGGCACTTCGGAACGTATTTCGGGTATTGGGAATGATCTCGGGGCTTCGGGGGAAGTTGGAATGGTAAAAATATGGATTTTGGGGTGAAAATGAGCAAATTTCAAAAATCAGGAGGGTTCTCACCCTCCTATTTATAGGGCGAGGCTCGGATCTTCGGCCGAAGGGAGAAGGTACGCGGCAGCAGCAGCGAATGCCAGGTGGCTCGGACGCGAGGCGAGGACACGCGTCAGCTTCGGATTGGACCTGTGCTTCGGATGCGAGGGTTGCGACACGCGAGTCGGACACGGGGCATGCATGCGAGAATCCGATGACGTGGCCTATTCCGTACCTTATCCATGCGGGATTTCTCGGAAATTGTGCCCAAATCTTCTAAAATCCATAACTTTCGTATACAGACTCCGTTTTTGACGTTCTTTATATGCACACGTAGGCGAGAATATATTCTACAACTTTCGTTTAGACTTAGTCGTCTAATTTTGAATTTATTTTTAATATTATTATTTTTAACAGACCGGGACAGGAAAATCCATTAAAAATTCAGAACTTCTTCATCCGACGTCCGTTTTCGTCAGTCTTTTTACCGTTGTACTACTTTTAATGAGACCTTCGATTCTCGTTTAGGTTGTGTCGGCTAAAAATCACTCGATCTTTATTTCGAGTTTTTAGCTGTCTACTGCTATTCCGAAACTTAGAAAAATCATAACTTCCTCATACGAAGTCAGATTTGGACGTTCTTTTTATGAAAAGTACCCAAAACATTTAAGTCCACAACTTTAAGCTAAAGCTTAGTGAGTTCCCTAAAATACCCCACACAACAATACAAATACAACGCATGCACACATGAGCCTACAGTCTGACTGGACCGCCTCGCAAGGACGTCTAGACCGCTCTTTTAAGCCTACAACATATAAATGGACCACTCTCTTGAGCCTACAACACGAGGCTTGACCACTCTCCTTGGGCCTATAGTGTCAACTGGACCACCCGTGTATCTTGGCCTACATCTCAAAACAAGACCGCCTCAACCCAATCAACCACAATATGTCGACATATGCAAATAAACAACAACCAACAAATACAGGTAATCCTAACATATCTAAGAGTCTAACATATCACTACAACATATCAACATCCTAACATACAAGGACACATACTATAGCACAAAGTATCGTAAGAAAACTCACCTCGTAGGCTAGCAGAAAAACAACACAGCTCTCACGGAACAAAGATTGGTGCTATGAGCCACCTATACAACAGTTAGAGGTACATCCTCAATCTACAATCTTAAAGCTGTCAATTTGACCAAAAGTCAACCTGGTAAAAAAGTTAACAGTCAAAAGTCAACCTAGTTGGCCACCACATCGTGGCCAAGCATCTTCCACGTCGTGGTAGCCTTATGACAAAACAGTCACAAGAATGTCTATCACCATGTCGTGGTGGCCAAACCACCACGTCGTGTAACATGTTCTTGCCAACTTAATACATTAAGCTCTTAATCCTTCAAGCTACTCATTCATACTTTCCAGTTGGCTTTCCTTCACCCAATGAATCATAAAAATCGTTGCTTTATAGACATGCATGTGCAATGCATGTCTTTCCTAAGCTGGGTCACAAAAATGGTGGAAATGAGTTAAAAAAAATTCTCATGTATGAAGCCAAAACCCAACCAAACCTGAAATCTGGATCGGTAAACCTCAAAGGGACCTCAAGGATCCATAAAGTTACGAACATTAGGGAACCCATCCACTCAAACTATTCCAAACTTGGAGAAAAGTGCATTATGGATTAGGATTTCCTTATTGGATTAGGATTTCCTTATTGGTCCAATAAACTTCCAATGTGACTATTTTGGGCTTAGAACTCGTATTTGGGCTCTATTTAAACCCACTTTCATAAAATTTAACATTTTGGGCCATAATGGGCCTTAAATGAAATAAATTACCCTAATGGGCCTTAACTAAACTAATAAGCTTTATTGGGCCGTAAAAACGCACTCTTTTAAAAATTATTGGGCCTATGATTTCGAACTAGGGCAACTAATGGCCCAAAATACTCAACTCCTTTTCCCTAGCCCAATTCTCGGCCCACACCCATGAGATTAAAAAAAAGTAAAAAAAGGGAGAGAAGTGAATTATTGAGGGTTATACACCTAATCTTTACATTTTGGGTATCCATGCACCATCCTCTCCTCCCCATGCACCATCACTTCATCTATTTATCTCTCCCCTCTTCTCTCCTACTCTCGGCCGAAGATAGACACACACACACATAATTCATTTCAAACTCTTTCCAAATTCCCTCAAGAACACTTTCATTCCTCTATCAAAATTTCGAGATCTAGGGCATTTCAAGGAGGTTCTTCCATAAGAAATTATTATCCTTGGTAAGTTGTACTTATATCCATGGTTTAGTTGCTTGATTCTTTTATAAATCTCCTTCTAACTCATGAAAGTTCATGATCATGCTTCTTAGAACCTATCTAAGCCAAAGTCTTCTCAATAAGCTTTCTAGGGCCGAAGATAACATCAAACTCTTCCATTTCTTTCTTTAAATAAAAAAAACAAGCAAATGTGAGTTCATACCCCTCTATTTTCAGTTTTCATATGATTTATGGGGGAGAATACAAGTAAAATTTGAAGATCTATGTGTATTTGTATGTTATGTGTGATTTGTTGTGTTTTTGTGGTAAAAATGTGCTAAAAATGAAAGATATTTCGAGATCTATAGTTCAAGAAGGAAAAATATGTGATCTAGGTCATATTTCACTTAACATGTCAAGATAAACTACTATACAAGCTTTAAAATAACTACAACATAAAACTCATTATTGGACTATTTTTGTCAAATAAACAAAAGTTTGGGAAAAAGTTGTCATTTATGGTTTTTACAAGGCTCAAAATGTAAAAAAAGTTAAAATGGAAGTATCTATGAACATTATGTTTTTCAAAGGACTAAAAATGAAATTTGTAGCTTATTGGGCTAAATTTTGGGCTTTTGGACCCATAGGCCCAAAGTTGTGAAAAAAATGGTTTTAAGGGGCTGAAATGGTAAATTTATCAAAACAGTGGGTAGAAAAGTAAATGAATCTATTTCTGGGGTTAAAATGACCTTATTTGCTAAAAAGGATTGAAAATGCAAAGATTTTGGATTTTGGGTAAAAAGTGTAAAAATTGCAAAAAATGTGGACTAAAAGGCAAGTCTTTTACCTAAAGGGTTGAAACTTTCCAAAAATTTACTTTTGGGCTTAAAACATTATTTAAATAAGTGTTTGGGTCAAAAATGTCAAGAAAAATAGTTCAAGGACCTAATATGTCATTTCTTTTTATAAAAAGGACTAAAATTGGCAAGTTTACAAAATAAGGGGCTGAATAGGTCAAACTAATGTTTTTGGTCAATTATGTTAATAATAATAATAATTGGGTCAAAATATACAAAACTTTATAACTTATGGGTTTTAAATAGAAAAATAACTATTTTTATAAATCTATGAATCGTTATAAAACAAATTCGTGATTTTTACGACATATCGATTAAACAACTCGTAACATTAATACTATACAAAACAAGTAAACATTCAAATGGTTGGGCTTGAGAGATTCTAATCATGCTTAATGGGCCTTCGTGATTCATTAACATGACTTTTGGACCCAACATAAATAATGCATGTTATTGGGCCTCCTGTGACCCAATTACATGCTTAAGGGACCCTCAATGGTTTTCACATGTTATTGGACCTCAGTGGCCAATTTGTATTACTAGTAAGGTCCAAATAAACCTTATGCAAAATGGGCCAACGCGCCTTTCGTATACTCGACAGCCTTAAATAACATACGAAATTAGTAGGGCCTAGTAGTCCTCTTCTCCTCGTCTGTTAGGCTTACCTTCTCTTCAAGTAAACTAAAATCAGGTCATTAATCAAGGTTAATCAAATTCATGTGGATTAAGTGAGTAATAACGGGTGACACCAATAAGTGTCGGTCGTAGTCTGTAGTTGTAATCAAAGTCTCCTGGAGGGAGAGCGAAAGTTTGTGTATAGATCTATACGAGGGTGACTCCCCCACACCTAAGCTGTTCGCTACAGTTAGACTCGGCCAGTCTAGGGTGACAAAATCTTAAGATCAATTTCGGTGTTCATTAGAATGCCAAGACAGACGAACTAGTCATTATCATTCATGGTTATAACGACTCACGTAGAAATCCGATATCATTTAAGTAATCAAGGGAAATCATATTCATTCGATGTAACGATACAATAATGCAAAACAATCATAACTTTTTATCGGAAAACATCGGGTTTTCCGGGGAAACCAATCTTACTCATTTGTACTTTCAAAAACTATAATGCAAAACTTCTCATTTATTCACGCTTTGAAATCATTCACGCACATACTTACAGTATCATCACAACATTTTCAAGAAAAGTCTTAATACAGAAAATATCGGATTTTATGGGTTTTACGAATGACATAAACTATTTTACATCAAACACATTTATGAACTCACCAACATTATATATGTTGACCGTTTTCAAAATAACTTGTATTCTCAGGTAATCGTTAGAACGAGGAAGCATCCAGTGTGTTGAAAGTTTCTTTTGTAGTAGTTAATCACCAAACACTTTATATTTTGGGATCATGTAATGTAAACCATGTACTTGATGTAAACAATGCCAGTTGTACTATGTAATGTTGGTGTGTTATGTTTCATGTATATTCATTGTGATGATATTTCAATTTAAGTCACGCGAGCCCTCGGACGTTTCCGCCGTCTGGTTCGGGGGTGTGACAGGTTGGTATCAGAGCTCTGTTTATAGTGAACTTGCATATCTAACCACACATTGATATGCAACTATAAACCCAGCAAGGGACTAAATAACTCTGAACAAAACAAATAAAATGTGCTAATAAACACTCTTGTTTGTGGGACTTAGAAAAATGAACATAATAACAAATCGAATAAGACGATTGGGAGAACCTGACATCTCGGTTAAGCCAGGACTGTTCACAGTTGTATTAGGGATGAATGTAGCCTGATCAACTACATTTCTTCGTAATACAACTATCACATGCTCTGGAATGATCGCGATGGTCAGTAAACCCAAGGCATACCCTATTGTTAAACAAGAAGAATGCATCAACCCAATTTTTATAACAAATAAAAATATTTTAGGATTAATTATAGTTTATTGATATACCCCTCCCTGGGGTATCGACATTTGGAGATGGAGCAGACAACAGGGGCAGCGACCCCCGTTTGGCATGGCTCGCCAATTCTATGACTTGAGGGAGGGAGGACCAGCTGACCGAGCACTTCCTGTCATGGTGAGACGATTACGGAACACTGGCGACCTGGCCCAGGACACGACCGAGCAACTGAATCAGATGCGAGCCGTAGTGGCCCGGGCGGAGCGAGAAACTCAAGAAGTAATCCATAACTTTCAGGTACGTCAAGCGATGTGGGAGGATCGACTACAAGCCACAGAACGTCAGGTGGCGCGTCTTCAGGGCGCATCCACATCATCAGCCCCACCACCCGATGCATCTCAGAGCACTTCGGACCAGTAGACTTCCCTATTAGTGCTATGTTCTCTTATGTTAGCTATATTATGTACTACCGACTCCATGTTTAAGTGATTACACTACTCATAGAGTCGTTATGCTATCGAACTTTGTACCTCTATGTATGCTCTTTCGAGCAAATTTTCATGTATCAAAGTATGGATATTATTAGTGAAAAACATTATGTGTTTTATGGTGATGTTGTGACCTGCTATGTGTTCTATACTATTATTGTTTGGTGTGAATATATGGGAACAATTAGATACAAAAATCGATTCACGAAATTCTCAACTTAAAAACAATACATACTCAACATCTTTCCGTTCCGTAACAGCAAGATGCCTCAGAGACCAAACCGCGGAAATAACCAACCACCGACACCACCGGAGGTCAATTCAGCTGCGTTTCAAGCTGCTGTATCTGCTGCAGTTACAGCAGCCATGACGCAAATCCACCAAGGGAACAATGGCGGAGGAAACGGGCAGGGAGCTGGAAGTTCAAACAACGGAATAAATCAAGGACCTACCAAGACATGCTCTTATAAAGACTTTACCAACGCCAAGCCACGAACCTTTAATGGAACGGGAGGTGTCATAGCCCTAAAGAGGTGGATTGAGAAAATTGAATCCGTCTTTGAAATTTGCGGGTGTCCAGATGGGTGCAAGGTCAAGTTCGCAGCATGTACCTTTGTTGATCAAGCTCTTTCATGGTGGAACGGCCACATCTAAGCCATGACCCTTCCAGTGGCAAACGCGATGCCCTGGGAAGAACTGAAGGAAAGGATGTTGGCAGAGTACTGCCCTAGAGGCGAGATACAAAATATGGAACAAGAATTGTGGAACTTGCCAGTTCAGAACTCCAACATCGAAGCATACATATCCAGGTTTAGCGAGCTATCCCTTCTGTGTCCGGGTATGATCACCTTAGAAGGGAAAAAGATTGAGAGGTTCATCTGGGGATTGACTGCACCTATCCAATGGAATGTCATTACGGAAAACCCTGAGACGTTTGATAGCGCCAAAAGATTGGCCAAGAAACTGTATGATCATGGCAGCAAGAAGAGTGTTAAGATTATGGAAGCGGATGTTAAGAAGGAAGAAGAGAATAAGAAAGGGAAGAACAACAAGAGAAGAGGTAAACAGAACTCAGAATCATCTAAGAAGCAACAGACAGTGACTGTCCATGCAGCAACCCAAGCTACCACAGCACCACATGCTCCAGCCTCATCCACGCCGAATACTCCGAAACAGTACACAGGGAATCTTCGCAAGTGTAACAAATGTAACTACCATCACCACGGGGAATGCAGAGAGATGACGTGCACAAGATGCAACCGGAAGGGCCATACAGCAAAGTATTGTAGGACCCAGCTTCCACAAAACCAGATGCCCAACAACAACAACAACAACACAAAGGATGGAGCCAGTTATACCTGTTATGGGTGCGGGAAGACTGGACATTTCAGACGGAATTGTCCCAATGCAAACACCCAGGCGACAGGAGCGGCAGGAAGAGTGCTGACTATGGGGCAAGGATAAGCGGTTCAGGATCCCGCTGTCGTCACCGGTACGTTTCTCCTTAGCCACTCATATGCATGCATCCTGTTTGATACTGGGGCAGAGCGAAGCTTTGTGAGTAACAAATTCAAACACTTGCTAAAACAATAACCCCAAAAGCTTAATGAAACCTTTACGGTGGAAATGCCTAATGGGAAAACAGAACCATCCGGGGAAATCTATGTAGGATGTACCCTAACTTTAAATCAGCATACCTTTCAAATAAACTTGATGCCTGTAACTATTAGGAGTTTTGATGTGATTATCGGCATGGACTGGTTGAGCCCCCATCATGCCGAAATTATGTGTCGCGAGAAGGCCGTTCGCCTTCATCTCCCTAATCACGAAACCCTAATTATATACGGAGACAAACCCAGTACGAACCTTCGTCTTATCTCGTGCATTAAGGCACAAAAGTATCTACAAAAGAAGGACTTGGCGTTTCTGGCACACATAGTGGATAAGTCCAAGGAAGAGGTTAATATTCGAGACATCCTAGTGGCTTGCGACTTCCCGGACGTCTTTCCCGAAGATCTTCCAGGGATACCCCCAGAAAGACAAGTCGAGTTCCGAATTGACATGGTACTGGGAGCTACGCCCATTGCCAAATCACCCTATAGGTTAGCTCCTGCGGAGATGCAAGAACTGTCAAGCCAACTCAGCGAGCTCTTGAGTAAAGGATTCATCCAACCTAGCTTCTCACCCTGGGGGAGCTCCGGTCCTTTTTGTTCAGAAGAACGACGGATCCTTTAGGATGTGTATCGATTATAGAGAGCTGAATAAGCTCACTATCAAAAATCGCTACCCACTTCCACGAATCGACGATCTGTTCGACCAGCTCCAGGGAGCAAATTACTTCTCTAAGATAGATCTGCGGTTCGGCTACCACCAGCTCAAGGTCCGGGAAGAGGATATTCCCAAAACCGCTCTCCGAACCCGCTATGGAAATTATGAATTCGTTGTAATGCCCTTCGGTCTAACGAATGCCCCTGACGCATTCATGGACCTGATGAATCGAGTCTGCCGACCATTCCACGACAACTTTGTCATCGTTTTCATCGACGATATCCTGGTCTATTCTCGAAGTGAAGAGGAGCATGGCCGACATCTCTGACAAATCTTGGAAATCCTACGAACTGAAAAGTTATACGCAAAACTCTCTAAATGTGAGTTCTGGCTCCGTAGCATAAACTTTTTAGGTCATGTTGTCAGCCAAGAAGGGATACATGTGGACCCTTCTAAGATCAAATCCATTGAAGGATGGGCAGTCCCAGCGACACCCACAAAAATTCGTCAATTTTTAGGTCTCGCAGGCTATTACAGGAGATTCATTTAGAACTTCTCCAAAACAGCCAAGCCACTTACCATGCTTACACAAAAGGGTGTGCCATTTGAATGGACAGAAAAGCAGGAGGTTGCCTTCCGAACTCTGAAGCGAGCTCTCTGTAGTGCACCAGTACTATCACTACCAGAGGGAACAGAGGACTTCATAGTTTACTGCGATGCTTCGAATCAGGGTTTAGGCTGTGTACTCATGCAGCGTGGTAAGGTGATAGCTTATGCATCCCGACAACTAAAGACACATGAGGTGAATTATACCACCCATGATCTCGAATTGGGAGCTGTGGTCTTCGCCTTGAAAATTTGGAGGCACTACCTTTATGGTACCAAGTGCACCATTTTCACCAACCACAAGAGTCTCCAGCACATTTTAAATCAAAAGGAGTTAAACATGAGGCAGTGAAGATGGGTTGAGCTGCTAAACGATTATGAGTGCGAAATCAAGTACCACCCAGGCAAGGCTAACGTGGTAGCTGATTCCTTGAGTCAGAAAGAATACTCAAATCGTCTTGTGAAGACTTTTCAGTAACCATCCAATCCCATCTATCCTCACAAATCAAAGCAGCCCAGTTCGACGCCATGAAGACAGAAAACAGAACGAGCGAAGCGTTACGTGGAATGGAAAAGAACTTCGAAGTCAAGGAGGACAGAACATATTATTTCATGAACTGAATTTGGGTCCCTAAACTTGGGGGATTCAGAGAAGTAGTCATGAATGAAGCTCATAAGACACGATACTCCATCCATCCAGGATCAGATAAAATATACCTGGATGTCAAGCAATGCTATTGGTGGCCTAACATGAAGGCAGAGATTGCCACATACGTTAGCAAGTGCCTCACTTGTGCTAAAGTGAAGGTAGAGTATCAAAAGCCCTCGGGACTATTACAACAGCCGGTAATACCTGAGTGGAAATGGGAAAGGATTACTATGGACTTTGTGACCAAAGTACCCAAGACAACAGACGGATTGGATACCATATGGGTAATAGTCGACAGGTTGACAAAATCCGCCCATTTCCTGCCAATAAAGGAGACATACAAGATGGAGCGACTAACAAGAATCTACATCAAGGAAATTGTGAGACTCCATGGAGTACCAATATTTATCATCTCAGATCGAGATAGTAGGTTCACTTCACGCTTTTGGCAATCGCTACAGAAGGCTATGGGGACACAACTCGACATGAGCACTGCTTACCACCCCCAGACGGATGGTCAAAGTGAGCGAACCATTCAAATGCTTGAGGATATGCTTCGAGCGTGTGTGATAGACTTTGGAAGGTCGTGGGATACCCACTTACCTTTAATTGAGTTTTCGTACAACAACAGTTATCACACAAGCATCAAAGTTGCTCCTTTCGAAGCATTATATGGTCGTAAATGTAGATCACCGTTGTGTTGGACAGAGGTAGGCGACACTCAACTGGCAAGAGGGCAGACACCAAACAATGCATTAACAGGACCAGAAATCATACGCGAAACGACAGAGAAAATAGTTCAAATCAAAGCTCGACTTCAAGCATCACGCGACCGACAGAAGAGCTACGCTGATAAACGGCGAAATCCCTTGGAATTTCAAGTCGGGGATCGAGTGTTGTTAAAAGTCTCTCCCTGGAAAGGGGTGATCCGTTTTGGGAAACGGGGAAAACTAAACCCACAGAATATTGGACCATTCGAGATTCTTTCCCGAATCGGTCCCGTGGCTTATAGACTGCAACTACGTACCGAACTCAGCAGTGTACACCCCGTCTTCCATGTTTCCAATTTGAAGAAGTGTCTGTCCGACGAAACTCTCGTCATTCCATTGGAAGAAATCGAAATCAACGAGAATCTTCTGTTCATCGAGGAACCAGTTGAAATCATGGACAGGGAGGTGAAGTGTACTAAGCAAAGTCGCATTCCAATAGTGAAGGTTCGGTGGAACGCGAAACGTGGACCGGAATTCACATGGGAACGCGAAGACAAGATGAAGCAAAAGTACCCTCACCTATTCTCGCATTCTCAAATCTAGCTTCAAAAAGAATTTCGGGACGAAATTCCCTCTAACGGGGGGATGATGTCACAACTAGCATTCTAGCTAGGAAATTTTGTACTCTTGTAAACATTATCTACTGTAAACTCGTAAACCCTAATTCATGTTATGCTTGAAATTCAACCTATGGAAGCACATTCAAATCTAGATTCATCAAGTAAAGTTGAAAACCCTAGAAATCCCGATTTAAGTCCATTATGGATTAGGATTTCCTTATTGGGCCAATAAACTTCCAATGTGACTATTTTGGGCTTTGAACTCGTATTTGGGCTCTAATTCAACCCACTTTCATAAAATTTAACATTTTGGGCCATAATGGGCCTAAAATGAAATAAATTACCCTAATGGGCGTTAACTAAACTAATAAGCTTTATTGGGCCGTAAAAACGCACTCTTTTAAAAATTATTGGGCCTATGATTTCGAACTAGGGCAACTAATGGCCCAAAATACTCAACTCCTTTTCCCTAGCCCAATTCTCGGCCCACACCCATGAGATTAAAAAAAAGGAAAAAAAGGGAGTGAAGTGAATTATTGAGGGTTAGACACCTAATCTTTACATTTTGGGTATCCATGCACCATCCTCTCCTCCCCATGCACCATCACTTCATCTATTTATCTATCCCCTCTTCTCTCCTACTCTCGGCCGAAGATAGACACACACACATATAATTCATTTCAAACTCTTTCCAAATTCCCTCAAGAACACTTTCATTCCTCCATCAAAATTTCTAGATCTAGGGCATTTCAAGGAGGTTCTTCCATAAGAAATCATTATCCTTGGTAAGTTGTACTTAGATCCATGGTTTAGTTTCTTGATTCTTTTATAAATCTCCTTCTAACTCATGAAAGTTCATGATCATGTTTCTTAGAACCTATCTAAGCCAAAGTCTTCTCAAAAAGCTTTCTAGGGCCGAAGATAACATCAAACTCTTCCATTTCTTTCTTCAAATCGAAAACAACAAGCAAAGGTGAGCTCATACCCCTCTATTTTCGGTTTTTATATGATTTATGGGGGAGAATACAAGTAAAATGTGAAGATCTATGTGTATTTGTATGTTATGTGTGATTTGTTGTGTTTTTGTGGTAAAAATGTGCTAAAAATGAAAGATATTTCGAGATCTATAGTTCAAGAAGGAAAAATATGTGATCTAGGTCATATTTCACTTAACATGTCAAGATAAACTACTATACATGCTTTAAAATAACACACTACAACATAAAACTCATTATTGGACTATTTTTGTCAAATAAACAAAAGTTTGGGAAAAAGTTGTCATTTACGGTTTTTACAAGGCTCAAAATGTCAAAATAGTTAAAATGGAAGTATCTATGAACATTATGTTTTTCAAAGGACTAAAAATGAAATTTGTAGCTTATTGGGCTAAATTTTGGGCTTTTGGACCCATAGGCCCAAAGTTGCGAAAAAATGGTTTTAAGGGGCTGAAATGGTAAATTTCTCAAAACAGTGGGTAGAAAAGTAAATGAATCTATTTCTGGGGTTAAAATGACCTTATTTGCTAAAAAGGATTGAAAATGCAAAGATTTTGGATTTTGGGTAAAAAGTGTAAAAATTGCGAAAAATGTGGACTAAAATGCAAGTCTTTTAACTAAAGGGTTGAAACTTTCCAAAAATTTACTTTTGGGCTTAAAACATTATTTAAACAAGTGTTTGGGTCAAAAATATCAAGAAAAATAGTTCAAGGACCTAATATGTCATTTCTTTTTATAAAAAGGACTAAAATTGCCAAGTTTACAAAATAAAGGGCTGAATAGGTCAAACTAATGTTTTTGGTCAATTATGTTAATAATATAATTATAATTGGGTCAAAATATACAAAACTTTATAACTTATAGGTTTTAAATAGAAAAATAACTATTTTTATAAATCTATGAATCGTTATAAAACAAATTCGTGATTTTTACGACATATCGATTAAACAAATCGTAACATTAATACTACTATACAAAACAAGTAAACATTCAAATGGTTGGGCTTGAGAGATTCTAATCATGCTTAATGGGCCTTCGTGACTCATTAACATGACTTTTGGGCCCAACATAAATAATGCATGTTATTGGGCCTCCTGTTACCCAATTACATTCTTAAGGGACCCTCAATGGTTTTTACATGCTGTTGGGCCTTAGTGGCCCATTTGTATTACTAGTAAGGTCCAAATAAACCTTATGCGAAATGGGCCAACGCGCCTTTCGTATACTCGACAACCTTAAATAACATACGAAATTAATAGGGCCTAGTAGTCCTCTTCTCCTCGTCTGTTAGGCTTACCGTCTCTTCAAGTAAACTAAAATCAGGTCATTAATCAAGGTTAATCAAATTCATGTGGATTAAGTGAGTAATAACGGGTGACACCAATAAGTGTCGGTCGTAGTCTGTAGTTGTAATCAAAGTCTCCTGGAGGGAGAGCGAGAGTTTGTGTATAGATCTATACGGGGGTGACTCCCCCACACCTAAGCTGTTCGCTACAGTTAGACTCGACCAGTCTAGGGTGACAAAATCTTAAGATCAATTTCGGTGTTCATTAGAATGCCAAGACAGACGAACTAGTCATTATCATGCATGGTTATAACGACTCACGTAGAAATCCGATATCATTTAAGTAATCAAGGGAAATCATATTCATTCGATGTAACGATACAATAATGCAAAACAATCATAACTTTTTATCGGAAAACATCGGGTTTTCCGGGGAAACCAATCTTACTCATTTGTACTTTCAAAAACTATAATGCAAAACTTCTCATTTATTCACGCTTTGAAATCATTCACGCACATACTTACAGTATCATCACAACATTTTCAAGAAAAGTCTTAATACAGAAAATATCGGATTTTCTGGGTTTTACGAATGACATAAACTATTTTACATCAAACACACTTATGAACTCACCAACATTATACATGTTGACCGTTTTCAAAATAACTTGTATTCTCAGGTAATCGTTAGAACGAGGAAGCATCCAGTGTGTTGAAAGTTTCTTTTGTAGTAGTTAATCACCAAACACTTTATATTTTGGGATCATGTAATGTAAACCATGTACTTGATGTAAACAATGCCAGTTGTACTATGTAATGTTGGGTGATGACTGTGTTATGTTTCATGTATATTCATTGTGATGATATTTCAATTTAAGTCATGTGAGCCCGCGGACGTTTCCGTCGTCTGGTTCGGGAGTGTGACAATTTCAGATTAAATCAGATTAATAATTAATTAATTCTAATTGATTTGTTATTAATTTATTAACCATATAAATTAACAAATTAATTATTTAACTATTGATTTCATGTTGATTTATTAATCAAATAACAAATTAACATATCAATTAGCTATTCCCAATTAATATATTAATCACATAATATATTAACAAATCATCTCTCTCTCTCTCTCTCTCTCTCTCATAATATGATTTTTTGCTATTTTTGGTTATGAGGGCAACCCAAAAAGGACTTTGCTTCTATTTGCAAGTTTGTACCAATTTCGTTATGGGCTTAGATACCTTAATCCAACATTATAATGGTCTAGAATGTGTGGAATGAGATGATGGAGAGACTATCTTGTTGGATCTATGCACCAAAAACACCTTCTTTTTCTTCAAAGCATCACAAAAACACCAAAAGAGCTTAAAATGCCAACAATGGAGGCTAGGGTTGCTTTTAAGTCGAGATGATGTGATGGAGGCTAAGGGCGAGTAAACCCTAGCCATCATATCCCTTAAATAAGGCCATAAACCTTGAAAATTAGGGTTTTACACAATAGACGGCTGCCACATCGTGGCAACCAAAAGATGGTGTGATTCACATCGGGTGAGGTGACGTCGCGGTGCCCTCCCCACCATGTCGTGGCCACCCAAAACCCCATTTTTAAAATCTTAAATGCCAAAAACACCAAGGAAGAATTTACCTGAAACTGGTGTTACAATCTGGTCACTTTGGACAAAATGAAGGGGTAACCTGGTTACCCTTATTTCCACATAGACATTGACAGATTTTCCCTTAAAATTGACTTTGTAAAGTCAAAAAGTTCCTCCTCCTCCGTCTTTTTCTCTCTCAGTTCTTTCTCACTCTTAAATTCTTACGACTAAAGATCGTTGAATACATGAAAACGACACCGATTGATTGCTTCTAATCTTCACCGTTTCGAATCGACCTACTCGATCCCATAGAATTCATCTCATCGGCGGTGAAGTGTAACATCCCAAAAATTCAACAAATTTAAAACTTTTCAAAACAACCCTTTTACTAATAGAAGTGTTACAAAACCCTTATTTTCAATTCATTATTTAAAATCAGAGTTTTCTAAGATTAAGTCAGTTGAAAACCGAGGATGTGTAAGGTCACGCCTTCGCCTTTCCATGGTCCACTGAAGTACCTGAAACCATAAACCAAAACTGTAAGCACAAAGCTTAATGAGTTCCCCCAAATACCACCACACAAGCTGATAACATATACAAACAACACATGCTCAAATACTCATGCATGGCCCAATCAGCCTCGGGCTGGAATACTAGGCATGTCTACGATGAGCCCAATCATCCCCAGGATGGAATACCCTCATATCATAAGCAATTTGGTACAATCAACCATCGGGTTGGAATACCAAACATGTCGGGTCCAATCAACCATCAAGTTGGAATACCCCAGGCCTATTGAATGACGCACAAAGCAGTCCAGTTTCACCACATACCATACTATCATATCGGGTCCAATCAAACATCGGGTTGGAATCCTTTAGGCCCAATAAACCATCAGGTTGGAATGCCAATACATAACGGGTTCAGTCATCCTCGGGATGGAATACCCTCAATCCCTCAGTACGAGTCATGACATACCACCCGATCCTCAGCTCGTATCTGGAATTCACCTGTGTTTGTTGGCTACAACACGAAGCATTACAACCTCAACCCAACACAATATGTCGACATATAACTGATAACCATATAAACAGTCTACAGCCAGACAGGCAGATCTACAGATCACTAATCATATCATCATCATCCTATATACCAGGATACCGATGTAACATACTAGTACAATATAATAACATGCATAACCGGATATCAATCCAATGGACCGACATTGGTGCCTTCGACCCGCAAGTACAGTGAGGAAAACTCACCCCAGACAACTGAACCCCACCGATAAAATCTAACAGTCGTTCCGCTAAAATCCACACGCTATCAGTCACAAGATAATCATCCATAAATAATCGGATCCAACCCACACCAAGTGTCCAAACTAGGGTAAAAGACCTTTTTACGCTTTTCATAACTTGGCCCAAGTTAAGGCCCGATCCAACAATCCGAAATCCGAAATTCCAAACAAACACCCAAGGCCCAAGCATGGCCCAATTTTCCAAATTGGGCCCAAACCCCTTCCATGGGCCTTAAACCAAGGACCAATAATATTCCCATCCCAAAACACGAGAAATCAGATGGCCCAACAAAGCTCCAAACATCTAAGCCCAACACATGGCGCAAACCGAAGACCAAAGGATCTGAGGCCCATTCTGCTGAGTACGCGGGGCGTACTCAGATGTATGCTAAGCGTACATGCTTTAGGGATTATACGATGTGCGTTTTGGCTTGTACGCCCAGTGTACTCCTCCTGTTCAGCCACCTTTCACATTTAGCCCTTAATCCCTTAAGACATTGCTCCAAAACGTAGATTTGACTTCCTTGAGCTGAATTATCACGTAAAGTTGCTAACTTTACGTTCATGCATGGATTAATGAAGCTCTTAAAGCTCAAGAGGACTTAACAAGTGACTTGATGCATGCATGTGACCAAAAATCCCATAAAGCTTGCACCTTTATGCCATAGTAGTCCACCACAAGCCCGGGTCTAAAAGAACAAGCCCTTAAAATGTCTTCACTCTTCAATCAACCCAAAATGTGACCAAAAGCATAAAAAAACCAACTATGAGGAGGTCTAAACATCTAAAAGCCAAGGTATGAACTTGATACCTCAAAGAGATTGCAACAAGTGAGATGATTTTGGATCTATGACCTTCCTTCCAAGCAAAGCACCTTCAATCTTCAAAGCTTCCTTCACAATGAGTAAAACAACCACTAAAATCCTCTCAAGGGATCAAGAACACCACCAAGGAAGCTTAAGGGATGATTCAGGGTTTTAGGAGGTTTGGGGGCTGGTAAAGAGGCCAGCCCTAAAGACTTAAGGTGCTTAAATAGGCTACAACACCCTTAAATTAGGGTTTCTTGAATCCCTCGTACGCCCAACGTACGAAGCCGAAGCTACGCGACCAAACTGTTGACTACGCTTAGCATATGCCAAGGCACGCCTCACGTAAGGGGCCTCACACGAGTACGCCCTGTGTACTCCCCATGTACCCCCCGCGTACTAGGGTTTTTCTCCCAAAACCCTAAATTCTTCCGAGGGCCATAACTTCTTCATTATAAACCCGATTCCGACGATCCTTATATCCATGAAAAGGTAACGAGAAGCTCTACGCTTTAATAATGTCATGATTGCTTTAAAACTTCCCGAATAAAATCCAATTTCTATTAAAGTCTGAGCTGACACTTTACAAAAATGCCCCTTGGCTCCAAAACACAAACTGAACACCCAGATCATCTAAATTATGTCACCCACACCTAAATGGGAACGATTCGGGACAGGGTGTTACAAATCCACCCCACTTAAATTAGATTTCGTCCTCGACATCAGTCCTTACCATTCCCGGCAAGCCCGAAAACCCGAGCAACACGACAACAGCCCCGAGCATACCACAACCTTCTTAAGGTAACCGACACCAACCCTAGCAGGGTTCTCCAACCCGAAGATGGAAAAATCGTTCACCATGAAAAATAATTATGACTAATCATCCCGAAGTTTGAAGTCTCGAATTGGTCTAACTCCCCGACAGACCGGTCATACTGAACCCATGCTAATTCCATTTCACTTATCCATCAAACTATCCACTAAACTTCTGATTACCCGAGGTTCCTACTAGAAAATAGTATCGCAGACCATTTGCTGCTGCCGACAACCTTTAATTTGACAAAAAAGGATTACATGTTCCTTCGAGAGAAAGCTCATCCTGATGATAACAATTTCATGAGCACCATGAGCTATAAGATACTGATTTCCTTAACTGTTGTACCGATACACTGCTGCTATAATTCTAAAGCCCCATAACTTGCTCGGCCTTCATACAGGTAGAACCATTCCAAAGCACAACCACAATAGCTATTTCTACCATCCGAACTAAAAACATCCCCTTTTACCATGAACCCTCCAGATGATTCCTTTGGCGTACAAAGTCCTTAACCCATACCTCTCTGAAAATACAAACCTTGCACGAAAACACCCGCGATTCCCAACGCGGGTTTCCACCAAAACCATATCGAAAATGGAAACTCGTAGAATTTCCTCATAATTCCTTCCCTAAGACTGATGGGCGTCTATCAATGACACTACCCCCAGTCCCTGACTAGAGACACCATAAAAAACATGCAGAAATGGTCCTCAAAACATATCGATCGCGAACTTCACCCAAATCCAAATCCTTATGATGTACCAAAATATAGCATCCCGATGTTCATGTATTCCTAAATTCATCCTTATAATTTTATCATATGACATTTTGGTCCCTAAGTCTAAAAGGATGTGCCTTGAAGCCCTAGTGGCAGTTTTGTAATTATAGGCAGGAGGAGTATGCTAACCTTACATGAGCGTACGCTGAGCGTACACTTATGTTCGCGGGGCGTATCAACGTCAGGAGGAAACCCTTATTTTTAGGGTTTTGTTGGTATTTAAACAACTTTATGGCTCATTCCTCTCCACCTTTTCAGCCTCCATTTTGAGTGATTTTTGGCAAACCCTAGTCCTTCAAGAGTGTGTTTGAGCTCAAGAGTGTGTTTTTGGTGTGCTTAAGGAAGAAGAAGTTGCATCAAGGAGCATTGAAGTGGAAGCAAGCTTGTGGATATGGGATCATTGCCTTCTTAAGAAGCTCTAAAAGGTAAAAAGTCTACACCTTGATGTCTTGATTGATTAGATCTCATTTTGAGTGCATTATGTTGTTTTCCTTGTCCCAAAGGTCCCATATTTGTTCATGGTTAGACATTATCATTTTGAGTTGTCCTTCTAGATCCTTGGAGGGGTCCTAAGCCATAAAAATGAGGTACCAATTGCTAGAAATGTGCCATGCATCTTGTAGAAGGTCTTAATGGATTAAGACCTTGGGTTAAGGACTTTATGGATGTGTAAAGTCAATAAGTTGGAAACTTTATGACTCTAGTATGCATCTAGACAATGGATATGAAAAATTAGCTTAAGTGCTTAAGCCATTAAGCACTTAATGAAGATTTTAGGATTGCGAGGTAACGCCCCGCGTAGGTGGGAGTACGCCCCGCGTACTCGGTCAACTACCCCGATGGTGGTCTTCTGCACAGCTTTGCGTACGTTGAGCGTACCTCCAGAGTACGCCCTGCGTACTCGCATGGGTCGGCCCATGGTAAGTTGACTCGGCTGGGTTGACTCAGTGGGTTTATTGGTTTTGACTCAATTGACTTGAGGGGTTTGACCCGTTGACTTTGACCAAGTTTGACCTTGAGGGTATTTTGGGATTCTTAAGGAAATTGGACATTTAATGGAATTAGGTATCGAGTAGAGAGCTGAGATTTGGTGTCGGGCCTCATCAGTTCTATTTGGTTTGCGAGGTGAGTTTTCCTCACTGTACTTACGGGTCGAAGGCACCAAAGCCGACCCATTGGTTTGATAACTTGATATCCATTTATATGATGAGTATGGAATTGATATGCATGCTAGTTTTGATATGCTGAGAATGGAATTGATATATATGCTTTGATATGCTAGTCTGGTAGATCAGTAGGACTACCTGTGACACTGTCTGTATGATTATCTGATTATATGTTTAACTGTTATATATCGACATATTGTGTGGGTTGGGTTAAGGTAGTACTACTATGTGTGGTAGCCAACAAACCCTGGAGCAATCCAGATATGAGCTGAGGGTCGGGTAGGGTATGCCAGACTCATATTGAGGGCTCATGAGCATTCCAGATATGAGCTAAAGGCTGGGTAGGGCATGTCAGACTCGTACTGAGGGCTTAGTGGTATTTAGTCTGAGGACTGATCTGGTCGGGGAGCAAGACGGACATAAGTTGTGGGCCCCGAGGGCAAGCCATACTTATGTTGTGGGGTCAGGCGTAATCCATTCTTTTAGATGTGGACCCATTGCATGTTGTTATTGTATATGTATTATTTTGTTATGTGTTGGTACTTTGGGGAAACTCACTAAGCTTTGGGCTTAATGTTTTGGGTTATATTTCAGGTACCTCAGATGATAATGGGAAGACAAAGGCGTGATCGTGCACCTCCTCGTGTTTGTTTTATGATTTTGGGAAAAATCTGATAATCAATATGTTTGAAAACTATTTTGTAAAACAATGATGGTTTGTGGTTTGGATTTAAAAGTTTAAAATTTTCATAAATTTTATGGATGTTACAAGTTGGTATCAGAGTCTTGGCTTGAGTAAATTGGAGGAACACTCGTGTGAATCCTGTCTCAAACTAAGGAAAAAGATTTTAAAACGATTTTCCAAATGGTTTTCAAAAATAATCAAGGAGGATGCAAGGTGTACGATCAGCCAGAGCCAATAAGTAGACCCTAAAATACCACACTGTTATTGATACTGTGATATGTTAGAACAACATGCTAGTGATAGGCTAGGGATCTTCATGAATTTTCATGATAGAATTGCCTAATTATATGATGCATGATAGCCTAGGGTTCTTTCTTTTATGAAATTGACATCATTACTGTAGTTGCTTGGTGTATGCTGTAACACCCGCATATTCGGGCTAGTCAATAGTAAGCGTTAAAATTATTTTTTTATTATCTAGGATAAATAATATTAACCAAAGTAATATTTTTTTATTATCTAGGATAAATAATATTAACTAATTGTAACACGTCTCCTCGATCCCGAAAATATAAATTTCGTAGAAATCTGACTCCGTATGAATTAGATATGATTTTTATAAGGTATAAAAGTCAGCCACACACAACGAATACATGACGTAAAAAAGTACGAAGAGAATGGTTGACTTTTAGCTAATGCCACCAAAACAAAAATCGTAGTACTCCTTAAAATAGGAATTTTGAGAAAAGGAATGCCAAAAACGGAGTTCGAATGAGAGAGTTATGATTTTAGCAAAATCATTTAATTTTATAAAAATATGGACGGAAAATAAAGTCAAAATTAGCCGACGGAGTCTAAACGAAAGTTGTAGATCTCGGTGATAGCTACGCGTGGATATAAAGAACGTCAAAACGGAGTTCGTATGAACGAGTTATAATTTTTAATAGCATATTTACATATATAAAATAAAGTATAAATCATATATACGTATACATATATATACATATGTATATATCATTAGGAAGGTATCGACGATGCGGTCATTATAAGACTAGTGTTGAGTACTTTCGACATTAGTTTAGTACAAATATCGTTAAATCTATCTAAAATAGTATTATAAAAGGGGTGTTTAGTCGTTTATATAATTATAAGGTCATTAAGTAACTATATAGGGTAGTTTTTGAAAATTCAGTTACTATAAATAAGAGCCTCTAGGCTTTCATATTTCTTGCACCATTCTCTTGATTCAAGAATCTTTCTCTTCTTATCCCCCGAGTATTTCGGTCCCTCGTGATTCGACTTCTCTTTCTGTAGTTTTAGTATAGTAAGGTGAGCGCTGAAGCGCTGCAAGAATCTTTTTTAGAGAGATTCAGCGACGAAGTTCTGCCCCTGCAGAGCTCGGCTCCTAGCCAAACCCCCTTGTAAGTAAGATATGCTTACCCTACTTTAAGTATATCTTATATTTAAAACTAGTATTATTATAATGAACTTATAATAAATATTTGGGCTAGTATTATGACTTATATAAGTGTTATTATAATATCTTTTTAACGATCCGTGGTACGGGGAATCTGGTTTGAAGGGCCGCATAGGGTTGTTGGATTTCAGAACGACTTAAATCTAGTGGTAATGATACTAGGTTTCGCCAGAGGAAAGTAAATTAATAGAAGCGAAGCGTTATCTGAGTTTGGAATCACCACCTTAACAAGTGAGTGCATAGTTACTTTCATCTTAAACATAGATATGAAGTATTTAATATAAATTACATGTTATGTGTGCATATTATCTGTGTTCTTGATATCTATACTGGATGAACGATTTATACATGTTTTAAATGATTTAAACTGTATATGTATTCTACGAAAATGTTGGGTAAAACATGGGTAGATGAAATAGTTAATGTGTGATATAATGATGAGAGGCCTCGATGTTTAAGATGACCCGGTTATCTAGCGGACAACCACAGACTATTCTAGACAGTCTAGTGGAATGCTAGCAGGCTTGTAACCTATAGGTGTTTTTGAACTAAGTGTTCACTAGGTATTTTTGAACTAAGTGTTCACCAGGTGTTTTTGAACTACGTGTTCACCAGGTGTTTTTAAACTACGTGTTTACCAGATATACTCTAAAATCCCTGACAGCTATGGACTTAGTGTCTGTTATGCAAACCTTGGCAACGTTGGACCTTGTGCCTATTCCTTAGGGGAATCCTTAGGAATGAATGAGTGAATTATAGATGATTCTTTGTCAGATCCGTAAGAAATAAAGAAGATATTGGGGATGGGTAAATGGGTTAATTGTTTGATGATGAAACATAATAACTTTATTACTGTGGGTTGAAAACCCTATGTACTCACCAGGTTTCCCAACCTGACCCACTGAGTTTATTTGTATCACAGGTGTTGATATGAAGCTACATTACACCGAGAGATTAAGGAGATGTAGATCACTAGTGTAAATGAATGTAAGGTCTGTTTATGCTTATGTTTCTGTATTGACGATGACATCCCAATGTTTTAAAAGGAATAAAAATATATTTCTTTGGAAATGCTTTGATAACGTATTTATCATGTTTTTCTGGGAACAAATTCTGCAATATTACTCTTTAAAATGAATACTCTGATTTTCAAATAAGCATAAATAATTTTTTTTTAAATGACCGTAAATTTGGGGATGTCACATATGCATCATGACTATACATAACTAAGATTCTATAGCCTGAGAATATTTGGTTTGGCCTTATTTCCTATTCTTGTTTGATGAAGGGCTTAGGGTAGGATTAGGTATTCGACTGTCTATATGGTCCAGTGTTATGTATGATTAGCATATACGAGTGCTGTAGGGTTGGTGGAAGTTTCATGGATGAGTTGTGTGGGGTCAGGCGACCAGTTTCGAGATGTTTAGCATTTCCTCTAGGGAGCGAGGATTGAGAATATTAGTATCCTAGCGTGTATTATTAGGGATGCTGTGATGATCCTCTGAGACAAATACGGGTAGGTGTGGAAGGTAGTATGGGCCCGTACTATTGGAAGTACAGGACCCGTACGCGTAACAGGGAAGTCACAACCCCTAGGACTTTGTTTGGAGTTGGTTCCCTTGATATGATATGTTTGTTATCTGATATCTCCTTGATTTATTTTTAGTATGGTGGTGACGAGACGTTTCGAGACCGGATCCGGGTCAGGATCGGGAGCTGGTAGCCAGGGTGGACCAATTGTGTCTGAGGACAGGATTAGAGAGATTCTCCATGAGGAGGTGGTGTCTATTGTCAAGGATCAGATACCAGAGCTTTTTGGGTCTATTAAGACCGCGATGATGGTGTTATTTGATGACAGATATGTAGCTGTTGCTGAGACTGTTGATGCTGCATCCGTTGCAGCTGCAAGGGTTGGATCGGGTTGGGTTTTTCAGTATCAGGACTTCTACAATATGAAGCCCCTGATTATGGAGTGTAGGACCCAATCATAGCCATGAGGTGGCTGTCTGATGTTGAGGGATGCTTTTTTCACCTGCTCATGCCCAGCTGACCAGAAGGTCAGGTGCGCTCTGAACCTCCTGAGGTCTGGACCGAAGGATTGGTGGAGACTTGCTACTAGTTCATTTTCTGCTGAGCATAGAGCTACTATGTCTTGGGAGTAGTTCTCGGAGATGTTCTGCTCTAGATATGTGCTGCTGGTGGAGCGTGAGGGGTTGGCCCAGGAGTATATGGATTTGAGGCAGGGGACGGAGTCGGTGACAGAGATCACCAAGATGTTCACCGAGAGGGCCGTGTTTTTAACTGAGTTTGCCACTTCTGAGCAGGCTCATATGACTTGTTACTTGAGCATTCTCAATACAGAGATCAGCCTGTTTGTATCCACCCAACGCTATGGTTCCTTATTGGGTTTTCAGGAGGCCTCTAGGCGGCGTGAGATTCAGATGGAGCTGCAGACGAGAGAGCAGAGACCGGCCCCGGCGCAGTCGCAGCCTGTGTCGAAGCAGTTCAAGTCCACTGATGTCAGATCTGGGGTCGGAAGGGCTGCACTTGTGGGAAGTGTGGCAAGGTTCATGAGGATGCCTGTCGATCATCTACTGGGTGCCACAATTGTGGCCAACATGGCCATATGGCGCGAGATTTCCGCCAGCAGGCCCCACCACTCAGCTCCAGGATTTGTACCATTGTGACCAAGTTGGCCATGTGAAGTCCAACTATCCCTCGCTTACTGCTAGTTCGGTGCAGGCTCCAGCTCCGGCTACTTTGAGGATCACAGATAGGAGTCAGGGCAGGGCGGAGCCCTCGAGGGCTCGAGGTCACGCTTTCCAGCTCACTGGCAAGGAGGCCAAAAAACTCCAAATGTTGTGACTGGTATGTTTCTATCCATTATTCTGTTGATTATGTTTTATGTTATGCTTATTTATGTGTCTCTGTTAGGTATGTTCCTAGTGAACTCTTTTCCTGCTCTAGAGTTGTTTGACTCGGGTGCGAGTCGGTCCTTTGTATCTAGATCGTTCAGTAAGGAGTTTGATATGTCTATTGGGGAGTTAAAGTGTCTGTTTCGGGTTTCTATCGCCAATTAACACGGGGTTTCTGCATCATCAGTGTATACAGGTTGTGTTCTGGAGAGCTTTGGGGTGCCTTATCTGATCGATTTGATCCCTATCCCTATGGGGGATATTTGCGTAATTGTAGGTATGGATTGTGTAACGCCTGGTCCCTGGTATGTATTTAACTGATAATTTATTCTATTATATAGAGCAACTCGACGAGTTGGGAGCCCCAAACTCATCGAGTAGAGATCATAAGGGCCGCATAATGTAAGTGACCTACTAGATGAGTTGGGAGGCCTCAACTCGATGAGTAGGCTGGCAGATATGAAACCCTAATTTCCAGGGTTTGCACCCTATTTAAACACCTTAACCCCAAGGTGTTGGCCTCATTTCCAGCTTCACTGTCCTAACCCTAGATCTCGAAACCCTAATGCTATTGTGAGTGTTTGTGAGCCATTTTAAGTGTTTTAGTGTGTGATTGAAGCCATTGGAATAAGGAAAAGCTTGAGGACACAAGAAGGAGTTGTAGAACCAGAATCCTTGCCTTGTAGCTGTTTAGATATTATTTTAGGGTTATTTTTCTTGGTTTTGGTCCAAAAGATATGATTCTTGGGATTTGGACGTCCCAAGTGAAGAACACTTCAGATCTAAGGCCGTGAGGGGTTTTCATGGCATAAAGGTGCCAACTTTATGACCATGGAAGTCCCATGCAACCTTTAGACCATCATTTTGGTCTTTTGAAGCTCTAATGGTCATGCATGAGGATAAAGTTTACGACTTTACGTGATCATTTAGTCCCTAGAGTCCAGATCTATGACCTCATGGTCTATCTCGTAGTTTTAGTTGGCTTTGGATCAAGACCGTGGCCTTTTTGGGTTAGGGTTAGAGCTTATTTCTTCTAGAGTGGGTTTTAATGGGTGAAGTTGGAAACTTTACCCTCCTAGATGTATTTTCAGCCCAAATCTGGAATATGAGACTTGGATTTGAAGAATAATGGCTGAATGGATTAAGGGGTAACTCGACGAGTTGAGTCAACTTAGAGCGTTGACTTTGACCTTGACTTTGACTATGACCATAGTTCACCCTAAGGGGGTTATAAGTGTGAATTGCTATCTAAGAGGTTGTTCTGTTTAGGGGTTTGAGTAGAGCTGATTCCGGAGCAGAGACGTTTCAGCTAGCACCCGACATTTGAGGTGAGTTTTCCTCCTATAGGAATGGGTCGAAGGTGAAGAGTTTTTGAGCATTCTAACACTCCTATGGTGTACATGCAACCCTAGAAACCTTGGATCTATGTTTTCTCTAATATACATGCAAATATTCATTTTCCAAGGTTCTCATCCTAACTAGCATATCATGGGGTACTTGTAATGCAAAAACTAGTAGAATGACATACCTTTTTTCTTGTGGTTGATTACTTGGATCTTCAAGAGCCTAGCACCAATAATATAAATGCCTCAAGTGGAATCACAAATCACCACAACAACTTGGAAAACTTGAGAGAATATGATCACTCTTAGAAATCGGCTATGCTTTCTTATCTCACACCCTAGTGCCAAGGACTCCTTTATATAGTATGGTGGATTAGGGTTACATCCATGTAAACCCTAATACCCATGACCTTTCATTTCCATAGGATCCATAGGTTAAAAGCTCCATGGACTATCCATGGACTTCCATGCAAGCTTAGCCCATCCTAAATGAACATTGGCCCATTCTATATATATAAGAGTCCATGTTTAATTAGTTACTTTTTGATCACTAAATTAATTCCAAATTAATTCTTGATCAATACTAATTAAATAATATGATTTCATATTAGTATATTATAGCTTATAATATATTAATAAATCAAAAATATACTATTCTCAAAAGCCTATCCATACAAACTGTTCCGGTGAAGTGCAACCCAAATGGACCATGTCGGGTCGGGTCAAGTACATACCAAATACAGTTATGGACTTAGACACCTTATCCAACAGAAGGCACCAATACCGGCCTGTATGTATGATTGTATGTTACCGAACTGAGGTTCGATGATGGGTGGTGCCTGATGAATGTTTATATGCTTTCCGGATTTCGGTCCGATGTCGGACGATGCCCGAGGAATGTTTGTATGCTTGATGTCTTCCTGATTCTTGCATGTGTATGTACTTGTATGTTTCTGGATTACGGTCCGATGCCGGGCAATGCCCGAGGAATGTTTGTACGCTTTCCGGATTATGGTCCGATGTCGGGCGTGTTGGATTAGGTGTCTAAGCCCATAACTATTATTGGTATGTACTTGACCCGAGAGTAGCATGGTCCATTTGGGTTACATGGCATCAGAACAATTTGGATAGACTTTTGTGAGAAGAGGATATTTATGATTTATTAATATATTATAAGTTCTATTATATTAATATTATTTAATTAGTATTGATCAAGAATTAGTTTGGAATTAATTTTGTGATCAAAAGAGACTAATTAAATAAATGGTGATTGATTTGGTAAATCATTCATTCTCATAAAGTGGGCTTATGATCCATAGTTCTTAATGTTGGGCTAAACCCATGTGGTGACCCATGGATACTCCATGGAGGTTAAAACCCATGGATCATGAGGAAAATGGAAAGTCATGAGTTACATGGTGTAACCCTAATGTGCACACTATATAAGAAGCCTCATAGTTCATGAAATTGGCACTAAGGAGTGACTAGTGATAGACACATGAGGGCTAGCCGATTTTGAGTGTAAATGATCTTCTCTCAAGTTATCCCAATTGTTGGTGGTGTTGTGTGAACCATTTGAGGTACAACGCTTGGCGCACTAAGCTCTCTAAAGCTACAAGGAATCTAGCTACAACATAAGGTATGTCATTCAACTATATTTCATATTGTAGATACTCCTTAATATGCTAGTTAGGATGATACCTTGGAAAAATTGATATTTGCATGTAAAATAGAGAAAACATAGATCCAAGGTATATAGGGTTGCATGTACACCATAGGAGTGTTAGAATGCTCAAAACCCAACAGTGGTATCAGAGCCTACGCTTGTTTTCAATTATACTTGATGCTACTTGCTTGAAAAGGCTGAAAAAGTCGTTTTTGTGCATTCTGGACAGTGAGCTCGCCGATTCCACTGATGGACTTGCTGAGTCCACTCACAAACTCATCCAACTCGTCGAGTTTGTTCATACACTCGACGAGTTGGAGCCCCTAACAGCATATTTTCGAGTTTTAAGACTGGAATTGGTCTAGGATCATTACCCTAAGTTGTTTTTGAACTTATAAACCTGTTTTTGATGTGGTAATGATCATGCTAATCCAATTCAAAAGATAATTGTGACATCCCCATTTTCACGGCCAGAAAAGACCGATTTTGTTTATGCTTTATAAAAATCAGAGTACTTCTTTTAATAAAAATCTTGCGGAATTTGTTCCCAGAAAAACATGATAAATACGTTATCAATGCATTTCCGAAGAAATGTATTTTTATTCATTTTAAAACATTTGGGATGTCATCGTCAATACAGAAACATAAGCATAAACAGAACTTACATTCATTTACACTAGTGATCTACATCTCTTTTAAATCTCTCAGTGTAAAGTAACTTCATATCGACACCTGTGATACAAATAAACTGAGTGGGTCAGGTTGGGAAACCTGGTGAGTACATAGGGTTTTCAACCCACAATAATATAATTATTATGTTTAATCATCAAACAATTAACCCAATTACCCATCCCCGTTATCTTATTTACTCTTAAGGATCTACCCTAAGAATCAACTATCTCTTGTTCATTCATTCCTAAGGATCATCCTAAGGAATCGGCACGAAGTCCATCATCACCGGGGTTTAGGCACTAAGTCTGCATAGTCGCCAGGGTTCATACAACAGGCACTAAGTCCGCATAATCTCCAGGGTTTAGGCACTAAGTCTGCATAGTCTCCAGGGTTTATACAACAGGCACTAAGTCCGCATAGTCGCTAGGGTTTTGGCACTAAGTCTGCATAGTCGCTAGGGTTTATACAACAGACACTAAGTCCGCATAGTCGCCAGGGTTTTGGCACCAAGTCTGCATGATCGCCAAGGTTTAGGCACCAAGTCTACATGATCGCCAGGGTTTAGAGTACACCGGGTGAACACATCGTTCACAACACCTACAGGTTGCGAGCCTGCTAGTGTTCCACTGGACTGTCTAGAATAGTCCGTGGTTGTCATCCATACTCTGCTAGATGACGGGGCCATCATTTGGGAAAGGCTTCTCACATCGTCCACTTCTCACACTCACCTCGTGGTCTATAACACCTCTCAACTCATCATCCAACTCATATTCCATCTATTACATCTAGCCATGTTTTACCCAACATATTATCGTAGATATATATATATATATATATATATATATATATATAAATATATATATATATATATATATATATATATATATATATATATATATATATATATATATATACAGTTTAAATCATTTAAAACATGTATAAAATCGTTCATCCAGCATAGACAGCAAGTACTCAGATAATATACACACATAGCACGTAGTTTATATAAAATACTTCATATCTATGTGTAACATGAAAGTAACTATGCACTCACTTGATAAGGTGGTGACTCGGTACTCGGACAGCGCTTCGTTTACTTTAAAATAATTTCCTTCGATGAAACCTAGTATTATTACCACTAGATTTTAGTCTAATATTTACCGTGACTAATTATTAGTCTTATTATTATTATTATTATTATTATTATTATTATTATTATTATTATTATTATTATTATTATTATATAAGCGTTTAAACAATACTTTCCAACCACTATGTACAGACAGGGGCCAGCCATAAAACACCGGAGGCAGGACCATTTTGGCATATAGCACTTCTGAAATCCAACAACTCTATTTGGCCCTTTAAACCAGATTCCCCGTACCGCGAGTAGTTAAAAAGATATTATAACGACACTTATATAAGTCATAATAATTGCTCAAATATTTATTATAAGTTCATAATAACAATACTAATTTTTAATATAATCTATATTAAAATAGGTAAGCATAACTTACTTACAAGGGGGTTTTAGCTAGGAGTCGGGCTCTGCAGGGGCTGAACTTCGTCGCTGAATCTTTCTAAGAAAGATTCGTGCAGCGCTTCAGCGCTCACCTTACTATACTAAAACTACAGAAAGAGAAGTCGAATCACGAGGGAACGAAATGCTCGGGGGATAAGAAGAGAAAGACTCTTGAATCAATAAAATGGTGCAAGAAATATAAGAGCCCAAGCCTCTTATTTATAGTAATTGAATTTACAAAAACTACCCACCATAATTACTTAATGACCTGATAGTTATATAAACGACTAAACACTCCTTCATAATACTATTTTAAATAGATTTAATGATATATGTACTAAACTAATGTCGAAAGTACTCAACACTAGTCTTATAATAACCGCATCGTCGATACCTTTCTAATGATATACACATGTGTATATATATGTGTACGTATATATCATTTATACTTTATTTTAATACGTAAATATGCTATTATAATTTGTAACTCGTTCATACGAACTCCATTTTTGACGTTCTTTATATCCACGCGTTGGTATTTACGAGTACTACAACTTTCATTTAGACGCCGTCAGCTAATTCTCATTCTATCTCAGATTTACAAAACTGTATCGAATTTATCGCGCTCGAAGAGTAGGGACCAAGTTTCGTCCATATCTTTAACATACGAGCTCTAATCTCGACATTCTTTATATCCACGCGTAGGTAAAAACAAGATCTAAAACTTTCATTTAGACTCCGTCAGCTAATTGTCGACCGATCTTAAATTTAACAGTAGGAGGAGATTAGACTGTTAAATGACCGCGAAGAATTCGTAACTCCTTCATACGGACTCCGTTTTCGTCTGTCTTTTTACCGTTGAGTTCCTATTAATGAGATCTCCAACTCTTATTTAGGTCGCGTAAGCCAAAAACCGCTCGAACTAAAATTCGAGTTTCGGGTCGTGCACTGCTAAGCCGAATCTTAGAAAAATCATAACTTCCTCATACGAAGTCAGATTTGGGCGTTCTTTTTATGGATGTTCTCGTTTTAACATATTCTACGAATTTCGTTTAGATTACTAAGTTCAAAAAGTCCTCTATCGCAAATCCGCTATTTACGCTTCCCGGTGCCGTGCCGGTTCCGTCGCGAAACTTCGACGAGTCATAACTTCTTCGTTATAACTCGGATTTATTCGTTCTTTATATATACGGAACCCTTGAGACATATTCTACAACTTGTTTAAGATTATTTATTCTAAATAATCTTTTGTCGAAAAGTCGTTTTCGACCCCCTATTATCTCTAAATTGACTAGCCCGGATCTACGGGCGTTACAATAATTGTCAAAGTTTCATGTTTTGTATTACTTTAATGGTTAGGCTAATTACATGAAAATTGTTTGATTTGAATTGTCTTGTTCATATGAGTTTAATCTAGATCATGAATATTGCTAGATATGTTTGTTAGTTTAGTTGGTGATTTAAATGGCCTTTAGTGGATTCCATAACTTGTCCTCAAGTTATGGAAAACCAAAATTTTTTCCTTTAGAAAGTTATTAAATCCATAGGTTATAAACTTGAAGAGTCTTTTCCCATAAATAGTTTTATGAACTCCATAACTTGTCCTCAAGTTATGGATTCTCAAGAGTCTCTCCATTAAAGCTATATTAAACTCATATGTTATGGATTCCAAAAGTTTTTTGGATTGTTCAAAACTTGCCCTCAAGTTTTAGTTACCCCTCATGTATACTTTAGTTCCAAACCCTTGAATTTTAAAGTTTAAAATTCTACCCTTATACTATTATAATATTATAGGCTTAATATTTATATATATGTATAAGAACAAAGTCAGTCTTACCGTTAGTAGGCCTCATTCAGGAAGCCGGTCTATAAGGGGGGGGGGGGTATAAGGTTACTGCCTATAAAATGGCAGTTTAATGGGTGTCCACTCTCACCCACCGCTTCCTTAACTGGTGGAGGGTCGTTAGCCGAACGGGTAGGATAGGACTCTAATTCTCCCTTCATTAAAAGTATAATGATAAATATAAAGTAACTAAACACTTATAAATTCCCAATCTTAGTTACTTAGGAAAATGTGAATATGGTGCTAACCCATGAAATTGCACTTTGCACCTTGTTAAGCCGTTAGTGGAGCGTGTGTGGTTTACCGGCACACTAATCTGGGACTGACAATGTGTGGCAAAGGGTAGCTTGATGTTAATCATAGATTAATAGAGCGTGTGTGGTTAACCGGCACATTGATTAGGTGGTTGTAACATTAAGTGTACCAAGTTAATTTTCATGGTTATTCACTCCTTGTTTGTGATCCTCGGCATCCCAGTCACAAACTTGAAGGGCACAATCGAGATTTAAACATGCCATTGAATAGTTCAATGAATCTCAAAAGATCTAGGAGTTTCAATTCATTTAAAATCTAATTTGAAATTTTGTTTTTCATGGTGGAAATTAGTAAATCGTCATTTACTTACCTTCAAATATTTTGTAGCTTGGATTAAGACATCCCTCTTCCAAGTTATAAATTATTGTGTTGGGTCCTAGCCTTAATATTTCATATTAGGTGTTATATTAAGGACTTAAATCAACTAACTTGAATTTCTCCCATTGTAGATGTCTAGTTCAGACAACTATGGTCTTCCCAAATCCTTTGGAACAAGCTTTCCTCTTGAAGATGATGTCCCACAGTTGGATCGTGGAAGTCATACTTCACTTCCTCCACCTCCTCCAATAATTTTCCCTAACCCACAAGTTCTATTGGAAGGAAGGAAAGTCTATGTGTACTCACGTCTTGGAGATGAAGTCACATATTGACAGGCTGAGAGTATTGGGTGTCGTTTTCTCGAGGAAGTTGGCGGTTGACTGGGTTCTTCAATCACTTCCTGAGTCATATAGTGAGTTCATTAAGGACTACTATGTGACTGACCACGACATGACCCTTGTTGATCTTACCTATTTTCTTGTTGCTGCTGAATCAGCAATGATTTGGCGCACTGGAAAAGCAAATTTGATGGGAAGATCTACTCCCCAAACTTCCATGGACATTGACAATGGTAACATTAGAAGTCCAGAAAAGATTTCTCTTTCCAAGGGAAAGAGAAAGGCTAAGTATGAGATTGTCCCGTGTAGCATTCCTAAAGAGTCCATATGTTTTTGTTGCCAAGAGAAGTGGCATTGGTTGCAAAGCTACCCGGACTACCTGAAAGATCTTTGAAAATGTAGAATCGAAAAGTTTGACTCTGCTTCAGGTAAGTCTATTGTCTAACTCTATTAAGTTCCTAATTGTTGATTCTTAATACATGATGTGACAAGGTTGAATTTTGATGTTTTGTAGGATCATACAAAGGGAAGGAAGCTTAAAGGAAGAGTATGCCGAATCTGATCACGAAGATGGATTTCAATCGCATGGTTCGAAGATCGGATTTTTGAGCTGCTGCTTAGGAGTTATGATAGATTGCTAGGAAATATATAATAAAATAGTTTTCATTTGTAATTGCATTGTAAGGAAAAGTTTTTTCCACATTTTATATATAATTTTTTTTTGATTTTATCTTATCTTATATCTCCTTACAATGGCATTTATGAAAAATTGATGTTTGTGTGTTCCTATTGTTAGAAATATGAATTTGATTCTTTCGTTTGTGGTAATGTCGAGTCTTTGCCAAATAAGGAAAGATTCTCATCACCCAAGTTTCAATTGGACAGAAACTTGGAATCATGCAGGTTGTATTGTATGATGAATGAGAATTTTCATCTTTGGTAAATTAAGAATAATTCCTTGTTCACATGTATATGTGAGTCAAGTGAAGGACTAGAGGATCGGGTACACTGGGTGTGCGCTTGTCAGGTCCACCACAGAGAACGATAAGACTATTCGTCATGATTTACTAAAGTTTAGTAAATATGGTTGTGCTTACAAGTTTAAGTATAATTCTGAATCATTGGAAAAGTTCAATGTATGGCAGAACAAATGAGAAGAATCAAATTAGGCAGAAAGATAAAAGTTTCTCCAATCTGAAAAGATGGGAGAGTACTTTAGTATCGTGTTTTATGATCATCTTAATGATTATGAAAACCATGGCACAATTGATTCTCTAAGGATATCTTAGTGCATTTGTATGGATAAGAAGAGGAATCGTGAATTGTTGAAATGGTTAAATCAAGAAGATAAATCATACTTCGTTCCAAAATCGAGTCTTAGAGTAACACTCCAAGATCGAGCCTCGAGTGACATAATCTTAAGAAATGTTTATAACACTTATCAAATGTAGAGTAAAATGTTTTGTACTCTTGTACATTTGAAATTGGTAAGTTGTGATGTTTTGGATAAAACAAAGACCAACTAAGGCCGATTGTGTGAAGTATTTGTATTGATAAGAAACCTGACTGACTCTTGAATATTTGTTTGTCAAGTAATGTTCCTTGACAAAGTGAATCTTATATGTCAAGAGGTCAGTGGGAGTCTTAAAGATCTTGACAAGTTTCAAGAACTAATCAAGAAAAAACCTATTGTTAAACACTAGCACATGACTTGAGGTTTGTGACCTATCGTGTTGACATATTCTTGTTTATGTGCCCATTCCAGTTAAAGTTGACTATGTATACTAGTTCTGAGAGTTCTCAATTGGTTGCATAACAACCTGGAAGCAATGGTAGGCCCTTGTGCTACCATGTGGCAAAAAATTAAGAATGAACAAGTTCAGTCCATATGAGTTTGGATTTGTCACTAACCTTGTCTTGGGATTATGGTTATGACAAATTCACATGGATAGGAACACATAGACCATAAAATCTAAGTGTCATAAGGTTTCTCTTCACTTCATGAAAATGATTGTGAGGAAATGCTTTCACTAAGTGGATTTTAAGGAGATAGCAATTGTGATATTTGTGTTCTCCAATTCAATTATGATTACGGTATACCTCTTCATAATTCAAATTGTGAGAAATGGAAAAGGTCTAAACATTTGAGACTTATTGCTGTAAGTTCTTAAATTGTTAAGACACACATGTGAGCTATCTAAGGAAAGGTGTATTAGTTTGAGAAGCCTAGATAAAGTCTTATCAAAGCATCTCGTATCAGAAATCTGAACTTTGGTAATGAAAGTCAATAAGTATTGATTTGTAGAAGTCTAACTGGTTTCTGGGTAAATGTCATAGCTAGTGGGAGCATAAACTTTATGCTAGTAAAAGTAATGATTGTTATTCTAGTGGGAGCATAATCAATTATGATGAATGTTGCAAGTTAGCAATGTTAATTATAGAAAACAAAAGTTTCAATTCTCAAGTTGCAGGGTTTGAAAAGTTGTTTTACTATAATTAAGGGAGAGGAATTCATACTTCATTTTAATTCTAAAAGCTTAGATTGAGTTTTTAATCAATTTTAGTCAAATATATAAATGTTATGTTGGAATGGTTCAACATAAGGAAATTCTATATATGGAAATGTTAATTGCGTTATGAAAATTTGATTATGATTACGGCATCCCTTTTCATAATTCGAATTGTGAGAACATGGCAAATATAAAAATTTATAGCAAAAGACTGATTAAGTATCGTGTCTTTATGTTAGACATTATGAATCATATCCCATATGCTTCGGGTATAGGATTGATTGCATATGCTATAATATTCTCGTGTTCTAATTTTCCGAATGCCTAAGGCATTTAGAGGGAAAAATGAATAGAACCGGATATGATTATAGTGGTTAAACAACTGTTAAGGACAATCTATGGGTCGCCAAAGATTGGTCGCTTAAAGGACAGTTGGAAGTATAGTAGTGGAAGGACCATATTGACATTATTATGAATAGACATGAGTCTATTAATAATGAGTTGTCGTTTGGCAAATATGGAATGTTTCCATATTGGGAGTCGAAGAATAGATGGAAAAGTTAGAAACTTTTATGCAAGAAGGATGTTCAAAGGAATGTACTTTGAATTTGAGACTTCATTTCCGTCGAATTGTCTTGTAACAATCTCCATAGGAATATTTTGTATATCTTTGGTTATGTCTCTGTGACTTTTGGCACCTAGACATTACAAAAGAATCATTAGATGATAGTTTAGAATCTAACACTTTCTAGCAGTGACAAGAATTTGCAATTCTTACACTTGCAATAAGGATTTGAAATTGTGAAATGAGCATCATTGAAATGTTTTTCAATTGATCTATTTCACAAAGTAAGGACCATAGACAAACATAGTGTGTATACTTGGAGCATGGCATAACTATTGTTTAGACAAACATAGTGTGCATGCTTGGAGCATGGCATGGCTATGGTTTTAATTCAAGTATTAAGTTGATTATTCGAAACATTATACAATGAATAATGAGTAATCAATATGGGACTCAAAAGTTTTGGGACCATATAGGATTAATATTATTCTTGTGTTTCACTTTGCATGTTTTGACTTCCCGAATAACTAGGTTATTCAAACCATCCACAGTTGATCACACTTTGGAAGTAGGTATTGAGGCAAGACTGTCATGAATGGGTTTGTAGAGGTGTGTTTTGGTCATAACACAAGTTTGCTACAGTGTTCATGAGTGCTCCTGGAATAAGATTCGAGTATTGGATTCAACCCATGCTCATTTGAATCACTTCATGGATATTATCACGAGTGATCATGAGACGATAATATCTTATATTATTCAAACGGAGACATGTGAGTTGTAGTTGCAAGTCGGTTGCACATTGACATATGTAAACGCACCAGTAACTTGGTTGTTATAAAACATATCGTTGTGTGTAATTTGATGAGTAAGTACAAGCGAGCATTTGGGTTGAAGTTTATATGTTCCTTTTACCCCATGTGGATAAAAACGATATCTATGGGCCCCTCAATGATTTAGTGATGACACTCCTAAGTGCTTGGCCAAGCCTGACTGATTTGATTTGTTCAATTAGTCGGTCATCATAAATCGGAAATTGGGAAACAACAGATGGACAGAGAGAATGATTATAATCCATGTCTCAGTCCATATGATATCCAGAATGGAGGAATATATGATCCCTTATCTAATGGACACATCATTGACTAGATCAGAGTTCGACAACGGCTTTTAAGAGCTACGATTGCTAGTCGGGTTGGAGTCATGCTTACAATAATAATTATTAGACTTATCCAAGTGGGAGACTATTGGATTAGGTGTCTAAGCCCATGACTATTATTGGTATGTACGTGACCCGAGAGTAGCATGGTCCATTTGGGTTGCATGGCATCAGAATAATTTGGATAGGCTTTTGTGAGAAGAGGATATTTATGATTTATTAATATATTATAAGTTCTAATATATTAATATTATTTAATTAGTATTGATCAAGAATTAGTTTGGAATTAATTTTGTGATCAAAAGAGACTAATTAAATAAATGGGGATTGATTTGGTAAATCATTCATTCTTATAAAGTGGGCTTATGATCCATAGTTCTTCATGTTGGGCTAAATCCATGCGGTGACCCATGAATACTCAATGGAGGTTAAAACCCATGGATCATGAGGAATATGGAAAGTCATGAGTTACATGGTGTAACCCTAATGTGCACACTATATAAGAAGCCTCATAGTTCATGAAATTGGCACTAAGGAGTGACTAGTGATAGACACATGAGGGCTAGCCGATTTTGAGTGTAAATGATCTTCTCTCAAGTTATTCTAATTGTTGGTGGTGTTGTGTGAACCATTTGAGGTGCAACACTTGGAGCACTAAGCTCTCTAAAGCTACAAGGAATCAAGCTACCACAAAAGGTATGTCATTCAACTATATTTCATATTGTAGATACTCCTTAATATGCTAGTTAGGATGATACCTTGGAAAATTGATATTTGCATGTATAATAGAGAAAACATAGATCCAAGGTATATAGGGTTTCATGTACACCATAGGAGTGTTAGAATGCTTAAAACCCAATAGGGTGGGACCTGAGGAATGTTTATATGCTTATGTTATGTGATTATTCTATGTGTATTTGTTGATATGTTTATATGTATACCGAGCTTAGATTGATGTCGGGCGGGGCCCGATGCCGGACATTGTCTGATGCTGGGCGGGGCCCGATGAAGGGGCGGGGCCCATGATATGTTCATACGTTCATATGTGATTATGTGTACGGTATGTGGTAGTTTGGGGAAGCTCACTAAGCTTTGTGCTTATGATTTTCAGTTTTGGTTTCAGGTACTTCTGGTAGCAAAGGGAAGAGCTCGGGAAGACTGCATTGCACACACCATGATGATTAGCCTGTGATGTTTACTCTGATGTTTTGATTTGGAAACTCTGATAGTAATGTTTTGAGATACGTTGAATTATGTTTTATGGAATGTTTTGATAACTATGGTTTATTTAATAATTAAAAAATGAAATTTTTAGGACCGTATTTCATGAGGGTTACAGATTGGCTGAGTCGGTTCGGTGCTATGATTGAGTGTGAGGGCCAGCGATTGTTAGTTCGAACCCCAAGGGGGGAGAACTGGTTATCTATGGAGAGGGCACCAGGATAGGTTCAGGGTTTTGTTCTGCAGCAGGGCTTGATAATATATTCAGCATGGGTGTGCGGGCTACTTGGCTTATGTGGTAGATACGTGGGTTGGGGATCAGACTTCAGTTTCAGAGGTCCCGGTTGTCAGAGAGTTCGCAGATGTATTTCTAAAGGAGTTACCCGGTGTTCCTCCCGAGAGGCAGGTTGAGTTCAGGATCGACCTTGTGTCAGGTGCGGCCCCGATTGCCAAGGCGTCGTACCGCTTGGAACCGCATGAGATGTAGGAGTTGTCATCACAACTGCTAGGCAAGCAGTTCATCAGACCGAGCAGTTCTCCGTGGGGAGCGTCGATTTTGTTTGTCAAGAAGAAGGATGGTTCACATCGGATGTGCATTGACTATCGAGAGTTAAAAAAGCTAACGACAAAGAACCGTTATCCCCTCCCGCAGATTGATGACCTCTTTGATCAGTTACAGGGTGCATCTTGGTTCTCCAAGATAGATCTGAGGTCTGGGTATCATCATGTGAGAGTGAGAGAGGAGGACGTGGAGAAGACCGCGTTTTGGACTCGTAATGGGCATTACGAGTTCGTGGTGATGCCATTTGGGCTCACCAATGCGCCTGCAGTATTCATGCATTTGATGAATCGGGTATGCGGGTCGATGCTCGATCGTTCCGTTATTGTGTTCATTGATGATATCTTGGTGTATTCCAAGACCAGAGAGCAACATGAGGAGCATCTTCGTGAGCTTCTGGGGGCATTGAGGCGAGAATGGATTTATGCTAAGTTCTTGAAGTGCGAGTTTTGGTTATGAGAGTTTCAGTTCCTTGGACATCTCGTTAACCGGGATGGGATATTTGTCAATCTGGCCAAGTTCGAGGTCGTGATGCAGCAGGAGGTTCCGAAATCTCCCTCGGATATCAGGAGTTTCTTGGGTCTGGCAGGGTATTATCGGAGATTCATTCAGGATTTCTCCAAGATTGTAGTACCCCTCACTTGTCTGATGAGGAAAGGGGTGGATTTTCGATGGGGCCCTGAGCAACATTCAGCCTTTGAGACCCTTCGGCAGAAATTGTGTGAGGCCCCGGTTTTGACCCTCCCGGAGGGAATTGAGGATTTCGTGGTATTTTGTGATGCATCCATAACTGTTTTGGGGGTGGTCCTCATGCAGAGAGGACGGGTGATAGCTTATGCTTCGCGGCAGCTGAAGCCGCACGAGACGCGATATCCCACTCATGATCTGGAGTTGGGGGCAGTGGTTTTTTCCCTCAATATTTGGAGGCACCATCTTTATGGGATCCGCTGTACTATCTACACGAATCACAAGAGTCTGAGGCATATTATGGATCATCCGAACCTAAACATGAGGCAGCGCAGGTGGCTGGATGTAGTCAAGGATTATGACTGCGAGATCCTTTACCATACGGGTAAATCGAATGTAGTGGCGGATGCTTTGAGCATCAAGTCGACCGGATCTTCAGATAAAGTTATGTGTATGAGGATATCAGTGGATTCCCCTCTTTTGGGATTGATCAGGGAGGCTCGGGCCAAGGGTGTTCGGAAAGAGAACTGGAATCAGGAGAGGATCAGAGGTGAGATTGACAAATTTGTCATGGATAGTCGAGGTTTGTTGACCCGAAGTGGTTAGGTCTGGGTTCCAATATCTGGTGGGGTCAGACAGATTGTGTTGGAGGAGGCTCATAAGTATCAATTTTCTATTCATCCCGGGGCCACCAAGATGTACCAGGATTTGATATTGAGCTATTGGTGGCCATGTATGAAGAAAGAGATAGCATGGTACATGCAGAGATGCTTGACCTATAGGATGGTCAAGGTTGAGCATCAAAGGCCACATGGCAAGTTGTAGCCTATGGAGGTTCCCATGTGGAAATTGGAGCAGATTTCGATGGATTTTATCACCAATTTTCCGAAGACTGCAAATGGTTTTGATGCTATATGGGTCATCGTGGATCATTGACCAAGAGTGCCCAATTTCTAGTGATTCGGGAGAGTTCTTCGGCCGAGAATTTTGCTGATGCGTATGTTCGATAGATCGTTGCTCGCTATGGGGTTCCGATCTCCATTGTTTCAGATCGTGATGTGAGGTTCATCTGTCGTTTTTGGCAGAAGTTCCATGATGAACTGGGTCCGAGGTTGCACTTCAACACTGCTTATCATCCGCAGACCGACGGCCAGAGTGAATGGATGATACGTGTGGAATGTACTAGTTTTAATCCTAACTAACTTAAACACAAAAACAAACGCACTGAAGGCAGTGTACCTATCGATTAGCAGTTTAGTGTAGGCAAGTAGGGTATTGAACTCATGGAACGGTAAAGAATTAAAATATTACTAATATTATCTAAATAAAACAGTTATTAAAAGGGTTTTTTCTCTAGTTTTGCAAGACTAGAAACTTAAGCAATTTCTAAGCAATTAGCAAAGAACAACTAACAACTAAAAGAGAAACAAAAGACAACTAGATTCAATAATATTAAAGAGACTTCCGTTTAGATTCGATTCACTTATTCCTATGGTTGATTTCGTGGCAAGTGCAATGGATTAATATATCATCAATTACCGATTTGTAATGTGATTAGGTTCATGTTCACTATTACTAATCCTTTAGCAAATAAATCAATTCAAGCAGTGATCAAGTGATTAAATCAAATAATTTACTAGTGTTCAATTAAAATCAAGCAAAACTTGTAATAATAGTTAATCAAATTGGTTGGTTCAATTAACTCATATATGGTTGGTCATCATACATGCTCACACATTAACTTATTTATTCTCTAGTTAACCCTAGGTTATGTTCATAACTCTAGGCATACAATTTTGTTTTCACAAAACCATAAGATTCAAGTAATCAAGCAGATGTTCATACAACCCAATATACGTAGTCATTAACAGAAAATAATTGTCATTAACATATAAGGATCTTTTAACAAGCTTAACAAGATAAATAACCAAATCAATATCATCCAAAGCCACTAATCAAACCATATTCATAAGCTTATCTACTCTAAACGAAAGTATGGTGTTTTAGCCCATAACTTCAGCAAATAAACACATAAACTCGAAATCTAATGTTGTAAACATGATTCACACAAAGGATTATGAGAAAAGTAATGATTAATTGCCTTTGATCTCTACACAAATAGCCTCTAGTTGAATTCTGAGTTCCAAAGCTTCTTGAGAATGTCTCTGGCCTCCAAAAGTCACTAAAAGTCTCAAACAATCATTAGGGTTTCGAATAGAAACGATCCAAATATATAAATTTTGAAAAACGGTGAAACACATCGATTTGGAGGACCCAAACTCGCCGAATTTTCATTAAAATCTCGTATTCCCTAAGTCAGCGTCAAGAATCGAGAAACTTCTATTCAACACGGCGTGTTTGTGATAAACATGGTGTGTTCGTTTGGAATCAACATTTTCTCAAAGCACGAAATTCGTTCGAAATTGTGTCTAGTTTTCATAAGATTTTGAATTTCGTCAATTACAGTTACGAGTCATGAGATATACTAAAAACATTGATGAGGGGTCAAACAGTCCAACAACATCCTTCTTTCTTCAAAATCCAAGATCCAAGCTTCCAATCGCCAATTCCGCTTCCTTTTCCTTCCTAGCATGTCTTTGTCGCTGAAATGAGATTTTAAACTAATTAAGTACCTTTTGTTCAATATTTGAGACAAAAACAACATAAAGTATTAAGATAATGCATGAATTTTATAACTAAATATACCCATATCAGCGGACGATACAGACCCTTGAAGATATGTTGCGGGCCTGTGTTAGTGATTTCGGTGGGAGCTGGGACTCATACCTGCCTCTTGCAGAGTTCTACTACAATAATAGTTATCATTCCAGCATTGGTGCTCCACCTTTTTGGCTTTTGTATGGGAAGATATATCGTACCCCGGTTTGTTGGGGTGAGGTTGGTCACAGGGTTATTGGGCGCATTGAGGTGGTCCTTCAGACCACAGAGCTTATTCAGTAGATCCAGTAAAGACTATAGACCGATCAGATTTGGAAAAAGAGCTATGCCAACCGACGCCGATCCGAGTTGGAGTTTCAGGTCGGCGACATGGTATTACTGAAGGTCTCACCTTGTAAAGGTGTGATACGCTTTAGGAAGAGGGGAAAATTGGGTCCCCGGTATATTGGGGTGTTTCGAGTGATTGTCAGGGTTGGTAAGGTTTCTAACAGATTGGATCTACCCAAGGAGCTCAGTCAGATTCACAACACTTTCCATGTTTCGCAGCTACGAAAGTGTGTATTGGATGAGGATGCGGTGGTTTCCTTGGATGATATACAGGTTGATGAGCGCCTGAACTTTGTTGAGAGGCTGCCTGGAAAGGAAGGTAAATGTTTTGCATAGCAAGGAGGTACCTTTTGGTAAAGGTATGGTGGCAGCACCGTAGGGTCTCCGAGTGGACCTGAGAGCCGGAGGCTGAGATGCAGGAGCATTATCCGGAATTGTTCACTGCAGCAGACTTCGAGGACGAAGCTAGTTCAAGTGGGGGAGAATTATAACATCCCGATGTTCAGGTATTCCTAAATTCATCCTTATAATTTTATCATATGACATTTTGGTCCCTAAATCCAAAAGGATGTGCCTTGAAGCCCTAGTGGCAATTTTGTAATTATGGGCAGGAAGAGTACGCTAAGCGTACATGAGCGTACGTTGAGCGTACTAGGGCGCGCCCTAGCACGCTGGGCGTACACTTATGTATGCGGGGCGTACTAACGTCAGGAGGAAACCCTAATTTTTACGGTTTGGGTGGTATTTAAACAACTTTATGGCTAATTCCTCCTCACCTTTTCAGCCTCCATATCCTTTGAGTTGTTTTTGGTAAACCATAGTCCTTCAAGAGTGTATTTGAGCTCAAGAGTGTGTTTTTGGTGTGCTTAAGGAAGAAGAAGTCGCATCAAGGAGCATTGAAGCGGAAGCAAGCTTGTGGATCTGGGATCATTGCCTTCTTGAGAAGCTTCAGAAGGTAAAAAGTATACACCTTCATGCCTTGATTGATTAGATCTCATTTGAAGTGCTTTATGTTGTTTTCCTTGTCCCAAAGGTCCCATATTTGTGCATGGTTAGTCATTAATTTTTGAGTTGTCCTTCTAGACCCTTGGAGGGGTCCTAAGCCATAAAAATGAGGTCCCAATTGCTAGAAATGTGTCATGCATCTTGTAGAAGGTATTAATGGATTAAGACCTTGGGTTAAGGACTTTATGGACGTGTAAAGTCATAAAGTTGGAAACCTTATGAATCTAGTATGCATCTAGACCTTGGATCTGAAGTATGGGCTTAAGTGCTTAAGCCATTAAGCACTTAATGAAGATTTTGGGATTGCGAGATTACGTACTGCGTAGGTTGGAGTACGCCCCGCATACTTGGTGCCCCGATGGTGCTCTTCTGCGCAGCTTCACGTACGCTCAGCGTACCTCCGGAGTACGCCCCGCGTACTCATATAGCTCAACCCATGGTGAGTTGACTCAGTGGGTTTATTGGTTTTGACTCAGTAGACTTGAGGGGTTTGACCTGTTGACTTTGACTTTGACCAATTTTGACCAAGTTTGACCTTGAGGGTATTTTGGGATTCTTAGGGAAATCGGTCATTTGATGGAATTAGGTATCGAGTAAAGAGTTGAGATTCGGAGTCAGGCCTCATCAGTTCTATTTGGTTTGCGAGGTGAGTTTTCCTCGCTGTACTTACAGGTCGAAGGCACCAAGGTTGGCCCCTCGATTTGATAACCTGATATCCATTGATATGATGAGTATAGAATTGATATGCATGCTAGTTTTGATATGCTGAGTATGGAATTGATATACATGCTTTGATATGCTAGTCTGGTAGATGAGTAGGACAACCTGTGACACTGTCTGTATGATTATCTGATTTATATGTTTATCTGTTATATGTCGACATATTGTGTAGGTTGGGTTGAGGTCGAACTACTTCGTGTGGTAGCCAACAAACCCTGGAGCAATCCAGATATAAGCTGAGGGCCGGGTAGGGCATACCAAACTCATACTGAGGGCTCATGAGCATTCTAGATACGAGCTGGGGGCCGGGTAGAGCATGCTAGACTCATACTGAGGGCTTAGTGGTATTCAGTCTGAGGACTGATCTGGTCGGGGAGCAAGCCAGACATAAGTTGTGGGCCCCGAGGGCAAGCCAAACTTATGTTGTGGGCTCAGGGGTAATCCAATCTTTTAGCTGTGGACCCATCATGTTGTTATTGTATATGTATTATTTTGTTGTGTGTTGTTAATTTAGGGGAACTCACTAAGCTTTGGGCTTACAGTTTTGGGTTATGTTTCAAGTACCTCAGATGATCGAGGGAAGGAAAAGGCATGACCGTGCACCTCCACGTGTTTGTTTTATGATTTCGGGAAAACTCTGATAACCAATATGTTTGAAAACTATTTTTTAAAATAATGATGGTTTGTGGTTTGGATTTCAAAGTTTAAAATTTTCATAAATTTTATGGATGTTGCACAAAACCTTAAATAACCCTTGACTCTCTGCCATGCCATTACCAACCACTGCTCTGCCGAGTAAGGATGATAAATCCAAGAATTTTCGCATTACATTCAACCCCTATAATATCAGGCGTACCCCCACCTGGAAAAACCACTCGATACATTCATAAAGAGCTTTATGATTTGCGACCTCATAACCGATTCCCAACTTGATAATCAAACCCCTATCAACAACTTACGAACCCACGAAATTGTAATGCATTCCACATAGACTTTCTGATACTTGACTCATACTCCCTACAACCCTTACTGTTCCCTTTATCCAACCCAGCTGATTTGAGAGTTTTTCCCGAATTCCATCCACGTGCCAATACCGAAGGCACCACAACAGGAGAAATGAGCAATCATGATTACTGGGCCCACAGCCCATAAACTGTTGGATTAGTGTCTAAGTCCATAACTATATTTGGTATGTACTTGACCCGATTTAGCATGGTCCATTTGGGTTGCACTTCACCAAAACAATTTGTACTTTTGAGAAGAGGATATGTATGATTTATTAATATATTATAACTTATAATATATTAATATGAAATCATATTATTTAATTAGTACTGATCAAGAGTTAATTTGGAATTAATTTTGTGGTCAAAGAAGACTAATTAAATATATAGGGATTGATTGTGTAAATCATTCATTCTTATAATGTGGGCTAATGATCCATGATTCCTTATGTTGGGCTTAACTCATGTGGTGACCCATGGATACTCTAAGGAGGTTAAAACCCATGGACCATGAGGAATGTGGAAAGTCATGCACATTAGGGTTTACATGGTGTAACCCTAATGTAACCACACTATATAAGATGCCCTTTGGTTCAAGAAATGGACACCTAGAGTCTTTGCAAGAGTGTGGCCAATTTTTGTGAGCTAAAGAGTCCTCTTCCAAGTTTCCAAGTGTTAGTGGTGATTCCTGATTCTACTTGAGGCATTCACATTATTGGTGCTAGGCTCTTGTAGCTCCAAGCAACAAGCTACAACAAAAGGTATGTTATCTAACTTGTTTTATTACCCAAGTATCAAAGTTGTGTATGCTAGTTAGGGTAATACCTTGGAAAATGAAAGTTTGCATGTATAATATAGAAAACATAGATCCAAGGTATTTAGGGTTGCATGTACACCTTAGGAGTGTTAGAAAGCTCAAAACCCATCATAAACACCCCTATCGACAACATATCATGAACTTACCACAATGCACATCCTTAGGAAACCCATAACCTCAACCAGATAAGGAAGAATTTCCAGAGTTCCAATGAGATGACAACTCTCAAACACAATCAGAAGACAATCCTATGAACTATCGGGACAATACCCCATACTTTGATTAAGGTTGAATAGATTCCACCAATACGCACATAGCTCATGAAGGCTTCCTGAATGCCACCAAAAACCTGAGCCTGCTATAAACCAAATTTCACACCCCCAATAAGGGTAAACATACCGCGAGGCCAAAAGAACATAAAACATATTGAACTTGATGATAGGTTGACACATTCATTGAAATTTAACTGTCACCACTTGAATCTTTCGGAGAGTCCCCGCTGAATGATGAACTCAACGACCAATGGTCGAGGACACCTTGACACTTAATCCAGAGAATCAAAACCCACACGGATCTGAACACACCCACCTCTGGATATGATTTATCGATCAACATATGCCCAAACTAACCTGAAAACAGCAACTCGAACAACGAATTGACAAATACCTCAACGACTGATACTCAACCTGAGAATCCTAGTTCTCCCCCACTTAGGCTTCGAACCACCACCCACTGGTGGTGAGACCCAATCATAAATCAAACTGGCTTAAGCAGGTACCACCATTCCTAACCCTAAAATGAATAACACACGCAGGATGACCTTCCAGATAGGGATCAAACCAATCCTAAGAGAATCCTGAATTTCAGCTGAAGACATCTGAAAATTTTCCAATCATGACCTCTTATCCTTAAGGATTTCACTCAAAAGCATAAGCAAGTACCGAATTACGATCCAAAACGTACCCTCCTTGCCTGCAATCCCAACCAACGATCCGGTACTTTTCCTGCTATAACCCAAGAACACGGACCCTTAATCACATCACAAAGCATCCATAACACATCAATACATCTGCACACTCCTGCGTTGGCATACTAACATCAAGCCATGCAACCATCAGATACCAAGTTGGGCTTACATCCCAACCCTGAAGGTTACAAGCCTGCTCACTCCTTCCCCAAACTCAGAAAACGGAAAAGGCAGAATCCCCACCATGGATAGCGACATACCAAACCATCACTCAACCATTCTACTCCCAACTACAATCCCAAAGCCTATCATAATGGTCATTCCATTCTTGAGTCCCGCGACTCGAATACACGAACTTGAGCGAAACCTTCGAGACCTCAAAACCAACAAGCTCATCTAGGTCTGCACCAAGTAATCCAAAACGATTTCGACAGTGGGGCCGAAAACAAATTCCAGACCCGACTTCATGCCCGAGAAACCATAACCAAAAATTGAAAGATTTGGAGCTGCTACCAACAATCATGGTATCTAACCATGCTTTCTCCCCCGACCAACACTTAGAATCCCTGAAACTCTCCTTGATTCGAGTATGGATCCTGTGCTTCCAGTAGTACGGGCCCAATACTACCTTCCACACCTATCCATATTGTAACATATACGATCAGTTATCGTGTTTTGTTAGTTTAAAAATGAATATTATTAAATAATATACGGTTTTGAACAATGAGTTCTAATAAGATATTTTTATGAGAATTGAAGTAAAACCATGTTTAGAATCATTCGGGAAGTATTGGAAGTCTTATGAGATTCCAATCAAAAGTCAAATATTGAAATTAACGAAAATGTGAAATTTAAGTTAGAAATAAGTAAAAATAATGTTACTGAAAGTTGTAGATTATCTCTTTAGAAACGTTTAGGCGAAAACCTCAACGAAATTCGAGTTATAACGAAGAAGTTATGACTTATTGAAGTTTCACGACAGAACCGACACGACGCCATATGACGTAAAAAGTGAGTTTTCGATAAACTAATTTTTAGCCTTTGTGATCTAAATGAAAGTCGTAGTATTTGTTAAACCGAGAACTTTCATAAAAAAACGTCCAAATCTGACTTCGTATGAGGAAGTTATGATTTTTTTAAGATTCGGCATAGCAGTACACAGCCCGAAACTCGAAATAAAGATCGCATGATTTGTAGCCGACACAACCTACACGAGAATCGAAGATCTCGTCGATAGTAGTACAACGGTAAAAAGACAGACGAAAACGGACGTCGGATGAAGAAGTTATGAATTTTTAACGGACTTTTCCTGTCCCGGTCCGTTAAAAATATAATATTAAAAATAAAGTCAAAATTAGGCGACGGAGTCTAAACGAAAGTTGTAGAGCATAATTTCACCTACGCATGGATATAAATAACTTCAAAAACGGAGTTCGTATGCGAAAGTTACAGATTTTTGAAGTTTTAGGGCACAAATTACGAAGCTGGCCGAAGAAGTACGCCCAACGTACTTCGTACATACGCCCAGCGTACTACGAAGACACGTATCAGCCACCAAGCACCTTCGCATGATGAACGCGTGTCCTAGCTCAGCCACGTCCGAGGCCCGGATTCCGAACCAATGCCACATCTAGTACGCCCAGCGTACCAAAGTACGCTCAGCGTAGAACACCACCACGCAGTACGCCCAGCGTACCGGAGATTTACGCCCAGCGTAATGCGAACTCTCGGTCCCCTATAAATAGCAAATGAAGGCAGCCGATTTTTGGTTACAATTTTTAATCTCTTGCACCCTCTATTCTCTCTCAATTTACCCTAATACCCCCGAAGCCTAGGAACATCCCCGACACCTGAAGCGAGTCCCGACGCACCGAAGACCCGAGAAAAAGATATTTTCAAGTTGAAACTCTGCCCGCGCAAGGCCAGATTTTCAACTAAAATCCCCAATTTTGTCAAAGAAAGTCATTTGTAGTGGCGAAGTGCTGCCCAAAATATCATTTTACCATTCAGTTATTTCACGGTGAGTTCAATATATAGGAACAATTATATGTTATGTGTTATATGTGCTATGTGCCTTTCCGTATTATTATCCCGTGTTATTATCTTGTGTTATTATCCCGTGCTATTATGGTAGGAAAACTATACCTTTGACCATGTGATAAGTGAAAGGACTAGTATCACAATGGTATTGGTATGTAGCCTCTGACCGTGTAGAGCATGTCTCGTAAGAGAATGACTTCTACCACTATGGCATTGGCAGAAGGTTAGATAGGGCTAAAAGCATGCAAAATCTACCAAAATGTTAATCAGAAATTGTATGTCTTCTGTGCCATTTAGGCCGAAGCTTTATTGATGTATATCAAGTATTGAAATTGTTATGTCTCATTGATTGTATATATTTGAATGAAATCGTCGATTGATATGGAAAACTTGTCACATGATACACATATGCCTTTGTTGTTCCTTGTTCCTCTTTGCTTCTGCCATATTGATGTATATATATATGACATAACGTTATATTGTATCTATTATTGAACTCACTAAGCGTCACCGCTTATCCCTCTCAGTGTTTAATTATTGTAGGTGAGAAACATCCAGTATAGTTATAGACGGTTAGAAGATGTAGAATAGATAATCTTATAACTTTTGTATTTAGTGTATAAATTCCTGGGAAATTATGTAATATATAAAACTTTGTAAAAACCTCGTTAGTCGGTTTGTATCCAGTCTTTTGTAATAAAACCATATATGTAAAATATGTTTATGGATATGCATGTAGCATGTTTGGAATAATATTGTAAATTTTAGAAAGGGGTTCTTTCAATCATGGTATCAGAGCAGTAGTTTAAGTGAACTAAATACCACGGATTGGTATTTAGACTTAAACCGTCGGAAGTTCAATATATGAATGGATTCATTAGGAGTATATGGATACAAACCATAGGAAAGAATTAAGTGGAGTATTAGATAATTATAAATCTTAATATTTTAAAGTATTAAGCTATTTCGAAATTTTTAGAGAATTAGTTTAAGCGAACTAGGAATGGTAAGGATTTCTAGGCTTAAACTTGAATTGCTAAGTAATGATGGTACGATGTGTGCCTAGTATACTTTAGGTTGAATGCCTCAATTGCTATAGTGTGCACTAGCATACTTTAAGGGAGATGCCTTAAATGCTAATATGTGCTAGAAGATAAATAAAATACCCGAAAGCGCGAGCACGACTTAGAGAGATGTGGTGCCACTCTTTCTGTTTCGAAGCATCCACGTGTCAATCGAACTGTTTCTGTTTCCCCTATTCCATCGGCTCAATCTGCTCGATCTGATTCTAGTAGACAAGTACAATCTCATAATACCTTTCGTGGCCGCGGTAGGTCACAATCTTTTTCTATTCAGTCACCATCGTGTCGAAAATGTGGAAAGAACCACCAGGGTCAATGAAGAACAGAAAAGGACCGGTGATTTGCTATGGATCCGGAGAAAAGGGTCACGTGAAGCTCGTTTACCCGAGGAAGAATGTTACATGCTATGCTTATGGTGCTACTGGCCATAGGAAATGTTTCTGCCCTACTCTTATTAGCCAAATGGCAAGAAGTCAAGCTTCCGTTCAACAACCAATGAGTACTTAAACTAAAAAGGAGGAGGTGCCAAAAGTTAAAGGTCGTGCATACCAGATTATCGTAGAGGAGGCACGCCAGGACCCGAATGTTGTGACCGGTACATTTCTCGTCAATTCTAGACCTACACACATCTTATTTGATTATGGTGCCTCAGATTCTTTTGTGTCTCATGAATTTGCGCGTTCTTTTCAAATTGCTTACTATACACTCGCCCAACCGTTTCATATAATACCGCGGGAAGTGAATCAATACTTGTTGATAAAATCTATAGAGATTATGTCATAGAAATAGAAGGATATAAATTTTCTTGTTAACCTGATCCCTATCTCCTTGCCCAACTTTGATATCATTCTCGGCATGAAACTTTTCAAGATGATAAGGAGACTAACGATAGTTGACATCGATAACTTCATAAATAAACGGTCAAAGGATATCATAAAATAAAATCTATCAAGTGATACCGTAAATAATGTATTAATACCTATAGAGTGGTGTTGTACATTTAAACTATGTTTGATGAAATAATAACACCTTTGGAGGAAGTTGTGTGTTCAAAGTACATTCGAACGAGATGAATGTTTTGGTGTAATCCATGAAGTTGTTCCACCGCTGACCAGATTGAAGCAGTGATTGCTTACAGAGTTAGAAGAACTGAAGATGGTGATAAATACTTCGACAATATCGAAATTGATGTTATGCAAGATTTAGAAGAATTCAATGAAGATCAAAGGAAAGGATAACAAGGTTTTCAGACTCAATAGGCCAAGACCTTACCCATCATTGTGATGTAGTATGCAGTTCGAGTAGTATGATAAGAGCTGATATGTAATGCTCAGACTTAGTATTTAATAATACCGAGTGAAAATTGACTTCTATCACATCCTTATGAAAGCTCCATTGTGTGTTAAGCCGACTTTAACATACTTAATTAGGATGGTGAAATGAGTCATTTAGTTAGGCTGAATGACTTACTAGTTAGAGTAAGGTAGAGTACATAGTTGAAGAAGATATACACTTATAGTGTTGTATGAGAAGAAATGTTGCTATTAGGAATGACAGAGAACCAAGTCGAAGCTAGTAGAACATGCTAAGATGCAGTTAAAATGCAGACTTCCAAGAATAGATTCCTATGAAGTAGACTTAAAAGATACACCCATGAGAAGAAAATTTTTCTCATATAAAGGAATGACGATGACATGAAAGGATAATGAAATGAATAAATGTGCATGGTGACTTGCATGAGTTAGAAGATACAGATAATTAGAGATCGTTTGTCTCCACACTACTAGAGTAAATTCTGGTATAGTGTGTCTTGTAAAGTAGACACTACCCGAGAAAGAATTTATATGAAGAATTTGGAAGTGAAATTCCTATCGACCTAAGAAAAATATTACGATATGCTAGATCGAGCTTATGCATAAAAAGAATTCTAGAAGGTGAATTTAAGAAATCCAAGATATGTTTAATAGAAACGTGAAATCCCTAGTTGAGTCTAGGAGAAATTGTTGTATGTACTTGTTTGAACACACTTAGTTGTGAAAAGTTTCTTTGTGAAAACTTTTGAATGGTAACTTGGGAACTGCGAGACAATACTTGGGACGAGTATGAGTAGGTGTGAATAGTAATAGAGGCCTATACTACTGGAAGCACATGACTCACACTTTGATCAGGGAAAGTCACAAGGTTACCAAGAAGCTAGTAATCGATTCCGTTTTTGTTCGAGTATGTCATTACCTTTGTTTTGTTGATGACTAAGAAAATGATTTTCATTCAGACCTTAGTGGTCATAAAGAATCGAGTCTGATTAATATAAATCTACGAAATGAGTTAATTGATTCAGAGAACCATGTTTTGTGTAGCGACGAAATTTCAGTCGGAAGATTAAAGAAGGAGATGGTCGAGGTAGTCGATAGAAGTATAACAAATCTTCATTAAAGGATTAAGCAACCATTATCTAGAAACACTACTAGTTATGAAGATATTATATCATATTAGAACATGAAGGAAGGTTTCTTCTATGATAGTGTTTTGATTAATAGAAATAAGGGTATGATTCATTATGTGTCTTTTGCATTGTGAAATCAAAGGCCATTAGAATATGACCATTCGAGTTGTTGTTGTAACAGAGTGAAGACCTTATCTTTGGTTGAGTTTATAACCCAAATTCAAGAAGGAGTAAGAGTCTGCAATGAGAATTGAACTTTCTCATAGATTAGGACCGAAGGCCCAATAGAGAATGAGAAGAGAGTGCAAGTTTGAGCACCACCATCAATTAAGAAGTCCAAGAGTTTGTTTAAACAAGTCAAAGCAGAGCACCAAAAGCCATATAGAATTCTAGAAGCTCCAATGGAGAAATACGCACAAGTATACTTGGATAAAACTGTTGTGAGACATAGTGTACCGTTAAAGATTACTTCCGATCGTGATAGTAGCTTCACTTCTTATTCTTGGGCAAGTATTCAATGTAAATTGAGATCTCGTGTCACTCTCAGCATAGCTTATTATCCAAACAGTAGAAAATATACTGAAGATATATGAAGCAATATATGGGCGTAAATGTCGTACTCCATTATGTTGGCGTGTTGTAGGACAGAAAGTCCTTGGTGGTCCTGAAATGATTCAAGACACCACTAATAAGATTCAAATTGTACGAGAAAGAATGAAAGCGGCTCAGGATCGACAAAAGTCCTATGCATTAAAGAGAAGATGACCTATAGAACTCCAAGTGGATGATTTCGTAATGCTGAAGGTGTCCCCATGGAAAGGCATTATGCGATTTGGGAAGAAAGGAAAATTGAGTCCTAGATTTATTGGACCTTTCAAAATCATCCAGAGAATGGGTAAGCTAGCATACCGTTTGGAATTACAAGAAGATTTGGCAGGTATTCATGATGTGTTTCATGTAAGTTATCTGTGTAAATGTTTAAGCATATACGATGAAACGGTCCCGTTATCCGAGGTGAAACTGGATAATAATGTAAGATATGTAGAAGAGCCTGAAGAGACCGTAAACGAAAGAACAACTGAATTGCGTAATAAAGAAGTGGAGTTGGTGCTTGTCAAGTGGAAACACCATCGAGGCCCAAATTATACTTGGGAAAATAAGAATGGGTTAAGAGCGAAATATCCCCAGTTGTTTAAATCGATGTGATTTTGGGGACGAAATCCTCAAAAGGAGGAGGTATTTGTAACATACACGTTCAGTTATCGTGTTTTGTTAGTTTAAAAATGAATATTATTAAATAATATATGGTTTTGAGCAATGAGTTCTAACAAGATAGTTTTATGAGAATTGAAGTAAAACTATGTTTAGAATCATTTGGGAAGTATTGGAAGTCTTATGAGATTCCAATCAAAAGTCAAAGATTGAAATTAACGAAAATGTTAAATTTAAGTTGGAAATAAATAAAAATAATGTTATTGGAAGTTGTAGATTATCTCGTTAGAAACATTTAGGCGAAAACCTCATCGAAATCCGAGTTATAACGAAGAACTTATGACTTATTCAAGTTTCGCGACAGAACCGGCACGACGCCATATGACGTAAAAAGTGAGTTTCCAATAAACTACTTTTTAGCCTTTGTGATCTAAATCAAAGTCGTAGTATTCGTTAAACCGAGAACTTTCACAAAAAAAACGTCCAAACCTGACTTCGTATGAGGAAGTTATGATTTTTCTAAGATTCGGCATAGTAGTACACAACCCGAAACTCGAACTAAAGATAAAGTGATTTTTAGCCGACATAACCTAAATGAGAATCGAAGATCTCGTCAATAGTAGTACAACGGTAAAAAGACAGACGAAAACGGACGTCGGATGAAGAAGTTATGAATTTTTAACGGACTTTCCTGTCCCGGCCCGTTAAAAATATAATATTAAAAATGAAGTCAAAATTAGCCAACGGAGTCTAAACGAAACTTGTAAAGCATAATTTCACCTACGCGTGGATATAAAGAACGTCAAAAACGGAGTTCCTATGCGAAAGTTACGGATTTTTGAAGTTTTATGTCACAAATTACGAAGCTGGCCGAAGAAGTACGCCCAGCGTACTATGAAGACACATATCAGCCACCAAGCACCTTCGCATGATGTACGCGTGTCCTAGCTCAGCCACGTCCGAGGCCCAGGTTCCGAACCATTTCCACGTCTACTACGCCCATCGTACCGAAGTATGTTCCGCGTAGAACACCGCCACGCAGTACGCCCAACGTACCAGAGATTTACGCCCAGCGTAATGCGAACTCTCGGTCCCCTATAAATAGCAAACGAAGGTAGCCGATTTTTGGTTAGAATTTTTACTCTCTTGCACCCTCTATTCTCTCTCAATTTACCCTAATCCCCCCCGAAGCCTAGGAAACATACCCGACACCCGAAGCAAGTCCCGACGCACCGAAGACCCGAGAAAAAGATATTTTCAAGTTGAAACTCTGCCCGCGCAAGGCCCGATTTTCAACTAAAATCTCCGGTTTCGTCAAAGAAAGTCAGTTTTAGAGGCGAAGTGCTGCCTAAATTATCATTTTACCATTCAGTTATTTCACGGTGAGTTCAATATATAAGAACAATTGTATGTTATGTGTTATATGTGATATGTGCCTTTCCGTATTATTATCCTGTGTTATTATCCTGTGTTATTATCCCGTGTTATTATGGTAGCAAAACTATACCTTTGACCATGTGATCAATGAAAGGACTAGTATCACAGTGGTATTGGTATGTAGCCTCTAGCCGTGTAGAGCATGTGTCGTAAGAGAATGACTTCTATCACTATGGCATTGGCAGAAGGTTAGATAGGGCTAAAAGCCTACAAAATCTACCAAAATTTTAATCAGAAATTGTATGTCTTCTGTGCCATTTGGGCCGAAGCTTTATTTATGTATATCAAGTATTGAAATTGTTATGTCTCATTGATTGTATATCTTTGAATCAAATCATCGATTGATATGGAAAGCTTGTCAGATGATTCATATATGCCTTTGTTGTTCCTTGTTCCTCTTTGCTTCTGCCATATTGATGTATATATATGACATAACATTATATTGTATCTATTATTGAACTCACTAAGCGTCACCGCTTATCCCTCTCAGTGTTTAGTTATTGCAGGTGATAAATATCCAATATAGCTATTAGAAGATGTAGAATAGATAATATTATAACTTTTGTATTTAGTGTATAAATTCCTGGGAAATTATGTAATATATAAAACTTTGTAAAAACTTCGTTAGTCGGTTTGTATCTAGTCTTTTGTAATAAGACCATATATGTAAAATATGTTTATGGATATGCTTGTAGCATGTTTGGAATAATATTGTAAAGTTTAGAAAGGGGTTCTTTCACATACTTTCCTCAAGAATCATCTCAGGTCCTCTAAGACCTACTCATAATAATATTCCCAATACCCGCTCCATAGTGAAACAACCGCACTAAAAATACTCCCTAGGCTCTCCTAGGATTCCTACCCACCTCCTCTGTCATCAGCTACTGAAGAACCCTACCAATGTCATCTAACAACTTCATGAATACAATTACATGCAACAAAGCTCAAATAATATTTTGACTAAAGGACTCAACCCTACAACAGTTGGACTCAGAGAAGAGCTGCGCAATAGGTCCAAGTCCTTCATTGTAGGATTATTTAACCTTCATAGCATGTAATTTAATGTATTCATTTGATGGTTAAATCACATCGACATGGGCCCCACAAAGCACAAAGCAAGCAACATTCGAGCAGAGGAGTTGACTGGCACTAAAACACAATAAAACAAGACAGATCCTCATACGAAACTTCTCGATCTCTATCTCCCAGCATCTCGGATGCACATTTGCCCTGTCCTCACTCTCTCAAGGGTGGCTAATCATTCCTCATGATGACCCACTACGAACCGCACCCACTCATGAAACTTCCACCAACCCTGCAGCCGCTCGTGCATGCTAATCATACATAATGTTGGATCCCATAGACAGTCAAGAATAGGAAATAAAGCTAAATCAGACAAGAACAGGAAATAAAGCTAAATCAAGCATGCTCGGGCTATAGAACCTTTGTTATGTACAACTATGATGCACACAGTAAGCAACTACAGTAATGATGCTAATTTCATATAAGAAAGAACCCTGGGCTATTAGGCATCATATAATCAGGAAACTCTATCTTGCAATTCCTGAAGATCCTTAGCCTATCACTAGCATGCAGTTTTAAAATATCATAATATCAAATAACAGTGTGGTAACTTGGGGTAAACTTTTGGCTCCAGCTGATCGTACACATCACATCATTTCTTGACTATTTTGAAAATCATTTTTAAAACCTTTTATTTCCTTAGTTTGAGACTAGATATCACACGAGTGTTCCTCCAATTCACTCAAACCAAGGCTCTGATACAAACTTGTAACATCCCAAAAATTCAACAAATTTAAAACTTTTCAAAACAACCTTTTTACTAATAGAAGTGTTACAAAACCCTTGTTTTCAATTCATTATTTAAAATCAGAGTCTTCCAATATCATGTCAGTTGAAAACCGAGGATGTGTATGGTCATGCCTTCGCCTTTCCACGGTCCACTGAAGTACTTGAAACCATAAACGAAAACTGTAAGCACAAAGCTTAGTGAGTTCCCCCAAATACCACCACACAAACAGATACATATACAAACAACACATGCTCAAATACTCATGCCTGGCCCAATCAGCCTCGGACTGGATTACCAGGCATGTCTACGATGGGACCAGTCATCCCTGAGATGGAATACCTTTGTATCATAAGCAGTTTGGTCCAATTAACCATCGGGTTGTAATACCAAACATTTCGGGTCCAATCAACCATCGAGTTGGAATACCCCAGACCTGTTGACTGACGCACAAAATAGTCCAGTCTCACCACATACCATACTATTATATCGGGTCCAATCAACCATCAGGTTGGAATACCCTAGACCCAATCAACCATCGGGTTGGAATGCCAATACACAACGGGTCCAGTCATCCTAGGGATGGAATACCCTAAAGCCCTCAGTACGAGTCTGGCATACCACCTGGTCCTCAGCTCGTATCTGGAATGCACCTGGGTTTGTTGGCTACACCACGAGGCAGTACAACCTCAACCCAACACAATATGTCGATATATAACAGATAACTATATAAACAGTCTACAGCCAGATAGGCAGATACACAGATCACTAAGCATAGCATCATCCTATATATCAGGATATCGATCTAACAGACCACTACAGTACAATAACATGCATAATTGGATATCAATCCAATTGGCCAGCATTGGTGCCTTCGACCCGCAAGTACAGTGAGGAAAACTCACCTCAGACAGATGAATCCCACGGATAAAATCTGATTGTCGTTCCGCTAAAATCTACGCGCTATCAATCACAAGATAATCATCCATCAATAATCGGAACCGACCCACACTAAGTGTCCGAACTAGGCTAAAAGACCTTTGTACCCTTTTCATAACTTAGCCTAAAGCCAAGGCCCAATCCAACAATCTAAAAGCCCAAATTCCAAACAAACACCCAAGGCCCAAGCATGGCCTAATTTTCCAAATTGGGCCCAAACCCCTTCCATGGGCCTTAACCCGCGACCCAATAATATTCCCATCCCAAAACACCAGAAATCAGATGGCCCAACAAATCCCAAGTCATCTAAGCCCAACACATGGCCCAAACCGAAGACCAAAGGATTCGAGGCCCATTTTGCTGAGTACGCGGGGTGTCTCAGTTGTACGCTAAGCGTACATGCTTTAGGGCTTGTACGCTACGCGTAATGGCTTGTACGCCCAACGTACTCCTCCTGTTCAGCCGCCTTTCACTTTCAGCCCTTAATTCCTTAAGACATTGCTCCAAAACATAAATCTGACTTCCTTGAGCTGAATTATCACGTAAAGTTGCTAAATTTACGTTCATGCATGGCTTAATGAAGCTCTTAAAGCTCAAGCGGACTTAACAAGTGACTTAATGCATGCATGTGACCAAAAATCCCATAACGCTTGCACCTTTATGCCATAGGAGTCCACCACAAAATGGGATCAAAAGCATAAAAAACCAACTATGAGGACATCCAAACATCTAGAAGCCAAGTCAGTATGAACCTGATACTTCAAAGAGATTGCCACAAGTGAGATTATTCTGGATCTATGACCTTCCTGTTGGGTTTTGAGCATTCTAACACTCCTAAGTGTACATGCAACCCTAAATACCTTGGATCTATGTTTTCTCTATTATACATGCAAATATGAATATCCAAGGTATTATACTAACTAGCATACAAAACCTTTGATTCATATGAAATATAACAAGTTAGAATACATACCTCTTTGATGTAGAATGACTTTATGAAGCTTGAGTGCCTAGTGCCCCAAGTGTGACACCTCAAATGGTTCACACAACACCAAATACACTTGGAATAACTTGAGAGAACATACACACTTCATGAAAATCGGCTAGCCCTTTTTTTATCACTCTAGTGGCCGATTTTGTCAACAATAAGATGCTTATATAGTTAGTGACAATTAGGGTAAACCCTAATTGTCATGGCTTTCCATTTCCTTGGATCCATGGGTTCAAATACACCATGGAGCATCTTATGGGTTTTAGTCCAACTTGACAATCCATGGAGCATTAGCCCACTATACAAGTATGGGTGATTTACACAATCAACCCATATATTTAATTAGTCTTCTTTTGATCACTTAATTAATTCTAGATTAATTCTTGATCAATACTAATTAAATAATCTTATTAATATATTATAACTTATAATATATTAACAAACCTTAAGTGTGGATAGTTTGAATAACTTAGTCATTCAGGAAGAATGACCTAGTTTATTCTGGAAGTCAAAACATGCAAAGTGAAACACAAGAATAATTGAATCTAATATGGTATCAAAACCTATGAATATAAATAAGACACTTTTATTTATCACCATACTAATTACTCATTATTCATTGTTTCGGTTTTATCAACTTTATACTTGAATTAAAAACACTAGTTGTCCCATGCTCCAAGCAAGTACACTATGTTTTTCAAAACAATAGCTTTTCCATACACCAAGTATGGACTCTATGTTTTTCTATGATCCTTACTTTGTGAAATAGATCGATTGAACATAATTTCAATGATTCTAATTTCACACTCCCAAATCCTTATCGAAAAATTTGAGAATTTCAAATTCCTATCATTAATCGAAATCTGTTTAGATTTTAAACTTATATGCACTGACCCTCTTGCAATGAATATGTACAAAGTCAAAAAGACTTGTCAACAGTCATTTATAAGGTATTCCAATGGAGATCAACTCCATGGAAACTAAGTCTCATATTCAAAGTACATTGCTTTGAACATGCTTCTTGCATTAAGTTTTCTAATCTTACACAGATAACTTCCACCTATGGAGACAACTCCATATTCTCATTTTGACTATCACTTCTGAACAAGAGATGCCTCTTTTCAGAATATGTCAATATGGTCCTTCCAAAATTAGCACTATACTTCCAACTATCCCTGAGCAACCAATATTTGGTAAACCTTAGATTGTCCTCGACAATTGCTTAATCATTTTAGTCATATCCAATTCTAGACCTTTTCCCTTCTTAATGCCTCTAGGCATTTGGAAAAATTTAGAAAGGACAAATATTATAGAACATGCAATCGATCCTATACCCAAAGCAAATGGGACACAATTCATGATGTCTCACATAAAGACATGATTCTAGACCAGTCTTTTGCTACAATATTTTTATTTGCCATGTTTTCAAAATTTGACTATGAAGAGGGATGTCGTAATCATAATCGAATTTTGAGAACGCAATATATAGAATTTTCTTAAGTTGAACCAATCCAACATGAAATTCATATATATATATATATATATTCTTGACTAAAGATGATTAAAACCTCAATCTATGCCTTTAGAACTGAAATGAAGTATATCCTCTCCCTTAATTATAGCAAAACAAATTTTTCAACCCCTGCAACTTCACGAATTGAAACTTTTGTTTTCTATAACTAACATTGCTAACTTGCAATACTTATCATAATTATCATGCTCCCACTAACATGATGATTATTAGCATAACACTTATGCTCCCACTAGCTTTGACATGTACTCAGAAATCAGCTGGACTTCTAGAAATCAATACTTTATTGACTTTCTTACCAAAGTCCAGACTTCTGATACGAGATGCTTTGATAAACTTTATCAAAATCATACACCTTTCCTTAGATAGCATGCATGTGTGTCTAAACAATTTCAGAACTATGAAAAGGAATGTCGTAATCATAGTCTCAATTGTTTAGATTTTTTTTCCATTTCTCATAAGTCCATGTTAGTGTGCCGGTTAACCACGCAAGCTCCACTAACGACTTTGAGAATGCAAAAGATCACAATTGCTATCTTACTTAAAATTTACTTGGTGGAAGTGTTTCCTCACCATCATTTTCATGAATCGGAGAGAAACCTTATGACCCTTAGATTTTATGGTGTATGTGTTCTTATCCATGTGAATCGTCAAAACCATAGTCACAAGACAAGGATAATGACAAATCCAAACACATATGGACTGAACTCAATCTTAATTTCTTACCACCTGGCAGCTCAAGGGCCTGCCATTGCTTCCAAGTTGTTATGCAACCAACTGAGAACTCTAAGAACTCATATGCAAAGCCAACTTTAACTGGAATGGGCACATAAATAGAAATATGTCAACACGATAGGTTATAAACCTCAAGTCATGTGCTAGTGAAGAACCTCAGGTTTTATTCTTGATTAGTTCTTGAGACTTTCAAGACCTTTAAGACTCCCACTGTCCTCTTGACATATAAGACTATCTTGTCAAATATTCAGGGGATAGTGCAGATTCTTTATCAAGACAAACACTTCACACAATTGGCCTTAGTTGGTCTTTGTTTAATCGAAAACATCACAACTTACCAACTTCAAATGTACAAGAGTAGGACACTTTTACTCTTACATTTGACAAGTGTTATAAACCTTTCTTTAAGATATGTCACTCAACTTATAGTCTTGGAGTATGACTCTAAGACTTGTTTTGAAACGAAGTATGACTCATCTTCTTGATTTAACCATTTCAACAATTCATGACTCCTCTTCTTAGTCATAAGAATGCACTAAGATGTCCTTAGAAGACCAATTGTGATGTGGTTCTTTAATCATTAAGATGATCACAAAACATGATACTAAAGTACTCTCCCATCTTTTCAGATTTGAGAAACTTTTATCTGTCTGCCTAATTTGATTCTTTCCATTTGTTCTGCCATACATTGAGACGTTTCCAATGTTTCAGAATTATACTTAAACTTGTAAGTATAACCATATTTACTAAACTTTAGTAAATCATGACGAATAGTCTTAACGAGCTTTGTGGTGGACATGACCAGTGCACAAGAATGTGTACTCGATCTCTTTAGTCCTTCACTTGATTCACACATCCATGTGAAAAAGTCTTAATTTTCCAATGCTTGAAAGTTCTCATTCATCATACTATTCAACTTGCATGATTCCAAGTTTCTATCCAACTGAAGCCTTGGGAATGAGAATCTTTCCTTATTTGGTAAATTATGACACTACCACAAACGAAAGAATCAAGTCCATTTTTTTCCAAATATTGCTATCAATGGAATCATATAAACAACCATTTTTCACAAATGCCACTTGTAAGGATATTTAAAATAAATATAAAATTAAAACCTTTTATTTTATTTCAAAACTCTGCGGAAAAAACTTATCCTTACAGTGCAAATGCATATGAAAAACTTGTTGTTATCTATTCCTAAGCAATATATCATAACACCTAAGTAACAGCTTCAAAAAATTCTGATCACCAAACCATGCGATCGAAATCCATCTTCACGATCAGAATCAGCATATGCTTCCTTTAAGTTTCTTCACATTTCTTTGATTCTTAAAACATCAACATGTGACCCAGTCACATCATGTAACAAGAATCTCAGAATAGAAACTTAACAGAGTTAGATAGTGGACTTTACCTAACGTAGAGTCAAACTTCTTGACTTGATCAACCTTTTGATCTTTCAGTTAAATAGGCAGCTTCGCAATCAATGCCCCTTCCTTTGGCAAGAGAAACATATGGACTCTTTGGGAATGGTGTACTGGGCTATCACAGACTTGCCTTTCTCTTTACCATTTGGTCAACCGAGTTGACTATGGCCAATCCCTTTCCATTGGGAAGCGAAAGCTTTTCTGGATATCCAATGTTACCATTTTCAAAGTCCATGGAAGTTTGGGAAGTTGATCTTCTAATCAAATTTGCTTTACTAGTCCTCCAAATCATTGCTGATTCAGTAGCACCAAGCAAATAGATATGATCATTAAGGTTCATGTCATAGTCTGTTTCATAGTAGTCCCAAAGGAACTCACTATGTGACTTAGAAAGTGATTGAACATCCAACTTTCTTAAGACTTTGACACCCAACTCTCCCGGCTTGTCAATATGTGACTTCATCTCCAAGATGTGATCACACATAGACTTTGCTTGCCATTAGGGCTTGAGTGACCTTGAACTTGTGGGTTAGGGAGAATAATTGTAGGAGGTGGAGGAAGTAAAGTTCCAAGAGATTTGGGAAGATCATAGATGTCTGAGCTAGACATCTTTTGGGAGATATTCAAGATAGTTGATTTAAAGTCCTTAATATAACACCCAATATGAAATATTAAGGCTAGGATCCAACAACCTATTTATAACTGGAAGAGGGATGCCGTAATCCGAGTTATAAAATAGTTGAAGGTAGGTAAATGACGATTTACCAATTTCCACCATGAAAAACGAAATATAATTAAGTTTTAATTGGATTTGAAACTCCTAGATCTTTTGAGATTCATTGAACTTTTCAACGGCATGTTTCAATCTCGAGTGTCCCCTTCAGGTTTTGTGACTGGGATGCTGAGGATCACAAAACAAGGTGTGAAGTAACCATGCAAATATACTTGATACCCTTAATATTTACCCCTCAATCGATGTGCCGGTTAACCACACGAGCTCCACCGATACTATGATAAATATTAAGTTACCCTTTGCCTACCTTGTTAAATCCAGGTTAGTGTGCCGGTTAACCACACACGCTCCACTAACGGTTTAAACAAAGTGCAAAGTGTAATTTCATGGATTAACACCTTATTCATATTTTCCTAAGTAACTAAGATTGGGAATTTATAAAGGTTTAGTTACTTAGTATTTATCATTAATACTTTTAATGAAGGGAGAATTATAGTCCTTGTCCTACCTGTTCGGCTAACGACCCTCCACCAGTCAAGGAAGCGGTGGGTGAGAGTGGACACCCATTAAGCTGCCATTTTATAAGCAACAACCTTATACCCCCCTTATAGACCGGCTTCGTGAATGAGGCCTACTAATGGTAAGACTGACTTGCTCTTATACACACACACACACACATATATATATATATATATATATATATATATATATATATATATATATATATATTATTAACTTATAATATTATAAAGTATAAGGGTTGAATTTTAACTTTTAAAATTCTAAGGGCTTAACTTGGAATTAAAGTATTCATGAGAGAACCTTTACAAATTCCAAAACTTGAGGGCAAGTTTTGAAAATATTCAAAACTAATTAACTCCATAACTCATGAGTTTAAAGTAGTTTTAAATAAGAAAAACTCTTCAAGTTCCATAACTTGAGGACAAGTTATGGAAGACTTTAAACTATTAAAGAATGTAACTCTTCTTCTTTTGTAACTTATGGAACTAATTAAGGTTACACGTTTTTATTATTTAATGAAGTGACTCTTGAACCTCCATAACTTGAGGACAAGTTATGGAGTCATAAAACCATTTAATGAGGACAAGACTCTTCATTTTGTAACCTTTGCCAACTTTTATGACTTTTAAGAAACTTAAATGTGACCTTTCATGTAACTTGAGGACAAGTTACACAAACACATTTTAGAATCAGCTCTTAGATTAAAATGGATTGAAAACACATAATCAATTAACTTTTCTATTAATCTAAGCAACTCATATGAACATGGATCAAACTTTTTCATGTAATTAGCATAACTTTTAAACTAATACAAAACATGAATCTATTGACAATTATCTTTGAAATTGGATTAGCATGAACATTACCACATCAAAAACAGGTTTATAGGTTCAAAAACAGCTTATGGTAATGTTCCTAGTCCATTTCTAGCCAAAAAACTCGAAGATATGCTGTCAGGGGGTCCAACTCGTCGAGTGCATGAACCAACTCGACGAGTTGGATCGTTTTGAACACTTTTAAGGCAAGGACTCGTCGAGTCCCTTTATGGACTCGGCGAGTCTGCTGTTCAGACAACAAAAAACTTCGATTTTTAAGCAGATTTTGCAAGTATAACAAGAAAACAAGCCTAGGCTCTGATACCACTGTTGGGTTTTGAGCATTCTAACACTCCTAAGTGTACATGCAACCCTAAATACCTTGGATCTATGTTTTCTCTATTATACATGCAAATATGAATATCCAAGGTATTATACTAACTAGCATACAAAACCTTTGATTCATATGAAATATAACAAGTTAGAATACATACCTCTTTGATGTAGAATGACTTTATGAAGCTTGAGTGCCTAGTGCCCCAAGTGTGACACCTCAAATGGTTCACACAACACCAAATACACTTGGAATAACTTGAGAGAACATACACACTTCATGAAAATCGGCTAGCCCTTTTTTTATCACCCTAGTGGCCGATTTTGTCAACAATAAGATGCTTATATAGTTAGTGACAATTAGGGTAAACCCTAATTGTCATGGCTTTCCATTTCCTTGGATCCATGGGTTCAAATACACCATGGAGCATCTTATGGGTTTTAGCCCAACTTGACAATCCATGGAGCATTAGCCCACTATACAAGTATGGGTGATTTACACAATCAACCCATATATTTAATTAGTCTTCTTTTGATCACTTAATTAATTCTAGATTAATTCTTGATCAATACTAATTAAATAATCTTATTAATATATTATAACTTATAATATATTAACAAACCTTAAGTGTTATTTCTCTCATTATAGTTTATCCAAATGCATGATGCCATGCAACCCAAATGGACCATGCCGGGTCGGGTCAAGTCTTACCAATTATAGTTATGGACTTAGACATTAATCCAACACTTCCTTCTAAGCAAAGCACCTTCAATCTTCAAAACTTCCTTCACAATGAGTAAAACAACCACTAAAATCCTCTCAAGGGCTCAAGAACACCACCAAGGAAGCTTAAGGGACGATTTAGGGTTTTTGGAGATTTCGGGACTGGTAAAGAGGCCAGCCTTAAAGACTTAAGGTGCTTAAATAGGGTACAACACCCTTTAATTAGGGTTTCTTGAATCCCTCGTACGCCCAACGTACTCCTCGTACGCCCAGCGTACGAGGCCGAAGCTTCGTGACCAAACAGCTGACTACGCTCAGCGTACGCCAAGGTACGCCTCGCGTAAGGGTCCTCGCATGAGAACGCCCTACGTACTCCCCATGTACGCCCCACGTACTAGGGGTTTTCCCCCAAAACCCTAAATTCTTCCGAGAGCCATAACTTCTTCATTATAAACCCGATTCTGACGATCCTTATATCCCTGAAAAGGTAACGAGAAGTTCTACACTTTAATCATCTCATGATCGCCTCAAAACTTCCCAAATAAAAATCCAACTTCCATCAAGGTCCAACCTGACACTTTACCAGAATGCCCCTTGGCTCCAAAACACAAACTGAACACCCAGATCATCTAAATTACGCCACCCACACCCAAATGGGAACGATTCGGGACAGGGTGTTACATGAAGTTTTCTAGCGATGATCAGGTAATACAATCGAATCTTGAAAAGCACATGACTTTTAGTTGGATCTTGATAGACCCAACCTAAAACCGAGCTGCGAATCTATCCACCAAAAAACCAGTTACTATTTAAGGTTCATTCGCCTCCCACCGCGAATGGATTAAAGTTTGTCTCACTTTTGGTTCATATGCATCAAGAACACTAATTTTGACTTTTCCTTCGAATACAGATCATTGAATTAAATTATCAGTCCAAACTCACTCTAAGGCTATCGACCTCAACAATCACTTTTAATCTTTCGATAATCTCAAGTTTTCAATTCCAAAAAATATTTTCATATCAAATTCAACCAACTCTTTCATTTTCATCGTTTTTTCTTCACATGTATTCTTCAAATTCTAAACTTCGATTCATCATAATTCCCAAAGATGATCATGAGCCCCAAACCAAAAGTTATTAAACCACATCAGATTCGTGATCAATATTTCAATCAGTTTGATACTTCGATTAAAACCTTTGTGAATCACATCATTTTTGACATTGCAGATTAACAAGTTCAAAAATCAATTCACGAATCAGAATCGATTAATAATAAGGGATCAAGAGAAGTATACATCGATCATTAAGATATATGAAGCGGCCGATAAAAAAAATTATCGATGATAAAAATAACAAGAACACCAATTTTGACTTTTCAGAGATTGATCCAACAAAAAACCAAAGCTCCAAAACTATAAATCAACCTTAAGGAGTGTGATCCTATGGTCCTCGATGCATTGATTAAGATCAAGAACAAGATTGATCATACATTGACGTTCCGCCGGTCGTGCCGTGATTCTGGTTTCCAACCATGATCAATGGGTGTCCTTTGATTTTCAATTGGTTATTTGGTAGATAGAATTGTTATTTCAGGTTAAGGGGATTAAAAGGACATATCACTTCAAAGCTAATTTCTTCATAAATCATATAAAATACTTAAGGGGCTAAATGAACAAATATGCAAAAGATCGTAAGACTACTCTGTCATTTTTTCAATTTTCAAATAAAGATGCAATATCGAAAATTTATATGCAATAGTTAGGCCAAAAAAAATTGAAATGTAACTAAAGCAATCATAAAACTTTAATTTACAATGTAACTGGACATACTTTACACTTTTTTTTTTTGAATCTTTTTATAGTATTTCACAAAAATTCAAGCTCCCTTATTTTGTTTTCTTCACAAGTGTTTATTAATTTTCTTTAAAGAAACAAATTAGGATAATAA